>NC_084678.1:0-2400000 GCF_028389875.1 Rhea pennata | reverse complement strand
AAACCGTGCATGTTAAAGCCATAACTTCAAGTCTTTCTAATACAATACTGTAGCAGCACAAACATCTTTGCATCAACCTAACTCCTGGAGATTCTTGCCTTCTGCCTTCCCCAGGGAGGGAGAGGGTTCTGATACTGTGAATTAACGAGAAGAACTTGTAGAACGAAAGCAAAGAAGTTATTGTTTGTTAAAATATCAATGCTCAAGTCTCTCCAGAAGGCACTATAAACATAAAAATGCCACATCTGCCCAGTTGGAAGAGAACAGAAAGCCTATGAAAAAAGGCACTTAAATAAAAGTTGAGAGCGTCTCACGCCAAGAAACAAAGCAGATTAAGGATATTTATACCAGTTAGTTACTTATTTTAACTTTAGAATTCCTTGAGAAGCAGCGTGGTATACAGCCTAGATATTTTAAATGCAGATTACGAAAATATATATATATATATATATATATATATATATATATAAGCTTGGGATACACACACAAAATAAAATAAAAAACAAACACACAGGAAGACTATAATAAGCTTCTATGCTGTCTTTAGACTCCAGAAGTGCTGAAGAAATTATTCAATGAGCCTTTAGAAACTCTGCTCACTTGGCATCCGAACAATTGAGCAGTGTGTTGGAGACCAGAGACTGTTTCTTTTTGTTACTCTGAGTGTGCAAGACATATATCTTTCCTCTAAGGAAGTATCAGTCCACATTTTTCAAGCTGCCTTAATTTTTCAGTTCATTTACTTGCTCCAATAGCACAGACATACACGTTCTACTGCCTGCTTTACCATAGCAGTTTCCTATTAAAATCAGTGAGACTGTCCAAACAAGCATTACATATATGCACCATTCATAATATACTTCTCTCTAAATAGTACGGATATACAAAAAACCCTACAATAAAATCCAGAAGTCTTGGCCAAGTATAAAAGTTAAAGAACTCTTATATTTTTGAGGGATAATCCAATACTTAAAAACGTAAAACATCCCTCCTAATTTTTTTTTTGCATAAAACACTTAAATTACACACAAGCATTTCCATTAGACAAGACAGACTTCCACATACAAAACATTTTTATTTTCACTTAAATTACTGATTGTAGTAACTGCATCAAAATCACATATCTCCGGATTATAAAACAGCCTAAAGTCAGAGAGGGAAAAATTCTAGCAATTACGTGTGGAGGGGAAAACAAATAAATTTGCTACAGCTCAGCTGATGAATGACAACTTGAACCCAAAACAAACAAACAGCCCCTTACTCTGTCCTGTGGAGAACTCACTTCCCAGCAAGCTATCAGATAACCAGCTCCCTTGCCCAGCAGCCCAATAATAAAGCTGGCCTCTTGGTTTTCAGAAGCTCTCTGGAAAGAAAAAAAAAATGCTTTCTGCCAGAAAACTATCCCTAATCCTTCTCCTTTTCACAATTCCTTAATTACTCACAAAAATCCCTGTCTTTCTGTGAGAGCTCAACTAGTCTGACCCAGAATCCCTCTACAGAACAGGCAGGTTTTTCTCCTTCCTTCACCTAAGAAATTTAATCCCACCAGTACCGCAAGTGCTTCAGTCTATGCCGAAGGGGAGACACACACAGAAGGGTATGAAGGGAGATGACATTATAGTGGAGCTAGATAAAAAAAAAGCTGGAGAACAAGCAGCACTGGGAGTAAAAGATGTTTCAGGGAAATCAAACAGTGCCAATGAAAGACAGGATGCCAAAACTGAAGTAGAACAGGAAGGCTAGAAATACACATATTTCAGTTCTCCTTTTAAGCTTGTTACAGAATTAGGCCAAAAGCTTGCGCAAGAAACTCATACTTATTTAAAGCATTACAGTAAGTTACAACTGGATTTATAAACTCGTTCAGTTAAATAGATGTGACTATTCAGAAAGAAGACTCGTGCAGTCAGGCTCTCTGAGATCCTTCAGAAAAAAACCACAGCAAGTTAGCCCTCTTTTGCGTCTTTGTTGTATAAAAATCCCACAGGAATTCACAAACTTGCCTCATTTGCACTATTATTCAAATACAACCCAGATGAGAAGCCTTGATACAGCACACTGTCTTGGAAGTTTCAAAGGCGGCTTAAAAACTTGATTGAAGTAACAAAACGAAGAAGAAACCAAGAAAAAAACTGTTTTTATGGCCTAACAGTGACCCACACGGCAAGGACTGACTTACAGTGGTGTGCAAGCTCTAAGTACCTCCCGTGTGCTGAAAGACCTGCTTTACTCCGCCACTCTGCTGTCCCGCAGCGCGGAAAGGGGCAACGACAGCCCCGAAATCCAAGCGGGCTTTCCTGAAGACGCCACGTTTCGTAGCTGTTGCAAAACGAGCAAGAAGCGTATCACAACACTGAAGTGCATCTGCTGACAACCCACTTCTTATCTTCAGGATGACAGAAGAAAGATTTATAGCAGGCATCGCTTGCAATCCAGTAGCTAGAGCTTCGATAAACGCCAATGCCTAATAACGACCGTTCCTAAACCGGGATTTCAGAACTCTCCCAGAACAATCGAAAGGATTTTACCCAAATCCTCAATTTAGGCAGTCTTCTAGTAGACTTTTATTTTAAAAAGAAAAGTAGTAATAATAGTAAAAAAGGCGGGGTAAACCAGCAAGAGCTCACCACGCCGACACGCCGCGGGGGGAGAGGGGGGGCGGTTGGTCTCCCGCAGCGCCGCCCGGAGCGGCCGCGCAGCGCCCAGGCGGGGGCACCGCGGCGCGGCCGCCCCGGGAGGCCGGCGCGGCCCCGGCCCCGGCCCCGCCGCCCCCTCCCGCTTCCCCCCGCGGCGCTCACCGCGCTTGTTCTTGGTGCCGTGCTTGCGGGCGGCCGCCAGCTCCTGCTCGATCTTCTTCTCCAGGAACTCCTGCTTCTTGCTGAGCATCTCCTCGGTGTCGCGGAGCCGCTGGATCGCCTCCTGCGGCGACGGGCCCTTGCCGGCGCCCTTCCCGCCGGCGCCCGTCCCGAACAGCTTCCCCAGCAGCCCCGACATGGCTGCGCCGCGGAAGCCGCGCAGGCCGCGCGGCGAGGCGAGGCGGAGGCCGCGGCGGGCAGAGCCGCGGGGCGCGGGCCGCCCCTCACGCGCTCGCTGTCTCGCTGTCTCGCTCGGCCGCCGCCGGCCGCCGCGCGCGATCGCCGCCCGTCCCCGCCGCAGCGGCCACCTCCAGGAAGGCCCCGGCGCCCCCGCTGCCGGCCGGCCCCCACGGCTCGCGGCTGCCCCGCCCCGCGCCGCCGCCCCCGCGCCGCATACAGCTCCCGGCATGCCCCGCGGCGGCCCGCGCCCCCGGGCGCCCGGCAGCTGCTCGCAAGGCACGCTGGGACTTGTAGTGTGCTCAGGGGAGAGGCGAGGGGCACGACGGGAAGGGCGGGCACTGCCGGCGTGAGGGGAGGCGCGGCCTCCGAGCGGAACCGGGGCGTGGCGTCACGCGGCGCGGTGACGTCAGGAGCGGCGTGACCTGAGGGAGAGGGGAGCGGCGCTATGGCGATGTGGTGCTTCCCCCCCCCACCGCCCTGCCCGGGCGGCGGCCGGAGAAAAGGCCCGGTCGGGGGCCAGAGCCCGGCGAAGGGAGCCGGGGGCCAGGCGGGGGGCCAGGGCTGGACGCGCAGCGCGGCAGGGCACAGGCCGGGGCGGCTGCGCTGCTGTACGGCGGTGACTAATGGAGCTTCTGGTTTCCTCAGCTGAGTCACACGCTGCGCCCCGTGGGGGCGGCCGGACGCGGCCCCACAGGACGCGAGGGGCCCGAGTCCATCGAAAAATCGAGTCTGGCTTGTCTCGGCCTGGAGGGCTTCAGCGGGCATTTCCGCTGTAACTTCTTCGTGCTGACCTGTGTCATCTGTAAAAGCAATAAACAGCCCCCTCCCCTGTCCCAGAGCTGCTGCGAAAACAATTAATAACACATTCAGCTGCTCTGATGTTCAGCACAGAAACCCACCCAAGAAAATTAATCATTCTGTCTTTGCAGCAGGGTTAAACTTGCATTCTGTAAGTAAGGCCTGAATCTATGCACCAAATGGTAAAGAGGAAAAACAATGTAAGATTTTTTTTTTTTTAAAAAAATGCTCATTGAGTAAAATAGCCTTTGTGTGCCTTCAGCAAACCGGAAAAAACACTGCACAACTAATATAATTAAAGATGGCATCATTATGGACAAGTAAGGATAATCACAAGAGGTCTCAACACTCTCATTTTTTACAGCAATACTTTTAATGCTCTTCTTGTGGTATATCTTCAGAGAAATGCAAAGGAACTCCTCAGACAAGTAGTGGCTATAGCAACAGCACATACTGTAAAAAAAATCCACTGACATACTTAGAAAATTCCCAGTTGTATCACCCCTCCCCCTTCCTTTATTGCTAATTCAAGCCTTTCATTCACACATCGTTGAGTGCACTTGGCCTATTTTCTGCTGTTATTGAACATACGTAAAAGTTTCTAGAGCACCAGCATTTCATCATCCATCACTGTCCTCTGCTTAGATATCAAAACTGGAGGCTGGAGAAAATCAGCAGTGGGTATGTTTAAACTAGAAACTCCACACTAGACTGTTACAAACTGGCTGCCCTAGGGAGGTTTGGACACGGTATATTTGAATTTGTAGTGCAATGAACAGTGTAAGAACCTCCTACGCAAGCCTGGAACCTGCAGAACAGGAGTGAAAAGAGACAAATCACCAGTCTACAGGAGTTTAGCAACAAAACTTTCTAACCAGATCCTGCCCTGTTTTGTCTTGTTAACTTTGTCGTATTAGATAAAAAAGAAACTACAGAAGAAAAATACACAGAGGAAAAGTCCACTGAGGCTTACAGAAACCACTCTCCGAGGTCAGAAAAGCCCCCAAACTGACATTACTGACTGGAAGAGTACAAAGGGTAGTTGTGTTTTACCTGTTCTTTCCTTACTCTCACATAAGCATCTGCTATCAGAAAGCCGACACTGGGCACCATGGACCTTTGTTCTCATCTAGTATCAGATCCAGATCTTACATAAATGCTGCCGCTTCATCCAGGGCATAGGTGTGGCCCAGGGGTGCTGCAGGAAATTTCCAGAAAATGCTGAGATGCTTCTGACACTGGGTCTGTAAAGGTAATGATTGTGTGTGAGAGGCAGGATTGAACCGATCTTGCAGAATAGTGCTAGGCCAAAGTCAGTGCTGAGTGCACAGTGTGTGCAACACCCTTCTCAACATGGGGAGCAACAGCACCTTAAAGCTGCCCAGGATGCACTCCAGCCTGCACTGCAGTGCACTGTTAAACAGTGGCAAGGCTCCACATTAAAGGAAGCAAAAACCTGATTCCTAGGTAGAATTAACTCTTTGCCTTTAGTGCCTTGTGGATGACACACTACACAGCAAAATAACAGTATCTGTGTGGTGATTACAGGTATGTTATGCTTGTGAGAGGGGTATTACCCATTTTGGCCAGCAAAGAATCGACAGTACAGCTTATGTGCATCTGAATTGACTCTAATGAAGTTACATTTTCAGATGAGTTTAAATAGCTGGACAAGACTGGGACAACAAGGAAGAAAGAGGATTTCAGAAGCTCCTGGCCTGCTGTGATGAGCCACGTTCCACACACAACTGTTAGCTGCATAGAGAATAGCACTGAGTACAGCATATAGCTCGTGATGTCTCAGTGATAACGTGTATTTTTTCTAATTAAATTCTCTTTCCCACAAGACTTTCCTCCATATCAAAATATAAACTCCAGGCAGCATGGCTACATAAAAGGATTTTGTTTTGCTTTTTGAATAACTCCTTTTTTTTTAACCTTTTTACCAAAAGGGCAATAAGGCTCTAGTAGTATCTGCCCAGGCCTGTAGGGACTGCCAAGACCTGGAAGCAGCTGTGGAGCCAGCTGCCAGGTGCACTGTTGCTCCTGTGCAGCTAGCTCAGCTGGAAAACATGGGGAACAGCATCTGCCACTCTTGCAGGCAGTCACTTCCCCTTCCCTCCACAATCCCATGGGGTTGGAGCATCCAGCAGACATACATGAGATGCTCATCCACAGAGCTTCCCAAAGCAAGAGCTGTGCCATCAACCAGCCCAGTTTCCCTTCTGATCTATGACTTTATAATCTTATGTGCAGTCACTTTGAAGTTTACTTTAAAGAAAACAATCATTATGGTCAAGGTAAAACTCAGTGCTAGTGTTTGGGTGAAACAGCACTACACACATAAACACCCATCAGGCAAATAGTGCAGCAACTCTCAGCCCCCACCTCCCAAAGTCACATGCCAAGCTCTGCTTCCAACTCTTAATTGCGTTCAGGGTAGCCAGCAAAAAAACAGTTTTCAGCATCTCACTTAGACTGGCTGTCCTGTGATCAAGACTGGTGGAAAGCAAAGCCAGAAAGGAAGGGAATGCCTCCAGACCTTTTCTCCTGGCTGAAGGAGCACTCTACCCACACACCAACATCTCAAAATAGATCTGACTGCAATGCTGCAGTAAGCACAGAGGCCACATAATGGCACTGTACAGTATGGGTATAGAGGACAGGAAAACAGAAAAAGTATATTTAGCAAACCATTTCCTTGTGACTGTTCTCCTCCCATGAGGGCCAAGTACTTAAAACAACATTATGTGAAAATAAACTCCTCTTCAAAGCAGACAAGAAATTTCACAGAAACACACAGGTAGGAAGGGCTGTCTGGAAATCTCCATGCAGGTCCAGTCAGAGCAGGATGTTCTTGTTGAATTATGAGTATCATCAAGGATGGAGATCTCACAGCCTTTCTGTGCTCTCATTACAATGTTTCACCACCCTCTTGGCAGAGCCTTTTCAGTTTTTTACATTGAGTCAGAATTTCCCACGTTCCAATCCATTGCCTCCTGTCCTGTCCCTGTGCACCTCTGAGAAGAACCTGGCTCTATCTTCTCTGCAGTCTCCCATTGCTGGTTAGACAATAAGGCCTCCTCTTTACTTCTGAAGACTGAACAAACTCAGCTCTCTCAGCCTTTCCTCCCCGCCAAGTCCTGTGCTCCATTTCCTAATAAATACCAATCCCTTTAAGTACAGAAACATCGCAAAACAGTGAAACAAAGAAAAAGTGAGTTAGGAGAGGTTAAGAGGATGGAACTGAGCACAGAAATTTGGTGACAGGAACCATCCTGACAAGGATTGTGTGATCACCTTCTGGGGGTGACAGTGGTCTTAGGACCATAACTTATCATTAGGCTGGATGGAGTCTAGAAGAACATACCATCAGGAGGCATATGTCCATGATGCACAAGACACCAGCATCCTGTGTCCCTGCAAACTGCTACTACTAGATTTGAGCAAAACGCACTGCAAAGATGCAGGAAGAGCGCTTTGAGGATAAGGGATGGGCTGGAGCTTGTGGACAGGCATCAGGGTGAGACTAGTCACTGCAGCAGTGCTGTGCTGACTGCTCCAGCTGCCAGACACACACACACAGCTCCCCAAGTGTGACAGCAAGATGGGAATCCATGGCCCAGGCTTCAGTACTCAGAACTGACCAGCCCAAACTCTTGCCTCACGCTGCCACAGAAGAAAATGACTGCAATGAGGCTTATTGAATCTCCAGGCAACTCAGTAGATTATCACACAAAAGCTCCCAGGAAAGGTAAGCTCAGCTGATCCATATGTGAAGTGGGAAGAAAGCAGTGGAAAGCAAAGCCCAAGGAAACTGTGTCTTGGCTGGAGCTGGAGGCAGCAGCAGTGTTCTCCAGCCTGGCCGAATCCCCTTTCCCAGCAACTGAGACCCTCTCCTGGCAAAATAAACCCGGAGGCTGAGAGCAGAGCAGGAAGGAAGAAGGAGCCCAGGAGGCCAGCACAGAAGGGAGCAGCACACTCGACAGCTATCCTACCACCTTGGGCCCCAGACCTGCCAGAGTAGCTCCTTTACCAGCATTACACAATGGTATTTTTCAGTTCTCTCCTGTAGGTGCCCGGGTTCAACATACCCGTGTGCCGAGACCTCCCGAGCCAGGGAGGGATCACAGAAAGCTTCAGTGAGAAAGGACTGCAAAGAGTTAGGAAAAGCTCCCTTAAAGCATGGGGGAATAGGCATCTTTGGCACAAGGAGATGGAGCAGATGACTTCTCCTGTGGTCTCTTGGGGTGATAGACCATCAGCACCCCCACTGATCAAGTGTCAACGACTGAGCTTGAACTGGATGTAAGCAGGGAGGAGAGCTGTCCTGTGCCTTTCCCTTGCACAGTCCTCACCGTACGGGCAAGATTGCTGGCACTGCTTCTTCACCTCTTCTCATTCTGGAAAAACATCAGAGGGAAAATAAGTTGCCAAAACAAGACACTACTTGGAGCCCAGAGAAAAGGAACAGGGACAGACTCCTGCTTAGGAAATCACGGATCAGAAGCTGAGTGGACAATAGAAACTGTCCCCACGACACAGGGCTTTCCTGCTTCCTGACTACACTGACTGCCCACTTGCCAGTGGTCCACTGAAACCCTAATAACTGGCCCATAAAACTGAGCTCAGGAAATCTGCAGGCTGGGAAGCAGCTAACAGAGAAGAGAACATGTACAGAAATACCCTGCAGCACTAATGTTAGAAAAATGCTTCCTGGGTATATCCCAAGTCTCCTGTGTGACCCAGGAAAGATCACCTCCACACCTTAGTTTTGCTGCTGTACAGAGGAGGTGTCAAGAAAGTTGTCACATTTACCGCTTATGAGAATTAACTCCTTGGTTAAGGCACTTCGAGATCCTTGAATATGAAGAAAAACCATGAAAAGAGCAAACACTATGGTGAGAACATCAAGCAGACAGAAGAGCCAACACAGACGTGCACTCAGACCTGGCACCACCACCACAACACATAGCTGCTCCCACCCACCGACACCACACAGCACTTCAGGTCCACGGTGTTTATAACACAGGTAGTACAGACAAGGCAATCTTTCTACTGATAGAGACAGAGAAGAGAAAGATACCAGACATGTCATTCAGGGTATTTCTGAACAGTGTTCCCAAAGGATCTCAGGATGAACTTGCTTCCACTAGGAAGGATCATTTGTTTGCTCTCGGAAAGGCCACCCAAATACTGGGCAATACAGATTTTAAGCCAGAAAAACCACAGATGGGACAGGCTGTGATTTGCAAAGCCATCTGGTTTCAGCAGCTCTGTCTGCTGTGAGGCTGTACACTCCTTCTTCTCACCCTGATTCAGGGATCTTAGTCCTTCTTGCCCTAGGCTGACCAGTGACGTAAAAGGACAAGATAATACGCAGCTATTCCCTTCAGCGACTTCTAGCCATCAGTGCCTTACAAGTAGTCCTTTGCCCTAGGAAGGGAAGACAAGTGGAAACGAAAGCCACTCTCTCTCATATCCATCTACCTTCCCACAAGAGCTTTGGTCTTTTTCACTGTGACAATTTCCAGCACAGAGTCTGACACCCCAGCAGCCGCAGGCCCCAGCCACACAGTGGCCCTGCGCATCATCACTCAGTTGTTTGGATGTAAACAGGGACAGCCAGCATGGTGCAGGGGCCATCCGAGGCAGTCTGCAACTCTGCCAGGGCCAAATTGGATGCGATGCTGCTGGGCTGCCCGGGAACAAGGTCCGATTCAGCAGCTCCTGATCCCCCCACCACGATGGACAGGACGGCATCAGACTCCTGGAACTGTTCTTTGCTCAGGCCACCCTCTCGGGAGTTTTCCCCAGTGGCACTGTCTTTCAGCTCTGCCAGGGCCAGCTGACTGGGGAGGGAAAAGCCCGCCTTGCGCCCCCGCGCCACCCGTTTCTTCTGGGGCTTCCTGAGCTGCAGGTCTTTGTCCTTGGGTGAGCCCAGCCGGCACTTGTGGTCCTTCATATACTTATGGCGCGTGAAGCCTTTGCTGCAGGTGGGGCAGCGGTATTTGTAGTTGCCGGTGTGCGAGCGCTGATGTTCCATCATGTGTGCTCGTCGGCTGAAGGACTTGTTACAGTACTGGCACTTGTGGATCTTCATCCCTGCACAGAGCATGACAGGAGAGAAAGTGCCGTTAAAGAACCCTGTGTCAAAACGCAGATGTTCAGACAAATCTGCACTGCACTGAGGGAGGGCATGGCAGCTCGAGCTTCTCTTCCAAGCAGATGTTCCCTAATAAAACATCCATCCTAACATACACCCTCTCTCCCTTTCCTACCCTGCAGCTTGAAACAGCTGGCTCCTCACCCAAGCAGCCACATGCTTCTTTGGTTTGCTAATTAAAGCAACTAATCAACCCCCCTCGCCTGCTCCTGCCATCGTCTAAGAAGACACTATGGCAGACAATCAGAAAGGTAGGTGCTGCTGCACCTTGAGTGTCAGGGTTTAGAAAGGGTTACAACATTAGTCCTTGCCTCCAAGTAAGAGGTTTAAAATATTAGCAGAAAAATGTGTCAGGTGATTGTGGTGAAAAGACAGAACATAGTCTTAAACTCTGGGGTTTTTTTCAACGGTATTTCGTAAATAAAAAATGTTTCACTTTTTTTCTCCCAAGTATGGGAACATACTGGAGCTTCAAACACATCAGCTGCTGCACTGTCAGCACAGCTCCATCTGATCTCCTGTTCCAAAGCTTTGCACATGACAGGCACAAGAAAAGACACAGTTTTACCCCAACAGACAAAAAACACAGAGCTCCCTAGGGCCCAGGAAGAAATAGTTTGTCTTTATTAGGAGGAGGAGCATTGTTTTTGGAAACATAGAGAGAAGGGAGTTGAATCCCAAGAGCTCTCCTCTTGAACAGAAGATACTATCAGTGAAGAGTGGAAAGATCACTGAGGACATTCATTTGATAGCAAACACATTGAATAATCCAGAGTCTCAGCCAGCAGGCCCTCCCTACAGATTTACAGTGCTTTAGGAAAGAGCCAAAAGGTTAGGCACAGCTGTAAAACACAAGCTCACATAATCAGGCCTGCAACAACAGAAGGTTTTTGAAAAAAAAGGCAAAAAAAAAGCTAATAAACGGTATTAAGCATGTAGGCTTACATACAGGAAACACTGTACCATACACTATGAAAAATTCTCCCATAAAACTACACAGTATCTGTATTAGCTGAGGGGTGGGGTGGAGAAACACCATGGGGAACACATCTGCAGGGAACATCTTGTGCTTCTGGGGGTGACAAAGCAAAAGCATTTTCATCATTCTCCACTTGCTGTTTCCCTGGATTATTCCTTCTGTAACATGCTCCCCCAGTGTCACAGTGAGTCCCAACAACTTCTTCATTCCCAACTACTGGCAGCAAGGGCAGAGGACAGCTGCACTTACCTGAATGGGATAATATGTGAGCCTTCAGCTTGTCAGGCCTGTTAAACTCTTTATTGCAGCCTGTGTGGCTTCTGGAAGAGTAACAAACATCAGTGAACAGCATGAATCAACCAAGGATTGATGCAGAGATGCTCAGCCATATAGAGTTTCACAGCTCTATCCTTAGCAGCCCACAGGTGGATCCCTGGGTGCATCCACAGCAAGAATCACATTACTTCAGCCCTTCTGGAAGAAGCAAGGAATAAACAGCTCCTACAGGGACACATGTGACTTCCACTAAACTACACCTCACCCTTGTCTGACCACAAATGTCCTAAAAGCAGCAGGTTCAAGATCCCAGCTGAAGGCAGAAATATTCTGGAGGGAGCTGTAAGTTGGTTGGAGCAGGGAGAAGTCAGTTGATGTTGGCATCTCAGAGGGCCCGTGACTGTCCCACAGACTTGGGAGGACACACCTCCTAAACCTGGCTCTCTTTGGCTTTTGCATCAGCTCCCACATTGCCAAGTGCTTTTTGAGACAGGACAGTTGGGAAGATCACTTCATTTGGCACTTTGTGCTGAGATAATACCCTTTCTTCTCCCTAGTGCTCCCCAAGTTCAATCCCCAAAGCCTCCCATGCAGGCAAGCGTTATTTTACACACATTGATGAACTGAGGTGAAATGATGTGGCCCAGTAGGAAGTCAATAACAGGAACAAGGTTCCCAGTTTAACAGCACCCAGCCCCAAAGAAGCAGTGGGTTGGCAAATGCCATACATGTACTCTAGGAGACCTACAAGAGACATTCCTTCCCTCCCAGATCCCATCATGACCCATTAAGGCAAAGCACCATGCTGGAGACACACTACGTACGAGAAGGGACATTTATACTTCTTGAAAGGCTCATGAATCAGCATATGCCGCTTGAGTTTATCTTTCCGATTGAAGGCTGCATCACACACTGAGCACTTAAAAGGCTTCTCTCCTGCATAAGAAAGAGACCAAGAGTCAGGCAGAGCCCAGTGATGCAGGGCTGCTCTCGTCAGTACTGGATTCACTCTGGCAGCAGAGCCAGTCTCTGCTTCTCTATAGTCTCTCCCAGGTTTGCCTAGCCTGCCTGATGGATAAATGGATGGTTACAATCCCCATCGCACAAGTGCTCCTCCTCCCCAGGGCTAGCTTCCTTAGCTTACGCAACCACGGGCAGCAGGAAAGCCAGCTCTGTCTCCCACTCCTAACTGGTGCAGTATTGGGCATGAGGCTGATCCAAAACCATATATTATTACAGTTAACTCATGCAGTTGACTCTGTTTTTCTAGTTATCAGGAAAATAGCCAAGGCATTACAGAGTGTAGCCAGGACTACGATATGGAGACACTGAGCAGTAGGCACAGGCCAGTTGAATCCAGCAAAGTCAGCAGTGCACTGGAACTGCTAAAGTCTCTTGGGCCTAAGCCAAATTATCCAGCCCGGAGCCAAGCGTGGGAGCTGTATGGCTGCACTTCAGGGCACTGTGTTTGAGATAACAAGCCCTGACAGCCTCAAGCTTGCTCTGTCTCTGCAATCTGGATAAGGTGCCCAAGGTTACAGCTCAGCTGAAATGGGATCACCAAAGAGTTAGGAAAAGGCAGGTCCTCATCCATGAGCTCGGATCAAAAAGTCTAGGGGGCAGCCAGCGGACAGGGAAAGTGTTTCAGCACTGGCAGCGCCCGTACCAGAGTGGATGTGGGCGTGCAGCTTGAGGTAGTGCTCCCGGCGAAAGAACTTCTTGCAGATCTGGCACTTGAATTTGCTGCCCCCGCCGTGCGTGGGGATGTGTCGGCGCAGATACCTCTCACAGGGGAACACCTGTTAACACACAAGAACAAGGCTAAGAGCCAGCAGCATGCAAGGGTTATCACTGAGCCAGCGTGGCCAAGGGAGGCATAGCATATAGAAAAAGCTAATGAAGCCCATGGTGACTACTTTCTTGGAAAGAAAGCACTGAGGAAATTGTCAGTTTTGTTTAAGGAAAATATAGATACAGCTTTTTGTGGAGGAAAAAAAAAGAAAAAGAAAAATTAAATTTCTTATCCTTAAAAAATAAGCCAAAATCTTGCTGCTAAATTTTATAACACCATGGAGGACCAGCACCCAAATGGACACCTCATTGGAACCATCAGTAGAGCAGGCTGGGCAAGAAACCCCAGCAGTTACTACCTTCCCAGAGTGTTAATTTATTTTGCGCTTCCCCACCACTTATTACCAAAGGCTCCCAACACAGGTGTACACTCATTCATGGTCTTTATAAAGTCAATGTGAATGGCTCCTTTGGCTAACAGGGATACTGAAAATACCCAGGTTAAGTGAATTCCTAAAGTGATTGCTACAAGCACGCATCAAGAGGAGCACAGGAGAGCCAGGAGTTCTGGTACCCAAGGCTGTGTTCTCACAGCATCTCCAGAAGTCAGCAATATTAGTAAGAATACAAACAGAAGTAAAAAACATTGCTGCATAAAACAGACTCTCAAAGCCCTATTGCTGCTGCTGCTCAAAGTCTCACCCAGGCCCAAAAGGGCATCTGTCACCTGGTGGGGGGAGTGGGGAAAAGACAGGTAAAGAAAGATGGGTTACTAACCATGGCATGAGAGCGTTTCCCCTTCCTGAGCTACCTCAGTACAGAGTGGTCACTCCTTTGAGATTGTCCCTGCCCCCACTGCAGGATTTTCATTTCCTTCGCTATAAACAGAGGAGCAAGGGTCCAAATTTTAGTCTGGATTTCAAAGAATATTAGACTTCAACCCCCCCAAACTTCTGCCCCTCAAACCCCCTCGGGGGCCAGGCTGAAGAGAGTATTTCCAGCCAAAACCTACCCGGGCATCGTTCCAGTCCCAGTCACATCACTCAGACAGATTTCTCTTTTCCAAGGACACAGAGCACTCATCCAAAAGAGGAGAACATGGGGAGACCCAGATACTTCTACTGTGGTGGGAGCTGAGGACAGCAATGTGGACATCCAGGATCTCCCAGGACTTGCCAGGTGCCACCCTTCCAGCCACGAGTAGCCAGGCACGGTGGGTCAAAGCCCTTGACACACGACACCAACGCCAGCCTAATGCTTCCCCCAAACCTACCTCACTTTTCCTGACATGACTGCTTCTAAGAAATAAGGATGGCAGCCCAGGGTGACAGCCCAGTCCTGTGCTGTCAAAGATCCGAGCCAGCACCGCCTGAGTGTGTCAACGGAGTAATGGAGCTCGGCTCTCTGCACAGCATGAGCCCAACGCAACATGTGGGCGCGCAGAGGGTGGAGAGGGAGAAACGTCCCCTTGCAAATTCTGTGCATCAAACAAGGCCCAGGAGAAAAGCCAGCACTGTGGGGAGGAACATACTCTGCGTGAGAGAGGCAAGAGAGCTGGAAGCCAGGATGCAATCAGCTCTCTCTCTCTCTCTCAAAAGCACCTCATGAGCCTGCCAGTCCGTACTGAGGTAGGAAGGGAGAGGAAAGGGAGTCAAGGATTCCCGTCCCCCTCAGAGCCCTAACTGCATGGCCAGGATCGGCTCTGGCAGCGGTCACCCACCCACCTTCTGGCAATGAGGGCAGGGAAAGTTGTGCGTTGCTGTCTGCAGATGGTGCTCCAGGGCTTCCGGGGTGGAGTACTTATTTACACACTTCACACATCTGAATGTGGAGAGAAAGGACAGAGCCTGTGAACGAGGCTACCGCTGGCAAACCCCATACCACAGGCAAACCCCACACTGGGCTGCACCCACCCACTCACCAGCCACCTTCCAGGTCGATTTTTGGCAGGGATGGTTCAGCACAGACAATACCAACATCGAGATGTTCTGAAACCTCCATAACCCGCATGGCCAAATCACACTCATACTTAGCTGCCTTCACAGGGGGGAGTTGCTGGAAAACTGGATGGAAAAGCCTTGAAATTGCCAGACCTCTGCCACACTAACTCCTCAGGTTACCGGCATGAGAGCTCCCAGGTACCCAAGCACACATTCCACAGTTTCCTTGTGGAAACAAGCCCTAAAACTTCACCTTACTTAAAACACCTCATCCTATCTTCGCTGCCAGAAAACAACCACTCACAGTGAAGAAGTTCTTGGGTGACTGCAGCGCACAATGGAAATATTACTTGTGAAGTGGCCACAAGGCGACATTCTCTCCATGTTTCGATGTCTAACAAAGTTTGAGTTCACACTGCTTCATCTCCCACACCACACCTGGGCCCTCCTCTACTTGCTCAGCTATTCTCACAAATCTTGGCAGTATTTCTGAGACCTCCGCCAAACCTGACCAACCGTGAGCAACAGGTACAAGCATCGTCAATGACGAACACACAGGCACTCACACAGGATATCTGTTGTTAAACCTCTTTTCATTTGGAGATCAGACTAAACCACATCAAACATAAGCAGAGTTCAGATCTCAAAGATCACTGCTAGCAAGCTGTAGGATGAACCTCCCCAGCAAAAGGATAACTAGAAATTATGGCCCAATTAAAAAGTAGTAGATACTTATTCCACAAGGCTCCTAAGTGACTTTCAGTATCTACTAGACCTCTTACTCTTCCTGTATGTACCTACATATATTTCAACCACTCCCAAGTGCTGTTTGTGAAACATTCTCATGCTTCCTCTCTACATTAACAGAAAGGCCTTCCTAGGCAACGGTCCCCTTTGCAGCAAGAGAAAAGGAGAATTAAGTCTTTTATGTGGGCACAGCTTTTATAGCTCTCACTTCCTTCGCTGCAGGTGATTAGAGAATCAGACAGAAGACAGACTGTGAAGGGGCTCTCTGAGGTCTCTCGCCCAGCTCATGGCAGGCTCAGCTGTGCCCATCTCACTCTTGGCCCTTGATAGAGGATTTGCAGTGATGGGATCTTCCCACGCAACTTATACTGGTATTTCACTGTCTTTCCAAAAGATTCCTTGCTAGAATTTCAACCCACCACTCCCTGTCCTGTCTGCCACTCACAGGGAGAGCACCTTTTGCTTTCTTCTGGAGACTCGAACCTGCTCACGGTCCAGAAGCTGAGAGTGAACTATAGAGTCATGCTCTCATGACATCCTAAATCTCAGGCCCAGATTCTGCATACAAAGTGTTCGGCCCAGCAGCCTAGTGGAGGGACCCTCCTGCTGCCACTCAGGTGTCCCAAGAGAACCACAGCTGCCAAACACAGCCCCCTCTCCCATCTAGGGTCCCAACAACTCTCTGCCAAACACACTCAGCATGCGCTCACTCCCACAAGCCTTGTAAGCACCAATTGCTACTGTACTTGTACACGGCCACATCCTTCTTGGGGCTGTGCTGGGGCAGCAGGCTGTGGGAGTACTGGTGGACACCCAGATCGTACAGGGAGGGGAAGTCCTTGCTGCAGAGGTGGCAACGATAACTCAGCTCCTCCTGGTGGCTCTTGATGTGCTCAAGGAAGGACTCCAGCTTCTGGAAGGTCTGAGCGCAGCTTTTCACCACACACTTGTACACCTGGGGGAAGATGGGAGAGCGACTGGAGCAGCACACCATGGAAACCAACAGAGCACATCTGCCAGCAGACAACATGGCCTTCTGGTTCAGAAACTATTGCCACCGAGTCTACTTTCAGAGCGCAATGCCTGCCCCTTTGCCCCCTGTGTTGGGGAGTGGCTAAGCTATTATGAACGAAGCAGCACCATGGTTCCCAGAGTGCCCCACTGTGGTCCTGTGGGGACCCACACAGCTGCTTCAGCTGCAGGCCTACAGTTGCAGAGGACATGCAAATTCAGCACAGCCCCCCAGCTAGGGTTTGCTCCCATTCCATTACAATCACTGGAATGAGATCACGCCCAGAAGCAAACATAGCTCCAGAATATGAGCCCCACTAGGCCTCGCCTCTCCCACCTCTGAGGGTTGGGCTGAACCTACTCAACTTCCACGTGATGCTTGTTCTGCAAATGCAGAACATCAGGGTATTTCCCCCGAGGAAAGCAAGTGAAATGGAGTGGGCGTTGCTCTGAGCACTTGAAGTCACCCAAGCAGGTGAGATCACACCACCTCAGCAGTGACTGTCCCACGAACTGAAAGCTGCCACCCATGCTGAAGACTTTGGACTTTGTTTCTTTCCTCTTTGTCTAGCTGCCCAAACCTGCTTGGCTGATTTCTCACTGGCAACTCTGCAGAGTAGAGGCAGTGGAGCTTTTCAAAACTGCCCAGACCACATACCTGTGGCCTAGCAATGCAGCGAGCCACTGTGCAGGGGAGCACAGGTAGCTTTAGAGAGTGAGCAGTGCGCTGGGGACAGACATCAGGCACCGGGGTACAGGATGAAGCCTGTCTCAGTCTCACCACCGACACAAGGCACTCTTCATCCCCACCCACCTGCTCGTTCTTGTGCTGTGTCATGTGTGATTTGAGCTGGAAGTAGGTGTTGAATTTGTTGGGGCAGAACTGGCACTGGTAAGAGCTATCGATCAAGACAACCTGCTTGGCTTCTGGTTTGCCCGCCTCACTCTCCTCCATGGGGGCTATGTCTTGGGGCGGTTGCACAGGGTTCCTTGAGGGCTGAGTCAAACCTGAAAAATAGGGAGAAATAAAGTCAAAAGATTGCAAACAGGCAGCTATGAAAGCTACTCTGCAAGCCCTACATTGCCCCAACATGCCAGGTCTGGCTCTGGTTCCAGACTCTTCCTTTCAAAGGCAGATTCTTTAGATCAGATGAATCTCATTCCCTAACTTTCCTGTCTATAGATTATCAAGGGCTTTGATTTCTCCATCTTCCTCTCCTGGACTTGTTCTCTTCACCACAGTGCTTCCAAAGAAATTAATGTGCCTTGTGGAGCAGTGAGCAAGGCAGGCCCCCTCCAGAGTACCGGAGCCAGATTCACTTCCCATCTCAGACAGGAGATGGGAGGTAAGATCTCCAGTCCTGAGAGCAGCTCCAGTGGGACCCTGTCCTAGACACAATACTGCCACACTGTGTTGTTCCTTCCTCTCTTACCTGGGTTTGAGGCAACCAGTAGAAAGATTACCCACACCACTGCCTGCCAGCAAGGAGCTTTTCTCTGCCTCAGGTGTTCCCAGTTGGCTGGGGTGTGGGGGGGTCATACCCACCCCAGGCATGACTGCAGCACTGCCAGCAGGCCAAAGCATTGGACTATGTGAAATCACCAGCTCGTCCAGCCACTAAATCAAAGCTGCCAAGTGTGACTCACACACTGCCAAGGCTGCATTCCCAGGGAGTGAGGAAGGGCATGATGCCTCCTTCTGTTCCCATGCATGACCTGGCACAGAGTTTGGGGCCACTGTCTCACCAGCACCTGGACCCACCATTGCTATGGGCACCCATGGGCTGCAGCTGCCAGCAGGACTCAAGCAAATGAGGCAACCAACAAGTGCACTTGTCTAATGTGTGCTGCTAAACCCAAAGGGGGGGGATGCAAACATCAGCTGCACACACAGCTCCTTTCTCCCCTCCATCCTCACTAGGGATGAAGAGATACAGGAGCATGCAGACTCCCCACATTACCACTTTGTCTCTAACATAAACCGTCCCCAGGCAGCAAACCTGCATTCTCCTCATCCTCCGGTTGGTTTGGGTTCAAGGCCATGACCTGCACCGTGATGGAGTTGCGGGAGATGGTGCACCCCAGCCCTGGAGGCCACACTTTATGGGTCTGCATATGCTTCTTCACATTGGACTTCTGGGCAAAGGCTCGGCCGCACACAATGCACTGGAACGGCTTCTCACCTGTGTGACTGAAGGCAAGAGGCACCACGTCAGCAGCCCCCAGGCATGGACCACAGCAGCATGCCTGCTGCAGGACTGAAATGAGCACTTGCTGCTTAGCAGAGCAGCTCCTGGACCTGCCAAACAAGGGCTTTGAGACCTGATTAACTGGAGCAAACGGATTGCAAGAGGCCTGGAGAGACAAGCCTGCCACACAGACAAAACACTCTCAGTCACGGGATGACAAGGGATCAAAGGAAGAAGTGGGAGAGGAGAAAGAGCTCTGCCACAACACAGAACATCACTGTCAGGGCTTCCACACTGATCTCTTGGATCCCACTGCTTGTCCCTGTCACCCGTTCCTCCCTTGCTCACACATAGCTTCTAGCTTGGAATCCCCCAATCTCCTTAAATTTGCTCTCCCCCTTTTGCAGCAGGGCAGAAAATATCTTTCTACCCTGCTTTTCTGCTGTTCGAGAGAAAGCTGGCTCTGACATCATGTGAAGAGCCCAGGATAGGAAGGGAGCAAAACTACTACTTGCTCCTTCTCACTTGCCTCAAGTTCTGCAGTCTGTGCTGGAGCAGATACTGAAAATTTCAACTGCTGTCTGGCAAAGGCCTAGGTCTTATCTCTAGGTCTCCCCATCTAGACATTAAACTTGGCTTATGGTTCGGGAATACCAGCCCCCACGCAGCCACCAAGCCTGCAGCTTGCTAGGGTGGAAAAGGAGAGCAAAAGCAGTGAAGATGATACTGCTCCAGCAGATGGGTGACAAGAGTTTTGACTTTCAAGGTCTCATCAATAAGGAAAGAGGTCTCTAGTCCAAACCCATAATCAACCGAGAAGGTTACACTGACAATACAGCTTCCATCCCATCCACTAAGCTACTCTCTGGGAGGAGTATACTGGAAAGAGAGGGGTAAAGGATCACTTCCCAGTGTGGTATGTATTTTGGGTGACGAGACAAATGTGAGGCCTACAGGACTGTGCAGTTTCCTTTGGTGGGGCTATGCCCAATCCACCCCAGCAATTCAGCTGTGTCCACGCTGGCGGCACCGTTACCTTCTGATGTGCTGCTGCAGGTCGAAGTTCTTGGTAAAGGCCTTGTCGCAGTAAGTGCATTTCAGCTTGGGAGACTTGGGTTTCCCTGGAAGTGGAAAAGCGCACACAGGAATGAGATCACGTGGCACAGCGCCATCCTCCCCTGCTCTGCGCTATCACCCCAAGACATAGCTATTCAGGACAAAGAATAAAGCACTCATGAAGGGGTAAGATCAGCCTGAGTCTCTCCCTGCTCTGGCCAGGCAACATTTAATGTAGTCTGAGCTAAGTCAAGAAATAGGAGAGCAAAAGTGAAGGTGCAGGGCACCCTCTGTGGGCATTAAGCACTCAGGGAATCCTTCCAGCTGTGCTACAAATCAGCTACTTTAAAGGTATGTTGGGCATCAGAAACAGGTATGGGACTCATGAGAGGAAGGGCCTCAGTTCTGTCTCTCTCCTATGAGCAGACCAAGGTCAGCCATCAGCTGGAGCACATGGCTGTTTCTCCGACGTGGAAGATCAGTCAATCACATCTTCCATCTACTGTGACAGAGCATAAGCCAGCAGAAACAGCTGAACCGTGGGCTGCTCTAGCAAATTCCGGACTCAAGAGCTGCAGCCTGCGTGATTGTTCACACCTCTACAGATTATATTAAAGCCTAGTATAGGTACTGCTGTATCTCCACAGATTCAACCTTCCTGCTGAGAAAGGCCACATGGCTTTCTTCCACCACAGGCTTGGCCTATGATCACTTGGCCAGATGTGTGTTGGTCACACAAGCAACAGGCAGGCTCTGCCAGTGGAGGGTCTGATGGTAATCTCTCATGTAACTGCACATGCTCCTGTCCTGCCTTACCTGGGGATAAGCACGTTTTGTTCGCAGGCAGGATACAAACTGAAACACGTAGTAGGGACTGATCTGCTGAGCCCCTGGGAAGAGTGTTAAGGCCCATGGGCCTTGCAGCTGGGCATTCTTGCTTAGCTTCACATGGACCAAGCCCTACCACTTTATTTGCAGGACCTTCCCTTTTTCAAGTGTGATCCAACAGGCATATAGCTGCAGAGATTTAGCAGAAGTCTGCCCTGTGCTGTAGCACAATGACAGTCCTTCCACATGTGTCCAGGGCAGACAGACATCCATACCTCCGCCTGCTCTCAATAGCCTTGGGCATGGTGGCGTGTTCCTTCCCTGAAGCCCTGTGCACAGCCAGTGGCACCCAACAGATCTGGAGAGCTTGTGGCTCAACAGTGCCCTACAGGACAAGCCCAGAGGCCCACAGGCTAGAGCAGGGCAACAGCCTTAAGGATACCTACCTTCATGCAGACTGCTCTCTGTTTTGGAACGCCTGCTTTTCGCAGCAGAGGCAGAATCAAAGCCAACCATATTGCTTCCTCCTGCACCGGTCAAGGGTGCAGGAGTGCTGGTGCTCTTAGATTTGAATCCCTGCTTCCCAGGGCTGTACACAGGAGGAGAGGGATAAACAGGACTTTCCACACACTGGCTCGGTACCTGGAAGAGTGCAATTATCAATAGAAAAACAGATTTGCTGCATAGTGTCATTCTGTACCAAGTACACTGCCTATTACTCTACACCTCCAGCAACATTTGCCACAGTAGGCTATTAGTTCCGCCGAGTTTTCCGCCTCCTGCCAAATTGGATCAAACTTCCGGTTCACCCAACCCGACAACGCATCCCTAACTAAAGCTAACTCCAGGCACTGCATGAAACACTCTTGCTGATCACCACCAAATATCCAGGATTTATCACATCAGGGACAGGAGAACTGAGAAACTCTCTGAAGGAGCTCCCTGGTCTCCCTTCTAGGTCCTACACCTAGAACAGGTTCTCATCCCTTCAGAGAAGGTTACCAGAATGATCACCACTGACCCTGAGGATTCCAACCGTCCTGCAGGCAGGAATCTCCAGGCCCTGCTGTCTCCCAAGAACGACTGCAGAAGGGAAGGAGGCACAAGAATACTCCAGATGGCAAAACACAGCCATTTACACTGGCACTACTATTAGGAAAGAATGAGGGGTTGACATTCAGAGAAAAAAGCAGAGATATCAGCCTGAAGCAGCATGGTTTGAGGTCTTTTTTGTTATCCACCCTGATAAATTAACACAGAGCAGTAAGTATCCAACATCATCATCCATTTCTGAACACCTGCACTTCCAGATCAGATGGCAACTACAAAGATAAGGCTGGCAAACCTCTACTACATCCAGTAGTTTCCAGTCCAGCCCCAGCAACAAGACAGGTGCTGCTGCCATGCCTGGAGGCAGACACACTGAATACAGAGTGATAGGAAACCCCTTCCCTTCCCAGTGTGAACAGCAATGATAACATGTGGCTATGAACAGCTGACGACAGTCAAAATGATTCATGCCCACGACTATCTGGAAGGAGAAGCTGAGTTTTGCTCCTTACTTAAGCCTGCAATGTGTGGCACCGTGTTCTGGACCCCTCTGGGACAGTTCCCTCACCTCACCTTGCTCTCACTTTTAACACTTGCAGGTATCCCTTGACCACAGCAGACCAAACTCACTCATTCAGATCTCCCAGTCCCTCATCAGCCAAGCCCTCCTGTCCTCTCAATTGCTTTTTTTTCCTGTTCTCAGAATCCTCTTCCTCTTGATAGCATCTTTCTGATCAGTATCTTCTCCAGAGGAAATAATCTATTTTTGTAAAATAATCTAACACATCTTCCCAGACTCTAATCCTGCACTTCTAGTCGAGATGAGTCCCAGACGGCATCACTCCCTTGCTTTTTAGAAGAGGCCCAGGAGATCAGAGCCCCCACGGACTCGGCCTTACCTCTATGGGCGGATAGGGCTGCATCCCCAGCGTCTGAATCTCCACCGTGCTGTTTGCTGCCATCGGAGCAGATGCGCTGTACACTTCGACCACACCACCGCTGCCGGTGCTGGACTGCCCCGGAGGCCCCAGGCTGGGTGGGGGAGGCGGCGGTGGCTGAGGAGGGGGTGGCGGCGGGGGCGGCGGAGGTGGAGGTGGCTGGGAGAGATAGCCAGCTCCAGCGTGCATACTCAAGCTGCTCTGAAAACAAAACAAGGAGAGACAGATGCACAAGGCATTGAAAATGCAGCACTGGTCTAGCAAGGCCGAGGTGGAGGTACCGCACCCTCACGCCCAGGTTCGGGCTTCAGAACGGGACCTGCAGCAACAGTGACAATGTCATCACAGCACTCCACAGTCCAACTGCCAGGTTGGAGCAAGCTGTGGTGGCTTGCAGAAGGTTGGTTTGATCTGCTGGGAGACGTTGTCTCCAAATACTCAAACCCCACTGCTTTTTTGCTTTGTTTTTGCAGCTATTAACCTTTCTGGTTATTAAGAACTTTCTCAGAGCATGGAGAGTGTATCCAGCCCCGTAGTGGCCAGACCTGCCCTGGGGAGAGCATACACCAACCATCCCAAGAGCATATCCATGGGGAAAACTGATGAGGACTCCAGAAAAAGGGCAAAAACTGGAGAGACAATATTACAAAGATCTGAGCATCCAGCAACAGGGATAGCAGGAGGGAGCAGACCCTGGAGTTATCCTGTTATTATCTATCAGGCCTCCCCGAGCCTGGCTGTCACACTGGGAAGGTGCCCAGGACTCAGCATCAAAGCAGGTCTCTCGAGTCCGATCCCACGCAGCAGGAGTCCCCAGAGCACATGCATGCCCCTTACCTGCACCGGGGGCTGCACCGCCGGCATCGGCTGGTCCAAGGATGTAAAAGCAGACATGGCCGACATCAGCACCTCATCACTAACTAAGATGTTCCCCTGCACAAGGGTCTGAATCAAAGGAGACGGGGGAACTGTGATGTATGTAGATATTTGCTGAAAGAAAAAAAAAATTGTTTCATTGTCGATCAGCAAAAGGACAAAATAATAAACTCAGAAAAATAATAATACTGTTTTTCACTGAACCTCTGCATCTGCTTTCACAGCCTCAGTCAGCAGATGAGCTAAGGTAATTATCTACAGCTTCCCACCGAGTCCACTGTAGTTCCTAGCTGTAACAGTAAGTGAGCTCTGGAAATGTTTTTCACAGAAGGAGCTTTGTGATAGTTCAGGGAAGTGGCCACTAGCTCAAATGGTTAGTTTTTAAACAAGCTTTGCAGAACAAACTGGTTGCAGACAACTTCAGGCCTTTACTGGATGCTTCCCTGCTAGGAAAGGTGGGGAACTGAGGGAGGCTGCTCTGGCTACAGATGGTGAACACCAGGCTCATCTCTTCAGACCAAAGAGGGACTACAGGAGGGGAGATTAGGCTGTCCTCACTTTGTTGGTAGAAGTGACCAGTGTTTGAAGACCCAGGCAGCACCATCCACCAGCGCTGTTAACTTGAAAAAAAAAAAAAAAAAAAAAAGAAAAAAAAAAAAAAAGATGACTTGAAGCACTTCAGAAGCCAGCATGATTGCAGCTACAGGATGCATCATGCACATGGGAACTGCTGCACAGACTACCTCCCAAGAAGTCTGCTGGCAAGGAGAGTTCCCATAGAACATGCCCCTCAGGCACATCACACCACACTGTGTGGGGTTATCAGCAGGAGCCTGGGCGGAGGGATGCAGGGGTGGTGCCACAACCACGGCCCTCCTCTTCTGCTCACAAGCCAGACCAGGTCCAGGAAAGAGTGCGACCACAAGCAATGCAGAGCACACACAAGCCTGGCAGGCCAGGGATGACACCAGTGCTCCTGGGAGAAACTTCTCCTCGCCTGAAGAAAAGGGGCTAGACACTCATGCTGAAGGACATTTTACAGCAGAGGACCAGGCAGATTTAACATGAGGTCAAAATCCAACACGACCACAGCTGAGCCTCCTAGAAGAGAGGTCAGTCATGAGGTATCACTGGATCTAAAAGCATTATGCAGAGGTTCTCCCAATCCCCAAATGATGGTGACAGAGCCATGGAGCCTGCTGGCTCGCAGCACAGTACCTGCCGGCTGGCGCTTGGAGCTTGCTGCACTGATGTGATGGATGGGGTGTACACGCTGTTGGTGGCCAGGGAGACGGTGGAGAGGGAAGGGGTGTTTCCCTGGCACTGCTCTCTCTTGTGGGTCATGAAGGCAGGCAGTGAGTTGAACTGCTTCTTACACTTCCCACACAGGAACACATCTTCATCATCTGCAATTAGAGAACCAGATACTATTTCAGCCTCCAGCTCCCTTTCTTCTGCATTCCCCAGAGCTACACCAAACAAGAACCAGAAGAGGCAGGAGAATAGACATCTTCTGAATCTCTAGGACATCATCATCAGGAGAGAATCAGCTGCAAGGGCAAAACTGTCCCTCCTCCCCGATCCCCAGCTCTCCCTAAAGCCAACTAATGGAACACGTCTGTCTCAGCCCTGCACCCATATACAAAACCTACAATCTCCCTGTGACAAACTGCCTGTCCCGTCTAATCCCGAAGACATGAAATCTAACCCAGCCCCGCTCCTGCACTACCTTCTGCTTTTAGTCAAGCTACTTCTTCCAAAGCATCATGATTATTCTGGCTGATGCAGATTTTATTATTCAAATTGCACAGAGGAAGAGGAGTCATTCGTATCACGGCACTGAGTCAGTGGCAAAATCAGGGCACAACTTGCACCTAAAACCTCCCCCCCAAGGAAGACTGCTGGTCTTCGGTGCCTCTGTTTGGTATTAGTGGCAGAAAGAAGACAACTCATCCAGCATGTTCTAGATTAAATCTGCAGATCTAGTAACCCATTTTAACTTGAGATGGTTGGACTCACACCTCTTGTGAAAAAATACCCTGTGGCTCACAAGGTTGAGACTGCTCTCTGATTCCTGGCTCAGCCTCAGGCAGGACTGTGCTGCAGTTATAGAATGCAACTCCTCCAGCAGCACAGCTCAGAACGTGGTCACCATGAGAGGGTTTTTCAATAACAGGATGAAGTGGGAACTCACTGTCCAAATCAATCTGATATATGGACTGGCCTCTTCCACAGAAAGGGAGAAAAGAGCAGGAAGAAAAAAACACACAGCCACAAGGAAAGGCTCAAAGCATCAATCCCCTGAACAGGTTCTTGGGTCTTCTGCCAGTAACTGTCAGCCCACAGCTTGCAACATTTGTAGTTGCAATCTGTGATAGGTGGGAGACCCAGAGGCTGGTTCTGCGCCTACTCAGCAAGTCCTGGTCCAGCCCTGGCTGACTACATTTACCAGCTCTGGGGGAGACAGCTCCAAAGACAGACACTAGCTGTAAAATCTTGAATGCCTAAACAGGAGTTTTCATGTGCACATAAACCACTAGTTCCCATATTCATTCACACAGATCTACTCAATGTCTGGACTAGCAGTTCATCCCCGGAGGATAAGGGACCACTCATTACATGAAAAATAAAAGCCGCAGCAAGCACTAGTGAAATACAAACAGTAACAAGCCACAGCGGTGGGGAGAACACTGCTGCCTCCTTTCACACCCTTACTGAAGTGCCCAGTCCAGCCTATTGCCAAGACTAACTCCAAAAGCATCTTTCTGCTCACCTGGGCACTCGTACAGACCCATTCCTCCTGCTCCACCTAGCCCAGCTGATGGGTCACAACACTCGTAGCAGTGTCCAGTACGTACAGTCTGCATCACTGCTCTGCCCGACTGTCACGGAGAGCGTGCTGTAAGAGTTCGCTGCCCCCTCTTTTTTCTCTCCTAGCGCTAAAGAGACTCACCCATTGACTGGATGGTGGCGGATGAGGTGACATTTTGAGCGGATGGATCAGTTACCCCTCCTTGACCGTCCAGTAAGGACTGCACAGCCAGCACCGTCTGATTATCCATGCCTGCAAGGGAGACACAACCGGGGCGAGTGAAGCGAGCGCACGCCGAACACAGCAGGGCCTTGCTCAGAGAGCATGTCGCGCCAGGAGGCCGCTCGCTGGCTGCCCCTGCCTGCTCCGCTCCTCCCACAGAGCCGCTGCCACCCTCGTACCCCCGCTGCTCGGTAGCATTCGCTGTCTTTCTACAGAAACACTCCTGCCCGTTTCTACTGACAAAGAGGAGGGATAGAAGAGGAGCAAGAGAATCCAACAGTGTAAAGAGCGCTTTTGGTTTCAGGCGCTTGCTGCAGAGAGGACAGATGTTTGCAAACGGCAAGTACGAAAAGAGCAAAGAAGAGGCTATTTAGGATGTCCTGGCCCAGCCAGGGTAACGGCTTGGATGGACCTCCCTGGGGAGGCAGCACAAGACAAAACCCTTCGTGGGCAGTAGCTTTGTGTCAGCCCACAGCCAAGCTTTGCTCCGAGGCCAGAGCTTCCCTATTTCCAAGGGCAGGGCTCCCGGACCCAGCCATCCACAGGCCAGTGAATAACAGAAGGATTTAGTTACAGCATTTAGAAGGAACTTGCAAGGATGGGCTCCTGGGAAGGGCGCTGGGATGACCCACTCCACCACTGGCTCCCCCCTGGGACATGCAGGAGAGCTGAACAGTGGCTCCCTCCCCTCCTGGCCACACTCCCTGCCGCGCTGCAGGCGCCTCTCATGCAAGAGCTGTTGGCCGCTCGCTCTCATTTCCATTTCCCTCAGGACTACATGAAAGCACACACACCCAGACAGATTTGTTGTCAGAATCAGCTCGCTTGCTTCGGCACAAATATTTTTCACTACAGCTAAAATGTTCTAAAATATTCCGGATAAATACGGAGACGGGGACTGCTCGTCTAAGGAGGCCACCTGGCCAGTGGTGCACAGCCCGTGGATCAAGCCCAAAGCAATTTTTTTCTTGCTTTGGAAACCAGAGGTAAAGAAATGCAGAACAACCTGATTATGAAAAAAACAGTTAAAAGGTATGATTTATGTGCACCACTCTTCTCTAGCAAGTCATTCAAGAATTCAAGAATTCTATTCAAGAATAGCAATCATTCAAGATCATTGCAGAGCACGACTCTACATCTCTTACTGATGCCAAACTCAGAATTACATACAGAGAAGACACAGAGGTCTAATCATTTGCAAACAGTGCAAGTGAGCACAGATCCTGATGAGAAACCAGTGAGCAAGCAGCATCAGGATGGACAGTAAAACATTGTGACAGGTCACAGCAGAGAGCAATGGAAGAGCAGAAGCAGCAGCCCCATCTTTCCATTACGGGTTCCCCTGTATTTAGGGTACAAAAGAGAGCAAGAAAAACACCACAGCTTATAGAAACCTGAATGTCTGCAAGGTGCAAGTCTTTAAATTTCTCCTGCACACAGGGATGTGCCTTCCCCAAAGGGGAGTACACATAAAGTATTGTGATTCCTCATTTCTCCTGTATCTCCAGCATGAAGCAGACAACAGGAAGACTCCGTGAACACCCTTTCCATCAAGCAGTCACCGAGGAAAGGTCACAAACGATACGTGTCTTCGGCAAGAGAGATGCCTGAGCTGCAATCGTTGCCACAGCACAGGCCCAACGGCAGACACCGCGGGTGCGCTCCTCGGCTGATCTGCTCATCCCTACTTTAAAATAGGCCTCCTTCCTCACAGATATTCCCCTCGTTGACAGGAAATGCGAAACCACAGGCTCTGGTTAGTGTACCCCAACCAGAGAGCGAAATGGAGGAGCCCTTTCCAGTGGTCACAGAGAAGCAAGCAAGCTGGACATGACGGAAAACTGGGAATCAAAAATTCAGTCTTAATAATTTGTGGTCATAATTAAAAACACTAAAAATGGAAATGCTGAAATCATCCTGCTGTTTGCACTGAGAATGCCACACGTGCACTGACAACCAGGTTTCTTCCCAGCAAGTAGCCAGATCTTTAGAGCAAAAAAGCCGCATTACAGCCTCAATCCTGCTAACTAGAAGAGGCTCGAGGAGCAACCAAGGCCAGCAGCAGACAGGTAACGCAGGAAGAGCGATGCTAACGCTGCATTTGGTGTTCTGAAGCAGCCAGGAGGCCCACGACAACAGAAATATATTGCTCTTTATTCATCCGATGTTTTGCACAAGCGCCTACCAGGTTTGCCCGTTAAGTCGCACCAGTTAAACACACAAATATACATTTAATAGAGGGAAATCAGTATTGGGTTAAAATTGGGGGCTAGTAACCATTAAATTAAAGTAAGCTCAATTACTCGATGCCATTCAAGGCCGTGGACAGATTCGGTGAGAAAGATCTGGAGCAGTCTGCACTGATTAGAGCCTGCTCAGGTCTGCACGACGTTCTTCACAGTCATGAAACCTAAAGGGAAAGCTAGAGCTTCTCTCCTTACTGGCACCCCACTTTCCCCAGACCCTGATGAAAACACAGAGATCCCAGAAAACGAGGATAAAAGCGTGAGGCTACCAATCTGTGATGTTTTGTTTACTCCTCGCATCTCTCTCACTTCAGACAGCGAAACAAGACTGCTCTGTGTCGCCTAGGTTTTTTTTTTCTCTCGCGTGCTCCGAGCTGCACGCCCGAGGCCGGGTTTTTTGCCACCACGAGCACCAGGCGTCTGGTGAGAGGCACGAAGGTACCCCCCTGTCCCTCAGCAGGCACCGAGGACACGACTCCGGCCGCGGCACCGCGGGCTGAGGCCAAGTCACCACCGCCTTGAAATCGAGTCGGGTCAGAAACAAAACAAAACCAAACAAATAAGATCAGCCACAAAAATCTGCGTGGGCTGCCGCTTTTTGCGGGCTCGGGAAAGGAGCGGAGCCGGTGGCGACGGGGGGAAGCGGGTTCGGCACGAAGCGCCGCCGCCGCGCAGCACCCCGAGCAAGCGGCGCGGAGGGCTCCTCGGCGGCCGCCCTTCCGCCCTGCCTCGGCGGGGGCCCGGGGCCCGGCGGGGCCGGGCAGCCCCGGCGCGCGGCCCCTCGGGCAGGGCCCTCGCCTCCCGGAAAGGCCACGGCGGACCTGAACGCCGGCACGGCGCGGGGGCGAGGCACGGCGGACGGCGGGGAGGGCAGCGGGCGCGGGAGCCCACGCACCGCTGCCCGCTGCCCCCACGCTCCCGAGCGCCCCCGCGTCACCGCGCCGCGGCCGCTCCCGCTCCCGCCGCCGCGCGGGGCCGCTCGCGCCGCCCCGGGGGGCGGGGGGGAGGGGAGGGGGCGCGGCCCCGCCCCGCGCCGCGGAGCCCCCGCGGGAGCCCGGGCCGGCGCGGCGCGGCCCCGCTGCCCCCCGGCGCGGCCCGGCGCCCCCGTTACCTTCCAGCGCCTCGAAGATCGCCTGCGCCATCTTGGAGCCGGGGCGGCCGCGACCCGCCGGCCGGGACGCGCCGCGCGGGGAGGAGGCGGGCGGCGGCCGGCAGGGGGCGCCCGCGCCGCGCCGCGCGGGGGGCGGGGGGCACGGCTCGGCTCGGCACGGCTCGGCACGGCTCGGCACACCTGGCGGCGCTCCCTGGCGTTTCCTGACTGGACTTAGGCATTCCACAGGGAAGGGTCACCGTGCCGCGGCGGCGCCGGGCGCGGCAGGGCGCTGGGCTCCGCCAGGGAGCCGGGGCTGCGAGGCGCGCAGCGTCTGCGTGTTTTACCGGGGCTGTAAAGCCTCCCCCTTACCGCTGTGCAACCCCCCTCTGAGGAAACCCTCTCGGCTGACCCGCCCCGGCCCGGCCCGGCCGCCGCCCCGCGCCAGCCGGGCTGCCAGCGCGAGCCGCGCGCCGCGGCGCGCCCGCCGCTCCCGCGGGGCCGCCGCCGCCGCCGGGCCCCCCCGCCGCGCACACCCAGCCCTCGGCTTGCGGCGCGCCCATTGGCTCCGGCGCACGCTTGCTAGCCGCTGCGCCCGCAGTCCGCGCCCGCCTATTCGGCAAGAGGCTTGATGGACGGCTGAGGCAGCCAATGGGCGCGGTGCCGCGGAACCGCGCGTGCTGGCGCCGCTCCCCGCACGGACGCCGCTGCGGCCCGGACCGCGGCGCGGTGCCTCCCCTAAAGGTGTCCCCCGGGCGGCGCGGCGCGGCTATGGCTGACGACGCGGCGCCGTTCCGGGCTCTGCTCGTCACCGTCAACGCTCTGCTGCAGCAGCGCCGCTACCACGCCGCGCTCGCCGTCCTCAAGGGCTTCCGCAACGGGGCCGTGTGAGTGCGGCGGGGCCGCGGGCCGGGCACGGCGAGCTCAGGAGAGCGGGCCCGCTCGGGGCGGAGGGGCAGGGAGGGACCCGCGGGGGGAACCTGCTGCTGCTCCTCCTCACGCGCGGTGTCTGCTGAGTGCTGCCTTGGGCTGAGGAGCCCCGAGGGCCTCGGAGGGGGCACGTCTGGCCTTTATTTGTTTCTTTTTTTTTCCCTGTAGAAAGACCAAAGACTGTTTTAGCAGAGGTTTGGAAGAGACATTTCCTTTTCTCTGCCTGGTGTGTGGGCTTTTAACGTTTGTTGGGGTGCCTTTTGGGCCATGTTTACTTGGGGTGTACGTTCTCTTAAGCCTGTGGCCTGGCTTTCTGCTGCTTAGACGTTCTGCTGCTACAGGACTGACTTAAAAGGGTGATTGCTTAAGTAGCAATCTCTCTGACGTCAGTAGACCAGAAATACAATCATTTGATGAAATAACATGAAAATGTTTAAATATTTGATCATGTTTGCAGATATGGAGCCAAAATTCGTGCACCACATGCCCTAGTGATGACTTTTCTATTCAAGAATGGAAGGTATGGCCCCCAGCTCTTATTTTCACGTTACTCTTAAGAATGTCCTCATTCATTTTATGCAGCTTTCTTGTTTCCAGTGAGCCCCGGTTTAAAAAGCAGAAAGATATATGCCATGTTCATGTCCTGTTGTTTTGATAGCTTGGCAAGTTAACTCATAAGTGCACTTGCATACATGCACACATTCACGTGTGTATGGCTATTCATACAACAGTTGATAAGAAGCAGTGGGCAGATGAGAAACTTGGAGATACAAACAGCAGTACCCTCCTTTGATTTCAAATAAAGGAAGCCAAATTGTACCAGTGCACATTGTGGCTTTCCCCATTTATAGCAGAGGTTTACACACAGGGAAAAAAAAAAAGTTGCTTGACTCTTCATAGCATTGGATAAAAATGTGATGTAAATAGAGGTGTCAAATTCATTCTGATGAGTGACCTAGAGGTGAAGTGATTTCCTTTCCCTTACAAGGCAGAAAATGTCCTCTGGTGGGAGGAGAGAGCTATCAGTCTAAGCGAACAAGGCAGAGGATGGCAGGCAGTAGTGTTATGTCCAGGCTGAATGACTACAGGGATGCTGACTTTTTGCTTTCCTAATTGCCTGTTTCTTTTGTTCAGTTTAAGAGAGAAATTGAAAGTGATTGCTCAGGCCACGTACACTCATTCCCGGAACTTGGCGTATTTCGTGTTCACCTACAAGGGGCTGATGGCGTTGCAGTCTCGACTACAGGGGAAAAAAATTCCCTTTCATTCTTTCTTTGCAGCCTGCATTGGAGGTTGGCTAGTGTTTGGTGAGAACAACCCCATCAATAGCCAGGTAAATGTTTTTGTAGAAAACCTGTAAAACAGAAGGATAGTTTTGCACCAGTCAGTGGTTAGTATAGCTTGGCATATTTTACAGAATCATAGAATGGTTGAGGTTGGAAGGGACCTCTGAAGATCTTCCAGATCAACCCCCCTGCTCAAGCAGGGTCACCTAGAGCACGTTGCCCAGGATTGTGTCCAGGCAGGTTTTGAGTATCTCCAGGGAAGGAGACTCTACCGCCTCCCTGGGAAACCTGTTCCAGTGCTCAGTCACCCTCACAGGAAAGACATTTTTGCTCATATTCAAATGGAACTTCCTGTGTTTCAGTTTGCACCTGTTGCTTCTCGTCACTGGGCACCACTGAAGAGTCTGGCCCCATCCTCTTGACACCCTCCCTTAAGATATTTGTACACATTGATAAGATCCCCTCTCAGTTGTCTTTTCTCCAGGCTAAACAGGCCCAGCTCTTACAGCCTTTCCTCCTAAGAGAGATGCTCCAGTCCTCTAATCATCTTCCTAGCCCTTTGCTGGACCCTCTCCTGTAGTTCCATGTCTCTCGGGTGTTGAGGAGCCCAGAATTGGACACAGTACTCGAGATGCGGTGGTTCTTGTTGCATAGCACTATTCTTCTATCATAGTCCTTTGTGTATATGCACAAGTTTATTACTGCCTGCTCTACACTCAAGTGCTAGAGATAGTTGTGCACCTTGGTGCATGCTCCACGCAGTTTGAGAGTTAAAAGCCCTGGTTTAACTATGGAGTTGCACTTGTTTAACTAGTAATACAGGTATCCAATCCGAAGCCATCAGGTTACCACACCTGTCTGCTGAGCTGTGTTAACAGACTTCGTGTATGCTCTGGGGCTGTCCACTTGGGAATCAAAACCCATAAACTTTGTTGTGAATGTAGAGCATGATGAGTTACTGAGATATACTTGGTTACTGTCAGTTTTCAGACCGAAATTTAAAGCTCTGTGTGTGGTGCTGTGAGATAACTAAATTGACTAACCTGACAAAAACTGCTTGGGGGAACTTTAATGTAAAGCTGGTTGATATCAGCTTTAGTTTGGGTTGATAACACACAGACACTGATTAATCAAAAATAACCAATATTGTATTAATTTATGCAGTCCCCTGCAAGAGCATACTTCCAGTATGATTTTAAGATGTGTCCAAACCACTGAGTCTGTATCTTCTTGGCAGGCCAACAGGACTGTTCTGACTATTATATCATCAACAGCATCTAAGGTAGTGTTAACTGAGCAAAGACAAAAGTTGTGCAACTGATTTGCAACTGCAAGGATATATTGCATCGGGTGTAACTTGTTGTTCACTAAATTAGGGCACCAGTAGGGTAACAGGACTTTAAGAATATAGGGAAGACACAAACATCTCTTCCAGTTTTAAAGACTGTTTGTTATGTTAACCTGTAGTCTGTTCACCCAACTGGTTGTTAAGTTGGGTAAACTGTTTCTACCTCTCTGTCTGGCTTACCATTTCTGAATCACTGAATTTGATGCGATGAGATTTACTGGCTGTGTTATTTGGCTAATATTCTCTGGATTTTCTCTTCATGCAGATTATTATGTACCTGCTGTCTCGTATCCTGTTTGGCTTGTCTCGGTTAGCAGTGGAAAAGGGCTATGTCCCACAGCCAAAGCAGGACCCCTTCCCACTTGTTGCTGCTCTGATATGGGGGACAGTTCTCTGGCTATTTGAGTATCACCGGCAAACTCTGCAACCTTCTCTACAGTCTTCCATGACATACCTGTATGATGATAGTAATGTATGGCATGATATTTCTGACTTTCTCATTTATAACAGAAGAAGCACAAGCAAGTAGTTGATTCATTGTGAAGCACCTTTGAATGGGATGGTACATTTCAACAGCTAAGGAAAAAAGGTTATTCTGGTGCTTTTTGCTGATGGACATTTTAAATTAACCTGTATCAAGCAGAGTTGCCTCTTGGGTCTTTTCCAAAATGTTCCGATTAGTCCAGTCTTCTGCTGGCTCTGTTTAGAGCAAGTGAATGTCCCACGGAAACTTGTTGCAGTGCCTCCATGGGAGTAAAATGCTTTAGGAAGCTTCAGTTAATGTAAGTCCTTTTCTGTTTTTTTTTCTTTTTTCTTTCTTTTTTCCTCTTTTATTTTGTTTTTAAGGCCGTATTTTTTTTCCCTACAGCTGTTTTTTTTAAGAAACTAAATGTAAAATTACCGGACAGTAAGTGGGGAAAATATTTCTCAAATCATTTAAAAAATATATATTTTAGGAAATTCTTAATGCTTGCAAGTTGGAAGCATTTTTTTTGTGCCACTGTACTCACAAAAACAGGAATACAGAAATGGGGGGCCTGCTCAGTTCTGAAAGCAAGGGCATAATTTCTTGATTTCTGTGAGATGCCAGAAATCCAGTCTAAATGACTACAAGGACAGGTGTGTGCTCCTGAAGAGAGCTGCTGCAGTTTTCCCTCAGGCATACAAGAAGATATTTGAGTGTGAAACTATTAAGATTCTTTGGTACAAGTGTGGTAAATCAGACTTGAAAGGACTGTTTTTGTTCAGTTTCTCTCATGCACTTAGACTTCTACATGTCCTCTACAAAGTCTACTAATTTATATCCTGTAATTTATAAAACTTACTGCTTGAACTAAATGCCAAAAATAAACAGATAAGTAACTTAAACTCCTTAAAAAACAGACTGAGATGCATTGCATGCACTCAGATATCACACCGGCTGCTTTGTATGTAGCAAAGATCTAATTAGCACTTTTATTTTGGTAGAAGATAAGCACATCGTTTTGTCTTAGGTCCAGCATCTTCCCTCCACAGCAGTGGCACTGTTAGCTGCAGTCAGAGAGTTAAGCTTGTTCAGGTTTGTTGCCGGGCCAGGTCGAGGCTGTGGATGAATATACCAATGAGTGTTCTTAAAAATACACTGTTGAGTCCCAGGAACAGAGCAGCATAAATGGGGTTTAATCAGAAGATTGGCTAGGTAGCTGGGAAAGATTTTCCGTTTCATTGAACAAGTACTGTTTTAGTAATAATAAAATCAAACTGTTAATACTGTTAAGCACTTACACTGCTATATGACACTATACCATTCACTTAATGATGCCCATTAAAATAATTCCTGACATACTGGTTTTACGTGGTGATATCACAAGAGGTTCATTAAGCTCCCTCTGCTAACCATTTCTACTTTGTCTCAGTCAGGATTATTTTGCTTGCTTCTCTTACGACTTTAGTTGTTTAAACAAAGTTATCTCTCTCTCTACCCATCTGCTTTTCCATCCTGACTTGACCGTGCCATTTAATAACCATGCGGATTCTATTCTTCATGATCTTTCAGCAGTCTCTTTGTGCTCCAGGCTCTACCATTTGTCCTGTTTAATGATAGGACTGAAATAGTACATCTGTTATTTAAATTCAGGCAGCTTTCGAGGAGAAAAGATTTTCATTTTCTTGTCAAGTGATTTTTTTCTTCTAGGCTCTTTTGTTACTATTATGCATTTTTTTAAGTGGTACTTTATTTTTCACTCTATATCAGCAAGATGGGGAGTGAAATATTCTGCTCCTGATACTCTGCTTCATATTGTGATGTTCAGGATCAAATCCCATTCTCAGTGGTCCAGGTTTATTAGACTGAAATCCTTGAGCACATATAATTATTGCAGCAAAACAGGTAGAATGTGTGAACTGTGGGTCTATCAGAAATTTCTAACATTTTGAATTTATACATAGCATTCCTTTCTTGGAGAAAGGTTTGTGATCCTCTTGAACTCCTAGTAATTATATTGACTTGTAACCATGTGGCTGCTTGTGAAGCACTTCTCTCGCTCTGTGAAGTACTAGTGATTTGCCTCATGTTTTTTATGCTGCTGCAATATCTTTGGCCTCTTTAGACTGTAAAAACAAGCCAGTGGCGGGGTTGTAGTGTCAACCTGGCAGCAGTGGCCATCAGTCTCCCTTGGTTCCTCTTTCTCTTGGAAATCTGTTGCTAACAACCTTTCAAAGTAAGTTGTCCCTGAGACTCAAACCATCTGTATTTCTGATCCAGGAACCAGCTGCTGTCCCTGGAAAACAAACTGGAGCTCATCACAGGAGCAAGTTCTCTATGGCAGTAGCCATTAGCTGTGCTTTTGCAGACAGTTTGTTTTCCTGCTGAGTATGGGCAGAATGTTAAGCTGCAAGTCACTTCTTTCCCCAGGGAAGTAATTGGAGCTTTTCTTTAACAGCATTAGTAGACATTGCTGTTTCTATGACCAGATAGCTAGGGATGAACCCCTTATGCTACCGATGTGTCCAAACAATGCCAGCGTGTAGTAAGGAAGTGAACTAGAAGTAATTTGTCTGAGTCAGACTTTTGGATACATAAGTTAAACTCCTTACCCGGGCCCCCAATGCATTGTGTGAGGAATTGAGTCCTCCATTTGTGTTCCTTTTTTATTAGCATTAAAACGAAAAGAAATGAAGAGACAGTTGGGAAACCACCTGCGAATCGGCCAAATGCTTAAGGATCACAAAGGAACGTCATTTTTCCCCCCAACTCTGATCTGTTTTGATTTTTAAGATGAACATGTTTCGTTACTCTGTGTCAACTCTCTTGCTATTGCTTCCCAGGCAGCTGGCTCTGTGAGGTGTTGAGTGCCTCCTAAGAGAACCATAGTAGTTCAAAGCTTAGCTCAGTTTATGGAGGAGAAAAAAAAAAGGGATTTCTGGATAAAACTGGGGGTTCATTTTACAATGATTTTCCTCCTTCAGACTTTGTTTCTTCTACAGAGGCAATTTTAAAGCGTAGTGCGTCAAGATTTCACTAATGCTTGAACAGCAGACTGACTATACTGAGCTATTAATCATTTATTTTATGAGAGAGTAAGGCAAGCTCGGGGTTATTTACTGATGCTGCATGCTGTCCTGGCATACCCACTGTGCTTGACTTCTCTCTGGAATAGCTCTTACATTAGTGCTGTTCTTTAGGCTCACTGGAGAACAATCTTCAGGACAATTGCGTTATTTGATAGTGATGAAAATGAAATGGCTGCCTGATGTTTGATTTAGCTAAGGTTTTCTGTGCTGTATCTGATCCTTCAATATTCAGCCAAGGGGAGGGTCCTTCTGAAAGAAAAACCTGTGCTTGTCCAGTTAGTGCTATAGAGAAGTGTTTGCCAATGTTGCAGCTGTAACTTGTGGACCTCTGTTCACTGGATGCCACGTGCTCTCTCCTAGCCGCTGCCTGTGTAGCTGGGCAATACCTGCCTCTGTTCAGGGTTGGATCAGGCTGGAGAGGCTTAAGAAGGATTGTGTCTGTGCTGCAAGAGTTTCTTTGCCCTGGTAGAGTAGCTCAAGCCCTGCTTTTAACTGAGTTAGGTGAGAGTGAGAAATGAGAGAATGGTCTCTGGCTATTGAAGTAGCCCAGAACTGGGTGGTCGTCTGACTGCAGAGCATCGTCCCCCCTGCACTCAGCCAAAGCTCAGCAGCCAGTTGGGGGCCTTCATGGGTTATTGGTGCTAGTGGAGCAACCAATAGCCAGTGCAGATACTCTAATCTAGAAAAAATTGGTATGATTCAAACTCTTTTTCACTACATCAGCACATATATGACCTTTGGATAATAATCTCAAGCAGCGTGCTGTTTCCTATTTGCCAGGTCTTGTTTGTCTTTCTGGATCATGCTAACCTGAGCAGAACGTGTTGAGTGTCCCAGTGCTGGTTTTGAAATACAGCAGATAAGAGGCGGGGGGGGGGGGGGGGGGAGAGGCGTAATGCTATGCAGCATAATGTCTGTGTGCCGCAGTTAATATTTAGAGGTGCTAATCTTGAATTTTCAACCTGTATGTTCACACCAGATTGCTGGGGGAGGTAACCTTTTTCTGTACTCTGAAGAATTTTTGTGTCTTGTATTTCCTTATGAGACTAATAATGTGGAGGGGAAAAGTAAGTTAAATGCTCTGTAACCCAGGTATTGCTCAGTGTCTATACTTTGTGTTCTTAATTGCTGTGTAGTGCAGGTTCTGATTTTGCTGACAGCATAGAGTACAGTGAAGAACATAAACTCAGGTAACTTGTAGTTATGCTGATTAGAATGCTCATAGGAACATCTTTCGGTTTTTTAAAAAAAAAGAGCGAAAAGTGCAGAAGAGTGGGCAGTTTGTTGATGAAATAGCTCTATCCACTATGAATCAAACTGTGTAGTAAGTATAATACATCAATCCAGTGCAGGTTTCCTGCCAACCTCAATTGGAGATTATTTCTGTATAATCAGTCTTTGGATAATACTGTGCTTTCTGTAATAAATCATTTTTTGTCCTATTTTTTTACTGTCATCATTGAGCTAAAATGTTTAAGCTAATCTTAATTATTGCATATTACTAGTGCTGTATGTAGACAAGTAATGTACAAAATCTGTATTTTGGCATCAGCTGTGTCCTCATGTTACTAGCTGGGGACAAATGCTAGTTTGACCGCACCATTGGATTTAGCTGTCTGATCTAACACTGGCTAGCTAGGCTAAGGATCCTAGCCACAAAGGCAGTTGCACTGGTTGTCATCTTTTTGTGGCACGAATCTTCCTGTGTGCTGTTTGGATTGCTCAGTGTTGCCATATCCTCAGACTAAAGTAAGTCAGATTGGGGCTATGCTGGGCAATTCATAACCCGTACAAATTGGACACATTTATGCAGTGTAAACAGGAAAGAACAGGTTCATAAAAAAAAAATGGATCTTGCATTGCAGCTAGAATAGCTAATCTGGACTTTTTTGGTATTCCTCAGATGACATGGTTACAAGTCAAATTACTCCCTGGTATCCATGTAGTCTGGTAGGAATGCAGGCAGCAGGTTGTGGAGAGTCAAGCCTTTTACTGAACAGTTTAACCTTGCCTGTGGAAAGTGGAGGAGCACCTATGTTGGCGCCTGCCCTGCTAGTATGTGGAGTCCTAGCTTCAGTGCACGTGCCTGGTCCTTGCCCAAATACTTCTCTTCAGGGCAGACAGCTTATGGCAGTGTGATCTGCCAGAGTAGGGCACAGGTACAAGATGCTGGACACCAGCCTGAACCTGCCCCTCGCGTTACTAGACACAACAAGGACACACAGATGATTTTGATGCCTCTTCCAAACTAAGGTGTGTGAAGAAAGCCTGCTGTCGAGTGAACAGCTGTCGTAATGGAGATAAAGCAGTCCCTGGGTGCAGAACGCCCAGTGGCACTCTGGAAGCAGAAAGGGAGGTCCTGATTCGGAGCAGAAGGTACACCCCAAGATAGGAGTGCAGAGGAGCTTTGAGACAAGACCTCCTGCTTCTTAGCTCCTGTAATGTTTGGAGTGTCTAGCCCAGGCCCGCATGAAGGCAAGTTAACACCTCCAAACTGGTTTCAGTCCTGTCGTAAGTTTTCTGCTACCCTCTTATTCCCCCCTCCCCAACAAGCAACATATTGTATCCGAGCCTTTCTTCCCCTCCAAGTGAAGTTCTAATGAGTGAGCTACAATTTTTGCTATGACACTATGCCTGCCATTGCATTCATGGGTGCCCCAGTGTCACCTCTTAGGAAGTAAACTTGGACTGGGTGAAGTTAGAGTCCAGCCATGGGTCTAGGTAAAATTTAGAAGCACCGAAGGAACTACTGAGGAAAAGAGGTTTCTTCCAGATGCACTCCTTGATGGCTCCCAGTCTATTCAACCAACGTGCTGCTGAGCAAGGAGGGAAATACTTCAGTTCCTACTCCTCTTCAGGCCAGTTTATTCCTTAAGTCAAAGAGCCTTGTCAAATGGAGTGGCTTTTAGTGACTCATAGGGGAAGCACGCGTTTGTGTTGCTCTGTTCTGCAGAGGCTGGAGGAGGAACGCCTTGTTTGGGTGTGAAGAGCAGAGAGTGGGCAAAGCAGCCTTGATGCCCCCTGCCACTTCTACTGAAAGAGTCTACGGATTGGTGTTTTTATTAATGGATAACTCCTCCTGAGAGATGGAAATAAGACAGTACAATCCACCCTCTGAAGTTGTTGGGCCCAGCATCCAGAGCTTCTGATCAGATATTTCAGGAGAAAACTTGTTCTGTAAAAAGAAAGGCAAGGAAATGGGCAGTTCCTAACTTTTGGGGAACAGGATCTGAGAGTAGACAGCTAGAACTGGTGATGTTTTCCTTATACCATAAATAAACTTTAGTTATCATTACATTCATGCTATCAGAAAACCACATTGGTTCCTTTAGAGAAAGGGCTGCGGTGAAGGTGATGGAGGCAGAGAGCAGTAAGGTCAGTAAATAACGGCAGCAGTGGGACTGGGACCGGGACCTGAGGCTCTGGGCTTTCCCCAGCCGCCTGTCCCCTCAGCGGGTTGTCTGTGATCTGGAACATGCCGTTGTGTCGGCTCCTCATTTTCTGAAAGAAGAGACGGGGATGTGAGCGTTAGCGGCAGACCCGGCTGAGGAAGTGGCGCTTCCTTGCGCGCGGCTGCAGCAGTTGCAGTGTGACAGGCCAGCACGATCCATAACGCAAACTTCTGGAAGCAGGACCAAGCTTCAGCTGATGAGGACAGTAAATATGCTTCTAGGACACCTGCATGCTCAGACTAACAGAGGTCTTTGCTCTGACCTAAATCCAAAATGAAGCTTCATCTTTCCTTTTTTTAAAGTTGCAAATTAAACACAAACATGAGAGCTTCAGGGACAGACTCAGCAAGGCTGGTTTAACCAGGGCCCAAAAAGGTGTGGGGCCAGGCAGTTGTGATCCCAGACACAGGGACTCCTCAAGCTGGTTCCTTGGGAATATGCTCCATCTGAAACACTGAAATGAGGATGAAGCCTTTTTTTTTTTTTCTTTTATTCTTGTTCATTGCTCAGACTTGATACATAACCCAGGCCGTGGGGTTTCAAGCATCGTTTCTGCAAGTTGAGTGGGACCGGACAGCCCCTCCAGCCTCTACGTCTCTGAACCCAAAGCACTGAGACTGCCGAGGCAGTGGAATGGATCTGGCGAGCAGCAAGACTCTCAAACCTCTGAGCCGGTAGGGGCTCTGGATGACAAAACCAGCCTAGTCGACTTGAAGCTTTTTCCAGCAAGAAAAGGCCAGGACAGGGCTCAGAGCCAGAGATCTGGTCCCGCTGGTTGAACGTTTAATGCTAAAGGCAGTGCGGGGACCTCAGGTGTCTCCTGCCTTGCTGTAAACCAAGGACTGCTGCAATGCTGGGTTTTGAGGGGTGCAAATGGGAGAAGGACCTCTGTGACAGTGACCACCCAGACACGGTGGTAGAAACCTTCTTGAGGTAGGAGGCTGACGAGACTGTTCCACTCACAGTGCTTCAGAGGCAGGAAAAATATCATCCTAACTCAGCGACCACTACGGGATGAACGTGGCAGGGATACGAAGGGCACGAACAGCCTTCCTGCTCCTCTCAGTGACTGGCGGGGGCCACGGAGTTGGGCTTTCGTTCGTCTTTGCAATTTGCCCTTTTGGCAGGGACAGGAGTCCCTGACGATACGATTTGTGCATCCGTCCCCCAGCGCGACCAGAATCTCGCGAAACAGCCGGGCAACCCGCTGGCTAAAGGGATGCTGCCGCCGGTCCCCGGCGTGGGGAGCGGGGCACGACAGCCTGCCCGTCCCCGAGGTTAAGTGGCTCTGCTCACCCCTGAATAAGCTGCTGCGTGAATTGAAAATGCAACTTTGCAATGGCCCTCAACGTTTCGGAGGTTCCTGCTGGTGGGGCTGCCGGCCTGGGAATACGAGAGCTTTTGTGAGTGGAGCAGGAGCAGCTGGTGCACCAGCTGTGGCCCGAGCGGCGCCGGCAGACCCAGCAGCGCTTGCCCAGCCTCCTCGGGGAGCGGGAGAGCACCACCAACCAGTCACACTAGTCTGGCGCTTGGTTTTCTTTTGCTTGTTTTTGTTTTTTTTCCCCTAGATGAAGGGAACATTAAATGTGTGCAACAATCTCATCTATCTGTTGCTTATGCTTCACAGTAACGATAAGATTTTGGTCCAGAGCCTGCGCCCAGGGCTCCAGAGATGTGCCCTTTAAAATTTACAAGGTGCACTGCAAGCCTAACTATTTTCATTTCCTTTTAGGCAGGGCAGCATTTTTCTTTGCTACTGATGAAGGAATGAGGTGTGGAGAGGCAGGGTGACTTGGCAAAGGCCAGGCAGTATGTCACGGGTATCACTGAGGCTAGAAGTTAGGTGGCCGGAGAAGTCAGCAGCCTGCGCCTCCGCACTGGGTGTCCTGCTGGGGGGGTCAGAGCCGCTGCCAAAGTGTCCAGCGTAAAATCCTTTAAAGGGTGAAACCTGCTAGGCCAGTGCAGCGCGACGTGCCAGGATCTGCTCCTCGCCCAGCAGCAGAGGCGGTGCCTCGCCGTCACTGCAACGGTCGCCCACGGCCCACGGGTGCTGCCGCGGCGGGAGAAAAGGCACGGGGTTTTAAGTGTGCTTTGGGGTTATGTGTATATTTTTGTCTCCCTTTTTTAATTTTGCCAGCTCATTCGGTAGAAGGGCTTATCAGCTCCGTGCACATGGGGGCCACGCGTGGCAGGAGCCCTGCCGCCGAGGCCGCGCTTTGGGGCTGTATTATCAGTTCCCCCCCCCCTCCCAGCACGTGTTCGGCAGCACCAGCGCATCTGGCTGCTGTTCGGCTCTGCCCCTCCGAACGCTGGCTCCCTGCCAGCTGCGCAGACACGGGGATGTACCTGCCTGGCACAGTCACCTGCTGATTTCCCTTGCAAAAGAGCATTTCTTTTCCTCTAGAGAGAGCTGGAAGGGCGTCCGGACAGCTACACGGTGGCTCCTGTTTCAACCACCAGCGGCGGGAAGATCCAGAGCAAAACCCACTCCCTGGCTCCGAGCATGCCCTGCCGCGAGACACGGTGAGAACAGAGAAACTGTTAGGCAAGACAGAAAAAAAAATCACGGTCGCGGGTCTGCCCAGACCTGTCTGAGCACTGGCAGCCCCACAGTCGCCGCAGGCCGTCCTCCCAGCCCTTTGAAAGGGAGGCACGTGCACCCCAGTGCCCTGGAAGGCGCTAGTTATTAATTTAGAGCTGGAGAAGCTGCCGAGATTCACAGATGTTTAGTGTTTGGAAACACAAAATGCCATGAATCATCCGGTAAACGGATAGAACAGATGGATGGTTTCAATATCCTGCTCTTTCTGCATAAGCTGGGCTCCCTTAGAGCAGTATCTTCAGAAGCTAAAGCCGCGAGACTCGCCAAACAACCTAGCAGATCCCTTCCACTGTCTGCGCAGCTTTGCAGTGGCAAAGGAGGTGAGAGCGCGTTGGTCCCCTCCATCGTTCCTGTCCGCCCGCACAGTTTTACCGGTCTGCTTCCACACTACACCAGCAACACGAGTTCCACTCCCACCTAGAGAATATCGTCCCGCTGTATAACAGACCTCCTTGCTCAAGAAAGTCTGAATCGCAGCACCAGTCAGGCACTTCCTCACACCAAAATATTGGACCAGCCACGTCCGCCTGCTCCTTTTGGCCAGGAAGGAGTTGCTGGATTGTCGTGGAGGCTGGCTGGAGGATGGGGGAACCCCATCGAAGGCTACCAGCCTCACCAAGGCTATGATTACTTTCATGGCATCCCAGGGGAGGAGGAGATGAAGGTCCTAGGCAGGACAGTGATCTGGTGTCCTTAACTCAGGACCCAGTTGTGGGGGGAGAGCAAGGGCATGGCAGTTTGTGCTTGCTGCAGGGAAGAAGCAGAGGTGGAGAACATTTGTGTCTACCCAGGAACCCCAAGTAGTCATATTCTCCCATCAGCTCCCCGAGTGCAGGGCACGGATGGCGTTTTGGCTGGCAAGAGGGCTGCAGGACAGCGGGAACATGTGCTCGCACCGTGCTGTGGGATAGTCTGTAGCAAGGCACCCAAGCCGCCTGGCACTGCTGTCAGTCATCCCTGCAATTCTTGGAACGGGGTGAGAGATGTATTTGGTAACCACTAGCAACAAGTTTCAGCAAAAAGCTTGTCAAAATGAGGATGGAGAGTAAAAGGTTATCACAGAGGAAGGGCCTGGTGGCAGACAGAGCACCAGGAACACAAGGCAATGGCAGCTGGAGTCAGGAGACTGCCTTTTCCAAGCACTTCTTGATTAGTCTCTCAGCCAGCCCTAACTCAGCTCTTTCCACCTTGGTCCTGATATTAAACCTCCTGATTACGCTACGCGGATCTGTTTGTCCAAGAGTGCATCCTGCTCCCAGAAGAACCTGTTCTGAGGAGCCCAGAGACTGCAATATTCTCGGCTGGATCAGGCCAGCAGAGCTCCACCGCCACAGCCAGCTGTGACAAGGAGGCATCATTGGACGGAACAACCGTCCCCACCGCAGACCGACGGCCACCACAGCCGGCTGAGAGCAGGCTCACCTGCAGAGCCTGGCAAAGCCGGCGCGGAGATGCGGAGGAGACGGTATCAGCGGGTGTTGGATGTCCCCTCCTCCACTGCCGGAGGAGCAGCCATCGCTCGCTATTAGCTGGCAGGAAATCTGTCCTCTAGATTGGGCACAGGACAGCAAACTCAGGTTTTGACCAAGCAAAATTCTCCACGAACAGTATTCGTATTTGGCACCTTATCTTACATTAAAAAAAGCATGCACGCAGGCACACACGAGATCTTAGGGAATTAGGCGGAGCGGGGAGAGGCTGGCTGAAACCTGCTTTGGAAAACAGAACTGTGCTTAGCGACACCGCTCAGGCGTGGGGCAAAGGCTCCGACCGGGGCAGCCGGGCTGTGACCCCCGCGTGGACACCGGGTACAGCGCCCCCAGGGCAGCCCGGCAGGACCGGCCGCCCAGGGGGCTTCCCCCCGCGATGCGGGACGAGGCGCCTCCAGGCTCGCTGCGGGTGGCGGAGCCCCTCGTGTGGGTGCCCCCTGCCCCCGTGCACCCACGCTTCTGCCCCGGGCCCCACGGAGGGAGAGGCTGGAGGGGAGCGGGGAGGCTGCGGGGAGCTGGGGGCATGCAGGGGCTGGGGGGTACGGGCAGTCTGGGGTGCAGGCAGGGGAAGGGGCTGGGGGGCACTGGCCATGGGGGCCACAGGGGCTGTGGAGACTGGCTGCGGGCATGGAGAGCGCTGCGGGGCAAGGCCATGGGGCCCAGGATGGGGAAGGGGCTGTGGGGCACTGGCAGGAGGCGGACAGGGGCTGTGGGGTATAAACTATGGGGCTCAGGATAGGGAAGGGGTCGTGGGGCACTAGCTGGGGTGCTGAGAAGGCCTGTGGGGCACTGGCTACGGGACAAAGAGGGACCACGAGGCACTGGCCGTGGGGCAGAGGGGCCCCGGGGTACAAGCCGTGCGGGGCTGGGAAGGGGCCGTGGGGCGCCGCGCGCTTCCCCTTTAAGGCCCGGCCGCGCGCTCCTCACCCACGCGGCGCTGCCGCAGCGTCCCCGCGCTACCCCCGGCTGGCCCCTCCCTCGGCGCGGCGCCGCCGATTGGCCGGCTGTCAGCGCGTCCGGCGCCGCCGGCCGCGGCCAATGGGCGGGCGGCGCCGCCTATCAATCCGGCGGCGCCAGCCAATGGCGAGGCGCCTCCCCGCCGCCGCCGCGGCGCCCGGCGGAGGGCGCAGCCAATGGGCGGGCGGCGGCGAGGCTCGCGCCGCTTTCGCGGCAAAAAGGATTTGGCGCGCAAAGGCGGCGTGCGGGGCCGGGAGCGGCGGCGAACAATACCCGCGGGCGGCGGCCAGCGCGCGCCGGGGCCGCCGCGCCGCGCCGCGCCGCGCCGAGCATGGGCCGCGCCCCCGCGGGCCGGCCGCGCCCCCGCGCCCGCGCCCTGCCCGCCGCGCCGCCGTGAGGGCCGAGCCCCGCGCCGCGCCGCGCCGCCAGCGATGTGAGCCATGGCGGCGGGCGGCGCGGCGGGGCTGGCGGCGCTGCTGGGCGGCGCCTCCCCGCGCCTCCTCATCGTCTCGGCGGCCGAGGAGCCCCCGGGCGGCGGCCGCCCCGACGCCGACCTCCTGCTCTTCGCCACGCCGCAGCCCGCCCGCCCGGGCGCCGCACCGCGCCGGCCCGCGCTGGGCCGCCCGCCGGTAACCACCGCGGCCGGGGCGCGACGCGACGCGACGGGGCCGGGCGGGGGGCGGCCGCGGGGAGCCCGGGCCCCGCGGCCGTGCTGGGGGCTCTGGCCCGGCCCGGCGCCGAGCTGGGCTACGCCGTGCTCTGCCGTGCTCTGCCGTGCCGTTGCACGCTGTTCCGTGCCGGGCTATGCCTTGCGGGGCTATGCCAAGCAGTGCCAAGATGTATCATGCCAAGCCGTGCCATGCTATGCCGTGCCATGCTATGCCATGCCATGCTTTGCAACGCCTTGCTGCGCTGCACCGTGCCACGCTGTGCCATGCTACAGCGGGCCGCGCCGTACGGAGTGCTCAGTGGCGCGCCGGGCCGGGCCCTGCCACGCAGCACGGCCGCCAAGCAGGGCCCCGCCGGCCGGGCTTGCGTCAGGCCCGGCGGCCCCACTGGGCGCTGCCTGCTCCGGAAGCTGCGCGCCTCCGAGCCCGGCTGCGTTCCTGCCTCCGCTCCTCTGCTGCGCAACTGCTGCACGCCGGGGACTCTCCAGCTTTGGTGTGGGGCGGCAAGGGGCTGCCAGCCTCGGCGTGGATCGGACCCCCGGTGGTCCCTTGGCCGGCTTTGCGCCCGTTGCTGGTAAGCACCTGGCTGCCAGCCCGTCTGCGCCTAGGATCGCGCCGGGAGTGTCACCCTGGGGTGTTTGCACCATCCCTGCAGGCTGGGAGCACCCCGGCGTGAAGCACCCCTCTGCCAGGGCCGGTTCCCGTGTCGCACTCAGGCAGCGTGGGTGCATGTGCCCTCCTCCAGCACAGTCCCCTGCAGCCTTGCTGTTTGCCTGGCTGCTGCCATAGGGCGTCTCGGTCTCCGGGTGGCCCTCCTGGCTCGAGGGACATGAATCAGACCGCAGGGGCACCTGCATGGTCTTACACTGCCCTGTTGTGGGAGCCATGCCGGGGGGAGGCAGCACTCCTGGCCCTGCACCTTGAGGATGCCGGCCGGCTGCAGGGTCTGGTGGTGGGGTGCTGTCACCTGCCTAGGGTGCCCCCAGCCAACACAGTCCCTGCTGGACCCCCGTTGCCCTGGCCTGCGGGGAGGCAGGGGGCTGCACACGCCGAGAGCCTGTCTGTAGGGATGCGGCTGGGCCGGCCAACTGGGAGACGTGCAGGAGGCTCCGCAGCGTCCCGAGCCCTGGTGTCCCAGGCAGGTCCCTGTCAAGGTGCTCGGCTGCTGAGGCTGGGCTGGGACCCCTCTGAGGAGCTGCCCTTCTCTTGTAGGTGAAGAGGAAGCTGAACTTGGAGACGGATCATCAGTACATAGCAGAGAGCCTGCCGACAGCCCGGGGCAAAGCGAGAAACCCTGCTAAAGGTACCGGCCCAAGCTGCGCTGTGGCAGGTGGTCTGAGAGCACTGCCTGATACCGGCCTTTGCCTTCCTCCAGCTGGGCACAGGGTCCACCATCCTTGGGTTTGCACCCACAGCACCCAGGTGGGCTGGACTGGGCCTCTGGCCTTGTCCCCCGCTGCTTCTCTGGGTCACTTTGCAGAGGCTCTTGCTGGGGGCCAGGACATTCCTGGCCTCTTCTCTTTCCGGGCAGTGCCGCTGCCTCCTGGCTCGGCTCCTGCAGGCAGCACACTGCAGGGATCCCCAAGGACTGTCCTGTCCCCGTGCTGGGCACCATGGGGCTTCGTCGCTGCCTGTGGGGACGGAGCCAAGGCTGGCAGCATGGAGCCCGTCCGCACAGGGCAGCAGGCAGATGTGGGCTCAATGCACCTGGCTCCAAGCAGGCTGGAAGCTGCACCCGGTTCTCCACGGGGTGCGCGGTGCGTAGCTGGGCTGGCATGCGTTTGCACAGCCCGACACCGATGAGCGTGGAAAAGCCAGGTGAACTCCTCTACTGTGAGGTCTGTATCTTCCCAGCCATCTCCCACACGACCCATCGCCAAGCCTTAGGAGCAGGCATAAGGATCAAAGTGAAGCAAGCTCTACGGTTGGCCTCACTGATTGTGCTCTGCCTGGCCCCGACTCTGCAGATGGGCTGCTGCAGGCGAGGGCTGCCAAGGGCTGTGCACCGAGGTTGCTGCATTGTGCAGGCTTGAGGAAGGCAGGGGCTGGAGTGGGATGATTTGATGGGAAGATGCATTTTGAGCATGGCTAGGGCATTGCATGGACCTTGGGCTGCTGTGGCTGGGGAGCCCTGGGGGAGCAGATGGTGACAGTGCGGACAGGAGAGGTAGGGCCTTTGAATGTAGGCAGGCCAAGCCAAAACAGGTCCTGTGATGTGCAAGCAGACCCTGATGGATCTGGGTGTGCTAGCAGCGACGAGGAGGACAAGCTGGAGGAGGGCACTCGCCACTGGGCTCCAGGCAAGCCCTGAGCATGTCCTTGGCTGCTTGCAGGGGCAAAGTCTCCTGGGGAGAAGTCTCGTTACGAAACCTCGCTGAACCTCACCACCAAGCGCTTTCTGGAGCTCCTAAGCCAGTCACCTGATGGTGTGGTGGACCTCAACTGGGCAGCCGAGGTCCTGAAGGTGCAGAAGAGGCGCATCTACGACATCACCAATGTCCTGGAGGGCATCCAGCTCATCACCAAGAAGTCCAAGAACAACATCCAGTGGCTGTACGTACCAGGATCGGCTCCTATTGGGCTGGGGCCTGTCTGCATCCTGGGCTAGGGCCGGGGAACGCTCTTGAAGCAACTTGGGCTGGGGTCAGGGTTGGAGCTTGTGGTCTTGCAGACAGGCTGGGAAGTGACTGGGTGGGAGAAGCTCAGAGCAGTTGCACTGCTGCTGGCAGCCACATGCCAAGCATCTGCTCTGGGATTGCGTGGAGGCTCTGTTCTGGCAGGCCACGGCCTTTGGGGAGGGCTGCACATGACCATGGGTGACTTCTGAGCACTGATTTCCCAGTGCTGTCCTCAAAACTCTTGTCTCTGGGCTGGGGCCTTGCAGGCAGTGCTGCCACCCCTGGAAGCTGAGCCAGGCCCCAGGGAGCAAGGTTTGTTTGGGGTTTGATAGCTTAGAGACGTGCCCAGTGCCCGCAGTCCAGGTCTATCCCCTGGTGTGAAATCCTCACAGGGTTAATTTCCTGAGCCTGAGGTAGGACTTGGCGGGGTCCCCAGCTGGGGACACTGCTGGGGGACAGTCCTGGGTGTGGGCATCAGTGAGCCATGGGGTTTGCTGCAGTTGTGTTCCTGGGAGACCCTCCAAGCCTGCTGGTACAGCCAAAGGATGGAGTGGCTCTGGGTTTTCTTGCTTGTCAGTGGGGACAATCCGCTGGCAGAGTCATGGGCATCTTCCAAGCATGCCTTGATGGGTGTACAGAGGGTGGAGGAACCTGTCTGTCCTGCCATGCAAGTGCTGCCTGGGATGCAGCCATGCCAAGGGTGACGGAGGCTCTTGCTCCCTCCAGGGGCAGCCAGGCCACTGTGGGACCCTCCAGCCAGCACCGGGTGCTGGAGAAAGAGCTACGGGACCTGCAGGCAGCTGAGAGGCAGCTGGATGACCTCATCCAGATGTGCACCGTCCAGCTGAGGCTGCTCACGGAGGATCCTGGGAATCAGCAATATCCTTCTCTGTAGTGCAGGCTGTGTGCCAGAGCTGCTGGGGATCCCTGGGCCCTGCAAGGAGTGGTAGCTGGGGAGCAGCTCTCCCTTGCTGGCCCTGAGTTCAGGCCAAAGAGTCTTCCCCAGGTCCCATTGGCTCCTTCCTGAGGTTCACAGCTTGCAGGAAGCATATATGAACTTGGGAGGGGGGCAGTGCTGGAGAATGAGCTCTGCAGCTGGTCCCAGGGGTATCCAAGCCAGGAGGTCTCAGCCTCGCCATGGGTAGCTCTTGGACAAACACAACTCTGAGTCCATCTTCTGAGAATACTGCGTGGCTGTAGGATGCATCTCCAACCTGATAGCCGTGCTTGGTACTATCTGACAGCCCCTGAAACGTGGTGCCAATGCTGCTCCTCACTGGGGCTTTGGACATTGAGTGCTGCATCCCAACCTTTCCTCGCACGGGCTTCTCAGTATCAGCAGTGTCCTACTCTCTGTCTGCACCCAGAACTGCTGCCTCATGGTCGCAGCGAGAGATGGGTCAGACCAGTGTGGCAGGGATGGTGCCTGCTTGGGTTTGGAGGGCTGGGAGATGATGCTGTAGCCCTGACGCCTGCTGTTAACCTGTGGGGGGGGGGGGCCTCTGAGTGCCCTAGGTGTTTTCCTGTCTGTTCCACTGCCTCCAGTGCCCCTGTCAAGTGGCAGCGTCCCACACATCTGCTCCTTGACTGGCCGCACTGCAGCCTATGTGACCTGCCAGGACCTCCGGAGCATTGCGGACCCCTCCGAGCAAATGGTGATGGTTATCAAGGCCCCTCCAGAGACCCAGCTGCAGGTTTCGGACCCTACAGAGGTAAGCCTGGGGCCTCCAGCCCACCGTGCCAGCTCTCAGGGTCTGCAGAGCCCTTGGCCATGGCAAGCTGAGGTGTTTCTGGTGTCCCTGGGGCTTCCTTGTGCTTAATTGCCTCTGTTCTCCCAGGCTTTCCAGGTGTCCGTGAAAAGCACTCAAGGCCCCATTGACGTGTTCCTCTGCCCCGAAGACAGCTCTGGGGTCTGCAGCCCTGTCAAGAGCCCGTTCAAAGCAGCCGCGGAGGAATCGTCCCCCAGCTCTTCGCAGCCCAGAGCCTCCCCACTCCTGCATCCTGCCCAGGACGTGAACATGCCACTGCTGCCTGGCGAGCAAGGTGAGCAGCTGGGGCTGGGCATGCAGCTTGGGGAAGCCAAGGCTGGCTCCAGGGGCCTCAGCGCCTGTGGAGCAGGAGGACAGGAGTGCTGCTGTGACCGTGGAGCGGCCCTGGCTGGGGGCAGCCACTGGCTGTCGCTGCATTTTCAACTCCCCAGGAAGAGCTCAAGCATGCCACAGAGCCCCTTTCCCATCCATACAAGCAGGTGGACAGCAAGCCTGAGCAGTCATGCTGTCCCTGTGCCATCACCTGAGGGTGGGGAAGGGCAGGGGGAGATGCCCAGGCTCTTGGCGCCTCTGCACTGATGTAGCGAGGATCCCACAGGGCAGAGCCTGCTGCTTGCAGGAGGCTGCCGTTCCCCAGTCCATGGGCATGTTATCAGCCCATGCCATGGCAGGTCTTGGCCACGGCGCAGGCGGCGGCAGAGGAGCGCTCCCCTCCCTTGGCTGTGGCAGCTGGGTGCTTCCCACACACTGCTTGCTCTGCAGTCCCCGAGAATGGGAGCCCACCCGGTTCACATCCCTAAGGCAGGCGGTGGGGTGGCAGGCAGAGACCAGAGAGCTCCCGCAAGCGCCTTGGCACATCCAGGCCTGCGGGAACGTGCAGGACGGAGCCGCATATGCTGCGTTTTGCGCCCTGGGGTGGGTGGTGTCCTCAGCTTGGGCCCTGCTCCAGCCTCTATGTCAGTGGGGATTTAGCAGCACCCAGAAATCGTTTGGACACCCAGGGGAGCGCCCTTGCGCTCTCCCGCACGGCCTCGGGGCGCAGGGCCGCAAGCTGGGTGTGCAAGCGTGACGGGGAGCATTGCCCAATTTCAGTATTTTAGCATCGTGCAGCCTTGCAAAAACATCCTGCGTTACGAGCGAAGAAAACTGACCCTTAACGCAGTAACGCTCCCCGCGCTGGGGCGGTCTCGGCCCCTCTGCTCCCCGCTGGCCGGCGCAGAGCGCGGGCGGGCGCGCGGGGCCGTGCGGCGGGGGTCCGGCAGGCTCTCCCTGTCTCCGCAGAGCCCCTGCTGCCCGGCAAGTGCCCCGCGGACGAGGTGAGCCTCTCGCCGCTGGCCTCCATGGATGCTCTCTTGGAGCAGAGCAAGGACGACTTCTCCGGCTTCCTCCCGGACGAGTTCATCAACCTGTCCCCTCCGCAGCCCCAGGATTACCACTTCGGCCTGGAGGAGGGCGAGGGCATCAGCGAACTGTTCGACTGTGACTTCGGGGACTTGGCGCCCTTGGACTTCTGAGGCGCCGCGGCGGCGAGGACGGGCCGGGGGCCGACGGCCCGAGGCGCCCGAGCGGCGTGCGCCGGGCTGAAGCCGCGGCTGGGTTGGGGGCAGGTTGGGGGCCGCGTTTGCACCCCCGGGGCGGCTCCTTGCGCGCGCCCGGCTGCCGCCCCGGCCCCGCTTGGCTCCGGGGGAACGATGTTTCCCGCGTCGGCCCCTGGCATCGGCCCTGCCCGAGGGGCCGGCGAGGGCGGCCGGGCCGGGGCCCCTCGCAGCGCTTTAAGCAGTCCTGTGTATAGATTTGATTAATTTATTATTGTTGTTCCCTGGGGACGGCGTTGAACGTCCTTGGGCGGCCGGGGCGGGGGCCGCGCACCCCGCGGGGCGGCGGGGCGGGAGGCCTGGCGGCGGCGGGGCGGGCGGAGGGGCCGCGGGCCCGTCCTCCCCTCCCTCCTCCCTCCCTCCCTCCTTCCCTCCCCCCGTGGGTTATTTATTTATTATTTATGCGACGCGGAAGCTCTCCCGGAGGGCGGGAGCGCCCGAGGGGAGCCAGAGCCCTCCGGGGCCCTGGCTTTGCTCTTGGTCCAAACCCCAGCGGCTCCAGGCCCCCAAGTGGGCCCCAAAGGGCAAGGCTCTCCTCTCCTGGCCCCATGGCATCGCCCTGGCCCAGCCCTGGGGCTCCTCCACCCCCATGGCGCTGCCCTGGCCTAGCCATGGGGCTCGTGGCCCAGCCGTGGGGCTCCCCAGCCCCTACGGTGTCACCTAGCCGGGCCATGGGGCTCCTCAGCCCAGCTGTGGGGCTAGCAGCCTAGCCATGGGGCTCCCTGGCCCCCATGATGTCACCCCAGCCCAGCTGTGGGGCTCATGGCCTGGCCGTAGGCCTCCCCGACTCTGGGCTGTTGCTCTGGCCAGGCTGTGGGGCTTCCTAGCCTCCACAGCATCGCTGTGGCCTGGCTGTGGGGCTCCCCAGCCCCCATGGCATCCCCATGGCCCAGCTGTGGGGCTTGCAGCCTGGCTGTGGGGCTCCCCAGCCCCCGTGGCCCAGCTGTAGGGCTCATGGCCTGGCTGTAGAGCTCCCCAGCCCCCATGGCATCCCCATGGCCCAGCCGCGGGGCTTGTTGCCCGGCTGTGGGGCCCCCCAGCCCATCTGTGGGGCTCCCCAGCCCCTGTGGCAGCCCCATGGCCCAGCCGTGGGGCTTGTGGCCCAGCTGTGGGGCTCCCCAGCCCTTATGACATCCCCATGGCCCAGCCATGGGGCTCGTGGCCCAGCCATGGGGCTCCCTGGCCTCCACAGTGTCGCCCAGCCCCTGTGGCATCCCCATGGCCCAGCTGTGGGGCTTGTGGCCCGGCTGTGGGGCTGCCGGCCCCCATGGTGTCACCAAGGCCCAGCCGTGGGGCTTGTGGCCCGGCTGTGGGGCTCCCCAGCCCCTGTGGCATCCCCATGGCCCAGCCGTGGGGCTCGATGCCCAGCCGTAGGGCTGCCCAGCCCCTGCGGTGTCACCATGGCCCAGCCGTGGGGCTCGATGCCCAGCCATGGGGCTGCCCAGCCCCTGCGGTGTCACCAAGGCCCAGCCGCAGGGCTCAGCAGAGCGGGCGGCCGCTGGCGCAAGGACCGAACCGCTGTCTCCAGGCTTTCCTCTTCCAGTCTCGGCGCAGCGCTTTGGGCAGCGCTGTCTGCCTGCGGCTCTCTCCTCTCCGGGTCGGCGCAGGGTCCCGCCGGCGGCGGGGGGCCGCACGCCTCCCCCGGCCCGGGAAGCGGGGCGGCGAGCGGCGGGGAGAGGGGGAAAGCGGAGGGCTTCTCCCCCTTGCCGGCGGGCGCGGAGTCGAGCTGGAGACGCGCTGTCACTTACTGCCTTTTAACAAGTTTTGTGTTCTTCCGAGCTTCGTGTTTAATAAAAGTTTCTACTGCCTCCCTGGCCTGCGGTTTGCCAGACGCCCGGAGACGAGGGCAGTCCCCCGCGTGGCTGGGGAAGGTTGCCCGTAGGACTGCTGGGATTTAAGGGGTCGGGGGGAAGCAGCCCGAATTCTCCCCTGCGGAGCTGCAAGCTCTTAGCGGCCTGAGCGCCGCTCAGCCAAATACCTTCGTATTTGGTCCCTTTGCTGGTCCCCTTCCCCGGCCGGCGCGCGGGGCAAAACTGCACCGGGGGAGCCCTGGTTCCGCCGCCGGCCGGGCTGAGGGTGCCGGGCTGAGGGCGCCGTCCCGACCCCCGGTGCGGCGGCAGCCGGCTTCGGCTCCGAGCGCGGGTCTCGCCCCGGGGCCGCTCGTCCTGGGCGAGCTGACGCGTTGAGCTGGTCCAACCAACGTCGCGGTAATTTTTTCAGGCACTGGGGCCTCCACCTGCCCGAGACAGCGGGATGGCTCAGAGCCGCGCTGCTGCTCGCGGCCCAGCTTGGGGCTCCGGCTGCCCCACGTGCGACTCTCCTCGAGCTGGTACTTCACCACCACGTTATGTCTGTTAAGCATGAGCAGGAGCAACAGGAGCGAGCCGGGAGGCGCAGCCGGGCTCGGCGTGCCCGCGCCTGGCACGCGCGGCCAAGGATGGAGCCGGCCGTGCGCAGGGCAGGGTTAGCTATGGGGACAGAAATGCCGGGCTGCGGAGGCCTCTCGGGGCAAAGGCAGCCTCTTTAGAGAAGGATGAGCGTATACCGAACCCCGGCGGCCCGGGGAAGGAAGGAAGCGAGGGCACAGCCTTGCAGACGGCTGCTGATGCGAGCTGCAAACTCTAAGCCGCTACACAGAGCACCTGCAAGAGGCCGCGCGTTCTCTAGCCTGGGGCTAGGGTCTTTAAAACGGCAAAGGAGCCAGAGGCTTGGCATGGTTTTATCTAGGGGGGCCGGTTGCCCCAGGCTGGGACTCGCAGACAGGAAAGCGAGAGCCCCCCCCCCCCCACCCGGGTGCCGTCACGGGGAGCCGAAGCGGAGCTGCCTAGCAGCCCGGGCCCCGGCTGTGGCAGGAGGCAGGGACGTGCCGCCCCGCGCGGGAACGCCGCTTCCTTCCTGGCTTTGTGCAGCCTGCCCCCCCCCCCACACACACACCTCCCGCTGTTTTTGCCTGGCTTCCTGCGTGTCATTTATTTAAAGACTGATAAATATTTCACTCCGGACTGTGTTGCGTAAGCGCTCGGCTCCCGCCCCGCGTTTCGGCCCGCTGGACGCTGCTGCACAGCACGCGGCCGCGCTGCCTGCCGAGGGCAGCCCGCAGCAAAGCCGGCCACCGGGACGCGCTGGAAGCCCAGTGGCTTGGGCCAGCTGGACATTTTTGGTCTTCAACGCATTTCTTGACCATCCACCGCCACTGGCGGGGAAGCTGCCGGCAGCGGCTATTGCAAAAGGGTGTTCCGGGTCCCCAGTGGGGACCAAGCCCAAAGCACTTCAGCAAGCAGAAAAGATGAGCAGCAGTTTAGGGGAGAGATTTTTTAAGCCTGTTTTGGCTTTAAGGGCTTTCCGCCTTCAGGGATGATGCGGAGCCTTACAGGATTCAGCTGGGGTCCCTGTTTCTGCTGCTGAAATGCAGATGAAAAGCAGAAAAGGCAAAGAAGAGGGAGGCGTTAGCGCAAAGAGGATGAAACCAGGAGGAAAGGAGCCACCCTGGCTTTGGAGAAGCAGCAGGAGAGATTGCTCCAGGATAGGAGATACTACTTGCAGCCAGGAGGATGAGCAATCCAGAGCAGCTCGGCCCCATCCCGTCTCCGGCTGACTATTCCTACTGCCTATGCTGTCCCTGGAAAGGACTCCTTGAACATCCTGGCATGACTGTTTGGCTCCAGGAGCCTTTCTCGCAGCTCCCCATGTCCCACAGAGCTTCTTGTTGCACTGCCTGTGCAGGTAGTAATGCACTTTGCCACCAAAATTTAGGACATAAAACTCAGGCGCTAAGCTAGAATTTTGTGGAGGAAAAATATAGAGAGGGAAAGGAGCTGGGAAGGGAATTGAGGAGCCACATGCTGCACGTGACTGGGGGATGAAGCCTGTTTGCAGCGACTGGGCTGCCCGCACGGTGTAACATGTGCTGGTCCCAGAAGCTGACACCCTGCGAGGGGTGCAAGAGCTGAGCAGGGACCTGCAGAAACTAGCCAGGAGGAACCACGGGGAGAGGTGCAAAGCTGGTGCTCTCCCTTTCAGGAGCGGCTGGGAGGTCTCCATCGGGGGATCCCTTCACTTGCATTACAGGATGGAGGTTCCTGGGCAGCCTGGGGCAGAGCCGGCTCTTACGTCGGTGCTCCTGCACTTTAAGGATGCTCTGAAGCAGGGGCTTACCTTGATGTCTACGGAGCTGGGGAGCAGCTGGATGGGGCCCTGGGGACATCAGAGCAGAAATGCTGGCTGATGCCTCAAGGCCCAGGGGGCTTCACCTGAGTCGTCCCAGCACGTGTATCAGAGGCTCCCAAACTGCTCTGTTAGAAAGCATGAAAAGTGGCCAAGAGACTCCATCAGCTTCCACTGGGCAAAAACTTCTGGGGAGGCTGAAGGGGATTTGAGCTTGGTTGTTCACCATGGGCAACGATCAGTCTCCACGACCAGGGTGGGAGTGAAGGTGGTGGAAGGGACTGGTCCCCTGTTCCTATACTGCGGGGCCATACCAAGTACAGCGAAGGGCCTGTCACGCCTTCCTGGATGGAAATCACCCAGCTGCAGGAGTGCAAAAGCTGCTGCCTTTTGCCAGGGATGGCCCCCAAGCTCTGCCCCTGCAGATGGACCAGCACCTTCCTCTTCACGCTGAAGCCAAGGGCATCTCCTGCATAGAAAGGTTGGTTGATACGTCAGTGGGTAACTTTGTTGTACTGGTTTTGGGAAGGAGCCCGTCATCCTCTGCAAATGTTCATCTGCTCCTTTGGGGTCTCCTTGAAAAGGTTTCCCATCAATGTGAAAGCAGGTAAAACAAAAGAGCGACATGTTGTGGGTTATCCTAGGGGAGAGCATTTGATTTCTTTCTCATCAAAGCACAGCAAAAGCCATCAGAGAGACGACGGTCTTGGCCCGACCCAAGTTCAGATCTCCATGCGAGCCAAGAAAAGCCAAGCAAACCACCTCATTTCCAACACACAGCACTGGGCAGCACACCGGCAGCCTCGAGGAGCTGCGCTGGCTCCTCCTCAATGCATCGGGGCGGCGAATAATGTATTGGAGGAAAACTCCCCAGCGCCGCTCGAGCCGCTGCTCAGTGCCAAGGCAAGGCTTTCTGTGGGATGAGGGGTGTGCAGGGCAAGAGGTGTTGGAAAAGACCCCAGGAGCCCAGAGCAGGCAGGATGGGGAGCTTTTTGCTCACTCCCCTTGCTGCTGGCAGCTCTGCCAACCAGCACATAAAAAAGCAGCATGATTCGGGCCTGTTGTCTGAGCGATGGGAAAATGATAGGAAATTTCCTTTTGGTAAAGACTTTTTTTTTTTTTTTTTTTTTTTCCTTCCCTAGCATAGACTCCCCAGTGGAAAAGCTTGGCTGCCAAACCCAGCTCAGAGTAGAAACGTGGCTCCCCATCAACCAGCGTGACCTACCAGCCAAGCCTTCCTCCTCCCACCGGCTGCTGCAGGAAAATTGCATTTTGCCTGCGCTGCAGCAAAGGCTCCTGTAGGTGCCCCGCGGCCGTGCTGGCGAGGAGCACATCTACCCCACCGATGCCAGGGTCGGGGGGACCCGCGCTCAGCTGCGAAGCGCCTTCACCGTTTTGCATGGCTTCCCCTCAGCCCGGTGGACCTTGCTGCGGCCAACTGTGGTGGAGGAGAAGATGCCCTGCTTAAGGCAATGTCTGCTGCCAGTGCCAGTGCAGGGCCTGCAGCTGGCCTCGCGGGAGACTCATGGGGCACCGTGCCAGCCCCGGCTTCTCCCCAGCACTACTCATGGCAGCAGTGAGGGTGCTGCTCGTGGCCCAGGGCAAGGAGAGCATGTGGTGGCATTAGCCCTGGGGTGGCACTGGCAACCCAACTGTGGACCTGCTGCTCCCCTCGCCCAGGGTGAGTGGCATCGTGCCAGCAAAGCGGCCTGGTTCGGCCCGTTCTTGTGGTGGGTCAGGGTGAGCTGTGAGGCTACGCAGCGGTGCAAACGCTCTTTCGGTTTCTCCTGCATGAAAGCAAAGCTGCCTGCATTGACATCAAAGTGGCATTTAGTGCTGTGCTGCCAAACAACCGTAGGGTCCTGTTAAGGGAGGAAGAAAAGCCCAGAGGTGTCCCAGCCCCTTGAAACAAGGATCTGCATGTGGTTTAGCTCCATCACCATGAGTATGAGCAGGGACGAGGCTCCTTCACTGCCGTGGCAATGCAGATGGAGGAGCACATCGCCAGATGGAGGCACTGGCTTCCCCATGCCTAGTCAGGGCAGTATAAAAATAACCCGCTTTGCATCCCGCGGATGATTCATTATGCAGCTGAAGGGCTTCCCTGCTTCTGTTTTGAATCACCGGAGAAAGAACTGGTAATTCATGTAGGAGTTTTTCTCATTTCTGAATATTATGTGTCAAGTTTGGAAAGTGACCCAGGGCTCTGGCTGCTGGATAGTCGTGATTTTGTGTTTTTTATGAGTTATTTGCTGTGCCTTCGGGAGCTAGGCTGCTTTTTCCATCAAGCCAAACAGGCGCGGAGTGCTACGAAGGAGATGCACACCCTGTCCTACCTTGCGGGTCCTTAGCTTTTGTTCACCATCATTTTCTGTTCTCCTGCACGTTCAGTAACCGTGTAGGTAGCCAGGCCTGCTGTGGAGGCATGCTCGCGCAGCCAGGCTGCAGCGGCAGGCTAATGCCTGCAGCGACCGCGAAGAGCTGCAAGGCTGAGCTGTGCCAGAGGAAATGGCTTAACCACAAATACAGAGCAGAGCGAGGCGGGAGCGTGACATCTCCCCACGCTGATCCGCTACGAGGTTTGCACATGGACACATCGGAAGAGCCCCAGGACCTCCCCGGACTGGCTGCACTGGGCGCTGCAGGGACGGGCTGGCAGCTTCTTGAGTACCAGCCTTTAAAGGAGGACGCGGCACAAAGTTTGTCAACATTTGCACTGCCCATGGGCCGTGTGCAGGCAGCGGGGCCCAGCAGAGACCCACAGCTCCCCACGTGCTGACAGTGCCGTCCGCCCACGTGGGCACCCCAGGTCCCAGCCTCCGGACGTGGCTCACCGGTCAGAGCAATAGCCAGCACCGCTGCACTGGGGCTCCCCCAGGGCTGCCAGTTGCTGCAGATCTGCACGCGTGGCTGATTTCTTCTTCATCCATGGAGAAAAGCAGCTGTGTCAAGGTGGGAACTCTAATGGGAAATGGCCGTGGCATGTCTCCCTTTTCCTCTTGAGTCCAACACAGCAGATGAGGCTCCTCTTGCCTCTGTAGTTTCTCCTCACTGCTAGGTTGAGGCAACTCCTCTCTGCAGGTTTTAATGGTGAAGGTTTGCCCTAGTAGAACTGAGCCAGGTTCCCATCCCCGTTTCAGAAGTTTAACAATGTCCTTGCAGATGTTGCCCCCTGGAAGTGGGGTTTGGCACGCTCTGTGCGCAGCCATGCAGCAGGCTAGGGTGCAGGCTCTGGCCAGGCACAGCCCCTGCTTTCTGGCTTGCTTTTGCATCCTGGCACACACTTAAATATTTCAGATTCTGCAAAACCCATGTATTCCTTCCAAAAATAAATAACTTAGGATATCCATGCTCTTCTGGGCGCCCATTGTGCCGGCTGTGTTCCAGTAGCTAAAGGTGTAAAACCCTTCTGGAGCTCTGCTGCCAGGGCAGATTGTGAGCCAGAAGCTGCAGGTGGTGGGAGAAGAGGTTGAGGATGGGCTGGAGAAGGAGCATGTTGGACTTCCTCCTCATTTCCAGCAACCAGCCACCGGCCTCGGGCAGCCCAGGTGTGCCATGCCCATGTGATGAGCCCCATCGTACAGATCCCACCCAGAGGTCCCCTGGCAGCGGAGCAGCAGAAACACAGCCAGCAGCAGCTCACGCCATGTCCCACCCTCTCTTCTTTTGCCAACTGAGGAGCCGCTGGTGAGTGAAAGAGCCAGGAGGAGTGTTAAAGTCAGAAATGGTGGAAGGAGGAACAGCTCGTGGACGCCTGTCTAGCTACTGGGCCTCAGCTGAGCGTTTCATTCTCAAGATGGTCACATTCATCAGCTCCAGTCCTTGGGCACAAGGAGGTTTTCTGACGCCCTCAGGGAGGGAAGGGCCCTGTGCAGCCTGGGCTGGGTGCATGTGCTCCCTTGGGACCTGTGAGTATCACCACCTTCTGCTCCAGGTCGCAGGTGCACTTTTTCCAACTCTCTTCCCTTGCATATAGCAAAAGCAGGAGGGAGATTGTAAAAATAACCATGATACATCCTCACAATCAGTCAGTGCTCTGCTTGCACATGGTTGTCCCTGGGGGTGGAGGAGAGCAAGCAAACTACACGTGCCACAGCTTAATCACGTTGATTTAGAGAAGCGTCTCAGTTCTGAAAGTTAGGTTAGGAGAAGCTGAGCTCAGCAAAATCTGTTGGCTTCAAGAGATCCTTGTGAAGGAAGAGGTAGCATTGACAGAGGCCAGCCAGGCTATGATTTTGCATCCAAATGAAGTCGTTTTGTGGCCCTTTTTGTGGCTCAAATCCTAGGTTACATCTTAGAGAGATGGAAAGAATTCCACCACACCAAAAATTAACTGCAGGGCTACTCTGAGCCATGCAGAATGACAGCAGTGTGAATCTCTGCCTGGGCAGGGCTTCATCTCATGCCTGGGGGGTTGTCAGCTGGTGCTGGACTGTGCTGCATACAGTCCCCAGCCTGCAGATTACTGCTCTCGTGATAGCAGGGCATAGATCAAGCACTCTGCATGTGCCAGGAGTCCTTGCCTTGTCCTTCTCTGCACCAGAATCCTTGCTGCAGGTAGAGCATGTTCCCCACATGCTGGACAGGATGGGATGGAGCTCCTCAAATCCTACCTGAAGCAGCCACTGCTCCCCAGCTGAGATGTGGCCAGCAGTGGGCACTCGCAGAGCTGTAAGGTGCTTCCAGATGCAGTGTGGAAGTTTCGTACCAGTTAGCCCAGGTTGCAGCACACCTAAATCCATCTCCCATTGCAGCTGCCTTTTCTGGGGATGCTCCCAGCCTTCCAGAGGATATTCAGCTGCACTCTGATTTTTGTGGCTGAATTTCTCTGTGCAGGCTTATATGCAAAGGCACTCCAGTAGCAGCCCAATCATAGAGCTGGTGGGACCCCCATGGCTGTGCGGGCTGTCACTTTGCAGGGATGCCCGTCCTGGGCTTGCACATGGGAGTACAGGCCTGGGGGGAACATGCTGAAATCAGCAGGACTCCAGGTGATAACCACTGCTGCTGCTTGCAGGGCTGGAAACTGGGTTTACGTGCAAAGCCTTGCATCCCAAACCAGGTGGGAGGGGAATTCAGCTGCAAAAATTTTTCATGAATATGCATCCTTTGGAGCAGTAATGTGGCTTTACTGCCCAGGCCTTCCAGGACAGGAGGCTGTAAAAAGGTAGACTTTGAAGCCACCGTGGTATTGACACCTACATCCGCAGGGGACAGGAAAGCACAAGCCTGCTTCAGTCTGGTGCATCACAGCCGCATTTGGCAAAGTGTATTTTTTGTTTGTGGGAGATCTTGGAGGACAGTCAGGGATAAAGTCATGGTGCATGTGGCTACTAGCCCTCTCCACAGGTGCAGGCTCCAACTTGCGTGTGCCGGGCAGGGACGGGGCCAGCCTGCCTGCTCCGTAAAGGAGGGGACTCCTCCTCCTCGCCTGCCTGAACTCCCGTGACAACTGGCTTGGGGTAGGAAGGGGGGTTTATGCCTGCTCAGGCTGTTGGGGACCAGCACAGTAGATGTGATCCCTTTGTGCCAGGGCTGAATCCGTGCGCTCGGCGCTGGGGGCTGGCGAGAGGCGGCGTGATCCGAGCCACGTGCTGGGAGCCGGCTGCCTGTCACTATGGACACGGAGGAGCTCCATCAGGCTGCGAGCCATTGCCAGGCAACACGGGGAAGTCACCTGAAATGGCCCCTCCTGGCAGGGGACGATTCCTGGGGGCTCCAGCGCCCGCTGGAGACATTGGCCAGCGAGGCAAAGCCGGCTCACCCACGCTCAGCGCAGGGCTCGCCCCCGATCGCTGGGTCATCCCTGCTAGGGAGCGGGCAGAGCCCTCCGCACCCCAGCCACTGCTGTGACGAGGGGCAAGCTTCTGGCTTCCTCGGGGCCCCTGAAATGGGAATTGTGCCTAAGTCTTTATTAAAAATATAACGTGTTAGCACCTACTCAGCCTTGAGTTGAGAACTGCATATGGTGAGCCGAATTCGCTCCTGTCCCTGCGTGTCCCATGTTTCACAGGCAATCTGGAGTGTTTCCACTGGATGCAAAGTTGGAGGTAGTCTTGGAAAATGAACAAATCTAGAGCCTGCTCTCTTCTAACACAGCAGAATAAGGACCTTGTGGAATGCAAAGCTCAAGATTTTAGCTAGGATGACTGGCAGAAAGACACCTGCACGGTTGCTCCTGGGAAAAAATTTGATCATGGTTGACTGAGCTTCTGCTGCTGTTGTCAAAACAGAGCAAATGCTTTCAATTTAACGAGTAAAAGCTCCAAACTTATTTCCTGGATTTTCTGTAGCTCCCCATAAACCACACAGCTACTTCTTTCAGGGTGGCACTAAAACCAGTGATGCTTCCTCCTGTCACATCAGGTTTGGAGACGGTTGGTTGAGGAGAAAAAGCTTCTTGGGCTCCAGTTAGGTGCCAGCTTCCCCTCTTGGCTTTCATGCATTGGCCCATGGCCTGGGCAGACCTGGCTGCTCTGCCCTTGGGCTGGAGCGTTTAGATGTTTGCTCATCACGATGCTGTGGGTTTTGAGCGCTTGTGCATTATGATAACGGGAGCTCAGAGGTTGCCTCTGCCCCCTTTCTGCGGCGTATCAAGAACATTGGGGTCAGTAGGAAGCCCTCCTGAGCGGGCACTGAACCTGCTGTCAGTGCTTCCAGGCAAGCTCCGAATTGTTTTAAATCTGTGGCAGGAGGCCAGGCAAGGAGGTGAGCTCTCGGCAGAGGCTCTGCAGTGGTGCAGCAAGAGAGGGCTCTTTACCTAGGTCCCTTGTCAGAGCAAGATGAACGTGCCTGGCTTTCTGGGGCTGCTGCTGCACGGGGCGAACTCCAGGCAAATGTCATGCCCAGGCTGGCCCTTCACTGCTGCCTCCTCCAAGGTTAAGGGCAGCTTGAAGGATCTAGAGACCCTGGCTGAAGCAAAAGCACCAAAGGACCATTGCTGCCCCACTGGCCTCCAGTGACCTCAAAGTAGGAGGTGGGACACCAGGCTGAGTCCCCACAGCAAGCCCTGCTTACTGTGGCCCTGCTCTGGCCTTGGTGCCCACTCCTCTGCCAGCATCTAGGCTGATGGGGCAGCAATGAGGGCCAATTAGGGCCACACTGAGGCCAACCACAACCACACTGGGATCATCCAGGGATGCACTGAAGCCAATTGCAGCCACAGCAGGACCACCCAGGGCTTCACTGAGGCAGACTTGGGCAACCAGGGCTACCCCAGGCCTGACCATGACCACCATAGGACCACCCAGGGCCAGTAGGAGCCACAGTAGGATGACAGGGAGATGCATTGGAGCTAATCACAATCACAGTGGGACCACTCAGGGGCCAACCAGCATTACTCCAAGGCCAACAGTGACCACAGCAGGACCACTCAGCACTGCCTTGGGGCCAGCTGGAGCAACCAGTCACCTTGATGCCAACAGCAATCACGAGAGGACCAGCCATGACCCCACACTGAGGCCCACTGGGCAGACTGGGGTCAACCACGACCACCCAGGGCTGCAATGCAACCAGAGCAACCCTGTGGCCAGCAGTGACCACAGTGATACCACCCGGGGCTGCACTGGGGCCAACAGGGCCCACGCCAGGATCAAGGGACTCAAGTGGGTCTGTGCTGGATCCACGTGGGGCCACGCCAGGGCTGCCAAGCGGGCGCGCGCGTGCAGCCTAACCACCCCCACGGCGCGCGGGGCCCGCCGCACCCACGGCCGCGGGTGGTACCGCCGCCGGCCCCCAACGGCGGGGCAGGCCCCGCCCCGGCCGCCCTCCGCCAATGACAGGCGTGGTGCCCGGGTGCCAATCACCGCGCGCGGCCAATCGGGACGCCGCGGGGGCGGGCACTCGGCACGGGCAAAGCTGCCCGGCGGCGGCGGCTGCGGCGGCGGCGGCGACGCGTGTCGTCCCGTCCCGTCGCGTCCCGTCCCGTCGCGTCCCGCCCGGCGCCGCTCCGCGATGGCGTGCGCGGAGCTGCTGGCGATGTGCCTGCTGTCGGCGAAGCGCGGCCCCGCGCCGCGCCGCGAGCCGCTGCCCATCTTCCACGACGTGAGTACCGCGGCGGCGCGCTGCGCGGAGCCGCGCGGGGCCCTCGGGCTGCCCCGCGCCGGGCGCCGGCCCCGTGTCCTCGCGGCTGCCCGCGGACAAGGTCCCCGCGTCCCCGCCGCTGCCGCCGGCTGCGAGCGAAGAGGCGGTCGGGCTCGGCGGCAGCGGGCACTGCGCTCGTCCCCGTCCCCGCACCCGGGCCTGGCCGGGTTAGCCACCACGCCCCGTGTCCCTGCGTGGGCGCGTGGGCAGCCGTGGGTAAAGCGCTGTGGGCGTGTTACTGAAGGGAAGGGCAAAGCGGCTCGTAAGCGTTTACTTCAACAGGAGAAAAAAGGAAAAAAAACCCAACCCTGCTTTATTTGCTGCGCTGGGTATGTCTGACAGATGTTTTATTTGGCTGCAGCCAGTGAGCGGCAGGCAGGGTTCCTGCCGGCGCAGCCCCCTCTGCCACCCCGGGGTCCACCTGGGGTGCCCCGACGCCGCAGAGTCGGGCTTCAGGCACCGCGTCGTGACCGTGGTGCGCGTGGCGAAGAGCAGCTGGCATTTGCTGGCCCAGGGCGAGGAAGTGCCGCTTCCTGCCGGGCGGACAGAGCCCCGTTTTCTTCGGGGAGCGGCTCGGAAGCGGGAACGCCAGCGAGGAGCGGCACTGCAGCCCCCGGCACGCTGCTGCGGTGCCAAACCCTCTTGGCAAAACGCAGTGTCCCCCTGCGTGGGGGCGCGGGAGCAGGCGAGCGGCGCCCGTCCGCGGTCGGGACGGGAAGGCTGCTTCACGCAGCACCGACAGGGAGGAATTAAATCACAGCATCCCTCTCCCTCCGAAGCATTATAACGATTTGCAGCCCCGGAAAGCTGTTGGGGACAGCACCCAGCTGTGGCTTACTCTGGTCATTAAAGCACCGTTGGGACAGCAGTGCAACTCTCAAGCGTGACGGAGCTGGAGCGGGGGAAGTCTGGCTGCAGACAGCTCCTGCGCGTGAGCCTGTGGGACCAAAATATCCTTCTGCTGATGTGCGCTGAGTGGGTGATAAGCGGGGGCAAATACCCCCTGGTGTAAGGTATGCCTTAGAGCCATGTCAAATCCTTAGTCATCTCTGAACACAGCAGCTAAGTTGAAAACGGACATTTGTGCTGAGAGCTGGGAAAGGACCTTAAAGAGGCAGGTATCTAGATCGTAGATTGGAAGCATCACCTATCTAGATCCTAAATCAAAAGCATCAGGCACCCAAATCATTCGGGCCACTCAGGTGTGGATTTACCATGGAGGGGCTGGTGCCAGCGACTCGTAGTCTGCAGGCTCCTGTGCCGTGATGGCTTCGTGCTTGGTTTCGGTGAGCTGTCAAGGACAGGCATAGGTGCTGGAGAGATACAGTCGCAGGCATCGGGCTGCTCGGATGGGCGCAGTCCTTTTCTGTCCGTGCAGGATCCTGACGAGCAAACGGAATGAAAGAACTGAGTTAGCACTGCCAATGTGTGTGTAGCTGTGCAAGTGAAGACCTGGCCCTGTCACGCAGTGTGAGAGTGTCACAGGCCAGTGCTTTAGTCCCAAAATCATGAATCAAGCTATAAATCGTGGTGTGTTTAAAAAAACCCTAAACCTTGTGTCTTTTTTTATATTATGTTCTGAACTATCATCCTCTGCGAGGCTAGAAATACCCCTCCAGTGATACCCCCCCCCCCCTTATTTTATTGGAAGCTGGCTGTCATGATTCCTGGAGCAGGAGATTTATGTCTCACAGCACGAGACTCCCTGGAAAGCTACACAGGTACTGTGCAGCACCTCAGATGGTGCGGGTCGGACAGGCAGAATGTGCCCTTTGCCTGCTGAATCCCCGTCCCACCTGCTCTTAACGCCCTGGGAGTTCGGGAAGGAAGATGCTATTTGCTGAGGTTGTGAGAGCAGTCGGGCGCTGTGGAGGCTGTGGATGGCTCATGGGAATTGAAAGTCCAGCTGATGGCTGTACTTTGGTTTCACTAGACAGGTCCTGGCAGTTGACATGACAGCTCCCGGCATGCGGTGTCCTCTCAAGACCTGCTGCAAGGGTGCTCCTGTCAAGACAAAGCTCCGTGGGCTGGAGCTGGGGCTGCGCAGGAGGCAGCACCTCTCCCCAAGGGCGCTATTTTCTGCATTTTAGATGCAGCCCTGTGGATCTAGCAGGGCTCCCAGGTGGGCGCCTGTTACTTGTTACAGGTGGCTTGTAGGGCAAATAGCGTAGCCTAGGGCAGAGCCCACATCCCGTGTTTTGTGTGGAATAGTGACTATGCATGGCCTCACTGCAATGACCGTGTTGTTGGAGTGAAACCCGGACCCTTATCCATGCCAAGCGCTACTGCCTGTGAGCGAGGGAGTCTCCTTGTGTTAAGAGCCAGTGCCCACCTTGTGCATCTGCACTCCTGCAGTCAGGAAAGGGGCCAAGGTAGCTGCTTTTGCTGCTTTTCTGCTTTTAAACATCAATGAATATTCTTGTTCTGGGTGGAAACAAAGATGGCTGTTGGAGGCACTGAGAATGTGGCAGATCCTAGCACGGGGTGCTTCAGCAGGAGACTGCTGCAGAGGGATAAATCAGAAATGTTCTTCTGTCCTTCCTTCCTTCTTTTGCTGCTGCTGGCCATGTTTTCTGAGCTGTGGTTGCCTGGGTTGGGCAACCTCAATATCTCCTCCTCCCTTGGTCTGTCATGTGGAGATTGGCAACCAGAGCTTGCCCTCTGTTTCATCCAGCACCACCTGGGTGTAGTCTGGTCCTGGCTTGGATGTAGGTTGCCCAACAAAACCAGGGAGATGTGTGAGGAGATGTTGCCCTTGCCACTGTAACAGGACAGGGGCAACATCTCCTCATGCATCTCCCTGGCTTAGTTGAGGAGAAAACAAGTGATGGCTGATGGATCAAATTGTTTTGGCTCCCCAACACTTGGGCAGCCAAGGATGGTGTCGGCCATCATCTTTGGGCAGGCAGAGAGGGGTGCATGTTGCCTGGAGGTGGAGAGTGGGAGATCTTGGGCAGCGCGATAGGGAGATAGGGAGGTGGATCCTGGAAGAATCTGAGGAAGGATTGTGCACTTGGGGCCCTCAAACAACAACCTCTGCTTCCACTCATTAAAAGCATTTGTGCAGTGAGTTTGTGGGCCTCACGCAGCTCTCAGCAGAATGAGCCTTTCAGAACTCCAAGGCCTCCTGGGATGGCATCCCATATGTCACCAAGGAATAGCTGGGAAGTTCATCTCCTCTCTCCTTGAGGTGGTTCTTGCAGCTTACAGCTGGAGTGAGCGGGGTAGCTTTCTCCCCATGGAAGGATTTCAGATGGTAGGGCTCTCCAGCCAACATCGTTAACTGCACTAATTACTTGGCTGATGGAACATAGGCTGGAGGAGGAGTTTGTTAGTGACAGCTGTATCCCAGCTCAGTTCCTTCGGGCACTCTCTCTGTCCCAGATCTTTCCCTCCGAGTAACATTAACACAATTAAAATGTAAAGTGTTAACAGTGCTACTAGCGATGCTCTCTGTGTACCAGCTGCTGTCTGGGTTCTTGCAGCTTCCCTGCCTCTTTCCCATGGGTCCGTTTGCTCCTGGGTCAGCTCCAGAGCATGGCAAAATGATTTTAACATCTTCCCTTTCAGATCTCAGGAACTGGCCGGCTTCCAACTCACTTCATGAAGTTTGGCTGTGAGAGCTACCTCCTTCTGCACAGAGGCAAGCTCCGAGACTGTCTCGCAGGCTTCAGAAAGCAACGACTGGCTGAGACAGGAGCACATTAATGTGTCACAGATTACAGGCATCTCCTCTGTTTTGGGCATCTCCAAGTGCTTTACAGAGATGGGCTTGTTTTTCCCCTGAGGGCTGTGGAGGTGCTGCTGTGGAAGTACATGACTCTCTGGGTGCTGGGGAGCGTGGTAGCTGGTGCCACCTGTAGCTAGTGGTATCTGTCAAGGAACAGAGAACCCTGGGCTGGAAGAAAGGGCTGGCAGCAGAGGAGGTGAGGGCTGGCAGCAGAGGAGGTGATGTTAGCTGGAGGTATCAGAGGCCTGAAAGCAGCACAGGTAGGTTGACTTCTGAGTATGTGGGGTGGAGAGAGCACCTGGGCAGCTCATGCATTTTCTCCACACAGAGATGGAAAGAAAAAGAGGATAGAGAAGGAACAGAGGGACAGAAGAGACCAGATGAGAAGGAGAAAAGCATAGGAGAAGATTTAAGCGAGAGAGTCAATCTCCATGCATTGGGCAAGAGCCCCAGGACCCCTTCCCAGAGACTGATCCCCTCAGCTGTGGTGGTCAGACCGCAGGAGGTCAGACCCATACTGGTCCAGGCCGGGTTCTGTCTTTCTCTGGGCTCTCCCTGGGTGAAGTCAGGTTGTACGGGGACCCTTTCACCTCCTGGGCCTTCCTGGTGTGCCAGAAGTGAGAACAAAACCTTGGCATCCAAGACACGGCGAGGATGTTCCTGCCATGGCCCAGCAGCCTCTGGACACCAGGCAAAAGAAATCTAGGCTTCTGTCCCTAAGTGAAGTCACTAAGAAAGAAGATCTGTGCAGATGCTGGCGGCACCTCGGCTGGTTCTGGCTGCCTCCCTGATGAAAGCACGAAGTGCCAGTATTTCAATTCAGCATTTTATAGCTAGGTATTTTGGCCTGATAGGAGTGAGGGCATGGTGATCCCAGCAAAAATGCAAGCGTCCGAGCTGGCAGGGATGACCCAGCCATCAGGGATGAACCAGCTGAGCTCTGCGTGGGGGCGGGCGAGCAGGCTTTGCTCTGCCAGCACTGCAACAGCCAAGCATGCCACCTTCGGTGGGCGCAAACTGCTCAGATGCTGTCCTGCACTCCAATTTGCAGCCCTGCTCGTTCCTTTTTGAGGGAGGTCTTCCTCCTGTGCCGGAGATCTCCCACCCCCTTTCTGGCTCCAGCTGCCCAGCGCAAGGGGAGCAGGTTGCTCTCCTCCAAGCTGAAGCAGGCACTTCCTCGCCCAGAAGCTGCACAGCAGGGAGAGCCGGGTCGTGCCGCACCGGCTCCAATGAGATAGGTCACTTTTCCTGGCCTTTTTGCCATGGCTGGAAGTTGCCCACGGTTAGGAGAGGTGCAGAGGAGAGTTTCACCTGCAATGCTTGGATACAGGCGCTATGTGAACTGCAGTGTTGCTCCTGCACTCGTTCTTCCTGCAAATGTCTCCAGCCTCTGGGAGATTCATCCCTCAGATCTGTGGCTTTGGGCTTTCTTGTTCCCTTTCCCGTGAAGGAGAAGTTTGGGAAAGCTGCTTTAACGGCCAGTCTTGAGGCTTGGCAACAGTCCCGGTTCTTCCAGGACCTGGGCAGTCCCGCTTGGCCCCAGCTGGAGCTGGGCAGCCAATGCTGGCCCAGGTCCCTGGTGTCCTCAGCAGGGCAGGGGCAGCGGGAGAGCCCCGCAGCGCCGAGCCAGCCGTGCTCCCATCTCTCCCCCGTGGGCTGCGTGCCGCTTCCCTGCAGCGGACTGACAGGCACGGTGTCCTCAGGGCGGCTATGCCGACCCCGGCAGCCAGGGTATCTCTGGTGCCCAGAAGCCACGTTTGCGGCGTGGGAGCCACACTACCTGCTGTGGCTGCAAATGCACCTTCACCCCGGGGACGCTGTGGTCGCCCCGCGGAGCAGGGCAGCGGCTCTGTGCTGCAGTGGGGTCTTGCTGTGTGCACGGGAGATGTTGGCGTTGTCTGGCACGCGGCACCTTGTAGCGGCGTAGCCGCTCACTGAGGCAGCCCTCTGCCGAGCCACGGTGGGCTGAGGACGAGCTGGCCACCCGCGGCGTGGAGCGTGGAGCATGGAGCCTCGCCGCGCCATCCCGGTGCTCCCGCTGCCACGGGCAGTGCCGAGAGGGAGTCTCGTCCTGCAGGGCTCTTACAGCTCCCCTTCCCGTGGGCCTGTGAAGCACCGTATTTATTTCTTTTGCACTTCAAACAGCTCTCATGCGTGCATTGGCAGGGCTCTTCTAACATGCTGGTGGAGCGGAGGCCCTTCTGGGCGAGGGAGGAGGGTTAGCTCTGTTTGCTGGGGCTTATGCCGAGCCCAGGGCAGGCTCACTCCAGATTTGGGAGCTACAGCCTTCCTGACCCCATGGGATCCTCCCCAAACTGCACCTCTGCCTTTTAGCCCCCAGTCAGATCCTGCTGCCCACAGCCAGCCCAGGTGAGCTCATCCTGCCCGGGGAGCACCCAGGTGTGGAGCCAGCTTGCGCTCTGATCCTGTCCGCTGTTCTGCCACTGCTTGTTCAGGGCTTAGACGAAGCAGGAGAGAAGCGGATGAAGGGCCTGCTCCCTCCCTGCCCAGGGCTGCTGTGAGAGCTTCGATTGCTGCAAGAGCATGAGAAGACTTCAGGGCAGTGCTAATGACAGTCCTTATTATTTGCAGATTTTGTCCCAGAGGGGTCTCGTGGTGGCAGATGGTCAGCGCACCTACAGGTCACAAGAGGCCATGCTGCCTCTCCATTCCCCTCTCTTCCTCTTCTTTCAGAGCCTTCATCACTGGCTGTGGTCTGTGTGGAGGTAAGAATCTGGCGTATCTTGAGCTTGAGGGCTCTGCCAGTTCCCCTGATGACTCCATCCAAGGAGGAGCCTTCACACCTACTGGGTTTCATCCACAGGCCCCCGGGCACAGAGTGGTGGCTGGATAGCCAAAACCTAATTGATACCCTATGGAGCTTTGGGTGCTGAGCACATCATGTTGTCTCCTCTCTCCTTGCAACACCGGCTCTGTTGGTTGCTTGGTTTTATTCTCACCACTCTTCCAAAAGCTGAGCAGGAGCAGACGAAGGGTATTTCATCTGCTCTGTCTCACCAGAGAGGAGGTGTTGCCTTTGAAGAGCCTCATTCTCAGAATACAATTCCCATTTCTTTAATATCCATCTCAAGAGGCGGTAATTCCTGAGAGTTACTCTGCTCTGGACAGCCTGGTAAGTGTCTCACAGGAGGATGTGTGCTATGAGCAGCAATGCCTTGCTCTACCCTGTGTACACTAGCATCTGCCTTTGGGCAAGAGGCAGCCAGGTCTCTGGCAGCTTCTGACACCTTCAAATCCAAGTTGCCCTCTACCATTCTCCTCTGGGAAAGTACTTTTCTGCATCTGGTCATCTAATGGAGAGAGGAAGTTCTCTGGCCCCAGTGGGTAAGTTTCCTAAAAAGCTGAGCCCAAGTGGCAGCCCTGTGCCTTACCATGTGCTCCTTCCTGCTGTCCTAAACCACCTCCTGTCCTTCTGGGAATGGGAAATGTTTGGGCTCACTTGAATCCGTGCTTCATAAAGGCTGGGGTGACACTTGACAGCATGCAAGGTACGTGGTGAGCTAGCCAGTCTCCGTGGCGGTCAGTGGTATTTTGGAGTCAGGTGGGAAGCATGGTGACAGAAATGCCACTGCATGAGCCATATATCCCTCCGATGCCTCCAGAGCCATGGAGGGCTCTGTAGAACTGGACTTTCCCCTGGATGGGAAAGGTTTACGTGCTGCTGGAGTCTGTTTGCAGCTTGCTGCTGGGGACTCTCCTCTCCCAGGCTCCTGCATCCAAGTGCAAATGAGTCACTGCTGGTGTTCCCTAGTGCCACCTTTGTCCCCGGATCCCTGGGGACGCTGTGGGAGGACCTGCTCCCCCAGGCCCTGGGGAGGAGCCCTTGGAGCAGGCTCCAACTACAAAGGAAGGAGATTGCATCCGGAGCAGATGCAGCCTGGCAGGCAGGGGTTGTCACCGGGTGCTGTGTTCAAGGCAGGGATGTGGTGGAGCGGCACAGCCGGGTGGGACCCACTTGCGCTCTGGCCAGGGGATAGCCACTTCGTCCCCATACAGCCTCTGCAGTTGTGTAACCCTGATGCTCTCAGAGCCCTAATGAAAGCAGATGCACAAGCAGACCCTTTTGCCTGGAGAAAGTTTTGCTTTAAAACCTGGGGAAATCCCCAGCGGGTGAAAACTGCACGTTTCTGTACCTAGTTGGTAGCTGTAAAGCTCCAAAGTGCATCCAGTGAGTCCTAATGGATGCTCAAAGAGTGCCTTGGTATATCTTCATGCAAGAACTGCAGCCTCGTCCAGCCAGAAGCCTGTATCCGATAAGTGCTATTACCTAATGCGGGTCGGCTCAGGGCAGGCTTCGGCCCCTTCAGTGGCTTGGTGGGGGGTTGCCCTGCTCAGAAGAGCATTCCTTTGGAGAGGCATCCCTGCTCCTGTGAGCTGGCCCTGGGGAAGGACCAAGGAGTACCCTACTGGGACCAGCATCAGAAAAGCCTCTGCCCGGTTGCAAAGCAGCAGCTTCTTTGGGAATGAGCAGCAGAGATTTCTCCAGGGAGCTGTTCCAGCTGATTTTTGCCTCCAAGCAGTAAATTGGTAATTAGCAGTCTCTGGCCCATAGAAGGGGGCATTTGTAGGGACCCCTCTTCCAAACTGTGGTGGTTCGGGGCTCAGCAGAGGCCATAGTGCTGCTTGTGCCAGCAAAATATTGTCACTGCAACTGCAGTTTCAGCCTGGCAGCTGGATCAGACCCCAGGCAGGTACCTCTGAATGCCCCAGGTGATGAGGGTTGCAGCAACACTGGCTGGACACGGCCGCCCGCACGCAGTGTCTGCGGCTGGGGCTGTAGCCGGACGGTAGCTGGCTCAGGTTGGCTGCAGTCCAGTAGCGCAAGGTTCAGCATGTTGCTGGTGGTGACAGAGGTCTAGAGAAGTAACTTCCCTTCTCAGCAGTATTTTTACCTTTTCTGCCAACCCTGCTAACACCGATCTGTTCACAGCCCTCCTGCCTTGGCTGCGCCTACAGGATACGGTGTGTTAGTTCTGACATCAAGGGTATGATGTTCAGAAGCATTTGCATGACTGTACAGACTTGGCCAGGTGTCAGCTTGTAACCCTGCAAAAAGTGCAGCGAAACTACCAATGAGCAGTGCAGGAATGGGGCTGGGGGCAGAGGAGGCGGCCAGTGGAGAGGGGCAGCCCGCCGCCGGTACGTCCTCCCGCAGCAAGGGGCAGAGCTTGTCTTGGGGTGGTTTTATCAGCTGCTTCTCCACTGCAGGTTCATGGGGATATAGCAAAGTCTGGTTGCCCTTCTTCCTGCCCTTTTTCATGCCTCGTCTTTCATGAGGCCTGAAAGAGAAAAATTCTGTTGCACACAAGACTTTGTTGTCAGCTCCGCTAGGATGTGCTGGTGTAAACCTTGTACCGGGCTGTACTTTCCCAGGCTTCAGAAATCACACTGTTCAACAGCAGAGATCACCCAAGAAAAGGGAGAAAGACAGGACTAGGAAGTCCCAGCTTTCTCCTGGACCATAGTCGAAGCCTGGCGGTTGGGAAGCTGGGTTGAGACGCTGAACCGGAGCAGCTCTTGAGCTGTCCAAGCTTGCTTCCCAGCCTGCAGCATGGTCCCAGTGGCCTCGCCCGCTCTCGCGGTCTCATGGAGTCAGGGACAAATGCTGTCCTGGGGCTGAGAAAGCCTTTCTTGGTGGCAGTGTTCTCAAACACCAGCGTGTTTCTCCTAAGAGTTCCTACTTTAATACAGATAACGTTTCATCAGAAAATTCCCAGCAGGTTCTGTCATTAATTACACTAGGAGAAGGCAGCAGTGGTGTGTGCGCACATGTGTGTGTCCCGGGAAGAAGAACTGTTGTAAACGGTGATTATAGAGTGCAAGACAAGAACTGCTCTTTGGTGCAGAGGGTTGGAGTGTCAGAGATGATACACAAAGTGCTTCCATTATGGAGTATTTTTATGCTTAATGCACTTTCATTGAAAGGATCTGAAAAATTAAACACTTTCCATCGCAAGGGTGTAGCAAATGTGTAGTAAGGCTCTTTCTAATTCGTCTCCCTCTGTGCTCTTGAAAAGATGCTCGGTGCAAATACTGGGGCTGCTGCGTCCTCAGTGCGTTGTGCAGTGGAGGAGAGAAATGGTTTTAATCATTTGCAAAGGGAAAATTTGTGCAAACAAACCTGCACAGCACTGTCCTTCACAACCCCGGTAGTCTGGGCTTGGCTTTTACACAGCTGCTGGGGCCGGGAAGTGGTTTTTGTGCCTCACTGGCAGCCAGCAGCACCGCTCTGCCTGCTGTGTCTCTAAAGCGTGTCGTGTTTTCCCTTTCAGATTTTCCGGCGAGCCGACAAGAACGGTGAGTGCTTTGCTCCCGTCGCTGCCTGCCCCGTGCGGCCTGGGTCTGGGAGAAGCAGCACAACCCTTCGCTGCCGGGGGCTGCTAGAAGAAGTGAAGGAGGTCAAGCGCAGCGAGCTCTCCGGCTGGAAGCCAATGGCCCTGCTGGAGCAGAGATGCGGCCCGGGCAAGCAGGCTCTCCCGGCAAGGGGCTGCCTCCGGAGGGGTGGACGTGGACCATGTCCACGACCACGTCCAGAGGAGCCCGGCGGTGCCCCAGCGTGAGCTCAGCGCTAGTGCTGCAGGGAGGGCGAGGGAGCTCTGGCTCACTGCTCCTTCCAGGCTCCCCAGCTGCATGGGCAGGTGGGAATTTTTCTCCCCTAAAGCAGGAGCAGAGCAGAGCAGCCCCAATGTGGCAAGGAGAAGGGAGCACGTCCTGCAGGCACCTTTCACGAGAGCCTCTCGAGTGTTGCTCCTTGGCTCTGCCCATGCCTCTGCTCCCATGATGTCTGTTGTTCCTATGGGTGCCTCTCTGCTGCTCCTTTGTAAACGGTGGTGCATCAGCCGGGGCTGAGCACGCTGCTGGGACGTGTGGTGAGGAGGGGGCAGCAGAGGCAGCAGGGCAGCAGGATGCAGGCCATGTCTGTAGTTGCATGGTTGCTGGCCACTGCCGAGCCTCACCGCATCATAGCAGGGAGGTAGGAAACACTAGCCACATCTTCTCCTCAGGCCTCCACGCTCCGGTGCTGCAGAGACGAGCTCAAGGCATTCTCCTGGGGGCAACAGCGCTGCTCCAGCCCTGTGGGTAGGGGGCTGTCAGTCATGCCCAGTCTGTGTCTGCCCAGTCCCTGGATGATCCCCCAGGCTCTGCCCTCCTGTTCTCCTGGGCTTGGGAACTGCAGGCTGAGGCAGGCACAGAGCATGGCTGTGGGTGAGAGCATGGTAACAGCCTGGAAGACTTGCCTGATGTCTCATCACCTCCTCCATAGGCTTATCTGTGGTGTGTCTGTTAGCAGTGCGAGGGCCAGGCAAGCCAAGCTGTGCAGCAGAGCTGTCCAGGATCTCCCAGGCTTTCTTTCCATCCCTTGCAGGATCGACTTGGTCTCCGCACTTAGCCCAGGGTTTTATTCATGCCCCTCACTTGGATGGCTCTCTTCCTGGATGCCCACTTGAGCCCATAGCTTTTCAGAGTCAGGCTCTGCTAAAAGTTCTTAAATTTGGCACTTGTAAACCAAGAAGTCCAAAATCACAAGTCCCTTTTCTGATCAGTCTCTTGTCCTTCGTGGTAGATTGTAGATTCCAGGAGCCACGTTTGTTTTGGATCAGAATGCAACCCAGAAGTTAAAGTTCTCCACGAAAGGGAAAGAAAAAGCTTGTGAATGAATTGAAAGATTTTGTTTCCATAAAAGCTGATACTGTCTTCATTGTGCTGTTTATAATAGGCTCTATGCTGTGGAGAGCTGAGTGAAAATGCAGCCTGGAAAGTCTACAGAGTATAGTGTCACATGCATTTCTGAAAATATTACAGCAGGATCTTTTGAAAGGGTTGGGGCTAGCTGAAATTCCTACCTGAGATTCCAGCAGCACTGGCCTTGTTTGCCAGCATTCTTTTTTTCTCTTGTTTTGATGGGGACACTGTCTGTTAGGACGTGCTTCCGATGGAAATCTCTGCTCTGATTATTATGCGTAACACGCCCAACCATCCCACGCTCCAAGTAGAGAGGCTGCTGGAAGGATAACTGTGGCCTGTACGCTTCTTTCTGCAGATATATAATTATTCTTCCCTTTTATTTAAATGCAGATGATGGGAAACTGTCATTTGAGGAGTTCAAGAACTATTTTGCCGATGGAATCCTGAGCTCGGAGGAGCTGTGGGAGTTGTTCAGTGGCATTGACAGGCGTCATTCAGAGTAAGTACCATGGTGGCACAGAGAAGAGGAGACAAAAGAGGGTATAAAAGTGCTTGACTGCAGATGGAGGGCATTTGGAGGCGGGTGCAATAAATAGTCAGGATGAGATAAATCCACCTCTTGGAACCTGCAGATGTTAAAATTCATTGAGCACCAGCTACAAGTATGGGTGACGAGAGAAGCCAGACATTTTGAGAACAGTCATTATCAGATTTACTTTAGTACCACGAAAGCAAGCATCCATTTAAAATTACATTCTGCTGTTTGAAAAACTCTTTCCAGAAATATACACCTCTATAGAAAAGATTCTATATACGCAAGAGGAGTGTGTGGTGCTGTGAAGGCAATGAACAGACAGTTATCTTTGCGACTGCTGACCCTGCTGACTGCTTTTCACTTACATAAGGGCTGTTTTCCACCAGAAATGGACTTCATGAGTGTCAGTGTAAATGTGAATTTAGGCCAGCTTCTTTTAAAAACAGAAACTCTTAAACAGGAACAGTAATTGCATCTAGCTCTGGTGTTCTCTAGGTTGGTGTTATCTAGAGGAATACATTGTGTTCTGCTTCCCCTGCACCCTGAGAAGTTCTTGCACCTCTCTGACCTCTTTGATCAGAACAGCACCTGAATAGGTCCCCAGCAAGGCAGAGGCTACTGTCCGTTGAAGTTTCAGTTTTGCAGAGATCCAGGGCTCAGGCACTGTAGGGCTGTGCTGCACTGAAATGCAGGTGTTGAGAACCACTAGTGCATCACCATGGACCACAAATGGTGAGCGGTCCCTAACTGTAAGTCCCCCTGTCATCAACCCAGAACAGTGTAAATGAGGATGGTTGACTGTAGTTGAGTGCCACTGTGGTGGGTTTAGATGATGCCCCCAATTTAGTGGTGGGGCTGAGATGCAAAGAAGTGTGCAAGTGTATGCTGTCCCCACTGCCTCTTTCCTTTAAGCCTATATATTCCATATAATGCAAGCCAGGCCAGGCAGCCACAGGGACTGCATGGAGGAGATTTTGTGCTGCTTGTGAGAGGGCTGGAGGATATCTTCCCGCATGTGACTGCCTGCTGCTGAGTGCACAGACAGTTTGGCATGTAAAATGTGGGCAGTAGGAAGGGTCCTTCGAATACCTCCTCTATCTCTTCTGGATGGCAATGCCAGGGATTTAGCAGTGAACCATTCCCTTTCCTGCACAATCTGTCCTTTCTTCTGGTTCCAGTTTGGGGTGACCTTGGAGTCATCCCCAATATGATACCACTGGAAAAAAACATTGCAACAAAGCAGGAGTTTTTGCAACAAAGGAGTTGTAACTGTGACCTTAACTGAATGGCAAAGATCTCCTGGTTTACGCATTGCCTTCCAGGTCAGGCTTCCCCGAGCTGTCCACATCAGATGAAATGGCTCTGACAGAAGTCACATAGGTGCCACCATGGTGTGTAGCAAATAAGAAAAGCAGCCTGCAGCCCGAGCTGTTGTCCGTACACAGTCTGACGTGCTGTTGACAAGGTAGGGCTGCTGAACTGCGACCCTTCTTCTTGACTTTGGGGCAAGGTGCTCAGATGCTGCATCAGAATAGCTATCCCTCCCCATCAGCCTTGGTAATACAACAACTGGTTATCATGAGTTGGCATGTGCCACACATGCCTGCAAGCCTGAGGAGCGGAGATGATTGATCCCCTCAACTCCAGGGGCTGTGTGTTGCAGACAGGAGTGCCACAGCTCGTTGGCCGCAGCTGACCGGTGTTGGGGCAATTCCTCCACACTCACCTCAGCACCGGGAGAGTATCTACTATGTTCAAGGGAGTGAAAGAGCCCAGATAGACAGAGACACAGGTCAGGCACCTGTTTGACCTGACTGGTAGTACCAGGCTGGCCTGGGCCCCTCTGTGGGCTCTGTGTAGACAGATGGCCCCAGGGGAACAGGCCATCTCCCCGAGCTGTGTATGGCCCTGTCTGCTGCGGTGCTGTCTCTATAAATCGTTACTTATAATGACAATGTGGTAGCTATGACAACGTGGCAGTTGCAGCATTGAGCTGGTGACATCTATTAGCAGGGCATGACCACTGTGTCTTTGATCTCTTTATGCCGTGAAGAACAAAAAGGCCCCTGCAGTTGGTCTCCAAAGTTCTGTGTTTAGTAACTTCAAGCAAACATATGAGGCCCTCTTCCCTCCAGCCCTAGTAGGATGCCCTAATTTCTGCAGTAGAGGATGGGATGGTGCAGCTGTGAGGCCGTTTAAAGTGTGCTCTGTGTTCTTGGACCTGGCTGGGACACGATTTGCACCTACATGTGCAGGGTCGGTCTAGGGACAGCTTCACTGAGCGGCAAGGCTAGTGGGCAGAGCTAGCTCTGCCTTTTGGGGATGGAGAGGGCAGACCTCCCACGGGGCATGATGGAGCAGGCAGGCAGTGTCTTCCATGGTGGGAGGAAGCAGGGGGAGGATCCGACAGGTCCGAGTATGCTGGCTTGAGCAGGCGGCAAAGGGACAGGGTTGGGATTTGGCAGCAGGGGAGTTGCACAGTGAGGAAGGGAGATCTCTTCAGCCTAATGTCCGCTTTGTGAAGGAGGAGGAGATGGCATCTCACAGAGTGGCAGCCTGACACTGAGCTTATCATGCCGGTAAATAGTATCCCATCCTCTGAACAACGTGCAGCAGTGCCGTACCTGGCAGAGTGCTCTAACTCTGAGCCTGCCAGCATGGGTGACTTCAGGAGACAGGCCTGGCCCCAGGCAGAAATGGTTCGGTCTGTTCCCAGAGTTTGCCACCTCCTCCTGGATTTGGGGTCTCCCGGCTTTGTCTGTAGAGGTGGATTTTCTGATGTGCATTTTTGGGGTGCTCAGAGAGACTTTCTTCCCTGTGGAACCATCCCTCTCAGTAAGTTCCCAGCTTGTATTGATGCATGGGTCCTGCTGTTCCCATACAGCTGCTCTGGACAGGAAAATGTGACCGTCCGGGAACGTGCATAGCTCTGGAGTGGCTCTTCCGTCACAGGAGCAGTGATGCGCTGCCCTGGCCTGGTTAGAAGGAGAAGTCACTGAGCCCTGCTCATATCCTCGGACCTTTCTAAGAGAGAGGAGCTGCAGCTCCTGCTCTCAGCAGCAGGGCTGCCTTGGCTCCACCACGGGCAGAGAATGAGATGCTGATATTTTTTTTTCTTTTTTTTTCTTTTTTTGGATTTGGTGGTGGTGAGAAGAGGAGATAAAAAAGTGTGAGAAAGCCTCAGCTGAATGTTACCTGGTGCTGGTGAGGGTGGTGGGTGTCAGCTGGGCCGGGGTGGGGGAGTGAAGCACAGCCCCTGCAGTAGAGAGCTCATGCACTGTTAGCAAAATCTTTGAAGGGGCATTAGGAAGTAGGAATGTTAAATGCTAGCTGTGCTCTGCCACTGCACACCAGCTCCTTCCCCTGGCTTGCACAGTGGCTGCTTTACAGCATGAAGTACAGAGAAAAACACAGGCGAGTGGTGGCAGGAGCTTGCTGGCTGTCTTGGGGCTCATGAGCAACACGTAGGAAAAGGAAGTGGAGCAGTTGTGCGTGTGCAGTGCAATGGGTTTCCTGGGCAGCCAGGGAGCAAGCAGGCCCTTGGTTTCCAAAGGGGTGGGCAGCTCCAGGAAAGATTGCCCTGGGGGTACAAGCAGGGGAGTGAGCAGGGAGGTCCAGACAGCTCAGAGACACCTAATGTGCAAGTGCACGTCAGGAAGCTGCCAGCCAACTGCCTTTAGCCTCCGCACCTGCCTCACAGGTGAGAAAGGCCAGGAAAAAAAATGCCCTGCTCCCTCTCAAAGCAGATGCATTTCCTCCCTCTGGCAGTGGGGAACCTGATTGTCTGCAGGGTAAAAAAAAAAAAAAAAAAAAAAAAAAAAAATGTCTCTCTGGGAACTCCCTTTCCTGGGTGCAGGACATGTGTCTCTGGTGATGGGACTGTGTCTAGAGCAGACCTGCAGGAGCCTGGGGCATCCCAGTAAAACTCAAGTCAGCATCTGTTTGCAAAGCCCTGGGAGATGTGCAGCTGAAAGGAGAAGCTTGGGCTGCAGCTCTCACAGGGCAGTAACTTCTAGTCCAGTGCGACTGCGCTAGGGTGTATCCCGTATGTAGGTCAGTGCGGCTGTCTGGTCCTGTTCTAGGTCTCGAGTGCATTGCTCTCAATCCCAGCATTAGTCTGGGGCCTGAGGTGTAGCTCAGTAAAATAATTCTGCCTTGCCCAAAGAGCTCTTTCTCCAAACCTGGAGCTGTGCAGAGGACCTCGGCTTTAATACACCCCTCTGGGTGTGTGTTGAGTCCTATCCTGGCAGGTGAGTCTGCAGGAGGAGAAGGAGCAGTGAATACATTTTTATGTGACCTGAGACTGAGAGATAGTGGAGAGAAGAAGTAGCCCTGCTGCCAGAGCGAAGCAGAGATGAGATTAAGGTGAGAAGATTGTCTCCAGTTGCCATAGTGCTTGGAGAGCCTGCTTGGATCAGGGAGCTCGTGGAAATCCTAGGGGTCTTTCTACTGCCCACCACAGTGGATAAGCCTTGTAGAATCTGAAAAAAAAAAACAAGGAAAAAACATTGCCAATTTGTAGCATGACCCCAAAAGATGTCAGTGGGCAAATTCTCCTCTGCCCTCTGCACTCAATATGCAGGTCCTTCAGGACTGAGCAGTGGTGGGCCAGGGGTGAGACTTCTCCTGGGGGACCAAGGAGATGGACTAGCTCCAAGGGTTTAAATAAGAACAGCAAAAAAGAGTCATATAACTCAAAGCATTACAAAGCTGGAAAGCAATTAGGTTCCCCAAAATCACAGGCTCCACATGTGTGGGGTTTTGGCCTGTAACCTACTCACCTTTTTTCCTTGGACAGGAGTTTAGCACAGGCATGGTCAGCTGTACAAATGTATCTGATTTTCTTCTTATATATCCCATAGTTTTTTTCAAGATAGGAACTTCTGTCTTGGAGGATGAATGTATTTCCTCGGTGGAGATTTTCATACTTAATCCAGTGGGTGAATTTGGCCTCGAGGGTGCTGTGTTCCTCAGAGCTCCGTTGAAAGGACTGTGTTTCCTTGTCAGGGTCAGCTTGACCCAAGGAGAGAGAGTAAAGGAGATTTTTGTACCCAGGCATTATGCTTGTCTGGGTAATGGAGTGCTGCCCAGACATATCCTCACTGTCTTTCATCACTGCAAGCCTGCATCTGCTCTGCTGGGGAACAGAGCTGACATCTGGGAAGATTAATATTTTAGAGCTCTCATACATTATTCGTTCTCCTTCCAGAGAGCCACAGCACCACGCTCTCTTTTCCTCTTTGTGTCTCCTTCCTTCCTGTCAAGTCTTCCTTCCACCTCCCTTTTTATCTGATGCTCATGCTGGTGCCATGTGTGTTCAGTCAGCTCTATCAGATGGTTTAGAGCAGGTAGAATAAAACCTTTAGTGCATCTCGGCACACCTTCAGTGGCCTGGATGGTGCAAACAATTAAAGCAAGTTAGAATATTTCCTATTAAAAAAAAAAAAAAAAAAAAAACAAAAAAACTTTGAATCCAAAAAGTGTATTTGAATGGTTTTGGTTGAATATTTTGCATTTCCCCGGAAGACTTTTTTTTAATTCTGCATTTATCACAATTATTTCATTTTGGCTTTAAAATAGCTCTTTGTTCTCAGTATGTGACATTTAAAAATATTTTATGCTGAAACTGAATTAAACTTTTCTCTGCAATTTGATACAACAGCTAGGCTCACTGTTTCATTTAAGTTGTCAGAAAAGTTCAGTGCCAAACCTGGCACTGGAGCAGAACAGAAAAATACATCTCCCTGCAAAATGACCTTTTCATTCACTGAAACTTCTGGGAAGGAAAAGAGAAATGTGTTTGGAAGGGGTGAAAAGCACTTCTCCTTTACAGAAGAGGTGTCTTTTGGGAGAAATAGGGTGCAGTTAGCTCTCTGAGTTGCTGTCTGTCTGTCCGTGTTCCAGCCACGTCACCCAAGGTCTCGGTGCGGGAGTTGGTCCTCCCAGCCGTTGGACTATCAAGGCCTTTGGGCTGAACGTTGTTGTGTTGTATGCTTATTGCTATTTGTGGGAGACTGATGAAATCTACCCCGACAAGCGTCATATAGCTCTCACATAACTTTCTGTCCTGGGAAATTTAGAAAAATAAGGTCCAGCGAATTGTCCTTTCTGCGAGATATAGTGGTCAGATCACTGTGAGAGGAAATCTGGGGTAGGCTGCCAAGTGTCTCTGATCTGGAGCCACATGAAGCTTTGAGCTGAAGAGCTGAGAAGGAAGTAGGAACACTGACCCTTGTATTTTTAAAAAAAAAACTCTCAGATGAAATAACCTCAAGCTTCTGGTCCTGTGGAAGAAATGAGTTGTATAAACTTTCTTCCTGTCTCTCTGTTTGGTCAGATACTCAACCTCTCAGCTTCTGCCAGTCTTTGAACTTGGGAAAGTAACTGAAACTCTCTGGAGTTTACTGTAAAGATCTGGAAGCCAGATCTGTGATGATCAGAGTTCTCCAATATGAACAATAAATGATTTTTTTTTAAAAAAAAATCCCATCTGCTTTGCTGAAGCTGATTGATATTTTCTTGCATATATTCCAGGCGCGTTCTGACAAAGTCCCAATGACATAATGATGACACCCTTCATCATCAGTTCAAGCTTAATTACAATTAATCAGGGATTTGAGAACAGTCAAAACACAGCTATGTGGAAATGTGGAGAGTAAGAGAGGGTAAGTGTTTTGGAGAGAGAATATGGCTCTTGGAGTGAGAAAAGGGATTTCAGAGCGAGAGCAAAGTGGAATCTGCTCTACACCGCAGTCCAGTGAATGGGTCAGGGTTTGGCAGACTGTGTTGGAAAGGAAGCAGATCTTCCACTGGATAACCCATGGAGGGTTGGTTTAGCCACAAGATCTTTCTCAGTGATTGGTTCAGTATTTAGTCGTTCAGTGTGATTAACTAGTTAATATTTGTTTTTATGCAGCAAGACAGAATACAAAAGATTATTAATAAACTGCCGGCCTCTCCTGAAAAGCCGTAGAGTTGGTGTTGGTAGCAGCTTTTCGTCACATGGACACCGCTCACTAGAGTTGGGATTGGGAACTGAGCGATGGTATCAGCTGGAGGCCCCCTCTCCATCCTCATGAAACGGTTCCCAGCTCTAGGTTCTAGACGCACGGCCACCTGAGTAACATCCCTTCGGAGCGTAACTGTGCATGTTGCTAGCTTGGGTCCACACCTCCTCTTTTGTGAATTTTAGCCATGTCTTTGAGGGGAAATCAGTGGTTCCGGTTATTACTCTGTGGCACTGTTTTGACAAGTAAAGCCAGCAGGTGCTGCCATGCCACCATCTCTTGTGACCATGCAGCAGCAGGGTGCTCCTGGCTACACTGCAGGCTCCAGGCAACTTTCAGAAAATATGTGAAAAAAATTAAGGAGGAGTAAGACATTTTTCCAATTGTAACTTGTGCCTCAAACCCCAATCACCCTAGCAGAGCTTTGGGTGGATTTTTGGAGCTGCTCAAAGATGGGACCAGCAAGGTTTGACAGAGTAGAGTTGTCAGGATTCTAGTTCTGCTTTGGTTTTGCTGATAATCTGTCTTGTGTCTTGAGGGGAAACCGTATTTTTAACCACCTTAAATACTGTCTGCAGTGCCAGATCAGTGTGCCAGAGCCCCAGCTTAACCAGATCCTAGAGCAGGAGCTTAAAGTAGATCAGTGAGATCATACCTGAAAACTGCCCATCTCTGTTGGCCAAGAAGGTGTTCTATGGCAACTAAGCTAAAGCCAGGGGTCTGCAGTGAGGAGGTCAGGCCCCTGCCATGGCTCTGTGATGTCTTCTCACACTAAAGGGGTTTGGGTTCTCTTGAGGATCTTCTCAGATTAATCTGCTTTTGGCAACATGACCAGGTTTTGTTTCAAATCACTCCCATCGTTAAGGTACCCTTAAAGTGAGTTCTCCAGCAAACCATAAGGACAAGAGCATCCTCCTTCTGAGTCAGCTCCTTCCTCTGGAATCGTCACCTACAGCCAGTCCCCGTAGTTCACTGCGCATCCTGGTCGCTGCTCTGGGACCCCATGGGTCCATGTCACTTCCCAGAGCAGCTGGGGACACTGCCCTGGTTCATGGGGACTTTGCCAATTGGCTGCATTGCACCTGAGTCCTGAGCCTGCTGCTCCCTCTTCTTCGTGAGGGTTGGGCTTGTATTACTAAGCGTGAAACTGCGACGCCGTGCAATCTGCTGCGCTGTTAAAGCTTGCTGGTCTAGGTAGAAAGGTCTCTTAGCAATAGAAGCACTGAAAGGGATGTGGTGTTTTCCATATAAGGAATGGAGAAACCTAAAATTTGAGATATATGGCAGATCAAAAATAAGAAGCGTGGGCATGTCCTTGCCCAAAGCAGTTTGCATGTTTTCATGATTTTGAAGCACTATGATTATTAAAGAAAATGAAGTAGAAGTGCAGTGGAAGCACAGAGACCCTGAAACCAGCCTTTGATCTTTGGGGGAAAGTTGTAGAAAGGTTTTCATTAAATCCCTGAGGCTGTTCCTGGCACGGCATTTTGGACATGCTCTCGTCTAATTTCTCCTTGGGGCGTTTTTGCCACTTTGTCCTTGGGAGCAGCGGCAGCGGAGGAATGGTGCAAGGCAGCAGTGGCTTGAGTTTGCCCATGCTGCACCGGCTGCGGCAGAAGCGATGCCGTGAGCTCCCTGAGCAGAGTGGCTGCAGCCATCCTCACGCTTGTTTGACACTCCAGGGATCATCAGCACGTCCACATGCGATGGCACTTAAGCATTAAAAAAAAAAAAAATCTTTCTTTCAAACTCTCTTTTACCTTCCAAGTCAGGAATAAAAATAGCTGCAGTCCTTTAGGGGATTTTTGACCCAGCAGAATTTCTTGAGAGGAGGCTGGTTTGAATAAATGACATCCCGGGGCGTTTTCCCTGTGGGCGTCCCGGGCAGCTCCGCCTCGGCAGCTTTGGCCGCCTGAATTCGTCTGTCGGCTTGGGGTAAACCTGTGATTGTGTCGGATGCCCGTCCCGGTGCCGAGCGCTTGCAGCTATTCCTGAGCTCCGTTTCCTCCTCCCTCTGCACCTCGGTGTTGCCTTGATTATCACAGCGAGGGAGCACAGCCCGTTCTGTCCGCAATGCCCCTCAGCTGTGCGGTCAGGAGACGGCTGTTAGGCTTGCAGAGCTGTGTGTGTCAAGGGAGAAGTCAGCAGAGCGAGGGTGGCCGCACTGCTTCGTGCTTGCACGCAGCAGTGCAGCGTCTCTACTTACTTGGGCAAACACTGCTTTTTCCCACTGGATTCTTGGAGGTTTGGTGAAGGAACGAGCTTTTCAGGGTTTGGTTTTCTCTTTGGCATGCGCTCAGTGGCTGCAGGTGTTGTAAACCTCATGACATGTCCCAGACCTGCACATACGCCAGCAATGGTTCTCCTGTGCAGTGCACGTTGCTGCCACGCAGGGGCGGAGGGTTGTGCCCCTCCATGGTCACCCCTCAAGGTTTTTTTACTCAGGTCCCTGCTTTAATGGCCTTTGCGGCAGGAATGACTCGTTTTGGGAATTGACCATGTAACCCATGAAGCTGTTTAGCCCTGCGCCCCCTGGAAGCCTGCAGGCAGCCCTAGATGACTAGGACTGTCCTTGCCTAAGAGGGTCCTACTGAAACTGGAGTGGGTCAGGGAGCCAGGTGGTGCATCCCAAAATACCCAGGGTTTACCCTGCACTGCGGCTGCTGGTCACTTGAGGAGCCACTTGCCCCCTCAGAGGGGTTTGGGGACAGCTAGGTACTGGCAGCCAGGCCCCACAGAGCTCCAGGATGCTGCTCAACCTGTACCAAGTTTAGGACCAAATGGAGAGCAGGAGAGAGGCCACTTGGTGGGAGCAGCAGCCAGAGGCTCCTGTGGCATGGGAAGAGTAGGGCTTTGAGGAGACACTAATCTGTCTAATGCCTGTTACGCCTATATGCTCTTAAAAATATGCTGGCAGAACAATAACAAATTTAAAATTTGTTTTAAAATCAAGTACTCAAAATGAACTCTCAAGACACTGCTCCCTATGGCTGTTTCTCCTAAACCACCCCCACCTTCTAACAAGAGTTTGTTTTTCTGTTTCTTGCAGCAATGTAGACACGGAGAAGTTGTGTGGTAAGTAGACTGCTACTCCTGCTCTCCAAACACGTTGTCTCTGGAGGGTTTGCAGGGGGGTTTTATGCATTGCTGATGTGGTCAGGGCTTGGCCTCCTGGCTAAGTGACACTGATGGTCCCTTCACGTGAATCCCAGCTGTCCTGACAGGACGTTGCATGGCATCTGTGCTTTTCTCCAGGGCATTTTGTCCCCAGGGGTAGGAAAGGGCTCTCAATTTTGGTTCCTGTGGTGCAAGGCAGGAGACATCGCTCCTGAGAGAGGGACGTGAATGCTGCGACATGGGCCATGCAGCACCAAGGGCTGAGCGTGGCGCCCTTGTGGCTATGGCCAGGGCCAGGCAGGCAGGAAGCGACGTGGCCTAGGACAGGGCAGGTGGGTGCCTCAGCTGGAGCTTGTGCAGGGGTGGAAGGAGAAGGAGATGTTTGGGAAGCTAACTGTAGTCTTCTCTCCTGCTTCAGATTATTTCTCAGAGTATCTTGGAGAATACAGACATGTGCTTTCTGCACTGGAAACCCTGAACTCTGCTGTCCTGGCAGCCATGGACAAAACCAAGCTGGTAAGGATGGGTTCATAGGAGACTTTTGCAGCACTGTGTTGGGATGACAGAGCATCTGGGTTGGCACAACAGAAGTCATGGTGATCTCTGCTTCTTTCTTAGTGTTAGACCATGTGTGATATGGCCATCTGTGTTCATAGAAAGCCATGGTTTCGTAGGCAGCAGAGGTGGCATCTCCCCGATGTGTCAGATTGCCTGTGCATGCTTCAGTTATCTTGACGTGCAGTGACTGCTGCTGCAGCATGGCCTGCAGTATGCCTGGAGGAGGAGCCATGCTGGAGGAAAGGAAGGGCTCGCACATTGGTGCTCAGGAAATGCTTTTGGGTGTCTATCCTACATGTGAAGTCCCGCCCAGGAAAACCACTTCTGGGACCATCGCTGTTTCTTCTATCTTGCAGCAAAAAGGGCCCATCCTTCCCTTGTGCTCCCGTGCAGTCTCAGAGGCAGTCTAGGGAACGGGCCGTAGTTTCTAGGCTGGGAAAGGCTCCTAGAGCAGGTATCACTTCAGGGTAAGCGAGAGCTTGCTTCACAGCCTCAACTGGACAAGTCCCCAGAAGGTGAGAAACAGAGGGGAGTTGCTCTACCTGTGACCTGCGTAGGAGTGTAAGCTCTCACCGCTCTGCATTAGTAGAGGGCCACAGAGGAAACTTTTAATTCCTCCCATCTGTGAGACCCTCTGCCAGCGAATGGCATGGTAGTGGCGCAGTTCCCCCTTTACAGATCCTCATGTTCTCCAAACATAGCTGCCTACTCTGTTTTGGGGCTGCTGCCCAGTGGAGCCTACCTGGGGCACACAGAGCTGTCCTCAGTGTTTGGGATGCTCCCACAGAGTGGCACAATCTACAGGAGGTGCAGACAGCACAGCCGTGTCCCAGCGTGAGGCCTGCACTCGTCGTGCTCTTTGTTGGCTGGCCCTTCCACTGCAATGGTACTAGTCACCAGAGACTGCACGAAGTGAGAACTTGCCCAGGAAACTGCAGTCAGGGTTAAACACCCATCTCCTCTGCAAAGATGAGGTCCCAAACTCACAAGGCTGCCCAAATCCAGCAGAATGGGGCTGACTTGGCAGAAATGGGTCCCACCACGCCAACCATGATGGGGCTCTGCATCTGGAAGGATCCCTCAGCTCAGCATGTTGGGCAATTGCATGCTGGTTGCTTGCAAAACTTGCAGAGCAAGTGGCTGCTCCTTTTAGTTCCTGTCTGTTCCCTTCCCCAGAGGCACTTCTGAAGAGCCTGTTAGGCTTCTCTCTACTCTTCTGGGCACATGAGAGCCCTGCAAGCAGAACACTGGCAACCCATTGGATGCAGCGGCAGCCAGGTAGTGGCTGTTAGAGGAGGGAGGAGTGCAGGTGGCAACCACAGATATCCATGCTGCATCTCCGAGCCAAAGCAAGATTTTGTCCACAACCAGGCATGAAGTGAAGGAGGGACCTTGACTCAAGTCTACACCAAAGAGCCCCAGGCAGCCTGAGCTCAGCCTGGCCTGTGCTTACTGTGCCTCAGGTCTTGGCTCCCACGGAGCAGTCGCGATTCAGTGCAGTGAGAGGGCTATTTGGGGAAATCACACAATGTTGAAGAGAGTCTCCTGATAAGGGAAGAAATGGTGAAATTTGTTGACTGCCAGCCTTGTGCTGAGTTCATCCCTGCTGGGAACTCTTTCCTTCCTCCTGCAGCTCGTACTGTTGGAAGGCAGATCTGAGAGTGTTAATTAGGCCATGCAGTGCCCTGCTTTATGAGCCTGCCTGTCTCCACGTTTGAGGGCAGAGGTCTGCAGTGCGCAGCATTGCAGGCCAAATACAGCTGCGAGAAAACTGTGCTGTGAATACTGGATGGGAACCGTCCTTGGGGACCAGCATCCCTGTTTGTATCTTAAGTGTATAAGATGGTTTAGCTGTGTGCTTGAGGCTGAGTCTATTTGACAGCTGTGGGGAGGGCTGGCCCTTTCTTTCCCTTCAGTGCAACTGTTTGGTGCATGATATGGAGTGGCTGAATGACGTGTGCTCATGGAAACAGGGGAATAAGTAGGATTTTGCACCAACCAGTAAAGCACATGAAGCCGCAGGGCTCTTGTGATTGAAGTGCAGTGTGGACGTGTCTGGGATGCTTTATTCTGCTTGGCTGGGAGGTGGGAGCGAGTCCAGCCCCAAATGTGATGGGTCTCAGCTGCCTGCTGAGCTTCTTGCTGCCATGTGCAGACTCTGTACGTGAGCTGATAGCTCAAACAAGTTCATGGACACCTGAAGGCCCTGCAGTCCCAGGCCTGAGAAGATGAGGAGTGGGGTCTGTTTTGCTCTACAGCAGGGCTTTTCCAGGGATCAGATGTTAAAGCCTAGTGGAGTAAAACTACAGCTCAGCATCACTAGGCCAGCAGGCTCAGGTGCTTCTCTCTCCCTGCTGCCCAGGTGACAGGGTTATCATGTTTACAGCCCCCCACTCTCCATAAGCTGCCCCTGGTCACTTAGCTCTGGCAGGCTGCTCCAACCTCAGCCCTTCACTTGCTGCTACTCGAGTGCAGAACAAAGCCAAAAAAGAGTCCAGACATCCTGGCTCCCTTTGGGATGCTCTAGGCATTAGTCCTTTCTCCAGTTGGACACACGGTTAACTGTACAGTCACAGTCAGCTGTGTCCTCAGCCCAGACTTGCAGGCCTCAGCTCCATGTGCCGCCAGTGCTCCTCAGGTAGAGGACAGCAGCCGTTGTGGTCAGTGTAGACCCTCAGCTTTGTACGTGGATTGGGGAAGGATGTGGATAGGTCCTGGCGGATTGACAGAGGTACCTGTGTCTTGGCTGGTAGCACTGGCCTCACTCAGGAGCAGAGACATCACCAGCAGAGCAGCCAGGGACGCCGGCTCTGCAGACCAGCTGAGTCTGTCCTGCTGCCCAGTCCTGCAGCAGAGGGGTCCAGCAATTATTTCCCTTTCCCAGCAAGGGAGCCAGGACCGGTTGCCAAGTCTTAGCTCCTGTAATTAAGAGTTAAGGGCAGCATAGGTGTAATGCTGACAACATGAATTGTCCAGAACTTTTCAGGAAGAGATTTAGGCCAAACTTTTCCATGGCAGATACCTGCTAAGGGCACAGGGGAGGTTTTGGCAGGGATGAGTCAGCCGTCACAGAGAAGGTGGCTAGGGGAAAACCTCTGGTCACTTATTGATCAAATGGAGAAGAAAGAGGGGACCCAGTCCTTGGCTGTCAGCTCTGCAGAGCTGTAGTGGAAGTGTTTGTGTCTCGCTCCATCTGCCAGGATCTTACCCTCTGTCTGAGCTTTCCTCTGGTCAGATCCAGGCTCAGCAGCATCTCACTGTACAAGTTTATTAAATGCAAGTCCAGAGAGAGAGAACAAGTCCTCTTCAGAGAACTATGCTTTATATCTCTTCTTTCCCTTTTGTATAATGAATTCATTAACTGTTCATGTGTTTCTCCAAAGGACAGTGCAGTTGCTGTCTACTTCACAGTATTGGCATGATGTATTCATTCATTTAATAGTTTCTGGTGTAAACATCCCAGTGAGCTTTATTATAATTGCACATTGCTCTGAGGGCCCGTTCAGCATGCACCCTGAACCGCTCATTTTCTTAAATTAACTTCTCATTTTTCTTATCTCCTTCTGGCCCTTTCTTTGGGCTTGAGCACATGCTCTCTCTGGGCTCCGTGCAGCCCCGCGGCGTTGCGCAGAGGACTGGAGGCTGTGGCCAGGCGAGCAGGCGGGACTGCTCGCCGGGGAGCTGGATCCCGTTCCAGGGCTGGTGACAGACTCTCGGCGTGAGCAGACAGAAGCCTTGCCAGACTCGAGCGCTGTGTTGAGGCCAAATCCTCTTTGTCCAATTCCTGTGGGCCCTGATGTCTTTCCTTGGCTGACATTTGCAGAGGGGCAGGACACATGGCAGAGAGCAATGCTGGGTTTTTTTGTTTTGTTTTGTTGGGTGGGGGGATAAGCCCTTGGACCCAGCCCCGAGCAAATGGAGCTGGGCAGGGATTTCTGAAGTCACAAGTTTGCTCTGGAAAAGGGAAATGGGCTTTCTCTGTTGGAACAGATTTTTGTGGACTTGCTTTTTCCACCTTAGTTTAGATCTGCCCGGCCATGGGAAAGGACGCTCGAGGCCTTGAGAGTGCAGCACTCGCAGCGCTGCTCTCACCCCATGGGCAAGACCCAGCCCTGAGCTCTTGGTTATCCTGACACAGACACTGACCCTTCCTCGGAGCTCCTCCGTGGCACTTTGCTGGCCAGCTGGGCTTGGTACCAGAGAGAAGACAGGGAAAAGCAATACTACAGCCAGGGCTCTTGCTAGAGGTGGGGGAATTTTGTTGTTGTTAGAGGCTGGCAGAGATGATAAGTGCTACTTTCTTACCTGCTGTGACTTGAATATATTCCTGTGGCTGCATTTTCAAATGAGACCCAGCCTTGGGTTGTTTTGGGGTAATGGGGTTATTAGAGTTTTATGGGAAGGTTTTAGCCAAAGCTTACACCTCTGAGCAATGAGCAAAAGGAGAGTAAAGGGGAAGCAGAAGTAAGGGAGGGAAATAAGGAAATCAAAGTTTGGAGTAAATATGCTGAAGTTCTGTTTTCAGGAGTTGTGGTTTGGTCGGGAGCCATTGAAAGCCTTTTTGGTATTCAGGATTCCCATCTCTGCGCGTGCTGCTGCTGTCCCTGCTGGCCAGGACACCTAGCATAGATCAAGTGGCCTGTCTCATCTGCTGCCTCTTCTCTGACAGGCTCCTGATCTGGAGCCTACAGTACATGTTGGAGACTGCTGCATAAACATTGCAATAAAGCACAGAAAAATGCAAACCCTGTTCATCCTTCTCACCATCTAAGTGATAGCAATTTTGTAGGGAATATCGTATGTGTAGGCAGTAAACTTGCTAATGACCTCCCTTAGGAATCCACAGGTTGCAAAAACAAAGCCAAATCATTAGGTGTTCTTATGTTCACATCCTTCCTCTCTGGGCTGGTAGAAAAGCAGTAATGGAAAGATGCTTTTCCAGGAGAAGAGAGTTTTTTTCCCTCCAAATTCCATCACTTCCGTAGGCGTTTGTAAAATATTACTATCAATAGCTTTGCTTCGATGTACTAAATATACCTTATTCTGTCATTAACCTTCGCATTTGTAATATAGTATCGTAAGAGGAGGAAGTGTTTTATGGAAATACCTTGGGAAAACAGTCTGATGTTTCTTATAGGGAAACTATATACTAAAATCTTTTTGTTCATTATTTTGCAGACACTGCAAACTAACCTATAGATATACTTCCAAGTTAAATGCTCCTATTTCTCCCTTGGCGGGAAGCATGTAACCACCTATCCCATTCCCTGTCCAAAGTTTAACCACTGTCATAAGAAACCATTAAAACCTCTCAAAAGCATAATTGCAACAGGTCTTGGCATAAAAAAACCCCATCTTAGTAGAGACAACAATGTCTTCATGCAGTCGGTAACACTATCAGCTGCAGAAGTTGTCCTGCTGGGGACAGTGTGGGTATCTCTTCCTGTGTGGTGTCACACCGGGAATCTCTGGTCTTGGGACAGAGGCTTGAGACCTTTCGGATTTTCATCTCAGTCAATGGAGCTGAAAATGCTAGTCCACAACAAACAAGCTCTTATTCTTGCTGAGTTATTTCCTCCATTCCAAGAATCTTTTCTATAGGCAGAAAATAATGTGTACTGTATGCCCAGCAAAACATATTTTTATTGAAATTCTATTTACAGATAAATTTGAACTCCTTACTCCAGTCCCTGATGAGGATTTTGCTGTTTCTCCCTAAGTGAGCAGTGCGGAGGGGGCCTGGAAGCTGAATCACAGTGAAAGTGCATTTTCAGTTGACTCCCTCCCCTGACACGAAATTTTCCTGGTGGTGCAAATGGGTGGACTGGCTTTTGGGGTGGACTAGCATTTGGTGCCTGATGAAATTTTCCCTTTGACCCCAAGCACAAGATGTCCATTGCTTGGTGCTGGAGGAGGAACCATTTTTCAAACTGGGAGTAGAGGATGGTTTAGTAGAGCATTGCCTGGCTGTGCCCCGGGGGCTCGCCTTGTTCTGCGCATGGTGGGCCCTGAGGCTGGGAACTCTAGTGCTTTCTGCTGGATTTCTGGGAATTTCACGTGGCTCTCTTGAGAAATACTTGTTTCCACCATTCCCTCTGGTGATATTCTCCAGTGTATGTTGTGTTTGCTTAGGCAAGAGGCAGGAAGGTGCTAGCTTGCCATGTGCAATGTGTGCTTGAAATATGGATGTGTCGGGGTGGGTTGGTGCTTTGCCCTTGCAGAGCAAATTGGTGTGTGGAAGCTGGGAGGAAGGGACTCACTTTTGTGCTGAGAGATGTTGGATGAGCTTCAAAGCTGTGTGGGCACGTATTGGTTGCTCTGTGAGGAGGAGCATATCTGAGCCTCCAAAAAGGTCTGGTTAGCAGCCTGACCTCTGTGCTTGTGTATTGCTGACGGTGAGCTTGTAATGGCAGCCCAAGCCTGTAACAGCATTAGGCACCCCGTAGGGACTGCCCCAAATGCAGGCTGCACAGGTATCCCAGCATCCTGGTGTCCCCCATGCCTGTGTAGACAGTGAAAGGGATCCCATGCAGAGCAGCACAGGGCGCCAGTCCCCTCTGAGCATGGGACACCTGAGCTGGCATTCAGACTCAGAAAGAGGACACCACAAAGGCAGGACTAGGCAGCAACCTGGGCCAGTGTGCTGCCGTCATCTGCCCTGGGAACGCTTGCTGTTACTCCTCCCCAGCCCCAGGCAGGCTGCAATCAGGTGTGTGACAACAGAGCTGGGTGAGCTGAGGGAAGAGGGAAGGCTGAGAGGGGCAGGCCTGAAAGCCAGCCCTGATGTGCCCTCCACAGCAGTGAAATGGTGTGTGTGTGTGTGTGTGTGTGTGTGTGTGTGTGTGTGTGTGTGAGAGAGAGAGAGAGAGAGAGAGAGAGAGCAGCTGCCTTTCTGCCTGTTCCTAAGATAATATGTGACCTTCTGCTGAATCCAGTTTCAAGATTAATTCCTTTAGTGGGATGTGAGCCTGATGTAAAGGGGATCAGGATTAAGTCTGGTGTTCTCCTGGAAGATCCGTGAGGTTTGGGCTTCAACTTGCATCTGTTTTAGCAGGAGACAGCCTTGAGGCATCCTGAGTTGGTCTTGAAGTGTCCAGAGCATGGCTTCCCCAAGGTGAGCTGAAAGTTACCTTGAGCTCAGCGATTAGGCCACCTTTGAAAACTGAAAGGATGGAAAATGCTGCAAGGCTGGCTTGTGGTTGTGCCTTCTTCCAGCGCTTCATCCTTTGAATGGGAATGACACAGTTGGGGAGAAGCATTCAGCTCCTGTGCAAGGGGAAATATCAATATGCCAAGGCAGCAGGGGCTTCTGCCGGCCCCAGCAGGAGGCTCAATAGGCAGTGGCAGGAAACAGAATATGTCTCATTAAGCAGGTCCATAAGGTTGCAAAGGTTGCTCACTGCGGGAGATGCTCTCAGTACAGAAAGAGGGGCAAAGACATTTGAATTCTGGACCAGTTCCATCTCTGAAACAAAATGGATTGTGCCCAACAATGGAGATGAATAATGTATCCTTTCCAATGGGCCTCAATTGGGAGCCATTCAATTAATATTCTCCATCTTTCTTTCTAACACTGTCCTAGGGAAGGTTTGTGTGTAATTTGTTCCACTATAAGTGAGGGAAGCATGTCTGAGCTGGTGGGAATTAAGCAAACACAGAGGAGCAATGCTAGTGGGGATTTCAGTGCCAAAACCCTTTGGGAGTGGGAAGATGAATGAGGGGCAAATGGAGTGGCTTCAAACTCCCAAAGCCAGACCAGCCCTTCTGGCTTTGCAATAGATTGTGCAATAGGAGTCGGCTGAGACGTGGGGTGCTCTCAGGAAAGGGGAACAGCTCCAAGGAAGAAGGGGCTCTGCACTGGCTTTAGCCTGGCTTCTCCTCCTTCTGTTGCTTCCACTCCTGCTCATCTCCAATGGCTAGAAGACTGAGCCATTGCTCTAAGATGTCTAGACAAAAACTCAGACACTTTGCTAGAGGATCTGGGTGGAGTGGAAGTTATGTCTAGTTAAATCTTCTCATGGTATGGGAATCCACAGCCTACCTGGAGAACTGTGTGGGGGTGGGTAGGAGTCCATTGCTGCTTGTGAGCCTTTGTCCCTGGTATCTGCTTGGTTCATGCTAGGATCCCTGCCTGGAGTCTCCAGATCCTGTGGTATCCATCTTCTGCAGGTTTGGGCCACCTTCATCTAATCGGGAAGTTTCTGGCTGATGAATGCTGTGTTACCTCCTCTCTTTGAGCATAAACAGGTCAGGAGAGCCCAGTAGGAGCAGACTGGGATGCTTGGCTGAGGGAAGCAGAGGCACAGAGCTATAATTGCTCTGCTGTCCAATTGCTGCTGGAGCAATTCAGCTGGTTCTTGGCCATCTTCTTACTCTGGCAGAAAATGAGGTTTATTTTTAAAAACACACATGAAAATCTATCAGTAGTAATGCTAAGGGCTCTCTGCTCACCCTGGGAGTGGGGAGGTCTACAAAGACCAGCTGAAGTTGTCCTTTCCACCCACTTCAGCACGAGCCCAAGGCAGCTCTCTGTAGATGAGGCTTCCTCTCAGCTTTCAAGGCCAGGAGCTGGTATTCATTAACACTGCAGCCCTGTGGGGTTATGTCTTCAAACAAAGCTATTTCCAGCTCCAGATGGAATAGCTGCTGGGTTTGGATGAGCATGTCCAGTTGCGTAATTAGATCAGAAACTTTTCATCTCTCCCGCAACGGAGTCTAGACTGTCCTCTGGGTCTGGCTGTACTCCCTAGGAGCGAGGTCCCAGGGTTTGCAGGAGGTAACCCGGTGCCACTCCTCAGCTGTGCCGCAGAGGTGGCACTACCACCAGCAGAGGTAAACCAGGGCTGCACAGCAGTGGTGATGGGCATGTGAGATGAAGGATGTGGGCACCGTAGGTGGAAGGGGCAAGGGTATCTGGCTCCAGATTATCCCTATGTCCAACAGCCCTTTGGAAAGACTGGCAGCCCTTTCAGCCCCAACCTGAGGACGAAGACATCCCTGAGATGAGTGCAGGGATCTCATGCCACACTTGTGCTTTCTGCTGGGGTTTGTGCCCAGAAGAAGGGGCCTATGTGGCAAGGTCCCCCACCCCTTCACCCTCAGTGAGCTAGCAGGGGACCTGGTAATGGCAGAGGGTCTCTGTGTTCCCTGCAGGCTGCATGCATCTCTGGGTAGGACAGGCAGTCCTCTTGCAGGCTGTCTCCTGCAAAAGAAAGCAACTTCATCAAGCAGGAGTAGGGCAGAACTTGAAGATCGATTGAGAAGTGACAGTGGCCTTTAGATTAGCTGCTGAAATGCCACTGCAGGCCAGGTTCTGCTGTGCTGGGATCGTGCACATTAGCACTGCCCCATTCCAGTGCAAGGAAGCAAACCAGTGGGTACCAGGTACCAGCAGTGAACCAGGTACCAAAACCTAAATGATGCTGCTATAGCAGCTTCTCCTGCCTCATTCCCTTCCTAAGCCTGATAGAACTGTTCCAGCAGCCCTAGGTTGACACAGTTGTGGGGCTGGACCTCTGGCTCAGCTCTGGCCCAGAGCCACACTTGAGTAGCCAGGAAATTGTATGGAGCTCAAGCTCCACCCTCCCGTCCACCCTCCTGAACAGATTTTTGACACCAGCATCAGAAGTGTTAAATTCAAGTGCTTTTATGCAGAGCTTTTAGAATTCAAGATCCTCAATTCTTCTGCATCTTGGAAAGAAACACAATAAGAATTTGAAGTATTTGACCTTAATAATGCTGATAACGTCAGTGAAATCTATTTTGGACACAAGTGAGGGAGTTCACAGGGCCTGGAGGGGGTGAAGTCAGTCTGGCTCCTGATCTGTGCTGCAGCATTGGTGAGTGCATGAGGACACCATGGGGAGGCCAGTGATGGTAGGTTCAGTCTGTCTTATCATCCTTTCAAGGAAGGGGTTGAACTCTCCCATATGTTCCTGCAAACCAGCCAGCTCTCCTGCAATGCATGGAGACTCTGTCCTTGACCTTTTACCGCCAGTCCTGCATCTTGTGCTCACAATGATATGCCATGGTTTGTGCCATGGTTTTCCTGTCCCTCAAAGGTCTTACATGAGCAGTTACACAGGACAGCTGGAGAGCATTTTCCAGTTGCTTCCTCTGTGCCACATCTGATCCTTTTCTAACTCTTTACTGAGATGAGTCAGTTTGCAAAACCATCAGAAGAAAGATGAGTGAGCTGTTTTCTGCCAGTTCAGTGAGCTGAATCAGCTCCCTGAAAGACCACATGAGCTTCATAGCAAAATTACAGAGACAGTGAATTCAGTTTCATGAGCTAGTTTCACTAGCTGATATTCTGCACCCAGTGATTAGCTGCTGTGATGTGAAGGTAAGAAATCACCTCCTGTATTATTCCTGTAGAGCAAGTTCCCTGAAGACCTCTTTCTCAGCTCTTTCCTCCCACCTCTATGACTTCTCTTGTGGACTTCAGAGGTCCTGCTGCCTTGACTACCAGAAGGAGGCTTCCTTTCTGTGGGATACCTTGTGCCTGCAGGAGGAGACTCCATTTCTTTGCAGACAGCTGCAGGTAAAGAATTCAAAAAGGCCATCTTTGGTGCGTTGTTCTGGATACGCGTGATCTTCAACCTCCAGCATCAAGGCTCGGTCTTAGACTGACTGCACTCATATAATCAGAGTGGCTTGAATGCTTATCACAAGTTGTGGTTGTGTTGCAGGCCTGACTGGAAATGTACTTATTTCAGTGATGTTGGATGGGCAGAGAAATAACCTAGAGTGTAGATTAAATGCAGTTTAGCTGTTTTGGAACATTAGAATCTACTTTGTATTCTGTCAGCGATGCATGACTGGCCCTCAGTCCCCACCCAGAGCCTTAACTCCTGGCCCAAGCAGGCAGCACAGATGAAGGTATCATGTTGGAGACCTTCCTCCCACAGCAACTTCAACTTCTTCTGGCAGAAGTCCAGCCATACTAGCTGGACATTTTGAATGCATGGTTGTTGTCTGACTACTGGAACTTTGTATGCACATATTCTGCACCATGCTCCTTGTACTCACCCTTTCCCATCCACATGTGCTGGAAGGATTTGAGTGATGCTGTCATCGAGCCTCCAGCCCAGGCTGCCATGCACCTCTCTGGGGTGGCCAGAAGTTTAATCTGACAGTCTGTGCCATGGAACAAGGCATTCAACTCCAAGCACATCCTCTCTGGAAAGCCAGGAAACATTGAGGAGCCACCTGATAGCACAACATTACCCATCATGTCCCTCCTGCAGTGATCTGGTATCTTCTGGAGGCTTTGGAAGGCCAAGAGGTGGAGCCCTGGGGAACTTTGGTTGAGTAGCTTTGGTTGGAAGAGTGGCTCAGGGCAGCAGAATCGTTCCTTATCCAGGGTTATCCAGTGCCCGTCGGGGGTCTGGAATCCTGCTGGGTGATGGTGGGCTTGGTCTTGCAGGTCTCCTTCATAGTCCATGGAGACATAGCAACATTGCTTCTTCAACTGGATCACAGTCTTCTTCTTCAAGGCCTTCAAAACTGGGGGATCATTGGAGCTCTTCATCAGCAGGTTATGCAAATAATTGGAGAGAAAGCAACCAGCCACATCAAGGCGGTAGGTGGCCTCCCTCCAGGTCTGGCCCAAGCAGACAGAGGTGACATGAGACACTCCTGCTCCAGCCTCCACAGCCAAACCAGTGACTCTGCCATAGGCACAGAGGGAAAGGAACCCCGTGTTAGCCACATGCAAGGCAGGCACTCTGAAGGTCTCAAAAAGAACCTCTGCCACTTTTTCCCGGTTAGTGGTGGGGCAAGACGGGGAGTCAGTCATGAGCACTGGGTGTTCCTCTGGGAGAGCTTTCAGGCCGCAGAAGAACAGGTGATTCCACAGGTTTTCCATGCTGTCCCAGTCTACAATGATGCCATGCTTGAGTGGGTAAGTCCTGGATTCTGTGGCAAAGCCTATCCCACTCTCAGCTGGAGTGAGATGACATGGGGTCTCCCATATTGCACCTGGGCAGGTGGGATGCAAAGACATGGTCCTTAGCACAAATGTGGGTTTTTTCTGGCCTGCAAAGCCTGCCCGAGTGAAGCTGCTACCATTGTCTATAATGACTGCAGTCTTTTCCATGATGGCTACTGGCACTCCTGAAGGACTCCGGCCCCAGAGGCACCATTAGGGCTGAGATGGAGGGAGACTCTCACCCTGCAATAGAACAAGAGGAGAGCCTTGACTGGGCAAATCAGGCATTGGTACCTGCCTCTGCAAGAGAGTCTGCAGCTCACAGCCCTGGCAGAGGGGGGCTGTGCCTACCTACAGGCAGGTTTCGAAGTATATGCCTCAACCTTGCCTCTTGTCTCCTTTCATTCACTTGTTCCCTGCCTTACTGAGCATCCTTCCTTGGATCATCATCTACATCCCTAAGGGCTGGAGATTTGCCACACAGCAGCTGGGAGCAGGCAGGGCCACTGCTAAAAATGTTGAGGGCAAAACCCCAGAGGACTTGCCCAGAGCCCTGAGGATGTCTGTAACAAAGGAAGAACAGAACTCCAGATGGTTTTAAGTAAGCAAGTGAAAACTGGACTTAAACAGAGTGATCATATGAAGGTCAAGTGAATGGTGCGGTGAGCAGAAACCACAGTAAGTAACAGGGAGCTGTGCTCCAGGGTAGTGGCTTTTCATTGCACCCAGACACCATGGCATTTTCTGCCAAGAGCCGTATCTTGCAGCATCCAGGTGACACTGTCAACCTTTGGAAAGCTGCAGTTCAGACACGTGCAAGGCCTTCCAACTCGCCAACTCTGTCCTTCAGCTACTTCTCAGACCTGCACCTGGAGCATGGTGTGGGATACTGACCCCACTTCAGTTCAGATACCCCCCAGTCCAGTTTGCCTCCTTGCCATTCTCCCAAAGCTTATTGCGTCCTGCCCTAAGCCCTCTTCTTGAAGTCCCTTAGCACTAATATCTTCAGTGCACACATAAAAAAGAATCAAGTCAGTGTAAGACTGTGCTGCGGCTGGTAAGAAAACTTCCCCAAAACACGCCCAGCATTCTCCAGCAACAAAAGAGAGCTACAGAGGCCAGCCAAGCAAGAAAAAACAGACCACTTATTCTGAGAGATGTGTCCACTGTGGCTTCACAGGAAACCTAGTCAAGATTAAGGACCCTGTTTCTGCTTCTCTGACATTGTTTTCTTCCTTAAAATTAGAAGATTTCAACTGAGACAGCTCCAAGTGTCACAGGGAAAATTGACTGAGATTCACAGCCAGATGCAGCCATCTTCCTGGCAGCTGTCACTCTTGATGTGTGAGTAACATGGGGCTGGGCTGGGGAGTGGCTGTTATGCTGACTTGCTCTTGTGCAAGGGCTTAAAAGAGCTCTGAGTCAATGCAAACTGGAAATTAAGAAGGGTTGTCAGAGTGGAGAGTTTCTGCACTGTCTTCCTAGGGGGAAGTGGGCGAGTAACCTGTCCACCATCCTGTTGTCTTGTTGGCTGTGGGGTGGTCTGTGGCTGAGGCTGCTTATGTAGAGCACACAGCAGCCCCAAGGTGCTGGGGTGACAACTCTGCAGGGAAGTATGCTTGGGAAGCTCCCCTGAGGAAGTGCATCACTTGTTTAGAGCAAACAAACTGCTCAGTAGTTAGTGAGAACAAACCACTGAGTCACCAAGAAAGGACTGATTAAGAGACCATGCTCAAGAGCAATGAGAAGGACTTTATCCCAAAGTGTCCCAGTTTCATCTGAACCACCAGCAGCAGAGCATTAAAATTGCACACAGAACCGTCCCCAGCAGTGATCTGCCAACTTAGGCCAACTCCTTTCACCTCTTCAGCCTTGTCTGGGCAGCGCTTTGGCCAACCAGTTCTTGGAAGCACTGCTCAGATGAAACAGAGCCCTGCTGTGGGGCTCCTTAGCCTGCTGCAAATTGTTTGCTTTATGTATCATGTCCTAAAAGTCCCGATAGCAGTGGAGCAGCATGTGAACAATTCAAAGCCACAAAGGACGCTCTGCCCAATCTGACAACCTTCCTGGAGCTGGGGGCTATTTCTGCAAGCAGTCCTTACCTAAGAGTTTGTGGGGGTCCATCTCTGCTTCTCTGTGCCTCCTGGGTCCCGTGCCTGCCTGGGGACTGTGGGACCAGGATGGAGGTTCTCGGGCTGGTTCTGGTGCATGTTCCCTGCTATGACCTCACAGATGAAGGTGCGTATGCAGCAAAAGGATGATTTTTTCTCCTAGGATGCCATTAATGGAGTAATATGTAAAACTAATTCCATTGGGAATGATGAAGTAGAGAGCTTGTGAGAGACCAAACCTGCTCCTTTTACTCAGGCATTACTTGAATTTGAATACTAGGCACCACTACACCAGGAGTCCAGCCTGGAGTAAGACGTGTGGGATTTGGCCATAGCAGAGTTAACTGTCTGGAGCAAATGCTGCTACTCAGGCACAGTCCTGGCCATTGGGAATTGCGATTCCTACTGGTTCTTGTCCTCTCTAAAAGCAAACACCATGCAACAAGAAAGACGGAGGCTGTTGCTGTGGCTCAAAACAGCTGGCACACCAGCCCCTGCCCAGTTGGGTTCCCATGCCTTGAATTTTGGTCTGATATTGAAGTTGGAACCACATTCCCAGCTAAATCCTAACATAGATTCTCCCTTCGGTGTCTTGTGGCAGCTTCCCATGCTTCCTGACATTGTTCCCAGTGCCAGAGCTGCAGGCCCAGGCCACACACAGATACCTATCCAAACCTTGTGGTGATCCTTGGCTTTCTTATTCCCTGAAATGTTTTTCCTGATTCTTGAAATTCAAATTTTTTGATCCATAGCAATGATGGACAGAGGAGCACATGGGGAGGCAGCAATCCAGTTTCCTTTCCTGTCTGCAAAATTGTTTTTCATTTTGCCTCACTCTCTAACTTTGTGCAATGAAACACAGCCAGTATGCTGCGAAGTTTATGCATCTGTCCCAGCATGTGAATGGCAGCACAGAGACGTACGGAGAGGAGACGGAAGGAATGCAGGTTGCTCTTGGTAGTGTGTGAAGCTAATGAAAGCCAACTGTGAATGGCTCAATGTGGTTTTTGCTGCTTTTTCTGGGTTACATTAGAGAAACACAAACCCTGCTCTCCTGCTGAATATGCTGCTGCAAGACCTGATCTCTCACTGACCTCTGGTCTGCAAATATGCAAGCTCTAGGCTTCCCTGGCTCCTGCTTAATCTCTGAGTGCAGCACAGATCTCCAATCTCATCAGAGACTGCTGTTCAGAGGTGAGGCTGGTTCCATGTGTTCCTCGGCTTGTTCAGAGAGCTCCATCATGCTTGATTGCTTGCTGGCAGGGCAGCTGCTCTGCACTCCTTTCCCTACCACAGCATGGATCTGCTAGGTGTTTCACAGCTGTCCTCACCTTTTCAACTTGGGGTCAGCCCCTATGCAAGGGCTGAGAAGAGAGCTGCCCCTGGCCATCTCAGCAGGACTCATGGTTCAGTGCCACAACTGCCACTGTTCCCCCCACCTCCCAGCCCCAAATGTTTCCCTGAGGGACATACGTGCATCAGAGATCTGCACACACTACAGCGAGGATTATTTTTCTCTTTCTGTCCCCACCCCATCAGACACTAGACCCAAACAGCTCTTTGATGTGCTTTTATTCCTTTATTCCCCAGGGAAGTCATGTAGCATCTGTGTGCACAAAGGTGCCTCACAGTCCAGATACCGGTCACAACCGCAGGGTGCACGGCATACCAAAGCTTCACCCTTTCCTAGAGCCCGGGAATCCCATTCTTCCATTTTTTCTGGCCCCATTAGAAGACCTGAAGACAGTATCTTCATCTGGATTTCAAAATCGCCAGCTCCATGCTCTACTGAAGGGTACAGCCAGGACACCGGTCTGGATGATTTGCCTCCAATGTACCACAGATCTGACCTGTGCAGAATCTTCATTTTGCTTCCAGGAGGGATGGCAATCCAAGCAGCGTTATTGGTCCTGAGACAGCAGTTCCTGAGACAAGACCGCAACTTCATTTCAACCTGTGAATCAAAAAAAGGACAGTCAAATCTGACCTGGCAACTTCAGCTTGCTCAGTCTATGTGGAAGTTCCTCTCCTGTTCCTCAACCAAGCCTGGGGACAGCTCTGCAAGACAAGTCACTGGTGGGAGTCTGCACTCATTAAAAGGGTACTCTGTAGGGTCATGCTGCAGGCAGAGGGATCTCCCGCTCTGCTAAATAGGTGGTGGTCTTTGGAGACTCTTTTAAAGGTTTCATGGGACCCTTTTCACCCTATTTCCTTTTTCTCAGTGGATGAACAAGAGACAGCCTCAGACCAGAATGCTCATGGTGTAGTTGTACAAGGATTATTAATTAAAAATACACAATTTTTAATTGATCACTTTCATTATATGGCATAGTGAACAGTATTAGAGCTCCAAGACTTGTTTTTCTCCTGTTGCTGAACCCTCACTATGGGACAGCATTCCCATACAGAGAGTTACTGGCTAGAAGAGGATCCTCAAGTGTCCACGCGTGTCCAACCAGTGACAGGCAAGCTACCTTAGGGGAATGCACAAGAAGCTGCTGGATGGAGAGCTGCTACACAGTAGCATAAGGATAGCAGGTACCTGCACATGAGGGTTGGACAGCGTGGAACTGGTGTGAAGAAATGGACAGACACAGGATGACAGGAAATAGGCTTGGAAGAGATCATACAGCACAGGCAATGTCATGCCCTGAGGCAGATATACTCCACTTGGATCATTCCTGACGGTTGTATGACCTGTTCTCCAAATCCTGCAATGTAGCCCCACAGTGCCTCAGAAAATGAAGTCTAGCGCTTCCCTTTCCTTATGTTGGAGGGGGTTTTCCAGTGTCTCTCTCAAGTCCTTGATTGCTGCAGTTTTTCAGTTCTTCTATCCATCAAGAACATCTTAGGCCTTGCTAGAACAACTTGTTACCTTGGAAGACTGTTAGCGTATTCCCTTCTCCCCCCACAGTTTTCTCTGGGCTAATGAAACCCAGGTGAGGATTTCTGGACCCCTCACCAGGTTGGTATGAGAGGACCAAGGAGGCTGTCAAAGGAAGTTATTCATTCTGGGCAGAGACTGGGTATGCAGGAAGGGAGTTACCATGGATCTTTCTCCTTTTCATTGTCTTGATCTAGATACTTTTCTTGTTTCTTTGGGTTCCTTGCTTTGACCTCCTTTCTGGAATTGCAGTTTCTCATACTGTAGCTCTGCTACAGTCTTTGCAGGTTTGATCTGCTGCTGCCTGGCCCTTTTGCCTCGGCTGGTACCTCTGGCATGGGCAGGCTGGAAGCCAAGGAGCATTTGTGATGTTCACAGGGCAGGGAAGTGACCTTACAATGGCTGAGAGATCCCTGAGGCTGCCTTCCCCTGTGCTTGCCACAGAGAGGAGCCGGTGCCTCTCCCCAGCTTCCTTTCCCTGGCAATAAGGGGAAGGACATGGTGGGACTTGCCAGGACTTTATTGCCAGGCAGGCTACTTCACCAGAGGAAAATGAATTAAGACCCTTGGGTTAATTTCTGGCAATTGGAACTGCAGTGTGTAGGAGCACAGTGAGGCATCTGAGCCAACGTGTGCTCGCTTGCCAGCCACACTGGGATCACCTGTGTCAAAAATGCATCTGTGCCATGTGTGTGGGGCAGCTATCCAACCATGCAGGGATGGGTGATGGCTGCAAGTGGAAACTAAAGGCAAAGTTCAGATCAACAGCTGCACATGAAGAGAGAGAGAGCAGGAATGCGGACAGTAAATTGGACAACACTGAGTGAATGAGCATCTCAGCTCTTGCAAATATGGCATGCTGGGAGGACTTGGGTTTTACCGTGCCCAGAACTTCCCAGTGCCAAGCTGGGACACTGGTCTAGAGTTGACTTAGGAGAGGGCAGTACGCTAAGGAATTCTTGGTGTCCTTTCCTGTAACACTTTGGACTCCTGTCTGAATACAACTATGTCTCAGTACTCTTTAAGAATGGAGACCTGCTAGGGTTAGTATCAGTGAAAATGCAGCTCTCCTCTGCTTCCATCAGAGGATTTGGGGGACTCGATTTATTTTGTGCCTTAAGAAAACAGCAAGTGGCTGCTTGGTGGGAAATAAACTTCCCTAAACTCTTCTCAAAGCTACAGCGCAACATACCTTGCAGACACACTGTGTTATGTAGCAGAACAATGAAGACAGGAGAGTGCAAGATCTCTGACCCAAAGAGCTGGATTTTGGCATTGAGTGGTGACCCAATGTGGTTCCCCAGAACCTGTGGTTGTGCATGGGCAGGTGATACCTCATTAGGCTGAACTTTTCCAGGATATTCCAGAAGTTGCCAGATCATATTGAAGAGAAGGGAAGGCAGCAGAGCAGGTGTAGAATAGCTTCTGGCACAACTTCTTGAGTTTGGGATCTTACCATGGATCAGCTAGGTTCAGTCATGCAAACAGAAAAGTCAGACAACGACATGCTAGGACAATCCCTCAGTGCAGCTGATGCCAGATGTTCTCTTCAATTTACCTTAAGAATAGCCCAAATAACTGTCCCACTGTCTTGTAGGCTGCAGTGTTAGTGTCTCAGAGAAACGGTGTTCCTTGACAGCTCACTGAAATCAACTGTGTGCTGATGGGACTCAGAGTAACATCCCACTTCTAACAGCATTTTTTCTTAACCAAGTTACGACTACTTGCTAAAGTGGTTTTATAGTATAGAGACCCAAGGGAGCTCAGGCCTAGAAGGAGCTTTTGGGGTATGCTGTGCAATAGCTTTTGCACAACCCCTAGTAATTCTTCTTTGTTAGCGAAAGGGCTGGAGGCCCTGAGGCATGTAGATGGTCCTTGTGTCTGCTGGTGGACCAAATGTCACTCACCCTTCAGGGGGCAGAGGGTGTCCCAGCTGCACTGTGCCTCTGGTTACAGGTGGATTTGTTCACGGAGGAGTTATATTGGAGGAGGGCTGGATCACAGTGAACAGCAAATCCTTGTGCAGCAGCCCTTCTAGCCTTTTAATCATCATCTTAATGCTCTGTTCTAAAATCTTGTAGGTCACCCCCTGACTGCTGTCAGTAGCGGATTTCCCTTGTATGAATAAGATGTATGGGAGGCTGCAGGGACCAGGAACTGACATCAAAATTACTGCCTCTGTAGATTGAGAGACCTCGGGCTGCTGTAACCTTCTCCCATTGCACAGTCACTGGCTAATAAGGCACCCAGCTCAGACACTGCTTAGCCATGCCACAGCTGCTGGAGGACAGTGTTACAGAGCCAGGAGGAAAGCAGGCTTGTCACATCTCAGCCAGATGAAGGCATGAGAGAAGAGGACCTCAGAAAAGGAAGAGCAGCAGCGTATTTATAGGGATAAATGGAGCAGAAGGGAAGCCCTTGCAGCCAATGTTGGCGAGTGTGGCAGGGTAGTTTCTGCCCAGCTCTAGTGTCTCTGTCCCTAATTAATCACTGCGTCTGTGAGAGCCATATCTCCCTGGGGCAGGGCTGTGCAGGGACTTGAGTTTGCCTGGTTAGCCCCATCGCAGACACTGTTCTTGTGCCTTCCCTAGGTCTAACTGGAACTTGGCTTGTTTGTGGCTGGCAATCCTAGCACCCGTGAGAGCACAATGTCCCCTCCAGCCCCCCGAGGTCCTGTGGCATCAGAAAGTGCCTTCAGAGAGCTCTGTGACAAGAAGGCTAAGACTAGTCTGACTGGGAAAGGCTGCCTGTGGAAGCAGCAGGAGAAACAGCATTGGAGGGCTCCACATGTCCTCGTGCTTGTGAGTGCATAAGTGTTAGAGACCAATGTCCTTTCATGCACACAGGCCTGGAAGCCTTTGAGGTGGAAAGTGCTAAACATTGGTGTCTGTAGCCAGGTGTAGATAGGCTGGTCTGGCCATGGGAACCAGTATAACGGTGCCATTAGCTTCCAGGCAGCCTCTTGCAGCATTGAGAGCATCGAGCTGGCTGCTCTTATACCTCCACCACATGGAGCACTTGGAGCTTAGCTCAGGAGGCTCTTTTTGCTCTGGTTATTATCTGCATGGGTACAGTGTCCTCTCCAGAGGCAGACGACTGCAGGGAGGCAAAGGAGCATCCCTTGTTATTACCTATGCTCTGACTGCAATGGCAAAACCAACCGTTTCTTCAGCTCACCCCACTGCAGGGACCAGTGGGTTGTGTCCGGCTGGTGAGGAAGGTTGCCATCTGGGAGGAAGAGTGGAGATGCTGTTGACATACAAGCGCAGCGTGCCAGCTCTCCCCTGGCTGCCGACCTGGTTCGCCAGACTGATTTCCACCCCACACTGGTGCAGCTGAGGCTGGGCCTTTGGTGGTAGGATGCCCACCCTGTGCTGCAGATTTGGGTAGTTTTAAGGGCCAGCCTCTTCCAGGTGCATCTCTCCCTCTTTCCCTTGTACAGAGCTATGCCCCATCCCTTGGGGGCATCTGACAGTGCTTCTCCCCTTCCCCACAGAGGTATGAGACCTCCTCTAAGATGGAGCAGTTCCTGACCCGCTTCCTGCTGCGGGAAACTGTGACCCAGCTGCAGTCACTGCAGACCTCACTCGAGTGTGCCGTGGACACCATAGAGGAGCAGGCAGGACGGGAGAGGTAATGGATGCGTGGTGGGACACCTGGCTGGTCATGCAGAGGAGAGATCATCTCTGGGGCACGATGATCCTTCCCATCTCCCTGGCGCTGGTAATGGGTCGCAGCCTCTGTCTGGCCTGGGGCTGAGGCAGAACTCCCAGAGCCTCCCAGGAGGGACATCTTGGAGCAGGATCTGCTGTTTCTAACCCCACAGTGAAGCTGACCCGTATAATGATTTACTCCAACTCCCCTTCACATTTTATTCTTTCAGGAAGGATGTAAAGAAATCTGAGACCTTGATTGGCCTGAGATCAGGAAGACGATTTGGGCGCAGAGGACAGAAAAACATCTGTCTGTCTCCAACAGACCCCTATTCCGGGATGCTAACAACAGGTACTGCAGCCCGAGCAGACAGGAGAAGAGCAGTCTTCATAGTCCTGCCATCCATCAGCTCTGTGCCCAGGGGGTCCATATTTCTGTGCCTGCCCCTGCCCCGCTGAAGCCTGGGCAGGGTATGGCTGCAGCAATGCAGCACAATGGGGTCTTGTCCAGGACTGAGTGTGGACTGTCACACACACGAGTCAGATGGAGCTTCTCTAGGAGTTTGTATCTCTTGAGCAGTGGGAAAAAGTTTAAGGATGATGCAATCAGATTTTTGGTTTAAATTAGCAGTTTAGAAACTTTTGCAGTTTTCTGAGTCTTAAGCATTTTCAATCAAATTAATTAATTGCCACCTTTGGAAATAGAAGGATAGTGCGATTTCCTTCCCAGCTATAGGGTACACCACATGCCTGGACTTGTTTTGCCTAGTCACCTTTCTCAGGTATCCTAGAAGGACTGTGGGAGCCTCCAGGGACCTGCAGACTAGAGGTGACACCGTGCTGCCCTGGGATGACAGTCCCTAGCACAGTGTCTCTTAGGGGGGCCATCTACTTATCACTTGGTTGGAGATTCCTGGTTGCTTTGGAGAAAGGACCAGCATTTGGGTGGATATCCAGATCCTCATAGTTCTGCTACATGCTGTTTACTCACCCTGTGTTTCCTATATGGTGTCTTTTCTCCTCTGTTTGCTGTCCACCTAGCAATCCCCACACTGTTTTGATCAGCCCCAAACACAGAGTGCCTGGATCCCTTACATGCAAAACCACATGGAGCTATTGCCAGGTTTTGATCTTGCTCCTGCTGCTGGCAGATAGTAAGGAGCACCAAAACAAGCAGCATCAGCGAGGCTGGCGCTGGGGTGCTGCTGCCTGGATGATGACGTATCTCTGTCCTTCCCATGTAGGCATTTGTGTCGAAGCTGACAACCAGTGGATGGCCCAGATTAACAGGCTCCAGCAGCTCATTGAGAAACTGGAGTGCAAGGTGTGTGACAGAGGGGAGGTGGGCTGGGGGGCTGCTGCACAACACGGCACTGGCCAGGTCAGTAATGGGACCTGTCCCTGTGCTAGCGCCCTGGTATTTTAGTCCTGGGTTCGTCCCTTATAGAGCTGCAGTGATTCACCAGATGCTAACTTGCAAGACTGCTTCATCCCTCAGTGTTCCTGCTCAGGACCTGCCGTTTCCCCCTTAGCTCTCACGATCTCCCCCTTGGTTTCTCATATCTGTGGCCTATGCTGATCTGACAAGTCAGTCTAGACCCACAAAGCTCCACAGATGTGCAGATCACATCTTCTGGGTTCCAGAACAAACCTCTCCAGAGCAGTACCTGTGTGTCACACAAAGCTGTACTAGGCCCGCAGGTTACAGCTGCATTTTATCTTATTACAAAATTCTCGCAGTAACAATGATTCTTGCTCCGATGTGAAATGCAGAGCCCACGCCTGGAGCCTCTGAAGGAGGAAGCAGTGTGCAAAGAGAGAGATGCGGTGAGTCCTGATGCTGTGCCTGCCGTTGCAAGTAATGCAGTAGTGTTCACAGATCCCCTCCCACACACCTGTGCGCCCGGAGACTAGTCACCCACGTTAGCTTCTGGATTTGGTCTGAAAATAGATTCACTGCCCAGTGTCCTAGCACCGACCAGGATGAGGATGGGGATCAGCTGTGAGCTAAGCGGGATGTAGTACCTTCTCCTAAACAGGAAACCTGAGACAAATGCAGAGTATGAAAGCTCCAGGCTGTGCCCATGGCTGTGAGCAGCTAGGGATGAGGTTCTGCTTGTGAGTGCCCAAATGTCCAGATTTGTGCCTGCTCTAAGCCCCCTTAGACCATACAAATTGCCAGTGGAAAAGCCCCAAGGCCCAAACCCCATGTGCCCCTTTCAGCTGGGGGAAGCGTACAGCAGCCCTGAAGCAGGACTCTGTCAGCAGGAGATGGTGGATCTCCCTTCTGGGCCTTTGCTGGTGCAGTCTCTGATACAAAGGGAAGCTGCCTGAGTAGGAAGAGGAGGAGGCCAGTTTGTGTCGTTGGCTTGTCCTGGCGTGGTGGTGCCACCACCGTCCCATGGATGGCAGCCCCGTGTTTGCTTTACCCTGCAGCGCGACGGGAAGCAGGAGAGCCGGGGGCTGCCCTGGTGTGTTTGCAGCTGGCTGTGCCTGACCACCCCTCTGCTATCCCCTTGCAGCACATCCTTGTGGCGAAGAGGCAGATCTCGGTGGCAAAGAGCAGCATCGAGGAGTTTCGCCAGGCATTCAGGTCCTACACGGAGGTCACAGCCGGGCAGAGCAGCTGCCTGCAGTAAGTGTTGTGGGTGGCAGGGCACCCACATGTTATGGTATGGCTAGCCCAGCGAAACGGGGGGCTTGTATCCCTGCAGGTTGTAATTCTGCACCCCAGTGGACGAAAGGGTTTTGCACATCCGGCAGCGTTCCTGCTTGGAATATGGCATAGCACTGAGCAGCACAGACGCCTGAGCGCAGGATTAGCCCAGTCTCCCAGCACTCCGGGGAAGCAGGGAAATGCTCTGAGAGCAGACAAGGGTCCTGAGGCCATCGGACTTAAAATGACAGATAGGGCTGGGGAGAAGGGGCCCTGAGCACGGTTCTCTACTGCATGAGCTGGGGTGAACAGGCAGCGCGGCCCCTCAAGCCACGCGTCAGCCCCTGGCACAAGCGTGCGCTTGGCGCGCTGACGTTGGATCTTGCAGAGAGGAGGGGGCAGCGTCACAGCTGTACTGTGTCTCCGCTCAGCTTCGCGGTACCACCCCATCTCCTGCTGCAGGCACTCCGGCAAGAAGAACTGTTTCTTAGCTTCTAGCAAGGAAGGGAATGTTTTTTATGCCAACCACGGCTGCCACTAACGGATGTTGCATGGGTGTGTAAGCGAGTGCATTCATTGCTCTGGCTTTGAAGGACCTGAGAGTAAGGGAGAAAAGTCAAGGGGAGAGCTCATTTCACAGTATTACCGTCAGTAAAATGTGTGCAGTGCTGCTGGGAAATGCCCAGGATCACTTAAGACAAACCCGCTGTGTAAGACCGAGGCTCTGTCCCTCAGCACTGGTCCAAAGCTGAGAATGGTGAGTTGATGGAGCCCCAGGTTTGACTTTCTGTGCCACACCGCAGCCAGGTTGTCCCTGGAAATTGCATAACTGCTCCTTGAAAAGCTCATTCCTTCTCCCATAGGAGATTTCAAGCTGCTTCTGGAGGGAAACATTCACACTAATCCTATTTAAAGTGTCATTTTTCAGCTTTTCAGTTTCAACAGTAGAAAGTGGTATTTTTAGTCCACAAAAGGGGAAAGTGCTTGTTTTGACATGTGTGGCAGAAAGTTCGATATTTTTTTCTTTGGAACAGTAAGGATTTTCTCCCATGAGAACTATTCGTTTAGACAACTGGGTAGTTTTGCATGGGCAGGCTTGAGTGGCAAGCTGGAACGAAGCCTGGGGAGACTCTGCTATCCTGGTTCACTGCAGGAATCACAAAGCACTTTGTGGCCCCCACGCATGGGGCCACAGCCTCAGAGCTGCTGGCTTGGCCATGACTTGTTTTGCTTTTTCGCTTCAGGGCTTGGGTCCTTCATGTAGCACCATGTTCTTAGCAGCAGCTTGGGGAAAGTCTTCCTCAGCTGGACTAACCAGTGTCACAGCTGGATGTAGATAATTCCCAGGCACTTCGCCCTGTGATCTTGCTCTCTTGACCTCACACTGCTTGCCCCTCTGTCATGCCGTGGGCTGGAGATACCCCAGACCTGTCTTGGATCCTCCAGCAGGCGGGAGCGTGGCAAACGTGGCTTCATGAATTGGCATCCACTTTAGGGGCAGTTAGGTGCAGTTTTGCTTGTGTTGTGATTTCAGGGCAGCTCTTGGCCATCTTGTGTCTTAGCTTCTCTCCATGTAAAGGGTAGCAGATAACACTTCCCTCCTCCAACGGGTTGGGAGGATAAGCTCCTTTGTCAGGCTGTATGCTGCTGTGCGAGGGACACAATAAGTGTTATAAATACTTAATAAAGCCCTTTTACATGCTGGTTTCTGGGCAGCAGCAAGCATCAGTTTAATAGCTGCAGAGTTCCTCTGTTCCCTGTCTGAGAGAACTGGAAAAGTGTGAAGTATTTGCATTCAGGGTCCCCTAGAGTAGTGTACCATCCTTAGCAGCCATCGGTGGTCACTGCTGCTCTTTGAAGTCCTCCTGGTGAGGATTATTTTGTGTAGATCAATGCCCATCACTCCTGAGGGGGGCAGGGACTGGTGTGGCCATGCCATGCATCCCTTTTGCCCCAGCCTGCCAAGCTCTGTCTCAGAGTTTCTCCTGTCCTCACAGCGTGTCCGCCTGCAAGCTGACAAACGAAGCCTGCTTCATCCTTTACGAATTCTGGCAGGATGTGTCTTCGTGGAGAAGGTTGGAGCCTTTCCTTGGGCGTTTTGTGGGGACTTGGGTCTGGATGCTTTTGGACTCTCTGGGTGGTGGTGGGGTCTGAAAAGGACTCCCTCCCCTTTTTGCTCTGGGGCTTCCTCCAATGCTCCATCTCAATGTGCCCCCAGTGACATTTGCAGCAGAGGGGGTGAAGGCCTAGACAAAGGATTTGGGGAGGGGAGGCAGAAGTAGATGCTACTTCAGGCAGTGCAAAAGCAGCCCTGTCCCCCATGCATGGGCAGGGCCCCCTTGTGCAAGGCTCCTCTCCTACACTCCCTGGTACAGCAGGCACAAACAAGCTCTGCTACTCCCCGGGCCTGAGTGGGACAGCCCCCTTGCTCCCTGCACCATCCTGACCCTGCCCACTGCATTACAGCCACTTGCAGTCCAGCCACAGCAAGACTTTCCAACGGGCCATCATCAGCTTGCTGGAGGCCCCAGAGCTGCTGACCACCATGCTCTTCCCAGGTGAGTGGGGCCATGGGGGACCACTGGCGAGCCCTGCTGCTTCTGCTCAGGGAGGAGTTGGTTTGCAGGGAGCACTGCAACTGTTTGGCTTCCTCCAGAGCAGACAGTTTGGCTTGGGATCACCTAAATCGTGTTTTCAGTCTGAAGTGGAACTTACTTCTGCTCTCAAGTTTGGGCATTTCTCAAAGTGTGTGTGGGGGGGGGGGGTGGAGTGGGCGAACTGCTTCAGAGGCACATGCAACTTTATTTCAGTTTGTCCAAGAAAACTGATTTTCCAATCCTTCTAGCTGCATTCGAGTCACCTCTGTGAGCAGCCCCAGGAGCCCCCAGACTGGAGGAAGGTTCCCGTCCCGGCCTGAGCATGGCTGAGGCTCACACCCCATGCTCACACCATGCTCTCCGAGACCCAACGCAGGGCAGGCCAAAAACCTCGCGACGCGCTGGGCCGTGAAGCAGGGAGGAGCCGGTGGCTGCTCCTGGAGGAGGCTGTCTGTGACTTCTGCTGCTGCCTGGGAGGGGGGGATGCTGTCCAGCCAGGATTTCCAAGCAGCTGGGGGGGGTTCCCAGGTAGCAGACAGGCTGAGTGCTCCAGATAGCAGCTCAAGCTCTGGCTGGAGGCATCTGCTGCCTCCTTTTGCTTCGTCTGATCCCAGAAACTTTTCTGCAAAGAGCTGGCTCTGCTGGCCCATTCGCTGTGGCCAGGTGTCCTTCTAAGGCTCAGTGCTGCAGAGCCAGGCGAGAGACCAGCCTTGGGGCGAGCGCAGGTCCCTCCCCACCCGGTGCCAACAGAAAGCTGACCAGTAAGTGAGGAACTGGGAGAACCTGGACCAAGCCCAGTCTACGATCACTCCTTTGCCCAAAATAATGTACTAACCCAGCTCCTACCGGGCTGGAGGCAATTCCCTTCCGCCCACTGGCGCTCCCTGACCCTCTGCCCGTTTCCCCCCACAGCCTCCTGGTGGATCATGAACAACAACTAGCCCTCGGCAGCAGATCCCGGGATGCAGCCAGCATGCAGAAGGCCGCCGCAGCGCCCTCGGCGCAGCCGCCACCTCCTTCGCCAGCGTCTGTCGCCTCCTCCTTGCCGCCCCCAGCCCGGGGCCACCTGCTCCTCCATGCCTTGGCCCTCGCCCCTGGCCGTGTTCAACCTTCCTCTTCCCCCCCATGATGTATTTATTCACCCCGCCGTTGCCAGAGATGGTGCCCGGGCTGCCGGCTGCCCACTCCCGCTGGCGCAGAGCCGCTCCTGGTGGCCTTGCACCGGGGAAGGGCGCCGGCGTTGCGGGGCCGGGCGCTCTGTGGGCAGCGGGCCGGCGCCGCGCGACGCGGCGTGGGCTGCACTCGGGGAGCGGCGTCCCGCGGCGTGCCGGCACGGGGAGCGGCGTCCTGCGGCGGAGGAGGCGTCGCCGGGGTTGGCCTTGGCTGGCGGCGACAGGCATCCCGCCGCTCTGCCAGCTCCGGCCAGGCCTCGGGGGCACCAAGCCTCTTGGCCTGGGCTAGGACGGCTCCACGGCCAGCCCGGAGGAGCAGAGCGGCACCGAGAGCGCCCAGACCTGCCAGCTAGCGTGGGCTGAAGAGCGTTTTATATACACAAAAAAACCGCAAAGGCCGAGCGCATTCCTGGGCAGGCGCACCGAAGCCGCGCCGAGACCCAGGGCGGCCCACGCGCACCCGCTGCTTCCCGGTTTGCGTGCCGAGAACCGCCTCGCGCTCCCTGCAGAGCTGTGTACCCCGAGGCTGGCGGTCGCGAATAAACCGCTCCACAGCTGCCGGCTCGAGTGACGGTGCGTGGCGGCGGCGGTGGGGGGCAGGCACGCAGCGGGGCTGAGCCGAGAGGCAAGCCGGGCCACGGGGCAGAGGCCGCCGGCCTTGCGGGGACACTCGGCCCTCGTGTTCGAGGCCCAGGAGCGGCGCGGGCCGAGGCCGACGAGCCCTCGTGCCGTCGTCTGACCTGTTCCCCCCACGGGACGGGCCCTGCCCACACCTGCTTATTTACCCAATTCCACTGCCGCGCTCCAGTTTCCCCCACCAGAGCCGCACGGAGAAGCCGGAGCGGCCGCTGCAGCCTGGCCGCCTCTTGCTAGGCGCACGACCTGCTCACAAAACGACCCATTTTGAGGCGAAGCGAAAGGAAACTGCGCTAGAACTGCCCGAGTATGGCGTGGGGCCGGGGGCCTCGGCGCGAGGGAGGGAGCAGGTAGGGTTTGTATGATCAATATAGTCTTTTTATTGACTACTTTCGAGTAGAACAAACTAAATACATCTGTAACAGTTTGGGTTCCTTTATACAGTACATTAAATAAGTTATGCACAGGAATGAAGTAACAAATTTCTATTACAGAATTAAATGCCAAAAAAAAAAAAAAAATAGAAAACTCAAACTCAATCCAACACGTCTTCCCATATCAAAATTTCACATTTATCATTCCATGTTGAAAAAGGAGAGAGAAGAAAAAAAAAGCCATCATTCTAAACATGACCGGTAGCATTTCATTCATTTACATTGGGGTTAATTTTAATACACAAGTTGCATGAAAATTATGGAAGACAACCTATTTACAAGCAATTTCTTTCAGCGCTGCTTGTTGTTTTTGCCTTCGATGGGACGGCAGTTGGCCACAGATCACCCTCCGCTCTACGGCCGGGCCGTAGTTGATTTGTGGGACACTGTAACCAGACGTTATTTACCTGGGGCCACTCTGAATCTGGACGTGTCCCACAATGGCAGGTGGCCCTCCAAGCTGGTAGCTCCAGGGCGAGGAGCGCCGCCGAGGACCAGGGCGCTTGCTGCCCCTCTCTGCATCCCCTCCCTGACACTGGACCCTCGTGAACGCTGCGAGTGGGACCGCGACGGTTTCTAAGTTTCGCAGCCGAGGTATGGGAAAAAGCCCATTTCCAGGACTTTTTCGTCGGCTTCAGAGCAAGTGTGCCACAGCGCAGGGGCTGCGGCAGTTCGGGGCTGTCCTCGGGGAAACGTCCCTGGCAGAGCGACCTCTCCTGCAGGCTTCTGGCTGCAGGTCGGGGCGACTCGGGCGCCGCAGCTTTTCCAGGTTCAGGGTTTTTGTGACGCACCGGTTGCCTTAACCGCAGCGAGCTAACGCATGCCCGGGGTGAGAGCGCCCTCGGGGCTGCAACAGGTCTTCGTGCCCGACGCTGCCCCCGTGCAGCATCGCTGCCAGACACGGGGAGCCCCAGCGATGCCCCTTCGCGGGGCAGCAGGGAGACGATCATACTTGCCACTTCAGAGCTGTCTTGAAAACCAGGAAACTTTGTGGCCTTTGTTTTAGTTAAAAAAAAAAAGAAAAAACTCCCTCGCAGGCATGGGAATTGCCCACTTTATTCCATAGCTGCAGCTTCCAAAACAACTTTCCCTAAGGAACAAAGCAGGTTCAGTGGGTAACTTGTTTAGCCCCGGGCATGCCAATGACAGCCAGCAGACAGCTACACCACGGCAAACTCAATGACTATTCATTACATCTTCATTATTTGCCTCCCATTGAAAAAGTGATCAAAAATAATTTGGGAATTACTTGGCTCATTGGGCTCCAACCCAGCAATCACAAAAAAACAGTCACGGAAACGCAGCTTTGCTGAATAGATGGTGTGCTAGCTCCCGTTTGTGCACAGCATGAGAAATCAGTATGAATCCCAAGATGACACGCTCCGATTGCTCCCGATAGCCGTGCCTCTAACAACCCCTCAAGGGATTTTTAAAACGAAGCGCTCGCAATGAGCCCCGCCGTGCTCCCCAAGCGCTGGGATAGCTCTTCCACAGGTCGGTGTCGACTGTGTGTTTTGGACTACATGAAAAACATTCCTTTAATGCCAAAGCGGAGACTATCGGAGAGCTTGGTCTCCTCAGGCTGACTGCAGTAACAGCTAAACCGCACCTTCCGGACCGCCTTTTTGGGGCTGGGTTTTAAACGCCAGACGAGGCGGCGGCAGCTGCTTCGCAGCACGTGCAGGATGTTTGCAGAGGGCTGCGCTTCTCTGCCTAACACACGTGGGGACAACGAAGCTGAGACGAGCACGCTGCCTTTCAGAGCAGCCCTCCGGTAACCCCACGAGGGTTGGGGGCTCAAGAACTGACCTAGGATACAAAGTTCTGAATTTTTTAATAGTTTGGCCAACACGCTGGGAGAAAATAGACTATAAATAACGGATTGCAGCAGGGCGAAGATCTTTGTGGTTAAAAACAACGTCAGTAACTCTCAAACCAACAACTTCCATGCAGCGGAAAAATGCTTTCTGCATAGCAAAATAATGGTACCGAGGTGGAAAGGGCAATAACCGCCCACAAAGAATCCAGATTTGGTCTGCACATTTTCATTCAGCAACGAGAGCAAAGGTCCTACCCAGAAAAATAAGCAACTGTCTGTCCAGTTAGACGAAGGGATTAAAAACAGGTCATCTCAAAGTGACCATTCATACTTCCCTGGTACCAACATTTGGTTTCAATCTGTCCTCAGCAGACAATTTCTCTCCTCAGCCTCTGCATTCTGTCAGCCAATAACCAGGCGCAGGCAGGAGCAGAGAAGCAGGCTCAGCTGTCCCCGAGCAGCTACATATTTGTCTAGAGACAAATTTGCACTAGAGACCGAGATGCTCTCGCTGGGAAATCAGCGCCAGTCTGTTCGTAGCACCAGTCAGTGCAGACGTCTGAGGAACTGCTGGCTGGGAGGAAGAAAGAGAGATGCACATCACAGAAGAAAGGTAGCTGAACGAGGAGGCTGTTCAGAGAGCCCTGGAGAGAGGAGCGGGAACACATTTCACCCTCGAGTACAAGGTCCCCTATCCAGGCATTGCTTGCTTGGCATCTCCTGCAGGCCCAGGGTGCCTGCCGTGAAGCCCATGTCCACGGAGGGAGAGCCCAGCACCCTCAGCGTCCCGTGCTGCTCTCTGGTACGACCCTTCAGCGAGACCACTCTGAGGCTGGCACAAGGTCTCGATGAACGACAGAAACAAGACAGAATGAGGTGGAAAAGCCCAAGTGTCGGTGCTCTAGAGGAGGAGGCGTAAATTTGTCAAACGTGTCAAGCGATATGAGTTCCTGGGGGGGAGGGGATTTCTTGGCTTAAAAAACAGAAAAATCAACGTGAAACAAAAGTTTAGAGTCCGTTTGTGTCTATTGCTGTCACAGATGCTGGGGTAGAGGATCGAGAGGTTGTTGCCGAAGTCTTCTCGAGGGCTGGGCTCGGTACCCCGTCGATGGCCTTGGCGGCTGCCGATCGCCCAGCGGGCAGGGCCAGCGGCTTGGTCTGGCTGTGCAGGCCTTGGCCGCAGATTCGGTGGTGCCTCTCCCAGTCCTTGTGCTGGCAGAAAGAGCCGCAATAGCGGGCGATGTTGCAGCCACTGCACGTCTCGCTGGCCTTGCGACCGCAGTTCCAGCAGCTCTGAAAGATGGAAGATGCCGCATGTTAAACCGTGTTTAGTTTCACCAGCTGTAGGGTGGTGCTCACTCCACAGCTGGGGAGGGGATCGTTTCTCTCCCCTTTGGCCCCAAACTAGTCATATTAAAATGACCAGTCTTTGAATTTCTGCTATTTCACAGCCTTTGCCAAAGGCACTGACCCTGCTTCTCTGCTCTGCCCAGAATAGCCTGCCAAACTGTACTGGTCACATCCTCTCCACTAGATCCACCCAAATGCATACGGGAAACAGCAGGCAAGGAAGAAAAAACCACACTGCAGATGCTGCTCCTCAGCCTTTTTATTTCCTGTGTGAAGCAGCTCTATTTTGGTATCGCTCCCAGCCAAGCGCTCTCCGCAGGGATTACACCACACCGCACAGGCACCATTTGCTTCGCACCCTGCTTAGCTGCACAAGAGGTTGGAACAGGCTAATTGGGAAAAGCAAAAGCTCATTTGAAAGCCTCCCGGCCAGCTGGAAGCACTGCCAGAGCGTGGGCTTCAATCTGGAAGGCGGGCAAAGCCCCTCTGGACTCCGGAGACGTGTCAGCTGGTGGGCTGACAGTGTGCCACGGCTTCGCTGCAGGCGTGAGGGCAGGAGGCCAAAGCCGGGAGCTGCGGCTGCAGCTGGTCCGCGGAGGGGCACGGGAGGATTAGCTTCCCTGCAGCTGGACTCGTGCATTAGTGAGCGCACGCCGGGAGGGCAAGTTCAGCTGCAAAAAAGCAGCCTCCGCCAGGGTCCGCATGCCTCTCTCTACTCCAGGACAAGGAGGGGCACGTTTCGCTGGCCACCGCTTTCTGCAAGCACAAGCAAAAAGCTGCTCGAGCAGCAAAGCGGCCTCGCGTGAGTGCTTCTGCCCGCCAGCCCTGCACCGAGAGCCGCTCGCTCCCGGCAGTGATTTACTGGCTGGTAGCAAGCAGTCAAAGCAAGCCAGTCGGGAGCAAAGCGCTCTAGAGCCAGCGTACACCGGAGCCTCCTCTATCTGCCGGCAGAGCAGGACTCAGAAACAAAAAAAGCCCACAAAAGCCTGCAGTAACTCTTGAAAAACTGGGTCACTGCTTTATAGCTGTTTACACTCCTGCCTAAACCAGGGTTTTTAAACCGTATTTCCAAGATTGCAAGGCATGCCAGGATCCCTGACAGCTTTCAGTGTGGCTTTTAGAGAAAACCGCTGGTGCCAGAGTGCCAGGGTGTAGCATTCCCAGGGGAGAGCTCTGCTGCTGCATGGCCCTGGGTTGCCCAGCTCCCGCCACCCCTCCGGAGCTGCGCTCGGAGACGGGCAGGAGACGAGGGAGAAAGACGCTTCTCTGGTATTCTCCTAAAGCACAATCATCGCTTACCTCATTTCTTCCGTGGCTTTCTAAGCAGTTCCTCCCACTCCCATCATGTGTTCATTCTTCCCCCGTCAATTTAAATGGGAAGTAATAAGGTCTATACACACTCTTCTTTCAAAACTTCGTATTTACACTGTTTCTGCGATGTGAAAGCGACCCTGCACCAGAGCTGGGCACACCGGCCCATCGTACCGCACATAGGAAGCTGGGCTAGCTTCTTCCAGAGCTCCTCCAGCACTGAAATCCAGAGCGCCCAGACCAGCAGGGGCTACGGAAATCCCACGAGGGGAGGGAGACGGACCCTGCTGCCCACACAGTCACAGATGGCATTAACTTCCCGTTCCCATCAGATTTTTGCTTGGGAGAAACAGAGGCAAAGCCAAGCAGGTGTGTGGAGAATTAAAAAAAAAAAAAACAAACTCAAAACCCCAAGAACCCTGCACATGGCTGCGACATTGTAGCGTGACGGTGCGTGGGAACCACGAGGAGGAATTAACCCAGCAATTCTCCTTGCTCAGCAGAGCTAAGGCTTCCAAAGGTTATTGGAATGAGTTTCCAGTTAAAGAACACTGAAAGTAATTAATAACTGAGGAGTGGAAAGAAATTTCTGCAAGAGACACCTACTTATCAAGCGTTTCTTGCTGTGAAAAACTAAAAGTCATCTGTTCTTTTTTAAAACATGCAAATATCTCATTAGGTGTTACTAGACTTTCTGTACGGCAGGGACAACCATCCCACACAGAAGTTTCACATTACTCTCTTTGCAGTTTTTCTGCCGCTCAGATCCCATAAAATCTGCTGATACTTCAGCCACAAAGACTGTTGCTGGAGAGCAGTTAGCCCCACGTTAACTGGGGCACGTATTTTGTGAGCCAGCAAAACTACTCAGCGTGCCGGTCTGCACAGATACGGGGCACGACACAGAGCAGCAAATAACTCTAACATCACCTGCGATCCAATTCCTACCCTGCTCTGTTTTAAAGCCCACAAATAGCAACTCCTCTCCTAAACAGACCAGGTGCTTCAGAATAGCAGATTTCTGAGAAAAACGGAGAGCTGTATTCCACTGGCATCAGCTTCTTTTTGCTTTTGCACCTCCCCAAAGCCAAAGAAGCAGCACTGAGTCCAGCTAACTGTGCACCCAGAGATGCCCTCTTGCAGTGCTTCTGCATGCATCAGGGTGCCTGACAGACACTCTTCTGCCAGGGAAACATTTAGGCTGATTTCCCTGCCAAAGAAATCAAGGACAAAAGATGTCTTTAATGGTATTAATATGGCCTTTTAGTTACTGTTTGGAAAGAGACTTTTACAAGGAAAAAGGGATAAGGGACCTACAGGCTCTACATGGCTGGCAGGCAGGACCTATAGACGTCACGCATCTTCAGATTCCCTCCTCGGACATTCCCCACCACTCTCCCACCTCGGTGGCCGTGGCCGGGCCCTGGCACCTTACCTCCGTGGATTCCTCCTGCTCATTTATCACTAAGAAAGCATCCTCGGTAGCTTGGCGTTTTGCATCTGCAATGGTCTGCTCCATTCGCGCCCTCTCGGAGGCAATCATCTCAAACGCCTTCTGCTCAGCCTCTGCCACAGCCTTCTGCACCTCAGACATGGCCTGACGCTTCACCTCATTCACAGCTTCTTCTGGAAGGAAACAGCGGCCTCAGTGGCTAGCCTTCGGAGCACAACGAACCTTGGAGAACCGCTGGGCTGGACGTGTGGCCAGCAGTTTCTGAGCTCCCAAGACTCTACAGACCTCAGGACAGTTTAACGCGAGAGCGCTCCTCATTGGGTTTTGTTCCCTGGTTGACTTACTCCACATCTGTGCTCCAAATGACAGCCGGGTGCCCACCCAGGCTCGCGCGCACCAGCACGCGGCCCCATGCTTGCTTCTCAAGGCACCAGGACCCTCCTGGTGCCCTGGCACACAAGCACCTTCCAGGGGCATGCAGACTAAGAGAGGCTGGGAGGTGCAGCTTGTTGGAAAACCCAGGCCTGGGTGCTGGTAGCTAACCAAGCCAGATGTGCATGTCCTGGGACTTTCGGCAGCTGGACTTCTCCAGTTTCCATGGAGCAATCCGCAGCATCTGTGTTTACCTCAAATGACTTGGTAGAGCGACTTGCCAAGGTTGCTAACAAACACTCACCAGCTTTTTTCCATATCTCTTCAGTGACATAGCCTGTTCCTGACCTGCTGCTGAACTCCCGCAAGGAATCTGTCGGAATAAGGGATACACAGAGGGGTTGGCAAGGTCTCCTCTCACCTGGCAGCTTTTGGAGAAACAGTTGCCCGCTGGCACCCTGGGAGGCTGGGGAAAAGCCTAGACAATATTGCTGCATCCAGCAAAGCCGTCAGCGGGACAGGTTAGGGTTAACCGGCTAACACCCAAAGCAAAGCATTCCTGCAGCTAAGGCCAATCATCAAACATCTAGATGATAAACATCAACATTTAATTAGTGCCCTGCATAATTTATTACACATTTCCATCTCCTGGTACTTTATAACAACAGGCAACACTTATAAATATACGCCCTCAAACATCTGCATTGTCCAGCGACTTTGAACATCAATCCATACTAACAGCAGTTTACATTAAATGCAACACTTTCCATTCCCGGGGCAATTCAAAGACTTACACTGACGGACAAATTGTACTCTAAGATCTCTTACCATGAGGGTGTATATGATGCCAAGTACCCATAAACCTCCCAAGAGCTATGTGACACATGGAGACAGTCACATGAGGATCTCAACGCAGAATACAGTTCCATGGGAAAGTTTTTCAGAAATCTAGTACTGTATTTTATCCCTACTTCTTTTTACTATTTCAAATTAACTTCCTGAAGGGTCAGGTAACACTGGCCAAACCAAAATTAAACTATGGCAAAAGGTAACGGGAGAACAAAAACACTTCATGAAGGCCTTGGGGTTCTTGAAGTTTGTAGCAGGCTGTGGTATACCTGATATACATCATCTACCAACAGCAACAGTTTGAAAAATTAGCACTGGGTCCCACAAGGGGAGAAAACATCAACCAAGAGCCTGATTAAAAACAACAACAAAAAGGCATCTTGGGACTCTCGGTATATTAGCCATTATATACACACCTATCAGAAGCTAAAAAAGCTGGCTGTGATCATCAGGTCCTTAATTTACTGCCAGTCACAGCGTGGCCCCCCTCCAAGCACTCTTCCATTACAGCTGGAGGCACAGTCACTTTGTTTCACTCTCCTCTCCGTCACCTCTCTCCCTGCTCTCAGACTCTTGTGTCCTCTAGGCCTCTTCCCAGTTCTGGAATGGTTTTAAGAGAATCCCTCAACCATTTCAGAACGTACTTTTTTAAAATTGAAAATTCATTTACCTCCTTTGGGAAAAATTTTAAAAATCAGCGGCAACTTCAGAACTTAAATTTAGAGCTCCGTGATATTTTTGAAGCAAGCCAAAGGCTGATTTTATTCTTCCTTCCATTTGCTCACTTGCCACTGTGTCAAAGTTTCAGTGCACACAATCCAACCTGCTGCTTCTGTGCAGATTTCATGTGCAACTGAAATCAGACTCTGAAAGTAAACCAGGATTTGAGGCAGCAGACAAGAATCACTGATTAATGAAGCTTACTAGAATTCCTTTTGCTTGTGTACTTTTTATTGTTTTCCTAAGAAATACTCATTCTCACTGTCTGGGAAGTATCAAAACTTGTTCCACTTCAGCTAAATCTGGCCTTTACCCTAAAACAAATGGTTCTTCCTAACAGGCAGGAACACTCGCTCGCTCTATACAGTATACAAACAACATACAAGGTGAATAGGTATCAAATTGAGATTTTTAGTTTGGACATTTTTATTACTGTTAGAAAAAAGTTTTCTAGCAGTAAACTTTAGAAAACTTTTTTTTAAAACTCTTAGAACACTTTTTCGTTACCGAATGATCGGGATTATTTTTAGCATTTAATTTGTAGCAGACTGTTTCAGATGGAAATTAGAATTAAATCCAAATGTATAAAATTAGGATTTCAGACTTGTTTTTTGAAGTGAGTCAAAAATCCCTGCATTCTGAAGGGGGAAAAAAGTCACTTTCAATAAAGTTAAATTGACTTATGAAACAAAACCGGTACTCATCATTCAAATGCTAGGTGGCAGCTCTTATGCTTACGCCATTCTTCAGTATTTTTGGAATTAGCAGATCTCACCATTTAACATCCTTTAGATAGAATGGAAGGGGAAGAGGGGTGAAACCAACAACATTTCTTGCCTTTTCACCTCCCCACTGGTTTCTCAGCTTTGAATAAACTGATCCTCAAGCTGAGCTCGCTGACTCAACTGACCTGAGGACGACACTCTCATGGCACCCGCAGAAGAGGCTGCTGCTGCCAAAAGGTGCTTCCGCACTTCAGCGAAGCCTGGTGCCTGAAGCTCACCTGGGAACTTCAACCAGCTCAATGATCCGACTCAAAGCTTTGAAAACAGTTATGAACTGCTTGAACATTTCATTTATCTCGTGATTTGAATATATCACAGTCATTTTATAGCTAGTATAGCTTTGTCAAACTAGGTATCTACTTTAGAGGGTTCGTTTTTCATGAGAAAGCGTCTATTGCCCAGCCTCTCTGTAGACCCTGACATCTTGTACTGCTCCCAGAGAAACTGGTGGAAATGAGGAGCACCTAAGGCAACCAGGAGGTAGTGTGGCACGCTCCCGCGCATCCGGCATGCTCCCGCGCTTACCGCTGCTGATGGAGTCGGAGCTGCTGGGGCTGTGCTGCCTAGAGATGAGCTCACTCCCTGCTTTCCTCGTCTCCGCGGTCTCGCTGCATCGCCTCTTCCAGTAGTTGAGCTCCTCCCGGTCGGCCTCCTGACAGCGCCGCAGGACAGCCATGGAGCGCCTCGTTTTCTCCACCATCTCCATGATGCAGTTCAGTGCCTGCCGGGAAGGACACGTTCTCAGTCTTGGTTAAGCTGCCTGTTCACGGGGTCACCTCCTGATTTTCTCATGGGAGGTACCACAGGGACCGTCCCCGTAAGATAAAACACAATGTCGTTTCACAGCAGCAGCGCCTGTGCGTGATATTTTGGACAAAGCAGTATTCGAGCAGGTACTGTAGTGCTTCCCTCGTGAACGCTGCCTGGATCAGTGCTCTGGAGATACACTGGGAGTCCTGCTCTAACCACAGTGCACAATTCCACCCCTCCATCAGGGCCGCAGAAAGCTCGTGAAGGGGTGAAAAAGATACTTGGAAGAAAAGCACAGAAAAGTTCCTGTACAAAGGAACAACAAGGCTTCAAAAACTGGTACAAAAGCTCCAACAAGGGCTGGCTGTTGCCCCTCATGGTTGTGGTGACATCTTCTCATGATTGCCACACGTAGAGGTGTCAGCAGGTGCACATTTGTTCCTAAAACCAGGAGATGAGTATATTATAGGAGCCTCTATCTCTGACATAGAGGAAATGGGTCAGGTACGAGCTCTCCATAGCCACATCCCGGCTCCAATACTCAGCTGCAGGGCTTCTACTCCCCACACATCTCTGTGAAACATCAGTTTTAGAGCACAAGCAAGCAGAGGGTCTCTCTGTGATTCCAATCCCTTCTCTTTAGGGAAAGCATTCAAGTGAAGTGCTCAGACCAGCAACTTTGCTGGAAGGGAAAAAACAGACTCCTCGAAAAGCCTGCCAGAAGTACCCAGTCTTACAGTGGGCACCTAGTTGAGGCCCTAGTTGAAGGCTTGCTCCCCAGGAAAGAAGTGTTAAAACAAAGTAACAGTGGGTTTCCTTATCCCGTAAACTCCATATATTTGTTGCACACAGCATATCTACATGCTTAGTCCAGACTGGTTTTGGCTTCCAAAACCATGGGCAGAGAGGAAAAGCCAGGAAGTGTTACTGCTCCTTTCTGTCCTCCTCATCACCCACCTGCTCACACCACTGTTCATCTACAAGCCACATGGAAAGCCTGGATATATTATCAGCAACAACAAAAACGCAAATTGGAGCAGGTGGAGCACCGGGTTGTTGTGTCCTCACAGAGCTTTCCACACCACTAGCCTTTCCTTACATGATCGAGATGCTTCCACTCATCAGCCCACTCTCTCTCCGTCAAGCGGTGGTCCACCAGCTCGTCCTGGTAGCCTCCATTCAAACCTGTCACAAACCACAACCAGAACAGCGATTAGACATACCAAGTGCTTTCAGTGGTGGGGAGGGAACATGGCCCTGAAGCATTAAAAAGATTCTTATCTCTAACCACATACAGCTGAGGTTTTAAAATACATCTCAGGGAAGTGGCTCTCTAGGACCATGTTCCATGCAAGTGTTTTTATCCTTGTTTATGTCACTGACTCTCTAAGGAGCAGGGGACATCCCACGCAGCCCAGGGGAGTGGTCAGTGTTTGAAAGGCAATCTAGGCCTGCGTATGTTCTCGGAAGTGCTTCGGTGCAGCTGCAGGTCTGGATCTGATCCACCTGGGGAGCCACTTCCCTCATTAGAAATTCATAGCAACTCCGAACTTGTGATTCAGGCCACCTCACTGGAAACACAGGGTTCACCCCCATGCACACCCCACTCAGGCTGGGGAGGAGAGGGAGTTAAGCTGTGCTCTCCTCAGGCCCCACACATCTCCTTGTTCAGCTACTCTAAAGAGTTAACCTCTATTTTCCCAGTTTTAATTTTGCCTGCTGGGCTGGCCAGGCTCAACTCAAACTCCAGGTCCTTTCTTCTCGCCCTTGGTGGCTCCAGCTTGCCCACACCAACACCACCTCTCATTCAGTTTTCCCATTTTTAACCTCTCACTGTCAATTGTTCCATTCAAATCCCTTGCAGAAACTTTGCCTTTCTGCTTAAAACTACACAGCTTTAGGGGTGAGCGGACAAGCACAGGACGTTGAAATGAAGCATGGACACAGCTTGCTAGTTCAACGATCAGATTTTGCAGTGCCTACAAGTAAATCTTTACAGGCCTTCTTACCAAGACTGTTATGCCGGTCACGAATGTCCCTGTGTTCCAACATCTTGCTGGGGTCTCGGTACAGATGGGAAGTTGCGATATCTTCCAAGGTGTAGTGTTGGAGGGGCGGTGGAGTGGGGTGGAACTGCCCCGCTGGGTTCATGAGGGGCATGGTCAGGGCAGGACTGTGCCGGGGAGCCGGGCTGATGGTGCATACTCTCTTGGCTGGAGGCTCTGTCGGGAGAGACTCTCTCTCAAAGTTGTTTTCTTCTCTTCTGCAACCAAACCAACAGACAGACATACTCGTTAGCACTGCATGAACACACTCAGAAATGGAAAGATGTGGATTTCAAAACAGGAGAGTGTGGGCAGCGGTGATTTTACTGAGAAGGTTAAAAAAAAAAAAAAAAAAAAAAAAAAGCAGGAAGGCAAAACGCAGCCGGAGAACAAATCCAAGAAATTACCCTGTCAAAAAAAAAAAAAAAAAAAAAAAAAAGAAAGAAAACCACCCAACTCCAAAATGCTTAAGTGTTGATATTCATCTTTCTGAGCACAATCAAATAAAAATCTCACTGTTTTTATAAATTTGAAGCATGTTCTATATAATTACATAACACTTTTTAGCTGCAATAAATGTAGTGAAAATTAAAATGAATCCCACCCTACTTAAGGGGATGGGACAAGATCTGCCTGAAAGCCCTCAAAAAGGACCCTAGGCTGAATCCACAGTACTGGAGTACCATGAGGAGGAATTACAGCCACAGATAACCAGCAGCATCTTGTTAACAGTCAGAATAGCTGTTACGAGTGCTAAGAACCTGTTGTTTAGTGACAGACATTGTTTAAGGTTTTGTTTCGATTTTACTGCTGTCAAAAGTCATGATTTTAAAAACTTGGTGGAGTGGCAAAAGCTCTTTTTACCTGTCTGGACTGTGCCTCTTCCCATTTCCGTTCACCTCAATGAGCAGTTCCGAGGAGTCAGCCGGCGACGTGGTGTTTGTGTTGAGCAGGATGTGCTCGTGCTGTGCCAGGTACTGGGACGGCGTCTGCTTGGCAGCCCGGGCGCAGTGCAGCAGCTCTCTCTGGAGCAGAGGGAGGTTGGCCTGGAAAACAAATCACCGCACATTGTGGGTCTGGTCTAGGCAGGCTGCAGACAGGCAATTCCACCCTTTTGCAGAAGATGTGCTCCATCCCCATCACCCATCAGAGCAATGACTAGAGCCTGTGGGCTCCTCTCAACCATCCTGCTGCTCATGATCTCTGCGCTGGTTGGGTTTACCCGTGTTGTCTCAAGGATTGAAGTCGGTGCACATGGAACAAAGTTTCATGAGAAGCCTCTCAGTGCTTCCAGCATCTAATGTAGTCTGTATATCAAGACTTCAAATATTCTAGACTTGAACATTTGAAAATAAGACTACAGGATGAAAAACAGCAGGATGGAGGTCAGTTGGTCTCATTTATCCCTACTATGCAAGTGGACATACGTGGCACTTGTTATAACGTTAGCTTTCTGTGAGGCAGTTACCCACGGTGATCACTATGGTCTGGACACTCTGTCTTGGACTTTAACAGAATTGTTCTGATGCTTGAAACAAGAGCTTTCCCATCAGTGATATGCTGCCAAGCAGCGCAGACCAACACACGAAGCGGCAGCAAGACCCATCCACTCACTGTTACCTTCAGAAAGGGGATCACAAATGGCCGGAGGGGGAAGTTTGTGGCCTCTTGCAGCTTGCAGTGAAATTCCTCAATTGTCACTGTTGAGTTCTGAGAAAAGAAATTAAGAAATAAAATGACAATTTGCTCTTATTGTAGACACTTGGGAAGCAGCTCAAAGCCAACAGAACCGGAAGGCAGACCGCATCTGCCATTACAGGACTGCCGACGTGTGCATCGGATCCTGCCTACCGCAGCCAAAAGGCTGTGGCCACTCGAGCAGAAAGAGCTGGCGCAGGTTGTGCAGCACGAGGCAAGGGTGCAGGCAGCCAGCGGCCAGGCGCTGCCTCTGCCCAGCACCCTGCCCAAGTGGCAGCAGCGCCCAGCTGGCACCGCCAGCCTCTCCAGCCAGGTGGCCGGGCGAAGGCTGCCGAGGAGGCAGACAGCGATTCCAGCCGGCCGCCGCAGCTGCCCGAGGAGCCCGAGCGCTTTCCCCGGGCGTGAGCAGGCTGCCTGTGCCCGGCGCGGGTCCCGGGGCTGCCTGCACCTCCCCGCTCCCAGCCCATTCATCTCTGCTTCCCCACGAGTCCCCTTCCTCTCCTTTTCCCTCCTGTTCAGCTCATTTGGTCCAACCTATTCATCATCCAAGAAGTCATTTACTACCAGCCCGCTGCTCCCTGTCTTGGCATGGTCTTCCCCTGGCACTACCTTGTATCCCCCTCGGCTATTCAGGCTGCATGCTTGCTGGGACGAGCAGCACTTGCTGTACTACGTGTACAGCGTTCAGCCCTGCAGCAATAATCTCAATCAGCAATGAGGATGACGGTCGGAGGAACCCAAATGGCTTATAATTTCCTTTCCCAAAGGCTAAACTGGAATACTACCCTAGACCCAAGGAAACACATCCTACTGCAGTGGTAGCTTTTTGCATCCAGTGCAAAAGTGCTCTGAAAGCCCCACAGGTTGTGGACAGACCCATATCTGCTCTGCCATGGAGCTGTGCTGGGCAACAACCAGCTTGCAGCTAGGCAGGCTACACGGTGCTGCGTGCTTGTTGGTCTCCGTGAGGCTAGGCTTGCACAGGATCACTGTTTATTTAACATTTTAAAACTGGTTTGAAACAACACTTGCATAGCGTTTCTACCAGTCAGTGTGTATACCTGCGAGTACTAAACATAATTCTGCAGCAAGACCCTGCTCATTTGGTTTTGCAAGGACATTTTTAGCTGAACTTTATCTGCTGTCCATAGATGCAAAAGAACATGTACTGTTTACATATGCATGCACTACCATCATCCCAGCTCTTGCAAATCCCAAGGGTAGGAGTGGGGAAGAAGGGCAGCAGATGCGCAAAGGTGCTATTTACCAAGCTCTTTCCTGTAATTGCACCTTCAGACTGTCGCAAATTAATACATTAATATGGCTAGACAAAAGCTTGCACAACCATCAATCTCTTTCTCAGCACAAGCAAATATGCAAACACACAAAGCAGCAGAATATTACAAGTCCAGACCTGCTGCTGCAGTAGGAGACTTCCCATCTTCTGCAGACCTTGGCCAGAGTTAAGCTTGTTCTGCTAGTGGGCTGGTGTTAAGATAGGCAGGAGCAGCCCACAAAAAGGAAACCTTACTCCCATTAAACACATACCATGTTCACCACTGCATATTGCAAATTAAACCTTTCAAGTGTCACAATATTCTCTACACACTGAAGACTGAACTTCTTTTGAAAGGGAAAATTCACAGATACTACCCCACACGGCATTTCCAGAAGACCCTAAATTCAACATCAACTAGTTGCTCCATAGAAAGACATGCTTTCAACACCTCCACCATTCACTCAGGAGCTACAGGAACTAGGATGGTAGCGTGTTTATGAAAGGTCCACCATGTGGTTATAATATGACTTTTTCAAAACAGTGCTCCAACACTCCGCTTGCAGTCCCAGAGCTCCTTCAAGGGAGGGAAGCACAGCTGGCTTTCCAGAGCGAGTCCCCGGCAGGGGCAGGATCAAGATCCTGACTCTACAGTGCTGCTTATTCCATCACACCACCCTGCCCTACTGAAGTTAGGGCAGTGTTTATGAAATGGTGCATGGCGCTGGCGTTTCTTCATACGGGTGCACACTAGAGTTAAATTGATTGGTAGTCAGGGTCAGGAAGTCATAAATTCCCCCTGCTCCACACTCACAGGGTACAAGGCTGAAAACACTTTGCTAGCACAAAATCACAGGCTTCTCTGAATCACATGAAAGTTTCATTGACAAGAGGAAACCAAGAAGCCCAGCCTAGTCCATGCTTCCTAGGGAGGAGGAGGAGAACATCAGACCTGTGGCCCTTATAGCAAAGCTTAGTTCTATGTTTCCTTAAGTGCAGCTGCACCTAAACTCATATCAAAGCAAGGCAATGGACAAGCAAACAGTTTTCTGGAACATACTGAAGACAAGGAAAAAAGCCAGTGAGTTTACCAGAAAGTATAAACATTACAACAAGTCTTGCTTAGTGAATAACTGCTTATAAAGACACGAATGCCCAACATTGTGTAATGCAGGCACACGCTGGCTGCCAGGACCCCGCCGCTACGCAGCTTTCGCAAAGGCAAGGCCCTGCAGGCCTTTCTGAGGCTTAGCTGTCCTTCCTGCGTCGCACTCACCACTAACGCCAGCACGAGGCTCCGGACCTTCTCCCCGATCTCCGGAGAGATGTCATTGCCGAACTGCTGCAGGGTTGTGAGGAAGCGTTTCAGCTTGCTGAGCTGCCGGGCACCGCAAGTGGCTGGGAGCTGCTGGTTGGTGAGCGAGGAGGAGGAGGACGAGGCAGGACCATTGCTAAACCGCTGAGGTGGAGACGGAGCCCCGTTCAGCGTCGGGGGAGAATGGTTAATCCCGTTGGGCACTGCAAATCAGAGACGAGGCAAAAGCATCAGTGAGCGCTGCTGAGAGGGGTGGCACGTCCCTGTGGCCTGGTTTTTAGAAGTATTCTGTTCTTATCCTCGGAGAGAATGCACCATGCAGGTATCTGGCCTGCTGCAAGATACCGCATAGTGCGTGTGTGCCAGATGGGTCACCCAAGAGCGCTGAGTGGACACCTAAATCTACGCTAGCTCCCAGGGCAGGAACTAGAAAACTGGCCAGAATCAGGGCAGAGCCTGCAAGGCTTGCAGAAAACACTGGAGTACGCCTCGGCGGTGGAGCTCGTCAGTGGCACCAGCAAATACCTCCTCCTTAGTGTCCCGGTGACACTCCTCTGCCCAGAGCACTTAGGTACCACTCACCCCATGAAGGCATCTGCTCCAGGTTTCCCCAGCAGGATCCCTGTTCTGACTGAGGAATAGACCCTAAGTGCTCAGCTCCCTAAAAAAACCTCATGGGTGATTTGCAACACTCTTCCAGACACTCTCCATTCTAGCTTCACTCCCAGGGACACTAAATAACGACAAAGAACTAGGTTCAGAAGAACATACTGAACACAAACTTTTCACTTGGGCCAGCTCAGGACCCAGAGTCAAGCTGCACAGAGCTCATGCTGTGGCAGACCAAGTCGTGTTGTGTGTTCAGCCCAAAGACTTAAACGTGCAGCCTTCAGTAAGAACTACTGAGCAATGATTTCCTGCATTATGCAGAAAATGAGACCAGATAATCCAACAGTCCCTTCTAGTCCCATAATTTACAACAAATCCACGGTGCTCACTACAGCCTGGGTCCTGCTAACAGATCAGGGAGCACCAGTGCCTCCATCTCCTCCCCGTGGAGGGCTGGCACTGCTGTAGCTTGCAAGCATGAACGCCCAGGCCATTTTACCACCCAGGGGATTTACAGCAAGCCGGTTTCGCAAACCTAGTTGGTTTTCCAGCCTGGTCCCATCTGCAACTTTGTCTCCTTTAAGCAGAAAGTATGTTGAAACCAGCTACATTGTGGAAGTTTGGGAACTCCACAAGGGGTTTGAATAAATTGTTGACATCGCCATACTGCAGTTGTGCAATCTAAAGCCTTGCCTGGGAAATCTTTAACAGCAGCTGTGCACTTGAGGCCCAAACTTGATATAAATACAGATTTTAGAGGTGAAAAGTACACGATCGTAAATATAGGTTTAGCCGATCCACTGGCTTATCCTTAAGACCCTAATCCTGAACCCCTGGTGACTGCAAGCACTGAAGAGAAGGCCACAAGCAGTGTGAGGCTATAAAACTGTTGTAAGCATCTGCACTCGGAGGTGAGCTGCTGAAGCAGTCCCGAGAGCAGCGGGCACCCCTCGCGCGTTGGCACGCGGAGCTCTGCATGGAGCGGCGGCTCACCAGAGGTGCCAGAATGCCAGCTGCAGCTTAGTGAGGATTGTACAAAATCCCCGGATCTTGCAGAGAACACCCCCGGGGAGAACTTTTCAGAGAAAAAGGCAGGAGGCATCTGAACAGTTAAACCGCCCCGGGGCTCTCCGAGGTCTGAGGTTATGCAGGCTCGCACACCTGGACCTGCCATGGTGTGTGCGGGAGCAACCTGAAACGATTACCCAGAATCAGTTACAGATCCCAGGGAAAGATAATGGTAAAGAGACTGTCAAAGCCGCTCATGCCGACCAAGAGGGGACTGGCTTTTCCGGGGCATCACAAGGATGCGTCCTCTCATAAATGGAGAGATAAAGAAACGAAGGTAAACTCTTGCTTTAAATTGAGAGGACGGAGCAGCATGGTCCATGTGAGCCCATGCCCTTCGTTACGGATCGGGACAACTTCAAAAAGTCATGTCTGCATCACCTTCTCCAAACTGGTGAAGAAACAGAGATGTGCTGCAGAGCCGAAGCGTAGGATTAGCTGTGCGTGGAGGCCTGGCCAATACTACGCAAAAGCAAACACAGCTAATTTCAAAAGCCAAGATTCTGACAGTTACTCATAACCAGCCCTTATTTCATGATGAAAATGTTATAAATCTAGGAGAAAGATGCCCAGAGAAGCTTCTCTCAGATAGGAGAGGACCTCATGGCTCTCTGCCCACTGAAGGCCTTGACCAAGGCATGTCAGCCCGCCTGCGAGGCATTTCACTGCAGAGGGACCGCCAGTCACCTGCATGGCCTTACGGGGACCTGTAGTGCCTGGTGAGAAAACCGGGCTGAAGCAGGACATTTGCAACGTAAGAAGCAAGAAGAAACTTCGCCACAGGTTGCATTTCACATTACTCTTGTAAAGAGGCAATTAAGCAAACGAGAAGCACTAGGTTCATAATAGTGTGTCAGACAATCTTTTTGGAAAAATTAATTTCTGTCACTTTGCTAATGGCCTTTTCTGCCTCAGTAAAAAGAGAGCCATTAAAAAACCCTCAGCGTATAAGACGGGGACAATGTGTCTGGTGGGATAACTCAGTGATTAGTGTTACTGCCAGCATCCTCGGCACATTAGTGAGCGTCCTGAAAGAGACTGAACTGCAAAGCTATGAAACTCACTGCCAGTATTAAACTGTGAGGTGTCACAGACACCATTTTGGATAATAAAGCAACACAGAAGTAGCTAGAGGCAACAGTAAGCTCAGGGCGGAAAAGTGAGGAGAGATTCAAAAATACGTATATATTCCTTGCGGGGCTAAGATAATTCCATACCTAACTATTAAGTAAACCAGAGCAGCTTTGCTCCTGAAAAATGCTTTAAAAAGCTGATGCCTTATACGTTGGCTAAAGGAGAAAAGGGAGCCTGGGTTCTTTCTAGGCTTTGGGAAAGAGGTTATGACCATGGAAAGTCCCATCCATAGAGGTCACCTCTGAGGAACCTCCTACTAGGACAAGCAAGTGGCTCATGAATGAGGCCTGCCTTATGGTTGGGCAAGGATGACCTGTAGCTGAACAGGAAGGATTATGCAGCAAAGATGGAGAAAGCAAAATCTGGATGGATAGCAAGAAACACCTGGATGGGAAATCAAAAGAAAAAAAAAAAAAAAGAAGAAAAAACTTGCTCACCTCAGTTTCAGAAGTGTTGCCTGCAAAGTGAGACACACCACCGTGGGAATTAAGTCCTCCAAGGATGCAGTGACAACCCCAGCCCTTGGCTTGTTTAGAAGCTAACCTGATAACAGACTGCTATTGCTTAAGGAGTTCCTTCCAGAAATCAAGGTGGCCCCTTCAAGCAGAGGGCTCTGACAGCCCAGGCTGCAGCAGGGAGTTGCTGGGAACGGGGTGGCGGGAAGATTATGGACCTCTTTAGATGTCCTGCCTAAGTGACAAAAACCAAGAACCCCCCAGCTCTCTCTTCCTTGCCTCTCTACAGGGTTACTAACATGCCTCATGCTGCCTGCCGCCAATGGCTGAGAACGCGGCTTTTACGAGCGTTGGGAGCCCACCGGAAAAGCAGTTTCCCCCGCCAGTGGCCTTACGTGCTGTTGGAGTGAAGGACATGGGCCGTGGGCCGCCGGGGTTCACGGGGGGCAGTGGCGGCATGCTGGGTGGGGACGACCTGGGCTGTATCTTCACTTCCACCGGCGAGCCGGGCATCACTGGCGCCCTCTTCTCACCAGCAACTGCACCAAGAGAAGAAGGCGGTAACGTTAGCAATGGGCACTGCGCGGCACGTCCCTGCCACGCGCCACGAGCATCCCAACAGCCCAAGATTATTATTATTATTAAGATTTCTCAGCAGAGAAGTGCCCTCGCGGTGAGCTCCGTGGCCACCTTGGACTGGCAGTGCAGGATGGCATGCCACCAAGTCCTCCAGGCCACGACCGGCTGGCCGTGCTCTCTGCTCCCACAGCCGGTGCCAGGTCGTGGGAGCAGAGCAGCTCCCGGGTTCGCAGACGGCGCCCGTCCGCACGCCAGCTCGGGGCGGGCAGCGGCGAGGAAGCAAGTGGCCGACAGCGGCCGTCCTGCCCGAGAGCGCAAGAGTTTTTGATTCGGCTTTAGCACAGTGCTTGGCACCAGCGCCTGAGGCCCAGACTCGGGTGCACAGGCCCCCGTTTTCCCACCAGGCACCGTGCAATAGCTGCCTCGTTTATCGTCCTTACAGCAAGTCATCCACGACGTAACAGCAAGGTAACGAATGAATGTCGTACTCCTAATTTGTTCTGTTTGCAGGACTACAAACAGACACTGAGGAAAGGGAAAGCAGAGACAAATATATAAAACCCTGCGTTCCCCAATTAGCAAGAAACTCCTAGTGTTTCTGTGCTGCTGGTGTTACTGGGGTCGGGGTTGGGGACTGCAATCACTATAAAACCTGAATTTCCAGGTTTGTAGCAAGTTTGTATCTTTGTTTATTTAACCAAAGCCCTGGGAAACTACTATTAATAATATAATATAATATATCGTTATATTAATATAACATGGCAAGCTACTATTCACACGGGTCCAACATTCATGTGACACTGACATGGCTCTCCCTGTTGCATTTACACCTGTACACGACATTCATATGAAAATGAATATACTCATGCCTGAACATGACATTCATGCACGTACGTACGTCACCACTGCAGCAGGTAAGCTTGCTGGCAAGAGCAGGAGGAAAGAAACCTCCGTCTTTCCTCCACCTCTGCATAAATGCAGCAGAACAGTCAGAGAACAAGGTCTGCATGTGAAGTTGAGAGCGTTTCTACCACAAAGCTCCTGGTTTGAGTTCACTCACCCAGCGAGGAAAGAGAAATACTGCTACATGACCCAAATATTTCAGTCAAAACAGTACTAATTGCAACTATCCACCACTCATGCCAGCTGCTTGAAAGCTACCAAGGGATGGAAACATGTTTGCTCAGAAGGTATGAATAATTGGAAAACCATGAGGAAAGACATGAGAACTATGATCTGTTTGCACACAATCCACGAACACAGAAATGAGATTTGGCTAATGCCATTCTCTGCAAACTCTTTGCCCACCTCTACACCTGCCCAGCTGAACGTTTGCCAAGCAGCCCACCACATCAAAGTCCTCCCTGCAGCCAACTGCATCATTTTTCCACCTTTCCCTTCAACCACACACTTCAAACATCAAGGTATTGCCACCTTCCTGCCTCTCGCTTCGTCTTCTTCACCCCCTTCCTATGAAGCCCTCTTCCACAGGCATATAGGTTACTTGATACCGCCATGCTCTGCAGAGAAACCAAGCATGAATGAAATCCTTGAAGTTCTCATTTTTCCTCCTAAAACATTCCTAGGACGTATTAAATATCGTGTCAAAGCACCAGCAAAAAAACCCCAGAGCTCCTTTTGTTAATTTAATGAGGGGAAAAAGTCACATGGAATTTATTCCCCTAAAATAAAACCAGCTATTGCTCTGCTACTGCACAAAACACCAAAAGTAAATCCCATGAGAAGCCAACACCTTCTCTTCCGGGTTCACTCTGGCAGACATACAAGAAGCAAACAGGACTGTTAAATTTAAAAGCTTCCTGTTAATGACCCAGGGCATCTATAAATGCAGATAAAAAACATCTTTTTGCAACTTCTAATTTTTAGCCTAAATACATCAATTTAATGAGAATCATGTGAGCAAACCGGACTGAGAATGAGGACTTGAGAAAGCCTGGAGTTGACCGTGAGCTAAAAATGAAGTGGAGGTGTCTGGAGAAGCAACACTGTCCCCATCTTCCTTCTGCGTTTAACTGTTAGAAATATTTACTGCCTCACCAATGGCAAGGTGTCAGTGCTGCCACCAGATGCAGAAAGGAGATGCTAAGCAGCTCCTCAAAATACCTACAAGTCATACTACCTTATCAGCAAGTTCAAATCACACTTAAAAGTCAAGTGCCATCTTAGCTTTTTGGAGGCAAGAGAGACATGCACGTTCTGGTTGTGATGCCTTTGCCTTCCCGGCCGCTAAGTCCCCCAGGAAGTCTCCAGCGACACGTCCTGGCAGCTCAGCCTCTGCCCGAGTGTCAGCGCAGCCCTGGCACAAGCCATGTGGTCTTGCTAGCTTGGAGCAAGGCGTGAGGAGCAAACAGCCCTGAAGGCTGCTTCCCAGCTGCCTGGCTCGAGCAAACACGTGGCTGTTCCCACACGGGCAGGGCAGATGCACCAGCAGGAGCAATGTGCAGCACAGCCCCCGCTCCACCAGTCACCATCCTGGATCTGACCTTGCAGTAGCACCTTGAAACACAGTAACTCTGGTCCAGGGCTGCATACTCCAGAGGTCAGAGTAGCAAAGCTGCCTAAACTGGAAATGTTGATGGGTTTTGCTACAGAAAGGTTTCCTCCCCAAATCCTACCCAAACTTCTGTGCCAGCTCCTTGGCCACCCCACACTCCTCCCACCCGCTGTTCATCGCCCAGCAGGACTCCTGGCTGGAAGGTTTCCTCTGACGGAATCTCTCTTGGAAACACTTACAGACGTTCCCATCGATATTTTTCAAATGCTGCCTGCAGGGCAGATTGAACGAGGTTACACAGCACAACACTTTTGCCATCAAGCTGCCAACCATGAAAACTCTGGGTGAAAACTCTGCACCCAGAAGCAGTGCACGTTAACCACGGGAGAAGGACACAGCGAGAGGGACGCGAGCACGCTTGGGCGGCTGCCACCAGGGCGGATGGGAAAGCCCCTTGTGTGGATTCGAGCGTGCTGGAGGTTCACAGGCGAAGATGATTCACTCAGAGTACAATGAAACCCCATCACAGAGATGCTGTTTTAGTCTTGGCGTGATGCAAGAATTTCATATTCTCAAAAAACCGATGAAGGCACAGATTTCATGGTGATCGCAGTTACAGATTTCAGATGCTGCAAAGCTGCTGTCTGGTACAGGACAGATGTATACATATATAAGCTTATGTTGTGTACCCTATATATTTGCATGCCCCATTTAGGGAGCCCAGGTGTACAGGGGCTGCCCGACAGCAGCGTACACCTGAAACTGCATCCATCATTGCGTTCGAATGACGTACCACAAGGCCCTGCTTTTATTCGATTCTCTGTGTTAGCTGTTGACCTGTTATATTTTTTTTACTGCTCCAATTCTTGCCCTAGCAAACCAAATGAAAAAGGAGCATCTATTAATCTGAAATACAGCTGATAATCTTCTCTTAGGGGGAGGAGAATGACATAAATTAGCACATCAGAATTAAATTTGTGGCTATAAGTGACTGTAAGAGACATCTCCCTCCCTAGCATCCCAACATCAGGGGAACTGCAACTCAAGCTTTCCCCCCGTCGTACAATACGGACGGGGGCATTTTACAGTTGGCGGTTTAAATAGCCGTTTGAGACCAATTTTATTATAATTATTTTCTTTAAAGAAGCCTTCCCGCTATGGTGTTTAATAATAAAGGAGTGTTGCTATGACAGGTAACCGCTGAAGAATAGCTAACATCTATTCTCGTTGTAAACTGTATAAAGAAGTTCACTTTATTAATCTCTCTGTGCTTGTGGGTTTGAAAAAAAAAAAAAGTTAAACAACACTCCCTTACTTGAGACCTTTTTCACTTATTTCTCATATGCACTAGGAATTAAACTAATATTTAAATGCCTTCAGCAACTGGGGAATAAACTAAGTAATGAAGAGAAATAAAAAACAGTGCATGATGGAAACTGGATGCTCCCTTCCCTAATGAAGTTGCAAAATGACACCTGAATACAGAGCTGTGAGATAGCCCAAGGTGGCAGAGAGACTCTGGCCGTCTCTTCCCCCTTCACTTCTCCTAGCTCAAAACATGGCTCAGACAGATGGTAGAATCATATCAGCATGAGAGTTTTATATTTATTAAAAAAATGCAGATCACAAGTCTGGTTCCTGGCCCTGCTGTGCCCCAGCATGGGGAGAGCCTGGCACGGTGCCACGGGGGAGGCCGGCACCATCCCGGAGCTTGCCGGCAGCAAGCGAACGAGTTTCCAGAGGTGCCGGGATGCTGCCACAGGGCACCAGGCCCCAGGGAGCAGCCAGGCACAGAGCAGGGCTGGGGGCCCTCCGATGCCAGCAGTGCTGGTTGCTGGAGACATGCTGGAAGGAAGGAAGCTGTGCAACACCAAAAGGAGCCCAAGCGTCAGGGAGGGAAAACGTGCTCCCTGCTACATACTGTTTCTCTAACGCATGTTGCCACGTTGAAAAGGTGACAAGCAGTTGCCACCAAGTGACCAAAGCCGGCAGCGTTGCACTATGCCAAGCGAAGCGGAGGGGAAAGCCTTGGTCTGGATGCAACGGCTGAGCCACGGCAAGACAGAAGCAACCAGATACGACACACAAAATGGGGATTCTCGGCTCTGAATTTACATCAGAGCGAATGCACGTGCACCAACAGTTTAGCACTGTATAGCAACCTGCTTGTGTGAGCATATGGAACATGTAGGGGTGGGCTCCTAAACCCTGCCAGCAGCTCAAGAGAGTCAATCTTTCCTCAACCTTTATGTGATATGAATTTAATTTTGTGATTGCGTGGTTAAGGAAGTTACTTCAGAAGATGGAGAGCACAAACAGTAGTATCTTCTGAAGCCATTTCCAATGCCAGTACAGGAGTCCCCTCAATTCACTGTTGCAAGAGTTAATTATTAAAGGAAGACTCTGCCTCAGCTGGAATCAATTATGTAGATTCTAATTACAAAAAGCTGCACAGCATCTGAACTGGTTTCTCACAAAACCCATTTGCTAGATTCAAGCACTCTAGCTTATCATACTTTAGCTTTTTGAAAAAGTGAAAGCATGAAACATTAGAAGAATAAGGGAAAAAACACATTAAACATGATACAGCAGTACTTAACTGGCAGTTCAACACACGTAAGGATTTGCTTTTCCTTTCTCCTCTTGCAGTTTGCAAGATAGAGCAGTCTTTAAACAAAACCATATCAACAAGGTTTGGGTCACTAAGCTGTTAGACTGCGAAATCCCTAAATTAACAAGATTTTGGTTCTAGCTGATGCTTTTTGAACAACATGCTGTATACAAAGGGTTTGCCCAGTGGTTCATAACATAAAAAACCTTTGTCTCAGCATTAACTTCATCAGAACAGATGTTTTTGACTTTCATACAGAGTAGGTAGAATATGCTCATAACGTAAAAGCCACTTCCTCCCTCTTCAGAAAGCTCAGAGCCTGCAGTCCGTACCTGCCTTTTCAGAGCAGCGGCCTGGGGAGTCTTCCCAAAAGCTGAACCCACGGCAAAGCTGGACAAGAAGAACCCTCTGCTCACTCAGGTGTCAGGTCCTAGCAAGCTATGCAGCCTTGTGCTGTGGCCAGCGAAGGGACCGATACCCCCAAAAGGCACTTCAGCCCCTCCTTGGGTACTCACCAAAAGATGCGGGATGAGCCACACACGCAGATGCGCTTCTGTTTCCACCGGCCCCTGCGCCTTGGACTGCTGCGCAGGCAAGAGCCGTAAGACACAAAACATCGAAGAGTTGGTGTGACCGAGGTTTCCTGGAGAGCAACGGGCCCAGGAAGCAGAGGATCACGGCCCCAGTTTGCAAGATCACCATTCAAACAGACAAGCAAGAGTCATGGCTTTAAGATAAAGCAATGTAAAGCTTGTCTAAACAGTAAAAGAAACTATTTGGAAGAAGAACATGAGGGCAAAGGATGGGTACTTTGGTGCCCTCTCCGTGGCTGGCAGGACCCTGGCCACACTCTGCAAGGGCTGTTTTTAAGATAATTAACTCAACATGGCCCTGGAGCAAAGGCCAGGCAGATAGCTTACAGAAAGTCCATTCCAACCCAAACAAGCCTATAATTAAAAGGACATGCTGCAATTGGCTTGCTTTCTCGGGTTCCCTGTTGATAATCTGAATGCAAACTAAAGGCAGCATCAGTGTAACCTGACCTGATAATGTAAATAGGGTGAAATGAAATATGGTTCGCCACCTCCCCAGCTTTGGCGAATGTTTATTTTGAATAACATGCTTATCTGCTCCAACTGCTCACCATCTGTTTTCAGTCTCCACCAAGCTAATATTTTTCACATTTAGGAACTGAGAAGTGGGAAGAATTACATTTAAATTTTATTAACATCTTTCCTCCACTGTGAGGCTGCCTTTCCTTCCCCTTGTCAGCTCTAAGCCATTTGTAAAGAACCTTTGCACAGTCCTTTAAGACATGCAGATGAGGTTATCTGCATGCAAAGCAACAGCATTATTATGCAGGCTTCCAGTAGATGCTGTTTTCTGCTACTCCACTGCAAACTCTCCTTTGCTCACTGCCCAACAGCTTCCCCCAAGGTCCGACTGAAATCGGTTTGTCTAGGGGAAAAAAAAAAGCCAGTATTTTATCTTTTTGCAGCATCACTGCATCAGAAAGGGATGAAGAAGAAAGGCTAAGATATGCATCAGAAACAAGGCAGCTGATAAGGCAGCCGCGGCAAGCAAAGGATGACTCTGCTAACGAAGTCCTAATCCGGGGGCAAGGAGAGAGGAAGAGCGCAAGTTAAGAGGTTTGCGGTCAAGGGGTTATATTTCTATACAAATAATACCGATTATTTGCACTGAGGGTGGTTTCCAGCAATCTCCATTTGCCGGAGACAATAAACGAGAGGTTTCTTTACAAGTAAAAACTGAGACGCAAAGGCAGCTCATAAAACAGGTCAGCAGCAAACACTGGCCAACAGAGCTCTGCTCACTGCTGGTTCTTCTCTGTCCCCTCTTCTTCCACGCCTAAGTGAGGACTTGTATAAGACGATACTATAGCATCTGTTGCAGTGTGTAACTTATGTTATTGTACAGATACTTCCTCCTCTAAAAACGATCAGTCTATTTTTACACTGTTTAACTCGGTTTCGTAGCACATCTTGGCTGCTGATCTGTAAGATGCTGTGGGAGTGGAGAGGACGCGGCACCTCGCAGGAAAGCTCAGCAGCACGCAGGAGGGAGCTGCCGAGCCTGGGACAGGCATTTTATAAATCAAAAATAAACGCGTGCGTCTCCATTGCCATCTAGTTCTCTCCCACACACAGCTGTTTCACTTTAACTCTCAATTCAACACGAAACTCAGAGAAGTTGAAAGCACAAAGTATGTTATCGCTCACAACCAGGCTAGAAAGCAGCTAATAAGGGAAATAAGATTAATAATTCATTCCTGAAGGCAGATTGCAGATCTTTATCGTCCTCATCCTTTAGCAATTTTTCTAAAAACCTATTCATGCGCCTGACTGCAAACTTATCAGTAGCACAGGTTGGGCTTTAGAGACTTTTTTTTTTTTGTTGCTTCCACCTACACAAGACAAGTGCAGTTCCCGCTTTCCTTAGTGCCATCAGTGCAAACCACACCAGAGCAGCATCCGTCTCATCAACTCTGCTTTCCTCTTGGTCTGCAGACCCAGGCCAGGGGGTTGCAGAAATTCCTTCCACCACCACCCACCACTCGCAGTATTGAGAAGCTCAGAGCAGATTACGCAACAGGGCTCCCAAGCTCTGGTTCTCTTGCCAGCAGTAAATAAACTGCTTCAGCATGGATCCCCCACCTCTTCCACCGCTTCTTCCATGAAGGAACAGGAAAGTAGATGCTTGGATGCAGAAAGCTGGCCAAAAGAACATCCAGGCATGGTGCGGAAGCCACCAGGAGCTGTTTTTGTTCCCACCAACAAGTCATAACAGTTCTCCTTCTGTAATACTAGTGTCCAAGCAAATAAATACAGGGACCCAAACTCATCTAGATAGCTATGGCTTTCCAAAGGGGGAAAAAAAACACCCAAAACAAACAAAACCCAACACACTTAATTCAGGGCAAACATGTAAACTCTCTGCCAACCGATTATATTCAGCCAAGGCCTACTAAGTGGGCAGCACTTGGATTTTCAAATAGGAGGGGTTTGGGGACTGAAGGGAGGCAAGAAAGGCTCTAAAACACCTAAAATACTTTTTTTTTTAATAAAAAAAATTTATTCCTTTTAAGCACATTGCAGAGACCCCTTGCTGTGGCTCCAGGGCTGTCAACTGCACCTGGTCTCCCATCCAAAAATAAGCCCTCACCACCCTTGTGAGTGTCCACCAAATATCCCCCTATGCCTGCCACGAAAATCCACCCAGCCCACATGCTGCTCGCTCCGTAACCAACTGAGGAAGCCAGTGCAGCACATTCATCTTCTTAACAGCCCTGTGGGAGCACACGTTTGGCCTCAGAGAGGACCCCAACTGTCACCCAGACCTCCTCATGGTAACAGCCTGACGCGCAGTCAGAGGGACCCTGTCTGGGCCAATGGTGGTTGAACAAAGTCAAGGATGCTTGCTTATTAATTTGATTAGTTACTGTTGTTTAGTAATTTTTTCATTGGTTTACTGTTCCATTTAGAGTTATAGAATTGAGCCTTCTTAAATGGAGAAGAAAAAGCACAACGCTCTACAATATTAAGAGCTGTTTACTCCTCCGCACTATTTACTTACTAGGTTAAAGCATTTTGAGTGAAAAATTATGGCAGTTCTAGATATACAACGGGCAATTATCACAATCAGAAAAATTACTTCTTAAAAGTCTCTGCCTGCCACATTGCTCTCCAAATATCCCAACTGCAGTTGAAACTATGCGAGTGAAACGAAGGTGGCTGGAACAAACTTTCCAGATGGGAACATCTGTGTCTCATTTGCCGCAGGGAGGAAAACATGAGGAAGATTAACGGCTCCCCGAGTCCAGTGGAGCCCAGACATAACAAGTACAAAAGGGATACGGTTTAGAAAGACTCAGCGCAACGGCTCGCCATCAAAGATTTTTTTTTTAAATGAGCATTTTGTTGGATTTTTACATAGAGAGCTGTTATGTCAGAAAAAGGAGTCTGAGTTTCACGTGGATTAAACGCTACTATTAGAGTGAAAGCAAGAATTGAGATAAACCACACAATGATATAAAGCCCTTTTATCATCTCAACTAACTTGTAGCTAGGTAAAGGTAATGAGTTTTTCCTCCTAAAAAGGTTGGCTTTGAGGGCTCACCCCTAAAACATCTGAAACCAGCCCCTGCACAACACAGCAAGCGCAGTCCTGCTGCCTGCAAAGCCACCGAGGACAACTCGCTCCTTTGAGGTCCCAGGAGCAAGCAACAAGAGTGACCCAGCACGTGGGAAACTCCAGCCAGAAGGACACCCTGCAGACATCAGCATTGCAAGACCATTCCTTGTATTATTACAGTCTTGAAATCCGGCCACGTTTTCTTTATGGTCCACATTTACAAAGGTAGGTAGATGTTTCAAGCCAGCACCCGGCTCTCTTTTCATCCACGCACGCTGTGCTCGATGTGGGCCAAATCGAATCGCGCAATGCGTGTTCTGCAGTGCGCTACTGTGTTATCATGCAGCGTGGGGCAAGTCCGCTCATTCGGGTCTCAGCTCAACATCATATCACCTGAGCCTGCCAGTGGTGTGCTCAACCTACGTGAGAAACCCGTCAGCTCTGCTGCCGCTCCACGAGCGGGGTTAGGCACAACTTCCCTGCCCTTCCCTGATGTCCTTGTACTCTCTCAGCAGCACTTTTGATCATGGAAATATCCATTTAAAACAACCCCTCCCCCCTGCCCACCTCCTTATTTCCAAGTAGTCAAGTTTTTGAAAAATACTTTATACCCACCAGTTTTAGTCAGCTTTCAGCATATAAGGCCTTTTTGGAAAAAGGAAGGTCTGCTGCATTCAATGTTGTTATCCTGTATGTTCAAGTCTTACAGCTTGCTAGGCCAGAATCTAATTTTGAAAAGGGAAAGGTTGAGAACAGATGCTGGCTACCTTTAAAATTTCAGGCTACTGAAATTTCACAAGCACTAAGTTTAAATCTAAGTTGTGCTAAGTTTGCTGAGGCATAAAGAAAGAAAAAGAATCACTTGATAAAAAACCCTTTTCAATAACATAAAAGAATAAGCAGCCGTTCAGCACATTACTGAGAATTATAATTTGGAGAGTAGACTTCTTTTTTCCTGTATACATTAAAAGCTGTGCAGTAGCGTAGATAAAGCTGCAACTTTCATACCCATAAAAGCAAGAACAAGAAGAAAAAGATACTGGTAAAACAGGCTCCAACTTTTAAAGTGTTTTCCACCGTAACAGAGTTTTTGGGACATCGCTTAGGCTATGATTTTTAGCTAGCACTCATAAATCCCCTCAAAACTTGGATCGCTTGCTGTTTAAAATGGCTCCACCCAACCCTCACTTTCCAGAAGAGACATGTATGTGCCAGGCTCCATTGTATTACCTTCTTCAATGGACTAGTATCACAAAAGGGATACTAGGATCCTATCGGCATCCTCATGTTGCCAATTAGCTCTGAGGGGGTCTCCACAGGTCACAATGGCCTGTAGGAACGTAGCCACCAATTCAGATGGGCTTTGGAACAGGCTCACAGCAGAAGAGCTTGCAAGACACACTAGTGTGCTAGTGGGAGTGGAGCCACAGTGGTCAGTGAGATCTCCAGAGTAACTGGGGCACCCAGTGCAGGACCACTGTTGCTGCCTTCCTTCATGCTTCAGTAGTCCATGGGTCTGGAGTGGCCACCAAGGCTACAGGACTCACTGAGGCTAAGCTAGCAAGCGTCCCGGAAGGCTCCAGCAGCCATGTCACTTCCCTGCAATGCATCAACACATGTGCACGGCACTGCTATGACCTGAAAAACTCAACAAATCTCCACAAGAGAGATCTCAGGCACAGATTCATCTCACCACACCTGACCATTCAAGATGCTCCACCTGAAAGCTGAGAAAGCTTGTGCCAGGCAACCAGCCCTGCTTTTTCTCTGCCCATGGTTTTACTCCCCAGATCTTATTTTTAGCAGGAAAAGGAAAGTTGTACAAGTGGAGGTAATTTTCAATTTTAGCAGATGTTATAAGATGCTATTTCTAGGTCAGGGCAGAGCTCTGCTTTGCTCAAAGGCCAGTAAAGCATCACGGGGGGGGTCACCCCAGCCTTCTCACCAGCAGTCACCTTCTCATCGCCGAAGGTGAAGCTTTACACAGTAGGGAGCAACCATTTAGAGAGTTTCCTTGGAGGAATGCCACCTGGCACTTGGGACAACCCTGTTTGCTGGGAATTGCTGGTGGTGCAGCTGCCCTCATGCTGGGCAGCAGCTGATCGCTGCCTGCAGATCCACCACCTGGGCCCCAATACAGAAATAAAACACCAGGCTCGTTCCCACCACAGCTTTCACCCCGTGCCGCAGTGCCCGGGGTATTCAGATCACAACACTGCGTCTTGCAGCTGCTCCAACACTGCTATTACCATGAGCTTCCAACTCCTCTTGGGCTCTGAAAGCCACTATGCTTTTAATTCCTTTTGTTAGTTCCCAAATTGCTGTAGGCACCAGCCGGTCACATGCGCCACCAGTTCCTACTGGGGTATGTCACTGAATTGTTCTCTCCACACCAGGGGAAGAAAGCATTTAAAGCAGCAAGTCCACAGCCAGATGCCAGCCCTGGGGCAAGTGGCCCACCTGTAGCTATTGAACAGAAGGTCCCAACTTTGTTTCCTGCACTGCACAGATGTGCTGTGACTGCATCAATGCAGCAGAAACAACCTGAGAATACACCAAGAATTCTCCAGCCAGAAAGATGCTTGGAGGCTTACCATTTCAAATAAAAAATGAAGGTCAAAACATTTGTGCTAAATCTTAACATCTGGCCCCGTGCTCTACCCCAACGGAGATTGGCAGAGCTGCTGCAAGGTCACAGGCAAGTCTCAGGCCTACTTTGCAGGTGGCTAGAGCAGAGAAGTACCCAGCACAAGCACAGAACAAGCTGCTTTGTTTTTACAGAAGCTCCCACGGATCTTTAAACAGGTCTCTCAGACCAGTAAGTGGAAACTAAGAAATCTTGTGCCCTAGACCTCTAAGACCCATGGCTATGGATTGCCAGTTATATTACCCCATCTGACCTCAAACATACCATGAGGGAACTCTCAAACAGCTCATAACCACAAGGGCTTTTGAGATCAGAATTGCAGGGTTTCAGTTGCACTTCAGAGCCAACAGGAAAAAGAGGCAACATCAAGAAACCACCATAAGAGGACTCCTGCAGCTCACACAGCTGGCCCTGCTCTGCACAAGCTCTGCTTCCCAGGTCACCCTAACAGCAGCAGGCTGCAAAAACAGTAGGAATACCACCCAACCATGACTATGGATAGCAAGGCTTACTCTGGGAGAAAGCTGCTGACAGCACAGTTTTTGGGGGTCTTGTGTTCCTTGAGAGTCCAGAAATGGTTAGAGAACAAGAGCAAAGTCAAATCACAGGCTTCCTGTAAGCATTTTTGACCCAAACATCTCAGCGATTAGATTGCATCTTCATAGCAACTCTTCATAACCTGCCAAAACCTCAAGTACAACAAATGTGTGTTTTCCCTCATGACTCTGACAAGTTCAGTCCTGTACTGTACTACCCACCCTGAAGAGGCTAGTATAGGTGGACCTTGTAGAAAAGTATATAGCATATATATGGCAGAGGCATCTCAGGGCACCTAGAAAGTTAATACAACAGAATGTAAAAAGTGAATAAAAGGTGAACACCCTAAAAATTAGAGGAGAAAATATTCCCATTTAAAATAAGAGACTGGGTTCAGAAACACTGCAAATTTCTTTTCAAGTCCTCCAGTAACTCAACATTTAAGAACTTCAGACCCATTTAATAGTAATGTAGAGGAGGACATTTAAGTCACAAGCCTCACCACAAGGATTTAAAAATACATCCATCTCCCCTTTCTCTCTTTGACAAGCTCTACTGCCCAATGATTTGATTCCCACCATAATAAATCAACCTGAAACAAACCACACCACTGAAAATTAGTCCTAACAGACCTGGGGTCTGAGGAACAAGGGCATCCAACAAGTAGCAAATTCTTAAACTGAGGAATATAGTACAGGAACTGAGATTTTAAAAAAAGTCTATCCATAAAAAAATAGGCCCAGAAGTACCAGCATTAACAGCCCAAAGGCAGCTACCAGTACTTGGTAAATAACACCAGTTAAAACACACAAGGCCATTTCTTGAAGATCTCAAAGTAGAGAACAGGCGTGAAGCCATTTAGCTCATACTAATGAATTATACCAGAGTCACAAAGGATACCAGGGACACCAAAAGCTATTATCAAAAGCCTAAACTAAACTAGAAAAAAAAATACTCAACTTTTTGGTAAAGCACAGAACAAGTCAGGTACCATCAAATTGGAAAACTCGGCAGTCTAGAAGCTGACAGCAGACTAGTTTAGGTGAAAACAAAGGTTGTTTTTGCCAAGAAAAAAAAAAACAAAATTCAACTTCTACCATAAACCCCAAATGAGGCAATCAAAGAATGACACAGAAAAGCAACTGCATCCCTTAAGGAAAATTCATATTGTTTGTCCTCTTTTCTGAACATAAAGCAGAATCTAATGTGGAATCTCATTTCTCTGGACAGAGGCTGAAAAGGAGGAACAAACCTAGCTGCATGGGACAACGAAGAAGTAGTCAGCCAACTCGAGGGCTGAAGTTCTACCAAGCCTCTTCTAAAAATCGGGCAAGATCTCCAGGAAATCAAGAAGGAACAAAGCATGCCAGAGACAAGATAGAAGGGCTTTTCTGCCTGTTTCTTCAGCTTCCTTCAGCTTGCCAAAGCCTGAATCCAGCAACACAAGTGTCCCTCACTCTACAGCCATGGCTTCACTACTGTAGTCATTTCACATAAGCTGGCTGTGCTACATGCACGAGTGCCAGACTGGCTACCCCCTCAACTTATCCAGGTAGTCAAATCTCTCTAGTCTCACCATAACTCATGCTTGCTCTCTTTAGAGAGTCTGTCTCATTCACTTGAGCGCTAAGGACATTAACTGCTGCTTAGCTAATATTCAATCCTGATCAATGACATGCATAGGATCCCTGCCAAGATGACAATTCCGCCTGTTAAAAACACTTCTCACATCACTAAATAAATTGCTCTTCTCCTTCGCCCCAAAGATGATCAGCCTGTGGAAAGCTTTTTGCAGTCCTACTGAGCTGGAACCACAACAGGAATGCACTTAGGGACAAATTCTGAAGGCGTTTCGAAGCTTTACGAGCGAGGCCACTAGAGCAGTGCTGTAACATCAGAGAGCTTGCATCTCCTGCAGAGTTCAGGGCTGGAGGGAGAGATAAGGATGAACACATACACAAAAAAGCAGCAAATAAAACTCACTACTTCTTGCCTCTTTAGGAATATACTAGCAGGGACACACACACACACAGCAGCAACTGCTTCTGCTCTGCCTCCTTCTCCTGTACTGTCAAAGCTACTCTGCCTGCTCAGTAGAGAGGGGAGCCCAAATACAAGAATTTTCCATCACCGGAGACGCACTATGTGTTATGGGTGGAAGTTTTCCATGGAGAGCCTCTGGAGACCAAGTAGCTCCAGTGATGCACAGGGAATATCAAGCGAACTTGCTGGCTCAGCCAAGTTCCACAGGACCATAAGACAGTCTGAACAGCTTTGATGTATTTGTTCTCAAAGTATCTTCCCACAACACACCAAAGAAAGCACTTTACAATTCACAATCCTTCAGGTTGTCCTAAACTAGTTACTAGTAATCAGCACTGGTCTGCTCACCATCAACAGGAGTAGAAAGTCAAAAAAAAGAACAAGTTAACTAAGAAGTTTAACCAGCAAAAATCGCAAATATAGTAAAGAGTGAAAGAGGCCCTGCAAACCACCCACTACAACCCCCAGGTTTGTTTTAAAATGCTATTCTCCTCCCTGTTCACAGCAAGGTTTATGACATAGTGCCTATAAATTTCCTCTAATGCTGCTGCAGTGAGGCAGAGATCCATCTGTGTTTGGGCACAGGTGAGACTTTTCATTATTATGTAAGTGCAGAATGCCTTTCAATTACATTCACCAGGTCATTAGGTAAATTAGATTTGCATATGAGAGGATAACTAGAAAGTCAAGAAATAGGCCCTGAAGTAAAACATTTTACAGTCTACTCATAAGTAGTACTGCCTGCTGGATCTATGGGAAGACATGGACAATAAGCTTGATATTTACCCAAGGCAATGTTTGATGTTTATATTCCTCAGGGTTTTTGTTTTTAGTGTTGGTATATTTTTGAAGACAGTCTATGCACTAAACAGAACTCAAGCCAGACAGACATCTGTGTACCTGACATCCCCACCTCTCTGAAGACATGGCAACATGTGGGGTCTCGCATCATTTTCAGGTTCTGCCTTTTGCAGTATGCTTGAAACTGGAATAAAATATTACTGGCCCAAGAGAACTTAGATTGATTCCATAACTGATGCCACAGAATCCGTTCTTCTTTGCATTGAACTACAGAATTATTTCCAACACCGCAGGGAGGTACACCTGTGCACACTCCCCAGGGGCACGGGATTACACTGGTATCAAGTGTCATCGAGGGCATTCGCTTGGAATAAGCTGTCTTGCTCAGGTGTTCCTGAGGTATTAATCTGCCTGCAAGAAGTTCTTTCCTGGTGAGTGTATGCAAAACAGGCAACCTAGCTCATCTCCCAGAATCCAGATGGCACTTGCAAACCTTGCCTGTGTATCAAATGTTGTTTTTTAGATCAAGTGTCCCTGGTTGACAACACAGAACTTCATGATGCTATCTTTAGAGAGACTTTTCTGCAAAGAAACACCCTTTGAGCATACGGTAGAGGGAATATGCTAATGTAGCAGCGTGTTTTCAGAGGACGCAAATGTATCCTTTTCTGGGCGCTCTGACACCCCAGAACAAACTGAGTGTGCTATGAAGGGTATTATGGTCTTTCTTTTATCATCAAGCCCCTCCATAGACAGTTAGTTGACAAGTTTGATTGTAAGAAGAGGTTAACATACAACACTGGAAAAACGCAGGATAAGCTGAAGCTCAAGACCAAGTCCACTCACACACAAGAATGCTACTTATATGAGAAACTACTGAATGAGTTATATCAGCTGAAAAAGGCAAAATAATTAGACCTTTCAATCCTTCATTTCCTCCCATAGATTTAGAGATTCCTACCCCACTTTCCTGTTTATTCATCTAAATGCAAGGGTCAGATAATAAACCAATGAATTTCTTCCTTGAAGTCTTTAGGTTCTCTTCCTCCAGATTATATACAAAGATAGGACTAGCACATGTAAAATAACATTTTTTAAAAAACAATCCATTAATAAAGAACAACACTCCCCAAAGCTTTCAGTTTTGGATATCTCTGAGATGGTAACACTACCCTGAAAGAGCTCAGTAGTAGTTAAAAATTACCCTTCCTACCTGGAACCACAATTAGTTGCCTTCTATGCTCCTCAGTTCAAAAAACATGAAATCAATCACTATATGCATGTGAAAACACATAAGAACTGACCCATGCACACTCTTGCTACGCAACAGAAATGTCATTACTACTACTGGCAGAAGACAAAAAGGTTGCTGAACCAGAAAAGGTTTATGACACAACACATCAAGATCAGAAGGTGACATTAACAGCAGCAAGGTGGCTGAAATAATCCATCTCGCCCGCTGCTGAAAAGAACATTTCAGAACAGTAACATCAGGTAAAGCAGCTTCTTTCAAAAGACAAAGTGATCCAGTAGGTAGCTCCTTCCATATTGCAGGCATTCACAGTAAACACCATATGGCCTGTTAATTTAATTAGGGAGAAGAAACCCCTAAGTTTGAGATTTGACTTTGAAGGGTTTAATACAAGTATGACAAAAATTGCTGAAAATACTCCATTAAATTGTCTTACTATTTTCACGTCCTTTCTGACCTGTGATTTAGACCTGCGTAGAATGGTGACCAATTCTACATTGCAGAGCACCTCCATGGAGATAATCTTTTGGAAGCCCACTTCCACATGTGCATAACCTAAATCATTCTGCCTGCCCTACTGCTGCTTCTCAGAAAGAGATCTGCATGGCCCATGCTGGGCAGCAGGAAAGGTCTCTATCAGGACAGAGGTATGGGCAGGAAGTAATGAAAATTTCTGTTTAATCTACCTTCTCAGATGCCTTAAAAAAAAAAAAAAATCCTTCTCAGGAACTGCATTGGGTGAGAACATCTGTCGAGGTAGGATGGTCCTCAAGATGGCAGTCAACTTGATAAATGCCAAAGAACCAACGCCAAGACACAATAAATTTTTAAAAATAATAATAAAGGATAATTCTATACCCTTCCTGTAAGTAAATTGTATTCTTGCAGTCTCCAGGAACTTGTAAGCAGCATAAACCCAGAACAGAAGTCCAAGCAACCAAGCCTATCCATCCCCAAAGATGCTGATATCTGAGTAAGGATACACTGCTACATCTACCTTCAGAATTGCAAGAGGAATTATTTGCCCGAAGGAGCTCGATAGGCATTTTGGTCAGACTAGAAAGACATGCTTTGCTTTGAGCATGTCTTCCACTGAGGATTTGGGGGAAAATCCAAAATTCTCCTTCTCTGAGTTAAGAAGGAAGCAGGCCTGGTGACTTGAGCAACCCTACCATCCCGATACAATTCCTCCACTGATAGGGGTTATATTCTACAGATGAAGATGCTAATATTGGTCACAATCTGACGGGGGAAATGGAGGAGAAAGGTTAAAAAACATCTGCACTGAATTCCCTCCCTTTTGCTTTAATCTGGACAATTCACAATTTTTAATTGGCTGCTCTGAGGAGATAAGAGAACACTTAAAACCCTTTTAAGAAAAGGGCATGGAATTAAACATACATAAATATACACACACACACATACATGTGTGTGTGTGTGTGTGTGTGTATTTCCATATTATAATTGCAGTTCCCCTTTGCTTTCTTGTTCTTTCTGCAAAAACTTACTAATTCAAAGGGTAACTATTATTTAAACTGGGGCCATCAACCATCAATTAACTCCAACATTTCTAGGCAAGAGGAAGCGACAGCTCTCCCAAGCCAGCAGCAGAGGTGGGAGTGAAACACAGGCCTTTCAGCTCCTGACAGCCAGGAGACTGCATCATTACCATAATATGGGGGCATCCTGCCCGCTCGCAGCACGGGCTGCCCGGCTTCCCTCGGCAGCTACATACGTTACGCTGCAGGGAACCAGGCATACCGGCATGGAAGGAACTGCTGGGCATCCCTAAAAATGCAAAAGCAAGGTTTATACAAGAAGTCTCCTGCTAGCTACGAAACTGCTTCACTGGTTGGAACAGCCGAGGCTTACGGGACTTTGCTGGGCTCTCCTCGCCAGCCAGCCCGCTCCAGCCCAGGGAGCAGCGGGCAGCACTTCCACCTAGGTGGTCTGGAGGACACTGCCTCTGGGAGCTACAATGCTGCTGCACGAAGACATCTCCCCGGGAAACCCAAAGCACCAGGCCATACTGCAGACCCCCTTCTCTCTAGAGGCATATACTCAAAACACCCTCCAGACTCTGAAGAGACTTTGCCACATACATCATTACGGCCAGAACCATAGTGGTGGCACCTGCACCAGGAACGTGACCCTCATTGCCGCCAATTGAACTGCATGAAGCCAGTGCTACCCAGGAGGGCAACCAGCTCGAGTCTGCTCTGCCGGCAGACTGTAGGTCAGGCCGGTATGGGCTAGCCCCCTTGTCCCTGGAGAAGCTCCACCATTGCTCCTGGCTGGAGATGCTCCACAGCTCCGTGAAAACGGCCGCGTTTCAAACCAGAGGTAGGGCAGCGAAGCAAAGCCCTCCATCTCATCTGCTATTAGCCAAAGCACTTTTTGCCTGGAGCGGGTACCAAACGCAGGGCTCCTCCAACCAGCAAGAAGTCTACAAGAAATTTAGGGGGTTTGGGTGACAACCAACCCACTACTCTCCAGGTGAGCTAGGAGAAAATTATATTGTCCCTAGAGCAGTGTGACCTCTGTTTGCATGTGGTTTCTTTTCAGCTCCCCTCAAGAAACAGCTAAACCTATAAAATACCTATAAACCACCAGCTTTGCAGGCTTTTTGTTTTTTTCCCCTGCGCAGACCCACAGGACATGATCTGCTTGATCTGCTCATCCGTTTAATAAGTGTGGGATAACAACATGCATGAAACCCATTCTTCTTGTTTTTCCGGTTAAAAAAAAAAAAAGAAAGAAAGAAAGAGAAGAAAAGAAAAAAAAAAATCTAAAGCCCAGCAGAATTTTTCTTGCCGGCAAGAAACCTCCTCCTGGGACCCGGCAAAGATTTAATTTACTATGGATGCTCCTTGGGTTATCTTGCACCGAGGGGGTGGGGAGGTGAAGAAAGGCCGGACACAGGGTGAGGGTGCAATTAGCTTCGCCTGTAAAACGTTCATCGCCGTTGCAACGCGGAGAGCAATGCGGAGCCTAATAGATTTCAGCGTATTGTTCGCCGTGAGTGCCCAAGTGGGGAAGGGAGGGAGGAAAAAAACCCTAAAAAACAACACTCCAATAAAATAAAAAAAAAATCAATAAGCGCATCCTACTTCTTGCCGCAACCCCATATGGAAGTAATCAAGCACGAGGGTGGCAGCTGGGACCGACAACAGTCACCTGCAGCCGAGGGCCGGGGCGGCGGCGGCGAGGGGGCTCCGAGGGGCTCCGGATGCTAATTTCCCGGCGGAACAATGCGGCCGAAAGAGCGGAGGGACAGCCGAGGCCGAGGCGGCCTGAATGGAGGCCGCCGCCGCCGGGGTGGGGGGAGGCGACAATGGCCGCACCTGGCGCCGCGGTGGCACGCGCCAAGCGCGCCCGGCGCAGCTGGTGCCCGCGCGAGCCCCCCGCTCCCCGCCCGGCCTCTAAACCTGCACAGCTTGCAGCGGAGCAACAGGTTCGAGCGCTTTCAGAGCCGCAGCAGCCGCCCCGCACCTCCTCCATCCCCCTCCCCCCCCCCAGCTCGTTTGGGTTTAAACAACCAGCTTTTGGGTTTTGGGGTTTTTTTTTGGGGAGGGGGGAGGGGGGGAAGGGAGGGACACCCTGGAAAGGGATGGCTACACACCGCCCCGAGGCCGAGGTATCGAGGAACCCGACTCGCTGCTTATTAGTTTCCAACTGATAAGAGGGCAGCAGCGGATCCGCCGCTTCAAAGCGGTCTTCCAGCCGGCCATGACCTGGTCACCTCCAGCTGTACCAGCCCTGGCCCCACGGTGTGCCAGAAAGGAGTCCCACGTGTCTGGGAACGTGCCCAGGATACTCAACGCGCGTTATCCTGAAACCTAGAGCTACGTTTAGAAAGCCACGACTGTACAAACCCAATAAAGGTAATAATTGCACTTCAAAGGGCTTTGAAACCTCCCAAACTGCTGTAGTCCTTTATACGTGAGCAACCGACGTACACAGCAACACTAAGGCCGAGGTCTTGCAGGAAACCGCTTGCAGACCGAGAAGAACCCAAGTCTCTCAGTTCTGCACTCGACTGACAAGTTCATCATCATCCCTCTCCGGTACTCCCTGCCTTCTGCTCTTACTCTAAGCAAGGTTCCCCCCCCCCCCCCCAGTTCCCATCAGGAGCAATTCCCTGAACGTTGTACGAATTTAGGCAGTCTCTGCAGCAAAGAAATTTGAAGGAGCCCTCCGAAAACTATAATGATGCTGCCCCCAGGGACCCCTGGAATTTCTGGTGAAAGGCATTTCATACTGGCCTCCGAAAAACAACGCGATATGCAAACATGAACTAGATGCTAGGTTTAAGATAAGCCTACAGTCTAACCCAGAATAAATACAGAAAGTCAGCTTTCTTACTGTGGGGGGAAAAAGAAAACCCAACAGGCAGCAACTGATGACTATCTACAGCTCAGATTTAAGGCTGCTCTGGCTGGTGTCTTAAATCTGTTACATGTGCACACCTCCTCAGATGATTTTTTTTCTGCTAACCAGCTACATTATAAGATTGCATATGCATACCAAATGAAGCTGGGTTTTGACCAAACTCTAAATATCACAACTGGAAAAAGAAAACAAGAGGCCCACCTGGCTCACCCTACATGTACTTGTAGAAGAGTATTGCCTCATGCAAAATGCTGCGGTTGTCCTGTCTACAGGTCAGTGGGGGGACTGAAGAACTGGTTGCCTTAAACTCATCCCAGATTATGCAGTCCAGCCAGGTTCTTTCCCTCTTGCGCACTGCCCCCAGCCATGAGCTCTGCAAGCCAAAATCCACCGTGAGCAACACGTGACAAAGCCTGGTGCCTGGGAGCGACAGCAAAATCATACGGGACTCACGTTCAACCCTCCTACGGAGGCAGTGCTAAGATGTGAACTCCGTTGCTCTTGGAGATACTGATTCTGCAAGGCTAAAAGGATTAAAACAAAAACCCAAGGTTCACTGAAGACAGACTCCCTTAGACTTCAACCTCAGAGGGCCCAGACAAGCCTTTGCAAAGATCAGCACACACAGCTTGCAGATGGAGCAAGATCTTGGGGCTGAGTGCAGAGCAGAACCAACTTGACAGAACTGGTGTCTTTTTCAGTATTAGAGTTTCTACCCTTTCCTAGGGGCTTTCCTTTATGCTTTGTATACTCCTCACAACGGCAACTTCTTCTCTTCGCCCTTAGCAGTTCCTCTCCCTCCTCAGACCCTTTTCACAGCTTACTTTTTTATAGCCATTATTTGCTCAAACTACCTTTGCTTCATCCTTTTTACATTACTGCTTACACTAGGATCTTAATTTTGCATTATTTTTTTTCACTTCTCTAACTGGGGTTGGCATACCTGGGGGAAACGCAGAGCAGGGAGACGGACAGGCATTTAGACGAGGTCTTGGTAGTCACCAAACCCAGAAGAAAAACATTCTCAATAAAACTACAGGGAAAGTCAACTCCTTCAGTGGTCAATTCTGACCAAAAAAAAAAAAAGTCTTAGCCTTGATGCACTATCACATTTCTAAAAAGATTATAACTGACCACAGAGCTCCATGCCTCCCCCGCCCCCAAAATACAGCTACCTCTGTCTCACCTAAGCATTTTGTTGTTCAAACATTCCAGATGTTTTGTTTTTCCCCTATAGAATCCGAGAAGGAAAGAAGTTTTCCGCAGAACTTGAACATGAAGTTAGCACATTATTAAAAAAAAAAAAGAAAAAATAAACAGCCAAATCACGCAGTCCTGATGCAGGCAGAACTTCCATTTCCTTAATCAGAGCCTTGCTTCCACAGACCACAAGATCAGATTCCTCAATACACTACACTAAGTTCACAAACCCTGTAAGTCCTCAAGATAGCAGCAGCAGGAGCTGCTTGCATGCCCATGGCTTCAGATGCAACACAGGTCTTTGCTTTTGAGTACCGTCACACCCCATAGAGCTTTGCAGGGGAGGTCTTTTCCTTCATTCCTCCTTTGTGCTGGGGTGCTTTGAGATAATGAATTCATGCGGCACGATCCAGTACGCTGTCCTACCTACTTCCTCTTGAGAGGATATCAGGGGGCACCTGAAAGTGTTGGGTATTCCTGTGGAATCAGAGTCATAATTTCATATAACACACACATATACACACAAGCCCTACAGCCACAGGCTTGCAAACTCCAAAGAGAAGGAGAACCTTAGAGATGTGTAAAGAAGGTGCAAGAACTGGACAAAGCTTGGGAGATGCAGTCCCTGCAGTAGAAACAAGCTTCCTGCCAGGGAGCTCCACAACACTCTCCCTTGGGAAGCCCTGTCATTTGGCACGCTTAAAACCAGCCTGGACAAAGCAACAGCCAAGTGTACAAAAGGAAATCCTCTTGCCTTGGCACAGGGATTTATCAGGCAACCTAGCAAATATCTTTCTTCGGGTCTACAGCAAGCCATCCTCACGCACGTTTTAGGTCTCCAAACTTCGCGAGCTGATTTTGCTGTACCCGCTGCTGCTAGGCGGTATTTCAGCAATACACAAAATGGATCGCAAGCTCAGCCGCACAGGAGTTTAGTGCGGCAGGGGAGGAGGGTGGTGGTGGAGGGGAAGCCAGTAATTTTTGTGCCGTACACACCCATTCAGTCCCAGCGGTAGCAGCTCAGCAAATGTGATGTTTAGAACAGGCTACACTGAAGGATTGGAGAAGCATTTTCGACTGCTGGACCTTTCCAAAAAAAGGAGGGCGGGGTGAGGAGGAAAGCAGGTTTAAAGATACATATGCAGGACCAGGAGATTACACCAGAATAACACGGAATCTGAGATGCAGCAGCCTGCAGCCCTGCGATGGAAAAACCTTACAGCAGGGACGTATGAGCCTGCAGCACGGAACCGATCCGAGATTTGAATGCTGGTAGCATCAGTTGCTGCTCGAGGAGTGCAAAGACAAAAAGGGAGCAGTCTCCAACACAATGCAGAGAAACACTGAAAACACAGCCGGGCACAGAAAATTGAGGCTATCTAGGAGCTGATGGAAAAGATCAGTCTCTGCAGATTTACCCATGGCTTCAAAATTAGCATGCACAAACGAGCATAAGGTTACAGTGGAGGGGGAAAAACAAAACAAAAAGCCACAAACGAAAAAAACATCCATGCATTTCACTAAAAGACAATAAAAACCTTCCTGGTTTTCCATTTCCCTTGAAAATACCAAATCCTAGCCTTCTGCTCAGAGGAGGAAAAAAAAATAAAATAAAAAAATATCCCACAAAACAAATCATTCCATAGCAACATGGAGAGGAGCGAGAGCTCTAATGCAGCTCTCCTCCAAGAGAGTTTAGTATTTTTTCAGCTGCATAACGCACGCAGCAAGTCGGCTCAGCTATTGAAGTTTGCACACAGCAGAGCCGCCGCAGCGAGGAGGGCGAGATTGCAAAGCGCTGCGGCTGCCAGCGTCCGCGCGCCCACCCGCTCCCGCTACCTGGGCTCAAGGTTGAAGCGCTCGCCGGCAGAAAACACGCCGCTCTGAAAAGCCTCCTTTGCAGCAAGCCAGCTCAACAACCCCCAAAGCAAACCGCCCCCCGCCCCGCTCCCGATAAGCTGCGCGTTAGCATTTTTAAACAGCCCCGTTTAAAAATAGATACGTGGACTGCTTACCCTAAACAGCAAGGTTACACCAATCCAGCTGCTGTTGAATACACCTCGTTTCTTTGAAATATAAATAAAAACGCTCTTCCCTCTCTGCTCTTGCTCATCGAGCGCAGCCTGCGAGCCGCCTTCCTTCTCCTTTCATTAGCTGGACGCGTGTCAGGTCCCTCCGCATCTGCGATTTCTCCCTGCCTGCAGCCGCCTGTCTGATTCCAGGGAAACACAGATGGATCCCAGATGGGAAGGTCCTGCCAAAGGGAGCCGCTCGTCACCTCGCCAGCGCGCCCCGCTCGAGGCGCGCACCCTCGGCGGCGCCGCCGCCGCCGGGCGCTGCGCCAGCTGATGTCACCCAGCCCGCTCCTACCAGCCCGGCCAACGCGAGCCGGGCACGCGCACGCGATTCGGGGGTTTACGGCCGACAGCGGGACACGGGGCTCAATTCCGGCTTCGTCCCGGTGCTCAGTCCCGAGAACCGCATTCGGCAAAGGCGGCGGGTAAAAGGAGCCAAATTAAATCTTCGGAAGGTTGCCCAACGCACGTAAATCTTCCGCGTAAACCAGCCGTCAAAGCCGGGTGCCCGAGCCTGCAGCGCTGCGGCACGTGCATGTGTTCACAATTAGGAGCAACAACAAGATAACGAGATACTGATGTTGCAAGGGTACCCAACCAGGACCACAAATTCAAAGGCAGAGCAATTAAATGTGTAACGTATTACTCAGGAGAGGAAGTGTTAAAGCAAAATGGAAATCCTAAATGTTTTATACAGGGAGTAAAGTACATGAGGGATTTTATAGCGGTAGCTGAGCAGTCTCACAAAAGAAAAACCACTGGACATAACAAATTTGAGCATTTTTCCCCCATCCCCGCTTTCAGCGCGCAGACTTGGCAGTTCTGCCGCCTACAAGCCTGCTCCTCGATATCGCACTGCAGAAAACGCAGCTGCCCCTCCAGTTAGTGCTCAAACACTACTACTGCCCTCCTCCCACAGAAACCATCCGAAGAGGAGGAGGAAGGATGGCTGCACTTTTCGCCTGCCCAAAGCGTTCTGCCCTGCAGACCTCACCGGGGTCCCGAGCGTCTTTTCACGTCTCAGGAGGGATTCAGCACGCCAATCCCCATTTCTCCAAGCTGCGCAGGTTAAGGCCACGATTTAATTCTGTTTTAAAAATCCCCGCAGGCAATACTAGCTCGCCCTCCCCTGCGACTCTTTGGAAAAGCAGAGACCTAGCAAGCTCACCACCAGCTAAAAGCTCGCCACCGCCAAGGGACACGGATTTTACCAGAGCTCAGAAATCCCACCATCCGAACACCCCAATCTTGCCTGGATATTCGGCCGCTCAGAGTCAGCAAGACACATCTAATTAGGAACCCCCCGATATTTTGGCAGGTTATTGCTAACGCACCCGTAACTCTCCTGGAAGTACCGGGGCTCGAGCGGCTTGCCTAACCGGCACCTCCGCGCTCGCCGCCTCCCCCCTGCGTTAAATTAAGGCACCGCCAATGCCCTTTGGGAGAGGGAAAGGCTACAAAGAGAGAAGGCAAACTCTTAAAGAAGCATTAAAAAGCACCCCGCAAGGGGTCGAGGCGGCCGGCGAGGGCAGGGGCACCCGAGCACCAGAGCAATCCAACGGCTGCAGCTCAGACCTTCCTCCTCCTCGGCCCCGGGCCCGCAGCGAGGTTTTACGAGACGCGGGAGGAAACGGGGAGGTTCAGGAAGGTGCCGGATGGGTTTTTCGCCCCTCCCTGCAGAGGGCAGGCCTCCCAATGCAGTTGCACTGCTCAGGCATAACTGGAGGGGGGAAAGACTCGCAGGCAGGAGAATTTAAGCTATTAAACTCGGCCCCCCTCCCCCAACCCCACATCAGCCCAGCTACCAGAGGAGGCACCGATTTAAGGCCGGTCACCCGCCACCAAACCCCGACCAGCTGCAATTTCAAACGCTTCAGCAAAAAAGGTGAGTAATGACCAAATATCACAGCACTGAAGTCTAAGACGCTCTCTGACGTGATGATCTGGAAGCAAAACGCATCAGGAACACGTCCACGCTCCTGGTGACTCTGGTGGGACCATCTTCAGACCTATTTTTCGCCAAGCTAAATTGCTCTTGCAGAGCCTGGGCATTTTTGCGAGGCACATAACTACAGCACTACACCGCAGAAAATTTAGTTTGCTGGAACTTTTGACACTTTTGGTGAAGGTTGTGCTCTCAGTCTTTCATAAGCAAAGATAGAAAAATCACCTCTAAATTATACAGTGAAGCGAGACAAAAAAAAAAAAAAAAACAGTCAGCCCCACAAGTACCAGAATATTAATAAAGTTTTTTCCTACAGACTTGTGTCTCATGGCTTGATTCCCTCGTGCTGTGAGGTCCCCACAGAAGTCCTTCCCTGGCTGAGGTCACTCTCATGTGGATTCTCTGTTGTCCTATAATGAGGGAGCTCATATTGCAGCTTTGCCTCCACTGGGGATATTACCAGGCAGATGGAAGAGACCCTACGCTTAGGGCCCCAGAAGCGGTTAACAGACATCACTATTCCCCTCCCAACATCACCAAACCAGCCTGAAGGCAGCCAGCAAATTCAAAAGCCGCATCCAAATCTCAGCACAAGAGGGAAGGATGCCGCTGCATGCAGACCAGAAGACCATCAAGAGATGCAGCATGGGAACTACCAGTTCTCAGGTTCAAAGCCAAAGAAAAAAACCCTGTACAAGGTATGTGTGACAATCCTGGGAACTGGGGGTTTTTGTGCAAAATAGGCAACTATCACTCTCTACACACTTTCTTTTAAAACCATATTTTAACCTAAGGGCCTAATACCTATGGAAGTGGCACTATCTGGGGTTTAACCATCAGTTGTCACCCCAAGACAACATAAATTTTTTCCCTATTCAAAATCCCACCATCCTCAAAGGACATCCCTGGAATATGCCAAACTTCATGACCTGGCCCTAGGCTCGTTCCTGAGTCAGGTCTGTGGAGCTGCGGGCCAGAAGCGGGGGCCAGCCTCGTGCCCGCAGAGGAGGGCTCGGGCGAAGGTGCCCCTTCCCACAACGCAGCTCAGACAGCTCCGACAGCTGCATCCTGCCACAGGATGAGCAGTGAAGCATCCCGAAGGCCGGCTCCCCACTCAGCAAACTCGGGAGCTGCTCCTTTGCAAGCAAAGCACGGGGAAACAGAAGCAAAACACGAATAAAGCCACTGAGCCAGGTAACCGGCTGACTGGAGGTAGCATCTCAGCTTTACCAATAAGTTGGCCGGCTCCACAAGTATCCATTAAGACAGATTTTTATAAGCCAGATGTTAACACTACATGCGGACATCACAATGGAAAGAACTAATACTGCAGGCAGCAGCTAGGAAAATTGCTTTCCCCGGCTCTCTACGTTAATCTGCTGCAACTTTCTTCTCATGGGAATGTTCCATGGAAAGAACTAAGAAAACAAAGTTTGAACACTGAAAGCTATTGATACCTGCTGCTAAGTGTGGTTTCTGAGGAAAGCAAGCAAATCTGAAGAATTTTTCCAGTTTCCAGAGGAATTTTTATGCCTATCACAGCCCCTTTCCACAGCAAGCACAGAAGACCTGAACGTGCTGTGATTTCTATTGAATTCCCTGCCCATTTCATGATGTGCCGTGGCTTTGTTTTCCATCTGCTGCGCTCTTACCTTGGAAAGAAGCTTTGCATTTACTCATGGCAACCCTGGAGAGCCTTTGCCATTTTAAGCTGACCATTTTCCATCTCTCAGAAAAAAAATCCAAATGCACCAAGACAGCCAAAGTCATTTTTCAGGCTAAATGGAAACTGTAAATTCATGCTAAATGGAATCTGATGGAAACCAATTGGAATCCTCCTCCTCCTCTAGGCTCAGGTTTGGCAGCAAAGTCAAGCATTTTATTGCCTTCTTTATGCCTTACTTAAGAGTCACTGGAGCCAAGAAGGGACTGCTCCGTTTGAAGGGATGCTTGCAGAGCCACAGGAGCAGCTCACTGCCTGTCTGTGCCCAGGGGAAGTTGCTAACTCTCATTCGAGTTGGGCAGACGCCGGCAGGCATCCCTCCCCGCTTCGGGGGTGCTCGGCCAAGCTTAGACCTCTCTGTTCCTAGCAAATTTATCACATTTAACAAACGTCCACTTCTCAGTACATCCATTATTTAAATTAGCACATGGCAGATTATGTTAACAAGCTTAATTTGTCAAGTAAATCTAATCATATTGCCTCATTCAGTGGTGAGGCATGAGTAGTGCTGAGCATTTATATCCATTTAAAGCATCCCCCCTTTCCCCAGCAATATTTAGGAGTTGAACTTCACTGAAACGGCAGTTTACACCCAGAACAACCATGATCAGGCATTGAGGAAAAAAGGATGGAAGCAAAGCATCAGTGAAGCAAGCGCAACCTCAAGAAGCCGCTGAAACTTTCCTTATGGCCAAGGACTTAGGGATTGGGTGGAGACTTAAGGAAAGGCTACCTCTCATTACTGCTATGTGACCACATACATTAAAATCACAAAACCTAAGAGCTGATGCCCTTTCCAAAAAAGGGATCCACTCCTAAATCTAACACCCTTTCTCTGAGTAGAGATACAAGTCTCTGTAGCAGTCATGGGTATTTGAACCAAACACAGAAATATGGAAAAAATTAGTAATCTTATTTGAAGGGAGTAAAATCCAGCCTGCAGAGGATTAATTCTTGTTCAACAGCTCTGCAACTTGACAATATTTTCCAAACAGCAAGGTCAAAAGGTACCAGATCAATAGGGACTCTGTTCAACTATAGAGATTTGTTAAAATACATACATCTATGCCCCTCCAACTGTCATGTGCGTAACCCTCATCTTTAATGGCCTAGTATGCCCATTGGGAAGACCAGGAGCATTTATATGATTTTGAAGGTCAGTTGGTCAAACTCTCTGGCACAGGTAACTCAGTGGCCACCCTGCAACTTCTGAAAACAAATCCACCCTATGGATAGGAAAAAAATAAAATAAATGAAGTAGCATATGTTAAAGCCCATCAAAGCAAACCAGGTCAGCACAATTCATTGTTTTTGCTCTCATCCCGACAGGGTAGTATTCATACCCAAAAATGTGCAACAAAACAAGTGAGACAGGTATCAACCCCCTTCCCCAGAGCATGGGTCATCCAGCTGCCTACCTCCACCATTAACTTCACTCCTTCAGGCAGCGACTTCTCCCGATTGCTGCTTTTATTTCTTCATCTTGGGCTACTTTAACAGCAGCATTTCTTCCCTTTCATCACAAGTTTCTCCTTCCCCGCAGTCTCTGGGGGCGGCTGCATCTGTGAACACTTCGCAGGCTTTACTCACAAATACACTGTTATTTTTTATTGCACACAAACTCACATGACTCCGCTGGTTGCCCAGCCCTGCGGACGAGGTGGGACTTCCACATTTCATTGCCTGGGAATGCCCTGGTATCGGAGAGGCACCAAAGGAGTTTTATTTCTTCAGTGAAGAGTTGTCACCAGCCTGGTAACCCCGATTTACAGAATCCAAGTTTCCCACCCAAACCACAGCCTCCCTTTAAGATGCTAAAAATCTTAAGAGAGTGACTAGAGGGGGAGCAGGTCCACACTTCTTTTTTGTTCTTTTTATCCAGGGAAAAGAAAAAAAAAAGGAAGAAGAAATAACCCTACGCCAGTTAAGGATTTACGTTGGGCTTTCCAAAAGAATCCCAACTGTTGCCAAAGTTTGGTTGGTTTTGCAGGTTTAGCACTGAAGAAAGCTCTCTCTCTCTTCCCACCTCACCAAACAGCAAAAAACATGCTTTTTTTCATATGGTGACTTCCCTTTTATTATTATTATTATTATTTATTAGCATGAATGCAAACATTTTTCTTTGTAAAGCATATCCTTTTGCCAAATGGTGGGTTTGGGGTGGTGGGGGGGGGGGGGGGGAAGGAGGAGAAAAGCAGGAAAAAAAAGCACAACCATGCCAAGCCCTTTGTGCCTGGAACGGCATTCCAGACTCTCGGCTCTTGGCTCCACGAAGTCTGATTTAGTAGCACTGCTGGGAGCTATTAGTTTACGAAAGAACCAGCACGCCCACCCATGCACAGAGGACGGCGGGAGGCTCCTCTTACACCGCCGCCATGTGCCTTTCATTCTGCCCGGAGAAGTCGGAGAGGTTGTGGTTTCACTTAGGGCAGGAAGCCAAGGGAAAACCCAAATGGTGGGGAGAGAGAAGAGAGCGGAGGTCAAGCAGAGAAGGGCTGGATTTCATCTACACCCTGGTGCTGCCGCATGAGAAAACATTAATTAACGTGAAGCTTATTAAGAGAGTTTGACCTCCATCCAGCTCATTTATTCTTCCTCCTTTCCTTTCATCCTGCCCCCAACTTCCATCCTTTCCATTCTGCATTTGGGGTCCTGGGAGCACACCTTCCTCTCCACATCCTTTTCCACTGCCATGCTCTTTAGTCTCCTTTTTCATCTTATCTCTACTTCCCTCGCTTGCCCCTACCCCTTCCACCCTCAGCACCCCTCATCTTGCTGCTAACCCCATCAGCTCCTGCAGTCCCATCAGTCAGTCCAAAACCCTGCACACTGGTGCCCCTTGCAGCAGATTGCCCCATCACTGCCTCCGCTACCTGCGGCAGCCTAGAAATCAAGCCTGCAGCAACCTTCCTCCCCCCCCTCAAAAAAAAAAAAAACAGTGGGAAAACACCTGGATATTCTCTGTACACTGCTGCCTCTCCCCCCAACAAGCTGCTGGTGCGTTGGCCTTGGCGCTGGCAGGAGGCAGGCGAAGCATATGGCTTGTTTGCTGTGCCAGTGCAAACAGCAGCGCCGAGACGCCGTCGTGCTGTGCCAGGGTGAGCACAAACCCTGGGCATCAGAGCCCCAAACCCAGCCCTGTCTGGGCTCCCCCAGCCACGGCTTCCCAGCTGCTTCTGCATCCTTGGCTTTTCAGCGGAGACGGCGAGAACTGCAGGCTCTCGACAGCTCACGTGGTTTATGCTTCCCACCAGACCTCGCATTAAGTTTATAAATAAAAGCGTGATCAAGTAACATGTTGGGGTAAATGTCTTATACTACACAGCCAAGTTTGGGTAGTTTGTTACCCAAAACTTTTCTCGTGGATTTAGGATAGAGTTAAATCCCTCTAACTGAATATTAGTTTTGTGGTCAGAGAAACTGGGGAAAAACAAAAAGAAAAATGAGTGATGAACCATCACTTTGGAGACATTAGGGTTTTGAGATTCTCCAACTGGCTCAGAGCACAACTGCATCCATATTTGGTGTCTACAGGGGGAAAAAAAGGGGGGGAAGAACTGATTTTAATGAAAAAACATAGATTTCCAAAGGTGCAGCACCATGAGTAGATCTTGACCTTCCTCAGCCCTTCTACCACTTTTGGGGGGCTGGCATGCAGATCAAGGAGGACAAGACACACCCAGCAAGGACCCCCAAAATTTTCCTACCTTGATCTTTTGTCAGAAGCAAAGCCTATTTGCAGATTTACAGTTCGTGTCAACAGGAAGTTCATGTTTACAAGTTTCCAGGAAAAAATGCCAGCATTCCTGTACGATGCAATCGTTTGGTGAGAACCGCTTCTCCCAGGGGAGTTCTCAGCTTAATATGCTGAACAGAAACGAGTTTTAGCCATTTAAAACATCCTGATAAAAAAGATAATGCTATTTAAAAAAAAAAGTGAAGTCCAAAAGGAAAGGAATAATTTTATAACTTAATGGAAGACAAATAGCAAGATAGTAGGCTTGGAAAAATACCTTTTTAGTAGTGGGAAAGCACACTTAAACAAAATGGAAAAATTTTAGGAGAACGAAAATCTGCTTTTAGGCATTAACATAAACTTTGCGGAAGTGACACCCCACGACATTCACCTCAAAGGGTTTTAACACCAAGATCCCACCAGAAGGCAAAGCCAAGCTCTTTCTCTCCTCCTCTCAAAACCAGTGCAGTTCCCATCGCTCACCCCGGTACCCAGAGGGCTCGTGGCCACCCCAGCCTCTGCTCCAGGGGATCAACCCTCGGCCCCACTCACAGGTTACTCCTCTCCTCCGACCCCCCCGTTCCCCCTGTAACTCTGTGCACCATCACAAGCAGCAGCAATGAGATGGGAGAATGAGGAAGGCTGCCTCCTCCTCTTCCTCCTGGCCACCATCAGCTGCTGGAGAGGTTGGGGTGGATGATGAAACTGCAGCTGGACTTGCATCGATACGACGCAGTGCGGTGCACCAGCGCTGCCAGCAGCCCGCTCTTCCTCCATGCCCGGCCACCCACGCTTGCCCGTACCCTGTCCACCTTGAAGCCTCCATGAAACCCAAGTGCACGAAGCTACTTGGTGCAGAGGCACTCCACCACCCGTGAGCTCTCTGCATGTGGAACTGGTGTGCAGCAGCTGGCCCACCGCACATGGCGCCCTGCCTCATTTCACAGCAACTTCCCCAGGTGGAAAAAGTCCTTAAACAGCTGCATTTTCAGAGCAAAATGTAAAATGGTGAATCCCCAGCCAGGAATGCTGTTTACTGCCCTGAGCAAGGAGGAGATTGGGCCACAGGCAGCTCCATCCTGTGAAACCTGGGCTTCAAATCTCCCCATTCTAGACATATTAAAAAGCAAATAAATAAATAAACAAATAAATAACAGTCAGAAAGATCACACAAAACAAGGACACATCAGCACTGGCAAAGGTCAAGCAGCCAGGGTGCCATGGAACCACGCTCAAATCAGTTAAGTATTTATTCAGACCATGTTCTGCAGTTTACTAAATATAATTAAATAGTGCCTAGGGTGGCTTCTGATTTCCCAGGCATGCATAAGTCCCGGGAAAAAGTTTTTGCCTTGACAAATGGACATTTTCTAACAGAAAAATGCTTCAGTCAGAAGATTCTTTGCCAACTTTATGAAACAGACACTCGCATTAGAAAAATGCAACAGGTTGAGAAATATCAAGCCTCAAAATAAATAAATAAAGCTAACTTCAACCAAGAGAAACAGCTGAAGACAAACAAGCTGAGAAAACACACAACCTGCCCACCCTTAAAAGCTCTCAGAGTTTCCCACGCAAAAGCTGAAGGCCAACACAGCTGAACAGAAGGCTCATGAGCGCAGGAAGCACCAGCTCCCCTCTAACACTAGCATATCTCTACTCAAAATTTTTGGCTGTGGCTGCCCCCAGCACAGATTAAGGCTGACCGACCTAGTTGGGAAGCACGGGTCTCCCTGCTCCCTCCCTTGTTACCTGAGTGCTTTTCACAGCAGCCCGGCAGTACCAACAACAGAATTCCCCATAGGATTAAAGAGAGGAGAGAGCTATGCAAACCTCTCAGAACTTATTTTTCTATCTCAAGGACAGTGAGAAAACCCACCGCAACCATAACACGGAGTATTCTACAGCCAGACTACAGTCTCACAATGCAAGAGAGCCAGAGACACCAGCTCTTTTAGCATTTCTCCAAAGGGGAAAGAGTGACCCACTCGGGCTCAGGTCTTCACCTAACAAGCTTGCTACAAGAGTATAAATACAGGGATCAGGAAGGACAGACTTTACCAAAGCAAGCACTCAAGAAGCGCTTTGGTTACATGGAGCACTGCCTGCCTCTCCCCTTTCCCACCAACCAAGCAACGCACAGAAAACCCCTTAAGACACTTCAGAGAGAAGACTTCTCACGTGGCCTAAGGGAGTGATCGATCAGAGCAGCGCACCAAAGAAATCAGATATCTTGCCACTAACCAGCATTACGTGTTCCAGCAACTGGGCCAAAAAGCTAGAATTCAAACATCTGTAGGTTCAAGTTAATTAACATGCACATAGGGAAGAAGAGACCAAAAACTTGCTTCAACCCAAAACTCAATAAACTTGAGAATTCAATACCTGTCAAAATCTTGATTTTCTACATCACATATAATTAAGAATAACCTATCAGGAAAAGGAATAAGAAAGAATGCTCTGAATTAAAAAATAAAATAAAATAACAGCAACCTAGAGCACAAGATGATTTGCGAAATGAGATACTCCTCAGCAGATCTTCTACAAAGTCAGGTTAGGGTTGCAGACCTGCACGGCTGAAAGGCAGCATGCCTGAAACAGCTGATTTGATTCAGCCATGCTGCTACCAAGAAAAAAAATAGCTCTAGTACTCATTTACTGCCTCTTCATTTCATTTCATTAATCCTATCCCAAGCCAGTATCGTTATTGAGGTGAAGCTGTGTTTATTGCAGGCAATTTTGCTTTGGGGCCCTTCCCACCCAGGTGAACTAGCACATTATATGTCTTCTCTTAACTTTTACCAGCTGTGTTTTGCTGACTATCCTGAATGTCTCCACCTGTTTCTGCAGACGGAGCAGCTGCGGTTAAAGGCAAACACCTGGCCTTTCACAGTCATGCCTTGTGCTTTAAAAGTAGATTAGTGTTACAGCAGCTCCTGGCAGTCCTGGCCTACTTAAGGCACTCAGGATGTTGATTAGAAATGCTGCTTTGGGGGTGAATAACCTGGTTGTTTCAAGCCCAAGTAATCTGGAACTTTGCAGAGAGATTTTTAAGCTCAGCAAAAATTATTTGTGTGTGCTTTGCTTTTGACTGACAGATCACCAAAAAGAAACACAAAGGGAAATGGATGGAAGAAGCAAGTGACAGCTATGTCACCAGTTGTGACTTGCTGGTGGAGACTGCAGCTGGTGGTACAGGATGTCCTGGTGCTTGTACACAGAGGAGTTGGGGAAAGGCACTTGCCTTAGACAGCAGATGGTTGCTTCCGGTCGCACACCTTGCTGCGGTGGTCTGGCAGCTCCAGACTGCCACGTGGGACTCCAGACCACTTCAGAGGCTTAGAGGGATGCATGTGATACATCCTGTTTCAGGAACTCTGCTTGTTAACAGTAGCACCCCTCACTTGGCTGTCCAAGGTTAGCAATGGCTTCCCACAGACTTCCACGTGGACAGCGAGGTGGGGCTTTTCATCCTCGGCCTAAGTAACTCCTGATCTTCATACCAGAAAAACTCTCTTCACAGGTCATACCTCCTCGGATGCAGTCAGCAGAAATACTTCATTGGAATTTCTATCTATCGAAACAGAGACGGGGCTAACTGGAGCTGAGGCCCTGGATGCCGGAGGACTTCCAGAAGAGCCCACCACAAGCACACGGGCTGCTCGCAGGGGTGAGGCGCGCAGGGGAAGACGGGCTATGTGTCCTGTTACCTCCTCATGCTGCGCTTGATCCTCTAACCTACAGCTAAGCACTGAGCATGTTAGATTTTACTCATTTGCAGATCGAGAGAAAGAAGATGACAAATATCTATCTCCGGGAAATGCTACTGTGAGCAAAGCAAGAAAAGTGCTAAAATGATTTATCTACGTGGTTTTTTATCAGTCATTTCAGCTTACACCTCTCCAAGTTAACACTGCAGTCTGAGTGAACCTTTAGTCAAAGAGTTTAAGAACATTATAATCTTGTTGCAACTAAACACAACGCGATACATCTACCCAATTAACAGAGCTGCTTCAGCTTTTCTTTCCACCATTCTCCTGCAAGTCCTCATTAAAAAATGAGGATATTCATACTAAGAATGCAAGGATATACTACCAAGCAGTAGAGAAAGTGTACTCAAACACACAAAGCCACTCACCACCATTGTGAAATTTTCTTTGCGCAGCCAAAACACAGGGAAAGCTGCTCCAAACATCTGGACACAGTGGAAGCTGTAAAAGAAGCTATCTTATGTTTAGCAGTAATCTTTAGATGAGTTGAACTTAAATCTGAGTCATGGTCTTATGGAAAAGAATCCACGAGATGTAATAAGTTTCTGGAAGAAAGGAGATAATTTGAGGGTGAAAATGAGATCTTGCAAAGACAAATCTGACAGATTTAGGGAGTTAGTTCAAGAAAGCCTGTAGGGTCAACTTGTGTCAACTACACAGGATTCTTATGCAAATTAAAAGGTTTTTCTGACTGCTTGTTTCAGAATGTGGAAAAACTCCAAATTCACCCCCTCAGGTTTACATCAACAACAGAGACTGTTAAATGCCAGGAGTCTCGGAGACAGGACATTTGAATGACAAGAAGTGCCAGTTGCAGACAAACCACTAAAAGTCTCCCATGTGTTCAAGAGTCAAATACGATTGAACTGACATTTGTAAAAGCTCCTCTTGGGTCACGCTTCCAAAAGTCTGCATTGCTGTGCCTCTTGGATACGAAGGCATCGCCCTTTCTGCGGCCAGAAGTATACTACAAAAATGGCACATTGCTGTTTTCTTGACCCATGCAGAATGGCTAATCCCTGAGGAATAATCCTGTTTTTAACGATGAAACGACAGAAGCTCTGATAAAGCATTAAAAAAAAAAAAAAAAAGAAAAAAGAAAGAAAGCCCTACTAAAATATTCCTTTCTCTGTGGGACTGGACAGCGTACCTCTAAAATGAATTTTGTATATGCCTGTCTCAAGCTGCATAATGTAATACAAGGCAAGGAGGGCAGATTTCTTTTTCTTGCATGCAAGATCCTATAAAATCTGTAAAAAAACAAACTTCCCAGGCCCACTGACATCGATACACCACCCTTCATCAACATGCTTCATCCCTTACCTACAAGGATTTGTTCTGAGGAGCCAGAGGACTCCACAATCTCCAAAGACTCTTTAATTCCTGGCATACCTCCTGCATGCCAAAAAAAAAAAAAAAAAAAAAGACCAGCTGTGATGTATACAACCTGTCTGTCCACACATCCCACTAAAATGTACCAAAACCTGCAACTGATTTCACACAGGCCAACACACAGCTCTGAGATGGCAGTAATGTTGTCAAAGCCAACCTGGGCTGCAGGTGATCTAGTGACCCACAAGTGAGAGACTCTATATTCTGTTACTCATCAGCTAAGCCTTCTAGCCTCTATAAAATCTGGAATTAGTGTCAGGTTTTGTATTAAAAAAAACCACTAGGTTTGAAAATAATTCTTCTTTACAGCTTAAGGTGTAGAAATCTGCTTTCTATTCACTGTGAAGAAATCCTCCAATATTTGCCTTAAGACCTTGTGAGATCTTGTTCTAACAACAGAAGAACCCAAACAAGGGACATTTCAACACTCTCTTTTGCCCTCAGTTATAAACACACAACTGCTGAGAAAAAACAGTGATGCTCTACCCTGCAGAACTGGTTGTGTTGACGGATAAATCTTGCACTGCATCAGTGACTGGAATTACCAAAGCTTTGCCAACAGCTTAATGAGATGGAAACTCCTGCTCCTCGTGCCAGAATATGTTTGTTGGGGTGTAAACTATTTGGATGCCCTGAATATTTTGGTTCTATGTTATAAAAACAGGTGAAAAGAAGTACCTCACCATTCATGGGACAGCCACTCTGGGAAGCCTGGCCATTTGGAAAGCAGCACTGGTGACAGATTTAAACCCCTGGCTTGTTATGTCTATGGAGGTAGTCCTGTCTTTCTTCACCTTCCTCATTCTGGTTATATCTGCTAATGTACAGACTTATCCCATGCAGGAGAAACAGAGTCAGCAGAGACTCTGACCACTCAGTTTTTCCCCCATGTGTACTTATTCAGGTGTTCATCTGAACGAGCCCACACATCCCACCACTTCTCTCTCTGCCCATTCTGCTTTTCTGTGGACCTATCTGAAGAGATAGGCTCACTCTGGTCTTTGGACAGGGAAAACCAGCAACAGCTGTAACCATATTGCACATGGAGAAGTAAATCATCATGAAGATGGAAAAGTTGCTGAAAAAAGCAGCTTTCTCCAGGGCAGAAACAGGCTGCCAGTGCTCTCAGAAGCTGCCCACCCCACCATGGATGCAGCTCGTTAGCACCACGGTGGGAAGGGACTGTCAATGTAGTTCCCCAAATGATTTACTCACAGGCAACTGAGCAAGAGGAAATGTTCCTGAGATAGCTGCTGGCTTTTACCAAGGGGGCTGCAGAGCATGGACCTCGGTGGGTCGCACCTGCCCGTGCACTCTGTGCTCTACTGGGCACTGTTGACTTCTCTGGGCTTTAGGCCACCGCTGCGTGGGCAGTGAGCGAGCCATGCTGATGGGCATGGAGGCAACCCACAGCAGCATGTGCACAAGGAAACGCGGAGATCCTGCTCTAGCCCATTAGCAAAGGTCAGTGGCTACTGTGGTTCTGGGGAACCACCAGCGCAGCGCAAGGAAATGCATCTCGTCCGACCAACAGGTGTGGGAAATTCAGCAATACCAGTAACACTTAATATCTTGCAAGGGACGATTTTTCTGACAAATTGAGGGCAAGATAGCTCTGGTAACAGAGCAAACACAGGCATGACCACGGCCCATTGCACCTTGCACGAAGCTGAAGGTGAGAATTTCTGCACAGGTTGTGGCCCCTGATGGCTGCTCAAGTCTCCGCATCCCCAGAACAGGCAGCTGTTGACACTGGCAGAGGGTCAAGGACAGTGAAGGAGGCTATAAACAATATTTAGGAGTAGTGACAGAATCTACAAGCATCATTTTTGTAAGTATATTTTACCATAAAAATACAATATAGTTTATTCTAATCACTTTATATATAAACTTAGATTTTTTAATTAAGAGATACAGGGCTCAAGGGAAGTTGCTATAACTACTAAATGGGAAATAAAACCTGATGAACAGGGTAGCTACAGTGACTTAAGTCTTAGCATTTAAATAAAATTGCTAACAGGCAAGTCAAACATGTAAAAGTTACCTACCAAACAGCTTGCATGTTGTAATAGTTTGGCATCCAGTTACACATAAAGAAAGGGGTTTTTTTTCCATCTTTAAAAATACCTTTACTAAAAATCAGTGCTATACAGGGAAAAAAAGTTTATTCAATGGGACAAGTATATTCAAGAACAAAAAGGACAAACCAAGTGCCTGTTAAAGTTTTCCAGGGATAAATACAGTGCAAGGCAAAAGAGATGCTGTCAGAAAGGGGCAGCAGAGAAAGCAAAGCTAAAATCAGAGAGGCTTGAGGCTGCCTCGCTGGGGCCCTGGCGGCCACCAGCAGAACAGAGGTTGGAAATGTCCTGCTGCAGCCCCAAAGAACTCCTTGCCAGCAGCCAAAGAGCCGCTCCAGGACACAGGTCCTCCTCCATTTCGCTGTCCTCCTGGAGAGAAATCTGGTGATGCTTATGGACTAAGATCTGTAATCTAGGGTCAGACCTCACACAGCAAAAGTATAAATGAGCAGCAGTAATTGAATGCAAACAATTCACTAAAAATTCAGTTTTGCATGAAGCTGACTTATAAGCCCTGTTACCTTAAAGTTAAATTTAAAATCTTTATGAGCAAGCCACTGCCTATGTCTCTAAATTCTTCCTCCTTCTTTCTGTGTACACACATATAGGTGAGGGGCGGCTTGCCTGGAGAAGTGGACAACAGAGGAAGGGAAGACAAAGTGTAGACATGGACATTTTCCACTTCTATCCAAAGCTGGACATACCTGAACGTGTCCTTTTAACCTCAATTACACTTGCCAAAAAGTAAGAAATCTCTCCCTCCAGCACACAGCCCTCCTTTCCCACACAGCAGCAGTGAACTTGGATGAGAGCAGAGACTGGACCAAGGATGTGTGCCTGCCTGTGCACTTCTCCGTCCCACAGCCTTGAACTGCTTCATCTCTGCGAAGGTCCCAGGGCCGCTCTCCAGGTCTGCTACGTCAGTTTGCTCATAGTTCCTGCAGATTGGTCATATATATATATATATTTTTTTTCAGAATCCATCCTCAGGATCTCTGCTCATTCTCTCTCTCAGAAGGTTTGGTGCTGGGAAGGGGATGGTGCTGCACTGTGGGTCATGCTGAAGGACGCATAGCAGGGCTACCTGGGCCCATGTCACCGGACCCCTGATCATGGCCACTAGCCTTGCAGTACAGCCAAGCAATGCATGGATCTGCTGCCAGCACAGCAAACTGCATCACTATGCTGCTCTGACTGAGATGACATGGGTACATGTATGTGGAGCTCCTGGAGCTCCAGCATAACTTCCACTCCTCCATACCCAGCTGGCTGGAAATGTGAAACAGGCTCCAGGCAGGGAACTGCACATGGGAAACCAGCCTTGGCTGAACTGCCAGGAGCCTGGCTGTGCACAGGCAGTCAGCCGTGGTCCCCATGAGAAATGAAAGGTTAAACTTCAAGTAGGAGGCTATCAAGTTTAACACAACTTCCAGGTACAAAGAGGGAAGTGAGGGATACCTAGAAAGTCTGGAAAATGGAGCTACAGTAAATTGTGACAGTGCTAGTGGAAGTTGCTGTATATCTAAGAACAAATATTCACTGCAAGACTATATCCCCATTGCAACAGGAGCAGGAGGAACCACAGGTGTGTTCTTCAGCCAGGATCATCTTAGATGTAGCTAGCTTTTTGTGTGTGGGGGGGGGGGTGGTGGCTAATAAAGCTAAAAATCTGGGTGCATCAGCTTGTGCACACATTCAACAATGTCAAAAGCATCGATACACCCTTAAGCACGTGTCCACGTTCAAAGAAGAGGTGGATGTTTAAGCTGAGACAGGCGATCTCTGGTTAGACTAGAAGGTTTTTCAATGCTTCATGATCTGTGCAGGTCGAAGAGTGGGAATATATATATGAAAGAACTTTCCTGGAGATGACAGCTTCTTAGCATAGCGTAATGTCCGACCTGTATCATTACGCACCATGTGAAGGTGATCCATTAGCAACAGTAATGCAACAAGGAAGCAAAAACCAGAAGGCTAGCAAAGTGCTAGAAAGATTTTCTAGCTAGAATTTGCTACTTTAAATCTTGACATAAACATGGGCTGTGTTCTAAAGAACACCATGCTTAAATCACAAAAGGAAATTGGGCATAAGGCTTCCATCCAACTCGGACTTAATGGCACAGAAGACAGATCTGCTCTTTGAGAAAAATCCCAGTTGCTGATTTGTATTTTGCCCTGCAATTGAGTACAGTGCTCCCCTTTACCTCCTGCCAAAAGTGGTGGAAATGCTGTGTACTTTCAAGCAATTACAGTAGTTCACCCCAGAAATGGCAGCGTTTCAAATGAGGTAGAGAAGTGGGGAGTGGCTCCTTGACAAATGTTTAACCTGCTTTCAGACCTCCACGCAAAAAGATACTCTTTAAAACGAATCGTCATTGTTTGCTTAATGCCTGTCCGATTTGTCTCCACGAAGCACTTACTGCTGCCTAAACCTGCTAGCACCTAAAACCGGCAAATTCAGGGCAGCCCGTCCTGAACGCGTCGGTCTGTATCAGAAGAGCCCGTGGCAGCCACGGGCAGGAGCAGCCTTCCTACAGAGAGGCTCAGCCTGAGCTAACCCTTTCTGCGAGATGATGGCTCTGTAACTCTGCTGAAACACTGCTTAACACTTGGCCAGGACAGCAACGTACCCTACCAAATACACCGTCTTGCTTTTGTAGCCTGACTGGAAGTCTTCAGAATTCTGATTATCAGTAGAACAGCCACAATTACCCAAATAAAACTATTACTATATTCGGCCACAGATCATAAATAGAACTTAATGGATTTTATTACATCCTAGGAAGCAAGAGTTGCAGAAGGAAAAGTATTACTAAGGGTGCACTGCTGCTACCTATCAATTTCTCCTGAACACTCAGCACTTAAGAACTAGCTGAAAAAATATGCTGCTCCTACAGCATAACTATTTCAAATTCCCCTTTGAGCTCTTCCCTTTTAGCCGACATGCACGGTACATTTTAGCAGCTGAAAATTAAAGGGTCACAATATTGAGCCTTCAGGTATCAAGTTCACAATGGAAATAGCAGCTGACTCAGAAAGGTTGCCACTGAGCACTGCAGCAATAATTCTGCTGCCTCAGAGCTGGAAGCAGCTCCCAAACGTGAAGTTTGTTATTTAACTCAGTGAGAAATGAAAGAAAATGTTACAGTCATGGATTTATTCCTTCTGCAGCCTTTTGCAAACCATTTTCCAAGTCCAGAGCCACGCTAGGCGTTAGAAGCTTTAACTCTGGCTGCAACGTCCTCTTTGATCCAAATAACTCCCATTCAAGTGATGGGCCTGAATGAGGACTGTTCGTAGTTAAAGCCCCTGCAAGTTCTTCTGCTGGAGCACAACTTCCCTAAAATTTCACAGGAGGAGCCAAATGGGACTAGGTGCCTCCAACCCCACAGAAACCAGCTTGCAACAATAAAGCTAACACATAGAATAGTCCTCGGCCCAAGTGACCCAGTGAAGAGCTGGGCCATGATGCTGGGAAGGAGCAAAGGGGGCTTCTGTGGGCTCCAGAAACCAGCTGGTGACAAGGCTCCCCAACATGCTCCTCCTCATAACCCACGGGAGCAGAAATCTCACCACCCTCAGGGACTCCCCACCTGGCCCCACGACAAGGTAGCAGCCCAGGCCTGCTGTCATCTCCAAAATGGGTGCATTCATTTTCTTGAGGGCCTCCCTCATCTTCTCTAGTGGTTTCCAAAGGCCCACTGTGAAGTTCAGCCGAATCAATATTAATTTCTTTTATTTGGCAGTTTCCAAAACTATTTCTGATGGGCAGAAGGGAAGGAGAAAAGACAACCCTGCACCACACATGCAGCTGGGGCGCAGAGACCCCTCAGCCCTTCTGCACCGCAGTGCCCTGACTGCCAGGGAGAGCAGCTCCTGCCCCGCTGCATGTGCCTCCTGTGCCCCCCCAACACCTGTGTAAATGGCAAATGAATGCATGTACAGTTTACAAAGATCCTCTGCTTAAAGCAAATTTGCCTCTCAACACACAGCCAAACTCTCACACAATAAATTAACTATTTGGCAGCCACTGATCTACTGCTGGAGCCAAACCAATTAGGGTTTAATGTGATCCCAATTTCCTATCTCTGAGACTGAGGTCAGGGTGGGGGGGAAGGAAGGGGGGAAGAGGAGGGAGCGAGAGCTAAGTAAATCCCCTCCTGGTTTATAAATCCTGGCCAATCATCCCAGATAAACCTGTCACCCACAGCTCTAAATCTGCATTTGCACTCACACGCTCAAAGGGACGCGATGGGAAAAGGCACATTGGCTTCAGCAGGCCTGACTCCCAACATGTGTTTTCCATACTTGGGAAATTCAATCATTTAAAAAATATTTACCAAGCTTTGTCTTTAATTAGAAAAACATGACGACGGATAAGGAGAGTTATTGTTTCTAAGCTAGCAAAGTCAGAGAGCGCAGTGAAGTCACAAGATAAACCAAAGTACTGGCCCACGTATAATCTGCCAGGGGGGCAAACTTTTGGAAGATTTTTTTTTTCATCTCCCCTCAAAGCTGAATGCTTTACAGTGACAATTTATCAGTGGCTTCTTGGTCTACACCAAACTTAAACAGTGAGTAGGAGGGAGTACTCCTGCCCACAGATCTGCTAGACTGGGTGGTGTAATGCAAAAGAGCTTGAACAGGAGCTGGGAGGAACTACAGGGCCATTTGACTTCTTTGTGCTTTAACATCCAGTCTACAGGATCTCCCTGGATGCATGCAACTACCTGCAATTAGGTAAAAAAAAAAAAAAAAAAAAAAAAAAAACAACTTTTTTTCTGCAACCTAGACACAGTGAGATGTCCCATAGCCTTTAAAGAAGTATTAAATCAGTTTGCTGCTAAAGCATGACTCCCTTAAAGATTCCTTCCCAAGAATATGCCCAGGAAGCAGCCCCACATCTCCCATGCAATTGTGGAAAGGGCACGGAGGAAAGGGCAGGCTGCACCCATTCCAGCTTGCCCAGAAGTGCGGGAGCGGCCGCTGTTCCTTCTCCCACGGCTCGGCTGCCAGACCACGCGTGGGTGCTCGCTGCTCCCAACAAGGAGAGCCTGCGCTGGCCAGGCCAGCGGTGGGCATGTCGCCCGAGCGGCTCCTCTGCACTGCCCAGTACCGCCTGCCCCAGCTCAAGCCCATAGACGCCAACCGCCACTCAACCCAACGGCTCCCCACTGGTCCTTGGCCAGACCCACCAGCCCCCAAGCAGACCAACCAGTCTGACCAGCTTCCATCTCTTTTTTTCCTTTAGGCTTCCACATCTTCCCATTTTATTTTTTTTTCCTTCTTGAATCCTTCTTGAGCTACAAATGGATCCCTGCCTGTAATTTCAACCTCTCTTACCTCTCCACAGACTTTCTCCCTGCTCTCTCTCAGCAGTCTAAGCCAAGGTTATGCAGCAGCACCACACTAGAGCTGGGCCTTGGACCCTTGGTGCGGAAGCAGCCAAATCTTAGTGAGGGGAAGCTTATACCCAGGTCTACTGAGGACACTGTTACACCCACACACTCCAGAAAGTACCAAGCACATCCCAAGGCATGAGAGAAATACTGTCCACTGCTATACTGAAATACTGCCACAAAGAATCATGTCACAGCAGCAATAATGATACGGAGTAAACAGACTCTCACAGTCATGCTCTCTTCACGAGATCCCGTACAAGACCTGCAAGCCCTGGGGTGAATTTTTGCACACATTGAAGCCATGGGAGCTGGCTGCAACGAGGTCAAAGATGCAGCAGGCACCATGCTATGGAGTTACCCACCAGCTGAGAACAGGCAATTCCTTCTCCGCCATGCGATTTTAAATGCATCTGCAACAGTAAGGAGCATACACATATGGAGTATGTATGTATGGTGGAGATGTCCCAGGTGATACATTTGGAGGAACCTGCTGCTTACAGAAAGCAGGTCCACGATTAGGAAGTGATAGGCCAAATCCCCAGGGAGCCGAACGAGGAAAAAAAATGATGCATTTCGTGCAGTGAGAAGCAGCTATTTACGCTAACAAACTCTTCTGCTCAGCCCACTTTGAGAAAGGCAGTAGTACTCCTCCAAGCACTCACTAAGTATTCAATTGGTTAAGACATTTGCAGAAAAAAAGGCTAATGTTACACTTGTCACTCAAAATCATATTTGTAATTTAAATGAGAGAATTTTGTAACATTTAAAAAAACTTCGAAGTGTCATCTATGGCTCCAAAGTCAAGGAAGCAGCGTGCCATTTATTTTATGAAAATATCCCTGTAACCCAACGTTGAAGGCTATTATCAAATTGTATCTTAAACTTCAAGATAAATCTACATTGGAGAAAATCCCTGCCTGAGTAGTCTGATCCCTTAAATTATACCAAGATTACAAAGCACATCTTTAAGGAAACATATGTGCACATTTTGACAAAGTCCTATTCTTAAATAAGTTATTACCAGTAATGCTTCTATCTCTCTAGAAAAGCATGAAACAGAGTAAAGAAAGTTTTAGCTGAACTGTAAGGTCAGGATTGATTATTTGAAGTCCCCAGAGACAACCAAAAAGGCATCTGAGAAAACCAAAAGCCATCCAGCGACATCTAAAGAGCTCAGTCAAAGCTGGGTGCGTGCATGGGGTACAACAGGGGTGAGTGGGAAGGCAACCGTGACACCAAAAAAGTCTTCTGCCATGGACACTCATTGGTAAGAAGCAGGCACAAGTGCCTTCAGGAAGATGGTTTACTTTATTTGGAAGAGTCCCAGGTAGATCACTTGTCTGGTTTCAGGCACTGGCTCCATGAGATTTTGTATCAGAGCAGGAGAGACAGGTTGGCTTCTCACTTGCCCTAGTTTCACGGCTGCTTCTTTCAAATCAAAGCGTTTACCTCTGATCCATGCTAGGAAAAGGAAAACAAGAGCAACCTTTCTTCCCTCTGCCATTTCAGAGGTTTATTGTAAAATCGGGAGGTTTTTGTAGCCTTCGCAGCTCAGCCGATGGAAACCATGCTCAGCTCACACACTCCACCACAGTCCTCCTTCTAAGTGAGTCAAACCCACAAGTTCCACCTGAAATACATACTGTTTTCCATCTCATGCTCAGAGAAGCTGCAAATCAAGTAACACTTTTTCTTTGCTCTGATGGCTTTAAAAAGTCAGTTTATTGCACTCTCCCTAATGCTGGTTCAAGGGAAGAGTAACATCTTAAATCAGTCAATTTACAGTATATAAAAATCAAGTCCCTCAAAGATCAATTTGAATTTCTGCATATTGGAAATACCCATGCAAGAAACACATGTCCATAAGGGAGTTAGTATGTGCCTTAAACTAATATGGAATATTGTCAAGTTTCAAAGCAGTCCCCCATTTCTCCTTCCTTTCTGGATCATTAGTTTCACAGTAAACATTGAAGCATTTCGTTGCATTACATCCCCATAGCAATCAAGGAACTTCCTAGTGTAGCCAGTAACTATGTTCATAATACAGTGGGAATCACCGGACAAATAACCAAACTAATCATATAATTTGTGCTTATAAAAGTTACGAGTTTATGCCTGATTATTTACTTTCTAGACACTAAAGGCAAAATCCAACAGTGTTCCTGGTCAGACGCTAGGTCCACTGACAAGGATGTGAGTGAAGCCTTGTGCTAGTATTTGGTCCGAAAACAATAACTGGCACTAAACACAATATTGCTACCTGCTCCCATCTATCTGTAAAGCTGCTAACACATATTCATGTGTTTATCCTTACAGAACAGCTGTACAGCTCATCAGTATTATCATTAGCACTTTACCAAAGGAAAGCTGAGCCACATACTAAAGCAGCATTAAAAATGATGCTCAAGCTGCAGCTGAGTCATCTGAAGCTTCCTCTCCACCCCGGGCCAGATGTTGGTCACCTCGTGCCAGATGTTGCCATACTTGCTAGCATAAGATCACATGTCATCACATCCTTACCTCATTCTGCCAGAGGGATGCAGATTAAAAGCCCTACTATCAGATGTGGTTTATACTGCAAAACTGAACAACTATATATGCATTTATACAAGTACCAGCCACAATCCAGAAAAATACTCAGCCACCTTCCCTGAGGGTCCAGAAAAGTGCCACAGCAGAGACAGAGACTGGTTTCACATCTCCCTTCTGAAGCTAAAGCTCTAAATACAAGATCACTCTTCCCCTTAGGTTTAATTCTTTCTAGGTAGGATTTTAAAGGACTGTCCTTCCTCCCAGAGCTAAGTTTAAGAGACTCAGGGAACCTCACCCATCTCTGCGTATAAAGTTGAGCTGCACCACGGATAAACAAACTGGATGGGATTTGTTTCATTTAACTCACAGTTGCCAAAGTTCAAGCCAGTTACCCTCATCTCCCCTTACAGACGATGAAAAAAACCAGACACCTCTGGAGTGTAATTTATCTCCTCCAAGGAGAGGTGTCTAAGACAGGTGAGACAAATCGTCCTCCCAGTGCTTGCTTCTCCATGATTGTAAAGGGAGCTTGGAGAAACTGAGTTCAGACGTACAGGTCTAACTTTTGGCCACTCAGCTTAAAGCAGGTATCTCACCCAGGTTCCTTCTGCAAGCTCTCTTTTTCAAGTCAGAGTCAAAATGAAGAGCCCTCCCTCACAATCAGCTTAGGAGCGCCTAAATCAGATACCATGCTTCCGGACACCCGTTTTCATGTTAACACAGCTTCCTCGCTGCAATCTCCTCTTCCTGCAGCAGCTAGGTTTACCACTGGGTGTTTTAAGTGTGCGTGCTTCAGCATACCAACACACGTAACTGCTTTAAAGGCGTAACAGCCTCGCTCTCGCAGCATCTCCGTGCATCGTACCCCAGCGGCACGGCGAAGTATTCACCCACCCTCTGCAATTTCCATCACTTGGCAATTCCCTCTTATTGGGAATGTAGCTTTCAGGGCGATTTCCACATTAACGCTGGCCTCTATCTTTGTGTTGCTTCTCTCCAAGCAACCACATTTTGTTTTAAAGTTCCCTCAGAGCCTCTGAGCTTTAGGACACGCTTTTACCGGTTGTCCTGTTTCACTGAGCTAAAGCTCTTCAAGAAAAGCACATGGAGGCCACGACCGAGCCCTTGCGCAAACGGACCACGTCTGACAGGTGCTCGAGGACATCACGCAGTGTCACCTCGCCGTGGCAGCACCTCATCCCTCAGCCTAGGACGGCTCCAAAGCCGTTCTCAGTGCACCCGGTTCTCCGCAGACAGACAGACAAACGCGGCCCGCAGGAATGGATGAGAAGACCCACCGGGAGGGTCAGGCACGTGCTAAGCCCCCGCCCGGCTCCTGGGCAGCAGCAGCGCACTCCCCCGCACGCTCGCCAACCCCACTGCCTCCAGCGAGAGCGCAGCTCTGCTGGAAACAAACCTCCCGTTCCGAGGAATTCACGGAAGCAGAACTCCCGTGCACCCCCCTCCTCGTCCCGGCACCGCGCGCGGGGCCGCGGGCCCGTCCGCCGCACGGCGCGTCGCTGCGGGCCGCGCAGGGGAGCCGGCGCCGCCGCGGCGCCTCCGCCGCGCGCAAACAAACCGCCCCCGAGCCGGCGCGCGGGCGCGCTCGTGACACCGCGCTCAGGGCCGCCGCGCTCCGCGCCGCGCCGCGCCGCCGGCAGCGGGGGGCGGCGGGGGCGAGCAGCGCTGCGCCCGGAGGCGCTGCCCGGCGCGGCCGCCCCGCAGCCGCCGCCGCTGCCCCCGCCCGGCCCCGGGAACGCGGCCCAGCTCAAAGAAACCAACTGAGCGAGCGAGCGAGCGAGCGGCCTCTCCCCCCACCCCCCCGCCCGGCTATTTTTAAGCGGGATCGGTTCCCGACGGGGAGCCCAGCGCGACGGCCCAGGCGGCTCTGCCGGCACAGCCGGCCGCGGCGGAGCCCGAGGCAGGGCCGGCCGCGGCGGGGGCCGGCAGCGCCGAGCCGCGGCCCCTGACGGCGCCAAACCGCGGGCTAAACACAAACTAAAGATAAATACGCGCGCGCGCAGCCCGGAGAGCCGGCGGGAGCGCGCCCGGCGCCGCCCGGCCGCCCCGGCTCCGCCGCGCCGCGCCGCGGCTCTTACACTGGCAGCCCCGGGGATCCCACCACGGCCCGGCTCCTCCGCGGCGGCGGCGGCGGCGGCGGCGGCGGGACGCCACGGCCCGGCCCGGCCCCGCCCCGCGCGGCGCGGTCTGGCCCGGCCCGGCCCGGCCCGGCCCGCCGTGACGCGCCGGGGGCGCGGCCTGGCCCCGCCACCGCCCCTGCTCGCCGCCCTCCCCCTTGCTGCCCTGCCCTCCCCGCCTCGTCCCGCTCCCGGGCCCGGCCCCTCGGCAGCCCTCGGTCTGCTGCCGGTGCCGGCCCTGCTCCCCGCGGCGCCTCCCGAAGCCCCCCCGCCGCGGAAGGTCTCACAGCACTTCTTCCTTTCCACAAATGCATCAGGGAGTCTGGTCATGTGAAAACCCAAGTCAGAACTGAGATGTGAGTAGTTCAACTCTGGCAAAGCCCAGTACTTGAGTGCTGCTTACCTGTGGCGAATACCTCAAAGCCTGGAGATGCCAGAGTTTGTGATCATGAGAGCTTCACTAACTGGAAGTTCTCTTTGTCCCCAGATCTGCCTGGGGTTTGTGAAGGCTGAGAATACAACGTCAGCCTCATGCTGACATCTGCTTGGCATCTGAAAACCAAGCATGACTCTGCTCAAATCCTACAGGGATTTGGAGTGATAAGGTACATATATGGTGCTGAAACCAGGGACCAGGACCCAATCTCCTGTCTTGGGTAAATGCCAAAGCCACCAGTTGGCAAGTCATGCTGGTACCAATGGGCCTGTGGCTTTTGACTCCCTCCCAGTCCAGAGGTTCAGCCTTGGCAGAGCTTATAACCAGGAGTGCTTTTAGGGTGGAGTAGGAGAGGTAAACTGACTGCCCCAGGGCACCATCCACCTCTGAAGCCACTGCCTTGGTAAGTCAATGAAAGCTGTGTGAGCCCTACTCAGCTCTTGAAAAGAAAAAGAAAGGACTGGAGCACTTACCTGCTGATGGGGGTCAGGGGATTGATTCCCAGTAAGACCATGCTGCCAACAGACTGGGTTTAAAGCTCCTACAGTTCCTGTCCCGGTTGGTGCTGGGCAGCAGCCTGGTAAAAGCGCAGCTCTGGGTGTGTTACTGCACGGCCTGTGAGCTGCCGTGCACGGCAGTTTGGCAGCTCTTAGCTCTGGCCGTCCAGGAAGCCAAGGTCTGGTTTTGAGCCTGGATTTCATTTTGCTGGCCAAGAACAGCCATCTCTTGGGCTCAGAAGTCTTTTGATGGAGCAGATCCAAATTTGTGCTAAAACAACAGGTGTTGTCATCTAGTTACACTGCCTGCAATTTAACTTTGCAGTTTTACATCCTATTCTTGAGAGGTACCAGTGCTTAATTTGACCAGCCCATCCATCAGAGCCTGCATCCCCTGCATGGCTCTTATCTCTTACCAGGTTGTCTGAAGCTTGGCTCTGGCCCCTGTGTTTACAACTATTTTAATTTCAGTGTCATCTACAGCCTCGCTGTGGCCAAATTTATGCTAGTGGGGCAGAAAGAGATGTTGTGCAGGGTGCTGATAAGGGCTTTGTTTTTAATTTAGTTAGTCTTGAAAGACTGAAAACTCCAGAAGAGCGGAAAGTCTGGCTCCCCATTCACAGGGAAACGTTGCTGCCTCAGCACTCACAGATGCTTCACCAACATGACAGAAGCAGTTCCACCAACCACCTGGAAGGGCTCCATGGCTGCAGCAGGCAATCTCCCCGAGGCTCCCTGAAGAGCTCGCCCGGCTCTGGAGCCCTCCATATGCCGGAGCACTTGAACATGAGATGAGAACAGCTGTGCTGACAGTTTTGTGCCGTTGCTACCCTGCTCTGCGTCTCATCCCTCCTGCTCTCCTCTGCTGGGCAGCATGACCTTGAGGGTGGTGCCCTAGTTTAGAGGTGGAGCTGGTTGGGATAGGGAGGAGGAGAGGAGGGATAGGAAGGTGCAGCCAGCTGCTGCAATGCGTCCCATTGCCCTAGGGGGAAGTTTTGAAGGAGAAGCTAGCAGTGCGGCCAACTGTCTTGTCTGGGGCTGAGGTCTCAGCTGGGCTCCTCAAACGTCCCTGGAATAACTAACAGCAGTAACAAGAGGCAGCTCTGGAAAGCACCACAGAGTTCCCAATAAAATATTCAGAAATCTCAATATTTCCATTTTCTCTTCTCCCCAATAACCAGGGACCCTTTCAAAATAGATAAAAGCTTTGCTTTGAATTTTGCACATCTTGGAGAACGTTTTCACTTTCCTTTCTGAGGAACAGCTTTAGTATTGGCCAAGATAAAGCCACAATGTGCAAGGACCAGCTCCAGTAACGCGTTTGTGTTGCTCTCATATTTCTAAAGATGAAACAGCTGCAAAGGGAAACTCCAAGAAGGAAAAGGTTGTGCTAAATAACACTTGTAATACCAACACTATATCACAGTAGGATACATAGAGAGCCTGGTCTTGCAGATCTCAAGGCCAGTGAAAGATGTAGGAGCTTGGGCCTGCAGCTTTGGAGACATTTCTGTAGTTTGTGCAACTGCCTTATGGAAACAAACTAATTTTGTAAATGTGGTCATCCTGCCACTCTTCCAGTGAGCGTGTTTTACACGGACAGAGAGTGAGGAGCATGCCTGCTTCCTGCTGGGTCACATGCAGGGTGCCTGTGAGCTGAGCTGGCTCATCCCTTCTCCTGCGCTGCTGTCAACAGTGACCACGGAGGGCTTCCTGCTCCCACCTGCAGCCTCTGTCCCCTTGTGCTGAGCCTAATGCTGGGCTCCAACATATGGCTGAGATAGGCTTCCTTTGCTTCCTGGGCTCCCATAGCTCCATACGACGCTCTGCGTGTGTGGGTTTGGTGTGGGAGGTTGGCAGTTTTCCTGTGTTTGTGGTGTCAGCATCTCACCTGCCTTCTCCACGGCCTTTCTGGGACGGTGCTCCCCATGGTGCCCAGAGAAGGCAGGAGCCCTCGCTCTGGGTATGTATATGCCGCTTTAGGCTGGGTCCCGTCCTGCACCTCTGGATTTCCTCTCCATCTCTGGAGAGCAATTTCACGCTTGAATAACCAATGTCCCTCTCCACCTAGGGTAAGGATTGTGAACTCAGGTAATGAGCTGGGTATGTCTCATGGTTTCTGGAGCAGAGGAAAGTTTGGAAAATGCGAACTACCATCAAAAGTAGAGGTCAATTGCAATTTTAGCTCTACTGATGCACAGAGCAGTTTTTATTTGCTCTAAGAGGGAAAAAATCCAGCCTTTATGACTATAGATTTATGTTCTGTGTCCAACAGAGCAACACCTGTTCACTTAGCTAATGTTTCTATATGTCCTTGAAATAGACTTGTAAATTAGAGGGGAAGATCTATAAGCACATGGACTTTATTTGGAACCCTTTTCTTTTTGTCATTTAAAAGTGATGTATTTAGAACGGGAGATAAAAGTCTTCTCGGCCCAATGCAGTGTGTGTGTACACATCCTGGAGAGGTGGATACATATGTATAAATATGTATCGCACCTGACTGAGGATCCACATTTTTACAAACAGCGCTTTTAGGACTATACACAGCCACGTTAAACACATTATACACCTGTGGTCAAAAAACCTTTAAAGTAATCAGATTGCAAAACAAGCACTCCACAAAATCAGGAAATACCCTTAACATCTTTAATTGTGCTATCACATTTAATTGTATATTGGACAAATAGTCGAGTCATAGACTCTCTTTTCCATTGGGGCCTTCTTTATTTGGTGCACTGGGGGCAATGCTTGCTGTATGAGCAGCTACCTGGTATTGTGTTTTCTCTTGTTCCCTGGCATTACGTGCTAATGGAGCTATGTGCTGGCAGCAGAATTTCTGATTTTTTTGGTGTCAGGAGGGGGTTTCTTGAGGGGCAGGGATCAGACCCCTGTCCTCTCAAGGGGCTGCTGTTGCTGCTGCCCACCCTTGGCCTTTCTGGGACACAGGCACCAGATCTCCTGGTGGGTAGCCTGAAGGTGAAGGCCACAAGTTGGGTCACCCTGTGGGAAAGGTTCATTCTTGGTGACTCCTGGGTCTTGGTGACAGGGCCAGTTCCTGGGTAGCACGACATGGTGCTGTAAGTAACTGCAAAGCAGCCTTCTGGGTTTGCTCCCTTGTTTCACTCACTGGGCTCTTTCCAGCTTCGCTGCCTGCTTTCTTTGGTAAGAACTGGTTTTCAAAACAAGGGAAAATAAAAGTTTAGTACAAAAACAGTAACACAGGAGAGAATTGAGTTAAAGGAGAGACAGACAGTTGGTATCAGAAGGGAAAGTTTTGAGCTTGATGGAATTTCCCCAGGTTGGTTGTGGTTCTTGTTATCAGTGTTTCACATTAGAGGAACTGCCACAAGATGTGAAAGTGTACAAAGGAAATGAAACCTTGCCCAAAGTGGCAGACATGCCCGGTTGGAGGAGGATGGGGAGATCACAGAGCAAGAGCCACTCAAGGAGAGGAGGAGGAGGATGAAATGTGGTAGTACGATTTGCACAGTCACGCACTCTGGGAATAGGACCATCAGCTCTGACATGATGACAGCAGAGGACCAAAGGCTGCTGTGCCCTTGCAGTCCTTGGTGCTCCCGGCCTTGTGCCCTCCCCCCAGGTCTTGCCCCCTTGCACACGTTAGTGGAGATCCATTGCTCTGCCAGCCCATGGCTGTCCCCAAGCCATGTCATGATGCTCAGGCACCACATTGCCCAGTGCAGCAAGTGCAAGCTTGACAACAGGTTTGAGGTCATGCAAAACCCCCTGAAACCAAAATGAGCTCGAAACTGCCTGCACACAGAAATGCCTGTCTAGGTACTCAGTCCAGGTGGGAGGCAGAGTGCACAGCAAATACCAAGCACAAACAGGCAATAATTCTTCGATAAAATTCTTCCAGAATGGAAATGTGGGGTCATATTTATAACACAGGTCCCTTTCTTCAAATATGAACATTTGAACCTGATAGTGTCCAACCCATTTTGTAAATCATAATCCTGTCCCTGAAACAATCTCAAACGTCCTTTGTTTGCATATTCAAGCTGACGGGTGCCTGCTGCAGCTGTAAAGTTGGCAAAACTGTCTTTAATATCATATTTGTTTTCCAAAGGCCATCTGGCTGCATTTCTTCATTGTTTGAGAAACCAGTGACATTGGCAATGCTGCATTACCAGAAAGATACCCAATGCTAGGAGAATAAACAACTGGAGAGGCAGAAAACAGACATGTGAGCAGTCCGCTGTCAGGGCCGAGTGTCGGCGATCTGCATCTCCTCATGAGATCTGTTGTCCCTCATCTTCCCTGAGATGAGTGAATTCTTTGCAGCCCTTCTGGATCTCAGGAGATAGCAAGCAAGTCCTATTCCATGTCATCTGCTCCTGCAGACCACCAAGCAGTTGAGCAGCAGCGAGCAGCAGGGAGTGGAGAAGGGCTCTCTGCCCTGGCCGCGGCGCTAGCTGAGCCTCGCTCTTTTGCAGCGAAGGGTTTCAGTTCCGGGTTTCCCACCTGGTACATGTAAAACATGACAACTTCCACAGTGATGGCTTTCTGCCAGGAACCGCAGACTTATTCACTGTATGCAGTGTAAGGGAACTCAGTGCCAGGCAGGATCGGGCCAAGGCAGTGCAAAGTCAACAAGTTAAGGCAAGTCATCAGGCCCTGCCTTCGGTCTGATAGACAGAAAGAGTTGAGGAAGGCCCAGACTGCGCATTGCTTTGGGCCTGTCGTACAACAAAGTTACTTGCTTTGCCGTGCAGCTTTGGTTGTGGTGCTGGGCCTCTTGGTTCAGCTTGCCATAAGCCATGTGGTCTGCTCTTCTTCACACAAGACAGCTGTGCTCCTGGAGATACCAGGATCCCTTTGAGTGCTGGGCAGTGAACGTGGCTGCCAGGAAGAAATCTCTTTTGTGACCAGTGCTAAACCACAACGCCTTCCTCGAGTCAACATTTGAGATGGGACAATCCCAGTTGGGTCCTCAGTCTCCCCTTTGCACTGCAGTGTCTGATGAAAACCCTGCTGCTCTCAAACCCATCTCCCCTCCATTAAATGGCACCATCTGCCATGGTTTGGCTGGCTGCCATTGGTGGCAGTGTTGGTCTTTCTTGGGTATCGTCTTGCTTCTGGTTTCTGCTATGTTCTTTGGGGGCAAACATACAACTCTAGCTTGATTTTAGGAGAAGATCTGCACTCTCACACCATGCCTGAGGAGCTAGTCCCTTCCCGAGTGGTGCTCACCCGTTGTTCTGAGGTATGCAAAAAAGTCAATATTGCCATTTTTGCATCTCAGCAAGCATTCAGGCTTGAGTTTCTTGTCTGGAAACTTGGCTTTGAACCGGCTGAAGGAGGCGGGGGAAGGGGGGCAGTCTGTGTTTTCTTCTGGCGGTCAGGGTTGGGTGTCCCTAGGAGGCAGCAGGAATTGCTGCCGGTGCCCACCTTGGCCCCTAGTGCAGAAAGCTGCGCTGAGGCTCGGAGGCCAGTGCCATGCGAAGGTGATGCTGTGGGTTGTATGTGGTTCGCAGTTCCCCCCACCAGCGGGCCCAGGATTAGCAGTGCGGGTCGTACCTGGCTGCAAGGTGCACATCTGGGCCAACTGCAGATCTGCAGCCACAGGAACAGTTTCTAACTGTGCAGCTTTGGACTCTCAAACCACCCCCTATTTTAATTTCAAAGTAGCACTAAACTACCTCTGTACCTAGCCTTGCAGGCTGCCTGCCATCTGGCACAAGCAGAACCAAGTAGAGCTAAATAAATGTTAAATACATACTAATACCATGTGACAAGTAGCAAAAGGCAATGACTTCAAGCTTTAAGAGTCTGGATATGTAAACAGCATCCTGAAATTAATATTTACCTTTTAAAGCAAACAAATATTTGGGGTGTTTCGTAGTTGTTCTGCCTAGCAGATGCCAAGAACAACAGCTTGGTACTGCAGGGAATTGGCTCAACAGCTCAAGGGACAGCAAACTCCCTAGTAGCCCCCAGACTGAGAGGTCAGAGCCGACCATCCCTCTCTTTTCAAGCAGATAAATTCGCACCAGCACCAGACCAACCCTTGCTCAGGGGCTGCAGCCTCTAAAGAGGAGGGGGAAGCGCTGGTTTCAGCGACAATTTGAACAGCAGATGGGCCTGAAGCCGGAGGAGCCGGAGCCGCTCAAAGGAAACTCTCCTCCGCGGAGGCCTCGCGCTGGGGAAGGAAGCAGGGCTCCGTGGGGCCAGGAAACACAGCTGCCCCCCGCCTGCTGCGGAGGCCATGCTCCCCCTCCAGCCGTACCCTCGTCCACCTGGACGGCACAGGGCAAGTCGTCCAAGTTCTCCCCTGCAAGGGGAGCACTGCAGCATGGCGTTTTCAGATCCCCACTGAAGCCCTGGCATGCTCCAGTAACTGAGCTCCCCTAACTGAGTCTCCAAACAAATGGAGGCAGGGGTGGGGGCCCTGCTTCTTTTCAGTTTTAATAGGATGTTTTTCGGAAGGGGAAAGAGCTTTTAGGTGTGTCTTGCATCTCACAGATTCTGCCTCTTCTCCTAATTCACTCCTGAGCTTCATCCTTGGCGCCGTGCTTTCCTTGCTCCTCTTCCTCCAGGCAGGCCACGGGAACCCCAGGCTGGAGCTGGGCAAAATGCATGCCTGAGTGCGATGCTGGGGCTGGTGCTGCTCCGGGGGCCGCCTCGCGTGTCCCAAACCCTGCTCACCAGGGCATAGCAGTCCTGTGATTAACACCCACTTGCGGAGGCCGTTACCTGCTGGGCACGGCAGAGCAAGTCTATTAACTCTGGCAGCGGGGGGGGGGGGGAGTAAGGCTCAACCGCCCCGGTAAAAAAACACCTCGTCTAGGGCTGCAGGGGAAATAGAGATGCCAGCAAGGCTGAAAGCCAGCCCTGCTCTGCGGCAGCGGGGCTGTGGGGGTCTCCGCCACCCCAGGAAATGGGGAAGCTGATTGCCGCAGGGAGGCAGGAAAAGGCTAATTTAGTCGAATGGTTTCAAAGCCCCGCGTGAGTCCGTTCATACCAGAGTGAAGCCTGGATAAGCCCGCTGCTAATTGCCCAGATAAGCCCGCTGCTAATTGCTGTGAGTACACCATTGCTCAAACTGGTGCAATCTGTCCAGCGAGGAGGCAGCGGGCAGTCAGGACCTGGCCTTTGGCGAGCCCTGGAGGGCTCCGGGGGCCCTCTCATGCCCTCCAGCTCTGGCACCCTTTCTCCTCCCCTGTGACATGTCCCTGTGGGAAGGGATCACCCCCAGGGTGCTCTCCTTCCCGCAGGGCAGCTGCCTCTTGGCTCTCCCGCAGCAGCTGGCACCTCTGCTCCCCAGCACTGATGTTCCCAGGGGAATTATTTCCAGCTTCAAAGGCGAGGCACGAAACTGCAAGAAATATCAGACGCATCCAGCCCGCAGGGGCTGCCCCAGCCTGGAGCGCCGAGGGTTTCCAGAGTGCTTGTGCACAAAACACAGAAAAGATGTGCGTTTGAGTAAAAATTAACGTGTGGTTCCTTCGGACTGGGCCTAAGCCCAGCTCCCTGCGACAGCCCCGGGACTCGCCGCAGGGACCTGCTCTCCTGGACTGGCAGCAAGCGATGCCTCTGGCTGCCGACCTCGAATTGTCCCATTGGGTTAGGACTGGCCCCATCGGTCCAAAAGACACGAAAGGCGAGGATGGCCCACGGTTCGCAGCTAAACCGAGTGTTCTAATTTACGTTGCAAACATCTCCTTAAAAATAAACCTCTCTGCATTTAAAATGCAAGCAAAATGCTGACTGTAGCAGGATCATGGAAATGCTAAGGTTGGAAGGGACCTCTGGAGATCACCTAGTCCAACCCTCAGTGATGTGAGAAATGAACTTTTGACTGTGGTGGCCTCTTTGGGAAGGGCTGTGAGGACGTTTCTGTGCCTCAGTCCCTTCGATTAGCTCCCTTCAGTGATGGGGTCACCCAAAGCTGGGAAACTGCTTGAGAGAAGAGGGGAGTTTTCCTCTTGGACCTTGTGACTTTGGAGAAAAGACAGGAGGAAGAGATCTGCTAGCTGGGAAGCCCGCAGGCATGTGGAGACTGGGAAACAACAGCCTGATCCAGTAGCTAGAACTCGTACTTCTCCTTACTTGACCCGCTCAAGTGCCAGAGATGCTACCAGAGCCATCCTCATTTCCGAAGTCTGCGTCGTGTTCCAGCACTCCTCAACTAAGGAAAAGCAATCTGCGATGCCGTTCAGTATCGAAAGACCCAATAGTGAGTAAAATCGTGAACCTCTGCTACTAAAATGGAAGGAGTCACTTCAGTTTTAAATAAAAAAAAGAGCCTCAATTAGAAATTAAGGCTCTGAATAAACAAATGCAGATAAATAATTCTCTATTTATCTGTGTGTCCTCCAAATTTGGAAAAATTGTCAGGTGCATGAGGAAGAGCCCTGCTCTGCTGCAAGTGGCCTTGTTTGCTGAGCGGGGAGGAGGACTCGGCCCCTCTTTGGCGCAGCGACCACAGAGCAGAACTGCAAAGCAAGAGGAAGGGGCATGAGTTAGGTGAAGTTTTCCTGCCTGCCGATTTCAACCACTGACTTAAATCGCTCTGCCCTGCCCATTTCCAGCTTAACACCAGGTTTTGTCTGAGGAGCGCTATCCCCCGGGGTTTCTCTAGATATTTCTCACCTGAGTAAAGCCAGAGAGCAGCAGTGCTGTTACCTGCAGTGAACTCAGGACGGCACGAAGGGGTTTGAGCCCTGGTGCTGCCGGCGCTCCCCGCAGCGCTGGGGTGCCGGGAGGGGAGTGTGGCTGGGCGGCCATGGGGCTGCAGCGCCCCAGGCAGTGCTGTGGAGGCGGAGGCACCTGCCGGGCGCCCCATCGCCGTCACGACGGTGTCAGGCCTCAGGTGCCCTTGCTCTCGGGTGGGGAGGGGGGCCTGCAGACCCCTGAATCTCCTGCAGCCTCCCTGGGGTCACCGGCCCATTTGGGGGACACCAAGGGGTGGCAGAGAGCCTCGGCAGCTGGGTCTCCAGCGCACGGGGAGGCACCAAGCCAGCGGGCGCAGCAGGGGAGATGACCGGAGCCTGGCAAAGTCCGCTCCCCCCCCCCCGGCCCGTCCGACCCCCAAGCGCCCATGCGGCGCTTGGTGCTTCACCTAGCCTGGTGCCCGGCAGCCAGCCTGCGCCCCTCGCTTTTCTAGAAAGCTCTGCCGGAGGAGAGCCCACAGCAAGCAACCCCAGCCCCTGCCCCAAGGGGCCCCGAGGGCGGCTTCTGCTTGGGCACAGGGAAAACTTCAGCTGGGAAACGCTGTTTGCCACCATGGTGAAATTTCACCTGGGAAAAGGCAAGGGAGCAAGGGTACAACATTTTCCTTCCAAACCGAAGCTTCATTTTCTAGTGTAAGCTGCAGAACTGAAAAGCAGCAGCAATTGAAATAATGAATTTCAGGGTTATCAAATTTTTAAGTCTATTAAATGGTAAATTTGGAAATGTCATGATTTTTCTGACTGCTCAGCACAAAACTCAATCTGGAAGTGTCAGCATCTAAACCCCCATCAGCTCTGCGAGCCTGAAGGACTCACTGAGGCGTCACCATCCCCATCCCCACTAGCAGGAGAATTACATTTCCCTGCTGTTGCCTCTGGGAGGTGTGTGTGGGGGGGATGTTCAGCTACACCCCCTTTTGCCTGCCCTATGGAGCCAGAAGGGCAGACACCTTCCTCCCGTATGATTCCCTTTTGCTCTGGCCATCTGCCCCACCAAGCTGTCCTTAGAGAGGGGCCCAATCAGAAACCCAATTTATCAGCCCCTGGAGTCATCGGCCCTGGTGGCATCTCCGACTGACACCTGAGACCCGACTTTCTGCATCGCGTCAGAGCCCAAAGTCCCGGCAGGGTCAGCCTGTCTCTGGCCGCCCCGGTCGCAGGCGGACACCCCCTCGGCCGGGGCTTGCCGCTCGCTCCCGAGCTGTGGCTGACACCGTGCGCGGCCCCCGTGCCCATGTTCAGCACGGCAGCTCCGGCAGGGAGAGGTGGGGACCGCTGCTGCTCTGCAAAGACCATATCAGAAATGATTTCCTGACAAACAGTGCGGCTCATTGTCTGCTCTCATTTACAAACTGCTCCACACCAGCCATTTGATATCCATTACTACAGTTACAAACAACCCACAGTAACTCTCCAGCTGGTCAGCTCCATCCGAGCAGCACTGCAGCCATTCAAGGATGCCATATGGTACCAGAGTTTCCAAAGCAGCATTGTCAATCAGCCTTATTAATTTCTGAGTTCATTTATTTTCCTTTTAGGCATTTTTTTTATATATAAGACAGAGACACTTCTCTGGCCTTAATTTGGAATATGCAGCTTGACAGAATAATTGAAACATCTAAATCTACAAGGCAGCTGGCAGGGAAAGGAGGAGCCTGAACTCCAGAGAGCAGACCCCGGAGTAATGGTGCTCATGTAAGACCTCGAAGTGTCTCTTACCATATATATACCACAGTGCGTGCCACAAGAATATTAAAAACCCATTAGATCAAGAGTGCCGGACATGGCTGGCTTTTTGCTGCAGATGGAGAGTTGCTAATGGACGTTTCCCTTCGATCTTTACATCTCCTTTGAGCTATATTTATTTTTTTCCCCCGAATGTTTTGGAGCCTCTGGGTGGTATCATCAGAGACAGCTGCATACGCCGATGAGCCACCCGCTCTCTCCGTGATGTGCTGCCATCCAGCAGCGGGTGCATGCCCGTGTGCCTGGTGCCACGATGTGCTGCACAGCCAGGTCTACACAGCTCCATGAGCTGAACCTTCCCTCCTGGGTGATTTACGAGGAGGTACACTTCTCTGCCCGTCCCGTCCGTGCAGTACCGGCGCAGTCTGCCTGCGATGGGTAGCTGTCGCGCTGTGGCTGCTGCAAGTGGTGACAGCGAGGCAAATGGCCCTTCTCGAACATCCAGCACAGGTGCTGAGTGCTGGTGGTCCTGGGCCCTGGAAACAGGCCGGGTCGTGGTGACCCAGCATTGCCTCTTCTGTGCAACTGCAGCTGGCTTTGGGAATAGATGAGGTTTATTCTGCTTTGCTTTAGCATACAAAAGCAAAATCAGCAATCACCATAGAGGGATTTTTGCTTCTCTCCCATATTCAGGAGGACTCATGCAGAAACATGAAACTGTTGTTGTTGAAGACAGTGGATCTGTATCTGACACATGTATGGAGTGGAACTGAATTGGGCTTACACAGATCCATTTCAAGGCAGAACTGCCTCTTGGGCTGCTGATGCCTTTGACAGCATCCCCAAAGCAGCTGGAAGGAGGAACGAGCTGTGTTACCAGCATCCATACCACGGAGGGAAAGGAAACAGCCTTCCTGCTCTAACTGTTCTCAATGTGTTTGATTTCTGCTTCATGCTAAAATATATATTTAGTGAAATACTGGGCAGGACAGGCTGAGAAAAGAAAGGAAAATCCAAAAGCTCTTTGAGCTGCAGCCAGTGGACACCAGCCTGCTCCTAATGCTGTTACGCATATTGCATCGGATTATGTAAAAGCTCTTTGTTACTCCTCCCAGTTGAGGGCAAAGGCCTCAGCCAGGCCAGACGAGCTTGGAAGGTGAATATGCAACTGCACAGATGGCAGCAACAGAGCTTTGGCCTCCGTGAGCGGGAGACCACGTCCTAGGCAGGAGGACAAGACCAGTAACAGAGGGTTGATGCTCTGAGTATGTGGTGGCAAAGTGGTAGGAGGGGTCTCAGTCAGGCCCAGGTCCCCAGCAGTGCTCACTAGGGTAGGGGCTACCTAAGGTTTGCTTCCAGTAGCAGCAAGGTGACTAGCTGAGCATCTCCTGGGCGATGAAATGAAGCCGCTGCTCTCAGAAAAGGAAGGAGCAGGAGCAGCAGGGGAGGGAGAGCAGCTTTCGAGAAAAGCACCTTCCAGCAAGTGCAAGGGAGCGGAGGACTCCTTGGTGAACATCCCGGGGCAAAGGAGAGCTCAGGAAAGTGGGCAGTGGCTGGAAAAAGCAGCGTCAAAGGGCCGATGGCAAACGCAGCTGATGCAGAGGGAAGCTTGGCAGTGCAGAAAGAGACACCAGTGGTTGTGTCGGGGCTAATAACATGAGGCGCTGGGAGGACTGCATAAAGTGAGGGACTGGGGTAGGCAGCAAAGTAATCAAGAACTGAGGAGCACGTTGGGTTCAGGGGGGACAACAGAGAAGGAATGGCACTGAATAAGGTGCTACAAGCTAGGCAAATCACACCATGTCTTCTAGGCATACGGGGAAGGAGAGAAAGGAAGACACAAATACCATGAAGAAGGGAAGAGGAATGCATAATATGTGCCCTGACAAAGGCTTGTGAACAGACTTTTCACACAATGAATGCTCAAGAGAAAGAAGAGGTTAAATATACTTGGATAAATCAGGTGTGATAAATCACCCAGGCCTGGTGACATGCACAGGAAGAACAAATTCTGCACCATCAGGTGCTAGTTTAAGGAGGATGAGGTGATCAGGAGTGGGACAGACCTCCAAGGGCTGCAAAAGGCAAAGGTAGCACCAGGGAAAAGGGCTGGGGCTTCTGGGCCACTCCGCCTCCTTCTGGGGTCTGGAAACATGGTCTGCACAAGACCCCTAAGCCATAACTTGTAAGCACTACAGATCCCTCAGACAATGAAGAAATAATCAGAAGAGATGTCAAGTGCAGAGCAAACCCAGTTGTACCCTTTGATTCTCGGCCAAGCAGGGAGATTTGGAAGAGCAGTTGTGCAGAATGACTGTCACAAGTTCAGTACTGCTTGATATTTTCATTCAGGACCTAGATGACAGACTGGAGAGCACAGGCATCCTGACAGTATTGGGCTGGGAAGAGTCAAAAGCCTTTGGGAGAACCACACTGTAATTCACTGTGCATTATGCTGTCTTGCCCATGGAAGTGTAGATGGAGGTGTCTCACCACAGGCATCACAGCACAAATACACCGCAAGGTATACATCTCCAATGGCTTGCTGCTGGACTTGTGCAAATATTATATTGGCTTGGTGGGCAAACCCCAGCTCCAGCACAATGACTGGATCCTTCAAGTTGTCCTTTCTGCTGGGTAACATGAGGTATTACATCGCTGCAGCCTAGGCTGCACTGCCTGCTCACTTGGCCTGTGCTCAGCCTCACCACCAGGCCAGAGGAGCAGCCCACCAGGTCCTCCCCATCTGTGGTCTTTGCCGGCTACGTTCCACTCTGACAGCCATCCACAAACAATTGCCTACCATTACCCATGGGTGATGACCTTGGCTGGTTGTCTCTTCCCACAGGTCCCACATACTTGGGACATGGCTAGGTCCCAGTGCAGACCTGGCCATGCAGACAGTGCAATGAACACAAATTGACTCTGGAACCAGCTCTAAAATGAGAGACTACTGATGTGGCTGACTTTTTTTTTTTGGGGGGGGGTTGCATGTTTTGGAGGAGGCAATCTCACATTCTTGTTCAAGAGAGAGCTTTTCCAGCTGCGAGAAGTCAACTATGCACCTTTCTAGCCATGATATTGTCCTTCTGACAGGAATATTTGTGTTGTAGTTGCTTGTGTCCCACTCTGGGGTGTGTTAGGTTGCTCTGAGATGACTCTGAGGGTTATGGTCCATTCTTACTTGAATGGTTTTTCTTTCCTGCCCTGGCCAGGCAGGCCTTTCCTCTGGAGAGCTATGTGCAAGCCATTCCTTCCCAGCCTGTAAGTCCTGTAGTCCATTGGTGATCTCAATGTGAAAGCCACCAGACTTTCCTGGGCTCTCATGTCTAATAGTCTTTTCAGGTACAAAATTTGCTCCCAAGCATGGGAATTATGTCTCAGGCTTGGGGAACTCATCAAGGATACCTACATGACATGCTACAACCTCATCCAATTCCACACATTTTTTTTTTTTTTAACCCAGAGCAGTGGTAGTGTCTGTCTCTGGAGGCAAATACTTAGAATATTTCAGCCATCTCTTCAACTACGGGTGTTTGCTGGCATGTCAGATTCACTGTTTCACTTGCCTAAACCCATGAGAAGTGCAGTTTGTGATGCTTCTACTTACGTAGTGTCCTTGGCTCAGGCTGGGAGCCCTTTCCACCCCATTATTCACTGCTTCCATTACTTTTTGTATTATTCCAATGGATACACTTTGAAGGGTACATTGGGTGTGCAAGGGTACAGGGTGCGCTGGCTGAAATGTTTGATCTATTTCCAGGTATGATATCCAAAGACCATCTTCTACAGTTGTGTGTTTGTACAATACCCAGCACACTGGGGCCCTGGTCCCTACCTGGAGCCCTATAGCTCTGGTTTGATGTACAAATAACACAGTAGTCAGAAGGCTACAGGGCATGGTCTGTTCTCCACATGGTCTGGCTTGCAACTCCATTGATGAGTAAATATCCCCGGTTTGGTGCTGTACGGTTGTGACCTGGACCCACTTGCTGTAGCTGAACGTGGTAGTCACAGTGAAGTTGGGGCAGCAGTCTGAATCCCTCCTTGGCACCCTGCAGGCCATGTAGGCTGTGCTTATGTCACTGCCAGTTTTAATCTGGTTTCCTCTTACCGTCTGGTCCTCTGTATACAGATGAAGTCTGAATAGCCTGGCTCAGCACGGACTCCCATCGTCTAGCTGACGTTCAGTTTCCTGCTAGTTTGCTCCATATGCCGCTAATCTGAGGTTAGCACAGATATTTTTGTGGCTACATTTGCAGCAGATCTGTGCAGATTCCCATCCTTTGAGCCCTAACTCCCTCCCTCAGCTGGGTGCCCAGGGTTTCCAGCTGAAAAGGCTCATGTGTGGGGTGGAGTGAGTCCCTAGCTGCAGTGCAGAGGATCCACCACCTCTGCCCACTCCACCAGTTTGGCTGCAGACTGCCACCATTCCCACCTCCCTGGACAAGCATTGCCAGAGTAGGGTCCCCTGTCTTCTGCAGTAGTATCCACAGCATGTGTGTCCTCTCATGGTCTCTCTTTGCAGGGCTCGCAGACCTCCCTTCACATGTTGTTTATGACTTTTGCTTGAGTTTCTGATTTTCCCTTGTAATATTTCAGTTGATTTTCCATTGTATTTTCCCCTCTGGCTCTTGATGAATTATCTCATATCTTTCGCAGGAGGTTATTCACTTGCTTTGCATCTGTCTATCGCTCTGGCAGTGGGAGCCTTCTCAGCCTTCACAGCTGAGCCCCTGAGTCCTTGTCTCTGCTATAATCTATTGCAAATGAGTTCATCTTTCCAGATTTGATAGCGCCATGAGTCAGCCATTTTGCAGTTTGGCAACATGCAGCCGTATTGTTTTTCCAGATTCTTGATGACACTTGTTCAAAGCAGCCCTTTCATATGTGACATTTTTTGTGGGTTAGGAATATGTTGGGAGAGTTTCTTGGATTTCACATGAGTCCTTCCGGTCTGCTGCTGCTGTTAATCCAGATGCTGCCGGAACATGTGGTGTCTTTTGATTGTCCCACAGCAGAAAGCTGCTGCTCTTGTTTTTGTTTTCTTTTTCTGCAGCCCTGATGCAATTTCATAGTTTTCCCATTGTGCTCTAAGGAATGTCCATTTGCTAAACACATCCTCTTTCATGTCTCTGCCGAGAGCCACGGCTCTGGGATCTGGGCCACTTCTGCTGCTTTTGCTTAAGGTCCTTCTCCTCGCCCCCCGCCTCATTTTTTTGTGGGATTTTGATGTTTTCTCAGCATTCTTCAATCATGATTTCACATACCTCCTGGAGCTGACTCACTGCTGACACCATCTTCTTTGTGTACCAGAAGGAGAGCCAAGACAATATGACTTTATCGTCTTACTCCTTCCTCTGCCTCCACAGTTTCCTTTTCCCTCCAGCGCTTCCTGAAAAGTGGAGTTCTTGGAGTGTCACTGCTTCCTTGGGGGCTGCTCATCCCAAGTATGGCACACATCTTGTTTCACAAACATTTGGACATTTTGCTATGTGCTGCCATGAGCTAGAGCAGGGAATAGGTACTGGCTCAGTTCAGCCTCAGCTCAACAGTTACCATCGCTGTAAGTGATCTGGGACCTGAGTGTCCCTTTTTGAAGCCTTCCTGACAAAATTTGGAAACCTTGAAATTTCCCTCCCTGGTATTTGGGGGTGAAGTGCTTGGACCAGCTCCCCTTGTACCAGGATGGCTGTGTGCGTCGCCTGCCCTGTTTACTGGGGCACCTTCGGAAAGTGCAAATGCAACAGTGCATAGGACAGAGACTTAACTTGAGAAGTCAAGTGCTCTGCACTCTGTGTGAAAGTCAATTTGAGTGAGAGGTGAATTTCTGTGTGTGCGCATACACGTGAAGGGACGTGCACGTGTCTGCAGCATGGCCTGGAGGGCTCTAACGGCCATGCTAGGACTCCCCCTCTGAACTGCATACATGGCCACGATCACTCAGCCGTGATCTCCTCCTTCCCTTGACCCTTTGTACAAAAGGCTGGAGACCCTGGACCCTGGCTGCCGAGCTGGAGCAGCACCTTGGTTATCAAGTCGGGTCCAGACGGAAATAATCCACAAGCATGTGGAGATCTCAGACTCCTCTTGGCAGCAGCGGGGCTGGAAGATGTATCAGACTCGGACTATCTGGGCCGACTGTCTCAACAGCTGGATGGGGCTCCTTGGCCGTGCGAGAGCATGGGGCGGGGAAATGACTTGCCCCGTGGAATTGCCCCAGTGCGGGAGCTGGCCAGGGCAGTGTCGCGCACCCTTGCCACCCTGGGGCAGCCCACCCCACATACCTCGCAGCATCAGCCTGCTTTCCACCATGCCACCTCAAGCCAGAGTGAATGCAAAAAGCAAGGAAACATCTACAAGAAGTAGCAGCTATGGGGCTAACAAGCAGCTGAGCCTTCTCCCTGGACCCTGCCAAGACTTTGGATACTACCAGCTTTTGATGCACCTCGCTAGCCTGAGAAAATGCCTTTGATTTTTGCCCACAGATAGTCTTTTCTTACATACAAGATTTCCATGAGCCCCAAGACAGTTTGTTTTGCTTTAAATCTCTGTAAAACTAGTGGGACCAGGTGGTGTCCTTAGCTAAGGACAGCAGCAGCCTGGGCCTCCCCTAGTGCAGACAGAGCTGCCAGCCTGTGCCTGGGGCCCTGCGTGCAAAGGGGGGCCTGAACACCCTCATCATGACACTTGCACTTGTCTGAAAGACTCTCGAAGTCCCTGTTTATGCCTTGTTTCAAGGCTTCTTGCACTGCCAAGAAGATGTCAAACGGGCCTTAACACAGAGGGCCATGATTTCGGGGCAGGATTTTGTGTCTCAGGAAGCACCACGCTGGGTCGGTGGCTCGCTGCTCCGTGCTGGTGGCCCCACTACGCTGGGGCATGCAGCATGGCCCCGACACCCCTACAGCTCATCGATGACAGCCACCATGGGATGTGGGGCGCATGCAACTTCTTGGCTCCTGTTCCCCCCTTCCCCACCGGCCAAGTCCCGGGAATACCCAGCCAGTCTTGGGAAACCTGCTGCCTCAGGAAATGCATGTCGTATACGCCATCCTGCAGACATCTCTGCCCAATGCTTTCATGGCACAAAAAATAAATTGTGAAAGGAATCTTTCAAAAGCCTTGGGATGCAGTGTGGTGTGAGAAGGAAAACCTCGCTGCTCGATGCCTGAAAGTATCCGCAATGTCAGAAAATGAGAATATTTGCTAGATAAAGAATTAGCAACTTAATGCAGATGTAAGAACACGAGCAATGTTCTACCTAGTCCTGTAATTTGTCGAAGTTATTTTCCTGCATTTTGTTGCAACTTATTTATGCTAAGATTGAAGGCGGAAAAATTATTTAGGTTATTTTCCCAACATCTCAGAGTCCTGGAGAGTCTTGGAGGAAAAATGTCCATTCCAGTCTGCCCAGTGCCCCCAGGAGCGTGCATGCCAGTGACTGGAGAGTGCAGCAGCACTGAGCATGCGGGGGACACAGCTCCGGCGCCGCAGCTCAGTTTGCGGAGGGGCCTGCGCCTGTCTGAAGGGGAAGGGAAGAGGGCAGGGAGCAAAGTGTGTGTTGAGGGAGTGATATGGGCACCTGTGCAGTGCTCCAGGCCCTGTGGTGAAGCTGGGCCCTGCGGCGTGATGCCCAGGTGGGGGAGTTCACTAGAGAGCCGAGGGCTGCACTGTCTTTCAAAGAAACTTTGGAGGAGATTAGAAAAAAAAAATCATATTTTTTCATTTGCAGCTGGAGCAAGGCCAAATTTTGCAGCAGGACATTGATTTCGAAAAATGGGGCTGTTGCCTTCTGGCCAGCCGCCGTTGAACAGCATCCGCCCCGGCCACTGTGCAAGGAGGGAGGCCAAGCCCCAGAGAGGGGCCGAGTCCCATGCCGCCGCTGCCGGGAGCTGCAGGCTGAGGGGGTGCTGGCGCGGCACCGTTCGGGCTCCGGTGCTCTGCCTGGCCAGCGTGGCGTCATCCTCGGGCCACCCAGCCGCCCGCTTGCTGAGTCACCAGCGAGGTGCTGCTAGAGGAGGCCGCCAGCCTTGCGTGGGGGGCCGTGAGGCCGGCTTCGCTTTGAAAACTCTCCAGCACTTTGTTCTGCCGCTGATAGACTCCATTTGGAGCAAATGCAGTTTCGGAGCATCTTGCCAAGCCCACAAGCTTTTGTGAGGCTGCTGCGAAGCATTAGCACAGATAAGGCCCTCCTTGAAGATGGATGTCTGGTGAGGGAGATGAGTGTCACCTCCTCTCTTTCCAGCCTGGGGACACCACTGATGGGGCAGGGCAGCCAGCCTCGGGATACCTGCTGCCTCCTGTCCTGTCCTCTCCTTTCCTCCCTTCTACCATGATGCTACCAGCCCCAGCACAGCAAAAGGGCTGGGTCTGACTCCCATGGCTCTGCTGGACACATCTCCTGCCTCCTAGGCACCCCAGGGTGCTCCAGCATCCACTATCAAGCTCCCTGTGGGTGCTCAGTGCTGGAGCAAGCAAGGGGTGAGGGTGCATGGCTTTGCTGCGGTGAGGTTGGGGTAGACCCACCACGGTAGGGGGATGCTGGTGCTGAGCCTGTGCACTGTGGCGTCCAAGGCTGCGCTCAGCCAACCCGCAGCAGCCACAGGAGCAGTAGAGCTCTGCAGGCCCGAGCAGGCAATTCCCCTCCTGCCTCGTCTCTGCCCAGGTCGTGTCCGGTGGCATCCCCGACCTGCCCTCAGGAGGCATCGCTCCCGACACCCTGCTCCTCCACGAGCCCGCCAAGTCTGCCCGTCAGAGCTGCAAGAGGGCAATTTCCAGTCTTGCACCATTCTGCTGTGTGTGCGGAAAACCCGGGCAGGTGGCACCAGCAAGGAAGGACAGAGGGAGAGCATGGACGGGGCTTGAAGGGCGGCAGTGAGGCTCCTGGAGGCCCACTCAGGACCAGCCAGCGCCCTGGGCAGCCCCCTGCCCAGGCAAACCCACATAACCCTGTGTGGTGGAAGGGACATGGCCCCTGGCATGGCGAACTCTGGGCACCCCAACATCCTCCCCCCGTCATCCTCCCCGGCTGGGGCTCAGGGCTGTGAGCAGCCCCGGTGCGGCTGCGTCGGGGCACCATGGCCCCTGGGCACGGGAAGCCCGGGGGGGTCTGTGGGCCCTGACAAGCGCTCTACGTCCCCGGGGCTCCTGGCAGCTCAGCGGGGACCATCAGGCAACACAGGTGGCACGAGCAGAGCAGGGCGCAACGGCCAGGAGGTTACTGCCGTTACAAGGGGGGGCGGTGGCGGCGCTCGGAGTCTCTGACAGCCGAGGGCTCGCCGAGCAGATGGGGAGACAGGCCTGCGGCGGCAGGCGCGCGGAAGGGGCCGGCTTGGCACCACAAAGGAGGGTCCCCTCAGAGCAGCTGGCCACGAGGAAAGAGGTGAAAGAGCCACGTGTCGGGGCAAAGCCCAAGGGTGGGAGTCGCAGCCCTGGCCTTTGTCCGGGGGTACTTCCCATCTGATGGGCGAGCAGGTGGGCCGGGAGGCCTCCCGCGTGTCTGGCGGCCCCATGGAGCCCGGGGAGAGGCGGCCGTGGCCGGGCTGGGCCACTGGCCGTTTCCAGGGGCCCGACCATGGCCGCAGGGCCTATTCAGCACAGCGACTGCCTTTGTAGCTTTTGCAGATAATGAATCCCTCGTTCTTTTCTTTTTTCCCCTCTTTTTTTTTTCTTTTCCCCACTGGAAAGAATGGAAACGTCCCCATTGTGTGAACCATTGATGGAGGTAGCCAGACGCCCCCGCCCAGAGCATGGGGACAGGCAGGGACAGAGGAGAGGGGACAGCAGCTGCACAGCTGGCCGTTGCACGCTGCCCGGGAAGGGGCACCGCCGACTCTGCACAGGGACCCCCGCCCAAAGCAGCAAAGGGCTCTGCTGCACCCTCCCCCCTGGTCCAACTCTTGGGAACCTGATGGGCACACAGTCAGCACTGGCGTCAGCCTGCCTTTCTCCTGTTCTATTTTAATTTTATTTTAATTTAATTGTAATTTATTTTATCATTTTAAATTTTAATTTAAATTAATTATTTATTCTAAACGTAGCACAAACTCCACTCCAGGCAATTGCTCAGGGATGGTTGTGCTGCAGCAGTGCAGCCAGCCCCCCCCGCCCCGGTGCTTGTCTGGGCCAGACGTGAGCTGGTCGGGCGTCCCGCAGAGCCTGCACACAGTTGGCAGCTGTAGCGAGAGGCTCTGGCCCATGCCACGCACAGGGGCAGCGTGTTGGGTCCTTCGCAGACGTGCCTCATGCTCGGAGGGTGCGTTTGTTTTGTCCTCAGAGTGGGGCCTGGTTGGGTGGGGGGGGTGAGATCATCCCCTCTCCCAGGGCTGCCACTCACCAGCCCATTTGGGCCCTGGGCTGTTGCAGCCAGCACACGTGCACACCCATCCATGTGCAGGCACACGCGTGCACACTCGCAGATGCACACGTGCATGTATGCACATGCAGCCGCCTGCATGCGCGTGCCGTCCGTAGCGAGATGCATTCCCCCTTCCATCCTCTGCCCTTCGGCCTCAGCTGCATCTCCACACTCCGCTCCCATCTGCAGCAGCTGCCCCATCCCCTTTGCTGCATGGGACACCGTGGCACTGGGCCCGCTGCTGAAGCCGGGACACAGGGCCAGCTGGGTGACCTGGCAGCGGCCGGGTGCAGCTCCGCAGCCCGTGGGCAGTGTTGGGGGCACATCCCAGGGCACAGCCCTGCCGCGGGCAGCTGGGACCAGCAGCGCAGCGGCGCGGGCTCAGCCAGAGGCGGTGGCGGCAGCAGCTGGACGTGCAGCCAATCTCACTCCCGAGGCACAGCCGCGGTTTGGCTGTGCACCTCGCATCCAGCTCAGAGCCTGGCTTTCCGCTGCCCCCTCGTCCCCCCCTCGCAAACAGTGCGGGGCTAATTTCAATTATCTTCTCCGGGCCATATGAATTCTATTAATATCAAAGTAATGAGGTAATTACTGTGATTTGGAGAAATGACTGGGGAATTGCTTTGGATTGGATTTCACCAGCCGAGAGGGCAAATTAAAACCGCTGTTTGGAAAGGAACAAAAGGCTATTTTGGATGCGGCGCTCTGCAGTGACTGGAGAGAGGCAGGTGCCAGCCTGGATGCCGTGGGTCCCGCTCAGGCTGCCTGTCTCCAGGGGGTCCGCACTGCCCTCCATCGGGTCACTTCTCCTGGCATGGCCACTGGGGCTGGCAGGCTCCTCGGGAAGCGCCATGGGCAGGAAGGGGAAGTTCACGGCCAGCCGTGACAAGCGGCAGCCCCTTCTCAGGGCTCTCCCCACACTGTGCTTTCTTGACCCAGGTAGCCACATCCGCCGGTGCAGATCTTCGATCTAGCAGCCTGAGGAGGGACAGCTAATGTTCCCAGCTGCTCTGCTAACTACCCCAAACTTGAGGAGCTGCAGCTTTTCCAGGTCCAACAGCCCTTTCTTGGCTGTCAAAAATACCTGGCACATTCCCAGCTGACTGTGTCACAGGGAGCCCTGAGTTTGCCAGGTGAAGGAGGTTTGGCTGTCACCAAGATTTAAGGGAAACCAGCCAGTGACAAGATGTTCCTCTCTGGCCCCAGTCCAACTGCTGGGACAGGCACTTGAGAAGACCACTGGGAAGGGGGAAACAGCAGAGGCCATGTATATACACAGTCCTCCCAAAGCACCTCTGGATTTTGCTCAGTTGGTTAGAGTAAGGTGCTGCTAATGCCAAGATTGTGGGTTCTATCCCCGTATGGGGCTATGTTGAGTGTTGGACTAGATGCTCTTCAGAGGTCCCTTCCAACCTTACTATTCTGTGATAAAACAAGCTCCAGTTACTCGTCAGGCTGAAAAAAAGAAAAAGGAGCTTTGTAGTGCCAGGTGGAAGGGGACATGGGAAGGAAAAACTCAGCCTACAGCAAAGTGGGGGACGTGGAGGCATTTGGGACTCCTGTGTTAGCTCCTGGGCAGACGCACAAAGAAGGAGGGTGAGGACGCATGCTCCTAACCAGCTCTGCATTGCCTTGGGACTATGTCCCTCCCCACCTGGGAAGAAGAAGTGACAACCCAGATGAAGAGAAGTGCCCTTCTTGGCATGGAGGCTGTCAGTGTGTGTGGGTGGGGGGAAGCAAGTAGAACCTGGCCCCAAGGCAGCAAAAAGCTGCGTCCCATTGGGCTACTGGGAAGGGACCCAGTCGTGGTTCACACCATGGGAACCCAGGTGTGGGTCCCTGAGCGTGGGAGGGCAGGGAGGCAAGCAGGCCCTGTGAAGCCTAAGATCAGGAGCTCCTCCAGCAGGTTTGAAGGAGGGAGTGTGTGCACAGCTAGGGAGTAAAAATAGCTCTTGTTGCAGAGCAGGAGTAGCATGGACATCTACCAATCAGGTAAGGAATGTGAGATGCATCCCCAGCTGGTATCAAAGGAATTTACTAAGAAACTTGCTGTACTGGTGAGGACGGCTTTGCAGAGCTCTCGAGAACTGGGGCCACGTGGCCAAGCAGGCAGCCAGAGCACACAGAGGAGGGACACGGGGCTCAGCTACATCCAGGAAAACCAGGGCTGGGATAGCTGCAGGCTGGAAGGGCTGAGCAGTCATTTCACTGGGAAAGAGCTCCCAAAGCCCTCTTCAGAGACTCCCCCAGCCTAGATAACCAACAGGCTAAGCAGTCAGTGGTCAGCCTGGTGAGGCATGTCCCCTGTGCCTATGGGGATGCTGCTCCAGGACTCAAAGGTACAATGCTGTGCCAGGCAAGAGGGACCAGAGGGGAGCTCTGTTCACATTCTTCTCACTGGTGCCAGCAGTTGCACTGAGGCAAAAGGCAGAGAGAGGAGCCTGGGGCTGCAGCGGGCACTTATAGCTCTGGACATTGACCTGCTCCCAATTCCTACTTCCACCTCCTCCATGGAAAGGGTGAGGGTGCTCGGAGCCCAGCTTTCGTGCCCTCTGGAGAGAGGTGCAGCCTCTGTCCATGCAGTCAACTCCAACAGGGCTCCCATCTCCTTCTCCTGGCTATGCTTCAGCCGTTGGTCCAAAAAATCCACCAGCACATCCAGCCCAAGGATGTTGGGTGTATCCCTTGGCAGGAGCTGAGTGCATCCCTGCTTGCACCCACCAGGCTGGCTGGTCAGGGCTGATGCTACAATTTGAGAGTTAAGTTTGAGGATGCAAAATGCCACTTGTCCTCCCCTCTGACCGCAGACAGGGCCAGTGGCTGAGGAGAAGCTTGATCTTTAGTACATGGCAACCAGCAGGCCGAGTTGGGCCATGGTGGGCCTGGCAGCCCTTAGCCAAGGTGTGCAGAAGATCCCAGCATTGCACATGGTGCTGAAGCCAAACACCCTCCTGCACACAACAGGCCTCCACCGAGCTAGAATAGCTCTTTGCTGGCACCTGCTGTCAGCTTTAAATTATGCACTTGCCTTTTCCCACAGTGCATCAGCAGCAAGCGGTCAATCCAGCAGCACCTCGTGGGGCAAGTGCAGTGGGCCTGGGGCTTCCCTCAGCTGCTCTGCACCCCAGGGCCACCACTTGTCCCCGGCTCTGCAGTTGTCCCTGTGCTGGGAGGATGATGCCACCAGGCTGGGATGTGTCCTGCCATCACCAGTACCCGAACAGGATGAGAAGAGCAGATTTGGTGACAGCAACCAAGAGCAGCTGACACTTTGGTGGTTGCCAGCAAGGCCACAGCAGTGAGGCAGCTCACTGGGAAGCCAGGAAATCAGATAGGCAAGGCAAGGTCAGGATTAGTGAGGTCGGGCACAGCCCCCCTGCAGCGTAGCTCAGGCAAGGTGCATGGGGAAAGGTCACAGATTAAATGAGGCTCTGGAGCCCAAGGGCAGAGGGTGCATTGGTGGAGATACCCTGGAGACATCCCACAGCTCCTCCTCACACCATTAGCAATTTTTGCAGCAGCCTGCCCCACACCTAGACAGCGGTGCCGTACCAGAGCAGACCCTGGGCACCGGCAGCCGACCCCTACGAGGGCTGCAGGAGGAGACTGCAGCAGCTGATGGCTACAGACTCACCAGAGCAATTACAGCCTGCAGTCACTAGTCAATAATTGCTCTGTGGCATTTCTCTGGATGAACCCTGAAACAAATAACTTGACCCAGAGCTACTCCTCACCCCACATGTGGGAAGGAGAAATAGTCCCTTGGAAGGTGGGTCACCACTGTCAACCCCACCAGCCACAACACAACAGGAGCATCTGCTGAGGCACCGCCAGCAGCACCCTGCCAGGGACGTAGCCCACCCCATGCCTGAGCATAGGCCAAACCCCTGCTGGAAAGGTGAATCCTGAGATAAGAGGATGTTTTTAATCTACAGAACTGACGCTGAAGGATCTTTTCTGCCAGATGTAGGGGAACACCCCTCACGGCTCATGAACAACCTTTTCCTAGGACACGAGGGTCTTCCCAGGTGCCCTGCCCTCCCTGCTCTGAGAAGCCCTGTGCTGGGGACAAGCGACTTTTCCTTCAGGATTTCCCATTGGGCCTGGGAACTAAATATTGCAGCCAGCTGCTCTCATACTTCTGCTTTCTTAAGCTTCAAGTAACACCCATCGATATCTCATCTTGCTCCAACACTGCCGTGTTCACAGACCATTGGGGAGACAAGGTGGTGGCTGAAAGAAATGACATTTATTGAAGCTGTATTTACTGAGGTCAAAAAAGCCTATGGAACCAGTGAGTTTTGAGCCACTGCCAGCTCTGCAACGGTGAGGAGACTGGGTTGAATGGGTGGAGGCTTTTAGCCTTCAGCTTTGATGGAACATATCTGCATTTGCACAGGCACACATGCATCCAAGGCATGTGCCCATACTGTGTGGCAGGTGTGGGATCAGCCTGGTTGAGGGGAATTTGGGTGGCCAGAGAAACCACAGCTGTTCAGAGGAACCTGAGCAGCTCCACTAGCACCAAGCTCATGTCATTTGGCCCCCAAAGGAAGGCTGACAGGGCTGGGCGAGCAGTAGCCTAGCAGGAGTGGCCACGGTTGGGGTGGCCTGGGTGCCATGGAGGAAGCACTGCAAGAGGGCCGACAGCAGAGGGGTGCTGCCTGCAAGTCCTGCAGGGCAACCTGAGCAGCTCTGGGGCCATTTAAGACCCTTTTGTGGGGCCAGGCTGGGAAGGTCTCTCTGTGGGCCAGCCTGCCAGTGGCTTTGCATTTGCAAGGCAGGAGGATTTTGCCTCTCCTCTGGCCCAGCTTTGCAAGTGCATTTGGCCATTCGCCTCTCTCCCCTCTGCACTCACAGCCCAGCCTAGGGCTAGAGCAACGTCCCTAGCAGACGTTAGGTGCAATAAATGCCGCGCCTGGTGCAGGTGAGAGACAGAGCTAGAGTGGAAGGGTTTTGCTATGTCTAAACAAACCATCCCTGAGGTCGAACACCTTGGCAGGCAGTATGCACCCTGGCACATGCCAGTCCTAGAGGAAGAGGCCACCTGTGCCCATGGAAAAGGCCACGTCACCCATTTTTGCCAGCAGATAACCCACCAAGCCAGCGAGCACCTCCATGTCACCTGTGCAGCTGGGAAGATTTCAGTGCCTTGCTTCTTGCAGGTTCATACCCATTTTGACTGCCCATGTGCTAGGAAGTCCCAGGGTTTGACAAACCAGAGTTCGACAAACCAGGGTTCAGATGCTGCCGTACTTCGTTTGTCCTGACTTCTGTACTTCTGTCTGGACTTCAGCATCAGGCTGAGCTGGGGTGGGAGGAGGACCTAGGCATGGAGCAGAGCTGCACTGATGCTCCTGGCCTGAGTTGTTGCTCTCAGTCAGTGGAAAATGTGCTCCCTTTGCTAGGTCTGGATCTGTCCCATGTCTGGCACATTGCTCCCAGCTGCAGCAGCCTCCAGGAGCCTGGAGAAATGAGGGCAGCTGTGGCTTCGCCCTTTGCCAGCTGCTGAGAGCCGAGGGGCTGCTGCCAATAACCCATTTGTGCTGCCAGCCCAGGATAATCGTCACTGTGGGACAGCCGGGCTGCTCTCCCGGGCAGGCACTGCCCAGACAGTGAAGCGAAGCGGGCCGAGAGCTGGCTGCAGCAGCACAGACCTTTCAGCATCCTGCACTCAGCACTGTACCACCTTGCTGTGTGCCTCAGTTTCTCCACGAGCACAGGGTGGGTGGGTGGCTCCTGGCCACATGGGAATGCTGCACCCATGGAAGCAAGGGGATGTGCAAAATCATCTGCTAATGTCTCTAGGATGCCATTCCTAGCCTCGAGTCCTCTCGTCTCCAAGGCCGTGCTGGTCAGGGCCTGGCAGGAAAGCAACAGCACCACCATTTGCAAGATGCTGATTAACCACGACACTGGGGTCTCGTGCCCGTTCCCTAGGAGGCCAGTGGGGCTAGTCACCCCAGCATAAATTGCAGACGTGATAGTAGATTTTACCATCCGCAATTCAGCGCTGACTTTTATGTTTAACTTACGTCAACTAAATTACCTGAGGGGCTGAAGTCCTTGCCATTGATGTCACTTGATCTTAGAGCATCTGCACACACAGTAAATATTTGAGTTGAATGTGTAAAGTTTCACTGATGTGTAGGCCAAGAAATAGTCCTCCAGAAGGTTAACAGTTTCACTTAAGCAAAGAGTAACTGCTAGAACTGCTGGATTTCATAGCTGGTGATTCACTGACAGAAAGGATATGATGGACTCCAGCACAGGTACGTTGCAGCACTCAGCTCTTGCCTTTCCCAAAGCTATCTTACTGCTCAATTTTTCCCATCCTGCCCCTTGTTCTTTGCTAGAAATTATCCTGCCTTGACAGCATAAGACCTGCAGTGTGGTAACAAAAGTCTTTTCACACCAGGAGAGTCCAGGTAGCTATTATCATTGTTATTCACAGAATCAGTAAGGTTGGAAGGGACCTCTGGAGATCATCTAGTCCAACCTCCCAGAGATTTCCTGTGCTGGTTCCACTGCAGCTTGAACCGAGGACCTTCAGCATGTAAAGCAGATGTGATAACTGCTGCACTATCCCTCTTCTGTGACTTTCTTGTAGGGATGTGGTAAGATGAGAACCCAGATCGAGAAGGAAGAAACTTCGCAAGAACAAACCGTGTCCCAGAGCAAAAAAGTGCTGTCAAGTTAAGAGAGCAGTGGATTTCAGGGATTTTAAGATGAGACAACGCCATTTTGCTGCATCTCCTGTATAACAAAGGATAAATCGGTCAGTTAAACATATATTGCACATCTGAATCTCTTCAGCCATTTCCCTTTCCACCCATCTCAGCATTTCCCCAAGGCTTAGTCCTGCAGGTAACGATGGTGACATGCCCACTGGCACCAGGTCAGGCAGACCGGGCTTGCAATACGCATCGGTGTAATCCTTGACACGGACCCCATGTAAAACCATACCCGTTCAGGACGCTCTGGCTAAAGAGCCAGGCAGCAAATGCCCAGCGCAGCTGGGCCCAGAGCCCTCCTGGGGCGTGCCTGTGTCCATGTGTCTGTGTGTCTGCATCCTCTGTGGCCAGCTCACTCTCGCGCCCGGCTCCGCTGCTGCCCGCAGCCCCGGGCAGCCACCCCTCGGCCGCCCTCCCCGATTCCCGCAGCGCCTCTGCACAGCAGCCCTCACCTGTGTGCTGAGCACTAGTTAGAGCCTGAAGAGAGGCAGCGCTGTAGGAAGCCTCATGGATGGCTATCCGGCTGCCTGCAGTCTGGGAACCTTGTTCCAGACTCTGCACGTGAGCTCTTCAGGTCTTTTATTTTGCTTCAGAAGTGATTAATTTAACTAATGCAACTAACGAAACGTCTAACTGTGCTCTATAAATAGACCTGTGGGCTTTGACATTGCTCCTGTCTATGCCAAGAAATGAGTCTAATAATAGCTCTTTAACGATGATGTTCAGGGGACCAGGGAGATTATGTGGGGAAAAAGCCAGGACAGGATGACGGAAATCAGCTGTGAAAGGAGCATCAGAAGGTCATAACAGGACTGTGAGAGACTGCTGCTGGAAGGAGCTTCTCGGTAGCCCCAAATATGGCCTTTATCGAACAGGACACACGCAGCTCAGCAAAACCCGGCACCACCCGAGCGGAAAGGCCAAGGAGCCTGTTACCTACCAGCAAGCAGAGTCTTTGGTTTTGCTGCCACAAGAGGCAACACACAATCACGCACACATGCGCAAGGGCCACAGGAAGAGGCCTGCAGGATTAGATCATCCCAAGCAGTATAATGTACAAATTTTACGTGTGGCCCAGCTGTCCCACATGGAAATCTGGAGAGTTGGCTTGGAAACGCAGAGGAGAGATGAGCAGGCGGAGCAAGCCCCGCGGACAGCATTTGCCACACCAAGGAAGCACAATCACAGAACGGCGGTGGAACCTGTGTAACTGAGACGACTTTACTGAAATCTTATTACTGAAGGGAAAATTAATGATCCTTTTATTTAGGCAGATCTGCTGCTGGGAAAGGAGTGGCACGGGGCTGGCACTGCCGAAGTGCCTGTGTGTCAGCCTTGCCGTGTCTGCAGTAGGTGAGCTCCCCACAGCACCGCAGGGCTGGCCCTGGCCAGGCTCTGGGACCGCTGCGTCACCACCCGTCCCAGCAGCAGCGATGGGGAAGGACAGGGACTTTCCCTCCACATGGCACTCTCAGGATCCATACCGTCTCCTTGCATGGAGGACAGGCTCGAGCGTTGCATCTGTGCTGCCAGGCAGACGTGGAGCAGAGAAAGCAAAGAGAACAACCCAAGTGCTGCAATTATGCAACATAAAATGCAGTTATTTAGTTTCCACTGTCGCTTCAAATGGGAATGTAGCCTTAAACAATCACCTGCACTGGAAATAACAAGAGCAGTGCTGGGAAATAAAATAAAATAAAATAAAATAACCCAGACAAACTGCTGATTGCAGCTGGCTGTCTGACAAATAAAGAAATAATTTTCAGGGTTTCTTCTGCTGCAGCCTCAAGAAATTCCACAACTTCTTCTGCATGGGAGCAGAGCAAAGCGGAGTGAGCATTTCCCCCCTGCTCGTGGCTGACCCACAGAGTGGGCTGCAGCCTCGGCAGGGAGGGGGCCAGGGCTGTGCTGAGCAACGTATCTGCAGCACCTCTCACACCATGTGCAGCTAGTGGCCAACAGCAGCAGCCCTTGGTCCCCTGCTAAATTCCCTCACTCTGTGCCCTTTCCAGTCTGCTCAAAAGACTGATATATTCTTCTAAATCTCTGTATTTTGTAGCCAGTAGAGCTCAGGGACCTAGGAACCTCATACCTCGAGGCACCTGGAGATGCACACCGTTAGGAGAAAGGAGTGCAAGCGGGGATGAACCAATAGGTGTTTTCTAATTGCTGCCACTGGGTTACAGGAAACAAAACATCATTCCTATTTTCAAGGACCAGGATGATCAAGGAAAAAGCAACAGAGACTACTTTGAATGCCTTAATATCCTCCCCACCTCTTGCCTGTTTGACTCTGCCTAGGGGTTGTCAGAAGGTGCCAACTCCCGAGTAGCCACACATGCACACTTATGGGGTAGCACCTAGCTTGCAAGGGTGGATGTTGGTGGCCACCCAGCCTGGCCTTCACAGACAGACCAGCAATGCAGGGCAAGACCTTCAGAGCTGCCAGGCTAGGCACAGGAGTACTGAGAGTGCTGGGCTGATCCTCCCCAATGGGTCGGGGCGTTGCCGTGGCCTGCAGGAGGGGGATCTTGGAACCAGGGAGGCTGCCAGGGGGCCAAGCCAAGCCAAGCTCTGCCATGCTTGAGGCGCTGGCCAACATTAGCCAACATTAGCAGTGCGCATCGTCAAGCAGGATGTGGTGGGGCTCAGCATCAGCATCAAAGGTGAGAGTCTGGTGCCATGGCAGCGCTGTGGGGCTGCCACCGCCCACCCAGGCTCTGTGGGGCGCCACAGCTCTGAGCATTGGGGTGAGCAGCTTCCCAGCAGCCAGGGATGTCTGTGCTCCGCGGGCAGCGGCTGCTCCGTGGGTGTGACCTTCACCAACTGAAGCAGAGGTGATGCACTTCGCAGGGGAGAGGAGTGTTTTCAGCGAGGGCTGCGAGACGGGGATTTCAGGAGAAGCGACATGTTACCGTCCCCTTCTCAAGACAGGATTCTGCAGCTTGGCTCCGTGTTTTCATTGAATGAAAACCATATGCAGGAGCAGAGCTGATCTCTCTGATCCAGGGAGGAGCTGGGGTTCTCACGCCTCGGTCAGTCCCTTAATCTACCCCGATAGGAGATGAGGAAGGGCAAGGTGGGAGGTGTGAAAGCGGGAGTACGAAGGGGCTGAAGGATGTTTATAGTGTGCTCAAGGAGTGGTGCTTGGGAGGCAGGCAGCTCCTGGAGAACTCAGTGCCCAGAGCTCCAGGAGCCGGCTGGGTGACAGGCCAGCTTTTCAGGAGCCCCGACCAGGAGCAGGGCTCTCCTCTCCTGTGTTTGGGACACTGCAGGGGCTGCTTGCAGCAAGTTGCTAGTGAGCCAGGGCTGGCAGAGCTTCTTCTCCCACAGTGACTTTGCACACGCTGGCACTTTCCTGGTAGGGGAGATGTCTGATGAAGCAGATGGACATGCAGGGTACCCACGTTACAGCAAAGCTGTCCCTTTGCAGCAAACAGAGGTCTCTGCATGTTTGTCCTTGTCTCCTCAGTGACCCCATGCCTGGTGGGCTGACAAATATCCCCTTTAAGCTGCTGGAAAACTGAAGAAAATGATTGCAATCTTTGTAAAGTCCTTGAGGATCTCCAGACACAGAGTATCATCTCAAGCTTGAAAATGTCCAGTCTCAGAGGGCTGAGCAGAAAGCCTTCCTGTTATAGCTGTTTCCTGTCCACTACTCCCCTCCCAAATCTCTCTGCTCCTTGGTGATTTGCCTGAGCTTTAGGCTGAAAACTTCATGGGGGAGGGATTGTATTTCTTCTTGTGTTTATTTTTCATGAAGGAAGGATTAAATAGTCAACCACAGGCAAAGATCTGTCCCTGTGCACAGGTAACAGAGTTTGTAATTTTATGCAATAGAAGGCTAGTTCGCATGTGTAAAGGTCTGTAGGCAGTGCTGGTATGACTTCTACCTTCTGACATGGCTTCTCCTCCGGTGGTCAGAGGGAATTCAGCCTCAACCTCCTGCTCCTGCTTCGGCTGTACAAGTGCCCGATGCTGGGAGATTTTGTGATGTGGATCTCTGTCTGCTGGGATTGGATCAAAACATCAGCTTGCTTCTCTTGCGCTGCTTGCTGTGTCTGCCACCATGAGATGCCTGAGATTGCCAGTGTTTCCTTTCAGGAAGTGTAAAATCCCCTTTGTGATAATCCCTCGGCTGCAAAGTTATTGCTGGTTCGGTAGCTCTCCTAGGAAAGGAGAAATGTTACTTGGTTCTGTTAGAAATTTATTTTTGCAGTGAAAAATATGTGAAAAACAAGCAGCAGTAATCCAAAATGGGAGCTAAAAGCATTACAGCTGGTCACACAGCTCTGAAGGTGACTACCACTGTTGCAGAGGGAAGGCATTACTCCTCCTTAACTGGGGTGGTGACACTTTCCCATTAAAAAGTAGTAAATTTCTTGTAGTTTAACCTCAGACTTTACCACAGCAGCACGTACCAACAAAAGTGTGAAAACAGCTTAGGTCTTACAGCTCTCTGCAGAGCAGAAGTGTACCGCCAGCCTGGCCCCAGGAGTCCTGGCCCCAGCCCCCAGGGCAGTTCGTGTTATCTGAGGACTCTTCACTGCAAAATACCTGAGCACCCCAGGGCTGAGGCCACAGAAGTGCTTCTTGCTTCTCTCCTTCCAGCCTCATCAAGCTTATATTGCTCCCTGAGATGGCCCTGGGAGAGGGTGGGATGGGGATGGCACCTAGCAGCCCCAGGGTTGGTGCTTACTCAGCCTGCTCTGGCTGACCCAGGCCTGGCCCCCGTTTCCCCCTTCCTGGGTGAGAGTGCGAGGCAGCAGACCGGTGTGCCGAAGATACATCTGCAAAATGCTGAAGAAATGCCTCCCCTTGGTTTCTGGTGCAAACAACAGCTGTGCTTTGTGCTGTGAGTGGAAGTGGCTGAGGCTGGCGTTGCTTTTCGCATCAGGCTGTTCCGGGGACACGGTTGGAGCCCAGGGGCTGCTGCTGCATCCTGGGGTCAGCAGCCTGTGGGCACCGAGGTTATACTGAGGGCACTGGGGCGGCTCAGGCTCCTCGGCCAGGCTGCACATGTCAAGCCACATCACAAGCTTGCTGAGACCTGGGCATGGCCCTGCTCCCTGCCCTGGCCCTGCGCATGCCAGGGAGCCTGCCCCAGGCAGCCCCGTACGAGCGAGCTGCCAGGGAGCAGAGAGTGCTCTGCTCGGCTCCTGGCCTGGACACCATCCCCAGCCCTCAGTTACATGCTGTAGCCAGGTCTGGGTCCCCCTGAGTTTTGCTGCCCCCTTGTCATGCTGGGGAGCAGGTCTGTTTGCTCCTTGAGGCCTGCACATCTACAGCTGCTCTGGTAGGGCTGGGGTGAGGGCTAAGTGCCCTGTCTTGAGACGTGTTTTGGGTCACGTGGCCCAAAAAACAAGTCAACACTATCACTCCTGTGCTAGGTTTCCTGTTGCTCCAGTTGGACCGTTTTCTGTGGAAGAATGCGATGTGAGCTGTGCAAATGCCTGTCTCTTCCCTGGGGAATGACACTGTAAGCCAGCTCGCAGCCGATGAAGCTGCTTCATCACTTCCACTGCCCGTCTGCTCGTTGCTTCTCCCACCTCTCTGGTCGTGGTTGCTCCCTCTCCCTTCACCTAACTTGTACATAATTATTTTGGCAGGACCTAAAGTGGCTTGGTCAGGATCATACCCTGCTGGTTGTGGTGTCATCGCAGCCAGACCCAAGCCACAGCAAGCGGCCTTCTGCATGAGGATGCTGACTCTTCAGTCATCCCTGTGGGCCCATGGTGATTTGTGCTGTGGCAAACCACCACCACCACCCCCGGCTGCAGCCCTGTTTGGGGGGCTGGGAGAGCCGCGGAGGGAGGGGACGCGGCTGGGTCAGGGTGATGTGCCGGAGCCATCAGAGAGCAGCACGCTCAGACTGCTGCTCTGGACCCTGGTGGGAGGCTCTCCACATCTGCAGCCCGAGCACAGATTACGAACTGCTGCTAAAAGGATCCATTCAGCAGCTCACAGAGGCCCCTGCAGAAGCCTGACAGCTGATAAGCAGAGCCGTCTGCTCCATGAGAGATATGGCAGGGATCTGAGCAAGGAAATGCCTGTGGCACTGACTGCGAGCAGCCCTGGTGCAGACAGTGATAACTTTCTGCTTTTAGGCATAGTGCTAGTGTGCTAGTGGGGGTCATGATGTCCCTCAGAGACAACAGATCATCTCTGAGATGCTCTGTGGGAGAGGTTGATCTTAGGCACAGGATGCTGGGTGGCTGGCAGTCTTTGCTAGAGCTTCCCAGGAGAAAGCAAGGCTTCCTGTAGCTGTCCTTAGGTAGCTCTCTTTTGCTGTTAGCAGCACGTTCTCTCTTGTTCTTCAAAGCATTTCCAGAAATACCCCACTATCTCCAACAAGCCTCTTGGAAGATCTGAGCAGAGCCCAGAAACTGCTATGCAAACTGCTGCATCTGCTGGCTGCCTCTGCTCTGTTGGCTGCATTTTCACATGGCCAGCATGAAATTTCTCCATCCCCACAGCAGCATAGCCACAAAACCCCACTGCCTACCTACCGCTGCCTCTGTACTACCCCACCAAGGAAACAGCTTCGCAGGCTTGCCCAAAGCCAGCTAACACTGCAGGACTAGTATGTCTAGCCTCCGTCCCATACTCCACAGACAGATCTCTGCCATTGTAAAATACAAGCTTCCTATCTGATACTCAGTACTTACTTAGACTGGGGGCACTAGATCCACAGAGATCGTATATGGAGATGGGCTCCATACAGGCTCCAGACAACCTCTGGAGACTAAAGAGAAGAGACAATGGCAAAGGAGGTTGTCCATGAGGTGAGAAAAACAGTTTCCATCAGATGGCTTTCGCAGAGCACTAGCTGCAGCTGCCTCAGCACGCAGGTGCGTGAGAGCATTCTGGGGCAAAGATAACCTAAAACCTGATATGAACTTTCAGAAAATGCTTTGATCAGGGCTGACAAAATTAAAGGATGCCCCGACCTGCCAGAAGGGATTGGCATGCAGCGCATCAGAGGTCTCTGAGCTCAGGCTGTTGACCAGGTGGAGGCAGTAGCACATTGCCGGAGGAGCCGCACGAGCTGGCAGACTGGGAGAAAGCCAATAGAGCCAAGCTGAATTCCCAAAGTGTGACAGAGCATTTTCTCTGGCTTTTCTTGACAAAAGCACCAACAATGCTGTTGAGAGTGCTGGATCTTCTTTGGACAACTTTGCAGCTTCTCCGCTTGAACGCTTCTTTCAGTGTAAATTTTCTGAAATCCTGAAGCTGTCCCTTGAGACTGTTTCTTAAGAGACCACTGCAGCCATCTCAGACACCTTTGTCAACCCAGGTGTCAAAGGAAGTGGAAGGATCAACTAGCGCATCTGGACTTTGGGCACCAGAAGCCACACGGTTGCCCTCACTGCAACCATTCCAAAGTGCTGCTGATGTATCCCGAGAGAGCAGCACGCTTGCAGAGGTAGACCACCAGAAGACATCCAGAAGCCCTTATATTACTCCTTGGCATCCACATCAAGACCTTACACTTCAGGGCTGGGAAGCCTACCTACACCGAGGCCAGGGAGCACTGGAGATGCCTTCCCCTCCCTGGGCTAGCAGTTTTCCAGGCAACTAACACCTGCACCAGCTCCAAAGCCCCCTTTCCAGAGAGGAGCCCAGTGGAGTCCCATGTGTGTAAATTTTGTGATGGGCAAGCTGAGCTGGAGCAAGGTGAGTTAGGAGAGAGGGTGTTAGCTGGGCAGCTGGTGGAGGGTGAACGGAGCAGGTGTGTAGCTCTAGTTCTTCTGACAGTGGTGCTGAGAAGGAGCAGAAAGCAAGAGAAAGGTGGGAGATGGCTCAGACTCTTGAACAGTCCATGGGGAAAAGAACATGGAGGAAGCACATCGCAGAGGGGCCGTGCTCCACCTCCCTCCAGCTGCTTTCTTAGACAGGAGAAGGCTCAGCACCCTGTGGTGCCTGTGTCCCCCTCCCACCATGGCTCCCTCTGAGCCACAGAGGCTGCTGATTGTGCCAACTTCCACATCAGTGAAGAACCTCTCCTTGCTGTGTGGTACAGACCCTCTGGCTACCCTCCCAGGAATCTTCCAGCATACCTATTCCTCGAGCTGGACAGCTTCCAATTAGCCTTCCCCAGTAGACAGTAGAGTTTACTTCCAAGGGCTACTTTACGTCCTGGTATTCTTTTGCTGCTCTTATGATTTGCAGTTCACCATGACAGTCGGAAGTAGACTTGAAGAGAAATAGGATGCCAAGTGGGAGGAGCCAGTGTATCCTTTGGGAAGCTCCAGCAGACACAGCACGTGCAGGGAGGAGCTACCTGGTAGCATGGGAATTTTTCCCTACTCCAGGACTGGGAAGGTCATTGCAGAGAGCTACATGAAACCCACTGCCTCACCAAGTGTTTTCAGCTCAGCAATGAGAGGAGACACACCTCCACTGAAGCCATGCTTTGCATCTCCACCCACAAGCACACAGTTCTCCTGGGAACTGGAGCACTGCAGAAGAGGAAAAACGCCTCAAGGTGACCCCAGGTGCCAGAGAGATGTTACAAGAATGGGACCACAAAGGGAGTTACTGGAGAACTTTCCTGGGAGCCAAGCTTCCTCTAGCTCAGGTGCTACCAAGCTCCCTAGGCCACCTTAAGGGGCACGTCAACTCAGAGAGAAAGCAAAATGTGGTGAAAGATAGTATTTTTCCGACGGTGTCTGAACAGCAAAGAGCAAGAAGCCCAGAAGCCCAGGCACTTGTTCATCAAGGTGGCTGAGAACATGGTGTCGGAAGTGTGACAGAAGGTGAAAGAGCTGGATCCGCCTGCCAGTGTTTCAAGGAGAGCTCCCCTTATCATTAGTGAAAGGTAGGGCTGGAAGGCTAGAGCCTTCTGCACCTTTGCGTTCAAGATCTGTGAGAAGAAGCTGGTCTGGTGGCTGGAGAGACACCTAGCAACAGTTTTTGATAACGTGGGCAAGTATTGGCTGCCCAGCTCACCGGAGACGTTAAGAGTCATGTCTTTCAGGCAGGAGTAGGGAGCCGTTCATTGCTGGAGGTGCCACCTGAGCTGCCAGAACTACAAAAAGCAGGTTCAGGAAAGCCAGTTCACCGCCAAACAATTTCTCAGGCTTCTTTGGACAGAATCGCCAGAGGTGCTGTAGCAAGCGTTTTTCCACCTTGGAATCACTTGTAGCCTTTCAAATGAAAGAGCACTTAAACCATCAGTTTTCTGAACTCCTGAAGCCTCCTGTTGAAAATATTTCTAATAGACAAGTGCAGCCCTACCAGAGACCTCTCTCAACCCAGGCAATTCAAGCAGTCAGGCATCATCCCAAGCGCCTGCAGATAAATGGCAGAAGCAAACAGTAAGAGGTATTTGTCCTCCTAAAACCACTCCAGGGCTAAATACTAAAGCTGTCAGGAGCGACCTGAAGAACATGACACTCCCAGCCAGTAATGAAGCCACTGTTTTCATTCTCTAATGGCATCTCCTTACAGCTGGGAATATGACTTTTAATACTGTAGCTTCTGGGTGCTCCAGTGCTTGCAGTGGAGTATCCCACATCCCCTTTGAATGGATGGTGGTTTCTAAATCTGTCCTTGGAACCTTCCCCTGCTCCATCTCTGCTCTGCGCACCCTGGAGCACTTTTACATGCTGCTGGAAGGAAGCACGACCTGTGGCTATCACAGGAATGCACCTCTCTCCATTGCTTGTTTCATGCTACTGTTTGCCCTCAAAGCAGTCACCACTGGCATCTGGCTGGACAAGACACCTGTTGGTTACAAGGTCAGCATTTTCTTGGAGCTACCACTGTTGTCTTAGTAGTTCAGTACTGAATTTGCTCTGGCTGCAGCAACGGGGAAAGAAAAGGCCATCATGTCAAATCCAGTGCGGGGACAAAATGGCCACTAATCAAGCAGAATTACTTGGGGTGGCACCTGCAAGAATAGGTGGTGGGAGCACTTGATCTCCCCAGGCCACCCCTGTGGCTGATGGGCACAAAGGAAAACGGATTGCCCGTGGGAAGAAGACTACTGTGTGTAGGCCTAGCACTGTCTGCTACCCCATGCAGAGAGAGGAGAAGAGGCCCCAGGGCCAGAGCCCACTGACTTTATGACCTTCCCCGCAAATGCTGCTTTTTCTCTTGCAGGTTTTTGGGATGGACAGCCTGGCTCACTGGGGCAAACAGGAAGAGACGGACTGGCAGAGCTATGGATGCAGTGGCCAGCTATCCCCGTGCTGCCAGCTGGCTTCATAGGGAAAAATGTGGCCTTTGTTTTCTGAGAGCAGCCAGAGGGAATCCAGGCAGAGGTGTCAGGGAGCTCTCCCAGGCACGGGCGCAGGGGAAAAACTGGACAATGTGCAGGAGCTGCCAAGCCTTTGGAGCCTGCCACCTTTGCCCCCCTCCCCAGCTATGGGTTCAGGTCTGCTTGGGAAGCCTTTGGCCCTACGTGACTAATAGCAGCTCTTACAGGAAAGAGTCTGAGAAGTCGGGAAATATGTTTTCTTACATAGGATGCTCCCAACCTTTTCCTTTTCTACTGAGACCTGGCAGCACCCGAAGTGGTACTCATGGGAGGCCTGGAGGATTTGGCAAAAGCAGCATCCTCATGGCCCTGACAAACTTTTGGGTTTTGCTAACTTATCAGCCTCCTCCAGTAAACATTTCCTGAGGCCCAGTGTTTCGGGATAAACATCCAGTAACTCTTACAGGAGACCACCCTAGTTGTGCCTTTATGGGTAGACGGTAAGATCTCAAAGGCCAGCCACTTAGAGAGAAGCCGGCCTCACAGAGCCCTGGTGGCAGGTGGGACAGATCCTACAGCTACAGTGGGGAGGGTGGACACATGTGCCTAGCCCCAGGGCAGATCCTAGAGGAAACGTTTTGCAGGTTGTGTGTGCACAGTCTTCCGCAGTGCGCAAACAGGGACTGCTCATGGCAGAAAGCTTCCCTCTAGGCAGACAGCACTACCTGCGCTCTGCACCTGCCCCGTGCCAGGAGAGGACAAGAAGCCCTGCAGTCAGAGTCCGCTGCCTTCCTGGCCTTCCTTGCAAATGCCTCTTCCTCTGTTTCAAGCTCTGGGCACCAACAGGCAGGTTGGTGGGGAGCAGGCAGAAAACATATGGACTGGCAGAGCTACAGCAGCAGCCAGGTGGGTACTCCCCACGCAGCCAGCTGGATGGGGACTGATCAGGCCTTGGTCCTTCCTCTTCCTCCCAAGCATGGCAGCTGAGGAAGTCCTGGGAGAATAGGCCAGGAGTGCAACAGCTCCTTCAGCCACGGCAGAGAAGGTAGACACACGTGCCTGGCACCAGGGCCCTGACACCTTCCCAGGCTCTCCCCCAGCTGCATGGAAGCTTTTGCAGCACCAGGCAAACCCCAGCAAACAACCATCCACACATCTCTTGCAGCCGCTGATAGAGGTAAAGTCTTCACAGCAGTTCATCACTGAAACCCTTGTGGGCTTCTTTATACATAGTATTCTGTGGTCTGAGAAAAGGGACTGTTGGTTGGGCAGAGGCGAACAGCAGTGCCTGTGCTGTGCACCACCTGCCCTGGGCAGGCAGAGGACAAGAGTCTGATAGCCTAGTGACCCTCCCTAACAACACCTCCCTCACAGTTTCAGGCTCTGGGCAGTAATGGCCTGGCAGGCTGCAGTCAAGAAGAACCTATGGAGCAAATGGATTATGACTGCAGTGCCCAGATATTCCCCCTGCTGTCAGATAGGGAGCGACAAGTGGAGACATGGCCTTCCTTTTCCGTTGCTCCTGGAATGGTTTCTGTGAGCAATCACAGGAGAACCTGGCAGAGATGCCGGCCACCCACTTGGAGAGGAGCTGGCCACTCAAGAGGACTTGCGAGCAAGGGGCACAGCTCCCACAGCTGCAGAGTTGAAGGCAGTGGAAGATGCTGGTGACAAGGGCCCTGCCACCTGCCAGACTCTCTCCCAGCTGCACAGCAGACACCTCAGGACCAAGCCTGTCCTGGGCAAGAGCCTTCCCAAGGCTCCGGCTAGCCAGTGACAGGCACAACCTGGCCCCTTCCCTGCCTGCTTGCCCACAGAGCTCTGCAGCTCTGAAAGGGATGGGCTGCTGGGAGGGACCCTGCTGTGGGCAGGCGATAGCCCTGCCTGCGCTGTGCACCCCCTGCCCCGGGCAGGGGCAGGACCACACGCGCCGGGGCCAGAGTCCGTGGGCGTTGTGACCTCCCCTGACAATGTCTCCTTTCCTCTTTCAGGCTCTGGGGACCGACGGCCTGGCAGGCTGCAGCCACCCACAGCCCATGCAGTGGCAGAGCTATGGCTGCAGCGGCCAGGTATTCCTCGTGCTGCTCGTTGCCCAAAGACAGATGTGGCCTTGGTTTTCCAAGAACATACAGACAGGATCCTGGCAGAAGTACTTCTCACCCTCTTCAGGAAGAGTTGGCCTCCCAGAGGCCTGGGAGCAAGTGGGACAGCTCCTACAGCCGCAGCAAGGAAGCAGGAGACCGGTGCCTGGCCCCTGAGCCCTCACGCCAGGCAGACCCCCATGAACAAGCACTGTTGTAGTCTGTATATCTAAACAGACTTCATAATGCATTTTAAAGTGTATTTAGTGTTTCCTATTTAAAAGACAGTCTTGACCGAGGCCCAGCACGGCCCTTTCCAGCCCGCCCTAGCTGCCCTGCTGGGGCAGAAGCCCGAACCACCAGTCACCGGCGCAAACCGGCTCCAGCCGGCGCGGAGGCACGAGGGCCGCCCCAGCACTCCATATAAGGAAAGTGCGTTGGGTCTGAGCCCTGATTTGCTAAGAAGCTTCTCGAATAAGCCCGGGGGGGGGGGGGGCGGGTGGTAAAAGGCCTCCAGCCCTGGGCTGTGCCGCAGCGGCAGCTCACACCGGGTGGTTTCCATAACACCAGCTGACTTGAGGCTGTGACCTCGCTCCTAATTTCACTGCCGCTCTTGTTGCTTCTCCAAAAATCCAGTGGCCTAGCAGGGCAACTTTACCCTTGAGTGGAAGACACAATTAGTGATGCTTCTTGGCCTGTCAACATGCTTCTGGAAAACAGTTTCAGACCTTTGATAAACTGCTTAGGTGGGAAATGAAAAATACCTTTCTGGGGAGAAAAAAGTTAATCTTGTTTTGTCACAACAATCCGTTGGCCAGAGTGCAAAAGAGGGAGTGATGGGCTAGGACACCTTCCAAGTAGGTGTTTTTACACATTGATAGGATCAGCTCTGAGCCTTTCCTCCGGGCTCATCTCCATGCCAGCTTTCTCAGGCTCTGCTGATAGGCCTGGTGCTCCAATCTTTAACGTTCGTAGATCCAGTCCCATTTAGTGTTAAAAAAATGCTGTTTGCAGCAAAGTGAGCACTAAAGACTCCCTCTTAGTCACTGAAGCCAGCAGAAAGATTTATTTATGTCAGTGTTCCTGGGAATGAGTTTAAAAACAACAATTAAAAATTAAGACTTTCAGAAGGCATGACTTACGATGAATCATAATTTTACCATGCTAATAGATGTACAGAAAATACAAAGACCCCCTGTGCTCCGCTCCTGCCAAGCTAGGGAAGTCTGGGAACAACTGGCTCAAATCATTCAACTAAGACAGCCAGTGTTAAAACTGAGGGGCAGGCACAGTAGGTAGAGGGTGTCCAAGTTCAAGGGAGGGATGGCCCACTCGTGCCCTCACCACAGCAGACTCCTTCTGTCGTTCGTTTTTTATGGATATGTTCTCCCTAGGAGCAGTGAGCAGGCAACAGTGAAACACAAATCACTTGTCCTGCCAGTTCTAAGCAACAACGCCACTGTGACTTGGAGAGGTGTGATAACCCTCCAAACTCAGCTTCCCTGACAAAGGAAAAGTTTTCTCTGAATATTTAACAGTATTTCCAGTACTTGATCCCTCATTACACCACCCCTTTCTTTTCTAGGCATTGGTGGTGCTGTTTTTTGCCCTTTGTTTTTTCAAGTACTTTTTCTTTACAAGGCTTCCAAGAGTTATTGGCTCCTCCTACGTGATGTAGTTCTTGGAGGGCCGCAGGAACACTTACCTGATTTTTAGGAGTCAGACAGGGAAGCATTTGCAGTAACTGTAGACCAAGTCTGTCCCACCTGAGTGAGATGGCCAGATCCAGGGGAATATGCCCCTTTGATGCCGCCCAGAACGCTCTGATTTTGGGTGCCCTCCTCCTAGAGTCATCACTTAGCCTTTCCATGTGTCCCAGAGAGCTCTGTTCTCTTGGCTGCTCCATGTGTGTCTTTTTGTTGACCACAGGGACTTGCCTTCAACTTTCTGTGTTCCTCAGAGGATGCAGTTTGTTTTTCTGTGCCCTTGAAACATTTCTAGGTTCCTTTCAGCGTGACACAGGGCCTGTTTGCCTTGTGGTGTGACCCAGAGCCCTGGTTGCACCTTTTGCTGTGTGCCTTTGGCTGTTCCCCAGGGCCGTTTGTTCTTGGTCTTGAACTCTCTTGCAAGGCAAGGACACGCCATGGTGTTCGAGTTAGATTCCCGGGGGCCAAACATTCAGTTTGGCCAGCCAGCACAAACTCACACACACACGCACGCACAAACACTCTTCAGTAGCAAGCGTTTATTCGTAGATACTTACAAACAGACCGACCCGATGGTAGTGTCGAGAAGGACCACCTCAATGCTTGTCCCGATCGTCTGCATGGTGAGAGGGAGAGTCGGCAGGCACAATCTTTTCGGGCGTCCCCGAGGAGGCAACGTAGTCGTCTGTTGTGTTGCAGCCTCTCCCTCCTTCGGAAAACTCCGGCATATGATTACTTGCGGTAGGCGGGAGTCCCGGCACCTGGGGCCAGCAAGTGCGGGGAGTCTAGCCCAACTCCGCCCCGGTTGCATAACCGGGCTATGATACTGCGCACGCGTGCAGACTTATTTCGGGGGCCACATTTGACTTTGGGGGTCGCTATTTCACTACTCTTCAGCTTCTGACCTTCATGTTGACTACTTCTCATGGTGATTCTGTGGCTGGAAGCCACAGAATCTGTATGTGACCAACCGCTGTTCTTTCTCACAGATTTCCATGACCTTGTTAGTTACTTGTTTGTATCCCGCTTAACACAGCGGTATTGTTCTAGGCACTAAAAAGTTACAGCACTAGACTATTCTCACCAAGTAGCAGGTGGTACAGATACAAAAGTTGCAACACAGACCGTTCAGATCAAGTATTACGTAGTACGGATACACATGGCTGTAAGTGGGCCCTGAGGTTGCCCGTCAGCAGCAGAGCAGAGCAGTGATGTGGGAAAGGGGCAGTGTAACAGTGTGCAATTGTTCTGGTAGTGCTGCTCGCTGGGATACTAGCTGGTGCAGCAGAGCTGGTGCTGCAAGAGGTCCTAGTGGACAGTCACAGAATTACGGAATGATTGAGGTTGGAAGGGACTTTTGGAGATACCTTGTCCAACCTCCCGACTCAGGCAGAGTTGCATACAGCAATTTGCCAAAGATTGTGTCCAGGTGGCTTTTGAATATCTCCAGTGGGGAAGACTCCACAACTTCTCTGGGGCCTCTGTTAATGCTCTGTCACTCTCACAGGAAAGAAGTTTGTCCTTGCATTCAGATGCAGTTTCTTGTGTTTCAGTTTGTACATAGTGGGTCTCGTCTTGTTACAGGGCACCACTTAAAAGAGCCTGGGGTCGTCCTTTTCACATCCTTGCTTTAGATACTTCTGCACATTGATAAGATCCCCCCTCAGCCTTCTCTTCTGCAGACTGAAGAGTCGCAGCTCTTGTATGAGAGATGCTCAAGGCCCTTCATCTTAGTAGCCCTTTGCTATACTCCCTCCGGTAGCTCCATGTCTTTCCTGTATTGGGGAGCTGAGATCAGGACACAGTACTCGAGATGTGGCTTCACCAGGGCTGGGCAGAGAGGGAGAATTACCTTCCTTGACCTGCTGGCCACGCTCTTCCTAGTGCAACCCAGAATACCATTGGCCTTCTTGGTCACAAGGGCACATTGCTGGCTCATGGTCACTTCACTGTCCACCAGCACTCCCAGGTCCTTCTCCACAGAGCTGCTTTCTAGCAGATCAGCCCCCAGCCTGTCTTGGTGCGTGGGGTTATTCCTCCCAGGTGCAGGTCCCTGCACTTGCCTTTGTTGAACTTCATGAGATTTCCCTCTGCCCATCTCTCTAGCGTGTCAAGGTGCCTCTGAATGGCAGCCCAGGTCTCTGGTGTATCAGCCACTCCTCCCAGTTGTGTCTCATCAGCAAACTTGCTGAGGGTTCACTCTGTCCCTTCATCCAGGTCGTTGATGACTAAATTGAACAGGACTGGACCCAGTATTGGCCCGTGGGGGACACTGATAGATACAAGCCTTCACCTAGACTCTGCACCACTGAGCGCAACCCTCTGAGCTCTGCCATTCAGCTAGTTCTCAAGCCACCTCACTGTCTGTTCATCTAGGCTGCACTTGCTGAAGTTGCCTATGAGGATGTTACGGGAGACAGCATCAAAAGCTGTGCTTAAGTCAGTGTAGACAAGATCCTCTACTCTACCCTAATCTACCCAGAGAGTCATTCCATTATAGAAGGCTTTCAGGATGGTTGAGCATGATTTCCCCTTGGTGAATCCCTGCTGCTTCCATCCTGATCACTGTCTTGTCCTTCGTATGCTTAGAGACGACATCCTGGATGAGCTGAGTCCCGGCTCCAGGAAGGTTCTTGAAAGGAGCCATGGAGTACTATCTCACAGCTGGCATCCCAAATATAAATGGACTGCTGAGATGAGATGAGAAGAGGGATGAGGGGCACACGAAGTGGGTGGAGAGGTCTTACCTTGGGAGGCGGCACCATGCAAGGCTGCTTTGGGGCACCTGGAAGTATGGAGGAAATTGAGAGTGATAGAAATAGGGTGAGGCCAATGTAGGCTCTATGAGAGTCCTGTGTTTCTGCCCATGCTGTATTCTAGCTCAGCTGGCAGGCTGGGTGGTGTGGGAGGAGGTTGGGTTTGGTTTATAAAGATTGGAGTTGCAGGGAAGGAAACGATGAAACAGTTGCTTCAGAACAGGCCACCACGTGCGCAGTCCTTGTTCAGAGTCTTTAAAGAGCATTTCTGGTAACTGCTGTGCTAGAAGGCTCTTGAGGTCATGACCTAAATGCCCATGAGTATTTCTTTCTAGCTTGGGAGCAGAAGACAGCATGTCTTGAGCTACTGGACGTCGCGCTTGGGGTAAAATCCCTTTGCTGCCTGACTTCACCCTGTGTTCTGGATCAAGCTAACGGAAAAGGTCAAAGCAGTAGAAAGGATTAGGAAAAGTCTTAGTTTTTTTTCACTACTTCCTTCCCCAGATACGCTGAGCAGCATGGAAAAGAAACATCAGTTCTGACAAATTTGTGTGGCAGCTTGCTGTAGAATGGGAGCTGCAGTCCTTAAATGAGACAGGGCTGGGTGGGCAAAGCAAGCTCCAGGATCGGTGCCACTGAGAAGATGAAAGAGTTGCAAAAACCAGGACCTGATACTGACCAGAGGTTGGAAGAGCATGTCCCAACGCTCCTCTCTGCCCGTACATTTGCTTGCCAGAGGCAGTGCCAGCCTGGCTTCTGGCACAGTGCAAGGGTACATGCCAAAAAGGTGCCTTGCATGCAGCAAGGAGCAAGGCACCCAGGAAGCAGGGAAGATGTCCTTCTGGCAGGGCAAGAAATGTTAATTCAGGCTCTGAGAAGTCTAGTAACTTCTTCTGCTTTCCCTTTTTTGTGTATTTACAGGTGTGGGTCTTCTAGGGAAATAGGCAAAGTATCTTTTTGCTTTCAGTACCTTTTTTTGCTAACATAGATTCTGCCTGAAGGCGTCTAGGTGTTCCTCAGGACTACCTGACCCTGAGGAGACTGTTTACAGTGGATTGGAGATTTGCTAAGTTTAACCATCCAGCTTGAAATCTTCACTTGGAAGTTTCAGTCCAAACCTGGAATTTCTGGTCTGGAAATTTCTTGCATTTCCTCCTTGTTGGCTAGGATGGATGACTTTTGGGGCAGAGGGGGTGGTTTTCATTTCCTGTCCCCAGCCTATCAGTGCGCCTTACAGCTTCAACACTGGATACAGGAATAGACAAATCTTTTAATGGAAAAATGGAATGTCTTCTCAAATGTCACAGGAAACAGATCCTCATTTTCACACAAGGCCAGAGATAAACATAAGACTGAAGCTGCAGAGCCCGGGCTTTTCCACGACTAAATAGTCTCTAGAGAAAGCTTTCCTTGGGGAAAATTCGGAGCTGAGCTAAGTGCTGAGCCAGGAGTAGCTCTGAAACTTTGAGGCTTGAAAACAGTATCCTATGTGTTGAAAAAGCTTGGAAGTGTCTTTTTCTCTTTCCTCCTCCCCCCAGTGCTGCTTATGCTGGGAGTGATAAATTTTATAGCTTCACCATCCATCTGGTTATTCCACTTCGCAAGATCCACATTGTCGCTTCTGAGCACCAAGTACAACAGTTTGTGTCACCCGCATTTGTGGGCCTCTTAAACACGAAGAGACAATCTCTGGAACCTAAAGAGGAGACAATGGCAAAGTAGGTTGGCCATGAGGGTGAGAAAAAATTTCCTGCAGGTGCGTTTCCCAGAGCACTAGCTGCAGCTGCCTCAGCATGCAGGTGTGTGAGGGCATTTTGGGGCAAAGACAGTCTAAAACCTGATGTGAACTTCAGAAAATGCTTTGACAACAGATGGAAAAATTACAGGATGCCCCCAGAATACCAGGGCAATATTCTCTGTATTTCTCTTTAAAGGTATCTCACCATGATTGTAGAGAGCGTGGAGAAGCTTGAGGCTCTTGAAGAAGGCAAATGCCTCCCTCAGCAGGCTGAGCAAGACCAGGACCAGGTCCTGGTACTCTTATTGGGCTCTTGTATGCTCCAACTCCCAATGCTTAGCACAAATCTGTTAGCTGCACTACGTGCCTCCATGGTCCCTGTTGCTAGAATGTCATGTGGTGAGCAGCCAAATATGGAGCATTCCTGAGCCTGATAGTGCCAGCGCTTAGCCATTTGTGGGTTAGTTTCTTTGTGCAGGAGCTCAAAGCTTAGCTTAGAGGAGAGGCTGCCGTTGCCTGATTCTCAGTAATGGGGTGTGTTAAATGCTGCCTAGCTCCATCCTCTGCAGTGCTGTTCAGAACATTGCAACAGCTGGGTGCTCCAGGAGCAAAAATATTTTTTTGTTTTTCTAGTCTCAAAACCAATATTCTTTACATCAGCACTGGAAAAGGTGCAAAGGAAGGAGACGTGTGGTGAGAGCTAGCAGCACCCATAGCAGAAGAATCCAGAGCAGAGTGCGGTTCAATAACTTAGCCTCCCCTCACTGTTTCATTCACTGTTCACTCCTCAGTCCCTCCTGGTTTCTGGCACAGAGGTCTTCAAATGCAGAAGTGCGTAATAAAGTGCACATTGTACTGAGAGAGACCACACTGAGAGGAGCCCAGGAGCTGGAAGAGGTGGCTGAGAACGTGTTTGAGGAAGCACTGGAGAGGTTGGAAGAGCTGGATCCATCAGTCTGCGTCTTAGAGGGCTCCGCTGGCAGGCAGTGGAAGGTTGTTGGGTAGTGCTAGGAAGGCAGAAGTTTTGGAGGTGTGCCCTCCAGATCTCCAGGCGGAAATTGGTCTGGTGGCTGAAGAGACTGTAGCAACCATTTTGGATCACTCTGGGAAGCCAGGGCCATGCAGCGCATCAGAGGTCTCTGAGCTCAGGCTGTTGGCCAGGTGGAGGCAGTAGCACATTGCCGGAGGAGCCACATGAGCTGGCAGACTGGGAGAAAGCCAATAGAGCCAAGCTGAATTCCCAAAGTGTGACAGAGCATTTTCTCTGGCTTTTCTTGACAAAAGCACCAACAATGCTGTTGAGAGTGCTGGATCTTCTTTGGACAACTTTGCAGCTTCTCCGCTTGAACGCTACTTTCAGTGTAAATTTTCTGAAATCCTGAAGCTGTCCCTTGAGACTGTTTCTTCAGAAACCACTGCAGCCATCTCAGACACCTTTGTCAACCCAGGTGTCAAAGGAAGTGGAAGGATCAACTAGCGCATCTGGACTTTGGGCACCAGAAGCCACACGGTTGCCCTCACTGCAACCATTCCAAAGTGCTGCTGATGTATCCCGAGAGAGCAGCACGCTTGCAGAGGTAGACCACCAGAAGACATCCAGAAGCCCTTATATTACTCCTTGGCATCCACATCAAGACCTTACACTTCAGGGCTGGGAAGCCTACCTACACCGAGGCCAGGGAGCACCGGAGATGCCTTCCCCTCCCTGGGCTAGCAGTTTTCCAGGCAACTAACACCTGCACCAGCTCCAAAGCCCCCTTTCCAGAGAGGAGCCCAGTGGAGTCCCATGTGTGTAAATTTTGTGATGGGCAAGCTGAGCTGGAGCAAGGTGAGTTAGGAGAGAGGGTGTTAGCTGGGCAGCTGGTGGAGGGTGAACGGAGCAGGTGTGTAGCTCTAGTTCTTCTGACAGTGGTGCTGAGAAGGAGCAGAAAGCAAGAGAAAGGTGGGAGATGGCTCAGACTCTTGAACAGTCCATGGGGAAAAGAACATGGAGGAAGCACATCGCAGAGGGGCCGTGCTCCACCTCCCTCCAGCTGCTTTCTTAGACAGGAGAAGGCTCAGCACCCTGTGGTGCCTGTGTCCCCCTCCCACCATGGCTCCCTCTGAGCCACAGAGGCTGCTGATTGTGCCAACTTCCACATCAGTGAAGAACCTCTCCTTGCTGTGTGGTACAGACCCTCTGGCTACCCTCCCAGGAATCTTCCAGCATACCTATTCCTCGAGCTGGACAGCTTCCAATTAGCCTTCCCCAGTAGACAGTAGAGTTTACTTCCAAGGGCTACTTTACGTCCTGGTATTCTTTTGCTGCTCTTATGATTTGCAGTTCACCATGACAGTCGGAGGTAGACTTGAAGAGAAATAGGATGCCAAGTGGGAGGAGCCAGTGTGTCCTTTGGGGCCTGTGTCCCCCTCCCAGCCCTCTCTTGAGCTGCCGGGACTGCTAATGGTGCCAACTTGCTTGTCAGGGGAGAACAGACCTTACCATGTGGTACAGCCCCTTTGGGGCTGTTGGACTCTGGATCAGCTCCCGCAAGAGCTGGACAAGACCTTATGCCTAATTGGCAAGGCAGAGGATCAGGAGTTTCTCTTCAACCAGCCGACCTGAGGGGATGACTCCACAATGAGTTTTCTCATGTGGACTGAAAATGTCAAGGAAGGCAAGAGGGCTCCCAGTGCTTGACTTCACACCTGCTTTACTGAGCCCAGTTTATGTCCCTACGTTAGGATGCCAGTGGAGTGACACCTGCTGTGCTTCAAAGTGCACATGAAATATTTCCATGGTAAGCAGTTGATTGCCTTCCGTAAATTTAATGCAGCACGAGCCCTGCCAGAGTTGCCAAGTTAGCACAGGAAATTGACAGGTGAGAACAAGTATGTCCCTGTCTGTGTTCATGGACTCACACTTCACACTTAGTGCAAGAGGTTGGGGCTTTCCTTTTTTACTTTGAGAAAGTCACAGCAAATACAAGGTGAACACTGATGTGGCAGATTGGAGACAACTGCCATGCTCAGAGCTGAGATAGTGCAGGGTCCTGGGGTAGGAACAGGCAGGAAAATACTCCCTGAGCACCAGAGTTCTGAGGGAAGTTTTTTTCTCTTCCCCCAGGTGCATGGCTGAAGCAGACTGCTGCTCGGGGCCAGTGGGAAACCTCAGCACAGCAGTGTGGGAGAGCATTTCTTGGCAGAAGTGAGCTAAAACTGGTAGCAATTTTCAGAAGAGGCTCCAGCAACAAGTGACAAACTTAAAAGATGCCCCTGTACAGCCAAAAGGCAGCAACATGCCTCACATCCGAGACTAGGTCATGCTGGAGGAAAGGGAGAGCCTGCAAGTGGGAGAGGTGGAGATGAGAAACGGGTAAGAGCAGAACAAATCCTGCTTGCTTTAGGAGAGCCCCTGTGAATGTTCACAGAAGTCCTGGAGCCCTGTGCGTAAGCTATATACACAGCTAACCCTTGTCTGTCATCTTGATTTCTCTGTACAGAAAAAGATTGAAGGAATGGAGGCTCTTGAAGAAGAGAAACCCCTGCTCCAACAGGCTGAACAAAACCAACAACAGTAAGGCAAGAAACAGCAACGAGCCAGCTAGAACAGTTCAGGTAGGCTGAGACTTTTTACTGCAAAGAACTAAAGGAGGCTGCTGCAAAACAATGCAGTCACGTAAGAAGTACCATGCATTTTTGCAGTAAGGTATGAATCATGTCCCTGATGCAGTGAAACAGCATAACTCACAGCAGCTCTGTCCTTTGTGAGGAATTCATTCTTGACTGAAAGTCTTCTGAGCCTTTTGAAGAGAAGGCAGGCTTAGAAAAGGATCAAGTAATGGGATGGTGGGCTGGTGGCTGCAAGGAAGCCATCCCGGGAGTCAGCCTTTGCATCCTTGTGACAATGGTGCTCCGAACTCCCACCAGCTCTTTTGCTAAGTTGTGGTTTTCTAACCTGTGATCCAGAAAATGGGGAAAAGGCAACCGTGGGTGTCATCCTTTTCTTCTAAGGGCCAGTCACAATGTAGTTGACTGATGTAACTACAGGACTGTCATTGTAAGAATGCAGCCACTTCAGGGTTAGTTGCTTCATGAAGGGAATGAGAGGCTCACTGAGGAAGAGTCAGCTCATGCCTGACATGAGCTTCCCATTGCCTGAGGTCTCCTCAAAGGCTGCGCGAGTCTGTCTCGTCCAAGAGTCTCTGAAAATATCACAAGAATGGAGTGGGCTGACATCCTGGAAGTCAAGGGTTAACCTTTTTTTGTCCAAACAATCAACCTGTCAAGGTGCAAAAGAGGAAATGATGATTTTCAGCCTTTTGTCTGCCTCTGTACTTGACACAGAGCTTGCTCCCCCATCTGAATCAGGCTGGCAGCCAACAACATCCTTTTTCAGACTGCACCCCGGGCACATCTGCTACATAGTGAACGTCATCAGGCTGTGCCTGCTGGTCCCTAGGCAGCCACTAACTCCCAGGCCAGAGTGTGATGTTTGAGGTCTGCCGCACCAAGATCCAAAAGATTGTCCTCAGGGTGGCTGCAGCCACCTTTTTTTCAGGAAATGTCCCCAGCTTCACTTTTAGAAACACCAGCAACGTTTGACTCCTTTATGGGAGAAAACATAGACACCTGTATCCCAGGTGACATCCGCCTCGCACCAGCAGCAGCTTTTCCTTCGGCAAATGATAGACAGCACTTGAAGGAATGGTCCAATGCCGCTTGGAATCAGACGTATTTTGTTCAGGCTTGACTGTTTGAGGCACCTCCAGTGGTTACTTGACAATGAGGAAGAGGAAAACTAGTCCAAGTAAAAGAATGCTTTCACTCATCAGTTTCTCCTTGTTTCTGTTACAGAAGGCTTTAAACCAAGAAAGTGAATACTAAAATAGAGGTTACCCTGACAGTGGCTATAGCCAAAGGAAGAAGAATTGCTTACACAGGCACAATCCATGACCAAGGTAGATGTGATGAGGAATGGGATACTGAGTGGGAGGAGCCTGTATATCCTTCGGGAAGCTCCAGCAGACACAGCACGTGCAGGGAGGAGCTACCTGGTAGCATGGGAATTTTTCCCTACTCCAGGACTGGGAAGGTCATTGCAGAGAGCTACATGAAACCCACTGCCTCACCAAATGTTTTCAGCTCAGCAATGAGAGGAGACACACCTCCACTGAAGCCATGCTTTGCATCTCCACCCGCAAGCACACAGTAGCAGCTGTGGCTGTGGCATAAGGCTTCTGCAGTGCCTGCCAGTCTTTTCTTCCACCAGCCTCCTCCCCTTGCTCAAGTGGGTGCTGGTGTAAAAGCCCCTTGGTGACAAGGCTTTAGAGAGGCCTCTGTCACGGCTGGGGTGGAGCTGCGAGTGTACTGGGCGTGGGGAGGGCAGGTGCCCTGCTAAAATGCACGACCCGCCCCACTGCATGCACCTGGCCCACACTGGTCCTGGGCTCTGCCCATGGCAGTGCTCACAGCCCCTTGCCCCAGCCCGGAGTAGCCCCTGCAAACCCTGTGGATGATTGGGCACACAGCGCTGCCAAGGTGTGGAGCAAAACCCATGCAGACACTTGTGTCTCATCCCGGGCAGGAGTGGGAGGACACTGCCCAGCGCCTCCCAGAAATGCCACGCAGGGGAATGGCAGTGGGGGGCTTCTGCCTTTCCAAGCCCTCGGGTAGGCCCCGCGGTGGCTGCAGGGGGCTGAGCTGCAAGCCAGGGAACCTATTCTGGTGTATTTGTCAATAGATTTAGGAGAATACCCTATTTTTCATAGAAGCATAGAATTGGTTAGGTTGGAAGGGACCTCTGGAGATCGTCTAGTCCAACCCTCAAATGAGTGGCCCATACAGGGACTGAACCGCAGCCTTGCCGTTATTAGCCCCATGCTCTAACCAGCTGAGCTAAACATAACCCCAAACCACCGTCTTATACCCAGGGTTGCTGTGAGCTCCCCGTGCCGGCCCACCAGCCTTGCTGGCGTGAGGCCTTTGCTCAGCAGGTCTGCCACAACTTCAGGCGTCCGCTGGTCAGGCCAGCCACAGGCTCCTCCTCCCCTCTCCGGACGGAGCAGCCCAAGGGAAGCCGTCTCATGGGCGGCAGTGCAGGAGCCGTGCGAAGGCTGGGCTCAGCCGCGGCACGTGGTGCCTGCAAAGTGCCCGGCATGAGGAGAGAGGGAGCCCAGCAGGACACCAGCGGCTCCCGGGCCACCACCAGCTCACAAGTGCTCTGCTAAAGAGATGCAGAGCTGGGAGCTGGCCAGAACTGGCCTTTGGGGACGTCGGGCTACCAAGGAACACGTCTCCACCACGGAGAGCAAATCGGGTTGCAGGGGGAGTTGCAGAGCGGTGAAGAAAGAGCGAGGCGTTAAAGCGTGCTTGCAAGCACAGGTCTAAGAACAGCACCAAGTGGACCCCAGCCTCTGGGGGAGGCAACCACCAGCATCAACACTGCACGGCTTGAGGAGAGCTCAGTCCCAGCCAGCGTGACCAACCCCAAGGATTGCTCTCTGCCGTCATGCTCATCAGTGCTCAAGGAAGTCCACCAAATGACCGCCCTTCCTCACTGTGTCCCCACGGACCCCCTGGACTTGTCCCCAGAACTCCCCCCCCACCTAGCCCCGGCCAGGGCACATCACAACGCGGCCGTTGTCGCCAGGGCAACGCGGATGCTTTCAAGGGTTCCGTCCCACAGCGCCTCCAGTACTGGCCACCGAGCGCCAAGGCGAGGTGTGTAGCAGGGCTGCCCAGCACCAGGGACCACTGATGCTCGGGAAGGCGATGCAGGGGGGCTGCGCGGGGACAGGAGGGCTGCGGGATGCCTCCGAAGGCAGGGCCCAAATCCACTGCAGGCCAGACCGCACTCAGACCGCTCACATTCCCATTGCCCCTTCCCTCCAGTTTTCACTTGGCTTCCACCTGCGCAAATGCACTGCCCGTGGCAGCGAGGCTGCTGCGGGCAGGCCCAGCACTGCCTGCTCCGTGCACCACCTGTCCCGCGCAGGGAGGTGCAAAGGGGCCCTGGGGCCGGAGACCACTGCCGGCAGGGCTGTCCCTCCTAATGCCTCCTTTTCCCTTGCAGGCTTGGAACATGAACTCCATGGGTGGTCAAGGCATTCCTGAGCCCATGGAGTGGGAGAGCTACGGCTGCAGTAGCCAGGTACTTGCCCCACAGCCAGCTGGCTGCACGGGGACAGGTGGGGGCACCCAGAGGGGATCCTGCCAGAGGTGTCCGGGAGCTCTCCCGCACACGGGCGCTGGGGCAGAGCTGCCCTACGGGCGTGCTTGCCACCGCCATGGGAGGAGCTGGGACAAGTGGCGCAGCTCCTACAGCTGCAGTGGGCAAGGAGGAGACCCACGCATGGCACCAGGGCCCTGGTGCCTCGCAGCCCCTTGCCCGCCTGCACGGAAGCGGTTGCAGCACCAGGCAAGCCCCAGCCAACAGCCGTCCACAGGGGCCTTGCAGCAAGCGACAGAGGCAATGTCTTCAGGGCAGCTGCTAGGGGAAGGCTTTCCCAGAGCTTGTGTGTGCACAGTCTTCCACACCGCTGCAAAATGGACTGCGGGTGGGAGGCCGGGCACTGCCTGCACTGGGCCCCAGCGCAGCAGAGGACCAGAGGCCGCGGGGCCCGAGCCGGATGCCTTTGTCCCCTTCCCTGACTATGTCTCCTTTCCTATTTCAGGCTCCGAGCACCAACGGCCTGGCAGGCTGCAGCCTCCCCGAGCCCATGGAGTGGCTGAGTTACGGCCAGGTATTCGCCCCGCTGCCGGCTGCACTGGACGGGGAGAGCTGGGGGCTTGGCCCTGCCCATTCCCGTAGCTCCTGGGTGCTTTGCGGGAGCAGCCAGAGGGGATCCCAGCAGAGGTGTCAGGGAGCTCGGCCAGGCCTGGGTGCTGGGGCACGTCTGCCCGGCGTGCAGGGAGTTGCTGCCTGAGCCCCTCTCCCTGGCTGTGGCCTCCGGGGTGCACAGGGAGCCTCTGGCACTGCGCCACTGACAGCCGCTCTGCTAGGAAAGAGTCTGGGAGGAAGAGAAGCCTGGGGCCCGAGCCTCCCGCCTGCGTGGCTGTCCCTGCAAACACCTTCTTCTCTCTTTCAGATTCTGGGCACCGACAGGCAGGCTGGCGGGGACCAGCCTGAACCGATGGAGTGGCAGAGCTCGGCCGGCAGTGGCCAGGTACTCCTCCGTCAGCTGCTGGATGGGGACAGAGTGGGGCTTGGTCCTTCCACTTCCTCCCAAGCACATCACTCAGAGGGAGCCTGCGGTGGGCAGGCGATAGCCCTGCCTGCGCTGTGCACCCCCTGCCCCGGGCAGGGGCAGGACCACACGCGCCGGGGCCAGAGTCCGCGGGCGTTGTGACCTCCCCTGACAATGTCTCCTTTCCTCTTTCAGGCTCTGGGGACCGACGGCCTGGCAGGCTGCAGCCACCCACAGCCCATGCAGTGGCAGAGCTATGGCTGCAGCGGCCAGGTATTCCCTGTGCTGCCGGCTGGATGGGGACAGATGTGGGCTTGGCCCTTCCCGCGCCTCTTGCTCCTGGGCTGCTTTTGGAGAGCAGCCTGTGGGGATGGTGGCAGAGGCGGCAGGGAGCTCTGGCGGGCCATGGGCACTGGGGCAGAGCTGCACAGGGCGCAGGAGCGGCAAAGCCCTCGGCAGCTTGCTGCCTGAGCCCCTCGCCCTGGCTGTGGGCTCGGGTCGGCACGGGAAGCCTCTGGCGGTGCAGCACTGAGAGCCGCTCTTGCAGCAAAGAGCCTGGCACGTGGGCAAAGAGGCTCTCCTGATGCTGGGGAGCCCCCAACACATTGCTTTTGCCTAACGATGCCTCCTTTTCTCTTGCAGGCCAAGAGGTCCTTCACCCTGGCTGCCGTCAGGAAGTGCCGGCCTTCCCCAGCACTCCATCGGTAGACCTTCCCCCACCAGTGTATATAGTTATTGAAGAACATGTTTTAGTTTTTTGGATTTTTTGTTTTTTTGTTTTAAATATATAGTTGTTACAGTTCTTTAAGAAATACATATTTATTATAGTTCTTTGAGAAATAAATATTCATTATAGTTCGTTAAGTGGTGTTTGTGGTTCTTCAGTCAGCGCCGTCACCAAAAGCACACCGCTGGGCGTAGTGTGTTGGTTGAGCTTTGCTCAGTGGCCCCAGGATTTCAGCTTGTCTGTAGGACTCCCCTTGAGCTGTGGGTCTGGGGATGCCCCAGGGGTAGAGACCAACAAGCCCCGTCCCCCGGTGACACTACCTCGGAAGCTTTCACGACGGCTCCGACAACATCTGTGCTCAGTGCACAGGGCTCTTGCAAGGGAAGCTGTCGGCCCCAAAGGCCGTACAGCCTGGAAACGCGAAGCCGAGGTCTCCGGGACTCTTGGTGAACAACCACCTTGCTCGGCGTGGGCTCGGGAAGTGTTGGGAAAGGCGTTAGGAGGGGTGGGCTTGGGGAAGTGCAGTTTCCCAGGAGGGGCCTGGTGAGGAAATGCCCTGCTGCCAGGCACGGCTCCCGTGCTGCACACCGTCCCCGCGGCCGAGGTGCACAAAGACGAATGCCTGGGCAGGCACAAGACACGCCTCGCAGGCCACAGCAGCCCGTCTGTTGTCCAAAATCTGGGTTCTGTTACCCGGTGTGCAAGCAACCAATAGACACAGATGGTCGAGATATTTGTTTATTTCGTTTCTGCGCAGAGATGGGTGCTAGGTGGTAAATCCACAAAGCTAGCACACGTTCTCCTCCTCTCATTCTTGATTTATACACACTTTTCAGGGAGTATTTTATACAAATCTTTCTATTGGTTACAGTTTCATTACGTCAGGTAATGGCTCTGCGCTTGCACTTTCACATTCTTGTTCATTAGCATAGGAAGCGAAGAAGAGGCGGTAACATCATTGTCATGTCATTTCCATCTCATTATTCATTTAGGGGAGTGAAATTTAATATGTTAATAAGCCTTAATGAACCTAAGGTCACTTCTGGGTTATTCTGCTGCTTTTGTCTTACCTACCCCTCGCAATCTTCAAAGCGCTGTGGTTTCAGCAAGGTTATTTAGCCGGAGCTGGTTATCCTTTGCACTACTGTTTTTCTCTCCCCCTTGTCCTTGAGTCTTGTTAACTATTTGCAAGGTTTTTCTCACAGTACTTCTCTAACAATTCCCCCCTTTGAGACTTGTTAATATCACTTATCTGGCAAGTTTCATTTAAATAGCTTCAATTATTCTTACATGGATGTTAAGTTAATTCTAAGTATTTCCCATGGCATGGGTAACCCGGGAGATTTGGGGAATAGAGAAGCAAGCAGTAATCTGAGTCACTTTTTCTGAAGGCCCGTATAAGCTACAAAATCAGGTTAGTTGTACCAATGAGCGTGCATAAGAAAACTAATAGTGTTCTCATTTTCCATCTTAACTCTATAGCAAACTAATTAAATTAAACAAATCAAAAATCAAAATCAATATTCTTATAAATCAGCTCTATCTATAATTAACAATACTATCAGAATGCAAAATAACACCTAATAACACTAAGAGCACTCCATTTCCATATAAAAGAGTTCAATTTTGCAAGTGCAATTCGTCACTTTTGTAACTTCTGTATTCTTATCTTGAGAGATATCTTGTGGGTGTGGCAGTCCACGAGTCATTCAAAGGTGCCTTCTTGATTCGGGAATAGTGGCTCCAGGAACTTATTCCCTCCACCTTTACTGCAGTGTGAGTTGTCAGAAGCACCAGGTAAGGTCCTTTCCACTGTTCTCTTAGTGGTTCTTCTTTCCACATCCAAACGTAAACCAGATCCCCAGGCTTGAAGTCATGCACAGGGGAATCCAATGGAAGGGGGGTACGTTGATTAAGGTACCTATGTAAAGATGTTAGTACCCGAGACAAAGACAATAAAAACTCTCTCAACATTTCTTCCCCTCTTACATGCATTTGATCTCTTTGTCCCCCTATTTCATTAATTGGGTAAGGTTTCCCGTAAAGTATTTCAAAAGGGCTTACTCCCTCTTTTATTCTTGGGGTTATTCTTATTCTCATCAAGGCCGTTCTATATACATATATATACATCTATATACATCTACCCATTTAAGATGGGTTTCCTGACACAGTTTTGAAATATGCCTTTTAAGTGTTTGGGTCATTCTTTCTACCTTACCGCTAGACTGGGGTCTCCATGGAGTGTGTAATTCCCATTTCATCTGTAAAAATTGGGATGTTCCTTGAACCACCTCTGAAATAAAATGAGGTCCATTATCTGAGGATATACCTTCAGGAATGCCAAATCGAGGAATTATCTCTTTTGGTAAAATTTGAATTACTTCTTTTGCACGATTGGCGGAGCATGGGAAGGCTTCTGGCCAACCAGAAAAATGTATCTACCAAAACAAGTAAATATTTAAACCGACCACATTTAGGCAATTCAGAGAAATCTCTCTGCCAGTGTTCCCCTGGGATTAATCCTCTTCTTAGTTCTCCCATAGGTGGTTTCTTCTGAATTTTGGGGTTATTTGCACAACAGGTGGGGCATCTTTTTACAATAAGGTCAGCATTTGATAGCATCTTTGATCCCACAGCATATCTTTTTACGCTGCTTATCATGGCATCTGCTCCCACGTGAGTTTCTTCATGCAGCCTCTTGAGGAGCACTTCCATCATTTTGGCTGTAGTTAAAACTTGCCCGTTTGGGGTGACCCACCACCCTTCAGCGTTTGTTGTACATTTTAGCCTTTCTGCCAATTGATTTTCTTTGTCTGAATATTCAGGAGGTCTCATTTGTATTTTTCTACTGGGTAATAAAGCCCCAATCACCTGTCCTGCTCGTGCTGCCTTTTTGGCTGCCATATCTGCTCTCCTGTTTCCTTGTGCCACTTCACTATTTCCCTTCTGGTGGGCTTTGCAATGCATTATAGCTACTTCTTTGCGTTCCATTATTGCTTGTAACAATCTTAATATCTCTTGTCCATACTTTACATTACTTCTTTGAGAATTTAAGAGCCCTCGTTCTTTCCAAATTGCTCCATGAGCAAAAAAAGTCCCCCAAAAAATTTAACAGGCTCACTGTCGCCTCTAAACATATTTGCTCTGAATCCGCTCCAGTCAAAATGTCATCCACATGCTGTAGAGGAGTGACATTTTTGTTACCTTCCTGCCATTGGGCTAGTTCTTTGGCCAAGATCTCACCAAACAGGGTAGGACTGTTCTTGAATCCTTGAGGAAGAACCGTCCAGCATAACTGCTCCTTCCTCCTCATAGTGGGACTTTCCCATTCAAAGGCAAAAATCGTCTGGCTTTGTTCTTCTATAGGAATACAGAAAGAAGCATCTTTTAAATCTAGCACTGTAAAACAATTGTTAGTCTCAGGCACCGAGGCTAAAAGAGTCTATGGGTTTGGCACGGTTGGATGGATATCTCTTGTTATTTGGTTCACTGCCCTTAGGTCCTGGACCAGTCGATACTCTCGGGAGCGTGGTTTCCTTACGGGCAGGATTGGTGTATTGAATTCAGACTGACACTCTCTAAGCAAGCCATATTGCAAGAAGGCATTAATTAGGGGTTCCAATCCTCTACGTGCTTCTAGCTTGATAGGGTACTGATGCACTCTAACCGGCTTCGCTCCTGGTTGTAGCTCTGTTTTGACCGGAGTCGCGTTTTTTGCTTTACCTGGCTTTGTTGAGGCCCAAACTAAGGGAATCACCGCATCCAATACACTTGAAGGGATACTTGCACTGTTCTCGTCTGGAGCTGATCCCATCAAAAGGCAGATTTGTGCTCTCCATGCCGATTCTGGAGGGATGTGGAGCTGCACGGAACTCTCAGAAAAGGTCACCTGCGCATTCAGTTTGCATAGTAAATCCCGTCCTAATAAAGGGAGGGGACACCTTGGCATGTAGAGAAACTCATGAGTCAATTTAGTACCTCCAATCGTACACTCCATTGGTTGCAAAAATGGCCTCAAAGCTTTCCTTCCCGTAGCCCCAACAATAGTGGTAGTGGTCTTACTTAAGGGTCCTTTACAACTAGTTATCACTGAACGAGTGGCTCCACTATCTAATAAAAAATCTATAGTTTCATTCCCCAGCTTTACTGGAACCAGGGGATCAGCTGAGGAAATTCTAATTTTCTCCCCCAGTCCCCTTCATTCCCTATTTGATTCCTCTAACATAATTAGGTCGGTGTTTGCTGGGCTCTGTAGCTTTGTTATCCTTCTTCGATTTGGACATTCATTTTTCCAGTGCCCTTCCTGTCTACAAATTGCACATTGATTTGGACCCAAAGCGGGTCTAGGGAGGCCTCCTCCTGGCCTCCCTCCCTTTCCGTCTCTTCCTCCTCTATTACCTCTTCTGCTTCCCCTGCCCCTGCCTCGGAATTCATTCCTCTGGACAGCTGCCAGGATAGAAGCCTGTACTTTCATTCCATTTTGTGTTTCTCTTGTTCTCTTTTCATCTCGATTACTATATACCTTATACGCTATTTCTATCAGCTGTGCAATAGTCATTCCCCCAGCTCCATCTACCTTCTGTAGCTTCTTTCTAATATCCTGAGCTGACTGGCCAATGAAGAGCATATTAAACAGTCTCTGATTCGCTTCCTCATTTGGATCCAGGTCTGTCCATTTTCTGGCTGTTTCGCATAATCTTGCATAAAAGGCCGAGGGATTTTCTTCAGGCCCTTGCTTTACTTCATACAACTTTGATACATTCTTTGGTTTCGGAACCCCATACCGAACCCCATACAAAATTAGCTGTTGATACTGCCTCAAGAGCTCCCTACCCCCGCTGCTATTTGGATCCCACTCAGGATCCTTTCTGGTGGGTAAATAGACCTCAGGATCCCGCTTTCTGTCCCTCTTCTTTTGCCTTATCAATTACCAGCCTCTTTTCTGCTCCTGTCAGGAAAGTATTCAACAGCGCCTGCACATCTCCCCAGTTAGGATTATGAGTTATCATAATAGTCTCCAGAAGTTGATGCAGCTTCTCAGGATTTTCCCTATGTGATCCAATAGACTGCTTCCAGTTTAGTAAATCTGAGGTTGTAAAAGGAACATGTACAAATACTGGCAGCCCTTCTGGTCCCACTGCTTGTCTCAAAGGAGCCTGTATAACAGGTTGTTTCCGTCTCCTAGTTCGGCCAGAAACAGGGCTGGACTCTTCGCTTTCTAGCGGGGGGGCTGTTCTAATTAGATTCCCGGGGGCCAAACATCCGATTTGGCCAGCCAGCACAAACTCACACACACACGCACAAACACTCTTCAGTAGCAAGCAGTTTATTCGTAGATACTTACAAACAGACCGACCCGATGGTAGTCTCGAGAAGGACCACCTCAATGCTTGTCCCGATCGTCTGCATGGTGAGAGGGAGAGTCGGCAGGCACAATCTTTTCGGGCGTCCCCGAGGAGGCAACGTAGTCGTCTGTTGTGTTGCAGCCTCTCCCTCCTTCGGAAAACTCCGGCATATGATTACTTGCGGTGGGCGGGAGTCCCGGCACCTGGGGCCAGCAAGTGCGGGGAGTCTAGCCCAACTCCGCTCCGGTTGCATAACCGGGCTACGATACTGCGCACGCGTGCAGACTTATTTCGGGGGCCACATTTGACTTTGGGGGTCGCTATTTCACTACTCTTCAGCTTCTGACCTTCATGTTGACTGCTTCTCATGGTGATTCTGTGGCTGGAAGCCACAGAATCTGTATGTGACCAACCGCTGTTCTTTCTCACAGATTTCCATGACCTTGTTAGTTACTTGTTTGTATCCCGCTTAACACAGCGGTATTGTTCTAGGCACTAAAAAGTTACAGCACTAGACTATGCTCACCAAGTAGCAGGTGGTACAGATACAAAAGTTGCAACACGGACCATTCCCATCAAGTATCACGTAGCACGGATACAGGGGCCGATGCTTCAGCTGAGGTGGAATCGTTTCCACAAGAGGGGGGCACTGTCGGTAGTTGTACATCCTCCTGCTCCTCTCCATTCAGAATTTTTCTGTTAGCACAGTACCCGCTCTTTTCCTTCTTTCCTACTGCAACCATGACAGATTCCTCTTCACTTGTAAGTTCACATTCCTTTTGAATTTCTGGCTCCTTATATAGTGACACAAAAGCCTCCACATAGGGTATTTCATCCCACTTCCACTTCCGGCAACAAAACAGCAGTAACTGTAATTTAGTATTATAGTTCAAGGTCCCATTTTTTGGCCATTGCTCATCACATTCCAGCTTATACATTGGCCACCATTGATTACAACATCTTTTCATTCTTTTTTGGTCATCCGGTCTCCTCCAAAAATATTCCAGTGTTTCAAAATACAACCCAAAGGGCTACAGGGAAGAATCATGGATTGGCTTGATCCCATGTCAATTGCCTAGAAATACCAACCTTACTACCTAGAAATATCTTTTTTCCCGTACCTTTGTGCGCACTCAGCTCTGACCCCCCCCCCCCCCCGGTCATTTTAAGGCAACCTTTGCCGAGCGTCTACGTGCGACATAATCCAACATAATCTTCCGTGGAAGTAAGTAAATTTTATACTCACCAACCCAAAGATTCACCCCCCTTTCGCCCTGGCACAAATATCTCTGGTCGGCGTTGCACCTTTGAGTCTCCTGTCGTCCCAACTTTGGAGGGAGGTCGGAGGACTCCCCGATCAACAGGTCGGTGCGCGCTGGAGCTCGATCTGATCCAGTCCACTATCGGGAACAGCAAGATGATCCGGGCAAGGCCTTCTGGCAAGTCCCATGTGGGTTGCCCAACTTGCAGCCAGTGACAGAGGCAATGTCTTCAGGGCAGCTCCTAGGGGAAAGCTCTCCCAGAGCTTGTGTGTGCACAGTCTTCCACACCGCTGGAAAATGGACTGCGGGTGGGAGGCCGGGCACTGCCACAGCTGACTCCTCTGTCAGCTGCTGGACGGGGACAGAGCGGGGCTTGGTCCTTCCACTTCCTCCCAAGCACATCACTCAGAGGGAGCCTGTGGTGAGCAGGCGATAGCCCTGCCTGCGCTGTGCACCCCCTGCCCCGGGCAGGGGCAGGACCACACGCACCGGGGCCAGAGTCCACGGGCGTTGTGACCTCCCCTGGCAATGTCTCCTTTCCTCTTTCAGGCTCTGGGGACCGACGGCCTGGCAGGCTGCAGCCACCCACAGCCCATGCAGTGGCAGAGCTATGGCTGCAGCGGCCAGGTATTCCCCGTGCTGCCGGCGGGATGGGGACAGATGTGGGCTTGGCCCTTCCCGCGCCTCTTGCTCCTGGGCTGCTTTTGGAGAGCAGCCTGTGGGGATGGTGGCAGAGGCGGCAGGGAGCTCTGGCGGGCCATGGGCGCTGGGGCAGAGCTGCACAGGGTGCAAGAGCGGCAAAGCCCTCGGCAACTTGCTGCCTGAGTCCCTCGCCCTGGCTGTGGGCTCGGGTCGGCACGGGAAGCCTCTGGCGGTGCAGCACTGAGAGCCACTCTTGCAGCAAAGAGCCTGGCACGTGGGCAAAGAGGCTCTCCTGATGCTGGGGAGCCCCCAACACATTGCTTTTGCCTAACGATGCCTCCTTTTCTCTTGCAGGCCAAGAGGTCCTTCACCCTGGCTGCCGTCAGGAAGTGCCGGCCTTCCCCAGCACTCCATCGGTAGACCTTCCCCCACCAGTGTATATAGTTATTTAATAGCATGTTTTAGTTTTTTGGATTTTTTGTTTTTTTGTTTTAAATATATAGTTGTTATAGTTCTTTAAGAAATACATATTTACTGTAGTTCTTTAAGAAATACATATTTATTATAGTTCTTTGAGAAATAAATATTCATTATAGTTCGTTAAGTGGTGTTTGTGGTTCTTCAGTCAGCGCCGTCACCAAAAGCACACCGCTGGGCGTAGTGTGTTGGTTGAGCTTTGCTCAGTGGCCCCAGGATTTCAGCTTAGGTGCCAGAGATAGGCGTCTGTAGGACTCCCCTTGAGCTGAAGGGTCTGGGGATGCCCCAGGGGTAGAGACCAACAAGCCCCGTCCCCCGGTGACACTACCTCGGAAGCTTTCATGACGGCTCCGACAATATCTGTGCTCAGTGCACAGGGCTCTTGCAAGGGAAGCTGTCGGCCCCGAAGGCCGTACGGCCGGGAAACGCGAAGCCGAGGTCTCCGGGACTCTTGGTGAACAACCACCTTGCTCGGCGTGGGCTCGGGAAGTGTTGGGAAAGGCGTTAGGAGGGGTGGGCTTGGGGCAGTGCAGTTTCCCAGGAGGGGCCTGGTGAAGAAATGCCCTGCTGCCAGGCACGGCTCCTGTCCTGCACACCGTCCCCGCGGCTGAGGTCCACAAAGACGAAGGCCTGGGGAAGGCACAAGACACGCCTCGCAGGCCGCAGCAGCCCGTCTTCTCCGCAGCAGGTCTGACCTGTGCTGCAGACGCCTGGCACCTTGAGCCGCTGCGCCTTGCTGCGACGAGGCCGCTCCCCGCCGCGTGACACCTGCCCCAGCCGGCGCGGGAGAGGGAGGACACTGCCCAGCGCCTCCCAGAAGTGCCACGCAGGGGAATGGCAGTGGGGGGCTTCTGCCTTTCCAAGCCCTTGGGTAGGCCCCATGGTGGCTGCAGGGGGCTGAGCTGCAAGCCAGGGAACCTATTCTGGTGTATTTCTCAATAGATTTAGGAGAATACCCTATTTTTCATAGAAGCATAGAATTGGTTAGGTTGGAAGGGACCTCTGGAGATCGTCTAGTCCAACCCTCAAATGAGTGGCCCATACAGGGACTGAACCGCAGCCTTGCCGTTATTAGCCCCATGCTCTAACCAGCTGAGCTAAACATAACCCCAAACCACCGTCTTATACCCAGGGTCGCTGTGAGCTCCCCGTGCCGGCCCACCAGCCTTGCTGGCGTGAGGCCTTTGCTCAGCAGGTCTGCCACAACTTCAGGCGTCCGCTGGTCAGACCAGCCACGGGCTCCTCCTCCCCTCTCCGGACGGAGCAGCCCAAGGGAAGCCGTCTCATGGGCGGCAGTGCAGGAGCCGTGCGAAGGCTGGGCTCAGCCGCGGCACGTGGTGCCTGCAAAGTGCCCGGCATGAGGAGAGAGGGAGCCCAGCAGGACACCAGCGGCTCCCGGGCCACCACCAGCTCACAAGTGCTCTGCTAAAGAGATGCAGAGCTGGGAGCTGGCCAGAACTGGCCTTTGGGGACGTCGGGCTACCAAGGAACACGTCTCCACCACGGAGAGCAAATCGGGTTGCAGGGGGAGTTGCAGAGCGGTGAAGAAAGAGCGAGGCGTTAAAGCGTGCTTGCAAGCACAGGTCTAAGAACAGCACCAAGTGGACCTCAGCCTCTGGGGGAGGCATCCACCAGCATCAACACTGCACGGCTTGAGGAGAGCTCAGTCCCAGCCAGCGTGACCAACCCCAAGGATTGCTCTCTGCCGTCATGCTCATCAGTGCTCAAGGAAGTCCACCAAATGACCGCCCTTCCTCACTGTGTCCCCACGGGCCCCCTGGACTTGTCCCCGGCACCCCCACACACACACCCAGCCCCGGCCAGGGCACATCACAACGCGGCCGTTGTCGCCAGGGCAACGCGGATGCTTTCAAGGGTTCCGTCCCACAGCGCCTCCAGTACTGGCCACCGAGCGCCAAGGCGAGGTGTGTAGCAGGGCTGCCCAGCACCAGGGACCACTGATGCTCGGGAAGGCGATGCAGGGGGGCTGCGCGGGGACGGGAGGGCTGCGGGATGCCTCCAAAGGCAGGCCCCAAATCCACTGCAGGCCAGACCGTGCTCAGACCGCTCACATTCCCATTGCCCCTTCCCTCCAGTTTTCACTTGGCTCCCACCCGCGCAAATGCACTGCCCGTGGCAGCGAGGCTGCTGCGGGCAGGCCCAGCACTGCCTGCTCCGTGCACCACCTGTCCCGCGCAGGGAGGTGCAAAGGGGCCCTGGGGCCGGAGACCACTGCCGGCAGGGCTGTCCCTCCTAATGCCTCCTTTTCCCTTGCAGGCTTGGAACATGAACTCCATGGGTGGTCAAGGCATGCCTGAGCCCATGGAGTGGGAGAGCTACGGCTGCAGCAGCCAGGTACTTGCCACACAGCCAGCTGGCTGCATGGGGACAGGTGGGGGCACCCAGAGGGGATCCTGCCAGAGGTGTCCGGGAGCTCTCCCGCACACGGGCGCTGGGGCAGAGCTGCCCTACGGGCATGCTTGCCACCGCCATGGGAGGAGCTGGGACAAGTGGCGCAGCTCCTACAGCTGCAGTGGGCAAGGAGGAGACCCACGCATGGCACCAGGGCCCTGGTGCCTCGCAGCCCCTTGCCCGCCTGCACGGAAGCGGTTGCAGCACCAGGCAAGCCCCAGCCAACAGCCGTCCACAGGGGCCTTGCAGCCAGTGACAGAGGCAATGTCTTCAGGGCAGCTGCTAGGGGAAAGCTTTCCCAGAGCTTGTGTGTGCACAGTCTTCCACACCGCTGCAAAATGGACTGCGGGTGGGAGGCCGGGCACTGCCTGCACTGGGCCCCAGCACAGCAGAGGACCAGAGGCCGCGGGGCCCGAGCCAGATGCCTTTGTCCCCTTCCCTGACTATGTCTCCTTTCCTCTTTCAGGCTCCGAGCACCAATGGCCTGGCAGGCTGCAGCCTCCCCGAGCCCATGGAGTGGCTGAGTTACGGCCAGGTATTCGCCCCGCTGCCGGCTGCACTGGACGGGGAGAGCTGGGGGCTTGGCCCTGCCCATTCCCGTAGCTCCTGGGTGCTTTGCGGGAGCAGCCAGACGGGATCCCGGCAGAGGTGTCAGGGAGCTCGGCCAGGCCTGGGCGCTGGGGCATGTCTGCCCGGCGTGCAGGGAGTTGCTGCCTGAGCCCCTCTCCCTGGCTGTGGCCTCCGGGGTGCACAGGGAGCCTCTGGCACTGCGCCACTGACAGCCGCTCTGCTAGGAAAGAGTCTGGGAGGAAGAGAGGCCTGGGGCCCGAGCCTCCCGCCTGCGCGGCTGTCCCTGCAAACACCTTCTTCTCTCTTTCAGATTCTGGGCACCGACAGGCAGGCTGGCGGGGACCAGCCTGAACCGATGGAGTGGCAGAGCTCGGCCGGCAGTGGCCAGGTACTCCTCCGTCAGCTGCTGGACGGGGACAGAGCGGGGCTTGGTCCTTCCACTTCCTCCCAAGCACATCACTCAGAGGGAGCCTGCGGTGGGCAGGCGATAGCCCTGCCTGCGCTGTGCACCCCCTGCCCCGGGCAGGGGCAGGACCACACGCGCCGGGGCCAGAGTCCGCGGGCGTTGTGACCTCCCCTGACAATGTCTCCTTTCCTCTTTCAGGCTCTGGGGACCGACGGCCTGGCAGGCTGCAGCCACCCACAGCCCATGCAGTGGCAGAGCTATGGCTGCAGCGGCCAGGTATTCCCCGTGCTGCCGGCGGGATGGGGACAGATGTGGGCTTGGCCCTTCCCGCGCCTCTTGCTCCTGGGCTGCTTTTGGAGAGCAGCCTGTGGGGATGGTGGCAGAGGCGGCAGGGAGCTCTGGCGGGCCATGGGCGCTGGGGCAGAGCTGCACAGGGTGCAAGAGCGGCAAAGCCCTCGGCAACTTGCTGCCTGAGTCCCTCGCCCTGGCTGTGGGCTCGGGTCGGCACGGGAAGCCTCTGGCGGTGCAGCACTGAGAGCCGCTCTTGCAGCAAAGAGCCTGGCACGTGGGCAAAGAGGCTCTCCTGATGCTGGGGAGCCCCCAACACATTGCTTTTGCCTAACGATGCCTCCTTTTCTCTTGCAGGCCAAGAGGTCCTTCACCCTGGCTGCCGTCAGGAAGTGCCGGCCTTCCCCAGCACTCCATCGGTAGACCTTCCCCCACCAGTGTATATAGTTATTTAATAGCATGTTTTAGTTTTTTGGATTTTTTGTTTTTTTGTTTTAAATATATAGTTGTTATAGTTCTTTAAGAAATACATATTTACTGTAGTTCTTTAAGAAATACATATTTATTATAGTTCTTTGAGAAATAAATATTCATTATAGTTCGTTAAGTGGTGTTTGTGGTTCTTCAGTCAGCGCCGTCACCAAAAGCACACCGCTGGGCGTAGTGTGTTGGTTGAGCTTTGCTCAGTGGCCCCAGGATTTCAGCTTAGGTGCCAGAGATAGGCGTCTGTAGGACTCCCCTTGAGCTGAAGGGTCTGGGGATGCCCCAGGGGTAGAGACCAACAAGCCCCGTCCCCCGGTGACACTACCTCGGAAGCTTTCATGACGGCTCCGACAATATCTGTGCTCAGTGCACAGGGCTCTTGCAAGGGAAGCTGTCGGCCCCGAAGGCCGTACGGCCGGGAAACGCGAAGCCGAGGTCTCCGGGACTCTTGGTGAACAACCACCTTGCTCGGCGTGGGCTCGGGAAGTGTTGGGAAAGGCGTTAGGAGGGGTGGGCTTGGGGCAGTGCAGTTTCCCAGGAGGGGCCTGGTGAAGAAATGCCCTGCTGCCAGGCACGGCTCCTGTCCTGCACACCGTCCCCGCGGCTGAGGTCCACAAAGACGAAGGCCTGGGGAAGGCACAAGACACGCCTCGCAGGCCGCAGCAGCCCGTCTTCTCCGCAGCAGGTCTGACCTGTGCTGCAGACGCCTGGCACCTTGAGCCGCTGCGCCTTGCTGCGACGAGGCCGCTCCCCGCCGCGTGACACCTGCCCCAGCCGGCGCGGGAGAGGGAGGACACTGCCCAGCGCCTCCCAGAAGTGCCACGCAGGGGAATGGCAGTGGGGGGCTTCTGCCTTTCCAAGCCCTTGGGTAGGCCCCACGGTGGCTGCAGGGGGCTGAGCTGCAAGCCAGGGAACCTATTCTGGTGTATTTCTCAATAGATTTAGGAGAATACCCTATTTTTCATAGAAGCATAGAATTGGTTAGGTTGGAAGGGACCTCTGGAGATCGTCTAGTCCAACCCTCAAATGAGTGGCCCATACAGGGACTGAACCGCAGCCTTGCCGTTATTAGCCCCATGCTCTAACCAGCTGAGCTAAACATAACCCCAAACCACCGTCTTATACCCAGGGTTGCTGTGAGCTCCTCGTGCCGGCCCACCAGCCTTGCTGGTGTGAGGCCTTTGCTCAGCAGGTCTGCCACAACTTCAGGCGTCCGCTGGTCAGACCAGCCACGGGCTCCTCCTCCCCTCTCCGGACGGAGCAGCCCAAGGGAAGCCGTCTCATGGGCGGCAGTGCAGGAGCCGTGCGAAGGCTGGGCTCAGCCGCGGCACGTGGTGCCTGCAAAGTGCCCGGCATGAGGAGAGAGGGAGCCCAGCAGGACACCAGCGGCTCCCGGGCCACCACCAGCTCACAAGTGCTCTGCTAAAGAGATGCAGAGCTGGGAGCTGGCCAGAACTGGCCTTTGGGGACGTCGGGCTACCAAGGAACACGTCTCCACCACGGAGAGCAAATCGGGTTGCAGGGGGAGTTGCAGAGCGGTGAAGAAAGAGCGAGGCGTTAAAGCGTGCTTGCAAGCACAGGTCTAAGAACAGCACCAAGTGGACCTCAGCCTCTGGGGGAGGCATCCACCAGCATCAACACTGCACGGCTTGAGGAGAGCTCAGTCCCAGCCAGCGTGACCAACCCCAAGGATTGCTCTCTGCCGTCATGCTCATCAGTGCTCAAGGAAGTCCACCAAATGACCGCCCTTCCTCACTGTGTCCCCACGGGCCCCCTGGACTTGTCCCCGGCACCCCCACACACACACCCAGCCCCGGCCAGGGCACATCACAACGCGGCCGTTGTCGCCAGGGCAACGCGGATGCTTTCAAGGGTTCCGTCCCACAGCGCCTCCAGTACTGGCCACCGAGCGCCAAGGCGAGGTGTGTAGCAGGGCTGCCCAGCACCAGGGACCACTGATGCTCGGGAAGGCGATGCAGGGGGGCTGCGCGGGGACGGGAGGGCTGCGGGATGCCTCCAAAGGCAGGCCCCAAATCCACTGCAGGCCAGACCGTGCTCAGACCGCTCACATTCCCATTGCCCCTTCCCTCCAGTTTTCACTTGGCTCCCACCCGCGCAAATGCACTGCCCGTGGCAGCGAGGCTGCTGCGGGCAGGCCCAGCACTGCCTGCTCCGTGCACCACCTGTCCCGCGCAGGGAGGTGCAAAGGGGCCCTGGGGCCGGAGACCACTGCCGGCAGGGCTGTCCCTCCTAATGCCTCCTTTTCCCTTGCAGGCTTGGAACATGAACTCCATGGGTGGTCAAGGCATGCCTGAGCCCATGGAGTGGGAGAGCTACGGCTGCAGCAGCCAGGTACTTGCCCCACAGCCAGCTGGCTGCATGGGGACAGGTGGGGGCACCCAGAGGGGATCCTGCCAGAGGTGTCCGGGAGCTCTCCCGCACACGGGCGCTGGGGCAGAGCTGCCCTACGGGCGTGCTTGCCACCGCCATGGGAGGAGCTGGGACAAGTGGCGCAGCTCCTACAGCTGCAGTGGGCAAGGAGGAGACCCACACATGGCACCAGGGCCCTGGTGCCTCGCAGCCCCTTGCCCGCCTGCACGGAAGCGGTTGCAGCACCAGGCAAGCCCCACCCAACAGCCGTCCACAGGGGCCTTGCAGCCAGTGACAGAGGCAATGTCTTCAGGGCAGCTGCTAGGGGAAAGCTTTCCCAGAGCTTGTGTGTGCACACACAGTCTTCCACACCGCTGCAAAATGGACTGCGGGTGGGAGGCCGGGCACTGCCTGCACTGGGCCCCAGCACAGCAGAGGACCAGAGGCCGCAGGGCCCGAGCCAGATGCCTTTGTCCCCTTCCCTGACTATGTCTCCTTTCCTCTTTCAGGCTCCGAGCACCAACGGCCTGGCAGGCTGCAGCCTCCCCGAGCCCATGGAGTGGCTGAGTTACAGCCAGGTATTCGCCCCGCTGCCGGCTGCACTGGACGGGGAGAGCTGGGGGCTTGGCCCTGCCCATTCCCGTAGCTCCTGGGTGCTTTGCGGGAGCAGCCAGACGGGATCCCGGCAGAGGTGTCAGGGAGCTCATCCAGGCCTGGGCGCTGGGGCATGTCTGCCCGGCGTGCAGGGAGTTGCTGCCTGAGCCCCACTCCCTGGCTGTGGCCTCCGGGGTGCACAGGGAGCCTCTGGCACTGCGCCACTGACAGCCGCTCTGCTAGGAAAGAGTCTGGGAGGAAGAGAGGCCTGGGGCCCGAGCCTCCCGCCTGCGCGGCTGTCCCTGCAAACACCTTCTTCTCTCTTTCAGATTCTGGGCACCGACAGGCAGGCTGGCGGGGACCAGCCTGAACCGATGGAGTGGCAGAGCTCGGCCGGCAGTGGCCAGGTACTCCTCCGTCAGCTGCTGGACGGGGACAGAGCGGGGCTTGGTCCTTCCACTTCCTCCCAAGCACATCACTCAGAGGGAGCCTGCGGTGGGCAGGCGATAGCCCTGCCTGCGCTGTGCACCCCCTGCCCCGGGCAGGGGCAGGACCACACGCGCCGGGGCCAGAGTCCGCGGGCGTTGTGACCTCCCCTGACAATGTCTCCTTTCCTCTTTCAGGCTCTGGGGACCGATGGCCTGGCAGGCTGCAGCCACCCACAGCCCATGCAGTGGCAGAGCTATGGCTGCAGCGGCCAGGTATTCCCCGTGCTGCCGGCTGGATGGGGACAGATGTAGGCTTGGCCCTTCCCGCGCCTCTTGCTCCTGGGCTGCTTTTGGAGAGCAGCCTGTGGGGATGGTGGCAGAGGCGGCAGGGAGCTCTGGCGGGCCATGGGCGCTGGGGCAGAGCTGCACAGGGCGCAGGAGTGGCAAAGCCCTCGGCAGCTTGCTGCCTGAGCCCCTCGCCCTGGCTGTGGGCTCGGGTCGGCACGGGAAGCCTCTGGCGGTGCAGCACTGAGAGCCGCTCTTGCAGCAAAGAGCCTGGCACGTGGGCAAAGAGGCTCTCCTGATGCTGGGGAGCCCCCAACACATTGCTTTTGCCTAACGATTCCTCCTTTTCTCTTGCAGGCCAAGAGGTCCTTCACCCTGGCTGCCGTCAGGAAGTGCCGGCCTTCCCCAGCACTCCATCGGTAGACCTTCCCCCACCAGTGTATATAGTTATTTAATAGCATGTTTTAGGTTTTTTGTTTTTTTGTTTTAAATATATAGTTGTTATAGTTCTTTAAGAAATACATATTTATTGTAGTTCTTTAAGAAATACATATTTATTATAGTTCTTTGAGAAATAAATATTTATTATAGTTCGCTAAGTGGTGTTTGTGGTTCTTCAGTCAGCACCGTCACCAAAAGCACACCGCTGGGCGTAGTGTGTTGGTTGAGCTTTGCTCAGTGGCCCCAGGATTTCAGCTTGTCTGTAGGACTCCCCTTGAGCTGTGGGTCTGGGGATGCCCCAGGGGTAGAGACCAACAAGCCCCGTCCCCCGGTGACACTACCTCGGAAGCTTTCATGACGGCTCCGACAACATCTGTGCTCAGTGCACAGGGCTCTTGCAAGGGAAGCTGTCGGCCCCGAAGGCCGTACGGCCGGGAAACGCGAAGCCGAGGTCTCCGGGACTCTTGGTGAACAAGCACCTTGCTCGGCGTGGGCTCGGGAAGTGTTGGGAAAGGCGTTAGGAGGGGTGGGCTTGGGGGAGTGCAGTTTCCCAGGAGGGGCCTGGTGAGGAAATGCCCTGCTGCCAGGCACGGCTCCCGTGCTGCACACCGTCCCCGCGGCCGAGGTGCACAAAGACGAAGGCCCGGGGAAGGCACAAGACGCCTCGCAGGCCGCAGCAGCCCGTCTTCTCCACAGCAGGTCTGCCCTGTGCTGCAGACGCCTGGCGCCTTGAGCCGCTGCGCCTTGCTGCGACGAGGCCGCTCCCCGCCGCGTGACACCTGCCCCAGCCGGCGCGGGAGAGGGAGGACACTGCCCAGCGCCTCCCAGAAGTGCCACGCAGGGGAATGGCAGTGGGGGTCTTCTGCCTTTCCAAGCCCTTGGGTAGGCCCCACGGTGGCTGCAGGGGGCTGAGCTGCAAGCCAGGGAACCTATTCTGGTGTATTTCTCAATAGATTTAGGAGAATACCCTATTTTTCATAGAAGCATAGAATTGGTTAGGTTGGAAGGGACCTCTGGAGATCGTCTAGTCCAACCCTCAAATGAGTGGCCCATACAGGGACTGAACCGCAGCCTTGCCGTTATTAGCCCCATGCTCTAACCAGCTGAGCTAAACATAACCCCAAACCACCGTCTTATACCCAGGGTTGCTGTGAGCTCCCCGTGCCGGCCCACCAGCCTTGCTGGCGTGAGGCCTTTGCTCAGCAGGTCTGCCACAACTTCAGGCGTCCGCTGGTCAGACCAGCCACGGGCTCCTCCTCCCCTCTCCGGACGGAGCAGCCCAAGGGAAGCCGTCTCATGGGCGGCAGTGCAGGAGCCGTGCGAAGGCTGGGCTCAGCCGCGGCACGTGGTGCCTGCAAAGTGCCCGGCATGAGGAGAGAGGGAGCCCAGCAGGACACCAGCGGCTCCCGGGCCACCACCAGCTCACAAGTGCTCTGCTAAAGAGATGCAGAGCTGGGAGCTGGCCAGAACTGGTCTTTGGGGACGTCGGGCTACCAAGGAACACGTCTCCACCACGGAGAGCAAATCGGGTTGCAGGGGGAGTTGCAGAGCGGTGAAGAAAGAGCGAGGCGTTAAAGCGTGCTTGCAAGCACAGGTCTAAGAACAGCACCAAGTGGACCCCAGCCTCTGGGGGAGGCATCCACCAGCATCAACACTGCACGGCTTGAGGAGAGCTCAGTCCCAGCCAGCGTGACCAACCCCAAGGATTGCTCTCTGCCGTCATGCTCATCAGTGCTCAAGGAAGTCCACCAAATGACCGCCCTTCCTCACTGTGTCCCCACGGGCCCCCTGGACTTGTCCCCGGCACCCCCACACACACACCCAGCCCCGGCCAGGGCACATCACAACGCGGCCGTTGTCGCCAGGGCAACGCGGATGCTTTCAAGGGTTCCGTCCCACAGCGCCTCCAGTACTGGCCACCGAGCGCCAAGGCGAGGTGTGTAGCAGGGCTGCCCAGCACCAGGGACCACTGATGCTCGGGAAGGCGATGCAGGGGGGCTGCGCGGGGACGGGAGGGCTGCGGGATGCCTCCAAAGGCAGGCCCCAAATCCACTGCAGGCCAGACCGCGCTCAGACCGCTCACATTCCCATTGCCCCTTCCCTCCAGTTTTCACTTGGCTCCCACCCGCGCAAATGCACTGCCCGTGGCAGCGAGGCTGCTGCGGGCAGGCCCAGCACTGCCTGCTCCATGCACCACCTGTCCCGCGCAGGGAGGTGCAAAGGGGCCCTGGGGCCGGAGACCACTGCCGGCAGGGCTGTCCCTCCTAATGCCTCCTTTTCCCTTGCAGGCTTGGAACATGAACTCCATGGGTGGTCAAGGCATGCCTGAGCCCATGGAGTGGGAGAGCTACGGCTGCAGCAGCCAGGTACTTGCCCCACAGCCAGCTGGCTGCACGGGGACAGGTGGGGGCACCCAGAGGGGATCCTGCCAGAGGTGTCCGGGAGCTCTCCCGCACACGGGCGCTGGGGCAGAGCTGCCCTACGGGCGTGCTTGCCACCGCCATGGGAGGAGCTGGGACAAGTGGCGCAGCTCCTACAGCTGCAGTGGGCAAGGAGGAGACCCACGCATGGCACCAGGGCCCTGGTGCCTCGCAGCCCCTTGCCCGCCTGCACGGAAGCGGTTGCAGCACCAGGCAAGCCCCAGCCAACAGCCGTCCACAGGGGCCTTGCAGCCAGTGACAGAGGCAACGTCTTCAGGGCAGCTGCTAGGGGAAAGCTTTCCCAGAGCTTGTGTGTGCACAGTCTTCCACACCGCTGCAAAATGGACTGCGGGTGGGAGGCCGGGCACTGCCTGCACTGGGCCCCAGCACAGCAGAGGACCAGAGGCCGCAGGGCCCGAGCCAGATGCCTTTGTCCCCTTCCCTGACTATGTCTCCTTTCCTCTTTCAGGCTCCGAGCACCAATGGCCTGGCAGGCTGCAGCCTCCCCGAGCCCATGGAGTGGCTGAGTTACGGCCAGGTATTCGCCCCGCTGCCGGCTGCACTGGACGGGGAGAGCTGGGGGCTTGGCCCTGCCCATTCCCGTAGCTCCTGGGTGCTTTGCGGGAGCAGCCAGACGGGATCCCGGCAGAGGTGTCAGGGAGCTCGGCCAGGCCTGGGCGCTGGGGCATGTCTGCCCGGCGTGCAGGGAGTTGCTGCCTGAGCCCCACTCCCTGGCTGTGGCCTCCGGGGTGCACAGGGAGCCTCTGGCACTGCGCCACTGACAGCCGCTCTGCTAGGAAAGAGTCTGGGAGGAAGAGAGGCCTGGGGCCCGAGCCTCCCGCCTGCGCGGCTGTCCCTGCAAACACCTTCTTCTCTCTTTCAGATTCTGGGCACCGACAGGCAGGCTGGCGGGGACCAGCCTGAACCGATGGAGTGGCAGAGCTCGGCCGGCAGTGGCCAGGTACTCCTCCGTCAGCTGCTGGACGGGGACAGAGCGGGGCTTGGTCCTTCCACTTCCTCCCAAGCACATCACTCAGAGGGAGCCTGCGGTGGGCAGGCGATAGCCCTGCCTGCGCTGTGCACCCCCTGCCCCGGGCAGGGGCAGGACCACACGCGCCGGGGCCAGAGTCCGCGGGCGTTGTGACCTCCCCTGACAATGTCTCCTTTCCTCTTTCAGGCTCTGGGGACCGACGGCCTGGCAGGCTGCAGCCACCCACAGCCCATGCAGTGGCAGAGCTATGGCTGCAGCGGCCAGGTATTCCCCGTGCTGCCGGCTGGATGGGGACAGATGCGGGCTTGGCCCTTCCCGCGCCTCTTGCTCCTGGGCTGCTTTTGGAGAGCAGCCTGTGGGGATGGTGGCAGAGGCGGCAGGGAGCTCTGGCGGGCCATGGGCGCTGGGGCAGAGCTGCACAGGGCGCAGGAGCGGCAAAGCCCTCGGCAGCTTGCTGCCTGAGCCCCTCGCCCTGGCTGTGGGCTCGGGTCGGCACGGGAAGCCTCTGGCGGTGCAGCACTGAGAGCCGCTCTTGCAGCAAAGAGCCTGGCACGTGGGCAAAGAGGCTCTCCTGATGCTGGGGAGCCCCCAACACATTGCTTTTGCCTAACGATGCCTCCTTTTCTCTTGCAGGCCAAGAGGTCCTTCACCCTGGCTGCCGTCAGGAAGTGCCGGCCTTCCCCAGCACTCCATCGGTAGACCTTCCCCCACTAGTGTATATAGTTATTTAATAGCATGTTTTAGGTTTTTTGTTTTTTTGTTTTAAATATATAGTTGTTATAGTTCTTTAAGAAATACATATTTATTGTAGTTCTTTAAGAAATACATATTTATTATAGTTCTTTGAGAAATAAATATTTATTATAGTTCGCTAAGTGGTGTTTGTGGTTCTTCAGTCAGCACCGTCACCAAAAGCACACCGCTGGGCGTAGTGTGTTGGTTGAGCTTTGCTCAGTGGCCCCAGGATTTCAGCTTGTCTGTAGGACTCCCCTTGAGCTGTGGGTCTGGGGATGCCCCAGGGGTAGAGACCAACAAGCCCCGTCCCCCGGTGACACTACCTCGGAAGCTTTCATGACGGCTCCGACAATATCTGTGCTCAGTGCACAGGGCTCTTGCAAGGGAAGCTGTCGGCCCCGAAGGCCGTACGGCCTGGAAACGCGAAGCCGAGGTCTCCGGGACTCTTGGTGAACAACCACCTTGCTCGGCGTGGGCTCAGGAAGTGTTGGGAAAGGCGTTAGGAGGGGTGGGCACGGGGGAGTTCAGTTTCCCAGGAGGGGCCTGGTGAGGAAATGCCCTGCTGCCAGGCACGGCTCCCGTGCTGCACACCGTCCCCGCGGCCGAGGTGCACAAAGACGAAGGCCTGGGGAAGGCACAAGACACGCCTCGCAGGCCGCAGCAGCCCGTCTTCTCCGCAGCAGGTCTGACCTGTGCTGCAGACGCCTGGCACCTTGAGCCGCTGCGCCTTGCTGCGACGAGGCCGCTCCCCGCCGCGTGACACCTGCCCCAGCCGGCGCGGGAGAGGGAGGACACTGCCCAGTGCCTCCCAGAAGTGCCACGCAGGGGAATGGCAGTGGGGGTCTTCTGCCTTTCCAAGCCCTTGGGTAGGCCCCACGGTGGCTGCAGGGGGCTGAGCTGCAAGCCAGGGAACCTATTCTGGTGTATTTCTCAATAGATTTAGGAGAATACCCTATTTTTCATAGAAGCATAGAATTGGTTAGGTTGGAAGGGACCTCTGGAGATCGTCTAGTCCAACCCTCAAATGAGTGGCCCATACAGGGACTGAACCGCAGCCTTGCCGTTATTAGCCCCATGCTCTAACCAGCTGAGCTAAACATAACCCCAAACCACCGTCTTATACCCAGGGTTGCTGTGAGCTCCCCGTGCCGGCCCACCAGCCTTGCTGGCGTGAGGCCTTTGCTCAGCAGGTCTGCCACAACTTCAGGCGTCCGCTGGTCAGACCAGCCACGGGCTCCTCCTCCCCTCTCCGGACGGAGCAGCCCAAGGGAAGCCGTCTCATGGGCGGCAGTGCAGGAGCCGTGCGAAGGCTGGGCTCAGCCGCGGCACGTGGTGCCTGCAAAGTGCCCGGCATGAGGAGAGAGGGAGCCCAGCAGGACACCAGCGGCTCCCGGGCCACCACCAGCTCACAAGTGCTCTGCTAAAGAGATGCAGAGCTGGGAGCTGGCCAGAACTGGCCTTTGGGGACGTCGGGCTACCAAGGAACACGTCTCCACCACGGAGAGCAAATCGGGTTGCAGGGGGAGTTGCAGAGCGGTGAAGAAAGAGCGAGGCGTTAAAGCGTGCTTGCAAGCACAGGTCTAAGAACAGCACCAAGTGGACCCCAGCCTCTGGGGGAGGCATCCACCAGCATCAACACTGCACGGCTTGAGGAGAGCTCAGTCCCAGCCAGCGTGACCAACCCCAAGGATTGCTCTCTGCCGTCATGCTCATCAGTGCTCAAGGAAGTCCACCAAATGACCGCCCTTCCTCACTGTGTCCCCACGGGCCCCCTGGACTTGTCCCCGGCACCCCCACACACACACCCAGCCCCGGCCAGGGCACATCACAACGCGGCCGTTGTCGCCAGGGCAACGCGGATGCTTTCAAGGGTTCCGTCCCACAGCGCCTCCAGTACTGGCCACCGAGCGCCAAGGCGAGGTGTGTAGCAGGGCTGCCCAGCACCAGGGACCACTGATGCTCGGGAAGGCGATGCAGGGGGGCTGCGCGGGGACGGGAGGGCTGCGGGATGCCTCCAAAGGCAGGCCCCAAATCCACTGCAGGCCAGACCGCGCTCAGACCGCTCACATTCCCATTGCCCCTTCCCTCCAGTTTTCACTTGGCTCCCACCCGCGCAAATGCACTGCCCGTGGCAGCGAGGCTGCTGCGGGCAGGCCCAGCACTGCCTGCTCCGTGCACCACCTGTCCCGCGCAGGGAGGTGCAAAGGGGCCCTGGGGCCGGAGACCACTGCCGGCAGGGCTGTCCCTCCTAATGCCTCCTTTTCCCTTGCAGGCTTGGAACATGAACTCCATGGGTGGTCAAGGCATGCCTGAGCCCATGGAGTGGGAGAGCTACGGCTGCAGCAGCCAGGTACTTGCCCCACAGCCAGCTGGCTGCATGGGGACAGGTGGGGGCACCCAGAGGGGATCCTGCCAGAGGTGTCCGGGAGCTCTCCCGCACACGGGCGCTGGGGCAGAGCTGCCCTACGGGCGTGCTTGCCACCGCCATGGGAGGAGCTGGGACAAGTGGCGCAGCTCCTACAGCTGCAGTGGGCAAGGAGGAGACCCACGCATGGCACCAGGGCCCTGGTGCCTCGCAGCCCCTTGCCCGCCTGCACGGAAGCGGTTGCAGCACCAGGCAAGCCCCACCCAACAGCCGTCCACAGGGGCCTTGCAGCCAGTGACAGAGGCAATGTCTTCAGGGCAGCTGCTAGGGGAAAGCTTTCCCAGAGCTTGTGTGTGCACACACAGTCTTCCACACCGCTGCAAAATGGACTGCGGGTGGGAGGCCGGGCACTGCCTGCACTGGGCCCCAGCACAGCAGAGGACCAGAGGCCGCAGGGCCCGAGCCAGATGCCTTTGTCCCCTTCCCTGACTATGTCTCCTTTCCTCTTTCAGGCTCCGAGCACCAACGGCCTGGCAGGCTGCAGCCTCCCCGAGCCCATGGAGTGGCTGAGTTACAGCCAGGTATTCGCCCCGCTGCCGGCTGCACTGGACGGGGAGAGCTGGGGGCTTGGCCCTGCCCATTCCCGTAGCTCCTGGGTGCTTTGCGGGAGCAGCCAGACGGGATCCCGGCAGAGGTGTCAGGGAGCTCATCCAGGCCTGGGCGCTGGGGCATGTCTGCCCGGCGTGCAGGGAGTTGCTGCCTGAGCCCCACTCCCTGGCTGTGGCCTCCGGGGTGCACAGGGAGCCTCTGGCACTGCGCCACTGACAGCCGCTCTGCTAGGAAAGAGTCTGGGAGGAAGAGAGGCCTGGGGCCCGAGCCTCCCGCCTGCGCGGCTGTCCCTGCAAACACCTTCTTCTCTCTTTCAGATTCTGGGCACCGACAGGCAGGCTGGCGGGGACCAGCCTGAACCGATGGAGTGGCAGAGCTCGGCCGGCAGTGGCCAGGTACTCCTCCGTCAGCTGCTGGACGGGGACAGAGCGGGGCTTGGTCCTTCCACTTCCTCCCAAGCACATCACTCAGAGGGAGCCTGCGGTGGGCAGGCGATAGCCCTGCCTGCGCTGTGCACCCCCTGCCCCGGGCAGGGGCAGGACCACACGCGCCGGGGCCAGAGTCCGCGGGCGTTGTGACCTCCCCTGACAATGTCTCCTTTCCTCTTTCAGGCTCTGGGGACCGATGGCCTGGCAGGCTGCAGCCACCCACAGCCCATGCAGTGGCAGAGCTATGGCTGCAGCGGCCAGGTATTCCCCGTGCTGCCGGCTGGATGGGGACAGATGTAGGCTTGGCCCTTCCCGCGCCTCTTGCTCCTGGGCTGCTTTTGGAGAGCAGCCTGTGGGGATGGTGGCAGAGGCGGCAGGGAGCTCTGGCGGGCCATGGGCGCTGGGGCAGAGCTGCACAGGGCGCAGGAGTGGCAAAGCCCTCGGCAGCTTGCTGCCTGAGCCCCTCGCCCTGGCTGTGGGCTCGGGTCGGCACGGGAAGCCTCTGGCGGTGCAGCACTGAGAGCCGCTCTTGCAGCAAAGAGCCTGGCACGTGGGCAAAGAGGCTCTCCTGATGCTGGGGAGCCCCCAACACATTGCTTTTGCCTAACGATGCCTCCTTTTCTCTTGCAGGCCAAGAGGTCCTTCACCCTGGCTGCCGTCAGGAAGTGCCGGCCTTCCCCAGCACTCCATCGGTAGACCTTCCCCCACCAGTGTATATAGTTATTTAATAGCATGTTTTAGGTTTTTTGTTTTTTTGTTTTAAATATATAGTTGTTATAGTTCTTTAAGAAATACATATTTATTGTAGTTCTTTAAGAAATACATATTTATTATAGTTCTTTGAGAAATAAATATTTATTATAGTTCGCTAAGTGGTGTTTGTGGTTCTTCAGTCAGCACCGTCACCAAAAGCACACCGCTGGGCGTAGTGTGTTGGTTGAGCTTTGCTCAGTGGCCCCAGGATTTCAGCTTGTCTGTAGGACTCCCCTTGAGCTGTGGGTCTGGGGATGCCCCAGGGGTAGAGACCAACAAGCCCCGTCCCCCGGTGACACTACCTCGGAAGCTTTCATGACGGCTCCGACAACATCTGTGCTCAGTGCACAGGGCTCTTGCAAGGGAAGCTGTCGGCCCCGAAGGCCGTACGGCCTGGAAACGTGAAGCCGAGGTCTCCGGGACTCTTGGTGAACAAGCACCTTGCTCGGCGTGGGCTCGGGAAGTGTTGGGAAAGGCGTTAGGAGGGGTGGGCTTGGGGGAGTGCAGTTTCCCAGGAGGGGCCTGGTGAGGAAATGCCCTGCTGCCAGGCACGGCTCCCGTGCTGCACACCGTCCCCGCGGCCGAGGTGCACAAAGACGAAGGCCCGGGGAAGGCACAAGACGCCTCGCAGGCCGCAGCAGCCCGTCTTCTCCACAGCAGGTCTGCCCTGTGCTGCAGACGCCTGGCGCCTTGAGCCGCTGCGCCTTGCTGCGACGAGGCCGCTCCCCGCCGCGTGACACCTGCCCCAGCCGGAGCGGGAGAGGGAGGACACTGCCCAGCGCCTCCCAGAAGTGCCACGCAGGGGAATGGCAGTGGGGGTCTTCTGCCTTTCCAAGCCCTTGGGTAGGCCCCACGGTGGCTGCAGGGGGCTGAGCTGCAAGCCAGGGAACCTATTCTGGTGTATTTCTCAATAGATTTAGGAGAATACCCTATTTTTCATAGAAGCATAGAATTGGTTAGGTTGGAAGGGACCTCTGGAGATCGTCTAGTCCAACCCTCAAATGAGTGGCCCATACAGGGACTGAACCGCAGCCTTGCCGTTATTAGCCCCATGCTCTAACCAGCTGAGCTAAACATAACCCCAAACCACCGTCTTATACCCAGGGTTGCTGTGAGCTCCCCGTGCCGGCCCACCAGCCTTGCTGGCGTGAGGCCTTTGCTCAGCAGGTCTGCCACAACTTCAGGCGTCCGCTGGTCAGACCAGCCACGGGCTCCTCCTCCCCTCTCCGGACGGAGCAGCCCAAGGGAAGCCGTCTCATGGGCGGCAGTGCAGGAGCCGTGCGAAGGCTGGGCTCAGCCGCGGCACGTGGTGCCTGCAAAGTGCCCGGCATGAGGAGAGAGGGAGCCCAGCAGGACACCAGCGGCTCCCGGGCCACCACCAGCTCACAAGTGCTCTGCTAAAGAGATGCAGAGCTGGGAGCTGGCCAGAACTGGCCTTTGGGGACGTCGGGCTACCAAGGAACACGTCTCCACCACGGAGAGCAAATCGGGTTGCAGGGGGAGTTGCAGAGCGGTGAAGAAAGAGCGAGGCGTTAAAGCGTGCTTGCAAGCACAGGTCTAAGAACAGCACCAAGTGGACCCCAGCCTCTGGGGGAGGCATCCACCAGCATCAACACTGCACGGCTTGAGGAGAGCTCAGTCCCAGCCAGCGTGACCAACCCCAAGGATTGCTCTCTGCCGTCATGCTCATCAGTGCTCAAGGAAGTCCACCAAATGACCGCCCTTCCTCACTGTGTCCCCACGGGCCCCCTGGACTTGTCCCCGGCACCCCCACACACACACCCAGCCCCGGCCAGGGCACATCACAACGCGGCCGTTGTCGCCAGGGCAACGCGGATGCTTTCAAGGGTTCCGTCCCACAGCGCCTCCAGTACTGGCCACCGAGCGCCAAGGCGAGGTGTGTAGCAGGGCTGCCCAGCACCAGGGACCACTGATGCTCGGGAAGGCGATGCAGGGGGGCTGCGCGGGGACGGGAGGGCTGCGGGATGCCTCCAAAGGCAGGCCCCAAATCCACTGCAGGCCAGACCACGCTCAGACCGCTCACATTCCCATTGCCCCTTCCCTCCAGTTTTCACTTGGCTCCCACCCGCGCAAATGCACTGCCCGTGGCAGCGAGGCTGCTGCGGGCAGGCCCAGCACTGCCTGCTCCGTGCACCACCTGTCCCGCGCAGGGAGGTGCAAAGGGGCCCTGGGGCCGGAGACCACTGCCGGCAGGGCTGTCCCTCCTAATGCCTCCTTTTCCCTTGCAGGCTTTGAACATGAACTCCATGGGTGGTCAAGGCATGCCTGAGCCCATGGAGTGGGAGAGCTACGGCTGCAGCAGCCAGGTACTTGCCCCACAGCCAGCTGGCTGCACGGGGACAGGTGGGGGCACCCAGAGGGGATCCTGCCAGAGGTGTCCGGGAGCTCTCCCGCACACGGGCGCTGGGGCAGAGCTGCCCTACGGGCGTGCTTGCCACCGCCATGGGAGGAGCTGGGACAAGTGGCGCAGCTCCTACAGCTGCAGTGGGCAAGGAGGAGACCCACGCATGGCACCAGGGCCCTGGTGCCTCGCAGCCCCTTGCCCGCCTGCACGGAAGCGGTTGCAGCACCAGGCAAGCCCCAGCCAACAGCCGTCCACAGGGGCCTTGCAGCCAGTGACAGAGGCAACGTCTTCAGGGCAGCTGCTAGGGGAAAGCTTTCCCAGAGCTTGTGTGTGCACAGTCTTCCACACCGCTGCAAAATGGACTGCGGGTGGGAGGCCGGGCACTGCCTGCACTGGGCCCCAGCACAGCAGAGGACCAGAGGCCGCAGGGCCCGAGCCAGATGCCTTTGTCCCCTTCCCTGACTATGTCTCCTTTCCTCTTTCAGGCTCCGAGCACCAATGGCCTGGCAGGCTGCAGCCTCCCCGAGCCCATGGAGTGGCTGAGTTACAGCCAGGTATTCGCCCCGCTGCCGGCTGCACTGGACGGGGAGAGCTGGGGGCTTGGCCCTGCCCATTCCCGTAGCTCCTGGGTGCTTTGCGGGAGCAGCCAGACGGGATCCCGGCAGAGGTGTCAGGGAGCTCGGCCAGGCCTGGGTGCTGGGGCATGTCTGCCCGGCGTGCAGGGAGTTGCTGCCTGAGCCCCACTCCCTGGCTGTGGCCTCCGGGGTGCACAGGGAGCCTCTGGCACTGCGCCACTGACAGCCGCTCTGCTAGGAAAGAGTCTGGGAGGAAGAGAGGCCTGGGGCCCGAGCCTCCCGCCTGCGCGGCTGTCCCTGCAAACACCTTCTTCTCTCTTTCAGATTCTGGGCACCGACAGGCAGGCTGGCGGGGACCAGCCTGAACCGATGGAGTGGCAGAGCTCGGCCGGCAGTGGCCAGGTACTCCTCCGTCAGCTGCTGGACGGGGACAGAGCGGGGCTTGGTCCTTCCACTTCCTCCCAAGCACATCACTCAGAGGGAGCCTGCGGTGGGCAGGCGATAGCCCTGCCTGCGCTGTGCACCCCCTGCCCCGGGCAGGGGCAGGACCACACGCGCCGGGGCCAGAGTCCGCGGGCGTTGTGACCTCCCCTGACAATGTCTCCTTTCCTCTTTCAGGCTCTGGGGACCGACGGCCTGGCAGGCTGCAGCCACCCACAGCCCATGCAGTGGCAGAGCTATGGCTGCAGCGGCCAGGTATTCCCCGTGCTGCCGGCTGGATGGGGACAGATGTGGGCTTGGCCCTTCCCGCGCCTCTTGCTCCTGGGCTGCTTTTGGAGAGCAGCCTGTGGGAATGGTGGCAGAGGCGGCAGGGAGCTCTGGCGGGCCATGGGCGCTGGGGCAGAGCTGCACAGGGCGCAGGAGCGGCAAAGCCCTCGGCAGCTTGCTGCCTGAGCCCCTCGCCCTGGCTGTGGGCTCGGGTCGGCACGGGAAGCCTCTGGCGGTGCAGCACTGAGAGCCGCTCTTGCAGCAAAGAGCCTGGCACGTGGGCAAAGAGGCTCTCCTGATGCTGGGGAGCCCCCAACACATTGCTTTTGCCTAACGATGCCTCCTTTTCTCTTGCAGGCCAAGAGGTCCTTCACCCTGGCTGCCGTCAGGAAGTGCCGGCCTTCCCCAGCACTCCATCGGTAGACCTTCCCCCACCAGTGTATATAGTTATTGAAGAACATGTTTTAGTTTTTTGGATTTTTTGTTTTTTTGTTTTAAATATATAGTTGTTATAGTTCTTTAAGAAATACATATTTATTATAGTTCTTTGAGAAATAAATATTTATTATAGTTCGCTAAGTGGTGTTTGTGGTTCTTCAGTCAGCGCCGTCACCAAAAGCACACCGCTGGGCGTAGTGTGTTGGTTGAGCTTTGCTCAGTGGCCCCAGGATTTCAGCTTGTCTGTAGGACTCCCCTTGAGCTGAAGGGTCTGGGGATGCCCGAGGGGTAGAGACCAACAAGCCCCGTCCCCCGGTGACACTACCTCGGAAGCTTTCATGACGGCTCCGACAACATCTGTGCTCAGTGCACAGGGCTCTTGCAAGGGAAGCTGTCGGCCCCGAAGGCCGTACGGCCTAGAAACGCGAAGCTGAGGTCTCCGGGACTCTTGGTGAACAAGCACCTTGCTCGGCGTGGGCTCGGGAAGTGTTGGGAAAGGCGTTAGGAGGGGTGGGCTTGGGGGAGTGCAGTTTCCCAGGAGGGGCCTGGTGAAGAAATGCCCTGCTGCCAGGCACGGCTCCCGTCCTGCACACCGTCCCCGCGGCTGAGATGCACAAAGACGAAGGCCTGGGGAAGGCACAAGACACGCCTCGCAGGCCGCAGCAGCCCGTCTTCTCCGCAGCAGGTCTGACCTGTGCTGCAGACGCCTGGCGCCTTGAGCCGCTGCGCCTTGCTGCGACGAGGCCGCTCCCCGCCGCGTGACACCTGCCCCAGCCGGCGCGGGAGAGGGAGGACACTGCCCAGCGCCTCCCAGAAGTGCCACGCAGGGGAATGGCAGTGGGGGGCTTCTGCCTTTCCAAGCCCTTGGGTAGGCCCCACGGTGGCTGCAGGGGGCTGAGCTGCAAGCCAGGGAACCTATTCTGGTGTATTTCTCAATAGATTTAGGAGAATACCCTATTTTTCATAGAAGCATAGAATTGGTTAGGTTGGAAGGGACCTCTGGAGATCGTCTAGTCCAACCCTCAAATGAGTGGCCCATACAGGGACTGAACCGCAGCCTTGCCGTTATTAGCCCCATGCTCTAACCAGCTGAGCTAAACATAACCCCAAACCACCGTCTTATACCCAGGGTTGCTGTGAGCTCCTCGTGCCGGCCCACCAGCCTTGCTGGCGTGAGGCCTTTACTCAGCAGGTCTGCCACAACTTCAGGCGTCCGCTGGTCAGACCAGCCACGGGCTCCTCCTCCCCTCTCCGGACGGAGCAGCCCAAGGGAAGCCGTCTCATGGGCGGCAGTGCAGGAGCCGTGCGAAGGCTGGGCTCAGCCGCGGCACGTGGTGCCTGCAAAGTGCCCGGCATGAGGAGAGAGGGAGCCCAGCAGGACACCAGCGGCTCCCGGGCCACCACCAGCTCACAAGTGCTCTGCTAAAGAGATGCAGAGCTGGGAGCTGGCCAGAACTGGCCTTTGGGGACGTCGGGCTACCAAGGAACACGTCTCCACCACGGAGAGCAAATCGGGTTGCAGGGGGAGTTGCAGAGCGGTGAAGAAAGAGCGAGGCGTTAAAGCGTGCTTGCAAGCATAGGTCTAAGAACAGCACCAAGTGGACCCCAGCCTCTGGGGGAGGCATCCACCAGCATCAACACTGCACGGCTTGAGGAGAGCTCAGTCCCAGCCAGCATGACCAACCCCAAGGATTGCTCTCTGCCGTCATGCTCATCAGTGCTCAAGGAAGTCCACCAAATGACCGCCCTTCCTCACTGTGTCCCCACGGGCCCCCTGGACTTGTCCCCGGCACCCCCACACACACACCCAGCCCCGGCCAGGGCACATCACAACGCGGCCGTTGTCGCCAGGGCAACGCGGATGCTTTCAAGGGTTCCGTCCCACAGCGCCTCCAGTACTGGCCACCGAGCGCCAAGGCGAGGTGTGTAGCAGGGCTGCCCAGCACCAGGGACCACTGATGCTCGGGAAGGCGATGCAGGGGGGCTGCGCGGGGACGGGAGGGCTGTGGGATGCCTCCAAAGGCAGGCCCCAAATCCACTGCAGGCCAGACCGCGCTCAGACCGCTCACATTCCCATTGCCCCTTCCCTCCAGTTTTCACTTGGCTCCCACCCGCGCAAATGCACTGCCCGTGGCAGCGAGGCTGCTGCGGGCAGGCCCAGCACTGCCTGCTCCGTGCACCACCTGTCCCGCGCAGGGAGGTGCAAAGGGGCCCTGGGGCCGGAGACCACTGCCGGCAGGGCTGTCCCTCCTAATGCCTCCTTTTCCCTTGCATGCTTGGAACATGAACTCCATGGGTGGTCAAGGCATGCCTGAGCCCATGGAGTGGGAGAGCTACGGCTGCAGCAGCCAGGTACTTGCCCCACAGCCAGCTGGCTGCACGGGGACAGGTGAGGGCACCCAGAGGGGATCCTGCCAGAGGTGTCCGGGAGCTCTCCCGCACACGGGCGCTGGGGCAGAGCTGCCCTACGGGCGTGCTTGCCACCGCCATGGGAGGAGCTGGGACAAGTGGCGCAGCTCCTACAGCTGCAGTGGGCAAGGAGGAGACCCACGCATGGCACCAGGGCCCTGGTGCCTCGCAGCCCCTTGCCCGCCTGCACGGAAGCGGTTGCAGCACCAGGCAAGCCCCAGCCAACAGCCGTCCACAGGGGCCTTGCAGCCAGTGACAGAGGCAATGTCTTCAGGGCAGCTGCTAGGGGAAAGCTTTCCCAGAGCTTGTGTGTGCACAGTCTTCCACACCGCTGCAAAATGGACTGCGGGTGGGAGGCCGGGCACTGCCTGCACTGGGCCCCAGCACAGCAGAGGACCAGAGGCCGCGGGGCCCGAGCCGGATGCCTTTGTCCCCTTCCCTGACTATGTCTCCTTTCCTATTTCAGGCTCCGAGCACCAACGGCCTGGCAGGCTGCAGCCTCCCCGAGCCCATGGAGTGGCTGAGTTACGGCCAGGTATTCGCCCCGCTGCCAGCTGCACTGGACGGGGAGAGCTGGGGGCTTGGCCCTGCCCATTCCCGTACCTCCTGGGTGCTTTGCGGGAGCAGCCGGACGGGATCCCGGCAGAGGTGTCAGGGAGCTCGGCCAGGCCTGGGCGCTGGGGCATGTCTGCCCGGCGTGCAGGGAGTTGCTGCCTGAGCCCCACTCCCTGGCTGTGGCCTCTGGGGTGCACAGGGAGCCTCTGGCACTGCGCCACTGACAGCCGCTCTGCTAGGAAAGGGTCTGGGAGGAAGAGAGGCCTGGGGCCCGAGCCTCCCGCCTGCGCGGCTGTCCCTGCAAACACCTTCTTCTCTCTTTCAGATTCTGGGCACCGACAGGCAGGCTGGCGGGGACCAGCCTGAACCGATGGAGTGGCAGAGCTCGGCCGGCAGTGGCCAGGTACTCCTCCGTCAGCTGCTGGATGGGGACAGAGCGGGGCTTGGTCCTTCCACTTCCTCCCAAGCACATCACTCAGAGGGAGCCTGCGGTGGGCAGGCGATAGCCCTGCCTGTGCTGTGCACCCCCTGCCCCGGGCAGGGGTAGGACCACACGCCCCGGGGCCAGAGTCTGCGGGCGTTGTGACCTCCCCTGACAATGTCTCCTTTCCTCTTTCAGGCTCTGGGGACCGACGGCCTGGCAGGCTGCAGCCACCCACAGCCCATGCAGTGGCAGAGCTATGGCTGCAGCGGCCAGGTATTCCCCGTGCTGCCGGCGGGATGGGGACAGATGTGGGCTTGGCCCTTCCCGCGCCTCTTGCTCCTGGGCTGCTTTTGGAGAGCAGCCTGTGGGGATGGTGGCAGAGGCGGCAGGGAGCTCTGGCGGGCCATGGGCGCTGGGGCAGAGCTGCACAGGGCGCAGGAGAGGCAAAGCCCTCGGCAGCTTGCTGCCTGAGCCCCTCGCCCTGGCTGTGGGCTCGGGTCGGCACGGGAAGCCTCTGGCGGTGCAGCACTGAGAGCCGCTCTTGCAGCAAAGAGCCTGGCACGTGGGCAAAGAGGCTCTCCTGATGCTGGGGAGCCCCCAACACATTGCTTTTGCCTAACGATGCCTCCTTTTCTCTTGCAGGCCAAGAGGTCCTTCACCCTGGCTGCCGTCAGGAAGTGCCGGCCTTCCCCAGCACTCCATCGGTAGACCTTCCCCCACCAGTGTATATAGTTATTGAAGAACATGTTTTAGTTTTTTGGATTGTTTTTTTGTTTTAAATATATAGTTGTTATAGTTCTTTAAGAAATACATATTTATTATAGTTCTTTGAGAAATAAATATTTATTATAGTTCGTTAAGTGGTGTTTGTGGTTCTTCAGTCAGCGCCGTCACCAAAAGCACACCGCTGGGCGTAGTGTGTTGGTTGAGCTTTGCTCAGTGGCCCCAGGATTTCAGCTTGTCTGTAGGACTCCCCTTGAGCTGAAGGGTCTGGGGATGCCCCAGGGGTAGAGACCAACAAGCCCCGTCCCCCGGTGACACTACCTCGGAAGCTTTCATGACGGCTCCGACAACATCCGTGCTCAGTGCACAGGGCTCTTGCAAGGGAAGCTGTCGGCCCCGAAGGCCGTACGGCCTGGAAACGCGAAGCCGAGGTCTCCGGGACTCTTGGTGAACAACCACCTTGCTCGGCGTGGGCTCGGGAAGTGTTGGGAAAGGCATTAGGAGGGGTGGGCTTGGGGGAGTGCAGTTTCCCAGGAGGGGCCTGGTGAGGAAATGCCCTCCTGCCCGGAATTGTCCCCCATGCTGGATACCATGATGGAAGCTGGCACGTCTCTATTTTTTCAGGACTCAACCAAGTTACAAAGGGAAGTCGTCCCTGGTCTTGGAGTGCATGAAATTTCATGTGTTGACATCCATTCTATCTACTTCAACTGTTTGGTACTCATATACTACGGCTGTGGCCGGTCTTGCCTGCCTTTGCCACATCCTTCTTTATCCTCCTGCTGCCTCCTGTCTCCTGGTGGATCTCGCTGGCTGTCCAGCTCATGGCTGTGTCTGGAGCCACCTCAGATTTCGTCTCCCAGAGAGCTCAAGGAAGAGGCAAGCTTACCTCTGCATTGAAATGTGAGGTGAGAAGAGCTGGGTGTTCCACCTCTTCTCTTGGGGCAGGCCACGTCCTGGGGCACAACTCGAAGTGTTATTTTCTAAGCTGCTGGATAACCCTCTTGGGATCAAAATCCTTTTTCCGCCTGGCTCCAGCCCTGTCTTTTACAGGACCAAACTCAGGAAAATATAAGAACAATAGAAAAGTGTAAAAAAAAGAAAAAGGACATTTTCTACATTATCTGCTTTTGCAGTCCTATTATAGAATCACAGAATGGTTGAGGTTGAAAGGGACCTCTGGAGATCATCTAGTCCTACCCCCTTGCTCAAGCAGGGTCATCTAGAGTATGTTTAGGCAGGATCGCATCCAGGTGGGTTTTGAATATCTCCAGTGATGGAGATTCCACAGCCTCTCTAGGCAACCTATTCCAGTGTTCTGTCATTTTCACAATAAAGAAGTTGTTTCTTATTTTCAGGTGGAACTTCCTGGGCTTCAGTTTGTGCCTGTTGCCTCTTGTCCTGTTGCTTGGTACCACTGAAAAATGTCTGGCCCCATCCTCTTGACATCCTCCCTTAAGGTACTTATAGACATTGGCAAGATTGAGCAGCCTGGGGGAAAAAACACATTTCATAGAAATCAGTGTTGCAAGTTGCTGTAGTGTGGGAAGTCGAATTGTTAAATGAGACAGGGCAGGAGGGCAAAGGCAACTCTAGCCTCCTTGCCCCAGAGAGAAGGAAGAGTTGCAAAGATCAGGGAGAGGCTGATAACTACTGGCCAGAGGTTAGGAAAGTGTGTCCCACCGCTGGTCTCTGCCCATGTATGTTCACCATCGCTGCCACCAGCCTGGCTTGTGGCACTGTGCAAGTACAGCCAGCATGCAAGGTGTCCTTCTGGCTGGGGCAGAGATGTGAACACAGGCTCTGCAGGCAATATTCTCAACCTCGGGGGCTTGAAAGCGCTACCCTACAGGCTGAAGATGCTTGGAAATGTCTTTATCTCTTTCCTGATCTCTCCTGTCCTGCTCATGCTGTGGACAATACTTCCTGCAGCTTCACCAGCCATCTGGTTATTTCAATCTGGGAGATCCACACTGCCGCTTCCTGAGCTCTGAGTACAGGAGTCTGCACGACCCTCATTTGTGAGCCTACTACAACCGCAGAAACATCTGGAGACTGACGAGAGGAAGTTAGATCAGAAGCTGCTATATTACTCCTCAGTACCAACATTAAGAACTTATATTCCACTGCTGGAAACCTTACCTGAACCAAGGACAGGGAGCATGTGAGGTGTTTTCCCCTCCTGGGCTAGCTGTTTTCCAACCAGCCCATCCCTCCACCCACTAGGAAATGGGCTTCCCAGAAAGGACCTTGGCAATGATCCCTCTGTTTAAAGCTTGTACCCAGCGACACAGAGCAATGCAAGATGGGAGACAGGGTATTAGGTGGACAGCTGGTGGCGCCACTGTCCTACCACAGCCCTCTCTCAGCCACAGAGGCTGCTGATGGCCACGACTTGCATGTCGGGGGAGAACAGGCCTCACCGCATTGCACAGCCCCTCCAGTAGCCCTCCTAAGGGTCTTCCAATATCGCTGCTGCCCGGAGCTGCAGAGTCCCCAGGGAGCCCTCCTCAGTAGAGAATAAAGAGTTTATTTCCAAGCACTGCTTTTACATCCCGGTAGTCTTTGCTGCTCTTGTGATTTACATTTCATCACGACAGTCATCAGCAACTCCTCCAACATCTGGACAGGACTTTATGCCTAACTTGCAAGGCAGCAGAGCAGGAGTTTCTCTTCAAGTTTTCTTGTGTGGGCTGAGAAGGCCTGCGCTGTCAAGGAGTCATCAGGGGAGGAGAGGGGATTCCCAGCACTGGCCCTGACCTCTGCGTTGCTAAGCATGGTTCATATCCTTAAGGTGTCTGTAGAGTGAGAGCGGCCATGCATTATGCATGTCCACAACCATGTGCTTGATTTTACAAAAAAAAAAAAAAAAACAATATTGACTGCTTTTGTGAGGTAGTTGTGTGCTTTCTCTCCCTGTATACTGCCATCACTGTATTGCAGCTTTACTGCTGAGAAAAGTTACCATTCAATCTACTGACTTCAAGGAGACACAAAGTTTGCTGAAGTGCAGTTAGTTGCAAGGTAGGAGAAGGTTGTTTTCATTCCCTTGGCTGAGTTTACAGGTGTGGTGAGAACACCTGCAGAAGATCTGGCAAAGAATCAGTGACTGGGAGTACATGATAGCAGGCACAGTGTGTGAAACTACATATTGATTACATTCCCATCAGCACAGGGCATGCATACTCTGTTTTGTCAACAGTATCAAGCTGCTTCCCAGACAGCAGGTACTCAAGGTTAGCACAGCTGAGATAAGGAAGTACTTTTAGTAGATTTAAGGGGCTCATAGGATACAACGAAGCGAGTCCCACCTTGGCATCACACCTGCGTGTCCAGCAGCATCCCATCAGCAGACCCTCCTCGTGGTTCCCATGACTCCCCATGCAGCTTGGAGTACAATTCCTTTATCAAATCTATCCTGTTTAACCCCTTATGAACCTCAATTGCCTCTCTATGCCTGTATCTGACCTTCTCTTACCTGCCTTGTGGTCACAACAGGAAACCATATACACTGAAGCTGTTATCCTGTTAACACTCTCGAAGCTTCCCTCTGCCTACTCCCAACTTTCTTTCAAATGCCAGTACAGCAACAGCAATGGTGTTGTTCTTTCTCAGTTCCCACTCATGTTGGCAGTCCTTGCACAGGAGCTTCCACACAGTTGGATACCACTCTTAGAAGGAAGACCAAGCTCAGGGTTTAAGGAGAGATGAAAGCAAAAAGCTTCAGGCTTTCATGATCAGTGTAAGAAAAAAAAATGCAGAATTTGTCATGTAACAAAAAAAAAACAGAAAATAATGTTTATACTTTAGAAGATTATAAGGAGATTTTAAAGGGATAGAGCTTACAACACATACAGAGTGACAGAAAAGTTAATAATTGCAATCTCTAAAGTCATAATACAAACAGCAATAACAATCTTAAGCTTGATAAATACCTGAGCAATCTCAAAAGCTCAGGTGTCAGCTCTAGCCTGGAATGCTGAAGCTGGTATCTATTATGCAGGCAGTATTATTCTAGCTTTATATATCACAGAGTAGTTGAGGTTGGAAAGGACCCCTGGAGATCAAGTTCAACCTCACTGCTAAAGCAGGGTCACCTACACCAGGTTGCCCAGGACCCTGTCCAGATAGCTTTTGAATATTTTCAAGGATAGAGACTCCACAATCTCCCTCAGTAAACTGTTCCAGCGCTCAAGAGTAAAAAACCTTTTTCACTCTTTACCCTCACAGTAAAAATAAATAAATAAATAAATAAATAAATCTTTTCCTTATGAAATAACATATTATACATCATTTCTCAATTTTTACCAGCTGTGTTTTGCTGACTATCCTGAATGTCTCCACCTGTTTCTACAGAGGGAGCAGCTGCAGTTAAAAGCAAACACCTGGCCTTTCACAGCCATGCCTTGTGCTTTAAAAGCAGATTAGAGTTACAGCAGCTCCTAGCAGTCCTGGCCTACTTAAGGTGCTTTCTGCTGACTCTGTTTCTCCTACATGGGATAAGTCTGTACATCACCAAGGATAACCAGGATGAGGAAAATGAAGAACCACAGGTGTACCTCCATAAACATAACAGGTCAGAGATTTAAATCTGTCACTGGTGCTCTTTCCAAGCAGCTGCAGGAGACATGCTATAAAGTAAAGAGTCTTTGGAGATGGTGGTAACCTCTGGCTCCTCAGAACCTCAACTATTCTGTCAGTCCATGTTCTGAAACAGCCAATCAGAAAAAAATGACTTTGTATGAGAATCTTGTGTAGTTAATGCAAGTTGACCACAGAGGCTTTCTTGAACTAATTCCTGAAGTCTGTTAGGTTTGTCTTTGCAAGATACAATTTTCACCTTCAAATTATCTACTTATTCCAGAAACTTACTATATCTCATGGATTCTTTCCCATAAGACTATTATTTTGATTCAAATCCAACTCATCTGAAAACTACTGCTAAACATAAGATAGCTTCTTCTACAGCTACCATAGTGTGCAGATGTTTGGAGCAGCTTTCCTGTATTTTGACTGGGCAGAGAAGACTTCACGATAGTGGTGAGTGGTTTTGTTTTTTGTGAGTGCACTTTCTCTATTGCTCAGTTGCGTACCTTTGTATTTTAATATGAGTATCCTTGTTATTTACTGAGGTCTTGCAGGAAAGTGGTGGAAAGGAATGCTGAAGCAGCTCTGTTGATCAGGTAGATATGTTGTGGTGGTGTTTAGTTGCGACAAGATTATGATGTTCTTAAACTCCTTGACTAAAAGTCCACTCAGACTGCGGTATTAACTTGGAGAAGGATAAGCTGAAATGGCTATGGTGGCCATCCTGCAACTGCTCCTGCCCAGCACCTGGCCATGCTGGCCCCACTGGTGGTGCAGCCTGCCTCTGAATAACATCAGGAAACTCAATCCAGCTTTAAAAAAAATAAACCAAGAGAGCAGGCCTCTCCTCTGCCAGGCTATTTTTAAGTGGGATCGGTTCCCCGATCGGATGCCCAGTGTGACAGCCCAGGCGGCTCTGCCTGGAGAGATCACAAGCAAGAACCACTTGAGGTGAAAAGTAGGAAGAGGAAATGTGATAGTACAGCCTGCGCAGTTGTGTGCTTTGGGAACATTACTATCAGCTCTGGCTACAGGAGAAAAAAATCCAGTGAGTAAGATGTGTGCTCGAGTAAGATGTGTGCTTAACGTGTGGCCCCTTCAGACCAGGGCAAAGCCCAGCTTTCTGCGATGGCCCTGAGACTTGCTGTGGGGTCCTGCTCCTCTGGCCCCGCAGTGAGTGATGCCTCCAGCTGCTGACCTTGGATTGTCCCCTTGGGTTGGGACTGGCCCTGTCAGTCCAAAAGACACGAAAGGCGAGGATGGCCCAGTTTCCAGCGTCTAAACAGTGTTCTAATTTATATTGCAAACATCTCTTAAAAATAAACCTGTCTGCATTTAAAATGCAGGCAAAATGCTGACCGGAGCAGGATCATAGAATCATAGAATTGGTAAGCTTGGAAGGGATCTCTGGAAATCGTCTAGTCCAATCCTTGATGATGTGAGAAATGAGCTTTTGACTGTGGTGGCCTCTTTGGGAAGGGCTGTGAGGACGTTTCTGTGCCTCAGTCCCTTCGATTAGCTCCCTTCAGTGATGGGGTCACCCAAAGCTGGGAAACTGCTTGAGAGAAGAGGGGAGTTTTCCTCTTGGACCTTGTGACTTTGGAGAAAAGACAGGAGGAAGAGATCTGCTAGCTGGGAAGCCTGCAGGCATGCGGAGACTGGGAAGCAACAGCCTGATCTGGTAGCAAGAGCTCATACTTCTCCTTACTTGACCCACTCAAGTGCCAGAGATGCTACCAGAGCCATCCTCATTTCCGAGGTCCGCGTCGTGTTCCAGCGCTCCTCGACTAAGGAAAAGCAATCTGCGATGCCGTTCAGTATCGAAAGAGCCAATACTGAGTAAAATCGTGAACCTCTGCTATTAAAACGGAAGGTGTTACTTAAGCTTTAGATTTTTTTTTAAAAAAACATAAATTAAGTCGTTTTTAGAAATCAAGGCTCTGAATAAACAAATGCAGTTAAATAATTATTTATCTGTGTGCCCTCCAAATTGGGGGGAAAATGAAGTGTCAGGTGTGTGAGGAAGAGCCCTGCTCTGCTGCAAGTGGCCTTGTTCACTGAGCAGGGGGGAGGACTAGGCCTCTCTTTGGTGCAGCAGCCACGGAGCAGAACTGCAAAGCAAGAGGAAGGGGCATGAGTTAGGTGAAGTTTTCCTGCCTGCTGATTTTAACTGTCAGTGCCTCCTGGGGCTGCTGGCCCGTTGTCGCAGCCCTCCTGCTGCTTGCCTGCCATGGGTCTGTGGGGGGGGCACCAGGCCCTGCAGGAAAGCTGCTTGGTGTTTGTGGGGCAGGGGGGGGGTTTAGCCAGTTTGGTTGTAGCTTGTTTTGAAAGCCAAGATCAGTCCCTGGGTCTCAGCTGCGGAGGCCGGTCAAGGGGACAGGGCTCTGAGGGCAGTTTCTGCTTGGGCACAGGGTGAATCTCAGCTGTGAAATGCCATTTGCTGATGCTGGTGAAGTCCCCTTTGGGAAAAGGCAAGGGAGCGAGGGTATGGCATCTTTCTTCTAAAGCGAAGCTTTGTTTTGTAGTATAAGCTGCAGAACTGAGAGTCAGCAGGAAGTGAGATAACTTATCTCAATGTTATCAGCTTCCAAAAATCTATTAAATGGCTAATTTGGAAGACTCATGATTTTTTTTTCCAGTTGTTCATCACAAAACCCAATCTGGAAGTGTCAGCATCTGTCCTCCAGGCTTGCAGAGCTGTTGGGGTTCTCACTGAGGCGTCACTGTCCCCCATCCCCACGAGCAGGAGAATTACATTTCCATGCTGTTGCCTCTGGGGGGTGGTGTTCAGCTGCACCCCCTTTTGCCTGCCCTGTGGAGCCAGAAGGGCAGACACCTTCCCCCTGTATGATCCATTTTTGCTTTAGTGATCTGCCCCACCAAGCTGTCCTTAGAGAGGGACCCAATCAGAAACCCAATTTATCAGTCCCTGAGGTCATCTGCCATGGTGGCATCTCTGAATGACACCTGAGACCTGGCTTTCTGCATCCATGGAGATACTGGAGGGAGTCCAGCATAGGGCTACAAAGATGGTCAGAGGGCTGGAGCACCTGCCCTACAAGGAACGGCTGCGAGAGCTGGGCCTGTTTAGCCTGGGGAAGAGAAGACTGAGGGGGGATCTTATCAATGCGTACAAGTATCTGAAGGGAGGGTGCCAAGGGGATGGGGACAAACTTTTTTCAGTTGTCCCACGTGATAGGACAAGAGGCAATGGGCAGAAACTGAAGCACAGGATGTTCTGTCTGAACGCGAGGGGAAATTTTTTCACTGTGAGGGTGACAGAGCACTGGCACAGGTCGCGCAAAGAGGTTGTGGAGTCTCCTTCTCTGGAGATCTTCAAGGCCTGCCTGGATGCAGCCCTGTCTAACATGCTCTAGGTGACTCTGCTGAGCAGGTAGGTTGGACTAGATGATCTCCAGAGGTCCCTTCCAACCTTACTGATTCTATGATCCCTCCAGAGCCCAAAGTCCCGGCAGGGTCAGCCTGTCTCTGGCCACCCCGGTCGCAGGCGGACACCCCCTCGGCCGGGGCTTGCTGCTCGCTCCCGAGCTGTGGCTGACACCGTGCACGGCCCAGTGCCCGCGTTCGGCACAGCAGCTCCCGTGGGGAGAGGTGGGGACCGCTGCTGCTCTGCAAAGACCATATCAGAAATGATTTCCTGACAAACAGTGCGGCTCATTGTCTGCTCTCATTTACAAACTGCTCCACACTAGCCATCTGATATCCATTACTACAGTTACAAACAACCCACAGTAACTCTCCAGCTGGTCAGCTCCATCCAAGCAGCACTGCAGCCATTCAAGGATGCCATATGGTACCAGAGTTTCCAAAGCAGCATTGTCAATCAGCCTTATTAATTTCTGAGTTCATTTATTTTCCTTTTATGGACTTTATATATACATACATATATATGTATGTATACACACACACATATGCTTTTCTGGCCTTAATTTGGAATATGCAGCTTGACAGAATAATTGAAACATCTCAATCTACAAGGACAAGGCAGCTGGCAGGGAAAGGAAGAGCCTGAACTCCAGAGAGCAGACCCCGGAGTAATGGTGCTCATGCAAGACCTCGAAGTGTCTCTTACCATATATATACCACAGTGCGTGCCACAAGAATATTAAAAACCCATTAGATCAAGGATACTGGCTGTGGCTGGCTCTTCTATTGCAGATGGAGAGCTGCTAATGGATGTTTGATCTTTGTCTCCTTTGAGCTATATTTATTTTTTTTTTCCCGAATGTTTTGGAGCCTCTGGGTGGTATCATCAGAGAGAGCTGCATACGCCGATGAGCCACCCGCTCTCTCCGTGATGTGCTGCCATCCAGCAGTGGGTGCGTGCCTGGTGCCACGATGTGCTGCACAGCCAGGTCTACACAGCTCCATGAGCTGAACCTTCCCTCCTGGGTGATTTACGAGGAGGTACACTTCTCTGCCCGTCCCGTCCGTGCAGTACCGGCGCAGTCTGCCTGCGATGGGTAGCTGTCGCGCTGTGGCTGCTGCAAGTGGTGACAGCGAGGCAAATGGCCCTTCTCGAACATCCAGCACAGGTGCTGAGTGCTGGTGGTCCTGGGCCCTGGAAACAGGCCGGGTCGTGGTGACCCAGCATTGCCTCTTCTGTGCAACTGCAGCTGGCTTTGGGAATAGATGAGGTTTATTCTGCTTTGCTTTAGTATACAAAAGCAAAATCAGCAATCACCATAGAGGGATTTTTGCTTCTCTCCCATATTCAGGAGGACTCATGCAGAAACATGAAACTGTTGTTGTTGAAGACAGTGGATCTGTATCTGACACATGTATGGAGTGGAACTGAATTGGGCTTACACAGATCCATTTCAAGGCAGAACTGCCTCTTGGGCTGCTGATGCCTTTGACAGCATCCCCAAAGCAGCTGGAAGGAGGAACGAGCTGTGTTACCAGCATCCATACCACGGAGGGAAAGGAAACAGCCTTCCTGCTCTAACTGTTCTCAATGTGTTTGATTTCTGCTTCATGCTAAAATATATATTCAGTGAAATATTGGGCAGGACAGGCTGAGAAAAGAAAGGAAAATCCAAAAGCTCTTTGAGCTGCAGCCAGTGGACACCAGCCTGCTCCTAATGCTGTTACGCATATTGCATCGGATTATGTAAAAGCTCTTTGTTACTCCTCCCAGTTGAGGGCAAAGGCCTCAGCCAGGCCAGACGAGCTTGGAAGGTGAATATGCAACTGCACAGATGGCAGCAACAGAGCTTTGGCCTCTGTGAGCGGGAGACCACGCCCTAGGCAGGAGGACAAGACCAGTAACAGAGGGTTGACGCTCTGAGTATGTGGTGGCAAAGTGGTAGGAGGGGTCTCAGTCAGGCTCAGGTCCCCAGCAGTGCTCACTAGGGTAGGGGCTACCTAAGGTTTGCTTCCAGTAGCAGCGAGGTGACTGGCAGAGCATCTCCTGGGAGGTGAAATGAAGCCACTGCTCTCAGAAAAGGAAGGAGCAGGAGCAGCAGGGGAGGGAGAGCAGCTTTCGAGAAAAGCATCTTCCAGCAAGTGCAAGGGAGCGGAGGACTCCTTGGTGAACATCCCGGGGCAAAGGAGAGCTCAGGAAAGTGGGCAGTGGCTGGAAAAAGCAGCGTCAAAGGGCCGATAGCAAACACAGCTGATGCAGAGGGAGGCTTGGCAGCTTGGGGTCCTCTGCTCTTTCGTGGCAGTGTCCACAGCACATAGGCAAAGCCTCTCATGGCCCCTCTTCAAGTGGCTCAACGACCTCCCTTCACATGTTGTTTATGACTTTTGCCTCAAATTTCTGATTTTTCTTTGTAATATTTCTGTTGATTTTCCCTTGTCTTGACAAATTATCTCCTACTTTTTGCAGGAGGTTATTTACTTGCTTTGCATCTGTCTATCGCTCTGGGAGTGGGAGCATTCTGAGCCTTCACAGCTGAGCCCCTGAGTCCTTGTCTCTGCTATAATCTATCACAAATGAGTTCATCTTTCCAGATTTGATAGCGCCATGAGCCAGCCATTTTGCACAGTTTGGCAACATGCAGCTGTATTGTTTTTCCAGATTCTTGATGACACTTGTTCAAAGCAGCCCTTTCATATGTGACATTTTTTGTGGGTTAGGAATATGTTGGGAGAGTTTCTCAGACTTCACATGGGTCCTGCTGCTCTGCTGCTAATCCAGATGTTGCAGGAACATGTGGTGTCCTTTGATTGTCCCACAGCAGAAAGCCACTGCTCTTGTTTTCTTTTTCTGCAGCCCTGATGCAATTTCATAGTTTTCCCATTGTGCTCTAAGGAATGTCCATTTGCTAAACACATCCTCTTTCATGTCTCTGCCGAGAGCCACGGCTCTGGGATCTGGGCCACTTCTGCTGCTTTTGCTTGAGGTTTTTTCCACCCACTCCTGTCCCCCCCACCCCCCCTGCTTTTTTGGTGAGATATTAGTGCTTCCTCAGCATTCTTCAGTCATGATTTCACACACCTCCTGGAGCTGACTGACTCACTGCTGACACCATCTTCTTTGTATACCAGAAGCAAAGCCAAGACAACATGACTTTATCATCTTACTCCTTCCTCTGCCTCCACAGTTTCCTTTTCCCCCAGCGCTTCCTGAAAAGTGGAGTTCTTGGAGTGTCACTGCTTCCTTGGGGGCTGCTCATCCCAAGTATGGCACACATCTTGTTTCACAAACCTTCAGATATTTTGTTATCTGCTGCAGAACAAAAGGTTGCCGTGAGATAAGGATGCTGTAGTGCAGGGAACAGGCACTGGCTCAGTTCAGCCTCAGTAGTCACTATTGCCCTAAGCAATTTTGGACCTGAGTTTCCCTTTCTGAAGTCTTTCTGACAAAATTTGGAAACCTTGAAATTTCCCTCCCTGGTATTTGGGGGCGAAGTGCTTGGACCAGCTCCCCTTGTACCAGGATGGCTGTGTGCGTCGCCTGCCCTGTTTACTGGGGCACCTTCGGAAAGTGCAAATGCAACACAGTGCATAGGACAGAGACTTAACTTGAGAAGTCAAGTGCTCTGCACTCTGTGTGAAAGTCGATTTGAGTGAGAGGTGAATTTCTGTGTGTGCGCATACACGTGAAGGGACGTGCACGTGTCTGCAGCATGGCCTGGAGGGCTCTAACGGCCATGCTAGGACTCCCCCTCTGAACTGCATACATGGCCACGATCACTCAGCCGTGATCTCCTCCTTCCCTTGACCCTTTGTACAAAAGGCTGGAGACCCTGGACCCTGGCTGCCGAGCTGGAGCAGCACCTTGGTTATCAAGTCAGATCCAGACGGAAATAATCCACAAGCATGTGGAGATCTCAGATTCTTCTTGGCAGCAGCAGGGTTGGAAGATGTATCAGACTCGGACTATCCGGGCCGACTGTCTCAACAGCTGGATGGGGCTCCTTGGCCGTGCGAGAGCATGGGGCGGGGGAATGACTTGCCCCATGGAATTGCCCCAGTGTGGGAGCTGGCCAGGGCAGTGTCGCGCACCCTTGCCACCCTGGGGCAGCCCACCCCACCTACCTCGCAGCATCAGCCTGCTTTCCACCACGCCATCTCAAGCCAGAGTGAATGCAAAAAGCAAGGAAACATCTACAAGAAGTAGCAGCTATGGGGCTAACAAGCAGCTGAGCCTTCTCCCTGGACCCTGCCAAGACTTTGGATACTACCAGCTTTTGATGCACCTCACTAGCCTGAGAAAATGCCTTTGATTTTTGCCCACAGATAGTCTTTTCTTACATACAAGATTTCCATGAGCCCTAAGACAGTTTGTTTTGCTTTAAATCTCTGTAAAACTAGTGGGACCAGGTGGTGTCCTTAGCTAAGGACAGCAGCAGCCTGGGCCTGGCAGCCATTAGCCAGGGTATGCAGAAGATCCCAGCATTGCACATGGTGCTGAAGCCAAACACCCTCCTGCACACAACAGGCCTCCACCGAGCTAGAATAGCTCTTTGCTGGCACCTGCTGTCAGCTTTAAATTATGCACTTGCCTTTTCCCACAGTGCATCAGCAGCAAGCGGTCAATCCAGCAGCACCTCGTGGGGCAAGTGCAGTGGGCCTGGGGCTTCCCTCAGCTGCTCTGTTCCCCAGGGCCACCACTTGTCCCCGGCTCTGCAGTTGTCCCTGTGCTGGGAGGATGATGCCGCCAAGCTGGGATGTGTCTTGCCATCACCAGTACCTGAACAGAATGAGAAGAGCAGATTTGGTGACAGCAACCAAGAGCAGCTGACACTTTGGTGGTTGCCAGCAAGGCCACAGCAATGAGGCAGCTCACTGGGAAGCCAGGAAATCAGATGGGCAAGGCAAGGTCAGGATTAGTGAGGTCGGGCACAGCCCCCCTGCAGCGTAGCTCAGGCAAGGTGCATGGGGAAAGGTCACAGATTAAATGAGGCTCTGGAGCCCAAGGGCAGAGGGTGCATTGGTGGAGATACCCTGGAAACATCCCACAGCTCCTCCTCACACCATTAGCAATTTTTGCAGCAGCCTGCCCCACACCTAGACAGCGGTGCCGTACCAGAGCAGACCCTGGGCACTGGCAGCCGACCCCTACGAGGGCTGCAGGAGGAGACTGCAGCAGCTGATGGCTACAGACTCACCAGAGCAATTACAGCCTGCAGTCACTAGTCAATAATTGCTCCGTGGCATTTCTCTGGATGAACCCTGAAACAAATAACTTGACCCAGAGCTCCTCCTCACCCCACATGTGGGAAGGAGAAACAGTCCCTTGGAAGGTGGGTCACCACCATCAACCCCACCAGCCACAACACAAGAGCATCTACTGAGGCACCATCAGCAGCACCCTGCCAGGGACGTAGCCCATCCCATCCCATAGGCCAAACCCCTGATGGAAAGGTGAATCCTGAGATAAGAGGATGTTTTTAATCTACAGAACTGACGCTGAAGGATCTTTTCTGCCAGATGTAGGGGAACACCCCTCAGGGCCCATGAGCAACCTTTTCCTAGGACACAAGGGTCTTCCCACATGTCCTGCCCCCCCCCCCCCCACTCTGAGAATCCCCATGGTGGGGACAGAAGACTTCCTCCAGGATTTCCCCCTGGGCCTGGGAACTAAATATTGCAGCCAACTGCTCTCATATTTCTGCTCTCTTACAGCTTCAAGTAACATCCATTGAGATCTTTTCTTGCTCCAGGACAAGCCCAATGCTGCCATGTTCACAGCCCAGTGGAGAGACAAGGTGGCAGCTGAAAGAAGTGACATTTACACAAGCTCTATTTGCTGAGTTAAAAAAAAGCGCATGGGACCTGGGCTGGCTGAGACACCGCCAGCTCGCTGCGGAGGGGAAGTCGGCATTTCTCACAGGCGTCCCGGCTGCACGCAGAAGCCGGGAGGGCTGCTGGCCTGCCCATGCATCACCCAGCGCTGGCCTGTCCTCCCCACCGGGGCTCAGGGAAGAGGGTGGCCAGCTGGTGCTCATTTGCGGGGATGAATGAGCCCACGACGGGGGTGACAGCGGAGGGGCACTGCCTGGCAGGTCCTACAGAGTAGTCCAAGTGGCTCCATGGCCATCCAGCACCCTTTGATGTGGCCAGGCCAGGAAGGTCTCTCCAAGAATTGAACTGCCAGTGGCTCTGCATTTGCAAGGCAGGAGGATTTTGCCTTTCCCCTTGCCCAACTTTGCAAGCATGTTTGGCCATTCGCCTCTCTCCCCTCTGCGCTCACAGCCCACCCAAGGGCTAGAGCAACATCCCCAGCAGACATTAGGTGCAATAAATGCCGTGCCTGGTGCAGGTGAGAAACAGAGCTAGAGTGGAAGGGTTTTGCTATGTCTAAACAAACCATCCCTGAGGTCGAACACCTTGGCAGGCAGTATGCACCCTGGCACATGCCAGTCCTAGAGGAAGAGGCCACCTGTGCCCATGGGAAAGGCCACATCACCCATTTTTGCCAGCAGATAACCCCCCAAGCCAGCGAGCACCTCCATATCACCTGTGCAGCTGAGAAGTGTGATTTTTTGACTGCCCATGTGCTAGGAAGCCCCAGGCCTTGATATACCAAAGTTCAGATCTTGTTCTGCTTCATTTGTCCTGACTTCTGCACTTCTGTCTGGACTTCAGCATCAGGCCGAGCTGGGGTGGGAGGAGGACCTAGGCATGGAGCAGAGCTGCACTGATGCTCCCGGCCTGAGTTGTTGCTCTCAGTCAGTGGAAAATGTGCTCCCTTTGCTAGGTCTGGATCTGTCCCATGTCTGGCACATTGCTCCCAGCTGCAGCAGCCTCCAGGAGCCTGGAGAAATGAGGGCAGCTGTGGCTTCGCCCTTTGCCAGCTGCTGAGAGCCGAGGGGCTGCTGCCAATAACCCATTTGTGCTGCCAGCTCGGGATAATCGTCGCTGTGGGACAGCCGGGCTGCTCTCCCGGGCAGGCACTGCCCAGACAGTGAAGCGAAGCGGGCCGAGAGCTGGCTGCAGCAGCACAGACCTTTCAGCATCCTGCACTCAGCACTGTACCACCTTGCTGTGTGCCTCAGTTTCTCCACGAGCACAGGGTGGGTGGGTGGCTCCTGGCCACATGGGAATGCTGCACCCATGGAAGCAAGGGGATGTGCAAAATCATCTGCTAATGTCTCTAGGATGCCATTCCTAGCCTCGAGTCCTCTCGTCTCCAAGGCCATGCTGGTCAGGGCCTGGCAGGAAAGCAACAGCACCACCATTTGCAAGATGCTGATTAACCACGACACTGGGGTCTCGTGCCCGTTCCCTAGGAGGCCAGTGGGGCTAGTCACCCCAGCATAAATTGCAGACATGATAGTAGATTTTACCATCCGCAATTCAGCGCTGACTTTTATGTTTAACTTATGTCAACTAAATTACCTGAGGGGCTGAAGTCCTTGCCATTGATGTCACTTGATCTTAGAGCATCTGCACACACAGTAAATATTTGAGTTGAATGTGTAAAGTTTCACTGATGTGTAGGCCAAGAAATAGTCCTCCAGAAGGTTAACAGTTTCACTTAAGCAAAGAGTAACTGCTAGAACTGCTGGATTTCATAGCTGATGATTCACTGACAGAAAGGATATGATGGACTCCAGCACAGATACGTTGCAGCACTCAGCTCTTGCCTTTCCCAAAGCTATCTTACTGCTCAAGTGCTATTTTTCCCATCCTGTCCCTTGTTCTTTGCTAGAAATTATCCTGCCTTGACAGCATAAGACCTGCAGTGTGGTAACAAAAGTCTTTTCACACCAGGAGAGTCCAGGTAGCTATTATCATTGTTATTCACAGAATCAGTAAGGTTGGAAGGGACCTCTGGAGATCATCTAGTCCAACCTCCCAGAGATTTCCTGTGCTGGTTCCACTGCAGCTTGAACCGAGGACCTTCAGCATGTAAAGCAGATGTGATAACTGCTGTACTATCCCTCTTCTGTGACTTTCTTGTAGGGATGTGGTAAGATGAGAACCCAGACCGAGAAGGAAGAAACTTCGCAAGAACAAACCGTGTCCCAGAGCAAACAGAAAGTGCTGTCAAGACAGCAGTGGATTTCAGGGATTTTAAGATGAGATAACGCCATTTTGCTGCATCTCCTGTATAACAAAGGATAAATCGGTCAGTTAAACATATATTGCACATCTGAATCTCTTCAGCCATTTCCCTTTCCACCCGTCTCAGCATTTCCCCAGGGCTTAGTCCTGCATGTAACGATGGTGACATGCCCACTGGCACCAGGTCAGGCAGACCGGGCTTGCAATACGCATCGGTGTAATCCTTGACACGGACCCCATGTAAAACCATACCCGTTCAGGACGCTCTGGCTAAAGAGCCAGGCAGCAAATGCCCAGCGCAGCTGGGCCCAGAGCCCTCCTGGGGCGTGCCTGTGTCCGTGTGTCTGTGTGTCTGCATCCTCTGTGGCCAGCTCACTCTCGCGCCCGGCCCCGCTGCTGCCCGCAGCCCCGGGCAGCCGCCCCTCGGCCGCCCTCCCCGATTCCCGCGGCGCCTCTGCACAGCAGCCCTCACCTGTGTGCTGAGCACTAGTTAGAGCCTGAAGAGAGGCAGCGCTGTAGGAAGCCTCATGGATGGCTATCCGGCTGCCTGCAGTCTGGGAACCTTGTTCCAGACTCTGCACGTGAGCTCTTCAGGTCTTTTATTTTGCTTCAGAAGTGATTAATTTAACTAATGCAACTAACGAAACGTCTAACTGTGCTCTATAAATAGACCTGTGGGCTTTGACACTGCTCCTGTCTATGCCAAGAAATGAGTCTAGTAATAGCTGCTTAACGATGATGTTCAGGGGACCAGGGAGATTATGTGGGGAAAAAGCCAGGACAGGATGACGGAAATCAGCTGTGAAAGGAGCATCAGAAGGTCATAACAGGACTGTGAGAGACTGCTGCTGGAAGGAGCTTCTCGGTAGCCCCAAATATGGCCTTTATCGAACAGGACACACGCAGCTCAGCAAAACCCGGCACCACCCGAGCGGAAAGGCCAAGAAGCCTGTTACCTACCAGCAAGCAGAGTTTTTGGTTTTGGTGCCACAAGAGGCAACACACAATCACGCACACATGCGCAAGGGCCACAGGAAGAGGCCTGCAGGATTAGATCATCCCAAGCAGTATAATGTACAAATTTTACGTGTGGCCCAGCTGTCCCACATGGAAATCTGGAGAGTTGGCTTGGAAACGCAGAGAAGAGATGAGCAGAGCAGGGCTCCTCCAAGCGGAACAAGCCCCGCGGACAGCGTTTGCCACACCAAGGAAGCACAATCACAGAACGGCGGTGGAACCTGTGTAACTGAGACGACTTTACTGAAATCTTATTACTGAAGGGAAAATTAATGATCCTTTTATTTAGGCAGATCTGCTGCTGGGAAAGGAGTGGCACGGGGCTGGCGCTGCCGAAGTGCCTGTGTGTCAGCCTTGCCGTGTCTGCAGTAGGTGAGCTCCCCACAGCACCGCAGGGCTGGCCCTGGCCCAGCTCTGGGACCGCTGCGTCGCCACCCATCCCAGCAGCAGCAATGGGGAAGGACAGGGACTTTCCTTCCACATGGCACTCTCAGGATCCAGACCGTCTCCTTGCATGGAGGACACGCTCGAGCGTTGCATCTGTGCTGCCAGGCAGACGTGGAGCGGAGAAAGCAAAGAGAACAACCCAAGTGCTGCAATTATGCAACATAAAATGCAGTTATTTAGTTTCCACTGTCGCTTCAAATGGGAATGTAGCCTTAAACAATCACCTGCACTGGAAATAACAAGAGCAGTGCTGGGAAATAAAATAAAATAAAATAAAATAACCCAGACAAACTGCTGATTGCAGCTGGCTGTCTGGCAAATAAAGAAATAATTTTCAGGGTTTCTTCTGCTGCAGCCTCAAGAAATTCCACAACTTCTTCTGCATGGGAGCAGAGCAAAGCGGAGTGAGCATTTCCCTCCTGCTCGTGGCTGACCCACAGAGTGGGCTGCAGCCTCGGCAGGGAGGGGGCCAGGGCTGTGCTGAGCAACGTATCTGCAGCACCTCTCACACCATGTGCAGCTAGTGGCCAACAGCAGCAGCCCTTGGTCCCCTGCTAAATTCCCTCACTCTGTGCCCTTTCCAGTCTGCTCGGAAGACTGATATATTTTTCTAAATCTCTGTATTTTGTAGCCAGTAGAGCTCAGGGACCTAGGAACCTCATACCTCGAGGCACCTGGAGATGCACACCGTTAGGAGAAAGGAGTGCAAGCGGGGATGAACCAATAGGTGTTTTCTAATTGCTGCCACTGGGTTACAGGAAACAAAACATCATTCCTATTTTCAAGGACCAGGATGATCAAGGAAAAAGCAACAGAGACTACTTTGAATGCCTTAATATCCTCCCCACCTCTTGCCTGTTTGACTCTGCCTAGGGGTTGTCAGAAGGTGCCAACTCCCGAGTAGCCACACATGCACACTTATGGGGTAGCACCTAGCTTGCAAGGGTGGATGTTCGTGGCCACCCAGCCTGGCCTTCACAGACAGACCAGCAATGCAGGGCAAGACCTTCAGAGCTGCCAGGCTGGGCACGGGAGCACTGAGAGCTCTGGGCTGATCCTCCCCAATGGATCGGGGCGTTGCCTGCAGGAGGGGGATCTTGGTACCAGGGAGGCTGCCAGGGGGCCAAGCCAAGCCAAGCTCTGCCATGCTTGAGGCGCTGGCCAACATTAGCCAACATTAGCAGTGCGCATCGTCAAGCAGGTTGTGGTGGGGCTCAGCATCAGCATCAAAGGTGAGAGTCTGGTGCCATGGCAGCGCTGTGGGGCTGCCACCACCCACCCAGGCTCTGTGGGGCGCCACAGCTCTGAGCATTGGGGTGAGCAGCTTCCCAGCAGCCAGGGATGTCTGTGCTCCGCGGGCCGCGGCTGCTCCGTGGGTGTGACCTTCACCAACTGAAGCAGAGGTGATGCACTTCGCAGGGGAGAGGAGTGTTTTCAGCGAGGGCTGCGAGACAGGGATTTCAGGAGAAGCAACATGTTGCCGTCCCCTTCTCAAGACAGGATTCTGCAGCTTGGCTCCGTGTTTTCACTGAATGAAAACCATATGCAGGAGCAGAGCTGATCTCTCTGATCCAGGGAGGAGCTGGGGTTCTCACGCCTCGGTCAGTCCCTTAATCTACCCCGATAGGAGATGAGGAAGGGCAAGGTGGGAAGTGTGAAAGCTGGAGTACGAAGGGGCTGAAGGATGTTTGTAGTGTGCTCAAGGAGTGATGCTTGGGAGGCAGGCAGCTCCTGGAGAACTCAGTGCCCAGAGCTCCAGGAGCCGGCTGGGTGACAGGCCAGCTTTTCAGGAGCCCCCGACCAGGAGCAGGGCTCTCCTCTCCTGTGTTTGGGACACTGCAGGGGCTGCTTGCAGCAAGTTGCTAGTGAGCCAGGGCTGGCAGAGCTTCTTCTCCCACAGTGACTTTGCACACGCTGGCACTTTCCTGGTAGGGGAGATGTCTGATGAAGCAGATGGACATGCAGGGTACCCACGTTACAGCAAAGCTGTCCCTTTGCAGCAAACAGAGGTCTCTGCATGTTTGTCCTTGTCTCCTCAGTGACCCCATGCCTGGTGGGCTGACAAATATCCCCTTTAAGCTGCTGGAAAACTGAAGAAAATGATTGCAATCTTTGTAAAGTCCTTGAGGATCTCCAGACACAGAGTATCATCTCAAGCTTGAAAATGTCCAGTCTCAGAGGGCTGAGCAGAAAGCCTTCCTGTTATAGCTGTTTCCTGTCCACTACTCCCCTCCCAAATCTCTCTGCTCCTTGGTGATTTGCCTGAGCTTTAGGCTGAAAACTTCATGGGGGAGGGATTGTATTTCTTCTTGTGTTTATTTTTCATGAAAGAAGGATTAAGTAGTCAACCACAGGCAAAGATCTGTCCCTGTGCACAGGTAACAGAGTTTGTAATTTTATGTAATAGAAGGCTAGTTCGCATGTGTAAAGGTCTGTAGGCAGTGCTGGTATGACTTCTACCTTCTGACATGGCTTCTCCTCCGGTGGTCAGAGGGAATTCAGCCTCAACCTCCTGCTCCCGCTTCGGCTGTACAAGTGCCCGATGCTGGGAGATTTTGTGATGTGGATCTCTGTCTGCTGGGATTGGATCAAAACATCAGCTTGCTTCTCTTGCGCTGCTTGCTGTGTCTGCCACCATGAGATGCCTGAGATTGCCAGTGTTTCCTTTCGGGAAGTGTAAAATCCCCTTTGTGATAATCCCTCAGCTGCAAAATTATTGCTAGTTCGGTGGCTCCCCTAGGAAAGGAGAAATGTTACTTGGTTCTGTTAGAAATTTATTTTTGCAGTGAAAAATATGTGAAAAACAAGCAGCAGTAATCCAAAATGGGAGCTACAAAGCATTACAGCTGGTCACACAGCTCTGAAGGTGACTACCACTGTTGCAGAGGGAAGGCATTACTCCTCCTTAACTGGGGTGGTGACACTTTCCCATTAAAAAGTAGTAAATTTCTTGTAGTTTAACCTCAGACTTTACCACAGCAGCACGTACCAAGGAAAGTGTGAAAACAGCTTAGGTCTTACAGCTCTCTGCAGAGCAGAAGTGTACCGCCAGCCTGGCCCCAGGAGTCCTGGCCCCAGCCCCCAGGGCAGTTCGTGTTATCTGAGGACTCTTCACTGCAAAATGCCTGAGCGCCCCAGGGCTGAGGCCACAGAAGTGCCTCTTGCTTCTCTCCTTCCAGCCTCATCAAGCTTATATTGCTCCCTGGGGTAGCCCTGTGAGAAGGTGGGACGGGGCTGGCGCTGAGCAGCGCTAGGGTTGGGGCCCTGGGAGAGCATGGGATATGGTTGGCGCCCAGCAGCCCCAGAGTTGGTGCTTACTCAGCCTGCTCTGGCTGACCCAGGCCTGGCCCCCGTTTCTCTCTTCCTGGGTGAGAGTGCGAGGCAGCAGACCGGTGTGCCGAAGATACATCTGCAAAATGCTGAAGAAATGCCTCCCCTTGGTTTCTGGTGCAAACAACAGCTGTGCTTTGTGCTGTGAGTGGAAGTGGCTGAGGCTGGCGTTGCTTTTCGCATCAGGCTGTTCCGGGGACACGGCTGGAGCCCAGGGGCTGCTGCTGCATCCTGGGGTCAGCAGCCTGTGGGCACCGAGGTTACACTGAGGGCGCCGGGGCGGCTCAGGCTCCTCGGCCAGGCTGCACATGTCAAGCCACATCACAAGCTTGCTGAGACCTGGGCATGGCCCTGTTCCCTGCCCCGGCCCTGCGCATGCCAGGGAGCCTGCCCCAGGCAGCCCCGTGCGAGTGAGCTGCCAGGGAGCAGAGAGTGCTCGACTCGGCTCCTGGCCTGGACACCATCCCCAGCCCTCAGTTACATGCTGTAGCCAGGTCTGGGTCCCCCTGAGTTTTGCTGCCCCCTTGTCATGCTGGGGAGCAGGTCTGTTTGCTCCTTGAGGCCTGCACATCTACAGCTGCTCTGGTAGGGCTGGGGTGAGGGCTAAGTGCCCTGTCTTGAGACGTGTTTTGGGTCACTTGGCCCAAAAACCAAGTCAACACTATCACTCCTGTGCTAGGTTTCCTGTTGCTCCAGTTGGACTGTTTTCTGTGGAAGAATGCGATGTGAGCTGTGCAAATGCCTGTCTCTTCCCTGGGGAATGACACTGTAAGCCAGCTCGCAGCCGGTGAAGCTGCTTCATCACTTCCACTGCCCGTCTGCTCGTTGCTTCTCCCACCTCTCTGGTCGTGGTTGCTCCCTCTCCCTTCACCTAACTTGCACATAATTATTTTGGCAGGACCTAAAGTGGCTCGGTCAGGATCAGACCCTGCTGGTTGTGGTGTCATCGCAGCCAGACCCAAGCCACAGCAAGCGGCCTTCTGCATGAGGACTCTGACTCTTCAGTCATCCCTGTGGGCCCACGGTGACTTGTGCTGCGGCAAACCACCACCACCACCCCCGGCTGCAGCCCTGTTTGGAGGGGCTGGGAGAGCCACGGAGGGAGGGGACGCGGCTGGGTCAGGGTGATGTGCTGGAGCCATCAGAGAGCAGCACGCTCAGACTGCTGCTCTGGACCATGGTGGGAGGCTCTCCACATCTGCAGCCCGAGCACAGATTACGAACTGCTGCTAAAAGGATCCATTCAGCAGCTCACAGAGGCCCCTGCAGAAGCCTGACAGCTGATAAGCAGAGCCGTCTGCTCCATGAGAGATATGGCAGGGATTTGAGCAAGGAAATGCCTGTGGCACTGACTGCGAGCAGCCCTGGTGCAGACAGTGATAACTTTCTGCTTTTAGGCATAGTGCTAGTGTGCTAGTAGGGGTCATGATGTCCCTCAGAGACAACAGATCATCTCTGAGATGCTCTGTGGGAGAGGTTGATCTTAGGCACAGGATGCTGGGTGGCTGGCAGTCTTTGCTAGAGCTTCCCAGGAGAAAGCAAGGCTTCCTGTAGCTGTCCTTAGGTAGCTCTCTTTTGCTGTTAGCAGCACGTTCTCTCTTGTTCTTCAAAGCATTTCCAGAAATACCCCACTATCTCCAACAAGCCTCTCGGAAGATCTGAGCAGAGCCCAGAAACTGCTATGCAAACTGCTGCATCTACTGGCTGCCTCTGCTCTGTTGGCTGCATTTTCACATGGCCAGCATGAAATTTCTCCATCCCCACAGCAGCATAGCCACAAAACCCCACTGCCTACCTACCGCTGCCTCTGTACTACCCCACCAAGGAAACAGCTTCACAGGCCTGCCCAAAGCCAGCTAACACTACAGGACTAGTATGTCTAGCCTCCGTCCCATACTCCACAGACAGATCTCTGCCATTGTAAAATACAAGCTTCCTATCTGATACTCAGTACTTACTTAGACTGGGGCACTAGATCCTCAGAGATCGTATATGGAGATGGGCTCCATACAGGCTCCAGACAACCTATGGAGACTAAAGAGAAGAGACAATGGCAAAGGAGGTTGTCCATGAGGTGAGAAAAACAGTTTCCATCAGATGGCTTTCGCAGAGCACTAGCTGCAGCTGCCTCAGCACGCAGGTGCGTGAGAGCATTCTGGGGCAAAGATAACCTAAAACCTGATATGAACTTTCAGAAAATACTTTGATCAGGGCTGGCAAAATTAAAGGATGCCCCGACCTGCAGAAGGGATTGGCATGCAGCGCATCAGAGGTCTCTGAGCTCAGGCTGTTGGCCAGGTGGAGGCAGTAGCACATTGCCGGAGGAGCCGCATGAGCTGGCAGACTGGGAGAAAGCCAATAGAGCCAAGCTGAATTCCCAAAGTGTGACAGAGCATTTTCTCTGGCTTTTCTTGACAAAAGCACCAACAATGCTGTTGAGAGTGCTGGATCTTCTTTGGACAACTTTGCAGCTTCTCCGCTTGAACGCTACTTTCAGTGTAAATTTTCTGAAATCCTGAAGCTGTCCCTTGAGACTGTTTCTTCAGAAACCACTGCAGCCATCTCAGACACCTTTGTCAACCCAGGTGTCAAAGGAGGTGGAAGGATCAACTAGCGTATCTGGACTTTGGGCACCAGAAGCCACAAGGTTGCCCTCACTGCAACCATTCCAAAGTGCTGCTGATGTATCCCGAGAGAGTAGCACGCTTGCAGAGGTAGACCACCAGAAGACATCCAGAAGCCCTTATATTACTCCTTGGCATTCACATCAAGACCTTACACTTCAGGGCTGGGAAGCCTACCTACACCGAGGCCAGGGAGCACCGGAGATGCCTTCCCCTCCATGGGCTAGTAGTTTTCCAGGCAACTAACACCTGCACCAGCTCCAAAGCCCCCTTTCCAGAGAGGAGCCCAGTGGAGTCCCATGTGTGTAAATTTTGTGATGGGCAAGCTGAGCCAGAACAAGGTGAGTTAGGAGAGAGGGCTTTAGCTGGGCAGCTGGTGGAGGGTGAACGGAGCAGGCGTGTAGCTCTAGTTCTTCTGACAGTGGTGCTGAGAAGGAGCAGAAAGCAAGAGAAAGGTGGGAGATGGCTCAGACTCTTGAACAGTCCATGGGGAAAAGAACATGGAGGAAGCACATCACAGAGGGCTGTGCTCCACCTCCCTCCAGCTGCTTTCTCAGACAGGAGAAGGCTCAGCACTCTGTGGTGCCTGTGTCCCCCTCCCACCATGGCCCTCTCTGAGCCACAGAGGCTTCTGATTGTGCCAACTTCCACATCAGTGAAGAACCTCTCCTCGCTGTGTGGTACAGACCCTCTGGCTACCCTCCCAGGAATCTTCCAGCATACCTATTCCTCGAGCTGGACAGCTTCCAATTAGCCTTCCCCAGTAGACAGTAGAGTTTACTTCCAAGGGCTACTTTACGTCCTGGTATTCTTTTGCTGCTCTTATGATTTGCAGTTCACCATGACAGTCGGAGGTAGACTTGAAGAGAAATGGGATGCCAAGTGGGAGGAGCCTGTGTATCCTTTGGGAAGCTCCAGCAGACACAGCACGTGCAGGGAGGAGCTACCTGGTAGCATGGGAATTTTTCCCTACTCCAGGACTGGGAAGGTCATTGCAGAGAGCTACATGAAACCCACTGCCTCACCAAGTGTTTTCAGCTCAGCAATGAGAAGAGACACACCTCCACTGAAGCCATGCTTTGCATCTCCACCCACAAGCACACAGTTCTCCTGGGAACTGGAGCACTGCAGAAGAGGAAAAACACCTCAAGGTGACCCCGGGTGCCAGAGAGATGTTACAAGAATGGGACTACAAAGGGAGTTACTGGAGAACTTTCCTCGGAGCCAAGCTTCCTCTATCTCAGGTGCTACCAAGCTCCCTAGGCATCTTAAGGGGCACGTCAACACAGAGAGAAAGCAAAATGTGGTGAAAGATAGTATTTTTCCAACAGTGTCTGAACAGCAAAGAGCAACCCCAGAAGCCCAGGCACTTGTTCATCAAGGTGGCTGAGAACATGGTGTCGGAAGTATGACAGAAGGTGAAAGAGCTGGATCCGCCCGCCAGCGTTTCAAGGAGAGCTCCCCTTATCATTAGTGAAAGGTAGGGCTGGAAGGCTAGAGCCTTCTGCACCTTTGCGTTCAAGATCTGTGAGAAGAAGCTGGTCTGGTGGCTGGAGAGACACCTAGCAACAGTTTTTGATAACGTGGGCAAGTATTGGCTGCCCAGCTCACCGGAGACGTTAAGAGTCATGTCTTTCAGGCAGGAGTAGGGAGCCGTTCATTGCTGGAGGTGCCACCTGAGCTGCCAGAACTACAAAAAGCAGGTTCAGGAAAGCCAGTTCACCGCCAAACAATTTCTCAGGCTTCTTTGGACAGAATCGCCAGAGGTGCTGTAGCAAGCGTTTTTCCACCTTGGAATCACTTGTAGCCTTTCAAATGAAAGAGCACTTAAACCATCAGTTTTCTGAACTCCTGAAGCCTCCTGTTGAAAATATTTCTAATAGACAAGTGCAGCCCCACCAGAGACCTCTCTCAACCCAGGCAATTCAAGCAGTCAGGCATCATCCCAAGCACCTGCAGATAAATGGCAGAAGCAAACAGTAAGAGGTATTTGTCCTCCTAAAACCACTCCAGGGCTAAATACTAAAGCTGTCAGGAGCGATCTGAAGAACATGACACTCCCAGCCAGTAATGAAGCCACTGTTTTCATTCTCTAATGGCATCTCCTTACAGCTGGGAATATGACTTTTAATACTGTAGCTTCTGGGTGCTCCAGTGCTTGCAGTGGAGTATCCCACATCCCCTTTGAATGGATGGTGGTTTCTAAATCTGTCCTTGGAACCTTCCCCTGCTCCATCTCTGCTCTGCGCACCCTGGAGCACTTTTACGTGCTGCTGGAAGGAAGCACGACCTGTGGCTATCACAGGAATGCACCTCTCTCCATTGCTCGTTTCATGCTACTGTTTGCCCTCAAAGCAGTCACCACTGGCATCTGGCTGGACAAGACACCTGTTGGTTACAAGGTCAGCATTTTCTTGGAGCTACCACTGTTGTCTTAGTAGTTCAGTACTGAATTTGCTCTGGCTGCAGCAACGGGGAAAGAAAAGGCCATCATGTCAAATCCAGTGCGGGGACAAAATGGCCACTAATCAAGCAGAATTACTTGGGGTGGCACCTGCAAGAATAGGTGGTGGGAGCACTTGATCTCCCCAGGCCACCCCTGTGGCTGATGGGCACAAAGGAAAACGGATTGCCCGTGGGAAGAAGACTACTGTGTGTAGGCCTAGCACTGTCTGCTACCCCATGCAGAGATAGGAAAAGAGGCCCCAGGGCCAGAGCCCACTGACTTTATGACCTTCCCCGCAAATGCTGCTTTTTCTCTTGCAGGTTTTTGGGATGGACAGCCTGGCTCACTGGAGCAAACAGGAAGAGACGGACTGGCAGAACTATGGATGCAGTGGCCAGCTATCCCCCTGCTGCCAGCTGGCTTCATAGATAAAAATGTGGCCTTTGTTTTCTGAGAGCAGCCAGAAGGGCCCCAGGTAGAGGTGTCAGGGAGCTCTCCCAGGCACGGGCGCAGGGGAAAAACTGGACAATGTGCAGGAGCTGCCAAGCCTTTGGAGCCTGCCACCTTTGCCCCCCTCCCCAGCTATGGGTTCAGGTCTGCTTGGGAAGCCTTTGGCCCTACGTGACTAATAGCAGCTCTTACAGGAAAGAGTCTGAGAAGTCGGGAAATATGTTTTCTTACATAGGATGCTCCCAACCTTTTCCTTTTCTACTGAGACCTGGCAGCACCCGAAGTGGTACTCATGGGAGGCCTGGAGGATTTGGCAAAAGCAGTATCCTCATGGCCCTGACAAACATTTGGGTTTTGCTAACTTATCAGCCTCCTCCAGTAAACATTTCCTGAGGCCCAGTGTTTCGGGATAAACATCCAGTAACTCTTACAGGAGACCACCCTAGTTGTGCCTTTATGGGTAGATGGTAAGATCTCAAAGGCCAGCCACTTAGAGAGAAGCCGGCCTCACAGAGCCCTGGTGGCAGGTGGGACAGATCCTACAGCTACAGTGGGGAGGGTGGACACATGTGCCTAGCCCCAGGGCAGATCCTAGAGGAAACGTTTTGCAGGTTGTGTGTGCACAGTCTTCCGCAGTGCGCAAACAGGGACTGCTCATGGCAGAAAGCTTCCCTCTAGGCAGACAGCACTACCTGCGCTCTGCACCTGCCCCGTGCCAGGAGAGGACAAGAAGCCCTGCAGTCAGAGTCCGCTGCCTTCCTGGCCTTCCTTGCAAATGCCTCTTCCTCTGTTTCAAGCTCTGGGCACCAACGGGCAGGTTGGTGGGGAGCAGGCAGAAAACATGGACTGGCAGAGCTACAGCAGCAGCCAGGTGGGTACTCCCCACGCAGCCAGCTGGATGGGGACTGATCAGGCCTTGGTCCTTCCTCTTCCTCCCAAGCATGGCAGCTGAGCACGTCCTGGGAGAATAGGCCAGGAGTGCAACAGCTCCTTCAGCCACAGCAGAAAAGTAGACACACGTGCCTGGCACCAGGGCCCTGACACCTTCCCAGGCTCTCCCCCAGCTGCATGGAAGCTTTTGCAGCACCAGGCAAACCCCAGCAAACAACCATCCACACATCTCTTGCAGCTGCTGATAGAGGTAAAGTCTTCACAGCAGTTCATCATGGAAACCCTTGCTCGGCTTCTTTATACACAGTATTCTGTGGTCTGGGAAAAGGGACTGTTGGTTGGGCAGAGGCGAACAGCAGTGCCTGCGCTGTGCACCACCTGCCCTGGGCAGGCAGAGGACAAGAGTCTGATAGCCTAGTGACCCTCCCTAACAACACCTCCCTCACAGTTTCAGGCTCTGGGCAGTAATGGCCTGGCAGGCTGCAGTCAAGAAGAACCTATGAAGCGAATGGATTATGACTGCAGTGCCCAGATATTCCCCCTGCTGTCAGATAGGGAGCGACAAGTGGAGACATGGCCTTCCTTTTCCGTTGCTCCTGGAATGGTTTCCGTGAGCAATCACAGGAGAACCTGGCAGAGATGCCGGCCACCCACTTGGAGAGGAGCTGGCCACTCAAGAGGACTTGAGAGCAAGGGGCACAGCTCCCACAGCTGGAGAGCTGAAGGCAGTGGAAGATACTAGTGACAAGGGCCCTGCCACCTGCCAAACTCTCTCCCAGCTGCACAGCAGACACCTCAGGACCAAGCCTGTCCTGGGCAAGAGCCTTCCCGAGGCTCCGGCTAGCCAGTGACAGGCACAACCTGGCCCCTTCCCTGCCTGCTTGCCCACAGAGCTCTGCAGCTCTGAAAGGGATGGGCTGCTGGGAGGGACCCTGCTGTGGGCAGGCGATAGCCCTGCCTGCGCTGTGCACCCCCTGCCCCGGGCAGGGGTAGGACCACACGCCCCGGGGGCCAGAGTCCGCGGGCGTTGTGACCTCTCCTAATAATGTGTCCTTTCCTCTTTCAGGTCCTGGGGACCGACGGCCTGGCAGGCTGCAGCCACCCACAGCCCATGGAGTGGCAGAGCTATGGCTGCAGCGGCCAGGTATTCCCCATGCTGCTCGTTGCCCAAAGACAGATGTGGCCTTGGTTTTCCAAGAACATACAGATAGGATCCTGGCAGAAGTACTTCTCACCCTCTTCAGGAAGAGTTGGCCTCCCAGAGGCCTGGGAGCAAGTGGGACAGCTCCTACAGCCGCAGCAAGGAAGCAGGAGACCGGTGCCTGGCCCCTGAGCCCTCACGCCAGGCAGACCCCCATGAACAAGCACTGTTGTAGTCTGTATATCTAAACAGACTTCATAATGCATTTTAAAGTGTATTTAGTGTTTCCTATTTAAAAGACAGTCTTGACCGAGGCCCAGCACGGCCCTTTCCAGCCCGCCCTAGCTGCCCTGCTGGGGCAGAAGCCCGAACCACCAGTCACCGGCGCAAACCGGCTCCAGCCGGCGCGGAGGCACAAGGGCCGCCCCAGCACTCCATATAAGGAAAGTGCGTTGGGTCTGAGCCCTGATTTGCTAAGAAGCTTCTCGAATAAGCCGGGGGGGGGGGGTGGAGGGGGCGGGTGGTAAAAGGCCTCCAGCCCTGGGCTGTGCCGCAGCGGCAGCTCACACCGGGTGGTTTCCATAACACCAGCTGACTTGAGGCTGTGACCTCGCTCCTAATTTCACTGCCGCTCTTGTTGCTTCTCCAAAAATCCAGTGGCCTAGCAGGGCAACTTTACCCTTGAGTGGAAGACACAATTAGTGATGCTTCTTGGCCTGTCAACATGTTTCTGGAAAACAGTTTCAGACCTTTGATAAGCTGCTTAGGTGGGAAATGAAAAATACCTTTCTGGGGAGAAAAAAGTTAATCTTGTTTTGTCACAACAATCAGTTGGCCAGAGTGCAAAAGAGGGAGTGATGGGCTAGGACACCTTCCAAGTAGGTGTTTTTACACATTGATAGGATCAGCTCTGAGCCTTTCCTCCGGGCTCATCTCCATGCCAGCTTTCTCAGGCTCTGCTGATAGGCCTGGTGCTCCAATCTTTAACGTTCGTAGATCCAGTCCCATTTAGTGTTAAAAAAATGCTGTTTGCAGCAAAGTGAGCACTAAAGACTCCCTTTTAGTCACTGAAGCCAGCAGAAAGATTTATTTATGTCAGTGTTCTCGGGAGTGAGTTTAAAAACAACATTTAAAAATTAAGACTTTCAGAAGGCATGACTTACGATGAATCATAATTTTACCATGCTAATAGATGTACAGAAAATACAAAGACCCCCTGTGCTCCGCTCCTGTCAAGCTAGGGAAGTCTGGGAACAACTGGCTCAAATCGTTCAACTAAGCCAGTGTTAAAACTGAGGGGCAGGCACAGTAGGTAGAGGGTGTCCAAGTTCAAGGGAGGGATGGCCCACTCGTGACCTCACCACAGCAGACTCCTGTCCTTCGTTTTTTATGGATATGTTCTCCCTAGGAGCAGTGAGCAGGCAACAGTGAAACACAAATCACTTGTCCTGCCAGTTCTAAACAGCAACGCCACTGTGACTTAGAGAGGTGTGATAACCCTCCAAACTCAGCTTCCCTGACAAAGGAAAAGTTTTCTCTGAATATTTAACAGTATTTCCAGTACTTGATCCCTCATTACACCACCCCTTTCTTTTCTAGGCATTGGTGGTGCTGTTTTTGCCCTTTGTTTTTTCAAGTACTTTTTCTTTACAAGGCTTCCAAGAGTTATTGGCTCCTCCTACGTGATGTAGTTCTTGGAGGGCCGCAGGACCACTTACCTGATTTTTAGGAGTCAGGGAAGCATTTGCAGTAACTGTAGACCAAGTCTGTCCCACCTGAGTGAGATGTCCGGATCCAGGGGAATATGCCCCTTTGATGCCACCCAGAACGCTCTGATTTTGGGTGCCCTCCCCCTAGAGTCATCACTTAGCCTTTCCATGTGTCCCAGAGAGCTCTGTTCTCTTGGCTGCTCCATGTGTGCCTTTTTGTTGACCACAGGGACTTCCCTTCAACTTTTTGTGTTCCTCAGAGGACGCAGTTTGTTTTTCTGTGCCCTTGAAACATTTCTAGGTACCTTTCAGCGTGACACAGGGCCCGTTTGCCTTGTGGTGTGACCCAGAGCCCTGGTTGCACCTTTTGCTGAGACACAGAGTGAGCTGTGTGTCTTTGGCTATTCCCCAGGGCAGTTTGTTCTTGGTCTTGAACTCTCTTGCAAGGCAAGGACACGCCATGGCTGTAAGTGGGCCCTGAGGTTGCCCGTCAGCAGCAGAGCAGAGCAGTGATGTGGGAAAGGGGCAGTGTAACAGTGCGCAATTGTTCTGGTAGTGCTGCTCGCTGGGATACTAGCTGGTGCAGCGGAGCTGGTGCTGCAAGAGGTCCTAATGAACAGTCACAGAATTACGGAATGATTGAGGTTGGAAGGGACTTTCGGAGATACCTTGTCCAACCTCCCGACTCAGGCAGAGTTGCATACAGCAATTTGCCCAAGATTGTGTCCAGGTGGCTTTTGAATATCTCCAGTGGGGAAGACTCCACAACTTCTCTGGGGCGTCTGTTAATGCTCTGTCACTCTCACAGGAAAGAAGTTTGTCCTTGCATTCAGATGCAGTTTCTTGTGTTTCAGTTTGTACATAGTGGGTCTCATCTTGTTACAGGGCACCACTTAAAAGAGCCTGGGGTCGTCCTTTTCACATCCTTGCTTTAGATACTTCTGCACATAGATAAGATCCCCCCTCAGCCTTCTCTTCTGCAGACTGAAGAGTTGCAGCTCTCACAGCCTTTCCTTGTATGAAAGATGCTCAAGGCCCTTCATCATCTTAGTAGCCCTTTGCTGTACTCCCTCCAGTAGCTCCATGTCTTTCCTGTATTGGGGAGCTGAGATCAGGACACAGTACTCAAGATGTGGCTTCACCAGGGCTGGGCAGAGAGGGAGAATTACCTTCCTCAACCTGCTGGCCACGCTCTTCCTAGTGCAACCCAGAATACCATTGGCCTTCTTGGTCACAAGGGCACATTGCTGGCTCATGGTCACTTCACTGTCCACCAGCACTCCCAGGTCCTTCTCCACAGAGCTGCTTTCTAGCAGATCAGCCCCCAGCCTGTCTTGGTGCGTGGGGTTATTCCTCCCAGGTGCAGGTCCCTGCACTTGCCTTTGTTGAACTTCATGAGATTTCCCTCTGCCCATCTCTGTAGCGTGTCAAGGTGCCTCTGAATGGCAGCACAGCTCTCTGGTGCATCAGCCACTCCTCCCAGTTGTGTCTTATCAGCAAACTTGCTGAGGGTTCACTCTGTCCCTTCATCCAGGTCATTGATGACTAAATTGAACAAGACTGGACCCAGTATTGACCCGTGGGGAACACTGCTAGTTACAAGCCTTCACCTAGACTCTGCACCGCTGAGCACAACCCTCTGAGCTCTGCCATTCAGCTAGTTCTCAAGCCACCTCACTGTCTGTTCATCTAGGCTGCACTTGCTGAAGTTGCCTATGAGGATGTTATGGGAGACACCATCAAAAGCTGTGCTGAAGTCAATGTAGACAAGATCCTCTACCCTAGTCTACCCAGAGAGTCATTCCATTATAGAAGGCTTTCAGGATGGTTGAGCGTGATTTCCCCTTGGTGAATCCCTGCTGCTTCCATCCTGATCACCACCTTGTCCTTCGTATGCTTAGAGATGACATCCTGGATGAGCTGAGTCCCGGCTCCAGGAAGGTTCTTGAAAGGAGCCATGGAGTACTATCTCACAGCTGACATCCCAAATATAAATGGACTGCTGAGATGAGACGAGAAGAGGGATGAGGGGCACACGAAGTGGATGGAGAGGTCTTACCTTGGGAGGCGGCAACCATGCAAGGCTGCTTTGGGGCACCTGGAAGTACGGAGGAAATTGAGAGTGATAGAAATAGAGTGAGGCCAATGTAGGCTCTCTGAGAGTCCTGTGTTTTTGCCCATGCTGTATTCCAGCTCAGCTGGCGGGCTGGGTGGTGTGGGAGGAGGTTGGGTTTGGTTTATAAAGATTGGAGTTGCAGGGAAGGAAGCGATGAAACAGTTGCTTCAGAACAGGCCACCACGTGCGCAGTCCTTGTTCAGAGTCTTTAAAGAGCATTTCTGGTAACTGCTGTGCTAGAAGGCTCTTGAGGTCATGACCTAAATGCCCATGAGTATTTCTTTCTAGCTTGGGAGCAGAAGACAGCATGTCCTGAGCTGCTGGATGTCGCGCTTGGGGTAAAATCCCTTTGCTGCCTGACTCCACCCTGTGTTCTGGATCAAGCTAACGGAAAAGGTCAAAGCAGTAGAAAGGATTAGGAAAAGTCTTAGTTTTTTTCACTACCTCCTTCCCCAGATACGCTGAGCAGCATGGAAAAAAAAACATTAGTTCCAACAAATTTGTGTGGCAGCTTGCTGTAGAATGGGAGCTGCAGTCCTTAAATGAGACAGGGCTGGGTGGGCAAAGCAAGCTCCGGGATCGATGCCACTGAGAAAATGAAAGATTTGCAAAAACCAGGACCTGATACTGACCAGAGGTTGGAAGAGCATGTCCCAACGCTCCTCTCTGCCCGTACATTTGCTTGCCAGAGGCAGTGCCAGCCTGGCTTCTGGCACAGTGCAAGAGTACATGCCAAAAAGGTGCCTTGCATGCAGCAAGGAGCAAGGCACCCAGGAAGCAGGGAAGATGTCCTTCTGGCAGGGCAAGAAATGTTAATTCAGGCTCTGAGGAGACTAGTAACTTTTTCTGCTTTCCGTTTTTTGTGTATTTACAGGTGTGGGTCTTCTCTGCTAGGGAAATAGGCAAAGTATCTTTTTGCTTTCAGTACCTTTTTTCGCTAACATAGATTCTGCTTGAAGGTGTCTAGGTGTTCCTCAGGACTACCTGACCCTGAGGAAACTGTTTACAGTGGATTGGAGATTTGCTAAGTTTAACCATCCAGCTTGAAATCTTCACTTGGAAGTTTCAGTCCAAACCTGGAATTTCTGGTCTGGAAATTTCTTGCATTTCCTCCTTGTTGGCTAGGATGGATGACTTTTGGGGCAGAGGGGGTGGTTTTCATTTCCTGTCCCCAGCCTATCAGTGCGCCTTACAGCTTCAACACTGGATACAGGAATAGACAAATCTTTTAATGGAAAAATGGAATGTCTTCTCAAATGTCACAGGAAACGGATCCTCATTTTCACACAAAGCCAGAGATAAACATAAGACTGAAACTGCAGAGCCCAGGCTTTTCCACGACTGAATAGTCTCTAGAGAAAGCTTTCCTTGGGGAAAATTCGGAGCTGAGCTAAGTGCTGAGCCAGGAGTAGCTCTGAAACTTTGAGGCTTGAAAACAGTATCCTATGTGTTGAAAAAGCTTGGAAGTGTCTTTGTCTCTTTCCTCATCCCCCCAGTGCTACTTACGCTGTGAGTGATAAATTTTATAGCTTCACCATCCATCTGGTTATTCCACTTTGCAAGATCCACATTGTCACTTCTGAGCACCAAGTACAACAGTTTGTGTCACCCGCATTTGTGGGCCTCTTAAACACGAAGAGACAATCTCTGGAACCTAAAGAGGAGACAATGGCAAAGTAGGTTGGCCATGAGGGTGAGAAAAAATTTCTTGCAGGTGCGTTTCCCAGAGCACTAGCTGCAGCTGCCTCAGCATGCAGGTGTGTGAGGGCATTTTGGGGCAAAGACAGTCTAAAACCTGATGTGAACTTCAGAAAATGCTTTGACAACAGATGGAAAAATTACAGGATGCCCCCAGAATACGAGGGCAATATTCTCTGTATTTCTCTTTAAAGGTATCTCACCATGATTGTAGAGAGTGTGGGGAAGCTTGAGGCTCTTGAAGAAGGCAAGTGCCTCCCTCAGCAGGCTGAGCAAGACCAGGACCAGGTCCTGGTACTCTTATTGGGCTCTTGTATGCTCCAACTCCCAATGCTTAGCACAAATCTGTTAGCTGCACTACGTGCCTCCATGGTCCCTGTTGCTAGAATGTCATGTGGTGAGCAGCCAAACATGGAGCGTTCCTGAGCCTGATAGTGCCAGCGCTTAGCCATTTGTGGGTTAGTTTCTTTGTGCAGGAGCTCAAAGCTTAGCTTAGAGGAGAGGCTGCCGTTGCCTGATTCTCAGTAATGGGGTGTGTTAAATGCTGCCTAGCTCCATCCTCTGCAGTGCTGTTCAGAACATTGCAACAGCTGGGTGCTCCAGGAGCAAAAATATTTTTTTGTTTTTTCTAGTCTCAAAACCAATATTCTTTACATCAGCACTGGAAAAGGTGCAAAGGAAGGAGACGTGTGGTGAGAGCTAGCAGCACCCATAGCAGAAGAATCCAGAGCAGAGTGCGGTCCAATAACTTAGCCTCCCCTCACTGTTTCATTCACTGTTCACTCCTCAGTCCCTCCTGGTTTCTGGCACAGAGGTCTTCAAATGCAGAAGTGCGTAATAAAGTGCACATTGTACTGAGAGAGACCACACTGAGAGGAGCCCAGGAGCTGGAAGAGGTGGCTGAGAACGTGTTTGAGGAAGCACTGGAGAGGTTGGAAGGGCTGGATCCATCAGTCTGCGTCTTAGAGGGCTCCGCTGGCAGGCAGTGGAAGGTTGTTGGGTAGTGCTAGGAAGGCAGAAGTTTTGGAAGTGTGCCCTCCAGATCTCCAGGCGGAAATTGGTCTGGTGGCTGAAGAGACTGTAGCAACCATTTTGGATCACTCTGGGAAGCCAGGGGCATGCAGCGCATCAGAGGTTTCTGAGCTCAGGCTGTTGGCCAGGTGGAGGCAGTAGCACATTGCCGGAGGAGCCGCATGAGCTGGCAGACTGGGAGAAAGCCAATAGAGCCAAGCTGAATTCCCAAAGTGTGACAGAGCATTTTCTCTGGCTTTTCTTGACAAAAGCACCAACAATGCTGTTGAGAGTGCTGGATCTTCTTTGGACAACTTTGCAGCTTCTCCGCTTGAACGCTACTTTCAGTGTAAATTTTCTGAAATCCTGAAGCTGTCCCTTGAGACTGTTTCTTCAGAAACCACTGCAGCCATCTCAGACACCTTTGTCAACCCAGGTGTCAAAGGAGGTGGAAGGATCAACTAGCGCATCTGGACTTTGGGCACCAGAAGCCACAAGGTTGCCCTCACTGCAACCATTCCAAAGTGCTGCTGATGTATCCCGAGAGAGTAGCACGCTTGCAGAGGTAGACCACCAGAAGACATCCAGAAGCCCTTATATTACTCCTTGGCATCCACATCAAGACCTTACACTTCAGGGCTGGGAAGCCTACCTACACCGAGGCCAGGGAGCACCGGAGATGCCTTCCCCTCCATGGGCTAGCAGTTTTCCAGGCAACTAACACCTGCACCAGCTCCAAAGCCCCCTTTCCAGAGAGGAGCCCAGTGGAGTCCCATGTGTGTAAATTTTGTGATGGGCAAGCTGAGCCAGAACAAGGTGAGTTAGGAGAGAGGGCTTTAGCTGGGCAGCTGGTGGAGGGTGAACGGAGCAGGCGTGTAGCTCTAGTTCTTCTGACAGTGGTGCTGAGAAGGAGCAGAAAGCAAGAGAAAGGTGGGAGATGGCTCAGACTCTTGAACAGTCCATGGGGAAAAGAACATGGAGGAAGCACATCGCAGAGGGCTGTGCTCCACCTCCCTCCAGCTGCTTTCTCAGACAGGAGAAGGCTCAGCACCCTGTGGTGCCTGTGTCCCCCTCCCACCATGGCTCCCTCTGAGCCACAGAGGCTGCTGATTGTGCCAACTTCCACATCAGTGAAGAACCTCTCCTCGCTGTGTGGTACAGACCCTCTGGCTACCCTCCCAGGAATCTTCCAGCATACCTATTCCTCGAGCTGGACAGCTTCCAATTAGCCTTCCCCAGTAGACAGTAGAGTTTACTTCCAAGGGCTACCTTACGTCCTGGTATTCTTTTGCTGCTCTTATGATTTGCAGTTCACCATGACAGTCGGAGGTAGACTTGAAGAGAAATGGGATGCCAAGTGGGAGGAGCCAGTGTGTCCTTTGGGGCCTGTGTCCCCCTCCCACTATGGCCCTCTCTTGAGCTGCCGGGACTGCTAATGGTGCCAACTTGCTTGTCAGGGGAGAACAGACCTTACCATGTGGTACAGCCCCTTTGGGGCTGTTGGACTCTGGATCAACTCCCGCAAGAGCTGGACAAGACCTTATGCCTAATTGGCAAGGCAGAGGATCAGGAGTTTCTCTTCAACCAGCCGACCTGAGGGGATGACTCCACAATGAGTTTTCTCATGTGGACTGAAAATGTCAAGGAAGGCAAGAGGGCTCCCAGTGCTTGTCTTCACACCTGCTTTACTGAGCCCAGTTTATGTCCCTACGTTAGGATGCCAGTGAAGTGACACCTGCTGTGCTTCAAAGTGCACATGAAATATTTCCATGGTCAGCAGTTGATTGCCTTCCGTAAATTTAATGCAGCATGAGCCCTGCCAGAGTTGCCAAGTTAGCACAGGAAATTGACAGGTGAGAACAAGTATGTCCCTGTCTGTGTTCATGGACTCACACTTCACACTTAGTGCAAGAGGTTGGGGCTTTCCTTTTTTACTTTGAGAAAGTCACAGCAAATGTAAGGTGAACACTGATATGGCGGATTGGAGACTACTGCCATGCTCAGAGCTGAGATAGTGCAGGGTCCTGCGGTAGGAACAGGCAGGAAAATAATCCCTGAGCACCAGAGTTCTGAGGGAAGTTTTTTCTCTTCCCCCAGGTGCATGGCTGAAGCAGACTGCTGCTCGGGGCCAGTGGGAAACGTCAGCACAGCAGTGTGGGAGAGCATTTCTTGGCAGAAGTGAGCTAAAACCTGGTGCCAATTTTCAGAAGAGGCTCCAGCAACAAGTGACAAACTTAAAAGATGCCCCTGTACAGCCAAAAGGCAGCAACATGCCTCACATCCGAGACTAGGTCATGCTGGAGGAAAGGTAGAGCCTGCAAGTGGGAGAGGTGGAGATGAGAAACGGGTAAGAGCAGAACAAATCCTGCTTGCTTTAGGAGAGCCCCTGTGAATGTTCACAGAAGTCCTGGAGCCCTGTGCTTAAGCTATATACACAGCTAACCCTTGTCTGTCATCTTGATTTCTCTGTACAGAAAAAGATTGAAGGAATGGAGGCTCTTGAAGAAGAGAAACCCCTGCTCCAACAGGCTGAACAAAACCAACAACAGTAAGGCAAGAAACAGCAACGAGCCAGCTAGAACAGTTCAGGTAGGCTGAGACTTTTTACTGCAAAGAACTAAAGGAGGCTGCTGCAAAACAATGCAGTCACGTAAGAAGTACCATGCATTTTTGCAGTAAGGTATGAATCATGTCCCTGATGCAGTGAAACAGCATAACTCACAGCAGCTCTGTCCTTTGTGAGGAATTCATTCTTGACTGAAAGTCTTCTGAGCCTTTTGAAGAGAAGGCAGGCTTAGAAAAGGATCAAGTAATGGGATGGTGGGCTGGTGGCTGCAAGGAAGCCATCCCGGGAGTCAGCCTTTGCATCCTTGTGACAATGGTGCTCCGAACTCCCACCAGCTCTTTTGCTAAGTTGTGGTTTTCTAACCTGTGATCCAGAAAATGGGGAAAAGGCAACCGTGGGTGTCATCCTTTTCTTCTAAGGGCCAGTCACAATGTAGTTGACTGATGTAACTACAGGACTGTCATTGTAAGAATGCAGCCACTTCAGGGTTAGTTGCTTCATGAAGGGAATGAGAGGCTCACTGAGGAAGAGTCAGCTCATGCCTGACATGAGCTTCCCATTGCCTGAGGTCTCCTCAAAGGCTGCGCGAGTCTGTCTCGTCCAAGAGTCTCTGAAAATATCACAAGAATGGAGTGGGCTGACATCCTGGAAGTCAAGGGTTAACCTTTTTTTGTCCAAACAATCAACCTGTCAAGGTGCAAAAGAGGAAATGATGATTTTCAGCCTTTTGTCTGCCTCTGTACTTGACACAGAGCTTGCTCCCCCATCTGAATCAGGCTGGCAGCCAACAACATCCTTTTTCAGACTGCACCCCGGGCACATCTGCTACATAGTGAACGTCATCAGGCTGTGCCTGCTGGTCCCTAGGCAGCCACTAACTCCCAGGCCAGAGTGTGATGTTTGAGGTCTGCCGCACCAAGATCCAAAAGATTGTCCTCAGGGTGGCTGCAGCCACCTTTTTTTCAGGAAATGTCCCCAGCTTCACTTTTAGAAACACCAGCAACGTTTGACTCCTTTATGGGAGAAAACATAGACACCTGTATCCCAGGTGACATCCGCCTCGCACCAGCAGCAGCTTTTCCTTCGGCAAATGATAGACAGCACTTGAAGGAATGGTCCAATGCCGCTTGGAATCAGACGTATTTTGTTCAGGCTTGACTGTTTGAGGCACCTCCAGTGGTTACTTGACAATGAGGAAGAGGAAAACTAGTCCAAGTAAAAGAATGCTTTCACTCATCAGTTTCTCCTTGTTTCTGTTACAGAAGACTTTAAACCAAGAAAGTGAATACTAAAATAGAGGTTACCCTGACAGTGGCTATAGCCAAAGGAAAAAGAATTGCTTACACAGGCACAATCCATGACCAAGGTAGATGTGATGAGGACTGGGATACTGAGTGGGAGGAGCCTGTGTATCCTTGGGCAGCTCCAGCAGACACAGCACGTGCAGGGAGGAGCTACCTGGTAGCATGGGAATTTTTCCCTACTCCAGGACTGGGAAGGTCATTGCAGAGAGCTACATGAAACCCACTGCCTCACCAAGTGTTTTCAGCTCAGCAATGAGAGGAGACACACCTCCACTGAAGCCATGCTTTGCATCTCCACCCACAAGCACACAGTTCTCCTGGGAACTGGAGCACTGCAGAAGAGGAAAAACACCTCAAGGTGACCCCGGGTGCCAGAGAGATGTTACAAGAATGGGACTACAAAGGGAGTTACTGGAGAACTTTCCTTGGAGCCAAGCTTCCTCTATCTCAGGTGCTACCAAGCTCCCTAGGCACCTTAAGGGGCACGTCAACACAGAGAGAAAGCAAAATGTGGTGAAAGATAGTATTTTTCCAACGGTGTCTGAACAGCAAAGAGCAACCCCAGAAGCCCAGGCACTTGTTCATCAAGGTGGCTGAGAACATGGTGTCGGAAGTGTGACAGAAGGTGAAAGAGCTGGATCCGCCTGCCAGCGTTTCAAGGAGAGCTCCCCTTATCATTGGTCAAAGGTAGGGCTGGAAGGCTAGAGCCTTCTGCACCTTTGCGTTCAAGATCTGTGAGAAGAAGCTGGTCTGGTAGCGTGTCTGTCCTGTGCTGCTGGAGCATGTCACCTAGAGCTTCTATGCCTTCTGAAACAAGGCTTCTTCCTGCTAGGTAATGCCAGAGCTGCTTCTGGAGGCTTAGGTCTTCCAAGTAGCAGCTGTGGCTGTGGCATAAGGCTTCTGCAGTGCCTGCCAGTCTTTTCTTCCACCAGCCTCCTCCCCTTGCTCAAGTGGGCACTGGTGTAATACCAGTGGTGGCCATTCAACTGCCCTTTGGTGACAAGGCTTTAGAGAGGCCTCTGTCGCGGCTGGGGTGGAGCTGCGAGTGTACTGGGCGTGGGGAGGGCACGTGCCCTGCTAAAATGCACAACCCGCCCCACTGCCTGCACCTGGCCCACACTGGCCCTGGGCTCTGCCCATGGCAGTGCTCACAGCCCCTTGCCCCAGCCTGGAGCAGCCCCTGCAAACCCTGTGGATGGTTGGGCACACAGCGCTGCCAAGGTGTGGAGCAAAACCCATGCAGACACTTGTGTCTCGTCCCGGGCAGGAGAGGGAGGACACTGCCCAACAGCTCCCAGAAATGCCGTGCTGGGGAATGGCAGTGGGGGCACTTCTGACTTTCCCAGCCCTTCGCTAGGCTCCACGGAGGCTGCAGGGGGCTGAGCTGCAAGCCAAGGAACTGCTGTCTTGTGCCCAGGGTTGCTGTGAGCTCCCCATGCCAGCCCAGGAGCTTTCTTGGCATGAGGCCGTTGCTCGGCAGGACTGCCACAGCTTCAAGTCTCTGTGGATGCATGTCACCTCACTGAAAAGTGCCTACCCTTGAGGAGCACTCCTGCGCTGCCTCTTTTGTTTCGCATGTCAAGGCCCCAGGACTTCAGCAGGACCATAGCTGGGCTGTGACACAACTCCATGGTCCCAGTGGGGCTGCACCCGGACTGCCAGCTGCCCAGGAGCCCCACGCCAGGAGTGCTTGGTACGTCAAGGGACCATGACGGTGCCCAGCTCTGCGCCGAAAGGTTTGCTCTGGCTGTGCTGGCTGACATCAATATCCACCACCTACGGGCCCCTGACCTTGCCAGGGCAGCTCGCGAGGCCCCCATCTGCCTGCTGCCTCCATCGCTGGGGCCTGGCAAGCCGCACAGAGAATCTCTGCAGCCCGTAGCACTGACCCCCGGGCTCCACACTGCTGGGCTGCCTCCATCGCCAGGCGTGTAGCAGGGCTGCCCAGCACCAGGGACCACTGATGCTTGGAAAGGAGATGCAGGGGAGACTGCGGGGGGACGGGAGGGCTGCATGATGCCTCCGCAGGCAGGGCCCAAATCCACTGCAGGCCAGACCGCGCTCAGGCCCAAGTGCAGCCTTCTCTTTCTCCAGTTTTCTCCCACCCTACAGGAGGGACTGCTGGTGGGAAGGAGGCTGCTGCAGGCAGGTCAAGCGCTGCCTGCGCTGCTCCATGCACCACCTGTCCCAGGCAGGGAGACGCAAAGAGGCCCGGGGCCCCGAGTGCACTGCTTTCATGGCCTTCCCTGCAAATGCCTCCTTTTCTCTTGCAGGCTTTGGAGTTGAATGGCCTGGTTGGCCAAAGCACCCCGGAAGCAATGGAGTGGGAGAACTATAGCCGCAGTGGGCAGATAATGCCCCTGCAGCCAGCTGGCTGCCCGGGGACAGGTTGAACTTTGGATTTCTGAGAGCAGCGAGCGGGGATCCTGCCAGAGGTGTCAGGGAGGTCTCCCAGGAATGGGCATGGGGACAAAGCCACTTAAACTGAAGGAGCAGAAAAATGCCTTGGAGTTTGCTGCTTTGGTGCATCTCCCTGGCTGTGGGCTCATTTCTATGCAGGAGCCTCTGGCACTGCACGACTGACAGTAGCTATTGTAGGAAAGTGTTAGGAAGTTGGGAAATGTGCTTTCTTTAATGGGATGCTCCCAGCCCTTTCCTTTTCTGCTGAGACTTGGTAACTCCTAAAAGGGTGTGCATAGGAGACCTGAAGGATTTGGCCAAAGAGATAATCTGATAGCCAAGAGATGCTTTTGGTTTATGGTAACAGATAAGCCTCCCCCAGCCAATACTTACCAAACCAAGATACTTGGGGAAAAGCCGCCAGTAGCCCTTACGCGAGCCCGTCACAGCTCTGCCATCTCAGGTGGGAGCTACAGATTCAGGAGCTTGACAGCCTCGTGGAGAGGCCCTCCTCAGAGAGGCCTGGGGACAAAGGGCACAGCTCTTAGAGCTGCAGCAGGCAAGGGTGGTGCTTTTTCAGGGCTTGTGTGTGCACAGTCTTCTGCAGTGCACAAAAAGGGACTGCTGGTGGGAAGGTGCCCACTGTGGGTGGGCGATGGCCCTGCCTGCACTATGCACCACCTGGCCTGGGCAGGGGAAGCACAAGAGGCCCTGGGGCCAGAGTCTGCTGACGCTGTGACCTTCCCTGACAATGTCTCCTCTGTTTCAGGCTCTGGCCACCAATGGCCTGGCTGGCTGCAGCCAAGATGAAGCCATGGAGTGGCTGAGTTATGGTCAGGTATTTCCCCTGCTGCTGGCTGGTCAGGGAGAGTTGGGTCTTGGCCCTTCCTCTTCCCATTGCTCCTGGGCTGGTTTCTGAGAGCAGCCTCTGGCGATCATGTCAGGGAGCTCTGACAGGCACGAGCACAGGGGCAGAGCTGCACAGGGTGCAGGAGTGGCAAAGCCCTTGGCTGCTTGCTGCCTGAGCCCCTCTCCTTGGCTGTGGGCTCAGGTCGGCACGGGAAGCCTCTGGCAGTGCAGCAGTGGGAGCTGCTCTTGCAGTGAAGCGTCTGGGAGGTGGGGATAGAAAGGTGGCACTTCCGAAGGATACCCCTGGCTCCCAGGTGCTGCCCTATGCCTCAGTGACTGCCAGGGGTGGTGGTAGCGGGAATGGTTGCTGCGCCTAAGCACTTGGGGAGAAGAAGCCAGCAGCCCTTACAGGGGGCCATCAAGGCTCTGCACTCCCAGGTGGGTGCTAAGACCTCAGGAGCTTGCCAGCCTCTTGGAGATGAGCCGGTCTCACAGAGCCTGGTAGCAGCTGAGACAGCTGTTACAGCTACAGCAGAGAAGGTAGAGATATGTGCTCAGACCCAGGGCCCTGATGTCTCCCAGACCTTCTCCCAGCGGCATGGAAGCAATTGCAGCAGCAGGCAAACCCAGGCGAACAACCATCGACACAGCCATTGCAGCCAAAGACAGGCAAAATCTTCAGAACAGTTCCTAGGAGAAACAGTTTGCAGGTTGTCTCTGAACAGTTTTCTGCAGTGTGCAAGAATGGACTGCTGGCGGCAGAAAGCCCCCTCCAGGCAGACAGCACTGCCTGTGCTGTGCACCACCTGCCTGCCACCAGGAAAGGACAAGTTGCCCTGGGGTCAGGGCGCTCTGCCTTTGTGCCTTTCCCTGCAAACGCCACCTCCTCTGTTTCAGACTCTGGGCACCAACAGGCAGGCTGGTGGGGACCAGCCTGAACATATGGACTGGCAGAGCTACAGCAGCAGCCAGGTGAGTACTCCCCACGCAGCCAGCTGGATGGGGACTGATCAGGCCTTGGTCCTTCCTCTTCCTCCCAAGCATGGCAGCTGAGGAAGTCCTGGGAGAATAGGCCAGGAGGTGTCCTCAGCACATGGCAATGCCTTTTGCTGCAGATAAGCCATCGGCCTTCTCCTGCAAGCACTTCCTGGGCTGGAGCACTTGGGCACAAGCTCTCAGCAGAGCTTACGCACGTGTATCACTGCTGGGACCTCCTGGCTGGGCAAAAAGGCCGCCGTCACTTGGAGCTGCTCCTGGAGGGGAGCTGGCCACTCAAGAGGATTGGAGAGCAAGGGGCACAGCTCCCACAGCTGGAGAGCTGAAGGCAGTGGAAGATGCTGGTGACAAGGGCCCTGCCACCTGCCAGACTCTCTCCCAGCTGCACGGCAGACACCTCAGGACCAAGCCTGTCCTGGGCAAGAGCCTTCCCGAGGCTCCGACTAGCCAGTGAGAGGCACAACCTGGCCCTTTCCCTGCCTGCTTGCCCACAGAGCTCTGCAGCTCTGAAAGGGATGGGCTGCTGGGAGGGACCCTGCTGTGGGCAGGCGATAGCCCTGCCTGCACTGTGCACCCCCTGCCCCGGGCAGGGGTAGGACCACACACCCCGGGGCCAGAGTCCACGGGCATTGTGACCTCCCCTGACAATGTCTCCTTTCCTCTTTCAGGCTCTGGGGACCGACGGCCTGGCAGGCTGCAGCCACCCACAGCCCATGCAGTGGCAGAGCTATGGCTGCAGCGGCCAGGTATTCCCCGAGCTGCCGGCTGGATGAGGGCTGTTGGAGGCTTCTCCTTCCCTTTGCACACGGGCTGCTTTTGGAGAGCAGCCTGTGGGGATGGTGGCAGAGGCGGCAGGGAGCTCTGGCGGGCCATGGGCGCTGGGGCAGAGCTGCACAGGGCGCAGGAGCAGCAAAGCCCTCGGCAGCTTGCTGCCTGAGCCCCTCGCCCTGGCTGTGGGCTCGGGTTGGCACGGGAAGCCTCTGGCGGTGCAGCACTGAGAGCCGCTCTTGCAGCAAAGAGCCTGGCACGTGGGCAAAGAGGCTCTCCTGATGCTGGGGAGCCCCCAACACATTGCTTTTGCCTAACGATGCCTCCTTTTCTCTTGCAGGCCAAGAGGTCCTTCACCCTGGCTGCTGCTAGGAAGGGCTGGCCTTCCCGACGCCTCCACCATTAGCTTTTCCCTTTGGTTATATAGGTGTTTAGTTAAGATTATATTGTTGTTCCTTTTTTTTTAAATATATATTTATGTGTTGTTCTTTAAGCGTTATGTGTAGTTTTTACATGAGCTGCAGTCACAGAAAGCACACAGACTGCAGCTTTGCTGGAGGAGCTTTGCTACGCAGCCCCATGATTCCAAATATCACGTGCAGGTTAGGTGCCAAAGAAAGGTGTCTGTAGGACTCCCCTTGAACTGTGGGTCTGGGGATGCGCAAGGGGGAGAGATCGACAGACCCTACCCCCAGGCGTACCTCGGAAGCTTTCATGACGGCTCCGACAACATTTACCCTCAGTGCACAAGCCTCTTCCAAGGGAAGCTGCTGGCCCCAAAGGACGTACGGCCTTAAAATGAAAAGCCGAGCTCTCAGAGACTCTTGCTGAATATGTGGCTCGGCGTGGGCTCGGGAACTCTTTGGGAAGGCATCACGGGGTGAAGGGGGACACAGTTTCCCAGGAGGGAGCTGGTGAAGAAATTGTCTGCTGCCAGGAATCACTGGCATGCTGGAGACCACGATGGCAGGTGGTACGTCCCTGTGCAGCCACTGGGGCCTGGATCCAAGTCCCCAAGGGAGGTCCTCCCCGCTCCTTAGTGGCTGTGGGGTTTTGTGTGTTGGGGCCCATTTGCTCTGCTGCAATTGTGGGACACTCATGCGCTAGGGCTGCGGCCAGGCTTTCCCGTTACTTGCAGCCCTCTGGTTTCACTCTGCCAACATGATCATCAGTGGTAGGCGAGGGAGTGAGCAAACTCTGCTCCCCTTGGCCTGTTCGGCCCCTGGTGCATCAGTACAACTTGCCACATTTGGTGTCTACCTTTGTGGTTGTGCTCACAGCCATTACCATAATCGGTTTACAGTGTATTCATAGAATCGGTAAGGTGGGAAGGGACCTCTGGAGATCATCTAGTCCAACCCCCGTGCTCACACACAGTCAGATAGAGTAGGTTGCTCTGGGCCATGTCCTGCTAGGTTTTGATTTTTCTCCATGGATGGAGACACCACACTGTCTCTCTCTCTGGTCAGTCTATCAGTGCTCCCTGACACCCAGATTTTGGGATAATGTGTGGTTCCTCCCCACAGATGTGTTTGTCATACCCTGAGATTACCAACACAAGAGCTGTAAAACTGAGTGCTTGTCATGTCCATGCCAAATCACCATCAAATGCACTTTGTAGTGCCCTTTGATTTTCAGTTGTGACTTTGCTGTCTGGTTGTGTTCACACAGTCAGTAAAGGCTGAAAAGCTTGTTTGAGCAGCTCTCGACTGGTCACTTCCTGTCCTTTCGCCAGCACCGTTGGTGTTGTGTTTCTAGTGTTTCGTGTTGCTTGGCTTTTTTGTATTTCTTGCTTCCTTGGAACATTCATCCCAACGGAAGCTTTTAGGCAGTTGACTGAAAGCCTTGCTATGCTGTTCTGTCAGCAGAGGGGTCCTTCTTTGGGAGTGTCAGAAATCCCCCATTACTCTTCTGCCCATCTGAACCCCAATATTTATCACCACGAGCTCCACAGCTCAACTACACGTGGTTTAAAAACAACTTCATTACCTGCACACAGCTAGGGAACATACAGCTTGTCAACCCCCTGTGCTAATGTCAAGCTGAGACCCTTTTACCTGCTCACTTTTTATCAGCATCACTTCCCAACAACTTACTTCCCAGCCCTATGGGCCCAAGGAAAAACCAAAGGGCCAGGATACAAGTCCAGCCATCTCTTCTCCTTTTCTCAGCAGTGCCGCTTTGTCTCTAAATAGCTGTGTAGCTGTAGCTTGGGACCATTTATCTTCTTTAGCTGAGTTTTCCCCCACACTTGCTGGTGAGTCCTTCCTTAACCCTTTCTGAAAGAGCAACAGCAAAGAGCAGTACTTAAAGTAAGGCTCAGGTGTTGAAAGATTCTTAGTAAAGGGAGGCACCAGTAGAACTGGACCTTCAAAAGGTCTGCTTTGTTCTTTTTAGATATGTCTCCTCTCCTCTCGTAAACACCCTTTGATAGCCCAGAGCTTCCCAGTCCACAGGTGAAAATGCACTGTGGAGCCCTTCCCTCAGGTGGGCTGGTTGAAGAGAAACTCCTGCTCCTTTGCCTTTCCAGTAAAGCATAAGGCCTTGTTGAACCATTGGAGTAGCTGCTGCTGATTATTGTACTGAACTGTACATCACAAAAGCAACAAAATAATACTAGGATGTAAAAGTAGCATTTGGAAATAAACTCTTTATTCTCTGTGGGGTGACCATTTTCTGCATTTTTCTTGCTGACTGTTAGTTCTCAGCACTGGTATCAGAAGAAGAACTGGAGCCTGGAGCCATACATCTCCTCAGGACACCCTCCACCAGCCTCCCAGCTAATGCCATCTCTCCTGACTCCCATTGCTCTGGCTTGCTTGACATAAGCTTTACATGCATGGGTCTCCACCGCGCTCCTCTCTGAGAAGGGGGCTTTGGAGCTGGTGGAGGAGTGGGCTGTCTGGAAAACTGCTGGCCCATGGAGGGGAAGGCATCTTGCATGCTCCCTGGCGGTGGTTTAGGTAGGGTTTCCTGTATGGGAGTATAAAGTCTTGATGTGTGTGCCAAAGGATAATACAAGGGCTTCTGAATGTCTTCTGCTGGGCTCTGAGCATCTTGCTCAGAGTCTCGGAGAACAGACAGGACAAGATTACGTGACAGTTCCTCTTCAAGTGGTGCTTCTGCCTCTGAAGGCATGACCATTCCAGGAAGGCTGATAGGTGAGAGATTTGTTCTTAGTTGACTTTCCTCTAATTTTCTAGCAGGAATTTTCATTCCTCCTGGCATTTGAAAGTACTGTTCCAGATAGCTCTCATCCTCATCTCTTGGGCTGGGCTGTTTTGCAATCTGCTTTCCACAATTCACTCCTAAATCCATAGAAGTCTGATGCTGACCACACTGATCTAATAATGACTCCACTAGCCCACTCTCCACACTACTTTCTTCTGAACTGTCCTTTGGAAGCATTTCTTTGTCTAACTTCTTCTTCTGCTTCTTCAGAGTTTCAAGAACATCATGGACAACAATTTTAGCATACACTTTTAATTCTGAATGGAGTTGCTGAACTTTGGAAATTGCATTTTGGATGCTACCCCTCGCAAGCATGTGACTCTCTTGTGATACAGCAGCAACATTGTGGAATGCTCCTAACATAGCTGTCTTTCTTTTCTTCATTGTCTCTGGTGCCCAATGTTCAGATGCTCTGGATGATTCTTCTACTTCTTTCGTTACCTGGGTTGAGAAAGGTGTCCAAGATGGCTGCGACTGTCTCTTAGAAATAGTCTTAACAGGCAGCTTCAGGATTTCAGAAAATTTACAGTGGAAGTATTGTTCAAATTGAGAAGCTACAAATGATTGCAGGGTAGATCCAACCTGCTCAACAACATCTTTGGCAGTTTTGTCAAGAGAAGCCAGATGAGCTGTTCCATCAAAGCCTGGTAGTTCAGCTTGCCTCACTCCGCTTTTTCCCATTTTGCCAGCTCGCATGGCTCCTCTGGCTATGAGGTGCTCCCTCCACCTAGCTGACAGCCTGGGATCAGAGGTATCTGTTGTGCTGCATACCAAATGCTTCCCAAAGGAATCTATAATGGTTGCTACAATTTCTGAGGCTGCCACTCCAATTTCCTGCTGGAGATCTGGAGCAGATGTCTCAGAAGACTTTGCTTTTCTAGCACTACCAAAGAGTCTTCCACCAATCGCCAGGGGAGCCGTCCTTAAAACGCAGACCAATGGATCCATATCTTTCACTCTCTCCAGCACTTCCTCGACCACACTCTCAGCCACCTCTTCTAGCTCCTGGGCTTCTGTCAGTGTTGTCCATAATAGCCTAGTCTGGACTTTATTATGCAGTTCTTCATCTAAAGACTTCTGTAACAGAAACCAGGAGGAACTGATGAGTGAATATGCTCCTTGACTTTTGTTGATTTTCCCCTCCCTCCTCATAAACTGCTCACTAAATGGGTTTCAAGCAGTCAGGCTTGAAAAAATGTAGTCTCAAATGAGAAACAGCCTGAATCCAAGCAGAAAGAGGCCATTCCTTAGAGAGGTGTCTGGGATTTGTCAAAGGAAAAGCTCTTGCTTGTGGGACACCATCTGAGATGCAGGTGTTAGAAGTCTCATGCAGCTAAAAACCAAACATTTCTGGCATTTCTAAAAATCACTCAGATTAGATTTTCTAAAGCAAGAGGCACTGCAGCCACCCTGGCTCTCAGTATATGAAAAGATGAATCAGGCCTTGAACTGGGAGTTAATGGCCCCCTGGGGACTGTTGACCATGGCCAGAGTACATTCACTAGGGAACAGTGGGCCACCTCAACAGCTGCCAATTCCAAATGACTCATTCTCTACACCTGAGGGAAGCAAGGAACAAAAAGGATAGAGGAGATGAAGAAAGTTGATTTATTGTACAGAACTCAGGTCTCTTCTGCCATGGATACTGTCTGCTCTCAGGACACTTCTGCCTTTCTTCTCAGGTTCATTTGCAGCTCTGCCAGCACTGATGTAGGCTGCCATCCTCATGTAAAGTGGGGAATGAGTTACAAGTCATCTACAGACCCAGGCAATGACCTGAAGTTGTCCTCCCCGATCGTTCACTCTTTCATACCTTGACAGGTTGACTTTCATGACAAAAGAAAGGTAATTCTTGACTTCAGGGATGTCACCCCACAGTTTTCTTTAATGCCTTCTGAGAGGCTGTTCCAAGGGATAGACCCAGGTAGCATTTATTGAGCCCCACTAACGAGAATTGGGCTCTTCTCTAAGCTAGTCTTTGAGCTTCTGCAGGAAGAAACTAAACTGTGAATGGCTACGTGTTCACAAAAGTGAGAGGCCAGTGGTTGCACCAGTCAGTTAGCTGGGCTTATGCTCTCAGACACTTGGGTGCTTTGAGAATAAAGCCCTCCTACCAGGAAGCTAGAGGAGTGAAGTAAGTGGCTGGGAGGGAGTGACAGTGAGGCAGGAAAGGCTCAGGATAAAGAGAAGAAAGTCATCTGAACCCTATCAATGGGTACCCCTAAACCATGTCAGAACATGACAGCTGCTGTTTTCTGAAATGTAGGGGAACGCTGATGTCATACCTGCAAAAATCTTCTGCTCTCTTTCAGGTCGGAGTCATCGACTTCTTCGGAGGATCCTGAAGAAAGGGATGTTCTTGTCTCAGGACAAGGAGATAGCTGTCTAGAAGAGTCCTCCGTACTGCTTTCTGCAAGAAGAAACAGCCAGTCATCATTGAGTAACTTCCAAGCATTTTGTTCTATCTTGGCAAGAGGGTATGGAAAGCTAAACGAGACATCACCCCTTGGCTAGAAAGACTGCTTGTTGTGATTATGACTAATGCTCATCACTTGCTTAGAGACATTATCCTTTGGAAACTTTCTCTATCTGCTGTTTAATCTTGTCCTCAACTCTGGTCAGTGCGCAGGCTTCAACCCTCCCCATTTCTTTCCCTCGGGTGCTGTGACAGGGGCCAGCAAAGTAGCCATGGCTCTGCTAGACTACAGCTCTTCTCTTGGAATCTCCTATAAAAGATTTCTGAACTAGAGGAAAAGTGAGCTTTGAGAAGGAAGGAGAGCAGTGCCTGCAGTTCTGGAAGGGAAGACAGAGGCTTAGGGCACTGTAGTCCAGACTTGTATATACCTTGGTTTTCAGTGTCTGGGTCTTCCTGCGATAGCTCACTCAGGCTGTCTTCAGGACTCTGAAGTTCCTGACAAGAAGGCTCCTGGGAGCTTAGCAGCTTGCTGCTGGATAGAGTTTCTTCTTCCTACAAGAGTTAAGAAATGCATTAAAGAATAAGATTCATGACACAAAAAGAACAGGCAGGAATTGTGATTCAGTCCCCAAATTTCTTCATCCTCAGGTTTAGGACAGGGTACACATGGGCACAGCTAGCTCCGACACAAACTGAAGGCTTTCCTGGAGATTGGGCTCAGCAGGAGGTGGAAATAGGTGCCTCACAGGTCAGGAAGGCCAGACCTCTCTAACGGTTCAATATAGAGACTGCTAGGCTGGGAGGATCACTCTCTAGTTCATTAGGAGATTTCTCAGGAGATGCTCTGACAATCCACCATGCATCACAAGTCAAGAGAGGCTGCGTGTGTTGCAGCAGCCTCCCAGGAGTTTTGAGCAGCAACATGCTGCCATAAAGGAGAGATGGCCACCACATCCCTTCAGCTCCTACTCACAGGTCTCCCTTTGACAGCTGTCTGAGCAGCATCTTTTTCTTGAGATGTGGTGCTTTGGCATGTGGCAGTAGCCATGACCTCCAAGTTCTCCTGGGACACCACTGAAGCACGCAGAGGTCTTCTGTTCTTCTTCCCATCAGCTGAAGACTGACTGGTCTGTTCAGCTCGTATAGGAGAGAGTAAGTAAAACTCCCATTTGTGAATGGTCTTCATGGCAAAGTATGTAGACCATAGGGCTAAGTAAGAGTTTCCTGCTCTGAGTGCAGGAACAGAAGAGCCCATGAACAATGTTCAGAAGAGTGTCTGCCTGAATGAACACTTCACAAAAGACAGAGCTGCTGTGAGCTATGTGGATTTTTGTCACTAGCAAACACGAGGCATGTGTTTCACAGCTGACAGCAAACACACTAAGTGCAATAGCATGCATGTGTGTAAATCATGATTGTGTAAATCTGCATATAGTGTGTAACTTGTGATACTATAATGCATTCATTTCTAATGTAGTGGCTGAGCTTACCTGAGCTGTTCTGGGTGCCTGAGCGTCTCTTTTTTCCCAGCTCCCGCTGTTCTCGCTCAGCCTGGTGGAGGAGGTGTTTCTCTTCTTTAAGAGCCTCAAGCTTCTCCATCCTCTGTGCAATCATGGCAAGAAACCTTTAAAGACAAATGGAGATGGCTGAAACACAGCACCTGAAGCTTCCTTGCCCAGGCCACTCTGCTCAGCCACTGCTATCATCCTGCTCTGAGGTTCTTGGCTCAAGTGCCCCAAATAGTTACCAGCTAGCTTTGCCAGGCTACACTCTAGGCACAATCAGTATCTGCTCACGCAGAACAGATGGTGTTTACTGGAACACAAGGCTCCAGCTAGCACCTCATGGAAGGGCTGCAGGCCCACTCCTACAGCAAGAGTTACTTGTCCTGTCTCTTACCTATCTCTCATCTCCCTCTCTCCATCTCTCAAACTCTCTCTTTGCTCTCGCAGCAGCCACTCTCGGAGGCGAGAAATGTCCATCCCTTCTGGCAGTTCAGGGGCATCCTTTAATTTTGCCATATGTCGCCGAAGCATTTTCTGTAATTTGACACCAGGTTTTAGCTCGCCTCTGCCATAAAAATCTCTCATGCACCTGCATGTGGAGACCGCATGCTGGTCCTGAGCAGCACTTTGCTTCAGCCACAAACCAGGAGAGAAGAAAAAGGCTTCCCTCAGTACTCCAGGTGCTTGGGGATGACTTTCCTGCCTGTCTCCATCCCTGTGCCCTCTCACCTTGGACCCAGGTAGTCATTTCTACACTAGAAATCCCAGTCCACCAGCACAGCCCTCACTGCTTCTTTAGTTCATGCCTTGCTGAGATAAAACAAGTAAAGCCCCAACCCTCAGCACCATGAAGCATGCCTATGAACGGTGAGCTTTACTTACTTGTTCTTGACAGTACATTTTGCCAGCCTCTGTCTTGAGCATTGTCAGATACTGTCTGTATTCATTGAACTGCCGCAGAGTGCAAACCACCTATGACGAGAAAACACCAAGGCTTATCCTGCTAATTACACAGCCTGCCTTCCCAGAAACAGCACCAGCCCAGCAGGAGAGGCTCCCTGCACAGCCTGCCCTGCCCAGCAGCCGGGTGCTTGGCTCCCACCCACCCAGCGTGGAGCAGTGCTCCTCGCTCAGCCGCCAGCCCGCACGCTCGCTGCTCCGCCGGGTGGCACAGCCTTGGAAGAGCAGGCGTGGGAATTCCTGAGCCGAGCGGGCTTTGGGCTCCTTCTGCCCCCAGGGCAATCAGCACAGCAGCCCTGCGCCCTCCACTCACAGGAGGGGGCTGCAGCAAGCACTCTGAGAACTCTGCCTGATAGAAACTGTTTTTCTAATCACCCTGATAACCAACATACTTTGCCATCACTGGTGACGTAACCTCCTTTCTTCAGTCTCCGGAGGTTGTCTTTGCGTTGATAGTAGGCCTGCAAATGTGGGTCATGCAGACTGTTGTACTCATTGCTCAATAAGCGGCAGTGTGGATCTCCCAAAGCAAAATAACCAGACGGCTGGTGAAGCTGTAAAATGTACGATCCACAGCATGAGCAGGGTAGAAGGGATCAGGAAAGAGATGAAGACACTTCAGAGCTTCGTCAGTCCATAAGGTAGCTTTTTCAGACCTCTATGGTTTAGGGTCATTCCTGGCTCAGCACTTAGCTCAGCTCTGAATTTTACCCAAAGGAAAGATTTCTCTACTTGAGAGACTCTTCAGCTGACAAAAAGCCTGGGGCTTACAGTCTTGGGGTTGTCTACTGTTACTGTATGAAAGTAAGGAGCTATTTACAGGGCCATTTGAAAAGAAGTCCCATTTCTCCACTAAAATTTACTTGTCCTTTTCTGCATCCAGTGTTGCAGTTCTAAGGAGCTCGTCAGAAAGTTTGTATCTACCCATGGTTTCTTTCCTTTGGAAATTCACTGTTTTGCAAAATGTGTTTTGCAAAATGACATTGTTATCAGGAGAGCCACGAAACTGTACTTGTAAAAATAGAAAGTGACTTTGAATACCTGATACTAAAAGTCTTTCCCATCCTTCTGAAGTCATAAAAAATACCACAGACTGACTGCAGGGCCAGAGTGTGGTGGGGACAAGACAAGAGAACTCCCCCTCCCCCAGGCAAAAGAGGCATCCAAACCAAGCAGAAAGAAATGCAAGAAATTTCCACATCAACAATTTCTATGCTGTTTCAAAGTGAGCAAATCTCTAATCCACTGTAAAGGTCTCCTCAGGGTTAGGCAGTCCTAAGGAGGGCCTTGGCTAACTTTGCCTCCCGATCTGCTGGAAACAATGTATTGAAGACTGGAAGAAAAAAGATACTTTATAAATTTCCCTAGCAGAGAGGCCAAGGCATTGGCGTATACACAAAGAAATAAAGCAGAAGTTTTTACTCTCCCTGATGATGATGATAATGGTGACCCCTCCCATTTCTTCTCTAGGCCACCCAGTGTATCTGGGCAAGCAGCTGATGAAAAAAGAAGGCACTTTTCCTGCTCTTTTCTACTGTTTTTACCTTTTCCCCCAGCTTGGTCCGGTAAAAGACAGGGTTGGAGCCAGGCAGCAAGGGGATTTTGACGCCGAGTGGGATGTCCAGCAGTTCAGTACACCCTACTACAATGTGCTGTCTTCTGCGTCCAGGCTAGAAAGACAGAGACATTCATGGGTAATCAGGCCATGATCTCAAGAGCCTTCTTGCACAGCACTTATCAGAAATGCTCTTTGAAAACTCCAGACAGGGAGAGCTTAAAGACTGGCCCATTCAAAAGCAGCTCTGTGCTTCATCATCTCCTTCCTTATAACTCCAATCCCTGAAAACCAAACTTAACCTCCTTTCACACCACCCCTCCCACTTGCTGAGCTGGAACACAGTTTGGCAGAGAGACAGGACACCCTGAGGGCCTGCACCGGCCTCACCCTATGTCTACCACTGTCACTTCCCTCCATACTGCCACATGCCCAGAGCAGCCCCACATAGCTGCTAGCTCCCAAGCTGAGCTCTCTCTGCCCACCTGCTACACACCTCGCCTCTCTTCTCCTTTGTGCTCAGCAGCCCATCTATATCTCGGATGCCAGCAGTGAGATAGTGCTCCATGGCTCCTTTCAAGAGCTCTCCTGGGGCTGTGACCCTCCACTGGTACGTCTCGCTCCAGCAGCACCCGGCTCTGGTCGCCCTGGCTGGTCTCCCAGCGAGCGGCACTACCGGAACGATTGAGCATTGTTGCATTGCCGCTTTCCCGTGCCACCGCCCTGCTGCTGCCGGGCCACCCCGGGGCCCGCCTCCAGCCCTGGCCTGCCCTCGGCTTGCAGGAGAGTTCAACACCAAGAACAACCGAACCTTGGCAAGTCTATGCCAGGGCTGAGCTCTTGGCCTTTCCTAAGCACCAACCACAGTACCTAAGCCTGTAAATCAGTAGTCAGAGATATGTCCAGGGAGAGCTGCAGACCAGGACACTGCTCTGCTCAGTCCATGCTGAACCACGTGTCCCCCTGTTCATAGTGCTCTTTTTCTGTGGAGGATCAGCAAGGTCAAGGCAGGGCCCCAGGGTTCACCAAAAGGCACACAGGCCCTGGAACGCACCGAAAGGCACATGGTGAAATCTAGGTGCCCCAAAGGCACATCGGGCTCTGGATGCCATTGAAAGATGAGGAGAGATCTTATAGGGGAAAAGTCATGATGATAAATAGAAGTCTTTGGGGATCATGAAAAGGTGAAGAGATGGCTTTGTGGGCCATGAAAAGGCACACAAAAGGCTCTGTGCTGTCCCCAAAGGCAAACCAGCAGGTCCTGAGGGGACCAGAGGCCAAGCAGAGGGCTCTGGGGTGCAGTGAGGCCACATGTACCAGATTCATGTGGCTCTAGGGACCTGAGCTTTCACTGCTCTGGCAGTGCTGCTCTCTCCAGAGACATCTCCAGAACGTCTCTCTCAGCTGGGGTTTCTCTTTTGAGCAGGGAGTAGCCGTGAAGCTATCTCTTGGCAATGCTCCGAATGTGCTGGAGGTCAGGCTCACAGGTCACACTCCCTTCATGCCAAGGTGGCATGAGGTCAGCACGGTGCTCACTGCCGCCCTGCCTGCCTGCGGCTGGCTGAGCAACAGCTTTGAGAAGCACCCATCGCGTGGAGGCGAGGTGCTGGCCAACGGGCAGCTCTGGCAAAGCGGCCGTGTGCGCGTGCCAGCAGGGCTCCTGCAGCGAGGCAGCGAGTGGGAATGGCAGCCGGAGCCGTTGCCTTCCAGAGTCCTCCCCGGGACGGAGCAAGGGGCACGGGAGCAGCAGTGCTGGGGGTCACGGGGCAGCTCCAGCCGGCTGGGCTCCGCGGAGAGCTCGCCCCCAGCTCCCGCAGCAGGGCACGGAGGCTGTCCTGAGCACCGCCAGCGCCCAGCCGCACGCTCGCGGAGCCGCCGTCTGCTTGAGGCACGAGGCGAGCGGCTGGCCTGGCCCGGCCCCGGCACGCAGCACAGCAGGCTGAAAAAGCCGCATTGGGCGAAGGTGCAGCCGTTGGCTGAGGGTGCTGAAGCCAACGACCGAGGTTTCCCCACTGCTGCAGCATGTTCTTCCCCCCCCCCCCCCCCGCTCATGATAAAAGTTCTTTAATTAAGCAGGTGTGAAAGCGCAGGCTCACTGCTCCTCTGGGCCCTGCGCGCCCCTCCGCGCCCAGAGAGGCTGCGCCGGGGGGGCTCCGCTGCCTTCTCACCGCCGCGGCGGGCGCCATTTGCTGTGTCCCCCCCCTCCCCCCACCCCGCCCCTGCCCTTGAAGGAGCGAAGCGAGGCCCCTGGTCCCTCGGAGGCAGCAGGGAAACCCGCGCGCACAGCGCCGAAGCGCCGGCCGGCCCGCCGCTCTCCTCCCCGGGATGGCGAACCGAGGCGGCCCCGAGCCGGGAGCCGGCACCCAGGCCGCCACCCCGCGCCCGCCCGCGGCACGACGGGGAGGAGGCACAGGAGGGAGAGGAGGAAGAGGCGGTGCCGCCGCCGCCCCTTCCGGCCGCGCCGCCCCGCCGCAGCCCGCGCCGCCGGGCCGCAGCCCCGCGCGCTGCCATGGCGCCGAGGCGCGGCCGGGGCCGGGGCCTGGCCGCGGCCGGCTCCCTGCTGCCGCTGCTCTGCGCCCTGCTCCGCGCCGCCGCCGACAGCGACAGCGACGCCCGCGCCGGCAGGGTGGGTCCCGCGGGGGGCGCGGGGCGCCGAGGCGGGAGCGGGGCCGAGGGGCGGCGGGGAGGCTCCGCGCGGCCGCCCGCGCCTGCCGCCAGCCGCGCCGCTGGGCCTGCGGGCGCTGCTCCGCCAGGAGTCTTCAGGCGTCTCCCTCGGGCTCCTGGTCGCTGCCCGGGGACCTCCCGCTTCTCCCCGTCGAGGTCCCGGCTTAGTCGGCTGCTGCTGAGCTGCTCTCGCTCAGCTCTGCCGTGGCGGTCGCGTCGCAGCTCCTCTGCCGGTGCCATCGCCTCTTTCCACGCGTCCCAGCCGGGAACTGGCTTTGGAAGATGGTCTCGTCTGCTGTGTTTGATCTTCCAGAACCTGGTCCGGGGAGAAAGGTGGCGTGTGGCGGTTAAGGCCATTCTGGTAGCTTGCTCTTTCACTGATACTTGCTCAGGTCAGCTGATTTTGCTCAGACTTTGTGCCGGTGTCCTGTGTTCGGCAGAGGCCGACATCGGATACCGAGCAGCAGTACAAAATGCCTGGTCTCCCAGCGGTTTTGCATCTTGGCTTTTTCTTGAGCCTTTGGTAATACCCGGCATATCTTCCCTCCCCATCTCCCGGCATGACTTTGTGTGTTTACTTTTTGAACGTGTGTAACTGCCTTTGGCATCCACAACTCTGATCCTGTGTTGCACTTTCTTATCCTTCTGAAGCAAAGACTTCCTCCTTTGTGGGCCCATCTCCATACGGGACTTCTGTGGATCTAGTGCCCCCAGTCTAAGTAAGGAGTATGGAACAGGAGGCTCGTGTTTTGCAGTGGCAGAGATCTGTCTGTGGAGTATGGGACAGAGGCTGGGCATACTAGTCCTGTAGTGCTAGCTGGCTTTGGCCAGGCCTGTGAAGCCGTTTCCTTGGTGGGACGGTACAGAGGCAGCGGTAGGTAGGCAGTGGGGTTTTGTGGCTGTGTTGCTATGGGGACAGAGAAATCTCGTGCTGGCTAAGCAGAAGGATGGAGAGGAGGTCATGGGAAGAAGTGAGGGGATCAGTTTGCACAGAAGACAGGGCTTACCCAGTGTTTTGTAAGCTTGCTTTGTACCAAAGATGTATGTCTGCCTCAGTTATTCAGTGATGTTGCAGTCATTTGTAACTGATTAGCCTGGACAGTCCTGTCCAGACAGGTGCTATGAAGTTGGGTCTTTATCCCTTCCCTGCTACCAGATGGTATTAGCAAACGGAATGAGAAAAGAGAGGATATCAAATTTTTTAGCTGCATAGTCCTATCTTGTTCTGCTTCGGAAGAGATACTTTTATCTGTAGATTTTACAACTGACTGTGCAGCTTCTTACACTATGTTTCTTTGTTTTTCAGGGTTGGTTGAAAACTTATGGCTATTTGCTTCCATCTGACAGCCGAATGTCTGCCTTGCAGTCGGGCAAAGCTATGCAGTCTGCAGTTGCCACTATGCAGCAGTTTTATGGGATCCCAGTAACAGGAGTTTTGGATTCAACAACTATTGAGTAAGATTAACATAGGATCTTTTTGTCTTTTCCATTCTAGATAACTTCTAATATGACCTGGGTTCATGTTGGTGGCAGAAACCCTCAGAAGTGCTTGATGTGGCTAAGTCAGCCAGTCACAGAAGTCTTGAAGACTGTGAAAGGGTGTCCCTAGTCAAAGCCATGTGGGGAAAATCCAGCTGCTTCTTATTGCCAAGAGAACTGTTTGCAAGTGCTGCAAGAAGCTCTTGTTAAAGGCAGTTCTTTGTATGTAGATCCCCTTTGCTGGTACACGTGTGAAGCATGGATTAAGGGTTGTGTTTATTTCCATCTCTCTCTGCATTTAGCTCCAGAAATGACTTCTCAAGAAGTCTTTCTTAAGTAGTTGGAGCTTTGACTCTGCGTAGATGCTCTCTGTAAAGAACTAGAGTAATAAGTGAACGTTCTTCCCCCTTGTGAGGTGTAGTAGTCTCCTGATGAGGATAGCCACAGCTACTCTAGGTATCAAATACTTGCTGGTTTTGGACATTAGAAGCCATCTGCTGCATGTTGACTGTGTTATTTGTTCCCTGTGATGTGGAGCAGTCCCTTGACACCTTTTAGGCTTCAGCTTTGACCTAGAACGCTGAAGTTAATGTCTGTTACACAGACAATGTTGTTCTAGCTTTACATATCACAGAACAGCTGGCGTGCGAAGGGACCTTTGCAGATCATGCATCTGCTCAAGCAGGGTCACCAAGAGCAGGTTGCCCAGGACCATGTCCAGACAATTTTTGAATATCTCCCAGGATGGAGACTTCACCCTCACAGTGAAGCAGAGCCAGAGGAGAGCAGGTTGAGCCAGATTGATTCTGAGAGCTCTTGAGTTTACTCAGGTGTTTGTTGAGAGTAGGATTGTTATCCCATCTTTAGGAGTGGTATCCAACTGTGTAGAAGCTCCTGTGTAAGGACTGACAATGTGAGTGGCAAATGAGAAAGAACAGCATGTTGCTGTTGCTGTACCAGCTCCTGAAAAGAAGGTGGGGGCAGGCAGGGAGGAAGTTTAGTGAGCTTACAGGGCGTTAACAAGACGACTTGAGGCTCTATGGTTTCCTATAACTCAGCAAGGGAAGATTGAAACAACCTTCTTTCTACTCAGAAATCAACAGCACCTTGTACACTGTGTCTCCCAGAAGTCAGTGGGATGACTGGTAATGTTGCTCAGCAGTTAAGCAGCAATGTAGTGCTGGAAGTGTATGAGGAGAGAAGATACACTAGTGTCTCACAAAAGTGGTGAATATTGTGTTTGTGGTAATCAAGCATGTTATGAGATCATGGAGAGAAACAAGAAATAACATTTGTGTTATTGCTAACTGGTATGTCTTCTGTTGTGTCTTGTAGCGTGCTGGGTAGATCCCTGCCCTTGTGTTGCAAGACACAGCTGTAATTTTGTTAATTACTTGGTGCTTGAGCCATGGAAAATTGCTCTTGTGGACAAGAGTATTGGATGGCAGTGCTGTTGGTAGTGGCATATTTCTGGGCATACCAAGAAGCTGCAGGACTGCCACAGTTTATATCTGAAAAGGACCAGAGAGACCTTTTGAGAGTCCAGTTCTACTGGTGTCTCCCTTTACTAAGATTCTTTGCTAAGAATCTTTCAACACCTGAGCCTTACTTTAAGTACTGCTCTTTGCTGTTGCTCTTTCAGACAGCAGGTGTATTTATGATCCCCTGCAACAAAGAAAGGGTTAAGGAAAGGACTCACCAGCAAGTGTCTGGGGAAAAACTCAGCTAAAGAAGATAAACGGTCCCAAGCTACAGCTACACAGCTATTTAGAGATAAAGCGGCACTGCTGAGAAAAGGAGAAGAGATGGCTGGACTTGTATCCTGGCCCTTTGGTTTTTCCTTGGGCCCATAGGGCTGGGAAGTAAGATGTTGGGAAGTGATGCTGATAAAAAGTGAGCAGGTAAAAGGGTCTCAGCTTGACATTAGCACAGGGGGTTGACAAGCTGTATGTTCCCTAGCTGTGTGCAGGTAATGAAGTTGTTTTTAAACCACGTGTAGTTGAGCTGTGGAGCTCGTGGTAATAAATATTGGGGTTCAGATGGGCAGAAGTGTAATGGAGGTTGAAGCAGGATTAGGCAAAGGTGTGTAGAGTAAGTCCATTAGCAGCTGTGGAAATGCTGATCCTACGGAGCATTTGGCTCAGGAAGCCCCTAAGCCCCAGAGTGGCAATATTGCAACTCGCTTCTGGAACAGCCCCATGTCCTCTGGTGTCCTGACATTGTCGTGGAGTTGGGGCATGAGCAGGGAATGGAGTTACCATTGAGAGAATTCACAGTTGGTCAGGTCTCTGTGCAGCTGGAATAGGCTTAGGATTTAATCATTGGGTGGGAGATGGTTTTTGTGTAAACCAGTCCCCTGCGAGACATAGCACAACTGTTGGAAAGGTGCACAAAGTGTTTGTCCGTAGAACAGATGTTGATGTGCGAGGGGGTTGGCAGTTTATTACTAGTGAGTTGCTAGCATCATCCTGTGAAAGCCTGGTGGCTTGTCTTATGCATCCCTGTCTAAATTCTAACATTCTCTTCTTACTTTTTCTCTTCTAGAGAATAATATTAAAGATATAATAAAAGATCTTTTAATAAAATGGTGTAATTGGGAGGACATAATCATAAAACCTTTCAGTTTGGAAAGGACCTTGGGAGGTCATCTGGCCAACTTGCTACTCAAACCAGGCTCAGCACAGAAGTCAGACCACATTGCTCAGGGCTTTGTCCAGTAGGGCCTTGAGAACTTCCAAGGACAGAGATCCTTCAGCCTCTCTGGCCCCTGTTCCACTCCTTAACTGACCGGTAACATTTTTTTTTTTACTGCTATCAATTATTCATCTCTCCCCTTCCACTTTCTGACCATGGTCTCATTCTCCCACTGTCTACCTCAGGATAGCTCCATGTACTCACTATTACAACATGCCTCTTCTTCTGGAGGAGATGTCCCCACACATAGCAGAAGGGTTTTACAGAATGCATTACTTAGCATGCCTGCTAGTTTATTTCCCCTTCTTAGGGAAATAAACTGAGTCCTGGTGCTATCTATTTTGAAATATTTTCTTCAGAAGTGTCTGATTTATTTCACAGCTCCATGAAGATCTACTTAACAGAATGAGGTTTAAGTGTAGCATTCTGATTGCTTCTGTGATTGGAAAGAGAAGGTGGAAAAGTAGCTGGAGCCTTGAACTCAAAGGGTAGTGGGGACCTTATGAAGTTCAGCAAAGACATATGCAAAGTCCTGGGAGGGAATAACCCACATGGAGCAGGCTCAGGAAACCTAACGTGAGTATTGCAGAAGAGGCTTGGGGCGTCCTGGTGGACAAGAAGATGAGCCAGAAGTATGCTCTTGTGGAAAAGGCAACCAAATTTTCCCTTGATTTGAGCTATTAAAATGTAAAAGAAGTGTTTTAGAGAATGTAAGGCCATAGTTGAAAAAGTAAATTAATATAATTATAGAAGCTCTTAGGGAGGTTTTTGTGCCAGAATCTGTTTTTACAGGGAACTCCTACAATCTGTCGCAAATTGAGGCATCGATCATAAAGGTAGTGGAACATAGAGGCAAAAAAAAGAGAGGAAAAAATGGCTGGTCTGAGAATATTGTTCATTGACATTTTTATTGAACTGAAGAGATGAAGACATAATTCAAACTACAATTTGTGTAAGCTTATCTTGAAAACTCAGTACCCTATGATTAGAATTTTTAAATTCAGGAAATATCTCGGGAGACTATGCTTAACATTTCTGCTAGGTAAAATAGTAAAAACAATGCTAAGGAACACAATTTGAGTAAATACAATGCATTGAGGTTGAGTCAGTGTGACTTCTGTAAAAGCAAATCTCAGATGTGTTGGTTTTCTTGGAAGGTCCAGGAGGTGTGTAGGCAAGAAAGATCTGATAGCTATAGATTGTTTAGATGTCCAAAAAGCATTCAACAAAGCTTCCTACTAAAGGCTTTTAAAATAAAGCAGTGAAGGCAGAATCCAAGCACAGGCATTAGGCAGATAAAATATTGGTTTAAAAAATAAGAAACAGAGGGTAAAAGTGAAATGGTGAGTTTTCATAGTGAAGACGTCATTAATGGACTCCGCTAGGAGTCTTTGGTTGCGTTTGTGCTGCTCGGTGTAAATAATCTGGAAAGGGGATAAATAAGGAGATGTCAGAGTTTTCTGAGGATTCAAAGTTGCTCAGATCAGTGTGAATAAATGTTGTAAGGATAAGAGGATCAAATAACAGAGGAAATTCCATACTGATAAATGTAAAGTAATAGAAGTGAAGATCAGTACTTCATGTACACAGCTAGGGACTCTTGTCAGGTAAAATACAATCTGTATAACAGCTCTCATTAGTTCTGATTTTTAAGTAATGAAACCCCAGGAATGTTCTTCTGAGGCTGTGTGAGGGAAGGTATCTGTCTAGGAACAAGTCTTCTGTTCCTATGCCATTTACTTACTGACCTCATCCAAATTACCAGAACCTGGCCCCTTGAAGTCAGCCAGTACAGGACACAAAATGGTTGTCGACTCTGAGCCCTGGTGTTGTTCCTTTTATCCTGTCTGGTTTTGTCTTTTAAACTACCTATTGGTCATGGGAATAGACCCTCCCTTTGGAAGAGGTGATCAGATGTACGTTGTCGAGCTCAAATGGGTGGGCATATGTGGACTCACTGATATTGACTGGCTGCAGCTGATGAAGCACAACCTGCATTTGCAGGCCAAGAGCTGCCCCAGGACAGGTAGGAAGTGGAAGCTGTACTGAGAGCAGGGGAAAGAATTTGGTGTCCTGCATGACAAGTCTGCCAGTATTGGCTCAAGTGTAACTGGGCTGTACATGCTGCTGTGTACTGTATCCTGTAATGCATCATCAAGGTGTCATGTCACAGTAAAACACTTGCCTTTATCATCAGTGTAACTGATGATCAAATCCATGAATCACCTGAGGAATGCCAATGGCAATGTCTCCAGCTGTAGCCCAAGTAGGAGGCTGAGGGCAGTGTCTGTGTGCTTGGGGAAGCTGTGGCCAGCAATTACTTGCAGTATTTCTGTGCTCTGGGCTCTTCTTCACTGCTAAATATGAGCAAATATGTCAGTGACAGAAACCTGCTGTGCGGGGACCTCTAGGGACCTCTGCTTGTAGTTCCTTTTTTCTTTCCATGTCTCCTTTTCCCCTTGTCACATACAGTGACAGAAAAATTCATTGCAACATAAACCATCTCTACCACCTGTTCTGGAGCCTGCCCTAATCAGCAATCAGGATAGTTTTCTGAGTTGCAGTTTGTTTCTCCTTGTCAAGCTGGTGCAAGAAAGAGTAAGATTTAGTAGCCCTAGAAGAAAAATAAGTAGGGAAGAGGGCATGACTGTCTGTGATAATAGTGCATGGATGCTTCTGCAAGGAGCAGTATCCTTTGTTCTAGCAGTTCAACTTGGACATAGTAGCAAGAGTTTCCTATGTCAGTGAGTGACATCAAAAGAGTAGAAGCTATAGGAGAGGATCTAACAGAATTTGAGGACTGTGATTCACCAAATGGAGAGATCTGTTCTTGTGGTTACAGATGAAAACCTTAGTAATTAGGTGGGAGAGTCCTGTTTGTTTTTGGTCAGCCTTATTTAGCTAACAATGGAGGATGGTTGAGGTTTTGTTTGCTTGTTTTGTTTTTTTTTAACTGTGTGCATAGCAGCACTGTAACAAATGAAAAGTTGGTAGAAAAATTTGATCCCACTGCACACAGAGGTGCAGCTTGGATCTAGGTCTCTTGTGACATTATCGTCATTAAGCTGTTGTACAGAACAAGGGCTACCTTATCTCGTATCTGTGTTTCAGGAGGAGAGGGGGAAAAAGAGGTGTTTTTGTGTGCTGAAGTATCTGAATTGCCAGCTGAAAGGGTATCTCCAGTCCTGTGCGCAGAGAATAAACCCAGCAGAGAGAAGACTGACTAAACCCTTCTTGGTTTCTGTATTGGTCATCTCTAGGAGGTTTTGCAGTCACACCCTTAGTTTTGAATCTCTTTCCCAAACTCTTAGTGAGCATTCTTTTTAATTTTTTTTTCCCTCTAGGTGGATGAAGAAGCCTCGATGTGGAGTTCCAGATCATCCCCACTTAGGCCATAGCCGGAGGAATAAGCGATATGCATTAACTGGACAAAAGTGGAGGCAGAAGCATATAACCTACAGGTATATTTCGCTCCTCACACCCCCTTTTTGGAAAAATGTATTCCGTATTTTTTTGATTTTTGTAATGAGTTGTAAAAAGTGAATTTTCCCTTGAGCATTTTCAAGAACTGAAATACAGTACAGCAGGGAAACTTTTCAGAGCACGGAAATATCTGAGATGTATATTCTCAATTAGAAAACAACTGATAAGCAAAGATATCTAAGTCCCAGACATCAGATATGTAAGTTTGACTAAAAAATCACAGAAGAACCTTTCTCTTCTCTTAGACATCTAAATTACAATATAATCTAATCTTTGGAACTGAAGCTACACTGACAGGCATCAGGACTTCAGCCTTTAAGTCACTTGTGTCCTCTTAGCAAATATTACCTTTAAAGCAGAAGGAACACCATTGTCTAAATGTTTGGTGGTGTTTTTCCACTATCATTTGCCCTGCTGAGTAGCAACATTTTATTGAATATTTCTTTTTAAAGAGTCTTTCCTTTTGCTCATGTCATAGAGCTCTTGCTTTTAGTCCAGATGTAGCTTGCTGAGGCTATATGCTGAAGTGACCTACTAATGTGAAATCAGAAGTGTTGCCTAGTGGTCACTGTTTCCCAGATATGTATTTTGCTTGAGTCATTTAAGCTTTTGAAAGAGAATTGCTGAACGATGCAAATTAAGTGACATCATGAATATCACCGGCAAAATACAATATGTATAAGAAAACCCTTTAGTTGAAAGTACCGGAAGAATAGTCTTTTAATGTTTTGGAGATGGAAAGTGGGTTGCAGAGGAATTAAACTCAGTTACATAGACATAAGAGGCAGAGACAGAGGTGAGCAAAGCTTGGACAGAAAAAGCGAATCTGTAGTGTCGAGGTAAACATCTGAGTCACCAGCAATCGGAAGATGACTGAATGTGTAGAACAGATATGATGACGTTAAGGGAAAGAATATCAGGGTTACTTCTGCAGAGAGCTGTGAGAAAGGAGGAGGTGAATTCTTGAAAGGAACACTAAAGGAATTCTGTGAAAGGAGAGTAGAGCTGAGGAAGCCAGAAGTATGTATGATTTCAGGGAGAGAGTGGTCTCTTACAGCAGACAAGGAGAATGCAAGCAGAGCTCTACTCCTAAGCTCTGGCTAGGAGCACAACTTTGAGACACTTAAGAAGATCGGTGTCAGTGATCGTGTTGGGTCAGAAGCCAGAATAGAAAGCTAAGTCAGGAAAAGAAGATTCTAGATATCCCCCAAGACTTGCAAGGTATTGGTCAGTGACTGCAAGGAAGAATGCAAGAAAACAGTGGTAGGTGGAGAGCTCAGAGATGGGATTGTGAGTAGGAGAGACTAAAGGGGAGGATTTCATAAGCACAGACTGTAGCCTGGAAGGTTGATTTCCCCTCACTACTTCCATAGTCAAAAGAGGGGCTTTTCCAGAGGAAGGACATATTCATCACTCTAAGCACCCTCTACAAAGGCTTATTTTGAGGATCATAGTAAGAGTTTAGGGAGCTTGAGCTCACTTCAACATATCTAATCTTTGTGAATATTTTCTGCTGTCTTTAAGCTACTTCTTGTTACTCGTCTTCTCTAATGTGGAGTGAGATATCTGAGAGGCGAGAAAGGGAGGAGGTGACAGTGGGCCCAACAGAATTAAATAGATGAAATAGGAACATTTGTCCAAACGAAGTGCTTTGTCATATGTCATCGTTTTCTTGGACTCTATTGACCTCTGTTTATCCGTGGTCTTAATACTGAGATTCAAAACTCTGTAGGGCCATGGCTGGTATCTGTTCTTTGTTAGGAACCAATTACACAGTGGAGTTTTGGTTCACATAGCTCTTAGGAACTACAGTTTCTACAATGCCTTTAAAATGTAACTGCCAAAACTCAGTATTTGGAGATTAGTTGAAGTTCTTTGTCTTGTGATCTATAAGAAGACAGATTATGAAATTATTGCTGGCATGTTTTTTTGGTGTTAAAATGTGCAAATACACAGTATATTGGAGATCTGGTTCACCATGGACTTGCCTAGTAACATTTCTCTGGGCAGTCTTTCATCTCTTCCAGCTTTGGAGGAGAAGCATTAGGAAAAAGATAGGAAGACAGACACATGATTTCTCTTAGTTAGAACTCTATCATTTAGGTAAGAATACATTCAGTCAGATTCCACGACAATAAATATTGTTCGGATTCTCCAATAAATACTAACAGGTGAACTTTACAAGCAGAGGGTTTATATTCCTATCCTAGAGAAGGCTGTCAATACAAACTCTCTTTGTAATAGAGGTCTGGAAAACAAGTCACTGGGGTGTAGGTTCTATATCATGACCTCCTCTATATTGCCATGCATAACTTTGGTCATCCTGTTCAAGGATTCTTTCATACTGTAGCAGATGCACAGAAGTAATACTGAGGTGAACAGAAGAATAAGGAGCCCATTAAACAAGAAGCAGCTGAAAGAGCCAGGCTTGCTTCACTTAGCAAAAGGGAAGTCTGAGAAGGAATCTGGTTATTGTCTTTCAGAAGTCAGTCCAGGTAGTTTAATAACCTGTTATTTTTTTTTTATCCAGATTCTGATGTGACTTAAAATTTGCCTTTTCTAAGCCTACTCATTTGTAGCCTAGTATTCTTCCTTGTTACTTTATACCCTTTTATACTTGTTCTTCCACAGTCAGCAAGTTTAATCATTGTTTTTTCCCCTCTGGTGTTCACCCAGTGTTTCTAGACAATAACCAGATTCCTTCTCAGACTTCCCTTTTGCTAAGTGAAGCAAGCCTGGCTCTTTCAGCTGCTTCTTGTTTAATGGGCTCCTTATTCTTCTGTTCACCTCAGTATTACTTCTGTGCATCTGCTACAGTATGAAAGAATCCTTGAACAGGATGACCAAAGTTATGCATGGCAATATAGAGGAGGTCATGATGGCCTTTGAATACAGCTATTAATACTTCTCTGTCCCTGCAGGAAAAGACACATGCATCCTATAGGCATGTATTTCTCTCCCCCCCTTTTTTTTAATTATTGTTTATGGCTTCATCTGACTGCCAGCACTATCAGCACCTGCTGCTCCAGGCTTTTTTTCCTCCACTCTTTTAAAACTGCAAATGTTGTTTTCTTTCAAGTGTTTTTCCATTTGTGTGTAGCACTGCAGGTTTCTAGGAACTTCAGACAATCCTTACAATACACATCTGCCTTTCTCTTCTGCTCCATCTCAAAACATCAGTGACACAGGTGACATTTACTATTCACTCCCTCTTAAATCATAGGTTCAAGGTGGAGTTTCTTCAGTGATCTTCTTTACTTCCTTTTTCTTTTTATATTTTCTGTTCGTTTGCTACCTTTTTCTCATGCTTTCCCTTATATTTCAGTGCAAGGTACTGGCTCTCTTGGCTTCCGTTTTGAACATTGACATATATTCCAGTGCACCAGCACTAGGCAAATTCATGATCTGTGCAAAACTGAGATCTGTATTACACACAGATCAGCGGCACAGATTCTGATTCCATCATCCCTATCAGCTGTAGTTCTAGTCCAGGGCTCTAGTACCAGACTCTAGCAGCACCATTTAAAAACTTCTTGATGAACTTCTTCCCAGGAAAGATAATGGGTGTGGTTATGCCATTGCCACTGTTGTGGCCATGGAGTCCCTACATGAAGGAAGCAGTGGTCTGCTGGACTCTTTAGTACAGGGCCATAGTTTCTAGCTCCTATTTAAAGCTGTAAAGGACAGACTGATAGCAGCTGGACTCTGGACTGTACGACCCCCTGCACCTCCAAGCTGTCATATACAAAGTTATACCTTACATGCATGCAGACTTTGTTTTGATCTATTTATGTTATCTCCACGTAGGAAAATAATATTCACTTGCTAATTGGCTCCTCCCCTGCTTCGTGGGAAGGACTCATCTAATGCCTGCAAAAGCAACCCATTCCTTTCATCCAGACCATCGGTGAAAATTCCCACAGGTGCCTCCTTTGCTAATGTGGGAAATGCTTGGAAGCATTCTCTCAGAATAAGGCTGCTGACCTGCTGAGCGAGCAAAGTTCACGTATCAGTTCTGTGAAGCTTGAGATGCTCCTGTATCATATATACGAGGGTACCCTCAAATTACAAGAAGTTTCCAGTACAGCATTCTATATCTATGGCCTACAAGGACAGGCAAGATCTTTGCCCACAGGCATGGAGATAGTCAGTCAGCTTTTGGAATGGTCATATTACCCCCAACTTACATGTGCTGGCACTGCTCTTCAGATGCTGCAGAGTACTCAACTGAACAGTCTTAGCAAGCATTTCTCCTAAAATCATAAAGGGAGGATCAATTCCTTGTTCTCTGTTTTCTTATCCTGGGGTAATCGGGATATGTATCTCCATCTTTCATGTCTCAACAAGCAGTGTTTGCATACATATTGCATATATCAGCAGTTCTGGTTTCTAGATCCTTGCACTCTGCTGATATTCCTGGATCTGTTTTGCTAGAAGTACACCCCCATCATCTTGGCAGTGTGGATGCACAATGATCTCAGTGGACTGGCAGGTCTCCAAACAGAGAGACTGAGGAAGGTTGCTAGTATACAAGCCCATTTAGCTGAGGCAACGAGATTTTCAGCTTTCTTTTATGGAAATATTCCTGCCTCTCTGAAACCTTTACTCTGAGTATACTAGCCTGTCTTACATAACTGAATTGCAGTTTTACCTCCTTAGCTGCCTTGCGAGTTCACTATCTACTACCAGGAAGCAAGGTTGCTCTTGCTGACCTCATGTAATGGTCTGACAGCAGTTGTTTCTTCAGAGACAGGTCCACTTGCCCAATGGAGCCTATACTTCAATATTGTCTCAAACAGCTATGTTACTCATCAGAGAACAGGTATTATGCTTACTTGTGGGGACTAATTCAAAGCTTCTACCAATAATTGATCCTTTAACTCAAACTATAAAGGGCCACCTTATGTATGTGACAGGCTAGGAGTCGGACCTTTTCTCTGACCTTTCCTAGATTTTAAGGAAAGCTAGTATATAATCAAATAATTAAAAAATAACTTAATGTGCATGCAGAACCACAGTAAGCTGGTCAGCAGATGGCTTCACTTTTGCCATTTCCAGGCTAACAGTTGTTTAACTTTCCATTCTCAGTATTTGTAGTATGACATTCAAGTGGTGGTATCTCAGTTTACCGTTAAATGTATTACAGGGTCTTTTATCTGTCAATCATTGTATTAAATTCAGACAGTTTCTGTAAAGACTGAAAGTTGTTTCCATGACATAGATATTTCCTATCACTCAAGCCAAGTTTAATAGCTTTTGAGCATACTACATGCACACAAAATTCTCATGAATATCACTTTTTAAACTAAAGTTTATGGAAATTTTCAGTTAAACTGGTTTGTTCAGTTAACTGAACTGCTAAGTATAACAAACTGATTTGTTACCATCAGCAGTCATGCAGCAAGTTGCTCAAAACTGGCAGGTCCATCACTCTTCATGAGCTCTTAGAATGGAATTGCTCACATAAGTAACGTTATATAGTTTACTGATAGGTTTGTTTCTCAGAATTTTAGTAATCAGGGATTTTCATACTTTGGATTCCATTTTATCACAATATTTTCAGACAAAATCTGAAGTAATTAGCCTTTCCAAATTAAACTTTCAAATTACTTAGCTCTCTAGACTGATTTGGAAAATAATGAGACTTAGGAAATGATGCAAGATCAACAAAAGAAAGATTCTTGTTAACATTAATGGACTTCAGATCGAGACTATTATTTTGTTCGTAACTTAGTTGCAAAAGCAAAAATTTGCATGCCCAGAAGAATTTTTGCAAAAAATAAAGACCCTCCAGAAATGGAGACTCTGCAGAAATGACTATGTTTTGGAATTATAATAAGAAGTTTTGAATGGAATCTTGTACCTTTAAACAACGCTTCTTTTTCATTTATGCAGTGTACACAACTATACCCCCAAGGTTGGAGAGATTGATACAAGGAGAGCCATTCGTCAGGCATTTGATGTTTGGCAGAGAGTGACACCGCTTACCTTTGAAGAGGTCCCTTACCATGAAATTAAAAATGACAGGAAGGAGGCAGATATTATGATATTTTTTGCTTCTGGTTTCCATGGAGACAGTTCTCCATTTGATGGAGAAGGTGGATTCCTAGCTCACGCATACTTTCCTGGACCAGGAATAGGAGGAGATACTCACTTCGATTCAGATGAACCATGGACCCTGGGGAATTCTAATCATGATGGTAAGAATCCAGGTCATTTTTCAAAAGAAGAGTGAATTGAATATAGACACATTGATAGTTCTTAAATGAGAAGTGTTTAGTTAGTGGAACCCTCCCCTTCTATACAATGGTTTAAATGTTTTATTAAGTATGTATTCTATCTTAAATGCACAAATCATTTTATTAGTAAGTTTGTGACCCTGCGTGCCTGTGTAAACATGTGTGAATATTCAGGAGTGAACAGAAGTGTGTGTGTGTACTGGCTGTTTCATTCTTCAGAGATTTGGCTCACTGTTGCAGAAAGTGTGGTTCCAGAAGGAAAAAGATGAACAAGAGTGCTGAAATGTCATCTATCTCATGAATACTTCAGGGCAACTGGAGTTAGTTGTAATTAGTAGTAGAAAGTCACCAGTAGAAACTAAAGGTGTTTGAATAGTAGTTAGTAGTAGTTTCTCACTAGGTAGTAGAATTTCCAGATAGTTTTAATTCATATTTATTTCTCGAGAATCTAAGTGTGGTCGTAATTTCTCACATCAAGGAGCGGGGAAGAGCTGGCTGATTTGTTAAGGAAGATTGCGGATTCGGAGAACTGTTTTTCTGATTTTAAGCCTGAAACAATGAAGACTTTTTCTATCTTTATGATTTTATCTTGCTATCTAATGGCAAAGAGAACTTCTTGTTTTGTTTTCTGAACCTTTCCTTGAGGACACTGATGACTTGTAAAGCACTGAAGTTGGTAAAAAGAGAATTTTTTCAGTGAACTGATAAAATATCATTCCAGCTTTTACTGGCAGAAGTGTATTGGGAATAACATCATTTCAAAAGAATATTTTGAAACACTGCATATGGACTAGAAATGTACTTGGAATATAATTATGATTTGATTTTAAACATACTATTTTTTGTTAAAAACATAGTAACATTTGTGTGGCCGTGATGTGTAAGGACACAGCATGCAGAGGTAGCATCTTTCATTAGACCAACTAGTGTGGTTTGAGAAAGAGAAAAGCTTTTCAGGCACACAAACCACCTTCAAGCCTGAAATAAAAGTGGCAGTTTCAAAGCAGAACACAAATTCAGAAAGTCTCTCAGACTTTCAAGCAGATATCTGTCAGCTAGATCATCTTTGAAAGAAAATGCAGCTGGTAAGTGAGAAGTAGAGGGAATATTAATTTTGTGAAAAGCAGAAATGATAAGATACTTGTCATCTTGGAGAGTGAGAAGGAACGTTTCCTGGCAGATTTAAATTACAAGTTTCGATGTAAGCAGAGAAGGAGATCACAGCATCTGGGGTGTGGATGGGGGATAGTGTGGAAAGTGTGGGAGATTGTACTGTGGCAAAAAAAGCAGTATCTCCATGTTGTCTGCTATCTTAAAAAGTTATGAATTTTCATTCCTAGGTTTGTGGGGAGAAGGCGGTTTATAGGTTTCCCTGGAGGATCAGGGTGGAGAATGAGAGACCGAGTGATTGCCTTGTGAGAAATGTCTTCCTGGCAGTGGAACGTCTTTGTGCTTTTTCTGTGCAAGTTCATTCTGGTCTTAGTCGTTATCTGATTTCACCTATAGGATAAATGTGGGTGGCTAGTATATTGGATACAACACCCCAGGAAAACAGTGCGTTTGAAAAGCGTGTGGGACCTGGGAATGCTGATGACTAGGGTTGAAGGTCTTTGTAAGAAAAAGAAAGGGAAAGTTTTGACAAGTTTTATATGATTTGTCACTCAAAAAGATTTTCTGATGATGTGATGATGATGAATTTAGCAAGGTTGGGAGACTGTTTGAAGACTAGGAAGGATGGCTCTGGTAAATTGTTTTTCCCCCAAGTAGGACCTGGGGGATATACATTGAGTGTTTTTTTTTTTTTTTTTTTTTTTTTTTTTTGTATAGATTTTAGGCTAGGATGTTGTTTGACAGAAATGTATGTGATGAGTGGAGGGTTTTTTTTTTTTTGTATGAAAGCTATTCCTTACACAATGTCTATGTGGCTCTTTTAGAAGTGTGATCTGTTTCTCTGGTGGCCTGGATGAAGATCATGAGTGGTGTCCTCAGAGCGCGAATAATTGGTACTGAGGAGCTAGTGTGCATTAGCGTTGTTACAAGCGCTTCAGATGAATTCTGGTTTTATGGAGGAAAAATGTCTTCATCTGTGGCATTTTCTACATACTGTGATTTGTAGGTTACTCTTCCTGATGTTGCTTGTAATTGTGAGAAGGATTGTCGTGTTCAAGGAATATTTCAGAGACAATAGAAGATTGTAATTTTTTTAGTTTACTGTGAAAATTGATAAGACAGTTGAGTTTTATTCTAGAGAATAAATGTCATCTATGTATTTTGGGTGCGATATAGACTCAATGGCACAGTTATTTAAAAACTTTTTGACGTGTCCTGTGAAGGGGTGGAGTGTGATGGGGCCATCTTTGTCCCCTTCACCTGGAGAAGTGCTAATGATGGAAAGAAAAGTTCTTGAGGGTGGCAGGGGTGAGCTGGGAAACCTCTCTGAGCCAATAGTCAGAGCATTAAACATGTGAGTATTAAACACAAGAAATTTGTTTCTGCCTATGTTCTTAGCCCTGGTATCCGTATGTTCATGTGAAAATATTCTCTCTCCTCACTAGACAATCTAGGCCTTTTTAGGAGGGGTTTTTTTCTTCTGTTTCACTGCCTCTGGTCATTGGAATACTCACTACCTGCAGGTTCTCACCTCTGGTATGTCTTACTTGAAATGCTGCTAGCAGATCTTAAAATATTTCTCCTTGGCTGGCGGTTTCTCCCACTGAGATCAATTCACTGCCACTTGCTTTGGAAATGAGGTATTAGTGAGGACAATATTACCTATTTAATAGGAAATATTTCTTCACATGTGATTTCACTTGTTTCTATGATACATGTCCTGGGGGCAAAGTGCCTGCTCAGTCTGGAACTGGAAAAGTCTCTCAGCAAAAGAATAAATACCCTCTGAGATAAAAATCTGCGAGTAGATCGGTAGGAGAGCTCTACTCTTGTTTGTTTATCCGTATACAACCAAGAACTGTTTTGGCTATTCAGTATCCATTCAATAATTATAGAAATCCTAAAATAGTCATCAAGTAGCAACAATATCTTTACACCAACCCACAAAGTATCAGCATGTAAAACATTCTATTCCTGACTAGAATCTGTATTAATTGCACAGAAAATTTGAACAAACTGCCTCAAAGCTCAGTTAGCCATGCCCCAAGGCAATTGCAAAAGTAATCTCAGGTCAACAGAGCAGGATGATGATACTCCCACTGCAGGTCCTTAGAATATTTGGTTGATGAATGAAGAGATCTATTTAGCCCATGTAGTTTTGTTAAAAAACAGTATGATTTTAAGCTTTGCTTTTGTTAGTCTACAGTTGTCTTACTGTGTTGTGGCACCTGAAGAGTTTCAGCAAATCCATGTTTGGATGCAACTGTTGCCCCACAGAAGAACTGTTTTGGACTCTTCAGTAGTGGTGCAAATTATGTTTTAATCAAAGTGAGCCATTTCTGACTGGATGAGACTCCATGTGAAAAAATGAAGAATGAATTGAACAGATCTTTCTATGAAAACAACTCTGTCTGAATTATATGTGGAGAATTTGATATACCCTGTTCATGAAAGCTTCCATCTGAGAAAAACACCCTGTGGTAATCCACTGAGGTTAATTAGCAGTTTTAGCACACCAGCTAGTGAAATGGTTCACTGGCATTCATGTACTCATTAGCATTCTGTATGATCATGATTATACTGATTTTGCCAGTTTTTGATAGCTAGACCAAGTGTGCATGACCATTACCATGTCCCTTAAAATTAGTGGAAAGTTGTCATGGATATGATGCTGTTCTTGTCTATCCAACTTCATGGTGACAGGGACACATGCACCAACATATCTGTTATCTTCTGCTGCAAGAATAATCCTGCCTAAGTTTTCAAAGTGACCATGAATTTTCTTCACACTGGGTATTATTGCTTATTGCCCTCATCCACACAATTCCATTAGCCAAGTAACACTGTATTTCAATTTGTGATTGCCAATCTGTCGTCTTAATCCTGTCAGAGCTTTCGTACTGCTTTCCCTGACATTCCCATAAGCAAGCCAGAAAGATTATTTTTGAATGTGGAAAACCAGCTAGGAAGTTGGACTGATGGAACAGCCTATAGTTCATAACTGACCTGGCAGGCTCTATGGTGCAGTTTTTAGGGATCTGTTCTGTATCTAGTACTAGTACTGTTCTAGTACTAGTACTGTTCAGTGTTTTCTTTATTAACTGGGATCATGGAATACCGAGTTCATTTAAGTTTTTGGATAAGAATGTCAATGGACAAGCTACAACATGGAGAATATTGGAATTCAGAAAGATCCAAGCAAGTGAAAGAAATGATGTGGCAAACAGGATGCAACTGAGAAAGAGGAGGAGTGTGGTTTTACATTTTGGGATAAATCAGCTACACAGACAATGAGGAACAACTGGCTAGGTCACAGTTAGGAGGACTTACATTTTTCATAGAAAATGCTGATCGATAAAAATGAAAGCAGCTCTCAGCCTTTAGCTTATCCCAGATCTGTTACAACAAAGATTCAGATCTTTTAGACTTTGATGTATGGGCACTTGCAGGAAATTGAAGCAATTTTTGGAGTCCTAGCCTCTTAGCAGTGCAGTGTGAGTGGCTCCTCGCAGGCCAAGTGGCCTACCTTGGCTGCTTAGACGCAGGGTTTGGTCACCTGAGTTAAGTGTCAGTGCAGGCAGCATCAGTATCCAAATTATTTGCATAGCAGAAGGATCACCAAAGGTGACTTTTCTATACTTTCCATCTCCAAATCATTGGGATTTTTGTTTGTTTTTTTGTTTTTTTGTTTTTTTTTTTTACTTCAAATATACTGTAGGAACATCCAAGCAGACTTTAAACTACCCATCTCCATCTCCAGACTCATAGTGACAGCCATACATTGCTCACTGTAGGCAGTAAAGCCTGTCCCTGAAACAAGGTGAACAGATTTGGTCTGCTGTGATTTCCTGATAGGCTACTTCAGCATTTAATTTACTTTGGTTCAAGCATAGATGTGCTGCATAAAATCTAGTTTTAGATGGGTAAAATACTTTCTAATACCCTAGTCTCCTTGCTGAAACTTCTGTCAGTTCAAATATTCACATTGCCCTTTTGTACTCTAACACCTCTGACAACTGAAACATTTGTTTATCCCAACTTAATTACATGAAGTCAATTTTAATCTCCAGTTCAACATTGCAAGTAATATCAATAATAATTCCAGGCAAATCTTTGTCATCTGTTAAAAGAGCTTAAATACTACACATGTCCATGCAAAGTAACAGCCCTGGGAAAAACAGTAAAAGAATCACTGTGATCTTCAATTAATGGGTTATATTACCTCTGAAAGCCTGGTATTTTCTGCTCTCCACTCCCACAGGACCGCTTTCAACTCCAGGCACATAAGAGTCCTGTTCACAGTCTTGCAGTCTCACATGACAGCTGTTTCAAAGGTCTGGCACAGAGATTGAATGTCTTCCCTATGAGCTCCCCAGGCTCTCTTAGGTTGTCTCATCATTCAGACATGGTGAGTTCCCATTCCCCCATGAATTCTGGTTGGCCAGGTTGTGCTTGCCTCTCTCTTCCATGTGAGCCTGAAAGCTTTTCATGACATTGGATCATCTCTAGATTAGCTTCAGTTTGGTCTGCCCTGCTTTGGAATCACATGCTTTCTTTCCAGTCCTATTCCGTTTCGTTCTGTAAGGGACCTTTTTATCGTTTGTTTAGTTGCTCTGGGAGGCTTTCTCACTTTATGCTCATGCATATTTTCTGATTACTATGGTGCCGCTCACTTTCCAGATCAGTAACATTGCCATTACCTGCAGAGCTGTCTACACAGGGTCCCATGGCTTTCTTGGAATTCAAATGACAACTTTCTAAAGAGATACTTGAATCACTGTGTGTCCTAGCCTCTGAACTGAGCTCTCCCAGAATGTGCTATGAAGTTGCTGTTGGTACACAAGTCGCATCAAAGGGAATTTGAAATCTCACAAGGATCTGGAAGCTGCCACTACTGTGATGGAAACAGCTGCTCATATGATAGTCTTAAGTGTCATCTCTGCTGTCAGGACTGGCACCTGCCCCTGCCCCAGCAGCAGTTACATCTCAGCACCACTGTTTATGCATGTCACCATCAACAGCACTGCTAAGTGTGGACTGTCTGCCAACTCATCACACTATCAGCAGGATCACTGTTGCAGTGATGAACTTGCTGTTGTCACCATCACTGCAGACAGTGGTGCCTGTATCTTTCAGTGCTGGTGCCAGTAGCATCCACATCTACCATCACTACCTGTGGCAATAGCAAGCACCTCTGCTGCTGTATTGGTAACCAGGATTGCCCCTGTAGGGGCTGTCCCATCTGCAGTGATGATACCTACTGTCGATTTTCATCTGCAATCCAGATTTTGTTCCAAAGCTGATCCCTACCAAGCATCCTGGCTAGGAAATGCTCATGTCCTTGTAGATCCCTGAGCGATACTGCAGAGACTTCTTTGGAAAGCTTCCTGCTGAGGCATTCTGAAGTGGAGCCAGCCAAGAAGAAAGATGGTGCTTACAAAACATCGCTAGAGCTGATATAGGAGATGAGACCTCCTAGGTCACTTTCAGTGCCAAATCGACACAGGAGCTTCTGCAGAAATTCTGGGGTAGAAGGGCCTGAAACAATGTCCAGGAACACTTCTGTTAGCCACGCAGGAGAGGAACTGGACAGATTTTTTCCTATGATTACACCATTAGGACTAGCACTGTTTCAATGGACAGCTATGTAGACAACAGAGCTGTGGCGGAGCGCAAGCAGGCATTCCTGAAGCCACCATCTGGACATTTCATATGTTTAGCAATCTGTTGAGGATGAGATTTTACAGGACAGCCAAAAACTGTCTGAGCTGATGAATATGAGCATTCAGCGTGCACCTCAAGGAGAAAATTTTGATTAGAGTAGCTAATTTTGGAGGAACATCTTACTGATAGCCAGTGAGTATTATGAGTTATGAAATATTCTATCTGGTTTGGGCAGCATAGCTTTGAACTTGCTTTTATTCTGCTAGCCAGCATGTTCCAATTTGTGTCTACACTGAAGATGTAAAGATCCTTGTAAAATTAATATGCCTGATTCTTGTGGAATTTTATCTCCTTTCCTAAAGATTATATCCTCTCTCCCATCTCCACTTTTACCATAGACTTTAGCTGCATAAACATAGGCATTTTGTGCCCTTTTAGAGAACCAGTTTGCTCAGGGCAGGCACCTCTTCCAATATATTGTCATAGGGCTGGCAGAACAGCACACGGAGCCTAAAAGAGACCAAGAGACTTGTGCCCTTCTGGAGTGGCAGCTAAAGGCCAGGCATTAGATGCCATTACAGCGTCACTCGCTACATGCCCTTTTCTTCTCTAGTCCTCAGATATTTGCATACTGGGAACAGAAGATAAAAGTCAGAGGCATCACAAAGCAGGCATATGATTTGGAGTGTGAAAACCATCAGGAGGATTAGCATTAGTCTTTTGTTAAAGACTAGTTTTCACAAGAAAAAAAATGCTCAAATCAGGTCATGGACACACTAAAAAATAGCAGGTTTAGGATTTGTTTCATTTGTTTTGAATACCCTGAAAGCTGTTAGACATAAAACACACAAAATTTCTCCCATAGAAATGGAGATATTGAGCAGTGTCTTTATGGACTGTATCTGTCTAGAAGAGGTTCTCCTTCTATAGGATCTCTCAATGATCAGATGTATTGCTTTCCCCGTTCAGATTAATTCCCTAGATTTTGCAGGGATGAGTGTCCTTCAAAGCCTTAAATAATTTGACCCTGAGTGAGAAACAGAATGTAGTGCCATGCTTTTAGTTTTCATTTTCCATTAAACATTGTCCAATAGGAAGTTAGTTTCCAGATTAATGCTATCGCTCTTCAATCAGTTTAAATTGCTATGCAAGGGATTATGCACATGCTTCCCCCAGTTACTGCCATGTGATTCCCCTTTGAACCAGAGGGAAGGTTCAGGTGGCCACAGTGTGAACTGGGAACTGATCTAGCCAAATGTTCTTTGTCTTTTTCCTTTTTTTAACTCTGATCTCATTTAATTTACAGCTGACCAGTTCTTAGGCCCACAGAAGGAATGAGGTTGAAATGGGTGGCTGGGGCAGGAGAAGGAGCTGCCCTTTACCTTTTGGCTGCAGAGCAAACACGTTGTTTGTAAAACTACAGCAGAAATTTTGCATGTCTACATTCTGGATAGAGTTTTTATTTCTTTGAATAAAAGAAGAAATAAATTCTTTCTCCCTCTCACAGTCTAACTGCTTTTTTTTTCCTTTTTCTATTCTTTGTGACTATTTTCTTCTAGAAAGCTTTTCCTGCCTCTTACCCAGATCTATTTGCAAAGACCACTTCCATTTTGTCAGTAGTGCGTTGTTAGTTGAAAGCAGTGAAGTTTCAAGTTTAACAGCAGTGAAGTATGCAGTTTGAGGTCCCCAGTTCAAGGCTGATGTCAGCAAACTGAATTGAGTCTACTGAATGAGCACTGTGATGATAGGAGTTTCACAGAATCACGGAATCAGTAAGGTTGGAAGGGACCTCTGGAGATCATCTAGTCCAACCTCCCTGCTCAAGCAGGGTCACCTAGAGCAGGATTGCATCCAGGTGGGCTTTGAATATCTCCAGAGAAGGAGACTCCACAGCCTCTCTGGGCAAGCTGTTCCAGTGCTCCGTCACTCTCACAGTGAAGAAATTCTTCCTCCCTTCAAATACTAATGCATGTTAATAAGATCCCCTCTCAGTTGTCTCTCCTCCAGGCTAAACAGGCCCAGCTCTCACAGCCATTCCTCAGGGGCAGATGCTCCAGTCCTCTGATGATCTTCATAGCCCTACACTGGACTCTCTCCGGTAGCTCCATGTCTCTCTTGTACTCTGGAGCCCAGAACTGGATGCAGTATTCCAGATGAGGCCTCACCAGGGCTGAGTAGTGCAGCAGGATCACCTCCCTCAACCTGCTGGCAACTCCTAATGCACCCCAGGATACTACTACTGTCCTTCCGGGCCACAAGGGAACATTGCTGGCTCATAGTCAACTTGTCATCCACCAGCACTCCCAGGTCCTTCTCTGCAGAGCTGTTTTCCAGCAGGTCAGCCCACCTGTAGTGGTGCTTGGGGTTATTCCTCCCTGGAGGAATAACTTGACACACTGACACTCCACACAAGTGGAGCACTTGACACACAGGAAAAGGCTGAGAGACCTGGGCTTGTTCAGCCTTGTGAAGAGAAGGACGGGGGGGGTGGGGGGGGTGGAATCTGATAGCAGCCTTCCCCAACCTGAGGACCAAAGTCCTTCAAGGAAGTGCACAGAGAAAGGACAAGGGGTAACAGGCACAAATTACAACAAGGCAAACCTTATCTGGGTGTAAGGGAAAAAATCACTGTGAGAGTAGTGCAGCTGTGGGACCTGGCCCAGGGAGGTTATAGCAATTCCAGCCTTGGAGATTTTCAGAACTCAGCTGGATGAGGCCCTGAGCAACCTGAGGTAGCTCTGAAGTTAGCCCTGCTTAAAGCAGAAAGTTAGACTTGATGACCTCCAGACTAGCCTTTCAATATAATTTTTCCTAAAATTCTTTAGTATTACCAAGAAGACAGCATTTTAGCCCCTGGTACTTCAGAGTAAATTGCAGCTATTTCTCATGACGAGTATGAGCTGTACCAAGCTACTCAACTCATAAAATTCTCTCATGTATTAGCAAATTCCCTTCTAAAAGTACAGAATCATCTGATACTGAGAGTTGTTATAAAAGAGAACTGATGCTTGTAGGTGCAGAAAAGTAACTGGCAATATTTTTCCTAATTTTTGATGCTTTTAAAGAATCACCTCTTACCGTTACTTTTCTGAAATAAAAGAATTTAAATAGATAAGCATTCATCAGATTAATCATATAAACATACTGAAAGTATGTTAGGATAAGTTATGTAAGGTTAGTATTAAGTGGTGCATGTTATAGGTTTGTCTTTTCTTACCTGGTAAGAAAACCTAGTAGCTGTTTATTATAAACATCACTTATGATATTACATCAACTTTGGAAGCGTTGTCCGCAACATATTCTTTATAGTGTTTGGTTTGTTTGATTAAGGTAGTGATATTTTAGGTGGAGACAGGGGTCTAAGAGGAATGAAGAGTATCCAGTCTTTGCATTCTTTCTGATTTGCACTGTTATCCGTTTTTCTGGGATGATTCTGTACTCTCTGCTTGCAACCCACTTACCTGAATTGTACAGGTACAGTACATGCTTGCTGAAAAAGGAAATACTATTTCCTTTTAGCTCTTATTTCTTCACCCGGCGTATTGCTAGAAGTTGGTACAGTCTTTTATCTTCAATTCCTTCTGAAGTTCCTGTTCCTTCCACATTTTGCTTCGCTTTTCTGCCTTGTTTCTTTTTCATTTTACCACTTTTTTCATACTAATTTTCTGTGGAAATGCTGAGGCCAGCAAGGACAGTCTACACATTTTTGATACAATGAGAAACCTGATGGAGAGCATGTGCACTCACAAGAAGGTACACCCGTAGTCTTTGTCACTTTTTGACAGTTAAGTACTTTTTTTTTCCTTCTTTTTTCTGGTTTTTCAGGTACAGAACATCTCAGCACCTAAGGAGTTTGTTGTAATAAATGACATTTTGAATCCTTCAGTATTTTTCAGGCTTCTGATACTTAGTTTTGGAGAATAAGCATCAGTATTTTTCAGAGGGAAAATCAGAGCTGCTTTGAAGTTACTTATGTATCCGTAAATGCATTTGCCATTTGACTGACTTTCATGTAGATGTTGGAAGTAACATTGTATTAAAATTTCAACTTGTTCTCTCAGGTTTAATAATATTTCAGTCCTCCAAATCATGCTGTTAGTCAGTACTTTTGTTCATTGTGGAAGACCAGCTCAATATTCAGTATCTAAAACATTCCTACTTAAGGTTGGAAAAATTGCTCAGAGATACTGGTTCCCATAAGCCACAGGTCTCCAAAATAATATTTTAATGTTGAATCAAATTTATGAGAATTTATGAGAATCAAAATTATGAGAATTATAGACATGTGGTCTCAAGATAGCCATGTATGGCAAAAAAGATCCAACCAGTCCACTTAACTGTGCAGCAGTTTGCAATTACATCCCTGTTACGTCAAGCTAACAGAAACATAGAAAGCTTTAAACAAAGAATTTGCAAATTATTTATAAAAATTATAATTTTTTAAAGCTATTCCCACCAGAGAAGCTTGTCAATCATCATAGCCAATCACATGAAACAAATGTTCCATTTACTGTGTGAATTACAAAACTAAAGGGAAGAGAGAAAGGCCAGCAGCGCAAATGGAAGACTTCTGTCTTCAGTTTCTTCTTCTTCACTACCGGACAACATCTCTGTAAGTAATACTTTCTTTTGTTTTATCCATTGTCGTTATACAGAGATAAAAGTGGCACAACACTAGTGCTGTGCTGCTGCAGTCTGGATTTTAAAGCTTTGCAGTACTGACAGTGCTAGTTATTGACTATTGCTGAAATTCATGAATAAGGATCACCTTCAATTTCCAGTTCCAAAACAACAGATTTATAAATACACCTGATATTCACAGTTTTCCCAAGAGAACATTGTTATCCATTACTTTTGTCAATAGTTGTTTTATACACATAGTATGAATACATTTGTGTAGGCATTTGGAATCCTATTGATTTGTGTATAATCAAAGTAAGGTATTTTATTTCTTTCCACAGAGAACAAGATACTCTGGGATTCATAGAAAGGAGCCAGTAAAGATCAGAATAATGTGTCCTTCCATACAAAAGAAAAAATACCCGCTCTGTAAAAAAGGCAGAACGTTACAGTCAAGGTGAGCCAAAAAGTCTCCTTTTGCATTCTTCCTTTCTGAAGAAAATACAGATTATAGGTAAAGCAAAGTGGAGTGTGCCAGTGCACAGCACTATCTATAATAAACTGGCTGCATTCCATTCGCTGAAGGGTCAAGACCTGTCTATAGCAAACTAGCCTTCTTGCTGTTTCAAAACCCTTTTTTCACAGTAACCTCCCAGTTGTTCTCCATCTAGGAGAAGTACTAAATTCTAGCTGTAGATCCTGCTGCTTGCAGCAAGGTGGACTTAGCATCCCTTGGACTTCCACTTTCTGTCTTCTCTAGCTGTGTGTATGTAAATAATCAAATTTGATTTTTTTATATTGTTATTTTTATTTTTTTAGCTCATGATAGAGAAGTGGAAAAAGAAAAGGGAAGGCTCTCTAAATTATTGATCTGAAATTTGTTTACATAACTTTTAAAAATAAATCCACCAGCATAACTTCTTCTAAAGACTGATGGAATGAAAACCATGTCTGTATTTTACATGCTTTTATAAGTATTTTTCTTTTCTTGACCAACTGTTGTACCAAATTAGAGAATTATGTGCAAATAAAATTTATATACATTGGGCAGAGTTCGAATGCAATAGCTCTTGTAAAAAAAGTGAACCCTGCCATTTAAGATTTCTCAGTGAAAACGATAGAATGCCGACGACTGATTAACTTCTAAAGAGTAACAGAGGCTATTTGCAAGCTAACAAGGGGGGAAATCCATTCCCATATGTTACAAAGATGAGAAAAAGAATTATTTTATTGCACAGATCTTTATGATATAAAAGGCAAGTATGGTTGTTCAGTTTGGAGTTGATGGTTCTTTGGTATTTGCATATTGAACGACAGGCTATGTTAAACAACACTTGTGAAAGATAGGGGAATATTTTTCAGCAGAGTATTATTCCAGTGCATGTCTGAGGTTGCAGATCCAACTGAAGAAGTCCCTGCTTCCCATCTCTCTGGCTGACCAACTTTGCCTCCACATCACTCAGGCAGTTACAGCCTCACCATTCCAGAAAGACATTTTACATTTTTCCTGTGAATTTCTACACGAGATTGTCCTCGTAGTGCAATTTGCACCATGTCAGATGACATATCAATTTGCAACATTATTCAGATCTGTAACACAACTACAGGTTGTGTTAGGTTGCTCAGTGCCTTTTGAGAGAATATGGCAACTACAAATCTTTAATGATGATTGGTAATACAATGTAGTTCTTTGTCCTCTGCAGTCACTTGATCTCATGGAGATTTGAGTCTCTTTCTGGCATGACAAAACAGAGATGGTGTCTTTACTTCACTGATAGAGCTTCCTGCTTTGAGATGTCCAGTCCATGTAGATGATTTAAAATGCACTTTAATTCAAATGTGACTGTGCTGACCGTATGTCTCAGACTACACTCTGCTTCCCTGAACCAGGAGTCCTAAAGGCTAATGCTGTAGTATTTGTGCACAGAAGGTGCAATGACTCATGTAAAAAAATGTCTGCTTTGTCGCCTCAAGTCCTTCATCTGGGCCTTGTGACTCTCAAGGAGCTTTAAAAGGTTATGATGTGTTTGTCCTGACCAGGAATGTCTATCCACCTTTAATTGCTGGCAGTGGGTCAGTTCCTTCAGGGTGAGGATGAGATCAAGTGAGTATTCATACCTGCAGCCAGGAATTACAGCTAATCCTTACTCACCTTCTCTGAAGAAACTGAGCTGCTGCAATGTCATTTGAGAAATAGGGAGAAGGGGTAATGTTCATATGAGTCAGGTGAGTACTTGCACTTAAAAAATGTTTGAGAAATTATTATAAAGGAGAGCCCCTCACACCTTGTACAAGTTAATCCTGCAGCTTCTCAATGAGTTGTCACACTGCACATAGGAAAGTTTAGAGTTACATTGGCCTTATAATCAGTAGAGATGTTCCCCATAATCTCATTTTGCTAACATTTTGTTGCCTGCCTGTGGTAAACCTTCTGTGCAGATTACACGTCACAGTTTTTTCTCCAGTTAAGCAATTTAAAGGTGCTCTAAGAGTTTGCATAAAGTCCATAAGATGTGTCATATTCGTTGCTAAATTTACGATCACAATAATTTATAAACAAAATGAAACCTATATTTATTTTTAACACATTTTTGCTTCCATTCTAGGCTGAAATGCTCTTTTTCGCTTCGTTTTTGTTACAAAAAATGGAAAAGCAGTATCACTACTTCTTCAGGGTCCTCATATGGAAGAAGTTTGAAAGCCTGTAGCAAAGACAACCTTTATTGAACAGAGCATGTTGTGGAGGCGGACAGAGGATTACAGACAAATTGCACGTTCTTCTGTTTGACAATTTTGATTGGCCAGGTCTGAGGATGCAAGTGCCAAGACATAGCTTAGAGTCGCCCTAAAGCTTCTTTAAGTTGTGCTTGGAAAACAGTTGTCTTCACATAGCTTTTGGACTTGAAGAGGTCATTTTAGTGTATTATAGAAGCATGTTTAGTTCACACTATCTCTTTTGTAATTTTGCTAGGCATAGCACTGTCACAACCAATGATCTGACTTCTTTATTATCATTTTTGCTTTAATAAATTTTCAAAATTTAAACTTCTTATCCGTCTCTTTAATTATGTCTGCGTAAACTGCAGTAAGTAGAAAAGTCTAACATAGATTTGTGTTAGCATGATGACAGTTCATGAAGTATAAAACTAATGCAATAAAGGTCAGAGATTCATAGTTCCTCTCATATTACTGATTAGGTGCACCATATTATTAATTTGTGCTCCTGTTGTCATAGAAGCATTACCGTGGATTTATACTGTACTGTGCTAGGTGCTGTACAGAATCTACCTACACCTATTGCAGCTGTATTGCTGTCATGCTCAGTGATATATATATATATGCAACATATCTGTATTATACAAGTAACAACTGGCTAGAGTCCTAGCCATATTAATACTAATATCACTGCATTGCCATAATAGTATCTTTGTGACCTATTACTTTAAGCTGATACAGATTTAAATGAGTGCTTTTGCCGACCTACAGAAATTGGACATCCCAATATGCAATGTTTTATAGTCAAATAAAGAAATGGTATGTGTGAACTTTGATAGTTAAAGTGAATGAAGCTGTAAAAGAAGGCATGTGCTAGCAGTTTTACAGGGAAAACTTTTCCCAAGATGTCTGTTATCTGATGTTATCTGGCCATTTCTCCAGCCAAAGAGGACAATTCAAAGAAGCCAGAGTGGTGGAGGATATGACTAGAAGGAAGATCATACATAAATCTGTTTGTCTGTGACTACAGTTTTGTGTATGTTGTTTCACTAAAACCATGGCTTTGTTATCTCTACAAAGAGATATGGTATCTTAGAAACAGCTGCTTTAAAACAAGGAGTTGATCTATGTGATTATATTGCAATTTATCCAAAGTATCCAGTTCAGCTGGGAATACAGTAACTAACAGGAGGTCTCTTTTGAGCAGAAAATTCAATGCATGCTTAAAGTTATGTATCGTTGTATGGTTTTAATGTCTGATGTGTGCATGGGCTTTAATAGTACTATTGAACTGAACATAAGAACTTACCCATGTTTTATCTAATTTGACATTATAATAATGAGCAATGCTTGTGTGTTGTTACAGTTATGCCCTCAATTATAAACTTTTCTAATGGTAACATTGTTTTGGTAAGGTAAACATGTCAGCTGCTTTAAAGCTATATTAATTTTGTTTCTTTATGCTTTATTGTATCCTAGCTAAGTCAAACTGTTTCAGTCAATGGGCCAATTTGCAAAACTATCCCCAGTCTTAGGAGTTCTTGGAAGTGTAATGTTAAATGCTCTCACTGATGCTTGTTAGTGGACTTATGGATATCTCCTGAGAACTAAGGAGGAGGAGGATGATGCAGATCTCTGACCAGGCCAATTTATTTTGTACGGATGGTATAAATGAGCAGAAATTGTTGGATTTCCCTTGAGAACTCCCTCTGCAAATACAAAGCTAGGCTATTCAGTTCCTTATAACTCTGGAAAAGAAGAAAACTGGAAGAATGGAGCAGTAGTGAGAAATCTTTAACCGGGGGGGAGGGGGATGGAGCAGAAGGAGAAGGAGATTATGTTAGGTTCCATTCCAGTGCTCTTCAGCAAAGGCTTTGGGATGGGAAGCAACCACAGCACTGAGAATCAGCGTATTTGCTGAGAGCAACAGGAGCTCCTTGTCCTACTTTCTGCGGTGATCACTTCGTTTTCTAGCGACTCCTTAGCACTGCTTCATCTGCTCCAGCCACCAGCTCCCAGCACATTGCTACTCAGTCTGAGTGTCCTCTCAGCAATGTAACCTCCCTCAAGGTAGCTTTCTCACTGCAGTGTTGGCTTGTGCTCTGTTGCTGTGCTAGAGAGAGGAAGGTACGTTTTTACCGAGTCCCTTACATCTAGAAAGATGTCAAAGAAACAGCTCTCCAGCCCAAATTTCCCATTCTCCATGGCATCCTCACACACCACCATCAGTCAAAACGGTATTTCAAAACTCAACAGAAGCAGCTGTTTTCACCATATGCCTGTGTTTCCAGGTATAGGTGAGTTGTAATGATGACTGGGAAAAGATGTGTTTATATGCAGTAATCAAATAGCTGGTAGGCCTGACTGCCGTGGTTGGTTACAGACTTCTTCAGGTGTGAGCCTTTGTCTTTCTGGGCTTACAGATCAGCTCAGAACTATTCTTCGTTTTCTCAGTGAAGTTAGATGGAAAGGACACATATGCTCTGCCGTGTCAAGGTATAAACACAAATCATCTTCTAAAACAAAGTTCTTGAGGCTGCTTGAGCCTTAATTTTCTTTGAATCCATGCCAGAAATCCCAGTCACATGAGGTTACCAAGCAAACCTTTCCTTTTAGATAGACCTGCAAATATGACTCCCAGGGCAAGCTGTTTGCCTCATCACATTGCAGTTTGATACAGGAAGGTAAAATCATGTATCAGAGGCATTCATGGTCATTTCCCTGTTTATCAGGTTGTGCACAGCAACCTGGCATGTTGCTTCTATTCTTGCTTGATGACATCCAGGACTTTTCTTCAGGTGATGCTCTTCAGGGCAATGGTGTAGGCAGAGGAGGTAAGGTGTGGGAATCAAGGGCTGTGCAGTATGACGGTCAGTTAGAGGATATGGCATTCAGAAAATGAAGTGTGCAGTAGAAAAGAAGCTTGGCTATAAGCCACTGTCAAAAATCTGGTTAAGATAAGGTTCTTAGTGAAAAGACAAGGTAGTACCTCATAGCACTGGCATCTTTGCACATGGTGAAGGACAGCAAGCACATAGAGCAAGAAAAGAGTGATTCTCTTGTTGTCTGTCAAGGCGCATGGGTTGCCCTTCCTTTACTGCTACCAGGCATCTCATCTCCTCTGGTTGGTGTTGGTCTCTGTTTATGTCAGGTCTCCTCTCTCTTAGCATTGCCTTTTGTCTATTTTTTCCTCTTCCAAACAATATGCAAAAAGAGGCTCTACCCTATAATCTCATTGAGATTACAGAGATGCAATAGGGTAGATCAGACAGCTGGAATGTTGCCATGGCTGGATACAAACTCTTTAGGAAATACAGAATGCAAGGAAGGGAGTTGTCTTTATGTGAGAAAGCGGTGGGAATGCATGGAGCTCTGCCCAGGGACGAATGATGAGCCAGTCAAGAGATTAAGGGCAAGGATTAGAGGGCAGACTAATGTGGGTGACACTGTGGTGAATGTCTGCTGCAGATTGCCTGATCAGGAACAAGTAGCAGATGAGGCCACCTTCAGACAACTGGAAGAAGCCTCATGTTCACAGATACTCATCCTCATGGGGGATTTTAAAAATCCCTATATCTGCTGGAGGGACAACACAGCATGGCAGAAATAAGCCAGGATGTTTCTGCAATGCCTTGATGACAACTTCCTGACACAGGTGGTGGAGAAGTCAATGAGAGGAGATTCTCTGTTGGACTTAATTCTTAAAAGGGAAGAACAGTTGGGGATGGGAAGGTCAGGGGCAACCTTGGTGGCAGTGACCACAAGATGGTGGTGTTCGGGATTCTGAGAGAAAGGAACAAGGTAAATAGCAGAATCACAGGCCTCGCTGTGAAGAGAGCAGACATTGGCCTCTTCAAGGATCTACTTGGAAGAATCCCACGGGAGATGGGCCTGAAGAAAAGAGAGGTCCAAGAGAGCTGGCTGATAGTCAAGGATCAGCTCCTCCAAGCTGAAGCTGAAGGTGGCAGGAGGCCTACCTAGATTAACAAGGAGCTGATTATACTCAAACATAAAAATGAAGCATACAAGAGGGAAAGCAGAGTCAAGTAACCCAGGAAGAATAGAGACACTCTCTTGAGTGTGCAAGAATGGGGTTAGGAAAGCCAAAGCCCATTTTCAGTTGAATCTGGCAAGGGTCGTAAAGGGCAACAAGAAAGGCTTCTACAAGCACATAAGCAGCAAAAGGAAGACTAGGGAAAAGGGAGGCCTGCAGCTGAATGGGGCAGGGCCCCTAGTGACAAAGGGCACAGCAAATGGCAAGGTGTTACTTTGGTGTCTTGATAAATCCAGCCTTCAGGAAGGCTGAAGTCTCACTGATGCCAGTGAGAAAATCTGGAGCAAGGAAGAGTTACCTTTGGTAGAGGAGGATCACGTTAGGGAACATTGAGACAAACTGAACATACACAAGCCTGTGAACCCTAATCGGAGGCACCACAGCTGCTGAGGGAGATACCTAATTTAATTGCAAGGCAGCTCTTAATTGCCTCTGAAAGGTCATGGCAATTAGTCGAGGTTCCTGAGACTTGGAAGAAAACAAATGTCACTCTGATATTTAAGAAGAGCAAAATAGAAGATCAGGGAACTAAAGGCTGGTCAGCCCCACCTTGATCCCTGACAATATGATGGTTCAAATCATGTTGGAAACCATTTCCAAACAGATGAAGGACAAGGAGGTGATTGGCAGTAGTCCCAATCCCTTCCTACCACAGCTCCTTGTTGATTAGCAGGCTAGCAGTGATCTCACCTCACCTGGCAGCATTATATTTAAGCTTAGAATAAGAATTCAATGGTATCTCAACATCTTATTTTTTGACTGCTTTCTGTAGACTCTGGTATCCTTTCACTCTAGGCAGCTACATGTTTTACCTGTTCTGGGAGTGCTCCATGTGGCCATGAGTTAGGAGACTCCTGGCCGTTCTATGACACTGACTGGAGAAGCCGCACAGACTTTAAGGACTAAACCCATCTCTCCAGTAGCTGACACTGACACTGTGCCCTGCTGCACAACAGCATAACAAAGTAGTAGCTTTTTGCTGTATGAACAAGTGGAGCTTGGGATTCTGTTTAACAGTGTGGCTGTGATACTAACCTGCATGTGCATTCTTTCTGCAGGGAACGATCTCTTTCTGGTTGCGGTCCATGAGCTGGGGCATGCATTGGGTCTGGAACACTCCAATGATCCCAGTGCTATCATGGCTCCTTTCTACCAGTATATGGAAACACACAACTTCAAACTGCCCCAGGATGACCTCCAAGGAATTCAGAAAATCTATGGTAAGCAATACTATACGCTCATCTATTTATATTAAGCCCAGGTGTAGTAAGTGTTTTACAGCCACAAACAGGTATCTTCCCAAAATGCTTGCAGTCAGTGGACTGGATTTTCTGCGGCAGCTGAATTCGGAACCATTTAAAGCCCTGATCCGCAGCCAAATGTGTCTGTTCCTGTGGCAGTGTCAATCCACAAATCAGAATAAACCTTTGTGATCTTGCTACTCCTCCATGCCCCACTATACCCCCAAAATAAAAGTTTAGTAGAAAGTTTAGTTTATTTCTACTTCAGTAGAAAGAAGAACTATAAAGGTTTAGTAGAAACCCCTATACCCAAAGGTTATCTTTCAGGAACACCTTCCTCCAGCAGATCATGCACTTTCTCTCATCGTTTGCATTCAGCCAATGCAAATAGAAGGGAGGAATGTGAAGAACATCAAGGGAAATTAAAAAACACTTATGCACTCATTTTTTTCTCCATTGCTAGAGGGTAGGGAAAAGAGGTTTGGTTCTGCTCAAGAAACACTTAATTTCCAACTGAAAAAAAAATATCACTGCATAACATAAAGATGTGGGTTCCAGGAGAAAAGAGAAAAAAAGAGGCAAAAGGATTAGGGAAGAAAACTTAGGGGTGGAGATGATGTGGCACCACATGAGGGATGCAAGCACAAAGACTTTCAGAGAATGATTGGCAGGGGGCTGAAGAAGAGGGGAGCAGAGAGGAACACAGGTTTTAGGAGCCACAGTCAAGGAAAGACTGAGTTAGAAGAAGCTAAGCTAACGGCTTGTGAGGTGCTGGATCTGGTACTCCTCACTGCTTTCAGATGGGGTCTACACAATCTGATGAGCAAAGGTGACAGTTCTTCAGGGACTCCATGAAGAGGAATAAATTTCCTGTATATCCTTCTGCATTTCTTGAGCTGTTAGCAGGAGTAGCTAGCTAGGTTCTGCTCTGTGATCAGCCACAAGCAAGTCAGAACAGTAATTTACAAACTGCAGTAAACATATCCTCTATGAAGTTAGTAAAGAAAATGACTTTTCTATAGCTGATAAATGCAAGAGTGCAATGTTCTCTGATCATGTCTGTACTTTGCTATCTCACTGTTTTCCAACAGTGTAAGATCTGTTTCTTTTTTAAGAGAATTTTCTATCTTCTGTTTGGACAAAGTGAAAAGGGTGAGCAGAATGACACAGGTAGCTGGAGAACAGCTTAGTCTGCGGTCACTCCTTGGGCATATGAAAGAAAAGCTGATGCCAGATTCCGTTGCTAAAAAGGCTAATACAGCAAAGTAATGAAAGGTAACTGAGATAGTTTCTGGCAAATAGCTTTTGTAAAACAAGCCTGAGTTCAGTCTTTGAGGAAATTACAAGTTTCACAGATTACTTAATAGTAGTGTAGAGCAACAATACTGTGTAGCTATGCAGCATTCACAGCTGTATATTATCTGGATTAAAATGTTAATATCCAGGATCAGTAGAGCAGATGTTATATGAATTATAGCTGAAAAAACTTATATGGTCACTGTCAATCATCACAGAAAGCTGGTGTTTCTGATGAGTTGCTGCTGGGAGTAATGGCAGATCCAATACTAGTCAACATTTACATCACTAGTCTGCCAGTGAAATTAAAACTATTTCTAATAGAACTTATGCCAAAATGCATAAAATTCTTAAGCAGTATGGAAAGACTTTAGAGGTCTCTATGTCAGTTATTTTAGTCTGAAATTTTCCTTTGGTGACTAGAATAAAATTGATTTGTTTCAGTGTAGATGACTAAGGAAGAGACATCTCTGTCTGGTCTAGTTTCCTGGACAACTGTCTAGGCAATAGAAATAAACAGGCATTTGCAGAGGCTGGCAGGGCAGGGCCGCGGTAGAACTGGAGACCAGCACTACTACAACATTGCTAGGCAGGGTCTGGCAGCCCCGGGTTGAGCTGCAATGGGGGCCTGGGCTGTGGTTGGAGGCATATGGAGGTGGCACGTGAGGCTGGTCAGGGCCATTAAGGCCTATTAGTGCACTCAGGGCCCGGACAGTTACCTTCTTGAGAGGATAGCACGGCATCTGCACGCAGCTATAAGAGCACAGAGAGAGCTCTACACCATACGGCCCGTGCGAAGTAGTAGCACCACAAGGCTTCCACCTATTTTTTACTTACCTAGTGACATTAAACTTTACCCACATACTGAGCTAGGATTCTTCTTGTGCAATCTAACATGCTTGAAGTTTAAGTTCAGCTTGAAAAAAAAGCAGTATGAACTTATTACTGCCTGATACAGTGTGAGTTTGTTGACTGTTCTGGAGTCATTCAAGGCTTGTCTCAGAATGGAGTGGGCTCGGGATGGTGGTGGTTATAGGGTTACCTGGTCCTGCCAGGAGAAGAAGCAGCAGCTTCTGCATTTGGATCTATGTTTCTCCAGGTAGAGATTTCAACCTTTAGCACAGAGTTCTGATGCAGAAACTGAAGTTTAATTTAAAAATAAGTCAAATCCTTATGGGTTGCTAAGATGGAAAATTTAGATTGTTTCTTCGTGAAATAGGAGATAGGAGATACAAGGACAGATTTTTCATCTGAACTCTTTACAGCTGAGAAGTAACTGCTGAAATATTTTTCTTGTAGTCTTAACAGGAAGCTTCAGCTAAATGCATTTTAGATCCACAATACTAATCCACTATGTCATGCTTTGGAGATGCTAAAAGCCCCTCTGCCAAAGCCGCTATTGAAAAATCAAAGCTTCCTTGCTTTCTTACTGCCTTGACATTATCTGAAGTGCAGTAGCATGCACTCAATATATATCGCTCAGGACCATACTCTATGAAATAAATTTCAGAGCCACTGCCTTGCCTGTAGCATCTTTTTAAAAATAAATTCAATTAAAATCTCCAAATTTTCATTCCAATGGAGTGTCTAGAACTAAGAACAGAGGCTCTATGAGAATTTAAGTCATTTTGTCTCTTTCTTTTGAGACTGATGTGTTTCAAGTATATTTTACGTTGTATATGTGTTTAGTCACTGGAAAAAGAATATGTCTAAATATGTCAGATAACTGACTTGTTGTATGAATTTTCTTCTGGATTTATTTCAAAACTCACCTAAAGAGATAGTAACTGATGTGAAATCTTGTTTGTGCTTTGTTCTAGTTAGTATGAGGTCAATATTTAAAATGTTATTTCTACTTATAAGCTAATGATGAGAGGGGCCAGCAACTCAGCATATGTCAGAGGGCTGGAAGACAAGTCAGCAATATTTCCGTCTTCTGATATGTGCTCCTTGTAACATGTTCCATGAAAACTGGGGGAAATATTGTGACTGTTTGTTTCATGTCTTTTTCAGAAGACTCTTTCCTACTTTATTTATGTGTCCATGTTATGAGTGACATGCCCAGGAATGAATTAAATTGGAAATAATACTCGTGTGTATGTCCCCTGGATATCCAGTTAAGTTGACTAATTCCTTTACTTGTCATAGTGTTTAGGTCAAGGTAGCAGACAGCTGCAGTGCAGAAGGATAGAAGGGACATACTCAGCTGTGGCCTTTCCACATAGCCTGAACTGATCATCCTTCAGCAATGGTTCATCTGTTCTTCATGTCGTTCTCTAAGCATCCTTATGCAGTGGACTGTGAAGCAGCCTCTCAGATTGGGAATGACTCTCCTGATACCATGCCTGGGAAGCAGAGGGGTTCATATGAGGTGCAGATCAAAAATGATGTCTACATGTATACTTGGAGAGAACATAATAAGATGAAATATTTGCTGCTGGAATATCTAAGTGGCAATAGAAGTTTATAAGCTGGCACATGACCCTAACTAAGCAGGCAGAACTGAATAGAGAAGCAATACAGATACAAATTTTTAACAGGCCTCTAAGATCAATGTGTCTTGGTTTATGACATGTTGAGCAAAGAGTATGACAGACAGCTGACTGCTCAGTCCCTAAGAGTGCAAGATCTTTTCCTGCACTGAGGCATATCTTATTCTCTAGACTGTAGAACTAGTAAGCCAGGCTGTCTTCCCCAAGACCTTCTCAAAGCCAAGGTCACAAAGGAAAGATCTGCTGTCCACTCAAAGACAGATCAAATCATTAAGCCTAGAGACAATCTTGAGGATCTGGGTTCTCCCAGATCTCACTGAGAACATATCGGCTTTTCACATGTCTTTTCTACAGCCCAGGAGAAGAGCTCCTGCTCAGTGTATGTGCTCATCCCATTAGGGCTCAGGTCCAGGACTGTAATGACACCCACACAAGCCCCTGGTAAGGAACAAATATATCAGCACTGGACAATACTACCTCTGATATCCAGGAATAGTGGATGACCAGGGCACAGTATCTGTGAGCAAAGAGTGCCTTCGTCCAGCCCTATTGCTCCTGTGCAACAGGTTCCTGTTTCACAATCTCCCTCACCTTTTCTATACAGGGCCCAGAGAGTAATCCCAGATCCATATGAACTACATGCACGTGCAAGATGGCTTGTGAAGCAGAAATACTTGATGCAAATAAGTTCCACATGGCAACATTGCATTGTGAGCAGGACCATCAGAACAAGTTCTGCTGAAATGCAGGGCCTAGTAAAGTTAGCAATAAGGCTATTTTCTGACAATGTCCTCTGAAGGTGAGAAGCATATAGGAGTACCAAAGACCCTTATCTATGAAAGCTGGTATTTTTAGTGATCATGAGGTTGAGAAGCATAGTATGCCCATGGATTTGCATGCCTACGGTGGACCTGCCTGTGTCAAATGAGCAGTAGGGTAAGGACAGTGGCATTGTGGTAGATGTCCATCTTGCTGAAGGACAAGTACCTGCCTCCGGAAGAGAGAACTGAAAGAGTAATTTTCAATTCCAAAAATGGTGCACCTACTGCAGGGGATCCTAGCTCTTGACAGCAGCCTGATTTTTCCTCTGAATGCTCATCCTATCTAGAACTGTTTTTCTGCAGGTATAAAGAAGGTGAGGTTTCTGTCCCTTATCATCAAATGGATGAGCAGTGGCAGGGACAAAGTTGGCAAGGACTTGTTGGTCCTGCTGGTACTTGTACACAAGATAGTAAAGATCCTAGGCCTGGCCTTCTGCTTGCAGTACTAGCCCTTGTCACAGCAGGTCACAGAATGACTGTGTAACCAAAGCAGTGTGGATTCAGAGAGATCACAGAAAGCACAAGATGAGACAAGTTGGAAGCAGGATGCATGCTAGGTTATGCAGATGAGCCCAATGTTGTACCTTTTGAACAGTTCACAAAATCCAAATGCAACACAAGCCCTATAGTCCCAGCATTGTGGGTGCTGTTTCATGGGCTCAAACATAGGTGTCAAAGGCCACACAGCTGCCATCACTGAAATCACCATTGTGAGACATGCCACTTGTCCGAAAGTGTTAGCACTCAAGACAGCAGAACAGGCATTTCCAAAAGTGTTCATCTCAGTCTTCATTTGAGAAAATTGCTGCCATCTTTTCTCCTTAGAGGCAAACTGCTAGTGCTATTTTATTTTAAAACAAAGAAACTTAACTTTTTTTTTTTCCACTATGTCACAAATGAACCAACACATGCAGCCAATGACTTAGTATTAACTCTCCCTGCATTATCCATACTGGAAGACTGACTGGAAATGGTAGAAGTAATAGTGCTTCTTGCATTGTGTTTTGAGGTTTCGGTGTTTGAAGTTTTGGGGGACGGTTTTGAATGGTGTGAATAAACCTCTCTCCTCTTGTTTGTAGAGTTCAGAGCATGGACTATATGCTTGTTCCCAGTGACCCTCCATCCTATGTACTTACACAGTAGAAGCAGCCATAGAACCAATTGAAAGGAGCATCTCTTTGAGGATTTATGGACACCCTGCATTACTCATCAGCCCATCTCCAGCCCCATTCACTTCCTGCTAGCATTTCTAAACAGCACAGAGTGCAAGAGGAAGCTGCCAGATCTGAGGCTTTTAGATCTACACCATACAGTGATATGTTCAGATAGGAGATAGAAGGAAGAAAAGGGTTGGTAGTGAGAAGACAGGGGAGATCTGCTTCCCTTAAATTTGTACCCTTCCTGCTTTCCAGTGACTTTGTTGGACCCAGAAGGAAATACCAGACCCCTTCTCTGATGCATCAGCTGAGTCTCACCTGCCATATGCTATGTCTCCATTCCCATTCTTCCAAAGAGCAGGCAGGTAGTAACACTTTTGTCTGGTTCCCTGTGTTGTCCCTGGGGTCACCTGGGGTCCTTGTCAGAGCTTAGGGACTTACCCATAATTGCACCAGCCCTGGGCCGTACATACTTGGGTATGAGAGGAGGGAGGTGGACCACGCTGTTCAGCTGCTTCTTGATGAAGGGGAAGCTGAAGAGGAGTCCACCCCTCCTAGGAGCTTTTTGAGCTAATAAAGAAGCATTACTTTATATTATGACTGGGGAGTGAAATATTTCTTTTATCCTACAGATCTTTCTGAGACCAAAAACTGTTCTATTTTGCAATGGAACAAATGTCAGATACAAAGTTTCTCCAGTTCAAGCACTGTAGCTTGAGTGTCTTGCAGAGACCCAGACTCTCATCCTCCTTCTGTTTGAGTCAGGCTAGGCATTTTGGAAACAGTTTTCATGCCCAACCGCAAAGTGAATCATGTTGTTAGAGAGCTCATCAAAGCCTTCCCTTTTGTGTAGAACAAGGATTCAGACCATGGACTTCTTTGGTCCAGGGAAGTGCTCTAATATTTGGGTAGCAGTTGCTCATACAGAAGAAAACACCTCTGTGAGAAGGGCTTGAGACGTCCTTCCTGTCATCTGGTGGGCTTCATGAGGGCTTCAACTATCCAGCTATTGGATATGCTGTGGGTGTTGTGACAAAGATACCCAAACTAGTTGTAAATTAGCTAATTCACTTTACTTCTGAAGTCTAATCACAGAAGAACAGAGACCTCTGTGGACAAATTAACATAGTGAACAAGACAAATGAGTCCCTCCTGAGCACTGAGCTGTTGTGGATGTACTCTATCTTGTCCTTGAGGTGGCTCGTTGGCAGCTAGCTCATTTAATATGAACTCAGACCTATTTCCAAGGCCCTCTCTCCTCTGGAGTCTGCTGAGCAGTCAGGTGAGTTTTTCTCACTCTCCCTGGCTCATTTTGATCATACATTTTGTTTTGGAACTGAGGAGTCCTTCCTGCATACCTGGAAAGCTGACACAGCCCTGCAGAAATGTGTAGACAGATCAGTGTTTTATGACCAAAAAACCATATTTTATTCAAAACCTAACTACCTGCCTGTACTCTGGATCAGTTTTGTTCTTGGAGTGAATATTAAGAAGATAAAGAAATATCTTTGTTTTTAGGTGGATCATTATCTCCCCTGATCTAAAACAAAGGATTTCCTTTGCTCCTGGCAGGTTTGGAGATCTGCTTACTTGTCCAGCTAGAGGCTAGAAAGTAATGGACACAGAACCATTCCGGATGCCTTCAGGCGGGTGTTGTGCCATTCAGGGAACACTCTGTCAATAGCCGGGAGGACAGTACAGTCATATTATGTCCTCAACTATCGACACAGTGGCTCCTAAATGCCTCCTCTCTCTGTGTTATCTTCACAGGTCACCTTGGTATTGAGATGGTCTGCGACAGAGGAAGCATGAAGGGAGGAGGCTAAGTGCCAGTGGTGGAAGTCACACTCTGAAGGTGATCTGTTGTGACCCAAAAGCTTTCTGACATTTTTCTGCCTCGATTGTGATAGAGAGGAAGAAAATCTTCTTCTCCACACAGTGTCTGCAAAGTCACATCAAGTTGTCTCCAAAAAATAAGAGTTTCCAGCTCTAGGGATTTCCTACCTACTTCTCTTGAGGAATTGGCTAGGTTCAGTCCCTGCAGGTGGGTTTGACCCCAGGGCTGCGGTCACAGAATGACTAGGTTCAGACCTAATGAATGGGTTGAGGCCAAATAGCAACTTCTGAGCCTACAGTCCCATGCAATATCCTCTCACTTAGTTTTCTCTCCATGAGATTTGCTCTCACTGGTTTTCTAAAGTTACTTGGAAACATAGTGTTACAGACTATGATTTGCATGTGATGCAGCCTGATAGTTATATCAGTGGTGGGTGTAGTGAGTTCCTGTAATAAATACCAGAGTGCCAGTATCTCTTACGCAGGTCTTTTTGTTCACACAGTCATCTCTGCTGCTGATAATCTGTTACATCCTACCTTTAGCCTTCTGTCTTGGATGCAGGTTACACTGATGAGATTCTGAAAATAGGGATGTTGGGAAACAGGGAAAATATGGGGTCTATTCATTCTGCTTTCATGACAGGTTATGCTGCAAACATGTCTCAGATGTTACAAGACAAGCATCTTTCCTCAGGAAAGGCAGATTGTGCTGCTGCTTCCCCTTCCACTAACTGCAGACCAAATTCTGACTGCTTAGCACTTGGACCCAGGATGTGTGTTGAACATGTACTCCTCTGCCATATGCATGCTTGTAACTGTAGCATTAACTTATGTTGAGAAAGAAGGTGCCTTTAGCTGAAAGCCCATCCTCACTCATTGGAAAAGTGAAGGAAACAATAAAAAAGCAAGCTATATAACAACAACAGGAGACATCTTCAGGCAGCAGGACTCAAAACTGTATTTTATGGAATCCTTATTAGAGGCACCAAAGGGGAAGACATCCAAGACCACAGCACAAGACTGTGGAGAGAGTGAGGCTGAAATCAGACGAGCTGAAACTGAGACGAGCAAAGATGTTTTAATTTAGATATCTATTAACTCATGAAGAATGCCAGATCCTGAAAATTGGGACTCCTTAAGGAAATATTCAGAACAAAGTGCACAAGGGAAGATTGCTGATATTTAGGAAAGGTTAGCACCACTTACCCACATATGCCCAGGAGCTTCTATAAATTAGAAGGCATAGAACGCATAAAAGCAAGAATAGAAGCAAAATATAAGAAGGAAAGATGCATGGCTGTCAGGGAACTGCCATAAGAAGAATGTTTTGTTTAAGTGAAATGACAGAGTTATTCAGGATGATGAAGAAAGGATAGTAGTGCTCTGTAAAGATTTCTGGCCAGTGTTTAGAAATGAACAGGAGGAGACACTGACATCCAGCACAGATAATGAAATATTCTCATGTCCAGTAGTAATAGAGGAACTTGCTCTGTAGTGCTTGCTAAGGATAACATCTGGCTATGGTGAAAATAGGTCTGGATGATTTGTCCCATTTCATTTCAAAAAGCTAATGAGGGAGCTCTCTGCCCTGCCTATTTCAATATTTTATCATTACTGAAAATTCATGAGATTATGAGAGTGCTTATGGACTCTAATTTAAACAAAAAGCCATGAGAGTGTTCCTGCGAGACTAGAATGCAGAGCTCAGTCTTGGACAAACACTAGAAAAGGATTCAGTCAATAAATAGCAGAAATATAATCAAGAATTTATGAAAAATTAATCTTGCCAAATCAACTGTTTTTTTTCAATCTATGGGAAATGTAGCTAATGAAGAGAACGGACCCAGCGTAGTTGACTTGTGGTGTAACCCGTTGTGTCTCTTTGTGCTATTAAAACATGACTTGGGCAAAATTTATCAGGCAAAGCCATCCAAAAAGGGGACAAACTCAGAAGCCATATAACCATGAAGGCAACAAAAGTAATTTTACAGTTATGTTTTGTATCACAAGTTCCCATGCAAGCTGTGCTTTGCAGAAGAGCCTTGGTCTCCTGTGAGCTCTGCTGTAAACCAGCAACAGCAGAGGCAGGTGTAGAGATGCCGTGAGCAGACCTAGGACATACCAACAGCAGCAGGCAGCCAAATGACAGTCAACACTTCCCTTTTTTTTTTTTTTTTTTTCCTCTCAAAAGCATATTCATAGAAAGAGCTAGTACCAATCTTATACCTCATAACCTGGTATCCTCTGGGCATGGGAGACAATTACATTTTCAGCTTAGCTTCAGGTGGTTCAAATCTACATTGCTGCAATCAGGCTTGTGCAAGTGTTTAGCTGGCTAACACAATGTTGGGCCTGGGTGTTGCTGAAGCATCTTTTTTTCTTTGTTAGGCCATTTGATGGACAAAGGGCTTCCAGTCCTTCCAGCCTTGGCCACATGTAAGTTTGCTGGTTAGCTGCCACAGCTGTACATAATCCAGTTTCATCTTCACCACTGCCCTATGTCAATCTGTATTCAATATTCTTTCTCCCTGTGTAACCTGGGCTGCTGCCTTTTGCCTCCATTTCCCATGTCTATGCAGTGATGAATCTGGACCTACTAGCTACATGTTCTGACCTCAGATGTTTTGCCTCTATGCTAAATGACAAGAGTGTTAAACCACATAGAGCACTCAGCGAAGAAGAAACTCAGCTCCTGGCACTTCCCCAATGCCCTGTCTATTGCTGTCTGCTGACTTTCATGGAAAGCATAATACTAGGGTTGGGCTGTTATCTAGTCCATGGAAGAGTGTACTGAGGGACCTCTTTCCTCCATTCTGCTTTTGCCATGATTCTCTCTCAGCTCCTTTTTACGACAACTCCGCTTAATTGCAGCTTTGTGTACCTTGTACTCACCAGCTCACCCAAATGCTGCAAGTGCCACAACCTTGAACATGGCACATCATACATGACATTTTGCAGAATTTTTCTTCAAGTTCTCAATCACAATCCCTCCAGTTCCCTCCCAGGAACTGTAATAGTTAATTACTATAGCCATGTGGTTCCTGCTGCTAAAAGTGATTGGCTCTGCTTAAACATCTTTCCCCAAGTGAGCTTAGGAATCCATGGTGCTGCTGAATAATAAAATAAGAAAAGCATTTCTTTTTTAGATGTTGTTGTTATTTCCACACCCCGTGGTACTCGGTGATGAGTGAGCATTCATTCCTAGCCAGGACATACATACACTCTCTGGCTTTCTTCATTCATGACTCAGTTTTAAGTAAATCTCTGTTTCACGAAGTCTCATCTTCTTTCTAAACAAGATCCCATCTTGCACACACACTTCCTTTCTTCCATGGCAGTAAAGTATAAGCACTGTGGCTGCTGAGTCCGGCATTGGAGCTGATGAGGGAGTGCTTTGATTATCTGCAAAGATTCCTCCTGTTTGAGGCCCTGTGAATTCAGCTAGAGCCTCCTGTCTGAGCCAAGATGGTGCTGTGGCACACTGGAAGGTTAAACCAGTATCTGTCACCTGACTGATCTGCCTGCTTGCAATCATGTCTTTCCTGGACATTATATCCAGTTCATGCCACTCTCATGCAACTTGAGTGGCCTCAGCATTGACTTACTTATTACAATCTGTAACAATTTACAGTTACATTCCCCTCTGCTGAAGAAGTGCCACCTCAGACAAAGAGCAGCACCTTTTGTAAGAGGATAGTCCCACCTTTCCACATGGTGCTGTAGGAAGTGCTCTGGGCTGCTGGCAGGCAGCCAAAATCTGAGGGCAGATTTTCTTTATTCTTTCAAATATCTCTGGGTACCTTCATTGCACATTTGCATGTTAATTGTCTCAAGAGCTTCATTGGCATATGTGGGTAAGTGGTGCTAACCTTTCCTAAATATCAGCAATCTTCCCTTGTGCGCTTTGTTCTGAATATTTCCTTAAGGAGTCCCAATTTTCAGGATCTGGCATTCTTCATTAGTTAATAGACATCTGAAGTAAAACATCTTCACTCATCCCAGTTTCAGCTCGTCTGATTTCAGCCTCACACTCTCCACAGTCTTGTGCTGTGGTCTTGGATGTCTTCCCCTTTGGTGCCTCTAATAAGGATTCCATAAAATACAGTTTTGAGTCCTTCTAGTGCCCAGCTGGGCTTGTACTAGAGCAGAGGACCATGTGGGTGACAGGGAGCATCTTGCAGTGCTGCCTAGTGCCCATGACAGCAGGAGCAGCTCCATGCTCTGCTCTCACTGGTATCTCAAGAGCATAACACTGACAACTATCTTGCCATAACACAGCCCTGCCTGAAGCAGCAGGTTTTGGCTTCACCTTTGGTACATTTTCTTGGGCTGACCATGCCATCTCCAAAGAATGGAGCTGAGAAAAGACTTAGGGTTGGAGTCTGATTTGGAAGAGTGTAGGGGAGCTAGAATGATGAATTTGTGTGTTCGTCTGTGAGGCTGAGGATGTACAGCAGAAGGAGAGCGGACTAGGCCTGAGGATATTGTACATGTAGCAGGAGTACGTACCAGATAGCAAGTGTGGAGTTGGGGTTCTGGCCTGTAGATGTGGGTGCCCCAGACTGAAAAATTGGATAGCACAGGCAGGCAGCCCTCGGAAGTTTCTAATTGCTACTCCTAGTGGTACTCAAGCTTGTTAATAGCTGACGTCTTACATGAGGAGGTTATCTTGGTGCTCTGGAGGTCTATATCCACACAAGTTGCAGTGTTGCCTCCAAAATGTACGGGAAGCTTGTAGGTGCTGGATACCTCCTTGAGAGCAATATGCTCTCAAGTATTTTGGCCCTTGCAGACAGTGAATACACTTGGTGGCCCAGCTTCCCTTGTTAGCAGTGACTTGTATTCTCTTCCCACTGTGCTAGCAAATGCTTCAGTTCATGCAGATCTCTGGTTCGCCTGAATCTTTTCTGATTCGCACTGTCCTGACCTCAGTGTGTATGACTGATTCTCCTTCACGAGTTTGTCGTGGTCTCTTTCAGTGACATGTTAGGGCTCAAGAAAGCCTTTATTTCAGTCTTCTGGGTGCTATCTTTACTTTCATCTCTTTAGAAAAGACTGTGGCCAACTTCAGGCACATAAGGCTTAGACAGTTGAATGTGAGCGCTGTCTTGCAGCAGAGACACAGCAGGCCATAACCTACTAAACAGGTTGTGTCCTCTCCTGTGAATTTGAGCCCTTGGTGTAACAGAGTCGCTAATGAAGCTCCCCTGACAAATGCAGAATCCAACGAGGCTGTCGGCGGCTCTCCCTTTACAGGCCACCCTGTCACCAGCTTACACAGGACAGGTGGGAAATGCATCTGCTCCTTCTCCCCACCTGGCATCTCATCTCATGGACTAGAAGATGCTCTTACATTAAAAGAACTATGGATTTAACCTTTTTCAACACAATAAGGAACTCAGACAAACTCACTACCATTTTGAGCAAGTGTTCTAACCACTAGACCAGTACATAAGAGATAATGTCACCAGTTTTTCCAGAAGGAAACTGGAGCTAGTCACATGGCCCTACCCAGAATGATTTAGCAAATGACACAGGTTTTGCTGACAGTGAAACTGGCTTAATAGCTTCCCACTTGTACCGCCCCAGAGCACTTTCACATGCTGGCAAGCCTAAGTTGCCCACCACGTGTTCGCGGTGAACTGAGTTTAAGAAATTGAGGATTTTTAACCTTGATCATTTCAGTAACGGTTTTGGTACAACTAATGCAGCACACCACAGAATCACAGAGTTGTTCAGGTTAGAAGGAATCTCTGGCAATCATCTAGTCCAACCCTCTTCTCAAGCAGGGTCATCTAGAGCACATTGCACAGGATCATGTCCAGGCAGGTTTTAAATATCTCCAGAGGAGGAGACTCCACAGTCTCTCTGGGCAACCACATCAATGTCATACAGACAGGCATGGGGAGCAGGAAGGGAAAGGGCTTAACTGGGTTTCAGTGCTAAAGAATTCTTATGTCAAAATTATACTCTTAAACCCCTAAAAGGAGAAAGACAAATATTCAGTGTTTATTTTTGTACTGATGAAGTGTTAGGAGTGTGTGAAATGACAGTAAGTGACTGTTCCTTACTGCCTTTCTGCCTTTCATGGTACTTGTCACAAGTATATACACTGATCCATGATATCCCATTCCTGAATAGCCTGATTTTCCAGTTTCTTGTACTTCTATAGTTTTAACCAGTTTAATACCTGTTCTTTTTTTGTTACCGTTTCAATCCTTTCCCTTACAATTCAGCTGTTCTAACAATTTGGAGATACTTATCTAAAATTAGACTGGATTTTGTTTTAAATATCTCTGTAAACTGGAATTACATGCCCTATAAGCAACCTTATCTTTAATTCAGTGAATTTTTAATAACTCATGTTACATTAGATTCTTGTATATGATCATAATTCTGTATTCCCTATGCTGGGTCTTGGTATCAGATAATTTTTCTTTGTGACCCTTTGGACACATTTATCATTATTATGTTTAGATATTCCTCTCTCACCCCTTTTTTTCCTTTAAAAGAGATAAAAGGTTTTAATTTCATACAGTCTTCTGTCTCTAAAATTGTGTTCTTGCCTTCCTCTGATCTAAAGGTGTGAAGTTTTTGGCTTGTTATTTCTGATAAGTCAGAATTGCTGCTGATGTGAATATCTCTGTCCATTTGCTGGGTGTGAGAAGCAGAACAGTGCAGACTGGGCAATTGCTCCCTTTCTCACTATGTGTCTTACCTCCTAGCAGTATGAATATGCATTATGCATAGTGACTTCTTGGGTCTCTACCAGACAGTTCTCTCCTACAGCATGTGCTCCTCTTTGCATTGCGGACTGCTGCACAGGTCACCTTGTCTAAAGGCAGCGGGGCTTCTTGGTGCCCTCCTTATGACCGGTTTGTAAATTTGCTTCTAGCTACCTCTTGCAACACATTGCTTGAGCCCAGGCATGCACTTTGTGCTGGAACTGGTGACAATCTTGTACAAACTACCAAATATCTGTTTTATGAAAATAATCCACCACATCAATTAAGCTGACCATCAAAGAGACTTCCTGATCTCTTTATGCCAGAAGAAACATCCTTAATTTTCCTTGATTTGGTCAGTGCACGGTAGTGTTAGCTTCTTGCGGGGGGGGGGGGGGGGAGGTGAGGAAGAGTAACTACAGCTTTGTCATGTGCTTCTGCAGTATCATTCAAAAATCTCATTTAGAAAAAAAGAGCCTTGTGTTAGTGTGTTGGCAACAAATCCTGTCCTATAGGACATATGTCAGAGACACTTCAGTATCAGAGTGCACAGCCTTAATTACAAAACACAGCAACTTGAAGCCTATAGATGGCAGGATCACACTGCTGTTTGAAGAGATGGCTGCTGTGTGCGATGTCGCTGATGACTGTTTTCTCGCTTAGGTCCCAGCCAAGAGCTGCCTTTCCTTAATGCAAGAGTTCCCTATCATCTTCATCAAGCGTTTAAATTACTGGTTTTCAAAATTAACTTGTTCAGCTAGCCATTACAGGCTTCCAGCTTTCTGTCCCTTTTAACTTGCCAAAGTAGGATCTGAACAGCATGCTCCCACTTCCCCATTTTCCATCTGCATAAAGCAGGCTTTCTCTCTCTCTCTCTCTCTCTCTATATATATATATATATATATGTGTGTGTGTGTGTGTGTGTGTGATCTAGCTGGGACCTCTTTCCCTATTCCCATTCCATCCTCTAAAGCGTATCCCTCTCCCTATATCAACTCAGTCGTGCCTCAGCTAGCTTTCCAGCCTGAACCAGAAGTGCCCATCCTTCAACTAGCAGCCAGTGTGCAGCTTATTGGAGAAGAGGGCAGTACACAGCCTGTGCGCTTCACGCAGTGATACATTGCCTGCATCTGTATTAGCAAAACAATATCCACAGCTATTACCAGGAATAATAGTAGCACATCTGTAGATACAACAGCATTTAGAGGTGGTGTTAAGCAGAGTGCTGAGGACTTAACATCCACACTGCATGCATTTTGGGGGTGGGGGTTACTTTGGGCTATCTTCATGCTTGTTCTACAATGCCTGTTTGCTGCTATAGTAGATTAGATGTGCTCTGGAAGTGCATCTTCTAGTATAGCTTCATCCAAAAGGAGTGTAAATGACTGAGAGATTCTCTTCAAAGGGACATTCCTGATCTGAACTGAAACACTAATGTAGATGCACCCTCATTGATCAGCTAACAGAGGGCTCTAGCCCCGTTGCTCCTGTGAGGGGCAGTGTCTGGAGAGCTGTGTTGCATAAGGTTTTTGGAAATTCACAGATACGCAGTGTCACACTTTGGGAATTTTATTTTAAAGAACTTTTTGACCTGCTAAGATACTGGGCACTGCATGGCTGAGATGAAAGAGGATGAAAAATATACGAAGTCAGTGCAATATTTTTATGTATTTAATGTAGACAAATTAGCTGACAGCTTTCCAAGAGTAATTGTCAAAAGAGAATCCTCATCTGAAGGGTTTCTGTGAGCAATATTCAAAGAAGTCTTTTATCAAAGTTATGGAATAAAAGCAAGTGAAAATTGTTGCTAATAAAAACCTTCTGCGCAGACCATCCATGAAACCTGCAGAAAATATTCTTAATGTTACAATCCTAATAAGAATTAAATGAGATGATATTCTGTGATGACTTCTTTGTCACTATCTGTGATGATTTTCACTGACCTCAACCACTTCTAGAACTTGTTAAGTTCTCATTCATTATAGGAACCCTTGGAAAATGTAATATTTATGAGCTAAGATGACATGGGCACCTAACCATCCTTTTAGGCACCGTAGCTCAGAATGTTTATCTGCGAAACTCCTAATGCCATAGGTGTCTAGATTCCATGGTTATCTAAAGTCTTACTAGTAAATTCCTTCTCTAGGTATGGTCAGATAATCATCCACAACAGGATAACTCCCCTTTAGCAGCCTTGGAGCATGATCCTAGCCCAGTGCAAGTGTAAAATAACATCAGCTAGTTTAAAGTACATCAGTAGTGCTGTTGAAAGCCTTAAACAGTGAGACCGCTAGCAAACATGAAAGTCAGTCCCTATTCTGCCCATAGGTGGAGGTTTTCCTGCAATCTCTTTATATAGCATCTTAAAAAGCCTGTTCAGAAAGAGATGGAAACCATAATCCATGTAAATAAACAATCAAATACCAGTTAGTTACATCAAATATAAAACTTTCCAAAAATCTTTGCCCTCTAGTAGCCTTCAACTTGTTGTCATGCTAACTTGTGACCTTCTGAGAGAAGCAACAGGAAATCTTACCGTGATTTTCTTTATATTTGGTTTGTTCCAGATTTTATCACTTATTATTACCAAAATGGCAAACTCCTATGGCTGAGTCAGTTTAAAAGTAGACTTCTGCTCCCAGTATCAGTCATATATATTTTTATAGCTCTTTAGATTTCTGCAGCCTTGTCACATCTCAGAGCTAAGCTGGGTCAGGATCAAAAGGGAATTGCTTTGCAATTTCAGGGAATTGCAGTACTGTCAAGTAGGTGGTTCTTCAGCCTGCTGTGCTTGGGCCGGTGCCATCATTTGAATGAGTGCAAAGTCCCGCATCACTTTAGAGTTCCCTTATTATTCCAAGAGTATAGTTTAGTGATAGAGCTGTAATAAAGTAACTGCTTCCTGATTCCTAAATTCTCCATACAGTTACCCTTATATTGCAGTGTTGGGAATATAATTAGTGTGTCTCCTTCTTTCCTTTATCTCCAGCCTTCTTGGAAAGACCTACAAAAATCTAACTGGGTCCTCTTCTGTTTTTATCACTCATCTATTTTGGAACATCTTTCACGTGTGGATGCATCTCATTCTGCTTCCCATTTCTAGGGAATGGATTCTTATGTCTAAATAGTGCATAAGGAATATATAAATTATTCACATTCATTATTTATCCAGCCTGTAGACTTTTAAAACCTAAGGAAGAAGCACAGAAAATCCAAAGTTTTCTACCTGGCTAAAAAATTTTCTTTTCACTTCTAGGTCCACCTGTTGAGCCACTGGAGCCAACCAGGCCTTTACCGACTCTTCCTGTTCGCAGAATTCATTCTACTTCGGAAAGAAAACATGAGAGACAACCAAGACCTCCTAGTCCTCCTCTGGGTGATAGACCGTCTCCTCCAGGCACAAAACCAAACATCTGTGATGGCAACTTCAACACCGTGGCTCTCTTTAGAGGAGAAATGTTTGTTTTCAAGGTACTAAGAATTCTGATTTAACCATGAGGCTTTCCACTGGGAAAGAAAAATAAAAGTATAAGGTAGTTCAGTAAGATTTGAAATGTCCCTAAAAATAACTCTGTTCCTTGAAGCTAACAAATGAGTAATGTTAGCAGGAAGTGTAAACAGATTGGATTTGTAATATTTATAAACAGTGGACCACACTGCCCAATGGGATTCACAAACTAAACAAAATGCCCAAGCAGCCTGTGCACAAAAAGTGAAGCAGCTGAATTAGCAGAATTCAGATGCCATCAAGATGAGAAAGGGGTCTCCTATAAAGCCAGAAAGCAGTGCCAGTAACAGAATGGGGGTTAAGCTTCATTCGTTCAAGAGATGGCATACACCAAAGCCTGGCCTTCAGAGAGCAGGCTCATTTACTGGGGATTCATAGCACTCAACCTACTTAAAGCTCTCAGGGAGTTTGAGTCAACCTTGCTCATAAACTACAGCTAAGGAAGAAAGAAAGGTTGTTTGCTCAATACCCTACACATCAGAGTACCTTGACTCTAGAAGACCATGGCCCCACCCCCAACATACCTGTTCCTTGCATTCTGTCCAGTGGGTATGAATGTGGACAGGGAAATGTTAAAGGTCACTACATGGACAAGCCTTGCCAGTTGCAGAAAATGCCTGAACTGGAAATAGTTGAAGTCTGGAATAGTATTTGAGAAGTATCACATGTTCTTGCCCTGTTCTTACTCTTCCCTGAGCATCCGCTATGGCTTTTTAACTAACAATCTTGTATAGTATCTAAATGGACATTTAATAACTGCTTTTATGTCTTTGGAGATTTAGTGCTTTACTCATTCCACAGGTAATGGTAAAGGTTGTCCTGGGATTTGATAGTTGAGTATCAGTTGCACTGGGCCAAGCATAACGCTGGAGTAGCAAGACGTGCGAAGAGGTCACTCACAAATAAGTTCATAAAGCTTTCCCCTGCTCCTCTTTCCTGTCCTTTCCTACTTTTCTTTCTACCCTTTTTTCACAGCACTAGCAGTGAACTTCTCACCCTTTTTGGGAAAGCGGTCTGCCAGCTGCACCATGAAGCGTTTCCTCACTAGAGACAGTGCTGGGCTGGACTGGAGCTGAACCAGGACTTCATGGTTATGGGACTTAGGCAGGAATTAATAATACTTGATGATGAACCCCCCCCCCACCCCAGTCTCATCTGACTGCAAAATAAAAACACTCAAACAGTCTAAAGACCATTCTGTTTTTCTCAGGATCGCTGGTTCTGGCGTCTGCGCAACAACCGTGTGCAGGAGGGCTATCCCATGCAAATTGAGCAGTTCTGGAAAGGCCTCCCCGCAAAGATTGATGCAGCCTATGAGAGGTCTGATGGAAAATTTGTTTTCTTCAAAGGTACTGTATTTTTCACTACAAACCTACCACCCCTGCCTCAGATCACACTCTTCTTTCATGGCACAGATTGTGAAAGCAGGTTAGCTGCATTCCTCTCCTTTTCCAAGGGGGCACTTGAAGCAGCCAGAGATTCCTGAACCACTAATCAACTTACCAACTTTGATTTTCTAATCGAAGACAGAGCAAATAAGTGTCATCACCAGCATTTCCTTGCACAGAAGAGCCACCCCTGCCCCTTGCATGTGCCTCCTATACCAATACCCTCGTCACCAGCAGGCTGAGCTGCAGGTTCCTGCAGACCTGCGCAGGTCACTGGGGCTGCACAGCCTTCAGCAACTTTACAGTAAGCTCTTATACCATCATGTTCAGGGGCTGAGCTACCCTCCCAGAACACAGATTGCTACAATATGGGTCTTACAAGTCCATTGCATACTTCAGGTTGAAAAGTTCAACCCTAGGACTCCCTACAGCCTTAGAAATATCCATCCACATGCAGAAGTGCATGGTGGCTGCTGGCCATCCCAGGTGAGTCACATATAGGCTACTTTCTTTGCCCTGGGGGCACTAGGAAAGATGGTTGCTGCTATGGCAACACCCTAGCAAAATCTGTAATAAACAAGATGAGCTGCATAAGAATGCATTAAATAGGGCATATGTTAAAAATAAGCCTAGCCTTTTCTCCCATATTCTCATTGCTTTTTGATTAGTTTTTGGTGGTCTTGGTAATAACTGATCTATATGCAAATGTTCTCCTTTGCTTTTCTCTTTCCAGTATGACAGTCAGTCCTTAAAATACTGCTTAGTGGGGCCTGGCCTTGCCAGGAGAATCTCTGTATAAAAAGTTGGCTTCCATTTGAGACCACAAAATAATTTCTATTTCCCAGGGGCTGCCAATGTCCTGCCTGTCTCACAGAACATGTTCAGGCAGATTGTTAGACCTCTTAAGAGGTAAGACTCTCCCAGATCACATTTCTGAGCCAGGATGAAAAGTTTGTACCCTAGTCAGAAGAGCTGGGGGAGATATTGGGAAGAGTGTAGTCATCATCCTTGAGGCAGGGCCATCTGGTCTAAGGAGGGAATACTTCTGTTAAGTTACATGTCACATATATTATCTTGATGCAACACTAGCTTCCGTGCTAATGATCTGCTCACATGGCTTTTCTGAGGAGATGGAAATTTTTGTTGGTGGTGCTTTTCCTAAAGAGACAAAATGTCCATCCTCATGCTGAGGCCAATGTTAGCTCCTTACACTGTGATGGTTTCTGAACATGATCCTGTCATTTGAGAGCAAATTGTAAGCAAGGAAGAGTGGCTGTAAAGCATCACCATGCCCCTGTACCTATTCTTATGAAATAATGTGTGCAGTTCTGGTCCCATATCTCAGTAAAATACTAAGATTAAAGAAGGTTCAGAGAAAGGCAACAAGAATGCTCGGAAATGTGGAATAACCTTCTACAAGGAACAATTAAATAGCCTAGAACTCCTTAGCCTAAATAAGAAATGGCTAAGAGAGCCAATGGCTAAGTGTTTAAGGTCATGTCTAGCCTAGAGAAGGTGAATGGAAACAACTGCTAAAAGTCTCTGCCAAAACAAGAACAAAGAACCATCAAATGAAACCAAGAGGTATGATGATTAACATAAATAGGAAGCAGCAGCTTTTTTGTATAACCCCTAGTTAAGCTGTGGAAGTCCTCCTCATAGTATGGTTCATTATGACTATTTTATGTTTTTATCATTTCATCTATTAATAAGGCAAATTCATCTGTTTTTGTTTCCCCTTCATCTCTAGGAGATAAATACTGGGTTTTTAAAGAAGTGACAGCAGAACCAGGATACCCTCACAGTCTTGTGGAGTTGAGTAGCTGTCTTCCCCGGGAAGGCATTGACACAGCTTTGCGCTGGGAGCCTGTAGGTAAAACCTACTTCTTCAAAGGAGACAGGTACTGGAGATACAATGAAGACAAGCGAGCAACAGACCCAGGATACCCAAAGCCCATCACTGTGTGGAGAGGAATCCCTCAGGCTCCACAGGGAGCTTTTATCAGCAAAGAAGGCTGTATGTATCTGCAATCACTGCAATTATTAGATTGGTAATGGTTTGCCTAGTTTGAGAGTTCGGTTGTTGGAGTTGGGTTGTTGCACTGAGATAGAAATCAAATCTTAGAAAACCCAAGGTCACCCTGACATCTGTGACCACAGGCAGTCTGTGATTCTTCGTGACCATCATCCCAACTCACAAATCTTCTCAGCTGCCCAACAACATTGCTGTAATTCCAGCTCTTTGAGGCAGTGATGTGAGACAGGGGCTGTCAGGCTGAGTCTTCCAGTACCTCTGGAAGACTGCAGCGAGAGCCAGCTAAGCAGGAGGTCAGAAGCAGGTAACCCAATGCTCCCTCTCTTTTCTTTTCAAATCACTTGAGACTGATTAGAAAAGTTTTTGAGTTCTTTGGGGAGATGAGGGGTGATTCAGGCAATATGCAGCATAAACCGTCAGCCTTTTATTAAGAGCAGGACAAGACTGTTTTAATCTTAATAAAAGCCAAACCATCCAGATGCTGGGGCCAAAAGGAGTGATCTTATTCAACATCTGCTCCCTCAGATTGGGTGGAAGGAACCATACACACACAAGTGTTCACCCAAGCTCTATTATGCCTAGGCAGACACTGTTGTTTTGTCACTATGTGGCTCTGCAAAGAGAAGTACATCTTTGCAGATGCTTTAGTAGAAAATAAATTATGGCAGCACACTTGTTTTAAAATTGGAGGGAGAAAGAGTGTTTTTATTATCCTCAGCTTAAATCATGATCATCAAATTGTCTTGGCCAAGGGGGAGCAATATAGATCAAATGGGGCACTGTTGGCAACATAGCTCTCAGAAGCCAGGGCTAGGGCTTCTCCTTTAAGTCCTAGCTCCAAAACTGACTTAGCATGGCTCTGTTTGTGGGGTGCCTTTGATGAACATATCTTCTTTGCCTAAATAGCCACCATCTATACCATGGTGAGAAACCTTCTGTTTTGTCTTCTAGTTTATACCTACTTTTACAAAGGGAAGGAGTATTGGAAGTTTGATAACCAGAGGCTGAGTGTGGAGCCAGGCTACCCCAGGTCAATCCTCAAAGACTGGATGGGCTGTAACCAGAAGGACGTTGAACGAAACAAAGACAGACACCTCCCCCACGACGATGTGGATATTATGGTGACAATAAATGATGTGCCTAGCACTGTAAATGCAATTGCAGTTGTGATCCCTTGCATTTTGTCTCTGTGTATCCTTGTCCTGGTGTACACGATCTTCCAGTTTAAAAACAAAGAGGTGCAGCAAAACGTTGTGTATTACAAAAGACCTGTCCAGGAATGGGTATGACACAGCCAGCTGCACATTTCAACTCATTGCTCCGATGAGGACTACAGACAAAAAAAAATAAAAAAAAAATTGCATTCAAAAGCCTACCAAACAGAACTACTTCGATGACCTACAAATTTTGGACATCCTGGGACAGAAAGAAGCTGAAATACTGGATAAAATACAGGCAGCCTTGCAGTGTGGAGTCTTTTGCCTTCTTACTGCCTCAGTTGTGTGTCAGTCTAGGTGTGCCATTCTCCACAGGCTCACTCTGCAAATGTCAGAGACTTCAAGACAGATTTTCTTCAAACTTTTTCAACTGACCTGGGAAACTTCCCTCAGTGCCCTGCACCAGTGCTCCCTGTTAAACCCAGCATTCTCCAGTGTAGCTAAACCACCCCTCAAGACTCATTTTTTTAATAGCTGTCTCATAAATGGAATAAGATCATGAAATCTATGAACAGGAACACTTCAGTATCATAAGCAGAAGGCATTCTGATGCTGAACCATTCTAAAAGATCTTCTTAGTTTATTACAAAATCCAGGGAATTACCTGGATACGATTTTCCAATACCTGCTGGTCAGAGGTTTTGTACATTCATAATTAATCAACGTTGTCACTCAGCACAGTGCAAGAGGAACCATTAAGCACTCCAAGAGGTAACCAAGTATAGAGCAGAAGCTCAAGAAGCACCAAACCAGACAACATAACATTACCTGGTAACATCAAATCCTAGATTGGGACAATCTGACGACAAAGTAATTGGGTCTAAAGAAACCAGTCATAGGAATGCATGTTTTTGTTTTGGGAGCCATTCATGAAAGGGATATTTAAATATCACATGATGCTGTTTTAAGCTCCCATCAGCCAGAAACAATGAACTGATGGTTTTGAATATAATGAAAAATATATATAGGAGTACACTGCACTCTGCCCCTGTTAAGATGCTGGGAAAAGATGAATTATTGTTATGTGGCATGTGTAACTAGATTGTGGAATTTGTTTGTTGGGTTTAAGGAGAATGGAAATGTTTGTTTGGAGTGAGATCGTCATTTTATTTTGCTGAAATGATCAAGATACAGTAAGAATTAGGCCTGTTTGTAAAACTGAATCCAATCTCTGTAGATGCTACAAATATTGTATGACTTGGAAATCTGGGGGTTTTGTTCACCTCTTCGTATGCAAATATTTGGCAAAGGTCAAGAGAATCATGACATACAGTAGAAGAGTTCATCACTAGCCACATTTGACAAAAGCACAAGATTTAGATAAAGGCTAGATAACTATCTGAACTTTCACTTAGTAACTTAGCACAAGTCTCTTCTTACAACACTGGCTTCTGCTCGTCTCTCTCTTACAGTTGTGAATTGTTCAGGCTGTTGTGTCCTAACCACAAATTTAGTCCATTTTATTGTTGATGCTGATATTCCTACCATAAATAAGAGTGGAAGAAGAATCTCTAGTAATGCAGTGCAATGGTAAAGTCGAGCCCTGTGTCGAAGTGCCATTCTTATAGCACACAAAGTGCTTTGCACACTGACGATGGCCCTTTACCAAGGGGGCAAGATTCAGTGCAATGGAAGCACAAAGCACTGACTGTCCCATTACTGTACAAAAAGTACAGTTCCATAAAAAGTCAGCTATGAAAAAGATCAAAGGATCTTTATTTTCTTGACAAACAATTAATGCTATAAATATACATTATTACAATGATGAGGAATGAAGAACCAGAAAGATTTTTAGCATTCTGAATTTATATCTAGCACTCAAATATTACTATGATGAAAGCTGACAAGACAAATAGATACTTTTAGTGAGGCCCAGTAGGACTACATAATGTGTGGTCTCAAACTGCATTTTGTCCCTTCATTTTCATAGCCAAGCAGTTTATTCTGTTTAAACATAACTGAGAAATAAGCAGATGTGAAACTTTGAATTTTGGTGAAAAAAAAAGTGATAGCGTCTCATGATGGGTGAAGGAGTGCAAAGGACCAAATAAAATTAGAGCTGTTAATTAGACCACCCTCCCCCACATGCTACTCCATACATTGCTATATGTACTATATATGTGGTAGAATGCACACTAGCAATGCCACAGCCACATGGTACGTTGAACTCATCTGTATGTTGCCATCTCTTTGAGCAACTTCCAACAGCCATCATTAAAAACAAACAAAAAAACAACGAAAACCAAAATATACAATCTGGAGAAAATGTCTTTTCTTTTCTTTTTTTTTCTTCTTGTGCCCAAAGAGAGACTTTTGTTTGCTTCAAAACCTTATACAAACCTGAGTAACAAGCTCAGGCTTTTGACACTGTCTCCCATAACATCCTCGTAGGCAAGCTCAGTCAGTGCAGGCTTGATGAGTGGACAGTGAGGTGGGTTGAGAACTAGCTGAATGGCAGAGTTCAGAGGGTTGTGCTCTGTGGTGCGAAGTCTAATTGGAGGTCTGTAGCGAGCAGTGTGCCCCCAGGGGTCAATATTGGGTCCAGTCTTATTCAATGTCTTCGTCAGTGACCTGGATGAAGGGGACAGAGTGCCTCCTCAGCAAGTTTGCTGATGCTACCAAACTGAGAGGAGTGGCTGATGCACCTGAGGGCTGTACTGCCATTCAGAGGGACCTCAACAGGCTGGAGAGATGGGCAGAGGGGAACCTCATGGAGTCCAAAAAGGGGAGTGTAGAGACCTGCACATAGGGAGGAATAATCCCATGCATCAGGACAGGCTGAGACTGACCTGCTGGAGAGCAGCTCTGTGGAGAAGGAGCTGAGAGTCCTGGTAGACAGCAAGTTGACCATGAGCCAGGAATGTGTCCTTGTGGCCAAGAAGGCCAGCGGTATCCTGGGCTACATTGGGAAGAGCATTGCCAGCAGGTCAAGGGAGATAACCTATCCCCTCTACTCAGCCCTAGTGAGGCCATATTTGGAGTACTGGGTCCATTTCTGGGCTTCCCAATACTAGAGACATGGAGCTACTGGAGCAAGTCCAGCAGAGGGCTACTAAGATCATGAAGGAATTGGAGCATCTCTCACATGAGGAAAGGCTGAGAGAGCCAGGAGTCTGCAGCCTGGAGGAGTAAAAATTGTGGGGGGATCTTGTCAATGTATAGTAGTATCTAAAGGGACAGTGTAAAGAGGATGGGGACAGACTTTTCTCAGTGGTGCCCAGTGACAGGAAGAGAAGCAATGGGCACAAACTGAAACACAGGAAGTTCTATCTGAACATAAGAAAAGCTTCCTTCCTGTGAGGGTGGCTGAGCACCGGAACAGGTTGCCCGGAGAGGTTGTAGAGTCTCCCTCTTCAGAAATAGTCAAAAGCCATCTGGACACTATCCGGGCAACATGCTCTAGGTGACCTTGCTTGGGCAGGGAGGTTGGACTAGATATCTCCAGAAGTCCCTTCCAACCTCAACCGTTCTGTGATTCTGTACAGGCAATGGGATAACTGAGTCCTTAGCAAGTTCAGCCGTTTCCTCAGACAGCTACATATTGCCTTGTAGAAGCAGGCATGTCGTTGCCTCCTGGAATGTACTTTCAAAATTCAGTTGCCTTTTCTGTTGCTTCAAAGAACTGGAGAAATAGTTTGGTGGCTTTTGTTTTACAGCTACCTCTTAGCTGGTTCCTGCTGCCCACAGCACAAGTTCAAATCAACTCTACAGTTACCTATGCAGTAGAGCACACTTGCACGTTGGGGCCAACACACCCCAAAGCATCACGATTCACTGCACACACACAACACATCAGAGTAAGACAATCCCTCTAGGGCACTACAGTTATTCATATATTTACATGGTTTTATTTCTGCTGAGAGCACAAAAGGATGCCCATGGGAGGCTGCTGGAGGCAATGCCAAATCAGATTTTAATACTTGAGCATTTTTTTGTAAAAGAAATAGAGACATCTGCTCTGGTGATATCCAGAACAAAGTTTAACTGAGGTATCTTAAAAATAACCATCTCTCCACCCCTCATCCTTCTCTTATATAGCCTGTTACTGTAAAAGTTTGGATGCTGAGTGAGACTTCATACACTTCTCTAACCACTCAGGAAATCTTGCCCCCAAAGTACAGAGATTTAGGAGACCCTATATGCCTAGCAACAGCCTTAAGTATTTTGACCTCCTGAAAAGCCAGTTGCAAAAGAGGTTCATCAAGACACACAAGGGAAGATTTTAAGGGTAGCAGGCTCTGTAAGAGAAGCATGAAATGACATATACATATTGTAAAGGAGGTGTTTGGTTTCAAGGAAAAATTAGACAAGGATAAAATCAAGTTACTCAGGCCAAAAAACTGCCTGTAGATGAGTATAGAGAGAGAACACATATGGGTGTTTAATTTGCTGAGAAACTCAGTCCTCTGTGGTTACTAGTCAAAAAAAAAAAAACAGCAAAAACTAGTAGGAAACACCAGCCAGCCACCCCAATGCCAGTGCTCAAGCCAAACACGAGAATTTGTGGTGGTGGAGATGCAGGTGCGTGCCCTTACTGTACCTGAGGCAATGACTACTATGAGCAGCCAGCTTGCTTAGGGCAGGTACCACCTACCTAAGGACTGAGGGAGCCCAGGAGGGACAAGGCGATTATCACCTCCTGAAAGAACCGGTGGAAGAAGGCAGGTAGGTGAACAGTTGATCCATTAACCCTGCGTACAATCCAGGTCCCTATGTAATCCACTGGCACAGTCCTGGGGTGACTTGAATCAGGACACAAATGTCAGTATTCAGGGGATGGTTCCTTCTATTCCCACGTCTGAGCTCATTGCTGGCATCCTGTCTTACACCACACAAGCACAGCACCAGACTCAGTGGAATCAACTCAATCTGCCTCCCATCAGCTTGGTGAAGGCATCTTCATGGACAGGTGGTCGTGTTCCTTGTCTTTATATCCTGTGCAAAAACACAGTACCGTAACATATTGCCACCCCAGGAGAGTGAGGAACATCAGTGTTATTCAACCCTAGTCATATAAGCAAGAGGTTCTTCTATGGAGTTAAAAGCGTGTTCTTGGCATGATACACATAGCCCTGCGGTGTCTGGCATTTCTACAGCAAGAGGGAAGTCCTGGCACACATTTACCTTGAGCGCAGCAGTTGCAGCCCTTCTGGCTCCTCTAGGGAGCAGCTCACTGTATATCATAATTTGCACTCAACATTCTACATTTTTTCAGTTTTTGGCTATTGTGAATAATTTCAATGAAGCAGGCCCATTTTCCCACATAAATTATAAATATGCTGGAACATACTAATCACCACAGTCAGCACAGAGGTGGTCCTCCACTGTAGCAGGGATCATTTGCTTCTACCTTACAAATTAGTGATTAATCCTTGGTGGGACCTCCCATCTCACTCCATGGGGACTCACTTTTTTGAGAAGTTTCTGCTCAAGAATACTGAGAAAAGCTTTTGGAAATTAAACTACATTAACGCAGCCAAAGCTACACGCCCTACAACTTCTTTACAGAACCTTGAGTTGCAAAACATTCATTTCTTCCTCAAAACACTAAGACAATTCTTCTCCATGCTATTGCATGGAGGCCTAATTCCAACCCTTGCATGTACTTTAAAGCTTATTTGTCCAGCACAGCAGGAATCCATTGCCTGTAGTTCCTCGGTAATTCTTGCAATCCTTCCCAACACATGAAGCCTCACGTTGCCTTGTGCTGCTCAATACTACAGGTGGGTTAACTGTGGTACGTAAGCTATTGCTTTATAGTTCAGCATTTCCATTTTTAAGACCTTTTAGTTTATGGCACTAATACCTGCTCGACAACTTAAGACTTCATCTTATTGACCATTCCAAAACACCTTATATTTGCACTTTGTATCCGTGCTACGTGATACTTGGTGGGAATGGTCTGTGTTGCAACTTTTGTATCCGTACCACCTGCTATTTGGTGAGAATAGTCTAGTGCTGTAACTTTTTAGTGCCTAGAACAATACCGCTGTGTTCAGCGGGATACAAACAAGTAACTAACAAGGTCTTGGAAATCTGTGAGAAAGAACAGCGGCTGGTCACATACAGATTCTGTGGCTTCCAGCCACAAAATCACCATGAGAAGCAGTCAACATGAAGGTCAGAAGCTGAAGAGTAGTGAAATAGCGACCCCCAAAGTCAAATGTGGCCCCCGAAATAAGTCTGCACGCGTGCGCAGTATCGTAGCCCGGTTATGCAACCGGAGCGGAGTTGGGCTAGACTCCCTGCACTTGCTGGCCCCAGGTGCCGGGACTCCCGCCCACCGCAAGTAATCATAAATACTGGAGTTTTCTGAAGGAGGGAGAGGCTGCAACACAACAGAGGACCACGTTGCCTCCTGGGGGACGCCTGAAAAGATTGTGCCTGCCGACTCTCCCTCTCGCCATGCAGACGATCGGGACAAGCATTGAGGTGGTCCTTCTCGAGACTACCATCGGGTCGGTCTGTTTGTAAGTATCTACAAATAAACTGCTTGCTACTGAAGAGTGTTTGTGCGTGTGTGTGTGAGTTTGTGCTGGCTGGCCAAACCGGATGTTTGGCCCCCGGGAATCTAACTAGAACATAAATTGGCGATGAGGATGGGATTCCCAGGGTTTGCAGCATAGTGAGATTGGTGAAGTGCATAGCTGTACCGAGGCCACGCCACCTGCATTGGTGGGACTCAGTCAGTGGGGTGCATAGCTGTACCGAGGCTGCGCCACCTGCATTGGTGGGACTCAGGCAGTGTAATTTCTTGTATTTTGCCCGGGCTTGACATTTTGGTGTGTGCATTGTGGACATAATATTGCTTTGGAGCCAGGTGTCCACTGCTTATCTTTGTTGACGCAGTTATTGTAAAATATATCGTACCGAGACTAGGATTAGACATAAGCCTGCTGGTTCGGGCTGTAGGGGCGAAAGGGATAAAAGACTCAGCCCCATCCCTTGAGCGTCCTGGGTGGACACAAGAGCCATGGGCTACGCTATGGGATAAGTGGGAAACGTGTACGGGTGCTTCTCCGGAGCCATGGATCAGGACAAGCCCCATGGAAGTGTTAAAAGTGCAGGGAAATTTTTGTAGAACCCCCCCCCACACATCACGGACAAGGAGTGATTAAAGCATGCAGGGTGAATGGGGGGAGCCTTCCTGTTTGCCTATAAGGTACTGGAGGGACAAGCTCATGAATTAGCTGAAAAAGCAGGACAGCTAGAACAACAGGTGCATGAGCAGAGGACTGCAAATCTCATGCAGCAACAAGCTTTGTTAATCACAATGAATCTGAAACCAAACAGGGATTAGACCAAGCCTCAGGTCCAGACTGCCGTGTACTACGACATGACCTGCGTCCCTTTGTCTTGTGCACTATTTGGTGGTCAAAAACAAATTTACAACAGATTTGGGCATTGGTGGACACTGGGGCAGAGGTCACTATTATGCACAGCAATCCTGATAAACACAAAGGGACACAGACCCCTGTCTGGGGTCTGGGTGACCAACCCATCATGGGAAAAAATGACTTACTAAGAATGAAAACTGGTGACTGGCTACCTCGCGAATACCGCGTCGTGATTGCTGCGGTAGATGAATATACAATAGGGATGGATATCTTGCGAGGCCAAACATTAGAAATAGATGGATCCCTCTAGGCATTTGGTACCACGCGGTGCCTGCACATCCGTGCTGTCCAAGTGGGAAAGGTCATGGAAGACACACAAATTCCAATTGCTACCGCTGTTGTTAATCAGCGACAGTATCAAATTCCAGGGGGTGATGAAGCTATTCAAGCCACAATTAATGACTTACTACAGGCAGGAGTAGTGCGATACACACATTCTCCATTCAATAGTCCTATCTGACTGGTAAAGAAACCAGATGGCAGTTGCAGAATGACAGTGGACTATTGAGATGTGAATGCAGTCACACCACCGATATCCGCTGCTGTTCCTGAAGTGGCTGCCTTAATACAGCAGATCCAACAGCATGCTGGCACATGGTATGCAGTCACAGATGTGGCCAAAGCTTTCTTTACCATCCCCATTCCAAGGAAAACTCAGGAGCAGTTTGCCTTTACCTGGAATGGTAATCAGTATACTTCCACCAGATTGCCTCAAGGCTACAAACACAGTCCTACCTATTGTCATCAAGTCATCCACCGCACACTCGTAAAAACAGATGTACCTGCCCAGGTACAACTGTTGCAATACATTGATGATATACTAATACAGGGGTTAACACATGAAGAAGTGCAAACAGTCCTGGACATGACTGTTTCGTGCTTACAGGAAGCTGGATGGGAAGTCAATCCAAAGAAAATACAAGGCCCAGCACAGAGTGTCAAATATTTAGGCATCGTGTGGAACCAAGGGAAGCAGCAAATACCAGAGCAGGTTGTTGATACCATTCGGAATTGGCCTGTACCGGCTACCAAACGACAAGTACAACAGTTCATAGGTGCAGTGGGTTTTTGGCAGGCTTATTTACCTGGCCTTGCCATCATCCTGAAGCCCCTGTATCAAGTTTCACGGAAACAGGCTCACTTCCAGTGGGGTGACACTCAGCAACAGGCCTTTGACAAGGTAAAACATCTGATTCAGGAGTATCTTGAATTACATCTCTTAAGGGATGGTCCTCTGGAACTTCATGTAACACTTGAACAGGATGTGGCTCTATGGAGTCTTTGGCAGTTACAGGAAAATAGGCGACGGCTGCTTGGCTTTTGGTCCCGACAGTTGGTTGGAGCAGAGCAGCGTTATACCATATTTGAGAAAGAGTTGCTGGCTGTTCATTGGGCTCTGCTCCACACAGAAGCCAAGACCCTGAATCATGAAGTAATAGTCCATACAGACAGCCCCATGATTGCTTGGGCACTCGCACCCACCACTACGCATAAAATAGGACATGCTCAGGAAGCTACCATTATTAAAATGAAGTGGTATTTGCAGGAGCGGGCGAAGCCAGGGAGCAAAGGAGTACATCAATTACATGAAGCAATCAGTCAAGGGGTACAAGGAGAACCAGGACAACCCATGAATTTAGTCAATTATCAAATTGGCAAATGGGGTAAACCTTATGACAAATTGTCTAACACACAGCGACAACAGGTGTGGTTCACTGATGGTAGTTGTACCGGAAAGGGATGCTGGCGTGCTGTAACATTTAACCCTGCAAGTAATGCATGGCTGGTTGTAGAAGGGCAGGAAGGTAGTAGCCAGTTAGCTGAACTGGTGGCCGCATGGCAAGCTATTGATGTTATGCCCATAAATCACATTTGTTACTTATACACTGACTCATGGGCAGTGGCACAAGGTCTAGTCGATTGGCTAGGTAAGTGGCAGCAAGATCAATGGCTTATTGGCACCAAAGAAGTGTGGGGAAAGCAGTATTGGGAACATATATGGCAGTTATTACAAGAACGAGATGTTTGAGTGTTTCACGTGGACGCCCACACTAAAGAGTCCACAGAAACAGCAAAATGGAATGCACATGTAGACCAATTGGCTCGCATCCACCGCCTCACCATCACAGCCCCAGAGGAAGAGGCGTTAGCAAAGCGGGCTCATGACAAAGCTGGCCACGCAGGGCGAGAAGCTACCGTTGCATGGGGAAAAGCGCGCGGTCTGCTATTGAGCCAAGCGTCAGCGCAGCAAGTCATTGATCAGTGCTCCGTTTGTCAGATGCTGAAGGAACGGAAAGTGTTATCTCAACCATTGGGACAGATCAAGCGAGGAACCACGGTGGGGGGAAGTCTGGCAACTTGATTGTATGGGTCTGTTAAAGGAACATCGACGACAGCGATATGCCTGTGTAGCAGTAGACACCTGTTCTGGGCTGGCTGTCGTCATTCCTAGCCACTATAGTGATGCTTTTACAACTATTCGATGTTTGAATGCCATTGAGATGGCATTGAAATACACTGATATTGAAATACAGTCAGATTGAAATACAATCAGATAACGGTTCGCATTTCAAAAATAAAGCAGTGCAGCAGTGGGCAGAAGAGCAAGGAATTACGTGGACGTGGCACCTCCCTTGTCATCCCCAGGGAGCTGGCTTGGTAGAACGGATAGATGGACTGCGAAGGAGCAGCTCTGGAGATTAGGAGGACGCTCCTTTCAGGGTTGGGTAGACCACCTTCCAGAGGCTGTTTGTATCTTCCCAGTCTTCCCAGTCTTAGTACCACCTGCTCCATGGGTTAATGTGTATTATGTCCACAGCGTAACACCAAGTCAGCCACCATCAACTTGGTTTACAGCAGCTCGCGTCTGGTACCAACCCCCTTACAGCCGGTACCATTTCCGGCAGAAATACTTGCAGCTGATGATTTGCACACGGTAACCATTGTCATTCAGGGTGAGCAACAGTGGAAGCGCGTACCAACTGAGCACCTTCGGCGAAGAGAGTAGTCAGGGACAGAAGAATGTTGTCTTCCCCTCCCCCTCTTATTTTCCCAGGTAAGCCTGGACTGTACCTCAGCCACAACAGAATGTCTGGGTGACTCTAGCCAACATCACGGGACAAGATCACCTGGGCTTAAGTACTGCTACTCTGCAGAACCCGCTCTCTACCTGCTTGGTTGGTGCACCGTTGATGGCAGAAGAATTAACAGCCCTGTGTAATACCACACTCAGCAGCGGCCAGTCTCGTGGTACACAGTGGAACAGCTCCTGGGATGGCTGGCTATCGCGAGCAGACGTATCACCTGCATTACCACCGCAAGAACTGCAGTTGCTAGGGTCTTTGTCCACTACTTATTGTACTATGTTTAACTATACTGAGAAAAATCAGTCTGCAACCTGGTGGGTGAGCAGTACCAAGGCGATTTACAGAAATGCCACTGCTTGATGTAACATCACTACTACCAAGTGGAAAACGTCCTTTAAAATTGCAAGTGCTCAGGCATTAGCTACATTAACTAAACTTGGCTGTTGGTTAAGTAAATTTAATAACGCCACCAGTAGTGCTTTAGCAGGCTTGCTGACTGATGTTGATTCCGTACAATAAGCTACATTGCAGAATCGTGCTGCCATTGATTTTCTTTTGCCAGTCCATGGTCATGGCTGTCAAGATGTTAAAGGTACGTGTTGTATGAATTTAAGTGATCATTCACAATCCATTCATGCAAAGATTCAAGAACTACAACACTTAACCAAGCAACTGCAAGTTAGGGATGAGTGGAATCCTTTTGGAATGTGGACAAGGAGATGGCCTTGGCTACAGAAATTATTGCTTTTTTGCTGCTTACTATTTGTAATTTTCCTTTGTATTTCCTGTTGTATCCCTTGTATGCTATCCTTATTATGTTCTATTACGGACTCCTTTTTACAACACCATGTTGTTCGTGTGGTGGAATATAGACGTGTTGCAACAATGGACCACGCAGTGGCATGTATCCGTGCTACGTGATACTTGATGGGAATGGTCCGTGTTGCAACTTTTGTATCCGCACCACCTGCTATTTGGTGAGAATAGTCTAGTGCTGTAACTTTTTAGTGCCTAGAACAATACCGCTGTGTTCAGCGGGATACAAACAAGTAACTAACAAGGTCATGGAAATCTGTGAGAAAGAACAGCGGTTGGTCACATACAGATTCTGTGGCTTCCAGCCACAGAATCACCATGAGAAGCAGTCAACATGAAGGTCAGAAGCTGAAGAGTAGTGAAATAGCGACCCCCAAAGTCAAATGTGGCCCCCGAAATAAGTCTGCACGCGTGCGCAGTATCGTAGCCCGGTTATGCAACCGGAGCGGAGTTGGGCTAGACTCCCTGCACTTGCTGGCCCCAGGTGCCGGGACTCCCACCTACCGCAAGTAATCATAAATACTGGAGTTTTCCGAAGGAGGGAGAGGCTGCAACACAACAGAGGACCACGTTGCCTCCTGGGGGACGCCCGAAAAGATTGTGCCTGCCGACTCTCCCTCTCGCCATGCAGACGATCGGGACAAGCATTGAGGTGGTCCTTCTCGAGACTACCATCGGGTCGGTCTGTTTGTAAGTATCTACAAATAAACTGCTTGCTACTGAAGAGTGTTTGTGCGTGTGTGTGTGAGTTTGTGCTGGCTGGCCAAACCGGATGTTTGGCCCCCGGGAATCTAACTAGAACACACTTCCACCAGAGAATGCCACTTTTGAGACAAAGCGTATGAAGGGTCAAGTATTGCACATTGCTTTAGTACCTTAACCTGTGTAATGCCAGCCGCCTGCCACTTGCAATTCTCTATTGCTTTTCACTTGCAGCTGCGTAGCCTTAGTTGTCATGGCAGTATTTTCCCCCGGCATTATCTTCATGGCCTTGCCCTGACACTGGTTGTAGGCAGGTTCTCATTGGGAAGCAACTGTCAATAGCATGACAATCACCTCTCCTTTCCCCTAGATTCTTTTGGAGATTTTAGTTTAGAGAAAACCCAAAATTTAATGAGTAACAGAGTAAAATTACCCCACATAAACACAAAGGCTTGGAAACTAGCGGGCAATGCTTGCATCTAATCTACACATAGTAATCACGATGCAGATGCATCATGAATTTACAGATAAAGAAGAAAGCCCAAACAGCATCATTATCTAGTTATCCCAAAGATTAGTTTGCTTTTTTGACTGTTACTGAGTACTAAGCTAATGTTTTCATTCAAATATCTACCTCAAGCTGAAGAATTTGTTCCAAGTGTCCTCAGAGCTTACCACTGTGGGTTTGGAATTTGCATTCTTACCAAAACACGTTTCACATGATGTTTAGCTACACTGAATTGCATTTACCTATCAACTCATCGGTCTGTCCTCATCCTTACTAGATGGAGTAAGTCAGTATGAGCAAGCTTCACCTTGCTATTTCAGTGCCTTTCGTAGGCTGGCACAGTAACACTGAACGTCATGGCTCCCAGCTGAGTTACTGGCGAAATTCCACTGAAAAACCTAACATTTTACTCCTACTTTTGCCCCATCTGTAACCATGTAAAAGGGCTTCCCTCTAATTTCATAGCATCGCCCAGGATCATCAAAAGCCTTTGGTAGAAAATCTGTCAAACGCCTTTTGAAAATTCAGGTAGATCACAGCAGACCTCCACATGCCTGTGCACTCATTCAAATAACTCTGTGGGTCTTGTGGGCCAAGACTTCCCATTAAAAAACCTGGTTTCTACTTTCCCATAACATCACGCATCCATGTTTCCACTAATTCCATTCTTTATTATAATCTCTATTAATTTTCATCGTACATAGGTCCACTTTACTAGTTCTGAATTCCCATACGCATTTTGTTTACAACTGATATCACATTTGTCATCTTCCAATCTTCAAGTATCAATGTAATCTTTACAAGACACCACAGTCAGCAATATCCTCCTTTGCTTTCTTTCTCCAACCCTTTTTGGCATCTCACAATCTCCAACATTGTGCTAGTATCTTTTCTGTTTAAGCACTGAATTGGATTTCAGAGACTGGATTTTTTGTTGTTGTTGTTGTTTACCATTAAGCAATTTTTAACACGTAATACACACCAAGCTCACCATTACAAACTAGCATTCCTGCCTATCGGTTGGAATGAAAAAAAATGCAGTTACAGGAATTGCAGAGGAAGGCCTTAGCTTTATTCCTTTCGCAGCTGTGATGAATACATGCCAGCACTTGTAGCAATGGGGAGACTCTTCAATTTTACGCCCAGTGACACAGTCTGTGAGCAAAGAAAAGCAGCTTCTGGCTCTCAATACTAAGATTTACTGAAAGGAGAAGACCTGGAGTTAGGAACAAGAAAGGCTGTCCAGTCTATCAAGGAGGCCATATCCCCCGCCCCAGCCTCCCCGAATATTAGCCAAATAGTAGCAATGAGAGCTACGGGCTGCTTACAGGCTTCCCCAATGGCAGATCGAAGCGACTTGTCTGGAAACAGCAGACCCAGGCTCCACTGTCATTCCAGACAGACCAGTACTGCAGGGCTGCTATGATTTAAAGAAGATCCTATTGCAGTCCTTATTTAAAGAACATCCTTTAATCACATAAAAACTTGTAAACCCTTCCCTAAACATCGAAAGAGCAAAACCAAAACAAAATTTTAATATTCTACAAAGTCTGAAGGACCAGGACCGAAAAAAGAACACATCCACATTGTATTCAAGACAGTACTCTTCCTCCTCCAAGAAACCCAACTGAGAGTAGAGCAGCTGTGTGGAATCAAGAGAGATGCTCCTACATTCCCCTACAGTGGGAAGCAGAGACATTCCTCTGCCTTCAACACACTTTTAACGGGCAAGCAGAAATGAGAGATTAAGAAACAGCCAGGTTTAAAAGTAAAGGACTATCATATATCTGAATGTAGTATCTAAGGCTCTTTTTTTATCATCACCACTCCCTGATAAGAGCAGATGCTCTGGATTAGCCAGCTCCCAAATCTGAAATGTGTGACAGAATGGAGGAACCAGTTAGAACTGGATTACTTAACTTTTGTCTATATAACTCAAGAGTAGTGCCTTTTTTTTTTTTTTTTTTTTTTTTTTTTGCTGACTTCTACGGATTTTCCAATGTAGGTGGCCAACTCCTGTAGAGTAAGCTTAGGCCTACTGACAGTAGCATGCTTTTCTAGGCTCCCTCTTGCAGATGCCTCAGAAGCAGCACACTGGTCACCAGGCATGTGCAGGCAACAGATCAAAACCCAAAACACACACTGCTATAGAGGCAGTCCACACTTGGTTGCTGTTTTAAGTCCCTGGATTAACTTCCTTGAGAAACTCCATTTGAGCTGATCACTTCTCCCTTTAGAAGTACTCTTTCCCTGCCCCATGGAAAGAGCCACAAGTCAGGGCAAGAGAGCAGCTGATACCTTCTGAATGTTTTTGCGGCAGGCAAACTTAGGACACTTTTGGTATAAAAACAGCAAAGGGCTCTTAAGTCTACCCTGAGCAGAAACTATTCTTTAGCAGAAGTGTGGAAAGAGAAGGCAGTGCTGCATGTGTGCTGAAACAGACTGCTGTGCAAAAGAACACTGATTCATTATTTAAGACAAAATAATCTCTAGTGATCAATACCCCAAAGAGTAAGAGTAAATATTGTCGGCTATTTTGAGGGTCTAGTTCAGCATTACAGAGAGAAAGAGCTCTATTGTTATTAAAGAACAGGAGAGTACCAGCAAAGAGATACAGAGCATTCCTTATTTATAACTTGTACAGGTCATTTGTCAGTTTTGTAATACTTAGTTTACAAAACACCATAAAACTCAGTGTGCAGCCTTTTCCTTGTGCTAGGTGTGCAGCAGAAGGTCTGGACATTTGTACTCCACAGTGCAGCTCGACATTTCATTCCTTAGATGCTGCCGGGAAGGTAGGAACCAACACTTCTCATGTCAAGCTAAAAAGACAAAACAGAAATAAGACTTAGCTCACGAAGTGCCAGAGAGTGCAGAATCCATTTCAAAGTATAGCCAGTTCTCAACCTCTAGTTGCAAAGGACCAGTGGTAATTTCCCTTCCTAGAATAAAAGAGTCTGAAAAGAGAGCACCAGAGCCCATGGCTGCTAACAGCCAGACCTAAGAACCAGACTTTCAAGTTGACTAAGGTGAAAAGTACACTCATTTGCGTCTGAGAAGTTACTAAAAACTCAGAGCAAGTTTAGTAATGGCTCTATATTATGTTCACAGTCATCAAGCTTTTTATACAGGTCCTGTGAAAGGGCAAAGAAACCTTTCAAAGGGTTCTTTTTTCAAAGAATTCCTTATTCTTTCTCTATGCAATAAACTATTCCCATTAATTTTTATGAGAAATGAGAACTCAGTCACTAAGTTGTAGAGGCCTAAGTAGCTCAAGAACATATCTCTAGCATGAAAGCAATGACCCTAGGAGTTACAATCAGTTAAAAGACCAAATAAAGTTTGAAGAGTATATTCAAAGGTATATAAAGGTGCCTTATACAGTTTTTTCCATACCTCACAGAATAGACAGTATCCCATACTAATCCTCATAGAAAACAAAGAAACCTGACTCCCATTAAAAAGGAACTTAGACAAAGCCTTGGACAAAAAGGCTTTTTAAAAATTTCAACTAACCAAGCAACTAAAAAGAAACCCAGCAAAAATGTTCACAGGCAGTAGAAAAGCTCCAAAGTCTTCCTGGCTCCAGATATGGTTCTAGCAAGCATTTGAAGTAAAAGCATTACATGTTAGAACAATCAAAATCCAAGATGTCAAGCAAAGTTGCAAGCACTTTTAACTTTTAGAACAAGATTTCTTTTTCCAGATTTCCATACATGACATAGCTAAGCATATACATAGAAAACAAAGGGAAAACAAATCTTGACATGGATACCATTTCCCACAAAAAAGCACTATGTAATTGTAACAAGACTTTTCCACTAAGCAGGCTTGTAAAGCTTATGCACCAAAAGAGGTTGGAGAAAATAAACCGTTTTGTAACAATGTAATTCTTGTCAATCACTCAACAAAATGAAAGAGTAAGGAAGGGAAAAAAAATAAGAGAGATAGAGTCTTTGAAAACAACTAGTTTTACAGCTACACTGTAGTAGAATCCTGCCTGTTTTGATTTTTCTCATACATTGAGTTGGATCCTCCTTACCTGTCAATCAAGGAATCTCTCATGTTGGTAGCAATGGTACTTGGCTGAGCTTCATTCAGTCTGAAGATACTCTCAATAACGGAGAGTTCAGTACTGGTTGTATCCAACCCACAAAAGGCACACCAGTCATTTACAACCATTCCTGCTGCAATGACTTCACTGCCCCGATTCACTGTTCCCGCCTGGCGAAAACAAACCGTCAGGAGTTACCATGGTACACTGACAGAATGCACTTTGTTATGCTTTCTCATTACAAGTCCTCAGTGAAGGGCATTAAGTCATACTCCTGAAGAGATTAAAGCTTCTGCTATCAATAAAGTTATAAAGATTTTAGATAAAAATTTGGAGATTATCAAAAAGCCTTTAATATCTGGAAAAAAAATGTGTGAAATTCAGCAAAAATAAAACCTCATGAATGAGAAGCATAAATGTATAGCTAGCCCGCAATTCACAAATCCAACTCATAATTAACTAGGTTGTTGCTGTTCAATTTAGCAGGGAAAGTATTTTATGACTGAAGTTTTTAAAAAGCTGCCTTTGGCCAAACCACAGACAACTTCATATTCTGCATGAATGAATCAGCACTACTTGCACAATCCCAACAGAGCAATGTTTCAGGAACAAACTGGACATGCTGTGTAGCTTATTCAAATTCAGAAAGAACAGGGAAAATGTCTTAGAGGAAACACCCCCTTCAAGTCTTCTCCTCATTTCCCACTTGGAACAGCTGCAGAGAAACTGCGGAGAAAATAGTATCAAGTAGCCTATGAGGAAAACAACAACAGCAGGAGCAAAATCACAAAGACATAGAAACATTAAAACTGAAAACTGGGATGGAAGGCAGTGGAAAAAGAAAACACAAACTCTTACCACAAGTGGGACCTGAAGCAATGAAGAGAGTTCATCCTGATCATCAATTGATGTTTTGGGATGTACAAGTCCTCCTTGGTTACTAAAAACACAGTAACTTCCTACCAGCACCTGATCTGCTACCGTTTGTCTGAAAACCTCAACTTTTAGTACATCAGCCAAGATCTCTTCTGTCTCCTACAAAGAGGAAGCAAGAATAAAGTCCTCAGCAAAACAGTATTGTAGAATTAGAAGTCAAGATACTCTTGCACAAAACAATCAGCTTTGAAAACCTGCTCACGCTTGCACAATCCACTGGAATTCAATTGTCATATAAATGCTTAGTCGTCTTCATCAATCCTCACACTTCAGGTATATTTAGCTGGAAAACTAAGTACAGGTCTGCCTTTCCCAAGGAACGCTCTTTTTCCCCCACTCGTTTCTGGAGAATGCTGGCAATACATGAATCATTTCAATATCTGACCCCTGGGCATGCCCTGTGAAACAGTCTTCTTCTGTCCCAGATCCAGGATGCAACTCAATAGTCTCTTTCTGTGCAAGTCTAAGAACCTCCTTCTCCTCCAGATAAAGCTCTACAGGTTTTCACTGTAATTTATTTTTATTTCTTCCTTTCTGGTCATCTTACCTACTTTTTAAATACTATTTAAAACATATATTGCAAAGACCATTGCCTTTTTTCCCTCATTCCTTACATCAATTCCCGTATCTCTGTCACCTTTACTACAAATTGAAAGCAAATAGTCTAATAGTCTATTACTTTCTGTAGTCATACAGCATACACCTCTATAATACTAGCAAACTAGAGTACTGCTCTAATTGCTCTAATAATACTGAGATACCTGCTCTCAAATACAAAGCAGCAGCAATATTCTCTACAGTACTTATGTTCCAAATTGTCTTGGAAGAACCCTCCAGTTTTCCTCCATTCAACTGTTTGTAAACCACCACTTCCCTGTCCTCCTTCAACACTCTGTTGGAAATTTCAAATGAATCAGCAGATCCTTTAACTACTGCTGACCAAGCCCTTTCTTGTGTTCTTTAACTGATTATTTCACACAAGCACACTCCTTTTATTTGCTCAATTTCACACACCCAAAGCAAATCACACCTGACAATACACTGCCACATCCCATCCCTTCCCTTCTACAAACACTGTGTATTATGGCAAGCTGAAAAAGAGGGAATAGACTACACTCAGTGAAGGGTCCACATCTACAAGTAAAAAACTAACTATAAAAAAAGGACACAGATCAACTGGATCTGAGTCATAAATCCAAAATCCAAGTTTGCGATTTCTCTTCTGAGAAGAAAGGAAACATGAGGCAGCACAGCCCTCCTACATGATGAGCACTCTGCTGTTAGCATAATTCCTACAAATTTAGGCTATAGCCTCCAAATCATTTTGAATGCATTTGCTATGAATTTAAAAGCGTTAAGAGCCATTTACCCTGTCAAGATCTGGATGAACAAGAGCTACGTAGTCATTGCAAGTAGTGACATTGCCCAGAGCTGAGAGCCGCTCTTCTACTCGCTGAATTCGTACAGAATCTGGAAGACTATTGCGGATATGTTGAAGCTCTTGGTCTGTAGTACTGCTTGGGACTAACAGTCCATGCCTGTTCCCTGGAAGAACAACAATATCAAAAAGGAATAAAAGAAGTTCTGCATTAGATAAAATAATTTAATAATCACAGGTTTCCACTAGGCTTACTACTTTCCTGAAGTTCACATAATGCTCTGGATTTGTCCTTGCTCTATCCATTCCTCCCATGACCAGAATTCAGCCCAAGGAAAATAATGCTACCACTTAAAAAAGCACCACAATTGAAAAACTAGGATGAAATACAGACTTACCTCAAAGTAGAAATCAGTAAGCAGCAAGTAGCACTACTTTTAATCACTTCTCTTATTCAATAGAACTAGAAGAAGCATAGGGTTCTCACTGAATCACGTTGAGAAAAATCTTCCCTTACAGATACTGACTATCTGGCAGATTGTGTTACTTCAGTATAGCAAAGCAATAAGGTAGGATGAACCAAAAATATTTTTTTTCACAGTAACAAAATGCTAGCCAGAGAGAGGTGAAAAACTTTTCTTTGACTTCACCCTGCACACCGCCAGCACTGGCTGTGAACCATTAACCTCTAGAAAACAGAACAAGCTTTCCCAGTTTGCCGGAAAACAGACTTACAGCTGTCATCAGCCCATCTCCACATACTGAAAGGCAAACTTTCTTTAGGAAGAATATTTGGGTTTTGCAGTTTCACTCCTTTTCCTTACACGCCTTAGAGCCTTAGAAGAAACGTTCCCCTAGAGGAGCAGGCGCTGCCTGCCGCACGCACTGCCAGGATTTTAGCGGGGGTTTAGGGTTTTCACTGGAGCAGAGCGAGCCACGCAGCGCCGGTCACGGCCTCTCTCGCACCGGCGGGCGGCCCGGCCGCGGCACCTACCCACACACATGCGGCCGATGATGCGGCAGCCGGCGATGGAGGCGTGCACCACCGGGATGGTCCCGAAGAGCTCCCCCTCGAAGACGCTGCAAGGAGAAGACGCCATTACGGGGCGGCCGCTGCGCGGGGGGGGAGGCCGCGGGCGCCGCTCGGGCCGCGCCGCTCACCTGTAGAAGTTCTCGGAGCCGCCGATGGCCACGAGGCAGTAGGCGTTGGTGAGCTTGGCGAAGCAGCCCAGCTCGTTGTTGTTCTCGAAGCTGGCGCGCACTGCCATGGTGGCGCCCGAGCCGCGTCCGTCCCCAGCACGCGGCGCCGCCGCTTCCGCTTCCGCCCCTGGGCGTCACTTCCGCTTCCACCGGAAGCCGCGGGACGGAGCGGTCCCCGCCGCCGCGTGCGACCGCAGGGGCGCCGCAGGCGGCTCCGGCCCGGCGGCGGTTTGCGTGGGGCCGCGGCGCGCGTGGGGCCTGGGCCTGCCCCGCGCTGGGTGCGGGCCGGTCTCCGCCGCCGCGCAGGCGTCGCCCCGGCAGCAGCCACCCGCGTGGGCTCGGCCCTGGGCCGCCGCTCTGCCCCCTGCGGGTGCCGGCTGCGCGGAGGCCCAGCCCGCGTGGAGGCCCGAGCCACGCGTGGACGCCGTCTGCCACACGCTGACGTGGCGCCTGCATTGATGGGTGCATACGGCCCCTGTGCCCGGAGACACGGCCCGCTGCCCAGACATCACCCTCGTGGCCGCACCGGGTACGGGCTGGACCCCACCCGTGTGCCCGCACCACGTGTGTGCAGACGCTGCCCGTGTGCGCACAGCGCCCTCCCGGCGTGGCACAGCTCGGCGTAGACAGCTCCTGGCCGCAGGCCCAGGGCAGCAAGAGGCCCTGGCCGAGTTCACCTGCCATCGAAGGAGCCGACACAGTTCTTTCCACCAGACCATCTCCTTTATTTTTAACAAAGTTGCCCTGCTTTTGACCATTTCTTTTGCAGCAAATGGCTACATGGAGAGGAACTGATGAGAGCAAAGAAAACCTGGGTTCATCTTGAAGGCCTCAGTGGTCAAACAGATTACAGTTCGAGCAGAACAACTTTGGGGAAAATAGTCCTTTTCAAAATAGATAAAAGGAAATAGAAGTGTGGATTTTTTTTCTTTTTCTCTCTCTTACCATCATCTTGTAATTAAAATTTTAAATTGTATTTGCTAATCCCATCTGAATCAGTGAATCTGCTCACATAGGAGACTGCAGCATAGCACAGGTACCTTTCAAAAGAAACAAGACTAATTTGCCACCCATGTTTTGACTTCAAGCACCACATGTGATGATTGGTAGGGAAAAACAACCACTAGTAAATGAGATGAAAGGGCATCTCAAGGACTATGAGAACCAAGTCAGAGTTCAAATCGACTGTGTATGTGTTTAGATTTTAACTTGTTGTATTTGGTGATCAGATCCAGCTTACTGTGACCAAGAGTCATTCTCTTCTCAGCCCCGTACACATTGTTCTTTTCCATCAGCATTTCCTCACTGAGTTTATCACAGCAAGGAATTGCCACTTTCTTCTCTTGTTTTAGCTGGTTGTATGGAGATATCAGGTCCAATTTCCCTTCTCCAGGACTCTCTCTTTTTTCCATCGCATAAAATTTGTTTTCATTGTCTGTTATCAGTTCCCTGGAGGTAACAGTGGGCCCTTTCTGGTTCTCACTTCTGCCACTGCTGTTGGCACCCTCCGAACGGGACTGCAAATTCTGCTCCCATCTCAGCGGGGAGTAGAGATTTGGTCTGTGCTGCATGGCTGGGGTGGATTTATTTGGAAGACTGTGATGGGAGTCTGGTGGTTCACCTTGCTGCTTAGAGCAAGTAGGCTTCAGAAAGGTGTCTTCCTTGCCCCTTTCACTAGTACAATCAGGGCTCAAATCTTGTTTTTCCTGCTGTACATTGCAGGTGTAGCTTTTCAGAAAGGGAGACATTTTTATGCTTCTGATGCTTAGATTTGAGAGGGTGCTTGAGGGGCTTGAGGTTTCAGCATCATTTATCCGGGCAGTTTTTAAAAGGGATTCAGCATCCTTTGACGTATTCTGAGAAGAGGGGCATGTCCCAGGATCTGGCACACAAAAGTTCGCCACTGCTTTGGATTCAGCGTACAAGCACCGGAATTCCTTGTCAAAGTCTGCAACAATTTGACCACGGAAATGGGTTGCCAGGCTGGTGTGGACTTGGCTGCAAAGCCAGGTGAAACTGCAAGAAAAGTAAAAAAAGAGAAAGAAAGAAAGAAACACGTATAACACTTGTGAACAGAGTGATGAGATTAACATTGATTATAACGTTTGAATGACTTCTTGCCACTCAATTATGTCATAAAATTAACATTTTCTCTCAAGTATATTTCTGAAATTACATTTGGAGATCGGTATACTCATGGCATAATTAAAAAAAAAAAAAAATACAGCTCCTAAATGATTGTTTAATTGTAGATTAGAGACTGGCATTTTTCAGCTCAGTGATTTAATGAATTGTATTCAAATATGAACAAGAAATACCTGTACATTGACTGTAAGAGTACAGAAACCATTAATACACTAACAGCAGGTTCTTCTTAGCCTTATGAAAGGTGTCAAACAGCAATCAGTCCCTGGCCAAAAGTACAGCGCTGTGTTTCAGTCCTTCCTTCTCTTCTATCAAGACATGCCTATACTTCTTTTCTCTTCCCAGGGCACCTGCTGTTGGTGCATGGCAAGTCCAGTCCGTGCTCTTACAGTACAATGTCTTGGGTTCCCTTTTGGTAGCTTTTTATGCTCCACTTCAAAAAAGAATTAGCTTTTGCCCCAAGTACTCCTGCTGGAAGGATATTACCATCATTTGTTGTTCTCATGGGAAAGAACTTTCCCATGCCAATTACCAATTGCATTTCCAATTGCCAGCTGCATTTTTTTTCCTTATCTATGTAATCTCACTTGTTCTTTGTGACAAAACTGTAACTTAAATAGCTCTCCCCCTGGTATATCTACAGATAGTAACCACATTTCTCCTCCCAGTCTTCATTTTCCTAGATTAAACAGGAAAACTCCTCAGGCTCCTGATCATCCCAGTCACTGGCTTTTTCTTTTATTCTTGCTATAGTGAAATCAGACTAAAAGATTAATTGTGTTAACAAATGAAGTAGAACCTTTGCAGATGGAAGCATATCCTTTTGCAGCCTGGTAGGGCTGCATTATCTGCTCCTGAAGCAAGATACGGACAGAGGCAAAAATACGACAAAATCACAGATGCTACAAGAGAGCAGTCATAATGGGAGACTCCAAATATTCTCAAATAAATAGAGTAAATGTCATTTCAGGACATGACATTGACACTATGTTTTGGGACCCACAGATGTTTATTTCACAAGACAACTATTTGGGAACTTAGAGTAGGAAAAGCAGCCCCTGGGCAGTATGCGGTTATTATGGTTCATGATGTTATTTTGAAGAAAATAGTATACTTACACTCTGCACCCATCCTGCCCCCAAGAGCAACAAAAAATGAAAAAAAATCAATACTGTTCTGCTTAATGTCAAGATAGGGAAATTAAGTTAGAATTAAGGAGAAGTAAAAGACTGAAAAATCCTTTCTGAGTAGAATGAAGACTGTTAAAAAACACCATATTGCAAGCTCAAAGCAAATGCATATAGCTTAAAGGAAGGATATAAGAAAAAAAAAGAGAATAGTTGGGATGGCTAAATGACAGAAGAAGAGAAGTTATTAAAATCAGAAAGCCCATCCTTCAAAAGGCTAGGGCACGCTTTGCAAAAAGCGTAAGAAACAGCTCTCTGGAGCTAACACATACTCCGTATGTAACAGGAGGGTTCAGAGACTTCCTCTGCATCAGTGTTTACTATACAGGAGCTTGGGAACCTGCCCTGAACCTACCTTCATTCAGAACATGAGAGAGGATCTGTCTCAAATTGAAATCTCTGTAGAAGAGATTAGAAAACAAATCAACAAAACAGACAGTAAGAACTTGGCAGGACCAGGAAGCACCACAGGAGTTCAAGAAAGAAATAGATCAATTCATAACTACGATGGGTAATTTCACACTTGAAAGCGCCTTGGTTAGCAGAAGACTAGAAGGTTGCTAATGTGATATAATTTTTTTAATGTTTCAGGTTATTAAGCCTCATAAATGAAACTCTTCTAAAGAATACAATTAGTAAGTATATGGGTAAATATAATAGAAAAGGTGATTTTTGCAGAGGAAAGGCATCTCTCACAAAGCTATACAAGTTACTTGAAGGAAATCCAAGTGCCCAGAGAAGGGAGATTTCATGTAGCCTATATCCACATTGCCAAAGGCAGCTGTCCTGGAGGCATCTAGCCTGGCTCGCACAACAGATGCAGTGGTGGTGTTGCCATCCTCATTGCTTAAAGCTATTCCCCTTCTACACAACAATACTGTGTCCACACATCATAGTGCAGATCTCTGACTCAGTGTCTACTCCACAAGCTTTTTCACCCTTCTGTAGCATGGCACAGCTGGCACACGAGTCTGCGCTATCTGCAGTCGTGCTGGCAGGCTCCATGGGAGAGGGCTGTGCCTTTACGTATGTGGGCAGTCTGTTCAGCAGCCTGCAAGAATATCATGCCTGATATTTCTTCAGCCACTGCATTTTCTGCCAAATAGCCTGTGATGCCTCCTCCAGTCCATTTGTTATTCTGCAAAACTCTCCTGAAGAATGCTCTTCAGGCAAGCCACGTTCATCAGAGGCATCATGCAAAGGCAAGTGGCACAGTAGCTCCAAGAGCTTTGGATAAGTCATCAGCCTGCTGCTGAAGACAGCTCAGGTCAATCATAATGGGTGGAGCAGCTGCCTCAGCTTCCCAGAGAGGAGAGGAAATCTTGGACCTGGAAAACTAGTACCAACTGGTGGCCCTAGGTAATGCTTCCCATCTGGGGTGAGTGGCAGTGCATACAGAGTTATGACACATATGTAAAACATTTGCAGCTCTCTGAAGGAAGCTAGTACCTACCAGCCAGCATCAGCACAATGTCTTCTGAGGGCCCCTACTGATGAGGAAGCTGAGTATCATCACCATCTGGTGTATTAGCAGCTCTTACCCTTATCAATCATGGAGAAACAAGTTTGGGAGTAGCACAGTTATGGCATGTATCTGTGAGGCCATCACAAGACTGTCCATATGTAAGCTCTGCATCACAGACATACCACCTGCAGAAGGGCCATCAAAGGAATTCACTTCACCATGGAACGTTTCCTCAAATTTCAGTGACTACAGCAGCTGCAGAGGGTACCACCCAAAACCCTACAGCACCACTGAAGATAATTTATGGCTGCTGCAGTGGGCATAACACCAGTCTTTGAGAGCTTCTTTTTATACCCTCCTGTCAAGCACTCACCTTCCAGCCATGAGTTTCAATGTATGGAGTCTAATTCTCAGTGTTGAGGCAGCTGCTGCCTGCATGCTTTGACTGTGGGCCCGGGGCTGGTTCAGAACGGCTACAGGGTGCACACACGTATGGCAGTGCTCACTCAAATTTCCCAGGGCCACAGCACACTCAGCAGACTGACCAGCCTCTCCTCCTTTGGAGGAACCTTGCATCCCTCATGCTGTGAGCATCACCACATGAGCTATGAGATGACACTAGCAAGCCATGTGGAGCTAGTCCTCAACTCTCCCAGCCTGGCACCACTGTAGCACTGTAGCAATGCAAGAGGCCATGTCTGCCCTTCTGCTTCAGGCTGGCTCTTACATGGTTTAGCAAGAACATCACAACAGCTGCCCATCAAGACCTCTGGCCTCACTTCCTGCAGCAGACAAACAACAGGTCTTGCTTAGGCCTTCCTTCCCTCCCTGGACCCAATCGCTCATGTGGATGAGAGGGAAGAGTTGAATGCGTCACCTGCATTGCTGTGGGGAGGCAGTACTCAGGTCAGAAACTGTTGTCTCTGCCTCCTCCCAGCACCTTCTGGCCTGAGTACTGCCTCCCCACAGCAATGCAGGAGACACACACAACTTTTCCCTCTCATCCACATGAATTGCCCTTTCCTTTGTAAGGGGAGCATCCTCAGAGCCAGCAATACACTGCCTTGGCCTTATAACTGTCCCCACCACTGAAGACTCTTATGGCTCTTCTCCCAGTCCAAGTGTTACTTTTCCCCAATTTTCCAATCCAGTGGGGACTTGCCCACTCCACATCACAGCAGGCCCTGGAAGGAAGCATCCAGGCTCCCCAAGGACAGCTCTGGGCTTGTGATAAGCACAACTCTCCTTCTGTCCATAACAAAAGTTTTCATGATAGGACGACATGGCCTTGCCAGCCATGGCTATACCCATTACTGCAGCTGCCTCCTCACCCTGTGCCATCAGATGTTCATTCTTAGGCCTTCAGTGAGGCATGGGACAGCAAGAACGAAGCTCTTAGGTCACAGCATGAAACAGGAACACCAGGGACATCATAGGCGTCAGCAATACCTGGCAAGACATAGTACGCAGCCCTGCTGCCCAAACCCAACCTTCTAGAGACAACTGCATAGCCTGCAACAGTGGGCGAGGAGGTCTTGGCCAGATGCCTTTGCAGGCTGTTCCCACAGAAGTGCTTGGACAGGAAGAGCAATGACAGAGGTAGGAAAAGCCAATCATACAAACCAATAAAGGTCTTTTCTTCCTTGAGTAGCATAGAGGAAATAGCTAGGGAATGCTCATTCCCAGGCTCTTCTGGTATAAAGATGAGGCATTAAATGAAATCAACTAGTGACAAATTCAATGCAGACAAGAAGAGGTACTGCCCTGCCCAATACAACAAGCAGGCAGGCTGTGAAAGTCCTCACTGCAGGGCCCTGTGGATGCTAGGGGGTCACATGTGTTCAAAAAGCAATAGGCTTTTTCTGCCAATAATTGTTCCATAACGGACTATTGCTTATGTAGATACCATATCCAGCTCTGGATCACCCTGAAGCACAAATTGCTGGAATCTGGGTAAGTATCTCTGTAGGACAGAGACCATCTCTTTCCCTAACTTGTTCTCAGACACCCCTGAGCAGTAATCTTCCAGGAACACTTGCAGCTCAGCTTTTGGCCAGGAGATGGAGTTGAAACGTCATCTCTGAGGAGGTTGGAAACGTGCTCCCAGAAACCCCACAGTCTCGCTGTTCTCCCAAAATAGACCCATGGCCTGATGCTCCAGCTTGTGTTAAGCACAAGTGATGAGAACACCACGCAGTATTTCAGAGGAAGTGTCAATCTCAAGAGCACTTTTGACAACAGTTCTTCCCTGTGTCCCCGTGGAAAACTGCGATACAGTCTAAGGCTACAGTTCCTCCCATAGCTGTACTGTGCAGGCGACTGGCAGTTAGTCACACTCAACTTCTCTGCCTCAGTTGTTTCCAGTTGATGTGATCCCAGTTCACAAAATAAGATGTTTTACTTTTTTTCAGTAATTTCTATTTTTCAGTTTTATCACTTTTCTATCACTTCAGCTCTCAAGAACTTCTATTTTTCTTTGTAGTATCTGCTACATTGGAAATACCTTCATCTCATTCACTCTGTTACTTTAAAATAGCACCTGAAGAAACATACCGTTTCTTTCAGTCCCCAGAATGATACTAAATAACTAGATATGATTATATTTAGTATTTGGGATTATTCCTTTGTCTGGATTTCTCAACCCTGTTTTCTCGTTTTCTTGGTTAAAAGGAAACATAATGGTAAAGCAGGAAAATTAATGGAAGTATGTAGTCAATAAAGACAGAAAAGTTGAGGAGCCTGAACTATTTGACCTGCAGCTGTTTAAGATAAACCACTGAGCTGGGTTCGCAGATATAGAAAATCCTGCAAAAATATGCCTGATTCATACGAATGGGCAGTAACACATCCAAATGACTTCAGCTTGCCAAGAATATTTTGGGAAATAAAAAGGGCTTTTACAAATATATCAAGGAAAACGTCTACATAGAGAACAACAGCATCAACATGTGGGGCTCAATATGAAAATGTGAATACATACACTTCTCTTGCTGCATGTATGTAATACTGCCTACAGGGCTCATAGAAAAGAAAATCTAGGGGTTAGAGAAATAGCTAGAGATTTCAGGCATGATTTGACCATGTTTTTGAAGAGAAAGGAGTCTTTTCTTACAGCTGAAGAATTAAAAGGCACCTTACTGAATACCTGAATAGTGAAGAACTAAGTTGGAAAATCATCTCCTGCAAGAGAGGCTGTAGACAGACCAGATATCTGGGTTCACTGTTGGTACAGAAGGATGTATTGAAACTCTAGAGAGATTTAGCACCTTGGCTCTCATGCTATCCAATATTTTCACTGGCAATCTAAAGGATGGAACAGTGCATGCTTATTAAACTGGCAAATCGTATCAAACAGAGAGGGACTGCACAGTCTAAAATTTACACTGATTTTGGAAAAAGTTCTGAAAAAATCAGTTGCTGTTTGGTAGGGAAGTATTCAAGGTGAATGTGTTTAGGCAGGCATGATCAGGTGACACAGTCCAGGCTGATCCGATGCTTAGGCAGGATGCCAGCAAAGAATGAAGGGTAAGCTGCTTGCTGGGGTGAAGGATAGCAGAGACATTTGGATCTAATCTGGGGAGCCCTACAGAGAAGACAGTGGTCAATGTCTATATCCCATTGACTCCAAGAGAGACAAGATAGGTTTTGGGAGTAAAATAAAAGCACTTAAGGAGAAGGTTAAAAAAGACCAGGATCTTCTTGATAGCCCTAATAAAATGCTCCTTGTACCATATTTAGAATGGGATGGAGAAGTAAGAAAGAGCATTTCGGTACATGGTTAAGGACACTGTGTTAGGGAAAGGATAGTAGATTCTCTAGGAACAGGAAAACTATAGGTATATAATGTATAGAAAAAGCTGGATTCCATCTTAACCTAAATGAAATCTGGCTGCTGCACATCATAATGCCAAAGATATAGGGGATTTAAATTAGAGTCTGGAAGAAAGTTGTCATGTGTAGAAGACCACACAGTTTGAGATGGCTCACTCTGCCCTAGGGATAAAAACATAAAAAATGTATTCTGACATAAGGACAGGAAGGAAATCAATAAAACTTGAGTAATAAATTAGAAACAATGAAAAGCATCCAGACAAACAGAGTTGCATTTAGAAAGGTTCAGCTGTGAGCAACTGGATCAGATGCAAATGTTTACATGAATCTGTACAAATCTGAGCTAAAAAAGCAAACAGATGTTATGAAATACCTGTGCTGAAATGATGACTCTGACACAGGAGGCATCTCAGAAACTTACTGGACAGAAGAAAATCAAGGAACAGTATAATTGCACAGGTTGCTGCAGCAGTGGCACAACGCAATAAAGAAAAGTAAGTCAGATAACAAAAATCATATATCATCAAATGAAATATGCTCCCTGTGGATTGAAACTCCACTTCCAAATAGGGAAAACATAATATTAGGACTATACTGTGAGCTTGCTGAACAGAGCACTGCTTCGAAATATGACATGCTAAGGAGGAGCTGAGAGGCTATGCAGGCAGAAAGCAGAGGAATAAAAAGAGATTCAGTTATATCCGTGTTGAATAGGGGTCTTGACTAGGAGAGCTGCAGCAACTACATTCAAGACATTATAAATGACTGCTTTTTTGAGAAACTAACCAGAAAACCAACGAAAGGAGAAATAATACTACCAGCTCAGAAAGATTCTTTGTAAAGGCCACTGTGCAAAAATCACCATGATGTACTCATATCAGATATGTCATACCAAATATTCTTTAAGAAGCAAAATAATCCACAATATTTAACTTAAAAGAGAAAGTGAGGAATGCTATTAAAAATAAATTGGAAAGAGTAGCCAAAAAGGTTAAATGCTTGAGGCAGTATGAAGATTGTTTAAAGATGCTATATTAGAAGCTCAGAGCAAATGTACCTATCAAAATAAAGACATTTAAAAGCATCCAAAAAGTCACCATAGTTAAAAGGTACAGTAAAGGAAAATATTAAAGTAAATAGCCTTCAAAAAGTCAGCAATTTTCCAATTATTAACCAGTGAATAACCTATCATTTAAAACTGGACATGGAAGCAGAGGATTGGAAAGTAGTAAATGTGAATCCTTTTAAAGAGCTCCTGGAAAACTACAAACCAGCCAGTCTTATTTCCATACTGAACAAACTGGTAAAAGCAAATAGAGAGTAAAATGATTAGACACATAAATAACTATCATCATGTTGAAGACGCAGCATATTTTTGTGGAAGGAAGCCATGCCTCAAAAGCCTGTTGCAGTACTTTGAAGGAGACAGCAAACACAAAGATACATATGATCTGTTTGCTGTTGGATACTTGGATTTTCAAACAGATTTTTGACAAGATCATTCACCAAGGGCTCTTAAAGAAGTGATTGTGGAGTATAAAGGAAGGTCTTCCCAAAGAATAATAATTTATTAAAGATGGAAGACAACTGCTAGAAATAGTTTTAATTTACCCACATGTACCCACGTAATCCCACAAGTTTTATGTTGGGATCTTTGCAGTTCAACATACTCAAAAAAGATCTGGAAAATGGTAGAAACAGTCAATGTCAGAGATTATACATGAGAAAATTTTCTTGGGTAGTCAAAAGAATGCTGGTTAATAAGAAGTTGCAAGAAGATCTTATGGTACAGAGTGAATGAGAGACAAAATGACAGGCAAAATTCAATGTCAATAAATGCAAACTGATGCAAAATCCCTCTGTCTCTGAAACAATGATGAGCTCTCAGATCATATTAAGAGGTCAACATCACCCTGGATAGTTCAACAAAAGAATCATTTCAGTGTTTAGCATTAGTCAAAAAAGCAGACAGACTAGGAGCTGCCAGAATGTGGGTAGAGAACAAGATAGAAGTCATCATTTTATCCTTATGCTGAGATATAGTGGGTGGGGTATCACTGACCACTTCATGCAGTTCTGGTCAACACTTCTCACAAAAGGTGGAGATAATGATTAAAGGTCTGGAAGTTCTCCTGTATGGGAAATGACTGAACAGCTCAGGATACTTCAGAGTCTTTCCTTCTAGAGAAGAGATGATTCATATGAGGGATTATAAAGAAAGCCGTGAAATCATGGGTGGAGTCCTGAAAGTAAGTAGGGAACAGTGATTTATTCTTCCCAGCTTACGGGATTTGGGGGACATAAAATATAATTATCCAGCAATAGGCTTAATGTAAATACAGTGGATCACTTCTTCACACAAAGTGTAGATTAAACTGTATAACCCATTGCCAGAGGGTACTGCGAAGGCCAAAAATAGAACAACCAAAACCAATTCAACAGGTGGAAGAAAGGTCTTTTAAGGGAAACGGATCATAAAGAAGCACATACCATACAGCCCCAGAGGTCCTGAAACCTCTGATCCTTATGCACAAATTGCTGAACTGTAAAACGTGCTACTGGATAAGAACATTGTTTTGTTCTTACAGTCTGTCCTGTATCATCCCAGGATACTGGATAAATGATCTTTAACTTTGCTCAGTAACTATTTCATTCTTTCAGTCCAGCTTTTCCACCTTCAGGGAGAGCCTATATGGTGCTGAACTCAGAATTGGCAGTTACACTTCAGGAAAGACCCTGCAGTCTAGCAGTTATCTGAAATGATCAGCTCAGTGTGCAGTGGCAGTCAAAAAAGACAATGAAACACTGGCCACCATCAGGAAGGGTGATAATAACAAAGCAGAGAGCATTATTTTGACCCTCTATAAAACCTTGCGGTTTTATCCACAAGCATCCGTATCCTGGGGGCTACGTGCGCTTCTAGTCTCTGCATCTTGAGAAGGACATAGTGGGATTGAAGAGGATACAGAGAAAGATGATTAAAATGATTGAGGGATGGAGCAACTGCCTTATGAATAGAGACTGAAAAGGCCAAGGTCTTCACTTCGGAGAAGAAAAGATGAGGGAAAGAGGATATGATGAAGGTTTGCAAATTCATGAAGGTAGACATACCTTTAGAACAGGTATTAACAATCTGCAGCACAAGAACTACGGACACTCAATGAAACAAGTAGAAGACTGGTTTAAAACAGACAATGAGTTTGGGCAAGTCCATGAACAATAGATCCAAAACAGATACTAAAGGGGACAGGCAGGGATATACTCTCTAAGATCCCCAACGCAATGGTTGTGCATGCTATCAGAGAACAAGGGTACTGGACTGCAGTTAGTATCCAGGTTCCCTGGTCTCCCTAAATAGCATCCCTGCTGCCATTGCTGGAGACAGAACCTAGACTAGGTGGAGCATCATCTGACCTGGCAGGGCATATTATACACTTTTAAGAAATGAAGTGATACTTATAGATAGATGGGTCCAGGAAGTATTAGCGTTGGTAGACAGGCAATTAATGCTATCTGAAAGTGAAGTAGCGAGAGAAAAGCAAGAGGATGGGGTGGAAGGTAAATCACCAAAATGAAAATGACATATGTAAGGGTAAAATTAAGAGAGAGGGCAAGGTATCCTTATCACAGAGAAAAAGAATAAGAGCTGCATTACGCTGTGCTTTAACAAGTATTTTGACAATGAATATCTTCATGGTGTCACCAGTTTTTGTTGCAGTAATTGCTGCTTTTTCTCACCTGTATGTACCAGCAAGAACTTGGTCACAATCAATCAGGGTAAACTTCTCCAGAACTCGGCCTGCAAATTTCTTGCCTGCTTTGCTGTAGTATGTGTCTCCACTCAGATATCTTATGCACACGTTCTGAAATCAAAGAAGGGAGAGTTGGTAAGAGGCTATGCACTGAACTAAACTGGAATATTCCCTTAGGTATCAATGATGGATTATCTCCAGCTGGAGCTCTATTTCTGAAAGTAGGATGCAACAAGGCATGAAGTATTTTCCGGATTTTGCATACTGAAATATTTTGTCACAATGCTGCTTCTGTAAGGTAAAAATACCAGTAAATATTAACAAGTTGTGCTTAGGTGCAAATACTGTTTTGAAAAAAATTAGGAGAATCATAACGTTGTAGATCATTTCTAAAATACACCAGACTATATAATAAGGCTCTCAGTATCTGTCAGGAGCATTTCATAAGATGAGGCATTATTTGCACTATGGCTGGGGCAAGCAGAAGAGGAGAACAGTCACTGGATACCGTTATTGGACTGGTCTAGATGCAGTGCTAAACAAAATGGCTAGTACATAAATAAATGTCCCTAAGGCTGCATCTACACTAGCATACTAGATCATCCTCTACTGCACCTTGAGGCCAGTTCCCGGTCACCTGCACTGCTTAGCACCAGCCTATCAAAAGATGAAGACCAGCAGCAGTGTGCTGTGACCAGACATGCAGTCAGAATGGTCTGCAAGCACGTGGCTGGTGCTGTTCTGTCCCTCTGCAGACAGAGTGCCTGCCAGTGGCTGGCGCATGCTTGGGCAGGCCTTCCTTCCACCACACAGAAGATTTCAGTGTGGCCAGCCATGGCATTTTTCAACAGTCAATGCCAGGATGCAGGCAAAAGACAAACATGAATAGTTGCGATTTGTCTACAAGTATTCTTCTCCACCACCTCCTCCCAAGGAGGATGAACACGTGTGGATTCAAAGGGCCATCCATGTTCAGCCAGGGATGGGCTCACCCAGTCTCTGGCCTCACTTGGGTGCACAGTGCAGAAGTTGTGCTTCAAGGGTGAGGAGCAGGAGGTGGTCAACCTGCTGCATGCAGATCTCAGCTCCATTCTGGCCAGCTTTCCGTTTTGTCACAGTTCTTGCCAGTGGTAGGTGGACTTCTTGGAAACAGCCCAATATCTGCTGGGGAGCTCACTGCAGCAGGGCAGGAAAGGCTTGATTTTTACATCACTCCAAGGAAGTCTCCCTAACTGTGCAATAAACACCATTGCTTGTAGGGCTCCAAAGAAGCAGGAAATCTCATGCGGACCATCAAACCCATGGTCTATCTCTAGCAGTGGTCAGTGGCAACCAAGAAAGTGTAGGAAGAGAGCAATGATTTATGATGCTGCCTGCTAATATTGTTGCAGCCTCTATTTTCTGCTCAGGGGACTTCCCGAGCCTCCTGTGGTTTGTCTGAGTGGTAACCCCCCCCCCCCCCCCGGACCTCTTCTCCAAGTATTTGTCCAGTCTTCTCTTCAGCTCATGAAAGCGTTTAGCAGGGACAGAGCTGAAGCTTCACAACCTTTGCACTGCTATCCTCACTCGTTACCTTCTTGTATCCCAGAACATGTCAGTTGTCACCTAGGGGAAAGAATACACTTTTCTCCTTGAAGACAGTCACCCATTGAAAAAGGTTACTCACAGAGATTGTGCAGTCTCCATCCATGGACAAGACTAGACCAGATAAGGGCCTGAATAACTTTGTATGCTCTCATAGCTGACAGAGCTTTGAGCAGAATGTGTGACTTGATGACCTCCTGAGGTCCCTTCCAACTTGAATTTTCTTATGATCCTATGAAAAGCCACACTAGGTTGCTGAAAAAGAGCAAGACACACTCAATTCTTGGAAAGCTGTTCAACTAATCCTGTTGCCAATCAACATAGTGGGAGCTGTACAACTAATCCTGTTGCTAATGCTGAGGTTTTAGCAATACTAGTTCTCAGCGAGAGGAGCTTTCTATCCCCCCAGGGAAGTTAAAACCTCTCTAAGTAAGGGATATTTCATAGATTTGACTCTGCAGTATTTCTTCATTCCCTCTATTCTTCCAACAGTTGGGTGAGTTTCTGCCACTTTGTTCATTTCCATCCTCTTCTTTCTCTTGTCAATCCAGGCCCTGAACTTCCCAAATAACATGAGAATCCTGAAGTCTTGCAGGAAACCCAGACTGCCATGTATCACTCTCACTTGACTTGGACAGTAGTCTTAGACCCATTAGATGGCTAACTGAAAAATCGAAGTTGAATTTTCACCTGTGATTACTGCCAATGCTTGAAGCACTGCTGCAGGATTTGCTCATACAATGTTCTTAGAAGTAAGATGCTGGAAGATGACTTGCTGCAAATTCTGCACTAAACCCAAAATTGTCACCAGTTATCCAATGGAGATTTACTATGACATCTGGTCTCAACTGAAAGCCAGGAATAAAATATGTATACTCATTCCATTTAGATGTGAATATCAAGTACATATGCTAATGTTACTTGACATGCATCAGCCTAAAAGGCACCTCACATCATTGAAAACTATGGAGAGTCACTGAGTGGGGGAGGGAAGTGTTAATTAGTCATTCAAACACAAGAGAGAACATCAGGTCTACCAAGGAGACATAGACATCTCCATGGATATAAACCAATGGTAATTTTCATTAAAAACAATGACCAGGCTCTTGGATAAGAAGCAAATAAAATAAATTTTGGAGCAACGAGATTTATCTGGATCCACAAGTTGACTTCACAGATGCAGTTATTTATGAAAGCAAACGTGCTCCAGCATGAAATGGTTCTCTCTAACAGTTGTCAGCTGAAAAGGCAAGATGAAATATGTCTGGCTTGTGAGAAACAAGAAAGGACAGAGTGTCACCAACCTGAGAGAAGAAGACTCTAAATTAAATCTTGTGTAGACAGGGTAAGAGTGAGGAGAAATTAAGACATTTGTAACTGTATCTATATTGACTGCTGTAAAACATTATTTTTGCATGTTTCCATAGCCCGTTTTTAATTAAGAATAGTTTTCAGATAACTGAATAGCCTCCAAGCATCTCCAGCCAAGAAGAGGGGAAATCTATGAACCGGGTGGCTGAAGAGTATCAACCCCATGACTCCAGGGAATCCTATTCACCTAGAGGAGGAGCACAAGCAGGTGTACTGGCCTCGCAGGACTCACAAATGATATCAAAAGACATCTCCCATTGGTAGGTGGTAGCCAGAAGGCTATATCATGGTCAGCAAGATACTGGGGTGCATTTTTGAGCCAAGGAGTTCCCAAGGGAGCTTGTCACACTGACACATTAGTTTTTATTATTTGCCTTCTCTGGGCACCTCACTGAGTGGGGAACCAGGCTCTTCACAAATCCCTCACAAACCCAGGTCATAGGCTGAATCACAAGCCTAAAAGCAGATCCTACAATGACAATTTTAATACTTGGTTTCACTCTGAGGCTGTGCACCAGGTCCAGGAGGGAAATGATAGGAAATGGTTTTGCATCAGGACTTCACAAGGCACTCTCTGCTTCCCTTCCCCACACAATTATCTCACTACAGCAGCTCTGATCAGAATCTAAAGTTAAGCTGAGGGATCTAAATTAAGAGCAGTTTAAGTCCTTAAATTCAGTGTCATCGGGCAGGGACAGAGAAGGGACAAGGAAAGGAGATGGTACAGGTCCACATGAGCAGAATTTTCCTGGTCTACCTCTGTCTGTCTATCTGCACCAGCCCAGCAAAGCTTTCATTAAGGCTTTATCATATTTGTCTTGACCTCACACTGATCGAGTGTAAAACTAGAATGAGGTCCACAAAACACCAAGACACAGGACTAGAAGGGCTCTTCTCCCTCCTCTGTGTTTTGAGACAGAGCTTGACTTCGTAGATTGAACAACCATGCTCCCTTAGCCTGGAACGGTGGGACAAGGTGGAGCAAGTGGTCCTAGGGACCAGGTAGAGGGAAGCAGCATTTTTTTTTTTTTTTTTTACTAGTTCCAAGATTTAGTTACCGCACCCAAAGTGTGACTGAAAACTTACTGGGAAGTCGTCTTGAGTCAGAGCCATTTTACTGCACATTTCCACAAAATGCTTCAAGTATTCTTCATCCAGGATCAGGTACACAGGGACATGCCGTCTGTTTGAGGCCTCCAGCAGGTCACATAGTATTTCCATGTCTGTAAACAGATCCATCACAATTGCTATCACCTAGCCAGGAGAAAAGGGGTAGGGGAGTGGATGGAAAAAAGACTGTTGAAATCACATGACCAAGTGGATTCTGCTACAAACTGCGAATTAAGTAAGTTTTCAAACCTCCAGAGTCTCAGGGCAAGTACAGTCAAGAGTGGTGATTGCATCTGCACCATTGTGTCCTTATCCCACCATGGTAGATAAAATCACTCTTAATAACTATGGAGACATTCCCCTCCCTGCCACCTCCTGTCTCATCAATCTGTCATTCACAGAAAGAAACAGCAGAAAATGTAAAGCATGTGCACAGACTCTGAAAATCATTGCCGCAACAAGTACGTATTGCCTTAAGTAATTACACAAAATACAAACAGAAAAGCCTGAGACTGACCAAAATCAAGATTCAACTGGTATAAGAGTGACTCGATGGATGACTGGCATATGGGTACTATTTCTTCAGGAAGGACACGCTGTCAGGTAAGGGAAGAGATATCTCAATCTAGTATTACCTGTCCTTTTTCCAAGATTACACCCTAGTGGAAACTACACTTAATCATTGAATAACACAGGCAGTAAGGGACCTCTGGAGGTCATCTGGCTCCCCTATATCCACCTGCTCAAAGCAGGGCCAACATCACAGTTATATCCAACTTCAAAGTTGTACCAGGCTACTCAGTGCCTTCTCCAGCTAAGTTTTAAATATATCAGCTGATTCTGGCTAACTTGTCCATCAGGACCCCAGGGCCCCTTCCACAAGCTGCTTTCTAGGCAGTTGCCCCCAGCATGTCCTGCTCCTTGGATTATTCTTTCCCAGAGCCAGGACTGTGCATTTGTCTTTGTAGAAATTATTGCCTGTTCACAACTTGATATTGCCAAAACTTGCTCAGGTTGCACTCCAACCCATCATCCAGGTCATTAATAAAGATGTTAAACAGTATTGGTATGCATATTGACCCCTGGGGGACACCACTAGTTCAAGTTTGAACCTCTGATCACTGCACTTTTTAATCCAGTGATCTAGTCAGTTTTTATACCCACCTTGCAGTCTACCTGTCCAAACTGTATCTTACCAATCTGACTATAAGAAGTCTATGGAAGACCATGTCAAAATCCTTGCTAAAGTCAAGGTAAACAAAGTCTACTGCTCTCCCCTCATGCACGCAGCCAGCCATCTCACCACAAAGGCTCTCAGTTTGGATAGGCACAATCTGCCATTCATAATTCCATGCTGGCTTTCACAGACATCTTTTTATTCTTCATGTGCCTGGATATAACTTACTGAGGTGAAGCTGACTGACCTGTAGCTCCTCAGTCTCTCCTTCTTGCCCCTTTTGAAGATGGGTCTGATATTTGCCTTTTCCAGTTATGAGTAACACCCTTCCCCAATTGCCAAGATCTTTCAAGGATAATAGAAGCAGCTTTGCAATGACATCAGCCAGCTAAAAGAATTTGCCTCATAAATAAAGTGGAAGAGAACATAGCCCTCATTGTGTTGGGGATGGCCCATAGATCAGCAGATCACAAAGATCAAATAGACGAAATCTATTATGGGCAATGGGCTGTGTTATCCGGAGCTCAGGCTTTTGCAGGAAGGAGGAATCTTTACCTGTCCAGTCATCTTTTGGCAAAGAAACATAGCAGGACAAAGATGCCTCTCAAACCCTTAGAATGCAACAGTGGCAGCTTTTCATACAAAGGACGAAGAAATAACTAATGTGAGAGCTCTTCTCAGCTTGACTCTGTCCATAAAAAGCACACATGAAAAAAACGATAGCCCAAAACTCGTACAGAGCCCCAGGCAAGTCCCTCTCAGCCACACTTGCCTCACAATATCCCGGCTCATCTGAGGCTTAGTCCTGGGACAGACTTGGCCCTAGGGACAATCTAAACTTGACTTGAAAAGTCAATACAATAAAGGAGTTCAAGACGGAATGAAGCTCCTTCAGCTCCAGACTCTCAAGGCTCAGCTCTGCGATGCATGCCGGGTGTGCACAAAAGAAATACATCAGTGGACTTGCCTCCACCTGTGCTTACAGGCTTTGGCAGAGTGTGAGGCTGCTGTTTGTCCAAAAAAGGCACAGCTGGTCCCTCGTGCTCACTGTGGGAGGGATGAGGCCAAGCTGGCACTAGCATGGCTGCATAAGGCAGACCAGGCAACAAAGTCATCCGTGGCGTCCCACGTCCCAGGCTGTGACACAGCTTGCGACCAGGCAGATCTGCATCTCCTGGCAACCTTGTGCAGCTTTCTGGCATTGGCACCAGAACAGGTGCCCCAGGCAGCAGGACTCTGGCTTGTGCAAGATGGGTGGAACCCTGTGCGATAGTCAGACTCATGTTTTCCAAAGCAGGTCTTTGCTTAGCATCAGGAGGTGAAACAAGCTCTGGGTCTGTTGATGGTCTCTTCACATGTAGTCCCTTCACAAGGAGGGATTTGGGTAGGGTTGCTGCTGCTGAGGCAAGGAAGTGGGAAGGCTGGCAGCCTTGCATGAACTGCGGTTTGCAACGAAGGGCACTGTGGTGGGGTGAGAGGGCAGAATGTGTCCTGTCATGGCCTCATGCACTGGAGGAGCAGACACCCTTGCTAGGACACTCCTACAGGTTGGGGGGGGGTCTTATACTAAGCCTGTGTGCTGTAGGAATGCCATAACGGCCAGTCAAATTAACATGTCCTCTTGGTAAATAAAGCAGGCAGCTCTTACAGTAACTCCAGCTGGACCCAAAGCCAAGAGACCCTGGAAACCTTCCCCTTGAAAGCTCCCAAGAAGGCAATATTGTTGCAAAAGCAAGGTCTAAGATGTCAAGGATAATTTTGAACAGATCTGTACAGCACTAGAAGTTAAGTAACTAAATACCATTTCCAGCTCAGGCTCCTGACAACTCATCTCATGTTTAAAAAGCCTTAGGCATTTAAGTCAATTTGGCCTTATAAACATGAGCAAAGTATGTCCAGCACTTTCAGCCCCTTGATCTTAGTGATGGGATATACATGCTCGGGCTGACTCAGAGCCTCCCTATTTATCATCCTGTGCTCACCAAGATTATCATGGCCTCCAAGCCCACAGCCAGTCTTGGCAGCCAGGACACCAGCTCCCCCATAGGCTCTAAAAAATTCACACCTTGCTATTGCAGGGTTAAATCATGACATTTCTGAATCCACTTCTGGAAACTCACAATTCAGCAATTACTGCAGTCATCACTTTGGGAATTACAGCACTTACCAGCATCCCATTGGGGCTGCCATCTGTCTAGTTTTTAACCAGCACAGCAGGTTTTACTGGTATTTGCCAATAGCAATGTGGTTTGGGTCATTACTGTAGTGTTGCCATTTGAAGCAATACATTGCTTCCTTGAGGACTATCAAAGACCTTCTACCATCGCATATAAACACAGATAGGCAGTCAGTGCCAGAGTTGCACAAGAGGGGGGAAAAAAGTAGTATGAACAGTTCAAAATAGCTTGGAGCTCATTCAATACAACTAATATTATAATAATATTAACAAATGAAGGTTAAGGTGTGGCTGTGCTGCATCTTCTTACGTCTGCAAAAAGAAAAGCTCAAGTCTGAAAATGTATCTTCAAAGACAGCTGGTTAAATACAGTAAAGTATAAAGACGAACCACACCAGCAAAAGGCATCAATAAACAAATGCCCATTTTGATGATTTATCAGTATAAATATGCTGTTGCGAAATACATCAGTTGATGATGTTCAGTATGACAGTACAAGAGAAAACAGCAAACAACATTTCAAGATGCATACCTTCCTGTCTACAGGACCCAGGAGAAGCATTTGGGGATCTCAGTAACTTTTCTAGATCCCACTGGCACTCTATCCTGCTTTAATTTTAGCTGTAAGCACATAGGAGAAGAAACATATAGGAGGGATGCAGGGAGAATTTGAAGTCTAGTGCAGAAAGCATCTGAACCATTGCACCGCAAAAACTGCAGTTCAAAAGTGAAAAGCAAGTGGTTCTCCATCGAGTTGCTACCGCCACTTCAGACAAAAGATGTTTTTAGCTCTGGTTCTCTTTTGACATTAAAAACCGTACAAGTAATATTCTTTTCAATGTTCTGAGAAGCAAAATGACTCAGTGAACTACTTAAAGATGTGTAACTGAGGCCGTGACTGAGCGAGAACTGCTGTCATACATTGAGTTAATGATGGGAAGCGTTGGCCAGATCTGCTAAATCAGAAGTCAGTAAAACATCAGTAATGAACCAATAAGATGGTTTAAAGGTTGTTATCCCATTTTACACAACACAGTTAAAAATGCTGTAAGAAAATCCCCAGCTTAACCATAAAGGGTTGAAGATTCTCCATGCTTTCTCAAGCCAAGTGAAAGAGTGAAAATGCTCAAAACGTACAAGAAAGCTCCTCTGTGTGTGCTTACTGCCTCGGCAACCTCTTTGCAGCTGTTGGCAAGTTTGTATGAATGGAGAAAGCAGTAAGATATTTTTAATGCGGTTTGAAGAATCAGGTGCAACAGGCTGATTAAAACTTCATCAGAGATCCAGGACATGAGCTAAGTGACAAGGAGACATTTCCTCAGGAATCATTTACTTTGTGCATTTCACCATGACTCTGCCTTAATCCCTGTTTCTGAAAATGACGCAACGAGTGTCACAGGACTTTTCAGATTGTCTAGGATGTCATAAATCAGATGCTTGCAAGGACAAAGAAAGATTTTTGTGGTTTACTTCCTAAACAAAACTTCCCATATTTGTCTACAAAGGTGCATTCAGGTATTAAGCAACAGCTGCTTACAACTGGGCAATAGCTTATGTCACAAAATGGTCTTCTTTTGGTTAAAAAAAAAGAAGGATCTCCATTTACCCCATTGTCACGCCTGGCTTTCAATGATATGTGGTTGTTCGATGATGTTATGAAGCTGCACAGCAATCCGAGCTGCTGCATGGCCCCAGTTTGATCTGCTGGGGACAACATAACTGTGTTTCTCAATATTGCAGATGGTGATAGAACATAATGCTTTTGTTCGATCTGCCTGGAAATGGCTTGTGTTTTTGACACAGCTGAAGTCCGGGCTTAGCAATTCTTTAGTCTTTTTCTGTGCTCTGTAGTAATGGTTTTAAGGAGTGAGTGTCAAGTCAAATAAGGAACTACTAGAGTGATAAGAGAAATTGCCTGGGAGCTGACTGATTAAAAGTGAACTTTGCACTAAAAGTTAACTAAATATCCCTATGCTATTGAAATAGCACAAAAGAAAATGAATGTGGAAAGCATGGAAAGAACCATAAAGAGGACAAAGGCAATAAAAGCTGAAACTGTATCTCAGATACATTTATCTGAGTTGCTGCTCTAGTACATAGTATAATGACAATGTAAAAAGAAACAAAAAGTAAGGAGCATAATTTAGTGAGCAAATGCATAGATTTCACATCAAGATTGTGCTTGATAGGCAAATATTGTCATTGTCCAGTCTTTAAGATGTCTGAAATCTGGCAATCCACACCCAGCAGAAACTGCATGGGCTCATCTTATTCAGTCTCAAAGAGCCACAGACATCAAGGCTAGAAGTTACTTCAAACCACAGGCAGGGACATTCAGTCCCACATACTCAAAGTTTACTCAGATCCTATGTTTTCCTACAGCAGCTCACCAGTGCAATCCTCTTGTCCTACTTAACATCAAGTCCATGGGTCAAGACAAGCCTTGGCCTTGCAAACTCCCTGGTAGAGGGCAGAATGGGCCTGATGGTGCGTGCTTGCTTGGCTTAGGACAGCTAAGCATTAACACTGCACACCCTGCTACTTGCTCTGGGCCTTGGTACCATGCTCTGCAAATATAGATGCAGAGCGCCGTTAAGGGCACTGTCCATATGACGTGAAATCCCAGGTGGAAAGAAGTTACAAGAACAGAAAGGAGCAGGAACAGTTACAGATCTGCTAGAAAAGCAACAATCACATCATGCCAGAGATCTAGACAGCAACAACAGCTTGGTACTGTCGTGGGAACGGCAACCAAGACGCAGGTGCTGTGGTACACAACCCCATTCAAGGGACACAGCTCTATACATACCATCCGGGCCTGGCTGATCATGGACCGAACCAAATCCTTAATGCTGTTAGCCTTGTTTCTTTGAAAAACCACACTGGCTTTAGTCTGGCCTGATGTTGTGAAGAACGGCATCCCTGGCCACCCCAGCTCCAGTTCTGGGGGGTGCACATCAGACATAAGTGGAAAGTAGGTGCCGGATGTTAGCTCAGAGTAGAGGGAGGACCTGTCTCCAGGGTCCATGTCAGCAGAGTTGTCCTCTTTGTCTTTCAAGGCACTGGGTTCTGGAAAGCTTTGGCTTCTCTGGTTGTTCATATATTCCATGTCCAGGGTGGAAAGAAAAGGCAGCTCCCGTTCCTCAGTAATGGCACACAGGTAGCCATGCTCCCCCTGCTCAAGAAAGGCATCTACAGCGAGTCTAGCTGTTTCACTATGCTGAAGCACCAGCGGAGTGGTGGGCTCTCTCCACCATGGCTTCTTCAGCTGCTCTAGACGGCTCTTCAGTGGCCCAGACTCCCCTTGCTGGCCCCCATAGCTGCGGTAGAACTGGGGCCTTGCTTCTACTGCTAGGTAGTTGAACATTACCAGAGCTGTTGATGCTAAGCAGTGCCTCTCCAGCAGGATTAGTCCTCTGGCAGATTCCAAGTCTTTCCTGACCTCCTCTCACTCTCCTGAGCTGCCTCCCAACAGGTTCCTTCAGAATTCAACGTGAGCTCCACTCCTCCGCTTGGGAGTTAATCATCAGGTACCACCTCCCACTCTGGGGGAGGAGCTGGCTTTCCCCAGCTCTCTCACTCAGCTTTACCGGGCACACTCCTGACATTCAGTGCTTAAAGTAACCCTTTTTCAATGGGAGGGAGATCAGCTCTTCAATCTGCTCCTTCCCTTTCCCTATAACTGATTCATGCACTGCCCTTCCCTTCACTCCTGTGACGTTCCCACCTTCGGACAAGCAGGCTCTAACCTGTCTTGTCCCTCATTGTGCTCACAGTGGAAACGCAGATGTTGCAACTTGTTCCTGCTTGAAATCTGTTCCAAATCAAACATGCTTCTCAGTGGCAGTTATAAGGAAATACAAATATCCTGAGCAGGTAACGAAACCAGGCCAAGAAACTCATTCATTCCTGAAACGCAGCTACTGGTTCCTGCTCAGCATTTCCTGCTGTGGGATTTGTCACACTAGCACCCAGCAGAGAAGCCAAAACAGCATCTTTTTTTTTTGGTATCACAAGGCCACAGCATCTGTATGGAGCATGGGAATCTTAGCACAGCACACATCACTAAATACCACACACTTCAAGAGCAATAGCTCTATGGTCTCTTAGCATCTCCCTGGAAATTCTTCAAGGAAGGGAACATCCAAACACAGGAGTTTGGTACACTGTGAATGATAACACTGTCCATGGGCTGAGTATTTAGTGGATTAGTTAATTCCAGTTATCTAAAAGTATTATGGAATTATTTTTGGAGAAAGACTACAGGCAGACTCTAATAGATAAAACACTGTGTTAGGAATGCATTCAGTATTCACACAGTGCAAGAAAAATACTGCAAAGGAGGCACATAGAAGTCCCCAGACTGCAATCTGGACCTCCTCCATTCCATTTATTTCACTTACCCTGCAGCTACTAAACTCCATAGATGCTAACCAGAAAAAATTTAAAGCATAGCATGAAGAACTGGCTGCATAGTTGATGTAAACAGCTAGCCTTTTATTTACAAGTTACACAACCCTCATAGATTAAATTATCCAGGCTAAATTAAGCTGTCTCAAAGCTTAACGTCTAACAATCATCAGGCAATAGTCAATGGAGAGAGACAGCCATGCCCTAAGTGTGAACCAGTATATTCAAACCCTGAGTTTTAGGACAGCTGGGATGAATCACATCCTCAAGGTACTCTCACTCTCCATCAGATGCAGATAGATGATTTATTTAGATTAGCTGTTTAGTCTTTAGATTGCTGAAATTAGAATGAAGACTCTTACCGGGATTGTGCAAACATAAAGAACAGAAGCCAATATATATTTAATCAGAAGATTTAACTAACCTGCCAGAGCTGTGCTGCAATGAAGGCAGCAGAGAGCAGGTGCAGAGTTAGGTGCCACAGACAATAGATATGGGACAAAATTATAATAATGCTATTGGCAGAGAAGTTTCATAGGTGCAAATAAGTGTTGGAGCAGCCTAAAGAAAAACGTAACTTAAAATGATGAGATGAATAACCAAACAGAATGTAAGGAGGTTTGAGAAAAATCAATGTTGAGAGTTAAGGGAAGGGGATGTAATGTAGATATGATGGGCCTTTCTCTAGAGCCGCTTTCCTAGGGTGCTGCGTATTAACATCACCCTTCTTTTTGCCCTCCTGAAGAGCTAAAAAGACTGTAAATTTAAAGGAAGTCATCAGATGTGTTTTCTGGCAGATATATCACTGCTTCTGATTCTGGTACAGTAAAGGGATTTCAACTCTTTCTCCAGCTGGTGTTCGGTAGGGATCTCCTTTCCCTGCAGTAATTTCTCATAGACCTCAACACATGAAAGCACCCACCATGCAAATGTCTCCAGCCAGGCTTGTCAGCCTGGCTTTCTTCAGGGTCAGTGAGGAGAGGAGAGATTGTTAGAGTGTCAGTTACTTCACCCTAAAGCAGACATCTGAAACAGGACAGGTGAATTGTGCCATGAAAGTACCTACCTTTGTCCACTGAGTATAAGGAGAGAGAGCACAGGCTGCCAAAGTCAGTGATATAGCTTTACTGTGGAGACACTTAAAATTAGATGTGAGATATCCCGTCCCTACCATCTGGCAAAGAGATAAATGTCTATAGTTGGCACTCTTCTGTCTGATGGCCAACAGAGGATGTGGGAATCACATCAGCCAATTTTTGCCAGCTAGAACTTAGGATCTTTACTAAAAGTGTTGCCTACACATCTTCTATAATCAACAGGGAAAGATGAGGGAAAACGCCCTTCTGGCAAAACACACGCTGAATCCCACTCCTAAGTGAACATCCCTAGGCAACTATGTTCTAGCTGATACCCAAGTTCAGTTGGGATTCAGAAATTAGTCAGTGCTTCATCCATATGCCTCACTACAGATATTCTTGGAGTTCACCAAGCACAAATTCCTTGACTGATTTTCCCACAAAATGTCTGCTGCTTCCTCTCTGAGCACAGATGCAACGGAGCCTGCAACCTCTCTTCATAACCATGCGGTTCTTGGAGAGCACTCACCTGGAACAGGGGAGCTGGATGTGCTTTTTCTCCCTTTTCATTTTCAGCACTTAAATCCACATTTCCCACCACACATCATGGTGCTCAAATGTACTTATCAATAGGCTTTTCTGGACAGCATCTCCATAAAAATGTTCCACTCTGCAGACAGTAATTCCAGATTCACTGGCCAGATGGAAGCAGCAAGAGTGAATGGTTTTGTTCTAACAACTAGAACATGCAGCTAGTTGGGAAAAGCCTGCGTATTAATTACTGCACTGAGATCTGTGTCAATACTGAACTCACCAACAGCACAGCACAAAGACAAATGTCTCAGTTTTTCATCCGAGATTCCTGATCATGGCACTACAGAATCACTCTTTTTCTAAACACAGCTGCAGCACATGAGCTCCTTGATTCACTTTTTTTCCACTTATATGTTATGGCTCTTCCAAATCAAGGGAGATTTGCACCTATTCAGCTGAAGGACAGGGTTCAACACTAGCTAGCAGCTATAGGGCAAATGATCTAACAGCTAGTGATGGCAGGGAACGCAGACATTCCTACCTCCTCCACTAGCTTCCTGCTCAGTGCCATGCCCAGCATACATATTCTTGCTGATCTGAGATCTGTATGCTGATCTGAGATCTGTATGGCCAGTGCCACAAGGCCCAGTGCATGGCCACAAAGTCATTCTGTGTCCCTTCAGAGTCCAACCTGAGCTGCTCAGGATACTGATTCGCAACTGTTGGCAAAACAGAGCTATCACCCAATACAGCTGCCCATCATTTTTGCTGGTGCCTGTTCAAACACAGGCTGGTGCCTTTCCCACCCCAGGATTCAGACACATCAACAGTCACATGGACGTTTCAATTCCAACACACTCTTTTTAATTTATAACTCCACAGTTCTTCCATCAGTTCTTGGAATACCCTACCTGACCAACGTGGTGTTACCATTTGTATCAGGGCACAAGGAAGTGCATTTTAAATATCAATTAAATACTCACTAGAGTGAGTGCTGTGCCAGTAGTGGTCACCTTTATAGAAATCTGATTTTATAGCTAGAGGGGAGCTAAAAGGCATCATAAGATGAGAATAAGATGAGAACAATTCCAGGTAATTTCATCTATGCCTGTAGAGCCTGGGTGGATGTCAGTTCTTGCTGTACCTTGAGATCCCTCCTTAAGGAAGCAAACAAAGCTTTGGACAACACAGGAATTTATCATGTAGGTTTTGTTAATATTTCTCACTTGCCACTCAAGGTTTGTTCAATGGCCCTGCAGAACATGTAAGGTCTTCTGTGAGCTCAGAGCTAGGGAAAAAGGTTATATATAGCCCTTGAAAAAGTTGGAGGCTCATCAGAGGGACCACAACCTGCCTCTTCTCCACGCTGTTGTTCTGTAAGTGCCAACAGGTGGGGGCCTACATGTGAACAGAGCTCCAGATGAAAAAAAGCACTTCCAGCCATCTCTTCCTTCTCTCCTTGCAAAGGAGACACACAGAAATGATACTGGTAATTGTAAAATCAGTGGATATAGTTACAGACAGGAAGAGGGTATGAAATGAAGGATGTGGGACAATGAGCAAATCCATGGAGGATGCCCTGTTTTGACAGGATGTGGAGTAGCCCAGGAGGCTAGCAGGTGGGATGAGGAATGAACGTGATCCTTGCTCATTCCTTTAGTAAGTGATGTAACCGTTAATGAAAACTTTGCATTTGCAAGACTCCTTGCTTCCTTAATAAGCATGTAGGAGCCCTTACCTTCTTGGGACAGCTGCACTAGCACCAACAGGATCCAGCTTCAACAATCTGTTGCAGTGTCCTCATACATGAAAGCATCTGCACAAGACAATATAAAACTGGATAGTAGATATTTCTGGTTCCTAATCTCACATACAGGAAAATGCTTTCACTAGGCTGTCCCAGGTCCCTCAAACAGATCTACTGCCACTCCCTCTAAACTCAGTGGGTGCTCCCAGCACTTCACATCTGGAGCAGCCACCGAAATGCAGCAGAAGAGGACAGGATTATGCTTATGTGAGCTCCTGCTCTGCATTCGCAGTGGAAGGATGAGGTCCAAATACCTCCTCTCTCCCACAAATGAGCAGAGTAAGCTGCTGAGCAGGTTGAATGACTGTAAGCAAAACCAGTATTCCCTGAACATGTTCAGCAGCTTCAGGAAGAACATGCAGGATGCACAGGACAACCATAAGCAGCTGAAGAAGAGGCAGTAGGAAAAGCTCATCAGAGGACTCTGGGAAGGGTCATGAGAATACTAATAAGTAACTACCCCATTACAGTGCAGGAGGCCAGGCAGTCCACCAGCAACACTGGGTGAGGTTCCCTTCCTACGCAGGAGAGGCGGACACTTCAGAAGCACAGCACAACTGCCTAAGAAATGGAGACTAGCACTCACACTTGTTCAGTCTCAGTCTTTTCCTGTGTCCTTGCCAGTCTTCTCAGCCTGCTATGTAATCCTCTCAGACCTGCTGAGGTCCAGGCTGTGCAGTCATAATATGTCCAAAAGATGGAGACACTGTTACTCAATGCATACCGCAGAATGGTAGAGATACCACCACCCAGACTACTGAAAGAGGTTTTAATCTGACTTTAGGATATCAAAGGCACGATCAAGCCTGATGAAGCACACTATTCAGCAGCAAGAAGGGGGCACAGGTTTATCAGTCTCCTGTGAAGAAAGGGTGCAGAGAGTTTGATTAGAGTTCATAGTACAAAAAGACAACAGAGATCAGACACAGCAGGTCAAACGTAAAGAAGGACGGGCAGAGGGCAGGAGTCTAGATAATGGGGTAACTACTAAAAAACTAATTATTACCAGTATCATCCAGAAAAATAAATGTACTAGGCTAAGACAACAAGCACCCATTTGCACTGTAGCCTGAGAACCCAGAGGAAGTCACAACAGGTGACCACAGTGTTCATAGTACAACTCTAGTAGCAGAAGCGTCAGAACGACACGAGGCAATTTCTAGGTATTGGTGTGAAGATCTATCACTTCCAACACTGTGATATTTTCACCTTGTTGGAAGAAAGCATACAGTCCAGTTTGAGGGCTCAACGAAGATGATGAATTGCTCAGTATACTTCCGTAGAGGATCAGACTCTCTAAATGATTGCAGCAGTACTTCAGCACATCTGTAGGGTGGAGACAACCTTTGTTTCACATTCAGGATTAAACTTGTCCCAGAGAACGCCACAAGTAGACTGCATTAGGTCTATGTTGATCTGAATCTCTGAACATAGGTCTCCTCTTCGGGGTTTTGGAAGTAGAAGAACGTGTAAAAATATGGGGGTGGGTCAGAGGGCTCCTGGTCCAAGTCCATCCTCATCTGGTTCCCACTACTCTTCAAAAGGGTGTCATGCAGTGGCATAAATCATAGTGACCACGCTTTCAGAGCCTGTCACAATCTTTTCCCAACCTATGCTTCTCCTGTACCACACTGCTATTCTACATCTACTACATTAAAACTCCTCTGGAAAAATTTGCTCTTACTCATTCTCCAGTTTCTCCTTACGCTATTTGCCAAAAGCCAAAAGGCAGGATAAGTGAGACAGGTCAGTGGTTAAATCCTACTGCTATGTCAGGAGCTGCAACTCTGATCTGACGGTTTGGTGCGATACAAACATCAATAAAAACTGTGCTTTGTGGAAGGTGAAGACGGGATTCAGAAGTCTAGAAGTGGTAACTGTACTCTATAGGGTTTAGGCACCTGGACAGGACAGGAAATGTGGGAATCATTAAGAATGTCTGTGCTTTTAGCACTTCAGCTGTCTAAGAAGCAGAAGACAGCTAAATATAAATAGCAAACAGGGGTGCAAACACAGGAGCAGAGGAGATAACATGAACTGCAGGAAAACATTCAAACCATCTAAAATACCCTTGGATGCCCGAGCTCATCAGATGACTCTCTCAACCCCAAGTTGTACCAGTCTCAAGAGAGCTGGCAAGTGTGACCTTGTGGGCAAAACATGCACCTACTCTCCTGCTGGAACAAAAGCAGCAGAGACCAAAGGGGAAACATTCATTGCTGGCCCTTGTTTTCTGCTCACAGGAACAAGGAAGCTAAGATTTAGCCAAAATACTCAGTGCTTCCTAGAGGTAGGTGCCTTATGACACCTGGGTAATTTTGGAGAGCCATTTCTTTGGAATAACAGCAACATCTGAATTCTATATATGAGATAGGAGCTCAGGCTGGATGATAAAGTGTTGAACTTGGCTGCTGTCAGAAGAAATGCACATCCATATATTCACTCAAAAAAATACAGTAAGTGACCAAAGCTGACACCCTAGGACTGCTCTCAAAAAACAGCAGCATTAAAGATGCTTTACTTTTGGATAGATCTTTGTTAATTATTCCTTCTCTTTTTATTCTCCGTCTTTTTATTCTTCCTTAATTATTCTCTATCTCTTTAGAGCACGTCTGGTTAATAATACTGGGTTCGATCCTGCTAATCATTGCTGCCATAACGTTTGTAAGATGCAGGTTCTGCTACTGGAAATACAAGCTTTCCTCAGGGACTCTAAATTTTGGATGTAAAGATGTCTTTCATATAAGAAGTAAAAAACAGGATGTTTCTGTCTTATTGAAATACATCTCTCAAGAGTAAGACACTCTCGTAGTCTACACCCAAATCCTGTCTCCGGATAATCAATGACTGGGAAGCCAGTTCTTCTCTCACCCCATGTTGCCTCCAGTGTATTTTTCTTCTCTAACAGACCTCTCTTTGAATTCATAGACAGTTTCTCTCTTGCTCTCTCTTAACGTGCTCCACCCATTTGTCTCCAAAACACATCTTGACTGCTGGCTCAGTTCTGTAACAGTGGGGTGTCTGAAGGTATTTTATGAAATATGCAATGAACCTTATTAATATAAAAATAGACCTCTAATCAAAAGTGCAAAAGCACATATCAGTGCACCAAAATCAGGCACTACAATCCCACCACTACAGACAGGGAAGGTTTTGATCATATAGCTGCCCCACATTCACAATACAAAAGACACCATCACCTCAGACCAGTCGTCCCATGAATTCTAGTTTGCAGCCTTCACAGCTTCAGTACCAGAGATGCTAGGCGAACTCAGGTTGGAAGGTGGTGTACTCCTAATCCTGTGTTCCCATGGCATGGATAACATGAGTGCAGGTTTAGATTACATATTAGGAAAGAGGTTAAAGTTTAAATGACTGTTTTGTATATGAATTAATGTATGTAGCTTTGAGCCAAAATATCTACCATTAATTTTTCCACCTATTCCAGGAGCAGTAAGATACACAAAGAAAAGTTTATTTTGGTACTTGGTATACTTCACTTCCATTAAAAATAAATTAATCAGCAAATTCCTACACAGCTCAGCCTTCTTTTATGTAAATACAACCCAGCTGTAATGAATTACAAGGTGTTATTATCTCACACACACTGTATAATACTTCACACATAAGAGGTTTCTCTGCTTAGCTCAGCTTTCAACAAAAGCATCTTAAATAAACTGCAAGCAAGTTGTTTGGTCTGTAATGTTTTCACAGAGGAGGGATACACCTCACACATAGAGGGTTTCTTTACATGACTCATTTTATAACAAGTTAAACTGAGGAAGTTCGCCTTGGAAAAAAATTGAGGGGAAAAAAAAAAAAGGCATTTTGTTAAGTACTGAGAAGGCTCCCTAAGAGAAGGTTAAAAAAACACAGGCCAGTGTTTGGGAGCCAATATTCTACATCCCACTGCTCTTCACGCAGAAGAGGGATGCCGAATATTCACCGAAACACACAATCCAAAGGAAGCAACATCAGAAGCAAGAACAGTTACAACCAGGCACAGTCACACTTTCACCAGAAATAACAGCATTTGATCACAAAGTAAGGATTATTATCTTCTATTTTTGTTTAATAGTTTTATTAGGAATAAGCCCTAATATTATGGGGTTTGTTCTTATCAGAAGCACACATGGCACAGAAAACACATACACATCAGTTTTATCCAGACTGACATTTATTATGGATTAGGATTTTAGACATGAGAGAAATGAAAACAGTTTTTGTCACTGACCTGGAAATAGCTTGGTGAACCATCCCCCTGCACAGCACACCTCAGCTGCTGATGATTTAATCAGTGGAGCAATTGCTTTCATAATTATCAGGTAGGGGTAATTTGCCTGTGTGTTAATGGGGGTTAATAGGTCTTGTTAAAAAGCTCTGGGCCCCTGTTCTGAGGGGTACGGGATAGCACAGTCCTATCCCATTAAGAGCCATGGACAGAAATGGAGATGTTACTTTCCTAAAGAAATAACTCGAACACAACTCTAAAAAGAATATGGAAACACCAGCAAGGCAGAGCTCCTCTGAAATATCAAATACCCTGAGGTAGCTTTTAGCGACAGCCCAGCCACGTTTCAGGCTTTGTTTCTCCCTGGGATGGTTAGAGCCAGAGAGGATCAGTGGGAACAGTACACTGTTCTTTCCATCCTCATATCCTCGTGCAGCAGCGCCGAGAGTTCCTAAAAAGAATTTTCATGGAAAATCCTTCAGTATCTGTTAAAGCAATTCTCAACTCAAAAATGGACCATTCTATCTTAATGTCAGGCTTTTAAAATATATGAACATCTAATAAGCAAAGCTCAGACTTGTGTTCACAACCACTCCGTGAGCAGAGGAACACCGCCGTGTCTGCACGCAGCAGCTCTCCGAGTGAGGCGAAGTACAGAAACGTCTTCTTGGGAGAACTATAACTCATGGTAAAACGTCTGGTTGGAGTTTGTCTGCAAGGGCCACTCAGTGCCATTACAGCGACAAAGGTTCTTGAACCAACTAAGCATTTAATCAGAGATGAATATTCAGAAGAGTGCAGCTGTCCAATTTGCTACCGAGTCACCACAGACACGGCATCTATTTAAACATATTCTGCCCACAGCAGCTATTCCTTCGTGACCCCACCGCACCAGACCAGTCCAGTCGGAGGCAGGTTTCCCCAGCCGGTTTGAGAGGCGAACCCCGGGGCGAGGCGGCGAAGCTCTCAGAGTCCCTCATCGTTGTAGACGGGCGAAAGAGGCTTCAGGATGCTGCGGGCGTCGCTCTCCACGAGGGGGCGCCAGCTCACCTCGCCCGTCAGCAGCAGCTCCTCCCCGCTGAGGGCGTCCAGGTGCTGCACCTGGAAGCGACACGGGGGTCGGGCTCAGCGGCTGCCGGCCCCAGGGCCGGGCGCCCCGGCGCCAGCCCGGCGCCCTCAGAAAGCCCCAAAGCTTCCAACCGGCTCGCAGGAAGACTGAGGGCCGACCGGGGCCGACCGCGCCGTCCTCCGCCGGCGCCGCCGCAACAGGACGAGGCGGCGGCTGCGCTTCCCCTCGTCTTCGTCCTCGCAGCACGCCCCACCAGCGGCATTACCTGCCCGTGGAGCGCTCGCTCCAGGAGGCGGTTTCACACGGACCAGGGGACATCAGAGATTTAGAAAAGCATGCAGACTGGAGGAGGCGAACAGGGAGTGAATACTCATTCTCACCATACGAGAAATGAGGAGCAGCAAATGAAATAAGGTGCAAAGAAAGAAAGGAAAAAAAGAAAACCCCACACAATATAGGGTTAACACATTCGTAATTGTGAAACTTATTCCTACAGGACACTGCAAACAGTGCAAGTCTGTAAGGGTTAGGAAAAAAAAAGAGAGTCCATCAAGGGGCATTAAAAATATAAAAATACCACTTCTGGCTGAGGAATTGCAGGGACACAGACTGCTGGGAGACTTGACCAGGGAAACAGCACACACGCTCGCCCTGCTGTTACATTCCTCTCTGGGCCTCCACTAATAGCCACTGTTAAAGACTAAAGACGGGATTAGCAAGAAACTGCGGAAGAGATTTCTTACACAAGGGATTTCCAGTGCTTACTAGCAACAAAAGATAATCTGATAAGGAATTTCTCTGCCAGGAAAGAACATAGCATGTCAACGGCCACACAGGATCAGACAGAAGAGCCACAATATCCTGTTTCTGAGGGTCATCATCAGCAGATGCCACCAGAGGGGCTAAGTACAACACATACATACAATCCTATTTTCCTTGTTTACTCTCCCTCCCTCCCTAGATTTGTTAGTTCAGGGATATTGAGCCTGAAATGGTGATTGTGCATTTAATAGCCCTCGGTAGATTTTCTTCATGAGCTTTGCCTGCTGTTTTTGAAATCCACATGTATTTTAGCAGCCCCGGCAACCTGTGGCAACGTATGTCCCCAGGTTCTTGTATCAGAAGGGGCTTACCAACCTTTCCGCACCCACAGAATAACGGAATAGTTGAGCTTGGAAGTGACCTCTGGAGACTGTTTGGTCCTACTCCACCTCACCCTCCATATACTTTGAGCTGTCTCATATACTTTCTCAGCTGTTCTTTTCAGACTAGGGAGTCCTAGTCATTGCTAACACAGAAGTTGCTTCATATCAATCTTACTGCTCTTCTCAGAAACTTCTCCAGTCTGTCTTGATGGCTGGGACTCAAATTGTATGCATTATTCAAGATCACAGGGATACCATGGATTTAAAGAGTGGCGTGACGACGTTATATTTTATTCTCTTTCCTTCCTCATGAGTTCTGAGCATTTGTTTTACTTTAACACTACTTAGCACTGAGCTGACATTCTGGTAACCAGGTATAATCTGAAGGGCTCAGTGCTGTGTGGTAATAGACAGTTTAGAGCTTATTCCTATAGATGAAAAGTTGGGATTGCTTTTGTCTCCAAGCACATCACTTTACAATTGTGTACACTGAACAGCATCTGCCATTTCTTCATCTACTCATTCACTGTATGAATTCTTTCTGCAATCAACTCTCATGCTTACTGCCACGAATAGCCTAGCATCAGCAAATTGTCACCTTGCAATTCACTTCTCTCTTTCATTTACAACTATACAGAACAGCACACAGCCCTTCCCACCCCTAGTCCACTGAATCTAGTAACAACCTCTCCTCTGTTAAAACCTGACAATTTATTGGCCCACTATTGCCTGCACTCCTGTTAGTTACCTGTCCATGGGACAATATGAGTCTACGGCACCTTTGCTCTTCTCTTATAGCTACCTAGTTTTAGGAGTCTTTGGTGGAAGCTTCCTAAAACGTTCTAGATATCCGAAAGACTAGATAAATTAGATATTCCTTGTCCACAGCATCAATGGCTCTTCAATCACAGATTTGTGAGGCAAGACTGGCCTTCAGAAAAGACTCTTCCCCAGTGTGCCACATTTATCTGTGTGATCACTGTTTCCTATTTGACTGCTGATAGCTTCTGTCCTATCCTTTGCTTGAGCATACAGACTTGCTATGATTTCCCCACTTGGTGGGCAAATTGTGCCAAATTGCAGGCCCTCTACACTTGTTTGCTTCCTGCCTATCTTCAGTTTTAAACATTCCTATGACTTCCCTGATATTAAGCATCAGCAGCCTAGCACATTAAGTCTGTGCCTCCTGAGAAGCACTATAGCATTCCAGGAATGTCCTCAGTCCTTGACAAATTTGAGCCTTTCACTTCCCATGCCTTTTTGTATGCACTGGAATACTGTCTCTTCAAATATCTACCAGGTCTTTCAATCACTGTGGCATATCATTATGAAGAGCTGCAAGACAGCATTCACTCTTAAGAGATTCCAGTGGTTTAATGCAACTTAATCTCTTCTTTGTAACACTGATTCTAGGCTGTAGGAGAGGCTCCCAAAAGTAAATTAAATGGCCCTGGCAGATACTAAGTTACAGGAAGCCCCACAAGGCAGAGCACTGTCAAGTCATGGATGTCACTGTAAAGGATGACTCCAGAACATCAAGTATACTGCTACAACAAGCTACAGCTCATTTCTAACACATTTTGTCAAGCCTCTCCATAGCATGGGTCCAGAAGAATAAGCATAGTTGCTTTCAATCTTCTGTGAATTTCTCTGTAGCCAATTTCTCTATAGTCAAACTGCAATGAATGTCAGTTAGTTTTTACAGTTCTACGTTTTTCTCCTTAAAAATAACAAATAGAATGTAAAACCCATCTATACTTTCAAGGAGAATGGAACTACACAGTATGCAGGCAATTAAAATATATATATATATATATATATATATATATATATATATTCAATGTCCTAACAAGAGAATGAAGAGAAGCTCTGGTATGAGCGGTAGTATACCTGTTTGCGCACGTACTCTACAAGTAACTCCAGATGTCTAGGGTCCTCACAGTTCCTGTTAAAAAGGTTTCTCCAAAGCGCTGCTGCCAGAACATGATCATCAGACAAGATTCCCTAAGTAAAGAGAGGGGATTAAAAATTGCATGTAAAGAGAGTGTAAACACAAAACAAACCTGATCCATTATTCTAACTACTTGGCACTAGACAGTATTAGACATCCCAAAGCCCACAGCTACTGCAGACTGCACCTACAAAAAGGCATCAACATCATTCTTTCCCAGAATTAAGAACAGCCTTGGGCTTGTAGGAGACTAACTGCTTCAACTGGAAACAAATATTCAGCCAAGCAGAAAAACCTGGCTGGGGGGTATTGCCAATATAGTAGCTGACCATTCTGTTTCTCTGTTTTTAAATCTTTAGATTAGACCTTACGGAGAAGAGAGCACTGCTTTACAGAACTGTGTGAAGCCCATGATACTTGAAATACTAAAAATTAAGAGAGACATAATATGATGTTCTGGGAAAGCAATCTGGACTATTTGCCTCATTCTGAATAAAAGAGGGAATTCCTTATCATCAAAAACTACCTAGATTTTTCCAGTTAAATCTAATTTTAAATTTGGCTTACACAGCAGTCAGATCCATGAGAACTTTTTGCCTAAATCTTCTTCAACTTTTATCATCTTTCTAGATTATATGGTGCTATCACCACAGTTTGTAACTGCTGTCTTCTGCTAACACATTTGCCAAAGGCAGGAGAGGACTTTAAAATATTCAGTTAAAATATAAAAGGTCAACATTTGTCTTTAATTTAACTAGAAATTTTGCTTCTAAAAAGACTGTCAACAAAAAGAGGAAAGACAGACAGACAGACATACTGGCTATACTTCAAAATAGATTTAAGGAAAAACCTACATGCATAACATTGTCCAATACTCTATGAAGTTTGTATTATTAATGTTTTGTAACAGTAAACAGCCAGGTTAAAAAAAACCCACCATGTATATAAAAAGAACATCTGTAGTAACACCCACCAGAGCAAAGTTTACTACAATAATAGCTGATGCAATTGTATATTTGACTTGAAAGTCTCATAAACACAATGGTGCTTTTACTTCCCAATATTCATAGACTCTTACTATAACTACTGCTCTCAAAGTACAGCGGAGTAAAATGAGATTCAGAGAGAGGATACAATTTAATGATGGTCAAGCAACAAAGAGAATATCCCACGCCTCATGTTTTAAATCAATGTGTGCTATACATCTCCTTTTTTCTTAAGGATGGTTCAGTCCAAGGCATAACTCAATCACAATGGCTAAGAAGTCTGCCTCCATAATGCAACATTTGCCCAATGATATGTATGGCAAATGTTTTATCCATCTACAGCATTTTCTGTTCAGTGAATCAGATGGCCTATTTGTTTCTGCTCATTCTCTGAAAATACTCTTCTTACCTCATCATATCCAAACAGAGCTGCATAGAAATTTTCTACCATACTTCTCATATCTTCTTTTAGAGCAGCAGAATTAATCTGAAAAATAAAAAAGAAAACCACCTGAATGGGTTCTAAACTGGCAGAGATGATGAAAAAATTACCAGTTTCATTCAGAGCAGGAAAAGAAGAAAGAGTGCTGTGGTCCATACATGTTAGGATTTGGCTGTAAATTGCGAAGTTCACGTGGTCAGTGACTTTAGAAGAATATACAGCTCCATTACTTCTTTACATAAATAAAAGTCACAGTCAATGATGTTAGTAGTCTTACACAAATGGCAGAAGAATCCTTGACCAATGGTGCTGGCATATAGCTACCCAAGCGGGGGGGGGGGGGGGAACAACAACAACAACCACAACAACAAAACACGCTGCCCCAGCAAGTGAAGGCAAGGCTGTCCTTTCAGATAATGAAAACTGCTCTGTGTTTTACCTATTATGCAAGTTTTCCAGACCTCGAATCATTCATATAGATCTTTTAGAAACTCAAGTTTTTGAACATTTTTTCTAACACACAGACTCCAGAACTAGACATGCTATTACAGTAAAAGCACTGTAATGCTAAAGATAGAGGCACCATCCCTACCACTGCTTCTTAATTACTTGTCAATATTGACTGGCTCATTCAGGAATCACATGAATTCTGTTTCTACAGCATCTCTCTAGAAACTCAGACTTACTAGTTGTTCACTATGACTAAGTTTCTTTCAGAGCTGGTGATTCCCAAGCTACATCCCCCTATGCTGTATGACTCAGTCTATGTTCCACACTGACTTTCAACTAAATTTAACTGTTGCTTAAATATTTGCTACTTTGGCCTGAGCTACCCATTGGCTTTCAGAATTGAGCCCTGTGAGAGTCTAGGTAGAACAAAAAGAGATTGCTACGAACAGAGCGATGGCCGAAATAATTCACATGTGCCTCCTCCATGCAAACTGGCCGCTCCTTTCGCCCATGCTTTTTATTTCTATCAACAAAACAATCTAATAAGCAGTTTCTCTCACAAGGGCAGAGCTATGCTTCCTTTGGCAAAGATTCTTTTTGTATTGACTTGTGACAGATCTAAGAGAGATCCCTGCACACAATGCAAGTATAATCGGCAAGGATAACTATCTCCAAGCCTGCCTGTTATCAGGATACTAATCTATGAGACCGTATTTGCGAGACAAGTTTTTAAAAACAAATCTGCAAACAGAAACACAGGGTAGGAAATCAATTCTAACATGGAAGAAGCATCATTGATGTATAGTTTATCATAAGGTTAAAAGCTGTGAAATTTAATACATCTAAAATCTTAATACTTACGACAGCATGACCCACATGTCCTAAATACTCCTAAGGATAGTAAGATAGTACTAACCTCAGCCCTTACACAACAGCTTCCTATCAAAATGTGAATTATTTTGTCATACTATCAAACCTCCAGTTCAAACATCATTCCATTAAACTGCTATCTTTTTCATCAGTGGATTTTTATAGAACTGCTTATAGTGCAAACACAAGGAAAATTTCTTTTATGTCAGTTATTCATATTTTTCCATTAATATAAGCTATTAAAATTCATGCAGATATTTTATAGGCCATCAAGATTTGGTGACTGGCTATTACTAAATGTTTAAAAAAAAGAACTAAACATAAGAAATCAGAGGGTTAAATGATGACTGCAACTTCTGTAATGACTTAATTAAATTTTTATTGAGTACATAAACTATGATGTCATTTCTACCCAACCATGCTCAAACTTTCTATGCATGTCAGAGATCGTGGGTTTTCTCAATAGAACATACTTCTAAATAAGCTGCCCTTCTACAGCTCTAATAAGGGGGAGCAGGTCTCATGTAACACACTCAATAAATTATCCTTCCATTTTTAAACAAACAAATTCCATGAGTTATTATATATTTGCCACGCACTTTTTATGACATAATAAAAATGTTACCTCAAGGATTACTTAACACATACTACAAATGTTACAGCAGGCAACTGCAAGGGGCAAAGAAAACAAATAGTCCCATTACAGAGACAAGTCCTGAACTATACATCCCTAGGGAAGCAGCTTTCTATACTAAAAACAACGAGCAGCAGCTTTAAGTTAATAAGAAATAGACTGACGAAGGAGATAACCAAGTTAAACAAACGTGGCAATAAATACACCTTAAAGACAAACAGTTTAAAATATAAAATATGACTTTGGGGATGAAGTAGTATCTTAGGCAGTAAAATTACTTTTAAAGAAATATTGTATTTTCTGAAAAATACAATCAGCATTGATACAACTATTATTGAAAAAAATCCTTCTTTATGAAACAAGAAGAATGAGTAAATCCAAACGTGGGTTTGTTGGGAACGCTTCCTCTTTTCAAGCCTGTACATGTTCTTAGCACTGGCAAGCCCCACGATCTGGTTGGTCATGATTTTGCCAACTTCTCCCACTGTTCATTATTAAGTACAAAAGTTCTATTCCAAGTGAGTAATTGCTAATAACAAGAAAAAAACAATAACATCTGGAGTTTTCTAAGGACTTAGCCGCTTTGTCTTCTTTGGAAACAATCCATTGCAGAGCTGTCATCAGAATAATTTATATGCCATTGATACAGTAGAAAAAAATCCTAGTTAAAAACTAGAAATATGTTTTATTTGTACATTTCTCACACTTACCTTAAAAAAAGGGGGGGGGAGGAATGTACAACTAACATCTTCCTTTTACATGTCACTACTTTCCATTGAAGGACTTCACAGTCCCACATTCTCCTTTTTAAGACTACAGCGCACACACTACATTCTTGTTGTTACATTACAGTGAGAAACCCTAGCTTTAGTCCCAGTAAGTCAATATGCATTGCTGAACAGACAGCTGTTGAGGTTTATTGTTGTATCAGGCAATCTACCAACTCAGTTCTCAGTTAAGATTCTGCATTATAACAAAATTTCTAGGAAGACAAGAACACACTGCTTTATTGTATATGCTGGACATATATGCAACTGCCTTAGATATAAGCAAATTTTTAAGTGAAAGCTTCTATACAGTAAGTCTACATTCATCTTTTGCTTGGATTGAGAGTATGTTTTCACAGTGAATCTCCTCATCATCCCCTACTTACCACGCTTGGGTTTACATTTCAGAGAAGTCTCAGAGTGCACAAACTTGAAAGCCTGCTCTAATGCGCTCCACCTGCTAAAAGGCATTTGGTCCACAGGATCAGAACAGAGCTAGCACAGAGTAAAAATCATCCCTGTATAGCCAGGACATTGGATCCTCAACTGTTTCACTCAACAAATGTGCCCCTGTTGGTCACACTACATGCTAGCATAGACATAGCCATGGTGACCACAGGCAACCCTATTTCAAAGCATTTTAACGAGTGTTTCTTGCTGTTATGGCTTTTGCTGCCATGTACTGCACCCTTAAGCTACTTTAACATATTCATCCATCCGTAGTCTATAAGGCCAGAAGGGACACTTTCAACCTCACCTTGTACAAGTACTAATCATTGAATTTCATGCAGTAATTCCTCTCTTTAGGCCATAAGTTATGGTTGAACTATATTTTTTATGAAGAGATTTCAGCCAGAAGAAATGATTAGATCATAGAATCTGACCCTCTGCATATCACAGACCATTACCTTTCACTGAGTTCTCTCTGTACTAAGCTCAATAAGTTGTGTTTGGCTAAAGCATATCACCCTCACAGTTGAACATGTGTATCTCATTTCATATTTGAATTTTCTGGCTTCAGTTTCCACCCTTTCAGTCTCATTATACCATTCCTGCAAGAATAAAAGGCTTCTTCTGTACACTTCATTTGCTCCTATATCTGTACTTAGTAAATGTGTCACAACAGTAATCTTTTCAAATTAAGATTAGGCTCTTTAAGATAATGTTTACACTAGGCACACTGATACACTACATCATCAGAGCACTCCTAGAGTGGTCAAAGCTGTAATAGCAAAGCAGCGTTTTATGCTGATATAGTAAAATGAGTTCATCTCTTGCGCAAAACAAGTTACACAGGTATGAGTACACTTTTGTTATTATGACTGAGTCTACTCTGGGGACTTCTGTTAGCCACACTGCCATAAAGATGAATCATTCCTATTTACACTTTTGATTAATGGAGCATTCAATGTCAGCAGAAGTTCCTGTAGGAGATACAGGGCAAATCTTTCACCATAAAACATTTTTTGTCAGTCCTCAAACATTTGGGCTTTTTTCTGTACCCTCTCCAAATATGCGTTTGGAAAGAATGGTTTATATTATAACTATAAATAATATAACTATATATAGTTATATAAAGGCTTTTAAGTGTTCGCTGCCCTTTTAATAAATGCACATGACATTAAGTGGGAAAGACTGCATACAGCCCTTTTATTTCCTTCAATAACATGACTATTACTTGCAGGACAGTAATTTTGAAAACGACAGAGACATGTAGCTAAAGATCAAAAAGATTAAATTAATATAAAGAATTAAAAGAAACTCTATAGCAATGGGCCAAAAGCCTAGTTCCTCCAGGCATGTCACAAAGTTGTGTAACTGACAAAAATTCTGCAGAAAATATTTTTCCAATTTTTTTTCAGTCTTCCATTAACCATTCTGTTACTTTGCCTGCAAACAAGCCCAGCTAACTGACTTATAATCAGCTATAGCTGTCATTCTCCATATACTTTTTAATTAAAGAATTTATCAAGAAGTTAATATTTTTAGAAATAAGTCATTTTGTAATGCCTCGGCTTGACACTTAACTTCAGAGCATGCTCTTTAAAATCACCTTCAACATTCAGTGAAAACCTACAACATTGTATTAACCCAAACAAAAGCTAAATATATTTTAGTCTGTATCAGAACCAGTTTTTGCCAAAATCATCAATCCATAAAACCAATATGTTAAGGGGTAAAGACTTTTGTATGCTCTGCTACCTTCAAAACAACTGCACAACCATCAGTAATACTCTTTAGACCACATCGATTTCAAACTGACATAGAAACACAGGTTATATAGCATTGCATGCTTCAGGAAAAAAATAAAAATAAAAAAACAATCATCACCCCTAGCTATCATGTATCATTAAAAGGAGGTATGTTTCTATTTTACGGTCTATTAATTTGGAAACTCTGCCACGGTTAGAGCTGAAGATGCAATGAAGGTCACAGTACAAGCCTGACTATATGAAACAGATGAGGGCTCACTTTTAATTCTTGGTTCTTTTCAGCACATGCTGGCACAGCTCTGACAACCTCTCCAGAAAAAGGTCATAGAAGGCAGGCAAAATTGCTGTGCTCTCTCTCTCTAGTGGTGTTGGTTCTCTGTAAGGGTAGGAAGCTGTGGTGGGTTTTTCCTGCAATGACTCTTAAGAAACTACTTGCTAAAAGCCTAAAAATGATCATTATAATATACCTGAGCACATCAGAAGCAAGAATTCTGTCTAAAAAGCTGGGAGGAAGTTACACAAGTTGAAAAGAGTTGAAAAGAACTATATGCCACGTGATATAATCTGTTCACGGAAACAGACTTAAGATAACTTAATAAAAATCAAGAGCCACAAAATCCTTGGGATTAGTATTAAACTAAATGGAACATATTAGATAACATTTAATATGTTTAATATTCAGGCAGAGCCCTGAAATATGGCATGAATTTTTGAAAAGCATTTCAGAAGATCCAAGGAAGTACGGACTGATAAGTCTGAGTTCCATTTCGAACAAATTAGTAGAAAATATAATAAAGGATAGAATTAACAATCTCAGATGTTTATGACCAGTAATATTGAGTGTTGATGATGGTATTAGTAGTACACTTTAGGAAAAAACAAATCAAAATTAATATAACAATGTGCCTTTGTTTAGCAGCTACAGTTCAGGAAATTGATCTTAAGATTTTTTTTGTGCACAGACCTCTGAAAATGCCAGTTCAACACTCAACAAAGGTGAAAAAGGGAAATTAATATTAGAAATTATTATGAAAGGAATAGAAAACAAAACAGGAACCCTCTTCTGCCATAAACCCATAGTGTAGCCACATATAAATGCTGCACACCCTTATCTTTTCATCTCAGAACAGATACAGAAACTAGAATACCAAGTAAAAAGGTAATTAGAGATATTAGGACATACCAATAGGACATACAATTTAGGAAGGACTATAAGGAGGAAGACATGGTATCAAGTCAGGAGTGGTACAGAGTTGGTGAATAGGGAATTACTGTTCATTAACTCTCACAACACAAGAGCTAGAAAGCAGCCAAAGAAACAACCCAGTAGTACTTCAGAAATAAACAGAAGCACCTTCTCATGTAACACAATTAAGTTGTGGAAATAATTGTCACAGTGCATTAAAGAGCCAAAAATATGGATGAGTTCAGAAAGGGGCTACACAAATTCATACAGGATTGCTCTATTAGTAGCTATTAAATATGATGATTCCTGTGCAACTTTCATATTACTCATTAGTGAACACAGAAGAGATACAAGAAGACATGCTGATTCACATTTGTTCTGTTTCTTATGCTTTTTCCTGAAACACCTTTGATTATCATTAGAAACAATACACTGAATCTTCAGCTAACATGAGAATAATGACTGCTAAATACCTTCAGTTTCATTCACTTTTTGCCGAATTTTGCAGATATTGATTGGTGTCTCTGCTGTGCATCTCTTCCTGCCATGATTTGCAAAGAGACCACCGTAGCCCATTACATGACCCTGGATACCAGTTAGGTGCCTTTGCTGACTTGGTAAGAATTTCTACTGAAATAAACCACTGTGAAAGAAAATGCTGCCTTTAGCATAACTTTTAGTAATCCTATGGGAAGAGGCTATACCTTATACAGAAATATTAGCAAGAAAGATCCTGCTCATACTAGCCATTCATCTTTACCTGGAGGGTGAATTTGGAACCAGAACCAGTTTCTATTAGCTAGGAACAGCAAGTCATCCAAACTAATCACTGCATCTGCTCTCTCAAAAAAACAAAAAGCAAACAAAGCTCTCTATTAAAAAAAGTTAATTTTATTTCATTTCCAAATGGGGTGACAACTGCTAGATTCCATACAATCATGGATCCATGAACAAGACTACTCCATGATGCTGATCTCTAGTACTGCTATAACCTTTACCCAGTGACTGAGGCAGGGACAAATGCAAATACTCACTCTCACCATCTAACTTTGAAATTTATTTCTGCTCTGTCTAACAGCCTGGTTTATTTCTGTTTGCTCCATCAGACTTCGCATTATTTTCTACCACAGTCCTGTTCATATATGACCTCTTTGACATCCTCCCATCAGTTCTACATTAGTCTAAAATTATAATTTGAAGTTACGTTGCTTTCACCTTCTACCAATATTCTACACCTTCTGGTTTCAATCACAAGCTGAGAAAAACCCGATTTCCCCAAGCACTCCTCCTCCCCAGGGCTTCAAACACATGCATGCCACAGAACAGTTAACAGTTAAATATTTTCTTGCCAATATTTTAAGAGTGCAGAAGGTTCCAAATTGCTGGTAAAATAAACAATGCCAGACTGTGAAAACTCCTGCCTGCCATATACTCTGATGTTAACAAGAGTTTCTTTATTACTGTAACCTTTCAGAAGTGAACAAAAATTATTTCTCTACCCTACTTCTGCCCTCAAGTAAAAGGCAAAGGAGGAAAGCAAACCCTGAAAAAGCTGCACGGTAAGATACAGTGAGTTTTCCATCGTACTTCAGTTTTTCATTCAGATTTGATGCTTCTGTGAATAAACAAACTTCCAGAAGATCCTAAGTGAGTGGGCAACCGTTTTAAGGAGGCAAAAATTTCCTTTTACACTGCTTCCTGAATAACAAAGATTAAACCTACATATAAGCCACCTTCTCCTCTGCAAGTGAAAAATAAAGTAGGAAATACAGCACAGCAAAGTTAGGATGCCCTGAATCGGACACTTTGTTTTCAAGTTTCTTAGCTCTGGCCTCTTGGCGAGAGACCAAGACAAAGACCTATATCAATTATAGGGTCTCTGCCATCTCCTTTGTTTTAAAAAATTGAATTTTCATAATGAATCTACAAACATGAGGAACTGCTAGCACTTTTAGCATTACCTATACAAATTAATTGCTAATTCAGGTGACATCCCCTAAAACCACTGGTCCTTCGCAGACCTGCCAGCCTTCTGTTTTGCACAGACATTTGGAGTTACGAAATCCATTCCCAGGCATCTGAAAACCAATCCAGATTAGAGTATTACTCATTTTACACAAATCAAGATTGTACTCACCCAATTTCCTATCCACATTAGCTATATCTTTAGCTGAATCTCCCTCTTAATGTGCAGTCATCCTTGTGGCCACAAGAAGGCCAACTGAGCAATTTGAAAATTGTCTAATTGAATTGGCAAATAGATCTACTAGCAACAAATAGAGATCACTTTCTCTAAGACCAGACTTGTTGTTATTTTGGTCATGTCTTTTCATCTTTTGCATTATTTCCTGCCATTTGAATATGGAAACCAAGGGGAGAAAAACATAACTGAAAAAGAATAGAAGAGAATAGAAACTGAATAGTACTGAAGAATTGAAGAGAATGGAAAGAATAAAATCTACTGAACTTCCCAAAACAGGAAAATAAACAGAAAAACAAAGTTTGTCTAGGTATGCACAAAAGCATTACGTAGAAATGTATGTAAAGAAAGAGCACTGAAATTACTGAATGCACTACATTTGCACTTCCTGATCATTATCATTTATTTTATTGCAGGAGTTGTTAGTACAAGCAGTCAAAGATAAGAGCTTCATAAAGCTGGGAGTGTTTATAAACAGCTAAAATGGGCCAGAGAAGTCAGAAAATAAGGTAACAAAACAAACTGAGCTCAAACAGGGAAATATAAACGTGCACAACCAACTTATCTAGCCAGGCTGCAAGACGTTCTAGTATTGGTATTATAAACATGAAGACATTGAGTCTGCAGTAGAATTTAAGACCAGACTTTGAAGGAGCTCTACAACCAAAATGGCAAGGAATTGCTTGCAGCAGAAGCTGATCAAGACTGTCAATGCTGGCAGATTGCCATACACCCCCTGCACCATCCCCGAGTAAACAGACATTGTTCCCACTGGAGGCCACTGAATCATAAGAACTAGTGGAGACTGTCATGAGATGAAATGCCATAGCGAGTGACAAGCCATGCAGATGATCCTAGCAGCAGATGTGGGAAGACACATAAGTGAGGACTAAGCCATTGAGAGAAAAGGATAAGACAGAAGGAAGATTAGTAACTGAGGAAAACGGTGAAAACCGAAAATGCGGATCTGGGAGTTAGAATGGGAAATAAGGTGCTCAGCTAGACAAATAAAAGAACTGAAGAAGAGAATGATTGGAAATGAAACAAACAGTCATGAAGATGTTTCAACATGTCAGAGTAGGTTTGAAGTAAGCAGACATTAAGAGGGAGCCTGAGCTTTCAGGCAAGGAACACAGGACCTTTGCAACAGGACACTGGTGTAGAGTGCATAACCACAGAATCAGCAGAGAAGCATGGAAGGGGTGAAGAACAGGCACTGCTGGCACTGATGATTACAAAGGACTAGTCAAGTGGGAAAGAATAGAAGGGAATGGAGAGAGCTGGTGGTGTCAGCGTGACCTATGAGAAGGGCTGCCGCAAGGAAACAAAGAGAACTAGAAAAGCAGCAAAAGGAAAGGGTAGGCAGATAGACTGTTTACAAGAGGCAGGTGGGAGAAGTGTGTGATATACTGAGACAGGAGAAAGGAAGAACTCTCCCTGGAAAGGGAGAACATACAAGCTCTAGTGAATTCTTCTGGCATCTGGGTAACAAAAACAACCAAGGAGGAGAAAAATCATTCAGAATAGGTATGATGAGTTACAACAAAGAACAGAGGATCCTAAGTAACTGCCTGTACTACAAATAAATATCAAATTAGGCATACAGGAAAACAGTACTGTGTAACAGCCAACACAGAACAGCAACCAATAGGGAAATAAGCTTGTACATTCATGCACCTGACAGGAGGAAAATGTCAAGCAAGAAAAGCAATCAGTAGAGCAGCACCATGCTTCTCAAACAGCATAGCAGGACTGAGAGAGAACGAGAGTAATTTCCAAAGTTGCACAGATACTGCTGAAGTTTGATGAAGATCCCATTATTCTGAAAGCATTAGCTGTACCAAAGAGAAAACAGTCAAGATTTGCTCAGTAGCAAGAAATCTGTCTTCCTCTCCATGTGAACAATCATAGCAGCAAGGGCATCTCCTTCCTCTCCTCTCAACAATGATGGTAGATGCAAAGCCTCACTTGCATTTTGCTTTCAGAAATAAAACAAAGGAATAAAACAGTTATTAATCCTCTCACAAAATAACAGTTAGAAAACAGCTCAAGAATCAAGCAAACCTCGGTGATACTGTGCTATTTGTGCCCTGTGGAGATATTCCCAGAATATATCTATTCGTGCAAAATACAGGAATCACAACCATTCCTTAATTTAGCCAGAAAGAGTATTTGGAAGCTGGCTGAATACAGGGGAATTAGGAGGGCCAAGAATAGCTGCATACTATTTTAATCAAAACTGCACGACATCAGTGCTGTTGGGTCTGCCAGAGACAAGAAAAGACAAAGAAAAGGAGAAGGGAATGAGCAACATCTCAAACAACTACAGCATTCCTGCACCATATCAGAATGTTAATTAATAATTATGTTATTGTCTTTCAAGATAGGCAAGTTTAAGGAAAACACAAGTTTAAGGAAAAGTTATTCATAATTGGAAATTTATAAATACAGCAGATTGTTTCTTCTTTTGTAGAAGAAACAAATGATACCATTGACATGCTATTGGCAGTGAAAAACACAAGCAACAATATGAGTAAGACACATCAGGAACAACATAAAACCTCCAATGATTTTAGCAGTTCCAATATTTTTCTGTGTTTAAGAAGGAACTTAACAATGTAGTCATCTTTTCACTGCTGCACCTTAGACGTTATTAAAAAAAAAGAAAAAAAAAAAGGAAAAAAACGAACTGCATGTGCAAGATGAGACACCTTGCTCCTCGCTCTCAAATTCTCAAAGACTTAAGCCAAGCAGATCTGCGGATATCAGTTGAGGAATTTTGGGGAGAACTTTAAAGGACTAAGAAAATGATTATGTAAAAATGTCCAAAATATCTAGCATAACAATATATCACTTAGCTCTGCACTGTGTGTAGGCAAATCATGAACTGCATACTAAGTGATAAACAAAGCAGTGACAGGAGCCCAGGAAACAGTCTGCTGAGCCTGGAGATTATGGCAAGTTCTATAAGGATCATTTGTCCTATTTCTACTGTCATCATCTGTACCATCAAAATAAAAACTATGCAGTCGTGCTATGCAGTTATTTCATTGTTCAACATCAGAATTTTGGCAACTAAACTACTTTCTGGAGATTTTGAGGAGCACAGGAGAGCACTTAAACCCTACAATCACTGTATGGCAATATCAATTTTGGTACTTGAAATCCCCACATTGGTTTAGAATGAGGGGATAACGAGAAAGGTTTCCGGAAGAGGTGCTGTAAAGCAGCTTCCAGCGTACTTGCAGGTGCCAGAGGAAGACACAAAGTAGACCAAGAAGACTACCTTACAGTAACAGGTTCCAACACATCTGGGAAATTTAAATTGATTTTTGATGCCAGACTCCCTGGAAAATGGGGGCAGGCTGGTGAAAAGAACTCAAACACATATTATACCTTGATTTCAACACGAGGTATCGTTGGCATGCACCAAACATACCTGTTCCAGAGAGACAGGCATGTTACTTCCATGGGCCCCAATTCTAGAACAACTTATTGAAAACAGAACATGAGAAAAGACTGCCATTTCAAAACTCTATGACCCAGTAAAGCTAAATTTATATCACAGTCTGTTCCAGACTTCTTCATGGTTTAGGTATTTTCAGGGTAAAATAATACACATGCATTTTCCCGTATATTTAAGTTACTAGGATTCCCATAACCAAATTAAGCTACATCTACCCTAGAAGCAGTACCTGATATTCTCATACATTTATAAAATGACAAACTACTGGAAACTAGCTGTGAACTTTGGAGCTCTTCGAGAGAGGATCAAAAGTTGATGCACTATTTCTCTTCTGCTTGCATACTATGTTCTGTAACATGTAAATAGGGCTTCATATAATCAGAATGAAATTTTTATTTTGAGCATGCTGTTAAACCATTTCTTGGTGACACTCAGAAGTTGAGTTTAGGAAAAGCAGTCAAAATTAATGTCTAATAGACAAAGCAAGTGCAATCCCTCACCACAGACAAAACCTTCCAAGAAAAAAGTAAACTTTAAAAGCACATTCTCAGGTTCTGTTCAACTAAACTTGATCCTGAACCTGCACTTTTAACTTTCCTATTAAGGTCTCAATGACAGTGCCAATATCCAGGCCAAAACAGATACATAAGTGGATTTCAGAGCATCTCTGAGAGAAAAACATCTCCAAAAGACTGTTTTAATAGGACTTAAATACTCTGCAGCATAATTAACAGTTAATCATTTTGAATTTTCTTTCATATACACTCCTGTACTTATGACAAATAAAATGTCAGAATCTCCTCTGAATCAAAAAAACTCCTAGATTATGCTGCTATCCCAGCATACTTTTCTACTCAAAATATAGCATTGATAAGTAGATGTAAATGATTCTGCCAAGCTTCTGACTGAAGTTGTTTAGGCTTTCAGACATCCTCAGGGGAGTACTTTTCACCTCACCTTGGATATTTGGAAGCTAGGCATCCACTTTAAATTAGCCAATCAGGTTTCTTATCAGGCATGGAGAAAGACGAGCAGCTCCCAAAGGGCAACCCACCCTATCCTCAAGTGTACGTTGATCGGCCAGCTCTCCCTTTCCATGCTGCCAGCATTGCTTCAGCTCTGTTGGCCAGACCTTACACGGGTTGCTTTATCTTTTTAAAATGGGGAAGGGGGGCGGGGGAAACAGATGTATAGAATCCCTCCATTCAACAGGATTAGTTTTCTGCCTCTTCAGCAATGTAAGCGTCTCACAGAAGTGTCTTGTGAATGCTGGTGGTGGCACTAAGAATCAAAGAACTACCTCTCCTGGCAGCTGTTAATCAGCTCAGCATGTCTTTTTGAATCTGCATTAAGTAACTGGGATACACTGCTCTTCAGAACTCAGTAGACGAGACTGCTGGGTTAATCTAGGTGACTTACTTTCACAGAGCTAAAGAAAGAGACCCTACAGCTGCGATTTCAAAAAAATGTTACCCTCCAGAAAGGGACAAATATCCACTGTGCATTCCCATGGGTCCAACATTCTTTTGTGCCAAGAAGGCTTGTCTTCAGGCCCACAGTATTTTAGATTCCCAACACAGATGTGTTGAGATACAATATATGGTTTCTCTACCTACAGAGTTAGCAATAAAGTTAAACCTCTATGCAAGGATTAGTTTCTTGAGAGAGAAGAATCACCATTCTCTAAGAAAAAGATTGGCATTTGCCATGGTTCATACCAAAACTCCCACAGAAAAAGGACTTTCACGTTCACATAGATGTATTCTTCAGTAATTATTGCCCTGACAAGCAGAGCACGGGAGATACCCGGTAATAAAGCAAATCAAGTGAATATAGGCATTAGAGGGCTCATGCACTGTACAGAGAACTGCTGTAGCTTATTCGCTTGGCTTGTGCACTGTGGGAAAGACAACTATTTTAAAATAACAGCCATCTCACGAACTAGAGCTGCCAATATGGCATTTGATTTTACCAAGCTGAGCTGGACCTGAGCTCATGAAGGCCTATCTATGGCCTAATCAATCATCAAACTACGTAAGTTACCTCCGGATAATTCAAATGTCACTCTCATTTGTGATGTTCTTTTTACAAAAATTTCACCTAAAACATGTCCTACAAAGCTTGGTAACATATCAAACAAAAAGAAAAAAAGCAGAAAAAACATACAGCAATTTTGAATATCACTACTTTATTAATTCCTAAAAGAGAATACTAAAAACTGTAAAGATTTGATAAATTGTTTTCTAAAAAGTCATTAATAACATCACAATGTTTTTCTCCTTAAAACATAATAAAGTTATACACTTCAAAAAATACAAAAAGTATCTGAAACAAAAACTAATCCTCTATTTTTTGATTTTCAACCGTGCCAAAATTCTCCTTTATCTTCTATTCCAACCCATTTCCTCAAACAAAATCACTACCTTCTCTCTAATTTTCTGCTTCAGTATATTTTCCCCACCTCATACATAACTCCCTCACGCGCTCCCTTGCCAGAATACTACAAACATTTTCCTTCTGCCTCAACCCTCCCACGTTCTTCCATGATACCTAGTTCTTGTTCTGTTCATCCCAACTTTACTCCATGACTTCCATGAGATCGAAGAGACAAGCCTGAAAAGGATCCCCTGAATTTACAAGTGCAGTAGCTTCCCACTGTAGGTAACTCACCTACTACGGTTCAATTCATACAAAGATCTAGTTTCATCTTAAATTTTATCAATTTTGTGCCCTGTCCTCTCAGGGGCCTCTCATCTTAGAAATCTGTTCTAGAATCTCACTTGTCTAATTCTGATCATGATTTCCGAGTCCATAGTTAAAAGTTTCAAAATTTTTGTTCTCCAAAAGAAGGACTATAATTGAAGTGTACCAAATTAGGTAAGTGCAATAATATCAGATGTGAACATAAATTCCGACTCCCAGATTAATTTTTTAAAAACAGAATGTAGCTAGTGTGAGGCAAGATGATATTTTTAATCATCTTTTAATTGTGAAAGTATCAAGGCAGAAAGTTGTGTTCAAGTTTACAGAGCTAAATTATGCTCTCAGTTACACTGATGTGAACCATGTTATTGATTCTGATGGTGTTACTTCAGATGTTCACCAATGTAACTGAGAGCAAATTATGGGTCACTGTATATAAACAGCTCTGGCTAAAAGTATAACAAAGACTGTATTGTGCTATGCACAGCAGAGCCAATAAATGAATTCAAAAGACACCTAGATGTGTTCCTGGGAAAAAAAGGGGGTGGGGAGGGGGAAGGGAAGGGGTAAGGGTCTGAGTGGTCTGGTGGGAAAACAGGAAAGTGGGATTAAGATAAATTAAAACAGGTTTGGCATGTTGGGCTTGACGGTCTCTCCTATTCTTATCATCTCTTTTGCAGTTTTTAGGACATATAATATAAAATGAATTATTTTGCACTGAAAAAGCCCTATTCATTTCAGAAGAACAATGCCACCACAACCTGCAAGACTCATCATTGTTAAAAAGAGTCTATAAGAAGTTACAGATATGTGAAAAAAGCCTGAGGCATCTTTTTAAGACAACAGCCCATTTGTATCCAGAGTTATGAGTAGATTTTTGTATCAAGTCCCTATTGCAAGATATCAGCTGAAATCACATGCCAGGGAGCTCCAGAGTATATAATCCTTCTGATCAAATCTGTAGCTTCATCTGAGTGTATAAAAAAAAACACACTCAAACTTATAATGCCTGCTTTTATATACACATAGTTGCTAAAACACAATATTCAGGTCAGTCAGGTTAATATTCAGGTTGTTAAAGAACTCTGGCAGGAAAACAAATAGGAGCAATTTCTGGTACTGACTGAATTCCCCTTCCAAACTGATTAAACAGCTGCCAGGTTGGACAGTATAAATCTATTCACTGAAAGCCACAAGGTGGAGATCTCTGGCAAAGCAGGATCGAAAGGAAGTCTTTTACCCAGCCTAATGTTACTATTAACACTTTGAGCCATTGCATCAAGCCAATTTTTCTGTTTGTTTTTGACGTTTGATAGAAATGTCACTAGTGGAAAAATTAAGTAAAGAGCACTGGTTAGCCACAGAACTGGACACACCTGGCTGCAAACCCACCAAAAGAAACTGACTTCATTAGTACTAGGGACAGCAGAGTAAAATTTATATCTGAAATATGCCTGCACTGGTAGAATTTGCTGAGGCCACAAGCTCTCTGTGTGTTTTTACAGCTGTGTCAAGTTTTGGTTTCTGACTCTTGCCGACATTCAGGAGTGCTGAAGGAGCTCAGGCTAACAGGTCCCAAAACTTTGTTGCTGAGATTTAGATTTCAGCAATTTTAACAACCAGTTTTTGAAATAATACAAAATCCAAATGGAGTTGGAGGTGATGCAAATTAGTAGTTAAAATGCTTTGCATTCCATCATTTTCTGCTCTGATGAATCTGTATATTTAAGAGCAAATGGCATATTCTAATAGACTATCGATATCAGTTCAGGAATATAATGTCCATTTTCTGCATCAAGTGTTTTAAATATTGCTAGATATGAAATTGGATTGAAAAAATGCAGTTCTTCCTGTTAACACATTAACCTAATTACATCCAACTAGCAAATTTCACACAGGTGCAAACACAGGAATGTACCAATCTGAGAGCTCAATATTGACCTTTGATAATCTGCAAGAGACCTAAAGCAGGGAATGGAATTGCCTAATCTCACGGGAGCTATGTAGTGATAACTCAGCACCCTGAAAGTATTCAGCATTTTCTATTCATTTGACTTACTTCCAAGAAAGGTTCAGATTCTGAAATTTGAAATCATCAACAGAGAAACATTAATATATTTTCCCTTCATCTGCTACTGCTACCTTGATGTATTTTAACTATCTTCTTTTGAAGGCAGAGTGGATGCTGGTTGCAGCATTAAATTGCTCGAAAATAAGGTGTTATACATATTCTGCAATCAGCTCACAAATCCTGTGTCTGAGTATGAGTGAAGCTAAAGCATTACCTCAACTCCGTTCTAAGTGAAACATTAAGGATAAATACATCAAGATTAATAAGCTGTGGCTAACACCTAGGGTAGGTGCCCTTTACCTATTTGTCACTTTTAACTCTTCGTAGCTGCAAAAGCTGAGATATGAACAAGAAAGAGTTCAGTTAGAGGCCACGAGTGCCAGGGGGAGAAAATTAAGTGAGGAGGAGTGAATAAATATGGAAGAAACAGGAAGTGCTCGTGCAGAAGCATCAATGAAGTGACAGATTACGTTAGGATTGCCAGCAGAGAGGAAGGTAAATACAGCAATGATTAGGAGCAAAGGAACCACTAATCTCTTCAAAGATCAATGTGTAAGTTACTAACATAGGTTACAATATACAACAAATACTACCAGAAGAGACGGAAAAGTTCATCGCTCTTGAAAAACTAATGTCTGAAAAATGAGGATTCATTAAAAGGTGAAAAACAATCATTAAAAGATTAGGATGTACCTTTGTAAATACTATGGGGAAGAGAATAGTCCCAATTTCCACGTTTATACTTTAGGAGAGTTCATTATGCTTTCTTACACACTGGCCTAGTTAGCAGTTACCTCAAGAGCTCGCTCACTCTCTCACAAGGAGACTCATTAAAATCAATGGGCCTCTGTGCAGTTGAACTGTATTAAATATACACAGAGATGTAACTGTTCATGGGATCAAGCCCTTAAATGTGTACATGCTTTGTTTAAGCATCAGCTATTGCCACATAAAAGCTATGGTTAAGGCCACGTTACAGTCAAAAACATATACTGGTAACAAAGTAAAATGCATTATAGAAATCATATTAATACAAATGAAGCATGCTAGCCTGGGAAATTCAAATTCAAGGATAAACGGAGAAGGTGTCTACCTTGACAAGAAATTGAAATGAAAGGCAACAACTTCAGATCTCCTTATAGTTGCATCATACAGTAACCACTAACAAGCATGGATTAACATTTGAAGCTCCATTTTGGATAAACACACATATAAGGACACTTTTTACACTTCAGGGAATTTCTGATAGCAATGGAATGGTTTAATTTGCAAAACTAGAAAACCTGTGCTCACACAGTCAATTTTATCTTAGTTTTTTCCTTATATCGACTAGCCTTGGATGTTTTCCTGTAGTTTTCCTTGTAGGATTTGAGGCAGTGGCAGACAGTATAGAGAAGCAAAGCTGTTTTCTACCCTTATAAGCATGCAGAACTCCAAAGTGAAGCATGGTGCAAGACTGAGCTATATTAAGATGATTCAGTAGGCTTAAAAAAAATGTGTCAAAAATAACAGAGAAATTATTTCAAAACTTTTTCTTTTAAATCTTGTGAGAATCTCTTTTCCAAAGTAACATTCTCTGTGTGCATAGACGGAGTCAAAAGACTGCTGAAGACTTCTTCGTTTTTTTTTTTTTTTTTAATCAAGAGGAACACATGTAAATTCACACCCGGAACAAGGATCTGAGTTGTCTCCAGTTGCTACAGAAACAGGGAACAACCACTGATGCAACAGGGAAGATGTAGGTAAAGATAAAAATTGAATAAAACAGAGTGTTTCTATATCTCTTTCTTCGGTATATTTTATTCCTAGTTTGACTGCTTAGCAGGTTTCTACCTCTTTTCTTAGGCAAAACTATAGTAAAAATGAAGTAAAGACCAAAACCTGAAGGCAAGGAAACACTGAGGAAAAAAAAATTGAAAAACAAAAATCAATACAAGGATTTTAGAATAGCTAGTTAATAAGGTGCAATGTTTGCCATTTGCCTTTCAAAATACATTTCTAGAGTGGTGCTCAGTTCCTTGACTCAGTGAATTGCTCATATATAACCTGCAGTCCACAAAGCAGCACAGTCTAAAACCTGCTGCATGAACTCTTACATCATTCTGTCTCCTAGGATGAAAAAAAAAAATGTAAAAACCTCTAGGAACAAACTGTACTATTAAGAAAGCCCTGTATTACTATTATCTAATTTGTCTAAGCTTACTCATGCTACCTCACAGCATCCTATGAGGACAGTAGAGATCCCTATATGCAAACTTATGACCTGCCTATTAACATAGCAAGAAATTGTAAGATGCCTAAATGTAAATTAAATCCAAAAGAAGATTAAGAGCATGACTTTAAAAGCAACTTGTTAACACAACAAAGCTAAGGGGAGAAAAAAAAAGTTAAAGGAAGGTTAAAAAAAAAAAAAAAAAAGTAGCAGCCACAATGGATGGAATAACTGAAGTCATACTAGAAGCAACACTCTACTACAGCACACAAAAGATATAATCAGAGATAAACCTCTTGAATTACCGATGTGACTTGATACCAAATCCTGACTCGCCAGTTAATTCCCTTGTTTGTCGCAAGAAAAGAACTCTAGCGCTGCCTTTCCTTTGTGTATGTGGCTGACAACTAAGTTTTGATCATAAGACATTGTTGCTGTATGAAAATTGTCAGTTGTCTGACTGTCCTACTAATTTTAATCATGTACAAACCTCTCTCTAATCATTGCACAATTCTCTACTTTTTTCACAACACAGGAAATCTTTCCTACCCCTCTTTTCCCACTAGGAGTGTCCTGGAGATGGGCATCTTCAGCTGCACCACGTCCACTGTGATACTGTTGTGGTGAAACTATCACCTCCTTCCACTGCTTCTGCAGCGCCTTCTCTGAACACTGTCACCAATACAAGGATGGAGACAGATAGTTATGACTTTAATGTCAGAAATAACCATTACAACTAACTAGTAGAACCTTGCTCATTGCACAGGCCAAAAAGACCCAGCCCTGTTCTTCCTTCAGATTCTCAAATGAACTATTCTTAGAATTACCCTTTCCTTACAATGCCTCTTTTGTGATCAAGACTGGATATATCTAAGTAGCCAAAGTAAAAATTTAGCTAATGATTATTTACAGTCTTGTACAAATCTTTGTCTCTTCTCCCTTCTTTTACTAACAGTCTTAGATATACAGAAAACTCCAAGCTCTGCTGGAATTACTTAAGTTGTGGTTATACACACATACATTTGGCACCAGTAACATTTCTCCCTACACCAGCTGCACATTGCCATCCACTAACACCAACTCTCTTGTAGCAGCATCACTATTTCTGCAATGACTTGGTGAACCCGGGTGGAAAACCAGTTATTTCCAGTCAAATCAATGCACTGATCCAGATAGATCATGGTACAGTATCAGAAGAAAAAACTTAATGGGCTCAATAAAACAGTGAGACCAGGTAAGAATGGTCAAGAGTAAGGGCTACATATACCAGCTTAAGCTAATAAAAAATACACACACAGCTACAAATTAATTCTTAGGCTTTCTTCTAAGATATACAAAGTTACAAAAGCATCTGAATCATCAAAACAATCCAGACAATCAACACCGAAGATGACTTACCCCCATCACCTTACCACGCTGTTCAACATCCTCCCACATACAATGAACTATATAGCGACACATGTATTTTCCTGCTCGACCTTCCTGCTTCATTCGTACCAGACACATCCTGCAAGAACATAAACATGAGAGAAATTCATAGCTTCTAATTTTCTTTCAAATTTAAGCAGTAAATTAAATATTTCAGCTCATTTAAAAGTCCACTTATGGAACGTGTTTTTGTGATCAGGAAAAAAATAGCCCTCCCCCCACCCAAACTGTCACAAACTTATCTATTCCGTATTAAAAAGCTGTATCCACCGGATTTTACCCAATTCAGCTATGGGAGAATGTCAGTGGGCTCTATTCTGGCTGATAGTAATCTAGTTAATTGGTATTCCACATTCTTAAGAACACGTCACCCTTTGGAGCAGGAATGAATGTCTTGTCCTAGGATGCAAACCAGCTGTAACTCAGCTTGGTATACTGGAGTGCTGAAAGAGTTTACACCAGTCAAGTTGCGAGAGCTAAAGAAAGTTACAGACTTCACCCGAATTCACATTAGCACGTCCTAAATTATTTTAGCTATGGAGTCTTTGGATACATGTCCAACCATTTGGCACAATCCCTACCTGCAGTGCACACTGGAAGAACTCACAAGTTTGTAAGTGCATTTGGGGATCTTAATATCAGGTTGAATTGTTTCTCTGTTTGTTTGGTTTGGTTTTGTTTTAAAGCATTAAGACACTTGAATTTCATTGCTGCTCTTCGGGGGGGGGGGGAGGGAACAATTTATTTTGCCTCTTTTACTAGATCTATAAACAGTATTAACCAAAATACAGGCTATTCCTTCACTGAGCTAAGACACCAGTCACATCACCAGCTCTATGTTCTCTACCTCACTAATCAGCCCTGCTCCTGTATCCTGAGTCAGAATGCCTGTCTTGTACCAATGGAGTTATTGTAGACAGTGTGGTGCTCAAATACTGGAGCTGAAAGAAGTCACTGCTCTGCCCAGAAGCATGTTACAGCTGGGAAACTTCCCACATAAAAGCTTCTTCTCATAGCTTATGCAAGAGCAAGAGTTTATTGCTGCAGGCCACTTTGAAGCAGTAACATAGTACCAATTGTGAACGTATCAGAAGAGTTAAAAGGTAAAAATGATGATTATATCTGTTCATTTCTTCAGTGAAAATAAGATCTGTGTCCCTGTAGGCACCAGAAGCATTTGGTGTGTTGTGGATGCCAGCTCAACAGGTAGAATCATAAACACTTGAAAACTGTCAGCTGAGCCAATTTGTAGAAGGAAAGAAATCAATCTTTTTGATGTATTTTTACCTAGTGTATTGATTAGTAAATAAAAGATATTTCTAACCAAGAAAAGAAGCAAATCTTATTCTCAAGGATGAATGACAGAGACAAAACAAACTGAAGGCACCAAAAATAGCATTAACTCTATATTCTTGTTTCTGAATAGAGTCATATATTCAAGTTCCATACAAGGGTCATTCATCTCAAACACCAAAATTAAGAGAAGAATTCTTTTAATCAGATTCTCTTGGACCAGAATCTGATTTCTCACTAAAGGGCTTCTGAAAACAAAATTGACCAAGTGAGAAGGAGTTCTGGAGTACCTGACCAAGTACAGGCTTTTCTCTGTAATATATTCTGCCTCATTTCTCACTTCTGCTTTCTGAAGCACACTGGATGCCCTGGCTCCAAGACAACATCATGCTGAAAAGCCTTGGGCACTTTGCAGAAAACTTGACACTTGTTCTAACACTTGGCAACAAAGTCCAATGAAAAAGATAGCTGGAAAGAGTGATCAGGCCTTGAAAAATTGTAGACGGACACTGGTTAAACCTTGCAAATCAAGATGAGAACCGGAAAGAAAGTCTTGCAAGAAGGACAAAAGGAAAATAGCAACAGCAAAAGAACGTAAGGAAAATGTTGAAGTGCCAACAGAATGAGTAGTAAGACAGTAGCAAGAAATTAATCTACCTGCATCTTGTTCACAGAAGATAAATGCTTTCTGCTAAAACAGTGGTCCAGAACTCAGAAGCCAGCTGTCCAGTTACCAGTCCTTCCATAAACCAAATGCACAACCAGCTTAAAGCTGTGTCTCAATTCCATCAGTTTTAAAATCTTTGTTCCTCTAGTGTATTTATATAATTGAGCTGTATGGAAAGATTAATTAGGAAGTGTGAATGTATCCCAAATTTTTTCTCACACTTAGCAAGCTGGAGAGAAAAAGACTCAGTCTAGGAGACTAATTCTGGAGCAAAAAAAGAATTTTTGTACTTTACTTGCTGAATACACAAGCTTCGGGGAAAAAAAATTAAGAGTGGCTTGGCAAGAAACCCTGTGAGCATAAATACTGGTTCCCATCCAGTCTGTCTTCAGTGGTAGTGTACTAAGAGCAGAGAGGAGTACACAGACCAGCAGTTACAATTGGTCACTGATGAGCAGGAATGGAGTAGTGTTCAGAGTAAAACTTGTTACCCTTGAAGCCTAAAAGGCAGCTCTGTGTTTGGATGCATAGTGCTGTCATAGAGCTGTTCTGCAGCAGCACAAGTGAGATCATGGAATTCTGCAGTTTATTTGAAAATTTGGTAGTTTGTTACTACACCTGCCGTCTGAGGTTTAAAAGACGCAGACTCTTTAAAGACTATAAACCTTCTAACTAGATCAAGTGTGAAACATTTTATCGTTTCACTGCAGAACCTGTTCTGTAATTTATTCAAATACTGACTCATCTTTGTCAAACCACCAAAGTAAAATTATTCCAAACTATCTTTAGAAAGCTGCCTACATGACATCGGTCAGGGTGGATAACTTATGCTGCATTTAAGCTATGCAAGGAGATTATGTTAGAAGAAAATTATATGAAAGGATGTGTGAAAAAGAACAGAAGCACCTCTGCCTCCACCCTTGTTAGACAAGCAGTGGCTGTTTCCCACAACAGCCCTCAGCTATAACTGCTTGTGTCAGTATTCCCACTCAGCACCAACAGATTGGCTTAAACATCAGGAGTACTAATTGATACTACCCTGTTTGACTCTACTGCAAAGCGCACTAGTGTTAGCGATCAAGGATGATGCATTCTGTCTCTAAAGGCAAAGTCTACTCTGAGCTTCCCACTATTCCCTAGACCTGGCCATTCATTCCTGCTTCTTCAGTTGTCCCAGTGCAAACACTTCCAGGGCTATCCTATACTAGATCAGAGAAATGACTCTAGCTTAACAATAAACGTATCAACAATAGTTGTAGAAGGGTGTGGTTTTATCCTGGTTAACCTAGATCATTCATGTATAGCCAGAAACTTTGGGACAGGAGGAGGATGCTCCTGAATTGACTTTGTCACCAGCTATACATTATGATACACACTTTTATGAATAATGGTGACTGAGAATAATAGTAAGGAGCAGAACACTAAACTCTTCCTAACTGGGTCCGCATGTTACCCTGTGCTTCAGCCTAGTGAGTTCACTAATTATTGTATTTACAGCTATATACACATCTCTGCTGGGGCCCAAGCTAACGGATCTGAGCCAGGCTATATAGTCTTCCTCTCTCCTGGTGCCAGCACGTAGGTCCATTCTCTCACCTTTAGGCAGGATCAACTAAATGCCAAAGTTATTCCAGATAAACTTGTTCCTAACCCTGCCCCACCCTCTGAGGACTTGATTTCTCCCTGTTCTCTGTACTGTGAATGATAGAGAAATTATTCCCTTTCTTTTGAAATAGTGCAGCTCAAACGCATACACAGCACCCTCAGTTTCCTCTATGGAAATTTGGTAAGTGTTTTCCTGCAGGAACTGTTTTCTATGTACTTATGGTTCTTGTTCTTCTCTGGACTGTCTCTGATAAATGCTTTCTCAAATGCGTTTTTCTACATCAGAAACTATATTCAGCTGAAGTCTTACCACAGATCTTGGAGTCCTTCAGAACAAGAATTGTAGTACCACTCTACTTTGATCCTAAACACTTCAGGGATGGCACTATGCTTGGTGAAAATATGAAGAGAGCTCCAGATATTTACATGATACATCCTACATTCTTATATCGAAACATTTCTTGGTACAGCCACTGAAGTCACCACTTAGGCAGTTTCATAGCAGGTCTAGACACAGCCAATAATTCATTTAGACTGTCACAGCATGGAAAAAGACAAATCCAGCAATTGAGATGAACAACTTGAGATTTCCCAAAAGGTCTGGACTTCTAAGCATAAAAAGAAGGAGTCCTCCTGATATCAAAAATGCAAAGCAACAGAAACAGCCCATAAAAGCGTAACAGTACAGAAGAATATTGGTAAGATGACTTTTAGCTTAAATAGAATTTTAGCACTGAATGGGAAGGTACTGGGATGTATCTGAAGGAAAAATATCTTTAACGATACTAGCATAAGGGGCAGACTAAGTAGAAGAGCCTGAATTCCCCCCCTTCCCTTTCCTTCTAGACACACGGAGAAAAACTGACCACAGACAAGAATAGAAGACCAGAGCCACAGATTAGAACAGATGGTCCACCAGAATCCATAACACAAGGAGGTACGTTCTGACAACCACCTCATGTCTATAAAAGGTGGGATACAAGAACACAGAAACACAGCTGACTGGAGCACGATGGGCAATGACAGCAGCAAGAGGGGTTTTTACCAAACTAAGAGAAAATCTGATCTTCTCTAGGTCCACGAGATACCCTAAGACAGCTGAAACTAAAACTTTGAAGTAGCAAGTAAGCCAGAAAGTGATCTAAACTGCTTTGCAGTGGAAAACTGGAACATTTTAATAGATGGTGAGACACAATCTACACTGTGAGATGGCTGGTTGCCAGATCTGGGAAACTTTCTAGCCTCTAAGACAAAAAGGTCCAGCAGAAAAAACAGAGGCCTTGGAGCCTTCAGACAGAGAGACGACGGCCCTAACTACGCCAGTACTAGCAGGATCATTAATGCTCTTTCCTCATTTTACCCAGATCAAGACTGATTAAAACAAGAGAATCAGAGAGAAAGCATGTAGCAATACACCTGACCATCTCCTTGGCTCAAGAAAAGGCAACTCTTGGCCTTCTCTGATATAGCTATGATCTTAGCAGTTTTGTGTCTATCTCGTGCTAATTTCACCTCTGTCATAGATCCCTTGTTTATTTCTAAGGCTCTCGGGAAAGACAGTAAAGTCAAGATATCTTCTATCACAAAGTAAGTTTTCCTGTCAAGAAGAAATCAAAATCATTGTGGCGGGGGGGGGGGAAGCATAGTTTTTGCATATTTTTGTTACTCCTCTGTTTTGCCTCAGGTATTTTCAAATGTTTTGGTTTTGAATATTTATTTCAATAGTTAAATCAGATACTGAAATGAATGATTAGTTTATCAATTCAGACTTTTAAAGATACCCCCCACACACACACACAAGAAACAGTGAGAAATAAGGAAACAGCAAATCTCAAGAGTTTTTCATTAATTGGTTAGTTGATTCAATTGATCCCATTAACTGATGCCAATTTCAAGGCTTCTACTAATCTATTCATTCTTCAGTAAAATAAGCTGTTCCATCTTTCAATATACTGAGGAGATGAGAAATTAAAAGAAAAGGCGGCAAAACACAGAGGCAAGGAAGCAAGTGGCCTATGTTTAAGTGCAGGTATTTCAATTCAACCTTCCTTTTAGCCTTTGGACAGCTGAAAGCAAATCTACAGAATTCAGTTTCCTGAAAGATCTGGTACTTCAAAAACGAAAAAAAACCCTGTACGCCCTTGTGCATCCCTCTGACCTTTACAAGTATGTAATGTTAGATGAAAACTTGATTCTTTGAGGCTACTAATTTCACAAATTAAAAAGGAAAAAAATCTACTTTTTAATGTGTTAAATATTTGTACATGCAACCAAGCCAGCATTCACCAACCCGTATGTACATTTCAGAGGTGCAAGCATAAATGCCAATGCTATAATTTGTTAAATGCTTCTGATGATCAGCAACTTAAATCACCACAAATTCTCACAATTTAAACCGCTTCTACGTAAATTTAAATTTTTCCTAAAACAGCTATATCTAATTTTTCCACTCAGGCTGAGCAAGGCTTTTGGGAAACTTATGGCAAAGATCATTTCATTACTTTGGAATTCAAAGACTTAAAAGAGTTTAGCTTCTTTTTGCTCTTTAGTACAAAACTGCTGAAATTCAAAAGTTAACAAATTAAATACAACCACTTTTATCAATAACTGTGGAGTCCACTTTTTCACATAGTAAGATATATTTCATTCTGAAAACAATTATATTACTATTTTAATTTTCACTTACCAGACATGAAGCTGGGCTACTAAAAACCATGAATTCAAAGTATCAGGCATATGGCATCCTTGGACAGAGAGGAAGGAAAAAAAACAATAAAAAACAAAACTAAACATCAATATGAACTCATTACTTATTGCATCTACCAGAAATTCACTAAATTAAAACTTAAACCCATTTTAGTAATTTAATTTCTTGCCCCAAAGAGTAAATACCTATCAGAAGCAAAGAGCATTCACTGTCACACATACACTTAAACTCTCAATCTACAGTGTCCTGTGGCAGCATGTTTTCAAAAGAAACTCATTAGGACAAAATTTACAGAGAATAAAATCCATAGTGGAAAGTTAAACACAAATACGTGGCTGCAGAAGTCTCAAAGCAGTAAAGAATAATAGGGAAGTATTAATGGATGCTTTGCCCAGTTCTTACACCCTCCTTCAGTATGCGCTGTTGCCTACTGCCAAAGACAGGGTGCTGTGCTAGATGGGTTTCTAGTGTAACCCAGCTGTTCTGATTTACTATACAGCTATATAATCCACACCACCATCAGCCTATATAGCCTCTAGTCATTCTGTGTTAGGATTAAAGCAACTGATCAACCAGAGTAACAATTGCTATCACCAGATTTAGTTTTCCTGCTATAGCCACTGGGTTTCCAAGAGATGGGCTGTCCACACGCATATTCACAATATGAATGTGCACATGCCATTAGGATTTGAGCCTGGAAACTTAAGACTATATGCCACAGAAATCATACTCCTCTTCCACATGCTTAAGAGGCATGACCTTTGGGCTGTGTGCACTTTAAGTCCTGCTGCTCCTCTCAACCTTACAGCTTCCTCATAGGAAACTTCCTCTACATCTCTTAGAAGAGAAGTCTTAGGAACAATATTCAGTGTGAAGGATCCAGATGCGACACAGTTATCTTGGCCTGTCCAGCACCTGAACTCATCTTCTGAACTATGCAAGCCTAGCAGTAAGAAGGCCAGAAAGTACTCAGAAAATGAGTCTCCACTAAAATCTGTCCCAAGGAAGTCAATCTTATCCATTTTGTATTTGAATGTATTCCGTTCTGACTCATGTACCTCCTGGCTTCCAAGTATTAATCAATGAGATTCAACTGAATCATGAAGCAACATTTTCATAACCTTTCTTCATACACACTAAGTGTAATCAGACAACCACCATAAAAGACAAATAAATCATTAGTATTTCTCTCTCCTCAAAGAGATGATTCTACGAGTGCACAAGAGTTGCTTCAGCATCAATACCCATAGATCACCTATGCCACTTCTACGGCAGTATGAAAACACTAGCATTCTATACTTAGAGGTTAATCACAACTTTTCTCCCACCCCTCTCCACATTTAGCTCTTTCATTCTTACAAGAAATAGTCCTCATGCCTAGAACAACTCTACTTCGGCCTAAAGGCATGCCAAGGGCAACCTCCCTAATCAGAGTAAAAATACACAGTGCTTGCATTTAACCAAGCCATTTCATTGAGTGAGAGTTCTACAAGCAAGATTCAGGGAAACACGTAGCTCAGCAGACAGAGGTTTCTGAAGTAAAAGTCATGATCCATCAGTCTTCTAAAACAAAAATCATTCTTTATTGGAAAGCAAAATTCATAGTTCTACTATTTGAGATGCCAAATATTTCTAAAGGCCTATGCAATACCCAGGAGTGAAGAACTTCTCTAACTTCCCAAATGTTGCACTTCTACTTTTGTAACCCATTAAACTTCTATATTAACATAGACTATATGCTAAATTTAGAGGAGGAATGGCTACATTAAAAGTGGAGAGATGACAACACAATGCTGTAACCAGGCAGATGTACCTGTCTAGCAGGGATTCTGTCAGTATCCAACCCCTTGACCGACAAGGGAGAGTTGAAACAGAAGAGGGCTACAATGAATTAAGCACCAAAGACCTTGAGCTGAAGACTGACCCTGGCAGGGACGGAACTCCTTCTCCCACACAACATACTTCATTTACTCTGTATCTGTAAACAGGCTTGAATAACAGTCAAAGTAGAAGACAACAGCTGATGACAGCATGAACCAGGAAAAGGTCCAGACCGAAACAACCTGCTTCAGTGGTCCATAATATATATTAACTGAACTGCCTTTTTATAGGCAATAGTTTTGGACAAATCTGTCCAGCCTAAAATCAGGCCTGACACTCAATCCAAAATAACAACCTGGGTGTACACTAGTCCTCATTACTTCTCTGTATGGACAAACTTGTTAGCTGTGTCTAGGGACTTTGCAAGTCTCTATCAAAATCAAGTTCCTACATGAAGATATTAAATCCTGCTCCAGGACAATCTTTATGTATATAGCCATGAAAAACCAATAATTATATCTCCCAATTAGCCTGACCAAAAAAGTAACCTGCTAAGTGACTGCTACATCTCAACGTATTGTGCCAAGCTACAAAGAGATGGCCCACAACTCAATCACAGAAGACATCCTCTTGTTCAAAGACCTTGATTCATAGCTCTATATATAGCATAGGAAGGTCAATGATAAAAGAGACACCATCAGCTGAATATACAGGAGCAGCCAGTATTGAGCTGAGACAGTTTGATCAGCAGGATTATGTAAAGCAAGGACTCATCTAAGAACTTCTCAAAAGCCTTGGATAAGCGCCCTACTGCTACTTCTCTCACATAAATCAAAATCACTGGTCCACTAGCTAGGGCCCAAGTGGAAAGGTTGAGTCTGGCAGATTATCTAGAGCACTAGCCCATAACGAGGAAAAAAGATCTGTCAGATGAGCACATTTAAATCTTGGCCTGAATAGACAGCATTCACCATCAAATACATGCCTGAAAAAATCTCTACATTGGATCAAAAAGGTCATCCTATTCTCAGAAAGTTAAACCTGCTTCTCAGAGATTATCTATTACCTTGACAAAAGATCTAAGCTGTTCAGCAAGTAGGTTCCTACACAGACAAATTTCCTGATGTAACTTAAAGGATAACCTACTTATTGTAGCAGTAACTTAAAAGATAACCTACTTATTCTAGCATGAAACATAGACTCAACCCATAATGTAATCACATAATGTAAGAACTCCCATGATGGATGCTGTGAAATTTAAAGGATATAATTGAGAAGGAAGTAATTGACATACTAAATCTGGACTTACTCCAGGAATCAGGCCACATCTCAAGTACTGCATCCAGTTCTGAGCACCCCAGTACAAGAGAGACATGGAGCTACTGGAGAGAGTCCAGCACAGGGCTGCAAAGATGATCAGAGGGATGGAGCATCTCCCCGATGAGGAAAGGCTGCAAGAGCTGGGCTTGTTTAGCCTGCAGAAGAGAGGACTGAGACGTGATCATACCAACATCTACAAGTACCTTGGGGGGAGGGATGTCAAGGGGATGGGGCTGAACTCTTTTCAGTAGTGCCATGCGGCAGGACACAAGGCAACAGGCACAAACCAAGACACAGGAAGTTCCGCCCAAACATAATGTGGAACTTCTTTACAGTGCGTGTGACAGAGCACTGGAACAGCTGCCCAGAGAGGCTGTGGAATCTCCTTCTCCGGAGATATTCAAAACCCACCTGGATGCAGTCCTGTCTAACTTGCTCTAGGTGACCCTGCTTGAGCAGGGGGTTGGACTAGATGATCTCCAGACATCCCTTCCACCCTCAGCCAATTCTGTGAATCTGTGAAGTAAAAGGCAAAGTCCTGCCTTGTATGCAGTTCAGGCACCTAAGCATCTGCTTGTCTCTTTCACTGAATTACTAGCATAGCTCAGCAAGCAAAGCAACAACTAAGACCTCTCAAAAGAGAATAGTCCACAGTCACTTCCCTGAAGGAAGCTGTCTTCATGACAGCACTTGACCACACATCAATTTAACAGTTTATATTTTAAGCTGAATAGGCACATGGACATGCAGAAATTAGACTTCCTCTTGAGGCTCTATGCCTGATTCAGCAACTCATATCTGTGGACTGAACTTACTTTTACCAAAGACTACAGCTATTAGCTATTCTATGGTCACAAAGAGATATCACATAGCTAAGTCAAACATGCAACTAAGCATCATGATACATCAGGCCATAACACAGGTTATCAGCTCTTCTGATTACAAACTTCACAAACAGTACCACAAGGAAAACAGTATGAACAGAACCTAGCAACAAAGCTTCCAGTCCTCAAACAAAAAGCTTGCCTTTAGAAAGCAGCTTTTTATAAGAAATGCACTTCTAAAACTGTGGGGTCTAGAGTGCCTTATTCCAGACTAACAGTGGAGAAAGGTCCATCTTGTAATTAAATATATTTAGATACAGAAAAATGTCAGATAGCAAATGAAGATAGCTAGCTATGAATTAACTGTGATATCAGCTGGGGAATAAATTTATTCCGCTTACAGAATAGATCCTGTTCAGAAGTCTGTATCTGATAGGAGACATGAATGCCAGGATTATGAGGACATACATCTTCCTCCAGTTATATTCTGAATTTAAAATTCATCAGGTATGGGAAGCAAGTGTGAACGCAGACTTTCTTTTGTGACAGATCATCCTTGCAACTACTGTGATATTAGGAAGGATGCAATGGGACAATATTCCTGCACCCTGCAAAAAAAAAGCATGCTATAGCAGGGTTCAACTTTTAAAGTATGACTGACAGAGATAGTAGCAGGTGCCTTATAAGATGCCTTATGGGCTAAGGAAGGCAGAAGGATTCAGAGAGCTGTAGGTAAACTCCAGCCCTTTTGAGTTGCCTGGCAGCTCCACTAGAAGCTATGTGAAATGCTGTTTTGATGGGACAGGTTCTTTGCCACTGCAACAGCACGACAATGTAGCAATACTGTTAAGTATTAACAGCCCAAGACAAATTCAAGTCATCATACACTCCATGTCCACCAGAAAGACTCTTCAGCTGAGCTTTCAGTATCACCTAACTGATTCTGAAAGCTCTCCTGGTCTTTCAAGTATAACGATGGGCATGAAGCACTTTCCTCACAAAGGGTTACTTCCTTCATTTTGTTAAAAAAACCCAAGCCACATAAACTTTGCGCACAGAAAGTCTGGCACCAATAATGTTGCTATTCCCTCTGCTACTTCTCTGTTCTCCTTCTTTATACAGGTAACAGCTAAAGTCTTCAAATGGCTCCCCTTTTCTTTTAAGGGGCGCAATGTAGACATTTGGGATGTAGGCTCTAAAATAGAGTTCCCAAGGTTTTATCTGTGCATGATCATAAAACAAAGAAAGAATAGAATAGCAGGTACAATTAAATAAACAGCAGAATAATACTGGAGAGCCACTATTCAAACATCTTTGTATGCTACAGAGGCTTCATGATTTGCCCAATCATGATCCATATTTTGTGAACTACTGCTCCAAAGCATAATACAGAGAAATGCAGTTCACAGGGCTCATACTGTATTAGGGGGTTCTCTTAGAAGTTCACTAAGCATCAGCAGAGAGGCACTGAGATAGTATGATACAGACCCTATGACACACAAAACGCTCTCCTCATTGCTCTCATCCTCAACAACACATTATCCAACATTTATACACTATGCCATCTCTATCAGAGAACTAACTACCTTACAACATCCATATACCAATCCAAGTTCCATAAGATCAAGTCTCCGTTATTATTCAAACTACAAATTAACCACATCACAAAAGCATGTCCAGAAACACTGAAGATGGCTCTCTGAAGAACCAGTTCTGACCACACTGGGTTAATTAGTCCACAAATAGTTCTGCACATGCATGGATGTACCGTTTCCAAGGCCAGCTCAGTAGGTTAACAACTTTCACGAACCACAAAGAAAAAGCTAATAAGCTCTCCAGAGATCCGAGCTGACTCTGTGCAGAGTTCACTTGGATATCTCAACATCATGCAACTAGAGCCAGAAGTGCTAGTGGAAGCAATGCATAAATATTCTAGCAGGTCCACCCACAGTCAGCTTTGGCTCAGGTGCGTTTTGAGCTGGGTCCCATGCAGGAGCCTTACTACTCTTAGAGATCCTAAGCAGTGCAATTCATTAACATTAGCATGCAGCACCTGCACCAATAGACTCAGGCACACCTATGCTTGCTGCATTACCTAGGGACAAAGTTAAGAGGCAGTTGTTTCCTATTCCTGCTAGTTCTTCAGGCTGCTCCTCTGGGAATAAGCCATGATCCTTGTTTAAATTTGGCCCATCTTTATTTGAAAAGGAGCCATTTAGAAAGGAAAAACCTGCTCACAACTGACCTAGTTTGATGAAGACGTGGTGAACTGAAGTAAAAGCTGGATATTCTACTTCATGTCTTGTTCCCCTCTCTTAAGAGTATACTACCCCATCACTGCTGCCTATCCAACACTTCTGCCACTTTAATTCACTAACACAACAAAACATTAAGCAAGCACAAGAAAAGGCAATTTTCCTTCAGTGGGATGAATAACTTACAGGACACGACAATTACCTAGTCCAGGACAAAGGCAGAGAGTCTACGTGAAGCAGAGGAGTCAGGATAGAGCAGTGAGCCCTTTCCCTTTGGCCACTATTTCAACCCAGCTGCCTGTGGAACCATAGCCTAAAGCTTCTTAATTGGGAAGACCAATTTAAAAGGTTCTTGCCCACCTCACCCAGTCTGTCTTTTAAGGAGACTATTTTTAACATGAATCAAATGCCTGTTAGGGTTTAGAGCCAATCCCAAAAACAGCTGCAGCTGTAAGTAGATAGAAGTAACAGAAACCTTTTACATCTGTTTTTCTATCAGAGCAACTCTTTCTTTAGAACCACAGCCCTACATCTCAAAACCACAGGCATTCTCAGAACACCAATGGATGCCATCAAGCACTCTGTCAATCTCAACAACAACAAACCACTTATCTAGTTCCTTCATGCAACAACACTCTCAAATGAACCTAAACATAGGCTTCCCCGGCTGTAAATTCAGAGCTGGACTGCCTATAACTTGTGCTGCAGAGGGAAAGACAAAAGAAGCAAAGACACTCCTTGAGAGAGCAGAGAAACTTGAGGCAAAGGCCATTTGCCATTTGTGATATGCTTAAAAAGAGGGGGAGCTCTAGGAACTTTCTTTTAAAAATAGTAAGACAATACCAAGAATACAGTTGAACTCATTTTACTCAGAACTGAGTCTGAAAGTCTGTGCCAAATAAAGAATTTTCAAAGCATGGCTGAGAAAATACCTTCTTTTTAATTTTCATCTAGAGTGACATTTATATATCTTTTTACAATTAATCTGATAATCAGAGACAGTGAAAGTTAAAAATAGCAAAACCTCTCTTCAAGAGGCAAATAAAATGAACAGAAGAGAAATTAGCTGAGAAAGTCTGAGAGGACACATAGCTGGAAAGAGGTATGTCCACAGGAAAAAATGAAGTTCTAATTTTTTGATCACTAATGATGAATCCTACTGCTTACAGAGTTCTCTCAACTCCTACAACCATGACAGTTTTGGAAAACCTTCTGGAAACCTTTGGGAAACCTTGCAGCAACACCATGTTCCAAGCAACTCTCAATAAGCTAGACAAACACAAAAATACACCTTCAACTAATCTCTCAAGAGGAGGTATCACCAGCTCCCACCTGTGCTAGTGTATTTTAAGGCCATAAGAAAGCATTTGGTGACTCAGGAAGCCAGGTGACAGGCCAAATCCAGGCAATGGGTTTACTACCAGCTGGATCATACTTACATAGGAAATTAGGAATTCACATAAGAATGAAATCATTACTGAAACCTATGTAATGATACTAATAAAGCAACAGATTTTTTGGCTGACAGTTAAAGAACTGTGAGCTACATGGGAAACTCAAAAGAATTACAGAATGGTTGAAGTTGGAAGCAACCTCTGGAGATCATCTAGTCCAACTCCCCTGCTCAAGCAGAATCACTGAGAGTATGTTGCCCAAGACTTTGTCCAGACAGCTTTTGAGTATCTCCAAGGAGGGAGACTCCACAGCCTCTCTGGGCAATCTCTTGCAGTGCAGTCATCCTCATAGTTTTTCTTCACATTCAGACGGAATTTCCTACGCTTCAGTTTATGCCCATTGCCTCTCATCCTGTCACTGCGCACCACTGAGAAGAGTCTGGCCCCACCCTCTTTATGTTCTCCCTTAAGATATTTTTCAATGCATTGATAAGACCCCCTCTCAGTCTTCTCTTCTCCACACTAAACAGTCCCAGCTCTCACAGCCTTTCTTCAGATGAGAGATGCTCCAGTCCCTTCATCATCTTAGTGGCCCTTTGCTGGACTTGTTCCAGTAGCTCTCTCTCTCATACTGGGTACCCCAGAAGCACCAGGGCTGAGCAGATGGGAAGGATCACTTCCCTCAACCTGTTGGCCATGCTCTTCCCAATGTAGTCCAGGATACCATTGGCCTTCTTGGTCACAAGGGCACGTTCCTAGATATGGTCAACTTGCTGTCCACCAGGACTCCCAGGTTCTTCTCCACAGAGCTGCTCTCCAACAGGTCTTCTGAGGGACACTGCTAACTACAGGCCTCCAACTACACTTTGTGCCACTGAGCACAACCATCTGAGCTCTGCCTTTCAGCCAGTTCTCAATACACCTCACTGTCTGTTCATCTAGCCCACACTTCCTGAGCATGCCTACAAGGATGTTACAGGAGACAGTGTCAAAAACCCTACTAAGTCAAGGTAGACAACATCCACTGTTCTCCCCCCATCTATGCAGTCAGTCATTCCATCATAGAAGGCTCTCAGGTTGATTTCTCCTTTGTGAATCCATGCTGACTACTTCTGATCACCTTCTTATCCTTCATATGCTTGGAAATGATATCCAGGATTAACTGCCCCATCATCTTCCCAGGGATCACGAAGAGACTGACTAGTCTGCAGTTCCCTAGGTTCATCTTCTTGCTCTTTCTGAAGGCTAGAGACACATTTGCTTTCTTCCAGTCCTCAGGTTGCTCTCCTGATCACCCTGACCTTTCAAATATGATTGAGAGTGGTCTAGCAATGACATCAGCCAGCTCCCTCAGCATTCGTGGAGGTATCCAGTGTGTTCAGTTTGCTTAAGTGATCCCTAATTCAATCCTCCCCTACCAAGGAAAAATCTTCCTTTCTCCAGACCTTCCCCTTGGTCTCCGTGGCCTGGGATTCCTGAGGACCAGTCTTACTAATAAAGACTGAGGGAAAGAAGGCATTCAGTATCCAAATTCAGTCATCCAATTCAACTCAATATTTTTCCTACACACTTAAAGGAGGGGCTTGTCTTGGTTCTAGTCACACTCTCTATCCATTTCTAAACAACTCTATCACAGATAGAAGGAAAAGAGACAAGTATAACCCTGAGATCTAGCTGATCTTACCTCATACAAAATAATTGCATGCCTATGGAGGGGCATGGTTCTCATACACCTTCATCCACATCCTGGTTATATTTGACCTTTCCACAACTAAGCACAGGACTGGGTAGGACATAGAGACCATCTGATCACAAGAAAAAGGGTACATGCACACCTGGATTCTCAGTCTGTGCCACCCTTGGCAATGCAAAAGACAATATTCTTCACTTCCCAGGATATTCTGGGTTCTGCCTATCCCACACTTGTTCTTGTTCTCCATTGCAAGAGATAAAGCGTAACAATTCCAGATTTCAGAGTCTGCACCTGCACCCTTGTCACTTTTGGAGTTTAAGAGAATGGTGCAGTATAATGAGCTTATACTTTACGATGCACTGTTAGGGTCTGGCAACTCTTGCTTCTGTCATATTTATTAAAATAAATACGTGAGATATATATCCAAATTCTAACACCACCAGAACTGTAACTTACTGTTGAAAAATTCCTCATAGTCAGTCTTCTCCACACAACATGTGTACATACGCAGAGCTGCTACCTTAATTTTCTAGAAAAAGATAAAACACAATAATTAAAGTATTCATCATGAGACCTACTAAATGCTACTGTTTTTGTTAAATACATACTTATATGGTCTTCTGAGAAGACTTCTCCTAAAAGTCACAAACACTTAAGATTTTTAACAGCATATTAAACTAGTATCTCCCAGGAATGACAGAAGTATAATTGATCTTGCCTCAAATCAAGAAACTGACTAAACAGCTTCTAGAATTTCCTTCCAAAACTAGTTTAATATAATACTTGTTTATATAAAAGTGATTTAAATTTCTTTCCTTAAAAAGATCGCAAAGAAACCCATTCACAATCTCTGGTTTCCTCTAATAACTTTAACTATTGATGTATACAACTCAAAACGGCTTGAATAATTTAATTTTCAAACATTAAAAAAGTGATGTGCCAGTCACCTAAAAATCTTTTTTGCTGCAAGAACGAAAATTGACTAACTAAGCTTCACAAGTTAGAAAGGAATCCCAGATGATGGGATTCAATACAATATGTAAGATTCTTTTACCCTTCTAATTTTTTCTTGGCCTGCCATTGCACAAGAAACACCTTAAGAGTATCATGTATAGCTAAGACACATGTGCTGAAATTTTAAAGAGCACAATAACTGATAGCAGAGATCAGTGAAAAGAACTGACAGCTATTCCCCTCTACTGATATCAAGGAGGGAAATTATAAACTTCCCTAGCTGAGAAGGGCCAGGTGAGGAGGAGGCAGCATGGTGGTGCTATTTTTGTGTGTTTGTTAAAGCACATCTCTTAGGGATCATCTTAGTGCTCACTACTCTGCAGAGCTAAGAACATCCCTAGCACCCACACTCCATGCTTTTAGAATGGCAATTCAAAGCACCAAAACACTATTTACACTATTATTTACACTGACTAAAAGGAAGGTAAGGAAACTGCAGCTGTTTTCCTACCGTGGAAACACAGGAACTATTGTTTTTTCTTGTTCAATAGTCACAGGTCTTCTATCATAAATAAAGATTAGAAGCTTTCTCAATGATCAATTATACATACAAAATTTGTACAATAAAATAATTTACAGCACTTACTGGAGTTCCAGTACTGAAGACTTCCACTTTAAAGGAAATACTGTCTGGCCTTTGAGTAGAGCATCTCTGCAGTGAAACTCATTGCCTCTGACCAGGCATTACTAGATATTAAAATCATATTGTAAAGAACAGTCCCTGCCATGCATCCCTTAAATAAGGCAGGTAACACAGGGGAAGAACCGGTGAAATTTAATCATTGAGGTTTTGGTGTGGAGAAGAAGTAAGCAGATAGAGGAAAATTAGAAAAAAAAGAGAAATAAGAAAATTCCCTAAGATCTCAGAGAGCACTGGCGAGGCCAAAAATTAACTCAGGTCTCCTGAGCCTTAATCACAAAATAATTCTCTCCAAATCCAAGTCCCCTAGCCAAAAGTAGGCAGTGAAGCGTAGCAATTAAGGAGAACTCTGAATCAACACTCACAGCTAACAAGAATCTTTATTACAACAATATATACAGAAACACATGAAAGAAGTACTCTCTCTCGAGCCTTAGCATCACTTGATTAAAAGCAGCTAAACTTAAATCAAAATATCTCACCATCTTAAGTGCAAGTTATCTTTCCTTTATATTTACTTTCTGATGGAGGAAGACGTAACCAGCAATAGTTTCAGACCAGTCTTTGAGAAGCTCTGTTTTGTCTCGCAGACCTTCAAAACATCTTACAGCGTTTTAATTTCTGCACAGTTGTGCTCAGTCCCCCTAGTTATACCATGTTCACCACTGACCCCTTTAGGGTAAGTGGACAAATTTATAGAAGAAAAACCCAACAATTGATATTACAGAGAAATGCCTGCTCTGGTTCAGGAGTCCCAAAACAGACAATTGCTGTCGGCTGGAGGAATGCCTGCGAAAAATTTCTTCCTATGCGTTCCCTGTAATTAAATTATTTCCAGATAACTGCTATTGGTCACCACCAGAGACACAATGCTGATCTATGTGGATCTCTGCTTTGAGACAGTAATGTTACTGTGCTCTCTGATGCACAAATAAAGTGATAAATCAGAGGTTTGAAGAAATACAAAACAACTTAAGACTCATCTACAAACGAAATATAATACTCCCAGCTACGTCAGAGATGGAAACGCATAAATCAAAGCAGGTTCAAGCTCTAGATTACTATTCCCTATATCACAGAATGTAAATGTATTTAGGTAACAAACAGGATAGTTCCACACAAGTATTCCCCATATGATAAAACAAGGTTTTTTTAGAATGCTAAAAGTAATAAGCAACTAAAAAAGAAAAATCACCAAGTAAATGCTTTACCCATCTGCTATATTTCAGAGGTCCTGTGAAACCCATTGCTTCTATTATCCTTGTGAAGGCACCCACTTTTTCTTCGGATGGCTGCAAGGAATCTTTTGCAGAAAGATGCTGAAATATTTTTAAAAAAACTATCACATATTTTATCTCAGCAATTTAGTCTGATAAATCATTTTAGTTGGATGAACTACAAGGTTAATTGCTAATATTAGCTTTTTTGGTTTACTTTCTTAGTTCAACAAACAAAACAAGTACATACTTAGATACTCTCTACAAAATACATATAAAATCTACTTAACTGCTCCAGATGAGGAAGATCAGTTTTAACGCACACATTAGACATCAGAAAACAACATTGGTCACTTTCCACATTATATATCAACATGTCCCAAGGCCCAGACTCTTTAATGGTTATCCACTACAACTTCAATAGGCTTTTAAAAAAAGCAGGCTCTTCAGTAACTGCTGTCTCAAGACCACAAAGCAGTTGAGCTTCATCACAACGTGCAGAAAAACAGGTAACTTTCATTTAAGGTTTTCAAATGCTCAACAGCCTAACAAATATTTTGATGAGTAATAAGGCATGTATTAAATTATATGAAGATCCCACAATGACATTTTCTAGGCATTCTTGGGTTTTGTTTGTGCTAAACATTAAGTAGAATGAAAAAGATCCTGCAAACAGCATTAGGATAGAAGTTTAATTTAGACCACTTTTGTTTCACTAAGAAATTACAAACTTTTCCAAACAAACTTACAAATCTAGAGTTTAAAGCCAAAAATTCAAACACTAAAAGGAAGATTAAGCATTCAAGAAAGAAAAAAAATGGAGAAAAAAAATGTTGTGAAAAAGCTGTCAATCCAAGTTTTTCAGTCATTTAGGTGATTTTTCTTATCTACTTCCATTTCTTCAGCTTGAAATACAAATACCTGGATTGGTCCTAGTGCTTCTCAAGTAGTCTCATAATGCTAAAGATATACTTTTCTTTCTACTTGACATTCTTCTGCATATGAATCCAAGCATCACATAACAGTTTTGGCAAGCACCCAACTGGAAGCTCAGGCTCAAATGGTTTGTACAACAACCTGCTTTCCAAAATATAGCTCTTGTTTTTCCAAGTACGAGGTATGTTCTCTCCTTCTAGATACACCAGCTTTATTTGGAATTAAATCTTTTGCAGACAAAATGAACAAACAAATCACAGAAGCACAGTAAAATAAATCTATCCAGCCCTTGCACGTTCTATGAGTTCAGTCCTTGCTCCCACAAGCATATCATATTCTCGAATTATACATTGTAAAATACAATCTGTTCCATCTTAAAACTACTAAAATTACATGAATCCAACATTCTCACTGAAAAGCTCCTCTAGAATCTTATTCTCCTTGTAACTGATGAATCTTTCTATCAATCTAGATCATCCTTGCAGAAAATCCAGATCAGAAAAGTAATTAGTCCTTAGTTTTTACCAGGTCAATTATTTGCACTGTCTACAAACATGAAAGTAATTGTTTTGTTCCAGGTTAACTACATACCTTAAAGATCATTGCATTGATAAGAATCTTTGTGGTATTCTGCCCAAAACTCACCGGCAACAGTAATCAGCCATCAGTAAGTACAATTTGTGATCTAACAAATTTTCTAATGAACGTTTATATTGCACACTTTAATTCATTATACTATCAACAAACTACTCCACTTTCTCCCACATATACTTGAGGAATACAGCTGAGATTCATTATCATTGAGAATGCTCCCTGCTCGAAGGAGGATTAAATTACTTTAGGTTACTGGAATTTCACTCTAAATACTTTCTCCAAAGACAGTAATATATTAAATAATAAATAATAACAATAGTAATAATAATAATTAGCTAGAGTTACCAGATTTGGTAGGAAGTGTAGCAATTTAGCAACAAAAGAACTGCCATACATTACCAGAACAAACACTTAGGCCTGTATCCCACCTACAGTAAGGATCAGTAGCAGATACTTGGAAGAGATACTTTCAGAATAGAGAAATACAGCACACAGAGAGCAGCCTCCTGGGGTTACCTGCCCAGTTCTGGACAGTCATTCCTATGCTAGAAAACGCATCCACCCAGTCATGTTTGGCAGCTGCAGCTGGATACATCTTCAGCACTTTACTGAAATCATTTAAGCATTTAACCTCCACAGGCTATGGAGTTGTGACACTTAAATTTCACAGATTAAGTTATGCGAAAACAATTCCCCTGTGCCCGTTTTAAACCTGAACCTTGTTATTTCATTGGATGCCCCCTGTTTTCCTATAAGGAGCAGGAAATAATAAATTCCATTCCCTTGTTCATTTTTAATGAATTTCATAGTCTAGTATCATATATATGCCCATCTGTTACCTCTTTTTAGATTTCAAGAAACCTAAACTAGTCTTTTCACATACAAAAGCCTATTCTTTACAATCTTCCTACCACTATTACAGTAATTTTTGAAATAACTTTACTGCCAAACCTTCATTTATCTATAATATGAATGATTTAAAAAAATATATTAAAATACAGACATATCCAGTACAAGTTGCTATGTTTAATTAAAAATTAACTGCAAAGGGGACAAAAAAGGCAGCTTTGAGCCATAATCACCATGTATATTCAGCATTAGCATTTCAGATAAAATGCTTTGTGTTCTCATACTACCAATGGCTGTCAATGTTTTGACGTCCATTATGCCTAGTATTTAGGTGAATAAGAGGAAACATACTCAGTAACATTTTGGTATCCATCACTCACCTAGTAAGACAGAGCTATCCAGGATCTTCCTTAATACTCAGATCTTTGCTTTGAATGTTGGCCATTAAACCTGCTTACCATGTCCACTGTTACCATCCAGAACATCTGCCTCCACAAAAGTACTTTCTCTACCTCTGTTGCATGTGTTGGACCCAGTGACTCTACTGACACATACATGAAGTTTGAACCCAGTTTTTATTACACTGTTCTTCAAGCTTATCCTGTTCCTCCTGTGTAATATTATTCTCCTCCTGCACAGTAAAAATGCCACCTGAATCTTATGTCACAAGCTCCTTCCAGCCAGGATGGTAGGATATGCTCAATACACAACTTTTGTGTTCCAGTAATCAGTTTCACACCAAATTCAGAAGTACCGAAACAACCTTCATCTTCTCCACACTAATTAATATCATACCTAGCCCCTACTTAATTATTAGCTTGTTGTCATCTACAAATGCATTATGAAGTTTCCCTCACCACAGGTTTTTCATTATGCCAAGGAAGATGACTTAAAATCAAGATTATTATACAAAACATATACTGAGAAATTCAAAATATTTTATAACTTTTTCAAATTAACAATCTTATCAGGACACTGAAAGGCCTGCCTCCCACTGACTTTCCTGCATAATACCTGAAAGATAGTGCTCAAGGCAGTCAATTCCCTTGATTTTAACACCTAATACAAAAACAAGACAGCTGGAGTTCCCCATTAATTCTACCTCATTTTCCCACCAAGAGAAAGACAGTCAGGTTCACATTTCAAACGTGACTAAGCTTTTCTCTGTTCAAAATATTAAGGTTGCAGTCCAGGCACTTACCTCAAATCTTATCTCCACTCTTCCAACCTGCTTTCTCTCTGTTCATAAATCCTGCATGGCTTCTTACATCAAGACTATTTTAAGTAGGAAGTTTCCTGACTCGTCATTCTAGCTTTTGTACTCCTCCACTAGTCCTTTTCTACTACATCAAACTAGTTTTTCATCTCTGCTTTGAAAATCCTCATGCTACTCCTGGTTTGTTAGATCTACTATCTTATCATACTCTCCAAATGATGTTTGGGCAGGTATTAAAGAAGCAGTGCAGGCATAGCGATTAGGGTATGCACTGGGTCCAGTCTGGATTCTGTTCTTAGATCTGCCACTAGGTCACAGTGCGACTTATGCAAGCTATTTTGCACACTTCAACTTCCTTGTCTGCAAAAGGTTCAGTTTACCCTGTCAGCTGAAAAACACTCAGAAACTAAGAAAAGTTCTAGTTAAGAATTAAATAGCAACCAGTAGTTCTTTCCTTCCACATACCTCTCCTTGTTTTCTTTCATTTTGCCTTTCCACATCAAAATACACAATTCAAATTCCAACTGCTTGTTAATATTTACCTCTAAAACCACTAAAGCAAAATACACCATTAGTCAGAGAACTAGGAATTTTTTTTAATGTAAATTTTATTTAAAGGTCTCATTTCCCTCTATCCTCCCATTTCTCCTGCTTTTTGCTATTATATTCGCACTGAGATCACTACAGCAGGATCACAGTATTTATTAGAGAGATGCTGACACCCTTGGATTAAGTACTAAGCAAATCTTACAGAGATGGATGGTTCATGCTCCAGAAGACTTCTATTCCAAGATAAAAGACACAAATCAATAAGAGATGGATACAACACAAATTAACAAAATAATATTGACGAAGAGACTTTCAATATTAGTTGCACACTATAATTAGTCATAATTAAGATACTACATGACAATTTTAAGGCTTTAGCAGATATCAAAACTGTTGTCACCTTGTCACTTGTGTATATATGGAAAACTTCTGTGCTTCCTTCTTTGAAGGTAGGAAAGGACCATCTGCTGAAGATAAGAAAGGACCATCTGCCCTCACCTTATTACTACTCTCCTTAATTTAGATTCTTTCCTAACTGGACTTGTCATGGGAACCTCCCGGCACATAACCCAACTGTGACCAGGCTTTCCTACATTGGCACTTCATTTTCTAGAAAGGAACATAGTACTTCTCAAACCATCGGACCTACTGTTAATGCTATACTAAAATGTTTTATATGAAAATACTTGAGAGGTGATTCAGTTTTTAAAAATATTCTGTTACCTGTACCTATGTAATCCCTAGCACAGTGTGCCAATAATAAAAATACACTCTTCTAACCTTATTTGTGTTGTAAAACGTTCTATTTTGCTGTGTAATGGCTCCATTAGCTTGAGTCAATCCACCATAGACATTAGACAGTTGGAATCGTCCAGTCTTGTGTCTCTAATAAAAATGATAAAAGAAGAAAAAAAAACAATAAAAGTGAAGAGACTATTTGGTAGTGAACAATTAACTTTACACCAATTACCCTTAATTTGCTTCCAAGCCAATTATAGTTCACTCTAAACCTGCAGAACTTTGTATTACACACAGCACAAATTTATTACCGTAACTATTACAAATAAATTGGTTGTCATGTTTAATGCTCCATACAACATATTTTCTACTGCTCTGTAAGCATATGGCTAGAATACATTGGCAGACCACTCCACTCTTAAAAACTACAGGCTATGCTACTTAGATTTTCTGAGAAATTAATCCTACTTACGTTTTTTGTCTCTTACTAAATAATTTCCCTGGAGAGAAAGAGATTTTACAAGCAACCTTATAGCCATTCAATTGTCTTCACAGACAGGAGTTGAGCAAAACAAGTTGTAGAGGAATAGATATGTATCTCTCTAACCTCTATGTGACACGATTTGTATTACAGAGCTACAATCAATATTAGTATAAAATGGAATTAACATTGCAAAGCAGTGCTTTCAAACGGAAATAATATCACTATTCAACGTTGAGCTGTGCCAGCCCGACATACCATCTCACTGCTAGAAACTCCAAGACTATTGTAAAGTGGAGACATGCTCTATGCTGGCTATTAAGAGCAACCATGAATAAATAGCTTGTAATAGCTTCTTTGGAAAAATTACATCTAAATTAAGACTTCTGCTGTGTTATCTGCTAAAGACAAAAAAACAACATAGCTGAAATGAAAACAACAACTTAAAGAGTTGACATCAAAAGAAGGCTCCCTACTACTCCCTTCAGTAAAAAGACAGAAAAAGTTCACTTCTTTTCCAGATAGTTTTCTGATATTTCAATGAGTTAAACTACCTCATAAAGGGGTCTGACAAACACTAGAGCCAGCACAAGGTAAGAGTAGGAACAGACAGGAGGAAGAGTGGGAGCTCCTCCTTTCAGCAGCAGCAGCAGGTTTCTAAATTGCCTCACCATGTCCCACTGAACTTTCTAAAACCATTCTCTACTACTTAATTCAGAGAAAACGCTTTCTTCAGCACTTCAAGATGCCTTGTTTTGGATTTGCAGCACTGGTAAGCAGCTTTGTTTGCTTTCTCAGTACAGGTGAACCAAAAAAATTGGGAGCTTACATGCTCTTCTTAAAAACTTGATATTTCATCAATACATAGATGATGAAGTAAAACTTTTAGAAAACTCTACTCAAAAACTATATTTTTTTCTTACAGAGTTAGGCACATCCCAGTTTTTAGACACTTTAACGTACTCTGACATCTTACCTGGAAAATACTACAGAGCATCCTTTTACATTGGCCTTGGACCATGGTGGTCTGTAATAATCCACTGCATGCTGCTATCCATTGAGTTACTCCAAACTGGCAGCTCTGGAACAGAGAGACTAGTGATGAAGAGGAGCATCCACACAACTCAGAAACAGTTTAGTTGTCCTCTAGCTTCCACATATTTTTTTCGTTCATGTAACAATGTTCAGATTAAATTCCAAGTTTGTATTTAACAAAAGTTTTGTTTTTTTTAAAAAAAGTTTGCCTTTGAGAAAAGTATGCAACAACTAGCATTTGAAGGCAGAAATAGAATAACCAAGGGAAATAGTGGGCTGTCCACAATTTTTACATCTGTAGAACAAGTTAAGGTGCTTAAGAAGCATTATTCAGCTGAATGAGTGATCTGTAAGAAGCCCTCATCAAATTCTCTTGCTGGGTTTTACTAACTATCTGGTTCCCATCACACAGTCAACAATAAACACATAAATGGGTATAAAAACAGGTGTATTATTCCACTCTCCGCTTTTATACATCTTTCTGTCTTAAATAACTGGGCCAAAATGAGTAATTTTAATATTCCAAAAGCATACACTGTCCCAACAAGCTTCAGGAAAGGTGATTATTTTCTATCATTAATGAGAATTACAGAAAATAAGGAAAAGAGACAATCTTTTTTTCACCCATGCTTTTACTTACTTTCAATATTCAAGTAGGTACTACACTTGCTTTCTCCATACAAGCCCTATATTAGTACTGGGAAAATGTCTATATTATTAGAGTGGATGATATTTTTCTCACAAAAATAGCTTAACTTTTTAGAGGGTCACAAAGATGACTAAGGAACTGGAACATTTGATCTATGAAGAGAGATTGTGATTGTTTAGCCTGCAGAAGAAAAGGCTGAAGAGAGACCTTATCAAAGTGTGTAAATACCTGATTGGGGGGGGGGAGGGGGAAGAACAGTAAAGAGGACAGAGCCAGACACTTCTCAGTGATGCCCAGTGAAAGAACAAGAGGAAATGGTCACAAATTAAAATATATTAAAAGAAAATCTGTTTAAATGTAAGAATACAACTTTATTTTAAGGAAGATCAAACACTGCAATAGCTTGCTCTATCCTTGGAGATACTCAAACTTGACTGGACAAAGCCCACAGCAACATGCTCTACTTGATCCTGCTTTAAGGAGGGGCACTGGACAAGATTATCTCCAGAGGTCTTTTACAACCTCAGCAATTCTGTTCTTAAAAAAAAAAACAGTTTTCCCATTCTAAAGCAGTAAGTATCTCTAGTTCAATAAACTTCTGCTGCCAAACCCAAGGGAACACTACACAGATACCTGCAGCACCCAATACAGTCCTGACACACAGAACACCAGAAGTTCCCAGAAACTATGAGACTAGCAGATCTGCCAAAAGACTAGGAGGAAGAGAAGCAAAACCAACTTGAATTCCTGTTCCCCATGCAATTCTATTTGCACACTCACTGCTGTCCCTTAGGTGCAGTGTACCGCCTCCTCAGACTGTCCGTATTTAACTCTTAATGGATGAAAAGTGCAGCTCTATCAAGTGAGCTGACCTGGGCTTTTAAAAAAACAGAGGGAGGAGAGAGGCACTACCATGACGAATATATGATTAACAGTCACCACTGCGGCTCCCCTTTATTATAACTATGGAAAATCATTTAGTTTCTGCTCTTTCTCCATGACATCAGTACCCAGTAAGTACAATTCAGAAACCGATAAACTTCTAATAGTTTTCCTTTGCATGCTAAGCAGAGGCAAATTGAGATGTACAAAATTCTTACAACTGGTTTCAGATACAAAGTAATAGGAAAAGAGAAATGGGATTCGGTTAAAAGAGCCCTAGAATTTTGCATGAAGGTTTGAAAAAACAGCACAAAGAAATTAAAATAATCAATAGAAAAGCTCTCTTACAAACAATATTACCATTTATCCGATTGCCATGTACCACTAATACAGTTCAACAGACAGTTGAACCCATCTGGTGACTCACTACCTCTCTACCACTCCTCCTCCTGCTGGTCTTCCCCTCCTCTTTTGCTACTGATCGCCACAGTATTTAGTAAACTTTTTAATTCATTAAAACATCAGGAAATTAACCTTATTTTAATATTGTCAGGGTACTGTTTTGGCATTTAGCACCTAAAGATCCACAAATAAAATGCTGGAGCAGGCAAATGTAGGCAACAATACAGAGAGGTAAGCAAGGAGGAGGAGGAGGAATGGGAGGACAAAGTAGGACTCCTCATTTCAGTTGCAGTGAGCACTCAGGTAGGGCTCACCATGCTGATAAAAACCACACTTGAGACACCAGTTCCAAAAAAGCAGAGGATTAATTTTGTAAGAGGGTACAGCTCTTTGACTAAAGGTCTTCTGTGTTTCTCACAGATATTTCTTCATCTAGCATACTTGGCATCCCGGTATTTGTATTGTGACAGAATCTCAGAACCTAGTCAGATTTCACTGTTTTCGTTTCTACTGAATGTGGTATCTTGACGCAGAGACTTTAAAAGCTCATACACACAAAAAAAGGTAAGGGATAGATACAAATGCGTTAGTGCATTAGAAAGAACAAAAAAGCTGAGTGATAAGTAATACACTCTCAGGCCTTCATAGGAACCCAGTCTGTTCCACTTAACTCAGGAATTGGAGTCTTTATATGATTTTTGCTATCAAGCACCTCAAAAGTGAGAGGGGAACGTCAAGAAGGGACAGCCCCCATCCCACAGGGCATACACACCACGTCCACAGTGACAGAAGTGCTAGACAAATTTTCTCAAATACGAAGCCCCAACCAGGACTAGTTCAGTCTTGCATAACTGTTACATAAGTGCAACCGCTGACTCAAAAGTTCAAGCCTTTCTCCCTGCCTTTGCGAGAGACATCTGCCCCGGACATGGGAAACGCCTGAATCTTTGAGTGCTGCACCCTGAGAACAGGAATAAGCAGCTGGGTGCAGCAACCTCCCACAGCAACGCCAAAAGTCTAATTATTATCCACAAAACGACAACTCCTTTACAAACATCGTTTAACAGTTTTTTTCTTGTACACTTCGCCTAGGGCAAGGCCACGCTGCAGACAGGGAGCGCGCAGGGCGACCCGCAGGAGCCCCTGCGGCTGTGAGACGTCCGCGACCGGCACCGTGGGGAGGGGGACACCGGCTCCAGCCCACGGCTACGCGCTCGGCCTCGCACGCCGCCCGTCCCCTCGGCAGCGCCGCCCGCGGGGCCTGCGCCGCCCCGCCCCGTCACGCGGAAGGGGCTGCCACGCACTGCGAGGGCGGGGAAGGCGACCCCGGCCGCCGCCACTCACCACGGCTCTCACCAGCGCCGCCATGGCTGCTGCGTGCCGCTTCCGGCGGCGCGGCGCGCCGGGCTCGGCCCCTTCCGCCCCCCCGGGCAGCGCACGCGCGCTGTGGGAGCCGCGCGAGGCGGCCGAGGGCCGGAGGGGCGGGGAGCGCGCGCGCGCGGCGGCGGGGGGGGGGGGGAGGGGGAGTGCGCGCGCGCGGCGGCAGTTGGCGGGAGGAGGGAGGGTCGCGGCGGCTGCTGTGCGCGCGCTGCTGTGCGCGCGCTCTGCCGTCGCCTCAGGGCCGCCGCTGCGCGAAGCTAGCCTGGCGGGGGGTGTCGTGAGGCGGGAGGGGGATGCTAGCTGAGGCTGGGGGTGCCGGTGTGTTTGCGTTTGGTTTGGAAGGGGGAAAGGTGGCAAATCTGTGTTTGCCCCTTGGAAGTTCTCTCTCCTGGAAAGCTTGACCCATGAGGGCCAAAGTCTGTCACTGGGCATGGACAGCTGGCCATGACAGCAGCAAGGTTTCCTCGCGCTAGTATTGGGCCGGCTATTCAGGCAGTCCCAAGCAGAAAGCTGTTTCCTTGAGACCCTCACGGACGTGCCAGCACTGAGATTTTTTTGGTGGTAGTAGCAAGAAAACAGGGTAGAGCCCCTCATGCCAGTGTCCCATAGGCCCTGGAGCCAGGCCCTTGTGGCCAGGAATGGTCCTGCCTGCCCCCACTGCCTGCCTTCTGCTGGCATCGGCTTTCATGAGGCTGCAGAGTGAATCAGACCAGCAACCTGACAGAGGTCAAAATAAACTGGTTTGTTTTGCCAGGTTAGGTTTAGTCTGGATCACATCCACATCACCTCACAAATGTTAGGCCTGGTAAGAGGGAGGCTAGCACAGATGTGGGCAAGAGCAGCTGGGGAAGAGTGAGGCTGCTCTTTTCAGCAGCAGTGCTGTCTTAAAGGGCTTAGGGAACTATAATATTCTACTCCCCTCTTTCCCAGCCTATTTATTGGGATGTCAGCTTCTCAAGAGGGCAGTAGCAGCTGCTTTAATGGCCCTGAAACTCCACAGTAGTCCTCAGAATTCTTTCATATGTTCTTAAATGTCAAATCTCATGGGGCCAGTGGAATCACCTACTTGGACTTCCTTCTTTACAGGCATCCCAGATTCTTGTATGTACAGTCAGGGTTTTTTGAGATGTTCTGACTTGCTGCAACTCTTGCAAAATAACTTGAACTGTATCTGACAATGCATTTAGTGAACAAGCTGTTCTAAAATTGTGTTGGATGTTAAACACAGAGAACTGAAGATCTCTGTCAGGGTTGTGCTACATTTCGTTTGGTTCCTGTGACCATACTAGTCTGGGGAGGAGAGTTAAAGCTAGTTGTGTTTCTTTCTATTTGCTTAGCTGTCCTGCATGCATTAGGCTCCAATCAATATTAAATATTGTTTCTAACAGCATTTTTTTTTTGCTTGTGAGAGGGCAAGAGGGGAAAATGCATACATGTTTCTGAGGCCTCATTGCCGTTAAAGAGCTAGAATCATTGAAGGTGATTAAATTCAAGAATTCCCACACTGCTCTGTAATTCCAGAGAAAAGACTCTGTCAGTAGCCGAGCAGTCCCACAATGTTGTGCAGTAGCTTGTTTACCTTAGTAGGTATTCTTTCTGCTCATCTAACCGGGGAGCTATGTCTAATAATTGCACTGGTTGTACCAGTTGCTGGTATCTTACTCAATGATGCACAACAGGATTTCAGCATGGTTTAGTGATAGAAAATTAGCATCTTAAGTAAGACTCCTCTGCCTAACTCTCTTATTTCATTCTCAGTGTAACAGTTAGGCTCTGCCCATGTCAGTCTATATGAGATGAGTTTCAGATTCAAATCTAAAGGAATTTCCTCAGAGCTCTGGCAACTTACTCCCCTGTATGTACACAATCTTTACAGTCCTGCTCAAGTTCCTACCATTCAGCTCTGCTCAATGAGCAGCTCCATGGCTGCAAGTGTCTTACCTTAGTCATGAGTGTTCCTTGTGGAATTGTTCCTGGGCAAGCATTTTTATTTAAACAGGGGCAGCAGGAGGTCCCAGAGGCAGGGCAACAAAGTTCCTCTCATACTGCTGGTGTTTTTTCATTGAAGGACATTAACAATGGTGATAGGAGTACTCACAGCGAGGTGACTGAGCAGGAAAGAAGAATTGCAAAGGAAGATGATAATCATATTGAAGGGTCCTTGGGTTTCAGCTTCAACCCTGTCATCTTTCTGCTTAAACACCAGGCAGCTGGCTGGAGTTTGCCATTGCAAGCAGCTGGAGGGAACAGTTATTAGGGAGGAGATAAGAGGCCACAGAACATGGGCTGAGGAAAAGCATTTTAGAGTTTAACTGAAGGAGAAGTGAAACAGAAAGGGGGAGAGAAACCTCCCCTGGTTGAGGAACAGCAGTGATGGGGCTGGATGGGTATGTACACTCAAGAATGATACAGGATGGACATCAGACATCAGTGCAGGGAGACAGGGATGAGCACAGGATCTGAGTTTGGGGCACAGTAGAGGTATAGGAGGAAGAGTGGGACAAACTGCCGAATGCTGCAAATGACTGAAATTTGTCATTTTTAAAGTATGACAAGGGGTCTTGGACTGCTGTGTGAGAGTGCAAAAAGCTAGTAAAAACAGAATGGAAATGTGACTCTGAAGTGTGTCTACTAACAATATCATCTCCTTGGGAAACTGATGGTGGGAAAAGTCTGGTGACTGCAGGAATGGTTACTTCTTTAATCAGATGACAGGTACCATAAAAATGGTTGTGGTGACAGTCCACAGACCTTTGAAGGGAGGTTGGAGAGGCCTGTCTTTGCTCCTATATTTCTGTTTAGATGGGACTGGTAGATGAAGTAAGAAAGGGCATGGTTTGACAGTACAACTAAGCACACAAGGAGAGGTCCAGTGCTAGTGCTAGCATACATCTAATGAATGCTGAGCTGATGAGCTGGTTCAAAGTGCAAGCCCATCAGAAAATTGTCTTTTTTGTTGCTTTTAGTAGGATTAATTTTCTGTGAGCTTAGCTACCTAAACTAATGCTCCTCAGGATCAGAGGAATGCCTGGAATGTGTAGCATGGGGCGGGAGAACATGAGACTAGACTGACTATTTTAGCAGCAGTCAGCTATTGGATCAGCTTTGCTTTATTGTCAAACTGTGTCAAACTGCCATACAGATTGATGCTGGTATCAGCGGCAGTAGTAGTAATAATGCTGAATGTAACAGTAGTGATCTTCTTGCAGGTAACAAAAAGAAGGTAAGGGGAGAAGCAGTAGCAATGACCTTGAAGCTCTGTCCCCAAACCAGCAAGTACAGGGAACAAACCTCCCCCAGGAGTCTATTTTGAGGGACAAGGATACTGAGGAGAGAGCCTTGCATTAGACTTTGGTATAAGCGCACATTCTCGTTACTACTTTAAGTGCCTTCTGTGGGCCACTCATAAGGTATATATTACCAGTTTCCCTTTGTGGTGCCCTGCAGGAAGCAGGTGATTAAGCCTGGATGGTGTGAGTCCCCAGCTCAGTGGGTTGAGATTCAAACTTCAGGTTCCTGAAAAGTTCCCAGTGGAGGTGCAGACCCTTAGAGATTTCACATATATAGAGCATGGAAATTTATGCTGTCAGCTTTTTATTGGAAAATAATAAATATTTTCTGTAGGTATGTCTTGTCCCATTGTCTATTTTTATCGTTTTCCTTCAAAGCAACCACTTCTTCATATCCTGAATTCTCTCAACTTGCACACATGCACACACAGAGACACCCTGTGTCATTCCGTGCACACAGATTGGAGACCCTAGCTTGCCTGATGAGGAAATGAGAAAAACAACATAAGAACTGCAACAGAGCAGTCTGAAAGGTGGATGAGAGTAGTTCGTAAACCCTGTGGCCCTAGGCTCTGAACCACAGCCAGAGTAGCTGACACCTATTTTGGGTTCCAGTCGGAGTTTAACATTGGCTCTGCGGAAGTGTCAAGTTTTCTAGAGTACATTTGGTCTAGCTCAAGGCTCTTGAGGTGGTTGGCAAGGCTTCATCTTGACAAGTCAACTAATGTGCAGTATAGGAAGGGTGGCATAGTTCTAGCCCATTAGTGAAAGCCTCAGCTCAGTAAACATCCAAACATAAAGAGTGAGTATGAACAGTGGCAACCAGGCTTGAAAAAACTCAGAGAAGAAAAATTCCACATCCACCCATTGTCCATGTGTGTGAAAACAGAATAAGGATCTGCTTTTAACAGAGAATGGAGACAATCGGGGTTGTAATCTGGAATACAGAGGCAGGAGGGAGCTGGCAATGAAAGGCTTGGAGTAAAAGCGCGTAGAGAAATTGTTTAGTGTTCAGATAATAACAAAGCGGAGTGAATTGACAAAACTGAGCCCTTTAAAACAACTGAAAGATCCAAGTTATGGCCAGCACTTTTTTTAAAACATTTTTGATCCAGTTTAGCCTAAGTAAGCCAGCATAGGAATTGATCTTATTCTTGCAGCTGTTTTGATCCAGTTTTAGGTGACTTACTAATTTCATTGTTTGTTGGGATCATAGCCACATTTATTGGCAGATAGTATATTTGCAGAATGTATAAGGCAAGAAGAGCTGTAAGGCAAGCAGAGTGGAGTATTATCAACTGTGAGACTTGACCAACTGATAATTGAATATTTATCAGGATAGGAACTGACTTGCTGGCTTCATGAACTGCTAATTAGTGATAGAAAGAAAGTGCCACAAGAAAAACTGGGAGAGAGGTGGAGGCCTCCAGCATGATAATTGCAATGGTCATTTTTGATGTGAAAGATTCGAATTAAAATTCTTTGATCTTAACCAGATAAGGTAAATCCTGAATACAGAGTGTTAGCATTGCACAGAAGTATTCTGCCCAAGGGTACAGTCTGTTCTGTATTAGGAGAATGGGACAAAAGCTCTATATTTTGCCCAATAATATCATTCTGGACTCAGAATGCCACCCTATAAACCCCAAGCATTTACCTTCCCCCAGAACTTCAGTTTTGAAAAGCTGAAAAACTGTTTTGTCCCAATATTCCAGGCCAGTTATGATGCCTAGATGATTTATTACTTTTAGAATGTTTGCCCTCATTTGGATGTTCTAGGATGTTCCTTTTCACATAGAAAAGCAGACTTACCATTTTTATATAGACATATATATTTTTTGTCTTTAAAAAGTATCTGTACAGGTTTATTAACCTTTTTGAAATATTCTGAATATTTGCAGTGCTGTGACAACTTCTTGTATTTTTCTCAGTCACCTGAGGAGTCAAAATCAACCTAAAGAGGCAACTAGTAGCCCAGCATCTGCTAGGGAGAGTTCCTTCTTTCTTAAATATACTTCAGACTGGAGCAAAAGTATAGATCTCTTAATCTCAGTCATTTCTCTGCACAGTCTAAGGTTCCCTCCTAGGTGCAAAATTTAAAATTAAATTCATATTCTATCTTAACCCCCTGCTCCTGCTTCCAGAAAATAAAAGCCAAAGGAAATCTCATGCTCGTGGGGAAATGGGATCTCTCCATTTTACCTAAGATAAGAGAGTGTGGAGTACTCCAGATAACAAAAGGGAAAATAGTTCATATGGGTATTCCAGGGCACTCTGGAGATCATGATAAAGAGAAACCCAAAACTCAGTTCAGGTCCAGCAGGTCTTATTAACTCTGGTTCAGTGCCAATACTGCAAGACTGCCAGCTGGCCCCTGCAGCTGTTTGAGTGTCTTTGCAGCATACTTTTCCAGTGCTCCAGGTTCTGAAAGGGCCTTGTATGTACCAATGGAGCCAATGCAGGTCTGGCACTACATCCTGTCTAATGCACCCTTATAGGACTTTGAGCATCGATCAGAGATAACAGGCCCTTGGAGGCTTGCTAGATGCAGACTGACTTCTCCTAGATTTTGGTTGGATGTCTCTGCACAGCCCTTCCCAGAACTCCCAGTTCCAGAAATGCAGTGAGGGGCCATCTGACTCTGCATGGGGAAACCCAGGTTCTGATGGATTTCTAGCTTAGGCTCTGGGCTGAAGGAAAACGGCATTTCTAAGACTGAGCTGGTAATTTATAAGTAATTTGTTATAGCTTCTTCATTTTTGTAAAATCTTTCTCCTTTGCGTCCTGTGTAGATCTGGACATTTTCAGACCAAGTCTGCTGTTAGGGCAACAATTACAAACTGAAGAAGGGCTTTTAATGGAAGCTAATTATATCATGACCAACTTAAAGATGCTTAGTGCTCTCCATAAGATTGAATATGCAGTTTGGGATGCCTGTGAGTACGTTTGTTAAGGCTACTTCCCAGGCTAAATGCTATTTAAAAAATAAAAATACGAAAAATAGAATTTTTCAATAAAAATACAATCCTTACAATGCACTACAGTACTTGCAAAGTTTGGCAAGTATGAGGACAAAATCCTTGGCTTGGAATTCCTTGGCTAGGGGTGCACAGTGGTCTTTGCTCTGGTCTCCAGAAGGGAGTTACTGCTCTCCTGCATCTATGCAGTATGAGACAAAGCAGACATGAAGCAGAATAGACTCCTCACTGCTGCACTTCACTGAGTTTGGTGAAGCCTAGCAAGCAAAACCTGAACTCCATGACTGAACTTTTCAGGGGAAGTAGGACCTGATTACTTTTTCCAAGCTTATATATCCTAGTGGCTGCTGCTACTGTTAAATATGATAAACTCCTGTTTGTTCACTTTAGCTTGCCATCAGTTCTCACTGTTTGCTGGGGCAAGCCCAGGACGTTTCCCTCCCCACCTGTCAAGCTTGGAGTGTGCTTTGGCATGCTGCCATTGCAGAGTCTCAACGACTTGAGCAGACAGCTTCAGAAACAAGACATCCCAGTACTTAAGCAGCCTCTACTTCATGAGCTTTTTTTCCCATCTATGTGCTTTCCGAAGAAGAAAGTGTTTGCTGGTCAGAGAGGTTTTCCACTTGCGCCTCCTTCAGCTTTCCATTACCACTAAGAGGTTATGTGGGGTGCAGTGCTTTACACTGTACTGTACTATATGCAGAGGTGTTCAGACTTAATTTATTCCCTTCTCCTGGATAAAGATTATTGCAGCTGTGTGTTTTGGAAAACTATCAATGAAGGGAGTTCAGCTCATACAACACACTTTCAATAGGGCACTGTACTCTATATTTCCAGGTTCTGTTTTAATTACACTTGCATATTACCTTGGAGGAAGCTGAAATCTGGAAAATGTTTTCTCATATACCATGTCTTAAACCTTCCTGACCTTCTGTTTTATACCAAGTACATTTATGTCTATGATCAAAAGCATATAATATGGGGCAAGATTTAGCTACCCAGGATCATCTATCAGGGACACCCCGTCAATCCCTCTGCAGCAGAGATGGTTTCACTGAGAAATGTCCCTTCCATCCCTCACCTTCCAGCAGCAATTCCCTCTTCGTTCCCTTCATATGGCTCCTAACAAGAGCAACAGGAGTTGGCCACATGCTGTATATTTGGGCCTTCCCCTGTGGTATTGAGGGGCTCCTGCTTCTCCAAAGAATACTTGAAGGACAAAGCAACATATGGACTATGCAGTGGCAGCATATACCAGATATCCTGATAAATACAAGCAAAAAATTCAAAAAGCCCCTAATGTTTTCCTCCTGGGGACCCTCACTTAGAGAAGGTGTGTCCAGCACTGCACTCCCACAGCTGGTCTGAGGCTGGGGAGCAGGAGCAGCACACACATTCTCATGGGCGTCACACCACTCCCGTGGGACATAAGAAAGCGTGCAGTGCCTTCGAGCGCTTTGGTATTGTCTGCATTGGAGACCACAGCACAAAAAGCAGCCTGATGTCCAGAGCTGATACCTCCTCAAGACACCTGCCGCTCTGCAAGAAGAGCAGGGCACCAGTGAGAGCTGACGCATGCCATGTACCCTCTGGCTGGGAACAAGCAGTTATGAGCAGATATCAGAGGTCTCCTACTAACTCACAGCAAGAGGTGCTAACCTCCTTAAGCTATAGGAAAGCATATGCATTTCAGGGCTGGCAGCATAACAGAATCCTTATGAATCAGGCATCTGCTCCAGAGCAGCTTTCAAGTGACCTCTAACTCCATGCCAAAGAGAGCACATCTTGATCTTCACGTCCTTGCAGTGTCTTGAGAATGTCCCAAGAGCAAGAGGTGTAGCTAATGTATTTGAGCAGCAGAGAGTCTGTTAGTCCTGTGCCCAGCACTTGTTCAAAATTCAGAAAGTACGGATGGCTGTCAGCATCTTTCTTTTATCCCTTCTTGAAGAGTTGACTCCTCCAGGAAGCACAGTTCACTCTGAGCAAGCACTCCAGCTTGCTAGTAGGTCTATTCCTGAATCTAGCACCAATAAGGCTCATGAGGTTGTGCCTTTATTTGTATCAATGTCTCACCCTAAAAAACAAGGTAACTTTTACTTCATATTGATTAGCAGGAATTAAATTGATCTTGTCAAATAGGAATTCTTTGATGAGGCTAAGTTGCTTTTTAACTCAGTTGAAAACAAGGATTTTCAACAGTCTGAAGAAAAACTACATGAAGAAGAGAATCTGGTAAAAAGGTACACAGTAAAACTGGTTTCATTTGGTGCATTGTGTGTTTGGGAGAACCTTGCTCCTTGTTCACCTTCTTAGTCCTCACCACTTCACCTTCTTGCCCCAGTCACCTCTAGGCTAAAGAGACCCAGTCTATCTGATTACTCTCTTACAGAAGCCTTTTCATACTTTCAGTTGTTCCTATTGCCCTTTTGGAGCTCTACTGTATCACACAGTATTTAAGAGCCATGTAAATCACTGGAGTGCCTACATATTGTTTTCTCATTTGGTCTCTATTTCTCTCCCAGTCACTCCTAATGTTGTGTTTGCTATCTCAATTGCAGTAGAAATTCAGCTGACATTTTCAGAGACTCAGAATCCCTAAGTAAAATTTTCTACCTATGCTGTGCAGCTCATTGGGTATCTTAAGTGTTCTTCCTGCCCTTATAACCTATGAATTATGCTACCATCCTTCAATCACATTATAAGATTCAATCAGTATCAGCAATCCCATAAGTTGCTTATAATTGCTCGGGTCATCACAGTGACCCTTTTTAGTACTGAATCAACTTCCTTTTCTCCAGAGCTTCCCAAACTTCTGGAATTTCCGCAGTATTCCAGGATGTATTAAAAATCAGTAGGTTTACTGGTGCAGGTTAAATGTTTTAAAACACAGACAACTCCAGCACATGCTCCTCATCACTTTCTTATCTTACTGGCATGGGGAATATTTCATTACTGTTGCAAGAAGTAAATTATTTCGTATGGCTTTTCCTCTTACCAGAAACATTACAACTGATTGAGAGCTCCACTGTATTTATATTTTGATATAAATAGCAGCTTATTTTTGTAAGTACTCAAATGAATCAGGCTGTTTTTAGAGTTTCTATGCTTTTGAAAGATATAGCTAGTCACTTAAATTTTCTGGAACTCGATCATTAATCACACTACATTGTTCCTTGGGGAAAAAAAATAAAGTCATCAACAAACTTGTCTCATTTCTGTAATATTTTTGCATATAGCTGAAACTCATCTTCCATCACCAGCCCACACCAAGAAGGTTTAAATGCTAGCATGGACACCATGAAGTCAAGATCCTTGGACTGTAGTCAGTAGGTGGTCAAGCAAACATCTCAGCCATGATCAAGCCTGGGTACAAAACTATAGTTCAGGGATCTATAAACTTACTATGTCTATGTGCCACCACTGTGGCAGTGGCAGCTCCTTATGAACATATTCTTGTGTTGGAGTAACTGGATGGATGCCCAGAACACAAGTATTAGCTGTGCTGCCACCAGTCACCCAAGTCCTTTCTTCCTCCCCTCTCTCCTTCCCCAAACTTGCTATTTCTTGCCTATAGGACTCATCCAGTAGCTGTTTTCAAAATGTACTTCCAATGCCAGGCTTTCTGCAATAAAACTCTTTAAGGATTAAGGACTCAGAAGTTAAAGAACTGAGTTGAATGTAGCCGCATTTAGTATAAGTGTTCTCTCTGTGTGATCTAGATCAGAAATTTTGGTTAGATCACCTATTCTGTAAAGGGTCCTCTCCCTGCAAGGTGTGCTGGAGTAGACATCTGTCAGCCCTCCTTCATTCTGCTTTGCCTCCTTTGCATTCACCTCCTGTTCTGCTTCATATTTTAGGGCTCAGGCAGGACATAAACTTCCCAAATAGGAGCCCACATGCAACTATGCCATGGAAGACGTGGAGGGTTCCCCAATCCCAGTGTCTTCAGTGAGGTATAAGTGTGACAGGGGAGAGACCTGGATTTGAGCCATCGACTCCCTGAGCAAGTGGAAAAAAATGAGGACTGATAAGTTTAACAGGAGCCCCTTCACGTTTTTTTTTAGTAAGACCCTCTGTTTCCTGCAGCTGAATCCCAAAAAGGACAGAAGGTCCAATCTGCACGTTACTGTCCCGTCAGCCCCCTGCTCAACTCACAAACACTTTGATTCTCTCTTCCAAAGTTTGCCTCTCCCCTCTGACGGTCTGGGAAGCCTAGGCACTCACTTTAGTGCTCCAAATGAGCCTGCTGTAGCTAAGGGCTGTTGCAAAAAGCCAAAGTTAGCTGCTGGAAGTAACTGTCTAGAGCTGCACTCTCGGCCCTTTTAACTCAGGCTCTACATGGTCTAGACAAGAGACAGACTGCCTGCCTGTCTGCAGCCCAGCAGTGAAACTCATGACCCATCTGAAGATCCTATAAATGAAAGTTCCTCATCATCCAGTCTCAGTTTTCTCAGTTGTGGGGCTCTGGATCTCCTCCAACAGCACACATGGCCACAGTCAGCATTTGTACTAAAGCTACTGGCTGTTTCTGGCTGTTCAGTGCCACTCTCAGGAGCTGTTTTTCTTTAACTGCAGCCTGCTCTTGCTCTAAACCTTCACCCACTCCCAGGCAAGAGATCTGAGTAAAGCCCTGAAAGCTGCTAGCATAGGAAGGATGGAGAAGTGAAAACAAGAGTTATTCACACCAAGCCCTCTAAAGAAGTATTTTTACTGGTAGGCATGCAAACATGTTATGTTCCCAGCAGGAGTATGCTTACCCCACCCATCTTGTTCCATTTGAGGGTATATTTGTTCTACAGTTGCTCTGGCGTTCAGTCCATCTTATTATGCACTCCATCACCCAGCTCTCAGTCCCTCCCATCCTCCACTGCTCTGAGATTGCCTGTCTGCCTCTCTCTGAAAGCCAATTATTCCAGAGTCCTTTCTGCCTAGGCAGGAGGCATGTTCCCTCCAGGGTTTCTGTAGAACACCTCCTCCCAGCTCGCCCATCAGCATTTTATCCTCTCTAGCTGGGTTCCTGTAATCTGATCACTAACATTCTGAGTTAATGACTTCTTTGCCATCTAAAGTTTATGAGTTTGATTTTGCCCTTGCAGAGGAGAGATCCTGTGAAGATCTACTCTCCCTTCTCTAAGCCTGTGGAGGATCTAAGTTGTGCTTCTCTTTCAGCACTTCTGGAGGGATATTAATATTTTGAAGTTCTCTGCACAAGCAAAATTAAATGTGCCTGGTTTTATCAATAAAAGGCTTATTTCTGACTTTATGCCGTGATAAATGGCATCTTGTCAAAAACAGGCAGACATTAAATGAGTGTGTAGAAGCTTTACACTAAATATAATGACATTTCTCTGATGGTACAATGGGCACAACCTAGATTCCTGATGGCAAAGAGACTCTAAGAGAAACCCAGCAAACAGGACATTTCCTGTACCCTAACAGATAGTCAGCCAATTAATTACCATTATCATTTAACAGAGCGATTTTTCTTGACTGCTGTACTCCTCAAAATGACACCAAGGAAAACTGAATCCATTTGTGTTGGTTCAGCTAGCCTAATCATTGCAGAAAATCAAAACTAGTTCTGCAATACTCCATTCTGACCCAGTCCACTGCAAAACGGGGACATCGGCAAACTCAGGATGACAGAATAAATGGACTATTCTAAGAACGGTATTTCCTGTACTGTATTTACTGTTTTTTCAAAAGAAGTTAAGATTTCTTTCTTTATTAAATTTGTTGAGAAGCAATGAAAACTGGTGCAATTTTATTTTTAAATATCATTTTACTACCCAACAGCAACAGTAAATTCATAAAATAACACGTGATTGACCAAGACTATGGAGTAAAAAAAATTGTTTGCTTTGTACATTCTTATTAGTCTTGGCTAAGATGTTATAAAAGCAGTATCTTTTAACACCTTTTATTATACAAGGGTCAAGGGGTTTTTATGTTTCTTAAAGACAGCTTCAAATAGCCCACATAGCGGGTTACTGCATCTTTCATATGGCTGCTGTATAAACACGCACATTTTACACAGGAAATGACATAACCATGTAAAAGTGTACATGGAGTTTAGGCACATATTCAAACACTAATGGGAATGCATTGTTTTAAATGGCATACTTTTATGTTTACCTATTCAGCTTAGTACCATATTTTAGCCAAATACAACAAAAATTAGCCACACATACCTGTCTTATAGTGTACTGTTTATTTGAAATTTGGACCTTCACAAAGACTCTCATGGGACAGATAATGACCCTAAAAAGTAAATACAAATGAGGCATTCTCAGTGAGAGAGTGAAACCTGCCATCATAAAGGTGGAAAGCTGAACTTTTAACCTGTATTGCTTTACAGCTCAGGTTTCTGTGTGTTTCTACCATCCAGTTGCTAACACCAATTCACCCATGGGAAGAAAGCCATAACAATAATTCAGGGTGTCTATCTTTGCACATTGTATAATGACCATACTAAAGAAAGCAGTGCCAAACTCAAGTAGTTCCAAGGCTCTCTGTTTCTTTCCATTTTCTTCGCTATGTGTCAGTCCCAGAATGCGCCCTATCCCTGAACCTCTGTTTTCAGAAAGGAATGAGGGCTGAATGAAGTCCACTTGGGTTGTACTTTTGTGCTTTTCTCTGATAATGAGTATTTGTAATGACCACCTTCCACGTATCTTGGAAATCGTGGATACATGTTTCTGTTCTAACTCTGTATAACTCAAATTTCCATGTAAAAGCTTGACAAGATTTGTAAAGGCTTTGTGAGTAGATATTGAACAAAAAAGAAAAAAAAAAAACAAAAAAAACCACAGAATTCAGAAAAAGAAATCGACAGCTCACCATGGCAGCATCTTCTTATAGCTGTTGAATTTTTGGATAAATTAGAATAGTAGAAAATGCTTCACAATGGTAGTAAAAGAGTTCAGTCCCTCTAACACTGTAGACTTAAGTAATCGTAACCATTCGGTAGGCATCTGCTAATTAATTACAGACACCGAAGTCTGCTCCAGGTGATCCCAATGGCTCAAACAGTATGTCAATAAATCATCTATAGAGTAGTATACTTTTATACCATGAGGAAAATTAGTCAGTGCTCAATAGACCAGTCTTGAATAAAATAACATTAAACTGGAATTCCCAGAGTTATCAAACAATATCAGTAATGCAAATGCAAAAGGATGCTCTGGACATCACAACAAGCAATATTAGAAACCAAGGATATTCAGTTTGAGAGTTAAATGTGAAAAAAATGACCTTAATCTTGTTGTCTAGGATGCCTGCCATTATAAGCTCATCACTTTGAGCTGGAACAAACTTGATGAGCACTAGGGCTCTCCCTTTCAGTTGTCACTATGTCTAAGCTGGCAGACAGCAAAGTGGATGTTAGGTTACCCCAAATTTGAACACTCAGCCTGAAATCGCTTCTGTCTAGGCCAAACCTGCTCTCTGGTCATTTTGATGTGGTAATTATCCATTTTAGTCTTTGTAGTTTCAAATTTGTTTAAACTCATATTAAAAATGGTTTTTTTTCTTTTTCCTTCAAGTTTTTAATACTATCTAGCTAAATTTTGGGTATTAACACAGTATCCAAAGAGTGCTTCTGGAGATCTTAGTATGTATGTATTTCTTCTAATTTTTCATAAGTTCATACTGTTTGTTTGCAAAATAGCAAAATTACAAAATTTTAGCATTTTTTTCCATTTAGATGCTGATGCATACTCCATTTGCACATCATTATCTTATTTTATTAATGTATTGAAAAACCCACACAAAGACAAGAAACAAGAACGTCAGAGCGATACCGACTACATGATACCTTCAGGGGTTTTACAACTTCTGTCACAGCCTGCCTCACCAAGATCCTTAGGCTGATCTGCAGCCCTGCAGCCTGAAGTGTCTGGCTATTCCTCCTCAGGCTTCCAAACCACATTGTGCATCATCTGTAACGTGAATGTTACTGTCACACCTTCATCCAGAACTATCACCGCATCCATGGATCCAGCTGCAACTGAAGCAAACTGCCTTTTAGAAAGGTGGTGCTTAGCTGTAATCCCAGCAGTTAACTATTTTGTTTTAAGACAACTTAGATACACTTCTTTTGGAAACAATCATCGTCTTGAAAAGAGAATCATTGATAATGACATTTTTGTTCCAATTAAAAACAGTAGAAGGCTACAGCCATTTTGAAGGAAGGTCATTCTCAATGGAGTTCTCTGTAATAGGGCATTTTTATTCAGCCTTTGACAAAGGCTGTTATTTTCTTTTTATGTTAAAGTAGATCTTCAACTTTAGCTTATCTATAAAAAGTAGCTAGTATTTTGGAAGCGTTAGATGTACTACAGTATAATCATATGCAAAGAGACAAGCCATCACTGGCTAATCATTTTGCAATTACTTCATTCTGTCAGCTTCCAGTGGCAAATTAATGAGCAGGTTTACTTGCAAATTTTTTGAAACTGAAAATATCATGCAAAGAGCAAGGCATGGAGTTATAAGACAAATGCAATGCACTCCATTGAAACCCTAGATCTCTAAAACTGCTCTAGATCTTCTCAGACTGCTAGTTGCAAGTCCAGAAGAACTGTGCATCATGTACCTTGGCAGCCGGCATTTCTTTGTGGAAAGGCAGGGCCTAGTAAAGTCTTTTAAACTGCAGATTTCATACCCCAGCCCTGTGTCTTCCTAAGAATACTTACTCCTCTCAGCATGTTCCCCAAGTATTCTCCAAGACCAACCCTTTCTCACTACTGCTTGGCAATCTGCTGGCAATCTGCTTCTTAATTTGGTTTTATTGGTAACAGTATGATTGCAGAGGCTGCGTTAGAGTAATTACAGAGATAATTGATTAGGGGGAGTAGAAGTTGGAGCATAAAAGTATTTCCATACCAAGCTGAGTCACCAGCTTTACCTGAATTCTCACACCTTTCCTTTCCATCTGAGTGTCCCTTTCTAAAATCTGGACTAAGAAACACGTAAATCCAGTAGAAGAGAGAATCTCTGCTTTAGCAAAGGATGTGGAAGACATTCCGATTTTCCTAACTATAGCTTCAAAGACTCACTAACAATAGCCTTCTGCAGCCTCAGCTGCAGGGGAAAAGCTGGTGTGAGAAGGTGTTCTGGCTGGAAGAGCCAGCCTCTACATGGGCTCAGCTGTATGGGGATTCCTATAGTCCAAGACAAGTCAGAGCAGGACCTAAGTGGCTAATATTGTTTCATGGTAATTAAGTAGTACATGGCTTTACCATCCACTTTCAAACAACATAGGATAGCAAAAAAGGGAAAGGAAAAGGAAAAGAAAAGGAAAAGGAAAAGAAAAAAAGAAAAAGAAAGAAAAAGAAAAAGAAAAAGAAAAAGAAAAAGAAAAAGAAAAAGAAAAAGAAAAAGAAAAAGAAAAAGAAAAAGAAAAAAAAGAAAAAGATGGTAGGGCCATATTTCCCAGACTGCCACTCCAATAAAATCCTCAAAAACATTGGTATATCATTAATGATATCCATCCTAGAGAGCTGAGCAGCAGTTTCCTCATAGATCAAGAGCTGTGAAGCACACAGTAGTCTTTAGGTTCATGCTGTAAACAGTGAGATGATAGATTCAGTGATAAGAATGCAAAGGTTCTGTTTTATCAGATAGTGAATTGGAAGGTCACAGCAGTGGATGGATCTAGATAGGCAATATTTGTTACAGCACATTTTGAACTTCCCACCCTAAGCCCAGTGAGAAATGTGCTTGTGCTGTCAATAAACTGCTCAGCGCAGCTGGGTCTGTCCTACATGAGAAGAGGTTTCACTGGGAGAGTCCAAACATGCATATGCATGGGGAACAGTATTCATTCACACAAGGAAGAAAGGAGACAACTCTTTCTCATAGGGTAGCAGTGGTCAGTGCTAGAGAAAGTAGCCTTAGAGGCTGCAAGTCAGTCACCTGGAAAACGCACAGAGGAAAGAAAAGAAATACTGGAGCAGAATGGGCAAAAAAGCGTCTGAAACATCCTGTTGGCTCCGGACTTATCTTGTTTTCCCTACTAGCGTAACATCAGTAAAATATGTCTCTATAAGCTTATGATAAAGCACAATGTTAGAAGCTCCTTGTTGTTTGAAAATCTTTGAAATGTCTGCCACCAGTAAGACTGGCTGGTGGTAAGTATTCAGTGCAGGGGACAGTAACCGTTAGTCTTGGTCTAAGACTCAGTTGGGGCGAGAAGACCAAGATCTGGGAAGCATACATGCTGAGAATCCAGAAAGGAGACAGCAGTCCGAGGGTCAACCCTGCTCCACAAGCTAGATCCATAAGATGCCAGAATTTCTTATGTGCATATGACAGAGCAGCTTCAAGTGTCCATTGTTTTAAATGCATATTGACCTACTATTTAGTGATTCTTCCTCCTCTCAAGTACAGCATTCTCACCTACCTCATTTTATGTTATCATCTGACTTTGGCTGAGTAATAGCCTTTTCTGCAGGTGCAAATCACGATACAGAACTATTAACAAAGAGGTCACACATATGTTTCCTGCAGTGCTTTTTCTGTATCACTTGGCTTTCGGTTATGGTACATGACATGTCCACCTACCCAGGGGAACCCAATGCAACTGGCAACAAGCCCACTTAACCGTTCTTTTAAAACGAGTTAAAGGCTCTGCAGCCCAGAGAGCGCAGGAAGATGGGCAGCAGCATTGTTTATCTGCGGCTATTGCCCAGTCGTTTAGGACTGTTTGCCCCTCATGTGAGCTAGAACACAGGCAGTCTGAGATCAGCGCTTGTGGGCTTCAGGGTGCAGGGGCCATATTCAGCTACCTGTTACTACCTGCATCAGGGATGCTGTGCAGAGCGGAGTTCAACCCCAGGAAATCGTGTGACCTGCTGGTTTAAATAGTGATGAATCAAAGATAGTAAATCATGGCATTTGTATGTTTGACTACTAATAAGCTATTTCAATCATTTTTGGCAGTTGTTATGGCCCTTCTGATCGCTCTATAGTTGAACCTCTAGCACCTAGTTTTGTAGATAGAAACATACAAAGAGTAATCCCAGAATAAATTTATAATCCAAACATATCATGAATAGAAAAAGAGGCTTCATAAACATACAATCTTTGCAGGGTGAAATAAAATGATACCAGAGCTCCTTTGCAATCATAACTCAGTCTTGCCCCAGATGCAAAGCAATGGTGTCATTCCACACCAGATCAAACCACGTCATGTTTTCAAATCTTTCTTCCAATGTTTTCATCATCTCTGTGGCAGCAGAGTTAGAGGCAAACAAAGTACACGGACATATTATCCATGCCACTAGCATTCTGCTGCACTGAAAAGTCCCTTTCATTTCTATTTATTGTACAAAAACATTCAAAGCAAATTCTTAACAGCATTATAATTATGCAGAGTTGGATAGCTAGACACAATGTAGCACTGTGTCAATAATTTATTACATCTTACGCTGTAATTTAACACTTACTATGAACATTTGAGAGCAACTTGAACCTTATACAGAGTAATATAACTTGGTACATAATAATGAAAAGGTGGATACTTAAGAAAGATATGTGGCTTGGAGGAAAACATGCATGGAAACAAATACCTATCTCCATGTACAACTTAAACTAAATCAGAATATTATATTTAATTACTCCTTTTTGTATATGTATAGTTTCCATAGCTAATCAGAAAGAAATCATATTACAGTGTAACTATTTACACCAAGCTCAGAGCACATCAGAACCCAACCTCCTCTTCTAGACATCAAGGCTCTTTTCTAACATTGCGTAGTGGACAATGCACATGGGACTCAGACATAAATTCAGTCTCAAGAACACTGTTAAAGAGTTAAACAGATCATATCCACAGTTCACTGATACCATTTTTACCAGCTGCCTCTGGGATAGAAGCAGGTGATCTAGCAGTGTGGGGGTCTAATCTCCTCCGTCATGGACTCTAGCTACAGCCAGTCTTGTGTTGCTATCAGATTCTGTATACAAGGCCCTATATTGGGCTGCATGACAGCAGCCAAATACTGCTGAAATATACCCACAGTGAAGAAACATGCAGAAGCACTGGTTTTACTGCTACATCTTTGTAAACATACTCATCCTAGAGGTAAGAAGTTTAGTTAACCTTGTTTGAGGAGAGGTTATGCACAGTTTGTCATAAAAACTTTCAAAACATATTCATGCGAGCAACTGTTCTGCTACCTACAACCGCACGACTCTACTACCATGTCCTCATATTGCTTGTAGACTACGTTGTTTGCAGAGTCAATGAAAAGGATGCTAATGGGACTCAGCCTGGTGGGGACACAGCAAGTTGGGGGTGTAGATTCTGGGTCCATTGAGTTCATTAAAGTTTGGATAACTGCGTGATTGGTTGGCTCCAGATGGGATCGAAGGGGGAATTCACAAAGCCCTTCGCAGTGATATGCTTCATATTCTAGAGGGGCTATTATCCAGTCATCCCAGCCCATATCCTTAAAATTCACATGCAGGGCTTTTCTGTTACACCTTGCCTTCAGATTCTTGCTAGGCCTCTTCCCTTGCCGTGTTGCTAGAGGAGCTCTTCTCTTCCGCCTCTGATTGAATAAGTATTCATAAACAGTTTTGTCATCTTGGCCTGATCTAGCTTTGATTTCGTTGAAGAATAAGTCTCTTTTTTTTGTCCTCCCAAATACCAAGAAAAGAGCCTTTTCATTGACCTGTCTTCCTGTTCTGTTAAATCCCACACTCCTCAGATCAACAGCTCTCCCTCTGTCAAAAGTTTCCAGTTCAAAACACAAGTTAACCAAGTTTTTAAAGTTCCTAAAAAGTTTCCAGATGTCAAACACTTCCCATTTTGGTGTATCTGTGATACTGACAGTACGAGAATCCAGGAGCGTAGCTGCTTGTCTGTTTGTGGAGCAACTAAATAATTTCACTTGGGAAGTTTTTCCAGAAGAATGAGACTTCCAGGCATCAGAAGGCTTTTTCCTTAATATTCGAAGCTCTGCTCCCAGCAAGCCATCTTTTTCTAATGCACTGATGTCAAAAATATATTTTTGTTTTCTTATGGTTGGCGCTCGCTCATCTAAAAAAAAACACACACATTTTTAAAAGCATATCAAGCACAGATCAATACTGGTTATTCAGTTCTTCATGGTATTCCTGAAGTTTGTTCATAAGCCTAGAAGATCTTTTAATTAACCCACTCATCTGAAAGAATATTTGTTCTCTAAGGGATCAGCTCTGAGCAGGGACCCAGAAGAACTCAGTGACTCAACAGGGAAATGAGATTCTGAGTTTGCCTTGTAGAAATGTAATTTCTTTCACTTTCTAGCTTCAAAGTAGCAATTAGCCAAATGGAAAATAGTCCTTTTTCAGGGCTGAGCACTCACAGGGTCTATTCACCACTTATATCCTACTTAAATTACTGGAATGGGATTTCAGTGGTGCCCAGGTCCCATGCTGGCTCCAAACACAAGCAAATTTACCCTTAGACAATACAACAGTGAATTAGTCTTTTAAACCCAACATCCCCCAGGAACTGCCAGACACAAGGATAATTGCCGTATTAACTTAACTCCACATGATTCACAACTTTGTCAAATTGGGCAGAAAAACATACCTCCCCTTAACGTGATGTTACATTTGCTTGGTTAAGCTCAGGAGCTGCACTAATGAGGAATATGGCTGAGGCTACGTTTTATCGACGTGTTACGTTAACAGTGCCTTGCAGTGGCAAGCCAAGGACCTGAACTGGAACACAGCACTTGTGAGCAGCATATCATCCCTACCCAGAAGCCAAGCTATTCTTAATTAAACGGAAAAGGAATCACCTACTCTTCCTGAGTCTTCTATCATTCCCTTGTTAGCAATACCTTGTGTTGCTTCCTGAAGTCCATGACAAAACTCTTACTAACATCACTGGAAGCAGCATGGGGCTAACTGTCCAACCTAAGTGATAAGGTGAACATCTTTTTTTTGGAGCCAGGTTGTTTTTCATGTGATAGCATATGCTAGTCTAAGTTTTCAAAAATGTTTGGAACCAGGATGTTGAAATTGCAAATTCTGAAGCTCCAGAAATTATTTACTCTACGTAGCCTGGGCTTGTGAGCTTCTGTGCTTAGGAGGCTAGTGGTACCTAAAAGGATTTACTGAAAGCTAGCACAGATACATCTATACTATGCTATAACGGCTCCTGGGACTATACTGTAGTTGGTCACAGCTCTACCTTGAACAAAACAGGCTGGCCCTTTGGTAATGAAACTTGCAGATTTTTCACAGAATACTAACACTGTTAGCCACATTCATAGCATATTGTGTCGTTTAATTTATGACAAGATCCAACATTACAATTTCCAGGAGTTAGTTATGCAAAGAACATAAGACCAGATTTTAAAAGGTTTTTAAACACCTAAAGATGCAGAGACTGATGGATTTTCAACAATGAACTTCTTTAAGCATTTTAAACGTTTTCTATCTGTCTCTAAATGTTTTGTTTGGCTGCCAAACCACCATTTAGTTCTGATTCTAGATGAATTTCTGAGATAAGGTATGAGGGCAAAGACTGCAGCAAAGTTGTGTGGTTTCATTTACATTAAAAAGAGCTATTTGACTTTAAAAATGTATGATTATTTTCTGATAACGTTCTCTAAATGTATAAACATGCACAGATGCATACACGTCCCTCTCTGTCTCTTCCCCTGTCCTTACATACATGCACACACACACATGCTGGAGCTACTTTCTTACCTTGTCCTTTGTCTATAAAGCTGGTTATTGTATTGGCAAGTCCAGCCTCCAGTTTTACACTTCCATTAACACCTTTTCTTTCTGCATCTGAGAGAGTCCTGTACAAAGAGAGCATGTATTCATGTGGCGTTATAGGGGGATGTCTGAAAGTTTCCTTAGTTTCCCTTTGGGTTACAGGCTCTTTAGTCTTTTTGGTTTTGTAAGAACCAGTATCAGCATTGCTTGTGCCAGTTTTTTTCAAAGACGCTTTGCTGCTAAGATTTTGAACCTTTGGAGTCACTGTCCTTACTCCAGAAGGTCTGCCTGGGAGATGTCCTACCTTTGCCTCCGTGGTTGCTGTTCTTGAGAGAACCTTCTTTGATTCATCATTCTTGGCCAGGAGAGCTCCAGCCTGAACAGCACTGCTTTTAGTCCTAGCCTTTGAAGTCCCAGTACTATATCCATGGTTTCCAGTCCGCAGCGTACCTGTTCTTGCTGAGGGATTCCTCTCTTTTCCTTCTGCTTTTAACAAACCTAGTTTAGATCCTGGATTACTCTGGCCTGCTTCAGAATTACTCAGCACTCCAGGAACTAGATCCAGAGACAGCCAAGTCAAATGCCAAAGCAGTAAAGTGAGAAAATGCAGGATTTTCATCCTCTGGTCTTCCTCTGAATGCCACTAAAGAGAAAATCAGAAAAGGTTCCTCTAGTTTGGCAGAAGAAAACATGAAAGAAATTAAAAACCAAAGTCAGCAAAAATGGTTTTCTTTTGAGATTAAAACATTTCAAATCTCTTTGTTTAATACTTGTATCCAGTCCCATAGTGGAAATGCTCATGTATTCAGATATGATCTCCCCTGACTTCAGTTAGCAGCTATAAAGAACTGGTTCTTGAAAAGGGAAAGTTTACCACCTCGTTTTCTTCTGTAAAACTGACTGAAAACTTGAAGGAGTCCTGTTTAAATCTGAAGGCTTTTTTTTTTTTTTTTCCAAGAAGGAAGAATGGCGTAATGCTGCCTCTGTGTTAAAAGGTTTTTTTAAAGTTTTGAATCCTTTCCAGTGAAAATATTTCACACACAGAGACCTGCAGGTGCTCAGAAATCTTTTACAAACCTGAACTCAGGAATTGGAAACGGAATTCCAACAAACCTATTTAATTACTCTCTGATGTCATGCTGTCTAAACTAATTTAACTGCGATATATTTCTTTAAAAAAATCTTCTTTACCCTTTTCATTAGCATGAGTCATACTCTGCCTCATGTGAAATAACTCCACAGGCTCAAAACTCCAGAGGATGCTTTTTCAAGTGGCAATACAACCTCTACCTTAGCCTTTGATGAACTTCACGTTTAAATGGGACAAACTGCAAGATCAACAACTGGGACCTGTCATTGAGTTCACTGGAATAAATACATTAAAATAGCAAAATGTCACTGGTTTGGTGCTGAAGGGAGTAACCTTTTTCCTGAGGACTGCAACCACAGCTTCGCTCTGTCCTCCAGCAACCCAGGGATGTCGCCAATAATGCAAACGCTTGACAAAGGTCTCATTTAGTATAAACGCGCCGCCGCCGCCGCTGCAATCAGTGTAGTTTCGGGTATTTATTGCTGCTACGCCTTAAAAACTACCTGCAAGCGCCGCTAGAGCGGCAGTTTCTGGCGGCGGCGGCGCGGGCTGGGCGGGCGGCGGCCCCCGGGCGGCGGCGGCCCCCGGGCGGCGGCGGCCCCCGGGCGGCGGCGGCCCCCGGGCGGCGGCGGCCCCCGGGCGGCGGCGGCAGCAGCGGGCGGGCGCCGCGCGGCGCAGCAGCGGGCGGGCCCCGCGCGGCGCAGCAGCGCCCCCTGCCGGGCGGCCGCGCGCGGCCTCGGGCACCCCGCGGAGGCGGACGCGGTGCGGAGGCGCCGGGAGGACTCGCGCGGCCTGGCCGTGGCTCCCCCCCTGCTCTGGGGAACGCAGCGCTGGGCTGGCGGAGCCGGGATTGATGGGAGCTTTCTGTGGGCTATGCCCGGTCCTCCTCCACCAGGGGTTTCTATTCCGAGGCAAAAAGATACGGCACTTTGTAGCTTTTTGTGCATGCCCTAGCAGACTGCATCGCAGCTAGTATCAGAAACACCAGATGACTCTTACAGGTAGCACCCCACAATCTTGTAGCCCTGAGGAGCTCACAGTGCTTCACCTCCTTTTAGCAGATAAACTGAAGCATAGAAAGTTCAGTGATTTCATAGATGTCACACACAAGGTAGATAGGAAAAAGACACCTGAGATTGGGCTACTTGCCCTCCCAGAGAAGTCGGTTGTAGTTTGATGCTCCTCATGAAAATAAAAGCTTTTCGCTCAATTACTTCTGGTGAACCCCTTTCCCAGCAGTCCTCCAGGTTCCTCTCTCATTCCCATGGCTGTCCCAACCACAGCATCCTTTTCTCCTCTCCCCCCCCCCCCCCATCACCTATGTGGCTCATGTCAGGCTCTGCACTCTGTGGCTATCATCCGGTAGCCACGGGGCTGCAGAAACAGCTAAATGCTGAGTTCCCACTTTCATTCTGCCCAGCTTTCAGTTTTCACAACACTTGTAAGAATTTAGTATCTTTAGGATCTCTATTGCTCTGTCAAACTTGGTTGAAATTGGCAGGCAGATTTGGAAATTATTTGGGACATGGACATGAAACAGCAGAAGGTAAGACAACATGATTACATGGGCCTTGTGTCTTAGTAAATCAGCCAGAAGCACAATCAAACACATGTACAAACAATGTTTACATGTCTGAGACAAATATACCCTTCAATTTCTGGACTACACAAGAAATAATTAATATTGTCAATAGCAAGAGGTAAAAAAATGAGAAAAAAACAGGGTGCGTCAGTCCTTCATCTCACCATCAAATTAACCACAATGGGGTAGATGGGCCCAAACAGAAAAAAAGAAAAAAACAAGCAAAGAAAGTTGTGCAAAGCTATTCCCTCTCTTTAAAAGAGAGAAAGACTCTCTTGAGGGTCTCTCCATCTAGGTACTTGTAACCCCAGGGCCACTGTTACTGTTCAGAATGAAGTGAGTCCCTGGACTCCTGCAGTGGCATCTTGGCCTTGGACAGGGTCCATGGAATAGAGTGTACTAATTTCCCTCCACACCAGTGTGGAGGTATCCAGACTGTATGTTTAGCTCAGGCTAAGCTCAAACTCTCCTGGTATCTTCAATATGTAGATGGAAACACTCCCTCTGGTGCAGGCTTTAGACCAAGTACAGGACATAATGAGAGAAGACATTTGAGGCCTACTGAAGACATTTGAGGCTTTTCAACATTGGCCAAGTATACGCGCACCACTGAAGGGTCCTTCTTGCAATGGCCAGTTCTCTAAAGGTAGCTCCTCACACCAGTGTGTACACAGATTTGAAAAAGAACTATTTGGATTCCTGCTCTCTTGAAGTAGGTTGGCTCCTATTCTCCACGTCCTAAGAGTCTGACTGTATAAACTGTGCCAGCTTCTCAAACGGACCATACTTGCAAGTCTCTCTAGACCTCCGGACTGTGCTGGAGGAAGGAATCACTCTGCAGAGCCAAAGGAACATTTCCCGGTACTGTAGAAGTTGCCATTTGCTGAGGGTAAAAGGCCATTACATAGGGTTGGCCCTACTCAGGTCAACATGGGTGCTTGTTCCACGTGTCAGTGAAATGGACTCTGGAGCTGCAGCACATGGATGCATGCTTCTGTGTGAGCTCTTCCTCCATGTTTGGCCTATGGTGCACATTAAAACCTGAAGCGCTCCCTGAAGTACAGGCCTCATGTCCATATTGGCACCTCTAGATGTTTGTAATTCAGATGCAGCGCTACCACTGACTACCAGCTACCTGAAGTCCTACCTGATGTTGTAGCAGGCAGCAGCAGGATCCTTTTCAGGGAGAGCTCAGATCAGTTTACGTGCTTGGTCTGTCACAGGATGTTGTGGACTAACACTACGGGCTGAGCCAGGCATAAAATGCTGAGCTTGTCCCCAGAGCCCAGAACTCCTTCTGTGCACTCTAAAATATGCTATACACAGCTGGTCACCTCAGCGCAGCCCCAAGGTGGATAAGCGATGCAGACTGTCAGCATTTGTTCATTGCTGCACTAAAATGTAAATGGAGGCAGTCTCTCCAGGCCACAAAACAGTGTTATCATGGGAGCAGGAAAACAAACTGGCAAGTAAGAATTCCTCAAGGCTGGAGCAGGAAAACTGGAATATGGACTTACCTTGCCACACCAGTCAATTTTTAAGCCGCCTATCTCCAGATTGCTTGTGCTCATATTGGGAAGGAAAGGCTAGCAGAGAGACAGCAGGAACTGGGGCAGACTGGACTACTAAGGTCCAGCACCAGGACCTATATAACTAGGGTCTCCTTTGCTCAGAGGAGGATCTTTGAGGGAATCCAGGTCTGGCCACTGAGTTGCAACACAGGCAGCTCCTGACCCAAGAGAGGTGGTCCCACGGGAAACAGCAGGGTGGAGTATATCTACTATATAGCTAGTATACCTGCTAGCTATCTTCTATCCCAAAGATCCTCATCTAATTCTGCTTCCCACTCTTCCTACCTTTTGCTTTTTTCCAGACCTTTCCTAGTGCCAGCAAGAATATCAGTGTTTATGAACTTGCACGTTTGAGCCTCGCACTGAAATCTGTTATTCTAGCACACTGTTGGGAATTTCATTGTCCTTTCTTTGGTGAACTTATGTTCAGGGAGTTCTTACAGGACTGAGTTGAATAAACTCCACATATTAAGCTTTTGCTGTTACATTGCTTTTGCTTATTGAAACTATTAATATTCTATTTCTGTGAGAATTGAGATCTCTTCACCACACCTGTTTTTAAGCTAAAATTCTGCAAAGACAATTTTAGAAAAGAATTTCACAGTTACGTGTTTTTTGAAAGGAAAAAAAAATCAGAGATGTAATAGTTAATCACTGCTGCTGTTTTGGGCCACAGCACAACAAAGATGATAAAGTTTCCACAAAAATAGGAACTTGTGGCATAATTTTAAAAGTCTGTGCTGAAATATCCTCATAATAAATAGAAATTTGAAGTCAAAAGAAATAATTGTGCCATTGGTTATCAAGAGACTTGACTAGGCTTCTGAACTGTAGTGATCTAAGGAGGTAGCAAACCCAGAGAAGAGCACAGGGGTATTATCCACTATATATCCTGCCTTGAGAACACTAGCTAACACTAAAAGTCCTCTCTGCTGCAACTGTGCATAGGCAGTAGGACTGGAAAGCCAGACAGAGCATGAGAAAGGAAACAACATTTTTGGATATCACTTGGAATCAATGAAAAGCTGGTCTTCTTGGAGCCTCTCTGAGAAGTCCTGAGAAGATCAGGACCTACAGAGAATCCCAAAGGACCCCAGGCAAAAAGTTCACTTGAAACACTACAAGACAAGAATGAAGCAGAACCACTGGGAATCAAGCCCCACCAGGACAGCCCTGCAGCATTTTGCTGACAGGACTGCAGAACTCTTGCCTACACAATAAAGGACAGTGGGACAGGGCTAAGTTTGGGCTGCTGCTTTTTTAGGGGATGGGACTGCCAGATGTGGACAGATATGTCTCAGCCTTTGCCTGCCCTCCTCTTTACAGCAACCTCAGTGCTTAGAGCTGCTACCATTACATCCCACATGCCAGGCATAGCAAGCTGAGGGAGGTGTGAGAACCCCTGCTTGGAGATATCAAACTGCTTGCTATGACTTTGACACAGAGCCCTCAGTAGAGACAAGGGTATGAGGTCCTCGGAGCTCCTAAGCATTGCAGACTCTTTTAGCTCTCAAAATGTATTACTAACTATTCATGTTCTTTAAATAATTTAAACCAGAATCTAAATGTCAGTATTTCTAATCTCTGGGAGGCACAGGACCAGGCCTCCAATTTTGTGTACCAGCACGTTGCCACTACCAGCACTTTAATCCAAACAAAGACTCTGAGCTCAGGAAGCTGCACTTTAGTTCAAAAAGACATAAAAAGTCAAGGCAACATGAAATAAGCCACTTGTCTGGCAGCAGTGTCACATACTGGAAGAGCAGCACTGTGAAACACAAGAAGTTAACAGATGCTGCTTAAACACGATGGAATCCATGAGGCAGCTTGGTACAGCTTCACCCCAAGTTAACACAGACCCGAGCTTTTTGAACATTACTGATTTAGTGCTTTGTCTTGCTTGCTTTCCCAAAATCAACATCCAAATATTATTCATTAAAATATTCATAAGTTTTATTAGCAGACAGAACACGTTTCACAGCTTAAGATTTAAAAAAAACATGCATAGAAATCTATAGGTAAGAGCCTACAACAGCTGGCCTGGATAATTTCTTCAAATAGTGAATCACCCCTACTGGCAGAAGAGCATCTTATTTCTAGATTGAATACTAGCTGCAGTTTCAAAAACTTGATTTCTTTTCTCTTTGTCTCATTTGACAGGTATTTATAGCTTTAAAATAACCTCTTCATCTTCTGATCAATATGCTACAGGATCTGAGCTCCTTCAGCTTTAGTGTAAGGCAGATTTTCAGACGTCAGTCATTTTTTGATCCACTCCAGTTTTTCAACATCATCTTGACATGTGGACACCAGAACTGGGCACAGTATTTGGCAACTGTCTCACTACCAGTATGTATAAATGGGATGCCACTACTCTAGTTCTGTTTATGTCAACATTGTGCTTCAGTTGTCTTGCTGGACATGCCTCTTCCGTTAATTGCTACTATAGCCCTTAAATGCTTTCCATAATCAGTTTTACATGTTTTGTTTTTGTCTAGATTCTCAGTGATGCTTTAGCTGTGTTGAAACACATAGAGCAGAATCTATCTCACTTAAATTTAGACTCCATCTCTCTTAAATGTAGACCTCCATTGTATTGATCATCTCAAGAGAGAAAAATACAGTACAAAACTTGTACTTAAAAATGTCATGCTTAGCAGTAATGACCTGCTAATTGATTTGCCACGTTGCTCCATTCGCATACTGCCTTACCTCCAGCAGGCTGCTACGCACAAGTGAACATTTCTTCCCTGTAAACTATTGTGAATTTCGTGACACCTATGGCTACCTTTACTGCTATCTACTGGATCACCTTTTCCTGAAAAAGCTCAGAGTGGTCTCAGCGATGTTTTCCGTGGTTCAAGGACTTTTCTCCGGCTCCTCACAGGCATTGCTATTGCCACAGGTCCTCCCAGCTGAGTCCCAAAGGGTCTGCCCCGAAGAGCATTTAGGAGGTCGCACCTGACCGGCTTATGAAAGATTCGGGCTGGAAGGGGCCTCTGGAGGGCTCCAGCCCAACTTGCAGCTCCTGCGCCGAGCCTGGATGAGGCCGCTCAAGGCCCTGCCCCGTCGGCTGCTGAAGGCCTCCGGGGCCGCGAGCATGGCCGTCCAGCGGGGCCAGGGCTGCACCGCTCCCAAGGCTCCTCACGCCCAACAGAAATCTCCCCCGGGGCCCTGCGTGGCCGCTTCCCCTCGTTTTATGCCCTGCAGCAGGGACAGCCCCAGCTCCAGCTCCGTGCGCGCAGCTGCCCCCGGAGCGACCCGGGCCGGCGCCGGCTCTGCGGGCAGGGAAGGAGGGAGGGGACGGGGGGGGGCGCCGTCGCTGGACCGGCCGCTCCCCGCCGCCGAGCGGCCTCGGCGTGACGCGCTCCGCCGCGCCGCGCGCGGCTCGGGGCCCGCCTCCGCCGCGCAGGCCCCGCCGCGGCGCCCGGCAGGCCGCGCCGCCGCCGCCGCCGCCGCCCGGGAGCGGCCGGCCAGCGCGGCATGGAGGCCGGCGAGGCGGCCTGGAGCCCGGCCGCCCTGAGGCGCAGGCTGCAGAGCTCGCAGGAGGCGCAGCACCGGCAAGCGGTGCTGGTGCAGAAGCTGCAGGCGAAGGTGAGGGATGGGACGGCGCGGCGAAGGCCGCCTTCCCCGGCGGCTGCCCGCGCTCGGGTCGTGGTGGCGGCGCCGCCGGGCGGGCCTGGCCCGGGCGGCCGCGGCGCCGGCTGCCCCGGTGGAGGGGGCTCGGCCGGGCCGGGCCGCCGCGGCGGGCAGGGCCCGGCCCGGCGCTGCGCGGCCGCCGGAGCTTCCCTGCCCGCCCGGCCGCCACTGCTGAGCCCCTGGATCGGCTTTCCTGATGTTTCCCCCCTCCTTTTCTTAAATAAAGACGCCTGACTTGAAAACGGCTCCGTGTGGTCGCATCAGTGAGACTTTCTCGGAGGCAGGAGTCGAGCCCCTGGAGGTATTTATCGGCAGCCCGGGGCAGAGGGTCGCAGCTCGGGCCTTGTCCCCTTGCTGTGTGGGCGCCACTGGCAGCGAGGAGGGTCTCTGAGCCTCAGCAGGCTGCAGGGGAGCTGCTCCGGTTTTGTCCTGCTTTGATATCTGAGCAGTTTATCAAACTGGTTCTTACTGTTTTTTGTGTGTGTGTGTGTGTGTGTGCGCGCGCGCTGGAGCAGTTCCTGTGAGACCCAGTCAGGTGTGGGTATAGCAGGGCCTCAGCTCGTTACAGCATGGTCCAGCTGAGAGCGCCCGCAAGTGTTGTTACCTGCTGCAATAGGCATCGGTCCCACTCCCCATGCTGCTAACTGCTCCTGGGGGAGGAGCGGAAGTATTTTTGTTTTGTTATATATATATATATATATAAATTTACCCTATTGGTGTAAAAAGGCTGACGCATTCTCTCTGTAGGTCTAGCTGAAAAGCTGGGCTGGTCAGCTGCGCTCTTTCTGGGCATAAAACTGAACATAGCAAGTGCTTGCTGCGCTGCACTCTTTGAACTGGTCAGAACTGCCTTTATTCAGTAAATATTGGAAAGTAATGTAGTTCTTAACTTATCTCTCCAACTTCAAGAGCCTACTGACTTTTTTGCCTATTGTAAATATTAGTTTCACTTTTTTATGAAATTAAAACACATTTAAATAGGGAAATCCGTATGATTGTATTTTCAAATGTCTAATTGCTGAGACATAAAGGAGCTTGAATGCTTAAAAGATACAACTTGGATGGCTGGACTGCATTTGCCATGTAATGGAAATGTCTTTGGAAAGCAAAGCTAATAGCAAATAGATGTTAAAAGCACATTTCTTCCTCCAAGCAGTGCAGAGGAGTTCTACTTATTCCTCTTTCGGTTTCTGCCAACTTGTTTTCCACGTATTTTGAGTAATTCATGAGGGGATTTCTGCTTGTTCTCAATCCACTGGTGTTCACACACCTGGGCGTTTTGTTTTCCCTTTTTATGTAATCATTTTCGCTGTTTATCAGAGCTTTTCCTTTCCCTTTGTTTAATTGTATTCATGTTATTTGGCTGTGGAGCAAAAAATTGCTTTGTTTTGTTTGATGATACGATCCTGTCTAACGTGCTGTAGGTGACCCTGCTTGAGCAGGGGAGTTGGACTAGATGATCTCTGGAGGTCCCTTCCAACCTTACCATTCTGTGATGAGCTTGAGTAGGATACTGATGGTATAGGAAGTATTAATTGGTTCACAGTAAGCTTATGATTAGTGGGGCATGCTGAGTCACTTCATAAATTTCTAATTCCAAGCCTGCTATTAAACATGACATAGCTAGGATTTTGCACAGGTTTTTCTGTTGGTGACTCTTCTTGGATTTAATATGGTTTGTTTATGTCTTATCAGTATGATCATCAGTCTGATAGGCATGGCTGGCCTGGCATGGCTGTCTAAGTCTGGCTCATTGTTCTGCTTGCCATCACTGTCTTAGGATGAATGGATAGCACCATGTGTAAGAGAATCCCTTTTTCATTTGGATAAAAGTGAAGCTTCTGTATAAGACTAATGCCTTTTTGCTGATTGTGTCAGCAGTTATGGGAAATGTACTGTGTCCTGGCTGTAAATACTTAGCGAGAAGCTAATGCAGGAGGAACTCAGTCTCTTACAAGCTTCATTCACTCATCCTAATTCTATTTATCCATCTAGGTACTGCAGTACCGGACCTGGTGTCGAGAACTGGAGCAGCGACTGGAAGCAGGAGGGGTGAGTATGTAGGTTTCTAACTAAAGACAGTATGTGCAGCATTTGTTAGCACAGATAAGGATCCTCAAAGCAAAGACAGAGGAAAATAATTATACTGGCACGAAAATTTAAAGATACACTATAAATTTGCACTTCAGTGTTTTGTCACTGGCCATTTTCAGAGCAGCCAGAAATCTCAGTAATCTCAGAAATGCCTGTCCAGAAAACCCTATCAAGCAGAATCTTAATTTTGTGAAGGCATGCTTGATTGCTAAAGTAATATTTGTAATGGAAGGGAGGAGTGGTGGCATTCAATACACAGGGCTGGCTCCGTACCTCCTCTTCTGCATTGTGGCTAAAATAAACCTAGGAGGCAAAGACTAGGAGAGTATGTATTCCCAAGCTTTGAGTCTTAAGTGATCACTCATGGTCACGAGCTGAAGTTAGCTAGCTGTGAGAGTGCAACAATGGGAAACTGAGGAGTACTGCTCATGCTGAATAATGTCCTTCACCTTCCTTCCTCTCTGTAGTCATCACATGCCTGAAGGAAGCCATACATAATCTCTTGATGTTCCAGACAAATGGAAGGGAAAGCTCAAGTGAACAGGGCACAAGGATTTGACTGAACATTTTCTTTCTTGTTAAGGGACCCCTTCCAGACAGGTGGGAAGTCACAGAAGACCATAGCCTGGAGAATGCGTTGTTCCAGTTAGAAGAGGAGCAACAAAGGTAAAAGGAAAAAGCAACATCTCATACTTGGTATCCTGGATACTCAAAGAAGTGAAGGAAAACCCATCAGTATTATCTGGTCCCCAAAAGAAACAAGCAGGCCATTTCAAAAGGCGAAGGGTCCAAAGTCCATTTTGTGGTGCAATAGTAGTATTGTGTGCTGAATGGCTCTGTTTTGAGCGTGTGGTTGGTCCAGGTGACCTCCAGAGGTACCTTTCCAGCCTAAATTATTCTGTAATTCTAGAGGTGAGCAACTCAGCAGAGCCCTGTTTCGTATTAAGAATCAAGCTCTAACATGCTTAGCATTTCAGGGAGCAGGTGTTTTCCTGCTTGGTTTAGAATTTTGTTTTCATATCCTGTACTTGTATCAGAGTCTTCTGATAGGGTACTTGACATTACAGGCAGCTTTTGTCACAATTCCCTTTTCTGCTTTTCTCTGCAAAAAAGGATAATTGTGTGTGGTGTAAAATGGATCTATATGCTGTGTTGCATGTGTTGTGAGCTAAGGCGGGGAAGCACGGCTCCTGTTTTGATCCAGGAACAGTGAGTTTTGTACTTGTTCACAGGACAGCAGTTGTTAAAATTTTATTCATGAAAGATTTCTTGGATGGGATATTAGGCTGTGGCCCTAAAGTCATTAACCAGCAATGTTTGACCTTTACGTTCGTTATAGTGGACACATTTAAAGTCTTTGTGAGGGCTGCAAATGCCTAGCATCTGCACTTTGGGAATCCTGTAAAAGTTCATTCCAATCTTCAATTGCAAGTTCCACAGAGAGCTGTTTTCCCTATGTATGCAATTCTGCCTCTGTGATGTGTAGTCACTGGATCAATAAAGTATGTTTTTTACTTCAGATCTTACACAGTATATAAGACAAGAATAGGGAGAGGCTTTACAAGAAGATGACGGTAGAGGTTTTTGGCTCCCCAGTACAAGAGAGACATGGAGCTACTGGAGAGAGTCCATCGTAGGGCTACAAGAATGATCAGAGGGCTGGAGCATCTGCTCTATGAGGAACGGCTGCGAGAACTGGACCTCTTTAGCCTGGGGAAGAGAAGACTGAGGGGATCTTATCGATGTGTATAAATACCTGAAGGGAGGGTGTTAAGGGGACAGGGACAAACTGTTTTCAGTTGTCCCATGTGACAAGACAAGAGGCAATGGGCAGAAATTGAAGCACAGGAAGTTCCGCCTGAATATGAGGAGGAATTTCTTCACTGTGAGAGTGACAGAGCACTGGAACAGGTTGTCCAGAGAGGTTGTGGAGTCTCCTTCTATGGAGATATTCAAGGCCCACCTGGATGCAACCCTGTCTAAGATGCTGTAGGTAACCCTGCTGAGCAGGGAGGTTGGACTAGATGATCTCCAGAGGTCCCTTCCAACCTTACTGATTCTATGATTCTATGAGGTAGGTTGCAAGGGAAAAGGATATTGAAACCTAGAAATTGGAGGAGGACACGGTCAGGACAATGTTAGAGAAAGATGTTACATCAGGATCTTGTATGAGAAGAAAATGGAGAGGAGAGCAGACAGAGCAAAGTGGAGTCAAAAGGTTACATGTGGGCATCATCAAAGTTGAAGGTAAAACTGAAGTTGCAGGTGGAAATTAAAGGTTTAGAATAAGGAGGAGGAAAGAGGGGTTTGCAGAAACAAAGATACCTTTATTGTAGCTGGAAAGCACTTTGACTACCTCTCAGCTTGAGAAAAAGTCAAGTTTGGAAGGAGTTGGAAAGGCATGGGAATGCTGCGTGTGGATGGTAGTTTTTCAGTGTGCTCATTGCTGTTTCTCTCTTTCCAAGGTGTGAAAGTCTGGCTGAAGTGAACACCCTCTTGCGGGAGCACCTAGATAAAGCAAATGAGGTGAATTCAGCTCTTAAAGAAGATGTTGGAAAACTGACAGCAGATTGGATGAGGGCCCGGGAGGAGCTGGAAATGAAGGAGAATGAATGGCGCAATGAACGTGAGGTAAGCGTAAACTAGAGGAATGTCAAATGTGATGCCGGATAGGAATGAGAATACAATTTATTCCTAGCACAGAGAGCTTGCTGTGTGAAAATTGTTGCTTCATTGAGGATGTATTGGTATTGGCTAGTGGAACGCAAGGATATGAGATGGAGGAGCATCAGCAAACTGTACTGATCAGACACGCCCATCTACTGCAGCTGTGCAGCTGAGTCTTAAAGACAAATCCTTGTTGTTTCTGGACACTGTAGAGCAGTCATCACACATGAACTCTCATTTATTTATTTATTTATATTAGTTCTTAAATCTCTGTCTACAGCAGTGGAGTCTGGATAGGTTTGTGTGTTTTCAGGTTCAGAGTAGCCTACAGAAGAATAAGTAGGCATCTCTTACTAGCAGCCTATTGCAAGAAGGACCCACACTGGTGGGACTTGTTTTTGTCTTTCTCCAGCAAGACTGTTGGACATCTCTGCAGAGTGAGGTGATAAGTCATGATTAGTCTGCTGTGTTGATTCACACTACAGCAGGAGAAATTTGGATGTTCCCTTCTTTGAAGTTAGGTGGCAAGTCTACTAAGGATGCTAATGTGGTGCTTTTGTGCTTATCAGTCTGTGATGCCCCTGTTGGAACTGTTATTAAAGGAGATCAGGTGATAAGGGATATACTGTCTCATATCTGGAAGACTTCCACAGTGAGAGTGAAGGCTGAACACGCGTTTCTTTTTTGTCTCTCTGTTTCTAGTTTTATGACAGCTACCTAAAAGGTGAACATAATCGTCTTCTCAGCCTGTGGCGCCAGGTGGTGACCTTCCGCCGTTATTTCCTAGAAATGAAGACTGCCACTGACAGGTGAGTAGTAGCTAAAGTTAGGTCTCTTAAAGAAAAAATGGAGCTTTCCTCCACACTTGTTTTTTGAGCCTTGATGTTATTCTAGTTAGAGCTAGAGATAGTTTCTCCTTTGCTAGCCTGAAGTAAAGCAATTAACCATGTTACAGACTGTTTTAACAAGCATGTTGTCTGATGCTGGGTTCCAAATTAAACTGAGGTGCTTCTGCTATAAGGAATGTAGAGGCACTAAATGGATGAACTTAAATGTTAATATTTGGCCTTATTAACACAGATGCAAGCGTACATGGACACACTGGAAGGGAGTACACTCATCAAGCCCTACTGTGCAGTATATAATACAATCTCTTTTATAAAATGGTTAAAACTTACTTTAAATTTCACTAGGTTTCTTGCTTCACTGCTTCTGATGGTAATATCATTCATGATTATCTTTTTTTTTTCTTTTTGTTTCCAGCTTACATTTATTTTGATTGGCTTGTATCCACTTATTCCTGTGTCAACATTATTGAGAGGAAAAAATCACTTCTGTACCCTGTTATTGCATTTATCCAGTTTACACTGCTTAGTTTGGTGCCTCCTTTTATTATTGTTTTCTTTTTTTCTCAGGTTCTCTGAGGTTCTTTGGGAGTGCTTGTCATGGTTGCCTTCTGTGCAAGTGATAATTGTGTAGCCTTAATAGTACATTCTTTTGGTGTAAGCATACAATTTCAAACTGTGGGTTGCTTTCATCCATTTGCCTTATTTGAATATAAACTTTCCTTAAGGTACAGAGTATGTCTGACCTAGTCATTAATCCTTCCATAATTTGTGCTTTTCTGTTACAGCATTCTAGGATTAGGCTTCTTACACCATCTTTCTGAAATGGTTATTATGTGGGTATTTTCATGAGCCTGTTAGCAGTCTGGTTGGTCATACTGATAAGTCTCCTAAGGCTGATACCCCGTCTATAAAAACTGGGGACCTTGAAAAAATTCCTAACATCTATTAATGATGGTAATGATTAGAGTATATTAATAATAAACAACAAGATCAACAATTAATAGGAGTAGTCAGAAGTCCTTGAAGCCTTCTGGCTATACCATACCCTACTTCATATCTCTGAGGAGAAAATGGACTCGTTCCTCAACTCTCAAGATGTGCCTGATCCCACAGTGTCAGATGAATGATTCCTTCCTACAGAAGATATAATCTTTCCTGTCAGCTTGTACTGTTGCCCAATTATGCACTTCAAAAGTGAATTGCCTGATAAAAATGGTGGTGTGAGCATTAGCTTTTCTATTTATTCTTTCTCAGAGATTTGTCAGAACTGAAAGCAGAGCAAATGAGGCTTTCCGGATCTATACTTGTCAGCTGCTTCCGGCTAAATTCTGGCATACAGCTCTGGGAGTCCTTCACTTTGGGAAGACCTGTCTTAAAGGATCAGGCACAGAAACAGGTGGAAAAGGAAATAAATCAGAAGACCCAGGAAGTGATGAGCTTTCAAGTTAAGGGGGACCTTGAGAAGAAGGAGCTCCAAGACAGGTAAATACATTTTAAAGTTTACTATTACCATCACTATCTTTTTTGACTGCTTCTTGGGTTCATAGATAGGCTGTGTTCATGTTCAAATCCTGCCAATTCTGTATAGCCTTGTTTCAGGCTGTGGTCAAACTATTGCCTTTAAGGAAAAGGAGTGGAAAAGAGGTTTGACTAACTGAAACTCTTCTGAGTTGGATAAGACTGGAAGAAAGATTGTATATTATAATGTATTTGCAATTAACTGATTCATGATGAAAAATTCAGACTAGCACCAACAGAGTTCTAGGTCTTGTGCAGCCTTCATGCTATCCAGGACTGCACCCAAGGAGCTAGGAAGAATTCACACAGGACCATCAAAAGCTGCGTAGCACCTCTGTACTGACTTTTCCTTGCAAGATTGACTGCTGAAGTCTCTTGGGGGCACAAAGGGCCTTTTTGCAATACAAAGCATATTAACTTGTAGAGATCAAAGTTGCTCTTGCTGTATTTTCTGGGTTGAACTTTCTCTGCTGTGCCTCTGGGAGCTGCTTCATCCTTTCACAGCTGGTGGTGTGCAAAGCTTTTGGAATGGCATGTGGACCTTCTCTTCTCAGGGTGATGGAGCTCTCAGCCTTGCTTGTACAGTCTCAGAAGCAGAATGAGGAAAAGGAGAAGACCATGAAGACACTTAACGATACTGTGGAGATTCTAGTATGTTTTACATTTATCTGGGAGATAACCCAGTGTCTGCTTGGTCCAAGTGATTTATTCTCCAGCCTTAGCACAAAGAGATGTGGCTTTTTTGAGAGAAACAGTGATAGAAATGCCAGCTGTATGAAAACATGAGGCATATTGCCAAAATATTTGTTGCATGTTTGGCAAATCTGGAACCAGTGCATGTACAGGCAAGGGCAGGGGAGGTACAGACAGTTCAGATGTCTTCATCGGAGGACTTACATCAATGCTATTTTGCCTCTGCCTCTAAGTCTCTAGTGACCAAAGTTACTTGGAACTGACAGTTTCTTAGCAGTCTGTGAAAACTAGTTACTGGTGTTTCTTTTGTTAGTTTTAGCAAAGAAAGAATTAAATGGATATGGAGAGTAATATACTGGAATGACTAGGACTGAGGCTTATCAGCATGACAGTGCTACTGAAGTTAAGAATGCTACAGAGTGTCTGTTCCCTGTCCTCCCTTCCTTTATTCTGCTCTCAGGAGGCAAGTCGGTTAGAGGTAGAATATGAAGCTTCATTGACTAAAAGTGCCAAAGAAGAGAATCTTGCCCTTCAAAAGTTGATAAAAGATATCATTGAGGTGAGTACAGAGCTGGCAGTACATCTCTGTAAATTTGGTTGAAACATTCCTAATAAAGGGTATAGAAAAGCACATGGAAAAGATGTACATATTCTAAGGCCAGGAATCTGTCTGGAAGAAAAAAATCATAAAAACTGCAGTTACTCTTTTATTTGACAGTATCACCAATTAACATAATTACCAGTTAATATTATTATTATTTTATTTATCTATACCTGGGTTTACGTCATCACTATAATATTTATATTTCAGCCAGTCTCTAAAAATTGCCATAGTATTTCCCCTATGTCTTTTGTGCATGATATTATTTTCCTGTTCAAAAGCCAATAATAGCTATGTACTACTTTTTTTGTTTCCACTTCATGTGTTTTTGACATTGTCTTTGGTTCACCTTCAACTCAGATAGGCTTGTATCAAAAATTGCCTTCTTTTTTGACTTACATAGTTGCAGTTTTTGTCTGCCTTTTCTATTTTTCTTCAGCAACTCTTTTATTCTTTATGTACTCCATTTGATGGACCTACCCTCTGGGCCATGGCTTTTCCAGATCTTTGGATTTCTTTCCCTGATTCAAGGAACAGACAGATATTGGCCTCAGAACAGAACCTCTTCTGGGGTTTATTTTCCAACCAGTCTGCATTCCTGTTGTCTTTGAGCTGCTGTCATAGGATCACCTCTTTAGGCTTCTTACTGGAATTTAATTACTACTGGCTGTTCAATTTTTATACCATTTTTCTCATGTAAACCTGTTCTAACTTCAGAGTTGGCTGTCTTGTGGCTCTTCAAATGACCCCCTAGACATTTCACTACCTTTGCCTTCCCTATTAGGCTCAGGACTCCTCTTGAACTGTGCTTTCTGCATGGCTACATAACATTTCTATTCCGGTGTTGCTTGGAGGCTTCCCAAACCCTTCTTGAGCTATGATTCTGTTCCTTGGATTTTTATAAAGGTCACTTCTTACATCAATGCGCTTGCTAGCTCTGCTGCTTCGCTCTGCACTTACTGCTCATTATATCACCAGACGCTTAGCTGTGATTTACCCCTAAACTTCACCCTGTGTGTAGGGGGTTTTGATCATCAGGTCTTTTACACAGCCTTTCACAAAGTCGTTTCTTTTCCCTTATTTAGTCATTTTTATCCTTTTATGCTACTGCTCAGAGTAATTATGAACATTTGCAATTTCATTACTGTTTTCTAGTAATTACCAGCTGCCTTTTTTCTTGAGCAGTGTTAATATTTCTTTTCATTGATGTTTCTGGTGTGTTCTGGTGCTGAGGTACGTGGCTCTAATAAGAGGGAGGAGACCAAAATCATTTCTGAGAGGTTCAAGAAACAGCATTCAAGCAGCCACCAGCCATTTCACATTTGTTTCTGCTCCCCTTGTTTATAGCAGCTATATTCTGAAATTCCTGGAGCACTTGTGGTCACTGGGACAAAATTTATTTATTCAGTGAAGAAACGAGTGAATTGAGTCTTTAATGACTCCAGGGTAAGGTTGAAGAAGGACAACTAGATAAGGAAAACTGAATAATGTAAGTGAAGAATAACAGCTTCATGTGGGCTTTCAGGTGGTGTTAGATGACAGTGACAGCACAGTCAACAATGTCTGCACTGACAATTCTCAGCACCCAGAGTCTAGCAGCATCTCCTCTTACCTGAGCTCCGGCAATGCAGAGCATGCCCTTTTATTGGTGCAGGAAGTGCTGGCAAGGAGGCAAAGAGCAACACAGGTGAGAATTTCTGGTTGTCTTCACCACTGACCACAATCTCAACAGCTAATACCTCACCTAGCTTTTCATTTACTCATCCGGTTTCCATATAGCTGTCCCACTTTTGCCACCTCATTGCCTTGCCAATCTGATGAGCTCTGTGTTCCACTGCCCTTTTTTTTTTTTTTTTTTTTCCTCCTGATTTGTCTGTTTGTGCTGTTTTCCTCCCTGCTCCTTGCAGGCCCTGAAAGAAGAGCTTTCCGCCAACCAGGACTCTATCAGTGTCCTGCAGCACCAGCACAGACAGCAGGAAGAGGAGTGCAAGAAGTTGCAGCAAAGACTTGGGCAGCTGGAGGAGGAGTGTAAGTTAACTAGCAGCCAGCGGCAGCATCTCCAGTCTCTGGTAGAAGGACTCAGAAGGTGAGTGTTTCATTCTCCTGCATGCTAGAGGCAATCTGCTTCCAGCTTGGGGAATTCAGAGGTGTTTAGGACAAAGAATTCGCCTGCCCTATAGCATGTGTGCATCTGTTCAGCACTTTGGCATTTTCCTGTCACTGTTTGTCATGCTCCGGTGTGATCCTACGGCTATCTTGGAGTGTTGGAATACAAGATGCCTCCCTCTCAATGCACTTCTCTGGACTCTATTCTTTGAATATCTTGTGTTTAACTTGATTGGACAGTAGCTTTTCTTTTCTTTTCTTTTTTTTTCTTTTTGTCACTGCTTCTCTTTGAATGAAGGTATGTCTGCCTCACTTTCTCTTTCCTCCCTCAATTACCTTGTGAGGGGAAGAGCAAGTACATCAGTCCTTCCCCACCTTGCTCTCCACAGCTCCATCACAGATGATGAAAATGTGATACGTGACTTTTCAGTCCTTCCCATTCTTGTAACTTGGCCTTGTCTCTGCAGTGAATGTGCAAGCCTAGAGAAAAATAGGGAAGAGCTACAACAACAGCTCAAAGTAACTGAGCAAGAAGCCTGGCGTCTGCGTCAGAGTAACACTGAACTGCAGCTGAAGGAAGATTCTGCCCAAGGAGAAAAGGTGGAGCAACAACAGACAACAGAAAGAGAGCGCCAGGACCGGGAGCTTCTGTGAGTCTTAAAGCTTTCTCTGGGCAGGAGTGGGCATTTGTTTGAATTTAGGAATTTCGCTTGCTGTAAAGGAGCGGATTTTGTCTGTTCATCAGCTGTAGAGTAGAAAGATGTGGGTAGTGCAGAGTATGTGGGCAGGTCTGGGCACCTACTGACATACAGCACAGCTGCTTCCTTGTACTTCAGGACCATTTAAAGGAATCTTTCTGAATCTAACCAGAGTTGTTGATGACAGGCATAAACTGAAACAAGAATTTCAGACTGGTTTTAAGGAAAACCTTTTTAACTCTGAGGACAATCAGGCAATACAACAGGTTTTCCAGAGAGGTTGTGCAGGTTCCATTTTTGGAAGTTTGCAAGACCAAATTGGATGCAGCTTTGAACAGCTTGGTCTGATCCCATGGCTGATCCTTCTGTGAGCGAAAGATTGGGCTAGACTTGTGGGATCTCTTTCAACCTGAATTATCATAACTGTTAGTTTGGAAGCCTCAAACACACACATCATTGAAAGATTGCTAGCTCTTTCATCATTTCACTGCTGAAGGCAAGAATAATTTGGGGAATATTAATCTGGACTCAAGAAATATGTTTTACTCAAAGAAAAACTTTTGCTGAGACTTGTATCCAGTATATCAGAAAGGACAGAGGTTAACTAGAAGACAAGAAACTGTTAAATTAAGAATACCCAACGTTTTTGGAAATGTTCTGTGATTTTGTGGAAGCTTTTTTTTCCTTTCTTAAGGATTAGTGTTACACCTGCATCAATGAAAAGGAGTGACATAGCTCTAGTTAGAAAATTCTAGCAGTCTTTTGGTGCTGAATAGAAAGGTGTTGGAAATCCTTTCAAACTGCCACATCCGGGACATAACATATACTACTTTAGGAAATGATGTTTCTGACATAAAAAATTGTTTGCCTTTCCTCTTCTCATAGTCAGAAGGACCTAACTGCACTTGAAGCAAAGCATTCATTATTACAGAGTGAGTTGTTAGTTGCAAGAGAGGCACTGGAGAAATCTCACCTTCATAGAGATCTGCTGAAGCAAGAAAAACATGAGCTTACAGTGGCGCTGAAGAGGGTATGGTTGTCTTATTCTTAGATTGCACTTGTGGGAAAGGGAGTTCTGGTAGCAGGACCGCCACAGATGCTGTTTGTGGCAGTTTAAGAGAGGGAAAATTTCTTCTTGGAAAATGCTGTGATCAGACCATACGGGCTCTTTGGGAGAGTTAGTCCCCATGTGCATATTGGGAAAGCTGAACTGGGAGTATGTCAGGTCAGAGGCACAAATGGGATCTGGAGTTGTTTGTGAAAGTCAGAGTTTTTTCTGTCTTTGTTTTTGTATTGTTCTTTTGTCTTTTTAGGCAGAGCAGTCTGTAGTAGACCTGACAGGAGCTCAGAATAAGCTGAGGGCTGAAACAGCTGATCTACACATTGCAACAGCAAAGATGAGCAGTATTAATGAAGCTCTGGCATTAGATAAAGTGCAACTGAACAAGCTTGTGTTACAGGTGAGCAGAGTTGCCAAGGATTCTGGCAGGTGCTTATGTCCAGATGCTGCTCCTTTCCAGACTTCTTACCTTCAGAAAGTATGGCTGATGTTTTTGCTTTTTCTGTCCTAGCCAAACCTGGTACACAATGCAGCTTATTGTATTTTATTTCCTCTGTGATTCTGTGATTGTAGCTGGAACAGGAGAATGAAGTCCTGTCAAGTAAAGTAGAAGAAATGGAAAAAGCAAAGTTGTCTGTGCAGGAGAAGCTGAACTTGTGTAAAAGGACAAATGAAGAACTCTGCACAGAGAAAGCCCAACTAGAGCAGCTGCTGAAGAAAGCAGAGGACCAACAGGAGGGACAACAGATAGAACTGAGGAGACTGGTAGAAGAGAAGGAAGAAACCCAAAAAAAGCTCCATCAGGTGAGACCAAAAGCCTGGTACTAGATGGGCATTTGGCTGCTTGGCTCAGTGAAGCTGACTCTCCTCGGTTGTCCAGTGCCCTTGACAATGAGACACTTGATTCTGCTGGAGGTCACAGACCCTGCTTATTTCCTTCTGGAAATGGATCAGTGGCTAGCAGAGATGCTCTGCAGTTCTCTGAAGGACTGAGTTGTCCTCTGCTTTTACAGATGATTTTATCCACTTACCTGCTTTCGCTTCTTTGGCTTTTGACAAGCTGCAGAGAGCTTGCTTTTTATTGTCTGTGAATCCTGAGCAAGGCTGCTACTGTCATCTGTGACAAAAGAAGCAACAGTGTAACTCTTCATCCTTTTCCCAAAGGGAAAAAATATGTTGTTATATGTTTCCATTTGTGCTCTTGGCTGTGAAGTCTGCAACTCACAGAACTCACATTTGTTTTAGACTTAATATGGGATGCAGAACAGAGCTGCAAGTCAATTTCTGCTGACTTGTCCTGCTAAAGATGGGAAAAATACTTTGCACTTGCTGTTGAAATTGTATTTCAAGACAGAAATGGAACTTTGAATTGATAGTCTCTTTAGGCTTTGAGAAAGAAGATGAGAAATAAGTGATCAGACAAGACTGTTTATGCTGGACTAACTGATTTTTACTATACCATAAAAACAGCTTGTGAAAATTGTATCACTGGAACAAACTAGAGTCTGTCGTCATTTAAATGACTGTTTCATAATATACGGTCTTGGGTATTATGGGATAACTCTGAGAGATTAATTGTTTTGCACAGTGTGTTCTCTCTTGCATAGTCTTAGTTTTTGAGTATAGAGTATGTTGTTTGGCAAATATATAGCAGAGGTGTTATGCTGAAGAAAAACACTAAAATATCGTGGTTAATCTCCAAGCTTGAACGTCAGGAAGGTATACTAGGTGACTTGTGTAAGATGAGCAAATAGTACTGTTGACATAAATTACTGTACAAGTAGAGTCTATCTCTTTGGCCACATCAGTCTGATTTTCGTAAATCACTAAAAGACGCTACTTGCCGCAAGTGGTGTTTCCCTGCCAAGCATCACCAAATTTTGCATTCAGCTACCTTACAAGCTAAACAAAGCAAAATGATTTAAGTGTCACCAGTTTTAGAAGGAGAAACTATGTTTATTTTCACTTTCTTTTGTCTAAATTTACCTGAAAATTTCCAGTACTGGAATAGATTCTGCCAGAATTTTGGCTTGCAAGGTTTTCAAGTTTTGAAAAATACATTTTTTTTCCACAAAAACATATAGTCTGGGGTATGTACATTTGTCCTGAAGTAGCTGTTTGTTATCAACTAACCCAATATGACCATACCCATGATTTCCAAATTAACAGTCCCTGTGCCTTTTTGGCAGCTTATTTTACTAGTGCTACGTGGAGATATTCTTAGATATTCAGCCCACAGTACAGGACCTCTTTCTGATGTAGCTAATTCAGAAGTGACACTGGCTAGTTCTGAACAGAACTTCAGAGAAATTACTATAATTGCATTTTCTTCCTGCTTTCAGATTTGCCACGAGCAAGAATCAGCTAGCAGTGATTTGGAGCAGTTGCGCCAGGAGTCCTCTCATCAAGCAGATGTTCTGGCCAAGATGTCCAGAGAGAAGGAAATGCTGGTGAATGAGAAGGCTGCCCTAGATGTGCGACTGGCAGCTGTGGAACGGGACAGACAAGACCTTTCAGAGCAGCTGGCAGAAGCCAGGTAAAGACAGGGAGGAGGCTTTAAACAGGACATTATTTAAGGTCTGTAATTATAAAGGTGGTAGTCATTGCACAACCATTTACTGCACCCCGTATGCTTTTCATAAAGCTTCACTTTCCATGGACAGCAAATCAAAGCATCTTGCCCCCCGCCAAAAAATTACCAAGATTTGAATGTATTTTACTGACAACCAAAGCTAGCGAAACTGTGATCTGTGCCTACTTGCACATTATTGAATGAAGTCCAAAGCAATCCAGTACGATTTTTCAGTATCTGGTACATTGGCTGAACATTGAGTTGTAACTGAACCATGCTCTCTCTGCTTGCATCCAGACATTTAATGGAGACTGAAACATCTTTTTGTTTTTTGTTTCTTGTTCTCTGTGTTTGAACAAAGATCTTTTCATATCAGGTAGTTTGACATGGGATCTATAGGATTCAAGGCTATTGCAGAGGACATTGGGTAGCACACTGCCATTTAGGGTGAAGTTAGAGGCTTACGCTGAAGATCTTGAGAATACATAGTCTTCTGCTTCTAAGGTAACTCATGTTCACTGTGGTGCAGGACCTGAAGTTGGTTGAGCAACAGAGAAGCCTTTTTTGAATCCTCACTAGTCTTCGGGAATTCTTGCCTGTCACTGTTGTGCGGGTCCTTTACTCCTTTACCACATGGCCTGCAGAGACAAGCATCATGGTGAAGTTATATATGGATGGAAAAAGATACTATGCTTCTGCTGTATCAGGTTTCCAAGACTGAGTATGAAAAGTTCTGCTTTTCCAGCAAGAGATTGAGAGACTTGTCCTCCTCTTGAGGTAGTTCTAAGAAAGGTTGAGAACTTGCAGTAACACAAATGACATTTTAGAGATTGAGTTTTAATCTTGCTTCTTGAGTTTTGCCACTTCACCACTCTGGAATATGTTGTTAGCAAGGCTGATAAACACAATTTGACTCAATCTGTTATTTGAGTTTGCTCCAGATTTTCTCACTGGTTCCAGCTAACTTATGTTCTGTCAATTATTGGACTGTACTTCTGGGCTACAACTTTTATTGCAGGGATTCAGTGCTTTCTTTCCTGGTTCAACTTCCAGAGGAGAGTGCAACAAAAGCTGAAAGGTGGAAGATAATTCATGATGAACTTGAGCTATCTATAGAGCTGCCTTTCTGTGCCTTTAAAACTGGTGTGACTTTCCAGGTTTTGTCAGTGCACAGGTGAAGTGGAGAACTATTTGATCATATGTATTCAGTATAAAAATTGACATAATAGAGACACTGGCAGTATGTACTTTCAGAGAAACTTTATTAAAATTTCAGCTTTTTTTTCCTTTTTTTTTTTTTTTTTTTACATCAGTGACAGCATCAGTCAAAAGAAGAAATATATCAATTGTGAAGAATCTTTGGCAATTAAAATGTCATTACCTAGAGAAGCTGGCAACCATTCTCACCAGATGTTCTCCCCAAGACCCTTTTTCTCTCAGAATTTTAAACTCGTTCTCTGTTCTGTTTTGGAGACTGACTTTTCTTTAGCCTTCAAATGGGTGCATAACTGGAGTTATGCTTTGGTTCTGCTTGCTTGAGAATGTATTTTCCTTTGTCCATCTGTGTAGCAAAATGCTTCTATTTTGGGTTTTATCACTGTAACAACCACATGCCCCTATGCCTTTAATCATCTTATCTTGATTACCTTTCTGTACTAGTGAGGGAGTGCCATATATTGTAGGAAACTGGCACACAAGAATTTGAATTAGAGAAGAGAGGTAAATTCAGCTGCTGGTTCAAAAATGCTGTGTGTCATATAGACCAGTTGCTATAAGTCTGTAGCAATTTACATCCACAGTACTACAGCTTCTATTTAGAATGACAAATCGTTTGAGGGACCGCATAGTGCGTAAGCGATATTTTAAAGTAGCAGATTTTTCTCTTGAGCTTCCAACAGTCTCAGCTGAGGGATACCTACCTCTTCTTGCAGATAGTTCTTGTGCTAGCAGAATTCTTAAAAATGAAGCATGGGATGTTATATGTGTTTCGAATTGAGGTATTCCTTCAGTCGCTTCTAAACTTAGGGAGTTTGGCTAATTGCCAGCATATGCCTGCACTATAAGCAACATTAAAAAGTCACTAGTCAGCCAGGGAAATCCTCTAATTTTGTCCCTTTCAGAGCAGACCTGAGGTCCCAATAAGATAACGACTGTGAGCAGAGGATGAGCTTTTGCTTGCTGGCACAGACTTTGTCAACACAGTTACCTGTGTTTCATAGATCTGACAATAGCAATTTAAGATCTGGCTCTTAAGATCAAACCAACCTTTCTGTGTTATGCTAGGTCATAAGTAAGGCCTAGACATTTCCTGGGAGGGGCCTGCATTGCTATTTTAAATGGTAGAAATATATTTACTGTCCACAAGTGCCCACAGAATGCATTTTCCCTACTAAGTTGTAGGGCTCTTGAACAACTTCTTACTGATATAGTTCCCTGTAGCTGTTAATAGCAAGAGACTTCTGTCTTTCCATATTTATAACTTGTAGGTCGACAAAGGAGATCTTGGAATCCAGCCTGTTTGATACTCAGCAGCATTTGTCTCAGCTGGAAGTCACCAGAGATCAGCTAGAAATCCAGCTTCATACAGTCACTCAGGCCAAGGAGGTGATACAAGGTAAGAGCTTCGTGCACCTTGTCTGTGGCTCTGGTCACAGACAGGAGGAGGTATCATCCTCCTACCTAGGGCTGATGATATGAAAATAACTGTCTGTCTGTGGTACAGTGCTTCTGAAGAGTAAGAGAGATGGAGACAGATCCCTTCTGCAACAAAATTCAAATGGCTTAAGGCTAGTAAAACTGGAGCCACTGTTTATGTAGATGCAAGAGAGGAACTGAATCTCTTGCCATCTCTCATTTGCAGGGGAAGTGAAGTGCCTTCATTGTGAACTGGAAGCAGAGAGATCTCGAATGAAGCAGGAACGGGAAAACATGGCACAGCAGCTCTTACGGATAGAACAGCAGTATAATGATACTCTCAGGCTTCATCAAACTGATCATGAACTGGAAATTGATAAGCTCCTGCAAGACCTGGTAGGAAACAACATGGCCCCAATCTAAGGATATAGGCAATGACTTTGAATTCTTCTGGAAGGTTAGATGAATAAGAGTGCGAGAAATAGCACTAATTATCTATTACAGGCCACATGATGCTAGGACCAGGCAGCAGAGCCAGTGTCTCATGTTTGAAAGCATGTGAAAGCCCACGTGACTATATAGGGACAGTAAATGCAGCTAGAGGTTCAGTGCGGGCCTAAGATGAATTCAACAATTAATTGTGTGCAGAAGTTTGGATGAGCTCTGCAGAAAGCTTAACAGCAAGGGAGCAGGATCTATCCAGATTCCTGATTACCATGAAGCAGACTCCTAATATTCCTGCCAACTGTAATCACAGAAACTTTTTTCCCCTTCTTTCTATCCTTTCTTGGTTGGCAGAGGTCTTATCTTTGTACTCAAAGCATTTGGAAGAGGTTCCTTATTCCTGGTACTTCAGTGTCTGGCCTGTCTAGTGAATAGGTCATCGGGGTATAGGCCTTTTCCTCACCCTGCAGTCAGTCTGCATCTTTTCTTTGATGAAAATGGAATTGAGCTTCAAAAATAGAGACTGAGAATAGAGAGAAATCCTGAGGACAGATGTGCTAGGGAACAGGCAGCCATTCGAGAGAGTAAGGTAACATCTCTTTCTGTTCCACCTGCTGACCTTCCTTTTATGTTTCTTGGTAGGACAGCATTTATGTAGGACACAAGGCCACTACTCTGAGCTGTTCAAGTGAAGGTTTGTGGGAGGGATGATGCTTCACATGGTTTTGAAGAGTTTGGTCAAGACTCTGTCTTGAAGTCTTTTCTTCCACTCATCAGGCAAGTGAGCGGGAAGGGTACCATTCGGAGGTACGGGAGATGCGGGAGCGCTGGGATAAGGAGAAAGCAGAGGCAGAAGGAGAGCACAAGAAGCAGCTGTTGGATATGAGGCAGAAGGTTGCTACCATGCAAGTTCAGCAAGAAGAGGAACGAAATAGAGCTGAAACTGCCAAGAAAGAGGTAAAGAGCATGAACAGAGAATTTGTGTATTTTTAGTTTTCTGGGCTCCTTATTGGTGGTACTGCCCTTGACACTGGCTTCTGGGTAGAGGTATCTCTTGGATACCTTTTTGTGTACCAAAGTGGAGCCTTAGCAACCAAGCAGAAAGAAATCACCTGTACAGCGAGATACAGGAAACATGGAGATATGATAACTGGTTGGGTATTGAGCTGTGTGGAGCATGCCCTGTGTGTCTCTATTTTCCTGATGTATTTGAGGTGTTTTCTCTATTGAATTTAGTGAGAGGAAAGACATGCAGGGCTGTGTTAGGGAGTGCAAAAAAGACTGTTCTTTGGAAGCCAGGCAGAAATGTTACCTTTCATTTTAGATTTTTATCTTGCTATTGTGTTTGGGTTTTTTAAGACTAATCTAAGAGTATCTTCATTGTGCTCTTAATCGTCCTTTTTTTTCCTCCCTGAAGTTTACTGATGTTCTTTTATAACCTTAAATGCATTTATGACCAAAGTTGAGTTTGTAGGACTAAATCCCCCTGAGCTTAGGTTTTTTGTTTTGGGGAGCAAGGGGATGTTGACAAAGGAAAAATCTTTCTAAAAGCTGCTCTGAAACATTTCTGAACAGAAAAACAGACATGGCCTCTGGGCTGCTTTTGAAGTCATATGTTGTTTTGTGCTCAGACCTCATATGTCATACCCTGGGAGTCCTCTTAGCACGTTACCCAAAGTCATGCTCTTTATTCAGATCATCTAGGCACAGCAATGTCTGCAGGTATTGGAATGACAGGACCAGTTCTCAGAGATGACAGTGTTCCTCTAGTGTCAGAACTTTACCAAAGTCCAGTGAATATATTAAAATTGAAGTAACTTTCCACAAATGCCATTTAGAATACATGACTTTCCTAAAGGATCTGCTGGCAAGACCTTCTGGTCTTGCATTTTCTCTGCTGCTACCCAGATGCTCTTGAAAGACACAGCAGAAGACAAGAAATAACCTGTCCAGCAATACCAGACACTTGAGAAATGTTACGTATTTTCATATTAGACTTAGAGTTTATTGAGGTCCAATCACAGATGGGCCATGTTTATACCGCCAATTTCACTTAATCTGTGCCTCCAAGTGAGCAGATGCTGACCTAGGAAACCAGGAGTATATTGTTTTGAAAATGAGTGAGCCTGTAGCCTTTGATTCTTGCTACACAAATTTCATCTGTGATGTTTAAACACATCTCTCCTTTATTTCTGTGCAGATCCTGCTAGAAAAAGAGAACGAGAAGAAGGCTTTATTAGAGACACTACTTCAAACTCAGGGAGAGCTAACAGAAGCCTGCAAGCAGCTAGAGCAGCTCAGGCGGGATGTGAAAGAGCAACAAGAGAATGGACAGGTAAATCTGACTTGTAGGGTAGGTTGGAAGAACAAGCAGTTGGCAATTGGACATGAGCTGGGAGAGGGGCTGATAGAGCCAGACAATAGAGTGGGAAGCCAATAACAAAGAACTGAAACTGAAATCCTGGGACAGGGGAGAGAGGTACTACTGCAGGCACTGAGGCTCAGCTCCTGGTAAGCTCCAGGGATAAGCCAAAGGAAGGGTTACAGTAGAAGTAAAGCTGAGTAGAAAAGCAGAAAGAGGTGGCTGAATAAAGCTGACTTGGGGACAGAAAGAGGAAGGACCTGGAGCTGACAGCTGGCCCCAGTAACTTACTCTCCATTCCTGGTTACAGAACATCACAGAAAAGCTGCAAGCACAGCTTCAGGAAGCTCAGAGCAAGTTCAAGGCAGTGGAGAATAGGCACAAGGAAGAAATCAAAACCCTCAAAGAGGAAATGAATGTCCTTCTTCAGCAGAGGGATACTCTACAGAAAAAGGTGACTGAAACAGCAACAGACCCTCCAGTCTTCAAACGAGTGGTCTGTCCACTTTTTGCTTCTCCGTTGTGTCACTGCAGAGGGGACTGAAAGTGTATCCCTGTAACTACCGTCATACTCTGGCCTCCATCTCTGCTGGTTTGAAGGAGACTTACCTGTCTGCTTGAATCTCAGCTGCTGCCCTGGACAGTCTTGGGCTAGTTCTTCTGCCTATTATTTTGCCAGTAATCATCAGCAGGGTGATTACTGGCAAATTTGGTCTGTTGTTGCTATCCTTGATTTTAAGGTGTTTTTTCAGATGAACATGTTATCTCACTGAAGTTTTTAAACAAGTTAGATGTATCTGATGCAACTCTGGTGCTCTTTTAATAGGATGAAGTTTAAATCTGTTCTTTCTCTTTCCTCACAATATATGACACAGCTGACAGAGACAAATTTTAGTCTTTAACTGCTCTTTATGGTTTATTTCAGGTAGAAGAGTTGAAATCTCAGCTAGCAGTCTCTGAAGAATCCTGGCAAGTAATCGGCCATGAAGCTCAGGAGCATCTGCGTGAGGCACAGGAATTGTCAAGGCAGAAGATGCTAGAGGTTGTGCACCTTGAGAAGATCCTGGAGGAGGAGAGGAGCCGATGGGAGGAGGTAGAACATCAGAACAAAGAACTGCAAATTTGTATACAGTCCTTGGAGGGAGAAAGAAGCCAATGGGAAGAAGCACAACGTCACAACACAGAATTTCAGGCTTCACTGAAAGCTCTAGAGGATGAAAGAGCCAGGTAATTAAGACAATGTAATATACTATTTTAACAGATTCCTTCTTTTAAGTCTTTGCACATATAATTGACTCTTGCAGCATTTCCTAAAAAGCAGAGTTCTAAATTATCCATGTAGGACTGTTTCATTCTACTGTTGTTGTGTTTTATTCTTTCTTTTCTTTTTGTCTTTCACTTACGGTTTTTCTGAAGCAAGTGGTTTTAAAGTAGTCTATTTCTTTAAGGAAGGATTTATCTAAAGCAAAGTGGGCATATTAATACTTTTAAATGCAGCTTTCAGGGGATTCAAACCTAAAGCACATCAAAGGAGGCAAGATAAACTGCAGTATAATGGGCTAGGTAGATCCATCAGCCGTGCCTTGAGTCCAGTGAGCTTTAAACATTTCAGATCTGTTTCAGTCTTCATTCCTGATTCCTTTGTTCAGAAGCCTGTTTGTCTGTTATGTTCTTCTGGGACATCCTTGAAGTTGAGAAGAAGCCCTTTGGTATTACAGGTACTGCATGCAGAAGAGGACAAGATATGAGATTGTATTTATGTGTATCACTAAGGCTTTTTAAGTCTTTGTTCTAAGTATTTGAGTATATGTACCTGCATGAACATATACATATATTTGCTCTGTGGAAACAAGCATAGAGGGTACGTGCTTGGATATGACTGCCAGCCTGACTTAGGTCTGAGCAAACAGCCTAGTTGTTTAGATAAACCTCAGGAGATGAAGCCATTTTGCTGTTCATGGTGGGAATCCTGAGAGTTTATTAAATATTATACCATGTAATAATGAGTTGCATGCTCTCTTTTTCTTTCAGGCTGACTCTGTCTCTAGAGAAGAAGGAACTGAGTCTCAGAACCCTAGAAGAAAACAGCCTTGCCCAGCAGAACGAGGTGTCTAAACTGCTGTCTGCTATTCATCAAGCCCAGCAGCTCCATTCAGACCACAGAAGAGAAATACAAGAGCTCAACAACCAGGTGCCCTATGCCCTAGCATCCTCTTCTTTTGAATACCACCTTCAGCTTTTAGGCAATGAGTTGTTTCCTCTCCTAGGGACACATGTTTCTTCTGGCTTCTACCCAGAGACTTTGCACACTGAAGTCAAGGCTGGATCTGCTATGTTCTCCCTATGTTTTCCTCTATTCTCTCACGGTTCAAAGTATTAAGTCTCTGAGGAGAAACAGAAGACTCCTTTTGAGCTTTTCAGTACCTCTGTTACAACTGTTGTCCCCAGATGGTTCTTCCATCTCTGAAGGACACCTAGCAATCTGGTGAGACAGAAATGGGTACTGCAATCTGTAGAAGGCACTTCTGTCTCAGCCTGTTCATCTTGCATTTTGGAGATGCACAATATGGGATGTTGATTGACTCCCCTTTACCTCTACTCTCAGATGTGTCTGTCAGCCACCACACATGTGCTGGGATGTTTGATCTGCCACCTCACTCTGATAGTCATACACCTAAACACAAGCACAACAAAGAGATTCATTTCTCAAGTTGGAGATTGTGACAGTTGGGCCATTCCTTTGGGACTAGGGAAGCTTCCTTTTGTCTCCTTAGCCTCTAGATGCCTGTTTCTAGCCTACTCTCCATTTTGCATTGATCAAATCCTTTGGTTTTTTGTGTGGTTGTCTCTGTTGTGTGGTGTTTGCTTAAAGTAATTTCTACTCCATTGTTTTTTCCTACTCCTGCTCTGCTACCTCAGAAACTGCTCCATTCCTAAGGCTCTGTGCATCTCTGTTGTAGGTTCAGTCACTCCAGGAAGTGGTGCTGGAGAAAGAGGCTGGCCTGGCAGCTCGGGAGAAGCAGCTGTTACAGGATCTGGAGCAGTCTCGAGCAGGCGAACGATGCTTGAGGGACTCTTTGCGGGTGCTGGAGGCTGAGATGTCTGAACTTCATCTGAGGCTTTGTAGCACAGAGAATAGAGCAAAGGCATTGGCTACAGAGTGCCAGCAGGCTAATAGTGCCCACTGTGAAACCCAGGCCCAGCTGAACAAACTGCATTTGGTTCTCTATCGCATGCTGTGTGGCAGCACTGATTCAAGCAGAGACTTGGTCACTTGGACTTCAGGCAAGTGTGGGAGGCTGGATTGAGAAGTCTCTGGAGTACGTATAGGAGAGCAGGTGAAGGGAGGGCTGGTTCTTTGTAATCCTGATAGACTCATCCCTTCAGTTGAGATTGACCCAAGCCTTGAGAAGTCTTGAAAGCCTGAGATGTCTGCAGGGAGAAAAGTCCATGTTTGTATGTGGAGAAATGACTGACATCAGTGTGAAATAGGGCCCAAGACATGGAAGTGCGTGTGCATCTTTCTTGGGACGGTGCTGACATTAGTGGGTAGCAAAATAACATTAGCCTATAGCACATGCCTTACTGTAATATGAGCTCTAGAACAGTCTCTGAGGCACTGCCACATTCTTCTTTGTATAAACAGGCCTCTCTTTTTGGAGACCCTCCAGTTAAAGCTTGAAACAGAATGGCTTCTTTCTTCAGAACAGGATCATGTCTGGGGCCTAACTGTTTCTCAGGCCAGGGACCTCCCTGTAGAGATCACAGTGGACAGAGTGGCAGCAGCCCTACGAGACCTACAGCAGGACCTGAAGCAGACTCAACAAGATTTGGTAATGTGTCTCTGTAGTACAACCAGAAATCCTGTCTTGACAAGCAGACTGCCAAAACCAGAATGGATGTAAACTCTTGCTTTCTTGTAAGCCAAGTTTGCTTGCTGCCATGGGGAGAAAGGAAAATCATGGTCACAATTATCATTACTATCAAACTGGCCTCATCCCTGCCTTGGCTTACTTCTGCCTTAGCTTTTGTACCACTTTCGTCTCCTTCCAGCTGTGACTCTGTCTGCTCATACTGCTCTTCTTACTTCCTTCAGAATGATGCCAGGAAGAAGTCACAGGAGTTGGAGCTGGAGCTGAGCAAGAGGCGAGCTGAGAGGGACCATTTCAGTGCCCACAATCAAGAGTTGCAAAAACGACTGGCTCAAAGCCAGGAAGGTACAGCCTCTACTTTCCAATCCACTGAGCCTATCTTGTCTCACCAGCAGGGAGCTCTGATACCACATGGTGGAAGAGTGCAGTGCCGGGAGATGGGAAAAGGAAAAAACAAGGAGCATGAGGCTTAGCCCTAGAATTACCAGCACACAGGAATGAAACCTTTTCATAGTGAAGGATCCAGTGGCTGGCAGTGCATCTAGCTGTGCTACTGGTGATGTATGTGCAAAGGTGGTGCCTTTCAGGTTATATGTCATTGCAGAAAAGATGTAGCTTGACACCTCATAATATGCCCTCCATATGCCCTTTGAAAGCCCCAACCTGCAACCCCCAACTGCCTTTTCCTTTTGCATTTGCAGTTTCACGGAGCATCAGTTCAGTGCTAAGTTTCTGTGTTACTGTAATTGCCAGTGCATCCCTTTTTCTGCTTCAGTCTAGTTCTCTGGTATCTAATGCTGCTATCTTTCCTAACTGTCCTCTGTCTGATACTGATTTGGTGTCTGAGCTCACATTTGTAACAAACACAATTTCTTACTTCCCTAGCCACATCTTATTTGTCTTTACTAATGTGGTCAGTATGAGTGGGTCTAGAAACTTTCATGTGTGACTAATTACTTCTGTCTTCCACCAGTCTCCTGGCCTTCTCAGACTCCAGTGTTATTGGCCTTATTGGCCTCTCTATATCATAGCTGAACATTGCATCTCTGCTCCTCTCTCTGTCATAGTTCTCCCACTTTCTAAATCAGAATTGCTTTTCCATCTCATTGTCTTGTTTTCCTTGTCTCAGACTACAGGAATAAGAAAGTGTTCGTATTGTTCATTGGCTTCCCCACGAGCCATTTTCTGCTCATGTAGTACTTTTAGCTAATCAGTATTTCTCTTGAGATTGAACTGCTGGTCATTTTTCAGTCTGTCTTTACAGGAAAGTTCTCCAAGCCTTTGACCATCTCTAGTTCTGCAACATCTGTAGTTCTTTGTCATATATAACAGCTTATGTACTGTCAATTCTGCTGCTGGATGGATCCTGCTCTCCCACTTGCCCATTTTTTCCCTGTTTAGTTCCTATCTATTCAACAGTAACTGTTCTGGTTTCCAGTCTCGCTACTGGAGTGATGCTCAGATGTTCTTGCCTAGTTGTTGTCCTAGTCTCCCTGAATATTTTCTTTTCCTTTTTATTATCACTGCACAGTGCATTCCCCTATCACTGTTTTGGTCAAATACCTCCAAGTGCATCTTCCAAGCACAACACTAACATCTGTTCTCTTTTGTAAAGTCTGTCTTCCTGGTCAATTAACTGTGTCAAAGTAAGTCTTCACTTTTGTTTCTTTCTTCAATCCAATCCTTTTCCTTTGAGATACTAGATCTGACTTTCACCTTCTATTTCTGTCTTTGCTTCATCTATGCAAGCATGTTCTATCTACTTCTAATATTGTGGATGACATTCTGCTTTAGCCTTAGTGCTAGTCCTTCAACAAGCAGAAGAGCAACTATTTTTTCTGAACCTTGCCACTTTTCATTCCACTTCTCTCCTCTGGCTGGAAGTTTCCTTTATTTTTGTATGTTTTGAAAGTCATTTTGAGCCTAGGACTGGTAAAACACAGTCAGATAGTAAAATATTTTCTCCCTAGAATGCAATCGGTTTGATTTTGCTTTGCTTTTTCCTCTTCTCCCTGACCTTCACCACTGCAGAGACACAGATGGCAGAAGGCAAGAAAAACTCTCTGCAAGCTGCCTTGCAGGAAGAGGCTGCTGCTCTAAAGAAGGAGGTTATGACCCTACACCAGGAGGTGGCATCTTTGGAAAGGAGACTTGAGAGCACTGAGAAGCAAAGAAAGGATATCCTGGTGAGGCTAGAAGATGCCATGAAGGAGAATGTCTTACATATTTTTATGGGCCTTCTGTTGATGTTCTAAGGAACAGCTTTTCCAGTACTGGGTTATGCTGTGCAGGTTTGGTTCAGTTCTGAGAAGCTTAAAAGTCAATTTTAAGAAAGCAGTTAAGGACTTTGTGTAACAAGGTACAGAGTATGCAAATACTGACCAAGTTTGCCTTGTTTTCCCCTTTCATCTACCCATCATTTCTTGCTTCCCAGACTTTTGTTTTCCTGCCAGGCCGTGCAGCTGCATTAACAGAGTCATTACCTTGAGTAAGAGATGTCAGTCCAGAAAGGAGAAACCATTAAGATGAACAGTATCAAAAAGTATCTGGAGATACAAGGGCAGAAGAACAGTATTTATACCAGTAATTGTTATTTAATTTAACTTTCCTAATAGCATTCTTCTGAGTAACTATGAAAGCATGCTGGAGTCAGGTAAAACTCAGTTATGATTCAGACTGTTAGTTTACCTCAGTCCTGAAGATTTTTGCCCTTTAAGCATTAATCAAAATAACTTTCAAACCTTGTCTCTATTCACATTGCACGGTTTTTGGATTTTCAGGGGGCAGGTTTACCTCAGTTGGTTAGAGCATGGTGCTGCTAATGCCAAGTTTGCAGGTTCAGTCCCCACACGGGCTATGCTGAAGGTTGGACTAGATGATCTCCAGAGGTCCCTTCCAACCTTACTATTCTATGAATCTATAAATAATATATGTTTATATTCATATGTGATCTGGAAAATGGAGTGAGGAGAGAAATTTTGCAGCTAATAGAAAGTTATTCAGCATTTCAAGGCTGAGGACAGACTGTGGGAGAAATTTGAGAAACAAAGCAGCTGATTAGATAAATATACATATAAGTCTGCAAGGGGAAACCAGTCCTGGTTTCAAACACAGAATGACAGGCTGTAATCTGACCATTACCTCACAAGAGCAAAGGCATTAGGGTTCTGGTGGATGGTATCGTGAAAACACTATATAGTAGAAATTAAAAAAAAAAAACAGCTATTGCATTGTTCTCTCTTCCCTTTCTAGTAGAGAGAACATCATCATGCCACTTCCTACATCATAATTATTCTAGACCTTAATCCTGGATGCAGTTCGGGCACTTCTCGGTAAAGACACAGTAGAGCTGAAAGAGGCTCCAAGAAAGATGTCAAGGAAGATAGAACCAGCTGAGTAGGCTGAGATTCTTCAGCTGGGGAAAGAAATGACCTGTAGGTTGGCACAGCAAAGCTTTACAACATCTTGTGTGGCAGGGAGAAAGCAGGCAGGCATCTCTCACTGTGTCTTCCAATGGAAGAACAAGGGCCATCAAAGGAAGCTAGCGGCAGCCAGGCTGCAAGCAAATAAGAGGAGGTGCTTTTTCTTAGAGCAAAATAGACCTGTTGAACACATTGCAAATGGGTGTTGTAAATGCAAAAAAAAATACAGTACAGTTCTAAGCTCACTCTTTGAATGAAAGTTAAAAATTTAAGTGTAACCAGGAAACTAACTGAATAACTAGATTTTTCTATTAAAACCTCAAATTGCAGCCTTTGACTGCCACGTCATCCAGCCACCAAAGCAGCTGGTCAAATCTAGTATGAAAAACAAACATATATGTATGAATTACTGAATCTTCTCCCCTCTTCATTGCAGCATGAGCGGGACACACTGCAAGCAGTTAAGGAAGAAATGGTATGGGAGATAAAACTTCTCCAGGAATCAGTCACAGCTTCTGAAACTCGAGCAAATGCAGCAACAAATATGAAATACTCTCTTGAACAAGAACTTCAAACTACATTGTCTATCTTGAAGATTAAAAATGAGGAAGTGGCAGCTCAACAGGAGAAAATCCAGATGTTACAGAAAGAAGCAGCAGAGGTGAAAGCTTTGCAAGAAAATCTCATTCACCTAACTGCCATCCTATCAAAGAGAGAGGGAGAAATTAAGTTGCATGAGGAAAAGATTAGAATGCTGGAAAACCAGAAAAAAATGCATCAAAGTACTCTAGATGACATTATAAAAGACAAAACAGAGAAAAACCAGAAGATAGAATCCCAACAAGAACAGATATGGGAGCTGGAGAAGCAGCACGAAATGCAGACAATGACCGTAAGCAAGATGAGGAAGGACCTGGAAGAGCGGGACTGGGAGATCAGATCCCAGCAAGAACAGATACAGGAGCTGGAGGAGCAGCGAGAAGTACAGAGGAGCGCTCTAAGTAAGATCAATAAAGACCTGGAGGAGAGAGACCGGGAGATCAGATCCCAGCAGAAAAAGATACAGGAGCTGGAGGAGCAGCGTGAAATGCAAGTAAGTTCTCTAAGCAATACCAGGAAGGACCTGGAAGAGCGAGACCAGGAGATCAGATCCCAGCAGGAACAGATACAGGAGCTGGAGAAGCAGCGCGAAGTACAGAAGAGTGCTCTAAATAAAATCATCAAAGACCTGGAGGAGAGAGACCAGGAGATCAGATCCCAACAGAAACAGTTACGGGAGCTAGAGAAGAAGCACGAAAGGCAGAGTATTACTGTAGGAAAGATGAGCAAGGACTTGGAGGAGAGGGACCAGAAGATCAGAATACAGCAAGAACAGATATGGGAGCTGGAGACGCAGCACGAAATGCAGAGGGGTGTTCTGAGCAAAGCCAGGAAGGATGTGGAGGAGAAAGACCAGGAGATCAGATCCCAGCAGAAGCAGATACAGGAGCTGGAGAAGCAGCGAGAAATACAGAGGACTGCTCTAAGGAACACCAGGAAGGACTTGGAAGAGAGAGACCAGGAGATCAGATCCCAGCAGAAACAGATAGAGGAGCAGGAGAAGCAGCGAGAAATAGAGAGGACTGCCCTAAGTAAGATCAGCAAAGGTCTGGAGGAGAGAGACCAGGAGATTAAATCCCAGCAGAAACAGATAGAGGAGCTGGAGAAGCAGCGAGAAATACAGAGGTGTGCCCTAAGCAACAACAGGAAGGATCTGGAGGAGAGAGACCAGGAGATCAGATCCCAGCAGGAACAGATAAGGGAGCTTGAGAAGCAGCGAGAAATACAGCGGAGTGCCCTAAGTAAAATCAGCAAAGACCTGGAGGAGAGAGACCAGGAGATCAGATCTGAACAAGAACAGATACAAGAGCTGGAGAAGCAACGGGAAAGGCAGAAGAGTACTCTGAGCAATGCCAGGAAGGACCTGGAAGAGCGAGACCAGGAGATCAGATCCCAGCAGGAACAGATAAGGGAGCTTGAGAAGCAGCGAGAAATACAGCGAAGTGCCCTAAGTAAGATCAGCAAAGACCTGGAGGAAAGAGACCAGGAGATCAGATCCCAGCAGGAGCAGATAAGGGAGCTTGAGAAGCAGCGAGAAATACAGTGGAGTGCCCTAAGTAAGATCAGCAAAGACCTGGAGGAGAGAGACCAGGAGATCAGATCCCAGCAGGAAAAGATACAGGAGCTGGAGGAGCAGCATGAAAGGCAGAGTATTACTGTAGGAAAGATGAGCAAGGATGTGGAAGAGAGAGACCAGAAGATCAGAACACAGCAAGAACAGATACAGGAGCTGGAGGAGCAGCACAAAATGCAGAGGAGTGTTCTGAGCAATGCCAGGAAGGACCTGGAGGAGAGAGACCAGGAGATCAGATCCCAGCAGGAACAGATAAGGGAGCTGGAGAAGCAGCGAGAATTACAGAGGAATGCCCTAAGTAAGATCAGCAAAGACCTGGAGGAGAGAGACCAGGAGATCAGATCCCAGCAGGAACAGATAAGGGAGCTTGAGAAGCAGCGAGAAATACAGCGGAGTGCCCTAAGTAAGATCAGCAAAGACCTGGAGGAGAGAGACCAGGAGATCAGATCCCAGCAGGAAAAGATACAGGAGCTGGAGGAGCAGCATGAAAGGCAGAGTATTACTGTAGGAAAGATGAGCAAGGATGTGGAAAAGAGAGACCAGAAGATCAGAACACAGCAAGAACAGATACAGGAGCTGGAGACACAGCATGAAATGCAGAGGAATGTTCTGAGCAATGCCAGGAAGGACCTGGAGGAGAGAGATCAGAAGATCAGAACACAGCAGGAAAAGATACAGGAGCTGGAGGAGCAGCAGGAAAGGCAGAGGAGTTCTCTAAACAATACCAGGAAGGACTTGGAGGAGAGAGACCAGGAGATCAGATCCCAGCAGAAACAGATATGGGAGCTGGAGGAGCAGTGTGAAAGGCAGAAGAGTGCTCTAAGTAAGATAAGTAAAGACCTAGAAGAGCGAGACCAGGAGATCAAATTCCAGGAGAGGAAAGTGATAGCTCTAGAAGAACATGGTACATCCCAAGTAAGTCACCTGCTAGAAGAGCTAGACCATATGAAAGCAAACTTGAAGGAAAAAACTTTAGAGCTCATGTCTCAGGCTCAGCAGACCCATGAACTGGAAATGAAGAGAGAACAGGTGAAATCTCTGCACGCAGACCTTGAACACCTGCGGGCAGCTCTTAGGAACAGAGAGGGTGAGGCTGAGTCTCAAAGGGATCAGTTAAGATTTTTTCAGCAGTATAAGGAGCAGCAGGATGGGTACCTGCAAGAGCTGCATGGTAAATTAGAAAACGTGATACTCTCTTTATCTAAAAGAGATCAAGAGCTTGAGTTGCAGCCAAAGCAAATCCAGGAATCTGAAGAAGTCACGCAAACCAAGTTAAAGACTGTCCGTGACCAACTGGAGCAGACATTAGAAACTTTAAAAGAGAAGGTCAGACACCTAGACATTCAAATGCAACAAACAAGGAAATATGAGGAAAAAACAGAAAAACAGATGAAAGTGTTACATAGAGAGTTGGAACACAGTAAGGCAGTATTGAGAGAAAGAGAATCCATGATTAAATCTCAGAAGGAACTGATTGAGACCTTCCAAAAACAAGAACAGCACTCTGAACAGCAGAGGGAAATTCTGGAACATCTTAAAGTGGCAGTAAAGGAACAAAAGCAAGAAATTGTATCCCTTAAAAAGCAATGTGCAGAGTACAAGGAAAAGGAGGAAAAGGACAAAGCTGAGCAAGCAAATCTTCAAGAAACAAAAGTAACTCTGAAAGAGAGAGAAAGAAAGGTGGAGTTCCTGGAGGAGGCTATCTCTAAGATTCAACAGCAAAAAGAGGAGACAATGATGCAGACCAAAGCTTTACTACATAAACTAGAATACGCTGAATCTTCTCTAGAAGCTAGAGAGCAGGAGATAGTGTCTTTGCAAAAGCACATCCAGGAGCTTCTAGAGCAGAAAGAATTAGAAGGCAAGCAGGCCAGGGGCCTACTGGAGGATGTAAATAAAATGAGCCAGACAGTGAAGAGCAACAGTTTGGAGTTCCCCAAGCAGACAAAGCAAATTAACATGTACCAGCTTCGTGAAGAAAGTATGAAAGTAGCACTAACATCTTGCCAGAAGCAAGTGAGTCTGCTTGAGGAAATGGTGAAGAGGAGAGATGAAGACAATGAAACTCTTGTGCAAAAACTTCAGCACAAAGAAGAAGAACTGAAGACCTTGCAGAATCTCCAGTTTATGCTGACTGAAAAGAAAGAAGAGAATAGGTATCACAAAGAGCAAGAGAAGCTCCTGGAAGAAGTCTTGCATGAGAGAGAACAAAAGACCAAAGCTCAAGGTGAGCAAAAACAATTAGAGGAGGAGGAGATGAGAGGTCTTCAAGAAGATCTCCAGCATGTTCAGCAGACTCTGGCCAAGAAGGATGAAGAGATCAAATTCCAGAGAGAGAGAGTTAGGTATTTAGAGAAGACTCTGACAAGGAGAGAACAAGAACTTCAGAAGCAGAGTGAATTCCTGAAACAATTAACATCAGCATTGCGATGGAAAGATGAAGGGGAAACTCTAAAGAAAAAAATTCAGAAACTCCAAAAATGGGAGGAAGAAGAAGCAGAAAAGAAGAAAGTTCTCCAGGAGAGAGACCATTTCCTGAAAAGGCAGAACGAGCTAGCCCAACAGCTGGAAGATGAGAGGAAAGTAAAGGGGCAGGAATTGGAGCGTGTGATTGCTATTTTGAAGCAGACTGAAAGTGGAGAAATCGAATGGAAAGAGAAGGCACAAGCACTGACTCTTGCCCTTACCAAAAGTGAAATGGCCAATGGGTCTTTAAAGGAAGAAATAGCCATCCTACAGAGTATGGTTTCAGAGAGGGACAAGGACCGGTTTCATCTTCAGGTAGGCAGTGTGACTGATTATCAGTCAACTAAGATGCCTGTAAAAGATTCTAATGATGTTTCCCATGAATATATAGTTGTTTGGCCAAAGAAACTTTAACTGCAGCCAGGTGCCATAGCACAGGCCAGAGACCATTCACATGCTAGGATTTTTCTGTCAAGTTCAGAACTATTGGTAGAACCACATAATTAAAAGGCAACAATGCAGATTTGTATATCAAGATTATAAAGATATATTATTCTGTCTCTTGGCAGATCCTTCAAGGCAGAGCTTGTTGTTAAAGTTACATCAAATCCAAAACTGAGGGATGGATAATAGATTCTTTCTTGTCTAGGCAAGTTTAGCTAATACAGTGTGGTTAGGCTCTGGCAGGGAAAGGAAAGGGCATGGTTCACCAAACTGATGTTCTGAACTTAGTAGAATTTTATAAAGGTGACTGAACAGCAGCTGCACTGATGGTGCTTGTAGTATGCTTTCAGAGGTGGATCTGTTGTTTCTGATTACAAACATTCTATTGCTTGTGATTAAGCAAGAATTTATTTGGTTACTCGTTGTGGGATTATGTAAGGCTATCACAAGATCTCTGGTTATAATTCCTGGGAAGATGCATTTGAACAGTGTTCTTAAGAATAGGCACTTCTCCACAAAGTGATGGTTTCTATAACTCAAGTTGGCCTGATAGATTTTTGAGGTACAAATTTTCTGAAATATATATATATATAAAGAATTTACACCGCCACCTAATGGGGTTAAAGATTCGATTGCACATACAGGATATGCTTGTAGTGCAGTCTAAAAAAGAGTGAAGAATAACTTGTGTGGTTTTCTTCGAGGTGACCTTCAGTTATCTGGCTCTTGCACCAGCTGCAATGGCCTAGGCTGCAGATTGGGCTGAGACTTTGCCTTTACTTTTAGTGTACTCTCATATTAGTACAGTATTTTATTAGTAGTATTTTATATATTTCTGTCTGTTTCTACGATATGTTATTTGAGGCATGTTACCACCAGTCTAATCAGGATGATGACAGGTATTGTGATGTGTTGAGATGTGATGTGTTGGTAAGCAGAGAGGCTACAAGGGCAGGAAACATGGAAAAATGGGAGCTTTCAGTTGCATCCAATATGGATTGGATGATGCTGGGGCATGATGTCAAGACCAAATCTGTATGTACTCTCAGAAGCTGCTTCATGAAGCAGCTCATCACAAACCCACAAAAGGGGGCACAGCTACTGAGCAGTGCACAGGGATTGGTTAGTAATGTTATTTTTGAAGAGCAGTTCTATAACAATGATATAACAGTCAACAAAGTTAAATTCAACATCCTCACAAGACTAACAAGAATCCAAAAATGAGTTATTACTGCACTTAATTCTTATGTAGTTCACCCTTTGAAAATTAGATAGATGGCTTAAAAAGAAATAGAAATCCTATCCAAATTGAAAAGAGCAACAAAACAGTAAAATCTTTGCAAGTTGCTGGAAGCTCTCTCTAGAACTGTATTGGCAGCCCAGTCCTAATGCATACAAACAGTTAGTCAAAAAAGATACTAGAAGGAAAAAGGAAAACTGACCTGGTTAAGCGGCAGGGTGAGGGAGGTTGTCTGAAATAAAAAGGCATCTTTCAAGAAACAAAAGTTGTACTTAGATATGGAAAATAGAATGTATGAGTTCTGAGTAGTTAAAGGTGGGAAAAAAAACAGATAGACATGGCTTGGGGAAAACTTGCAAAAGAGACAAAAAAAGAATAAAACATTTTCAAGTATGTCAGGGACAGAAAGTCTGTTGGGCTAGTGTATAAAATGAGTGTTCAGAGAAGATAAGGCAATAACAGAAAAACTACATCACTCTTTCATATCTATTTCACTATTGCTTTTGGTGTTCAGGGAGGTTCCTGTGTAAGGATACATCTGAGGATCTGTCTCATATTGAAGTATCAGTAGAGGAAACTGAAACAAATCAGCTAATAGTAACAAATAACTAAACTGGATGAAAGTGAAAGATAAATATGAAATAAAAATTGGAATAGTTCATTCTTTATGCATTATATTCACAGTGATGGGCTCTGAGCTGATGTGTAACCCCTTAGGAATGAGATTTTTGAATTACAGTGGTTAAATATAGGTAAACAACAGCTTTGTACTCAATAGTAGTCATGAAAACAAACAGAATATTAGATACAATGAAAAAGAGATAAAGGACAAAAACATAATATTTTATCACGGGGAAATGCATGGTTCATCTACATCTTGCTTATTGCATATAGTTTGGGTCTTCAAGGAGAGGCAGTAGGGCTAAAGATAGCGGATTATGCTGTGAAGATCAAAGATGATGATCAAAGCTGTCGAATAGCTTCCATATGAGAAACGCATAAATATGTAAGTCTTCAGTAAGGAAAAGAGGTGACTGAGGGAGATGGAAACGTGATAAATCTCTATAAAACCATTAAGTAGGCTCAACAGGAAATGAGTGTTTACTGACCCTCTCAAAACCGGAACAGAGGACACTGAACAAAACTAGCAGGAAGCTTGTACAGAAAAAAACAGAGACACATTTTCATTCAGTGTGTACTTAAGCTGTGGTATTCTCTGACAGATATTGAATGTTTGTATGGAGGTAAAAAAAATAAAAAGACTGGACAAAGTTGTGGAGGAAGAATCCATTCAGGGCTGTTGAGTGCCATACCTCCATGTGTGGCTTAGGAAACCCCCAAGCTGCAAATTATTGGAGGCTAGGAAGTGTCCTTTTGTTATTGTCTTATTCTCAAACTCTTCTGTAGGCATCTTCTGTGGGTGACAAGAACACGACAAAACTGCAGGCAAAGTCTGGACAGGTGAAGAATGGGAGAGGACATGGCAAGTTCATGGTGAAGAGTGAAAGAACATAGTGTGCATGGGAGGAAAATGTTACATGGGTGCCTTAAGCCTGTCATACTTCTATGCTTGTGCAAAAATTGAGGGGAGAGAGCTTTGGAGGCAGGTCCCTAGGAATACAGAGTGCTACTGAGGCTTGTGGATCAGGAGGAGACCCTCCTTGAGGCTGGTCACTCTCCCCAGTTTATTGTTTCTAGTCCTTTTAATCTTTACACGGCACCAGCTCACATAGTCTTCTTTTTGTATACTCAGCAAGCTATTGCTGAAGGAGAGCAGCTGTCGTGGCTCCCTGAGAAGAGACTCATGCAGCAACGGCTGGAATCTCTGCAGCGAGCAGTTGCAAGACTGGAACATGAGAAAACTGAGCTGAAGCAACTCAACTCTGAGCTCAGAAGGACTCTTGAGCAGGTAAAACTGGCTCTCATTGCCCCTGCAAATCTTCATGGTCCTCTGAAACACACATGTTCCCCCACACAGTGCTTTGTAGTCTACTTCTTGTATCTTTCTGTCTCCTACTTGCCCCTATGCATGTGCACTTTCATATTTTCTTTTTCATTCCTGCACACCACTACCTGCACAGATACATATTCATTCAAGTGTCCTCTCTCTTGCCCTAGTTTTCCCATACACATGCATATTTACTTCTTCCTGATACTCTTGTGTCAGGAGCTGTTTCCCCCTGCTCCTTCCCTTCCATAGCCTATTTTGACTGCTTTTTGCCCCCAACTTTCTTTGGTGAAGTAACAGTCTGAACAGAAATCTCCTTCTTCACAATGATATCCAGAAGTCCTGTTGCTCCTTGTTTGGTGGCAGGTTTCTATAACCCTTTCTCCTATTCAACGCATAGGTGGAACGTGAACGGAGGAGACTGAAGAGGGATTACACTGGTCAGTCGCTACCAGATGCATGCAGGTTTTCTCTCTCTGAGTCTGACCGGGACAAGATGCCTGCTTCTAGACAGGTCTGAACAAAATCTTACTCAGTGGGAGGTGGGTCTGACCACACAGAGAAACTATGGCAAATCCTTGTGACAACATCCCTCGCTAATATCAGATAATATCAGACCATGGCCCTGACCACAGACTAAAAAGAAACCATTGCATTTTCTTTGCAGGAGAAGACTCATGCTCTCTGCAGACAATTATCTGAGTTACAGAACCAGGTGAGGAGTAGGAAAGCTCTCATCAAAATCTGCTGTAGCTGCACTGGTGGGCATAATTTTGTATAACATAGCAACACAAGTTTTGTTTAAGTGGGTCTCATCTGTGAGGAAGGTGATGGAACTACCCTGTTAGCCACGTCTGCTGTTTGTGGCCAAGCAACACCATTCATCTTGATCTAGTCTCTGACTTGCCTAATGATCGTGTCGAATGTGTGAGGGGGGAAGGGCTTGCAAGGAATTCAGAAAACTTGAACTCACCTGAACCTGGAAAATTGACTAAGGATGATCTCCCTGACCTTCATTCATTCTGTTAACTCTTCCTATTTTCCCTTTGCTCCATTAAAGTGGAACTTGCATCATACTGAAGTTCCAAAGATCTGAGGCAGTGTTAGAGCTTATAGCTTTCAGGCAATTGTTAGTCCTGTTTTGCTATTTTGTGTTAATCATGATCCCAGTATTTGACTGAGAGGCATAAGCACTCTAAGGGTATTTGTTTTATCAGTGTAAGAATGTATATTCCATCTACTGAACCCTATTGTCTCCTATGATGATGGTACTTGCCCATATCAGAGGTCTCCAGATTTCTCTTCCACATACTTTTATGGGTCAAGTACAACCTTGTACCCCGAGGATATGAATGCTCACATGTTTGCTAAGGGCAAAAGGCAAATAATACGTAGGTAAAGTACAAGGTAATGCTTAGGTCTGGAACAGTGAGAATACTGCTGAAGGCAGTAAGTTACCACTTAAAGACATTTTTACTGGGAATCCTGGGTGTCTGAAGTTGTGTTACTACAGATAGGTAAATGAACCTCCTTCCCCTTGTGACTTTTATGTTTTTACCTGCCCTGTGGACTTACTTCAGCAGGCAAATGAAGGTCCTCTGATCAGAGAGTTGTTCTCATTTGGCTAGTTATGGCACTCCTGGCCATGAGAAACAGGAACTGAAATATGATATCCCACTTCCTGGGAGACATTCTAAGCAGCAGTTAGCTACTCTCCCACTCATTTCTCTGAGCTAGCTACCAAAGTATGAGAGGTTTTTGCAAGCTTCAAAGCCCAGTTTCAAAAAAATGCCTGTGTTATTTCAGAGAGAAATTTCAGATTTGTCCCTCTCTTTAGTGGAATGCTTCCCTAGCCTATAGATATCATTTGTTTTGACATCTTTTTTATATGCTATTTCCTTAGTGCATTACTGCCTTCTAATTCAGCACTAGAATTTCCAGTGAAACTGATTTCCCTTCCCGAGCTGGCTACCTAAGTTACAGGTGCTGCCATGCTAAATCCTTTTTTGGTCATCTGGTCCTAGATGTTCAGCAAATCAGAGTCCTACTTTTTTTCTGTTTTGGCTTTATTTTGAAGGGCTTTGCATTGTAATTCAAAGGTAACAGGTTCCATAAGCCATAAAAATCATGTGGGAATTGTTTGTTATTTGCGTTCATCTTCCAGGAAAGACTATTTTCATGTCCTTAGCTTGAATTTGATGATTGAATTTCCATGTGGAACACAGCCATTGGCAAAGGACATAGAAGGTTTCATCCCTTTGAAAATAGAATGAAACCACTGACTTGAGCAGTTTTCTGCAGAACAGCAAAGCACAATGAGTACTGGCATCTATTGCAAAGCAGGCAGAGGGCACCATGCCAGAGCTGCTGTGGCTGCTCTGCCCTACGAACCTAGACAGGAGATGAGGGTAATCTGGATCTGTCTCCTACCAAAAAGCCTCTATTCATCACCAGATAAAGAATTTGAGGATTTTCAAGGCCTCAGCAGTCCCTTAGAGCTCTTTTTTTTCCTGACCTTATTCATCAAATTGTGCTCTGCTGATGTTGTAAAATGCTGTAAAGTTAGGAAAAATAGGAGTTTGCTCCTTTTGTGTGTGTTATCTGTAAAGTATTAGCTATATTGTAACAAAATGGTTCTTCAGTACCTGGCCCCTGAACAACCTGTCTTTTATACAGTGTTTGAGTGACTGGTAGTCCTGCTGAGGAAAAAGAATATGGAACTAGTGACAGTAGCACAAATCTCTCTTTTTGAAAAAAGTTAGGTTACTAAATCCTGGTAGAAGATACCTCTTGCTTTAATATACATGTAATATTTCAGTGTTGTACATGTGTATGGTACGCTAGAAAGAAACCTGAACTGACCATAATCTAAGTTCAATTCAGTGTGACTTTTAAACCTATACTTCCCATTCAACAAGGACAGTGTTTGGCAGGGCTGGAATTAGAGGGAGCTTCTTCCTTGACAACTGGTACCTTGGAACTAAAGATGATGGTAACAAGGTGGACTTATCTGAGCTTAGCCTTTTGCTTCTTTTAGGTGTTCTTTCTAGAGCGGCAGTTGGCACAAGAACGAAAATGTAAACAGGACTATGTTGAGTGCTGTGCAAAGACCAGCCAGGAACTGCTAGACCTTCACCAAGAGCTGTCCCACTCCTTAGCAGCTGTGGTCAGGGAGCCCAAAGCTGCTGTTCTGGAGGCAGAGACCCAGAAGCTGGATTGGTCTCTGAATCATAACTTGGCACTAACACCTGTGGACCACCAGTCTTCTGACAGCCAGCCACTGCATTCAACAGCCAGAGCAGCCAGATGTGGTGAGCTGAAGTAACCAGACAAGGTACAACGAAGGGCATCAGCAGGAACAAAGTCAGAGACCTGCTGTAGCAGGTGAACCATGCAGGGGGATTTGATGAAAACATGAGTCCTGAGGTAAGAGAGAAGTTCAGAGCAGCGTGTTCAGTGTAAGAGATATCCAGCAGGAGCAGTGATGGGACAGACTGGGGCTAGCTTGTGCAGATGAGGTCGGTCATTGGCCTGGAAAAGGAGGATAAACCTGCTGAAGTGGTAAAAGTGTCTTCATTTTCTGACACACTCCATCACAGCATGCCTAGTCAGCGTCTAGGTGGCTCTCCAACAGTTAGGTTTTTCCCATCAATTTATGTGCTGTTTACAAAGACTTTTTGTCTTGTTTTATTTTTTCAATAAAGTTATTTCTCCAGAACAGTGCCCCTGCCCTGACTTTTTCCCCCCTCCTCCATCAGGTTCTTTTAAGTTCAGTACTTGGATCAGTTTTTTTCTGTGCTGAACTTAGTGATGAGCTCCTCACTATTCTGCGGGCAGAAAAACAGAGATGTCTCGTCAAAGGCGGCTTTTTTTCTCGTACAGAAGCAGCTGCCCTGCCTTAGGAGTCCTTTCTTCTGTACGCTTCCTCGGAAGGTGCCACGTTTAGAGGTCTCATAGTGACAGGTTAGTGAGGGCTTTGGGGCGCTCTTAGTTTACAAATAAAAGCTTTTGAGTTTTGCAGAACGATATGCCTTGTCTAGGAAAAACCAAGTGGTAGGTAAGTACCTGGCTTAGGAAGGGATCACAGCAGTTGTTCGCGTCTCATAAGCCATTACAGGCTTTTGCATGACTTAACCTGGAGAGAGAGGGAAGTGAGGTGTTATAGAAATGAAGTGGTGGCTAATACCAGCCAGAGATCAAGTCAGAAACACGTAATTTAGGTATAGTAGGAGGGGTTTATTTTCTTCTCTCAGTACAAAAAAGCCCTGCTGCCTGCTGGAGGTGACTTGCACTGAAACTCCAGACCTTTAAAACATGGAGGCAATAGACAATTAGAGCAAACTAAGTGAAAAATGGATTTTTCAGGTTCTCTTTTGTTTTTAGACGTTCAGTCGCCGCAGTATAGTACGTTTCTATCAGCTTTCCTCCACGCAGGTGGTGGAGAAGCTGGAGCAGGCGAGACGCGCCCCCGCCCCGAGCCCCGCTCGGCTGCAGGCCGCTCCCGGGGCCGAGCGTCGCACGCGAGGCCCCAGGGCCGCTTCCGAGCAGGCTGGCGGCGGGCAGACGCCAGCGCTGCCGACGTCGTGCCGCGCCGCGGCGCCAGGAGCCGCGCCGGGCCGGGCCGGGCCGCGCCGGGCCGCGCCGGCGGGGCGGGGCCGCGGCGCCGGAAGGCAGGTTTGGATCCGGGTCGCGCGGCGCCATGGACTCGCTGTGGCGGCTGAAGCGGTTCGATGCCTTCCCCAAGACCCTGGAAGACTTTCGGATCAAGACTTTCGGCGGCGCGTTCGGTGAGGCGCCGGGGCGGGCGGAGGCGAAGGGCGGCGGGAGGGAGCGGGGCCGGGCGGGCGGCACCCGCCGGGCTCATGGCGCCTCTCGTCTCCCCCGCACAGTGACCGTTGTCAGCGGGCTCATCATGGTGCTGCTTTTCTTCTCGGAGCTGCAGTACTACCTCACCAAGGAGGTGAGTGGCGGGCGGCTGCGGGCTCGCTGTGCTCTGCAAAAGCTGCCCGAGGTGTCGTGCAGCGTGGGGAGAAAGGGAAGCGAGCGGCTGCTCTTCCTGGAAGAGCAACCGGCAGCCAAACTGGGCTGCTGGTCTCTCGTGAGTCTCTGATAGAAGCAGGGCAGGTTTTGTATGTCTCTTCTGCCGTCTCCGTGGTCTTCAAAGAGCGAATGGTTTTGAAAAAAAATCCCCAAATGATTATCTTGCTTTTTGAAAGTAATATTAATGGTAAAATTTTAGTGAACACCGGTAGCGTGGAGGGTATTGGCCCATGCATCTCTCAAATCCCACGTGTTAAAAACCGTAGCTCCTGAGCCAGACAAATCAAGGGAAGGAGGCCTTCTGAGGTGTTTGCAAATGAAACAAGAACGTCTTTTTGTTTTGTTCCTAGGTTCATCCTGAATTATATGTTGATAAATCAAGAGGAGATAAACTGAAGATCAATATAGATGTTGTCTTTCCACATATGCCTTGTGCTTGTGAGTGAAATTTCTGAGCACTGGGAATAAGACGCTTTTTGTACTTGCTGAAGGCCCAGCGTACTCAGTGCGCTTAGTGCTTCTGAGCGCTCTGCTGCAGCTTGTGGGCAATAAGGAATTTGTAATTCCTTGTGGTTATGCAGCAGTTTCAGCGAGGCCCACGTGGTGCTTATCCCAGCACTACCAGTCTCACAGTATCACTTTTCTAGATTATAAGTGTGGGTAACATTATTTGTATGTATGATGTACTTTTCAAAACGCTCAGTGATACTGGAAAAGCTGGTGCAGTTCTTGCTTGTGATTCTGGATTTCATTGTGTTGTAGCTGAAGAACTTCAGAGTCTCCTTAGGAAGATACTTGACCAGGGACAACTTTTCCATGATTCTTGTGCTTAATTTTTGAATGTAATGCCAAAGGCATGTGACAGCCATTTTCCACAGCTTTTTAAATTGGAATGAGTATTAATAATCTGAATAGCTTTTATCTAAAATAAAAGTACTAATTTACTAAAGTAAAGTTGCAGGATAAAGTGAGTGAAGATTTAGTGTTTTCAAATTTTGTTAAAATATCTGTGGCTAGTCTTACTGTGTATCACTGCTCTGCACATTATCTGAAAGTCCACTGATCTTCCCTGCCTTTTTTTCTGTTGTAGTAATTTTTTAGGATAGTCTGTTGGGCTCTAAAAGTAGTGAATCTGCTTTCTTTCTGATCACTCAAGGTTTTACTGCTCTTTACTCACTTGTAAAGTGGAGTGGGAAGGCCAGAGGGATTGCAAGACTCTGTGATTTTCTGCAGAGAAGCTATACATTTTATAAGAGAGCACTTAGCCAGCAAGTGCCTTAAGGTACCTTGGTGCTAGGCCAAGATCACAGACCTGAATCTTCTTTGTGATAAGGGTTCACCAGGAAAGGCGCTGATGCTGAAGTGGGTGGAAAGAGTGAGAGGATAAAGCTAGGAAGGCAACTTTCAAATATTTTCCAGCTTAACTTCTGTACTGATGTTTGTACAAATGTTTTTTTTTTTTGGGGGGGGGGGAAGAGAAGGGGGATTTGTTTTTCTGCTTCTTTTTGCCTAAGTATATTACCCTTAAGGATAACGATTTTTCTGGCAGTTGGAAATAGTCCTTCTTGTACACCAAACCAGCCCCCTTGTTTGGAGGAGTCATTAAGGATGCAGGTGTCATGTATCCTTCCTCAGACTGTCGCAGAACATAAAAAATTGGCTTTTATAAACCACTTTGCATGCTTACTGGTTTCAGATTTGAGCATTGATGCAATGGACGTAGCAGGAGAACAGCAATTGGACGTAGAGCACAACCTATTTAAACAGCGTTTGGATAAAGATGGCAATCGTGTGACACCAGAGGCTGAAAGACATGGTAATATATTATTCCACCTTTCTTAGATGAATGCTCTAGTGGTTTTTCCATCACTGTATGCCTGTTTCGACTTTCACAGGAACAAGTGACAGCTGAAGAGTGTTAAAATACCATAAACTCTTTAAAGAAGAGTTTATAGCATCCAAATCTTTTAACTGGCAGATCAGGCAAACTCCTATTACACTTGTTGCTTTTGCATGGTAAATCTTTGCCTACTCACTCTGAAATTATGATAAGAAGTCACAGATGAACTTCAGGAGTAAAACAGCATTGTTAATGGTCCTTTATTACTAGAAATCATGCAGCTCTTCTATCAAAACTTGAATTTGGTCATTTCTTTACGTTACAATGGGCTGACAAAGTGAAGCAACCTGGTTAGAAGAAAGAGCATTTCTCCAGAGAAAACTCCAGAGACTGAACGCTTAAGCCTATGTTTTCATCTTACTTTATCTATTTCATATGGCTTAGTAAATATCTGATAAATATATTTAGTTAACCTGTCAGTTACAAGCCATAATAAGTATTCCTTGGCTGCACAAACTCTTTACCTGCATTTTTACACACTATGATTCATCCTTGTGCTTGAGTACAAAACAGAAACAAATTCTGGAAAGCAGTATTGTAATCTAACAAAGGTGCTGGCCTAATTTGTCATTTTCTTTTCCAAAACATGGGATCCTTATTATCTTTTCTGGGAGATAGTATACTTCTGATATATGTATCAGCACACAGTGAATTTGATGACTTGTATCATTCAGATCTAACTCTTCTGTTTTTGAAGTTGGAAAGTTAAGCTAAGCAGTCCCTAGGTATGATGATTTCTCCAGTTAACATGTGAATGGGATAGAGGGATAGTGTGGTGGTTATCACATCTGCTTTACATGCTGAAGGTCCTGGGTTGAAGCCCCAGTGGCAGCAGCACCAGGAAGTCTTTGGGAGGTTGGACTAGATGATCTCCAGAGGTCTCTTCCAACCTTGTTGATTCTGTGAATGTGGGGAAAGCAGTGCTGTTGCTGTGTCACTTGGTAGCCTTTCTGTATTTAGAGGTTATGACATTACAAATTAAATGTGTTGAGGCAAAAATGGCTTTTCTGCATCTAATTCTCTGTTAACATTTTGCCTCCTTCTTTACACGTATTACTAGTCTGCATCTGGCTTACTACATTGGGTTTGTTGCTCTGATTCCCTATATAATCAATGCAGAGAAAGAGGAACTTCTAGAAGCAACTCATTTTACCTACCAGGGGGAGAAAAAAAGGCATTTTTAAAACAGGTCAAATGCATTGCATGCAACAAGTATTTTCCTCTTTACTGATTGAAAAAAGTACACGTGACTAGTTCAGGTGGAAATATTTACACTCCAAGTTTTAAGTTAGATCAGAAGAATCCACCTGTCTTCATTAAACTGTATGATTATCAGTTTCTTTTAGTAACATTGCCATTCAGTCAGTTATTTAAATTGCAACTATAATAATAGTCATTTTCAGTTTAGCAAAATATATGCAAAGTTTAAATAACAGTACTTGGATGCTTTTCTTACTATTTTATTCCTAAAATAGTTGATAACTATAAAATTTCATGATTCCTGTGATAGGTTGTGTTCTGTGCTTAGATGGCGGTTCTTATAATTTCCTTCCTTTTAGCCACAGACAAATTTTTGCAGTTTGGTAGATCTTATATACATGCAAATTAAGGACCATTTTAAGAGCAAGAAATTGCATGTGGTTTTCTATGCACTGCAGTTTCTTTGTATCGTCTAAACTGTGTGTATTACTGTTGGATGTTGTCTTTGAGACAACTCATTTGACAGCTAATAGCTACATGAAAAGAGATTGGGGGGCAAGTTTAGCTCAGGTGGTTAGAGCGTGGTGCTGCTAAAGCCTAGGTTGCGGGTTCAGTCCCTGTATGGGCTGTGCTGAGGGTTGGACTAGATGACCTCCTGAGGTCCCTTCCAACCTTACTATTCTATGAATCTATGATTGTTATTGGGTAATACATCTAGAAAGATACCATGCAACAGTAGATGTTCAAATTCAAAAGATATTCAAATTTCACAAAGTGTAACAATCCTGAAGCTATATTTCCTGAGAGTATCTTTTAGTGTAATTACAAATATAAGATGAAAAGCAATGCCATTATGTAGATAATGAATCCTTAATTGCACTCTCAATTACTTTAAACGTTGTAAGTTTTAGAATAGAAGTCCCACACAGTCATTTAATTTATAGTGGGTGTTTATTTTCCTAAAACTTTATATCTGCTTGATCGTAACAAAAACAAACTATTTGACTAAAGAAATGAGAGGTAAGGTTAATAATTGATTTCATACATATTTCATACATTCTAATTTTTCATTTAAAAACTTTCTGTGGCACATACTTAGTATTACTTTCATCTACCGGCTCTGTATTTCTCAATCTCAATAAACAAGTCCCTAATAAAGTTTTATCCCCTCAGCAGTATCTTATCATATATCATATTCTCCTCCAGGGAGTTACTTATCCATGGAGCCATCTTTTCAGGGCTTATGTAGGGTAGTGTAGAAGTACCTTAGAGGGCTTGAATAATCCAGGTCCAGAGTGTCTCTGGGACACGATCCCTTCAGGATTCCTGGGGTGAAACAGCCTGGTTCTACAGGAGCCCTCTGTTACGAAAACCTTTGGTCTTTCAATATTTTTGAAAAAAAAAAATAAATGAAATTTAAGAAAAAGACTACTTTGGCTTGCTTAATCCTAACTCCAAAATTTACAGATTTTTAGTATTTGTTTTGGTTCTCGGTAAAAGAAAATCCTGTTCGAGTTTTCTGGAGCGATCACCCGCTCTTCTGTGTATTTAATCTGTCATCATCCCTCATCTCCTCAGCTACACGTCCATCTTTTTGCTAGCAGTATTCAGCCTTCTGCACACAAGAGCTTAAGACTGTGTGTTCATACCCCAGCAATACTGAGATGGTGCATCAGACAGGCTTGGCGCACAGATATTGGCAGAATTAAGTCACTAAGAAGATAGAAGTTCCTTGGAGCTTTCTAGTGAGCAGTTGTTGATGTGTGTGTGTGCCCGTCGTCAGCACTGTCGTCTTGGAGGGCTTGGTATCAGTGTTCCAGTCAGGAGACTCCTGCTCTAATCTTACTTCGCAAAGAAACAGCTTTGTTTATTGTTAGCACAGCCCAGCCCGTAACACGCTTGTTCCAACACATGCACATGTTTAACCTCTGGAAAGGCACAGAATGATATTCTTTAGGACAATGCTTACATGCTTTCTGACTTTCCTTTTATACAGGAGTCGAAACAAAGAACCTCAGCAGGAGCAGAACTCTCCCTGCTTTCTTAACATGCTGATCTTGGACCCTTCTAAGCCTAATGCAGCCTACACATCTAGGACAGGATTATTCATCATACACTGTTGTCTTGACTATATTTGACAACCATTTCAAATTTTGTTTACATAAGGAGTCCTGTAGCATTCACTACTTACCGATCAGGTCTATTTTAGACAATGTTTTAATAAAACCTTTATGTGAATAACATATTGACTAGTGCTCCAGCAAGACTCACAGGTAACCAATTTTTTCTATGGTAAATGTTCTTGAGATGACAGATACCCCTCTGATGCTTGGTCTTGGAACCTTAGAAGGCTCTATGCATACTATTTCAAATGGTATGTTTGTTGCAAAGCCTTGGGTTCAAACTCTTTGCATTCATGCATAGAACAGTCACTGACACAGCGAACAAGTTAGAAGCATACCATACTGTTTCTCGACATGCCTCATCACTTTGAATCCAATTTTGTTTTAGAGCTGGGAAAAGAAGAAGAAAAAGTGTTTGATCCAAATTCTTTGGATGCTGATCGTTGTGAGAGCTGTTATGGGGCTGAGTCAGAGGACATTCGGTAACCTTTATACCTTTCTTTCTGCATATGCATATCTTTTTACCGTTACGTTGCATGCATGTTTCTTTTCAGAATGTCTACGAAGGTCCATGGAATTAAATCCTGGGCATGTGTGTTCAGAATATTCTGAAAACTATTGTGGTTGCAGGTGTCTTTTGAAGATATAATTGGTGAGCTGCCCTCATGATTGTTAGGAATGTGCAGAGTTAAGTTGTCTGGTTTGTCCGCATCCTTACTTAAGCTTGTGGGAAACTGCACTACCTTTTCAGTATCACAAAGATTGTATCTCATCAAGCTGTATCTTTTCTGGAATTACTTGATATCAGAGGGGCATAGCATAATTTATTTCACCATTAAGTGGACTGTTTTGGACTAGACATGGTTATGGCCCTGCTTTCTCACTTCTGCTGCAGGCCTTGCATTCTTAGGTGGACAAGGATTGGACGTCCACTGCTCCCACAAACAACTGGTGTCATTTGGGATTTCTCCTTCCTCCCATCTGCAAGGTCCTATAAGAATAGATCCGTGTTTGGTCCATAGGTTCTGGACTGTCATTCACTATTATTGTCTATTTAATAATTTTGTTTGTCCCGTCTGTCAAGTTGCATTCTTCGCCAGGGATGTTTCCAACTTGAGAGATTCATGATTCAACCCATCAGCTTTTTCTTCTACCCAATAAAAGATGAAACCACTAAAGAAAACTGATCTTTTTCTGATGATGAGGATGTTATCCAGAGGTAGAAAAGTAATGGAGAGAGCTCTCCATTAACCCTTCTTGCAATTTTGACTGCCTTGGCTTAAAAACTGAGAAGAATGGGAATTTAAACAGGCAGACACTTTGTTCACATTGTGAAATTATGAGCTAGTCAGAACTGTGGGACATGGATGGCATCTTTGTGGGAAATTTCCATGTAAAGGAGTGACATGGCTCTGTGGACAGACAAAGCCCTTTTCAGACTTGAGAACAGTGTTAAAATAGCTTGTGTCCTCATGTCAAAATCTCAAGAAAGTACTTCAAAAATCTTGAGCTCTTTCAGAAGCATTAAGCCAACCTTCAAGGTCCGGTCACTGATATTTGCTTTATTGCTTTAAGGAATAAAAATCTGCCAAGGATTCACGTCCTGAGCAGGAACATTTCTTCTTTATAATGATAAAGATAGTAAGATGGTGTTTGTGCTTTTGCAGGTGTTGTAATACTTGTGACGATGTCAGAGAAGCATACAGGCGACGAGGCTGGGCCTTCAAGAATCCGGATACCATAGAGCAATGCAAGAGGGAAGGGTTTAGCCAAAAAATGCAAGAGCAGAAGAATGAGGGTTGCCAAGTGTATGGTTTCCTAGAGGTCAACAAGGTGAGAGATGGGTTTTGCTTTAAACCTCCTATGTGCTAGTGATGACTTTGAAAAGGCAGTCTGAGCGCTCCTTTCCTTTTCCAGCCTTAAGTGTTCATAGTGCTGTGGTATAAGTGCCCTGGGCTCCAAAAAGCAGTTTTGTCCATAAAGGGGTGCAGTAGGAGACTCGAGAAAAGCAGTGGAAACAGAACATTGTCTGTGTTTCACTGCATGGACTGATAGGAAGCGTAGGCCTTGTGATTTGAGTGCCAGCTTGGGTATCAAACAGTTGTGGAACCATTTATCACAAAATGTGGTGAGCAAGGAAGATTCACAAGTATATTGTCTGCTGATACTGTCACCTGTGAAAGTAACTTGCTTGGTATATATTTTGTTAAAAAAAAAAAAAAAAAGAAAAAAAAGAAAAGCGCCACCCAAGCACCAGTATTGCTGCTTTGTTTATATAGATTCAGACCTTTTAATGAAAGATGACCGTCTCCTGCAGGTAGCTGGAAATTTTCACTTTGCACCAGGAAAAAGTTTTCAGCAGTCTCATGTACATGGTAAAGTATTTTCTTTTTCTATTTATTGTAACTTTTTAATTTCACAGTGTATCTATGCTTTCCCTTTGGCTATCTCTGCATTGCCACCCATAATAAAAACAGCACTGCTTTAGTGGGGAGAACGTTGTTGAAGTTCTGTTATAGAAGTTTAGAACCATCGGGAACAAATAGAAAAGTGTTTTCTGGAGGTATTGCCGCAGGGATTTGGAGGAACTTGGAAAAGAATGAGACGCTGCCCACAAATAGTCTCGCTTGTTCTATAAAACTTCGCTTCTCTGCTGGAAGAGTCTCAAGTCAGCTGTTCAGTCCAGGACATGAATATGAGTATCCCTGGAAGAGATATTTTAGAGAGTATCTCCGGAGAATTTTAAGTAATTCAGTACTTTTAAAACAAATTTAAGTTGTAAAGGGCTTTCTCAAATATATATATAAATACAAAGTGACCAGATGAGTACTAGTAGTTCGTTTATGCCCTATCTTTAACAGGAACTTGATTGGAAGTATTTATGTGATTTAATGAAACATTTGCAGTTCTTGTGATCAAATTTTTGAAGCATGAAATTTGTAGTAAAAGTTTCACAAAGAACTTATAATTTTAGCCTGATTTACCCTTCCTATCACTATCTATAGTGTTATCTGTATTGCTAAGGTAAAGATCGTGGGGAGAATGTGTTTTGTCAGAGTAATTGATGTATTTGGAAAAAAAAAAAGCTTTTGAGCCCACTTTCTGTAGATGAAATGAATCACTTTTGTGCAGAGATCTTGTCTCTTTTTCCATCAACATAAATTAGTCTGAAAAAAATCACTTTTTTATGCAGAACTTGTTTTTTATGTTTAAACTAGCATGGCAACAGCAGCCTTACCACAACCAGTATTTACAACACTACAACATATATCTATGTTAATGAGAAGTCTCTCCATTACATCTTTTCTCTTTAATAGGCATGAATGCAAACTGGCTGTCCTGAGAACAAAGTACCCTATGTGGTATTTGTACCCTAGTGTGTACATACCTTACCTAGGGTAAGGTCAGGATAGCTCTTAATTGTGTGTGCCCCAGAAGTCTTAGATCTACTGAACTAAAAAAGTACGGGCTGCAGAGAGAAAGTACAGCTGAAAAATAGAAAGTTATTGCAAACTTTTCAGAGGCTGAGTTATGAGTATTGGTAGTTTTGAGTGCAATGAAAGGATGAGATGATGATATGGGTAAACATATCATCATCTTTGTGCTTTGTGGGAATTCTGACATATTAAATAACAAGGAAAAAAGGCCCTTAATGCTTTTCTTAATGTGCAATTTTTTTCAGCTCATGAGATTTCCTGAGTCTGTTACAGTCTATGGAGAGCCCTCAGTGGCTCTCTTTCAGGTACTTTTCCCATCTTGCCATGATTCCATATAAACTTTTTGCATTTACAACACCCTTTTGCAAGGAGTTCAAAAGGTCTGTTCTGCTGTAGGAAGAAACACCTCCTCGCTTTTGCTTGCAGCCGGCTGCCACTAGCTTCGTTTGATGGCTCTTGCTCTTCCATTGGAAAAGACAGTGAATGATCCCTGCCCACTCTCCCTCTGCCACTCAGGATGTCACGGATCTTTCCTGGGCCACCCTATAGGTCATGTCTTTTCCCCCAGCTGAAGAGTCCTAGCCTACTCAGCTGGTCTTTTGCGGAAGGCCTTCAGGCTCTGAGCTTCTTTGCTGCCTTTCTCTGAACCTCTTCTAGTTCTCCTATTTCTGGAAGTGCTAGAACTGCAGCTAGGGATAAGAACCACACTAATGTTGTGGTCAATGGCATGATGACGTTCTCACTTTTCTTCTCTTTCCTAATAATTCCCAGTACTTGGTTTCCCTTTTTCAACCTGTTACTGGGCAAGGCTTTCATGGCATCGCCAAGCACTAGATCCCCACTTTGAGAGAAATGGGCAGCTCAGAGCCTGTTGTTTTATATATGAAGCTGAGACTGTTTTTACCCTCAGTGTAACCTTTGTTCATAATCCTTTTTTCATTAATATAATTTACAGACAGAGGTTTTGTATTTTCCTTTAGTACCAGATAAAGACTTAGACTAGTGTTTGTCAGAGGACAGAACTCCAAGAACTCCTCTGGAAATACTTTTTTTTTTTTGATTATAATTCTGCTGTTAGAATTTTTCTGTGTGTGATTTTGAATCCATTTAATGAGGTACACATTAATGTTTAGTCCTATTGATATGCCTAATAGGCTGTCATGCAGGATAAAGCTGCATGCCTAAGAGAAGTCTGAATATTCTGAGATATTATCATAAACCACATTAATAATCCAATAAAATAATAAATTTGCTAGACCTGTTTGGTACAGAACTGTGATGTTTGACAGTATTTCTGCTACTATCTTGTATTCCCTACCGTTTTGAATCAGTAGGAAATAAAACGTAAGACATAAGAATCGACAGGAATGTCAATACTATGAAAAATTCACTCACTGATTCACTCTCCTTGCCTAATTTTGGAGTGTCTATTCCATATCTGTGCAACTGATGGTTGGATCTGAGTCTATCTTTTTGTTGTTGTTGTTGTTGCTATTCAGATATTGAAGCTGGGAGACCAGCTTTTCAGTTTCTTGTGCTGATACTCTCTCCTTACCCTGAGGACTACTCTTGTTTAATAGCTCTCCAGAAATGGGAACCTGCACAGACATCTCCATGACAAAGCCGAGGGTCCTGTTTGGAAGCACTTAGTAAATATGATCATAAATGTAATTTTGGTCTGAGCTTTTCAATTTATGTCATGTGGTTGCTATTAACATCTTCAAATTTCTCTCTTGGGTAGAAGCAAGTTGACACTGCTTTTTTCAGAAGATAGAATAAGCAGTAACATGTGACTTAGAGCTAACACACGTGCAGGACCAGCACTGGATAAGGTGCTGTTTGATACCTGTTCAGTTATGCTAGATTTGTGTGTAGATCAATCTTTATATCCCTTTATTTTAATAGACAAGGCCCAGAACAAGCCTTATTTTTTCAGGGAAGATTCATTCCTTGTTTCAACTTCCTTTTTCATACACTATTTTCTCTCCTTGTGTGTATTTTTGTTCTCACATACTCATACTTTGTCCTCAGAAATCTTTTGCCTGAACTAATAGTTTCATGTGCCTGAAGGAACTAGAAACACTGGAAATGCTGAAAAATAAAAGCTGTATTAAAAAAAAAAGAAAAGTATTTCTCCACTTTTAAGAAAAAAGTTATTTTGTCATTTTTATTTTCTTCTGTTTCTGCTTGCATGAATATTAAATTCAGGTGAGATGGTTTTGTTTCACTTACTGTTGTTTGCATGGATATTTTTCTGTACTTGCATGTAACCTTTATATGGTTATGTACTTTGTATGGTTTTGTGCTTTGTATGTAACCTACCTGAAAGTCATTCTCCACAGTCAGTAAATAGCACTTTGCATTCCTTGTGGTATCTCTTAATCCCCAGGTCCTGAGGTGTATGGTAATTTGTAAATTGAGGTAGCTGGGGGGTTTTGTCCTGGAAAGAACTCAGCAGGTTTGATTCAGTTTTTGATTTTTATCCGTCCTTATGTACATTCACTTTGTCGGTGTACGTAATTGGAAGCCTCAAAGATGGATAAAGTTTAACCCCTGTGGTATCTATAAAAGATAGACTTCTGCTCTGCTTTGACTTCTGCCCTGCTTTTCCTCCTGTCTGGTTCATCAGTAAGGGACACTTTAGTTCTTCTCAACTGACTATTGGAGGCTGGTGACTTTTATGCTGCAGAAATATCCCTAGCAATGACTTTGCTTATATTTTATCTTCAGTGTTCCTCATTATTGGATGTTCTAGCACATGTCCCTATTCATTTGTCGTCTCAGGTCATCAAAGCTGTTCTCTCCAGTAGGCTTCCTGAGGCTAACCTTGTGCATTTGTGGCATCTGTAATGGTTAAATATTTTTTAGCTAGTATATGTATCTACTGCTTGTACTTCTGGGTCGGGTTCTCTGTCTGTCTCTCCTTCAAATACTGTGCTCCCAGAGAAGCGGAGCTGAAATTTGAGGAATTTTCTTTTGAAGCAGTGACACTGATTTTGAGCCCTGGTTACTGGAGGCATCAAAAACTGATCCCTTTCTACCTACGCAGTGGTGTTGCATCTTCAGCATCACAGAAGACCCCCCACTCCTGCATGTCATATTGGCTCCAAATATTCTTATCTTGTTCACCAGTTCATCTATGATCCAGTTGCACTAGATCCTGCAGATTTTGGTGAAGATAATTTTTTCACTTGTACCTTTTTTAAGGACAGCCTCCAGCATGATCTCTACCTGTCTCTGATTCTGCATAGCATAACCATTCTCTCTGTAGCTGACTTTAGTAGCACGCCTGACTAGAACCAGGGTCAGAGAGGTTTGTGGTTAGAAGCTCATTACAGCTCACAGATCTTCTCTTTCTCAAATTATACTTCCTATATCAGAGTGAAAAACAATGATTGAATGATCTGGCTTTTTAGCTTTAGCTTCCTGAGGCCTGTGGTTCTAGAGCTGCTGCCATTTCACACCTGTCTGTACAGCAGTCGCAATAGTAGCCGCATTCTTCTCATTCAAGCTGTGCTGGCTGCTGGAAAATGCTTAGTGATAGATTACTCAGGAGCGAGATGATCCTCACTTTGCTTCCTGCTTCACTGCTGTATTTCTTCCTACCATGCTCTGATTAGATAGATGGAAGCTGAGGATTCTCGTTCATTCTTTAGATTGTCTTGAGACTGTTCTGTTGCTGAGGTGCTGTCATCAATATTTTCTAGGAAGAAATGCCCATCATGCTTTATTGACAACTAGAGAGCAGTGTTGTTAAATTCCTTCAATTCCCTTAAAAAGAAGTTGACACTGATGACAATGGTCTCTGTCTTAATGGTACAGTCTCAGTGACTATGATGATTTCCATGAATGAAGCAATTCTGAATGTTATCTAAGTTTTGGGGTTCTCTCACACTCTAGAGAATCAACTAGAGGAATGAAGTTACCTTTGAAGATGCTGTTTTTGTGATTGCCACTTCTTTTCCTCTCCGTATGTGATGACAATTATGCAAGAAAAAAAAATCTCATCTTTGAGATGATGATTTTTTGGAAAATGAGTCGCTTACTCAGATCACTGAGCTGTGCCAGGAAATCCACAAAGCTTTGTTAGCTCTCTAAGAGCATGAATTCACTGGATGACACACCTTCATTAATGTTCTGCGCCTGTACTTATGGGAGGGCTTATTCCCTTCTCTAATAGAGATTTGTTTGACAGTCAGAATCTGTTTGAAGGCATTCTTGAACATTCTGGATGACCCCTAATAACTTCTCTTACTTTGTGTAGCTTCTAATGGTTTGAATGCTGGATTGCAAAGGGCATGCAGCCTCTGACTGAAGACCAGTTACTGTTTTTTAGATCTCTTGGTATCTTCTCATTGACTACCAAGAGTAAGTCACTAGTTCTTTTTGCTGCAGAATCTGCAGACTCCTCTGTTTCTGTCCCAGAGCCCTGCCAGTCATGACTTCGTTACCATTGCACAGGCCTTCTACAAATACCATTACTTCATCTGAACACTTCTCTGCCCATCAACGTTCTTGGAAATAAATCTTGGAATCAAAGCCTTCATCTGTCTAGGATTTCATTTCAGAGTGGGTCCAAATAGTCTCTGGTGATCATCTGTACAGTATTCCTTCCAGAGTGGGTGTTGCTGTGAGCTCATTCTAACTTCTATCTCAAAGTAGCGTCTTCCAAAAAATTAAGTAATTTCATCCCCAAACTGAATACTGGCGGCTGAGATTGTTATTTTACCCCTTAGTAGCACTCAGGACTTTTCTTTTTACACTGGTAGGGAAACTTCTTTCAGAAGCTGCTTGTGTTGGTGCTAAAAGAATCAAGGTGTCACCCATTTCCATGTAGATGGTCAAGCTGTTTACAGATATGTCAAGTCTGGTTTGATGATCACAAAACTGACATTTCTGTTTGTCACCAGATTACAGTCCATCAGGGCTCAAATTGTATCAGTTGTTGGGAATGCCTAATATCTACCAAGGAGCTCTCTGAAGACTCTCTATTCCTTCTCTATAACTAAACCCGTGCAGTCATACTAGCATCACCAGTGATGTAGCATTCGGTAGAGTGAATAGGGGTTGCTGGGTGAAGGATTCAGAGGCCAATCTCCAAGTGGGTATAAAGCTATGGAAGTTATTGGTTAGTCATGCACAGTGTGCCACATGTGAGTAGTCTTTTGAAACAAAAGAAATTGGAGAGTACTTAACCATGATGAGTATTCCTGGCAATATGCGGTCAAAGTATGTATTTTACCTGCCCCAGTTCTTCCAAGTATTCACTTTTGTTGGGATCTTGCAACAGAATGGGCAAAAATAACCTTGTGACTTGCCACCTTATTTGTGCATCAGGTATGGTGAAAGAAACATAGGACTAAATAAGAGAAAAATTACTATCCAGCTTTGAGTGGTAATATATTGTGAATATACACTTTGACTACACTTCTGAACAGCTTTGGTTGCTCATAAAATAACTTTTCTGCTACCCTAAGGGACTAAACGAAATGGGATCTAAATATCTGGCATGCTGCTTTAGAGCTTATTTGAAATATATGGGTATCCCACTGTATTTTTTCTTTTAGTGATTAATTCCTGCATTTTTGTTTCTCAGTTACTCTTTCAATGGTTGCTGGTCCATTTATGATTTTTTTGGATAGCTAGGAAGTCTTTATATGTGCCCTAGAAAATACGTTGGCAAAGCAATTATTCTTCCCCTTTATGGTATGAGTTTTAAATGCTGCTATATCTGAATCTCTGCTTTTCATTATAAGGATTTGAATATTTCTCTTTTCTCTCCTACTCTGCTCATTTTTGCAGTGCACGCTGTTGAGAGTAAGTGTTGCTATATCCTTTTTCAAAACTTTACTAATCTAATTTTTATCATTTGCTGTGCCCATAAATCTCCTTTGGGAGAAGTTGTTGATCTAGGCTGGGATTTGAGAAGATTTCCTGAAAGCTAAAGGGAGAACCATCCCAGGTCGTTCTTATATGGTAAATGAGGTCACCGGATGGAAAAGGTTGAGAATCTTTGGCTTAAATGATTTAAGTATATAAGTGTTGGAGATAATGTGTTGGTGGATTATTAGTTTTTCTGTGCATATAATGAAATTGAGGGAGATATGGTAACAAGTTGGAGAGAGTTCTGTCTTTTGAAGTCAGATGGGATAATTATCACATTTAATCTCATTTGTACAACAAGCTAGAGAATTTTTGCTGAGAATTCATGCACCAAGCCTACTAATTTCAGAATACTCAATAGAAGGTTTTCTGGGGCTGTAAGTCATTCAGATTTTTTTCAAGCATGAGAGAATCACAGTGTTTACAGGTTAGATGTGATGTTTCAACTCAGTAACATCTGGTAGAGGGCTTTGTCTCTCTGTTCTGCTCTTTCCCTCCCTGAGCTGCAATGCTTTTGGTGTTGCTGCCCACCTCATTCCCCTCTCCACAATGCATTCTTATCCCATTCTCACTATCTTCCCACTGCTGTGCTTCTGTAAGATATTTTCCTCAAGAAAATTAATCCCCAGTTTAAAACTTGGTGTCCTAACACAATTCAGAGCAACATATTTAAGTAGCTGTGTCTTGAGTTTCTTGCAATCTTAATGTATTTATTTTCAGGATCCTCAGTGACAGGAAGTGCTATTAGCCCTGTTTTACAGATAAAGGACTGAGGAGCAGGTTTTAAGGTCACCCAGGAAGCTCTGCAGTTATTCAGGTCAGAAAAACAAGATGGGAGAATCCTTCAGATAGACAGTAGCTCTTAAAATTCTGTTACTAAAACATTGAAGAAAACTAGATTATAGATAAAGAAAATGATAATAGATAGAAATAGATAGACTCCTTGACAAACCTAAGATGTTTTACAGGTTTCTATATTTTACCTAGCTAAGCACTTAGGTGCAGTTACAGAAAGAAAAGAATGTGTTTGTATTTCCTTAGAAATAACAATCTCTGGTCCTAGCTGATAGCCTCTTAAGATCTTCTGTTTCCTTTCCTAAGTAGGCTGACTAGCCTATTGTTTTATGTCAAGAAAACTACAGTTAGCTAAACATTTATCTCCAGCCCAAACTGTATATACATGTCCTTAGCATAATCAGAGTGATCAAAGATAGATAAACCTTTAATCTGGTTGAAAACTGTTTTAGAAAATGAGTGTACAGATCATGCCTTTTCACAGAGGTGTAAATCATTTATTTGAGAAGTATTTTATAAAAAACATTAATCAGCATTTTAGGTATGGAGCATTATAGCAGAGGAAAATATGAGGAAATCATATTTTAAATAGCTATAGCTGTTAAAATCGGTCATACACAAGGTACATCTGACTGATCTTTCTCATGTGCTTCTCTTGAATTTATCTCATAGTCAGCTGCTACTGTAAGATTTCTCAGTCTCACTAGAACTCAGCTTCCACTTCACATGCTAATGAATGTGACTGCTCAAGCACTAGAACAGAAAAACACCATAACGTGGTGTTTTGTGCACGTTCTCCAAGAGAAGCATTCCTGCCCTGCTCTCTGCCATTTGCTTGTATCCATTGCCGCAATATGTTAGCACAAGCTCTTGTGATCAGCCTTATTTAGGAGCTGATCTGACTGCAAAAATTGCCTTGAATAAAGCGGTATTTGCATTTCAGTCTGTTATGTTCTTGAATGTGATTTAGCACAGAGAAGGTTGTGGGATGGCAGTGAGCCATCAGCAGAAACACTAGGGGACAAAAACTGTTTTATTAGTAGTCCAGTTTAAGTGTTGATCGTCTATAGCTAGAATCTCTATAGGATTTTACTGTTAGCTGAAAATTAGCTTCCTGGTGTCTGTACAAAAGGCAATGAGTCTTAACGCTTCAATGACAGCTAACCCACCTAACTTTCAACTTAAGCGTGTAGTACTTTGATTGCAACATTAAACAGGGTGTTCATAGTAACCAATAACAGAAACAGTGTAGTAAAATTCCGTTGCCACTTCCCCTTTCCTTCCTTTCCCTTCCACAGTTGCTGATTTCACATACATTTCCAAATTTTTGGTAGGACTTTTTTTTTTTTTAAGAGGCAAATAGATTCTCTGATCCAACTGCAAGCACAGCCACACAAACTGCTGTACTAGTGGTGGTGGTATATCTGCACCCTTCGTTCAAAGACAGGAACAGGGAGGAAGAGAATCAGAAACATCTGAAGCCAGTGCAGCTCTGAGCTCTTAACGTAATGCTGTGTAATACAAAGCTACTGCCTTAATTCCACTGACTGTAGCCTTAATTTCTGCATGATGAATATTTCAGTTGTGAAATGCAGTGTGGCTTCCCTAGATTAATGCCTTAGGAGAAGGAAAAGTATATATAGTTCAGGCTTAGCATTTCCTGTTCTAACAGTACAGCCTGTGTTTTGCATGCATATGTCTTTATTTTTAATGAGTTTTATATAAGCACAAATAAGGCTTCTGTTATTTTATAGAAAGATTTTAGTAGAAAAAGTATATGGTATACTCATGTTAAATAAATGTTTGTTTTAAAGGAGAGGTTAGTTTCAGTCAATTCTTTAGCTTCGCAGCCTTTCTTGTGCTAGATTGTATGACAGAAACCTTTTAAGGGAACAGCATTCTTAATCTTCATTAATAATATAACAGTACTTGGTGACTTGACTCCATCAGCTCATAAACTAATAGCCCACAGTTTCTGAGTTGTGATCTTCTTTGCTAAGATGAAAAGTGAAGTCTGGCTTCCTGAGCACATGAATCTGCCTGTTAAAATGTGTCACAGCCTGCTAAAAGACTGACTGCTTTAGGATGGTAATATAACTTGGGATACACCTGTAAGAGTGATACTGGAATTTAGATGTAAGTTATACTTCCATCCTGAGACTGATGCTTCTGGCCTTAAATAAAATCAATTAAGTAGCCAACAAAAAGATACTGGTTCCTTTTAAAAATTGCCTCCTGTTGTCCATACTGGGTACGTAGTGCTGCCAAAGTTGAGATACTGATGTATGCAGGAAATGCAAAGAGGAAGTGGGCTGATATCTCCAAAAGGTAGCACTGGTGAAAATAACCCTGTCTGTGACTTGTGAACACCATACTCAGGCTGTCCCTACAAAGACTTTTCTTGTCCCTATGTGTTCCTTGGGCAGCAGTAACAAGGCTTGTAGGAGTGCTTTGTTGCTGAGATGTGGATGATTTCTTTTGGACCCTTTCATGTGTTACTGTTTAAGGCAGAAGCTCTGCTCTGTCGTTAGTTTAGATCTGTTGTGCTAGTATTTTACAGTAGTTAAAGGAGGTTAAGCTGTATATCAGCTAGTGACTGAGATACTAGTGAAATTATCCTTGATCAGCTCCACGAGCTTGTCCCTTCCCTTGTGTTAAGAATATACTCTGCTGAAGACTGAAATGTCTAATCTGAATTAACTCTAAATTAAAGTTACTTTCCTTTGCTCTAGCGGTGGCTAGTCTATCTGAGAAGGGGAATTACAACAGTTTTATCTATCATGTGCCCTACTGCAAGTAAGAGAAATCCAAGTTATTTTCTTGCAATGGAAATTAAAGGAGCTCCCTCATAAGCTTAAATAAGGTAATTAAATATGCTTGATATCATTGTCTGAATTACATTATTAAACTATTTCTCTGTTGCAGTTCACGATCTCCAGAGCTTTGGACTTGATAATGTAAGTGTTTCCAAGATACAGTATTCCAGTCCTCTCGGTCTATTTTCCTTTTGGATTTTCTTCACAATGCCATGTTGAGATCCTAGCATATTGAACCTAGCTGGCTTTATACTTTATGAATCTGAGCAGAATCTGGGGCCTGCTTTCGCACGGAGTTCCGAAGTATGTTCTGGGACATTGTGTGGCCTTACGAGCCTCCTTCCCTTTCCTGAGACCTCACAGTACCACCTTCTTGGTTCAGAACCTGTGCTTCCCAGTCTCCAACTCTCCATTTGCACAGCTACCTCTGGATCTGTTTGAGTTTACCTTTCCCTGAGAGTAAGGCAGATAATACCTATACCTGTACCTGTACCACCAAGGCATTTGACAGAATGGTGCTCCTGTGGCAGAGAGGGGGGTAGCTTGGGGAGCATGCTCTGTGGATGGGAGGGAAGAGCACCAGGATCTGGGGATTTCCAAATGGAAAGGGAGAAATTCTACATTTTGGAATCTCCCATGAATAACAAGAAGAGCAAGTGCTTTGCAGTTTACTGTTAGGGAAGTGCAGAGTTGAGGGAGAATCTGGCTCTATTCTAGAGCTACTCTCAGAAAAAGGCATAAGTAATTAACTTCAGGCCCCTTACCTGCCTTGGGATGCTATGCAGTTGTTTGAGTTCTTAGCATTTCTGTTTCAGATCAATATGACGCATTATATAAAACATCTCTCATTTGGAAGAGATTATCCAGGCATTGTGAACCCTCTGGATGGGACGGATGTCACTGCACAGCAAGGTAAAAGCCAGCTTTTACCGTATCTCTTTTTTACCATATCTCTTCTTAAGTATTTGTAATTAGTAAGTGTTACAAGAGAAGAAGAGCAAAGTTCCCCCAGCTGTAATGGGATCCCTGGCAGCACTGCATAAGAGTTGGACTCCTCCACAATGCTCTTTTTTGAAACTGGTCCCTTCATTGATCTGGGACAAAGCTGCCTGTGTTTTTTGTTTCGATTCTGTGACCTCTCTGAAAATTTTCTCTTTTTTGTTTTAATGAAGATACAAGGGAGGGCACAGCACATCATTATTGAACATCTACATCACGTTTAGTTCAGAGGGAGTGCTACCTAGCTACTGTGTGTAGTAAGAAATAACAAAAAGATGCAAAATAGAGAAGAAGGGCCTAACTCATACTTGCTGTAGAGCAATGATGTCTGTCTGGTGCAGCAGTTCCTGTGGGAATTTCATAAGAAGTTTTTCAAAGTGACTACTACCTTCCATTATTATTAACAGAACTGAAGGAACAGGCTGTTCTCAGATAGCAGAAAGAGTTCACCTATTTTTTCTCCATTGGTTGAAGCCTTCCTGTTAATCTCATGTGATAAACACAATGTTTCTACACAAATAAGTACAGTGTTAATTAAGTTGATATAGGATATTTATTTAGAGATGAGTTATCTTATGGTTATACTGTTATATAGAAAAGTGGTCCTGTATTAGAATAAGAATTTTCTATAAAGAAGTTGAACTGATATAAGTATAATAAAGTAATTGGTTTTAAAAAATTCTTCCTTTTAGTCAAGGCCAAAGAGCTGCTCATTTAATTTCTGGTTAACCAGATCTACTTCAGAAAAAGGAAAACTTATGTCAGACATTAACTTCATTCTCATTGAACACCTCCAGTAGCTATCATGCAAAAAGGTATTTCTTGAGAAATTCCTCTGAAAAAAGAGAATCTGTTCCCACCTGTCGTGTTAATTAAGCTTTTACAGCTCTTTACCATTTAATACAGTTGACTATTCATTGTGTCTCTCTGTCTTTGCCTGTAGCTTCCATGATGTTTCAGTATTTTGTCAAAGTGGTCCCCACAGTGTATATGAAAGTAGACGGTGAAGTAAGTACTTTTTTTTTTCCTATAGATTTAGATTTTTATGAAAATCAAAAATGTACATGTTATTCTTGTATTCTCTCTTGCCGCGTAGGCGTTGACTTACACATGAGATCAGGTTATGTCTTATATAGTAGTATCTATTGTGGTCATACCTGTGTTGTTCACTTCCAGTACCATAACTGTAAGAGGTGAAGCAGCCCCAACTGTTACTCTATTCTTTTTTTATAGCTTGTAGCACAAGATGGCATCCCAGCAAGATTCTGTGCAAAAAAAGTACTTCTCCTTTCTTGTTTTCTGTTTTGTATATTTTAAAGTTTGTTTATTCTAAACAAATGTCTTTATTAGGTGGCTTCAAGTCTCTCATTTCCAACTCCTACGTGTAAGCAGTAATTTGGTAGGGATAATCAACATTTCACATTTCTGAATACTGTTCTTTAATTTGTCATAGCAGTTAATCCACTTCCTCACTCTCTAGAACAAATGCAAAGTCTTCAAAGATTTTTCCTCATATTCTGGCTCTGACCATGTTCTTTAGCTGACTTGGTGGAAGCAACACAAACTGTTCGACATTCTTCATGTAAACAAGCCTAACAAGAATAACAATTTCCGTGGAGTAACATCATCTGGAATATGTTACAATGATCAAGCATATTTCATCCTCCATCCCACCTAGTTCAAAGTTACCATTTTCCTCATGTTTGGGTTTTTTATCCCTCAGTGCATGCTCAGGGGAAGTCAAAGCAGCAAGGAGATCCTAAAAGATCCACCCAAGATCAGCATGTCTCCAATTTAAGAATTTCTTCATTAGCCTTCAAAAGAGGCTGGCTAGGTTTCAGGCCTGCTCTCAGAATGTGGTCTTTCAGGACAGGTATGATAAACAGATTACCCAGAAAATATCAGGGTGAGATAAAGGTCCTGAGAACAGAGGCCAACTTATGCTCTGTTTGTAAGACCGCTTGAGAAAGCAACAGAGCTGTTGCTTCTTTCATCCATCATGAAGCTGTCATTGTGGTTTGTTAGTATTCTGCAGGGACTCTCAGGAGGCCTCTCCTTCCTCTCTGTTTGTCCCTCTCCATTCACAAAACCATCAAGTGTGATTATAACGAGCAGCGGAATGATGGAAATTTATGTGTTTCTATTGCAAAGAAACCACCAGTAGAGGCAGCAGCTCTACTGTTGTGCCAACTTAAATGCCAGTGGTGCTTATCTAATCCTGGCAGGAAGAAAAAGAGGTTCCGTATGCACCAATACCTCTGAGTACCTTCCCATACAAGATGGCTTAGCTCTGTAGCTGGCTCCCAGATTTTGGTTACATACAGCCTACACTGCATGGATGGTTCATGCCCAGATTCTCTTGTTGAACAAACCAGTTTCCTCTGAGATGAAACCCAAGTGTGATTCTGGGGCTTATTCCGTGCAGAGACTGATTCATACATCTATGGCAGAATGTAATTCCCATGTCCTACACAGTCTTAAATCACAGTAGAAACTCCACAATCCTGGGAGCCTGTAGGCTGACTCTTCACCAAGACTCATTCCATAGTCAGGTATACAACACATACCTTTGCGATTAGAGCATGTCAACACAACTTTCATGTTGTTTTAGGCGCATTGAAATTAAAATCACCAGCAAATTACTAATTATCTCAGAGGCTTCATAGGAACCACAAGTTTGAGGAGCCACATGGCCACAGTGGATACAATACAGATGCTCAAGTAAAGCTATTCTAGAGCAATGTGAGCAGGGCAATTCATACCTGAAGTCAAGAATGGCTTGCTGGAATAGTGTCCTTTTGCAAGGTAGAGGTAATTTGTATTTTTTCATTCAAAGACTGCAACCATTTTCAAGAATCAATTTTCATATGATAAATCTTCATTTGAACCTCTTTTCCTCAAATCCTCTGTCTTTCTTGGACCTACCTTTTTTTCCTGGAAGTTGAATGGAAGTTACTTGCTAAGAGGCGGTGTCAGTAGATATGGCTTCCAGGCCATATCAGAGCACATTCTATTTGGATTCAGGATCCCTCTGCAGTTTCTGTGGATAATTGAAATTTCTGAAGTATAAAGGATAGTTAATGGGAGCTCTGTTCTTACAGCCACCTACTGGTATACCATGGCTTACATTTCTCTAGATGAAATCTCTAATTCTATTGTAGGACTTCTTAATTTTTCATTCTCTTTTCAAAGGTTTTCTCCTATGAAAAGAATTGCTTTTTAGTCGGTGGAAGAGGAATCCATGCAGACCATTGCTCAAAATAAACGTGGTTGTTTATACTTATGATAACTGTAGATCATACTGTGCTGCCAAATTTATTCCATGGCCTGACTTACATATTCAGTATTTGGAACCCCAAAACCTGGAATTTGTTAAAGAAACTGAATAGTATATTTTCAGTTTAAATCATAATTTTTGACAGATAAGTTATTAGGGATGATGGAATATAATTTCATTTTATATAAACCCAATTTATTTGCTCTGAGCACAGGACTGATATGAACAACATGTAGAGGAATCACAAGGCACAGAAGAATACTGCAGTGTGATCAGTCATCTTGGTTTGCACAGAGATGGGTTCAGTCCTGAAATTCTCTTGTCTTTGCGTGTTATTGCATTTTTTCACACTTTTAGATGTATGTAGCCTTTTCAAACTGCAGCTCTCAGAGGGCTATATGCTATCTTTTCTTCCAGATTCCATTTATTCTGCACAAAATGGTATCTGAGCATTGGCTCCTGATGCTTCATGTGGGGAGATGATTTTTCCTTTTATTGTGTGGAAGCTCAGTAGTGGCCTCAAGTGTCAAGTCTTAGAGGATCTTAGGAAGTGACTCTGTTGCAGAGTTCATGGCTCCAACTCATGAAAGTCACAGCACTGTGGTAAAGCTAAGCCAGTAGGCTTAGGAGGTCAAGCAGGTCTGTGCCCCTGGAATCTAAACCACTTGCAAACTGTATGTCCGTCCTGTCTGCTGAACCACTCTAGGTGGACCACAGATTGGCAGAGGATGACATGGACTTGGTATACAAGGAAGAAAATATTTGAGACAGTTAATTTTAAAGTACCATGGACAAAAGTTGATGGCTCACAATAGAAAGACTTTGAAGTACTGAAGCAAAGATTTTCAGTTGGTGTCACATATAGACTCAGACCTCTGCCAAGGACAAATGGAATAGTACCCAGGCATCAAAAATACGAACAGCAGAAAGAGAACATAATGGAAGTATTTTTACTATGGGCAAAGCCGGTAAGCTGAGAGGAGAACTAGGCAGGGTCAGCTCTGCAGAAAGGTGCACTGCTGGCCTCCACCATGGGCAAGTTGCAAGGAGACCTCTATACTGGTGCTCTACAGGTGTTTTTTTTTTTTGGTGGGGGGGGATGTTGAGATCAAGAACAGCTGCTGCTGTTACCAGCCAGCAGAAACCAAAATAGTCAAGCCTGGAGAGTGATCCAGAGTTGGACTAGATGTGGTCCTGCAGTAAAATTAGACTTCATTTTGGTGCTGTTCCTTACAGCCCTCAAAATTGTTATTAAGCTCAGGTGTCACACATGATTGGACAGGATGATCTTGAGATGGTCCACTGAGCTTATGTTTCAGTAGCCTTTCCTCTTCCTTGTTAACAAAGTTATGCTCACCATTTTTGTTTTCCACTAGGTGGTGAGGACAAACCAGTTTTCAGTTACACGACATGAGAAAATAGCCAATGGGCTAATAGGAGACCAAGGTCTGCCCGGTGTGTTTGTGCTGTATGAGCTTTCTCCTATGATGGTGAAGCTGACAGAAAAACACAGGTAAGAGACCTTTTGACTTTTTTGTTGTCATTTCATATGGGTTAAAACACCAGCCTCATTTAGACACTACAGCACAGACGCCTGAATGTCATCCAAGCCCCATTCACAGACAGCAGAGATAAAGGAGCACTCCCGATTGCAGTTTCTCTCAGTGTAAATACCTAAAGTGGATTTGTGGTTTTCTGATATTACCTGAAGCATCTGAATTCAGTATCAAGGTGGAGAAGTAAATTGGTACAGTGAGCAGAAGTCTGATATACTGGTTCATAATTCAAACTAATTTCCTCAAAGCCTTTTGCAAATCATAAGAACCACCTCCTTGTACTACTGTACTGCTAAACCTTCTAGCAGGCATCTCCTGTGGTACCTGAGGACTGGATCTGATGACGCAGTTCTCCTGAGAAACAAGTATGGAAGTTCTCTCTTTTAATGAAGAGAAAATGGTGTCCCAAGTCTTTTCTTTCCTTTTCCAAAATGTTTTGCAAGCCTAAGACACAAGTCTGAAATTCCACATTTTGGCAAAAGTTATGACGGTATCTCTGTATCCAGAGCTGAATAACTTGTGAATTCTCTTAATGGGAAGACTAGTACTTCCTGGTTTTATGTAGCATAACCAATATGACCAACTGATGAAGCTACCATTTCTGAGAACCTCTCACCAGCACCTACAGTGGCACCCACACTAGGCCAACTTTTTTTTTTTTTTTTTTTTTTTTTTTTTTTTTTTTTTTTTTTTCATTTCCTGTAACTTTTCTGTATGTTGTAGTGAGGGTGGAACCTGTTTCTTTTTTCAGGGTCCTCAGTTAACCACAGACTTGTTATTGCGGGGAAACAGAATGGGTTGTGGCTGTCAAACCTCTTAGGGTCATAATGAGACAAGGCTAAATTTGACACTTTAAAATGTATTAGCATTAACAAATGCTTGGAGATTTTGTTTCTGTATTATACCAGCCTGTTATGAATTCTGTCTGAGCAGGAATGGCTGCAATCTTAGGAATAAAAGGTTCATCCTTCAACTTTATAAATTCAGTCCTCCCATGGTTGCAATTTAGCTTATTAGAGTGCACTGCACACAGTGCTTGCTGTTTTTCAGTAAAAACATGAATGGGAAAAATATGGACTCCATCCTGTTGCTGATAGGGGTTATTTAATTGTTAAATCTGTTAGTTGTGCATTATTAATATTTATATGGTGTGTATTTATGTAGTATAATTAGTATTTCTATAATTATGAATTAGTTTTTATTAGTTTATTCTTATTTATCGGTCTTTTTGATGTCTGAGCTCACACTGGTTGTTCAAAATATTTTCCTCGTTCTAGGTCCTTTACACACTTTCTTACAGGAGTTTGTGCTATTGTTGGAGGCATATTTACAGGTATTGCACCTTTAAATGTTTTTTTTTTTCTTTAAAGTGCAAAAATTTACCATCTTACTGTTCCTTAATTCTGCATCGTTGGCTCATATTTCCTGGAGTAAAATGATTTCCACTTTCGGGAGGGGTATGATATGTTCTGCTGAGCTATGGGAGAAGCATCAAAATGCTATTAGCACTGCAGAATTTCGAGACATTCATAGTATTTCTTTTTGCTCTACAAGACATTTTGTTTTCAAATAATGCAATCTTTCATATCCATATGAGTGCAGCTGTGCTATTTTCTTGGCCAGCTTGGGTCTGCAAGCAGATGGTTGCTTTAATGTGGAACCTAAGCTGATAAAATCCGTGAACCCAGGCTGCCGTGGGCAAAGGCAGCTAAGATGTCTCAAATTGTGTTCCTGGACACAGAAGCTGCATTGAGTGCTCTGCACAGACTAGATATAGCCTTCCCAATTAGCTTGGGTCCTGTAAGGGGAGACCGGCTCCTGCAGAGTCTCTGGACTTCATTCCCAACACTGGCTTCTGCAGTAGTTGATTAGCGTGCACTTAGCTCCATGAATGTGGCAGAGCCCAGCCTTAGTCCAGCCTTGCATTCCAGCTAATAACCTGGGGTGCTCTGGAGCATGGTTGGATATTCACGTGGTTGCCAACAGCTAACCTTGAGATGTGTTAGCAGACCTTGGTGGACCCAAGAAGCTCTGTAAGAGCTTCAGTGTATCACATACTGACATAGGCATTAAATATAGGTATTATCACGTAATACCTGTATTAGCATGGCTTTCCCATCACCTGAGGAACCACAACCCTCAATTAGCCTGATACTGAAAAACTGACTGTTAAGTTGGATTTCTGTCTCTGAAACATTTGATCATATTCATTTCTAAATTTTTAACTCAGGGAAAGGCTTTCAAAATTATTTTTATGACAGAGGCAAGTGTCCTCAAGCAGCAACATCCAGTTCATAGTGTTTGCTGATGTATATCATGTTTAGACTTTCTGTATTTTAGTGGACAGATCAAATCAACGGTGTAACAGTTTTTGTGTTACAGCATCAAACTCATCCTACAAGTAGAAATATTTTAAAGGCGAAATGAGCACAAATGGCAATCATCTGGGGAGTTAACTGAAAGACTAGATAGCAAGACCAAAAATTACATATTCTTCAGTAATAGAAAGAAGAATCAATTCTTAGCTGCTACTGTTTTGAGTTTAAGCAGTATCAAATTGCCTATCTTTGTGTAGGGTCAAGAAACCCCTTACTTGTTCCCTAGTTTAGAAGTGCTGAATAAAAGAAAAAAGACATGGAAATCTCGTAAAGACAATAAAAATATCTTCACTTTCTGGCACCCTGTGTTCTCTCAGGTAAAAAAAAAGAGTGAGCTAGGCAAGAGTTAGGCAAGCAAGAGTTTGCGCTGTGAAAGCTGTCTTGATGGATGCAGGGTTGCCTGGAGTAGCAGTTTTGTGGTGCAGTAAACCCTTTCTGAGATTTTCTTGGTTCCAAGCAAGCAATGAATTAATAGACCCTTTCAGTGCCTTGGCTAGAGAGATTTTGGGGAAAATACTGCAGAAAGAATTACAGGCATCACTTTATTTTATATTTTGTGTCCTTGGTTGGTATACATCGCAGTTTCGCATAAAGGGGGTCCATAAAGGGCAGTATGCCCTTTACTGCATGGACTGGCTTACTTTTAAGGTGACTGAAATGAGCATGGAACAGGAAGCATTGCCTTGGCCAGCTGTGTCAGAGCAATGGAACAGCATAAACTTCCCAGACTGAACTTCCTCTCCAAATTCTTCTCACTCATCAGTTAGCACATGCAGCTTGACTTATTTCATGTCTAGTGCTGTAAGAGAGATCTTTCTCTGGAGAAGCATGGCCACGTCTGCCCCTGCAAACTGGATTTTGTCTCTCCTAATGAGATGGGGACCTTTATTCCTCTGAGCAGTCGCAGCTGTTTGCTTTTTTTTACCAGAAACAGAAGTGTTTGTGTTTTCTTTCCCTGGAGCTGTTCGCTCTTTGGGGAATGTCTGGATTGATCCATCTGTTTTCTCCTTTTAGTTGCAGGATTCATTGACTCCTTGATTTATCACTCAGCACGTGCCATCCAGAAGAAAATTGAACTTGGGAAAACAACATAAATGAACAACGACCTCACTACACAAAAAACTCTAAGAGCTAAACAGATTTTTTTCAAAATACATTTGATCTTGTGTGTGCACAAGAGAAGAGGTTTGGAATTACCAGATGGCCCCAACCACTCTTACGTTACTGTCTCTTCATTCTTTGGCATTAATTTGTGGATGGAACTGCTTGAACCTTGCTGCTATAAAGATTCATTAGCCATCTTGTCTGGCTGTGCAGACCCTACTGTATAAAACCTTTTGTGTCTGTCCATGTTCATCAAATTTGCCTCCCGAAAGAGCTGCTGGAGATACTGCATGGTGTTTGTCTCCAGGAATAAGGTGTTACAGTGTCGTGAAACCTGGAGCAGATTAAAGTTGCCATGAAATAAACTTTCTGGCAACACCATCTATATTTTTTTCTTTTTGTTAAAAATGTTTCTGAATGCACTCATGCTGTATGCTAGATCTCTGTGAAAATGTGCTGGATTTCTTGTGCTTTGCTTTCAACTGGGCTGAGCAATGTGGCAAGAGCTGGCGCACAAGATGTGCATGGGGCATTGCAGTGTTCTCTGGCTGCTCCAAACCATTCTTTTTATGAAAGATGCAAGTTGATGTTTCAGTTAAAAAAAAAATCACTGTTTGTAGTTTTAATTAATTTTTAAATTGGATTGTGTTTTTCACTTTCCCTCTGTTTATATTTTGTAATAAAGTTAAACCTCCGTGGGTTTTGGTAAAGCATTTAGAAGAACAATTAAATTAAATTATTTGAATCAGCCCTGGTACTAAATTAGTACTGAATAAGAGAATTCCTGTAATGTGGCAAAGTATGTAGATATCATGATGCTGAAGATTTTTTTTTTCTTTTTAATAATCTATGCAAGTGAGTAAAATGCCTGGTGCTGAGGCTGGCAGAAGACATTAAATTGTGAGAAATTGAAAAATAATGAGGAAAAAGGAAAAAAATGAATCCCTGTCTCATTCTGAGGCAAAACAGACTCGTTGCTGTGAAAATTCAGCTGAGATACTTGTATTTACTCTAAACTTAGTCCAAGCAATTGAACCAATTTGGCATTTACAGCATAGAGACAAGTACAGGGTTAAATGATGCAGAGAAGAAGTCATTTTAAAACTTAAAACTTAATTTGAGAGTAATATTTGCTTAATTATTTGAATTTACCTTCAGAACACTGAATATAGAAGCTTTTCAGACAGAGAGGAGCAATTTGAGGTGTGGGTAAGGAGACTGACTAATTAGTTTTTAAAAATATACATTTGGAACAAGAGTATTTAATAAATCCACCAGTGATCCTGACTACTCTGGTTTGAGGAAAGAGAGCATATGGTGTCTATATTTATTATAAGGAGCAAAAAGTGGACTGAGTAGCTCTAGCCCCTTTGTCACTCAGCAGAGCACACAGGTTTATAATTAAATTTTAAAGAATAAAAAAGTGTGAAGAAAATAGAAATAATGTACTGCAGGTTTAACCCAGAGTTAAGCAATTTCCACCTGATTGCTTGTCTTTGCTAAGAAAAGCCAGTTACTTGTCAGACCTCAGAAAAGCAGTAGAGAGCATCACACTGAGCTCTGCTCGGCACTTTGAGGAAAGGAAAGAAGAAGGAGTAAGCACAAGATTTGTAAGCTCTGGAGAGGAAGTGGATAGAAAGGAAACAATATGGGAAAGGAAATTCTCAAGAGCAGAGAAAGGGTGATTTAATCTTACTCAGTGTTTTCCATGCAAAGTGCCAACAGAGCCTTAAAGGGGAAACAGGAAACTCATACAGAAACGAAGATTCTGCCTGGAGAGGTAGAAATTAGATTAAATTTAGTAGTTCATACAGGGATACTACAGATTTTTCTTACAAGATGGGAGCTTTTAAGTAAGAAAGAGGTCTGATGATTTTAACAGGCTTCCTGAAAGACCAAGTGGCTGATGTGACATAGCTGCAAAAAGCTCAGTCTGGTTCAAGGATGTTCACGTTTGCAATTCAAAGCAGGAAACTACAATCCACTGCCATGGTAATTCCAGCCCGAGAAGAGGACGGGACCATGGCAGTCTGGGTCGTTCCACAGCTGGCAGGTTTTTCAGAGGACATCTGAAAATCTGTTTCTTTTCTTTGCTGCTATTCTGAAAGAATCTGGTTGCACCGTGTAAGCGCTCGAGTTTTGCAGGCTGCGGGCAAAGGGAAGCGGGCACGATCTGGTGTGTCAGCAAAGCACCTTTCACAAGTGGTAGGCATGGGGAGGTGCTCGGTGTCCTCACAGTGAGGTTGCCAGAGAAAGCTGCTATTTGCCTTTCTGTTCCCCTTAAGGATGGCAGAGCCATCAGGTAAACCCACCTTGCCCTGGAGGAGAAAACCTTTTCTGTCTCTGTGGTCTGGAATCCCTTTGTGCAGGCCAGGGCTGAGATCAGTTGTACTGTCTTCTCCAAGCAGTGAGAGTAAGGGCTCAAAGAATGAATAAAATGAATGTTAGAAAGAGTTAGAGTCACACATATTTCCCATGTTTATTCTACAAGATCTTTTCAACAGTATTCTGCCATCATTGGACTTTTCGCACACTTGATTTTTCCTTTCGTACTATTCTTTAATAACATTTAAAAAATACTTCCCTGAAAAAAAAAAAAATAACAGAAGATGCCCTTCTCTCCACCTTCCCAGTGAACCAACATGAAACTTCTCCAAATGTCTCCAGTGGGTGGAAATTTTGACTCCATCGCACAGACAGATCTGTGCAAGTGCTGTGAAGGGAACTTGTAGTAATATGTTGCCATGTAGATGGCTGGGAACTGGCTTGCGGAGCTCGGGTTTGGGCTTTGCCAACGTGCCTTCATCTCACCTGATGCAGGGCAGTCATCTGCTAGGTGGGTCACAGAGGGCAATGTGCAGCAGCTCACAGGCTCTGTCCTGCCCCTGCTGCCTCCTAGCAGGCAGAAACAGGGCCCTCATCGCCTTCCCACCTACCTGTATCCCCACCTGACCATACCCACTCTGTTTCCAGCCAAAGGCAGCATCCCCTGTGCCGCAGGAGGCCCGTCAGCTCCCCCCACCCTTCCCACCCAGCCCAGGGCCTGAGCCCCCGAGGTTGTGTTCTTCTTCCTGTGCATGTTTTCTCCTGCAGCAACAACCAGATCAGACCTAGTATAATTCTCCCATCTACTTGAATGTGTCTGCAGTTACGTTCACATCCACCTGGGATGTAATGGATCCAGTTTTAGGACTCCAGAAGCTAGGGGGTAGCTTCAGCTCCTCACCCTTGGTGTCTTCTTTGGTGAAGAAGCAGGACCTATAGCAGACATCTAGCTGAAGCTAAGCTGCTGCCACAGCTCCTGCTCATCGCTGTCTCCAGTACTGAGCTGTTGGGACCAGCTCAAAAAAACCCGAAGCAGTAGGCTGGGAGGGTGGCAGCACTGGTAGGAGAAGCAAGCTAAAGAGCTGATGCAGCTGCCAGCAGGTGCAGGTGTCTCTGCCAGTTCTTGTGCTAACACCCAGGCTTCAGTTTCTTGGCAATATGTCATTCATAGAAAAAAATCCTGCCTTCAGCTGCTAATCTCTTGATGAGGCTGAATTCAACATCAGCATCGTGGACCTTTGTCCTGCGGAAGGCTCCAGAGTAGCGGTTTTCTTCCCAGTAGTGATGCCAGTTCCCTTTGGTGTCTGCTCCAAAGCCAAACACGGAGACCTGCATACACATCAACAAGAATCATTGCTAAATGGGCACTTGATCAGCCCCAGAGCATGCAGACCAGTGTCTACCCTTTACCAAATCTTTGTGCAGCCTCTGGTCTACTGAGGCCAGAGGGGGTGAAGTTATCTCTTGGCACAAAGCACAAGAGCCTGGGACTGTGCCCCCACCTGTAATGGGATCGCTCATGTGCCTACCTAGTCATTAAGAAGCTGTGGGTTTGATGCAGAGTCCATAGGAAACAAGGTGAGTGAGGCAGGTAGGGGCAGCAGCTCCTCGGATCCTAGCCCTCCTGCAGGATCCCCCCCCCCCCACACACACACACACATATTCATGGAAACAGGACAAAGCTCAACTCACAGTGCGTAGTGGCGGCTAGCTCCTGCCACGGCCTGAGACATGGGGTAGAAAGCTCAGTACGTAGTGCCAGCAGGCTGTATGCTGCATCCAGGGGGTTTCTCCTTGCCCAGCATTGTTACCCCCAAACAGCAACATTCAGCTGTAGATAATGGAGCTACCAACAGGAGCAGGGCCATGGCCACAGGGGCTTCGTGTCACACAGCCAGTGCGAGGCCTTCTGCCTGCACAATCCTGCAGCAAGGCCGCAATAACCTTGGCACTGGGGCAGGCAGGAGGCTGACTGCCAGGGACGCACCACTACAGCAAAGGATTTGGCTGTGCCTTCACAGCAAGGCTGACTGCATCCTGGCCTACATGGCAAAAGCATCATCAGCCTCCAGTCGAGGGCCATGACCTGCACATTGCACTGGGAAGGCTGTGGCTGGATGCAGCATCCAGTTTGAGCACCCCCAGCATCTGAGAGCGGTCAACCAAACCAGAAGCTGCAGTGAACCTGGAGCCAGGCCCTTCTGACAGCTGCAAAATGACAAGAGACAGCAAAGGAAATGTGATTTTTTTTTTGGGGGGGGGGGGGAGGGAGGAGGGGCAAAAAGACAACCTCTTCCCCATGAGTAGTGCAGCCATCTTAGGTTGAAGGGCCGAAGAGCTGCAGGGTGAAAAGCCTGCAGGATTTTCAAAATTTGTCTGCACAAGACGCTGAGCATCCTATCTTGAAGTTAGCCCCAATGTGAGCAGAAAGCTGGAATGGGGACACCCCAAGGTCCCTTCTGCACTTTGTGCCACAGAGAGTGTGAGTCTGAGCCCATAGCACCTCACAGAGCCTGCAAGGCCACAGAGCTGCACGTGATGGTGACACAGGGCTGCTGCCAGGTGCTGGGGCTGAGCTGCTCTCACTGCGTTTTGGGGTTGTGCCTGGGCCTGCTGACCACACTTACCCGCTGGCAGGCATGCAGGGCGAAGAGCAGTGCAGTGAAGCCAGTGGAGGGGTATTTTCCATGGTGCTGAGTCCAGTTGTCATGGATGTACTTGAGAAAAGCAGGGCTCAGGATCAGCACCTGAGCAAGAGAGTAGAGCACAGCCCCAGCAGTCAGCTTGCTGCAGCACTACAAACAGTACAGCCAACCTCTGCCACCACCAGGGTGATGCCGGAGATGACATCACCTTTCCCAGCTGCTCTCTTCCACATCCTACTTGCTGCTGCCTGCCCGAAGGACCAGACCAGCCTCTGGCTGAAGGAGCTCTGCCTCCCCCTGCACGAGCCAAGAAGGGAAGGCAGCAGGCTCCTGCACTGCCTTGAAAACTCTTTTAGGTTGTGCCACATAGAGCCATGCTGGTTTGCCAGTGACCACCAGCCCCTTCTTCCCCATTGCCTTGACAGTCCTAGCACATGGGGCAGCTAGGTGCCCACCCTCTGCCCCAAACTCAGGTCCCCAGCAGGCAGGGATGCTCCCTGGAAGCTCACCCAGCTCTTACCTTGTTTCGGTCAGCTTTGATGAACTGTTTGACTTTCATGTATGTGCTGCAAAAGCAACAGGACATTGGTGAGCTGGAGGCCAACCTGTACCATCTCAGGAGGAAAGCAGTTTCCCTGGGGGCCTCTCCTTCAGAGGCACATGGTCTTTAGAGGACAACTGTGATGAACACCACCAAGGCACATGGCAAACCCACAGCCTGCCAGACCTGCCCAACAGTGTGTTCTTGACCTGGTCTGGCTCCCCAAAAGCTCCAGCACCATTTGAGGGAGGACATAGCCCTGCACTGTGCTCCCTCTACATCCTTTGCCAGCACACAGGAAGGCAGCTGTCCCAACAAGCCAGCTAGGAAGGCTCATGTCAAGGCCATGGCCACATGGCTGGGACAACCTCCATCCCAACCATGCTGCCACAGGACGCCTGAGCCCCGCAGGGAAGAGTTGGCACTGACTTCCCCAAAACACAACCTGGAGATGTCAGACCTGTCACCATGGGGCTCCGAGCCCCTCCTTCAGCCAGAAAAACAGCCTGTAGAGGGGCCAATGTCCCCAAGGTGAATGGGCTACCTCACATCACGCCCCAGTGTTTCTGGCAAAAGTGACATGCCCTCACCCAACCCCCAAAGACCCAGGCCATGTGCAATGGTGGGAGGCTACATACCGTGTGAGTTCTCCTGTGGAAAAGGCACTGGCCACCCACTTCAGGTCCAGTGGCTTAAAGGGGACAAGGATGAGGTGGACACCAGGCCAGAGGTTCACTGCGCTTTCTGGGTACATGAAGTGATGGGTTGTTCTCATGCCAACATCCACCTCGAAGCCTGCTATTTTTGCTCTGTTCATCCTAAGGGGCAAGAGGAGTCCCAAAACAAAGCTGCATGCACCATTTGGATCCCGAGATGCTGGGCTTACCAGGCAGGATTGCTGCTCTGTCCTGCCTAGCAAGAGAGGGAAGGAGGCCCGGGCCCACATGGGTCTGGTGCGTGCTCTGGGCTGTGTGCAAGGAGCAGGTCATGGCTTCATCTTGGCCATCAGGGGAGCAAGGAGGAGGGCAGGACCTGGGCGTGGGCCCTCCTACACACCCAGAGGGCTGCAGTCCCCCAGGGAGTGATATGCCAAGGCTCTCCTCACCCTTGTGGTGCCAGTATGGGGTGGGGGCTCCAGAGAGCAGGGGAAGCATCACCCAGCGGAGAGGCCCTGCACTTCTGCTTGAGGACACACGGACTTTTGTGGGGCTGGCCATGGACTGGGGCTGCCCATAGTCCACCAGGCTCCTGGAGAGGCTCAGGCAGGGCCTGAGGCTGGGCTGGCCCAAGCTCCCTTGTGTACACTCACCTCAGCACCCAGTCATGGGAGTCGATCTGTAGCCCGTGGCGGGATCCTCTCAGCCAGCCTGAATTTCCCACCACAGCGCAAGTCCTGCACTGGGATGCAGCCCATGTGCTACTGGTTGGAGATGGGAGAACGGCGAAGAGCTGCTGAATTGTCGCTTGGAGCTGGGCTCCGCTTCGGGAGCCCTGCAGCCTCTAGTGGGGCAAGGGCAGAGACAGGTTGGCATCAGCCCTGCAGGGCTCCTAGGGGAGAGCTCACAGAGCCCGATCCTTCCCAGAGGTGCCCAGCGAAAGCACAAGCAATGACAGACACAAGTCACACTGACAAAAAAATCCTCTTGGATATTAGGAAAAGAGTTTCATGGTGAGGGTACTACAGCCTGGGGGGGGGGGGAGGGAAGGGGACACAGAGATGCTCAAAACTTGTCCAGAGAAGGCCTTGAGTAAGGCCTCTGATCTAATGGCAAAGACAGCTCAGCTTTTGGGGGGGGGAGGGGCAGATGGCTGACAGAGTCAACAGAGGGACAGCCCAGTGGCTGCCCTTCTCTGTCCCTGTGCCTCTTTGGGCCACAGCTCTTCTGCCAGCTCTGGCTGTCACTGCCCCTCACCCTGGGAAGACAGGGAAGCCTCCGGACCCTGCCTGGGGTCTCTGTACCCCATCCTCCTCCACACACATGTGCTTCTGACTTTGCCTTGGCCCTGGGTCTACTCTGCTGCAAACAGATTTCAGGAGCCAGGGAAGAGGCCCAAGTGATAGACAATGCTCTCACTCACCAGCCACCACTGAATAACATCCGCCGAGAGGTCCTGGGCTTGCACTGTCAGCAGGAGCCCCACAGTTGCGTTGTAGCGGGCGTTAAACCAGGCTGAGCTGTTGACATTGCTGGTGCAGGGGACCGTGACCAGGGGCTCGAGACGGGCATCGAGGAGAGAGGGAGACCAGAAGAAGTGGACAGTGCTTGCCATGGGGGCTCGGAAATACTGCCACAGAAAGAGCACGAGGCCCAAGGCCACGAGCACTCGAGCACGACTGCGGCACAACATCCCTCGTGCCACCTGCAGAAAGACATTTCAAGGCACCGTGACTGTGGCAGTGCAGGCAGGAGCAGGCCCTCTTCCTCCCTCCCTGCCCAGCCTCTTGCGACCCAGCTGAGATGTGGGTCTGTGACAGACCCAAGCTCCCATCCCACCCTCCCATCCTCAAAAAATACTAATAAAATACAAAACAAACAAACAAATCCAGTGCCCACAGCTGCCCTGACTGGCAGGAAACTGAAATATCCCAGGAAGGTTTTCCATTTAAAACCATTCAATGGCTTTATTGTTCAGGTCATTAAAGCAGCAGGAAAACCAAACCAGATCCCTAGAGCCATTTTTTGAGGCTGGCTCTCACAGGGAATCCCTGGGAGCCCCTGCTCTATGTCTGACGCTGTCAGAGTTACTTAGGACAGGACATGTCCAGCTGGCAGCATTTGCTGTACAAGGAGCTGCTCTCTGACTGCAAAACCTTTAAAAGATCTGCACATCGAAAACCAAGAGGTGGCAATAGCTGTGGGTGTACGTGTGTGTGCACATGTGCATCAACTTTTCTTAAACACGTGCGCTTGAGAGTGAAGTAGCGCCCGTCCCTTCTTCCATCTGGCCCCAAACACACACACACACACGAAGCAAAAGTCGGAGGGACAAGGGTACTCTTGGCCTCGCAGTATTTATAAAGCACTCAGCCTGCCTTTCACAGGTGAGCCCTGAAACAGAAGCTGGCTCCAATGGGCCAAGGAGAGACCGAGCGATGCGGGGCCACCTCCGCCTTGGGTTCAGAAGCAGCTCACAGCTCGTTGCCGCAGCAGGCTTGGGCCGCAGCTCTGCATTTGCAAAGCTGAAGGACAGAAAATATATCCTGTCCTTCAGAGGAGCACTTGGTCTTTCCCACCCTGTTTCCTCCTTCCCTCCCAGGACCCATCTGAACTGGGGACAAAGCTGAACCCACCTCAGCCCGTGGGGCCAAGCAGAGCAGCTGCTGGGCCCCACAGATAAGTGTTAGGTTCATTTCTCTACCTTAAACATTTTCTGCACCTTCTGCAGCACTGACATATCTGCTCGCTGTGGTATGCAACCAGCTGGGCTCAAAACCTGCCCGGAAGATGCACACTCTAAAGCCAAAACCACCACTCCTTGGGGTCCAAGCAGAGACAGCACTGGAGCAAAGAGCAGAGGCTGCAAAAGGAGATGGGAGCAGCTTGAACAGTCCCAGCTGCGGGGGACAATTACAGCTCCCTTTCGCAAATCTGCCCTTTCAAAACTGCCTATGTCACTTCTTGTCGAAGGGGAAGGGGAAAAAAAAAAACACACCATCAGCACTCCAGAAATGCAATCGCAGGCAGGTCTGTGCTCACACGCAGGAAGAGCTTTGCTGGTGAGCCAGGAACAGGCTGGCTCTTACACCCTCCCCCCCCCCCCCAGGCAGGGGCACCAAGGTGGAAAGCAGGACCCAGAAGCTCCCTGACACTTTGATTCTTGCTCTGATTTAGTGTTTTACCCTTTACCAGCAACCACAAGTGTTTGCTGTACTGGAGGCAAAAAGCTCGAGTCCCCCGTGGCCGTCGGGCGAGGAGCCAGCGATCCCCCAAGGCGAGAGGAGAAGGCCGGTGCAGGCACTTGCGGAGCCTCAGAGGCTTTGAAACCTGCAGGCCGTGCAGAGGGGGAAGAGCCAGCTGGCGGCCGCACAGCCGGCGCCGTGAGCTCCATTAAGCCATGAACTGGGGGGGTGTGAGGGCAGTGCGGTGAATATTGCATGAAGCTTTTTCCAGTTGCCTGAAACCAGGGCGAGGTGGCTGTTCACTACAGGGCTTGGGAGGAGCGCGAGCCAGAGATAGGAAGCAAGCAAGCGGCCCACAGCCTGCCCCGTGGCCCTCACCTTCTCCAAGGAAGCACCGCCGAGCTGGGATGGGTGATGGAGACGCTGCCAGGCCGAGCGGGCAGGGCTTGGCGGCCTCCGTCCGCTGTCGCTGGACAAAAAGCGCAGCAGCCTCCGCAAGAAGAGGAAGTGCTGCCCTGAGACAAGGAGGAAATCTGCCTCCAGGCGAGCTGCGCTGTCAGCTCAGGGCTCCTTGCCCCTCCCCTGCCATTTCCCACCACCGCCAGCCTGGGCCCAGGGCCTGATCCGGCTCCCCCGCACAGTGGGACCCCTCAGCACCGAGGGGCATGGCAGGCTCTTCTTCATCAGGGCCAGATGCCTCTCCTCCTCCCCAGTGTCTGCAGGATCTGGAGTGGGGCTTGGGGGAGGTGCCATTCTGGGACCTCAGCAGGTGCTGACACCCAGTGCTGCTGGTGCCCAGCCAGCTGAGATATAGCCAAACACCAGACAAGCCCTGGACCTCACGTTCTGGGGTGCTAAGGTCTTTCTGGCCAATACCAATCTGTCCTGAAGAGACCCTGGACCATCTTTGTTGGCACCTTCTCCTTAGCTTGGTCTTGCTCTGACCCAAGACCTCAGCAGAGAGGAGCCCTATGGCGACACAGCCCTGGAAGACATTGTATCCTTTGTCCATGAAAATTGACCATGCTGTCACATCGGAGGTAAAGGCAGCCTAGGCCTGAAGCACTGCAATGAGACCCATGAGACAAGGTCAGCACTCCTGAGTCCAAAATGCATTAATTAAAGAGCCGGTGTTTATTAGTGATGGCCCAGGGAACTTCTCTAGCAGTCCTCTGAGTCTGCGTACTGATGGAGCTATTCCCTGAACTGCCACAGAGCAGATTTTCTAGAGCACTAACTATTGGTCTAACCTGGGCGGGAGGAATTGAGGACAGCACAAATGCTAAGTGGTGCTGACTCCACAGGACTCGCTCGCATTTGCAGACAGTGCAGCTCCTACCACACTCTGTCCTCAGCAGAAGCTGCTGCCCCCCCCCCCCCCCGCCCCCAGAGTAGTTCTCAGGGGTTTGGCCAGCAGGGCTGCACAGCAGTGGCACAGTTCTGCTCCGTTGTACCATCACTTCCATTAGTGCTGTTGGAGCTGAGAAATGCTGCAGGACACACAGCATGCATGCGGTGAGGCAGGAACCAGGGTTTGGGGGCAGGTTACAGAAGCCCCAGAGCAACAGCAGAGCCCCAAGGGCTGTGTCCAGCATGAGGATGCAGATGGGTTCAGGTGGTGGTGACAGCTGGGCTGAGACCCAGAACATGGCTGTGGAACACAGGGTTGCTTCATCCTCTCCTGAGTTTGCTAAGAGTCAGCCCCCATCACACACACATAGGCAAGTCCCCAAGGCTTTATAAGCACTGTTTAAATTGACATTATACAGAGCGTTGCGCCCCCATCAGCACTGCTGGCCGGGGGGGGGGGGGGGTTTCCTCCGTGACAGCCTGCTGCTGCTGCTGTGGGCAGGCCACCAGAAGAGAGCCAATGCCAGGAGCCCAGGCCTGGCAGGGGACCAGGCATCCTGGGGCCGCAGATGGAAGGAGGCAGGTTGGAGTGAGCCAGTGCTCCCAGCTTACTTGTCCCTGGGAGCCCTCTGCAGACGGGATGTGGGAGAGTTGCATGATCAGACCTTCCTTCCCGACTTGAAGCAGTTCCTATTCACTGAGCACATGAACAAATGAAGCTGGGAAGACTCCTCGCCTATGAGGCTGTCCTTCAATCCACCCTTTCTGTGGGGAGAAAGGAAAAAAAAAAAGAAAAAGAAAAAGAGCAGTGAACATGGCACAGAGTTTGAAAGGCATGTGAAACTGGCTCAAAACAGCTGCATCTGGTTGCTCAAATAGCCCTTCCTCAGGGTAGAAACATCCAGGCAAACACTTGACCTCACATGAGTCAGGTCCCCATCGAGGTGGGTCTGACAGCCCTGCGAAGGAAATCTTACAGATCCCCAGCTCTGCAGATGGTTACTCTGCCACAAGGGCCTGGCAAGGCAGCTCTGCATGTAACTTTTTGACACAGGGTAGGTTATTCTTGCCCTGTGGAGCCACAGAAAAATAAAGCAACTGCAGATCCCCTTGAGTGTCACAGCCAGTGAGTAGAAGTAAGCCAGAGCAGCTGGCAGCACTGAAAACGGATGCCCAGCAGGATGCTATGGCTGCCAGAAGAGAAGGAGGAATGAGCAGAAAGAAATTTCATGTAGGAAGAGAGAACAAATCTGTGTGTGCACACAGCTCTGAGACCACCCTTAGCAGGAGTCACCTGTACTTTAGAAAAGGCTGTACAAAAGCTGGGAAAGAGATAGAAAAAAAAATTGTGAAAACTGATGTTACAGAAGGAGACAAAAGAGACTTCTACTTAGTTTATGGAAGACAAACTCAAGGGAAGATCTGATCACGGTGTGTAAACACTGGCTAAGCTCAATTTCTGGTAGAAAGGGCTCTTCAATCTAGCAGCCAATACAGAAACAGATTTAATGGCTGGAAGGAGAAGTTCGACACATTTATGGTAGAAATTAAGCACAATTTTTGTATAAGGTTTATCAGCTACTGGTGACAGCATGTGGTGAAACCCCCAGATGTGCTTCTCTTTCTGAAGACCTTGTTCATCTCTGCACTTGGGCTCAGGATGGAGATTTCATTTCCACATAGGCTTTTGCCCAAGGCTCACGCTTGCCATTCAAAGACTGAGACTTGCCCAGGGAGTCAGAGGCAGATTCAGAGTAGTTTTTAACCGCTCTGAGAATTTTAAAAATATTTAAAGCAATTTTAAATTATTATTTCTAAAACTAATTACGTAAATCATAAAAAAAATCAGAAGAAAAACAATAAAAAACTAACATTTTGATTTACTGGGACAAACCAAGTCATCCAGGGCAGGAGTTAAAAAGGGTATAATTGCTGTTTGCAAGTATTTGAATGACCAGGAAAACACTAACTGCAGTTACTGATTGCTACTTAAATCTTCCAGGGAGGCAGGGGAAAGGTGCATTTACATCCATTTTTAACCCTCCTCTTTGGCCTGGGGAAACTGTGCTGCTGCCAGCGAAGGTCCTGGTCAGCAGGGTTGCACTAGCATTCCTGAGTGAAAACTCAGGTTTACAAGAGGTTTGAAACACCGTGAGGTCCTTCTGGTCTTTAGTTTTGCTAAACAGTGCTACAGACCGTATCTGTCACAGCCTGCAGGAGTCCTGTTTTGGGGATGCCAGCCCACCCAGTACTGAGGAAGACCTGGTGCCCAGCTGTTGATTGCAGCAAAAGATATGACCATTCTAAAGTCCTTAAGCTTCCTTGCTCCACTGCTGTTAATGTCAGGGCTGAGAACCTGTCCTCCTTTGACAGGTTCCAAAAATAGATGATAAGTGAGTGATCTCCAAAGCTCCTGAAGAGGGTGGGCAAGCAAGCTGCCATGGGCAAGGGGAATGGCCAGGTCACAAGTGGGAGGCAAACATAGTGGCATCTGTCCGGACTGCAGAGAAGGGAAATGGTGGGATGCAGTGTCCGCACAGGGAGCAGGTTGCTCAGGTACAACCAGTAGTTTGTTCCAAGGAAGGCAGAACATAACAATTTGTGCAACATGTATGAGAGAGGCAAGAGACGTACAGGGAGGGGAGACAATCAGATGCAAATCCCAGAGCCATTCAGCACATGCAGGTTCACTCACCCACCAGTTGCTGTCCTCCTTTTCAGACACCACAATGATCTCGCCTGTGCGGAAAGTCAGCTCATCTTCCCGGTCAGCGTTGCAATCATAGAGAGCTCGGACCCTGCGAAGAAGCAGTCTGTTCTGCAAGCAGGAGAGAGAACATTAAGTTCGACTTCTTCTGCCATCACCTATATCAGAAACAAACTAGAATAGTTTCAGTGTCTTGATCCCAAAGCCCCTGGCAAAGATGTGCGAATAGCAAGGCTGAGAGCCAGGGAGCTTTAGTGTATAAAGAGAGAGTAGAGGCAGCGGAGCATTTCCTAAGAATTTGAGAGAGATCAGGATCCAAATGAGATCTCCCTCCACTGGAGCATCCTTCCGGAGGCATCTGCCCCTCTCCCCCAGGACTGGAGTATTTGCAGTTGTGTTATCTGTGGCCTCGCTTCCCTCACAGTGGCTCTGTTTGAAGATAAGGGGTGCTGCTAAGAACAACCCCAAGACCAAGTAACCCAAACAAGCTCCCCCAAACAAGAGGGCTTTGCACCACAGTGTTTGCAAGGAGAAGGGTGTCACTCAAACTACAGAGAGGCAAAGCCAGTGTGGACACTGCACCTTACCCAAGCCCCAAAGCACACCTGATTTGCCAGCAACCTGAAATCATCTATGTCTTTTCTCCAAAGAGCCTGTGGGGATTTTGGCTAGTAGTAAATAACAGCAATCTCCATAGGTCCAGCATTCATTAGGAGGACCTAGCTGTTTCTGTGCATAGCATTTCCAGCACCTAGTAAAGACCTGTCAATGCTGGGGAGTCATTGGAGAAGTGGTGGGAAGAGAGTTTATTACTAGGTTAGACTCCAGTTCAGTTCAAAGACAAAGGTGATAAATCTGGGCATACATGGGAGCTGAACTGAGCCCTGGCCACTGACCACCTACCAGACTGCTCCGCCGAGGAAGAGGGGGTGGAGCATCCTCAGCATGGACAGAACATGGATCTGGCTCCTGGAGGGACTGCTGTGGGCCAGGTTGTCCCACTTTCCTAGGGTCAGACGCGCTGAGGGAGCCTGCTGTCTTCAGGGCACCTAGGACATAAGCAGGCTGGTCATCTCCTCCCACCTTTCATCACAGGATGGACAATAGCAACTGCCACTCTGGCACCACCATGCAGCACAGTCCTGCTCCATGGCACAGCATGGGCAACAAGCATCTCCATGAGACTGGGAGCTAGAAAGCAAGAACGGAGCAGAGGGATTGGGTTGGGGCAGAGAGGAGCAGCAGGGAAAGAGACTGTGATGAGGAAGCAGATGGAATAAGAGTGGAGGTTAGGGTAAGACAAGCATTAATAGGCAGGGCCACCTGGTCTGATACATAGGGCCTGAGGGGCCCCAGGCAGTGGACAAAAGGAAAGGTGGTGCAGCGTGTGTCCTTAACTTGCTGGGCTGCATCTGATAAAGTAGACAGGCCCACGGGCTGGCCTGAGCTAGTGCTAAGGGCAAAAATGCAGAGGAGCTTTAGCAAGAGTAGTGAAGTCAGAACGGCAGGCAGGGGTGGCTGTTCTGGCTCTCCAGGGAATTGCCATCCTGCTGGCTGGGTGTGCAGAGGGGCTGTTTCCAGCGCAGTGTAAGAAAGTAGCTGTGCTGGGATCTGGCTACACAGCTCCAAGGTGCCCTGAGAACTGCCAGCACCAGGGGAAGGGGGTGGTTGTTGTGGGACGAGTGCTTGGCACTCTCTGCCCCTCAGCACTCCCCATGAGGCTGAGCTCTGCTGGGAAGAGCTTGCATTTTGAGAGCCACTGTCTCAGTCCCCAGCCTGCCACCCTGCTTGGTGTGCAGAGAGGGAGTATCTGTCTGCCATGGGCACCTATTAAAACAAATCCACCAGGACAAGGTTGTTTACTTCTCCAAACTGAGCATCTCCAACAGCGCTGTGACCTGTAGAAGAGCCCTGCTCTCATCTAACCTCCACAGGCAAGAAAAATCCAGCCTCTAAACAGGAACAAACCACTGAAGAGATCTTATACTGCCAGAGCCCTCTGGAAGCAGCCAACTGGTCCTTTGGTCCAGAGCAAAATGCCCAGTGTAGCATTCTTCCACCAGCCCAGCCTAACACATAGCTTGCACTGAAGTACAGGGTAGCTCTGGGTTTGGCTTCTAGCCCTTCTCCCCCACAGCTGAGCTGGGAGTCAGCTGAGCCAGGGTACCAGTCTGTCCTTGGCCTGTACCTCCATCCTCAGGGCGCTTCAACAGTCAGCTAGACAAAGCCACAACTAATCTGACCTAGTGGGGGTCATTGCCCCATTCTGAGCAGGTAATGGAATGGAGACCTCCAGAGGGTTCTTCCCACCAGCAAGGCCAATCCCCAAGGCACAGCATGGCTCCTTGCTCTTCCTGAGCCAGTTCTTTCATTACCTGAAATCGGGTTAACTTGGCTGGGCTGTTCAGGGCTAAGCGGTACCCAAGGCACTGGTTCAGAGGATGTACGCTTGTGCTTGGTGCTCAGAGGCAGGGTTGGGATCTTTCCAGTTTTTGTGTCCTCAGCAAAGACAGATGTGCTGGTAAGAAGAGGTGGATGGGCCTCCTGGGGAGCTAAATACAGAGCCAGAACAAATCGTGTGTCAAAAGCAAGCTGACATTGATGAAGACTTCTGGGAGCAAAGCTCCAGGGAGAAATCTGCAGACCCATTGACAGTGATATTTATTTCTCCGCTTGCAGGTCTGACTTGAGAAATGTATCAAGTTGGAAACACAACTGGAGCAGATGGACAGGAAGTCAGGTAGCACTTGACAAGTCTCTTGGAAAGTGAGATGCCTGGGCTTACCAAAGAAAGGCTGGGCATGGACAGCAGGAGTGAATCTTCCTAAGGACTAGAACTGCAGTGTTGCTGCTTCCACTAGTAGCTTTGTGTTTCTAATTTCATCTCTGAACATCTGCCCTCCAGCTTTTCCCAGTAACAGCAAAGTTCAGGAGGATATGGTGTGCATTGTAAGAGCACCAGAGGGTGAACATGCTCCACACTGGTTTGCAAAGACCCACGTGGGGATCGGTGCTGGGAAAGACCAACCAACACCAACTAGACTTCTGTTGCACAGGACAACCCCTCACACACCATCAGGGTCCAGATGCAGCCAAAATGATCCTCATCTGATGGAGTCATGCTGCATGGGCTCCAGGTCCTGACCCTGCCAGCCCATGCAAGATTCTCATGTCATGCTCTTACCTGGGCTTGCCCACTGGGGTGGGAAAGGAGGCGGGTAGGAGGGGGCTGGTGGTATGTCCAGGCTGCGGAGGTGGGTGGGTGACGTATAGATGTCTGGCCACTTCCCCTGAGGTATTGCCCCTGCTGCCTGTTGCTTGGAGGCAGAAGCAGGTGGATGGTAGCAGCTCTGAGGGCGCACAGCACGTTCTTTCTTCAAATAACCCAGCTGGGAAACAGATACTAGCATGTTACATGGAGCATACAGAAGGAGAGAAAAGCTAGGGCAATGAGCAAGTACAGGAGACTTTGATCACTCCAGAGTGACAAGAATAGGAGGCAGCAGTGGTACACATGGCCCTTAGCCCCCCTTCAATGCCACAGGCCATACTTGCTGCATGGTGCAGGCAAGGAGACAGAATGCAATGGCAGTGTGGTGCTGCCATCACAGGACAGCGGGGACCACCAGTGCAGGCTGTTTAAGCTGCCTGGGATTGTGGATAGACCTGGCTCCTCATCACCTTGAACTACACCCAACACCACAAGGCCTTGGCCCCAGACACGGCCCTCAGAAGATACCCCAGGACAGATTCGAACAGCCCCCACAACAAGGAGGCACGGGACAGACAAGGGTTTGGGTGGCACAGCCAAATTCTCACTTCTCTCCAAGACAGGAATACGTTCACTTGAGAAAAAATAGAAAAGAAAAGGGTAAAGAAAAAAAGCAAGACTCAAGTTTTCCTCATTTACAGGGAAACACTAAGTCAACAGTTTCACAAGGGACAACATTACCAGGGAAGACAACAAGAGTCTATCTGAGGTGAGCAGCCACAAGTGGAGAGTGTCTCAGTGTCAGGCAAAAGACACATCCTTCAAGGCCCACACCAGGCTGTACATGCCTTGAGTGACCACACAGAGGCACCTCACCTTCTCATCCAGGTCTTCATCACTCTCATACATGTCATCTTGGCCCAGCCACCACTCGTACTCCACATGGACATGCTGGTTGAACTGATTGTTTTGGGCCTGCAGCAGCTGGGACACAGAGGATCTCCCTGAGGACCCAGCCCTTTCCTACTCCCAGCTGGCACCCAAGGTCACAACTTGCCCCAGCCCCAACTATTCAGTTGTCAGAGAAACATCTGCAAGCTGTGAACAATATTTCCTGCCTGGCAAGCTGGGAGTGCAAGAGTTTTGCAAAGCTTTCCAAACACACTGTTTGAGATGTGTCAGAAACAAGACTTGCAGAGCCAGCAGGTCTGTTTTCTTGAACTACACAAGTAGATGCTTGCTCTCACCCCTGACAGCCCAGCATAACCTCTGGACAGTTCTGGTCTGGCTTATCCCAAACTGTCCTGCCCTGAGGGATCCCACAGCTGCTGGGCCATTTCCTCCCTAATCAACCCCCTGACTCTTCCTCCACATCCCACACGAACACCAGAGGTACCAAGGGACAGATTCACTTCTCTGTGCAGTCTCCAAGTCCTGCCAAGCAGGGCCACAGGACTGCAGCAGGCCAAGGCAGTGCTGCCTGTGTAGTGGGAAGCTGTACATTTCCCCTTTCTCAGTGCCCTCCCTCACAGCGAGGAGCTGTACAGTCCCCCCACCCCAACTCAGCTCTCTCCCTCACAGCCCAATGCAGCCCTGCACTGGCATTGACCTGACACATCCACGTCAGTGCCCTTCCAGGGCTTCACTCTGTGCTGCTGGGACATCATGAAAGCAGAGAGAGTGAGACATGATTTCTTACCAGTTCTTCACACAGGGGATGTCTCACCCTCCTGGCAACATCCAGGGCTGTCTCACCTGCTTCATTAGCTGTGGAGAAAAATGGTAGTCGCTATGAGTCCTCTCTGTGCTTTACTAAGTAGAGAGTATTGCTGTTTGCAGGGATCCTATGCAAAACCTGCCTATATGTCTCTAGAGGTTGCAGAGAATTGCAGCAAAAATGTTAAGGTTAATGTGAAAGGAGGAGTGGAACTGTCTGGGGCAGGAGGATGAAAAGGAAGAATGGGTAGAAGAAGGGCTGTGAGAGAGGCACATTTTGATGGCACCAAGGTTAACAGGTCATTCACGTCCTAACGTACCTACATGCAGCTTCTCAGGACTCACAGCTTTGGGCAAACAGGAACCAGCCTAAAAGAAGAGATTGCCTAAAAGAGAACAGGAGCAGTAAGACACCCATGTAAGGAGGGAAAGGACAGCTAGTAAATCCCGGTGGCTTGCAGAGACGGGACAGGATAGAGAGACAAAGAATCGCAGCCACTGCCAGAGCCTAAAGGACACAAAAGCTGATTCAGAGGCAACCTTACCCTCCTATGAGATCTGCTACGATGTTGCTATAATTTTGCAACCTTGTTTCCTACCAAGTCCTCTCTATGAACCTGAGCAGGCACCAGGCAGGATGGGGAGAGGGGACAGCTCAGGGGACTCTGCAGAAGGCAGAGGGCATGTGGCTAGAGGACGTGTTTCTGCCTCCAGGAAATGGGCATCCAGGAGTCTTCAGGGTATCTCAAACTAGTGAAGGGTCTGCACTGAAGACTGATGGTTTCTGTACACACTGGAAGGCAGATGTACTGGGGGGGAGGGGGAATCAGCATAGATGGGGCAGGTGCCACTGCACCTGGTGTGCCTTGGGTCATGGTAAGTCAGCCTGCTGAATCACTGTGAAACAGCAGGAGGTGCATGCAGGTCCCTGTTGACACTGAACTATCTGCGGTGTAAAACCAGGGAGAAGGAACAAGGGGCATCTGAGGAGTGACTCAGTCTACCTACAAATTCAGCTGATACCTAATGACGATGAGATTTGCAATCTCTCATTTCAACAAGGGTCCCAGTTGTAAAGCTCAATTCTAAGTTTTGAAGAGGAGATGGGGATTCATGTGCAGTATAAATGACCAGATCCATCATCTAGGTTCCTGAGCACCACTATATGCTCAGTTTCTGAACTGGCATTTTGACAAACTTCCTATCCATTCCCCAGCATTTCACTTTTGTCTTTGAAAATGAAAGCCAGGCCTCTATCACAATTTCTGCTGTGCATGTGCTGAGCATGGAAGAGCAGCTCAGATCACTTTTCACTTGCTCAGTTAGCTCTGTGAGTGCACCCCAGCATAAACCCCGCTCAGGGGAGTCAATCTGCAGAGAGCAAGGAAACAAACTTGAAGCTGCAAGCCACAGGCAGGCCTTCGGCTTTCCACTTGAGAAAGGGAGAAGTGAACTGGGGCAGAGGAAAGAGTTCCTTGAAGACAAGAGGTCCATAGGGTGCCACTTGTCCCTCTCTAAGGAGCAGAAAGGATGCAGCCTCCGCTCTGAGCTGGAGAATGAAGCCTGAAATTCGAAGATTGCCAAGAGCAGGAACCTTGGTCAGCCCAGCTCAGGGAGGGTAGCATGCATCCTAAAGGGCAGGGCTGACTCACTTATGGGTGCCCCTGAATGTGGAGAACCAAGAGCAACATCAGAGAGAAGAGCATGACACCTGATTGGAGATGATGAGGAGAGGTCTCATCAGTCTCATCACTCTCAAGGGAAAAAGGTTGCAACTCATCTCAGTAGCAAACAAGCGTTGTTGAGTAGTTTAACAAGGCTCAGGGTGGTGTTTCCAAAAGGGGTTGAGAAGGCACCACCCGCATGCACAAGATAGGGATTCCCCCAACCACTTACTGATGGCAATGTTGGCTTTGGCCTTCAGCAGTAACTTGACACACTCAGGTTTGTTGTGAGAGCAGCAGTAGTGAAGCGGCGTGTTCCCCTTTGCAGTCTGTTTTCCCAGGCTTCCGCTGCAGTAGAGGATGAACAGTTTCAGTGTGTCTAGGAAGAGCAGCTTGCCCCAGCCAAATGGTGTTTGCACATGTGTGTTTCTTCCCACCTCATCTGAAGAAGGCTGGAAGACCACCACCACTGCTACACCTCAACAAAGACCCAGAGGAGATGAGGGAACCAAATGACCCTTTGATCTAGGGATAGTCATCTCAAGACCAGCCCAATGCACGTTTGTTGGGATGCCTGCCCCAGTGCTTTTTCTCTGGGAGCACATAGAAGAAATCTCCAGAACTATCAGTCTTGCACCTTTCACTAGCACTGACATCATGACTTACCTGTTCTGCACAAGAAAATCAACAATATGCAAAGAGGTTCGATCAGACAACAGCACTGCCAGGTGGAGAATGGTCTCCCCAGGTTCCTGTAAACAAGAAAAATACAGCAAGCAACAGGATGAGACTGAGGCTGTCAGCATCTTGTCTGAAAACAGAGCTCTGTCCTTCCTGTGCTTGAGGAACTGTGTGATCCCAGGAGGAGCAGCTACAATACTAGAAGAGTTCCAAGGACTGCTTAGGGCCAGCATCCAACCTACCAAACACTCTGCAAACATGAGAGACACTGACTGCTGATTTCCCCTACAAACTTCTCATGAACAATTAGTCAAAGGCTTTTGGAAAGTCCACAAGCATGCGCAGTTCAATACTAAGATATTACAGGCAGGAGTAGGAGCTGATTGCTTATGAAACAAAAAGTTAAATCAGCTAGTTCCCCCATCTTTTGCATTTAACATCCCTAACAGCCTCCAAGGGATGAACAGAAACAAGTGTGACAGTGTCTTTTCAGAGCCACATCCAGCAAAGTTGTCTAGAACTCCAGAGCTGTCTTAACATGAGGTAGATCCATGGAGCCACATTTCTCTAGGAAATTTTTTCTAATCACACTCTCTTCATCCTCCCTTATGTTCTTTTTAAACAACTGACAACTTTTTATTATGGGCTGAGCCACTTATTTTCTTAACATCTCCCCTTTTGCTGGCACCTTTCATTTTCATTTCTCATTCCCTTTTCACATTTAGAAACTGAGGCAACCAGGTGTGATTTTTCCCATGTCAGCAGCAGAACTTGGCTGAGTTCATGATTTCACTGGCTGCCGCTGGGTGCCCCAAGAAGTGCAACAGCTGCTGTCTGCACATTTGCTTCTCGCTTGCCAGTTTGTCCTAGGACCTCCAATTCTAAAAGTGCTTCTTGCTCATTCCACCATTTTGCTCCTTCATTTTTCTCTGGGCAACATCCACAAGCTTCCTTTCTGAGAAAGGGGATAGAAGAGCAGCATTCCCATACAGGCAGAGAGCAAACACCTCCAGAGTCAGGGCTGCACTTACAGCAAGGATTTACACTTTGGCTTCAGACAAAAAAAGTTATTCTGAATTTTCAACTTACAATGTCCAAGTAAGACTTGGACATATTGAGGGTCTGAAATCCAATTCAGATGTTTACAGGTAAACAGCTTCCATTGCAGACAGGTTGGAGAGAACAGAGCAAAGCTTTTTCTCATATGGATCCATAGGACTGCCTGGTGTCTGCAAGGGGGACAGCAGGCTCTGAGGGAGAGGGAGGCTAGGGAGGCAGGCTCAGGAAGGGCAGGATCCCTGTCACATTCATCTTTGCTTTAAACAAGCAAAGGGTTGTTTTAATTTTGCTTGGATGGTTTAGTAGTCAATAGAATTACTGTCCAGCTGCTGCACGCTGCCATCCCTCACAGCAGCAGCTGTGCCACAGTGTGTGTCCAGCTCCCCAGAAGAAAAGTCTAATTGCCTGCTTCCTTACTTCGCAGGAAGCAAGATGTGACTGAAGGTGAAGAATCTGCCAGTTCCCCAAAACACCCTTTTTCAGGTGGTACCTGCCAGCAAGAGCTGGGAATAGAAGGGGAGAGGTGCTGGGTGCTCTGACGGTGGAGCCTGGGAATTCAGCCTCCCCTGACTCCAGGCAGAGGCTCTCCTCCAGGGGAGCAGGACTGCTTTTCTGCTCCCTGTGAGCAGCTCCTTTTTGGATGCCTCCAGTCTCCTGTGTTACCCCCATTTGGTGATGGCACCTGGACTGCTCCTGTGCCCTCTGTTGCAGTAGAGAGGGGCAGCTGTACCTGCAGAGGTGCCAGCACAGGCTTACTCAAATCCACATTCTCAGCATAAGCTTGGAGCAAAGAAAATATGTCCTTGTACATGACAGCTTCTGGGAGGCCTGGATGGTGAACAGCAGGACTTCTCTTGGCATATTTCTTTTCAACATATTTGGAAATGATGAAATTTTTCCGAAAGGCCCTGGCAAAGACCAACAGAACAAGAGTTAGGACTCACAGAGACTGAGCAAGCGTCTAGTGGCATAGTGACTCCCCCTCCGCTTCTACTGCCCCAGCTACTTTCCCCCTCTCTCCTTTAGACCTGCCAGGCAGTTTCATACCTTTCCTGTCTCTGCTCCATCCCCTAGACTCTTCTATAGCATCAGTCATAGATCTTACAAAACACTGTGGTTTTCTTGAAGCTGCTTCTGCTGGAGTTATATAAATGAAACCTTGACTTGCATACATTAAGCGTGCGTATCTGCAGTGCTGGGACAGGGGGACTTTTGCACCCACTTTCCCCTTCCCATTGTGGGAAGGAGGAACCACCTCCCTGTGCTTACTTTGAATGGGGCTTGGGCTCCCACCACTTTCATCCGATATCCCAAGCTCTTTTTGCTTGGGGGGACAGGGAACAGTTGATGCCTCTCCCCCTCTCTTGGCCTCTCATGACTTTTCAGACCTCCTACCAACACCTTTTCCAGGCTGAAGAGCCCTGAGCCCAGCCCCCTGGGGTGTGGGAGCCATTTCACACCTTGAGCTCTGCTTGTTACTCCTCCTTGTGTCTCTCTCTGCCTACCATGGCTCTCTGCCTTGTGGGCAGACCCAGGGGGTGGATGCCCTGGGGATTTATGCACTGACGTAGTGATGTTTTCTGCTCTCTTCTCACTTCCTTTCCTCCCCAGTCCTGACCCGTCCTCTGCCTTTTCATCCTTTTTCTCTGCTCTCATAGTTAGTAAGTTGGGCCCAGCTGTCTGCACAGTGAGAATTAGGGGGAGGAATGGAAATAAAGAGGAGTGAAAGGCATCACATGGCACAGAGTAAACAAGAACGATCAAGGAAAGGAAACAGCTTCCAGACAAGGAATGACTTAGTAAGCTGGAATTCTCCAGTTGGAGAAGAGGAGAATCCAAGAAAAGCAGAAGCTGTGACCTGTTGGAGGATCTGTGGGGCAGATGCTCAGGGTGTAAAGGAGCACTGCAAGTAGAAAAGGCTGCCACAGAAGAACTGAATTATTCATTTCATCCACTTTCAGTTCTGCACATTCAGCATCCAAGCCTCTTCCTTATTCATCTATTTACTACAGTGTGGGTCCCATCCATCCAAATGCTGTCCTACTCAGGACTTAAATGCCTATTACGGAGCCTAAGTCCCCATCAGTGCCTGCTGTGCCTGCTTTACAGCCTCCTGAAAGTCTCCTCAGCACCTGACAATAAGCTCCTCATCTATCTGCTTTCCCAAGAGCTCTGCTGCATCCCAGCTTTGTAGTGCTAAGCTCTGGAGAAGCCCAGAGTTATTCTTGGCACCAACTATGCTGTCCAGGCTCTCACCCATCCTCTGCAGAGTGTAGAAACTGGAGTGCTTTCTTGGATGAAGAGGACTTTATGGCCTGCATCCATAGTTAAGGTAGTAAGTGGTACACACATTCCCCACACACTCAGTGAAAGAAGCTGACACCTAACAGACTGGAAGTCTTCACAGACTTCTGTCTCTGTGTACTTATATCACAAGGAACTTGGCCACACATGTTATGATGACCACAAGCCTCTTATTTTCTCTTCCCTTTTGCTAGATGCCTATGCTAAACCTGCTGAACTTGAACACTGTGAACTGCTCTGCACCACACAATTCATTCTCCTCCATCCCACTGCATCACTCTGTCCTTCCCTTCCTGGCTACTGTGTACAGCCTGCATCCCCCTGCTTGGCAGCTCCATTTCTTTTTTGCTTCTCTTCATACCTTTTCCTTTCTAGTGCTGTTTCTTTGATCTCTGTCCTGACCTTGAAGCCATCCCTTGCACCATCCTGCTGGGTCTTCCTTGCCCCTCCACTCTCCTTTATCAGACCTTTCCTGCTGGGCTTGATGAAATTGCTTCTAAATAGAAGCTACCATGTGGGCAGGGAGATTAGGCAGTATCCATGTGCCTGGTTATCATGGGGAACTAATAGACCCATGGAGCACGTGCACACAGTCAAGGGCCCCATACATAACCTCCCACAAATAACAGCTCTTACAGTGCAACTTACATATCGCTGTGCTCTGTAGGTTTTGTTGAAGAGCTCGGGATATTCGCTTCCATGATGATATTGAAGCCAGAGTTGCCAATATTTCTTGCCAGCTGCAAAACAACCAAACTAGAGGTGGCACAGAGCATGCAGCACTACATACTGGGCAGCAGGAGAGGGAGCTCAAGGGAGCTGCCAACTGCAGCAGTGTAACCCCAAAGCTAACTCCTGGGCTTATATCCAGGCAAGGAATACCACTGCCAAACACACTCATTCCTTGACCTGACAACCACCAGCTGCCAGCAGCTCCCCAGCCAGCCCTCATCACAGACCTACCTGCATCCATATCGTTCATGAGCACCCAGACCATCACAGCCCTTTGCAAATCCTCCCTCCCCTTGCCCTTGCCATGCACCGCTCTACTCCATTCTGGGCTTGGACTTGCCCTGCAGCTCCCCTGCCTGAGATGCCACAGCTGGAGTATCTGAGTGTGAGAGATGGATGACCCAAGAAAGACAAAATGGCCTCCTCCTCTTCTCTTTGAAGATGACACTTCCTGACACAATAACAACTAAACCCTGAGAATTACAGTTGTGGATGAGCCTGTTTCACAAGGGGAAAATGCAGTGAATTTACTTCCGCTTGGATTCAGGAGGGTGGAAGGGAGAGGGACAGAGCACACTTCTGACAGCATCCTACCAGCATTTCAGAGGTTGCTAGCTTGTCCAGAGACAGTGACTGGATACGGGAAAGATGCACACCCATCTCTCTGTGAATCCCAGAGCACTCGATGCAGATCAGGATGCCCAAGTTAATGGAGAGCCAAGTGGGATCTGTAGAGATAACACTGCTGGTCTAGTGTGCATCTCCTGCCTCTTCCACCCCCTAGCCCTTCCTGCAGCCTCAGGGCACTGGGGCACAAGGTACACTTGCACAGCGGGACTGCTTTTGGTAATAACTGGCAACAAAGAGCTGTGGGAGCATGATGGTGAGGGAGAAGGTCCCAGACCTGTGGGTCTCCATGGGGTGGGCTGTGACAGAGCTGGATGCTGCAGAAAGCTCTGCCTGTCCCCAGGGAGAGGAAACATAGGTAGCCTGTGCAACAGCCACCACAGTCCTGGGCTGACTCTCACCTGGCGCTGAGCAGTCACAGCACTCTCTGTTCCCAGGCATGCATTTAACCTCCTCAATGATGGCCCGGGTCAGCTCCTCCATGCTGCTCTCCCCACCACCTTGTGCCTTGCTGAAGGCCACGTTCAGTGCCTCCTCCTTGCTGTTGCTGAGGACGGACACCCAGCTGCATGGGCAGAAAGCTGCTTTTAGGAGTGCAGCCCCACACTGACATGCTCAGGCTGCAGAGAGCTAAGCAAGGAGGGCAGCAGGGCTTGTCCTGCTGTTGCACAGCCAGGGCAGGCACTGCAAGGAAAGGTGTAAGCCCACAGAGCCCAGAACCACTGAACACAAAGCTTCTGAAGGTGAACCCAGCAGCAAATCAGGTGCCAAAGGCCTCAGTTGGGCCCTGTGCCCTGCTTGCCTGCTGGCCAACCCCTCAGAGTGACTGGGACACAGTGAGGATGGGAAGGGCATTGAACAAGGGGCAGTGGGGTGCTGCCTCATTAGCCAAAAAAGCTGACTCCTCATCAGCAGCCAGAGGAGCACTTTTTGTCCCCAGTGAGCATTCTTTGCCTGCAGTACTTACGCAACACATTCCTGTTCATCCTCTGCCAGGAAGTGGTACGTGCGGTTATCTGAAACACACACAGCCGTTTTCCTGTAGGTCTTGAAGAGCCCAGCTCCAAAAGAGCTTGACTTTAGTGACAGCAGGACAGGGCTGCCTGGAAAGACTGCAGGGAGCTAGCCATCTCGCACTTCCATCTCACACAGCAGGCATACAGCAAAACAAGCCTGAGCTGGGCTCAGCAAGCCCAGGCACACGGGACAGAAAATTCCAGCTCAGGCACTTAATAGATGCATAGGAGGTGGCCTATGACTGTACTGGTCCCAGTCCCTCTATGGTGCACCCCAGGCAAAGCAACTTACTGCTGTATCAGGAAAGAGGGACACTCATGTTAGCTCCTGGGCAGCAGCTTAGCTATGTTTGCATGGTCCACATATACCCCCCTACAACGCTGTGCTGCCCTGTGGCAGTGCTGTCCATCTCACACCTGGCATGTGCACTGTTGCTCCTGAGCAGAGCTGCCTCTCAATACTATTTCCCAGGGGAAACCTCCCAGCTGGCTCAGAGCTGCAGAGCTTCACCTCAGCCTACACTGACTCTCTGAACACAAATTGCTGCCACTTCTCTGGACTTTTCCCAGAGGAATCGCAGAACAGGCATCAGGACTCACGTGAAACCAGATCAAAGCATTTCCTGTCATCCACATTCGGCTTCACCTGGCATGTCAGTAAATTCAGCTTGGCTGGTGGGCGGTTGAACTACGAGAGGAAGGAAGAAGACTCAGTGCTCCCCACATCACAGGGCTGCAGCGTGGTGGTAACTATCAGCACCTGGCTCTGCAGTGGCTCAGATCACTGCACAAGCAGAAGAGCAGTGAATCTCTCTTGTGCCCAGCACTTCATCCTTGGCTCTGCTCTCAAGAGCAATACAAGAAATAATAGCAACACTGACCTTTTCTTACTGGACTGGCACCCCATGCTTGGAGCACCTGGTCCCCAGGCTCACACTCCTCCATACACAGAGGCAGGAAAGGTCCTCCTCTGTTTGTCTAAAGCTCTCTCAGGTCCTAGGGACTTAGATCTTGGTGGAAAGACCCCCCACAGATGCTACTTTGGGGCAGCCCAGCATGGCAAGCACCGAGCATAAGAGCTCTGCCAGGCTCCCAGGAAGCCACTAACATGCTGTGAGGCTGTTGCGGTGGTGGGTAGCAGTTCCAAGGCAGCAACAGCATAGGATTCCTACCGTGCTGTGGGAGATGGTCAGGTAGCCATTGCTGATGGAGCATTTTCTCTTCTGCCAGACTTTTCTCAACCTGGAAATGAGCAGAGGATGGATTGAGAGGACCCACACAGAGTCCCACTGCACAGAGGAGCGAACTATGCTGTATAGCCCTGTGTCGCGTCAGTGAGCGTAAGAGCCATGCAAGGGACAGCAGGGGCCACAGATCCTCGTTAGACATGCTGGCTTGGCTGCCACAGATGGGGGTCTGTCGCTCTTGGTCTCCTCTGAGCTGAGGAGATCCTGGCATATGGCAAAGGGCATAAGGAGAGGCTTGTACAGATGGGCAGCACAGCTGCTGCAGAGGTGATAGGAGCACACAGAATCCCTCAGAGGAGCAGGCCCTGCTAGCCGAGCATACAGATCACCCTGGCCCTGCCAGGAGTCCTCAGCAAACACCCACAACCATTACATCCAAATTGCTACATGCTGGGCTGCCCAGGCTGGCTTTTCTGGGACTGTCACTCTGGGCAGACCAAAATACAGGGAAGAGTTTGAGAAGATACTTCTGAAAAGGGAAGGACACTAAACTTTCACATGAGGTGAACATGACTCATAAGGCCAGTTCATTATTTTTTGTCCAGTTTCAAGTCTTTCTAGGGCTCTTCCATGTGTGCATATCTCCCAGTGCAGGACCCTGCAATTCCCTGCCACCATGTTCCCACTCACTGGGAGAACATCATCTCTCCAAAGGCAGCAGAACAGTGTCCGGCAGCTCACAACATAGCTCTTGGGGAATGAGCACAGGACAGGCAGTGCTGTGCTGGTCCAAAGGAGCATGACAGGAAACCAGCCTCTTTGCTGGCTGTCTCTGCCCTCTGACCCATGATGCAATCTCCAAGGAAACACTGACCCACGCTCTGTCTAATCCACCCCACATTTCCACTCCTCCCCCTAATTCTCAGTGTGCAGACAGCTGGGCCCAACTTATTAACTATGAGCAGAGAAAAAGGATGGAAAGGCAGAGGACGGGTCAGGACTGGGGAGGAAAGGAAGTGAGAAGAGAGCAGAAAACATCACTACGTCAGTGCATAAATCCCCAGGGCATCCACCCCCTGGGTCTGCCCACAAGGCAGAGAGCCATGGTAGGCAGAGAGAGACACAAGGAGGAGTAACAAGCAGAGCTCAAGGTGTGAAATGGCTCCCACACCCCAGGGGGCTGGGCTCAGGGCTCTTCAGCCTGGAAAAGGTGATGGTAGGAGGTCTGAAAAGTCATGAGAGGCCAAGAGAGGGGGAGAGGCATCAACTGTTCCCTGCCCCCCCCAAGCAAAAAGAGCTTGGGATATTGGATGAAAGTGGTGGGAGCCCAAGCCCCACTCAAAGTAAGCACAGGGAGGTGGTTCCTCCTTCCCACAATGGGGAGGTGCATGCAGAAGCCTGGCCAAGTTTCCGGCTCAGCTGTTCTACCTGCTCAGAAGAGCACTGAAAGGGACACACAGGATCCTAACTTACCCATCACTTTTCTTAAAGAGGGTCCCTGATTTCTCTGTGCCGTACTGCTTGTTCCCTTGCAGCTGGTACATGTTGTACCCTGCCTGCTTGCTCCCAGAATCCTGGCAGAAGAAGAGAAAAAGCAGCAATCCCCATCCCATCCCCACAACTGCCCCTGGAGAGAGAGGCAAAGACAGGAGCAGGGCAGCCACCACTGTGCTGGGGTCAGGAGATGGTACCTCTGTCCCCTCTATTGCCTCCTTGCCTTACACCATCCCCTCTCAGGGGATCACTCCACTGGTGCCTTGGCAGCCTGGGTGTCACCCAGGGATGAGGCAACCAGGGCTGCAACATGTCTGGGATATGCTGCCAGGGTGATGCAAGGAGGCAGTTGCTCTGATAAAGCTGCTTTGAGACAGAGATTGCCTAGAGCAAGGAGGAGGCAGTAACCAGATAATACTCAGCTATAGGTGCCCCAGGAGCATGCTAATTTGATGGCTGCACCTGCCCCACCACTTCCAATCAAGAGCATGTCCTTGTGGGACTGCTGGGGACTCCGTGCTCCCCGCTGACAGCTGACTAGAAATCCCACAGCTTCCTACATCAAAGGGCAGCACAGGGACTAGATAAGCAACCACTGCATCCTGCCCTCAAGGGCACCGCAGTGCAACTGTCTCAAGTCCCCTTGGAAGAAGGATCAGACCTTACCTCTTTCTGCTCCAGCTGCAATGCTGTTTTCAGCTGATCCCGAAGGGAGCACAGTTGCTTCTTCTCCTCATCCTGCCCAATCTTCATCTGAAAGGCAAGAGAGCACAGTGAGCGCCTTGCATGAGAGGAGGAGGCCTCCGCCTCAGCTGCCACATCCCACTCATTCTCTTGGGAGATGCAGAGGTGCCTTCGTGCAACCTTCTGCCCTCAATGCCTTCCTGTTTCTGTGGGATGCACCAAAGCCTGTTCCATGGTATGTGGCATGTGCAGAAGCATTTCAATAGAAACAACTACAAAGGGAGGGAAGCAGGCATGTCCCCAGGGCCTGAAGCAATCTTTTGCAACACTGAACCACGGGGAGAATATTCTGCATTCTAGCAACCATGTTATTTTCTAAGAAAATAGCTCCTTTCAGCTCTCCACAGTGTAAAAGCAACAAAAAGCTTGACAATCACTGTAGTTGTTCTTTTTAACTTTGGCAGTATCAGTAATTAAAATAACTAAAGGGACTCCAAGCCATCAAAAAGTTTATTTCCATCAGGAATCTTGGGAGAAGAATGTGGCCGTGAAATGGAACCTGGGGTTTTATGTACATGAGGAATCTATAAGGTATTGCTTGTTGTGCTCAGTTACCTCACCTTGGCTGTGGGCTGGCATCTCCTTTCCTTTTGATCATCACGTACTGAATTTTAATTTTAATATGAATGATTACAAATTACAGAGCAAACAAGGTAATTCTGATGAAGCAAATGGATTCAAACAAAGCATCAGTTGCCAAAAGGATACCTATGCTACAGGACCAGGGGAGATGAGTACAAGTGACACTGTTACAGTAGCTGGGTGACAAACACATCCCAGGCCTCTCTGCAAATCATGACTTTCTGTGGACATATGGGGTAGGCCTAGCAACGGCAATCAAACAGAAACTCAGATCTAGAAATACTGAGAAACCAATATAAACTTTCTGCTGCACTCAGTGGACTTCATGCCATCTGGGATCTGACTGGACTATTTCTGAAAACCCACCCTATGCCTTGCCATTTTGAAAAACTTCTTTTGTCTCCAGGCCATACATGACTGACAGAGCCCAAAGTCAAAAGCTAGAGGTCGCAAGGCTTACACAGCCTTCTAAGAATGGCCTCTAGAGCTCAACAAACCTTAAAAAAAAAAAAAAAAAAAAAAAAGGAAAAAAAAAGAAAAAGAAAAGTTTGACCTGGCAGCAATGGATAGAGAAAGCTAAGACCATGAGTAAAAGCCTGAAAAGCAACAAGGGCTTTGACAGATGAACATATTATATTTCTTTTGTGCTTGTTCTTCTCTTTCTGTGCCCAGGGGTACAGGCACCATAATTTTCCACTCCCACTAATGGCTAAATTTTCCCATAGAGGGGGCACTACATGTTAGAGCCTCAGGAAATAATGATTAATAGATGCACAGAACTGTGTAAGCCCTCAGCTCTGCTTCTGTAGAGGAAGAAGAGGCCTGGAGGGAGACATCTCTGCCTCCCACTTGGAGCACTGAAGTTAAGATGCATACTCACAGTCTGCAGCTCTGGGATGAGCTTCTCTGTAAACGTCTTAAGTTTTACTGTTGTGTTTAAACATTCCTGAAAAAAACTGATAGAAACTAACATAAGAATATGTTCTGAAATCCTGCTATTAGCAATGGCTGTAAAACATACACACTCCAGGTTCTCCTGAGCTCCTCCCTCAGTACCCATCATGTCTTCAGCAGCTAGTACTTCTCCTTTACAGTTGTAGTACAAAAATTTTGTTAGGAAACATATTTCAAACAACACTTGGAGACAGTTAAATTCAGCACTCTGTCTGCCTCACATCCCAGGTTTCTGTGGTGTGCGTTATACACAAATTATCTGGCTTACAAAAATGTCAGCCTAAAGAAAAGAAACACGTTTCATTCAGATCCTCGCCTCCACCACCTCCAGAAAAAGAAGAATTTAAGTACGTAACAAGCCAGGCAGAGCTAACTGAAGGAACTCTAGGTCCCTCAAGTTAGATTACCTCCCAGATCCCCTCTAAAAAATACTCCCTTTCTGGAATGAAAGGGAGTGAAGAAAGATTACCAGTTGCTCTTACTTGAATTGTGAGTTGCAATGCTTGATGTGATTTTGCAGCAAGCCGATCCCCTTCTTGGTTTTGATTTCATTCACTTTGATTAGATACTGAAGGGAAAAGTACACAGGGACTGAATTTGTAACTTAGAGAGAGATGCCTTTTATGCACTTTTTCATGTTCCCAACTCCCACTGCCAGTGAAGAGCAGCAGTGCATTGTAGTCCTTCCCGGCAGTCTTGTCCTGGTGTGAACACCTCATGTGGCTTTTATGGGGTGAGAAGTTGGTGGCAGGCAGAGCCATGAACACAAGGGCTTTGACAAGGGTTTAAAAGCACCGTGCCAGCAGCTCGCCCATGGCCTATCATCAACACTCCAGCACTTCACTACCCTTCTCAGCACCAGCTGAGATCTGGACAGTAGAGTGGTGGACACATGGAGGTGGGCTTTCTTTACTGGGGCAAACGCTCAGTTAGTACACCGTAAAAAGATTCACCAAAAGGCAATCCAACACAAGAGTCATGGTGCTTTCACAGAAGAACGGCCAGCATTCATAAAAATCTTCAAACCTCATCACTCAAGAGCCAGATTCCTTCAAGACATACTTGACTTCACCCATACACAGCCTGACCCTACTGCCACCACCACTGCTGCCAATCTGCCTCCCTATATCCTATACACAGTTGGCATCTCAGCCTACCTCGAGGACCTTCAGAAGCAAGCTGACACTCAGATTCCCAGCTTAAAATTACCTGCCACCTCCCAAAGCCCATGCTCACCCATAAGATGGGTGAACTTCACGTTCAAAAACCAACACTTTTTCCAAAGTAAAGGTGTGGCTCTAAGCAGAAAAATGGCCATACAATATATTGTATCCCAGCAGAGCCTTGGGCCCCAGGGCACTTTAGTATCTCAGAAAGGCAGAAAAACACCAGCCATACCACAGACACAAGCACGACTGATCAGGGATAGAAGATAGTCGCAAATGAAAAATCAGTGTGTATTCAGACAAAAAAAAAAAAAAAAAAAAAAAAAAAAAAAAAAAACTTCAGAACAAGTCCAGGTCAGAAGGTCAGAAGACAAGTGAGAATCACCACCATGGGAATCACTGCTGATGTCTGCATGCTACAGCCTGGGGTCTCCTGGGGCTACAGTGTGGCTGCTGTGCACCAGTAGAAGGAAAATTTGTTTCTTGGATGCTGATTTAGTGACTCTGAAATGGCTCCAGGAGCAGACTTTGGCACCAGCAATCAGCACTGCCCTGGAATCCCAAGACAGGACTGCAAAATCCGGAGTCTGGTGTCTAAGGACTGCAAGCAGGGTACAGAGCAAGTCAGGTTACAGTAAAGGTGATCCAGGAGGTGACTGAGGCAATGCCTAGCTTCAGGCACGAAGAAACGGTGAGCACAGCACTGGGATCACAGCTTCATCCTTCTCTGGAGACAGGGCCCATGAGCCTGGACTCTGAGCCAACAGCCACAGCTCAGCCTTCTGGGGAGCAAGCAGGGAGATGCAGGAGGCACCTGTGACAGCCAACGCTATTTGGTGGCATGAGCACTGGCACAGAGGAACTACACAGGCAGAATGTAAAGGACAGGGACAAGGAGGAGCTGGGCAGACTCTCAGGGTCCTCTGCTGTGTTGCTGCTGCTCCAATCCACCATGTCCTGCATTACCTCACACATGTTTAACTGGAAGGTCCTGCGCTCCTTCTCCATCTCCTCTGCGATCTCACCTCCGCTCACCTCACTCCTCACCATCCCGTGTTGCTTTGCCAGGTCTCGCTTCTCCTTCTCAATTTTTGTGCTCAAAGAAAGAGGAAGGACACATGAAAGGCTCCATCTGTCTGTTCTTTGGTGCAGTCAGATAAAAACAAGCCTCCAAGTATGACCTTGGGGCAAGGAAATGAGACAACTCACAATTTGCTCTCATAGTCTTTGCAGGCCTTCTCAAATGGTTTTTTGAAATCCTAGGGAGAGCCAAAGGCACCACTTAATGACTATGTCCAGAACAGGCTCTTCTCGAGCCTTAGCTTACTGAGTTCCCACAGGATCACCCTAGCAGACAGGACTTTGCAAGCTAGTACATGACTGCCATAAGACTGTCCCTCCCCAGAAAGATATCCTCACATGTCTCTGCACCCATATATACCGCAGCCAAGTATGCACTCCAGCACAGGTTTACTCATAGGCACTATATACTTGCTTGCGTACACACTAATACACATGCAAATAGGCACTAGGCACACAAATACACATATGCACAGGCACCAAAACACATATTCTTCCACTTTCACACTTCTGTACAGTGCTAGTTCCCAGTTTTCTGCCTAAATGCTTGTAATTTTTCTCCATTAGTCCTTTGGAAGTCCCCAAATTCTGTCACAGGTCTCAACCCTCCCTCTGCATAATCCTGCCAATAGCCTTCCCTGCTTTCCCAGGGTTCAGCTGTCCATTCCGTGGATCCCAGCCCCAACTGTATAACCTTGGCACAGACTTCTGAGGCAATTGATAAGCCAGGAGAAAAAGCTGTGAGAAAGTCCATAGAGTCCGAGATAAGAAAGATAAGATTACAGAGTCTGGGTTGTTGAAACAGGATTGTTAGTAGCTCAAGGATTAAAGAGGAAAAAAACTAACACGGAAAGGTATAAAATCCTAAAGGAAGGAAAAACAGAGAGTTTGTCAGTGTTGTCAGGGTGGTGTCAGTGAGTTCAATGAAAGACAGCAACTCAGCAATACCAAGAATCTGCTCCAGGGAGCAGCAGAGCTGACCTGCTCCTCCTGACCCAATCTGCCTGGCCAGCAGGGACTCCTCAGGTGTCTTAACAGGGTGGTAAGCGCATTAATGCTTAGTCTAGTAGCTCATTAAATCGTAGATATCTTTTGTCTGTGATGGCCAATAAATATTGCTGTATAGTGGCAAGCTGTATATATCCTGCTTGTAGAGTCTCTGTGTCCAAGGCTAAAAGTACCCGAAAAAAGTGACCCTAAGAGGAATGATACCAGATCACAACTGGCAGCTGCTTGATCATGTTAGATGCAGGCACTGAACTAGCAATCCCTCAGCAGTGACCTAGTTCCAGATGAGCAATCAGAGTCAGTTCATTCAGACAGCCTTCTCCACCCTAAACATCCGCAGGCCCTTGCACTCCTATGTGCTCAGATCCACACAGCAACAAACACACAGAGCTGAAGACCTGAGTACAGTCACAGAGACATGCAAGCACCAATGACCACAATGACCTTTCCACTGGTAAAAAAGCCAACATTTAATAAAAGCTTGATGTTTTTCCTAAAATCTGTGCTGATCAATTCTGAGAAGTTCTGTGAATGTTCTACAAGGTGGAAAAGCAAGTTATAACGTTCACTTTAACACTTGCTATCCTGTAATCTCTGAGACATACATGCAGCTATGCGGACACACACATGCATGTTCAGATTCACACAAACATGTGTCCTAACATACATATGTGCAGGAGCCACAGGTGGGCCTGCGAGGGATGGACCTCACTGAGAGGCAATGGGGGAGTTTGTGCACAGGGAAACTATAACCACTTGGTGCCTAACAGTTTTATTTTTCCCAGTGTAGTGAACTCCTCCAAACTCCTCTGGGTTCAGCTATGTGTTCAGACGCAACACAAGTGGAGAGCTCAGCTAAAGGGCATTGCTAGCCTGACTTCTGGTGTGAGGCCCTAGCCTCGGGAGAGTGAGTAGGGCCCAGCACACAAGAGGCTCAGGCAGTCCTGCCTTTCCAACCCGAATCCCTGCAGCACCCTGCCAGAGGGCAGAACATGCACCAGAATGAGCCCCCACAGCTGCCACCCTCTCTATCTCCATCTCCCTGCTTACTAGCACCATTTTTTTTTTTGCAGCCCTTTTGGTCTCTGCTTACCCCTTTGAGTTCTTTCAAGTCGCCCTTTATTAATGACTCCAGGGAAAAGTTAATGTTGTAATACAAACTCTGCAACTGAAAAGGAGAGAGAGTGAAATCACGTTGCCAGTGCTGCCCAGGCTGGTCAGACTAGCATAAGATCCCCTGGAAATGTCAAGCTGAGTCCAGCTGTGGATGCAGCCCCCAGCTCTATGTTTCAAAACATTCAGCCCCCAACCCTACAGGGAGGAGAGTGATTTGTGCTAATGCTGTATGGGGGGGGGGGTGAGAATCAGGGTCACAAACAGCATTTGTGGACACAGTGCATTCCTGCTGCCCTGAGACCTCCTTGCAATAGTGCTACCCCTCTTTCAGATTGCCGCTCCCTACTGACCGCTACATCCAGGCCACCTAAGGGTGTCATTGGACATATCCTGCTTCAGTGGTTTGAGTCCCAGGCCTGGTGCCAGCACCTGCCCCACTCCCTGTGCCCAGGAAGCAGAGCTGTTTGGGAGACTGCAAAATAAACCACTTCAGAAAACAGTCACCCGAAAACCACTCTTGGAGATTTTCAACACTGAGCTGGGCAAAGCCACAGCTGACCTGATCTAGTATTGGTGACAGCAGGGCTTCAAGAGCCACCTCTTCTGCAATTCCCCAAGGCATCGCCCAGCTTCTTGCTAATCCCCAGCCAAACATTTCAACATAGCTGAAGGGTCAGGATTAGTCAAATATGTAATTGCAGCAAAGTTTGCTTTCTCCTGAAAGTTCCTGTAACTGTTTCTGAAGAGCTCAGGAGGTATACCAGCTCACTCTGAACCTCTGGAGATTGGTGCAAGTGATGTATTCTGGCTCCTTGGAAGAGGCTTTGCACTGCATCCCCCAAAGCATTCAAGTCTGGCTCATGACCAGGTGATAAGCATTGCCTATCACTTACCTGGCCCAAACCTTGGCTTTGGTCAATGGGCAGGATTCCTTGGAACTCCCATTGGGCTCTTGTAAGCACTCCGTGCAGAATGGGGAACCCCCAGCCTCCTCCCTGGCAGGCCACTATTTGAACTTGCCTCTTCGGAGCAGCATCAGAGGTTAGCTGCCACTCAGCTGACCATATAGGTTAGATTTCAGCCATATGGGCTGTATCATCTGCTCTAAAACTGCACACCACATACTCCTACCTCTGTCTCAAGAAGGGGATGAGCTCAGACATCCAGACTGAAGACCAGTGCCTCCCACTCTCTCTGGGACATGTGTCAGAAGCAAGTCCCCACCAGTGTCCCCTTGACCCCTGTGAGTTGCAAAGCCTGTGATGGGACCCTGCTTAAACACACATGTGGAGGACAGAGTTGCCTACCAGGCTCCTGACAGAGGTCAGTAGCTCCCGGGAGAAGGCTGCAAAGGTGCTAAAGGCGTTGGCAAGCTGCTCCTCACCCTCCTGCTGGTAGTTGGCTGAGAATTTCTCCTGGGCAGCAATGTAGGCTTCAATGTGGCTAATGAGATCTGGAGAAATGTGGACAGTCTGCAGTACACCCAGGAAAAGGTCCAGATGAATACCTACCCCCTTGTTTCCCTCCCAGGAGTCTGTTCTAGTCTGCAGGTAGCTCCTGCTGCCTCCCACTGCTTCCCATCCTACTACATGCAGCCACTGCCCAGCTCCTGTGGGCACTGCAGCCTGCTCTGCTGCTAGCTGGCAAAGGGCATGAACAAAAGCAGATACAGGGACCTGAGAGCTGCAGGCCTGGGGAGATACACACACCTCAGACAGTGGACACATTTCCCACACCCAGGTTCCTAGCTGCCATCAACCCAATCTGCTGCAAGGACCTGCCTCAGCCCTCTGCACCCATCTCCCTGCTCTCTGTTCTGCCCTGACCTTGTCCGCAGGCATGCTCTGCCTTCACTGCTTTCCTCATCTTCTGCAGCACAAGTCGATCTGCATCCAAGGCCTAGAAATACAGAAGAGACAGTCACTGCCTACATCCATACAGACACTTCCACAATCCATAGAGTTCAGCACAAGTCTCAACATCCCCGTGCCTGACTGCCCTGCCAGCAGGTGAGTGATGGCCGAGTGGTAGCAATCCATACGTATCTTAAAACGCCAACAAGCCTTCCTGATGGTCTTCTGGAAGAAGTGATCAAGCATAAAGAGTGAATTGGAAAATGTATCAGAAAAAAAGATTGTAGAGCAGGGGTTAAAGAAACAAGAAAATGTTAGTCACAAATTGTGTTTCCATCACTGTCCCAGCCATTCCTGGGCTGGAAGGAGGAAGCATGGGTGGCTGAGGGCAAGTATTTAAACCTTCTGCCTATGAGAGACTGAATGAGACAGATGCAATTCACAGAAGTGCTGGTTGGTAGGGCTCTAATGCAATCTCTCGTTTGGAGCAGGACTAACGCTAATACTAGATCAGATTGGCCACACATTGCCTAGTGGAGTTTTGAAACCCTCCAAGGATGAAGATTTCCCGGTTCTCTTGTGACCTCTTGCAGGGCTGCACCACTCTTTGCAGAAGTAATTTTTCCAAAAGTCCAGCTGGAACACCCTCAGCCGCACAGTCTGTAGCTGTTGCTCCTTGTTGCACCATCTGACACTGCCAAAAAGAGCTTAGCACTATTGCCTTTGTAATTGCCTTTTGATGAGTTGTAGGCTGTCAGCCCCCTCACTACCCCAGTCCCCTTTTTGCTTGATAAATCAGCCCAGCTCCTTCTACCTCTACTTCTTTATCATTATCCACTGGCGCCTCTGCAATTTCTCCATATCCCACCTGATTTCCAAAGTAGTGGTTCAGGTGTGGCTGTTCACCAGACTGATGTGAGTCCTGAAAGCTCCTCGGCCGGATTGGTATTGGGGGGATTGATATCTTCAGTCTAAGCATCCTACACCAGCATGGATTTTATTTCAGATTGAGGTTAAAAAAAAATCTTTAGTGATCCTTTTAGTGATCCTACTGCATCCTTTTTCTGTTAACACTGCTTACTCTGTCTTTCCTGAACACTTCATACCCATGTCCTGCTGTCCCTCCACAAAGTTTCTGGCACTCCTAGTATGTCAAAATTCACCTTTACAGCTAACAACAGTTTTCTCCTTATATTCCTGGACTTTGAGCATTTGTGTAGAACCTGTAGCAGGGTGGATTTAGTTTCCTGTGTCTTGTTTAAATGAGACTTTACTTGTCCCAACAGTCCATTGTCGTCTCCAATTTCACCCTGGTCACCACCTGCCTTTTTCTTTACTTGATGGGAGCAAGCTGCTCCTGCTCAGAGCACACACTTTTGAATGAAGATTTCTTCTGTACTTGTCAGCTCTCATCACTCTCTAATTCGAAAGTTTCCCTTCACCGTTTTCAAGGTGAAGCCATTTAGCTTGGATGAAGTGTATCTTTCTTGTAGAAGCTCCACCTGGGCAGTTTTCCTGGTTCCAAACATCTCTGATCTCTTCTTCCACTGTAAATCAGATTTTTAGCCACACAGGCCAAATGGCACTGGCTGGATGATCTCCAGGCACTGGGAGGAGGCATTTTGGAGGACACCACAGAAACCCTGCTCTTCAGCTTCCTAATAGCCTCTACAGTCTCTCTCCCCCACCCCATTCCCTTCTGCTATCTCCTCCCCAAATTGTTGCTAGAGCCTGACCAGGTCCCTTGTGATGCCAGTCATCTTTACATGTCATCTTTTAACAGAAGTTTGGCTCTCCACACACAGATGCTCAAATTTCCCACATCCAGGCCGGTCTCTTCCTTTCTCCTGACACCCCTCTCCCTGAAAGTATAACCTAACTCCAAAACTGACCCAGCCCCACCTTTGGGCTCATTCTCTGCTTGCTAGATTGATACTTTCAGGCCAGGAAGCTCTCCTCCCTCTAAGCAGCAGCACCAGGGTTTCTGCCTCAGTGGTGAGGCTGCTCCGTGACAGCCCTGAGGCTTTCACCAGTCAGCAGCTTCACCTCTCTGAGCTTCCCCAGTTGAGTCAGCCCAGCTTTGAGAGCAGCACTGTCTCCAAGGATCGTGAACTGCTTAAATTGTGTACAGCAGCTGACCACAAGGCACAAAATTATGTATCTGGCACTCAGTGCAGGAATCCCCCAATCCCCTTCCTTGGCTGTATTTTTACCTGTATTATTTTGCCTTGAAGGCATTTAGTTCTGCATTCAGCTGAGCTGCATGACTTCCCCTTTGAGGATCTGCTTCCAGAGTCAGTAGTGGAAAACCTGCTGACCTCCTTCCCCTGCAGCTAAACTCCCTACAGCTCAGTTCTCTTTTATCCTGCTGGCCCAGTTCACAGCATGCTGGGGCTCTCCTTGCTCAGCCAAGGGCTACAGCACAGCAGCAGGAGTTTATCTTGAGTTTACTGTCCACTCTGACATGTAAGTCCCAAGCCAAGAGCCCTGCAGACCTGAACAAACTCAGTAGTATGCGCTTTTCTCTCTAACCACAGCTTCCTGACATAGCAGCTCTGTTTTGAATGACTGAAGTTTTAGCTTTTCTTTGTGTAGAGTAACAGTTGAAAATTAAGCAACACAAGGAAATTGCCCCACATCTGGGGCTCATGAGCAAGTTCTGGCCTTCAAAGAGCTGAGGACTTGTACAAAACCATCAACTGGACAAAACAATCTACAGACTTCATGCATCACTGAAAGCCTGCAGGAGTCTACTAGCTGATTCCAAGCTCTGGAGCACTTCAGTACAGTGCAGTGGTCAGAGCCCACCACCAGATCCTGGTAAAGTCTTGGGTACCTTCCCCACCGGTGCTGAAACTACAAAAAAAAAGAGGAATGCGACATGGAGGGGATGCTGTTTAGTTGTTGCTAGCGTATTTATCAGACCTAGCAGGAGGAGGCATCAAGGGCACCTGGGGCCCTTTGGACCATCCGGCCATATGAAAAGCCAGCCGACGCAGGTAGCCAACCATGAAGAATTCCATCCTCCTCCAAGACAGCAGCAAAATCTCTCTGATGTTTGTTGTAAGGAAGCAGGACTTCGATCAGCCCAGGAGCAGGCCAGCATGGTGATTACACTGTACTTATCTCGGTTATCAGCTGAGTCCTGAGAAGCCACAAATGTAAAGGCAGCTCGAGCCAGGCAATGAGACACTGAGCACGACCAACAAGCAGCTGAAAGCCAGACCCTCTGCTGAACTGGGGTCCTTCCCTTGCTCACCCCCTTCCCTGGGTCTGCCTAGCAGGCACCAAGCGCTGCTTCTCACATGTTTTCGTGCATGTTTGCAGCGTGCAGTAAACCCTTCGCCTCTCGCGCAGCACTCTGACTGTGAGCATTGCGGTTTTTTGCTTTTTGTCATTGATGGAGAAACAAAGGAGGCGTTTGGCACGAGTAAGTAGCTTTGTGTTGGCCACTGCATTTAGTAGCCTGCTCTGACCTAATCTCTGTCAATTTTTTGAATCGTTTATACATTTGGCTTCCAAATGTCCCACATCAGCGAATCCCACAGTTTGATTTGGGAAAAATAAGCAAATAACCTACTCACCCCCACACACTACAAAGAACTTCTTTAATTTTTGTTTGTTTGTTTGTTTTTAGCTTGATGCTTGTTCAGGCAAAAAAAGAAAGGTACTTTTACAGTTTTGTGTCAGCTTAGTAAGATACACAACCTTTCCTCGTGAACCTCTCCTCCTCTGCTGCTGGCTGACAGCTGTCAACCTCCCACCAAGCCTCTTGACACCACTAGACCCTTTCGCAGGCCTTTGCAGCCAGCTTGGCCTGCGCCTCCTGCACAGCGCAGCAGGGTCCCTCAGGGCACCCGAACAACTTGCCGCTGGCGCCCGAGCCAGCTCAGATCCTGCAGGACTTCACCAGAGGCATCCTCCTGCACTGCAACGACGTGCCTGCCGCCCACCTCGACTTTCCCCCAGCAGCAACCCCCCAAAGGGGCTTTTTCCTCCATGCAGCTCGGAGGGAGATAGGGCCAGGCTGAGTGCTCCCGCAGCCTGCTGTCCCCATGGCCACCTTGCCATCCTCATGGTCACCCTGCTGCCCCCATGGCCACCCTCCTGACTCATGGCCACTTGCCACCCCCATAGCCACCCTACTGTCCCCTGTGGCTACCCTGCCATCCCCATGGCCACCCTGCCACCTCCGTGGCCACTCTGCTGCCCCTGTGGCCACCCTGCTGCCCCCCCCATGACCACCTTCCCATCCCTATGGCCACCCTGCTGCCCCTGTGGCCACCAAGGCTGGCTTCAGCATCTGCCACAGCTCCCGGCTGCCCTGCTCACCTCCTCCAGGCTGCTGGCCGTGGCCTTGCAGTGGCCCATGTGGCTGATGAAGGTGGAGGTGGTGGGTGAGCTGAGGTCCTCCTGCGCCCGCTGCACAAAGTCATGCACCGAGATGAGGGCCGCCATGGTGCCGCAGCAAGGCGGCGCCTGGAAAGAGGAACTGCCTGCGGGAGCCGCAGCCAGGGCCGGGCCGGCACCAAGGCCGAGGCCAGGGCCTCCGAGGGGCAGGAAGGGCATGACGGAGCCCCAGCCTCACCCACACGTGCCCCACATGTACATCCCTCACCTCTGCTCCATACACACACGCCACCATGGGTATACACGCATGTGCGCACGCACACACACACACACACACACACACACGTGTGACAGCTAGTGATCTTGTGAGTGTGACCTGAAATTTTGAGTCACGGGGAGCCACAGTCTTGTGGCAAGGTGGGAAATGGAGCTGCAGGCAGTCTCAGATGACAAGGATCTGCCTGGAGACGTGCTGACCCTGCCGGGAGCACTGGTTGTGCTGGGGGGCACTGGGCACTGCTAGATGCACGGGGTGCTGTTTGGGACCGCAAGCCACCAAAGAAAGGCTGGGGTGAGGCGGCCCCACTCCAGCCAAGCCCTGGTGCTGCAGGAAGCCCAGGGCAGCCTCTTTTGCTTCCTCTTGCAGCCCCAGGGCATCCTTAGGGGTGGGAAAAGAGGGCTCCCTTCTTTGCCATGCTGGGTGTCCCACCCAGCAGCCCATCTGAAATCTCACCCTCAACTGAGGGCTATGGGGTCCTAGCCAGAATCCCTCCCTCCCCCTGATCATGTCTGGCCCAATTTTAAATAGGTTTCGCACACACACACACAGACAAGGAGTCCTTATAAATGCAGCGAGCCTCCTGCTGCAAACAGTTCTCTGCTCCAAGAGCCATTTTCCAGCCTGCAGAGCACACTAATCCCGCTACAGCTATCACAAAATCTGCTTCATAGTGAAGAAAAGCCTGAGCTGAGGAGAGGAACTCCAGGGTGATGGAGACCACACTGAGAATGAGTCTCATATAAGGAGCCCAACACGATACAGATAATTCACATAGGCAACATCTACACCAGTGTCCCAATGCTGTGCTATCACAGAGGAAGGGTGAAAGCACATCAGAGAGGACTGTGTAGGCAGGTAGGCCAGCCTCAGGCTCAAGAAAGCAGCTAGAAAGTCCAGTGTTAAAGAGAGTAGGCAAAGAGCTTTTATTCCAGTGGAAACAAAGATCCAAAACAACACTGAAGGTAGATCTTGGCTGCGTTATCCTTCTCTCCTTCACCAAGTAGCTACAGCAGCACCCCAGGGAGTGTCCTTCAGAGGTCTTCTGGGTCCCACCTCCACTAGGACTCTATACAAGGTCTACCTTCTCCCATATAACATGTGGAAGCTGTTTTGAATTCTTCAGGCAGAGGCCTGGGAAGTACCCAAGACCTATTGTCAAGCTGGAACATAGGTGGAAGGTGCAGCGATGTGAGGAGGTGACTCTGTGTATCATCACCCTTGCCAGAACTACTCCCAGTGACAACAGCTGGTTTCAGTTGCCAAATCTGTGTGGCTAGCCCCAGCCATCATAGTTTTCCAATTCTTTCCCCCCCTCCCTTCTCAGTTCAACAAAGAACAAATTTATCCTGAAGCTGTAACTGGTCCTCCAAAGAGTTTGTCTCATATATTACTTACTTGGTTACTTAACATCTCATGAGTACTTTGCATGAAACACAACTACCCAATGACAGGGCACTTTTTTCCAAGCATCTTACTCAAAGGTTGCCTGAGCACCTGTAGACTTTTATTAAATTTTTTGTTCCAGTCTCGGTTCTTGCAATAATCACCCCTGTCTTTGAGTAATCCTTTTCTAGAGAGCATTTATCCATTAATGATCTTCTCACTAATGTATCCAGGCATGGTGTAGATCAAAAGAACCAGGAAGACAGTCAGAACAGCAGCAATGAACAGCACAATGATGTACTTCTTGTACCGCTTCCAGATAAAGAATACAAAGGTTTTCATGGGATTCACAAACCAGTTGAAAGATGTTTTTGGCCGGCTGGAAAAGGAAGGAAAGAAGAGTTCAGCCAAGGGTCCGTTCACAGAGCACTGTGTTGTCCCCTCTGCTTTGGTGCCCTGCCTCCATCATGGGCCACCAGGTCTTCCTACTACTTGAGGAAAGCATCATCCAAGTAGCTGCATATCCTGGCCTGCTCCCTCCCCTAACCAATCCCACTGCCTGAGGGAAGAGAAAGGGGTCCCCCACTTCACATCCTCTTCTCTCCTATATCCAGGGGGTAACCACAGCTCCTGTGAAAGTACTGGAGACACTGAGCCTCCAGGACAGCATGCAGCAGAGCTCTTCTGAACCCACGCAGCCAGCTCAGTATGTTCATATGATTAAACCAGAGCTGCTTTTCATAGGGATGACATCATGGCATAGCTGGGTTGAGTAACCCATGGAGATCAGCTCTAGACCAGCTGCTGCAGCCACAATGCCTGCTGGATCCACTTTAGCTCTAAGAACCCACTTGCAGCCTCAGTCCTGCAGACCCCCTTATCCCAGGGCCTCTTGATTCTGCCGTTTCCTGACAAGCCAATGCCTGCTCCCTCTTCCCACTTGACCAGCTGCCAGAGAACACAGCTATCCCTGGCCCCACCCTGTCCATTTTAAAGGTGATGAACATGGATACTCACTTTGGCTTTTCGAGGGGTTCAGGTTCTTTTCGGCCCAAACCAACAGGACTTTTCTCAGCCTCCTCCACAGTCAACAGCTGCAACTCTGCTTCCACCTTACCCTGGAGGGGTGAACATAGCTGAGCCACAGGCTTTATGTCGCTTCACTGACTAACCTGCCAGGACTGAGTATTTATCTCTCAGCTCCACTGACAGATGCTCAAATAATCAACTCTTCTCTCCAGCCATTAGCCATAGAGATCCTCATTTTATAACCAGAGGGAGCTATGGCCTGTCCAGAAACTGTTTTTTAAGAAGGCACTGTATTTATAATGCACTTAGCTCTCCAGATTTGGCTGCAGCATTCCACACTATTACTGAATACAACTTGCCTCTTGGGACAAACTATGGTCCACTAACAGAGCCACCAGTAGCATGTCTGCCCTGGGACACTAGGCACCTGCCTGTCCGTAGGTAGAGTAGGTAGAGACTCTGGGACAGGCCTGTCTTGGTGCTATCCTGGTGCTCCCCTTGCTGAGCACCTCATAGGCTCCCTGCACAAAGCCCCAGGCAGCTAGGTCTCTCTGGGCTGCAGGTAATGTGTAAGCAGGACCAGCTGCCTTGTCAAGACAGAGGTGAAATACTGACTTTCCACTCACCCCTGCCAGCACCATGTCTTACCGTCAGAAAGTACTTGTTCCCGCTGGGGTCTGTGAACTGAACATCCTCTGGTTTTATGGAGCTACTCCACTTCTTCTTCTTCTTCTTCTTCTTCTGATTGGCCTCTCTCTCCTCATCTTCTTGATCTCTGAGTTTGATGAAGGGCCACCAGCCTCTCATCCGCTTGTTTCGGAAGATAGAGAAGCGAGGTGTGGCATTCTCCTTGGCCATTTTGATGCTGCAATGCTCTGAGCTCTTGGCTGCCCGTACCATGTCATGCAGCTTCAGCTCAATGGAGCCTGTGGGCACACCAAAGAGGAGAGCTCCTGGTGAAATTCTGAGGCCAGCTTCACATACTAGTTGGCTTTCTTCCCGTCTCAGCCATGCTCCCATCACCACTAGCAGGTCCCAGCTGCCAGAATGATCTAGCAGACTCCTGCACATTTTCAGCTGATGAACTTGAAGCTCAGCATAAGGAAGGATCAGAGCAAGAGTTAGAGACCAAGAGGCAGAAGTCATAGCTCTGTCTCTCTATATTCTGATGCAGCCAGTCTGGCTTGCTAGTGGTACAATTGGTCATTCTCACTCCATTGCCATGTTCCATCCTGCTCTCCCACATGACCAAGCTCCACTTTCCCTCTCATTCCTACTAATTTTAAAAGGAATTAAAAAATCTGAAAAACTCATTGAAAGGTTCAAGTCAGTTTTCATGCCTGCAACAGACTCAATTCATTCCCCTGCTTGGCCTTGCACCTCTGTTCCCTTTGGAAGAAGCTACTGTCCAGCATTGAGCCCTTGCAGCAAATCAGTCTTACCACATACTGGGCTGTATTGGCAAGATCACAGCCAGTAGTTGAGGGAAGAGAGTGTTCCCCTCTGCTCAGCACTGGTGATACTGCCTCTGGATACTGCGTCCAGTTTTGAGTCCCCCAAGACAAGAAAGGTGTCACCAAACCGGAGAGAGTCTAGTAGCCCAGTTGGTCAGGGCTGAAGTACATGCCATAGGAGGACAGGCTGAGAGACCTGGGTTTGCTCAGCCCAGGAAAGAGAGGATGAAGGAGAGATTTTATTGCATCTTCCACAGCCTGAAGGGAGCTAGAGAATAACTGGAAACTCTCCTCAGAAGTGCGCAGTGAAAGGATGGGAAGTAACTGGCACAGCTTGTAGCAAGGTAAACTAACTAAGGGAAAAAAATTCACAATGAGAATGGTGCTGCCCTGAGACAGGGGTCTGGAGGAGTTCTCAGATGTTCATCCTTGGAGATATTCAAAACTCGCTCAGACAAGGTCTGAGGAACCTAAGTCACTTTGAATCTAGCCCTGCTTGAAGCAGGGTGCTGAAGTAGAGACTGCAGAGGCCCCTTCCTGCCTAAATGTTTCTGAGACGGTACGGACCAGGAAGCCCTGGGATAGCTGTCTAATGCTTTCTTCAGTCCCTGTGTACCACTGCCAAACAGATCACCATTGGTAGTGCTTCCTGGAACTAAAGTCCTTTGGAATAAACTGTGGAGGGATAATAAATCAACTGAGTTTTATTCTGCCTCAGAGACAGCAGAGCAGAGGGGCTGCTTTTTAGCAATGAGGTCAAAGTTTGAAGAAGGGAGAGATAACTGAATGGAGTGCTACAAACTTAGGAACGGAAGCAGAAGCAGGAGAAGAGAAGCATTTGTGTCAAGATGTAAGCAGCATCATTGCCATGCCCCTGCTGCATGCCCAGCTCGGTGAGTCTGGTTACTGAGAAGCACGAAAGCAACAGGGGGCAGAGGGAAGCTCAGCCTCCAGCAACAGGGTGCAATGAGACAAGTACCAAAGGTGTCACAAAGGCTGTCAATCCCCATGCCCAGCATGGGCTCCTGGGAAAGCTGGTTTTTTGCCATGTCTTTGGGAACTGCAAATCTAAGAGAGAGGAAGAACACTGAGCAAGTTTAACAGGCTGTAAGGAAGCAGAACCTAGCAGTCCTGAGGGTAGCAGGTCCCAGAAAAGGACAACGAACCCCGCAACAAGCCTGGTGCTCGTGACCCTTCTCAGAGAGCTGACCCCTATGCAAAATGCTGCAATGTTCACCAAGGTGAGGGGAGTGAAACAAGGACAAGACTCCCCACTCCAAGCAGACCATACCATACCTAGGAAGTCATTAGCTGAAATCCTGTCATAATCCCAGACCTGGAGGACCAGAACAGCTGGTTCCCTAAATTCTGATTCCTCCAAGGAAAAGACAGAATCCTTCTTCTTGTAGGTGATCTCCTTCTCGGTTGGGAGATAGTTGAAGCGGAAGACAAACCTCCAGTTGAAATTGCCCTCCCCGGTCAAGGAGTTAAAGTGAACATCTGTCTCCTGCTTGTCGTGGTCAAGCCCCTTTATCCAGCTGCAAAAGGAATGTAGTTATCTCCTATCCAGTCCCAAAAGCAGCTCCACAGAGAAGGACAGAAGGGAAAAACCCCGGGGGGTAGGAGAAAAGGGAGAGTCAGACAGCCAGGCTGGACCCACACCTAACCAGCATCTTTCAGGGCACAGCAGTCAGCATAGGGGACTGGAGTGGGGCACCTTATGCTGGGGCAGGAAGGAACAGAAGTACAGAGGAGGCAGTGGGGGTCAGGGCAGGGGTCAGGACAGCCACATCCCCCCCAGCTCCCATCAGACCTTTTGACGTAGATATCACTGGACGGCTCTCCCGTTATTGGATTGATGTCATCAAGGATCACATCGTCTGTGTTCCAGATAATCACACGCAGCTCATAGCTGTGGGAGGGACCCAGGCATGGTGAGACATGTGCTCTCACTCTCGGTGCCTGGCTGGGCAGACAAAGCCCATACCAGCAGAGCAGTAGGAGCTGAGCCCACCTATCACAAAGGACCCATGAAACCCTGCCTAGGGATCCTCTGGTTCAGGCAGGCCAAGTAGCCTCACACAAAACCCTTAATGCAGAGCTACAATCCCACAGGTCAATACCTACAGACAATACAAGCACATTGCACAAAACAAATTCCTGGTGTTTGGAAAATCTACACAGCACCAATTAGCCATAGGAACACAGAAAGGCTTAGGCAAGAAGGGACCTCTGCAGTCTCTACTCTAACATCCTGCTCTAAGAAGGAATAACTTCAAAGTAGATCAGATTGCTCATGGCATTCTCCTGGTGAGTTTTGAAAAGATCTCAGCACCTGTCTGGGCCACAGTGCCAGCATCGCTTCACTCTCATCATGAAAATGCTTTCCCTAAATCTAGATCATGAGAAAGATCTAGTTGGAGTTTCCCTTGCTGCAGTTTGTGTCCTTTATCTTTCGCCCTTTCACCGTGCAGCACTGAGAAGAATCTGGACTGATTGTCTCAGTAGACCCAATCATTTAAGACAGCAGATCTCCTCCATCAACTCGTCTTTTCCAGGCACCAAGAGGACACCACTCAACTAGCCAGAATGGAGCTGGGTGACTAGCTCAGACCTGGATTTCTGTCTCTTCCATGTCCAGCATTAGAGGAGATTAACCCTATTCTTCACAAAACTTCAGCAACTGAAGCACTCATGCACAACAACCCAAAACACTGTCCCAAAGTCAGAGCTGAAGCAGAGAGGAGGGCTGCGTGCCGGGGCATTGCCAAGCTAGCATAGACCTGTCAGCCTGTTCAGGACCCTGCACCTCACCCACCAGGCACAGCAAGGGACAGGGACCCTCCACATGTCCTGCTCCCATGAGTGCTACCTGATCGGCAGTCGTGGCTTGATATTGACAGGAGGTGGTGCAGGGACGTCATTTGGAAACATGTCAATCCACATGTGCAAGGAGCCCTGACAAGAGAAGACAGAAGAGAGATTTCAAAGGACAGATCACCTTCTAGCTCTTCAAGGAGCAGGAACTCAGTCCAGCAAGTCCAAAGCTCTTGCCAAAAAGCCATTAGCTCAACTCCCTCCTAGCCTAGCTCTTCTGTAACTAGCTGCCTGTTGATGCCACAGCACTTCAACTTCATGTATCTAGACTTTAGATAGGACTAAAAATAAATAAAGTAAAACTACAAAAAATAGCTTATTCCCCCTCCCACCCAAGAAAAAAACATTTCAGCTGAATTGAGTCTATTTCAAACACAAACACCTCACTGATTTAACAAACAAGCACATTAAGACGCAACGTTTTGGCATAGCCAAGTAAAGTGAGATGACAGGTTTGATTCTCCCTACATGCATTTCCACTATTAACCAACACCAGTGTATTTGCAGAGCTCTGCTTTGTGACAGATCTGTTAGTGCAGGATGTTGAAATGGTTGAGCTCAAATCACTACACTGCATAAAACTGAGAAAGAATGTTTCTCCTCCAAGCAGCAGTTACATCATGTCCCTGGGTTGTTCTGGACCTGCAAATAACAATCCCCAGCTGATCATCTGGCAAAATGTATCAGCTTTCCCAAACTGGGAATCACACATCCACCCTGGCTCCAGGGCAGATCTGTCACTAAGCAGACCATCACAGTACTCCAGCTCTGGACACTCTGCAGGGGATGGGCTGTGAGCCAAGGTTCAACACATAACTGTTGCCATTGGCAGAAGGAATAACCAGCTCCTGGAGTTGCTGCTTTGGGCTCTCTGCAGACACTGCTGCCCCAGTGATGTTCAGTTCACAGCTTGGGAACAGTTTTTACCATTTGAACAGCCAAAAACTGGTAATTTTACAGGAAAGCCAGGATTCAGACCACATGCTCCCAGGTTGGAGGCACTGGCAGAGCTGCTGAGGTCCCCTCTGAGAAGGGCCAGCAGTGCTGCCCTGGGCAAGCAAGTAGGAGCCAAGGGAGCAGAACAGGGCATTTGCAGGGGAGCAAAGAAACAGTGATAGGGGACAAAGAGGAGGAAGAGGCAAGGCAGCAAGGCAAACTTAAAATGGAGGCTGGAGGGCTGCTGCTAATGCTGGGGGAAAGCAGGCAGCAAAAGGCAAGGACACAACCACCCAGCACAGTTGTCACATGGCCCAGAAGGCAGAGCAGGTCCCTTGCCACCCACACAGCTTCCTTTTCAGAACAACATCCTGTGGCCTGAGGAGATGGGAAGGACCCTGTGCCACCAGCTTGGTGGCCACAGCATCAGTGGACAGATGTCCCTTGTTGGAAGGGTGCCCAGGAGCATTGCTAGAGGTTGGAGAGTGGATCTGAGCAAAGCATACTCAAGGCTAACATTCTCTAGCAGGGCTGGCTATGCAGAGACGCAGCTACAGCCACCCACCTGGGAAGGGGCAGTGTGTAGGGCTCATGGTAAGGAGGAGGCAAGAAACAAAAGGAGTCTGGCCAAGGGACTAGAGGCCAGCAACACAGAAGGTCTCTCCCCATAGTAATGTCCAGACTGGCAAGGAAACACATCTTACCTGCACAAGCCCAGGGTTCTCTGGGTTGTAAAGGGAACGAACCTCCACATGCTCTGGTACTAACTTGTACCCATATTCTGGCATCTCTTCCCAGTGTTGCAGGACATATAAAGCCTTATGTTCATCATGCACTGACCAGCTCTCATCTGCCACTCCTCTTTCATTCCTCACAAAGGCCTCTGTAGCAGCCAGTTAGAAGAAGAAGGCACCAGGTCAGCAACAGCCACATCAGGACATGAGTCTCAGACACAAGTAGAGGAAGGCAAAGGACTAGGTAAACAAGCACCTCACTAGAAGAACAAAATAGGGAGAAGCAGAAGAGAAGGATAAATGGAAAGTGTGCAATATGTCGCAGCAATGAGGAAAACTATGAGCAGGAGACAAACAAGCTAAGAGAAGTAAGGGGAAAAGGGCAAAAAGCAAAAGACACTGAGCAGGCAGTGACCCTCTGGAAGAGTTTATTTCCCCAAGTCTCTGTTGTAACGCTGGCAGACCCACGGGTGTGCAGCTTTGCTCCGGAAGCACTTTGGGGAAGCGCAATTTGTCATTCAGTAGTGACACGTAGCCCTGCCATGCCCAGTCCACGCTGTTAAGTGATTCATTTGTTGCAAAGCCAAGCCAAATGGAAGTGATGCTATTTAAAGACTAAAGTAATGCCTGCTGGTGGGGCAAGAAGCAGGAAGCCATGGGCAAAGACATAATAAAATAAAGCACCAGCTCTTTGTCTGGAAGTCAGTCTGACACAAAACCAGCCATCTCCACATGGCTGTGTTCCTGTGGGACACAGATGCCTTTGTGACGGATCTCAAGGCCAAGTGAGACAGCTGTGAGGTGTTTCTCAGCACCAACTTCAGCTCAAGGCACTGCAGTCTTGTTTGAACCAGAGCCACTCACTATCAACTTCAAGAGCCAGCTGGGCTCTGACACAGGCCTGGACATTTGAGACAAAAGTGCTGAAAGTATTGGCCTCCCTGTTGAGTCCCAGGCATTGCAGCACCGCATGGGCACCACAGCAGCATGCAATTGAGGACAGCTATCCCTGTCTGTGATTTTTTTTTTTTTTTTTTTGATTTTGTCAGAATCAACAAATGGGTTCATCCTAAAAACATTTTTTCCAAATGCTACTGGGGGCAACAGGAGACCTGACAAAATAGGTAGTTCTTGGTCTTGCTTCACATAAAGCAAAAATCTAGTCCAGATATAACCCAGTGCAATCACATGTCTGAGAAAAGATTGTAGACACAACGGGACTCAGCCAAAACGGCTCAGAAGAGAGATGAAAACAGCTGGGAATAAAAAGGCAAAGAGCCTTTGTGACTGATGTGGCTGATGCAGGCTCTGCAGCTTCAGGAAGAGATAAGACCAGCAGGGAAACAACTACAACTACCATTGGAAAAGGGGGCAAAAGAAAAAAGAAAGCTTCCCAAATGGAATCAAGAGGAGGAAATGGGTCTATTTAAATGAACAAAACCTTTGGAGACAGAATCAGAAATCCTGTTTAAACTGACTGAAGGGAAGACTGATTCAGTTATTTCCAAAAGAGCAGATGGAAAGCATTTGGTAGAGAAAGGGAAAGAGGAAAGTGGGGACAGTGCCATTTTTCCAGAGGAAGAGCAGGGAATATGTCCATACCTCCCACCTCCAACCCACAGGGTCCCAGTGGCCAGTATGGCAGGCGGTCCTGGCTGCCAGAGGAGCACCAGGACAGCACCCCATTTCTCACTTCCCAGCCACCCAGCAACCTGAGGGAAGGGCAAAATGGCTTCTAGAAGCTCCTTGTGCTCTCCTAAGTGGGATATCTTCCCCCCTCCTGATATAACCAGTCCACAGAGGTCAGTGGAAAGCTGAGGCACAGCAGCACTGAAATGGGCAGAAGGTAAAGTTGGCAGGACACGTAGGACACCCCATCTCTGGGCAGGATGGGCAGCACTGCCTCTCAGGATCTAGACACCCCCCAGTAAGCCAGGTCCACTCCATCCTTCCCTCCAGGATGGACTTGGCTGCCCAAGCGTTGGGCACTGAAGGGAATGTGTCCAGCAGGGATGTCCAGTGGCAGGGCTGTGCTCAGGGAGGTTCTCCATCACAGCTGATGTAAAGGATGAAAGATTGCGACATCTTTGGATGCTACTGGCCCCAACTAGCAATTTATAGTTCCAGTGAGGGGCAGGGGAGGGGAAAGATGACATGGCAGATGCCCGCAAGAAGGGAATCAACATCAGTGGGGAGCTCTTCAAAGCACCTAAAGGCCCGCCAGAGCACATCCCTGAAGGATTCAGCCAACGAAGGACAGTAAAGGAGACTGAAAAATTCCCCAAAAAGCAAAAGACACCAGTATCCTGGTGACAGTGGTCACAAACAGATGGAGATACAGCTACTGGCCAACACCAGCCACTAGAAAAAGCTAAGCCTTCTCCTGTTCAACAAGCCATCAAAACTACGAGCACATTGCTGCTATGGGACCAGGATTACTGTGCATGGTGATTGCTTCATCCACTGCCTGGGAAGCTACTTTGGGACCAAAAAGTCTGGATTTCTCCCCCCACCACAACACCACCATCTACCTAGCCAGGGCCAGAGTGCACCACCAACCACAAACACATCCATGGGCCTGCTGAGTGCTGAGAATGCTGCAGGTGCTCCCCATAACAACCCAGAAACTCTGGACCATATAGAGCAAAAAGTCAGCACCGATGGCCCAAACAGCCTCCCACTTTGAGGAGGAGAGACTGGTGAGTTCATCAGCACATTCACTGCTGAGGACAGGTGGCCACTGAAGGGAGCACTAGCGGTTCTCAGTGTTCTGTACCTTCAGGAAAAGCCTCTGGAGGCACTTTGAAGACTTGATTGTTCACTTTGACCTCATCCCATCTGTACTCTGCTGCAGGGAGTGAGTTCTTCTTGCATAAACTATCCAAGATCTGTGTGGGCTTGAAGGCATCTCGCCACATGTTATAGCCATTTCTGAAGGGAAGAGAGAATGTCTTCATTTTAGACATGACAGATATTTTGACTAGGTTGTGAGCCACCCCTGCCTTCCCTTCAGCACAGGCTGGGCCATCAGACCCTGATTTGGATTTTCTTTGGGCACTCATTTTTTTTCTCATAGGCACACAAAAACTTAACAAATGCTCCTCCTCTGAAACAAGCCAGGGCTGCATATCACATAACCATTAGCTAAGAGAAGCAAAAGGAGCAATTCAAGCAGCAGGTCTTAACTCGGAGACAGAGGTTTTAGCAATTCTGGAGACTCATCTCCACATCTAGAGCTAATTCCTCATAGAGTGGGAGAAGAAAATTTATTTGCAAAAAACTGCCCAAAGACCAAAGTTCAATATGCCGTATCTGCCAGCATACCTGCTTCATCATCCTCTGGTGGGTCCACTGCAGGAGGATAACCAAGTTCCCCCAAAAAATTCAGATCTAATTTTTGATGGTGTACAACATTAGGAGCTTTTTGAACAATGAAAACAGATCAAGCAAGTTTAGTCTAAACATGAGTGATCCCTCGCTTGTTTGCCTAGTGAAATGAGGTGCATACAATTTTGCTGTCAGATATCTCCCTGTCAGTCTCCCCGCTACCCAATTAACTTTCCTTTTGTTGGTTAATAAAATAAAAATTGATAGACACATCTCAGATGTATTTTGTCCCATCAATACTGTGAGAAAAGCTTCTTGGGTAGAGGAGGGAGACTCAAGTTCACATTTCCTTGGAAGGAAAAGCTACATAGTGAGCTCAGCTATTTTATTAGACACAAGAGGATCCACATTGGATAAGACCAAAGGAAAACAGACATCATAGGTCTTGCTGCTCACAGAACGAGCCACTGCTAGAGAAACTGTCCTACTTTCTAAAAGAGGTCAAAATTACATTAATGTCAAGTAAGCATTTTTCTCCACAGCTCAGGAATGTGAGAGAATATTTTGCTACTACATGTGAAATACATTAGTCTGCAGTGGGAATTAGAGCTTTCACAGGAAGCTGGTTCAAGCCAGAAGCACTAAAGGAGGTAGAGTTATGCATATAACACATAGTGGATCTGTTGGATGCCTGCTCAAAGGATACCATGGATAAAAGTTTACATGGAGTTAAGAGGAGCCTGGACAGCAGCCTCAGCAAACCTCCTGACCTGAAAATATTTCATTGCTAAGTGTCTTAGTGGAGATGTATGCCTGCTCTGTCCTCCCCTGGGCACCCACTTACAGCTGAGTTATTATTCCTCCCCTTGAGGTGGCTGCAGTCACCTTTTCATTGGCTGGAAAGACTGCAGGGGTTAGCACAGCTGGAGTGCTAGAATCCACTGCCTGAGAAAACCACCCTCCGAGATCTCATTTTAAAAAGTCACTCTGCTTTGTTCCAAACTAATGACGGTATTTGGAGTTTGGGTCTAAGATGCACAGATCAGATTGCAAGTAGCTACTGCCACTCACTCAGCCCTTCCGATAGCTGTTGTCCTCCCTGCACAAGGACAACAGTTGGCTCAAAACACACTGCAGTTTTCAGCCCACGGTAAACCGAAATCAGAATCTCTCAGAACTCTACATGAGATAAGGCTCAATATTGCTCCTATAGACATGAAAAACAAGATTTGAAGCAGTTGGAAGCAGAACACAGCCAGAAAGACCTGGACTAGCTAAAGATACCACCTTCTCTGCTCTCTTGTAGCTCCTCTCCCTCAGCACATGCTCCAGGCAGTTGCAAAGCAATTACTGCTCAGCCCCTTTGCAATATCCCATGGCCTGCATTGAAGGGGCTCTGCTCCTGCCCTATACACTGGTTCTCACTGCTCAAAGGGACATTGAATCTGATTGATGGAGTCAGACTATGGCTGATTCAAAAGTCACTTAATAGCTTCCAACATAACATCAGCAGGGCTCCATCCTGCAAAACTGAAAACAGTCTGTTGCCAAACTGAACAGCAGACAAGAAGAACAAGTATTACGGCCCTAATGTGTCACTGTAGTACCTACGTGTCATATTGTGAAGCCACACCACAGTTGGCCCTGTGTTTGCTGTAGAATCGGTTCTCCAAATCAATCTTGGTCTCCCCAATCAGATCATCTGATCCAACTAGATCATGGTCAAATACTGCCACAGTGAGTTCTGATTCCTTGGGAAAGGAGACTGTCAGCTCCACAACTCTGGACAGAAGCAGATGGGGGAGTAGTGTGATTAGCAAAGATGGAAATGAAACACATGCTCTATTTTCTCTATTTTGATTATCTTAAAAGTTTAAAAACTGTATTTGCCAACCCAAGGGACTCTGATAAAGTTTACCCTTCCATAAATTCAGGATATGAAGCTCTCCATGTACATACTGAAATTAAGGACTTTTTTTTTATTCAGGAGCATATTCTCTTAGAAAGAGGTCCTGGTTTAGGGAAAGAGCTCAACAAAGTTCTGTAGCTATTTGCCTTCCTGCTTTGGTAAATCAAGCCCTTGAGATTGCTTCCCTCTTAACCCAAACAAACACTTATGGTTCCTGTGACAGCCAGACTCAGGAGACAAGCCTGGGACCTGTGTGTTACAACACAGGATTCTCTAACAAAGAGGAACTGAAGACATCACATGAGGGGCCACAATGTGAGCACCAGATTTGCACTATTCCTATTAAACTTGCTAAAAAGCTCCTGCATACTCTCCAAAAACGGGATTGAGCTGCTTTGGGATGTATCGCTCCTTTGTGTCCTTCTGCTCCTGCCCCACGGTCACCACCACGTAAGGGTCTGCCTTGCCATTGGGATCTGCTGGAGACAGGTTCGTAGCCTGGAATACACAAGAGGTTCTGCAACACCTGCAGAGAACAGTGTGCACAGGCCACACTGCACAGGCCTGAGACCACTCAAGGCCACTGGCTGGGTCTTGCCAGCAGCTGCCCCAGTAGGGAATCAGGCACTTGTTGCAAATCCCCGGCCAACAAGCCACCGATGTTTCCAGTTGTCCAGTCTACTTGCTGCCCAGTTTACTGTCTCAAGGAAGATGAGAGAAGCTGAGAAATGCTTGCCTGAACTTTCAGCAAGTCCTGAACACCTGGGGAGCCCCCCGTTTACTTCCATGGACAAGATGTGAATGCCAGCCCTCACCATAGCTGACTCCCACTGGGCTGGTAGAGCCTGCAAGCCAGTGTTGACAAGGGCAACTGTTCACATTAACCAAGTGAAGAATGGCAGTGGGTCCTTAGGTAAGGACAAACCTCCAAGTGTTTCTGCCACCACCACAAGAGACTTACCTTAACAATATAAACTCTTACAAGAACTTTGATGGGTCTGTTCCTTGGAATGCCCTGGGAGATTTTGTGCTCTGCACCAGCTTCCTCAGTAGGATAGACGTGAAAGGAGCCCTGTAGAAAACATAATATGAGAAACAACAAGGTACAAAAGAGAACATCTTGGACAGGCTGGAGCCACTGAGACCAGCCTCACCTGTGTAGTGAGAAATCAGAGCTATCGTCCCACGTGAACCACAGATATCCTGTGCCCCTGGGAATAGCTCTATCCAAAGGCACCATCAAGGTGTCCAGTGCCCACGTGGGCTAGGTAGTCACTGCTGTCACTGCTGTCAGGTTATCTGCAGGGTATCAGACCACTGCCAACACCAGTTCAGAGCACTGGAACAGGATGCCCAGAGAGGTTGTGGAGTCTCCTTCTCTGGAGATATTCAAAACCTGCCTGGATGCAATCCTGTCTAACACGCTCTAGGTGACCTTGCTTGAGCAGGGGGGTTGGATTGGATGATCTCCAGAGGTCCCTTCCAGCCTCAACCATTCTGTGATTCTGTGAACACCTGGAGAATTGAGCATCTCTAAGCATGTAACTGGACTGCCAAAGGCAGGGAAGCACTGAAGATTTTTTTGACTTTCTTAAATCAAATTCTGTAGTTGTATTTCCGTGTCTTCAAAAGCTCTTAGGTGGGAAAATGATGCTTCTTGTAAACAAGTTTTACTAATATTAAAGCCAGTGAAGCTTGCTAACACTTATTTGCATACTGAATGTACTCAGGAGCTCCCAGGAGGATAAGAGTCCCTTGATGCTTTGTAAGAGCAGAAACATCTAAATCAGGTGCATTTATCCACTAACAAAGGATCACAGCACACAATTACTTTAGCAGTACCTGACAGTACCACGGCTGTAACTCACTGTGCCTTCACATCACCTTGCACACACCTACCCTCTCCCAAGGCTTTGCTGGTGTCTGAATGCTCTGAGATACAGGTGACCCTAAGGATTTTCTTTCTTGTGCAGTACAAATCCATTCAAATGATATAATACCTTGTACTTCCCCACAAAATGTTCATCCTCATTTCCATCTTCATCCTCATTTGTTTTGCCACGGTGAAGGGGGAAGATACACAGCCAGTCTTCAAAATTATCAAACTCACTTTCCAGCTCAGAGTTGTAGATCTGAAATAAATTCAAAGTCATTTGGGGCCTTTTCCTGCCATCTTAAAGGTCAGGAGACTCAGTGAGGAGGGAGGAGACTCAGACCATCCTCTGGCTGCTTCAACCATTTTACATGGTCCTGTCTTGCCCCGGTATTATTCAGTGCAGAATATTATGGGTTTCCCTCATCCCATGTCCATCCCCAGATGTGCACACACATCCCAGCTCTTTAACCACAGGTTGCTCTACTATAAGCCTTGGCTCCAAGGTCTCACTAGCTGTGCCAGAGGGCTCCAAGGTATCACTAGCTGTGCCAGAGCCTGGTGAGGATGGGGCTCAGGGCACGCTGCTAGGTCAGGCTCTCCATTCCAGTACAATCCTCACTGCAGGAAGGTGAGAAGGACATGGCTAAAGGGATGGGGTTGAAAGAGGCCAGATCTGTCACACCAAGACTGACCTGAAGTGTGGCAATGAGCTTCCTCTTGGGGTGAGTTGGTTCAGCTTCAATTGCTACCTCCTCTTCTGCTTCTATGTCAATGGAGGCTGCATTTAAATTTCCTCCATCTAGAAATGGCAAAAGGAGATTGGGAAATATCTTGGCCTCTCCCATCATTTCAAGTGTCTGTCTACAAAATGACCTTGGCAAGATCTTTTGCATTTAGCCAGGGCTTTATCCTGTGCAACTAGAGCTATTGCTGTCTGGAACATGTGCCCTCATAGCACCTCATTCTTCAGCATGTCTGCTTCGGGGGGGGGGGGGGGGGGAAGAAATCAGCGGAGCTGACTGCCCTGCTGGCCTGAATGGCTGCTGTTTAGGAAGTGGCTAAGAAAAGAGTAAATGGAGGAAAGTGGCTGGACTAGCCTGCAGCTGCAGGGCACACATAAATGACAGCTAATCCTCTTCTTTGCATGGGTGCTTATGTGGACGGACCATTGCTTTGGGTAGATGTTCAGCTGGCACATAGCCACTGCTTTGGGCACAGACAACCATTGCTTGGAGAGTGAGAAGATCCTTCTCTGGGGCACAAGGCTGGGAAAACAGGATCTCAAGGAGAGAGAGGATGTGTTCATGCCCCATTTCCCAAAGACCATAAATCCCCTGAGCACTAACAGCATGCAGATATCCCTCCACTCCCATTCCTCTCCCTCACTGGGGTTTACATCATTTCTATACTTACTGTTTCATCTCCCAGGTCACTGCTAAGCCAGCCACTGCTTATAGCCTCAGTAAACCTAACCCTACAGTCATGTCATCATTCCCAGATCATCTGCTTACAATTAAAGTCTTTCTATTATCTCTGAATGAATCCTGTATCTTGACGCTTCTCCATGAGCACAGAATGATTCTCATCTCCTACACAGTTTTGCGTCTCCATCACCCTCTCTGTCCATCCCCCCTTTCCTTCTTGCTTTTACTATGACAGTCCCACAATCTCTGTAGATGATTTTTCTGCAGAATTTTTGCCCATTAGGGAAGTCCGTTGTTTCAATACAATTTTCCCAGCTTTCTCAAGGAAAGTTTCATTTTCAATTTGGAATCACCTTTGTTAGCTCTTGCCAGTGTTTCTAGCTCTCTGAGAGCTCTCTGCTCTCCCTTGTGTTGTTCTTGCAGGATGTTTACAAAGTCATTACCTGCTCAGACACCATTTCTGTAAGTGCAGTACCATCTGGGACTGTGTAAAGCTCTTGCTCTCCTCAGCTCCCAGGAGCACAGAAGAGCTGGGTATTGCCAGAGGACTCACCTGTATCATTAAGGTCATCATTCTCAGCATCTTCCTCATCACTGCGCATCTGAAACACATGCACAGAGTCACCCCACATCCCAGAGAACAAAGGCTTCTCCTTCCAAGCACACAACACTTCCAAAGCTTTCCTTTTGGCAGAGTCATTAACACTTATCCTGAGATCAAATAGCATTAGCATTATTCTGGGGAGTATCCAATGAGTGCCTTAACGACACACCTGGAATACACACCTTTTTCTCTCCTTAGCTCTTCTTGCCAACTTTTAGTTGGGATCCAGATAGGCACAGGGCAAGTAAGGATTTGAGATTTGTGGCAGACCAGCACCACAAGCTACATCAAACTCCCATGGCCCTCAGAAGATGGTCAAGACAGAGAGTAACCCGCATGAAAGGCCCTGCATTGCAGCTAAAATCAACAATGTCACATTTTCAGGAGTGACTAAACAACTAAAGAGCCCAGTACCATTCTTAAAACCACTTGGGCCTCTATCCTTAAAGATGTTTCAGCATCAATTGCCCACTGAAATCAACCCATTTGGTGGACATTTGATATGTGACTACCTTAAGTATATTTGATACATAAAAACCCACATCTTACTGCAGATCCATGTCACAAGGATTCCCATGGCACTTAGTGTTTTTGAGAACATCTTCCTCAAGCCAGTATGGCCAATTTTCCCTCTGCTATCAGAAGAGATTACCTGGTTATCAAGCTCCTTTAAGGACTCATAGTACTTGGACCACCAATCCAGTTCTTCCAACTCTGGTTTCTCCTCTTCATATTCATCATTTTTCTTTATAAGCTTATTGATAGGAATTTTCTTCAAAGGGGCCTTAAAACCACAGAGCAAAGGGATCAGAGTGAGGAAAAGACTATACAGGATATCCACACACCATATACCAAATACTGCACTATTGCCTTGAGGGCCCCCACCAGAGGCTCAGCTTTTGGGCAGAGCACAGGAGATACAAAGCTACATGTAACTCTGGGTTTGTGCTTTGTTACCAAAGCAGCAGTATTCACTGCATGAGGCAACACAGTTCTTCTCACTGTGCTAGAACCCAGACACACAACAGTGGTAAGGAGCAGCAAAAGTGGATGTAAAGTTCCTCCGTGAGATAGGTAGGGAAGGGGTAGTATTTGGGTTCAGAGCAAAAAACGGTTGTCAAAACCTAACTTTGAACTTCTGAACTTTATTTTTTGCTTGTTAAACTTCAATTTTGGTTTCCAAACTTCAAAATTTGGCAGGCCAAACATATCACTCACCTTCACAAGACTCAGGGGGAGAGTGCTGGGACCAGGTTTCCCAGCTGTCAGACCAACATTTATCACAGCCTGAGAGGGCAGGGACCGAGATGAGACTTTCTGAGCTGAAATTAAGAGGCAGAGCTTCATGTTCCCATGCAATTATTTCTGCCCACTGCTTCTTATTCTTAGACCCGTTATTAATCCACAGGAAAACCCTCTCTCTTACCCCACTACAGTGTAGTTACTTTTACAGCTTTTGTTAACAGACCCTGCCAAAAGATTACTGGAAATCCAAGTGTAGTGCTGGTATCTGGCCACTGTAATCCACATGCCTGTTGCTAACTCCCAAGAATTTAGATTTATGAGCTATAACTTCCCTATTCAGAAATTACCACAGATCAACCCTTTGCTTCTTCCCCTTCATGCTATGCTTATTTACATGCTCCCAAATCAGGAGCTGTAGCTGTCGCTATCATAGAGCTATTTATTGACTCTATTATTCAACAAGCAGTCTTTGAACCAGCTGTGTGAGAGAATAGGAAACCTTTAAATCTTAGGTCCCAGTGGACCAGCTCACACTATCTAAAGCTTGATGGAGGTATCACTGGGGACTGCTCTCCAACCTGTTTACATAGAAGGTTGAAATAGATTATTACAATCGTCTTCCTTGAGCTAAGCATCTCTGAATAAACTTCCTGCAGGGATAAGATGTTGTCTAATACCTAGCCCCAGCTAAATGCTTGCTGGTCTGAGACATCTTCACGAGCTGTGAGCCTTCCTCAGGTTCCTGCAAGTATGAGGCAAATAGTGCATAGGAGAGGGACTATAAGGAGATGTTATGTCCATGGGTGAATGGTCCTGTCCACCTCCAAAAAATGTTGCAGACCTTTTCCCAGTGAAGAGCACAACTCACTTCCAATCCTTCTCCTGCCCCTTGCTGTGCTTTTGCTGGATATCTAATGTCTCTCAGTCAAGGTCTTTAGTGCCTGGCTAGCACAGGGCAGAAGGGCCACAGATCCCTGCCCTACACAGAAGTTCCCTGCTACCTCCATGAGAGCCTTGCCTAATCTGGGAATACCTCTTCTCACCAAGCAGCTCACCTTTGGGTTCATCTTCCAGCTCCTCCTCCAGCTCTCTAGGAGAGAATTTCATCACATTGGACACAATGTGTGTTCCCACCAGCACAGTGCGCCCAAATGCCCGTTTTTCCACTACGAAGATGCTGAGGGGAGGGTGAAGGTAGACCTGCTCCGGGAGCTCCTGCAGAAGAGCCACATGCAGTGTTTGTAGGAGCAAGGCCAATACTCACAGTGGCCCTGCGGCAACTGGGAGGCCTGACAGCACTTTTCAGCTCTGCCCTAAAACCAACAACTCGCTGGTGAAGGACCACAGCTAATGCAGCTGTCAGCAGGCAGTTTCACAAAGGTTTTGATCAACAGCTGAATCACCTGGCCCTGGGAGAGGGGAGCCACTGGCAGAGCACAGACCTGGGGGCAGCTCCCCTCCAGTACCCTTGCCCCACACAGACAGTCTGTGCATGGCAGCAGGCCATTCTCACTCACCACATCCATGTACTTGACCAGCTCGGTGAAGTTGGGATTCTCTTTGTAGGTCATGATAATTTCTGACTCCACTTTTTTCCCAGCACATTCGATGATCACCTGAGGCTGATCCACCTCGAACAAGTTCACTCGCTTCAGGTCCCGCAAGCCCCAGAACAGGATCTGAAGCACACAAAGCATCCCAGCCAGTCCAGATGGGCCAGGCATTTCATAGCCACACATCTCACACCCCTGCACAGCAGTGCCATGATGCCAACCTCCTCCAGCCCACTGCCAACCCACCCACCCCACTGGACATGGACCCTCAGAGAGGAACAAGGTGCCACCTCATGGCATCCTGACCACCCAAGATCTAAGCTCATACTGTGTGGAAAAACACAAGGGTTCTGACACTTTTAAACTACTAAAAAGGTTTCTCCCTCATGTCAAGCACCCTCTATATCTGGCATCTGCTCAGGCCTCAGGGGTGCATTTGAGCCCCGAGCCCAACTCCTCCCCAAGGCCAATTGGGGAGGGCCCTGCTGTCTGCACAGGCTGGGCTGTGCTGTGTGCTTTGGGCAGCTCAGCTCAGAGCCAGCACGACAGAAGGCAGTGCACCTCTATACGAAACTCCTTCAGCACTGGCCGGATGCCTTCAGGGATGATGAACCGTCCAGCACGAGGGTCTCCCAGGTAGCCAGGCTCCTTGGGCTCCACATCCTCAGGCACTGTTGGCTGAACAGATAGAGCCAGGACACACAAAGCTATGAAAGCTGTTTCTTCTCCATGCCATATTCCCCTCTCCCCTCACTTTGCGCATCCAGGCTCTGTCTCTGCATTCTCCTTTCAAGTGAAAACCAGATGTGGCTTTCAAAAGAGAATCCTCCACTTGGCCTCATACAACCACTGCCTTGCCTTGCAGAGCTCTCCCAAGGAAGCTAGCAACAACATTTGACTTCCTAGAAGATTGTTACCTCCAAATAGCCACTGTAATCCAGCTCAATCAGCTCAAAAGCAGCAATGAGCTCCCCTGCGGCTTTGGTTCCTTTGTAGAAATCAAAGAACTGCAGGGCAGGTTTGCAGTACGGCTCATCAACCAGCTGCACCTGTGGGACAGCAAAGGCCTGGCCAAGGAACTCAGGAGAGCCCTGTCAGAAAGAAGAGAGCAGGTCAAAGCATCCCTGCATTATCTCACCACCTCAGAAAAATGACCACTGTTAATTCCACCTGCCTAGGGCAGCACAAGATCTCTCTTTACCCTTGCAGTCTTCTGCTTTTATTGCCTCTGTTCCATTCAGAGCCAGAAGCAGATGAGAGGCGCCTGCAGGATCTCTTCTTAACTCACAGTCGTCTCCGTACAGAACAGGGCAAATGGCCTGAGACCATGCACCAGAGAACTTCAAAGCTAGATCAGGTTGCTCAGGGTCTTCTCTAGTCAAGGTCTGAATGTCTCCAAAGATGGAGATCCCACAACCTCTCTGGGCCAGGGGCCAACAGGGTGATAAATTGTTCCTTATATCAGGCTGGAATTTTTCTTGTTCCAGCTTGTGTCCATTGGCTGTCCTGTCCCTATGCACCTCCAAGAAAAGTCCAACTTCCTCTTCTCTACACTTTCCCATCAGGTAGTTGCAGACAGCAAAAAGAAATCCCCTTTGCCTCCTCTTCCCCAGGCTGAACAGACTCAGCTCCCTCAGGCTATTTTTGTACATCCAGTGCTCCAGCTCCTGACCATCTCAGCAGCCTCCACTGAACTCGCTCCTGTATGTCACTGTCTGGTTTTTACTGTGGAGCCCAGACTGGACCTAGTAAAGCTGCCAAGCTACGTAGAGAGTGCAGTGTTACTTATGCCATTCCCCTGATGATAATAAACTCCAAATGAGTTTACAGCAACGTAAGCCTGCCAAGGAAGATGGCCAGGCAGCCAAGAGAGGTGCAGTGCTTCCTCAGAGGGGAGATCTCAGATCTACTCAGCTCTCGCCAGGTCCTGACTCAGGCACAACTTTGACTCATTTTATACCCTATAGCCTCCAGCTTCATTCAAGCTCATAGCAAAAGTCTGTAGCAAACCTCACCCATGGTCTCCAGGACTCACCACCACCAGCTGACCAGGACTCCAGCTGAGCCACAGAAACTAGAGATGTGGCTCCTAAGTTCCTGCCCACTGAACCCATACAGAGCTCCTCTGCCTTCCCTGTTCTGGAAACAACAGCAGGAGGGAGGCATGGTCATACTTACAAATTTATTGTGGTTGAAGAGATTGACTATAACAACAGGGGTCTCTGTTTTCAACTCCTCTCTTTTCCCATCAATAACAAGTTGGTCAAACAAAAGCAGCTCATTCCACATCGGGCTCAGTGTCTCCTCCAACACCTGTAAATAGAGAGAGGAGGCCTGAGGTTAACATATCCAGTGGAAACAAATCCAGTTTGCTTTGTAAAGAAAGTGAGGTAGATCTCTCTCCCAACAGCCGCATGCAGCCTGTGTCTGGCAGAAGGGGACATGCAAGAGCACAAGAGGCACACTTGGGGCCAACTAGCACATGCCAAACAAACTTTGAGACCCTGTTCAATGATTTATATGCTTTGTCAAATGTTTCCTGAGTGTAACTACCCTGCTCCAGAGCACAGAGATGCCTCTGTGCCTGGAGATGTGAAACTTCTCAGAGGACTGCCACGGCATGGGCTTTTGACACGGCAGTGAGGACATAATGATTTGTCTCCAAGAGGTTACTAAGAAGTCTCACCCTTGTGGTCTGGCAATGAGTTGAAAATACCACTCTTGCAAATGGATCTGAAAGGCCATTGTCATCTGCAGGGAGGATTCCTCTAGCCTGATACAGATGGGCTCGGAGCTGGAAGTAGCTGAAGTCTGGTAAGAAAAAGAAAAAAAGAGGTCCACATTACCTGACCAGCCCTTCCTGCAGCCATAAAATGCACAAATGATAGCATGGGCCAGCCAGGCGAGAGTGGGCATAACTTGCAAGAGATAGACACCACTCCTAGAGGCATTCACGGCAGTTCTCAGGCCAACATGTTTCAAAAGTTTTGGCCAAGCTTAGCAGGCTCCCCAAACATCCTCAGAAAGGACATGACATGAAGTGTGTGGTGACCTGCTGTGAATATCTGCCATTGGGGAGCACCACTGCATCTCAGCAAATGCCCTGAAGTCTGGGGCAGACCTCATGCCCAAGGTCAGTTTGGTAGCACACTCAGCACCTACAAAGCTCACCTCCTGCCTGCTTCTCCAGCTGTGAGCTTGGTGAAACATCCTCACCAGAGCAAAATGGATGTACCTGTTCCTGTCATGCCTTGGAAATGACATGGAGATGATCAACAGATCCTATCCCTCGGGCATGCACCTGGGGGCATGATCTCTCACCTCTCGGCTCTCCTGGTAGCTTTCAAGAAAGTGGAATTGGTGGAGTCTGCACTCACCGTCCCTGCTGAGCCGGCTGGGAGGAACATATGCTGAGAGCTGGGCTATCTCCTGTCCACTCTCCGAGAGATGCTTGAACTCCTCAGGCAACTCTGCGGTGCAGTTCTTTGCATATTTAGTTATCCCAAGCCACATATAGATTTCCAGTTTGGCAAAGACCTCAGCAATGTGTGAGCCAGGGACCTGAAAATGCAGGAGGTTTAGCAGATTTTCCAACCTGGCTAGGTCCTGTTCAGATCGCAAGGATCACCAGCAACTGGCTGCAGAACACAGGAGGGAACACTGCATTGGCAAAGAGCAACAGTAGCACAAGAGCTTTGTTTCCTTGCAAAGGCCAGGAAGGAATGCTGAAAGTGGGGAGAGAGAAGCAGCACGAAGCAAGCAGGAACATGTTAATTTCTTACAAACTCTACCTTCAAAAAGACAGTTTGGATCTTTGCACAGTCCTTGCCTTTCTCCTCTTCAACAACAGAGTAGAGAACATTCTGTGCAGGAATTCTTGCATATGCTATGCGCTTGTTATTGCTGAGCATCCAGATGAGAACATCGGGGAGGGTACACTGGGGCTGAAAGGCAGGAAAGGGAGGTATGTCACAGCAGAGGAAGAGCACATAGCCAGTCCTGCCTCCACTGACACTCGCAGTGAAAGTCTCCCCCACTTCATAGAGGACAGCTTGTTGCACAGCACTTTGGATATCCAGATGCAAATGATGGGGCCTAACATTGGACATGTACTTCTGCAAATCTCAGCTCTGCAATAGTTCCTGACAGGAGCTCCTGGAAAGATTTGTGATACTCCTTGTTTTTCATTAGAAACACCAGCAGGATGCACCCACTCCCATCCCGTTGGAATGGTCTCCCAGCCCTGGTGAGAACTGGACTTTTTACCCATACCTTTGACAGGTATGGGTACAATGGACCCAAAATGGACAACTGCTTATCCATTTTAAGGAAATGCATTAAATGTCATTCCAGCAATGTGAATGCCTACTGTAAAGCTGCAGCTTGGATTTGAAATGGGATTTGCAATGAAGAAGACACACAGATGGAAGCAATAGGTTTTTTTTAGTACTGATTTAAGTTCTCTTCCCCCTCTCAATTTCCCTGGCATTAGTGCATTGTACTTCTGCAAGGAGCCTCTAAGGCTGCCAGCACAGGCTGCACAGATGGTTTCCCACAAACAACACAACTTGTTCAGTACAAGAGAGCAGCTACTCTTCCAGTACACATGGAGGCAGCAGGGCAAGCTAGTGCCCTCTCAGCAGGCACACACCACAGATACGTGATGTGATCTAAGCACAAACTTGCAAATAATCACAAAAGATGCAAGTATTTTAATGGTATTGCAATCATTTCAGCAGTAGTTTCATGGGAGACAAAGTGTTTCAGTATACAAACAGCTGAAGCAATTTATTAGTTACTAAGCCAAGACTGCCATCCTCCAAGCAAAGACTAAAAGCGGCTAGTGTATGTGCAGGTTAGCCCTGAGCTCATGGCAGGGTAAGGCCATGAGGTAAGGCCCACAGAGATGGCAATGTTCCCACCCGATTGCAGGGAACAAAATGGGAAGCAGTTCTTCTCTGTCTCTAGGATCAGCTGAAGCCAGGTCCATGCAGGTTGAAGCCAGAGGACAGCTTCTCCTCTTGACAGTGTGAGAAGCAGAGTCTTATTTGTGCTAAAATCTACACTCACATACCTGAAGGCCATCGTCTTACAGCCATGCAAAGCACAGCCTTGATGACTCTGACAGAACTCTTGCTCACAATGATCTAATCTCTCTTAGTAAAAGACTTCTCCAAACTGCATCAACATCTGTCCACTTAACTCCAATGAATGCTTCATTCAGTTTTATGCTAAATGAAAGCACTTATTTTTCAGCACTATTTAAAATAGAGCCAGTGAAACTTCAAACACAGAGAATCCCCATTACAGAAGACCTTATTTTAATGCAAGTTTGAATTTGCAGAACATGTCCAGCATCAGTCCCTGCTGGGAGTCCAGGCAGCACTGCCAAGGCTGTCTTCCCAGGCAGACTACCCGCAGCCCCACTGAGGGCATGGCCATGGGCCAGACTGCCCTGGCAGAGAGGCAGGCACCGCCCAGGAGTCCTGGAGTTGATCCAGCTTTGCCTCCAACCCACCAGTGAACCGCTCAGACTCCAGCTCTGTCATCAAATGTCTTGCCAGACTGAGAAATCCCATTCCTCATGAGAACCAGTACATGAAATACTTTAACTTCCAGCAGCTGGAACTTGGGGTTTTATATAGCAAAAGATGTCATAGTAAATAAGGCCCAACTCAGGCTGGCAACAGCTCCAGCAGCCTGCCCAGCATCCCCTCTTTCCTATGTCCTTTCCCACTTGGGAGCAGGATACCTCAGGAGCAGTTGTACCTCTTTAGCCAAGAAGCGTAGCTTTGCCAGGATTCTCCTCGTCTCCTTAACCTTCTCCTTGATGTTGGTTCGAGTCAGACGCCTCCTCACACGGAGCCCCTGCTTCGCATATAGGATCTGAACAGAGAGCACAGCTATCATGTGCCTGGCCATAACCAATGCATGCCACGCTCACACATCTCATGGGGCTGCCCTGGGAAGAGTTTGTACACTGATTCCATCAGGCCCTGACCTCCACCATGGTTCATTTGCTAGCTGCTGAGAATGAACTTTCATGAATCCAGAATGAGCCTTTTAGTGAAGGGTGCCAAGAATTGGAGACTCCTCTAATTTATTATCTCTGCTGATACTAGTCAGTAATGGAAGTCCATAAACTTCCATGTTATATGGAGCAGAAAGACATATAAGGAGTATTTCAGAAACTGGTGGTCTAAGGCTCCATATAGTGCCTGGGGGAAGCTTTGCACAAGGAGCTGAAGCCATTTGGGCCATAGAGGTGTGGAAATATGAAAATACTGGAACCTAGAGGATAAGCGCTGGGCTGTCATGTCCATTAATTGACAGAGTCTACATCTGAGAAGAGTTTTTGTGATGAATCAGAATTGATAATTCCAAAAGGAATTCGGAGTACAAACCCAGTATAGACTGATTGAAGAAAGAAAATGCAGAAAATCCCTCTCTTCCAGAGACGTCTCAGACTTAAAGCAGTTTCACCACAGTTGGGATGCTGATAAAGAAGGTGCCCTTGACAATCCTGCTCCATGTGCAAGAGGCAGACAAAAGGGACCCTGAACTCTATTTCTTGCTGCTATTGTTGCATTTTGGTCAATCTTTCAAAGGTTTGTAACTTGATGGGAACAACAACTGCAGGAACGCTCTGCCATGCTATGATGGAGGGTATGTAACTGCACTCTCTTGAGCTTGTTGGCCTTATTTGCAGGATTATGGGTTCCTAGATGCTGCCCTCTCTGGGGGCAGGCAGGTGGATGACCTTTGCAGATCCACTGAATGGGACCACCAGCCTATGGGCAGAGTCCCCAAGAAACTGGGTCTCAGAGAGCTCCTCCAAAACTGCCTGGAAGAGTAGCCTGCACTGACAGGCCTCCAGCAGCCATGGGCAACAACCCACATGCACTCAGTCATACATGCCCCAGGGAAGAGAAAGGACAGCCTCAGGGCAAGCATTTGTGTAAAACTGGAGGAAGACCTGGCCTATCTCTGCTTCTGCTCCTTGTGCTGGAAGCTGTATTACTCTGAAAAGAGCAGGGAGATGCTACAGTAAAATCCTATGACTGACACTGTGGATCTTAGCTCTAAGTTTCCCGCTTACCATCAATTACAGCTCATCTTCCAACCCCATTCCCCAAAGCAGGGATCACATTACCTCCCCATCACCAACACATTTCACAGCTTACGATGTTCCGCATGATGTATTTTGTCCGACATCTGTCAAGGTTATTTGGATGTGCCATGGTTTTTCTCTCTGCATTGAGTGAATATTGCCTGTAATGAGAAAAACAGCTCAGACCTGCACCCTGCAAACAGAGCAGAGCTCTGTGATCAGGAAGTCATGGTGACCGAAACAGAAGTCTCAGCTTCCTCTCTTGCCTATGTGTTTTAAGAGAGTGAAGAAAAAGTCCTAACACTTAGGTGAACACCCAGTTCAGGAACATCATGAGACTGCCTTCTGTTCCCCTCTGTGCTTCCCAGGACTGTGGTCTCCCATCTGAGTTTGCAGAGATACAGAGTTTTCCCTAAGGCATCTTGGCTTCCTGCTGCTCATCCTCCTTAAGAGGATGAGAGAGGGCAGGCTGTGCACAGCCCAGGCAGGACATGACACAACCTCCTAAATTCAGTATAAGAAAACTTAGGAAATCAGGAACATACTAACCTGCATCCAGCTACAAATTCCTCCAGCACCTCTTGGAGTCTTTCTTCTGCTTTAGCCTTTGGCCTTCTCATGAGCTTCTCCACATCATCTAGTCCTTGCTCCTGTGGGGAAAGCACAGATTTCAGAGATCTTGCACCTGGCCGCAGGGTTAGAATGAAATATAGCAAAAACACATATGCCCCGGGTGGCTTGTGCCATTCTGCAGAGCTGAGGCCCATGAGATCTCTGAAGGCTGATGCTCTGCTGCCAGTCTCTGGAGTTTGGGGACCGTATTAACACTGGTTGTAACAGCACTTTGTGTTTTAGTCCTTGAACAGTCACTGAAGCACACTGGCAACCTCTCCTTTCAGATTTATAAACCCAAACAGGACAGATGAGATCTCAGATGACAGCCCAAGGCTGAGATTCTATTTGCAGCAGCATCCCCAGTGAACACACAGCACAGGACTGGCAGCAGAGGAGCTTTTTGTCACAGACCTTGGGTCACTCGTGCCTCTGGAAGGCACTGCCAGGCCCAGTGGCTCCACAGTCCCTTCCAGACATATCTAAAGGGCAAACTGCAGATAGGACTGAGCCCTGTGAGAGATGCTGACTCCTGTGGGAGGCAAGGATGCCTTTGGCCAGCATCTCACAGAGCAACCACACATGCTGTGAGAAAAGCCAGCATGACAGGAAGTGCTGTGTCCCAGGGAGCTGCCCCATGCACACCCCACAAACACTACCAGACGCTCTGCCAGCTTGACAATCCAGTTGGAACTGCAGAGTCTCCAGGTGTGATCTTCCCAGTAGCTCCATACATACACGCAGGGTTTCTCATGCACCATGGGCAGGCAGCTGTACGACCTAAGGACAGCAGGTATGGGAGGTTATGGCTGCTGTTTGTGGGCAGCACAGCTGGTTTAGCACATGCCATGTCACAACACAGCACATGCAAGCTCAGCCCAGAGAGCAACAGTCAGACTCTGACCTTCCTGCAGAGAATCACCAATTTCAGGCCCTGTACCATGGACATGTTTTCAAGATGGTGGATCTGCCTTTTGCCATTCCAAACTAGTACACAGAATTTCTAGCAGGAGCAGCGTGTACTCAGATGAATGAGGACGGTGGGAGTGTGGGATGCTGCTGCGGTTCCCTGCTGCTGTGAGACTGAGCAGTAGGAGTACGCACAGTTGAGGGCTCACAACACGAATTCCAAGATATATTGCCAGGCCTGTGGGACAAGGCAGGCGGCATTCCCAGAACAAACATCTCATGGGAAGAACTTGCACATGTGCCTCATCAGCCTAGCATGGGACAACAAGCACCAGAGCATTCCTGTTCTTCCTCCTCACTGGTATCGAGCCCCTGGGATGCAGCTTGTTAATCAGGAAAAGGATTTCCACCACCAATGGGGACACAATTCCCAGAACCCTGTCCCTGGCCACCTGCAGACACAATGCAGACACCCTACGGCCCATGGCAAACTGCAGTATTGTAGAGAGGACAAACATCTACACAGCACTCAGATTACTGAGCAGTCCACTAATAATATCTGGAATAATAAACCTGGGAAGCCTTCAGGACCAGGCTATGCAAGACAGAATGAAGAAGACTCACCTATCATACTCCATAGGCTCTGGTTTCTGGCTCATTGTCACTGACTTGTTTTGTGCTGCTGAAGTTGGGGCCAGGACTTCAACATCCAGTTCACTGTCTGAACTGGGGTCCAGCAATGGCTGCTTTTCTTCTCTCCCTTCTTTCTTCCCTCCTTTTCTAGGTACTTTGGTCACAACCTCTTCAGCTTTACCATAGTTTCCTTGAAGATAAGCATTAAATAATGGACAGATAAGCAGAATCAGTGTTAAACAACAAACAGTGAGTTTGCTACAGCTTGCAAAATCAGAGAGCAATCACCCTGCCAGAAGAAGCATGTAGGCATGCACTACTCTTGCTATTAGCAGTTTGGTAGCATCTAATGAACATAGCATTGCATGGACAACCAGAAAGTCTGAGAGGGAGACAGGAAATCACAAAGAAGTTCTTCTACAGGCCTGCAAGTTCCACTAGCTCCCCTGAGTGCTTGTCAACTCCCATCTACCTCCCACTGAAATTAGCAGCAGGCACTCAGGGAGATTTCTCAGCTTCAAGCATCTTCCTTCCCTCCAGCTCAGAAGGTGGAGGCTTAAACCTGCTCTCCTGCCATTGTTTCCCCATCATCCACTGGCACAGCTCCTCAGCACCACACGCCTACCTCCCATACTTCAGCTTCCTCTCTGTTTCCTTCTCTTGTCCCTCTACCAAAACCCTTCCACCTCTTCTCACTACCACGCCTCAGGAGAGCCTTGACCCAGACTTCCCAGAGAGGGAGTTCATACAAATACTGCAAATCTTCAATCCCAGAGGAAAGTGTTTAGACTTTTAAGGTAATTAAAACCCTATACTCACCCCCAGGCCTCACCTCACCTCCTTCCAGGGCTACTAAGACACAAGCTGTTCAAGGGTTGACAGCTTAGGAAACAGTGCTGACCTGGGCTGGTTCAGGGACATTTGCTCTGTTTTCCTGACCACAGGGCACTGGGGAATACGCACCTATGGAGACCTCGAAGCTGACAGGCTTGGAGCTGAGAGAGGAGTCCATCATCGTGGCTTCAAAGAAGGCAGCAAAGAGGAGGAATTCCTCCTTCCTCCCCAGCGCATTCTGAGCAAGGAGAGAGAGCTCAGCCCAACAGCCCCAGCACCATGGCAAGACACTGCCTCAGCAGAGCATCAGAGAGCACCAGGCCACAGCTGGTGCTTATAAGTCTGCTGAGGGCCTTGTCTGGGCTGCCAGGGCTGTCTGCAGACACAGTCAGGGGTCACTGCTGCTGTGCCAGGCGTAGGGCAGGGGTCTGCGGCAGGGGCCTTCTCAGAGATCTGGGAGGCTGGTATGGAGTCATGGCTCTGGCTGACACTCTGACATCAAGTCGCATGAAGCCACTGAACAGGTTTATAAACTAAGAGATAGCTACAGTACCAACATGCTTAGCTCTTGCTCACCTGCCTGTCCTGGGCCTGGTGGAGACCGAGAGCTAGCCAGCAGCTCACTGGCTCCCAGGGAGGAAAAGCCCTTCACTGGCTCCCAGGGAGTAAAGGCTGTGTCCTGGGGATAGCACCCACACAAGCAACCTTTCTTGCAGCAGAAGGGTGACTTATGTGGGATGCTTCAGTCTTGCTTGAGGATGCAGTTTTGGGGCTGCAGGCGTGGCTTGGGCCCTTGCAGAGGCTCAGAGAGCACTAGACGGCCCAGCAATGGGCAGGTAGGGTTTTCTCCAGCACTGGCACACTAGCAAGTGAGCCGACTGCCTCTCCACCACAAGGCCTGAGTGTGCCATAGGTAGGCGTGGGTCTGGCCACATCAATACAGGGGACTCACCTCGGGGAGCGGATGCAGCTCCTCCACCTCCACAGTGACCTCCCCAGGCTGCTCAGTCTCCTGAGAGCCCCTAGCCTCCTCATCTCCCTGCAGCTGGCTCAGCTCTTTGGCTTTCTCCTTGGATTTTTTACTTCTCTTCTTCAGCTTCAGTTTGCTTAGGGCACCTTTCGTCTTGTCCGCAAGCCTCCCCTCTGTCACACTGGGGCTGCTGAAGATCTCCACTGTGATGGCCACGAGGATGCGACCACGATAGAAGATCCCCTCGCCCATGCCCTCATTCAGGTCCTTGTGGATGTCCCGTAGTGTTGAGTTCTGGGGGGAGCCATATAGGTTCACCCAGGCTGGGCCAAACGTGGGATTAAAGCCTGCAGTGACAGGGTCAGAGTCTAATTTCACCACAAGGCACTACTGCAGAAAGATCCCTTCCCCCAAGACAAAGGAACACAAATGTGAGCATGCTCTGGCCGGACACACTCCTGCTCTCCACCTTCAGGATGGCTTAAACAGAGGGTGCGCAGCACAGGGACAACTACATTGCCTTGCCCTGGAGGAGTAACCATGCCAGTCCTCACCATTCCTGCCTGGGTCTGAGATCTGCTGCAAGTCAATGTAGTGTGTGGCAAGGGCCACATCACCAACATTGGCATCATCCAACACCTGGACTTTTATTTTCTTGGCAAGAGGTGGGAACATTTCAATGAAGCTGATCTGCTCATTCCATTCAGGCTCAGTGGTGTTGCTCTCCACAGATGTTTCCCCCTGGAAAAGAGGAGGTGTGAAAATCGCACAGCTCTAATCAGCAGCAGGAGCAAAGGATGCCTCAGAGCCTCTCTGGGAATGGCATATCCCCCTGCCCTGCCTGTGGATGGTGCTGGGCAGGCTCTGGAGGCAGCTGGGTCCCTGCTCATGTTGCCAGCTATTGCTCTCTGCACTTCGTCAAGGGAAGCTGTCCCGAGGTCCCGGCCATGCTCCACACAGCAGAGGGAAACACTGGAAACAAGCAGACAGCTCTGCCAGACTCAGAGAAGTGCAGGCTCTCCCAGGAGAGCCCCAGGCCAAACAGGTTACCGAGAGACTGAGCAACAGCAGCTGGCTAGGCCAATCATTTCTTGTATTAATGTATATCACAGCACCAGAAACCCCAGCCTTAGGAACAAGAATATGGCCATTAGTTAAAGTAAACTCTCCCAAAGGTGTCCGGCTGAGCTCAGCTCATCATGCGGGACATCTGCTCTAGGATTTATTTGACCCTTTCCTTGTGTTTAGTTATGAGATCTCTGCCTGCACAGCCAGCAGCTCAGCCAGCTGTGGTACTGTTGCTGGTGGCTGTGCCAGATGGCTGTACCCTGTGTAGCTCCTTGCAGAGACAGAGTCCAATAAAAAGCTTCTCATTCAGACACCAGTTATCTATGGCCACACAGCTCAGGTTGCTCCCAAACACATTGCAGGGCTCAGGCTTTTCCAGCCTGTCTCCAGCAGGATTGCTGCATCCAACAGGGCCTCTCAGCAGTGTCAGCTCTGTGCTCGTTGATACACAGTCACAGGAGGATGGGCCAGGCCCTGCACAGCCCTCCAGCAGACTCACCTGCTGCCCACAGAACGAGACCTGCACGTATGGGTCTATAAAGACCTTTTTCTCCCCTATGATCTTGGAGAAACCACCCATGATGCCTGCGCTCATGCTGGGCAGGCCTTCAGCACGGTACAGCTTGATGCAGACCCTGGCCCAGGGTCGTTCTGCAGGGACTCTCTTAGGCAGCAGCAGGTTCCTAAAAGACAAATTTATGTTCTGGCTGTTTGTTGGGGCACAGGAAACATGGTGCTGGGAAATAAAACACCTCAGTTGGCAGGAAGTTTGGATCCTGCCCAACAAAAGGTCTGTTTCCCTGGATCTTCCAACAGGAGAGGGGGAAAATGGGCAAAAAAGAGTAAAAAGAGAAGAGAGACATGACTGTTTTCCCAAGGTCCATACACAACCCCAATGCACCCACCTTTCAATGTCCTCATCTTGGCTGCTGGAGGAGGTGGGAAGGGAGCCCACAACATCCCCACGTGCAGTGACGGAGATGTTGCACTTCACAAAGCCTTTCACACCTGCCCGGGTGTCCGTGGGGTCACTGATAACAGCCCATTTCTGGAAAAATCTGTGATCTGAGAGGAAAAGGAAGGGGTTCCCAACTGGAAGGCCCAGATTACCATTTTACACTCCAGTTATGGGTCCGCAAACATTTCTCGAACCCTGTCCCCGAATGTGAAGATGGTCTCACCAGACCCCAGATAAACCAGGAGGAGCTGCAAGTGCCAGCCCTCACACAAGCTAAGGGTTTTCAAGATAGCAGACCCAGCAAAGTCTGGAAGAAACATCAGCCTCAGATGAACCTGGGGATGGGGAGCAGGTGCCCAATGCAACCGATCATACCTGGCTGGCTGTACACTGTCACAACATCCATTTTGAATGTTCCTATGCATGTTCCCAGGAACGGTATCTTCTTTGAGTGAAAAACCTGCAGACAGCACATATGCCCTTGAGCACCAACAGATATGCGCAGTCAGGTGACATGTCCAGACATCCTTAAGGAGGACAGGATTGCTAAGAAATGCCCAGTCCAACCCACAGCTCCAACAGTGCAAGCTCCTCTTGCACATTGATCCATTTGAATTAGCACATGGCCAAACCTCAGCCTTGGTCAAACCTCAGTCCTGCTCAACTGTTCCCACAAAGCCCACTCACCCGTAGTCATAGACTAAAACCAAGCCAAGGCAAATTCTTGCTGTGCAACTAAGTCAGTTCTCCCAGACCCTGATAAGCCAACACCCACAGAGGATCTGCTTTCCCACAGGGACTGCTTACTCCCATATTCTAACAGTACTGGTAGAGCCATGCTTCCTATCGGGCCAGTCTCTCTCCCATAACTGTGGGAGAGACACATTTTTGTCTGAGAACTCAGCAGCCACAAAACACATTCAGTGCTTGCCAGGCACCTGCCAGCAAAAGAGATCTGCAGCCCTTCACAGGGAGAGCACCAGAGACCATATGGTAGAAGAGGTACTCGCTGGGTTTAACTATCTTCAGAAAAGTCTTGGAGAAGCCATCTGCACTTTGGACTGGAGAGTTTTTGAAGGTTATTCTTCCCTGCCTACCTGCAAGGGCATTTCTTCAAGTGCAAATCACTGCTGAGCTCCCCCTTGCTCCCACCACACCAGTCATTTGCCTTTGTCCCACACAAGTGGGAGACTCCTGGGCAAGGAGCAGCGTGGTGTCACTCCTAAAACTCACAGGTAGCAAGATAACAGGCAAGAAACTGCCCCAGAGGTTCTCCTTCAATTGCTAGAAGCCAAGAAAACAGCATAGTTGCATTCAGTGGGGTAAAATTGCAGGCATGATAATAAGGAAAGATAATTCCCTGGGCATATCTAAAAACAGGCCCAGCATCAGCTCTTCACAAGACACACACCTGCTGCCCTGCTACCCTGTGATGGCACAGAGTGAGACTGTTTTTTGGGGATGCCATAGGCTTTACATCTGGCTGATGAGCAATCAGGTAGAAAGGCAGCATTGCCAAGCAGCCGGCTCAGAACAGGGCCTGGGTCTGGTTCCTGCTCCACCATGACCTCACACCATGGCTGAGGTCCCTTGGTCTCCCTGTGGGCCAGATGTCTCAGAGTGTAAAATCTGCTTAGCACTGGTACCCTTGCTCTGCCCAATGCTCCCAATGCATTCATGAAGAAGCAGTGGTCTGCACTGCTTACCAAAGGAAGGACAAACAGGAGGTCATGCTTACCGAAATCTCTATGAGTTTATGGAATAAAACTTCCCTTGGCTCATGGAATTCAAACAAAAAGTACTGAAAGAGAAAAGAGAGAAATGGCTGAGCTCAGGCTCCTGACATGGCCTTCACAGGAAAGCAGCTGCATCTGAAGCATCTACCACAAAGCTGGCTCCTGTCCACCTGGGACATAGGCACAGCAAGGACTGAGCATCTGACTGCAACATGTACCTCGTTGTAGAAGGGGCAGTTTGTAGACTTCTGCGTTGCCGTTTGTCTTTTCTCTTCTCCAACCTTCACTACCACAAAGGGGTTAATGTTCACCCCCACCAGCTTCTGCGCTTCAATGATATTAATCCCAACCTGGGGAAATGTAGCAGAAAACCCTCACCTTACCAGTCTCCTCATTTTCAGTTGCCTCTTGAGCTTGTGCGATCAATGTCAATACAAGGGAAGTTTCCACTGCTGCCATCCTACAGCCAAGCCAAAAAGGCAGAGGACACTCGTCCCAGCAGGGTGGGATGTTCAGGGTAGGTGAGGGCAGAGCTTTGGAAGCTACTACAGCCAGGGCCAAACCAAACTGGTATTTGAAATATTTGTTTCTTTTGGAAACAAAAAGTGCTTTGTTTAACCAAAAATCTTCTATCTGAACACAGTAAGCAGCATTTTTGGCACTGACAAGACAAACAAGGAGATGAAATGCTAAATTCCCAACATCTTTGACAAGCATCTCTCCTTCCCCACCAGCAGCTCAGTCCTTGCTCAGTTCCCAGTACCAAGGGGACATGAACCCACTGCTTCCACATGGTGAGGTGCACAGAGAGCATCTCAGAGAAGATACTCTCTGTGTATTCTGTCAATATTTCTCTTTGAATCCTAGTTAGATGGACACTGCTGAAAGAACTGGAGTCTAGCTGTCTCATTTCCCGTGATTAGTTACAAAGACCTGCAAGAAATGTTCTCACACTTGCTCTCAATATAATCAATTAGATGGTCATTAAGGGGAAGAAAAATAACTTCAAGAAAAAGATCATAGGAAATTTAACCCCCTACAAAAGCTTCCTGCTTGGTGGGTAGGACCCAACCCTGAAAAGCAGGAGACTCTGATTTAAGTTCACGTTTTCACAGAATCAGAGAAGAATTTGAAGCAACATATCCAGGCTGAGAGATCTGGCCGTGATCAAGGCAAAAGATGTGATGAACTCCATTTCCAAACTTCACAGTAGTTTCAAATATGCCTGGTGTCAGAGCATCACCCAGACCCATGACCCCATTCCAGCCTCCCAGGATCTCTGCAAAAGCCCTTACAGCAGCCCCTCACCCCATGTCTGGCCCAGCAGCAGTGACCCCCAGCTGTGACCACACAGGCGAGCCCAGGCAAGGCAGCTGGCAGATTCCCAAGCAGCAGCTGTGCCCTGGTGCTCTCTGAAGCTCTGTTTTGCCATGGCACCTGGGGCCATCAAGCTGATTCCCTTCTCCTGGACATCCATATCCAAATCTATGGCCCAATACAAATTCTGCCCTGGGCTGGCTGATTTTGGAGTCTATGCTCACTGATGCAGCTCATTCAGGGAAATCTCACACCTCGTCTAGGGAGACAACACAAAGCAAAAAGACATCTTCATGCTAGAGGTCTTGCCAGGGTATGTGGCAATTGGAGAAGCCTAGGCCAGCAGCAGGATGCCAAGGGACCAGCTGCAGGGCCAGAGGCAGCTGTGTGGATGTGCACCTGGCACTGCAGTACCTGGAAGCTCTGCGGGGTTGGAGTGGCAAACAGGTCCCATCTGGAGCAAAGCCTGGAGCGGCTGCACAGAAAAACAACGTGGGTGAGCTGGTCCCTTCATCTGCATGGGTTGGAGAGAGTCTCCACCACGGGAAACAATTGCAAAACCTAAAAATCATGATTCCATGACCCAGAAACAAGAAACCCCCAACACTCCCTGTATGAGACCATCAGAGTTTGAAGGTTTCTGATATTTTGCATAACACTAAGAGACACCTGGAAATCACCCTAGGAGCTGGTGCTTCCCACCACAGGGCCAAAGCAGAGGCAAAAGAGAGAAGAGCACAGGAGTGTTACCTTTTCACAGGGCTGAAGACAATGCCAGAGACCTCCATCTCAGAAACATCATAGAAATCGCCTTCCTCCTCCTCCTCTTCCTCATCGGTCTCCAGGCCTTTCACCAGCTTCCTGCCCAGTGCAGCGGCCTTCCTGTCCAGCTCACTAGCTCTCTGCCCCTCAGCTGCCCTGTAAACCCCCCTGCCAAGTCACTCACCACATTGCCACCCCCAAGGAGTGGGTTGTGCATTCTCCCATATCCCACCGTTGCCCAGGAGGGTTAGCTGGTAAATTCAAGTAGTTACTTACTCTGGCTCCTCAAATCCAGGATTGCGGATTATTAATTCTGAACTGTAAGAAACCAGATGTTTTACTGAAAACCAAGCATGTCACAGCTGTTCCCTGAAGTAACAGCTCAACAGCCACAGCTATGCTCCTGCTTGGCTCTTGACAGTGACAAAGATATTCTCCTAAGCAATGTTTATCCACTGCCCACCCTGCGGGCCCTCTACCTTGCTTCTGGGAACTTTAGAAATGATGCTGATGGAACCTTGTTACTGCCTGTAATCTTGTCTGCTCAGACACACACATCTCCCATGGCTTTGGGAACATCTGGCATCACCTGTGTGCAGGGTGCCTGGGGCTGGGACAGCCCAAAGCTGTGCTCTCCACAGCTTTACAACAAAGTCTTGCTCCTGTCAGCCAGAAAGGCTGCAGAAGTGCCCATGAGTCTGAGGGCACTCCTGGGATGCAAAAGGTTTTGCAGTTGCAGGGGGCTGTTGCAGTTGCAGGCTCTTTGTGAAGACAAGGCATATTATTTCCAAGAGCTCCTGAAGCTGTCACTACCAGAGAGCAGAAATGCATCAGCCTGGCCAAAGGTGGAAAGTAAATGAGGCTAGATTGCATCCCAAAGGGTTCTAGTTGCCACTGTCAAAGGCAGTCATACAAATTTCTTTTCCCGGGATTTCTGTACCTGTCTTTCATCTGATAAACAAAGTCAGCTTCAACCCAGGTTCCAGCTGAGCCATCCGGGGGCTGGTAACGCAAATCCAGCTCAATATAGATCTAAAAACAAAAAACAAAACTGCCTGAGAACTCAGGAGCCACAAAACACCTATATAAATGTCAAAGAAAAGGGGAAAAGAAGGAAGGAAGGAAGGAAAAAACAAGTGAGATGTTGGTGGAGAGAAGTCAAAGGCAGGGGGCCAAGAGGAACCTATTTATACCAGGCTCTCCTTGACTGCCTCCATCAACAGACTGGTATTAACCAAACTCCATTCCACTCCCTACAGCCTCCCAAATTCAGGGATCCACTGAAGAAAAGCTGAACGCATGTTTCCAAATCTAAAATACACTACAGAGAGGGCCCTGAAAGCCCACTGGGCAATTTTGCTTAGGAAAGCGGGAAAAGCCCTGCACCATGGCAAATTAACATGTAGGTGTGTGGAGTGCACTCTCCACAGGAGATACAAGGCAGCTGGAAAACCATCCCCAGGCACATCAGTTCATTTTAAAAGAAAGACCACAGTGGCTATAAGTAACACTTACAGTCTGTGTCACAAGAGACACTGAGAGATTTAACTTCCCCTTAGGATGGTTGGAGAAGCATGGGATGTGTTAGGCATCAGCACAGCAAGTGTGGCACTGAAAATAGACAGGTACGGGGTGGGACAGAATTACAGTCCTGGCATGTTTCAGGATAACTCACTTGTGGAGGCAAAGATCGAGGTCAAGGCCAGACACTTTGTTCTGGAGTCATACCCAAGGGTCTTGCAAGAAAATAGGCCTTTTCACAAATGTTTCTTACTTCCAGCCCATCACTATGCAGAGGGCAGCTCTCGCCTCCCCACAGCAATGAAGGAGGGAGAGACCGAGGAATATGTTTTAGGGATGCTACAGACGTGCAGAGAGAGGCCTCTGCAGGCCTGGGTTACATGTCCAGCATGACAGAGAGATACTTCTGCACTTCCCTCAGGGACCTGGTGCTTCAGAGCTCTTACAATCTTTCCATTTCAAGCAATTTGAATTTCCTAAGGTATCATACCTGGATTTATTTGTCTGTTTGGAATTAATCAGAAGCAAAACTTCTGCTTCCAGCTCGAGATCTGTGCCCAGGAAGAGAAATGCAGATCCTTATTATTGGGTGAGAATTTGGGCCTTTGGATCTCCTAAGGGCTTACACATACTGGGAAAGAAAAGACAGTGAAAGGAAGAGAAATAGGAAGGGGTGCCCTTCACTGAATGTCTCCCCAGGAGACATTCCTGCTCCTCCTCCTAGGAGGCCACACTGACCTAGGAGCAGCTTGGTCTGCAGGTGACCAGATCAATCCCAAACTTACAAGAACACATGGTAATCTTCCAGCAGAGGCTAAAATGACAGCCATGGAGGAGGCTACCCATCGGTGGCCTGAAGGGGACATTCTGGCTGGGTTCCCAGTTCAATCCCTAGAAAAAATGTGTTTCTAGGAGGACAACTACAGCCCAGGGAAATAGAAATATAGCAGCTGGGGGATGCAGCACGGGAGGCTGGACAGAGGCAGAAGCTTGGGAGAAAAATGGGTCTGAAACCCCTTTGACCTATCATGAGGAAAAAAGGGGTGCAAATAATTCAAGTCCCAAATGTGCCAGAAAAGAACAGGACTTGGAATAACAGGAAAGGGGCTTGTTCTCGGTTTGCCTTACAAAACTAAAGGAGCTGTAATCGCAAGGAGATGTGATCTCACTGCTCAGAAGACACGTGCATGAACACAGCTCATTCAGCTGTACCGTCAGGTGGACAGGTTGAAGGGGGAGGGGCAGTGGCATTACGTTAGCCCTTGCAAGCCCTCCTGTGATACACACACCAACTCCATCTCATTCAAAAGGCCTGGAGAGACCATGTAGGGGGTCATCACAGCTGACCATCTTCCTCTATCTGACATTAGTAAGCAGGAAGCATGGCATGGAGGGTTTGGTGGACTCTGGGGTCACTGCAACATTCCTAGAGCCTTCTGGGGTATCAGCCACAGCCTGAACAGGACAGACTGAAATAGCCTCTTTCTCTTGGCAAAATGCCTCTTCCCAGTTGAGCTAAAGGGTAGGGTCTTAGCTCCCCTTGGGCACTTGCCCAGTCCTGCCTGCATGTTCCTGTGCACAACAGCCCTTGTGTGGCCCAGCTAGGGAGATGACCCAGTCAAAAGTTAACCTGATAAAAATAAAAGCAGTTGGCTGGACTTGCTTATCAGCATGAGTTCTGGTGTTGGCACAAGGGAAGAGATGGCCAGGAACAAAGGGATGGGCAACAGGGCAGCTCTGACCTAATAGCTGGTTAAGTGATGCTAGCTTGGTCCTGTCAAATCACCACCAGTGTGACAGCTGCCAAAGAGTCAGTCTAGTTCCTGCCACTTTGCCAGCATGAACATTCAGGCAGCAAGCTGCATCTGGCTGAAAATCACCCTGGAAATGCTTAGCTTTCACCTAGACCTGCGCTCTGATCCAGGCAGCTCCATGAGCACTGCTGGTGTCTAAGGAAAGCCATGCCTGTGCACCTGGTGGCCATTCATCCCGGGCTCACATCATGGTGGCCATGGAGCTGCATCCCACGCATCACTGAGGGGTGAGTCAGGCTGCCCGTGGGAAGGGCAAACAAGGGGCACAGCACATCGCAGGGCGGCCACAGCATTGGGTGCTGCCTGTCTCTGCCTCACCCTCCCTCTGGCCCTGCCTGCTGCCCTGGCACTGAGCCCATGTTTGTCCAGCTCTCACTGAACCATGCCTGCACATTAAACCGGCAGGAAACAGCTCATTTTTTGGTTGAGTTCATTTTCCACCAGCACAAAGAGCCTAGTGAGCACAAGCAGCCAGGCAGGAGGGGAGCAGGGACTGCGGAGCAGAGGGGGCACACCCACCCACACTGCCACAGACTGCAGCTCAGGAGCCATCATTAAACATCCAGGTTAACACTGAGGTTTAACCCAAAACCTCCCTGGGAGTTCCTGAGACATTCTGTCACCTTCAGCCTCGAACTGTCAGCTCTCTGCTGCTTTGCATCCCATGAAAGCCTCTGCCAAGGACCACCGACATTTGCACAGTGTGGGAAGTAGATGAAATATCAAGTTCTACATTCATTACCCAGCTCCAGAGAGGTTTTACTGGGCCTCTCTCTCCCCATCTGGGCCCTCATCAGGTCTCCCAGGGTCCCCAGCCCATCTCAAGCGCTTTGGGACATTCCTAGAGCTACTCCATTCCTGCAGCTGTGCCCCGCAGAGCCAGAGCCTGTACAAATCCCACAGCAGCCCAGGTTCAAAGCAGTGCTCTGGACTTCCTTTAGCCCCAAATCCACCTGGAACCCTTCAGCCAAGTTTTCCTGCCAAGCCTTTCTGAATGGCCAGGACTCCCAGGGATTTACACCCAGTCAATGTGAGATGCCGAGCAGTGCTCATCCCCCAGCTCCCTGCAGAGGACTTACACCAGTGACGCTGTGGTTCCTGTCTACCAGGGCCTCTCGGAGGATCAGCCTTCCAGATGTCATCAAATGCTGAAGACTGAGAACGAGGGTACCAAGAAGCCTACAACAAAACCATGGGCTGTAGCAATATAATACACAGCATCAGAGCCTATCCCACAGAGGGACAGAGCATCAGGATCTTCACTCTCCTAACTCACACCCCCTCCAAACCATGGAGACAGTTTATCCTACCAGCAGTGAACTGCCACAGCACTTTCCATAGGTGGTCTGAGACCCAAAGTACCCAAGACCCTCAGACCCTCTGTGGACTGCAACAGGCCATGCCAAAGCAACCTCCACCCCAATCATGCATAGGTAGCTGCTTGCAACAGAGCTGCTAAAAGCAATTCTGCTAAATCCGTCCATGATTCAAGGAAGGCTTGTGCAGTTCCCGTCCCACTGACTGCAAAGGAGCTGTCTCCCTCGGCAGAGCTGGGCTTTGTAGGAGCAAATCCACGCTTGGCTACCCCAAGCCAGAAGAGCTGCAGTGACTATTCCCAGGCAAACTCTGTTAGGATGGAGCAGAGGCACCACAGAAGTAAATATATAAACAGGAAATAAATACATAACCACAGGGCTGTCCGCAGCAAGTCAGGCTGAAATCTATCCAGCCCAAAGGGGCTTCTCCCTGGGGAAGGATCATCCCAGCTCCCTGCAAGCAGCAGTAAGGTGTGGGTGTGACATTCAACCGCTCCTAACCCTATCTTGGATTATTCTTGCTTGGAGTCTCTTTGTATTTTGGCCTCCAGCTCTCAGTGGCAACTGTACTGGCAGCTGAACTAAGCCCAGCGCAAAGCAGAACTTCTGGTGTCAGCTGGAAACTGTGGACTGAGCATTTCACATCCCACCTGGGATGCAAACGAGGAAGAACTATCCCTAGTCACCCCCATTTTAGCTGTTAGCTGCTGACCACATATTCTCTCAGGTCCACCTCCTTTCTGAAATTCAGGGTCTGTTTGGTCCCCTTCCCCTGAGGAAGGAGTCTCTCTGTTCAACCCCCCCCCCCCCCCCCGCTTTCCTAACTCTCTGCTGCTTCAACAGAAGGACTGCACTAAAAGGTCAGGAGAAGAGCAGGCCACAGATCGATACAGACATATTACCAGATTATCTCTTCAGTACTTCCACTCTCTCTTTGTACTTATTTTTGAGCATCCCAGTGCACTGAGCAAATGCGTTTAAACTGTGATGTTTGCCACCTGCGCCTGAGCAGTGGAGGTGTTTGGAAAGATGCTGCCAGTGCCTGCTCAGCAGCTATTCCCCACCACAGTCCTCTGCTCAGCAGGTCCTGGTGATTTGTTACTGTTTGCTTTATCTATTTGTTCTTAAGCCGTTTCTATTGACATTTCAGTCTGAGATCATTTTTCTGATGTGTCTCCTGTAAGGAAAAGTTCCAGTGAACAGTGACACAAAGTTCAGCCACATTTTCTGCTTCCTCCACACATGCTCTGGTAGGCTCTGGATGGCTTTGAAAGAGTTTGTATTATTAGCTGTTTCTAGAAAGTTGCTCCTGTTGATCTTCCTTCAGTTCTTGGTTCAGTTTGGTTGTGGAGTCTCCTTCTCCAGAGATATTCAAAACCCATCTGGATGCAATCCTGTCTAACATGCTCTCAATGACTCTCCTTGAGCAGGAAGGTTGGACTAGATGATCTCCAGAGGTCCTTTCCAACCTCACCAATTCTGTGATTCTACGATTCTTCCCTTTTATTTGTCAGAGCTTGCTCTCTTCTCTGCATCTCTCATACATATTTTGCGTGTCCTGGAAGGATGTGTCTTTACTCCATTACTTACTCCACAATTCCATCTGTCACCTGTACTCTTGGGCTTCCCTGGGGGGTTTAACAACTGCTAGTATAGCTACTGAGTTCACAAGTATGGTAACTGAGCTCCTATAAGCAGTTATATTCTGTCTGATTCTTTAACAGTTTCCTTGTATTTCAGTTGCTCCCCTTTTAAAGATTAAATCTTATTACCATGGACCTGAGGCTATTCCTCAGCGACAGGGACGGTGAATTTGGGTGGATGGTGGTCACAGTCACAGTGTGGCTCTAGAGGTAAGGGCAGGTCCTCACAGGTGCAGTTCCTGCCCTTGCAGCTGCTCTGCTCCTGTCAGGGCTGGTACAGCCCTGGATTACCTTCATCCCACCAGAGAGACAGATTTGGATTCCTGTGGAGTCTCTGTTATTTGTTGGCACAGCTAAATCACTCACCATATTTGACTTAAACTATACAGCATTGCTACCCCACCAGAACCAGCTCTATCTATAACTTGTATATATGCTGTATACATGTACTTTATACTCTATAACTTGTATCCTGCTTGTCTTCCTCCCATCAACTTTCCAAGAAACCTTTCTACTCCCATTTAAAGCCCATGATTTCTCCTCCACACACTTTGTGGCGTTCTTTCACCCTTCAGTGATTCCGCCTAGATAACCAGCCCCAGGTTGGCCAAGTCACCCCTACAATCATGAGGACCTACCTGTTACTGAAAACCTTGCTGCAGTTGTAAACTTTAACGCACAGCACCTCTCCCATGATGAGCTTCCCGTAGTGAGGCCAGCGAAAGAGCTAGAAACAAACACAGATCACAGCAAATTTCCTTCATTCTTGCAGACACACTTTCCCCACATTTGGGGGCTGGCTAGTCTCCTCTGCAAGGTGACTGAACCCACGGACACTGCAAAAAGCTACTGCAGCAGGAAATTACTTTTCTGCTGGCTGGGTCAGCCTGCGTGGCTGGGAATGGAGGAAGACGGGGAGGGGAGCAAGAGCCCACCTCAGCGGCACTGAGCTGCAGGTCCGCCACTCAAGAAACTAGAGCGTCATCACCCCAAAAAAGGGAAGGCACTTCTGCCATTTGAGGTCCTTGAAGTGGCTGGCTGTGGAGTCAGACAACCAACCTGACCCTCCTGCCCCGGTGTCTCCTGCTCCTCCTTCCCGCTGCCCTGCCTCCTCTCCGCACATCCCTCCGTCTGTCTGCCCGGCCAGTTCTCAGCCCCTTGAGCTCACTAATCTGGCAGAAATATATATATATATATATATAAAAATATATGTATATTTTTTTTTATATATATATATGTATGTATATATATTTTAGAGCGGGACTCATTTGCTGCCAGACCAGACAGGCTTTCCAAACCGTATGTCAGGATGGAGCAGGGACTCGGGATTCAAAAATGGGAGCAATGTCGGCAGCCTCGCAGGCCTTAGGGTCAGACTTCAAAACTTTCAGGCATCTGACGGCGCTGACTGCTGCCAGGAGAAACATTCTGGGGTGGCCAGGCCAAGACAGGCCCAGCGCCCTGCGCCGCCTGCTCCGTCCTTGGCCCCTCGGCAACCCGCCGCGGCCCCACGGGCTACGGGCCGCGCTCACCTCTCCGAAGACGGCCTCGGCGCCGCTGCGCACCTTCCTCGTCTTCTGGGTGAAACCTTGGGAGTGAGAGGGGAGGGTGTGAGGGGGCCCCGGGTACGACGGCCGCAGCGGGGCCCCGGCCGCCCCCCGCCACCCTGCACCCACCTCGGAAGCTGAGCTGCACCTGCCGCTCGCCGCGGCCCGGCAGGCACGAGAGGCGCCGCACACCGACGCTGAGCGCCATGGAGCCGCCGGCCGCCCTGCCGTGCGCGCCGCGCTGCTGCCCCGCACCACGCTGCCGCCCCGCTCCGCCCGCCGTGACGCAGTGGCGACTCGCCCGGCTGGTTCAGCCGCCTGCTCCCCTCCAGCGGGCCGCCACCGCCTTGCAAGCCACAGGCCGCCGCGGCATCCTTCGCCCGACGGCCCCGCACAGCAGCCTGCCGCCGCTGCCGCACCTCTGCCTCCTCCCGCACTGACTCCAGCTCCCGCTCCCGCCCCGTCCTTGCCTGCCCCCGGAGCACCCAACCCCTCTGGGGCCACGGCCGGCAGAGACCCCGGCCCCAGGGTGCCGGCGAGGTTGCTCGCACATCTTTGTCCCCTGTTCTGCGACAGCCAGCGGCTGAGGCCTCAGTGGCAGCGTCCCCGGGCACCACCAGCGGTGCCAAGCTGCAGCGGGGCTCCGGCAGGCCCCCGGCCCCGGGCACAGGGACAGAGGGGCTCTCCTGGTGGGGCACCCGCTGCAACCCGGGCCGAGGAAGGGGCCGGGGGCAGCGGTTGCGGACGGAGGGCGCCAGGCTGGGCTGGGCCCTCTCTGTCCCCGGTGCTTGGAAAGGAAGGAGATGGGAAAGGACGCAGCAGGAATCCAAGGGAGAGCCTGCCATTTCACAGCCACATTTCAAGTCAAGTTTGATGCAAGTTGATCCTGTCCCGGATGGGGCACGCGGCTACCTCCGAAGTCTGGGATGAGAGGACGCCAGCCTGAGCTGGCCACTCGCTGCCAGAGCACTGCAGCGAGCGGCAGGAGCAGAGCTCTCTTCGCAGATGCCCTAGGGCCTCAGAGAGAAGCCCACAGCGTGGGCCCCAGTCCTGCTCACTCTCACACCCAATGCCTTCTTCAGGGCCCCCAGCTGGAGGAACAAAACAGCTTCTAAATCACAGCTTTAACAGTAAAACCCTCCAAAGCAAACAGAAGGAGGGTGGAGAAAGGAAGCTGCCCAGGCCGGCCCTGGGCCCTCTGATTAGGAGGGTTGGGCTCCCCTGACACGAGGAAACTCTGCGTTCAGCCTGGTGTGTGCTCAGCAGCCCCTGCTCGTCTTGCACCTTACCCAGCTCAGGGAAGCAGAAACACATTGAAACAGCAAGGAAGCAGAGGAGCTAAGCTGGCTTTGGCAGGCAGAAGCCAGCAGGCCGCCGGCGCTCTCTCGGGACAGTCGCTGCAGCCTGGTGCGGCTCCCGGTAGGACAGCGCTCGGCATCAAAAGCCATAGATCAGCTGGCAGAAGGTGCAGCTGTACCAAAGCGTGTTGACAGTGGTCTCTCAACATGTCACGCTGGGGGCGGGCTGCCTTCAGAGCTGAACTCTCCAGCTGGGCCAGCTGCAGCCCAACTTGGTCTCTAATCCAGCTCACAGCACGTCTGCACAAGCGCTGATAAACGACGGACGCTGGATCCTGGGCCCTTGTGGAGCCAAGACTTAAAGTAATCGTATGATCAGGCTTTTGAAGACGTTTCTTCCTCTTGGGAGGTCTGGTTCCTCCACCTACTGCCTGGCAGAGTCCAAAACTAGGCACATGGCATGGAAACACCTGCTCCCACATGTGCCATAAAGGGCAGGTTGCACCCCAGAACACAGAGCCTAATCCTGCTCGGCAAACACCAAGCAGTGAATCATGCCTAGGCAACACAAGGCAGCTTTGAAGTAAGCCCTGAAGTTATTCCCTTTATCTTCTTATTAGTCAAGAATTTCCTGGAGTGTCAGGAAAGTGCTGCTCATGGTGAGGAAACAAGCAGTGGTAGGGAGGATGCCGTTTCATGGTGCAGCAGCAAAAAATGCCAGGGTAGCAACATTTGAGACCACTTTTGTGAATCCAAGGGAAGAAGAAGTTTGGTTTAGGGCAGCATAGGAAGCTCCATGCACTGACTCCATTCCCAGTCATGGCTGGCAGGGTGCAGGCAGTGTAATTCAGGCTACTCAATGAGACATTCAGGCTACCAACGTGTGCTTCCAGCGGGTGGATCTGACATTTGCTCAAAGCACATCAAAATTATCAATCTCCCAATGCCGTTTATGAGGATTCCTAACAACCTAGAGTAGTTGTGTCATTTGAACACAGTGTATTAATTTTAGTAAAATAGTCTCTGTGCCTGTGGGAAATAAACATCACAGAATCACAAAATGGTTGAGGTTGGAAGGCACCACTGGAGATCATCTGTCCAATCCCCCTGCTCAAGCTGTGTCACCTACAGCACCTTGCCTAGGACCCTGTACAGACTACTTTTGAATATCTCCAAGGAGGAAGACTCTACAACCTCTCTGGGAAACCAGTTCCAGTGCTCAGCCATCTTCACAGCAAAGTTTTTCCTTATATTCAGCTGGAACTTCCTGTGCTTCAGTTTGAGTGCCTGTTGCTTCTCATCTGCCACTGGGCACCACTGAGAAGAGTCAGGTCCCATCCTCTTTAAAACACTTCCCCTCAGTTTTCTCTTCTCCAGGCTGAGCAGTCCCAGCTCCTTCAGCCTTAGAGATACTGAAAGAGATGATGCTTAGGAAAGATGCTCTAGTCCCTTCATCAGGTTAGTGGCCCTTCACTGGACTCCCTCCAGTAGCTCCATGTCTCTCTTATACTGGGGAGCCCATAACTGGACACAGCACTCCAAGTATGGTCTCACCAGGGCTGAGCAAAGAGGGAGGATCAGCTCCCTCAGCCTGCTGGCCGTGCTCTTCCTAACACAGCCCAGGATATGTTCGGGATGCTGTCATTTAGGGAGAGAAGTGTCAGGCATTTAAAGTACATCACAGAGAAACACAAACATGCCCATGCTCCTCCTCATTCATGCTCATCCTTCCTGTCTTTAGAAAATAATTCTTCAGACATTTCAGCCACTGCCATTTCAACAAGGTCAAGATCATGAGAGGGAGCATGGAACACCGATACGCTGGGGAACCAAGGCTTCCTGTTTGTGCTTGTCACTTCTGGACAGCAAGTAACTATCATTTGCCGTAAGATCACTGAAGGACTTAATAGTCTTGTTAGTGCAAAATAAGAGGCATGCCAGTGGGCACTGATAGAGGATGTTTAAAGTGCTGCAAGGCCATTTAATCCTCCACTGGAACTGGCAAAGATACTACCATGCTACAGGACAGCTCCTGAAAGTTACAGTTTGATCAGAAGGATGAGCAGCCTCCTCTCTACCACGTATGATGCGCAAAGCCTCCCCTAAAGGAAAAAACAGTACAGTCAAGTTGTCAACATCCAAGTGACATAAGTGAAAAGGGCACCAGGAAGACCTGCTGACATGGTTCCATTGCCTGTGGAATCAAGCACTAATGCAGCTAAGGTGGACAACCATTGGTTCTATGCCGGGGGTAGACACAGGTGATGGATTCCTAACCCTAAACATCGAAGAAGTTGACACTACAGGGTCCCTGTGAAAGTGTTTATGAAGAAACCTTTCCAGTGATGCTAGTGGTGTTACCTTGAGAAAGACTGTCTGGATACTAGTGCATAAAACAGGCGAGGGAAGCAGAACCTTCACTTGGTCCTGTGTGCTGGCACCAACATACAATGAACATTGTACCAAGGAGACTGATGGAAAGAGAAGCAATTGGTAGTTTACCCCATGGGAGATACCTGGCCTTATTTGCAGTAGTCTGAGGAAATACCAAGCAGAATAACGAAACAGCCTTTGGTGGGACAGGTACCATATGACATAGACCCTGTTCCTTTTCCTCCTTCCCCTCCCCTCCCACCCCTCACCCAACTGATTTTGAGAGCTGAGGATCAGTCTCTGCTGGTACCAGAACTGGAAGATTAACTCAAATACTTTTGGTATTGGTACAGATTGGGACAATCCTGACCACCTGGTCTTATCTGGTCAAACCCATGAGTCAGTAACAGATAATCAAGTTGAACCACTTTTAGAGCTTTCACAGGTTTCCAAAGTCCAGAGGTGTCAACAGGACCTGGCCAGGACAGGAAGAAATGGGAACATCATCCCATGCTGTACCTTTTCATCAAGAAGAACTGACAGCATAGGTGAAAGTATTCTCTACACCCATGGAGCAATCATCAGAAGGGACACAGCTTGAACATGCCTACTGTGGCTAGAGAGCAAAAAGTGACCTGGAATGACAGGGAGTGGGCACACCTACCAGGAGAGTGAACACTTGAAAGGAGAACAGCAGATTCTTCTGAGGAACAAAACCCGGGCTCTGCTCTGCTTCAGGCAATAAACATGCTGTCACTCTGCATTCCAGCTACACCCAGGGGTGGCAGGACGCACAGGACGTTCATCCTAACCTCTGACCGAAACACCTAACAGCAGTCTTCACTCTTAGAGAAGGACTTCACTGAGAGAAGGAGCTGAGCCACAGAGAAGAAACTAGACAAAACTGTGCAGTTCTGATTCAACAGATTCCAATCTTAGCCTTCCTAGTAGCTGTTCATCTTGGTCCACACCAGCACAATAGTCATCCTCAAACAACAGCTGAGTGTTTCTAGTTCCCCAAAGCAGAGAAAGTCACTCCTGTCAGACGACAACATCATCTGCAGTCAGCTCAGATAACTTCAGACCAGACAGCTACTTCAATTATCTAAGCTCCCTTCATAACTAGTAGAGATAGACAGTGCTAGAGAACATTTTTATTTTCCTCTTTTTGAGCAGGACAAAAGTCTAAAAAGGAGAGAAATGCATTTCTCACTGCATTCTGCTGCTGCTTTCTCAAGAGCTCATATCCTGCCTCTAAACACTGTAGCAAAGGAAAGTCACAATATGCTTGTAATATCCTTCCAGTGAAACCCTTTGAACTGAAACCAGCCCCACACATTGCCACTGGTATTTCTTGGGCCAAAGGAACAGGGACCTCAGGATCACTGTTGCAGATTCCTCCCTGACACACACACTTAAAAAAAGTCTTTGATTTGCAGAAAGACTACAGATATACAATTGAGAGTTTTGCCTACAAGTTGTAAGCAGCTGAACACATAGCAAAGGGATGTTCTTAGCCACAGTCCAGTTTCTCATGTAAGACTGCAGAGTTTTATTCCCTCCCTTCTGTGCTTATAACACAGTTTATGCAGTCAATCAAGAAGAAAGACTTGCTTGTTTCTTTTTTCCCCAAGAATCTGAGTGCAGGAAAATTGTGCGCTGCAGGCTAGATGGAGTACTTTAGAGAGATATTCCAGCTTTCTCTGGAGGAAGGAAGTTGCCTCCTGTCTATGGAACATAGATGAAGAATGCATCATGACCTAAACTATATTTGAATGAAAAACTAGCAAAACATGTCTTTGCACAGTGGTACTCCTGGTTACACTCCCCTTCAAACACAAGCCATGTTTTAGATTTTGGTGGCAAATACCATCCAGAATAGCTAACCTGGTTGATGATATGGGTTCAACCCAGGTTTTGATTTCACATGTTTGTAACCTACCCATTTCATATGCTAAATCACTATGGCAGTCTTCCAAATTCTTCTCACAATTGCTGTGTGCGCAGCTGAACAAATGAGTTCATCATCTGACACTTAACAGCTCATCTTACTGCAGCACAGAGCTATAGGCTATACATTTAACTTGCTCTGCTTCTGCAGTTGCTCACATTCTACCTAAGCTAAACTCAGATGCTGATTCCCTGCCACTAATACTGTAGTGAAGATCTTCCATAAACCGCAACATCAATATTGCTGGAAAACAAGAGAAAAAGCCCAGAAAGCAAATAGGAGTCCAGACACAACTGTAGATCAAAGCAGATTATTTATTTATGAAATTGAGAGTAATGACCACTTGTTGAGCAATGACAAGCCCAAGTTCCTTCTTTATTCCTGTTTTGAAATGAATTATCTCCATTGCCTCAAAGCAATTGTGCTTTGTTACCATCTACCTGTTCCACAGCGCTCAAACCACAGAATAATACATGCTTCATATTTTTGAAGACAACAAAGCACCTTTTTGGAGTTGCACAGATAACTACTTCTTCATTTGATAACTTTCATATTAGGGAAATCATTCAAGCATCTTTATTTCAATAGCTGCTGGATTCTGAAAGTCACATACCTCACTAACCCTCCCAGAAATAAGCAAAGTGCAGTGTATTCTTACTTTGAAGCCATTCTTGCAATGTAAGAGTTGTTGTTGTTGTTGCAAACAGAAAAAATGTAATTTATAAAATGGTTAAGTATGGTAACTGAAATTTAAAAATAAACCTCTACATATAAAAATATACTGGCACTTCATGAAGGCACAAAAAACTACCTCAGGAATCCAACCAACAAACTTTGGTACCAACCAGTATAGAAGGGTCCCCGTTCCCAAGGCAACTTGATAGAAGAAAAACCCTATCAAGGAATACACGATAGGTATTGTTATGGTAAACATGATCACAATACTTGCCCTAGCGACCTCAGCATTGAAGCAGTGCTGTGTGAGAGCAGTGCTGTGCAGTTCAGTGCACATGCCTGTTCTGATATCAAGCAGGAATTAGGGCTATGCCAAGCAATGATGTGTGGCATATCCTGTCACTGTTGAAAGGTGGAAAACCATCGAGAATTAATGGTCTGTGATGAAAACTGTCAGTATTTGTGTTTTTTCCATATTTATATTTCTTCCTATTAAGGACAGGAAAAAGAATAGATACTAAATACAAGCAGACAGCAGAACTTAGTATGAACAGTGCATTCTCGAGTATTCTGCAGTGCACAAAGGAAGAGTGGATGCAGAGACAGCTCTGCACATCCCAGTGATACATGTGGCCACGGTTAGGCTGCACACTATATTTTCTTTACTTCTGGTAGTTTCACAGGTGGCCATCCCTGCAACTTGTAGTATGACACCAGCTGCTTAGGCACTTCAGCCAGAACCATCTGGGAAAGAGCTTCCCGGGGAGCCTGCAAGAAGAACAGTGAAAATAAATCAAAGATACTGTAGAGAAAGAATTTATCAGCCCAGTATTGTATTCTCTTACAGAATTCAAAGTGCACCCTCACATGCCAAGTGAACAAGGCTGAGAAGGCAGTCAATCCAGTTCACTGTATGACATTCATAAATCTAAGTCTCAACAGAAAAAGCAGGGAGAAGCTGGGAATTTCTTTTGACAGCAGGGGAGTCCAATATCAGTTTAAACCACTCACGAAACTTAACATCAGAAATGTAGATAAGGTCTAGTATGGCCCCAGTCCATTGCCTAAATGGTTGCATCTCAGGAGGGAAGAGAAAGCATCTGCTTTTCTCCTCTGAGTAGCCAAGAGACAGTATATCAAATCAACCATAAAACAGGAACTTTTTAAGAAAAGCTGCATGAGAGTTGTGATAAGGCTCAGTTTCTAATGGGAAAGCAAACACCTCACAGCTTTCACTGGAAACAAGCAGTTCGGACAGCATTTCCTGTGACAGCTTGCTAATTCATACATTACATCATTAATAAATTCTCCAGATCAGTGCTAATTTTCTGGATACAATAACTGCATACATACTAGCAACAGGAATCTTCTGAAGTTAAAGATAACTTACATTTTTGAACTGTCGGAAAGGCACAAATTGAACAATGTCTCGCGCAGCTGGCTCTCCTGTCAGGGACTTCAGAACACCATTGTCTCCATCAAGGAACTCCATTGCCTTGAAATCAGCTTCACCAACTCCAACAATAATGATGGACATCGGCAGCTTAGAGGCGTTAACGATCGCTTGCCTCGTTTGGTCCAGGTCAGTGATCTCTCCATCTGTGATGATCAGCAAGACAAAATATTGCTGAAAAACATTAGAAAAAAACACACAGAGTTCAGTACTAAAACTCACATAACTGAAGGCACATGGAGCAATTTCTCCTCTGAAAAAGAAAGCAGATGGTGTGGTGGATAAAGCAAAAACAGAACATTAAAGGAACTTATGTTTATTACAGTGTTTTCATATGCATATCACCTTTCCTTATGCACTTCAGATTTCCTCTGTATAAGGTTAAAAATGCAATCTTAAATTCAATTTGTAAGTATAAAGAATGATTATATTTATTGGCAGGAAGTACTAAAAATCAGAAAAGTACTACTAAATCAATAAAGCTGTCCTACAAAACTCATTATTTGATACTGCTTTATTCACTGATGTTTCAAAAAGGATGAAATTTAGTATTTTATATTCTTGATTGTAACTGCCTCAAAAAAAGCCTTCTTTTTGGCACAAGTAGTGACATGAGTATAAGTTAGAAGTGTTAGAGATCTCAAAGCATGGCAGTGATAAACCTCATGACACAAAGATACTCTAGAGACAGAAAAAGGGATGGCACACGGGCACTTTCTAGAAAGAATAAAACACCTCAAAACAAAACATTGGCAGGGTAAAGTGTTCAAAATTTCCTTCTGTTTCCAAAGGCTAAGGTTTACCATCTGATACTGAAATGAGTAATCACACTTTTATAGCAACTATTTACAGACTAAAAATTGAAACAAAAGAAAACCCAACTTTCAATTCCAAAGGCAAATAACACAAGTGTGATTATGGTTGTACCCCATTAGACAGGTTCTTTATTTAAATAGGTTGTCCTCTGTAATAAAATGTAGAGATATTTAACATATAAAGAAAAATAAGAATTCCCTCATGTCAGGAAGGCCAAGAAATACTCTCAGAAACATACAGTATCAGTCTCTCAGACTGAGCATCTCATGATGTGGGAAATGAAGTGAACCAGATACACACATAAGCTTAAGTACAACTAAAATTATTAATACATCCAGACTGTGAAGCAAGCATGACAGTGTACATCAAAATTCCCTTTAATTGGGCTATCAAAATGAAATCAGTTAAATGTATCAGGAGATACAAGCTTTTCATCCTTAAATAGACAGAAGTTTTAAATTATGAAGTTGAATTTTAACATCAGCCCCGGGTATACAAGCACATAGATAAGACATGTGCAACGCAACTACAGGAATAGCATGAATGTCCTACAGAGCTTTTAGCACTTTACATATCGATTTCCTGATTACCACACTACTCGTTTAATCTGGCCCTCTACATATCCCAATTTGGACGCTGTCATGGCAGAACAAATAGTCAAACCCTCTGATATTATTCAGGTCTTCTTTGTATATACATTGTTGAGTGCAAAATTGTTTGGAATAAAATATATAGGGCCTCCTTATACTGTACATTCCCTAAAGATTATTAAACTTGTCAAGAGAGGTTAGGGTGAGACAATCACTGACACAGCTCACCCATCTACTTCAACAGTAAGTACAATACTAGCAAAATGCAAAAAGAAGAAATAAGTATAATTGAGCAAAAGAAACTAATATCGGTATGTGCCAAGTACAGGCACATAACAATATGAACCAGGAGAGTACTGACTGCCTCATCTTAGGCTGGGAAGAGAAGGTCAAACCTAGGGTCCTGAGTAAGGAAGAAGAAACCACTTTATCATTCCATCCAATCAAGAACAGGGGAAATAAAAACAACACCTAAATGTAGTTCAATAAGAAAGGACAGAGACTCACAGAAGCATTCCCTTGTTTTGCTGAGTGTGCTGCAAACCTTGCCACGTGGTTTATAATAGGAGAGAAGTTGGTTGGCCCATAGAGTCGGATCTGAGGAAGGATCTGGCGGTAGGCATCCACTATTCCTTGGATCCCTGTAACACAAGGAAAGCAAGCTGCAACAGAAGCCTTGCATCTTGCCCACCAACTCTTTTCTAAGCATTATTACTAGTATAACAAAAGATAACAACTCACACACAGATGTGAACTCCTAACAGACAAATGATCAAACAGCAACATAGCAGTGAGTATACAAAGCACACTGCTGAAACCAGTGGGCATCTGCAGCGATAAGATTTGCAGATTTCTTCCCTGTTCTGTATCTTCACATTACTCTTTGTGCCTCTAATACAACGAAGCTGATGGGAGTTCAGGGAAAAATAGTCATCAGTATGCCTTCACTGGATTTAGTTTACCTTGTTCTTTCTACCTTCCAGTTTGTTTTGTTTAATTGATTATAGTCTAATTAGATCAAAAAGGTCAGAAGCTCTCTGGAGCAGTAACTGTTTATCTTTCCTTGTGTGTATGCTGGAAAATGATCCCCGATTCAGGATTCAAACACTTTTATAACAGAAATAGTAACCTCCAAAGTTTTTCCTATGCAAGAAGCTTCTATGAAGTTTACTAAATTAAAAATTTGGGTTTTGAATGGTGCATGTTCTTGTGTAGATACATCTAAATAGGCCTGTTCCTAGCTTGTATTGATACAGCTTCACTTGTCACTGTTGCTTACGTTGCCCTCCACACAGTTTTTAGTGTGACAACTGCACTGCTAAGATTCTCCCAAAACTATTGTTTGGGGACCATTAATGAGCAAGGACAGATCCTAGTGAGGCAGACAATACTGAACTGACCAAGTGCTTGGATTTTAACAACAAACCTCAGATCCCATTGTTGTTAGCCTCAGACTAGAGGGAACAAACCTGAATTGAGAATAAATTGCTCATTCAAGAGCAATTCTGTATCACTGTATGCTGACACAGTTCATAAACCAGGTTACAAAACAGCCATTGAAAATAGTTAGGAACAACCACAACTACCACAAAAGAACATGGCTGCAGAGAAAACAGGCTTTTAAGACAATATTTTTAAAAGACGACATTCAAACATATGCACACTCTGATGAAGTAACCATGGTCCCTAACAACCTTAGATGGTTGCTTTGGAAACGTGACTAGAACAGATACAGGCTAATCCGAATTCACTGCCACCCATAACATACCAAAGGCAAACAAGATGCAGCAACAAAAAATTCAGCCCAGACTAACAATCAAATTAAGTTTGGACCCTTTCACTGGAGCCTGTTTAGACTGCATAGGGGTCCTCATCAAGACATGTTCACTCTGGACAGCACTCAGATGAGAGTATATTTAGTTTACTGTATGTCTTGGGCTGCATCTGTTTTTCATCAGTTATGAAAGAAACACAATGCTTCAAACATTAGTCTCTAGTAAAGTACTAATAAAGAGGTTTCCTCACCTTGACAATAAGGGTTGCTGGGGTTGAAGTTCAAAGCAAACTCATGAGATACCTTTGGAAACGGGACATTACATCCAATTAGGGAATGCAGACATGCACAGAGCAACTGCCCAGTGTTCTGAAGTCCCTACCTGCCAGTTAGGAGGAATCTGAGCTCCAAATCCAAATGCAGGAAACAGCTTGTCTCTGGAAAGAAAGGCAACAACAAAAATTGTTTAAGGGCCTTTCTTTAATATTTCACTATTCTATTTTATTCCCAGAAAACACTGGAGACTAAGATTAAATTCTGGCCATGAAGAACAGACACATCACCTAATTCTCCTAGGCCAGTCACCAATTACCTAAGGGTTTAAGGCATCTGGCTTGACAGTTTCAGAATTCCTTCCAAGGCAGCATCCCACAGTACTCTCAGGATTTTAAAGTAGCATGAGAAAGGCCAACCCAATCACAATATGGCTAAAGGACAGAGCTGGCAAACATGCTGTCCCCAATTCAAACAGGGTAATCATATTTGAAACACACTATCAGCAATAAGGGATTAACGAGAATTAAAGGTGTGCAACAGCGTAATCCAGGGCCATAAGAAGGACAGAACTGGAAGAACAATTCAAGCAAATAAACCAAACTATGATGTGTTGCCACTGCCTCCCCTGGCAGTGACAGGTGCAGCAGGAAACAGCAGCAGCTCCTGAACAGATCCTCCCAAGGAAAGGGAACAACTCAGTCATCCAAACGTTAGAGCTGTAGAGTATCCATTTTTGAAGCAGTGGCTAGATTAGTTAAGAGCTTCTTACATACGTGTCATAATCCTGGACTACACTTCCCACACTCCAGATGGCAATCAGGTACTCATTTATCCCATCAGGGCTGATGTAGTGAAGGGAATCTGGTGACTTGGGATCTCCATTGGAGCCAGTGAAGTCTATACCCACCTATCAGTTCAGAAAATAATGGCAGCAGATCACTGAAGAATCACCATGAGCAAATGAGAAAAAAAAATCATAGCCAGAAACCGAGGGTAAGACCTGCCCCAAACGGTTTCCTTCCTCTGAGGCACTAAGGCAGCCCTGTACAGGGACAAGCAAACTAAGTCTACACACCTCAACCCCCCTGGTGTATGTACATGTCTAACATATAGTCAGCCTTTCCACTCAGATGAAGTAGTAATTACTCAAAAGAAACTGAAGAACCCCAAGACACATTAAAGTTACTAAAACCATGAAATCACTTGCTTTTTGCAATCCTCATCAGTTCATAAGAACACACACAGTGCAAATAAAAGAATCACATAATTTCACTGCTTTTTTCCTGTCGTTTACCAAGATGTGCTGTGGGCAAACAAACTTACTGTAAAGTTAATCTGGCAGCCTCCCATGACATAGTCCAGGAAAGAGTAATCTCTTTCTATCTAAAGGAACAGACAGACAGAGTTACACCTTCTCCCCACACAAACATATTTCTTTATGATCAGAAAATAAAGAAGCCAAACAAACAAAATCATTCTACCTTGCAAGATTTTATTCTAATAATGCCAGAGTTTTTGTAGCTCTTTTTCTTTTGTTTCTTCTCAGGATGAATGCATTCAAATTCCACCTACCGAAAGCAAGCATATAAGAAGCAAATTATAAAATAAGTAACATCTGTATTCACAGCATTGTAAAATACTGAAACAGAATGCTGTCAGACATTATATAATTTCAGAGATAATCTAAATGTCTGGCAGTACTCTGAAGCTTTACTTAAAACGGTTAGCAACTACTTCGGCTACTATTTGACAAGTTAAATTGGATGCTTTCACTGCCAATACAGGGTTAAACACATGAGGAAAGACCTCGGAAAAGTTTCCCTCATCAGCAACATGATAATGTGGCATTCTGTGAACAACCATACGACAGAGTTGTCTGTTATAACAGAGGGCAAAAGGTAAGTCACAAATATGAACATTTCTCTTAGCATGGTCAGATCCTTTCTCGGTTAAGGGAAGGGAATGCAGATGAAGAGACAAAGTCTTGAGGAAGGAATTGGTGGGAATAGGAAGAAGCTCTATTTATTTCACCTACGTTCACAAGTGCAGTGGGATTACTATCCTGGATAACATTGTTCTGTTTCACTTGCATTAGTTCCAATTTCACTAGTAGGCTAAGGAAAAAGACTAGATCCCAGCCTTAGGATTACAGCTACAAAAATCATGTTGTCTGGCAGTTGGAAGCTCTCTGGGGCTATGTCTTGTGTGGGGTACTTGGAAGTACTATTTCTCTCCATTAGCTAGAAAGGTGACCAGAAAACCAGCAAGGGTCCTTTTGTTTCCACTTGACTCAGCAGAGGCAAAAGCAACCAGAACTGCTGGAGAAAACACCACACAGCCAGTAGACAATGAACTCAAAGATATCTTTAGGTACAAGAATGGTAATAGTACCCAAGAAAAAAAAAAGAGCATTATATAACCGTTACATAACCACGCCAAGTTTTATTTTTCCCAGATGTGTATGTACTAATACAAAGATACAAGCAGAAAAAAAAAGATTTTTAGAGCAACTAGATATATCAGAAGAATATATCTAGATAGATAGATATATATATTATCTATAGATACATATGAAGATAGAGGTATCAGAAGTTAATATTCAAAGGGGTTTTTGAAAGACTGAATCATGGACTGGAGTGAGGGAATTGAGAAAGCTCACCAGAGAGCTGTCACTCGCTTTCTGCAGCTGAGTCAGGTTAGTTTCAAAAATGCCTATCAAGTCATGAGACCCATCGCTATCGTGATCTGCACACTGTACCTGAAAGGGAAGAGACAGCAAGCAATGGGCAAGTGCACTGCATTAGGCAGAATGACAGCTGCTCACCACACGATCTCCTGCTTCCAGCAGTGACGCTAGTGAATTCCCTTATCAAAAACTGATGGTATCATCCATATCACTAACTGAGACCTGGCAGTAAAAGAAACACTCGGAATGAATCCCAGTTAGAAAAAGGAAGATACACAAATGCTCACTCATTTAAGTATGCAAAGTGAAATTTTTGCTTCAATTAAAAATTCTCCCCAGTTTAAAAAATGAGAGGCAATAAAAAATCCCAAATCAAAAGCATCCCACACAAACATCTCACAACCCAAAGGTAAGAACTCGAGATAACTAGGACAAGAGACACAACTAGGGTAATGGAAAGAACTGGTAAGAAGCATGTTATCCAAGCACTTTCTGGAGATACTCCTTTTTTATGCCTGGCAACAGCATGGATTTATAAAGAAACTGCAATTTCCATGGAGCACTGTCAGTCTTTTTCCACATTTTATATCAAGAAAATTACACTTATTAATAAACAGTTATGAAAGCTTGAACCATTTGAGCTAGAAAATGCAAAAGAGCAATACATTTAAAATAAAAAATGCTAATAACTGTGGCTGAGAGCAAACACTAAAATGTACACTGGTAATAGCTTCCCGTGAAATCAGTAACTATGAGGAGTATTTATAATACACACGACGCGTGAGACTGCAGAACACAGGTAATTCCAGAAGCAGTCAATCAAGAAACAGTTTTGAACAGCTGCTTTCTCTCCTGTTGCAGTTTACATACTGCAACATGCCTAGATTCAAAAGCTCTCTTTCTGGAAACTGCTTTTAGTAACCAGGAAACTGATGTTACTCTAGTATAAATCCTAGTGATAGTTTTTTCCTCAGGGTGAAGGAACAAGATGAACTCATCAGAAACACTTAGATGAGGATTTCAAGTCTTCTTTCAAGACTACTTATTGCCTTGGATCCACTAGGGATCTTCCACTGATATCAATGGGAAATCTTTACAAAATGCTGGGTCAAGTATGGCCCAATCTAGCAGGTTTAGGAAGCAATGTATCATCATTCACTCCCCTCAGTGAGGAAAAAAGGTCACTTTTGAAGCTGCAGTCCTCTGTTCCCACGTTTATCCTTTCCAATCCACTGCTCTTCCACTCCTCTCTTCTATGCATTCTACCACAAAAACATTCATAAAAGCAATTCAATAACGTCAGGGCTTGTCTACTCAAGAAAGCGCTTGTGCAGAGAACATGATGTGGATTTATAGTGCAGGGTATCCTTCACGCCAATGTCCCTGGAGACACTGTTACAGAGAACTCAGCAGCTACTATTACTAATTCACTACTACTGTATGCACCTCCTCTCCCACCACCTTATTCCTGTCTTCAAGTTGCCCTCTCTGCTATGGCAATAAAACTGTATTTAGGCCCAGTTCCATTATTAGTTCACAGCATGATCTGGCTTAAAACAGAACTCCTTTTGCAAGGGCTTTCTAAAACTGGCTGAGGTTCACAGCATGCAGCCTGCATAGCTGTGCTGCCACAAGTGTGTGGATGGTATGACACGCAACAAAAATATCAAAAGCTGCCAATAACTGCTTTCTGAAACACAGCCTAACTTTAGGGTCAGCTAGCAATACTGCAGGGTACTATGTGTAATTATTTACAAATGAACTACTATTACTTACTGAGAAATTATTTCTTTGCAACTGAACTATTCAATATTCATTAAGAACCTTGGGACACACTTAAGTAAAAAGTTCCTTTCATCCACAATACAAAATTCTAACATTCAAAGAAAACAGACTTTCCTTTATGCATATGTTATCAAATGGATGGACTGGCAGGTGAGGTATTTTTTTGTTTGTGGTTCTTTTTTTTTTTTTTTTTTTTTTGTGTTTTTTTGTTTTGGTTGGTTGGTTTTTTAAAAATCTCACATTGACTATTTGCATTTAAACAACCAGGGGGGAGAGAAGCTACTTTCATTTGCATCATTTTTTAAAGGAAGGCTTAAGGAGATTAAGTTGTGTCACAAATTTGAGATGGTCTTAAAACAGAAAACGAGAAAAATTCTACTCTGCATCGCAATGAAGTAAGAATTACTGAAATATTAGGTAGCATTATAAATCTGATCCAAAGATTATGTTCACATACATATTTAGTACACACTTACCACTAAACAATCCTCATACAGGGCTGGCAAAGCCAAAGTCTAGGAAATGTATCAAACTGACTTCAGTACAAGTTCTCCATTCACTGACTACTGTATTTCATGTATAATTTTTCCTACATAATTTTCTAGAGCCTCCAAACAAGAGTTTCAACAAGTACCAGATGAAGTAGCTAAGAATGGCTAGCTTTTCTGTAAAACTGTCCTGTCCCAACATTAAAGAATAACTTCACTACTTAACATAATTAAAGACTCCATAGCATTTTTCTCCTACTGTTCTATGAACTTCCTGCTCAATATTTTACTTTTTAGGGCTGCTAGCAACATGCCTGCCTTTTTTTCTGGATTCCCCATTCGCACAGAATTTCCTAATTAGTAGGTAAAGAACAATATATTCCTTTCTCACAGGTGTATTGTGAACCTTAACAGAGCACTTGCAAATGCACCAAGAATTCTGTCTCAAAGGAACAGCAAAAGTTTGTCATTTTTAAAAAGCAGGTCATTCCAAAGTGAATTGCAAAGAACAGACAGCTTCTGAAAGAACAAAACTATCTGAACTACCGGAAATATAATCCCATGTAATGAAATGCCTGAACTGTGTTTAAATCAGTTTGGCAAAGAGATACTTACTATCATTTGCCAAATTCCGTTTCCACATTTGCTGTTCCTTTTTGTATCAAGAGGACTTCCTTCTGACCTAGAACTGCTGACTGCCTAACCATAAAGCTCATGAACACTACTTAGAACATCAACAACTTCAATAACCCCGGCACACTTGAAAATCTAAGATTTCCAGGGTAATTATCTCAGTAATTCTCTGGATTTGCCATGCTGCACAAATAAAAAGATCAGCATGCATGTTTTATGCTAAACGTTTAAGATCAAACTTCCAGCATTCAATGTCTTCACTGAAATCACGGGGCAGAAAAATTCTGCAAATTAAGTGTTTAGGAGTTGAATAAACAAAGAGAGACTTTACTCACTTCGGGCTATCTATAGCTTTAAATACCTTTACATTATGAATTCATTACTTAGGAATTTCAACGCATTAACCAGGCTTCTTCTTTTCTCTCTCTCTCTTTTTTTTTTTTTTTTTTTTTTTTTTTGGGGGGTAGTAGCTTATAAGATTCAATTCTTCTGTTACCTCCATAATCTGGGACCAGAGAGAATTAGTCATCATATGCAAAATCTCAAGGAATTGCAGCTCTGACTCAAAACCAAATTTCTAGTTAGACTAGAAAGAAGTTTGGGTAAGCTCCTGTTCATGCAAATGAATGAAGCTGAAAACTGCATTAAGGCCCTCCCTGTCAGCACTGTCAGTCATTCAAGCTTGCCCAATATACGCAAGTATCTCAGTTAACTTAGAAATAGTATTAGAGAAGAAAAAAAAAAGGCAAAAGAAAAGAAGGCCAGAATAATAACATAATCAATCATAATTATTCTTATGACTAATCAGTAGAAAGTGTGTCACTTCTGCATTTCCCAGCTTCTCAGTTTGACAACTAACGTTTTACAAGAGCTTTGTATTTAATAGACACAGTCACTTATCTGCCACATTATTTTAGAAAAACAATCTAAAAACTTAAATACAGCTAGACAACCTGATAGCTCATAGTTAACGTCAACAGAGAGAGGGTTACTTACAACAATAAACACAAAATTTCTGAAGGCTGTACCTTGATAGGTTTATTAAAATCTCCACCACAGAATGTCTGCAAGGGAACATGGAATTTCCTCCAGGATGGATTTAAGTTGTTCTTAATCACCTTAAAAAATTACAATAAACAATATAATGTGAAGGTTGCTGTGCACAAATTGAGAAATTTAACATGAGAGTTATGCACTTCTGGGGCAACCTAAAACAGCTTCAGTGAATTATGAGACACCAAGTAAAAGGTCAGGTGCTACATGAAATAAGGATTAGCAGCTAAAGATAAAGTTAAACTTTACAGTCAAGTTGATCTAAAACAGCTCATTATCACTGAAAAGGGGATGTCCTGCTACTCTTCATCTCTCTTGGTTGGACTCTTCACTGAGCCAGCTTGACCCAGTGATAAGACAGGAAGTAAAACATTTTCTGCCACGCCAGTGAGCTGTATCCTTTTTCGGGTGTACATGACAACTGTCCTTGCAGAACTGGTGCAAGACATGACCTGGAGTAGGACCTCTGCTTTTGCCAGCAAAAAGCTATCTGATCGACAATAAGAAATACATCAGTGTGGAAATACTACCTCTGATCTGTATACCAGCTGCCATGTTCCAACATCACTCTGCTTGTAAAACTCCAAAAACGGATCCGATTTACCCAAGAAATCCTGCAAATATAAAACCCCCACAGAAGTAATCAACCTCCTATATTTTACTGAAATGCTAGCTAGTTAATCTTTATACACCACCCTACAAAGCAGCACAGTCAAGCTAAATACATTTTTTTTATTTTACTTTACTAAAGTGCCTCATTTTCAAAGTCATCACAGTATATCAGTTTTAATACCAAGACTGAGCCTCCTCAGACCATTCCTGTTACTTTATATCATGCCATTTAACCAGTTGTGCAGTGAGGTCACTGATGCCCTGAATCAGTCCTTGACTTAGAATACCATTCATCTGCATCTTATCCTTTTCCTCCTTATATAACATTATAGAAAGCCCAATTCACTGCAAAGCTAGAATATTCCTTGGAGAAAATAAATGAATCAAACAAAACATACAGCAAATTCTAAAGAAAAAAAAAACCTCTCATAACTTAATACAGTGCTTAAGTTTCCAGGTTGACACCATGTTTTTCAGTGCAAAATTATGTCTCCAGTCCGCTTCATTACCAGTGATGAAACGTAATCAGCCATTTTTCACAAGTGGATTACATAGCTTAGTTGAACATTGGCAAATACAGTGAGATTCCTGGCTGAAAGGCACTAACTGTAAATATAGTCAACACTTGCAGTAGCATGCAATATCATTTAAAGATTCAATACCTTTTTGTCCAAGTTTCGAGCTTCGACTTCCAAATACACAACTCTGGCATCTTTAATCTCCTCTGCTGAAATCTGAGCCATAAAAATTTTAAAACAAGCTAAGAACATCCAAAACCAAAAAACCCCAGAGCTCTGAACATACTTAGTGCATGAAAGAAAAAGAATCTACCTTTCCCGTATGCTACAAGTATAGCTTTTGAAAACACACTAAAGCAAAACCACTGTCCCAAACAATATCAATACATGAAAGCAAGAGAAGCCATTCTTTTTCCACAGAAAAACAGCTCATCTACCGTAATAGTGCCTTTTCCTGCTGGTTTTCCCTTCTTCAGTTCCAAAGGTCGGGTGAACACCGAGCTGGACACAATCTGAGGTTAAAAGGAAAAAAAATAAATACATCAGGTTAGACAAAAAGCAAACAGTTATTCTTCAAGAGTAAATTTTTCAAACTCTCCTAAAAGATCAAAAAGGATTTAAATTCATTTTCAAAAGTGGCAGCCATCAGAATCTGTGTTCCTGAAATGTTTATGCAGCTTGAAAATTATTTTCTCTCAATATCCATAAAATAGCATCCACTAACATGTCCCCATACTTAACTTCAGTCTCTTATTTTTGGTTCCCCATGATAAAAATAAAAAGACACTTTCAATGTAAGTAATCAAAAACTATTAAAAATCAGAAAAGACTTTATCAAGTCTTTTTTTAATATCCTAAACTCTGCCTTTCTTCTCCCACCTAGCTATACAAATGCCTCTTCAGGAAGTAAATATAGGATCTCAAATAGTCTTACTTCCCTAAATTTACTGTCTGATCATCCTTTTGCACAAAGGACACTGAACATACAAGAACAGCTCTATCAGAACTTTCCAAACATGATGCACTCCTTACTTCTAAACTCCCTTCAATGCTAGAAAGGCTTCCCATTTTATGTAACTAATTGCAAATGGCACATATATTCTGATCTTTGCAAGATATTTTCTCAGTGTTTTCCAGATGCACACACCAGACCTGCAGGTGATCCTCAACTCATGTTCCCAAAAATCAAGTAGAATCTTGAGCTCAACATAACAGCTCTTCTACTACATCCACTAGTAGCATGAACTAATCTGTTAAATGAGTGGAACAAAAAAAAACATTTTCAAATTTTAATCTGTCAAAGCCTCCAAAATATCAGTCTTTCCTTCTATTTGTCATAATAAAATGAACAGTTATCTCTACTTTGTAGGTCGCTTAATATATTTCTACATGTACCTGTCCCAGTGTGCACTCAATCCCTCCAAGGTAATCATCATCATTTAAATCAAAGGATTTATTATCAATATCATACACGCCAAATTTCAGTTTCTGCACTTTCTCAAAGTAGTAGTCGACAATCAGTTTTTTAGAGAACTCAGGTTTTTGACAGTTCTTTATCCTCTCCGTTCGATCTAACTGGACAAATACAGAGGAAAAGCAGTTAATTAATGCAAACAGGAATCGTGTTTTCTGCCGTAAAACTCTTCCTCTCCATTCCCTTGGTTGATTCTTTGGTTTAAACACAGGCAGTGACTGAGGCATGCAAACATTTATAGGAAACGAGACACCAAGCCACCACCATCCTGCTTACCAATGATTCTCCAAAAACAGAAAAACAAAAACAAACAAACAAAAAACCCAAATTGCACTGAATAGCGAGCACATGTTACGGCACAGAAAAAAACCTGAAGATAAATAAAATAAAAGAGGAGGCTAGTGAAGCACTACGTTCTCACTGCACGCTCTAGGGGAAAGGAAAGGGTATATAGGTCTAACAGGCAGACTAACACTCTCCTTGTATCTCGAAAGCAATATGCAGATGATTAATGAAGCCAACAAATGTGTAACTCAAACCTTGTCCTACATATGAGGTATGAACATCAGGAACTATTCGTTGGATATTATAATAAATGCAACTACTAGGAAGAACACCTCCTAGTAATTTTTGCTCTAGAAAATTAGGTTTTTGTGTGTTACACAGCAAAGCCAGGCAGAAGAAAGCGCTTTTACCTCAGCCCACCGATCACCTCCCACATCCTGGAGCAAGACACAGAGGGGATCAGACTTGGAGCCAGCGTCCTTGTCGAGGAGATTTTCGCAGGATATGGACAGCTCCACCCTGGTCACGCACTGGGCCATCTGCAGACGGAACAGCAAGGGCGTAAGAGCAAGCGCCGCCCGGGCCGGGCTGGGCCGGGCGCGGGACAGGCCGCCGCGAGGTGGCGGCGGCAACGCCGGCGGCGCCGCCCGCCCGCCCTCGCCGCGCCTCGCGCCCCGCCGCCGCTGGCCAGGTGCTCGCGCCGGCGGCTCGCGGGCCCACGTGACGCGGCGGCGCGCGCGGGAGGGAGGCCGCGGTCGGCTCCTCCCCGCGCGGCGGGGCCGCGCCCGCCACAGGGGCCCGGCGGCGGCGGCGGCTGCTGCGCCAGGCGCTGCCGCGGCGTCTCCGCGCGCAGCCGGGGCCCCTTCGCCCGGGTCCTTCCGTGGGAAGGAAGTGAGCGGCAGGCGCAGCCCCGCCGGTCGCGCTCCCCGACAAAATGGAGGAGCGCGTCTGCCGGCGCCGCCGGCTGCGCGGGGCGGCGGGGCCGTGACCGGGTGCCCCCGGGAGGCGGCGGGGCCCGCCCCCCCCACCCCCGTGCTCCAGCGGCCGCGGGGCTCCTGCGCGGGAGCCGCGGAAACGCGGCCGCCCTCAGCTGCCTTCTCTGAAGGGGCAGCGCTTCCCCTCCGTCCGCGAGCGGCCGCGGCAGCGCCGGCCTGGGGCAGGGAGTCGCCGGAGCGAGCGGCAGCGCTTCTCCGGCTTCGGCGGCACGTTCCCCACACGCCTCGGCTCCGCTTTTGGAAACGGCGAATCCGGTAAAACTAGTTCCCATTTTATCTGGGCATTTGCTAATTAAGGAATCTTCTTACATCTCGAGATCCGCCTGTGCGGAGTGAGGAAAAGGCTATGCAATTACTATGGCTTTGTTCTCACAGCAAAAGTGTCATTACTAGAAAGCTGCTGTGCAGCACACAGAAGTAGTAACCCTAAACCGAAAAGGCTGAATGTGCTTAACAGAGGGTGGAACAGAGCTGTAAAAATCCCCACAGCCTACAAGACCTTCCTTTGATGCATGCAAAGCCCCATTTCTTTCAGGTGCTGACTTCAGAAAAACTGATTACATCTAATACAGTGGTAACTAAGCTTTATTGCATGTCAAACTGCACCTACTTTTGTTCATGGTATAGATACAATTTTCAGTGCTGAATTCAGAAGATAAGCTTTCAAACAACAAGCAAAATATTCAAGAGACTGGACAGTTTGAAAGCTTTAAGTGCTTTAAAATGCAATTATTTCATAGAGAAGCTACTTTATCTGCATTAGCAAGAGAGGGAAACAATCGTTTGCTCTTTTTGGTAACTGAGAATCCACAACTTTCATACTTGTAAGTTTAAAATACTATTTATCTCAATGAAGCTGAACTTTTATTAGACAACATTTAATACCTTTTGCCAATCACTTACATCTCAAGTAATAATCTACCCTGGACAGATACTAACCATGTCACCTAATACACTACTGAAAGGAACTCAGATGCTTCAGTGATGGCAGCAGCACAAAAACAGCATTCAGAAAGAACTAGCAAAGCTTCAAAGAGGATCATAATTCTGTTTTCTCCTTAGGTCATCATCATCTGCTTTAGCACCAACATTTTCAAAGAGGCCAGTTTGTAGCAATCTGAACAACTATTCAAGTTACAAGTTACAACATCCATCTTCCACTTTGGCTGTATTCAACCCCAAAGAAGCTTCACACAGTAAGTAAAACAAGGACCACCACTACCTTTAATACTGTGCTTCTCCTAAAATCTCAACAGTCTTAGGTATCCCTTTTCTTTCAGAAATACTGTTCCACCAAATCAGCTTAAATCACACCTGTCTCACACAGGCAGTTCTACATACAACCCTCGATCTCAAGTGGCTGCCCTTCACTCACATTTGTATGACATCCGTTGTTTGAAAATAATAAAATAAGAGGATAGTTAGCCTTAGCTGTCCTGCCAAGATTTCTGTTCTCTCTCTTGCATCAGAAAAATTTCTGTACCAAAAACAGGTAGAACTAGAAGCAGCCACCTTTTCTTCCTACCAGAGCACAAAGGGTAAATAATCAAGTTTAAAAAACTTGAATGACTCCCCTAATCTTTAGCGTCTCCAAACAGCTGCTGTCCCTTTCTAGATCTTAATTTGCACACAGAACAAATATATATACGTTCATCCCGCGTTACAAAGACACTGATAAGGAGACCTAGAAGTTTGAGATAGGAACTGTTAAATCACACAATGAAGCCAGGATGTGAAGTGAAGCAACAGTCCTTCTCAGAAACCAGATCATCTCCCATCTGCTATCTGAATCTTTTATCCAGATCAGCAGTAATGAAATTATGCAAATACTCCACAGTTTCAAGGACTTATTTTTTCCAGTACACTAGTATCCATATGTCTCTACCTTGTCCTACTGTTTTTCAGCATTAGGATTTTGTAATGGCATAGGATTTCCCTTGAATTGCAGCCCAGTCTGGCTGCTGTTGCTCTAGAAAGTTAGAAACCATGAAGTATTCCCTGCCATTATTTTATCTTCCTGCTTTAGTCAGAGAGATCACAGGGCAGCAAGTGAAATATTTGACTGAATAATGATAGCAGGGCCAGTTGTTTTGGATGGGTTGGGTAGGAACTGTTTTTCTAATAGTCTATATTCCTTCCTTGCTAACTTAGGAGATAACAAGAAAGCAAGTTTTATAATTAAAAGAGCTACTCTTCAAGTGTTTTCCTTAAAATTTAGATAAAATATTCATGTTCTATCTAAAAATGTCAGTTTGAACCTTAACTAGCAATTTTTTTAGATTGTTGCCTACAGAAATCCTCAAAGAGCCCACACTAACTTTTCACTTCACAGTTTTTCAAATACACTGCATGAAGTTCTACAGCATCAGTCCATTCCTTGAATCTAGCAGAAAATCCCGATCTAAATTAGTCAACATATCTCAGCACAAAGAACAGGTGCTCTGTTAAGAGAGAAGATCCATTTGAGTCAAGTCTGAACAGCTGCTTAGCTTTGTCTAGCTAAGCACTTTTAGCCAGTTATCCTGCTTGGGTAATTAAGTGGGAGAAGTGGAAATCTTTTGAAAACTGCCTGTATCTGAAAAAGCTTTGAAAAGCTCAAAAACTTAAAATACTCATTCCCAAATATACATATGCAAGAATACTGCATGGAGAAAAATAGTGGAATTCCTTAGCAGTTGGCAAAACTAGCCACCAGCTTCAGTTGTCAACCTTTTTTAAATAGGATTCATTAATGATGAACATTGGTTTTAGTATTCTCTTTTCCTCCATAAAGCAAGATTTTGGAATTTACTTTCATTCTTCATAATAAACTGTATTTTACTGTAGTAACTGTATCTCTGTCTTCCTATCATAAACTGAATTGCTTATATGAAAGGTATTAGTTTATCTAAATCTCCACCTCTCTTCTGCAAAGGCTCTTTCCATTCTTTTATAAGGGCAGTGAGCAACTCTGAAGGCTTTGAAAATGCCAACAAACAACATTTGTACTTACTACAGCCCCTCATGTAATACAGCCTCCCCATCTTTTTGCTTTATAAGCAAGAGTCAGTCTTACTTTCCCCTTCCTCTTAAAGCTTTTATGTTCTGAACCTCCACATAATCCTACAATATCTTCTTAATATTTCATCACTTTCTCTGAAAACTGCCTAGTTGACATTTGCCAGCTTAACTCCCAAGAAGAAAAGTACTTCACTGTCAGTATGGTTTTGAAAAACACTGGGACTAAGCAATAACACTTAGTCACTTAAAAATGCTGTGTAACAGAAAAGTGATAGGAGAAAATGGTTCTAGTGGTTATTATGCTCAAACAGTGCATGAAGACTCATCACGGGCTAAATATAAACTTTGGTGTAATTAAACTGGAAGAACTTTCAAATTGGACTCTTTTTTCATTTCTTCCCCTTCTTTGGACAGCTTTCCTTTTTTCAATCTCATTCACCTTGCAGATTCATATCAACATTTCAGCAAATTTCATGTTGTTTCAGAGTTTTTGTAAAAGCATGCCTGTATTTTTATATCCATGCATACACACACACACAAAATAAATGTAGCTCAAACTTCCAATAATTCATTTACTTACTATGACAGGATATTGTCTTTAACACTTGTTGCAATACTCCAAAAACTGTTAAAGAAATTTTGAAATTCACCGACTTCTTATTTTCTCACAACAATTCTAGAAGGCTAATACTGATGTCTATTATTTGAAACTTCTAGTTTACATAAGACAGCAGACATGTCCAACAAAGTATAAACAGCAGCTAACAAAAAATGCTTTCAACAAAGGTATCAGAACATAATCAATTTATAAAGAATTTATTATACAATAATCCATAAGCTTGCAACAACAATTCAACAAACTAAGCATCTCCAACTTACTTGCCATTAGCAGATTAAGGCAGAGGATGCTGTAGAAGTCAAAAAGTTGTTCTAGCAGCAAAGATTCAGACTGCTGCCAAGCAAAACTGAACTCCAAATACGAGAATAAATTCAAATCTATTTAGAATACATACAACAGAAGCACTGGAAGCACCACTGTGTAACAGCCTCAGAAAAAAGGCAATGTAAGCAAGTCACTGGTAAGTGCTACTGTTAGACTTAGTCTGTGAAAGCAGACCATATGTTAGGTTATGTTACACCATCAACAATTTATATTGATATTAGCTGTACAAATCTGATCCAGTGTGCTCAACTCAGGGATCTCACTGTTGACAAGCATCAGCTGTGAAGTTTCATCTTGAGCTGAATTCTGCCCATTCCTTTTTCAAGGGAAGTTTCCAACACTCAGCTTCAGATCCATCAGCATCTGTATTTTTTTTCCTTTTAATTAGGACTGCACATAATATAAATCCACATTTTGAGGAAAATAATACACCACTCATGTTTTCCCTATAAACCCTAGAGCAAAATACTATCAACACAAGTCTCTGGTAAAGTCCTGTTCACACACCTCTTGTGGTCTTCTAGGAAAAGTCTTTCACTCCCCTAGAAGTCATTCCCAGTTACTCAAACAAAATACAGAATATATCTAGACTCTAATAAACATGCCTTAAAAAAAGCTCAAACTACCAAACTGAGGTCCAGTTTAGAACATCAAGATAACTAATTTTTACTGCACATACCACCTCTTCACTGGAAAGAAAATACTGAATTCCAATAGCTGTTTTATACACAAAACAGGTAATTCCCATGTCATATTTCCAACAGATTAAGGTATTGGAATTCCTACACTAAATTGAATTACACTAGTAAAGAAGTTGGAAGATACCATCAAATATCAAATCAAGAACAAGAAGGGCTAAAGTCTAGGAAAATCACATAGGAGAAGCATATAAAACACTCAGATGTATTAAAGGAATTATCCAATGCTTTCTGGTGCTTTATTTCAAAACTTTCAATGCTTTTCACATATTTCAAATGAAAAAAAATAAATTTCTTTTGTACACAGGGGAACACATTCTCCAAGGTAAACAAAAATCAACTTTGTAGGCAAGTCTAATAATAACTTCTTATGATTCTATTCTCCTCTCCATTTCTTAAATCTAATATTCTTCTAGTGATTCTCCTTATCAAAGTTAGTTTAAAAAACAAGTCTTATATAAAACAAGAAAGCAATGTCCACCTATGCTTGCAGAAAGCCCCAGAATGAGTGTACTGTAAGATTTCAATTGAGAGCCTTGGCAGTTCTGGCATTTCCCCTAAATGCCACATACCGGTGTTTGAAACATTATCAAACTCCTTTGTATTTATCTCTTTGCAACCTGACTGCCATTATTTAGCTGACCAAACATTAAGCACTGGACTGCATAAGGTGAGAGTAATTGTATTACAACATCTATTTCTTGTATACTTCTATACTGCACTTATTCTAAAAGCCAGAGGCTCCTCTTTTCTTTTAGATGGCAGGAAGAAAGGAGAGGAGGTCATGAATCAGATCACTCCAATATGACAGCTTATAGCACCCATGGAGTAAAACACCTGGAGACCAAATAAATCAATCTGAAAATACTAGCAGCATTTTTAGTATAGCCAGGAGTGAAATCTTCTGGAGAGAAAATGTTCACATGATTACAGAATTTAGACCATCTTGCTGTATGGGTTGGTTTCACTGTTCACAGAACGGTTGAGGTTGGAAGGAACCACTGAAGATTATCTAGGCAAAACATCCTGCTCAAGCAGCATCACCTATAGCACCTTGCCCAGGACCCCGTACAGACGGCTTTTGAACATCTCCAAGGAGAGAGACTCCACAGCCTCTCCAGGCACTGTCCCAGTGCGCGGCCACTCTCACAGCAAAGAGGTTTCTCCTTATATTCAGATGGAACATCTCATGTTTCACTTTGCGCCTGCTGCTTCTGAGAAGAGTCTGGCCCCATCCTCTTTAAAACATCCTCCCTTCAGATATTCACTGACAAGATTTCACCCCCTCAGTCCTCTCTTCTCCAGGCTGAATAGGCCCAGCTCTCGCAACCTTTCCTCATAGGAGAGATGCTCCAGTCCTCTGATCAACTTTGCAGCCCTTCACTGTACTCCCTCCAGTAGTTCCGTGTCTCTCACACTGGGGAACCCATTAACTGGGCACAGCACTCCAGGTGTGGCCTCACTAGGGGAGGGATCACTTTCCTCAACTTGCTGGCAATGTTCTTCCTAATGCAGCCCAGGATACCATTGGGATTCCTGGCCCAATCAGCCCCTTCTTGGCTGGCTCCTGGTAAACTTACTGTCCACCAGCACTCCCAGGTCCTTCTCTACTGAGGTGCTTTCCAGCAGGTCAGCCACCAGCCTGTACTGGTGCATAAGGTTATTGGTCTCTGCACTTGCCTTTACTGCACTTCATGTGGTTCCCCTCTGCCCATCTCTCCAGGCTGACAAGGTCCCTCTGAATGGCAGCGCAGCCTTCTGGGTATCAGCCACTCTTCCCTGTTTGGTATCATCAGGGAACTTGCTGAGGAGGCACTCTGTCCCTTTGTCCAGGTCACTAAAGAATAAGTTGAACAGGATTGGACCCATAGAGAAGATATAACCCAGGATTCAGTGAAAGAAAAATAAAAACCACTGAAGAAAACTCTCACTAATGAACTTAACATCCCACTGCACACAATACTGAACAGACTGTACTTCCAAGTACACCAAATATTATGCATCAATTTAAGATTAAAAAAAAAAAAAAAAAACTCAGGCTTTAATACCTGTGCTTAAAAACAGCTGAATTCCCCTGAGCTTATTTTGTACTGGGCTGACTATAACTTCTGCCTTATGTTCTGCTTAGAATCACAAGACAAAAATGCCAGCAATACTGATGTATGTATCAACAATACTGTATTCACCATTTTGTCCCTACACTTTCAAACAACTCAAAAAACACACCTAACTTTCATAACAATCACAGTTAATAAACCTTGCATTTTCCAGCAACCAGCACACTCCTCCTTGTCAACTGCTTAGCTTAATCCCATGTCTTGCAGTTATCACGCTCACTTCTTCAAAATGGATTCTCTTCTCCTACTGTGATCCCTGCATGCAGAGACCATCATATGTAATGCTTTCTCAGATTACTAGCTTACTTTTCAGAGGCAGTTTGTACTTCGAATTTTGATACGAAAAAGGCAAGATTGGTGCGGAGGTACTGCCAGCAATATTTTAAAGATGTGTATCAAATTAAAAAGTCTAATGCAATTCTATATTCCTGAATCCTATGGGGTCCTAATAGTAATCATAAAGCAAGGTTCGTATTACTAGATACACTAGCAGGCATCTTTATTAAGTTAATTAAGAGAATCCCGTGAGAAGAGATCAAAGTCTACAAAAAACTTAGTTAATATGGCCTCCTTCCAACACACCACTCAGCCTCATCCCACAGCCCACAAGTCCTGTGGAGAATATAAATTGTCACAAGTTTTTCACCATTTCATGATTCCTGAGCATTGGAGAGGGGGTTTTTAGGGCTAGCCTTGGAAACTTCTACAGGCAGATAAACTCTATACCGTGGTTCAAATATCTGTCAGCATACAACTCAACTGATTAATGAAAACTTTGGCAGAAAGGCAGTTAATTAAGCCAGTGTTACAAATTTGACCCAAAACCTGACACAAAAGGTATCTGCCAATCATTAAAAAGAAAATTACTGTTTTTTTCCCTTAAAAAAACACCTTTCCCACCAAACTGCTTTGACAACTTGATTCGGTTCTGATAAGGAGCATCTCTGTTCCATCCAATAACCCTGACTCCTGGAATAAGACCTCTCAGAATGGACAAGCAGTTCTCTATGCAGAGAAATGTTAACAGTGTTTTCTAAAGGGTGCAACAGGGAAGCTTTTAGGCTGTGCTGACATGGAGCAAATCCAAGCCATGACCAGAGGTGAGCAGTTGCACAGCTGCCAAGACAAAAGTTCACAAGAGTTTAAAGTAAATTTGAAGAACAGAAAATGAGGATGCCTTTCTGAGCTCTGACTAGAATTGAGTGAGTTTGACTACAACAGAATCACAGAATGGTTCAAGGTTGGAAGGAACCTCTGGAGATCATCTAGCCCAAACTCCCTGCTCAGAGTCACCTACAGCACTTTGCCCAGGATTGTATCCAGGCAGCTTCTGAGTATCTCCAAGGAGGGAGACTCCACAACCTGTCTGGGCAACCTGTTCCAGTGCTCAGACGCTCTCACAGTAAGGAAGTTTTTCTGTATGTTCAAACAGAACTTCCCGTGTTGCCTCTCGTCCTGTCACTGGGCACCACTAAGAAGAATCTGGCTCCATCCTCTTTACACCCTCCCTTGAGATACTTATATACTTGGATAATATTCCCCCCGCCCCAGTCTTCTCTTCTGTAGGCTGAACAGCTCTCTCAGATATGCTTAATTGTTATTATACACCTAAAACACTATTGAATACAAAGTTATGACCCAAGTCAACTTATTGGCTTGTCTCCTCATGAACCCCAAGGCTGCAGTATCACCAGGAAAATTAGGTTTTCCATATCTGAAGAAGGTCTACTAGCATAAATGCTATATAAGTTTAGTGACAAAAGTAAGCCTTTAGACATTTCTACAAACTGGCTAACAAGTCCTGAGAAAGGACAGCTCCCATTTATGATAATAAAAATAAATTTAGGCTACTAAAGGCACTTTTAACACAGCACAAAAACCTCACAAATCACACTGCAATTTCCAGCAGAAAATACAACCAAGACTTAAATCACCCCATCTTCTCTACTGCAGCTTTCTCTCCTCAAGAACAAGAGTCCTATTTTCAGGGAAATAACTCCTTTCTCCTCTAACGTTCACCAATATGTCACTCAGTATTCACCTCTGACTCTGCACCACCAACATCCCCTTTAATTACACTTAAGAGCTTTGAAAAAGGCCTGTGCCCACCTTTATTATATATTATTCTTTCTGAGAAAGAAGCAAACAAACTGATAGTTCAATATCTTTGACAACATCAGAGTCTGACTTTGCTGGAGCTCAATCTTCTGTTTCCAAACACTGCTTCTGGCACAAGCTAAGAACGCAACACACTTGCCTTTAAAAAAAAATATATATATATATTCACAATCAAAACTACCTCTGGACAGGTAGCATATTTTTATTCTGCTTGTTTTAGGCAAAACAAAAGCCTCCCTAATTTAACAAGGAAAGGAAATAAAAGATCTTTTCTATTAATTCTAGTTTGAATACTCCTGACAAGATTTTTCTATTTAAGCATATTACTGACTTTCTTCTCTAATGTTTTTAAAAAACAATTAAAATAATCAATATTTTAAGTACTACATATATGTATATTTAAATATTACATATACCTACAACTGGATTTCAAGTAACTGCACATGCAAAATAGCACCAGATTAGTCCTTCCACTAGCACTACTATACATTCACCATATCTGTAGCTATGTATTGTATTTTGTCACCAGCTTTCCCAACTCTTTGGGCTAATAAGTGTAGCTTGTTTGGTAATAAAGTATTTACACGGAAGCTATTTCACTAGCTGGCCCTGTTTACGTTTCACTGAATGACTGATTTTGCTCATAAAACATGGTATCAACTAGTATGATACAACAGAGCAAAAGCAGTGTTTTCATTCAGTGTTAAAGAAAATATGCGCACATTTGAGATGTACTGGTATGACGTGCAAGTTGCAGGCAACCTTTCTTCACACTAGCTCAGGCTCACACACTGCCATAAGAGATTTCAATCACTAATGGCATGAAAACTGAAGAAAAAAAATATATATATCAAATGCTAGCTACTGAACATGCTGTACTTTAGAACAGTCATGTCATACAGATTTTCTGAAGCTATGAGAACCAGGACACTAAGAACCAACCCTTCAAAGTCTGCCATCCCTACCTTGTTAGTCACTATGATTTTATTTAATACTTTATCCTAATTAAATGTATTACAAACTAACACCTGAAAGTTAAAAGGCAAAATACTAAGAGCTTTCCAAGCTCTTCACACAAAAGAAAACTAATTCCAAATTTTTTCGTTAACACTTAAAATTAGGATATCAAAAAGTTGCCATGAAAGATTAACTTAAAGCTATAATTAGGACTCTGGACTCAACTGGCTTAACAGAGTAGTAACTGCAACTCTAGTATTGCTCCTTAACTTTCCCTACCAAATAAGATTTTTTTTTAATTACTTATCTATTCTCTCTCATTCAGCTGGTGCGCAAATATTTATTGCTGATGTGCAAACATTTATTACTGAAATTATGTGATCCAGAAAAACCCCAAAATTACTGAAAAAACATGATCTGCAAAAATTTACTACTGAAAAGCAAAGGATTTAATTGAGGGGCTTAAAAGCTCAAGCACCTCCAAGAAACAACTCTAAGCATACCATTTTACACTACAAAATGCCTTTTTGGCCTTTTTTAAGTGAACCTGGATTTTTTCCCCTTAGAACTTCAGCTATTCCTGTCTCAGGCACAGGTCTCTAATGAGTCTCTCTCATGCCCAAAATAAATCAAGCTGGTTATGGGTCAATCCTCCACTTCTGCGTCTGGACTTTCATTTTTTTTCCTTTTTGCTTCTATAATCACACTGCAGTCTGACCTGCAAACACCTTAACATACACCTTCTTACCTACATGTCCCCATGATTTTTGAAGCGACGTCATCTTGGCATTTTTCTTCCAATTCCTCTAGCAACCTCTCCTCTTCCCAAACACTGGAATTCTAAAATATTCTGTACTTGTTCTAGAGCCTGCATGATTTTACCTGTTCTCATTCATATGACATTATTCAGGTGACAAAATTCATTAAGGCACATCCGTTTACACTAGTACACACTGTATGAACAGCATGAGTTTGGAATAAGAGACATGTTAGCAGACCATTTTACCAAAAATCTTGTAACAAATGAATGCACACAATTGAAGAATTTTGGCAAGCCCACACTACTGATCACAACTCAGCTGATGAAAAGTTGGTCACATTTCTTGTCCATATTCCACTGCTGCATGGTAAGAAAAAAAAATCATTTAGATGAATCTCTTCTTCAGAGTATTCTGAATTGCCCTGGAGTTCTTACTATTGCATAGTGACAGCTCTTGCCTAGAAGACCAGTGAGGACATGAAGTAGAAGAGACCTTTCAAGTTCTGCCACATTGCAGAATCACACCTTATCTTCCGCTATATAACCCAGGCTTTCTTCTTTATGGACTTCAATCTCAAATCTAGTTCCTCTTGAGATATGATCTAGAAACAAATTCCATAGCTTTGCTTTTGTAATGCTTAGGAAAATACTCGCTCGAGTATTTTTTAAAAAGTTTTGCTCATTAGTCACTTACTGAATTATTACCATCTGTATGTAGTACGTACAACTTCACATCCCCGTCCTAATCTCCCGCAGAGTAAAAATACTCAAAAAATTAGAAACAAAAAACCAAGAAAACGACAACAACAAAAAAAACCTCCCAAGACCAAGGAAGTAGATCAAAGGAAAGGAATTCATAAAGGATTTTTTTCCCTCTCCTCTCCCCCCAATTCAGTGGCACAATAGAAGTACTTTAAAGGCTGGGTGAGGAAAAACACCATGAAAGTGTAAAATGATACCCGTGTACACCTTTTCTGTTCACCTCCAGATCCACCTTCTCCAGCCAGCCTACCTTCCCACAAACACAAATTCACCTACCAGAATTGCAAGTTCGAGCCAATTCAAGTCATTCCGCTTGTCTCAGCACCCAGTGGGCCAAAAGAAACATGCGTTCACCCTCCATTTCCGCTGGGGGATTCCAGACAGGAAGGGGGAGAGCTTCCACAACTGCAAACAGGCCCTTCCTGAAGTGCTCCATCTACGTCTGCTGCCTACAGCATATCTACCACAGTAATTTTAAACCTGTACACTAAAAAGTCTGCATCAGTAAGTTTGAGTTTGTTATAAAAGGTGTTTCTACGTTCTTGAGAAAACATTCAGGCCTCTGCAAATCAGGAAGCAGAAAACATCTACATTCCAACACTCGTGAACCATAGATGCTCTCAGACTAGTGACTTAAGTTTCTCAAAGTCAAATAACAAATTGATGAATAAAGCCAAACAAGAAGTTAGTTCCCGCAATTTTTAAAGTAAGATTTACCAAATCAATATAGTGAAGTTCTTTCTTTGAGTAAATGGTATCAAAAAGGTATTCGATGAATAACAGAGTAAGTGTAACAGCTGTAAAACCATGAATTGGAATACAATTACTGCAGAGTAGAAAGACTTGGAGTTATGACCATTAGGTGAAACATGGAAAGCAAAATCCAATCACAAACCCAAAGTTCTCTGGACACTAAAGCACCATCTGTGCAGTAAAAGAACTGAATGCTGGAGGCATGAAGGAAACGAGGACAAAACATCAGACAGACTCTGTGCATTAACAGTTTCTGTTCACCAACAGGCCTTTCATCTGCAGCAAACACAGTAGTAGCAGGAATTGGAAGAGATCACTAAAACCCTAAAACAGTATCTGTTTTCAGTTTATACAAAGAAGTGACCATGGAGCGTGGGTTGCTCTAAAACCACTTGAAATAACAGGCTGTTGCTTCCTTTTCAAAACTAAAGGAGAGCCGCAGGAACACTAAGTACTTATGCTACCACATCACTGTCTGTGCAGAACTCTGTATTATGGCGATTCCTCTTGCCTTTCACCGACTAGCTAGCAGTAAAATAATTAAATGATGATACTAAGGTCATATTCAGAGTCAGTCACTGCATTGAAGCAGTTTATATTTCATAGACATCTCACATTATCTGCAGGCTCATATTTGGATTTATACTACATTAAGCATTTTTTATTACTACTTTTGTTAAAAAAAAAAAGGCATTTTTATCCTTATTAGAAAATTTGCTCTTGTTTCAGTCTTAGTCATGCGTGTAACAATAACTTCAGGACAAGTTTCAACACGACAAGTTTAATGCTAAAGCACAAGTCATCCACCTGAAGGAAAACACTACATCTGCTGCTGGTAGAATCGGGGAAGCCAGTTATTACCTTCTACTCTACTATGGCATACTATGCTTGCACTACAAGGAAGAACTGCTATTTGAATTATAACCTTAACAGAAATGTGCTGCAAATTCTCCAAATGGAGGGAAAGGAGTCCAAATAACAAAGAGCTTTTCATGGTGCGGTACACTATTAAGGTGTTGCTTACATAATTTTCTTAACACTTACTTTAAGATATGCCATAACAACAGCATCCAGCTTCCTCAAAATGCTTTATATACACACAGGTAACAGCACCGACAGATGTAAAAAACAGCTGTGTTTAAACAACACCTTAAAACACACTTGACCATCAAAACAATTTTTCATTTTAAAATCTTAGAAAATAAGATCTTGTGCTAAAACTTAGTTGTTCCTATTCAACTGACACCAAACCATTTAAAACTGTATACAAAATGCATCCTATCATAGTAGTAATTCAATTTAAATTTCAGATTAGATAAAGAACTAGCTACTCACTGTTTTATTCTGTTTTTCAAACACAAACACAGCGTTGAAGTTTTCAGACCAAAACCATTATTTATTAAATTAAGGTATCACACTAGTCCTTTTTATTAAAGCCTGAGAGTGAAAAATTTGCCTCAACTTTAAACCTAAAGGCATTTCACTGATGTTAAAATTGACGCGTCATTAACTTAAGTCAATGGCAGAATAATTGATGAGTATAAAAACATTAGGTGACAAATTAGTGACACAAACTCTCCTCCCCGCGAACACACAGGCACGCACTTACCTCTTACCTCACCTCTTAAAAGCACTGAAGTCCATAAATACAAAGCTTTAAGTGTTATAAAAAGCACTCCATTCATTCATAGAAGACAGGACCTAAACTACAGAGCAATGCTGGAATGCAGGGGGGGAATTCAAGACAACTGAATTAACGGTATTTAACAACTTCGCCCCTGCCTTAAAAAAAGGGGGTTTTCCCTAGTATTCAATCAATGGACTGTCAGTACCCAATCGTACCGTTATCAGCTGCTTAACTTCCATAGCTGGTTACACTTAAGAACATGGGATTTATAGAAACTGTCATTTTATTAGAAACGTTTGCATAATAATGAAACAGAATAAGCAAATATTTATTTTCATGTTAAGCATCCTGTTCAAACATGCACGGACCTTCCACATTCTGTGTCTGTCTTCCTGTGAAATCACGTGACAACGCTTTGCTTATATTGCTCAAAACAGCAGTTTTGTAAATGCCTGAGTAATGGAGCACGTTCTAGCAAATACCATCACAGCAAAACGGTAACTGAACAAGCAGGTGCTACACAGATGCTTAGAGTCTTATTCCATAAATGAAACAATCCTATCAATTTAACATTAAGGGGGCACTTGATCAAAATTACCTAAGTACATTCTTGAAGTAGTTTAGGTTCCAAATATACTACTATTTTCCTCCAAAAAGTGCCTTCATTTCTAAGCGACAACTAGCTTTCTATTGTCAAGCATAGCAACATTGCATCTACATACAAACAGATTCAGATATAATGAGAAATAGTTGAAGTGAAACTGTTCAAAGCCATGAAATAGCTAGCTCAAAGTTTGACCTACCTTAAGATTGTCAAGATTCAGAGCGATGCTCTCCCACAGATTGTTTAGTTAAATGCACCATAACTATAGTATTAAGATTTCAAAAGGTTGCCAGCCTTCCAGAGGCAGTGACAGGTCCAGAAAGCCAGACTATGCCAACCAGTAGAGTTGTAGGCAGGAACAATTCCCAATTTCCCTGTGCAAGTATGTCAAGTTCTAAATTTTCCATTTTAAAACTTAGAAGAAAATTGCACTCCCCCAACTGTACACTGCATAGGCAAAGAAAATACGAGTAGGTATTAAGGGAGTAATAGGGTGGTCACTCCCACATTATTTCCAAAAGTTATCCTAGCAGCAATTTATTATCCAGTGAATAGGAAATAGTCTAGTTCATTTGGTAAGTCTTTCAAGACCTCCACAAAGGTGGTGGTGGAAAACAGTGAAGTTAGTCTGAAAGAAGTAAACACAGAATTATGAAATTAATTTTATAGAAATCAGATTCAAATTAAAAGTATCTTCACTGATTTTTGAAAGCTTACTTTAATATATTTGGGGAGCAATCGGTAAGACTAGCTGAACTTGAGGTTCTACACACAAGAACATATAAGAGAAAAACAGCCAAAAAGAAGTGACCTTTGATTCTGCAGAAGCACTGAAGGAACTCAGGTCAGAACTCATCTGATTGCTTCTTTCCTAAACCATCCTGCTGTGAATACATCCATAAAACAAGAATCGCAACAAAGGAACTACACGGGAGTCAGTGCTCCCGAGTAAAAAGAAGTCACAACTAAAACATCCACTTGAAACCTGCATTCAGTCTGGAACAACGGAAAAGAAACCCTTAAAACTGTTTTTTTTTTTCCCCTCCACATTTGATATTCATATTCATGAGCTTAAAACATCCAAGTCAGGAAGGTGGGAAGCACTCACCGCACAAAGAATATCCAAATTTTCCACACAGTAGCAAAGCTCTCCTGAGAAAATTACTGTCAGAAAGCCATCTATGCAGGAAGAAAAGCTACAGCATACCTACCTGATCATAGGCTAGGAAAAGAGGAATGCAGATTCACTACACAGCCACAAACCTTAATCACAAACACCACCAACAGACAGAGATTTTCGTTCTGTTGGAAAGCCACATCCTTTAACTACAATCAAGTTTCCACTACTGAAAACAGATAGGAAGAACCCCCTTGAATATACTTGCCTTCAGAAGCGTTTGACACTGTTTCACTACCTTTTCTACCAAGAGGACAAGTCATTTACTCTGTACACAAACTCTAGCTCATGTTTTCCAAAACCATGTGAAAACATACACCCACAGAAGAGAGGGGAGCATCAGCAAACATGCAAAGTGGCAAAGAAGGCATGTAGCCAGCAATGCTCCTTTCAGACCGAGGTCACAGTTTCTGAAAAACTCTTACAGAAACAAACTTTAGAATCTTTTTAAGATCTGTGTGGAATTCAAAACATGTAAAGAGATCAGACTAGTCTGTGTATGTCTCAAATTAACACATCCTTTTTAGATGCAGACTAAACATTTCCTGATATCCCAAGTGCTGTTTCAAAACAGCTTCCTTACAAGTAATTATCCTACTAAACACAGGAACTGGTATTTTTGCTTGCACTAGACTGTGCATTAAACAGGAAGTGTAATCCTTTGATTCAGGGTCCAATCCACATATTTGGATAATCATCCTAAAACAGCTGCTCTCAAACAGTGGTCCATGGTCCAAACAGTGGCTTTAACCAAGTCCATAATACAGAGTCATTTTGAATTTCACAGGCCAGAAAGTCAACATTGTTCAGAGGTAAACACTGATCAGTACAAAATTTGAGGGCTGACTTCACTCACTGCTGAAAGCAGTGCTGGAAAGACTGCCTCAAGAGACTGAAAAGAAAACGAAACACAGAAACTGAAATTATTTTATAGTTAACGCACAATTTGTGTGCTTACAGTAACTGAGAAAAAAAGTGTTTTCCAGACAGTACACTCCCCTTATGCATAGGAACAGCCCCAGAAATATAAGCTCAACATTTCGTACATGCTAAGACATTCATAGACAACTTATTAAGCACAGGCAGAACAATCTAGCACAACAGGCCAATATGTATGTTCTTTAAAAGCAAAATATTCAGTGTAAACTGGCATTGGGACTGTTATTTTGCACTTTCTTCCTCTGCATTTCCAACAAATTCTGAGCATAGGTTTTTAAGGAAAACATTCATACCATAAAAAGAACAGTACTTATAATTACGTTTTTAAAAAATCCTCCAATTTTCTTATATCCTACAAATCCTCACACCACTCAAATCTTCATTTAAACATGGCAACAACTGTTCATGGATAAAGAACTAGCCTTAATATCATCTGTTACTTAAAAGAATCATTTTCTTTTCAATAGCACAGTAGATTGTGACATTTACTTGTAACCACTTGAAAACTTGGTAAATTTAGATTTAATATCACAATTGCATCTAACTGTCACATTCCTTTCAGGTAAGCTGCAAGTTTACTGTTGACTAATTCATTTTTTTTATACTTTGTGCATAAGATGACAGAAACGTGTTCAACAGACATCACGAATAAAGCACTTTACCACTTGTTATTTTTACAAGTGATACTTTGACACTAACACTTAAGGAACTGCTAGAAAATATCAGCTTAGCCAGTTATACAAACAGAAATACCTACTTCTCAAAACTGTAGAAACTGTATTGTTCCAAAGCACCAGACTAGGCAGGATGTCAACTACTGACATTCAAAGCATCAAGGCCAAAGCAACTGAATTCTAGTAGTGTCAACTGGCTGACTTTCTATCGCTACCTCTTTTTATCAAGTAGCTTTGAGATGTACAAGAGAGGGCAGCTATATATGTTTTACAGTAGATCAGAAGTCCTATTCCTTATTTTTAAGGCTGTTTATGAATATAAACATCTGCAACAGAACAATTTTTATCAAAACTAGCAATATAGTCTGTTACTATCGGGGGCAAACAACATCCTTCATGGTTATCATGTGAACATTCAGTTTAAGGCTATTTCTAACATAAAAGTGAGTTGTTATATAAAATCTATGACTGATTTTTTTAAAGAAATACTTGATAATGAACTCTTCTCTACATATGCTTTAAAAGATCAAGTACTTGGGACAGTAACTACCATGTTTTTAGAGTATATACTTAAATTCCAAATATGCTACAACTTCCTATTTTTCCCAAAAGCCTACTCTTGACAAGAGATGTTTACTAATTCATCATACAAACTATCAACTGCTTGGCAAGATGAAGAGCCCATTCCCTGTCCCAAAAGCTCCACTTAGGCATTCCATCCATGTCAACGTTATCTATGCCAAAGGCTTTTTGTATTGTTTTACAATCAAAAGGAGGGAGGAAAAAAAAAAGTCATTTAAACATATTTAGACCATATAGAAAATCAAAAAACAGAAAATGAAAAATTTCCAAAACAAACCTGCGCTTTTGAGAAAGTCCAAAGGAACAGGCATACAAACAGGTTTCGCAGCATATACTGTGTCTAACACAAGCACTAATAACCCTGTATCCATTACCAACAGGATCAAGATACACATGAAATCAAAAGAAAGTAACAGAACCGTGCATCTAAATCCAGATACCTGTAGATTAATTACATTTCACAACAAGGCACACATTGTTGTGATCCATTTAAACTCGAAAACAGTTATCACCAGTTGCTGCAAGTCAACACACGCTAACATCTTAAATCAATTCTGTGAACAATGAAGCCAAGTTTTCCTTTTCAGCAATTTTATTCTAATGTAAAACATGAAGAAACAAGCACCCAAATAATAACTGCAATATAGTATGAAATTTTAATAAAAGTTGTTTTAAAAAACAAAGATCAAAATTTAAAAACAAACTGAAAGGCTTGACTCCTAGTCACACATCTTTCTGACATCAGGAAGAATACTTTCAAAGAAAAAAAAGAAACAAAGATCTGCTGTTGGAACATTACTCCCAAAGACTGTTGAAACGCATAACATGAAGCTTCAGAGACAGACAGTTTTATTAACAGGAGGCTTAATTTTAAACAGTATATACAAATCACATTACTTTTCCAAAGTCGGGACCACCTAGTAATCTGTCAAAACAAAATTAGGCTAATGAATTACAGAAGCATCTGTGTAATGCGACCGCCTCTTTATTGAAGTACACCTTTATACAATCCTTCCAAATATTCCTGTACTGTGAAATCCTCTCAGGATGCAGCGCTGCACAGGTTTTCAAATCTCTCCTACACACCACATGAATAAAACTGTTGCCACTTGCACCTCTAAATTTTGCCTGACCATTCACTTCAGTGTTCCATGATATGCAACACCAAAAGGCACTGTTTTTCTTTGTCCAAAAAACAAAACAGTTTAAAGATTACCATGTTTAAGTACAATGATTTGCCGGGAATAGCAGGATTTTTCAGGCAATGCCCAAGTCTTAAAATTTATCATAAGCCAAGCCAGGATGAACCGGAGTTCTACTTTTCACTTGTGTTATTACTTCCTTTCCAATTCCGTTTTTCCATGGAAGGTTTTACTGCACAGCAAAGAAAATGGCAACTCTTTACAGACTTTGAATAAACAACAGCACAAGTTTATTGCAAAAATATATAGTAAACTCAGTATTTTCAAGTTTTGGAGAAAAATAAATTTTATCTCTGAATTCACCCATAGCAGTAATCCACAACAGAGTTGCTGAAGATAAAAGCTTCTTTCATACATAAACTAATTTAAAACTTTAGCTGGACTCCAGTCTTCTACTAATAATCACCACTTTGGTTCTCTTAACAGAGATTCTATGTAAGGAGTCAAAAGACACATGAAAAATACAACATCAATATGAACTAGTGTCAAAGATCCTACCTCAACTGATTCATTTAATCCTAACAAATCAAGCTACTTAAACAATGATGAGTATTTTCAAGTTGTTACTTCTACTGCAAATATTTTGTAAGTGTACTATAAAACTCATATGATAATGTTTGAGGTTAGCTATACTTGTGGCAAAAGTCTTATTCCGCACAATTATAATTGCAATATATAAATAACTAAAGGTTATTCCACAAAGAACAGCTTGAATTTTACAGAACGATTCTGCTCATACTTATAGGAATTAGTTTGGTAGACACATCAGCAACGGGCATAATTCAACTGTTCATACAGCGAGAATCTTGAAAAAAATAAAGATACATACACAAAACAATTAATCTGTGTACACTGAGAATTCATTCAGTTGCAGAGTAAAATCAGAACTTTAAACAAAGCTTTGACCTGTAAACAAAGCAAATTCAGCCAGCTTTTAACCAAATCTAGAAATAACTATCTATTTTACAATGGCTTGCAAGAGCACCCACTAAAGAACTTCACTGACTTCATCTATTTCCCTTATCCAAAAACTACATAAAACCAATCTAGATTCCTTGATAAGCATTGTGTCCAGTATAGTTTACCAAACTTTTTCTATGGTGAATAAGAATCTGTCTAGCTTCTCCACACATTTGTACTGGGAAATCCACTGCATATCTACCCTTGCAGTGTTTCTTACATAAATGGCTAACCTAGTGCTCTGTCTTATCAAAACAAATCTGTTTTACAATTTAAACAATCCACAGGTTCTATCCTGGAAATACTATAAAAACCAATCCGGATGCATTTATCACAACACTATTGAGTATCTATTCTACAACTACTTCGTATTAGCAGCTACCCTAAAACAAGTTTTACTTTTCTTGAGCCTATAGGCCTATCATTTAAATCAACAACAGCTGCCATTGCTTCATCACGAGACTCAAATGCAACCATTGCTTCTCCTGTGGGCATGCCTTTTTCATTGTATTTTAAGCACACTGAACCAGGGATCACTTGGTAACCATAAAAGAAATCCAAAATTTCATCCACCGAAACAGTAAAGGGCATATTTTGCACTTTAATTACCGTTGGTCCTGGCTTCCCAGATCCTGTTCCAAAACCTGGGGGTCCACTAATATGTATATTTCCTGGTCCAGGTCCAAACCCTGGAGGTCCACTTAAGTGTCCAAGACCACTTGCAATTCCTGGAGGGCCACCAGCAAAACTGGGGGGTCCACTTAAATTACCAGGACCATTACCAAAATTCTGAGGGCCCCCTCCAAAACCTGACGGTCCACTCAAATTACCAGGACCACCTGCAAAACCTGGGACCTCAATAGCTGCACCAGGTAAACCGCTACTTGCAACTGAAGGTATTCCTGGTCTAGAATCACCAAAGCCACCTATTCCAGGTGGCGGTAGAGGGGGACCAAATGTGTTAGAGGCACTAAAGTTACCAGGAAAATTAAACGGAGGACCATTGTTTGCATCTTTTGAACTTCCCCCCAAGAAGGCATGTTCATCCCCACCAGCGCTTGGTGCCCCCGGCACAGCTGCGTTCCCTTGCATTGGCATTTTCAGTAGCTTTTTCCCTTGAGATGGTGGGTTTCTCTCAATTTCTCTCATTTCTTCTACAGTAATCAAACGTAAAACAACATCTCTTCCATTCAGTTTTTTACGGTGCAAACGCTCTGCCTTACGAGCATCATCTTCAGCTTTAAACTGAACCAGTGCTTGTCCTAAACCTTGCCCATTGCTATCAACAAGAATTTGCACAGAGTTTTCTTCTACTGCCAGTCCCTCCAGAAACTGAAGGATTTCTATTTTTGTTATATTGTATGGAATATTAGATATATGCGCACATAATTTAGGTGAGCCTGGTTCTCCCTCAGCATTCAACATGATTTCTCTCTGGTCATAGTTGAAGTTCTGCAATCTTTTACGAATCATGTCTATCTTCTCTAACATTGCCTTTTTGGTAATAGGATGAACTTGAATAAAACGATTCCCTATATACTGCTTATGATGACACAAAGCTGCTTTGTAATCAGCTTCATTCCTGAACTCAACAAAACCCTCTCCAATTGCCTTCCCATTAGGTCCATAAGCTATGTAGATGCTGTCTTCAACTATATCCAGCTTTTTAAAAAAATCTATTACATGTTTGTTCTCTGATTCAAAAGGAAGACCTTTTAAATAGACACAGAAACCCTGCTCATGGGGAGATCTTGACCGTGACCTTTTCTGTCCACTAGGAGATTTGGACCTAGAATGAGGCTGTGGAGGAGGGTGTGATTGCCCAGAGGGACCCATGGTTTGCTTGAAAGTTATATGGCCTCCAGCAGCCACCCACTGTCTCTCTGTTGCAGGACTAACTTCAACATAGCGCTGAATCATCAGCATTCTGTTTCGCTTCAGCGCTTCAAAGGTATCTTGAGGAGAAAAAAACTTAACTAGTCCATTTCCATTATTTCGACCTACATGATCCTTCAGCATATGGACTGCATCCACACGGAGCCCAAGGAAAAAGTCTTTCACATCGGATTCTGTTGCAGAAAAGGGCATTCCATGAACGCTGACATACAAGTCATCAGGATTGATAGGAAGTGGTTTGACACTACTTTGAGAATTCATCTGGATAGGATTTACAGGATTCATGGGACCCATAAACAATGGATTCAAGCCGCTGTTTATATTCACTGCTGCTCCAGACCCATTCATTCCAGTGGGCAAAGGTGCTACTGGCGGAGGATTCAAAGGAGGCATTCCTGACATGGGAGGTATAGGTGTCATTGGGGGCACCGGAGGCACAGGGGGTATTGGGGGAACTGGAGGAACAGGAGGCAGTGTGGGTACAGGAGGCGGAACAGGTATTGGGGGAATAGAAGGCATTGGTGGCAAAGATGGCATGGCTGGGATAGGAGGGATTGGTGGAGGAGGTACTGTGTTCATTGGGGATGCTGTACTAGGTATAGTTGAGCTAAATGTTGGGCTACCAAAGGTACTCCCAAGATTTGGAGGTGCAGTCCCCATACTGGCAGTAGAAAATGTGGATATGTTTTTATTGCTTTCATGCACAGTAGTAGAAGCAGTTACTACACTAGGAGAAGGATTATTAAAGTTAGGTACAGTAGTAGGTAAGTTTACCCTTCCACTCATTCCAGAACTAGGTGGTGGTCCCGACCTGCTAGCATTTGCTGGTGGCATATCTAGATTGGCAGTTTCAAAACGCCTACGACTGAGTTCTATCATGTTTTGCATTTCAGTTTTACTGCTCAGCAATAGTGTCACTTTTGACCCTTTAATTGTACCACCTGTGCGCATCATACCAAGCCTCGCATCTTCATCAGTGGCAAAAACGATGAAAGCCTCACCCAGTTCACCCCCTACAATATGCACGCCCCCATCAGGAATGGTCAATCCAGAGAAGAAGTGGCGAATGTCCATGGTCCCCGCCACAATCGGGAGACCTTGCAAGCGGATGACCACAGCCATGCTGCGCTGAAACAACACACACCTGCAGATGAGAAAAGGCAACGGCTATGTCAGACTACTGATTATGACACCATGCATTTACCTACAGACACCATCTACTATATTTGTTTACATATTCCTAACAACATCTTGCAAAGTTTAAGCATGTTTATATTCCAAGTTCTTTATTCACGTTTGCTTACTTCATACAGATTGAAGTATTAAACATTTACCAACACAATTAGTATAAGGTTTGCACTGCAAATTCCAAAATAAACTGTTAAACCGAAACCCACAAGTGTCAGTACAAAAAGGACAGCAAAAATCAGAACTATTATATCAATAGTTCTATAATTAACGGAACATAAGCAAAATGAGTATTTCAGCTAAGTAAATAAATTTCAGTTACCATACATTGATACGATATCCATTGTACCTGGCAAAGTGACTGCCAGAAACTCTGTACAACTATGGGCAATAAACAGTTTCTCATTTGGAAAGGGATTTTAACATGTCAGGTGGAAAGATGGGGAACACACAGGCAATTGAACTGAAACCCATTACTCACAACTCGCAACACTATGAATCACTAAACACAGTGACACGGGCCATTTAGATTTTAATGAGCTTACATTTTTCTCCTAGCAAAGACAAGAGGTCGAGGTGACAGCAAAGTTAATTAACAGTTATAAACTAACCCCAAACATTTTGTGACTTTAGATATAGACCTTTCCTGGACTAGATAAACATCTAGGCATAGTCTAGCTAAATACCTTGTTTTTAATACTTTGGATTTTGAATGTCTTAGAGGCAAAGTATGATTTATAAAAACTATCTATGTTCTGTCCAGTAACACACCTCCAGTCTCTGGCACAAGTAAATTACCTCTGTGTTAGCTGAGGTTTGTGAAAGCTTAAGATCAATTTCAAACAGCAAGATCTTGACAAAAGTTACCTCGAACACATTCTACAGAAGACTCTGAGGTTACATCAGAAGATCAAGATAAATACAAATTTAGAAAACTTCACTTACTCTTGACAACCCTCAGGAAAGACTGAAAGCAGCCTAATACTAGCACAGCTCACCCATTCAGAAGTCAGCCTTTTATTCTGAACACTCAGCAGCAGCACCTTGTTTCACCTGAACCACTCCTTCCCTGAAGCTTCTGAACTGATTGGTATTTAGAAAGCTAAAAATCTGTATGAAAGACCTTTGAGGCTCCCATTTACCACCCGTACATGGTGTTAACATACTCATTAGGCACTTGAAATCAAGGATGAACCAGATGACACAATGCAATGCTAGGAGGCAACAGACCATGACAAACTATGATCATTAACTATCTCACAACATTTCACATTCACTTAAGCATTATAGCCCAGCATACAATCAAATCTCAAGTCAGCTGCATTTGCCTGCTCAGGTTTTCCAAGGAATTTAGAGTAGAGATATTGTAAACTACCAGGTAAAGCCACTGTCCAACAGTTTAGCCACGTGATAACAAGGCCAAATTCTGTACTTAATGAAAACAGTAGTAATGACTTATGAGGAAAAAAAGAAGCAATTCTTTTTTTGGCACGGTGGAACTTCAGATTACTAAATTGGGTAGTTAGGTATTTTTTGTTGTCTATAAACCAGAGTTAATCCCTTCCATTCACTAATCATGCCAAAAAACACGCTAGGATATTACATGACACTAGCTCACACTTAATAAGTGTGGATGAGCCTTCTCCCTCAAGAAATAAGCAGAGAAGCCTACAAGCGCAGCGTCAGCTATGCTGCTCTAGCTGCTGTAAATGAATACCTACTTTCTTACTAGAACATCTTTTTAAAAATATATATATATATATGAAAATCTAGCTATATACACCACTAAAAAACCTCCTATTTCACCAACAATGGCAACAACAGAAAGGGAACATATGCTAAGTTATTATTAGAGAGCAAGTTTCCCACTTCCTGCTCCTGGCAAGGTATAATCTGGGGGAAAATAAACCAAAAACAAAAATCCATTTATCTCTTCTAATCACACTGTCATTTAACTTAAGAACAAAGTTTGCTACCTTATCATTTTCCAGCAGCAAAACAGATGGCCCACATGAGAAAGAAATGACAAAAGAAGAAATAGCTATGTTATGTATACACCTAAGAAAGCATTTAAAGCTTTTTGCATTGTTTTAAAATTGTGCTATTTTCAGTGGTCTTGTTGTTTTATTTTAAACTTGCCTAACACTGCTATCAATCTCTGAAACTAAAATTAAAAATGCTTACTTTCTTAAAGTCATACAAACGGGGACTGCCAAACAAACTTGCTGCATTATGCTACAGGATTGCTTTCAAATTACATGATCCTGAAGCAAGCGAATGGCATAAAGCACCCCTGTTACTGCATCTACACTTTGAGAGTTACAAGTCATTTCAAAAGCTTTGAAATGTTTTGTATTGCCTGTTATAAAAAGAAATGAGTTTTAAAAACTTTGAAAACATCTTACTCCTGAAGCAAAACTTTCTTCTATTAAACGGGAGGTTACTTCTTCATAGTCATTTCCTTGTTAACGCAAAAGGCATGACAATCTGACAGGGCCATTAGTTAAACAAAAGCAACTTGGAAAGGTCTTTCTACTCAGACTTACTGGTTTAGAGTAAGTATTCTTTATCAGAATTGACAGCCTACTAGGTAAACACACTTAATAATGATTCTGTGAATCCAGCCCTTAAGACAAAAAAAAAAAAAAAAAAAAAGAAAGAAAGAAAGAAAGAATTCAAGCATTTGAACATTTAGGCAACTTTGAGAATAATGCAACCATCTCAATCTTGCTCTTAATTCAAAGCTTCATTATCAAAACAGCTTTAAAACATCCCTTGGCATTTCTAAGTATGCTATTTAGGTCTCAGGAAACTGTTATGGCCAAAAAGAAAAATAATCAGTGTTTAGACACTTAAATTAACGCATACAATTGCCAGAAAAACTGGCCACAATGACCTCAACATAACTAATTCCATGCATGACTCTAATCAAGTGCTTAATATTAAGCAAGAGCTAGCAGTAGCAGGGTATTAAGAAAAAGAATTTCAAAGACCTCATCAAGTATTTTGGCAAGAAATACTCTGTCAACTCAAAACTAGTTCAGAGTTACCCAGGATTTCAGTGCTTTAACAGAGTATTACCTCTGTGATTTGAGGGGAAAAAAATGGTGCAATAAAAGAAACAAGTTTCACACAAATAAGCACTCACAAGTCGGATTTTTTAAAAAAAGGTCGTTAGGAGACAAATTTTCAAACTAATGAAAAAGCACGGCCTGCTGAAATATTTCAGTGTTGATTTATTAAAGATATATATATATATGTGTGTATGTGTGTGTATGCATATATATATATATATACATATACATATACATATATATATATATATATGCATCCACAGGGGCAGGATTAACTGCAGACACAGAATAGGCCAAATCCCTATTAAGCATATACTGAAGGCTTTTTGTTGGGCTGTTGAGACGTTCTCAGGCTTTTTCCCTCTATGAACAGATATTTTAAACATTTAAAAAATACATATAAAAGAGACAGGAAGCATAAAAATCAAAAGTTATACTATAGCCAAATCATCCATTCTATCAAGTTGAGACCACAAAGGAAAAGACCTGCCAACAAGCAGTCTGGTTCAAGTAATTCAATAAACCTTAAAAGCACATCTATAATCATGTCTTCAGAAACGTAGATATCACATTAGAAAAGGGTGTACAGTACTAAAGGAAAATTTTGCCTCCTCAATCTATGTATTGGTCAGTAAAATAAGCAGAAACTGAGTCATATCTATAAAATGATAAAACAGAAAACACTAGACTGGCCTTGTAAGACATATGCATCTCTCAAGTTAGAACAAGTTTAGAAGTCTGCCTAATCCTTAAGGAGTGTTAATCCACAATACCCACACAGTACACGCACACAATATATTTGGCAATTCTTGGATGAAGACTAGAAAATGGAATAACATTGGTGTTGTAGGAGGAATTTAAAGCATCTGGGCTGTGACTGTCTAGCAATTGCTAAAACTGCAGAATGCGGGGCTTTTTTGAAAAAGCTAAAATTAACCTGTTAGATTAGGATAGCTTCAAATTAGCTCAGAGATAACTATCTGATCCTCTAACTGCAGCAAACCTAATTAGAACCAACTACTATACACTTTTATATACCAATGGTTAGAAACAGATCTATAGCCTGTGCAAAAAAACCTGGGAGATTGTTCAGGGCTACCACATGCTAATGAAACAACTAAACAGTTTGGCAAAAAAATCTGTTTACAAGAACAACATGGTCAGAACCACCATCATCAATGGGAGTCAAGTAAAAAGAACAACTATAGATTATTTGACCCAGCTGTTCTGACACTAATTCAGAGGTTCTGAAAGCTTCAAATCTCTCTTAATATATACTCAATATGCATAAAAAGAAATCTTCAATTCAAAGTCTCTTACCTGTAAAGACAGATGTTTTTTCTTAACAAGTAGCAGAAGCCAAGCCAATCCTGTGGGCAACCAATTAAAACCAACTTTTAGACTGCAATAAAGAATAAATGGAGGCAAAAATCAATGCAGGCAACACAAGAGCAGTAACAGTCCACAAAGAACTGTTTATACAGAAAGTTCAATCCTGAGACCACCACAAGGCACTGAAACATACAGCAATGACAAGAATAAGAGTGCATTTTCTAATACTCGATATCTGTATCACTTTTTGACAATTACATTGTAGTTACTGTAGTTTCAAGACATGAATACGTCTTCCCAAAAGAATATGAAAAAGAACCAGGAAACATTCAGAGCATCTTTCATTTTTTTCCATTTCCAATAGCTAAACAAATCACTATCTGTCAAAGACAGTTTAAGAACCTAGATTTTAAACAAACCCTTGCTCTATCAATTGGTACAAATCATATTCCTTCCTCCAACTGTTCATCTTCTTACTTGAACAAAACAACACCATAAGCCACAAATCAGAAATCTCTAGCTGCACATGAACAATTTTTTAAGCATCATACAAACTGGTGGAACTTAGTTGCACTTCATATACGATCAACCTTCTGAAGAGGTGACATTTCTGTGCCGTCACCTCTAAATAACATACAGTAAGAATCCCTTGCTTAGGTAACATCTTTTCATTTGTAACCTGCCATCTTATAATCCAACTCCTGATCCAAAACCCATTTTTTCCCCCACATTTGAGAGCATTAAAACTATCTTCCTGGGAATATGACTCAACAAGAAAGCTAAACATTTCAAGGAGGAATATGCATTTCTTATTTAAAGAAGGGATAGAAAACCTCTTTTTCTTTCATTTCTTAGCAAACCATCTTATACTAAAATTCTGATTCTTTGGAGAGTTATCCAGAAAATAACACAGTAAAAACAAACTGCTTCCTTTTCACACAGCCCAAACAATTTTCAGTTATAAGCATTATTAGCAAAGTAAACTTACAGAAAGAAGTACTAGCAAATATCCACAAACTCCCTAACAGAAAGGATTAAAATGAACAGATATTCACAGATCTTTCAGGACATTAACAGCAGACTTGCAAATGAGACAGATGCAACTATGCCCTTCAAACTTGTATTAAAACAGTAAATGTGTTCAATGAAGGAAGTCTATATAGTTTTAAGCAGACTTTTAAGAAAAAAATCCTATATTTGTAGGTTTCAGCTACATACTTTTGTATCTGGCATCGTTTCAGACAGTGTTTTATGATGCAGAAGAGAACATAATCACCTGAAGAAGAAAACGTATCTGCTCTAACAGGCAGACAGATCTATCATGCACAAGGAACTATCCATTTGAGGAGAAAAAAAATCACTCAAGATATTTCCAGTACAGCAACCACAAAGTTGCATATGCATCTTTTTATGACACTGAAAACAAGCTGAAGATCTCCAGAGCCCTAAGATGACATGCGCTAAGGTAAAACACCGCATACACAAAACCAAGCAGCATTCTTCACAATAGGTGCAAAACTCCATTCTATCATGTTTAACTTTTCCAGCAATCGTTATCATTATCTATTTACGTAAAGAAGTCTCAATTCTCTCATCTTTAAAGAAAAAAAAAAACACCACACGTCACCCTCGTAGGTAAAGATATTCTCTCAAATCAACCTGGTGCTCAAGAGCACATTAACTAGGTAAGCAGACTATGGCACAGCTGCTCCCTTACAACCCTGACACCAAACCTCAACAGCTTCACAGAAAAAAATATCCACAGTATCCAACTAACTACACAGAAGAACAACCATCCAGTGAACATAAAGCAGCTGATGAAACAACCTTAGGACTCCACCGAGGAAACAACCTCCTGATTTACTTGCCTAACCCCAGCACATCGAAGTGGGGAAGGAAACTTGGCAAGAATGAACAAGTTCAAGAATGACTAGTGAAACAAGGGCCAAGAGCTTCCTCGAAAGAAGGTTCAGAGAGACCCTTACTTCTGGGACCCACTTCAAAACTAACTTGTGCTTACGGAACTACTTTTTTAGCAGGAAAATTTAGTAGAAAAATATCGTAGGTTACTGCACGGCAAGTTCGCTCGCATTTAAAGAGCATCCCCGCCCAGCGGTGGCAGGGCCGCAGGTGCTAGGATACTCTTCCGTGAGAGGTGCAGAGCGCTCGCCCTGCTTCATGCCCCAGGGCTCGGCGAGAGGTGGCCGCCGGTGCCCCCCACGGCCGCGCCGGCCCGCGCCGCTTCCTGCCGCGCCACCGGGCCGAGGCGCCGCCAGCGGCCCCCGCCGGGCGCCGCCGCGCCGCAAAGCCGCTCGCCGCCGCTCTGGGCCGCGGCCCACCGCGGCGCCGCCCAGCCACGGCCGCCGCCGCCACGGCCCCGCGGCAAGGTCACGCGGCGCCCCCGCCGGCCGGGCCCCTCGCCGCGCACATACTCACCTGCCCGCGCCGCGCCGCGCAGCTCCGCGGGCGCCGGCCGCGGGCGGAGCCGCAGCCCGCGGCGCAGCGCCCCCGGCCTCAGCGCGCCAGGCCGCGGCGAGGCGGCAGCGGCGCCTGCCCACCGACGCCGGCGGCCGCGGCCGCCATCGGGCGCCGAGCGCGGCGGGACCGCGCGGGAGGAGCCGCCCGCTCCGGCGCGGCGCGGCCCTTTGTGCGCGGGGACGCGTGCCAGCCGCGCCGCGCCGCGCCCGGCCTCCCTCCCCTCGCCCCGCCGCAGGGCTCGCAGCGCGGGGCAGGCGGCGCGGGACCGGCCGGCCCCGGCCCGCCCGGGCGCTGCCGCTCGCTTACCGAGGGATCTGTACGGGAAAAAGGGGTTAGAAAGGAGCTAAACCGCCGCCCGGGCCCCGCTCCGCGCGCCGAGCCCAGCGCCACCGACCGAGCAGCGCCACAAAATGGCCGCCACGGCTGCGGCGCCGCCAGCCGCCGCGAGGGAGGGGAGGGGCGGGGCGGGGGGGAGAGGGGAGAGAGTCAGTGGCCCGTGGGGGCGGGACTTAGCGGCGCGCGAAGGGCCCTCTGCCGCCCGCCCTGCCCTCACTGCGCATGCTCCGAGCGGCCGCACCCCGCGCCGCCGCCCGCCCCACCCTCGCTGCGCATGCCCCATGCGGCAGCGCCCCCTACCGTCCGTTCTGCTCTCACTGCGCATGCCCCATGCGGCAGCGCCCCCTACCATGCGGTCTACGCTCACTACGCATGCGCCTTGCGGCAGCGCACACCGCACAGTGCCATGGGGGGGATGTTCACTGAGGTAACTCATGGGTAGGATTTTTTTTGGTTTGTTTTCTTTTTTTTTTTCATTAGAAAGCGTCCTTTGTCTCCCCAGAAAACAGAATCTTTTTCAAAAGGCAAAACCACAGTTAGAAGGCTGAAAAAGGCAACGTCGGACTTAGGCCAGCGGAAGACTGGCATTGCTGCGTCCGGCACAGTAGTAATACATTGATAGTGTGAAACATTTTCTGCAGATTAATTGTAGGGAAATTGAGCATATCAGACTAATTGCTGAGGAAACACGAACTTGAAGCATCAAGTTTCTAATGAGCAAGAGTCCTGGGAAAATAGGCTGGTTTTGACTTCTTTGCTTAGGAACAGGTTGCAGAATTAAAATGAAAACTGGATTACGCTGGATCACGTCATTTTGCTTCTAACTCCCCAGTACTGTATTTGCCCTTTGCTTGCTTAAATACATTAACCATACAAATAACTAGACAGATAGAAGGTGCTCTGAGTGCCCCTAAAGCAAGTGAGGAAACACCCGTCAAAAGATTTTCTGTTGCTGCACTTCAATAGATGCCAGTCTTGCAACAGCTTTGATTTTCCTAATTAAAAGAAAAAAAGCCTGCATCTTTACTAAAAAAAAAATGATGAAATTAGTTGCACCTCAGGTTAAAGCCTCTGTTCAAATGATTTTGTCAGTTCAACAATTTGGTTACCTTTGGTTATTTTTCTCCTCTTTTAACAGAAAGCGGGGCCAAATTACATGATGGAGTTACTGTCCTGCTTCAAGCCCATGTGATCGGGCACAAGACTGCTTGGCCAGGCTCCTCAGTAACCACCACCCTATGTTTTGCTTCCTTTTTTATCCCCTCTTTTGCATCCCAATTTTTCCCTTCTTTACCACCCCTGTTTACCACTCCCCCCAAACACAGTCCATTCCTGTTTGCTTTTTTCCTCATTGGCTCTGGTCTTGCTGACTTTACACCCTATTTGGTATTTGTGATGAGTTTGCCTTGACAATTTATCGGTTCTGTCAAGCTAATACCTCTTTTTTGTCTGATTAGTTGTACCCCAGGTCACAGTGGGCCATCTTTTTTTACAGTATCCGTAATTCGCTTGTTGTCTCATTAGTGGCACAAGGTGTGTGTGGGGGGGGGGGAGCTGTCTGCACGCACACTTTAACCCTGCCCAGAGAAGCAAGCAATTGAAATGAAGTGATAGTATGGACAGCAGCTTCATCATGCCTGCGAGGATCCTGGGGAGAGCTGCTTGCCAAGCAAGGGTGATGGGCTCTAAGATCACATGCAGGCCACTTGAGGCCTCATTTTGTGAAACTGCAGCCCTTAAGGAGCTGCTTCCTCAGGATAGTGGCAGTGACCACTGCTCAGCAGGCAAAAGAGGTAGAAAAGGCAGAGCTGAAGTATCCCAGACCCCAGGAATTCTGTTCCTGTGCAGTGTATTGTGTTACCATAATTGCTTTTTTGTTGCCAAAATATAGCCTGCTTGAGAGACTTCTTCCAGGACACTTGTGACATTTATTGCATAGACTAGCAAAAAATAGGACCAAATTCCCTAGGCCTCACTAGGCTATATCTGTACTGACTCCATGAAGGGCACCAGAGAGCACATCCTGGTGCCTGGGCCAGCTGCTGGAGACCTTGCATATCCTTGCAGTTTGAGGCCAGCACCTTCTGTCTATGCTGCAGTTCAACTAGAGGAAAAACTGGCATAGATGTCTGTGATTTTACAGATTAGACTGTAGAGCTACCTGTATTCTCAGCCATGCCCAAATTTCTATGCAGAGATAATATTCAGCTCACTCCAGATTAATAAGAGCAAGTATGTTTGTAGTGTGGATAAGGTAGAACAAAATGCTGGACTGATAGTGGGAGGATGCCAAGTGACCAAAAGGACCAAGGAGGAGCTGGAAGTATGATGCAGGTGGGAACAGCATAGGAAAAAGAAAGTAGCAGAGTGTCTCTGAAAAGGCAAAACACTGACCAGTAGGCAGGAGGATAAAAGACAAGGACCATTTGGAACAACGTCAAATATGCTCCCCAGTAACATGCATGTGGCAGGCAACCAGAGAAAAATCACCTCGAGGAAAAAGGGGAGTTAGCTTTATTAGGAACTACAAAACTTCTGCAAGACAACCAATTCAGCTGTGTGCTCTACCCAAACCGAAATGAAAGCAGGCTGTTAGGTTTAAAACTTGGGGGTAGGGCAGGCAGGGAAGGACAGGCCATTGTAAATTAATTTACTGATTCCACGTCTGAAAGAAAAATGTCACCCTACTTGCATTATTCTTTTGCAGCACTAGTAATCTGAAAACATACTGCCCTGAATCCCAGGCTCCTTGTTTTTCTACCACTCTGAAAACAATCTTTCTTCCCGTTCAGGCTGTTTTCATTTGGCTGTACAAGGATGCAATTTGGATGAATGAACCCAGTTCAAGTGATTCATGTCACTGTATTTTCTCTTCTGACTACAATGCATCAACGGCAAGATTTAATTAATGATTTCATGATTGTTTCCAGATCGTTCACAAAAATGTTTAGTAACAATAATCCCTGCAGAATTTTTCCAGAAATACTCTTCCAGTTCATCCCTCATTCTCAATTATACTTAAAATCTGTCAGTCAGCTCAACAACTTGTTTTAAATACATGTCCTATTGATAGTTACTCTTTAAAACTGGAACATCACACCTTCCCAACTCAAATGCTTTGTTTGTTTTACTAGGTGTACTTAGCACAAAACCGCTTGGGTTGTTTCTAAGCATTAGTTTTACTCCTTGTAATAGAATCTTGTACCAGTGTTGGTTTTTTTATTGTTGTTGTTTTGGATGACCATGAGGAACTTCAGCAGTCAGAAAGCTCAGCTCTCCTAAGCATTCAGCTTCTTCATTTAAAAAGTTGGCATTTGCTTTCCTCCAGTCTAGGTCGTTATTTAACATCCAAAATAAGGTGCAACAGTTTTGAAACCACCAACAGCAATGCATTGCTTGCTGTTTAACACCTTCAACGCATCTGTAAACTCAGCCTCTTCCTCTCAGTCTCAAGCCGAGAACAGATAGCTAATTCCCTATTATTCTTTCTGAAAAAAAACATTCAGTTATTTTGGTGGTATGTTCTGTCAGTTTTTAGTTGTACCAATACCCCTTAGGGAGAATTTTTAATCCTCTTGCACATTACCTAATCATGTCACCCAAATAGAACAAATTCTTCCAGTAATATCTGTCACACTGGCTCAGTTTTTATGACATTTGCAGAATGGTGACACCTAATCCTCACCTTCTTGCATCCTCATCTCATTATTTAAATTAATGCTCTGCAGATGGCTAATTAATCAACTCAAAAAAAAAAAAAAAAACCCATAGCTCTCTCACCTGAATTATAGGCAATTCCATTTGTAAATTCCCTCCTCTCAAACAAACATATTTTAACTGCATTCAGAGGTGAACAACTAGAAACTCATCCTTGGTATTTCTTCTTTCTCTCATGGTGGTGAAGTTAATACTGCGAATGAGCTGGCTAACCCTTTTATGTAATATTTACATTTTAAATTTCAGTACATGAGACTTAAAAGAGTTTTTCTATGTTCTTTAATGAAAGATTGCAATTTAGCAACTTAACTGATCATGCCACATAGTTCAGGCAGAAAGGTGGATCCCCACAAAGTAATTTGTGCCCTAAATATTTTTCCTCCAAGTTTATAGTTCTCAAAGACTTAAAGTAGCCAAGTTTGTCTTATCTATATTTTTATTGTTCAGAAAACACAAAGAACAATTTCATAAAAATATGGTTCTAAAACATGCTGTGAAAGTGTTATTACATTACGCTTAAGCCACAAAACATACATGGCCCAAAGAGGAAATATAGTACACAAAACACCTTTAAAATCTAGTTACGCATCTGGAAGTTGTGATGAAACATTATAAGGTGCCAGCCCTACAATATTAAAACTGCTGAAGCAAGTAATCAGTTTCAAAAAGTACAATTCAGGATGAGCTCTGCATTACAAGCAACCAAATCTCTTTTTGGTAACAAACAAACAAAAAGTTCTATAATGCAATCCACCTTGTGAGATTTAGCTTCAGCTTTTGTATTCTAAGTTTAATCCTTGAGGTAGATACCGTCCAGAACTGAAAACACGCACTATCTACAGGGTACCTTAAATTCAGTGTCTACTACAGCATTCAGCAATCAACAAACTACTCTGAGAGCGGTCTGCATATGCAACTGATACAAAGGCACTTCAGAGAAAGGTCAACAAAGGGAAGAGAGAAGAAACACTGATATGAATTAATCTTATCAAATCCACTTTAACAGACACTTTCCCTAGCATCTGCAGGGAACAAATTCCCATGGAAATCTCTAATCAGACAGAAGTAAAGCCTGAAGTGCAAAGAAAACTCTAGTGCCATGCTTCCTTATTTCAAGCCAGAACATCCAGGCTCAACTGACAAAAAATAAGGAATAAGCAACAGGCTCCCTAAAGTAACCACAATCCAACTGCTCACAGGCAAAGTCTGATTAATGGCAAAGGACTTATCACAAGGGAAGAAAACAAAAGCTGACAGCATTAAGACATTGCGCTTTATCTGCTTTTCCCCCACTCATCACTCTTGTTCCAGTTAAACTGTTGCAGTGGTACTGCAACTGAAGCTGACATATTCTCCCTATCATCCTCCCTCAGTCATTCAAGTTCTCTTTACTTAGCAAAAAATTACATATAAAAACACAGTGGAGCGGAGAGCAAAGTGCTTCATCATTGTATCATAAATTCTGTAACATGAAGGATGTTTTGGATTAATGCGTATTGGTCTGTACAAGCATCAGGGAAAAAAAATGGAGATAAAACCAAGAGGCAAAATTCTCTTTATGGGGAAAAAATATGCTTAAACGCACGTACATCTTAACTGTGAAAGCATATGTTCATAATGAGGCATCCTTTTCTTCTAGGAATGCTGAACTGCCACCTGTCTAAAAAAAAGTTGCTGTTGCACAGATGCTTGCCTCAGCCAGAAATAAAAGGAACAGGAGGCCTCGCAATAGGTCTCTATTGCAAACAAAACAGATATAAAGGATGTTTTATTGTGCCAGGATACTGCTGACACAAGTAGTAACATGCTAGTTTCATTTTCACATTAGAAAATACTATAATAAATTCTATCTCAGCATAAATTCCTGTATATAAATCTAAACGCAATGAGCATTTTAACATCTTGCTTTTATCCAGGATAAAGGCTCGCTTCACTTTTGGCTTCTTAGGCTTTGTTAACAGAAAGGGCAGTATTCCAGTCACATTGTAAATGTGGGGGGGAAGTGCTGCATGAATTGAATGAATGTTCAGGAATGTACAGAAAAAGCATTTTAATCCACATCCATCTAGTCCATGGTTAGAGCTAAGTTGTTTTCTCAGTGCTGAGTCCATTTAATGCTTTTGAGGTCTATTCCATCCTGCACCATTTCCCACAGTGGACTGTGAAGAAAGAGAGAAAATGAGTGCCATTTCGAATGCTGAAGACAATGATATCAAAAAAAAAAAAAAAAAAAAAAAAAAAAGCAAAAAAAAGCAAATTTCATTAACTACAGCAGGAAGAGCAAAGTGTGAAGGACGGGAGGAGCGAGATCTTCCCCTTTTGTAGACGAACAGTCTCCACCACTGCCTTCAGCTGAACGGACAAAAGTGAGAGGGGTAGGTGCCCCATCTTCTTTTCTGCTCTCAGTTTAGGGCATTAAGCAGAAGTGTTTCTCAGAGAGTGAGGCCCTGCATTTGGCACTGGCCTGATCAGTCAAGAGTCCTCCAGCTTCAGCAAAATTAAAGAACTTATTGATCCATCAACGCAATGATACTATCCCCAGCTTGGAAACTTCAAAGTAACACTTGCCCTACAAGCTTGCCCTATTTTTATATTATTCTCTTCATAAAGACAAGATGTGGGAGAAGGTTTGTTACCATGTTCATTTGTTTAAGAGATGTTCACTACTGTCATGATCAGATCTACTAGATATTCCAGCATCACTACATGTTTATATACAGAGAGATCACCAGATTTTTAAAGCAAACTATTTTCAACTCGATCCTACTCCTCAAATGATTATCATACCTAGGAAGCCTTTAAGTTCAATAAGATGGTGGCTCACCTCATTTCTCTCAGCCTCTTAACATGCTGTATGCACTTCTGCACTGTATAATCGACTTCTTCTTCTGTAGTGAAACGACCAATACCAAACCTAAAACAAACAAACAAAAATATACCCAAAACGGCAACAAAAACATTCCCCCGCACCTCCTCCTTCTCCCTCCCCACCCAACATTAAGGACATGAATATCACACATATAGAAAGTGGAAGTAGCTCACCACCTACTTTCTGCGTGGAAAAAGAAACAGATTTGGAAGCAATAAGGAAAACTGCTGCACGCACCTTATGGATGAGTGAGCCAAGTCTTCATCTGTCCCAATTGCACGTAAAACATAGGAAGGCTCCAGAGAGGCAGATGTACAAGCACTAGGGAAAGGGAGGGAAAGTAAATCTCACATTTTTGTTCATCTGTAAATGCTCCACTCAAGTAACACTCCACTAATATCCTCCCAAAAAAGAACAGGCCCCTTCCAGACATTTATTATTATTACGGCTCTTTACAACTTAAAGCCAGTCCCCCAACCTCTGAGAAACAGGTAGTGAACAGAAGGAGACAGAGGGAGCAAGAAAAACAGTATTTTTGCTGTTGCAGAAAAGGAATGGAAGGGGCAGGTATTCAACAAGAAGAAGAGTATAAGCTGGGAACACAGTGAAAGAGATAGCATAGGTAATATAGTAAGAATAAATACAATGCCAAACACAAGAAGTGTAAGGCAGACTAAGAGACATCTGAAATGAAGGATGGGGAAGGAAGACAAAGAGAAGAAAGAATTAGCCATAACAGATAACATACCAAGCGACACATTAAAAACAACATAACCAAAACCAATGGAACAAAAAAACTTCCCAAGCTGCTGCTTGGCAGTAGTACAAATCAATGGAAAGCAACATGCTGAGGAATCCAGAGCAAGAAGATCTAGTTCGAGTAGTCAGGAATTTTCATCTTAAAGCAGTAGGCAAAACTGGTTGCATGCTGTTACTCAATTTTTACAGGTGGCAACATGCAGCACAGACCAGAGAGCTGCTTACTAATGTGCACAAAGTAGAGCCTGAGCACAGAGATTTTCAAATTATGGAAGTGCTGGGCTTCAGAGACTGAAGGAACCTATTCTTCCTGTTTATACCATCAACACATTTGTAATTAAGATACGCATTTCAGACTGCTTCACTCAGAAAGGTGAAAAAAAGACTTTATTAACTTCTTCCTTATAAGCATCAAGTTGGCCCTTCTGTTGCCTTAGCAACAGAAGTGCTACCAATCACTCCTATAGAGTCAATATAGCTCCAGAAGAATGCACTGAATTTTCTTTCTTCTTCTGCAACAAACATAGGTACTATTAACTATTTTAATGTGGGTATCTGTCCAGCCTCACTAGATTCCAGTTATGATCTACCACTGGTGTAAAATCTTGCTGAAGGACAAAAGTTGTAGGGGGCTTAAATGGTGACAGTATCTGAAAAGCTGGCAGCTAGCAACTTCCATTTTTTGATTTCAAGCTGAGTAAAGGTGACCTTCATTCTCAATGTGCCACTTTAGAGCAACACCATCTCAGAGTGCATTCAATGTCAGGCTGACTCATTAACCAAAAGAGTACATAAAGGGCACAGAGGAGACCACTACTTAGTTTGTAATTCTATTAGTACATATTTTCTCCCCTAAATAGAGTGTTCTACCTTCCCATATATTCCACCTACCTTCCTGAAGATAGAGCCACATCTTTCAGAGCCATCAGAAGACTTTCTCCTTCCACATATGCAAAAGATAAATTGATGCACCCTACATTAAACAAACAAACAAAACGCTCCCGTTAACTGAATTCTATGGAAAATGTTATCCCTCATCTCCTCTCCTTGAAGGAATCTCTGAATATAAAGCAGCACAACATTTAGTTAAATCACGTTATTCAGGCAGAGCAATTAACACTGAGGAGATAGGCAGTTCTGTAATAGTTTCAGCATTTTGCTGATGTTACCTGGATAGCGATGCTCTCTATCTCCATTCATAACTACATCAGGAACTTCATTCATTATTTTCGTAACCAGTCGTTCTGCCAGTAGTGAGATGCGCTTATGGTCATACTAGCAAAGAAGGCAAAACAAATAAACAAATTACAAAAAAAAAAAAAAAAAAAAAAAAAAAAAAAAAACCACTAAATGGTGAACATGAACTTCTGTAATCACACAGCTCAACTGATGAGTTTTTGCCTGTCTTGGGAACAGGCTTAATTCTATGTGCACAAATGTTCTGGCCTACGTGCCTCACTGGCAGTATTTTAAAGGGTTTTTACATCCCAATTGTGAAGAATGCATTGGTGCACAAAAAGTAATATAGCAGCACACAGAGGAGCCAGGAGAAGAGTTTTAAGCACTGGACCTAGCAAATAAACTTTACCGTCTAAGCTAAAAATAAAACACCATTAAATTATTATTTGCAAAGTTGCAGTAAACTTGAACTTATATATGTTTAAATACAAATTTGAAATTCTCATTGTTTTAATATACATTACATAATCATGATTAATTCAGTTTCAGAGATGCTGATAAAGTGTAAGCGCAGTATGAGGACACGAGTACAGCACATAAAGCTTTATTTCACTAAAATTATCAGCAGTAAATCTGTTGAAGAAAACCATGATTTAAAGCACTTCAACAAAGAAGAATTTAAGAGAAGGCTGAAAATGAACTTCCAGTGACACAGAAACACATATTCTGAAGATCTCAAAAATTTAATGTTACAACAAGAAAAGCAAATTTAATGCAGGCACATGAACACAAAAAGATCTGAGGGACTTAAGATCTAACTGGTCCTGTTTAAATATTTTCTGAAATACAGAACATTCTCCCATATACCTCCATCTCTTGCTGTGCCACTTCACATGCAGCCCCAAGGCCCACCGCTAAAGGAGTAGGCACAGTCCCAGATCGCAGTCCTCTCTCCTGACCTCCCCCACTTTGTAAGGGCTCCAGCCTCACACGTGGTCGACGGCGAACATAGATAGCGCCAACCCCTTGAAAACAAGGACAGCAGTTGGACAGATTTAGCGTACATCCACAGTTCTGAAATTATGAAAAGGGACACCATGATTTGAAAATGTTCCTTTCTTCCACAGCAAATGTGTTTTTGGACCCCTCACTGCAGAGAAGTGAATACATACAGAAACACACTATCTTCTAGAAAATGATGTTCACTCCCCTCATTCACGTTCCCTCTTCACTCAGGTTTTCAGAGCTTCACACCTGGGAGAAGTTCGGCCTCTCCCAGTGTTTCAGCTCCTTAATGACCCTCAGTAATTCCTCTGCTTTTGCTAATTCCTATGAACAGTTAAGTTGATCCCATCACACTAAAGTTATTATCTGCAGACATTTCATTTCTTAAGGCTTGTCAACTGACTCCAGCTCTGAGTTTCCTTTCCCCAAGTTAGCAGGCCAGCAATACTCTCAGGAGTCCTCTTCCTTTTCTCTCATAAGGGACAACCCATCAGTGGCAACGATCTCCAACTAGCAGACTGGACGGCCCAGTTTTGACAGCCAGCTAGTTTCACCCTCCAGTCTCCTCACCTTGAAACCTGATATCCACACCTTAATGTACCTTGACATACCTAACCAGTGACCATCACCAGAAGCTGCAACCATTCTTCCTAAGATGTTGTGACACGTATGTCTACCACCTGCCCAAAGTTCTTGTTTGGACACACAGTGCTTGTCCAGAGACATGCCTTCAGCCCTCAGGAGAGTTCATACATACAAAAAAAGGCAGTATCCTGGAAAAAAATATCTTTTCCCTTTTGTTTCTGAGAAGCACATAAAATATAGTAAATTTGATTTCTGTCTTCCTACAACCTAGGATTACCAAAAAAAAAGTTAAGTAAAAAAAAATATATATATATATATATATGGTAATAGTCAAACTTTACTATTTACTATTTGGGAGCTGACTACAAAATCCCTAGCTGGATTTTAAATTTAATTCTGCAGAAATGTCATAGAAAGGGAGTGTGCAGATGGGAGAAAAGTTGTTTGGGGCAGAGGACAACCAGAATCACTTAGAATTTAAATTCCCCAGTTACTTCTAGATCTCCTTGCTGTCAGTCATATTTGAAGCTAAACTTTGCCCTATACTACAATGATTTCATTTCAAATGTTAGCATCAAAACTGTTTCAAATCAAGTGGATGCCTCCTGCAGAGCCACTTCTACTGCCACATTTTTAAGATAATATTTCTTTATTTAGTAAAGCCACCTCCCAACCCATAAGCCCTGAAGATTCACTTACTCTAGTTGCAGATTACCTTAAACTAATAAAAACCAAAACAAAACAACAAAAAACCCACCCCACTACCACTAATAAAATCGTTTTCTACCATTTAAGTAATGGTGGAAATCACTACGACAGAGAGGTCAGACTTTACACCTTGTGTAGTTAGCTTCTTAAGACAGACACAATTCTTTAAAAAAGCACTTCAATAGATACCTTTCGGACCATAAATTTTATGGCCGCTGATGCTCATTAGATCAATTTTCATATCATTGACATCCATAGGAATTTTACCAATTGCTTGTGCAGCATCTGTGTGAAAGAATACCTTATGAGCACGGCAGATCTCACCTGGAATAAAAATATAAGAAAGAAAAAAAAAAAAACTCTTGTTATCTCATCTAATGGTTACACATTTCCAACAATGAATCTAAAGCAACAGCTCATAGCACGGAGCAGTTCTGAGATGAAAAAGGAATAAATGGGTCTTGTTACACCTCTCTGACAGCACAGCTGAGAGCTTATAGGTACATAGGAGTTATTCTAGTTAAGGCGTAGCAGAGCACAGTTTTAGGTTGTTCAGCAGAGAAGCTACAATGTATTTCTTCCATAGAGACATTAAAGGTCTTCAGCTGGCAAGAATTAGGATTGTTTCCAAATTCACATCTACCAGAACATGACCCTTTTTAAGTTTAAAGGACTGAAAGGGACATCCATGTTTCCCCACAGCAGAAGACTCCACAGCTACACAACATTAAAAATCTTTTTTTCTCAACTCTCTCTTCTTGACACTGGTCTAGTACTTGCCAGTCTTACTTTTCATGTTTATACTTGTCAAGTATTTTTGTTCCTTTCTTCTTATTTTCCAAGTTTTAAAATATTTAGCTCCAAAAATTTTCTCAGGAAGTATTATCACCAATTCTTATGCATGCTGATTACCCCCTCCAAACTGACTTAAGCCCATTATCAACTTTTTTGCAGCTACAGTTAAAATACACTACAGGACAAAATGATGTAGTATTGGTGGTAATGAACTTAAATAGTCTTTATTCTTGTAAATAAATAAATAAATAAATTATGACTCATATTCCACAAAATCCTCAGCTCGCACAACTGCATCCCAGATTTCTCCTTTGCACAACAGTTTCAGCAGTGTCTTGCCATTACGAGAGAGAAGTTGTCCTCCTGCGGTCCAGTACGAACACTGCTACTGCTAGTAACAGGCCACAAGCCTTATGTTTAACTGTGCCTTATTCTAACTATGCAAGGCCTCAGTCCTGGCCTATTAGGCTTGTTATCAATGTATTATGGGAACTTACTGTGTGAACTGGAGCTTGGTACTACTTATCTCTTGTTACGTATTACATTTAAGCAAAGGATAATAGCAACAGCCTTGAGAATATAGACACAGGTTGAAAACAAACACTCCAGAGCTATAAGCAACTCACTGATGACCAGTTACTAGTCAGCTGAAGAAATATAACCTTGGAGACTGGAAAAAGACTGCTTTGAGAAAAAAAAAAAAAAAAAAAGCAAAAAACCCAGCAACTAAACATGAGAAAAAACAGAACAAGAGGATAAGACACCTGCCACAGTCTCGGAAAATAACACTCTCCAGAATTACGTGGTATATAGTTCGGACAGAGCAAAAACCTAAAAACCTTCTAGAAACTCAAACAGAGTTTGAGAAACTAAAAAAACATCTTGGGGAGGCAGAGAGGGAAGAGAGTAAGGTCATTGTCACTGGAATTGTTACTGTGGAATTGCTGTGGGATCCTCAGAGCTGCAGGTGGGCCTTCTGCTCACCTTGCCTGCTTCAACAACGCTGGTTCTTTGGCTCTCCCTTCATTTGCTCCACCCGCCTGCTTTGCAGAACCCCCGCCTCCGCTCGCCTGCTCAGAGCCTGGCTCTCCCTCTCCCTGCCCCCAGTTCCAGGAACCCTGGCTCTTGAGGGGCCTTTTGACCTGCCAGCCAATTGTCCAGGACTGTGTATGGCAGTGGGAGCACATGCACATCTGAGCAGAGTGCTCACTCTCTCTTCCCAAAATTCTGCACATTTCTCCTAACACTAAGTGCTCAATAAACCCTTATTGCAGATAAACTCAACTTGGCTAGTTATTCTGAGCAACAAAGTTTTTCTCCCCTGTGTAAAATTCAAACTGAAACTGAAAACAATACTGCTGATCCATATCGCAAGGCTCGAACTTCTGTAATATTCACTGTTAAAATACTAAGCATTGTGCTCATTTTCCTTTTAGAAATAGTTTATTTGAGACAGCATCATTACCTCCTTATATTACATCTAATATTTTACATCCGTAAAACATGCAGTGCAGTTCTCTAACACTTGGCTGTGAAAACATTAAATAAAACGAAGCAGAAATGACATGACTTTGCTTGTGGAAGTCAATGTCTACTTACCAATATCACGAATTGGCTGCTTTACTCCTATTTCATTATTCACAGTCATTACAGAAACCAAACTTGTATCTGGCTGGAGTGCATCCTCCAAGTCCTGGTGAAACATTCAAGCAGACAGAAGTTGTAACTCAAAGCAGAAGCAAAAGATTTGTGAAGCACAGCTTCAGTTTGCTAGCAAATCTTAACCACCAGCCCTCCTAATCAGCACATTATGAACAAAACCACTGCTTTCTAACAAACACTCCCAATGAGAACACTAACTATACAAACCCGTGCGAAGAAGAGCCTGGGCAACTGCATCTCTAGACATGCCAGCTTTGGTATGTGCACCTGACTTGACTAAATCAAGTCATGACAAGCTTTTGCTAGTTGCAAACTTTTTTTTTTTTTTAATTAAACACCCACAAAACAGCTTAACCCACTCTAGACAAAGTGGGATCAGACTATAAAGGAATTTTGCTAAATATGCAGAGGCATAATGTGAAGCAGGAGTCTGCCAGCAAAGTTCTTGGGGACCACTATTAACATTTTTGTACCTGCAGGCATGAACCCTACCATATAAACAGAATCTGTCTCCAAGCCAGATATCTAGCCTAGAAATAAAAGTGATGCTGTCCTCTATTACTGATAGTAGTTCTGTACACCCAGTTTTATGAGAAAATCCAGTGCTACTGCTACCACACCCAGAAGAGTCAACGCATGGACACAAGTCAGAACGGAATATTGCAATCACTGTGTCTGATGTCTTGAATCGCTCAGGTCATGAAATTTCACCACTAACTCTCCCAAAGCCAGATCCACCCTATGTCAAGTCATGTACTGGCTTTTCTATGTGGTATGCAACATCCCCAATTGCATGTCAGAATGACAGCAGGTGCACAGTGATATGAAAGACAGATGTTCTGGTTGAGGAAAAAGTCTAGAGAAACCCAGAAAAGAGAAAATCTTTCTCCAGTTGTGACTGTGATTTGACTGTGACTCTCCTTGTACTCTGTGATATTGATCATTCTCTCCTCTTCATTATTAAGAGGACACAACCTTAGTTCGAAGCATAAAGCTTCTCCATGCTCACTATATTTCTTACAGTAAAAACCTACCTTCAAATCTACAAGCCCATTTCTTTTAACAGGCAGGTATGTGACCTGAAAACCTTCCGTCTCCAGGGAACGGCAAGAATCCAACACACACTTGTGCTCTGTTTGGGTAGTAATGATGTGCTTCTTTCTGGATTTATAGAATCTTGCAACACCCTGTCATGTAGAATTCACGAACAAGAAATTTGCTGTTAGACTGCTGAAGAGAGCAAGCTTTATAGAAAATCCTCATACAAGAAACTAGGCAAAGTACTACATGGCATAGACTGAAACAACTAACGCGTAACAAATGAGAATTAGCAACAGTCCGTTCTGCAGAACTACAGGTTTACTAGGAGGAAGCAAGAAGGTAACCTTGACTCAGATAAATATTCTTCTTTGGCAACAAATTACTCAGCCATATTGTAAAACTACAATTCAGATATTATTCCATTTCAATATTCTCCGTTTGCCCCAAACTCGTGAATCTAAAAGGCAGTAACATGTCATTCACGCTAGATACTTGCATCAGGACTTGCTTTTCAAAAGCAGTTCAGTTTTCAAAAAAGTCTGAAATAAGTTGTTAGATATAAATTCTGAATTTTTTTAATCAAAAAAACACTCCTTTTAAAAAACTTATGAAGTCACCAGGAATGAGAAATCTGAACAGCCATACGCTTCTAAGCTAAGGGTTAAATGTTAGCTAGTCTTAGAAAAAAAGTCACAACCAGCACCTCTGCTGTTGTTAAAATTCAGCACCTCTGAATTTTAATTGTGTAAGAAGTAGTACTGTGTTTGGTGCACATCAAATACACACATATTAAGCCCAATTAAAATAAAAACAACAAAACAACAACAAAAAACCCACATCACAAACTAATTTTGTTTAGATTTGGCAAAACACATCCTAACATCTTTAAATCAGCACCACAATGGAAAATCATCAGCCTAAGGAATTTTATGGACTAATTAGGCCAATGGCAGAAGGCTGATTTTTTTTTTTTTTTTAACCATAGAACAGCTCCAATCACACAAGCTCATTTTTAGAAGAAAACAAAACATCAAATATTACACCTTGACCTCAAAACCACAGTGATGCTCAGAGAGCATGCCATCCCAATACATCTTCCATCTATGAAGCAGAATATGGTAAAAGAATACATGCTAGCTACGTCAACAAATTAACACTTAAACTGTTGAAACACACCTACAGTTCTTAACAGTAAGAAGCCCTTAAAATTCTATAAGAATTGTACTACACAGTCATCAATATAAGCAATTTACCTTAATTGCCATGTTATTTGATTCTGTAGCGCCACTGGTAAAAATAATTTCTCTGTGATCAGCTCCTATTAAATCTGCAACTTGCTGTTTAAAGAGAAACACAGATATGATTTGTTATTCTAAGATGCAATGAATTCACCATACAAAAACACACATGCAAAGCACTTTCAGTAACAGTCTTGAGCCTCTGAACAATTAAAGCTAGTGCCTAACAAAATGACACTACAAATACAGTAGTCTTAGTGCCCGCATTAATACAAAATACACAAGGAATTCACAGTCAGCGTTAGTAATGATATTAAATATTAGCTTTTCGTAAAAGAATAATAGTTCAAAACGCAAAAATTAGTATGTATTACGTTCAGAATGAGGCACAAAGACTCACACCTAAGATTAGAAGAAAAAAAAACTATAAATTTATTACAATAAAGTGTGAAATTAGCCCAGTTACTGCAGCAGTGTACTCGTGACCTCAGAAAACTAAAAGTCCCAAGACACCTTTATCTAAAGTACTGGTTTCTACCACTTCAGCACTTGTAACATCACTTTTTTCTTTCTTGCAATTAATTCTCTAAAGTGTAGCTAAACAAAGAGAAAATGAAGTTGCTAAACCCAGCCCACAGAGAACTAACAGGTTTTTCTCTTATTATTATAAGAATTTTCTTACTGTTTATTTTATAATTATTATAATTATTTTCTTATTATTATAAGAACTAAAACAGGGCTTTTTTTCCTTCTTAGTGCTTTTAATTTTCTCTTTAAATTCAATTTCTTCACCAGCAGGAAAACGGCCGCGAACATTTGGCGTGCCGAAGCGACCCACCCGTCTTGCTTTCTCCATGGCCGCCTCGCTCTCCCACCCATAGGCGTGAGTCCTGGAATGCGGGTTGCCGTAGTAGGTCATTAGATAGGGCAGCATGCTGTCCAGAACTCGAGGATCCTGCAGGACACAAATGGCTCGGGCTTAGACACTGAAAACAAAACCACGTCTCCTTCCTCTCCGAACACCCGTACCTTTCCTTCTGCCCCGAGTTAGGGCTTCTGCTGCAGCACCTATCTTTATCTCAGGCCAGACCTTGAAACCTTAAGGTTATTGCGCACGGTCTGTGCAAGGGCCTGGCGACCCCGCTCCTGCTCGCGACCTTGCTCTGAACGGAGACGATCTCAGAAGAACGGGACTTTCCGAGGAGAAATGACACACGACCTTAAAAAGTCACAGAGACTGCGCGCACATACTCCCCCCCCCCCAAAAAAAAAACCCTACACACACACACAAAAAAAAAAAAAACACGTTGCCACTATTAATTCTCCGTCTCCCCTCAGAACAGCCCCCACCGCGGCTGGTTCCCGTTATAACGCGACCGCTCTCATAACCAGCGGAAGGCAGAAGAGCAGCTGCTGGACGCGGCTGCTGTGAGGACGGGGCACTCCGGGGCAAAAACAAATAAAGAATAAGTAAATGAGCAGCTAAACAAGCGGCCGGGGAGGCACGCTCCCGGCGCGGCGCGGCACGCACCAGCGGCGTGGTGGCCTGCACGTCCATGTAGAGCGGCCGCAGGGAGCCGCCTCCGTCGACGCCCCCGTCGGCGCGTCGCCCTGCGGAGAGCGAGAGCCGCCGTGGGGCGCCCGCGGCAGCGCCGCCGCCCGCCGCCTCACCGCGCGCCGAGAGCCGCGGCGGCGGCGCGGGGCCGCGGGCCGCCCGCAGGGCCGCCAGGCGCCGCCACCCCAGCATGGCGCCGCGCAGCTGCGAGCGCGGCTGCGGAAGCGGCACCGCCCCCGGGCCGCCCCTTCCGCGTGCGCCACGCGGCGCGCCGGAAGCGGGCGGCGGGCAGCGGGCGGAGCGCGCGGCGCGGCGAGGCGAGGCGAGCGAGGGCCGAGGTACGGCGGCGCCGCCGCCCGCGCCGGGGCCGCTGCGGCGCTGCCTCGGGCCTCGGCGGCGGCGCCTCGAAAGCAAGCCGGAGGCCCCGGGCGCCCGCGGCGAGGATAGGGCAGCTCCGCGTGAAGGGACTTTGCCGCCGTCGCGCCGGGCCGCGACGCTGCTCCGTTAGCCAGCCGCGGCGGCTAGCGCGGCGCGACGGCGTCCTTCCCGGTTCGCCGGCCTCTCTTACGAGTCGCGGTGCCCCGCGGAGGAGGCCTTGTAAACCTCCCCGCTGCGATAAGCCTTCTTGTGAGCGCTGGAGCTGGGTGACGGTGGGGAAATTAGAGGTGTCAGCAGGGGAAAAAATAGCAAGTCTTCCAGCGTAAGAGCCTAGTTCAGGTTGGGCCCCTTGGGAAAGTTACTGGTATCGCGGGACTGTGGGGAGCCCTGGGGAGTGAGTTACTGCTCGTGGTCTGCTAAAGCTGGGGGCAGTGTGAGAGTGCTGAAAGCCCCATTTTGCCGTTTTAGATGTAGCTGCTGCAGAAGGTTAGAGACGTTAATGAGACGAGTGCAGCATCGCTGCTCGCAGCAGCAGAGCCCTAAGTTGGCTGTTTGTGCCAGCCTGAACGTTCGTGCAAGGCGTGTTGGATGTGGGAGTTTGTCACAGCAGATGCTGCTCCCTCAGGTGTCCTCATGTTGGACTTCTGTAGCACAGATTCGGGTTTCTTCCCCCATTTCTCTGCTGTCTGAATTGCACTGGGTAAGCCCCAGGTGATAACACCCTCAAGGTTCGTGGCAGAGGCTTCGTGACAGGACGCCGCATGTTGGGAGCCGCCAAACTGAAGTGTGCCCGAGCCATTAGAGAAGGGCGATGCGGACAGTTCTGCATGAGGGACCTCAAACTAGCTCTCAGAAACATAGCAGCTTTCACAGAGGCTTACTGAAGGCAAAACAGGACTGTCATCAAGGCACTAACATTGCATTGCTGTTGTTTCCTATTCGTTAAGTGAGCAAGTTTAAAAACTTTCTTCCTGAAGTGTCTCTTCTGCTCTAAGTTACAGAGAGAGAAAATCCCCGGCTCTAGAACTGACCCTTTCCAGTGTGTTTTGCTAATAAACTGAGTGACTGCCATTTCATTCCAGTTCTGTGACCTGCTTAACACAGCTGTTTGGGGTGCCAGTTAATTAATTTGCCTACAATACCGCAGTTGGGAGAGACTCTAGTGCATAAGGATCTCATAACTGCTGCTGTCGAGCACAATTTGGTGACAGAAGTACATTCGACAAAGTAGTAGATTCATGTTCCTTTTTATTTACTTATTTATTATGTTGCTTTCTTTTCCAGATGCCAGTGACTGTGGGCCCATACGGGCAGTCGCAGCCCAACTGCTTTGACAGAATAAAAATGGGTTTCATGATGGGCTTTGCAGTAGGCATGGCAGCAGGAGCGCTCTTTGGCACGTTTTCTTGCCTCAGGTATGTCACAGAAATGGCTTCCCTGGATGGGTAATGATACAGCAATAGCCAGAGAGAAATCTTCTCCCTTTTCAGATTACGATGGGAGATGCAGATCTGGTCCTGTTTTGTCACGCAGATGAAATTTTACCTGTGGCTCTCAATTACCCAAAGTTCGGGGGCCACGCTCTCAGCATCCGCCCTGCTTCCGAGGGAACGACACTGAATATAGATGAGCGTTTCCAATGGACTCTGTATAAGCAGGTTATACTTAGGCAGTTGTATTGCAATCATTACTTCTGCTACTGACAGTGGAGGCTGTTTGGACAAACACTGCTAAGGTTTTCAAAGGTCGGTTTGAAGCGGAGCTGAACGAATGTTTTGGAGCCTCAGCGGTTCACACGTGGCCATGTCTTAGCTCTAAGGATTGTCCGAGGCGCTCTGCGAGCTCTCGGTAATCTGTATCTTGCTCGATTTTGGGTGTCTCGTATCCTTGCGCCCCCTGCATGGATGCAGTTATCTCATTGACCTGGAGTCTTGAATGCAGGAGCCTGATCTGACTTGGTGGCTGTCAGTGGCGCAGTCCTATCTTATGCTGGGGAAGAGGTAATAGCCTGAGTTCCCCTTACACTATCCAGCACGCCAACTCAGAAACAAAAAGTGTTCTCTGTTCTGCCAGGTTACCTCTTGGGCTGCTTTCTGGCTGGTTTGGTGTACATCATCCATTAAAAAGAAATATTATAGTAAATTCTTTATTTTGAGCTTGAGATTTTTAAATCTGTGGTTAAAAATGCATGAAAACGTGATCATGCACCTGAAAAGGAGGAAAAGGCACAAAATCTAATCATCTGTTTTAAAATATTCTGATCCCTCTCAGATCCTGGAGAATATTACAAGTGGTACTCTGCTAGCAGAAAATACATTTTGTATGGTATAAAGAAGCAATGACAGCAGTTCGGTAATAATTGAAAAATGGAACAAGCTACCTTACTTCTGTTTTACCTGTTTTGGAAAAAGCTTTGTTTTAAAAATCCAGTATACAAAATTTCTTACACATTACACACTGCTGTGCCTAAAAGCCAAATATTACAAGAACTTTCTGAGAAGAAACAATTGAATTTTTGGTCCAACTTTAGATGAATGTGAACAAAATGTGTGCATCTGAAGACTTCTAGGCCCCTTAAATTTCTCTCATATTAGAAGTATGGTGTCAGTGGTAAATGGGAGATTAGTTTAGCACATGGTTTCTAAGTTGATGGTATTAAAAATACTGCCTATATAGCCAGGCAGGACTAAGAGACAACAGTTCAGATCCCTTTTATTTTCTGGCAGCTCAAACATGCAGACAGAACAAAGTTTTGTTTCCCCAAAATAAGGCTGCTTGGAGCACATCCATTTGTGGAGTCAAAAACTGGAAGTGCTTGGGCAAGCTGAGGGGAAACATTACGTTCTGGCTTGAGTAAGTCCTGGATGCACAACCATGCACGTGGCTATGCTAACACAGGAGAATGGCATGCCAGAAGGGTACTGAGTCAGCTAGTACAAGCACATAAAAAAACAAACGTGGACCACTGAAGTCACTAAACATCTCAAAGAAAACAGCTCTGCTTTCCTCCTTGTGGAACTTGGAGATAGCACTTTAAATTACAAAAGAGAAAGTATCTTAATTTTGGCCACTCATGTGATAATCAGCTGTGTCAAGTGTTTCTACCTGCTTCTGTTACCTGTCAGGTCTTCAACTTTTATACAATTCTTATATTTCTTTTTTCTCAGGATTGGCATGAGAGGACGAGAACTGATGGGTGGAGTTGGCAAAACCATGATGCAAAGCGGTGGGACGTTTGGGACGTTCATGGCTATCGGTATGGGAATCCGCTGCTGACTTGGAGCGTGGGTTTTTTAACCTGAAGAGTCCCTGTCCAGTGATTCTTCCTCTGTACTATAATAAAATCTTCAGACACCTGGAATTTTGAGTGCTCTTCATGAAATTGTGAAGCATCATCCTGCTGGCTTTGTTGATTTCAAACTTGCTTTTTACCAAACATTTTCCTCACGTCTCTTACTCCCATAAAAGTGAGACCTGATAAGCCTTTATACTGTGTTACAGCTTGTATTTCACAAACTAAGAGTAAACACTTTTACCTTTGCTGCTGCCAGCTCAAAACTAGTTTTTCATTTGCTTTACAAAGGAAGGGGGCATAGTATATGAAAGCAAGCAGTGCTACCAAACAGCACGCTGCAAGTACAGTCTTTTTTTTTCCAGCCTTCTTTAATGGGTTTTATAAACTGGTCACAACTTCATGGGAAAACATGTTGTGTTGTTGCCTACCATCCATCAGCAACTACACCAATGCCTATCTAGAGCAAACAAACATTTAATGTTGCAATCTCCTGTTATTTGCCTTTTGAAACAAACCTTATCTTTGCTTTTATCACATTGCAATGTTGTTTTGTGTTTCTGTTTAAGGTTAGCCTGCTCTAGCCAGAAGTATTAACAGAAGAAACTGAACCCATATGGCCTCTACATACTACAAGTACCATTTCCCCATTTTAAAAGAGAAATACAAATCTGCCACTAGAAGGCTTTTTGCACGCTGTAACGCGTACCAGTAATCTCTTATGAGGGAAATTCTGCACAGCACAGCTAGCCCCTCTAGGGCAGCAGAGGCTTTACTCTAATTAGCCCTGGTGGATTATTACTGGCAACTAAACACAGGGTGAAGCAAAACCAAAACCAAAAAAAAAAAAAAAAAAAAAAAATTCTGTAAGCCCCCACAACTTGGCTTTCTTCAGGTTTGTACCATGCACTCCTGAGACACACTCCCAGATTTTATACTTGGGTCCTCCAGACATCTACCGTTCACATCTAAACCAGTTTGTCTTCCCCAGTTCCTCTTTCCTCCCCTCTTCCCAGTGCTCCTTTCTGTATTTCTGAAGACTACGTTTAATCTGCTACATCTCAGCCAAAGCTAAGTGTGCTGTGAATGGCAGCCTCCGAGGTGGCAGAAGAGAACAAGTCACTGTCATGCTCTCTCTGCCTGGCCAGTTTTCCCACAACAGGGTGGAATGTTTACACTATTACCAAACATGACTTTTATTAGCCAATGGTTCAGGACCTACTGGGGAGTGTGAAACAGGTACTGACAAGGGCAAGCCCCTTGGCCAGAGTATCTTACTTTATCTGTTACTGCAAAGTAACTATCACCATTCTTCCAGAATGGTAACTCTACCAGTCTTCAATATACAGCGCTTAAATGACACGAGAGAAATAAAGCTTCTTAAAGGCCTTTTTAAGAGAATTTTATTTGAGTGGTTCTTACAAAGATTGTTGCAATATGAAAGTCTTTGTTTGATAGAAATATCAAGCTGTCTTGTCAAACACACTGAAGTAACCCAAAAATATATTTCAGAGCTCACAGAGCTTAAAAAGAGCAAAGATTATATGCAACCAGAACAAAACATGTTTCTGTATTTCCTGCCCATTTTCAGACTTGGCTGAAATCCTTCAACCGTGCCACACCGCATACATAGAAACTTATCTGGAAATGCAGATAGAGTTTTGTTTGGAAACTTAGACACACCTCACACAGTATTTACAAAGAAACTTTTACAGATACATTAATCAAAAGTTACCATCAAGAAATAAAACCCTTCAATCTTTCTATTCTTACCAATTATTCAGCACAAAGCAAGCTGAGTGGCTGACCGGAATCAGCTTTCAGTAGCATTTTGAATTTTCCATTTATACAAAACACTAAATATGTCCCTTCATAAAGTCTATCTCTGATATTAACCTTTAGCAGATCACCTACATTTAGTGAAATGTAAAATGTAATTGCTGCATTAAAAGAAAGGCTTGTGAAACATTAAAAATGTCATTATGTCCCATCTGCCTTTTACAGAGAATTTGTTTTCTATGAGCTACTTCTCATTTCCTACAAATCACCTTAGTAAATGTACAAGAATTACAAGGCAGAACAAGAAGTCAACAGCTTTGTATACAGTGGAAATGCTAGTCAGGGAGAATGAACACACTGCATTTCTGCTTACTTCATTTTATTTTTTAAAGGTAGCAGGAAGTGTACACAAAAATGACATTAAATCCTTTCCTTTAGTTTTATCTAAATAAAAGATAACTCAATCTTCCTCCAAAAAATAACTATGTACAAAACTGACTAAATCCATCTTCATCGTCGAACAGGAACCAGTAGTTGGGTTGCAGTCATAGAATCCGGAAAAAGGCTATGGTATGTTGGAAGAGGTACATACGCTGCTGTGATCATTTTACCTAATTGAAAGAGTAAAAGAAATAATCAGCATCTGTTCAATTCTGAAATAAATAAATAAATGCATGTCTCTACATGAAATCCACTCACCTGCAAACCACCTCCCATGCAATGCATTTACAGCTGCAATGGCAGCAGCAATTGAAGGACATTTGACATACACATTGCCCTGTAATACAGAAGTGTTATAGTCTGTTAGAAGTCTGGCAATTTTTACCTATTGCTTATCCTATTGAGATACCTCCACCATACGGTTTTAATGGAAGCAAGTTTTCTTCACTGTTTCTGCTAGTAAGACATGTATCACCATACTGTAACACTTATTTAGCATAAAGCACCTTCCAAAATACAGACTGTTCAATCTGTATTTTGAACTGTTCAAGTTCAATCTGAAAGCAGCAAGAAGTAATGGACTCCATGCTTGCTTGCCATACTCTGTTTGAAGGGTAAACATCTCCTAATGACAAAATTCAAATAACATGTAGAAAAAACGCAGTTTGACTATGTTCACTGCAGGTTTGCCACCGAGTTTAAGTCGTCGACAGTTAACCATGAGTGCTTAAGTATCTAAGTTCATAGGCTGCTTTTCAAAGGGGCTAAGTCCTCACAGTTCCCATAGGGAGACAGAAAGGATATTAAAGTGTAGTGGAAACTACAAACTATTGTAGTTTCTCCTATGTGAACTTCAGCATCTATTTTTAACCTGAATAAGAGTTGAAATGAAGGAAAAGGGAGGGCAGAAAATTACAATAAGGCAAGATATTAGATACATCATGGGAATGACAGTCTAATCTTAACCTTTGTTAAAGATGCCTGAAGTTTTCTATCTGCAAACGAAGCACTAGTCCAGTCTAATCTCAAGTAATACAATACTCATTCAACTGAAGAACATATAGAGGTCACAGGGAATACACAGGGCTGTGTATGGATTTTTGTGGCAATCAATAATTTTGGAATCAGATTAGATTCCAACTGAAGCAGAAATTATTTTACAGGGGAAAAAAATATTAAAAACAGAATCCAACATACTCCTTAGCAGTTTGCTCCAGCTGGTACTAACTCTCCCCACTGTGATCTAATTCATTCCTGTGGTGGTAGGGGGGAAACCTGAGATTAAGAGCTCCAGCAGACGCAGCAAGTCAGCAGAAATCTGATACTTAAGGCACTAAACAGTTAATACGCAAAGTTCTGTTCTTAAGTCTCCCCTGTATGGGCCTCCAAGTTGCTTCAATCTTTAAAAGACGCACAGCAACAGAAGCCTTCGTTATCCTTAAAAACACCACACTGTAAACAGCAGTAGTACAAGAAGCGATCTGTCTTTCAAAATATGCAGGGTCACGGCTGCAGTCTTTCCACTCGCACCAAACTAAGCCTTCACTACTGAGTGCGCTTAGCCTGGTAAATCTGGCTGTCTGGAAGAGGCAGGCTCATTTATTATATGGTAGCTGCATTTTTTTTCTTTTAAATGCATTTGCTAGGATGAACCAGATTTCCATGTAGAATCTGAGCACGTGGAACTGAATGTTGAGGGCTGGGGGTTCTTTTGTTTGACTTTTTGTTCTTGAAGCTGTCAGATACTAACTTTTTTTTCTTCCCAAATTAGTAACAGGACAGTATGTTATGGGAAAGTTTCTATCTCCATGAGCCTAGTGGTTCAACGTAACAGTGATTTTGATGTAGTAACAGAATTCCTCTGAAAAATACTGAAGTATTCTCTGGACCAAAAGAACAGAATTGGATATAAAAACAGACAAACCCTCCTGCCACCTACCTTCTCTCCTCCCTGCCCAAAACCACTGCCACATTGGGATGACCTATTTACTTTCATTATGTCAACTACTTAAAGTATGCAGAAAAAAAAAAAAGTTATAGGTTTGCTAAGTGCTTTTCAGAGAAGGGCTGAGACAGTCCCTATGATCCTGACATGAAACTTCGTACATGTCTTTCAGGGAATGCAAATCTCTGATTTTAGGTCAGGAATTCAGGTTAGTGCTAACTATTCACATACCCACTGAAAAACACCACTACTTCAAAAAGAGTAGCTTTATACTTAGAGTAGAAATGCCATAGGAAATCAAACAAGAATTTCAAGCATGAATCCATTCTGTTCAGGCTATGACAAAACAAACACTAGGTTTAACACTTAAGCCTAAAGTAATAAACTAGTTTCTAAAAATTCTGACAGATTGTCACCTCCTTCCATCATTTATCCAGTAACTGAGTCATTACTGAATTAAGTCTACCTCAGTGGTAAACACAGCAGGTAGCACATTTTTCTGCTTCAGTTTTCTTTTGCATATGACCTTGTATTCCCAATCAATTCTGCCATCTTGACATCTCTTTCAGGCAAATGGGATTTTCACACACTACCTAGTCTGCGCTCTTATTTACTGTAGATCCAATTAAGGGCGTGTGTGTCCGTCTATCCAGGGAACCCATCAACGGATAGGAACACTCTGTCTCATTATAAAAATGCTAGGAAAAACAGTAATTTATGCACTGGAATGCAGAGGATCTCCAATTTAAAAGCTCAAACCCATATAAAAGGATCTCAGGTGACTATGACTGGCAGGTGTGTTAAGCAGGGCAGAACAATCCCATTTTCTCCTAAACAATACTGGTACAGACAGGAATGCAGATTTCAGCCTATCACTGTGAAACAGAACAGAACACTTCAAGGTTCTGATGCTTAAAAAAAATTAGACCCTAAAGATTAAAGTATGACTGCTATACTTCAGTTTCGGCTCAGAATTCTATGTAAAGGGGGTTCAAGAAGGTCAAACCTCTTTATGGACCTTCAGTAATTTGTATTCAAAGAGCTGAAGTACAACGAAAGAGGTAAGCAGTCTGGAGACTGTGTAAACAAAACGAACATAGAAGAAAAAAGAATTAGCCTTTTAAAGATGCAGGCATTTGAGAGTCCATCACTCAAACAGTATTAATCACCAGCATTATTAATACTTCGTCATTGAGTCTATCAATAGCACGACCCTCTTGTATTTTTTTCCTCTCCATTTTAATTCCAGGCACTCTAACAATTCAGTACAAGATGGAGGAGTCCTCTATAACCTTACCAATGAAGACAACTGTTTCTGAGAATGGGATTAGGCACAGCACTTACTGTGGATCTTATGTCTGCTGGAATAGTGTTCTTTGTGCTAAAACTTGCTTTGTGCGAAAACTAAGGAAACCAGAAGTCTCCAGCTTGTGGGAAAGACACATTTTAGGAGAAAAAGTCAAATGCCTTTAACCCAAGCCAAAAGCCAAAGAAATTCCTGTTCTCTAGCTGCAAAATTACTGCAGAGTAACTCTAGCTCTGTAAATCTGTAGGAAGACTGCAGCACTGAAGAACTACTCTCACATCTATAAATGAGTTACATAAAATGATTCAAAACAGGAGGGGATCATCTTCATCCTGCAGAAACTGCAAGGTACTACTTCAAGTAGTCTAAATTCACTTCAAAAAAAAAAAAAAAAAAAGTAATACTCCTTCTATACAGTACAAGGGGGAAGGAAAAAAAAAAAAACCACACAGTCTTGAACATGCTCAATGTCTCCCTGGAACCAGGCATACCTGAGCTGAATTTTTGTCTACATAGATGTGGATAACTCCTCCATGTTTGTTACATTCCTCAATCACATCATCTTTAATTTCTGTATCCCAGCCAGCTTCTTCTTCACTGTAGGGGGAGAACAGGACAGAGTAATATGAGTAATCAGAACAAAATTCACTCCACAACTCACCAAAAAAAAAGTCTACAACATTCTAATTAGTTTCTCCCACGTTAAAGTCATCAGCAAATGCCAAACAGAAACAGACAACGATCAATCACTTACGTTTGAGGATTAAACATATTGGAAAGCTGGAAGCACTGTGTTGTGAGCGGTTGTACTGAAGCAGCTGCAGCCAGAACTGTTTAAAGGAAGAAAAAAAAATGACAAACTTAAGAATCCTCTATGTGCAGTTCAATTTAGACATGGACCTTTCCATCTGTTCTTTAAAATCCTAACATTCAATATGAATAGGAACAGTCGTAACTAGATAGAAAATTGGAGGCAAAGAAGTAAAACTCATAACTAGACATGATCTACAATAGAAACCTTTTTAGCCAGACATATATTCCAGCATGCAAGTCACATGGCAGTATAGGACAGACTGAGATCACCTCATCTGACTTTACTGGAAGTATGACAGGCATTTTTGAGAACTCAGAATGTTATTTTGAGTACATTTAATTATCCTTCAAATGCATGCATTTCTAAGGAAAAAATATGGCTAATGTAGGAAATATTTCTGACAATTAAGGAGATAGACCTCTTTTAGAGTTAAAATGTTATACTCTTTGCTATTAACTATGAAATATAGCCACTACCTGTTGTTTCTAATCATCACATTGCATCCTAAATAAGATGAGCACTGTCCTGTAGGCTCCTCTTTCAGTAAGATTTTAACTTCTGTCAGTCTTGACTGAAATAATGGCCACTTTATCTCTACAATACCTAAAACATTAAAGGCTGCCCTGTTAGAGCAAGATCATGCCTTAATCAGGGACAGAATCCCAAACTTGGTTCTCAAATGATCTCTATTTACCTCTAACACAGATTAAAAAAAAGAAAGAAAAAAAAGAGAGAGAGAGAGAGAAAGAAAGAAAGAAAATCCCACAAAACCCACACATATTATAAAGGCAACATTCTCAGGCCACATCTTTGTCCAGCATTTAGGAAAAGCTAAAAACAAAACAGTGTTTCACACATTCAGTTATTTTCAATAAGGTACAATTCCTACAGAGACCAATACCATTTCTCAGGCTCTGGACAGACTCTGCATCAGCAGTATTTCATTTCTAGACAACAACTGCAACATAAAACCTTATGCATTTCATACAACAATCTAATGATGACAAGCTCTACCAAATTCCACAGCTTACCTTCATTCTGCTGAGAGAGTCTTGTTTGCAAATCTATAGAAAAATATACCAGAATTCAATTAGTATGCTTGCCAATATTATTGTATATTACCTGCCATCCAGATTTTTAGCTTGTACTTTTGTGGCATGAACTTGTCCAAGTACCTTAACCCGCTCCCACTGTTCCTCTCTAGAGATAAAAAGTTCCACTATTTTCATTTGATCACTTCAAGCATTCTGCATTTGAGGGATATTCTATAATCACAAAGGTAAGCACATTTCAAAGAGAAACAGTACTTTAAAAGGAAAGGGAGATATTATCATCTCCTTTACTTTAATACATAAGTTTAATATATGCCTGTGTATTTGTATTTTGATATGTATTTTGTTCCATAAGAAAATAAATACGGTAGTTCTTACAGGCATTAAGCTTAAGAAAACAGTTGTCTAAATTAACAATTCTGCAACACAGGCTTTCAAGTTTTATTTTAATGGAACACACTAATATTTCAGCCATTATCTTTGCATATGTATGTTGCAATGACAAATTACTTCACTGCTTAAAATATTTTCAAGTGCTCAGAGCATCTGCCAAAAAAAACTAGTTGTTTAATAACATGTAGCTGTCCCAATTTATAGAAACGGGAACAGACAAATGAAGATTTGCTAGTCATTACCCTACAGTTCACGTCTTTACAACAGCAACACAGAACTTCAGGCTGCAAGAAATGTAAACATGAAGAGGTTTATGTCCAAGTTTTTAAATTCGCACAAACACAAGGAGTTGGCAGATTAAAGTTAACTATCATCTTAATCACTATTCACTAATTTAGAAAGCAATGAGATTGGGCTCTTTGAAAAAGCTTACTTGGAAATATCTGAAGATCAGTTAAATCTACACACTTTTTTCCTCCTTTTTTATAGGCCCTTCCCCAAAACACTGAAAGACCAGCAAGAGTTAAGTTTCTTGTTCTAAGTATTAAAGAGTGACAGCCCTGATGACAAGCCTTGCTTAAGTACCTTTCAAATGACTTCCATAGAACACATACCATGAAAAAAATAAGAGATGGAAGCAGCAAGCACTGAAGGCTCAGCTATAACAAGAATTGCCTGGATTTAGTGAGTTTCTCACCTGGCTCTGAACAGGGAGGAATCCTCAACTCCACAGAGTGAGAAATCCCATGATGGGGAGGACTGTCCTAGGCTGTGTTCTCTCCAGAAACCCATGGGATCCACATGGATTTGGGTGAATCTATAACTAATTACTAAATTAGTTACTACCCATTTTTTTTAAAAAAAATGAATTTTCTTAAATCAAACATCACATCTCCTAAATGACTCTAAGACGAGGAATAAAACTTCTCCCTCTGCAAATCCGACACAATTGCACACATCATTTACAGCTAAACCCACCAAGTGTCAGCCACCCTTTGGCTGTACAGCTCAATCCTCCTGGCCACCTGCACTGAAACATAGCAAATCTAGAGAAGACTACCAGCTAATCAATATTGGCCCAGAGCCCAGTGTCAAGTCTGTTCCAAACAGAAGATCAACTATAGTATCTTGTGGCAGCAAGTTTCAAAGGTTAACTACTTGTCTCTGAAACACACTCCATCCAATTTTTTTCTTTTCGTCACAAATTGAGCTTTCCCCTTGTTCATGATTGAAGAATGCTCTCTCCTCTCACTTATAAATTTAGTCAAAAATCACTTTACCATTAACTTTTATAAAACTTTCCATACATGCAGTTTTAACCAGAATACAGAAACTAAAGTCACTACATCTGTCTTGTTAAGCTCAAAGTTATATTTAAATCATACTGCAAAAGTATGATTTGTAAGAGTCACAAGTTTAGCTCTAGTTAAAAGTACAGGCTTAATATAAAGTATAAAGATAGAAATGTCTGTCATACCATTTTGTGCCTTAAAAGAAGCTGAAGCTGAGTGTATGTTCTGAAGCAGAACAAGCTTCAAACAAAAGCCAGTATTTGCCAGCTTTTTAAGTAATTCACAGCTACACAGACTGGAATAGAAGTCCTGGATGGTAACCCCTATGTCACTATTGCAGGCACACTATAACATGATCTTTTTCATAAACACACAGAACTCCTTCTGAAAAGTAAGGAACGTTTTGTCCCACCACTCAGGGTAGAAGATCGTTCTATACTCTCACAGTTATTTCAAGTTTCTGATTTTCAGCTAATATTCTACCTAGAGAACAAGTAGTACATAGCTGTAACACTGTTAGCTTTAATTATTTTACCTGATGGAATTTTCTCCACGGGAATAAACTTCAAGTTCTCAGGTCCCCCACAAGATTAACTCTTTTTTTTCCTCCTGCTCACCTCAGCGGCATCATTATTTTAGTCTTATTCAACTAACCTTGAATATGAGTGATCAGAACAGTTTACAGATTTGTAGGTGAGATCTCAGGTGGTGACATATACTACCTCTACGAACATAGTTCCTCAACAGTTGCCTTTTCACACTGACAGTTCATACTTATTCACTGGTAAGACAGAATACCTCAAGTATTTCCCCTCTTCATGAGCCATTTTCCACTGCTGAGGTCCCAGGCAATAACTGTAATTTGTTTCAAATCTCAGACACACCAAAAAAGGTATGATGCCCCACATACCCAGTGATAAGACCCTATTCAATCCCCTCATTCCCACTGTTTTTGTCAGTATTATTCATACAAATATTTAATAAGATCGTTCCTAAAACTGAACTTTGATTTCAACAACATTGACAAAAGTTTTTCAACTTTCACTTGGAAAGAATACCAACCCTCTTTCACTGAGCCAGCTTCCCAAATATTTTACACTTCTTGAACTAGCCACTCCTCCTCCAGCTTAAAGATTTCCATGTGATACATATCAGAAGTTCAGAGAGAAGCATTGTACTAGCTCCTCTGTCTAGAAAAGTTAGTTTTCAACAAACACTGTTACTCCTTACAAGTATTTCCTGTGGAAAAGTATGCTATATTTTCATCATTTTTGTCTTTAGCATGATTTTTGAAGGGAGGATAAACACTCACACAGAAATGGAGTCAGAGCAACAGGCTCAAAGTTGGTCAGATTATTTTTCTTCCTCTTTCCTTTTTACACATAGGTAGTTCAGAAATAGATCGCCCAGTTTTATAGCATGTCACAGACTTTTTTTTTGACAATATCTGATATGAGACCTCGTAGTTCATGTACCTATTCTCTCATGAATAGGAGTTTTCTTATTCTTCTGGACTGAGGACATTCAGTTCTTATTTTTACTTTTGCTTCTACCTTATCCATGAATCATTTTCTTTTTAATCCATACTGCATCTTACATTCCTCAAATTCCAAATTCTGCCATCATCAGTGTCCCCATAAAAAAAAAAAAAAAAAAAAAAAAAAAAAAAAAAAAAGCAGCAGCAGCAATGAAGGTCTTCTGAAGAATCTAGAGTAATTTTTCATTTCACCTTCAGACCTACTTTTTTGTTGTCTTCATGTATGCTGGCACACCTCTTACAAGGTTTAACTCAATCTGATTGTTGGCAATTCCTATTTTGCCTATTTCATAGGCTAAAATTTATTTGCTTTTTAATCAGTCTGAGTTTTTTTCCCCTCCTACTGCACATTCCTCGTTTTTCATGTACATAATCACCCAGTAAGGTGGGGAGCCCATTGCTACTGCACTGCATATAGATCCGCTACAGCATTAGCGATTTGGAACTGAAGAAACTATGTCCTTCCTGTTCAGACACCTGAGTTGTTTAGACCAGGTGACCTTATTTCCATATTTCCTCATCTATCAGTTTTGAAATCAAAAGCCTTAGTTACAGACCTGATTTTGTTTATCCTTCCATTTAAACTTGAGCAACTCATGATCACTCAGTCAATGGTAATTTCTGTTCTCATCCATAACATCTTCATTACTTACCAAAATGAGTTTAAAATAGCATCCCCTCTTGATGAGTCAGTGAGTGTTTGATGAAGAAATTTGTCGGATATCACATCCAGGAATATCTGGGCCCCACCATTATTACTAGCAATTCTTCTCCAATCTGTATCAGGGAAGTTAAAGTCTCCCATAATGACATAATTCCTGGTAGTAATTTTCTCTAACAAGAGTAAAGAGATCTTTAATCCATAACCAAATCTCACTTTGGGGATAGCTCATGACTCTATGGTAGTAAAAAGTTTTATCTTTTTCTCAACTTAAATTGTACATCTTCATTATCTCTTTTGTACAGTATGAGTGGGATATATAATGCTACTCCTACCACCTTTATTTCTACAATTGCTAAACATGCACATACTTCAAAAAAATTCTGCATTAAGCCTTATCATTTGCTCCTCCACACCTATGATGTCTTATACCAGTTCACGTGCTCTCTTAACAGTTAAAAACGTCTCAAAGACATTTTTGGTCAGGTTTCTAATTCAGATGTTTGGATTTCTTTGGAATATGGGGAGAGGGAAGACAACCGTTTTTTTTTTTTTCCTCTTATTTCTGACTATATCTGTACCCAAACCAGACACTCATATCACTGTCACCTACATTAAAGATGACCTCATTTTAGTGTTGTTTTCCTTTCCTTTCTTTCTGGATTAACTCCTCTTCTCTTTCTTGCTTTTTTATTTTTAAATCTATTTCTTTTCTAACACAAAAACTTACTCTCCAACCCCATTTTTTTCCCTAGCCCATTCTTCTTCTTCCCTAAGTTTTCTTTCTAGAGATGCACGCTACTAGGTTTTTTTTTTAGCAACTGTCTACAGTTTAATGCACATGCTCTTATCAATGCTGCATTTGTGCTTCAGAAATATGATTAATGTGTATTACTTCTGTCACAAACTCTGCTGGAAGACAGAAATAATGTATGCAAGAAGTGTAATGGAATCAGCAAAAAATACACATTCCAGCATCTACTTGTTTGTGACACTCTTCAAGTCTTTTCTACTGCTCTTTGTATTTGAGCTAGCAAAAATATAGAAAAATCCCACTCTGAAGTTCCATGCAAGTCCCTATGGGAGGTTACATTCAATTCCCAGCTTCGAACAGTTTGCTGCATATGTTTAGCTAGGAACTAGCAACTGCAGCCATCATATCCTCTGTCTCTCAGAGGCATCTCAATAGAACTTAAAAAATGCCCATTTACAAAGCATGCAAGCTGCAGCCAACCCCTAAGCAACACACAGATTCACTGACATATGCTATTCTTCCTGGCCTGGGCATATACCATGCATACCTAACATTATTGTTAATGTAAGGCAGTAAGTATTTGTGTAATATGGTGTTAATTGCTGTGTCCTCTGTAAAGTCCTACTAACCTTTTTGGCCCTGGTACAGCTCCAGTTTTTCAGAAGGGACTCTGCAGAGGGTAAATCCCTTCCAATTATTAGCCTGCTATTTTTAACAGTCAAGAATTACACTGTAGTAGAACCTTAAAGTCCCCACTAGTATCAGGAACAGTAAAGATAGAGAGGCGAAGGCCTGGGATGAATTAAGTGAACTACGACAGATTTGCCAAAAATAATGCAAAGCGAATCACATCCATCAAAGCTGATGCATCATCACTGCTTAGTTACTCATGGATTTGTGGAGTTCTGCAATGTGTAAAACATGCTGTAGATCTACGTTCCCACTTTAAATCACAAAACGCAGTTAAATACTTCTTATCTCAAAGTTATGAAGTATGATAAACTATTTTGGAAAAATAAAGAGGTCCTCACTTCTTACCTGCCACAGCTCCAAATGCCAAAGATCCACTCATCTGCAGAGCCTGCTGTGCAGCTGGGGGAATTTGCAAACCAGTACCTAAAGCAGAAAACATGAATATACTTTGTAGCAAGCATTTTTCCCTCAGTTAGGAACCCAACAACAGAAATAGGAGTAATCATATTGTCGTTAAAGAATCTTACAAATGCATTTAGCATAGTATTCTGTGTAGTATATTAATCCAAATTCTGCAAACTTCCTTATTTTCACGCTTTTCCAGTTTAATCACCATACATACCCTCTGCAAGCCTTGCCATCAACTGAAGGCGACCAGTTGTTCCCAAGTCGATTCCAGTCCGTTCCAACTCATCACTGTCCAAAAATGAACTAGCACTGGAAGCATCAGTGCGCTCAGTTACATGTCCAACTTTCATTGGTCTACCAGCCAGCTCAAATCCATTGAGTTGTTCCAAGGCCTTTTTGGCACACTCGGAGTCTGAAAACTGTAGAGTGGAAAAAGTACACTCAATACTGTCCACAGGATTTCATAACACTTCTATCATATGTAATATTACAGGTACCTTCCATCTTAACCAACACATTAGCAAACTTGCACAACTTTGCATACTTATTTTCTCATATTTTGATGGAAATACATTGAAATATATGACTGTTGAAAGTACAGAGAGTAACAAGATATTTCATTTAACAGAAGTCACGGTTGCAGTTCTCTTTCAATGCATTGCGAGAACAAGAATCACTTCTTTTGTAACTTTATTGACTCTAGTGACTGCTCCTGGCAGACATTCTGCTTCATGCTACATAATATGAAGTTAAACTTCCATGCTGTCAGTGCTAAACCTACAAAATAACGTATTTGCAGTCACCTTGGCTTCATTTGTCTCCAAGTACCAGAGTTCCTAACTGAGATATTTCTCTTTCATCACAAATTGCCTTACCACTCATGACCCTGAGTTCACAAAACTAATTATCTAAGGGTAAAGAGAAAGAGGTATCCAACAAAAATTCTGGAATTTCTAGAATTTTGTTTCCCCGTAATAACACTCCAATTTCATCTCCAGGGCACCTTCAAAAAGCTAGTCTTTTTTTTTTTTTTTTTTTTTTTCTCTCCTAAAGAAACAGCAGTGCTTTACCAGACATTGAATGCAGTATTGGACAGAAGTATGCTACTCCCATTCTAAATATAAAAACTGCTCAATCAGAATACCCATAGAGAACTGGCAGAGAAAGCAGGAGACCACTGCTACATTCCCTGTAACATTAAACTTCTAAAATAAGACTTAATTGTAATTTCCTGAGTTAACTGTGCTTTCACAAAGGAAGATTATGTTTAGAAGTTTTCTAAGAATCCTGGTAATCCCAAACATACCGTAATAAATCCATATCCTTTTGAACGTCCAGTTTCACTATCCATCATCAGTTGAATGCTTTCAATCTAAAAGTAAGAACAAAGCTATTATCAGATGCTTTGAAACAAATCACAAGACAAAACCTACATATAGTCCTACCAGATACAATGGTCATAAATGAAGGTAAGATCTCTTAAAAATAAATAAATAAGAAAATAAGCAGTTCAGACTCAAGTTCAGACTAGCATACAGGCTAAAATTAGATCTTTATTTCAAAACTAAAGAAGCGACAATAAGTGAGATGTTCAATTTATCCTTTTTAAGATGTTGCCAGTCACAGGCAGAGGTCTGGTCCTGATGTGGTGTTCTAGCAGACAATTAGCACACAAGCATCATCAAATCCCAAATGAACTAACATCAGTATACCATTTCATATGCTGAGAAACTCTGGTTTTTAGGGTAAGAAGAGCAGCTGGGTCAGGGCTTTAAGAAAAAGCTACACACTTTTAGTATTTGTGTATTTCTATATGGGAACTCCTAAAGGTTTACAGTTACAGAATTAAAAAATTTAGAGCCATCCATGACCTATGAAATAGTATTGGGAAGAGAATGCAACAAGCAAGAGAAAAAAAATTGAGGTTTCAGAAAAAGACTGGGAAACATGGAATGAAGAAAACACTTTCATAGTTTCGTATATAAACTTTCTAACCTATGCTAGTTCTACTGCTGAGGGCAGGGGGAACAAAAACAGAAAACAAAGGACGACCGTGTGGATTCAAACATCATAAATTTCCCAGCCTTTTGCACAACAGAATTAAAAAGGATACACATATTGAACCTCTAAATAAGGCATCTCAGAAGTACGCTTACATGCGCAGAGGGTTAATATATCCAAAATTGATTAAAAAATCTTAAGCAGCGTATCAGCTGTATGAAGGCAGGGCAGGGCTTCAAAAAGTAAGCAAGATTTAAAATCAGGATATAATGTAGTTTTCAGGTAATTTAGTGTGACTGCTGTGTTCTCAGCTTTGCATCATAAGACCTGCCACTCAAAACTGGACCACACCACAAATCAATGTGTTCTCAAACAGTAATTCAATATCTTAATCTTTGTGGATGGTAACAAAGGAATCTTTCGTGGTAACAAAGGAATGGAAACAAGAGACTGTACTGCAGGCATGAAGCTTAATTACTTCAAGAAGTCATCTGAGAGCTAACATAGGTTTCTCAAATAATCAAAACTGCAACACATTGACTTTGCTTAGTCAAAACTTACCCTGCCAAATGGTTCAAAGATTCCCCGAAGCATATCTTCAGTTATGTTGAAGTGTAATGATCCCACATACAGCCTCATAGGACCAGCACTGCCCTTCTGCAAATTATTTGCCATTGCTGCTGCTCTGTTCTTCTCCGCCTGAAAACAAAAACAAAACAACTTTTTCAGAATTTAACAAAAAGAATAAGCAGCAAACAGCTACCAAATTAAAACTCACCAAAAATACAGTTTAATAATTTGCACAATGTCCATCTAACTAACTTAACTGATTAATTTAAATGCTATGAAAACCAAGATCATGACCAAGTACACAGACACACGGCTTCAACTCTTCAAATTGAAGAACTTCATGCTGAAATCTGGCTTATATCTAATAAATCACCACTCTGCTTTTTATATATGCAGAAAATCTAGTGCAATTTCACACTACAGTTTTATATTGCTATTATAGCTTTGTTATTACTACTTTCTTAACATCAGTGTTTTCAAAAGGAATCTTGTATCGCTTTGATTTGCTGTAATTGGCCTGTCAACTTTTGGAAGCAAATGTCTACTTATAATTATCTTAAATCATCATTCTCGTTAATGATTTCCAAGCATTCAGTGATAACCAAATTTACAAACACTAAACCTTCCAGCAAAGATAACTGGGAAGGGAAATCACAATGGCACTGAGATTTTAAAACACACCCTTGTGGAGATCTTCATTTTGAAAGCAAAATCTACTAAGATTCTAAGTTTAAAGGCTAGCATTCACAAAGATCTCCACCTTTTATTCTAGCACTTTATGAATGTTATGCCTATTATTTAGCTCTTCTTTAAAGATCTGACCAGCACACAAAGTAGTTATTTGCTAATTACACAGCTTGCTAAGCCTCACTTCATACTCAGAATTTTCATTAAGATGAAAATAGATGACATCCTTGCCTCTGAGAAACTCCTCTGAGCTTCCAGCCTTTAGCTCCCTTCAGACACTATTCAAAATAACTAACAGTAAGGTTTAACAACTACTTACCTGTGATGCTTGTACTATGATTGGTACACCCAAGACTCTCTGTCCTGTTAGTCCTATTGCCAGAGGCACTGAACTAACATCAACAAATTCTACATAAGCAATTCCCTTTGAACGCCTGGAATTTCTATCAGAAATCATTCGCACATCACGAACCTGAAAGACAAGAATGAAATGGAAGCACTATGTTTACAGAGAGGGTTATACTACAAAAAAGTAAATGGAGTGCAACACTCAAAAAACAGGTTAATAAGCCAGACACTTATTTGTCAAATCAATGGCTTTATAATTATGCTGCAAATCTAGACTGGTATCAAATTTCCTTCTTTAAATATACTCCACAGGCAAGTTGGCATTATTTTTATTCAAAATCAAACGCAGTATGCTACAGGAACAGACCCACTACAATACTTGCACCATCTCAGTGCTTTAAGTGGGAATCTTAGGGCAGATGCAGTAAGTGTCTCAAAACTAAAACTACGAAGTTATATTTTAAACTGCTCTCCTATTCAAGAAGGATTAAAACTTTTGGAACTAAAGCTGTTTGGATTGCATGCTCATGATCTGCAGATTGCACTCTGAACAACAAACTGCCGATTAACTACTTTTCCAAGTTCAGAGGCAAGTTCAGTTTTTTACCCAAGCAGAGGGAAATCCTGTACAAGAAGCTCCAGAAAGCCACCTGTTCAGTTCTGCAGAACAGCAATCCTGGACTAGGCTAGCTTACAGAAGTATTTAGAATCACATTAACTGTCCTATTAATTACCTTCCCTACTGTAGAGAAAAATTCTTCCAGGTCTCTTGGTCGAATTCTCGCAGCCAGCTGCATGCAGAATACTGTTCGAGCATCCCTCTCTTCAGGGGTAAGATTATCAATAGGTTCTCTGGAATGTAAGAGGAAAGCTGAATTAGGGAACTCATCACAGGACTGCACATAAAGCTTCAAACATTTGTACTTTAAAACTAGATACTGAAAAAAACACCTGCAAAATAAAGGAGGGGTGAAGAACCAAAAGGGAATGCCTAATACAAGCCTTTGATTAAGGCTTTGATTAAATGATTAATCCAATTTTAACTGTAAACATTAAACATGACTGGAAAATTATCCTTCAAGTTCAGAAGCCCAAACTATACAAAGGTGTTATTTTGTCTAGAAGAGACAACAGTACCATTCTACAGAGCTTGCAGTCAAAAAGACAAGATGATAGGATAGGAAAAGAACAAGGCTAATTAGACTGACTACCTGTCTAAACTCTTGGACAAAGAATATCAACCTTTCCCTCCCCCCAGCTTTGCAAGCTAAAATCTTATGTATACCTGGTCACTCCACTGTCACTACAGCTATCACAACAATATCATCTGTACAAACAGAATTGCCAGTCCTCACATAATTTTGTAGTGTAAGCTTAACCCTAGCAGACTTCAAAGAAAAGAGGCAGCCTGAAATAAAGTTAAAAACTGAATACTGAATGATTACTCTAGTCCCCAGTTCCAGAAGCACTAATGTAATTTTATTTTGATACTGATCACTGGTTGAAATGAGATGTTCTGCTTCTTACAAGTTAAAGCTTCAAATCTAAGCAAACTGTTTTTCTTTAGAATAAGTAAATAAAACAGAAATATCCTGCTGCACGAGTAACTGACACTTGTGCAATTAACCCAAATTTCAATCCTGGACTGAGTTGTCCACACATACCAAACAAAAAGCAAGCATTTGTACAGCATTTCCATTCCCTATTTAAAACTAACAAGATTGAGCAGAAAAGTTAGTCAATTTAAAATAGAATCAATTTAAACTAGGATCAACTGGAAAAAGCTTGTGAATACAAGCTTCAAACATCAAACGCAAATTAAGATGTGCTTTGCACATCAATACGATTTACAACTTACTTACACTGTTAATTTTGGGGGGGGGTGGCTTATTGCACGGGAAGAAAGCAACAGGGTATTTTCAATGCTTTATTTTCATGTGCTTTCTGAATGAGGAATTTTGAAGTTTCTTGCAAGTATAGGGTGGACAGTGAGTAGTTATCCATTATTTCACCATTTTTTAAACTTCAAGTTTAAAAAAATACGTACTGTATATACTGCAAAAATAGTGGTATAAATAGTGATATAGTGTATAAATAAATATATAGTGTATAAAAATTGCTACCTAACAGGGCTCTTGTCTTTTCTGAAGGGACTTTTGCTTCTGGAGCGTCGTCTGCTGTAAAGACAGATCAAGAAGATTAACAACCTTCAAATATATCAGTCTGATTTTAAACAAAAACTATTAATAATGCAAAAAAGTAGAGAAAACTCAGAAACCTTAATTTGATGCTGTGAGGCAGACCAATCTTCCCTCTGATGGCACTGTTGAATTTTGGACCAGAACTACGGCAAAAGAAAAAAAAAACATAACATTACTTACCACAGTATCTGATTTCAGGATCTCCTGTCTATATTCACATTGCATTATGAGTGCTTCCCCATCCTTCACACTTGAGCTCTCTTCCATAAACAGTAGCCATAGCATGCATAAACTACACCAAACCATGAGGCAGGGAACATTTTCTGTAACCAATTTCACCTGCATTACAAAAATCTCAGAACATACGAGGCCAGATACGGCACACTTCTATGTGCAAACTATTTTAAGCTTCAGTTACAGTTATAATCTTTTCTCCTTTGTGTACTTGTCCACATGTATATTCTGCTGCTGACTCTAAAGCAGTTCCTTAACTGCCTGAAGTCAGCTTCAGTTTTGAGGAAAGTGGTGATGGCACAACTATTTGCTTGAGCACAACAACTTAACTGAACAACTTAAACTGAAAGCGTTATGAGATTTAAGGTGCAAGTGGAAGCCCAACAGCTCCCTGCAGATGCCTGTAAGGAAAACATTCTGGAGATTTCACTACCAGGGGGTAGGGGGGAAGGCAGCAATGCTTACAGCAGCATGCACACCGAGGAAGATGATGTTGATTCAACATGTCATGACACCTTAACACATGAAAATTAGTGGATCAAGATGCAGAACTGTACTGGCAGGTTAAAATAAGGGAAATACAACCCTGCAAGATATAAGGCAGGGGTGAAGGGGTGGGGGAAGAAACATTTTAACAATTTATTAACAGAAAAGAAGGCAAGAAAAAAAAGGGGGGGCATATTAGGCAGCAGCGTGTTTGAGTTGATCATTCTGGATCAGAAAACACACCATTTAATGACTGCTGTAAAATGCACCAAGATAAATTACTCCATTTCCTGCTTAGGGTTCAGAGATGCCTGCTGACAACATCTCAGGGGCTCCAAGGTCTCTGATATCTACTGTCAGAAGTTGCATCTGGCAATTGAAGTACGAACTCCAGAGCCTGGCTTCTTAATCAGAGATTGGATTACCTTGCACCTTCACACCTGTTGATGTAGAACACGGTGTTGTCCACATCAACTTGGATACTGCACAGTAAACTACGTAAGTGACTCTGAACTCCAGAATATCAATGCAGACTAAATAAATGATAATCAAGGATCACAAACATGACTTCATAAGGGAACAGTGAAAGAAGGAAAGGAAAAAAAAATTGTTGGTCTTCTTTTAAACCTAATGAGAAAAAAAAAAAGAGTACATACATGGTTCTGCCCCCAAAACAGTTTCCTATTTTTATTCTACATAAATGAGTATAATAGATTTATATGACAGCACAAGTGGAATACTAACGTTTAAAAACTCTAGCAAATTACAGGCACAGTACACCACTGGAACAGAGTGAGCAGAGAGGCATCTGAAAACTCCCTGACGCAAAACAGTGATCTGAGCATTCTTTTCAGGTTCTTTTTGGCACTATTCTGTGGGATGCATTTCCTTTGGACTTTTACGAGACACTTGTGAAGCTGCAGATTTCAGAGAAATTTTCCTTTTTCCCTATTCCTCTTCTCTCTTCCTAATGTCTTTCTGAGAACTCTGCAGTTGTTGGCTGGTTCCTGCTACCATGTACAGCAGTGCTGAGTCACGAGCAATACTTATTTTTATGTCTAGGCGTTAGTTTCTTCAGATAAGCCAGATGTGCTATCCTGCACGTACAACCAAAGCATAGCTAAATATGTCTTCTAAGCTTATGTGATGCCACACTGCCCAAGAGAACAACAGTCAGGTCAGAAGATAGCTGTTAAAATAAAGTCAGTCTTCACCTGCTCAGTCACATCCAAGAACCTAACATGCATCTCATACAAGGCAAGTTTTGGCCAAAGCCTCAAAGAGCCACGATATATTTCTGGTCTTCCTGGCAGCATTTGCCTAAATTCTTCACCCCAGAATAGCAACAGAAAAGCCTGAACATTTTCTACTGTAAGGAGCAGCTGACATTTGTCAGCCAGACACCTGAGTGAAGAGTGCTTGGTAAAGTCGTCGTCTTCTTAAGAGACCAAGAAAAGTATCTGTAAAACATTTAAGAGGCAAGATACACAAAGAAGAACAACATGAAGAAAACCAAAAACTGGGAACACTGAACACTGCAAGCAAATCACCTGATTTCAAAAGAGGAACTACACTATTTAATGCCAGTATCTCATGCTTACAGACGACCGATTCAAACTTCCTCAAGTTCTACATAGTTCATCATTCACCTTTTCTTTAAGAATTATCTTCAGTAAACTTCCTTTTCCCAGTATTGCAGGGAGACTTTAAGACTTCTCCCCATGGCAAAAAAGAACTCATAGTTTAAAGAAATTATCTTAAAAAGGAACTTTTTATAAAGGAACTGAGAAAGATAAGGACTAAAGGGGGACAGTGGGAGCCTCACACACACAATTAGGAGTATTTTTATCTGGATGGGATAGTCAGCTACCACACTGCCACTCGTATTAACAGCAATTCTGAATTGTCTGAACATGCCCAAAAGGTTCCGGCTGGTGGGTGATCTCTCTTAAATCAAGAATTCTGCTCGTTAACTATGAAATGCAGAAATGACAAAGCTGCCAACAGTGGCTGCTTCTTCACGTGGAATTGCCGTTTTTGGTACATCCAGAGGTATCTGAAGAAAGGAGGCTAGTGAAGCAAAAGACTTCATCTTCAGATCTAAAGATTTATTCCCCACATGGGAAGTCTACTTTACAGCTTTTCAATACTCAGAGCTAACCTCCCAGTTGGAGGTCCTTTTCTTTTTGTACCTACTGGGCTAAAACCTGCAATCTTGCAGTAATCTTAGCATTTGAAATGATCATTTCAACAGTTCAATTTTAATCATTTCAAACACAGAATGCTTGACAGGATTGAGATGTCACCCACCAGCTGGACCATTCACAACCTACAGAATGAACTACAGCCAACTGCTAGCCACTCAACAGCCAGTGCCTCTGGGAAGAAGGGCAGTAAGAGCTCCAAACCAGTCTTTCACTAAGCTAACTAAAGCTAATGCTGAATTTCCACGTGGCTAGCCAAATCCAGCAACCAGGCACCTGCAGCAGAGAATATAACACTGCCAAACCGAAAAGCACAACTTCTTATCCATCTCTTTAAGGGGCACTGCAATATTCGACTGTTATTGTTATTATACTAGCCATGGGTTGCAATAATTTCTAATACTTTCAACTTCTGCCTGAGGAAGATGTTTTGGAAGATCGGAAAATCGAAGCTCCCAAATTTCTCCAGGTGAAGAATCTACTGGCTCATCTAAGGACACAGGAACAAACAAATGACCAGCACGAGCCACACCAGCAGTTTGGAGTCACTGCACTCTAGTTAAGTCATCAGATAGATGACGGATATCCTATTCTGGTGACAACACATTGGAGCACAGGACTAGCAGGCTCAGCTTCTGGAAGGCCGAAGATTTTGATCAAAGGTTCTCAGTTTAATAGGCAGGTTAGAGACAGAAGAGCTGCTCTGGTACATCCCAAGTAGTTCCTGTAATGTTACAGGAGCCAAAGAATTGTGGAAAATAAACCAACTGTCCATAGCCATCAACTTCTTCACAGATAAAGCCCAGAACAGTTCTAAAGATGAGGCCTGATATTGGAGACAAAGCAAGACAGATGATATGCTCTATAATCTAGAAGTATGCAGACCTGAGGAGAGCATAGGAAGTGCTGAAACTGTTTGTTGAAAAACCTTCGCCCGCCTTGGTAAAAAACAAGTAGCATCATGCAGAACAATTGGTGCCGGTCAGAAAAAGCTGAACTGAGGATTCTGAGCCACAGTACACCTTATCAGAGCCTGGAGTTGTGGTACATTTTCAGTTTGACAGCATCAACTTCCAGGTGACTTAGTGCCAAATGAGAACCTGTGAGCCCAGGTATTTTTGACTGCATTGCAAGAATACTGAAATAAAAGTGCTTCCTGGATCTAGGGCCAATCACCTATGGAAATATCCACTTTGCTAAAAATGGCACATTCCTGCAGAACATCAGAGGTGAAACAGCATCTTCTCAAACATCTCAAGATCTCCCAGGTGTGGATGACAATACATAGCACAAATAAAAAATATCTTTCTCAAGTGCCTGCTTCTGACATGTTGAATTTCAGAATGCAAAATTAACAGCTGAGATGAGATCCAGGCAAAATAAGACACAAGTAACAGCCTCAGGTAATCAGTGAAAGCTATGTCATGCAGCCTATTCCGTTTTCCTGCTTCCTTGAAAGCAAATAGAGACAAAGGAAGGGCAAAATAAAAACCCTCCAGTAGAATCTTAAAGCAAATATCACAAAAAAAAAAAAAAACAAAACAAAAAAAAAAAAAAAACAACGGGCTTTGGGAAGTGTTTTTTAACTGTGGGGAACAACCTATAGCAGAAATCCTATCTGAAGCCAAAAAAAACCCAAAGGAATTGAAAAGTTCGGGTGCATCATCTTCTGTGGCCTCTAAACAAGCCCAAGAAAATGCAGTGCAACTATATAAAATATAGGCATTATTAAGACTTTGGGTGCATAAAGCACTCACAGCACTACCGTAAGCATGCATATGAGCTGCAGCCGTGTAAAAACGGAACATCCGACCAGAAGTCGAAACACAGCCTTTGTTAGTTATTTTTCTTCTTTCGAAATGGAAAATGTAACCAAGGTACTGCTACATAGCAGTACAAATTTACAATCTAGACAGTAAGTATTAATACTCGAACACAACAGAAATCTCTTTCCGTACCTTCAGGAAGACGAGCAAAAGATGAGTCACAAGCCTTGTGACTCAACTCACAGACTACTCTTTCTTCCTAACAGTCAAACCTTCAAGTTCATATGCTGAAGGTAATTACAATATTTAGAATACTTGCTCATGATCTAAATTCTGTAATAAACTTCTGACTTTATGTTTGCCTTCCACTCATTTGGATACTTTCTTCTCATTTGCTTTTATTCCTGATTTCACATAAGGAAAAGTAGCAGAAGATATGCATCCGTCCTCCTCACTCTCACTCCACATTTACTGACACTTGCTTTAACCTTAACCCTAACCCTCTTTTTGAGATGAATAAAGTGACTAATACAGATAGCATACGGTTAAGTTTAAGCTTTTACATCACACACAGAAATGGTACAAACACAACTCTAGATAAATAACCTACTAGGGACTTCTATAGCGGCCTCTGAATCTTCGATCTCTACTTCTAGAACGACTGCGTCTGCGTTCTTTGCTTCTGCTCCGTTTCCTTTCTCGACTTCTGCTCTTTTTTCTTTCACGATCTCGACTTCGTTTGCGTTCCTTGCTTCTGCTCCTCTTCCTATCATGACTCCGACTTCTGCTCTTGCTCTTTTTTCTCCTGAGAAGCAAAAATACAACTTTGATTACATTTGTTGCTCAGTGTTATCAATTTACTAGCTTTCACCAGTTCCTCTAATCTGATGTCACAGATATTAGCCAATATTGGTATTTGTGTAACTGTTGGTATTTTTATAACTCTTTTCTGTTAAAGAGGTGGTTGAACAATTCAGAACTATCTTAAAATTTATTATGAAAAAGATAAAATACTCCAAAGCAATCAATTTTTTTTTGGTAACCATTAAACCACGCTTCCAGAAATAGTAACATGTTTGAAAAAAAAAAAAAAACTGCATTAGAACTAGTACATACTAAATCCAGTACTTCAAATGTCTTTCAAATGTATTGTAAATAGTCAATCAAGATGTCAACAGTAACTTTACATTTTTATAGCGAAATAAAACAAAACAAAGCAAAACAGAAAGGAAGAAAGGAGGAAGATGAGGGAAAGGAAGTTTATTTTCTCTAGATTGTCCCTGCTATCAGTTGTGTAATACATTCAGCTTAAGAGTTTTACTTCCACTTCATATATCCATTTACAAGCCCCACTCACAAGCCACTTGCTTTTCCACATTTGTGGGCCACCAAGATTCGGCGCAAACAGCAGTCGTTCAGAATTTTAATTGTTTACTTAACAAATTTAAATGTGTAAAATCTGTAAGTCGATTCTACCTCATATTTGAGGACCAGTGACCTACAATTCCATTTTTGCAAAGTACTTTTGAATTACTTGTAGGTTAGTTCAACCTCAGTTTCATAGCATAAACAAATTTAATGTTTCCTAATTTTTTCATAAATAAAGTGTGCAAGTGTGTGCACACATCCACAAATGTTCCACTTTAAAACAGAGGCTGAAGCAATTACTCAAAGTTTACTTCAAGCTAAACTTCAGGAATATCCCCTTGCTGCATTTTTGACATTCAAAAGATCCTTTGTTGATGAGCTGCTTTCCTGCTCCCCACCTATAAGCTTTCTGCTTACACAAACTCATAAAGATTTCTGATTTTAGGCGTATTTTCTTCAGAAGAAAGTTCACTCCAGCTAGTTTCTACAACCATCTAAAATAAAGTCTATAGTTATTTTCAATTACTACATTTAAAAACAAAAAACAAAACAAAGAAAACCTACACACCTCTCAACCCAGTCTTCATCTAAGATGACCCATGACAACTATCCTGGTATTCATCTCTCAAGAGAAACATTTTAAAATCAAATCATGACCAAATGGTAAAAATTAAAGATGACCAAACTGGCAAGTTTAAGAACAGCTGAGTATTTCATTTTGTTTTGATTATTCTTAATTTACAATTAGTTTCTCTAATACTTTAGTGTGGCCAGAGAAACCGCTATGTCAAAACACGATCTTCAAAAAGCTTCACATCCTTGTAAAAGAAGGGGACACCATTTAAATATCTAGAGTGATTTGCCTCAAAATTGCTTAACCGCATTTCCCACTGACAGAGCATGATGCAAATGTCTCTCTCACAGGATGTGAGTTATCAAGTTATTGCTCAAACAACTATAGCTCATTCTGTATCTTAATATACTGGTAATACCAGCAACAAATAATAACCAGTGTAATCAAATATCCACTTCCAGTTGCACCTTCTTTGCAGCCAAAAGACTCTTAACAGACATTATCTACAAGGATATTTATGTTTTATTTAAAAAATAGCCTTCTATTCATAGTTAAACTGAACAGAACTGTAAAGCACCTAGAACTGTATAGATTCTTAATCTCTTTTAATTTCCAAAACAGAAATTCAGCATTATTTGACATTTATTACTAAAAGTTACAAGCTGAACTTAGTTATGTTTACTATGGATTATGAATTTTCTGAGAAGTTCCAATCTTACTCCAGCACTCTCCAACTGAAGTAGACCAAAGAGTACTTTTTTGATGTTGCTATTCCAAATGTTTAACTAATGAGAAAAACAGGAGTCTTGCAAAGCCTGTATGCACCTTAATCTTCAGCAGAGTGCATTCTGTCAGTAGCCATGTACACAATGGTGTAGGTTCTTTAAAGATTTAAATAAGCAACAGCCATATCAAATAAAAATTCTGGGACACAAAGTTCTATACTAATGGAGAATCTCGAGTATGGGAATAACTAACTATTTAGCAATTGCAGACTCCAAAACTGAAACAATGAGATACCACAAGAGCAACATCTCAGAACACATACTTGTACATAATTAGGAAAGCAGAAAAGGAAATGACTCCCCACATAACCAGTAACTCTGCAAAACAGTAGCAAGACACCTTGATTTTCTTCTGGTTTCACAATAACGTATCCTTTTTCTGAATTTGCTGCCTAAATTAAAACAAACAAAAAAACTAAAAATCTGCAACCTAAAAATAGGATTGTGAGCAGAAAGACAACTACATCAGAAATAATCCTCCTGCTCAACAGATGGGATCTACTTGGTCTTAGGCTATAGCAACTCAGGAAATGAGCAACAAGTTTTCTAATACTCTTAAGCACTCTACTATGAGCCAAGCTCAGAACCATTTCTGAAAGTTAAGAAACCATAAACTTCTCTTTCAAACCACAGTTAGTATTTTGGGACTAGTCATTCAAACAGAAGCATGGTTTTACATGTCAGGTATATAGTTTTAAACTGATAAAACCTCAGAACTTTAAAATACTAGGAGATGCCTTTTTATCAGGTTTGGGGAGTCTCAGTATTTAATGTGCAACGGAAGGAACCACTGCTGTCCAAAATGCAAATCTGACTTACAATCAAGTTTAGATTCCATCTGAAATGTGATGCTGGGATTAGACTTCTCATTCCCAGATATTTATACAACTGGAAAGAAATCTTAGGATTCCATCAGCCTTTCACCTGTAGAATTCCTTCAGACCACAACATACATGCTGTCTTCTGAAGTTAACAGTATATTGTGAGGACACATCAGTTACTGTTTACTTGACTACAGACTTTTTTCCTACATCAGTTTTCCCTTTATCATCAAATGATACTTGCAAGATAAGGAAATAACATTACAGAATTTAAAAATATCCCAAAGAAATGGAAAGTTAAAAGACTGTTTCACAGAAGCAAGGTTTCTTTAAATTTCTGATTCAGTTCCTGCCAGTTAGGGTCATCTGTAGGTATTCAAACTCTGGAATTAACTTACTAACCAGATAAGAACAGCACACTTCAACAAGACTTCATGAAGGTGTGCTTACAATTGAAATCTTTAAAAAGGTTTTACTGCAACTCCAGAAATTTCGGATTACAAAACAGAAAAAACTTATTTAAAGGAAACACTTATGTAGACTTTATAAAGGACTAAAATACTGAGACTATGAGCCAGATAAGAGCTAAACTTCTTGCACCTGTCCTTGAAATTCAGTGCACTACTCAGCACAGAAATAGTCATAAGGCTTTTTTTCCTTTTTGCAGAGGAGGGGAGGAGATTCCAACAATAAACTTTTTCCAGAAAGCAACAATATCTTTAAATTCTTCAAACTCTTTTCATTGAATCAGTAAGGTTGGAAGGGACCTCTGGAGATCATCTAGTCCAACCTCCCTGCTCAGCAGGGTCACCTAGAGCATGTTAGACAGGGCTGCATCCAGGCGGGCCTTGAAGATCTCCAGAGAAGGAGACTCCACAACCTCTCTGGGCAGCTTGTTCCAGTGCTCCATCACTCTCAAAGGGAAGAAATTCCCCCTCACATTCAGGCTGAAGTTCCTGTGGTTCAATTTCTGCCCATTGCCTCTTGTCCTGTCACACATGGCAACTGAAGAGCTTGTCCCTGTCCCCTTGATACCCTCCCTTCAGGTACTTATACACATTGATAAGATCCCTCTCTGTCTTCTCCTCCCCAGGCTAAACAGGCCCAGCTCTCGCAGCCGTTCCTCAGAGGGCAGGTGCTCCAGCCCTCTGATCATCTTTGTAGCCCTGTGCTGGACTCTCTCCAGTAGCTCCATGTCTCTCTTGTCCTGGGGAGCCCAAAACTGGACACAGTACTCAAGAAGAGGCCTCACCAGGGCTGAGTAGAGGGACAGGATCACCTCCCTTGACCCGCTGGCAACACTCTTCCTAATGGACCCAAGGATACCACTGGCCTTCTTGGCCACAAGGGCACAATGCCAGCTCACGGTCAACTTCTCCACCAGCACTCCCAGGTCCTTCTCTGCAGAGCTGCTTTGCAGCAGGTCAGCCCCCAGCTTGTACTGGTGCCTAGAGTTATTTCTCCCTAGGTACAGGACTCCGCACTTGCCCCTGTTGAACCTCATGAGATTCCTCTCCGTTTGAATTAGATAAAATTGCAAACCAAATACATCTTTTAATGTAAAATGCATTGCATAGTTAAGCAGATGAATCATGCTGAACCTACCAAGTCTGTATTTTATCTGATGCTAAGAAATTAAACATTTGTACAGCTTTAATGACATCAGTGACAATGATGTAACCATGTCTGTAAACAAAAGATTTCAGAATTCCTTTAACTGCAATATTCAAGCTTTTCCATTTAACTTCCTCAGACACTTTTTAAACTAGAAAGTTTAAAAACAGCAATTTCCCCCACCCCATATAATACAAAGAAAATACTTACTTCTTGCTGCGTTCTTCATGGCCATTGGCACTGCTCAATTTGTTCTCATCCTAAGCAGGGTTGATAGAAGAACATCGTGAGGACGAAGCGGAAACATTTCAAGTGGTCAAAGGGTAATGGGAATAGGAATAAGAAAATACAAAACAAAAATTTTAATACTAAATTACTTGTTTACAGTTTAATGTGGAAAGCTTTAGAAAATTTAGGTAGGCATGTTTAACCACTTTGCTGCTTAAATTTAAGTCAAACAATTAAAAAATACAAAAATTACATCATTTAAAAGTATATATTAATTGTAGAGACTTCCTTACATGGTTTAGAGAGTAAGTTATCCTGTAGAATTCAGCACTCAAGTGGTTAAATGTTATTTCTATAAAATGTAACAGGAAGTTTCAGGTTTGTGTGTTTGTGTCCCCCTCTGATCAGTACCAAGGCTATATCTCTGCCTAAGCCCCAGTGGCTATGCTAGCAGCCAGCCACTATCGATTTCCTGTGACCGATGTCATTCCCGAGATCTTCGCTCATTTTCGTTGGAGAGTTGTAAGAGCTTGATGCCACCTCTGTCACACATCTCGCCCTGAAGCAAACAGGGATTCACACTGCTTTAGTAACGTCGACTCCCAAGAAAGTCATCAATAATCCACCAGTCCAGCCTAAACATTCCCTATTTCCATACCTGTTTACATGGAAAATATCCATGTTAAACCAGGATACAAGAACTTTAACATAACAATTTACATCTTTCTCTTCAAGTTTTAATATAATTGCTAAATATTACATAAACTAAGTATACACTTTTATAACTTACAAATGCTCATCCAAAATTCATGACATGGTTGCAATAAACACTGCAGAATAGACTAACAATAGCTGCCATATAATTTATATACTTGCTTTACAATTAAATCACATCAATTACATCAAAAGTACAACTCCTAAATGACTTAAGTTTTATACACATTTCTTGTGAAACCAGTGCTAATGCATGCATAATGTTAACACTTCACCACCATTTGGTGAAAAACAAAAAAGACAGTATTCATTTGCTGCTGGTTTAGATAAAAGACTATTACATCACTACACTAATCAATCAAAATTTTGAATCAAAATTGACATTTCCTAATTGAACAACTAGGACAGAAGAATACAAGAGCATTTTCAGAACGATACCGCAGACTGTGATACTGTCTTTTACTTGCTAAGAATGTTCTATTCAGGGATCCAAGAATTTAGGTAAATTCGTTCACTCAGCAATTGATTTCCACCTGCTCTGTTAAAAGATTAACCACCACCAGTCTTCCACATTAAAAGCAAGTCTCACTCCTCTTGCACAGAGCAGACTGTTCAAATATTTACTTGCCATTGGACTGGTGAAAAGGTTATTCTTGGAACCCTGCTATTTTCCCAAACCACTGCATTCACCTTGTTGCTATACCAAACTGGACCTGGCAATTTTAGGAGAGGCTTTTGTTTGTTTCTTGGTTTTTTCTTTTTGTTTCTTTTTGTTTTGGGGGTTTTCTTTTTTCTTTGTTTGTTTTTTACCTAAGGGACCACGGTACAGCGATACGTCACTCAATTACTACCTTATGATTGACAGTTCACACTGGAATCAAAGGTGAATTCATGGGAGTAGAGGTGAGATATCGTTAGGCAAGTCTACAAAGAGAGATAGATGGGCATTTATTCATCACGCTGAAGTGAAACTACTGCACAATATAATTACATTAACAGCATATATTTACTTGCAAGTTACATGTAATGCATCTCCAATAAGATAAATCATGAGGGCTCCAGGGATGTTAGTTTACAGTTCAGCAGTAGTTTCATGAATAATGCTAAATTAAGGTAAATAGGACCTCACTGGCGCATTTTTCTCACCTTCTTGTAAGGAGCTTCAAGCATTGCTTCAATATCAATATCATCAGCCATTTTTCAGGACACCTGAAAGAAAAAGCAAAGTTCACCTGAGAAGGAAAACGCCTTTGCATTTTTTGCTTAAGATGCCATCACTGCACTGGCTCAAATTCACAGAGCACCATCTCATAAGAAGTTTCCAACAAGAACTAGAATGAAGTTTGCACAGAGAGACAATAAAGAAGGTGATACAAAGCACCAAACAATCATAGCTGTGAACAATAAAATGCAACTGAACACAACTAGCAAGTGGAAACCCCAGAGGTATGCCACCTGTTTCTTTCAGAACAAAGAACACAGAAATTTATGATGCAGAAATGCAGGTCTGGTAGCCATTTTAAGAACTACCAGAGCTTGACCAGAACACTATCCAAGAGAGACATCTAAACAATTGAGAACAAATATTCAGGTAAATCTGTTCACAGCTTCCTGGCATTTGCTACCATCAATTTTATCAATATAAAGATTTAAAGGGAACACGACAGTCATCTAGAAATCTGACCTTCTAGATAGTGCTGGTCACAGGAAAAACAGTCACAAATCAAGCATTAAGAGCAGTTACAGCACATACACATACAGTATACAAATATAAAGATTCAGCTTCCTTGAGTCTTTTAGTAAAACAGTTTCTTTCCTTTTCCTTTCTGAAAATCAAAAGGCCAGGCCTCTATATTTAAGTCAGATGGCACAAAAACAAAGATAAACCTATATAATTTAAAAGCAAACAAACAAAAAAAAAGGGGCACACAAGCAGGAAAATACTTGCCCCTCTCTTACAGGCACTGCTGTAGGAATTATGCCATTCAGAGATCTGGCCCGTATAATGAAATCTCTCCAACTTTTCAAGACTAAACTGTTCACCCCAACCTCAGAACTGAGTGTATTACACCAAAGCTGCATCACATGCAAGAATCAAATCACCTCCTCACTTGCACTCAATCTTTCTTCATTGGTACACCCAAGAATAAAGCATAACCCTTTAGCAACATCAGAGCCCTGAAAGCTCATACTCAACTGCTTAACTAACAAGGCACACTAGCCTTATTTTTAAGTTAGTACTTCTTGGGCTACAGTGCTATCACTCACAAATATGATTATCCTTAGTTTATATGTAATAGCTTTCAATTTTATATTTTACCAGTGTATTTACATTCAGCTTCCCAACTTACATAGCTATCACACATTAAAATCATACTAAATATTGGGAGAGTTGCAGTGCATAAGTACACGAGTATGAGTAACAAGACCTAACAGCATCACGCCAAACCCAGGATTTTACAAGAATTCCCACTGATGACAACTTCCATCCATAGTTACATCCTAATATGCGTTATTTTATATTATTTAAGCATATACAACTAGACAGGACAGGATTCTTCATATTGAAGAGGAATAGCCAAAAGACCAAGGCAAGAGGAGACACGATAAAGGACAATCAAATCACAAATGACAAGGCAAAGTGAACAGGAAGGGACTGTGTCCACCAAAACAAGAGCGAAACAAACTATCGTGCAGTGGGTTCAGAACAAAGGTCCTTGCCCACACAACATTAAGCCATGGAAGCCACCGCCACAGCGTGTTGTGGGTGCTAACAAACAAAAAAAACCTTGTAGTTTTCAAAGAGAAAAAAATCCTGAAAAAAACTACAGAATTATCTCTTCATTAAATACAAAACCATCCCTCTGCAGCCCTGAATCATGACCAGCTGAAGACCAGAAGAGCGCAATGAGAGAAGTATCACTACATAATCTGTCTGCGCTTGTATTCTTTCTTGGGCATTTACGGTTAGCCACTTTCACAGACCAAATACTGAGTTGTACGGACCTTTGGTCTCACTTTGTACAGTGTGTACACTTTGTACTCTGTACAATACACTTACCGAAAAAAATTATGTTTTCATCAGAATTCCTGTTACTACTTTACATAACACAGGCCTACTACCAACTCTATAATTCTATGCAAGAGCAATGCTACATAGAGTTGTTTTTCATAAAAATCACACACACTTACTGATTTTAAACACGCAGAATGTCATGAAAGAATCTTTTACCTAACACTGATAAACCTCGAATTAACTCTTACAAAATGAAAATTAAACCAAGCAAACAACTGATAGAAAACCAAAAAGATGTGAAATTTACTGTTACTGATCTAATCAGTATTTTGAAGTAAGATTCCATTGTTTTTTGCATTGTTTGTTACGATAGAAGTAGCCCCAAAAGGTTCCCTTCTTGAAATTATTTGTTTTAGAAATTCCAATAAATGACAACCCCACTCTTGTTTTGCAAGAAGGCTCCTGGAAAAGCATCAAGAAAGGTTAGCGACAACTCCAGCACCTCAAGAGAGAGGCCGAACTTCTAGCAGCACCCGATTCTTCCACTCCCCACATTTCTCAACATCCTTCTTACATGATTATAGCCTAACAAAGTCAAGTTGGGGTTCTCAAATACAGCAACACGTCAGAAGAAAATCGAAGCAGCAAAGCTGCCGAGGAGGTGCTGTCACCTCGTTCTTCCGGAGCTCCCGAGCTGCTCCAACTACCGCACATTACCCAACACCAGCGAGGAGCCTCCACTCCCAGCGCGCCCCGGGCAAAGCTTCCGCAAGCGCCATCTACGCCGGCGGTTCCCGGGCCCCAGGACGCCCGCGGCGGTGCGGAGCTCCGCTGCCTCACATGACTGCCGTCTCCCAACGTAAACAGCGCCGGAGCCGCTCCCCACGGCGCCGCCACACACAGCGCCAGGCCCCTCCTGCCAGCTCCGGCCGCAGCGGCAAGGCCGGAGCCCCGAGGCGACCAGGACCGGTCACTCCGCACAGCGCCATCGTGGGGGGAGTGAGGGAGGGACAAGCGCCGCGGCGGGGACAGTCGGATCCGCCCGCTACGTGGCCACAGGAACACAAACCCCGCGAGGCCAGGCCGCGGGGCGGCGGCAGGCCGGGCGCCGCCCGGCGCTCCAGCCCTGGCAAGGGGTAGGACGGCCACAGCAGTGCAGCCGCGGGAAAGAAGCCCAGGCGGCGAGAGGAGCCCAGGCCTCTCGCGCCACCCGCAGGCCCAGGCCCCAGCGCTCCCCGGGCCAGGCCACCGCTCGCCCGGTGGCGGGATGCAGCCCCCAGCCCGGCAGTTACCTGCACCGCGGGCGGTTGATGTCCTCGCCGAGGTGTCCGAGGTCCAGCGGTGACGGCCGCGGCTCCCGGGTCCGGCGCTGGCTGCGTTGACGGTGGGGGATGGGCCCGAGGGCTCAGGAACACTCTCAGGACGCTTAAAAAGCGGAGCGACAGCGCCGCTCAGCCAGCCGCGGGGCGGCAGACGGCGAGGGGCAGCGTGACCGTAGCAGACGGCCCCGCACTCTGGCTCGGACCCAGCTCGGGCACCAGCGACTGCTCCCTGAAATGGCGCCCGCCGCGTCTCGCTGCTCGCAGGCTCCGCGCACTCGCACGGGGTCGCCCAGCGCCCTTCGCAGGGGCTCTCGCGAGACACAGGCGAAACAAGGCCGAGCACATCCTCGCCTTACGCGTCTCGCGAGACATCGCGCCCGGAACCCGTGGCTCAAACACTCGCGAGACTTGGGCGGCGGGCGGCCTCCCCCTCCCCCTCCCCCTCCCCCTCCCCCTCCCCCTCCCCCTCCCCCCCCCCCCGGTGCCTAGGCGCTCTCGCGAGAGTTGCCTCGCCCGCCTCGGGCGCAACAGGGGGAGCGAAGGTGAACTGCGGCCATTTAAACGCGCGGGACCTGTGTGGCTGGAGGCGGTTGGGCTCCTCAGTGGTGCTGTTGTTGCCTTGTGCCTAGTGAGTTGGGCCTAGAGTCCCACTGCTGGTGCTCCTGAGGGCAGGGCCCTCTGACTCAGTGCAGGCCCAATGGAGTGCCTGATGAAGGGCCTGGGGGGCTGCAGGTGGTGGGTGTAAAGCACTGGCTCACTTCCCACTCACTCACGTGTTTCTGCAGAGCTTTACAGGGAATGTCCTTCCTTCTGCTGTTGCTTGGCTCTGGCTGGGGGGCAGCAGCCAGCTGGTATCAGGTGGCCTGACTAGTGTAGTAAAGGTGCTTTTTTTTTTTTTTTTTTTTTTTTTTTTTTTTTTCCCCCTATCGCACTTGTCACTTGATTCAAAGCCTTAATTCTTTGGTTGGCTTCTGGTTTGGGAACACCCATGACCTTAATCTTTTAGGGTGTTGCTCCTGGGAGAGTCTCAATAGACATAGTATCAAGCTCCACACAAAAGTAGCAGTGAGGTTCTTGTCACTGTCTTCCGTTAAAGGTATTGCACCTTCTTTTACCTGGCTTTCATTTCCTAGTGTTCAGTGCTCTGTCCCTTGCCAGCAACATCAGTAAATACCTGTTTTATCACGGTGAGGATTTCAATGTTGTGCTGTACAATTCCTTCTTCCATAGGCTGAAAATTCTTGTTTTTGTTGTTGTTGATTGGGCAGCAACCCAAGGGGAGCTTCAGTGAAAGTTATATAGGTATGCCTATAAGGCTAATGGGTTTTAGAAAGACTTCCAAAGTGCTCCTGATGGTCCCTTTTGAAGTCAGGTCATCTCCAGGCTTCCTTGTAGTGGTGTTTTCTTCTTTCTTTCTTCTCTCCTCTTTTGCCAGAGTGACTGAAAAAGAAAGCTTTGAAACTGTAAGGGGGTGGGGTAACTGGCTAAATTAACTAAAGTAGGCTCAGGAGAGGAGAAACAGAAGCAGGGCACCTGCAAGGCTGACTCAAGCCATGAGGGGAGAATTTCAGGCAGTAATCCATTGGTAGGTCTCTGTTATCCATTTGAGCAGAGAACAGAAGATTGGATTTTGACTATGATCAATTTGAAGCTTTGACGCTCTCCAGCTTTGGTAGCTCTGAATCCACGAAATGTATGTATAGTAAGCTGGTAAGAGCTCTTTTGGCATAGTTACAGCCACACCCAAGTGTCTTGTCTAGCTAAGGTACATTTGCTATGCAAGTGGTAAGTTTTGTTTTGAGCACCTGTAACCATAAATGGTTTTACAGATTCTTAGCTCTAAAGGCTGTGTTCACTCTTCAAATGTTTGTGCACTATGGGGTTAATGGAATAACAAGAGTGTTTGCTAGAAACAATATGTCCTTTGTCGATAGGCCATTTAACATCTGCGTCCAGGTTTCTGCTCACAGGTGTTAGAGCAAATAGCTTTGTGCTTGCTATAAAACTGATCTCTTTCTTGAGATCCCAGCTGGCCACTGTGTTGAAAGTCCCACGGTAAGCAGTACATTTTAAGTGGTAGTAACAAGTGAGAATTTTACTGGGATCCTATGCCAAAGCAAAAAAAGCCACTTTACCAGTTAGCTTTTTGACAATTGCAGAGAAAAATTGAACTTTTGTGACAAACACACAATGCACATAAGTTGGGTATAGCTTAGGAAATCCCTGAACAGTGAATGTTGAGGCCTGAGAGTTCCAACTCCCAGAGCTGGAGCGTAGAATGAAGCATCTTACATGCTTACCCTTTTGAAATCTTTTGTCCTGTATTAGGCTACATGGATGATGGGGCAATGTTAAATGTTAGCTGTTTCAAGCTTGATATTTGTTGTTAAGGGAGAGAGCAGATTAGGCCATGTATTGGGCAGGGCTTTGAAACTGTCTATATTCTTTTATGACTGGTTCTTCTGATGTAATGATTTAATAATATATGTGGTATGACCTTCCTTCATTTGGCTGAGGACTTTGATAGGGTTCAGTATCTTTAGTAGTAACAGCACCTGAAGATGTTACCATTGTAGCCTTCTGCCAGAAACTATTGCCCATTTCAGGACTAAGTATGACAGCTCTTCAGTCTCTAGAGACTCAGGTTTCACTTAAATTGCCATTACCCTGGCACTCTGTTGTGTCTTTTGGTCCAAGCCACTGAGAATTGGCAGAAATAGCTTGCTAGAGCCTTGTATGGTTTAACTCGGAGTAGTACTGTTCTGTGAAACAAAACTATTTGTCTCATGAACAAGTGGTAGCTTGCTTCCAGTGGCAGCCCACAGAATGGCTCATTTTTTATTTAAATTTAACATTATGCAGTAAATGTTAGCTAATTGTTCAACATGATACAGCTAACATTTTGTGGGCTTTCTGCTTAAGTCAGCACAAGACAACCAATAATGGCTTTTTTTTATTTATTTATTTTTATGTCCTACAAGTCTGAAACAGTTCAAGTTCTAAACCAACTTTATGCCTCCTGAAATTCTTACTTTATTATAGCAAATAGACCTACTTGAGTTAAATCAATGAAGGAATATGAATTATGCCTCCTGAAATTCTTACTTTATTATAGCAAATAGACCTACTTGAGTTAAATCAATGAAGGAATATGAATTCAGGCTTGTAGTTTTTCAATTCATAACCTGTTTTCTCAAAACCCCCAGACTAATGTATCATTCCTGAATTTTCTGAAAAGTTAATAGGCTACAAAAATATTAAAGCTCTTAAGCAGAGTTTTCAAGTCTTTCGGAACTGAACTGGTCATCTTAATGAAGTTTGAGGCATTTAGGAAAAAGGAATTGTCAAAATATTGTAACGTGATCATTCTTGTACAGTTTGGTTGTAAACAACATTTATAACTTCATCATTGACAGGTGAGGTTTTTGGAGGCTGTTCCCAGAGTGCCACACCGGCTGTTGTTAGCCGTGCGTGTCTCAGCTCACTGCCATCACTTGGTGCTTGTTAGCACTGCTCCCATGTCAGCCACTAGGCTGTCAGGACTAACCAGTTTCCAGCTACCCAGGCCACTTACCTTAATTAAGGTATAAGAATAGTAATATTTTTTTTTCCTCTCAGGCCTCTGGTCTTTTGATTTGTGCAATAGCAACATCTATGGCTCAGAAAGCTTCACAGCCAACCCTTTAAAATCTTACATGCCAATGATCCTGTTCAGTAGACTTAAATCTTTCTAACTTTTTATGAGTTGATATTTAGCTTAATGACTTTCAAGTCTACCATGAAGTAGGAATAACTACTGAAGGACAGAATTGTTGGGAAATTCAAAACAAAAGGATGCTCTATGCTTCAGCTGTGTGCTTTAGCTTCTTCTGCATCAGTAATATAGGTTGTGCACTATTTCTTACATGGGTAAAACATAACCAGATCACTGTCTTGAAATGGTTCAGGTAACTTCAACATAGTTGAACTTTCAGTTTCCCCAGAATAAGCTGTTGGTTTTCTTCCTTGGGCTTATAAGTATCTGTTACAAACTCCAAGCTTTCAAGCAAATTGTCAGAGGCATTCAGTATGGATAGAACTTGGCAATAACTCAAAATTGGCAGCTAAACTTGTTAGAGTATTCAGTGGGATATTTTTTGTTTCCTCATCATATGACTGTGACTTGAGTACATGCTTAAGCTCAGGCTAACAGATTTTCATAATGATTTTCTCTTTCATTGCTTGAATACAGAGTCAGACTCTGGAAGGAAGCCCACCAGCCTAACTCTTTTGTGCACTCCACTAACACACTGCTCACATTTCATTGATACCCAGGAAGTGTGGAAGAAAGGAGGAAGGAGGATGTGAATCCCAAGGAGGTAAAAACACATATAAGATTTGAGTATATACAGATTTTTTGGTGAGAACGGGTAATGAGGGGCCTTGACAGTGCTTCCTGCCATTTAGCACCTCTGTGTTACATGCCATGCATCAGGGAAGCAGCTGCAAAAGCTGTGCATAGGCACTGGCTCTAAGCGGTCTCTAGTGCTGTACGACACGGCTGTTGATGCACCAGGGATAGTGATTATGTAACTGCAGGGTTATTAGCATGGTTGCTAGGTGCTTGTGTTCATTCACCTCTGGTGCTGGCAGAAGGCCAAAGGGAAGCTTTAAGTAAAACATTTCGTAACAGAATTTTTCCTGGTTAAGGGGTAGTGCTTGACCTGGAGGAGAGGCTTGGTCTCATTTTAGTACCATGTGTTGAAATGCAGGATATTTAGGTAACAGGTATTTGCTTGCCTGTGATTCTGCTAAAAGCACCAGGGGCGTTATTTTTGATGGTCGCAGGAGCCCTGGGGTGCAGGGGGCCAAGGAGAGGTTTCAGGGTGGGAGCAGGAGCACGAGTCATGTGTTTGCTTTATCCCGTGCTTAGGGTGGCAGAAGAGCTCTTGCCGGTTGGAAGGAAGTAGCGGGAGCCAAAAAAAAAAAAAAAAAAAAAAAAAAGACGATCGCTGCTTTCCCACACCGGGAGTCGAACCCGGGCCGCCTGGGTGAAAACCAGGAATCCTAACCGCTAGACCATGTGGGACTGCATATCTGCGCTTTGTGCTGGGCCTCGCCGTGCCTGCGCCGTGCCGCGCCTCGCCGGCGGCCGCACTGCGGCGCCGCCTGCCGGGGCCCGGCCGCGCTACAGCTCGCCGCGGCCGCGGGGCCCCCGCGCGCCCCGAAGCGCACCCTGGCGCAGCGCTTCCGCGTCCCGGCGCCCTGGCAGCGGACACGGGCTGTTGCAGACCCCCGAGACCGAGGGACTTGGCGGCTCGGGTCCTTGCTCCGCTGTGTAAGCCTTGCTGCAGGCTGGGGAATGTGGCCACTGCGAGGTGCTTGGCTTTGCTCCCTGCGCAGCGCTTCCAGGGTACCGTGGCGGTACAAGCAGGTAGCAGGATGAGTGCCTAGTGAATGGCACAGCTGGGGCCCGCCGATGATTTAGTGAAGTTGGGGAGATAAAGTTAGAGCAGCAATACATGGAGTGAACATCTGCTGGGGAGAACCTGGGAGATTCGCTTGTTCTGTGCATTGTAGGACTGCAGGAACCGAGTTTGTAAGTTGTGTGTAGAAAGAGACAGCGACTCCACTTATCCTATGTTACTGACTCTTCTCCCTATGGCTTTTAGTCCAATCAGGTTAGAAGAAGTTACACATGGAAGCTGTTTTGGAATAAGCCTTGGATTAAAAAACAAACAAACAAACAAAAACCCAGTAATTTTTGGTATCCATTTTCCTGTGTAGACATGCCGTAATTTATCAAGACTGGGAGTGAAGATTGAGAAGACGAGTTGTAAGAAGAATCTCTCTGGTAAGAGTTCAGGCAGGCGGTAAGAAGCTGTGGGAGTTCGGATAGAGGCCTGAGATCTAAATAATCAGGTGGCTGATATTTAAAAATGTTATTGGGGAATTTTTAAACTTAAGTAAAGAAGGCTGATGTAAAAACCCCACAGAATTTAGGGTGCATCTTCACAGCTGAAGTCATTAAATTCTGTATCTTAGTTAAAAGATGGCAGTGGAGGTTGACAAAAAACATTTGAAATTGCAAACAGCAGGATAAATGAAGTCCAGGCTAAACAGGGTACAGAAAACTAGGTAACGTACACAAATGTGTATGTTCTTCTGTACAAATTCTTGCAATCTGAAAATAAGGTGGAAGAACTGAAATGCCAAATTTTAAATGAGAGTAAGGATATCAGAAATTAATGCAAAGCAAATAATCAGTGGAACGCTGTAATAGCAGGCTACAAATTATATGGGAAGAACCAGGCCATGCTTGTAGAAGAGTGGTGCTGGATGACAAAAAAAAAAAAAAAAAAAAAAAAAGGCCCTGCCTTGTCACTGTAGACTTGCCTGGAAAGCACTGGGTTGTATCTGACCTTGGTCACATCACTGGATCTGCTTCTGCCCTGTGCATTGCCTTCCCAGCTTGATCTCAGCCCTTCCTTGATACCATGAACTTGCCTGATGATCTGCACTCAGGGCTGCCCGCCTTGGGCCTGCCCTGCTTGGGATACCGTGGGGCTGAGCCCTGCCTGGTGAGGTTCCCCGCTCTGCCAGCTCTGTTATCACCTCTGGCTCCCTGTCCCTTGGGGAGCAGCCATCCCTTCCTATGCCCTGACAGCTGTTCGCTCTCTTACCTGGCTATGGCCTCCTATGGGCCCGCTGTCATAGGCGAATTGCCCAGTGGGCATATCTCTGAGATGTTGCTCAGACCTAAGCCCAAGTGTTTCCTCGGTTCTCTATCAGTAGCTGTTTACAAAGGGCAGCCACGGAGGTGCTCAGGCAATAGATACTGCATCCAGGTCATCAGTACCTAGCGTTTGTGTGTAGTGCAGAAAATTAAATACAAAAGCCTGTTTGTTTAATAGATATCCAAGACATTAAAAAACTAACAAAGAACAGCTTTCAAGGTGAATTGCCTAAAGCTAAATGCCTGGATGCTTGGAGGAACTGTGCTTGCCTGGCAAAATGAGTACAACAAATGCAAACCAGAAAGTTTGGCCTTGCAACCCTTGCAATTACTGGTTCAGACACTTCACTTCTCCCTGCTTTACATGGTAGGGCAAAGAACTTGCTGCCATTCCCATTGATTTCAGTGGGATCATGGCTGGTCCTCAAAACCTTAAATGTATGAGAGGAGATAAAACATAAGGGGTAATATGCTGCCTGAGTATCATAAAAATGATCCTTCCTCACATTTAGTATAGGGTATTTTGTTATCAAAATGTATTAGTAGACTGAAGATGTGCAGATAGAACTGAAGACATTATCTGAGGAAAAAAAGGATTAACTTCAAGTTTTAAAAAATCAAATCAATATTATTTCACGAAAAGGGTATGATGAAAAATAACCACCTACAGATATTTCAGTTGAGGGTATCCATAAGCAACAAAATGGAAAAAATATATATATTACATTGGAGACTAACAGAAATAAAACTGAGAAAATCAATCATATTATAATGCAAAACATCCTGACAGAACCTCTATTAGAAATTTGAACAATCTCACAAGGCACAATAAGCCTAGAAGGAACTATCCCTGGAAGAGCTCCCACACTGCTAAGAAATAGAGTAGTTGACTTAGCATGTCCCAACCACTCCTTAACTCAAGAAGCCTGGCAGCAGGTCACTCCTCCCAGGGTTCTCACAGAAATGGAAATTCATTTAGTTTAAATCCTGTAGGAAAAAAACATCAGACCATAGAAATAGCTTTAGGAATTACTGGTTCTGTTTGTGGCTAAAACAAACAGAACTCGATTCTTGGCAAGTACCTACAGGTACATATTACATCATCTGACAAAAACATCAGTTGAAGGAAACTTATCTAACCAAATTGCCAGTGGGTTAGGCAGCTATTGTAGCCCTGGTAGGAGAAGGAAAATCAAGTTAAAGTAAGATAAGACCTCTGTGTTACCACTGCTCAGGTGGCTGTTTGGGTGTGTGTGACAGTGGCTGCTCAGTCTCGTATCATCAGCCTCAGTCACCTGCCTCTCAGCATGCACCCTCTCCTCTGGACAGTTGGCCCCCAGCTCAAGCCAACTGACATCAGGACTTGTGTAGCCAACCCACATGCATAGGATAATTTCACGCTTTAGGGTACAAAATGTCTCCCCCAGGGGAAAAGCACTGTTACCCAGCTTGTGCATTTGGACTGACTGGTAAATCCTTAGAGGACATAGATTAGCGGGCTTTGCAGCAGCAGGACTCTTACCAGGCATAAAGAGGTGTGAGAGGCACAAATAGAGTAGAAATCCTCTGGGAAACTGTAACTAATGTGGTAGGGACATATGCACCTTATTTTGGAAAGGTTTCTGCTTTCCTTTCCATGCTCTAGCCTGGGTAGAGACCATGGGAGGTTTGAAGCAAGGCAGGCAAACTTCTGCTGTGGACTTTTTCCCAACTTTCCTTGCCAACAGCCTTAGAGTTTGGTTCATAGAAAGTGACTTGGGAGCATGGACTTCCCTCAGTACTCTGATCAAGTCAATCTAATGTTTCAAAAGGTGCATTCCCACTTCAACCTTTTCCCCCTGTTCTTTCCCCACCACCAATGTATGTCCGCTCCTCATCCTTGTCCTTGTTCTGGTGCTTGTCTGACCATCCAGTGAGCCAATTCAGGTTATTAGTCTGGCAAAACACTGCTCACTTCTGATTTTCTGGATCAGTTTTGTGCCAGTTTAATGAGCTTATTAGTTCACTCAGGCTTGGACGAGCACCAGGACCAAGACTCTGAGTGGCTGGAGTGTGCGGGGAACAGGAGTGCTTCCTCAATGTGGAGCGAGCTCTCACCTCGGTTCAGCTGTTTCATCTAAATACACCCTCATTTCCCCTTTTAGGGTTTGTAGTTGCTGCAGAAGTATCTTGTGCCTTTCCCAATCTTTGCAGCTCCTCTCTAAAAAGGCAGAGTTCTCTTTGCTATGGCAAACAGTAACCCCCTGCTCATTCCACAGCTTGTAGGCAGCCAGGGAGCCACAGTAGCAGGAAAGATGGCAGAAATCTCTCCTGTATGTTTTTAGTCACAATCTGTTTTAGAAAGCAGGAGAGGAAACAAAGAGCATTTGCAGTTCCATCTGTTTCCGTGTCCCATGCTGCTAAAATTGGGTTACAGCCAGCTGTTGCCATTGCCAATTGGTAATGTGATAGGATGACAGCTTACTTTGCAAGGGAGATGAAGGCAGTAAGAAGGAAAAATCTGGGATAAGGATGATTTTTAAAAAGTCCCATTGCAGAACATCTGGCTCATCATACAAATCTACATTTTCCTAACTGTAAAAAACCTGCAGATTGCTGCTTAAAAGCATATATTTCTACAAAATGGCCAAATATCCCTACCAGGTCTTCCCAAATGACAGTCCTGGGCTATTTGTTGTCTATAGCCAGCTTCAAAGCACAAACTGAGTTAATTAAGAATGGGAATGTTTTTGCTTTGGCTCATATATTCTAAGACCATTTGTTAGAAAGGACTCTCATACAGTCCAGGTCAGCCTGGTCCCTTTCAATAAGAAAGTATCAGAGACACCTGATACAAGATATCAGTGCTCCCAAGTAATGGAGAATTCACCACATCTATTTATCCAGCTGGAATCTCAAGCACCTTGTCACAAAATAATAGATGTGCTGACTGGAAGGGACCTTTGGAGGGCTTTAACTCAAACTCCTGCTTAAGTGAGACTATTGCCAACAGCAAAGCAGGTCAGCCAATGGCTTATTTTGGCCATGCTTCGAAAATCTCCAAGGACAAAGAGCCCATCACCAATGTGGATGATCTGTACTCCCTTTATCTTGTTTCCTAATAGAATTAAGAACTGTCTACTGTGAGAAGTCTTGCCTGCATGTAGCATTCATAGTTGCTTGACCTATTTAACGTATGGCTTTCACAGTGTAGGACATTCTTGAGTATTAATGCCTCCTTCTGTGCAAACCCATTACGCAAGAGAAGCGGAGCAGGTCTGGTGATGGTAACCAGACACAGCCAGTGTCTGCCAGCAAGCCCACAAGGCAGGTTTGAGGTAAGGTCGGTTGATGGGTCAGGGGCCAATGTATCACACAACACAGCTAACAGTTGCATTCACACCTGAATGGAACTATTACTCCCCCCTTGATATATGCGGAGACACCTTGGGGCTGGCACTGTGCTGGACTGCTTGCAGCCTGTGCAGTCTCATTTGTTAGCAGAGTTAGAGCAAGGGCAATCCCTGCCCTCCCAAAGGTAAAACAGGCCCAAACATCCAGGTCAACATGCTAGTGTGACTCTCGGCAATACTATGCTTTCCTTACCTTTCACATTACAGGTTCTTCCAGACCCGCAGATGAGGAAGGCCTCTCATTCAACTCCAGCTGTAATTTCATGATGTAGAATGTGTGGACAAGTATAAATGTCCATCAGTTGAAGAGCTTCATGAAAAGGGGGATGGGTGTATGGCTCTAGATAGAGTTTCTTCCACATGGGACCAGCATCTGAAGGAACAATTAAAGCATAGTATCAAGGACCTGGATGTTTTCACAGTTCTTCAGCGATAGTTTAGGAAATGTACTTTAGCCAAGAACAAACAGCAAGGGGATAGTTTGGCCTGGAAACATTGATCATATATCTCTTAATTTATCTTACAGTGGTCTAGTATTCACAGCCTCATAATTCATGAAGGCTGTTTCTTCCAGTCCTTTGTAGACAGCTTGGCTTCACTCTTAGCAAAAGGGCCAGGGATTTATAATCTGCTGCTCTTGGAGACACTGTGATGTCTTTAAAATGCTTTTAAAGACTGTTATAGAGACTTCATTTTCTCCTTCTGCAGCCAGTTTGGGCGTACTAATGGCAGGCATAATGACAACTGGGCCTGATCTGCCATGCATTTGTCAAATGGTGACCCACCAATAACTTTGGAGGTCTTCACATGACCTCTTTATAGTGTTGTACCAGTTACCATTAGTAGGTGTTTTCCTCAGCCCATCACTGCAAGAGGTGGGTAGGGCTATGACTGCATTATCTTCTGTGCCTCGGGAGCAGTCCTTAAAACAAGCAAACAAACACATACACACACACCTTTCAGTTCTGGTATTATTCCCCTACACATCCACCTAAATATATGCTCCCAGTGACCCCAGTGCAGCCTCAGTGGGCTGGGTTCCAAGGGAGGAAATAGGCACCTTCTATTCCCAGGATTTCTCTAGTTCCCATTAGCTTCTCCTTTCTACATCAGTTGCTCTGCTATGCACTGCATGTAGCAAATGTTGCTGTGAAAGTCCCTAAGAAAGCCACTGCAGAGGTCCTACTAAAGAGACATTTTCTTCTAGCTGCTTAATTTTTCCCCTCCAGCATTCTCTCCTCCTCCCCAAGTCACTGGTATCCACACAGCTCCCAGCCACCAGCACCCCTCTACCTCTAAGAGACAGCCCTTACTCTGACACCTTTGTGCCTGCATCCAAGTCACAGTGTCATAAACCCAGCTATTGAGCTCAGTAATTGAATCCCCTTTCACTCAGCCTGCCTCTTCCAACAGTGAGGCATCTCTGCTCCTGAGAGTAGAGTGTTCTTGGTGCCAGAGGGTATATGACCACCCTCTGGCCTTCATGGTTGTTTCCTCACTATGCCCTCCTACTGTATGACTTTGTGTAAGACAGCATAAGGCTGCTAGCTCATGAGTAGGACTGGTCTGAGGACATCATTTCAATGACTGCTCTGTGTTCCTGGGCACCTCCGGGCCAAATGGTTTAGCTCAAGAGAAGAGACTTTCTGGGAGCACTGACCTGCTTGCGCTGGGCATGCAGGTGCTGCCTTCTCCTGGAGCAGGTACTGCCTCCATACAGTGAGCTGGGAGCACCGCGGGCCCTTGCTGCACACTGCTCAGAGTTTGGAGAGGTGGCTTGTTTCAGCTCAGGTGCTTGGAGTGCAGCTCCACAGTGACAGGAGTAAGGTGGGAAACAGCTAGAGGAGCAAGAAAAATGACTGTGGGATGGGTGCAGGAATGGGAGGATCTCTTAAAGCAATGCATGTAGAATCACATCCTAAGAGTTTTAGCTACAAAGCTCTGGCAGTTAAGCAGTAACATTATAGATTCTTCTGCAGTCCTGCCAGAAGTGTAGGTTGAGAATAGCCTACATGTTATCAGCTCACCTTCAAATACACAAAATAAAACAAGAACATTGCAGAAAGAATGAATGTTTGCCTGGTCCTTCCTGCAGCCAACTTCCCATGTACCATGTTGGGTCACTCCTTTCTGGGACTCCCTCAAGCTGAGGCTGTTGCAACCTCCCCCCATCTCCCCAGCTTCTATTTTCAGTCTGCCCAAAGTGTGGAGACTCTTGCTAGCACAGCAGTGTCAACTAGTAATTTTGATACACCAAGTCTATATCTTTAAGAGCCCTTAAATAGAGGCTGCTATGAGCATTTTTCCAGTATTACTGTTTCTTGCTGAAAACAGGTATAGCCTTTATTGGCAAAGGCCCATAAGATCTGTATCCATACAAGGAGAGCTGCCAGTTTAACTACATTTTAGAGCTACACCAGCAATCTTTTGTTTCTAGTGCAGACCTGGTTTAAGTCTGCCTTTTCTGCTCTCCTAGTTTATGTCCCATTCCTTGAGTTTTGTAACCCTGCAGAACTCAGCCCTTACCTGCTTAGAGGGCTTACCCTCTCCTGCCAGTGCCGCAGGACAGCATCCCCTCCCCACACTGCTCGGAGCCTTCCTGGCCCCCCACAGAGGCTCTCCTTCCCCGCTGGCCTCTGCTGCACAGCAGCCTGCCGGGCAAGCACAGTGCAGCTGCACGCCCAGCCAGCAAGCAGAGTTGCCATGATCTCACTGTCTCTCTATTTGTTATTTAAAAGTGCAGTGGGACTTCACATGAATGTCTTCAGATTAAATTACTCCAAAGTTATTTAGTAGTGCCAAAACACCGTCTGCTAGAGAGCACACCAAGTGCTCTATCAGTCTGTTCAGAAACCCTTGCCAGCTGATTCACCCGCGGTACAACATGATTAATAAGATGAACAGACTCATTTCTGACTCTATCAGAAGTTTGCAGTGTTGTGTGATACAGGCCAAAAATCACTCTGCTAGTGGCAAAATCCACCAAGTATCTGCCAAGTCTAGCACTCCTAATTAGAGGATCTGAGGAATTCTGGACAGCTCCACCACAAAGATTTGCTTACTCCTGGGGTTGTTCCTTTTCTGGAATAACAGGACCCTTGTATGACTTAGGTATGAACACTGCCACATTTCAATAAGCATTTAGATAACAAGTACGGCACTCCTGAGACCTGCTGTACCACTGTGCCAAGTGACACTTTCCAACTCGGTGGCTGGCAGAAGCATGAGCTGATCTGGCAGGGCTGACCTTTAGTACATAGCTTGTTTATTTGGAGTATTCATGCTGGCTGAAGTCTTTCATGATCGACTGGAGCAAGGCTCTACCTTTTCCTAAGGCATTAGACTTGCTGTTCGTACACTAACAGTTGATCTGTGCAGATGCAGGGGACATCTCCTTGGTATTTCTGCACAGACTTGACCAGACTGATTTTTATTCCTGAAACAAATAAACATAGAAAGTCCTCAAAATCTTCCCAGGCAAAATTTCTAGGGAAAAAAAGAGAGAGTCTTGGCAAACTTAGACAGTGAGAGTCTTACATTGGAGATCCAGGCTTGTTATCCTCACTGCATGTCCTGAGAGCCCTGGAAGGAACTTTGCAGGGACAGCTCTGCATCTAGCTCAATGCCACAGCAAAGCAAAGACAACAACATCTCTCAGCACTCCACACTGATTCAAGGTCCACTTGCCTAAGGTCCACTTACCATCGCTACTCTTTTAGGAGGTCAGAAAAAGAAATGTCAGAAAGGAAGAGCTGTTGAAGTACTTTGCACCATTCTGGGCAGCTGCTTATTTCGAATCAATGCCCTGTCTGCTCAGCGCACTCTAGGGAGGGCCATGCGGGAGCACAGAGATTGCAGGGAACAAATGATTTACCAGGGCAGCCGGTGATCCAGCAAAAAGCTCAGGCTACATCTGGGAACAGCACCAACTGCAACCTCCATGCAGTCTTAACAGACCTAACTGTTCAAACTGTTTTATCCTCGTTTCAGACACATTTTATTTTTTTGAACAGTGTATTTGTTTAGAGAATCACTTTTAAGAACACAGGAGTCAAATCCAAGGAAAACGTGCACCTATTGTGCATGCTCTAGCATTACACAGGCTTGTTTTAGTTTACTGCCAAAGGCAGGTGTGTAAAAAATCTACATTACGGGTGTCTCTCCCCCCTTCAGGTGCCTCCAACTACCTGTGTCGTACGGTACAACTCTTGCAATTAACCACAATTTTCCTCCCAAGCAGGGTCATGCAAGTTGACTATTGCTATTAACTTGTAGCTCAAATAGCTTAAACAGTACCAAGCAGCCTTTTCAAAGAAAAAAAAAACCCCCAAAAGATAAAGATCTTAGGATATTTCTTGTACTAGTTTGTGGAAGGCTTTGAAGGGACTATTGCAGCTCTGTTTCTTGGGGTATACCAGGATAATTCTTCTTTATGAGAGTCAAGTGATTGATACCAAACAGGAGATCCAGTGCCATTGTATTGGCTTTTGTATAGTATCTCTCAAATTCAAATACCACAGGGAAGCAGTAATTCCCTTCTGGGGCAATGCACATCTCAGATCTGAAAGTGGAATCAGCTTTCCACCAGCTGATTCCTGTTCTCTTGTGGAAAAGGTGATTTTGGTCATTGTGGAATTTTCTTTTGAAACAAAACCAGAATGAGGTCACTAATTTCAGAAAAGACAGCATTGTCTAGCCTCTCTGTAGCTAAATGTTGCTGTCATTTGAGACCCAAAGTACTTATGTCATAGCTCTATGAGCTTTGTGAGCTGGTAGAGCTACCAAAAGGATAGGCCTGGCCTCCTCCTGTCCCAGCCACACCAGCGTGCCAGGCTGCGGTCCCTCTCCCAGCTCCTCCAAAATTTCTTGTCGAGGTCCTGCTCCACTTCTCCCCTCTCCTCTTCATTTCCACAGTCCTCATCCGTGGATCCCCCAAGTTGTGGGATGCCCTTGTCTGTGTCCTCCCAGCCCAGGACACACTGGTATCCGGAGAAAGTTGAAGAGGGTGATGCCAGAGCTGGGGGCCTGCTTCCGCTCCCTCGTCTGCTAATGGCTCCGAGTCCGGCTGCTGGGCAGCACCCGCCACGTCCACACGCCTCCGGCAAGAGGGAGAGGTGGGTGCTGCCCGGAGAGCTCCGATCTGTGTCCTTCCTGGCTGCCATCACCATCGATTTTCAGCTTGTCATCCTTTTCGTCACTGGCTGTTGCCACAATGCAGTCTTCTCCTCCTCATGCTCCTTCTCCCAGTGCCGAGGGCCTGATACCTCCTTCATCTCCATTGTCAGACGATCCCACAGGATCCTCCTCCAGCTCCTGTGCAAGCAGGAGGGCAGCTGCAGGCTGGCACCCAGGCTGAGACTAGCCCCACAAATGCAGAAGAGGGCGAACAGAGAGGTGGGGTGGGAAGAGGACAGGGCCACCTCATTCTCTGCCTGCACCAGCAAACTCCCGGTCAAGCTGACTGCCCAGCCAGGGCCTCTGCTGAAACGCCGTGGTCTTCGCCGCACCTTGGCGGCGGGGTACGGGCCCCGCTCCAGAGGCCCCGCAGCGTCCGTGCCCTGGCGGCCCGCTGGGACGAACGCCCGACGGAGCACCTCACTCGGGGAGCCCCGGCATCGCAAACAGGAGCCTCCCGGCTCGTCGGCCGCCAGCGCCGCGGGTCGAGGCCCTCCGCAGGCTCGGGGCTCGGCGCTGCCCCGAGCAGGGGCCGGGGCGGACGCGCCCCGGCCCGGCCGCCGCGCTGAGGCACAGGTGGCTCCTGCGCCGGCCCCACCGGCAGCCCGAGGCCGGCCGCATCCCGCCTCCGCCTCCGCCCGGCGCGGCCCGGCGCGGCCCGGGACTCCGAGGTGGCGGCGGCCGGAGCGCCCGCAGCCGCCGCCAGGGGCTGCCCGCGGCCCGCGGGCCCCGAGGGCCGCGCCGCGCCGCCCGCGGAGGGCGGCCCCCGGCAGAGGGACCCGGGGAGCGGCCGGGGGTCCCGGCGGCGCTGGGGGCCGCCCCCGGGCGGGGCGGCGTCGGGTTACACATCCTGCCCCGCCGCCGCGGACGGAGGGAGGGAGCCGGGCGGCGCGGCCGAGCGGGCCATGGCGGAGAGGTGAGTGCGGCCGCCCCGCACCTGTTGAGGCGGGCGGCGGGCGAGGCGCGGCCCTCGCCGCCTGCTCGGGCCGCGGCGGCGCAGGACCCCCGGCGGCGGCGGCGCGCTCAGGTGGCGGCAGCGCGGCGCTCGGAGCGGGCCCGGCCGAGCGCCGGCGGCCCGCGGCGGCCGCAGGCGAGCTGGGCGGGAGTCGAGTTTGGCTGCTCGTTTGTGGGCAAAAGGGGCGGATTTTGCCCTGCCCTGTCCCTTCGGCTCCCCGTCGAGGCTGAACTCGTCCCTGAGAGAAGCCTGCCGGGGCAGGCGGGCCGGGCTGCGCCCTGCCTCGGAGCGCGGAGGGCTCGGACGGCGGCAGGCTGTGCGGAGGCTGCGTGCTTGCCCCCGCCAAACCGGCCCTGGTCCTTACGGCGTTTGGAGGGTAAAGCAGAAGCGAGAAGCATCTCCTTCCCGAGTGACTTTCTGCAGCCTGTCCCACGCGTTCTTACAGGTGTCCGTCTCTAACGTCAAGCGCTGAACCAGAGCCGTCCTTCCCCGCTGCGGCTGTTTCAGACCGGGCTGTGCCTGGCTTGCAGCAGCTCTTGGGCGGATGGGGCGTTTTGCACTTGTAGGTGGTTTTACGGCTCTTAGAAAGAACAGTTCTAAAACACCAGTTTCCCCATCAAACCCAGGAATGCCTGGAGCGGGTTAGCTCCTTGCTAACCCAGTGCACAGTGGAGGGTCACCTGCTGACGACCGTCCAGGTAGCCAGGCCAGCTCCCCAGAGCGCGTCAGGCTGCCGACAACCACAGGGAGACTTCATGGCTCCCTTGAATAACTCCATTCAGAAAGATTTCCTTCTGATCACTGTGCAGTTCAGTCTATTGGCCAGCAGTAGCTGAATAAAGCTATTCCACTGGGAGGAAGGTACAGAGGCTGGCAAAAACACCGTCTTCCAGGCAGCTGATGCCAGTTGCCTCTGCGTTGTTTTGCCTTTTTTTTTCTTTCCTCCATGCATGAAAAGCTTCGAGCAGTTTCACATTCTTGTGAGCACGGCTCTCCCCAGAGGCACAAGATTTCACCTGCCTTCTCACGTTGTCTTTGTCTGGGAGAGAGAAGGGAGAGCTGCACTGGCGTCCTGCCTGGCGCCTCTGCGATGGGGCAAGGTGGTTGGAATAGTTGTTAGTTGTGGCTGCAGTAGTCGTTAGTTGTTTCTCTTAATTCTGTGGGTTTTCTTTTTCCTGCATCTCTCCCAGCAGAATGCAATTTGAGTTAGTCTGCAAATCACAGCTTATCTTGGGAAGGAATATCCAATCCTTTTGAGAGTGGATGTAGAATACCCAAGTTTATCCAGAGCGAAATGGTTAGTACAAGCTCTGAAGTCTGCCAGCAACAGCAACTTGTAGCTGTTGTTGTCGCCTCCGTGTTGGTGACGGCAAAGGACATTCGCTGCTCAGAGTTCAAGGTTGCAGGTTGTTCGCTTCAAGGGATAAACTGGATGAACTGATAAAGCAGCTTAGATTTTGGGCTGTCCTTCTCCTAGCTAGGGCAGCCAGAAGCAGTACAAAGCTTCTTGTGCTGAATTTTCCCTTGCTAGACTGGTGTAAAAGACTGACGGTCTTTTTGGTGTTTTTCTGTGTTCGTTATTTGCTGAGTTGATGAAACGGCTCTTGCCTATCGGTTGGATCTAGGCTATCTGAAGTGATGCTGAGATCACAGTGGATTATAAGAATGTGGATTTTTAAGCCAGGTTTTTGGTTAGATAGTTCACGTTCTGCGTTCACAACAGGTTTATTTAACTGAAACAGATGTGTTGGCCTGAATCGTAAGCACATAAGCTGCAGGAAAATCTAAGAATGTTGGCCTGATACTTCTTGTAAGTGGCAGAGTTTTCTGGTCATCCTTGTTATACAAAAGGCTGCTTTCAGCCTGACAGTTGTTGGGTCTGCAGCTCAAAGCCTTGCATAAGACTTGCACATATAATGCGCCAAAAAGACAAGAAGAATCCGTTTTTCCTTAGGACTGTCATACTTGCGGGGCGTGAGAGGCAAGTACATCCCATTCAACTTATATATCGGATCTCCAAAAAAATGTAATGTGCTATGGTACAAAGATGAAAAAAATAGAGTCTCCTGTAATGAACTGTTAGTTCAATGGGTAAGAAAATCTTGCACTGTTCAGTGTATGTGTGGCTGAGCTTTAAGGCATTTTTTGGATCAATCCTGATGTTCCTAGGGTGCTGGCTTTACTTGTTTGCCATAGTAGACAGTTGTCCCAATTCTGTAAAGTTTTGTGTACAGAGGAATGGCTTTTTCCTCATAGAGCAATGGTGAAAGAAACAGCAGCGCTGTCAAAGGGCTTTGGGAAGGATTCGTAAGATCTGAACTAGCTTTAGTGGAATTGCTTCTGTAATTACAGAAGCGTATAAACTGCTGCAAGAGTCTAGCTCAATAAATGTTATATGCAAGTGCAGCTCAATAAGTATTGTATGTTAATGAACTATTTATTTGAAGTCACAAAAAGAAACATCGTATATATTTCTTGATAGGTAAATGCATTGGTAAGGATACTGCTTGGTTGCCATTTTATCTGTGGTGAAAAAAGCTTTTCAGTTTGGACTTGTCATCCTACTAGCATGTTTGGGCTCCTGAATTAAACAGCCTCGAGAAGTAAGCAGAGGGATGTTCCGTAGCCTGTACCCAAAGTCCTAGGAAGGACTTCCATTGCTGAAAGCCTGGTAGCTGGATGTGCAGAAGGATTAACTGGGGATGGTACTGAACCTACCCATTCAGTGGGAAAAGTGGTGATCTGGTTGCCCTTTTCCTCTGGTTAATACAAAATGTAAAGGATTGACGTGCTTTATTTTCTGCTTATAATGATGATATACTGAAAATAAGGCCCATAATTTTGTCATTGAATCTCAATGCTTTAAATATGAGTTTGTTGCCAACAGCAAATTCAGGGGAGTTAATCCATTTTTTTCTGAATACTAGCTTCTGTGTTGTTGGTTTATTTTTTATTTATTTATATTTTTTCAGAGGCTTTAATTTAAGAATGAGTGAAAGCTTCCACAATTCATCAGCCTGCCCCAGGATTGCTGACTGACATCTTACATCTGAATTCAGTTGTGGCTTTACAATGACGGGGTGTTTGGCTTCTAATAGTACATAGGAATCTTCCTCTGTTGTTTAACGCAGATCCTCTGAATTGGATCCCTGTGCCTGGTCTGGTTACCTTGTTCTTAACTGGCTTAAATGGGGCCATGAATAGATCCCTTTTCTGTAGCTAGCTGTGAACGCAGGATGTGCTTCTGCTCCCAGCTTATCCAGCTCTTGTGTCTGCTAGTTGAGCCTCTTCCTACATGAGCAGTCTTGCAACTCAGTGCACTTCAAACAAGCTAGACAAGCAAAGGTGTCCATCCATCTTTCTCAGAGTACAGATGCAGGCAGAGGTAAGTGCAGGTGTAAGAGGTTATCAGCAGTCTGACCCTCTGCTGCTCAATTCTGCAGGTCGTCACTGCTCTGTCTAGTCTGGGAGTGACTGGCGAGAGTGCCGATGCAATTCTTCTGGGTGAAAAGGCTTAAGGGTGGGAGGCCAGCTGACTTTAGGTGAAACTGGGAGTGTATTTTTGCTTCAGCAATTCTACTGCCAAGTTGAGGAGGCAGTAACTTTTGGCAGAGAAGTGGTGACACGCTATGGAGGGTAAGGTGGTCATCTTTTCTGCCAAGACTTCTGTATGTTTTTTAAATTGGTCTTATTAGCAGGACCAGCATGACCTGGAACTAGATGCTGAGGTGACACCTTATCTTTAGTTGTAGCATTTGACTCTGTATGCAGATAAAGCCTAGTCCTTGAGCAAGCACTGTCAGACACACCAGACTCTTCTGATGGAAACTAGTCAGAAGTTCAAAGGAAAGAAGTGTTGTTTGCTCCTTCTCTGTGCTCTCCTTTCCCAGGGCTTCCATTCCTGTTGTACTACCCAAAAGGCTTTCTTGGATGATGATGCAATTAGGAGGAGATATTTACAAGCTTTCATGAAGTAAATACGTCAGAATTCAAAATGTTCCATTTAGGCTCCATCAGTCCTTCCCAGGTAAAACACAATTACTTGAGCCTTGTTGTGACATGCATGTGTTCATGTTTCTTTAAAAAGCCCTCCAGGCAGATCTGAATAGTTAGCAAAGTACCTTTTATTTGTAATAAAAATAAATTCCAGAGCAAATATTGGGATCCGGTTTTAGCTGGATTCATAGAGGGTTTCTGAGCTCCACTGCTATTACTTGTGTATTTGATACTGGGTTTAATTTCTCTTCTTGTTGGGATGAGCAGAAAAGCAGTCCACCTGTAAGAAAAAAGGCTTTACTGTTCCAGCAATTTCTTGTACTTTTTAGTAGTTCAGTCATGAATATTCACTAAAGTAATTTTTCTGATCATTTTTATATATGTCGTGGGGAAGAGTAGTCTTCTGCTTTGGGAAGCTTCTTAAAACAGTTAATTTTTGAGTGGTAGGAATGGATTAACTAAAACAGCAGATATGAGGTCCATCTGGGCGTTGCATCTGGCACTAGACACTGTGGTTCAAGAATTAAATTGTTTTGCACTTGATCTCTTTCCTGCAATCGGTCTTTCCCTCATGGGAGAATGGGAAAATACCACTCTTTGGAATATATTGTCTCATCCTAATTACTATTCCAAGTGTCTGAGGTTACTGATTTAAGGAATAACAGAATTGTTATGTTTCCAATTGAATATTGACCAGCAATTTCCAATGTAGCTGGTGTAAAACACATCCTGAGATCCCCCAGGTACTCTCCCAAGCTTTTTTCTTTGTGTTGTGCATACCCACATTTTGGGTATGCATTACACAGAGCCAGAAGAGTTCTGAGAAGCTTATAATGAGGGTGCTGAAGATGTGGATCTTTTGTGGTGAAGCATGGGAGACCAAGAGTGTTTCCTGATCCCAAATGAGAAGGTTGTGCATGGCTCCTGGAGCTACTGCACAAGCTCGCCTGTATCTGGCCTTCCATAGCACAGTGCTTCAGGGGAAGAGGAGGGCATTTAATGTTCTTTTCATTCACTGTTCATACGTGCTACTCTGTAGCAGCTTCTCAGTCTTTGACATTCCCAACTTTTGAGAATTTGTCCCGAAAAAAAACAACGAGCTGGAAAATCGAAGTGCTAGAGATTCTAAGGTGTTTTTCAGGCTCTTTCTTCCTGTTGGGCGTAGGATCTTGCATGCAATTCCTCTTGCATGCAGAGCACTGGGGAACATCTAAACTAGAGAAATCTAAATAAAATAATTCATTGGCGTCTTTGTCACCTACCTTAGGCGAATGAAACACTGCTTTGCTGTAGAGGATGTGTTTTTCTTATTGTTTTCGTGTTCCCCTCGTGCCTAGCTGTCTGACTTGAGTTTTCACTGTGCTTTGCTTTCCACATATGGAAAGTAGACTGATAGGAGACAAAATGAACATGACAGTGAGTACCTTGTGCTCCCCAGACTTGCTCTATGTTTCTGTTTCAGCTCAGAGCTGAGCAGTCCTGGGCCCCTCTACACTGACCTTTTCCTTCGCCACGGAGTTTATGATATACCAAAAGCAAACAAGTGAGGGAAAAAAAAAAAGAAAAACCCTATGTACTAGGCTCATTTCTGTGTGTAACTTGGCAGATGTGGGACACTGCCATAAGGCACTTTGCTTTGGCAGATGGGGCTGTTTCCTACCTATGCAAACAACTTTGCTACACTTACTGCCTGGAAACCCATTTCAGGAGCAAGAAAGAGTCAATGGAGTGTAGTGCTTCCTTCAAGGCTCCTGTCCACTCGTAGACCTTTTGAACTGGTGATCCTGGGCCAGTTGCTCTGTAGCAGGGGGCAACTTCTTTATTCTGTAAATCTGTTTTTCTACTTTTAGTTGGTTTTTTGTTTGTTTGTTTTGTGATTGCTTTTTCTTTGGGGGGCCTTTTTCTTTCTTTCCAGAAAAATGACAGAGGTTTACTGTCTCCATCATCAGTGATACCAAGAGAAGCCCTATGCAGTGCTGTCTGAGTTGGGAACAAGCCCAACACATCCCCTTTAATCATGTGAAGTCCAGCTGAATTGTTTTTTATTTCTTTTTGACTCAGAGGCGCTGCAAGGTGTTGCATGCAGCTTGCCATGTGCAGCACTAGCCAGAACTGGGCTCAGTTTAAGAGATGGCTGAATTGTCTTAACATATTTTCAGTAACAAGGTGAAGTCAAAGAAAAAAGTTGTAATGGGAGACTTTGATACACGAATAACTAAACAGAGACCCAGGGAGTGAAATGGATGAGCCATACTATGTGGTGTTACCTAGAAAGATGCCCTTTTTGTGCATATTCCCCTGCAGAAGCTGTGTTCAAACAGCGTTTTGGCTGTTGGCTGCAGCCTTTTGTTGCATCTGATACCACTGGGCCTTCGTGGAACAGCCACCTCTCTTTCTGTATTGCAAGGACCTCGACCTGCTCCAGCCAACAGGTCCTGATAGTGGTTTGCTGCTACCACTGCATGCCCAGGGTTTCTAACCCATCCTAATATGCTCCCGTAGCCTTGCCCAGCCACTCAGCCTTTCCAGCCCTGGGTTTGCCCTGCTGTGTCTTCTTGGTGCAGAGTGGCCGTGTTTCAGGAGTTCGAGTAAGCCACGGCTGGATCTCACTGGCAGGAAGTTGCACCTCATAATCCAAGCTCTGAATCTCTCTTATCTGCATTTAAACAGTGACTAAATTCCAGCTGTTAGTTTAAACATATGTTTGGTTTGTCATAGAACAGAAAGTGCCATATTTGGACCTCTTATGGTTGGATGACTGTCGCTGCCTTATTTATGTTGTAGTTCTTTGGTAGTCCTTTGATAGCTACAAATATCTTGATTGCTAATCTGGTATCCGTCTGGCTACCAGTCGTGCTGTCTAGCTTTTCTCTGCTTCCTAGCTACTTTTTTCTTAGCAATTTATACCGCCTTACCATAATGGATAGTCTTGCTGCAGTATGATTGATTTGTGTTTAGCTGGTGTAGTAAAATGACTCTGAAGGAAGCAGCATTGAAATCTGAGCTGCAATCTGTACCTTGCTCTGTGCTCTGCTATCGCTTCACCTGGGCTCTCACTTTTAGTCCTGCATTAGAGTACAAATGGCAGGAGAGTTACCAGTTCAGCCTGGAAACTCATTAGAAAGCTTTTCAGTGAAATAAAAGTACTTTAATTTCCTTGAAACTGGTTTTAAAATCACTGAAAACATGAGGGTGAAAAACAAGACCTCTTCATTCCTTTCTATACTGTAGATTCAGAAGTTACCAAAGACATGCCTACCAAATCCAGTTATAGGATATTCTATCAACTGGGCCTAAATTCACTAAAAACTATAATTCAAAATAAGTCTAAAAGCCGGATATAATGTTCTGGAGACTGAAAACTTCTGCTAGTCTAAAGTAGAAATCTCTTTTTTTTTTTGGAATGACAATACCAGAATGGTTTTAATTGTACATGCCTTTTGTAAAAGATGCTTTCTAAACCAAGAGACACACCAGTTGCTTTTGCCAGTGAATCTCGGAACAGACTAAGCTGGCATTGCCATATTTAAATAGAGGCTTTCGCATATTGAGGAATGTTTTTCAAAAGTCTCCCCCTTTGTCAACATTACTGGATGAAGTGAAATTAAAGGATAGCCCATATATCTGCACAGGGACTTAAAAAGTCTTTATTTACTTTCTAGTCTGTGTTCATTTGGCTGGTGTGCTGGCCTGGGCCTTATTGTTCCCAGTGGTATGGAAAAACAGTAGCGTGGGAGAACTGGGAACCAAGAAGAACGCTGTCATTTCTCCAAGCCAGAGAATCACTTTTAGTCTCTTTTTCAGAACAGAGCCTGGCTCTGGCTCTGGATACTGCAGGAGTGTTGGTCTTTTCACTTCAGGCATCTTCAAAATGCTCTTGGAAAGTAACAGTGGGACATCCTGTATTTCAGCTAGTGGGGAGATTTAGGGTGACCTAGCATGCAGCCGCTTGCTCTAGAGCAGCTTTAATGAACAGTGCTATGTACTGTAACACATCAGGCTCTTGAGAAAGAGTTTGAAAGATGGAACAAAACCCGTATCCATGCTTTGCACTGGAAAAGCAGGTCACTGCCCAGACTTTTGAAGTTAGTTCAACATCTAGCTTAGTCACGCTGTGCTGTCCAGGACATGTAACATCCTAGAAATGGTCTCCCATCCTGATTACAAGGATGAGAAAGATAGTGATGCAGGATGACGTTATGCACTTTTGTTCTGGCTCTGGCTTTTATGGGACCCTTCACCAAAATGATTCAGTTTACTAAACCAGCGGAAAACCGGTTGCTTTTTTTAGTTAGCAAGCTGAATTAACTCAGCACAGGATTTGAAGCATACCAGCGTCTTGTGCGATTACTGCTGGGACACACCATTTGGAAAGAGTCAGGGGAGAAAGCAGAGGGGACCTCCACCCCCTTTCCAGCAGTAGTGAGTTGGGGGATGTGCTCTGGTTTCTCCTGAAATACCACCCTTCCTGCTCACACCTGTTCAAACCACTGCATTGGGGAAAAGGACATGGGCAGTAGATATGTAGCTGTCAGCATTGCTGCTGCCAGCAGCCTGCCAGGGGCAAAATGCAAACTGCTGCATAGGAGCTCTTACATGTGACTCATCTGTGTGTTGGGCTGTAACATACAATATGTGTTGTTGCTGCAATTATCAGTGTAGTGTGTGTCTAAAAAACATTGAATTTAGGGCTGTTGGACAAGATACATTCTTTTTTGAAGAACTCTTATGTGGCTTTCAGGTTTGCTCTTTTAGGGGTCTTGCAGAGATGTAGTTCTTTTTGTTATGCAGTTGCTGTTTCTCTAATCTTCTCAAGGAAAGGTGGCCTTGAGAACAGATTTCATAGATATGAATAGGATTGGCCATATACCTGGGTAGTTTCATTAGAGAAGGTATTAAAGCTGCTGTTAAAAATTAGTGCTGAATAAGAGCTCTCCCATGAATGGCTGCATGTGCTGGTGCCAGAAAGTTACCATCCGATTCCTTTTCCCTGTGGCCCATCAGATCAACTTCAGTCAGAGTACTGTACAGGTGATCTTGGGTCCCTTGTAGGGACTTTGACTTTAAATGCCAAAATCCCATTGCCAGAGAGGGAGGTTGGAGGAGAGCTGCTGTGGAAACTCCCTTTGGTGGTGGCAGCAGGGTAAACCAGATGAAAGGAACAGTGACCTCTCACATGGGGAAGGATCTATGGGAGAGCTGTGCCACCCCCGTCAGTGAATCGATGAGATTTTAAGGAGTAAAGTGGCTCAGGTAGAGGAGGAGTGGTTTGAAAGTACTGTGGGAGGAGATAAGGGACTCTTTTCTCCTCTGTCTTTTCCCTACCTTCTTTCCCAGAAGCTTCTTGAATGTCTTGAGCTGCAAGGGAAGGGGCAGGATCCCAACTTTGCTGAATCTGGCAGATCCACCTCTTCCCTGGCTGCAAAAGCAGGAGGACTGCCACTGCTGCCATCTTCCTTGGGAACAACAAGGAACCACACGGATGGGAGGTAGGGTCACTTGTTCATGTTGCTCTTGTTGAAACAGTTCCTGCTATATCTCCTTCAGCATGAGCGAAGCAATCTGCCAGATCTGCCATCTGCTCTCCTGAGGCCCAACATTAGATCGGTTTGGAGAAGGGAGAGAGGTTTGTGACGCAGAGAGCTGCAGGAGTTGCTTGGGGGAGCAGTGTGTGTGATGGGGCTAGCAATGATGTGCTTTTTCCTGTTCTGTCTGGGAAACTTCATTCTCTCCAGCTCATAGCTCTTCAATGTGCCCCCCTGCAAGGGGGCCTCTAGGGGTGTGAGTGTACAATATCCCACCAGTGTCAGCCACCTGGCGTTGCATGTAATGGCTTAGCACGAGAACCTGAGAAATCCCTCTGCTGTGCTTGTGTGGTTAAACTTTATTTGGTCTTGGATGGATGAAATCACTCTCTTTTGTCTCCTTTTGGATAAGGGAAGCTTCTGTTGAGCTGCATGAACTGTTTGTATGTGGGGGAGGAAAAGCAATTTCCATTGCAACAGTTTTTCTGTAACCCTGGTGTTTGGTGCAAGGCGTGCTTGCTATGGACTTAGAGAAGAAACTTTATCTTCAGTTACTTTCTCTCCCTGTCCCTGTGGTCTCTAAAACATAGAGCAAAGACTGCAGGCTAAAAAAGGTTGAGATTTTGATGATTACCAAATAGCTCATGAAAGAGTCATAGTTCAAATCAAAACTTAAAATAGGGCAATATTCAGTGATTGAAACATTTGCGCCTGCCTGGTGTGGAAGATCTGGACAGTGAGCTCTGTTCTGGGATGTAATTTTGGGTTTCCTCCTGCACTGGAGGTTCTTTGAGAAAGAGTATAGTTTCCTATTTGAGAGTGTCTCTTGATACCATGTACATCTTGTACTGTGGGCGCTGAAATGAAGTAGCCCCTGCAGCTGACCTCATCGACTAAGTTACTTCTGTCCTTCAGTCTCTTTAGCATATGCAGTGCCTGCTCAAAGAAGGATTCAGACCTCCAGAAATGGCACACTGTCTGTCCTTTGGTGGGGACAGGGAAGGCCACGCATTTAATTAGTTAACCCATTCAAACCTCTTCTCTGAACCGATGTGTTGGCAGTCATAGCTCTTCCTGCAAGTGAATATGTGGGGATGATCGTGGTGCAGCAAAGCTTTTAATGAGGCTACCAGCAATGCTGCTTTCTTGCCCTCTGCATCCCAGTTGGACCTGGGTTGGAATCTGCAGTTTCTGTGGGCTGCAGAGAGGATTTGATGCACTTAGAGATTTTACATGAATTAACTGAATCCCCCCCCGAAATTGTCAGTGTGGCTCTGGTGCTGTTATCTGCAGTAGGAAGTTGTGCTGCTTTGCCTATAGGGCTAAAGCTCTGAACCCTCCCCACGGGTGCATGGTGGAGCTGTTTTCCCTGGGAAAGGCAAATGACTTCTGTGAGCATCCAGAGGTTTTATCATGGTGAGTTGTGCCAGTACAAGAGCATGGATTGGTCCACCTGTCCATGTGAAAGAACACCCTGAGTGGAGCTGCTGCTGTTGTATGGGCTTTCTGTGGGGCAGACCTTACGTGGGTCTGTGGGCAAAGGGATGTATGAATGCTGCTGGTTGTGAAAATTGGGTACTGCTAGGGAGGATGTTCTACGAGGCCTTTTCCAGGGGTGCAGCTCTGTCTTGGTAGAGCTTTTCTGTGTGGCTGAAGATGAGGATGGATATTAGACTTCATCTCTCTTAACTTCACACCTGCTAAACCAGCTATGACAGAACATATTAAGACGAGTAATGAACAGCTGGGAGATGCAAATCCTAGTTTTTGTTATGCTTCAGGCAAAAACTGATTGGTGTTTTTTTGAATTCAAACCTGTCACTGAGTAAAGTGGTTTTGCAGTCTCTCAGTGACTGGGCCCTGTGTCTTATCTCCTGCGGGACCTTGGCAGGAGGGCCTTGTGTGGGCCTTGACCTTGGTGGTGGCTCTGTATACTCAGCAGTGCTGAATGCACAAGAACGAAGGTCTGGGCCTGGTCTCCTCCCAGGAAGGGAGACACTGCCACAGGGCACTGCTCTCCAGAGACCTTGGTTGTCCTTCAGTGTAGTTTCTGCCTTCCTCCAGCACCTATGGAGGGAACCTGGGCCACTCTGCCTCTAACCTGGGTGCCTCAGGTGGTATTTTGGTCACATAATGTGTATCCAGCTGCACACATCTCAGTTTGGGCATCCAGATCTGGGAATATGTAGTAACTGTTGAAAACTAGTTTAAGCAACTTTCCTGGCTGGTGCAGTTATAGGTGGGGAGGGACCTCCTGCTGGCTCTGGGGAATGCCTGCACTAAGAGGTCAAGCTTCCTTGCTCCCCATTCTCATTGTACCTTCTCCAGTGAGCTGACTCCAGTTCATCAGATTAATGTAGGGGACAAAATTTGCGGTTTCCTTTTTCCAGTCACTGCAGTACATCTGCATCCAAGAAAAGTCATGATAGCTCAGAGCCTGTGGATATGGCAGGGTCTTTATGACTGGCGGCTTTAATAAAATTCATGACACTTATGCCTGCCCTATGACAGAGCTGGCCTTTACGTCTGAGTCTTCTAAAAAGGATCTTCTGTTGTTTTAACCTTTAAAGAAAAGCCGTGATGTTTGTCTTGTAAGACTGTCCCTCTGCTAAGGAGAAGCTGAAAGGCTTGTAGGCAATATGGAAGTTTTTTGGTAATGACACTGGCAGCTCAGAATGAGTAGATACCTCCACTAAGAAAAGATAAACTTACTTTTTTTTTTCTTTTTTAATCTTCAAAGATGGTGAGAAAACAAAAGTAAACTGACAGGGAAAGGAAGGATGCCTGTCAGAAAGGTGAAGCTGTATCCATACAAGAAGACAAAAAAGATATTCATTCCAGCAGATTACTTGTAAAACCAAAATAAGGCAAAAATATGACTTTGGAAGAATGAATTTACCAAACATGAATCACTTTCAAATGCAGCAGAAACCTTTTGGAGAGACTGCAGCAAAAGAGACCAGAGTGCGAGAGGAAATCAAAGATAAGGCTGTTACAGAAAATCTTAATACATTTTTTTTTTAGCTTCTTGACTCCTATGGAGGAGCTTTGGAACTTCCCACACCAGAAGGTCTCTGCAAAAGAGCTGTTTGAGAAGCTGTCTCACCTTGAATATCAACAGTAATAGTTCTAGAGCAAACAGGGGAACTGGTAAGAGATTGTTAGGAACAGATCCTCAAGTGCTATAAGGATTTTAAATCTGAAATTATTGAGCTACTTTGTGCATCCTGTTGCTTAAAGCTTTATTTCAGAAAAATTGCAGATGGCCAATGTGATGGCAGTGTTTAAAAGAGGTGGAGGACCTTGAGGAAAACTGGGAGCTAGACATCAGGTGTCCCAGTATCTGTGCCAGGCACAGTGTTAGAAAAGGGCTGCAGAGAGGATGCTGGGAACCACAGACCAGTGGGTCTGACCTCCATGCCCTGAGGTGGTGGTGGTGGTAGGATCTGTAAGAAAGAAGATCACTGAAGACATGGACAAATACAGCCTGTTAGTAAAGGGCCAGCAGGGCTACTGTAAAGCCCAGCTCTGCCTCACAGACCTGCTCCACATGGATAAAGAGACCAGTGGATGTAACATATTTGGACTTTCAACAGCCTTTAATGAAGTTCTCCACTATAAAGCAATTTGATTTCCATGGGACTGGAGAAACAGTCCTCTTATAGACTGAGAGCTAGTTAAAGCATAGGATGCAAAAAGCAGAGCTTATTGGTCGTTTTTTTTAGCATGGATAAAAGTTGGCAGTGAGGCCTGAGAGATCGGTGCTGGGACTGGCTGTCTTTCCCATCAGTGACTTAAGGCACAGGGGATGTGCAGCAAAATCTCGAAGTTTGCAGATGGTCCTAAAATCCTTCAGGTAGTCAAATACCTTACTGAAAGTGAAGAACTCCAGAAGGACCTCACAGAACTGAGTAGACAAATAGGTGGTGGATGAATGTCAGCCTAGGTAGACATGGAGTAACTGTAGGGATAAATGGTCCATCCCAGGCCTGTATGATGCCTTACTCAGAACTGGCAGTTACTGCTCTGGAAGGATCTTGGAATCATTGCTGGCAGTTCTATGAAGTTAGCAGATGAATATGCAATGGCAGCCAAAAAAAGCCAGTGAAATACTGACCAACATGAGGAAGGGTAATAATAACAAAGCAGAGGACATAATTTTTACCTTGTCTAAAACTGTGGTGTATCCACCTCTTGGGGACTGCATATGCTTCTCACTTCTTCATCTTGAGTAGGACATAGAGGGGTAGGAGAGAGTACAGAAAAAGGTAATTAAAATGATTAAAGGCTGGTGCAGCTGCTTTGTGAAGAGAGACTAAAATGTTTGGGACTCCTCAGGTTGGACAGAAGAAGGCTGGGGGTTGATATGATCAATGTATACAAAATCACAAAGGCACTGATTAAGTTGAATGTTATTCACCAAGCCTTACACTACCAGAACTAAGAGGACTTGAAACTTATAGGAGATTGGCTTAAATCAGCCAAAAGAAAGTACTTCTATTTGTTTTACAGTGGGTGGTGAACATCTGGAAGCTACTGCCCCGGGAGGCTGTGGAGGCGAATAGCATCAGCAAATTCAAAAAGAATTTGCAGAAATTTAGGGGCAACAGCAGTGGAATAGATAGTGGAGAGAACAGGCAAGGATATTACCCTCCAACATCCATGATACAGGTATAGATTCTGAGGGAATAAGAAAGGAAATGGATGGAGGATATGACCATGTGCTTTGTGTGACGAACCTCTCCTGTTGTCACTGCTGGAGGCAGTGGATGGACAGTTGGTCTCTCCCAAGAGGCATTTCTTACATTCTTGAATGGTTCCAGGAAATAAAATTCAAGAGGCATGTACATAAATACGACACGTTGGGGAAGACTTGGCATGGTTTTGTAGAACTAAATCAAGCTGCACACATCTATTGGGACTTGGAAGGAGCTTGCAAGCACATGGGCAAGGGTGATTCAGTTGAATGGCCTGGTGGAATTTTCAAAAAGCTTTTGGCAAGATCCTGCCCTCAAAGAAACATCCGTTCGCAGGACATCTGGATGAATAGATGGTTGAAAGATAGGCGACGAAGGTTAGGAATCAGCTGCCAGACTTCATGATGGAGGGGAGTCACGAGTGGAGCCCCGCAGGGGCCTGTGCTGCTCCGAGTGTTTGCAATGACACAGGGAAAGAAAGTGATGCCAGAGCGGCGCTTGGGGAAGAACATTCTGCAGTTCACATGCCCAGTGACGGGCTGTGAACAAATGAGATAAGAAGTCCTGGCTGCTCCTATTGAAGACTGAAATGGTGGGGGGAAGGGAATAGGCATTTCTACGGAAGTATCAGCTCAGTGTTCAGTAGTGGTGGAGGAGGGTGATAGGACAGTGTGAACAGTTAAGGACGGAGCGGAGAACAGAATGAAAACGTCACGACACCAGTGTGTGATCGGCTTTCGTGCTAAATGTTACGTGTGGTTCAGGTCATCATCCTGCCTCCTTGCTCCAAATTGTTGGAAGAAGGATGTAGTGCTCTTTTAGCTTTTTTTCCCCCCTCTCTTTGTGCCTTATTATTTTTTCATTGGCCAGTACCAGATACTGGAGGCAGATGGGGACTGTCCAAATGGACATCTGACTAAGCAGGACAATTCCGATATCAAAAAGTTGAATGCTGTCCAGATCTTTGCTCCAGTCCCTTGCCTGTGCAGCCAAGGACCGAGACAGCACTGCCACCTTTGACACCTCTCCTGGCAGTTCTCCGGATTTACTTGTTTTTTCATCGTTGTCGTTGCCGTTGTTGCCTTCCTTAACAGTGTTGAAAGTGAAAAGTTCAGCTTTGGATTGAGCACAACCTAATAAATGCTTGAGTTTTTTGGTGAGAGAAAACAAAAGCAACTTGTTTTGGGCACCGAATCAAAAAGTAAATTGTTCTCACACCACTGCTCACTGTTACCATGTATAGCAATTACTGCCATGGCAACAGATCTTCTCAAGATCCAGCCAAGATCTTCCAGGGCTGCAACATAACTTCTGATACTTACTCATTGTGACGCTATTAATAACTGTGTTTTCTCCCCTTGAAGCCAGGAAGTTTCTTCTTCCTCATGTACTAAGCGCGAGGGATAAGCTCATTTTAAATCAATTGTGGGGAGAGGTGACACTGGGGATTTCCTGACTTTTTTTTGTTGTTGTTGTGGAGATCCTGTCTAGCTTTGCCAGCTCTGCAGCTACCTCCCGAGCTGGACCGTGTCTGTTGTGCTATTTATAAGAAAGCTCAGTCTGATTTTTTTTTCCTTTCTTTCTTTCCTGTCTTTTCTCTTAAAGTCAGGGCAAACAGATGACATACTTATACTCTCCTGGTTATGCCCAGAAACTGAAATGTTTATTTCAGGCTGACTTGGCCAACAAGAGAACCTGCTGCCAATTAAATATGGTCTGAACCGGGTTGAGTTCTGTAGCATCTCTTTACCTCCCCCTTCAGTCATTTAGGCAGGAAAAACCCTCTTGATTCAGATTGGCGATTCAACTGTTCTTGGAAGTGGTTGAATTTAACTTTGTTTAAAACCTACAGGTATATATTCCTCTTTCTCCCAGCTGCATTTATATATCTATGTGAATTGCCTTTGAGTGGGAAACATGTTGGAAATACTCACTGGAGCCAGGTCTTTTGGTACCTGGTTTGGAACCTGTGGAAAAAGTGAGACCTGGGCTTTTGCTTGTGCTGGCAGTTCTCAAGTCCAAGAAGCTTTCATGTAACACGATGGGGGTGCACGTTGGGTTCAGGAGTCCGTTCCTAGCTCTGGTTCTGATTTTACACAAATATGTTCACTCTGCAGTTGCCCAGTTTCACCCCTCCAGAAGAATGAATTTAACCAGCCCACTGTTCTCTTCTCCCTGAGGGAGTTCAATTTTCTTCTGCAGAAGTTCAGCTGTTAACTTGAAAAAGGCTCCTGCCTCCTTTCCTCACAAACTTGAGAGCTGCAAGGAGTATGCTCTATCGGAGCACTGCGGCTTTCCTTGCTTTCCGGAGGTCCCAAGTCGTAGAACTTCTCCTGACGTCACTGTCTCTGACATCCGCCCTTTCCCAGATGGTCGTCTCCTCACCCTGCTAGATTGATAGCCTACCATTAAAAGTGTGTGCGAGAAAGACTTTACTATCGGTGAAAATGTGGAATCTTTCTGTTCTACTCTCTGGAGAGGGTGAAGAAATGAATATAAGCAGTGCAAAAGCTTGGTCAAATGCAAGAAATGATTTGGTAATGTCTACATGGATCTCTGCAGGGAGTGATAATATCCCTTTTTATTTTATTGCTGCTGTACCTGTTCCTCAGAAGAGACGGTTTAATGCGATACCATTGGAAGTGCTGCAAAGGTCTTCAATTACTGTACCGCCGGTCCGTGCACTGTGGAAGTTCATCCTTCAGGAAGTGCTCTGCTTGCTGGGCCGTGTTGAAAAGGCAGCTAACGAACCCCAACTATTTCTTCTGGACATTTGCAAGAAACAGTTGATGGCCTTTTGACTTGGTGGCTCAAATATTTCAGCCAATCAATGAGATTCTCTAGAGTCTCACTGACTCTCAGGAAGATTATTCTACCTTTGCTTCTATAACACGCTGAGAGAAAATGCGGATTTTGAGCTTAAAAAACAAGTGTGCTTTATTCCAAAAAGCGAGATTGCAGAGATATGTTCAGTTTTAAAAAGGCTGCAGCTGTGTTTTAAGGCAAGATAGAGCTACAAAGTCTTTGTTTCTCATTAAAATCAAGTTAGATCTTGCTAATGACAAGGAGCAGAACTATACATAACTTTTCTTTTCTTTTTTTAGTTCAAAGGTGTTATTACAGTCACCGCTGATCTTACTAACACAAGTATGTAATGTGCAAAGAGGAAGCTGAAATATGGCTCATGGAATATAATACTAACCAGAATTTAGTATTTTTGGAGGTCTTTAGTCAGAAAAAGAATCTCTGTTCTCAGCAGCATTTAAACACACCTTTCTTTTGAATTCCGCTCCCCCCCCCCATGATTTATTGCATCAGGATTAAAAGCAATGGAAAAAGAAATCCAACATGGGTTGTGTTTTTGATCCTAAACTTCTAATTCCTGTGTCAATAGGTGAGTTAAGAGATGTTGGGTGGTTTCAGCCTTTCAGGATACGTGCTGAAGATATGTGCACAGTATAAAGGAGGAAGAAGACTGTGAGCGACGCCATGAGAGGGACCTTATGCTATGATGTCCAGCTCACTTAGGGCGTTGTTACACTTGCACGTTCACTGTGCTTGCTGTTCAGCGCTTTCTCTAGGCAAAACGAATGTAAGAAATTAATTTCTCATGGAAGGAGAGGTTTTGGCTTATTGTTTTATGAAGGGTTTATGAACTTTGTGGCTGAGGTTTCCAGCTATTTACTTACCATGACTTCCTCCTTGCCAGAGGAAATTAATATGCTTGGACTGGAGAAAATGATGACGACTCTGAAGCAGCTCCTCCACATGGAGTCCTGTAGGGATGCGTTTCCTGATAACAGCAAGAGGAGCAGATGAGAGCTACCCTTCTGTGGACCCTGTGTTTCCTCTTGCCTTTGACTCATTGCCAAATTCCTCTGCCATCCCAGCACTGTAGCGGTTAACTTGAGTCATGCTTAACGAGCTTGGGCAGCTAATACTCTCAAGAGCTGCTCTGCATTTGTTCCTACTTAGTTTTTTCAGCAGAGTAGGCAGAGACAGCTGTGGCTGGAGAGATTTGCTGAAGAATGGAACAGCCTAAGAAAGTTGTGATGAAACACTGTTATCTTTGTTTTATATATTTAGCCACCAGTGTCTTGTGGACTTTGCTAGCTGAGAAATAACCAGGTCCCTTGCAAACTGTGTCAGTGTTTTGCATGAGTTTTCAAGGGACTCTGTGTTATAGCTAATAAATGACTGGCAGCCCTTTAAATGCAAAGAGACAGAGGGCTATTATTTTGCTAATACTATGCATTTAGGAATGTTGCTGCTTCAGATATGTAGCTTTGCAAACGTCTTCTGGAACTTAAAAAGCTTTATGCTTTGCGATCAGGCTGTTTATATGGTGTAAACAGCTGGCACCCTAAGTAACACTGGGCTGCTTGTGTGCAAAGGCCTGCATTGCAGGTGCTCCACCCTTTAATGATAACCTTGGTCTGTGCCTGCCTCCCACCTCTGCCAGCTCTTGCACCTTCTTTAGAAAAATTGAAGTAGTGGAACTCTTTTTTTTTTCTAATGATCCTGTAAAGCTATTTTAGATCCCAGTAGATGTCTAAAGAGTTCTTCTTAATTCCCTTCACTGGATGTTCTTTAGGGCACCTGCTCGGTCCCGAGTGACCTGCTGCTGGATTTCGCTTTTCTGTTTTTTGTAGGTTTATTTTCTAGTCCTCCCTGTCTCCTCCAGCCTTTGCAAATCTCAGTTATTCAGAAACCTTTGTAAATGTTTTCATCTTGTTGCTCATTGTCACCTTGGGGAGCAAATGAATGTCTCCCCATCTAGCCTAAATAAACCTCTTACACTTGGTTGTTGCCTCTCCTGATGGCTGCTACAGGTTTTCTGTTTCCTTTCATGAAGATAGTGCAAACAGTGTTTTTCCCCTTCTGTATGGAAACTATATGCCCCATAGCAGTGCCTGTAGCACTGAAATGTTTGTGTGGCCATGCAATGCCTTGCATGGTTAGACTAAGCACAGGGACGATCGCTCCATGCACAGAACCGATGAAACTCAGTTGCGCAGTTAAAGGCTGCTGAATCCTGTTCTTCGCGCAGCTCGAGTGATGTGGCCTGATGCCAAATTGTGAGAGCAGTTGCTGGGTTTGTGTTGGGTGATAGCTTTTCCAGAGCAGCTTCTGATGGTGGGGCCTGCCCATTCCTGGGCTGCTCTCCCGTTTGCGCCCATGGCGGAGGAGGCAGCTGCTACCCGCTGCATGCTCGGCTGCCCTAAGGCCTTCTTGGTAATGCTCAGAGGAATCCCTGAAATCGCCACTGCTGACATACTGGGCCGTAAAGAGTGAACCTCAGTCCTGAAGCAGCTGGGTGGCAAACTAGATTAATGGAGACCTTTGTTGGTCATTCCTAGCATGTCAGCAGGGGTGGTGAGTGCTGCCATGGCCTTGAAATAGCAGGGGCATTATTTATGTGATATTACTTGGTTTTGGCAGAGGGAGAACACTTAGGATCTGTTGCTTCTCCAGGGAACTAGGGGTTTTGCCCTTCCTCTTTTTGGCAGGTGCAGCTCCTGTGCCTCACTCCCTGGAAGCTGCAGCAGTATTAGTGTGCTTCCGTTGGCCCCAGTGCTCATTTTCACTTGTACGTTACAGTCGGGTAAGCTGAGCCTTCTTAGAGCATGCATGGTAGGAAATTTAGCCCTACTTAGGTATGCTATACACTCCTTCAGGTTGCTGATGAGAGGTGTATGTGACTTAGAGGTCCATGGAAACGAGAACAAACTGTATTTGTTCTTCTAGTAGCTAGCAGGGGTTTAAATGTAGCCCAGTGGTAAAAGGGTTAATTTGGAGTGCGGGAGGCTTATGTTCTGGTTCCTGCTCTGTCCCTTCCTTTCTCTGTATGTCAATCCCTTCGACAAAACAGGAACAGTCCCATTCTAGTTGTATGGTTAAATATATTCAGACTGGGAGGCTCTTAGATGCTATGAAAGCTAAAATACACATGGAGCTCCTGTAAAAGCCTTAAGTGCTAGAACACACTACCTTAATGTAGATAAAGCCCAACTGCTGGACAATCTGGAAAGATCTCTCTTAGCTTGGTGTGACCCAGGAAAATATAAGGAGAAAACTTGATGGGTACCTTGATTGGGTACCTGGTTCTGGAGATTTGCATGCCCAGAGCTGGAAACAACCTGGCTGATGCCGCAGGAGGGCAGCTGGCCATTGCCTGTGGCTGGGCACATCCTTGCGGAGCAGTTGGTGGCCTCTGCTTGGCTGGGGCAGGCCTGTGCCTCTCCTGAGTACTTGCTGCTTCCTCCAAGGAAGTTGTGCACAGAGAGGGGCAAGCCAGTGCCCTGGAGGTCTGCTGGCATCAATTGCACTTACACTCACTGATGCGCTTCAGCAGACCTGAAGATGTGTCCTGGGGTGAAACCGGTGGGGTAGCCTGCAGGCAGACAGGCCAGGAGGACAGGAGAACTGAGCTTCAGCTACCATACAGGATGCGAGAGTCTGCAAACTTCCCTGGTCAGGAATCGTCCTGGCTGGCAGTAAGCGTCCCCTGCAGTTGCCTCCCCTCCAGCAGATGGAATTTGGATCGAGCTGTGGATCCATGCAGCACGTTTTGGAAGGAGGGAGAGGGGATGAAAACTGCCAGTACATTTTTCTGAAACTCGTTCTCAAAAGCTCAGCCCTTAAAAGGAAAAACAACTCTGCTGTAGCTTTTGCTGAGCTTAGGAGGTGCCGCTGCGTCTGGGGCAAAGCAGAGCTTTAGGGAGGCTGTTTGAAGGTTGGGGCTTTTGGCCATGCTCTAGAGTCCAAAATGAAAACTCCAGCCTTTGTGGGGGAGGAAAACCAGAGGATGTAGTGGTAGCTAGAGAGGCGGACATTGTCTGGGCGGATCCTATGCCCCAGAAAACCTGTCTCATTGATCTGCTTGTGGCTTGTGCCCTGGGGCTCACGCTCCATGAGCAATTTTGTTCCCTAGTCATGTAATGCTCCTGGGTCATCAGGGACAGTTACCCAGAACAGGGTTTTCAGCTGGATCCATGTCCCAGGCTAGCTTAGGGACACTTACTAAGAGCAGAGGATGCTCTTAGAGAGAGAAAATTGACTCTGCAGAGGAGGCGTGGAGGATGGGATGCATGTAGGCAACACATCTTGAAGACCTTCCATCTTTCAGTGGGAGAGTATCCCTCTATGCTGTCTCCTCTGCGCAACTCCTGGCAGCGCTAAGTTTGCCCCGGGGCAATTTTGGGGTCTGTTAAGTTGGGAGAAAGCATCAGTAGAGTCCAGTGCTGGGCTGAGCTGGCTGTTGGCCTGTGCAATTCTAGTGCATGGTGCATGGCACTATGTGCATGGACTGTGAGCAGGAAGGCTGGTGCTGGTAAGAGTTTTGTGCTACCCTTCATTTTCCCTGTGAGATAAAGTGCTCTGAGTTGTGCCCCCTTGTGATTTAGGTGCTGGTGTCAGTCTGTAGTACCTTATACCTATGCCCCTGTTCTGGGCTTTGGTGTCTGCTGTCCCACTGGGAGGATTCTCCTTTGTCCTCCCCCTGGTCCTCGTGCGGAGACTCCAGGAAATCCTGGCTGTGTCCCAAAGGTGCCTCTTTCTTATTTCTTTCTCTCTTTCTTACCTTTCCAAGCGGATCTTGGAGGAATCTGCTGTTGATTTTGGCTTTGAGCTACCGAGACCTCTCTGCAATGCACCTCTGCTCAGACCTGCCCCATTGCGGTGGAGCGTCAGTCCAGCACTCACCATCGGCTGCGGACAAGTGCTGCAGCCAGGCTGTGCAGCGAGCAAGAGTGCAGCACTGCGGCACAAGTCTCTGGTGGCCATGCAAGCGCTGGAGGGAAACGTGTGAACACTAGTGTGAGCGGGGGCTGGGAGGCACAAGAACCAGCTAGGGCTGAGCAAGTGCAAGACCTTGGTGGGTTTCTCAGCTGGCCTCCTTTGGGTGAAGCCATGTTCGGCAGCACAAGGCCAGTTGTTTGGAGCCAGTTGCAAGGGCTCAGAAGTGGCTCAAGTAAATGGTTTTGAGCAGCCATCTTAGAAAATATCCCCTCCCCTTTTTTTTTGAATTAAAAGCTCCAAAGTAATGACAAGCCTTGTGTGGTAGGACCTTTCCCAGGGAAAACATGTTTCTTACCTCCAGCCCACCAAAACCTGGGTGCTGGGCTTTTTTACCTTTGTAACTGTTACTGGTGTGAGACCTGCTGTGGCTTGGTGGATGTTGCTTTCGGAGTGCCTGCTGAAGCTGAGCATACGTGGTAAGGCTTTGAGCAATTACAGCCATTTGTTCTATATTTTCACAGTCTGGTCTGTCTCCTGCTAAGCAGAGGTTGATTTGTTTGCACAATGCTTATTTTCGGAAGCAAGAGAGTCTTTTACGAGCAGGCTGACATATTTATTTTAGTTCCTCTATAATTTTTGCTAGAAGGATGCATGTGTATTCAAAATAAGTCTATATATACATATATATGTGTGTATGTGTAGAGTTTTTTTCTTTTTTAGATTTAAATTACAGCTTTGCTGGGCTTGGCTGAGAGAAGGGAGACGGTGAGTAAAGAATAAATTGACTGAGTCAGCTGGAAGGATTCACCACACAGAGCTGGTGTTCAGAGACCTTCTTGGGGGCCCTCTGCAGCTCCACAATACGGATTAGTTTTACAACTTTGCCCTGGCTTTGATGTGCAAGTCTGGGCAACTTAGAGCCATCCAGGGCTTGTGCTTTATTGGTCGGCAGCTGTGCTGAGCTCTTCAGAAGGTTTTTGCTAAGGGGAGTCTGCCCCATGGTTTGCTTAGGCTCTCAGGGGTGGGTGTGGTCGGCCTGGCTTCATTTGCCCACCTGGCGTAGCTGGAGGTGGTACCTACTTCCCACTGCCTGCTCAGCTCTCGCTGGTTTGCTTCTCAGGCCTTTCTTTGGAGCGCTCGGAGCTGTAAATGCCACTTTGTTCTCCGTAAGGCTGCTTTCAGCTCCCTTTCCTGGGCCCCTCATCATCCGCTCTGTTAGCAGCAACCGAAGCACTTGGGCTGGAGGGCAGGAGATCTGAATTCCCTGTCTCTTTAGGACAAATCAGATCCCTGTCCCCACTGCTGGAGCTGTATCTGTCATATTGAAACTTGGGCAGCCTCGCTGCAGCTAATCTCCCAGAGGTCGCACAAAGCATTCCTGCTTCCTCTCTCTCTGGGCTGGCATCTCGGCATGGGGCAGCGGGGCACATGTGCTGTCACGTGCCTATTGCTGAGCCCCATGAAGCAGTCTGCTGACGATTGCGTTGGGACATCAGTGGGTATGCACCCATCGCCAGCAGCCATTCGTTAGTGCAGAGGAGCCCTGGAAGTTGCTAAGTTTCCCAATTCTTTAGCCATATTGTGAGAGAACAAAAGTTGCAACTCAAATGCGACACCCAAGACTTCCAAGGGCATTGGTGATGTCTAAAGTCCTTTCATTTGCAGGTGTGTACCAGGGAAAAGCCCGGCTGATCGTAGGAAGCAGACTGCTCTGTGCAGCAGGCTTAAGCTGCCCTGTGGTGTGTGGCTGGCCAGGTGATAGGTTTCTGAGAGTTAAATTTCATGCTCTGTCTCTCTCATGGCCAGACTCTTAATTCTTGGTCTTCACGGAGGACACCACTTAGGCGCCTAAATGGCTCTGCATTAGCACATCCTCAGTTACCTGACCTTTGATGGGATCTGCTTTGGACCCCACAATCTCGTCTGGCTTCGCTGAGATGTGAGCAACCCTGACTTGGAGGTAAAGAACTGCAGTTCTTTGTGCAAGGGCATGGTAAGGTGGCTGTCAACATGTTCCTGCCTTTGCCTGGCAATGTGTCGCATGCAATGCGCCTGCATTCATGGCGAGAGGCAGCGCTACCTGTGGCCCAAAGAGCCGCAATTAATAAATGCTAAGAAACAGTGACTTTTCAGAATCATAGTTCAGGCCTTTTGTGAACCTTCCACTGGTTTTCACTGTTTCTGTTTTAACTTGAAGCAGGGCTGGTAGCAACACCTTGTCCATGCAAGGTACAGAGATAATATTGATGCTTCCCTTCATGCTCCTAAGGATCATGTTGGCCCATGGCTCCTGGAGTTCTTTGCAGCCACCTACTTTTCAGGAAGGAGTCACCTGTCCCTTGAGCACAACTGTCGTTCTTGATTCTAATATGTGACCTTACATTTGACTGTGTTTGGATGCCTGTCTACTGAAAGAAATAACTTAGTTTCCCAGGTACTTTTCTTTGTTGTGTGACCATCTTTGAGCTTGCTGCAGACGGTCTTTGAAGACATCAGTCTTCAAAAGCACGCCTGATATGGAGTCACGTTTGGCAAAGAAGGACATGCTACTGCGCCATCCCCCTCCTGTGCTTATCCCAAATAAGAGAAGTTGGGGTAGGAGGTGAGCAGGAGCTTGGAGCAAAGACAACCAGAAGTTACAGTGTGTCAAAGTGAAATGGTAGAGCAGGACATGAGAGGAAGAAAGAATTGTGACTCCTCTCCTTGCAGCAGGGCAAAGGGATTTCCTGATAGTTTGGCTTAAAATGTCCCAAAGCACGAAGTTCCCACTGCTTCCCTTGAGGGTCTGTCACCAGGAGATATCATCACCAGATAAATGTTTCCTCAAGTTTGTACTCTTAAATAAGCTGAGCAGCACAGGAGGCTAATAAGCTGAGAGAAGGCTTCAAGCAGATGTGTGGGTGGCAACATCCTGCTGGTCTGAAGCTGTAGGCACTGCATTCTTGTACCTATGGCAAGAGGTGCTGCGATGGCTCTGTGTAACACAAGTGGAACGTGTGCAGCTCAGGCACGCTGCCTCAGGAGCTTGCCATTGGGCAAAACTGGGTTGTTTCCTTGGAGCAGACGGCTTCTTCCCCAGATGAATGAGATGTACAACATAGAGGCTTCAGACCACACAAGCCTGTTCTAGTCCTTTGAGAGCTTTGTGATTTCATAGCGTTATCTTTGCCTGCAAAGCTGTTGAGCTGTTATGCTTCTGCAGTCCTGTAGTGGGATCTGGCCACGTGGGCTGTGGTGTAGGAGCTGTGCTGTGCTCTTCCAGGGTAAAATATCCTTTTAAAAATTTTATTATTTTTATTCATATTTTCATTCTTAAGCTTTGCTGACTAGGGGCCCTGCAGGAGTGGCAGCCAGGAGGGATCCAACCTTAGCTCTTTGTTTTTTGAAGGAACAAAGTCTACAGATATAAATTAAATCTGTCATGGAGGTTGGCACGACACGGAGCTGCAGCCTTAGTTTTTATCCGCTCCATTTATAAAATACCTTTTAAAAACGAAGTCCCAGCCTGTAAGGGGCCAGCTAAGCCTTCAGGTAAGTGCACTTCTGTTTGCTCACATGAAATGCTACTGTTCCCTTCCCTCTCCACTTCCACCCCCCCAAACAACAAAAAAAGCCAAAGCAAAACTTTCTCCTACTTTTTACGTATGGCAGGAAGAAAGCCTTGTTTGACTTGCCCTAGTGGGGGGCAGGTCTGAGCCAGGCCAGAGGATGCAGCCAGATCTGGAAGGTACTCTGAGCCCTTCTGGGATGGGTGGGAAAGGCTGTTCCTGAAGAACAGTGTATTTCTGCTGTGTGGGGATCTATTGAGTGAGTCCATTTGCTTTTTAAGCCTAACAGGATCTTCCAAGAACTCTTTGTAGAGAGGGAGTTTATGCTCTTCTACATCATTGTAGAAGTCCTGATGTAGACCTAGGGATGAACAGGAAAGGAGCATTCATTTGGCCAAAGCACTCACCATGTGGCCACTGCTTCTTTGGTTTGCTCTGGCCAGGACCTGGCATTTGAAAGGTTGGCAGCTCCCCAGCACTGTATTAGAGCATTCCCAGTAGTGCTGTTGTGTGAGTAGCAAGGCAGGAGTGGAGCAGTCAGGGACTAAGGTCTTCCTATGGCCTCCGTGCATGAAGCAGTTCCCACAACTGCTGCAGAACATCAGCACACCCGAGGCAGATGCCTTTGCACTTGGTCAGGTTCAGGCTGTTCCAGAGCAAGCAGCTGGAGCTGTGGCCTGTTTACAAGAGCTGCAAGCCTTGGAAAGTATTTGTATATTTACTTAGGATACAAAGGAAACTTCTGAGATCTCAGACAATAAAGGAGGTTGCACACTGGGAATGTGCTTTTGGTTTGGGAGCAAGTGGGGATTTTGTTGAAATTCCTCCTCTCCAGTAAGTCTCAGACTCTGGTGACTTGAGTGAGGCGCTCTGATTAGTTCTCCGGCTCAGATGAGATAGCAGTCTGATTGTCCCTCTCACTCAGTCTGCAATGGGGCAATTGAAGATGCAAGTGTGACTGAGGAAAAGCAGCCGCAACACCCCAAGGCAAAAGTTTGATCCAGGTTTGCAAGCCATGGGCCTTAAGGAAGGACCTGTGTCCAGAGACATCCAGTGCTAAGAAAACAGAGACAGACTGAGATCATCTTAGTGATCTTATAGGTGCGATACAAAAACCTACAGCAGAGCATTGCCTGTAGGGGAGGGGATTGAAATCGGGAAGCTGTGAATCAGGCACAATCAACAGCTTCTACTTTATCTAGCACTTGAAGCAGAGAGGTTGAGGAAAAAGTATTATTCAAACTGTAGCCGGGACACGTCTTCTTTTTCTCCGTTAAGCTGAGTTTGATTTTTTTTTTGTCCAAGTTATGGGCTTATCTCTCTCAAATGCTGAGTTTATCACGTCTTTCCAGAGTTCCTGATATTACGTTCTAAATTTGTGTGGCAGCCCAGTGTTGGCCTTGCTCCAGGAATGTGCTTCTTGCTTTTCCTTTTCTTTCTTTACATGTGAATGTGATTGTACCAAACTCTGTGGTATTTCAATGTGCTCTGTGCAGATTTTTCCCTTGTTGAACTGTAGCTCAGTAATCCTTGGACTCTCAATTTTAAGGGGAGCAGAAAGGTCGCAAACCCAAGTCACCCACTTACGTGTCTTTGCACACAGAGATAAATGTAAGCTTGTTAAAACGGAAAACTATAGTTAGCAACATACACTTGGTTGTGGCCAAGTGCCATGAGAAGAGTTCGTTATTTCAATAGCTTGCACTTAACAGAAAATAGCTGACCTCTCCTCTCTCCTGAGGAATAACAATGCTGGTAGGGCTGGTTGGCGTTTCAGAGCTGACTTTTGTTAACCCGGTCGCTGGCAAAACAGGTCAAAAGCATTATGTTCTTGAATGTTAAAAAGTCTGATCACTCAACTGGGCACTTTGCAGGCTTTTTCTGCCAAGTCAGTACTACATAGCTTCCTCCCTTCTTTCTCCCAAACTGCATACAAGCATGCATTTCTCTGTATTGCTCTCGGTATGTGGTGTGTCACGTCTTGCCTGCTTTCCTCTTCTAGCCCTTTCAGCACCTGCTCTCCTCCCTTCCTCTTTCTTCCCCTCTCAAGGGAAGTGTGCCATGCTCTCCACCTTTGATAACCTTTAAAATCTCATCCCTTCCAGTACTGGAAGCAGCCTCTCTCCACCAGAAGCTGCCACATGTACTGCCCAGAGTGGGTTCCCCTTTTCAGTCCATTCTACCCTTGTGTCTCTTTTCCAGTTGACTGCCTTTGCTCTTGTGAAGATTTCCAGTGCTCCCAGACGTCCCTGCCACATTTGTACCCTCTTAACTGTGCATCAGACCCTCTTTCCCAGTACCTTATCCTGACTGGACTTTGCTGCTCTGCCTCTTGGGATGTGCTCTTCTCCCACGCTCCTTCCAACACTGCTGTGCTCTGTTTCTGCTGCCCTCGTGTTACTCCTTTATTTATAGGTGCTTTCTCTTTGCAATTTACAGTGGCCTTTAAAGCAGGAACAATTTACTGATTTGTTCCTTCTCCTGTGACTATAGTTTGACATTACAATTGTTTGGAAATACCAGGTTAGCATGGGGATTCCCATCCCTGAGCCATGGTATCTGGTGCTGGTGCAGCTGGCTCTATGTTGCACCTTACATCAAATAGGAGAACTGCTCCAGTTTTAACAAGAAACAAATGTTTTCTAGACACACAATTTTCTGAGGTGGATCAGCTCCTGGTAGAGCCCTTACCTGCTCAGGCAGCAGTTGCACAGTGATGTCAACCTGGAAGAAATCAACCTTCTGCTGAAAGGCAGGGCTGGCTTGCTCCCAGCTGCCTGTTGTGCTGGTGCTAGCCTTTTTGTCGGGGTAGAGATAGCCTGGTCTGGGAATGGATCTGCCTGAAAACTAACCTATCCAGCTAAAAAATGAGTTTCAGCCGGATCAGCTCCTGGACCAGGCCAACTGTGATCAGCCCTCTGTGAGGCATGGATGCTAATGTAGTGCAGCAGGGGCATTGGCAGGGACAGGGCAAATTGCACCGTATCTTTCATAGGCACTGTGGATTTATTTTGGGTTAAACTGACTTTGTTTCTGTCAATTTTGCATCTTCTAGGAGTGAAGGAGCAAGCTGTTTTACAGGGGTCCATTGGATATATACTAGCACTTTTCTTAACAGGGAAGTGTTATATGCACTTAAGCCCCCTCCCAGCCTTAGGAAGCGGGGGCAGACATGCTGACTGTCTCTAAAAAGCAGTGATAGAAGCTGAGGGCCACCACGATGGCTGGCCAAAAAATATTTTAGTGCCAGACAGGGCTGAGCACCAGGTGTAAAGGCTGCCATTTCAGAGCAGCTGAAGATGCAGGGGGCTCTTGATTTGGTCAGACGGGTCCCTGCCGTGCAGTGCCATGGGTTGTCCTCCGTGGGGGAGCAGCTGCCCCCTCTCCGGTTGTGCCACCCATGCAGCAGTGACATCCTCGGCGCAGAGCAGTGCGCACGAGAGCAGGGAAGGGTGCAACAGGATCTCTGTTATCCTGCCTATCCTCCGGAAATGCCTTCTGCTGCCGTGCCCTCAACTTCTGCTGCGTTGCGGGAGGGAGCAGCTTGCGTGCGTCCTTGAGGCACTGGGCAGGAGAGTATTTTATGGGTGGGCCCTGGACACGTCCCCTCCTTTTCATATGGCTTTTATTAATAACACAAATAACTTGCATTGAACAGGGGCCTCCTTCCTGCCAGAGGAGGAAGGCAGAGGGCCGGGGCTGTTGGTTGTGCAGAGAGGAGGGCCTTTGGAGCTACGTGCTGGAGCAGCTGGCGGGTGGCAGGCAGTGATCTACCTCCCCTGTCTGCGTGGAAGGAGACCTTGCTGGGGGACTGCACCACTGTCCCGTCAGCTGCTGTCTTCTGTCTGCTAGGGCCAGCAGAAATGGTTTGGGCTCTGGCAAACTGAAAGGAAAGACAGGGCACGGGGAGCAAAGGGAGATGTTTTTTGGTCCTTGTAGGACTGAGCAGATGGATTAGTGTAAAAGCTTGCAGTGTATTTGAGGTACATAAATAACATCTGTGTTGTACTGAAAATTGAGAATTCAAAGGCTTTTCACTTCACTATGTGCTGTCCTCTCTTACTTGTCCCTGGAGAACCTAAAATGGTACCGGGCACCATTTTCAGCGTGAGAAAGGCTGACTTAGGAACCCCATGGATCAGAAGTCTGCAGCGCAGCACACCTGCTGCCACAAAACCAGCATGCCGATGTGCCCGGAGCTGAACTGGGATTGCTTTTGGCTGGGTGGTCTTGCTGACCAGCCTGGCCATGTGGCTGGGTGGATGCTAGCGCTGACAAGTCCTTTAGCTTCATGCTATGCCCAAAGGTGGTCACAAAGGACTTTGTCTCCTCCATCCCGGCCCTGAGGATACAGTCAGCAGCGACCTACCAGCCCGGTCAACTGGAGTCTTTTCCTATTTTCCTATTTCCTTTCCTCCTTGCCCCCAACTTGCATTTCTGGATTGCATCTTTCCCTCCTAAGGACAGCATGGCTGCCAAGTGGGGAAATGAAGAGCTTGAGATGGAGAGAGATTTGTCCGGTCTTTTCCACTGGAGCCTGAGCTCTGCACAGACCCTTTTGGTTCCTGGGTTTGTACCTTCCCTGCTGCCGAGGCCTGGGCTTGTGCAGGCTTCAGCTTTCACTTCAGCCGGGCCTTGAACCACAGAAGAGCTGGCCAGGCTTTCGGGGACGCTCTCCTGTGCTTCATAATCCTTTCACTCGCACAGAAGCGCTCATGCTGCTCATGTTACTGATGTTTTGGTGAGCTCTTCAGCCGCTGAGAAGAGCCCCATGCTTATTTTTGGGGGAGGTGACTTGCAAGCAGGTGTGAGCGGGTGGATAGAGCAGAGGACCCCAGAGTCCCTGCCAACCTCCGTGTTTGCATGAGCTCCACAAAGAGCTGGGCTGGGGAGAGTTGGTCATGTGGCTGGACATGCGGCGGTGCTGAGCACTGGCCCAGCCGCAGCCAGCCCTGGCGGCGGCTCGGCCGAGTGCTGCCCTCCCGGGCACAGCTCTCATGTCGGCTGTGGCATGCGCGAGGAGAGGATTCCTGGTTCAGCTGCGGCCTGTCGGGGAGCGAGTGCATGTGTGGCTCCGCTGGCAGATCTTGCGTAAGCCGCCAGGCCGGTTTTCTGGAGCTGAAGGTTTGGTTTCCCAGGATCTGCTCCAAAAGGAGCAGATCCTGCTTTGTCCCTCCTTGCAGAGCGTGTCTGGCCGGGCCTTGGCGCTCCTCCGATGGCACCAGCCATGCATTTAATTTGTCAGTGCATCAATGAATATCCCCATGCTGCTTGGGCCGGGCTAGTGAATGGCACGGCTGGTGCTCAAGGTGGAGAGGGAGATCTCCACTTTTCTGTGCCCAGGAGCTGCTGGTTTGGGTCGGCCCAAACTTGAAACCTTCCCTTCGTTTTCCCCAGAGCTCGTTAGATCACTGAGTAACCCAGGGTAATGCTTTGATATGTAGCTCAGCTGCCTGTTCCTCTACTGCTGCAGTCCTCCTAGAAACTGAGGTTGCCGCAGGCCTTTGGCCCAGACTAACATGACTTTTGTTCGTGCTGCAGCTCGGACTGGGTGGAGATCATCGAGCCCCGCTCTCAGGAGCGGATGTATGTCAACCTGACAACAGGCGAGTGTGGCTGGGACCCCCCTCCCAACTTGAAGGTTCGCCAGTCAGATCAGAAGCAGTGGTGGGAGCTCTTCGACCAAAACAACAACCGCTTCTACTACTACAATGCCATCACACGGCAGACGGTGTGGCACCGGCCCCAAGGCTGCGACATTGTGCCCTTGGCACAGCTCCAGGCCATGAAACGGAGCTCCCGGTCGGACTGCCAGGGTCGGCAGCACAGGGGCAGCACCAGCAGCGACGGCAGGAACACCCCAGTCCAGATGGCCCTGCTACAGGAGATGGAGAAGGGCAAAGGGGACTGCACTGCGGAGAAGAGGCCGGACACTGGGAGGTAGGGAGGGCTTTGGCCTTCTTGGTTCATCTTTAATGGGTGGCCTGACCGCTCTGGCTCATTCCCTGCCTGCTTGCTGGGCTGCTTGCCTGCCTGCGCCTGCTGCTGCAGCCGGGGTGGGATGGGGGACTGGAGGGGACAGAGCTCCTGGGCACAGCTACTTGCTCACATCAATGGTTCGGTGAAAGAACAATAACTGGATGCTATTTTGTTTGGCCGAGAGATTTTCTTACGCTCAAACCAGTCTGACAACAATTGAGCTTTTCTCTTCTTGAAACTTTGCCAGATTTAAGTGAAAATAGCTGCACAAAGGCATCCCCTCCCCGAGCTCTGCCACCAACAGCACCCGAGTGTCTCCTGCTCCCTCGCTGCCCATGGCTGTGCTGCCTCATTAGTGCCTTGCCTGGGCGCCATCCCGCGAGAGCTGGCTGTGCCTTGCTCTGCCCGACTCCTCTGCAAGGCGCCTAATCAGCCTGGCGGCGAGTGTAGTGTAATGGCTCAGGAGGCTTCGCAGCAAAGTAAAACCAAGTCACACTAAGGAGATGTGATTCACCCAAGGGCTAGAGCGGAACTTGGAGCAAAGGCAGCTCTCCCGGCCCCCATGACTGTGCTCGTTGTCCCTGTTTTCCTCTTGCGACGTTTGAGCAGAGGTTGTGCAGCAAGCCAGGCTATTTTTTAACAGCTTGTGTTTTGGATCGAGGTCATCTCTGCGTGGGCATGATGCTCTCTGCCAGTGCTGGGTGGTAGAGCTGAAAACATAAAAAGTCAGAACGGCAAAAACTTTGCAGGATGGCAAGTCTGAGAAAAGATTTGCTCTAGAGAGCAGTAAAGTGAGGTTTATCACTTGTCCACTGCCCCCTGCAAGGTGCTTGTCCCTTCGTGCAAGAGCTGCTTGACTGGATGCGTATAAAGTAAAGCAACAAGAGCCCAGAGCTTTCCTAGTGCCAATGGTGCTGCTAGTGCATCCTGCTCCACCAGCAGCCCCTTTGAGCTTCAAGCCCATCCTGAGAGCGATTTCTGCCCTACTAGGAGGAATCTCTAGAGTGAGAAATGTGCTATAGCTCCCAGCGCCCAGTCCCTTCCAGTCCCAACCGGTGACCACAAATGAGCCCCTCCACAGGACACTGGATCTGCCTTGAGCTCCCTAATGGCCTCTGCAAAACGTCTGGCTGGCTGAAGAGCTGGGGCAGCGTGGCTGACCAGCTTGTCCTTGTTATCTAACTGCAACATTATTAGCAGAGTCTTTGGGGCAGCTGAGTGTGGGCATTGATAAACTGCACACTTCCAAAGAAGCGTAAGAGCCTTGAACAGGGCATAAAATATCCCGAGCTCTGCGGGATCCAAAATATTTATGACTCAGGCTCTCAGAGAGGGAACCTGACCTCCAGGAAGTGGCCGTGCCTGTGTCCCTGAGCCCTTGCTCCTGCAGAGGAATAGTTCCTGCCAGCTCTGACATGTCCAGCCAGCAAACCAGCTATCTCTACAGGGAGGATCAGGCCCTGTTATGTAGGAGGAAGGGGAACGATACAAAGCAGGGCAGGAGCTTGCTTTATCTTTCTTTATCAGGCAGACTGGCCCTAGCCAGAGCATCTCAGCCGTCTCCATCAGTCCTGCCATAAGCAAGGGAAATTGGAAGGAATCCTCCTGTTGCTCTCATCCTGAAGCTCATCTCATCTGAAGCTGTGGCAGCAACTTAGGGGCACTTTTGGCCTGAAGCAAACTCTGCTGAGGGACAAGCACTGGGAAAACTGCAAGTGGCAGCTCATCTTGGAGCTCATGGGCTGCCTGGACTTGCATTACTGTTCCAGATCTCCACTACAACAGGCCAGAAGCATTTGCTTGCAGAAGCTGTTTACTTGCAAGCAGGAGGTTCATGGTTGTTTCACTGCACATCTATTACTTTTAGTCACTGCTGTTTATAAGCAGGGTGTAGCTGGCTGTGCTTGTGGCACTGACAAGAGTTTCCATATCCAAGTGTGACATTCTAGGAGAGATTTCTTGCCTTTCACTAGCTCATAAAATACTGAGTGAAAAGCTGTGCCCAAAGCGCTTGCTCCCCAGGTAGGGTCTAAAATCTTTACTAGGGTGTCTGGTCAAATAACAGCAAAAGCACACCAAACTTGCCAGCTCTGTTGCATGTGTTTTTCTCCAAAGACAAACATAAGCATGTCGTCTTTCTTCCCTAAGCAGAGATACAGCTGTGTAAACAGAAGGCAAATATGTTGAGGGCTGCATTTGACATCTTTATAGGTACCTGCACTCAAGACAATTTAGCTTTTGTCTCTAACAGCCATACAAAGATTTGGATTTTTTCCCTTCATATTTGTCATCTCATGATAGATGGAAGGCCAGAAGAGACCAGCAGGATCCCCAAGAGGGGCCTCCTGCAAGCACATGCCTCAGAGGAGTGGGGGAAGGGACTTAGTACTCAGTAGTACTTTGTGGTTGTTTTTTTTTCTTTTTAGCAATTTTTCCCCCCACTCTTCCTCTCTCATACCTTCTACCAGCACTGTCGAACCTGCTGCACTTACTGCAGTGTCTTGATGCTGACTAAACCTCTGCAGCATGGCTGAACTGTGCTCTCGACAATCTTGACCAGAGTGAAGACACTCTCTGGCCTGCTTTATGCTGCAAAATCAGTCCTTGCCTCTCTGTTCTCTCAGCCTACGTGCTGGTCAGGACCTCTCCCTCTCCATCCTTGCTGCTCTCTGTTGCTTTTTCTGCTCTCTATTGCAAATGAGCTCAGAGTGGCCTTCTCTAGAGACTGGTTCTTTGCTGTGCAGCGTTTGGGAGGCTGACCCTCAGACAGGAAATGTTTGCTCAGGGGGAGACGCTGCTGCGTTTCCCAGAGCCTCCTGGGGAAGCTGTTCTGCTTATTCATGCACTCTGGTTCCCTTGTAGATTTTTGGCTGTTCTTCCCAGGGCTGCCCAGGCAAGCATCAGCCCAATTCCTTCCTCTCCAAAGCAGGCACTCCAGCTGCAGCCAGCAGCCCTTCTGGTGAAGGAGGATGCTGATGCTATGGTACCAAGCAGTGCCCCTGTCAACCCACAGGTCTTCCTGGCTGTGTTCAGGGTAACACTGGCCTTATGGCTGCCCCAGACCCTTTCCAAACACTCTGAATCCCAGGAGAGAGGTAGACAGACTCTCCATGTGAAATGGGGGCCAAATTACCCTTTCATATGCTGTTGTCAGTGTGGGAAAATGATTCTTTATGCCGTGAAAAAAGGTGCTGCATTAGAAACAGCTGCTTCTGAGAAACTAAATTAGGAGGGAAATCCCTTCTGATACCAGGAGGGAGCTGGGGAACACAGTTTGAGAGCAGTGGGAAGGTGACTGAATTGTTGCTTCCCTTTCCGCTCCAACATTATATAGTTGTCTCCTTCATCCAAGCTCTGAAAATGGTGGCTGTGTTCTCTTGGGCAGCATGAGGCTTGCCTGGGGCTGAAGGCAAGCCTCCTTCCAAGAGGAGACTTCCTCTTGGAAGTCTGTTGTGAGCCTCCTCCTTCTGCTGCAGCCCCTGCCATTGTGGTTGTGTTAGATGGGCTGGGCATTTGCCAGAGTTCGGAGTTTGGCATGGCAGATGAGAAGGCCTGAGAAAAGCAGCTTTCTGAGGAGGAAGGTCCCACCAGGATTAGAAGAGGGCCTTTTCTGCTAACTCCACAGGAGCCCGCTAGCACTAATACAACCCTGGTGGCATCTCACCCCAATGGAGCAGGATTGACTTCCCTGTTCCGCTGCTGATGGCTTGTGTAGGTCCCTGCTTGGTGGCTTTGCCATCAGCTCTGCCGTGGTGGTGTGGCAGGATCTTTGTGGCTCCAGCTGTCAGAGAAGCCCTGGGTTTGTATTTGTGCGTTTCAGAATTCAAGGATCAGAGTGGTCTCTGGCTTTCACAAACTCACTGTCCTCACAGGCAGGATGTTTTCCTCAACTTCCTGAGGTTCTCTGAATGCCAGAAGACATGTTTCAGAGGGGTTTCTGAAATTCCTCTTGGAATAATGATTCATCTCAAAATCTTCCAGGTAGAAAATCACCATCCCCAGGAATGTCACATTCCTACAGGACAGCAGATAACATGATGCTGTCTGCCCCCTGCTAAGCCACCTTCTTCATTGCTCAGGCCTGAATGGTTCAGCATCATGGACTACGAGGGAAAAAGGTCTTCTGCAGCAGCGGAGAAAGGCAGGGCTTGATTTTTCCATGCCAGGAAGGTGTGCTGAAGGAGAGTTAGAGAGTCTGCATGACACAGAGGTGAATGAAGCCCTTGAAGGCTGTGAGGGTAGCTGCCTGCTTCTGTCCGAGTCTGGTCTACCTCTCAGCTTCAGGCTTAAGTAATGCCAACATTAAGTTCCTTATGATCGGACAAGAAACACTGCCAGGATTTCTAGTATAGACCGATCTCCTTTTACATTTATGCCACCAGCCTTGTGGAGCAGGATCTCCAAACACACAGCATGTTGTCTTTGATGTCAAGCAGATGTCTTTGATGCTGTTCTCAAGGCTGGGTAGACCTACGTTTGGGTGGGTTGCCTACAGGAGCTGGGGCCATCTCTGTCACCACATCCAGTGTGGACACAAGAGGCAGCAGCAGCAGCAGTGCCATTTAAATACAAACATCCCTGTTTATTTGGCTCTGCTAAAACACCAGAAAAGTGACTGCTAGAAAGGGCAGAGCTAAGGTGCGGGGCCTTTCTTCCAGGTTTCTGGGAAGGAATAGCGAACAATGGAGAGCTCAGGAACAGTTAACTAGAGTTTGTTAAAAGCTGCCAGATTTGCTGGGACTGCTGGAGTTGGGTGCGGGCTGGGAAAGCCAGTGCTGCGCTGCAGTGTTTATATTGGAGCTACTTGAAAGCATTCCTAGAAGGAACTATCTCAAGGGACCTCTGAGTCTCTGCTGCTGGCAGGTTAAGAGTGCAGCTGAGAGGCTGCTTTAGGATGTCTGTCCACTGTTATCTTCCCTTTCTGTCAGGCCTTTAATGGCTCAGAAGGAAGAGACTGAACCTCTCTCAACATTGGGAAGTCAAGGAGGCCATGTTCTCTACTTGGTCTTTTCAGCATCCTGGAATGGCCTGGAGGGGAAATTGTATCTAGACGTGGTAGCAGGATAACGTTCATCGGTATGGACAAGGCTTTTCTGAAAGGAACATTTCCTCTTTGCATTGGTGCCTCTAAGCACAGATCTCCAATTGCTGAGGAACCCAAAGAGAAAGCACATTGTATCTGAGACAGGACTCTGACTAATGCGGATACAGCAGTCATTTAGGGCTTTCACTTCTCTGTCACGTTCACTTTTAAAGCTCCTGGTCAAGTGGGAGTGGAGCTGGCTGCCATCTGGCTGGAGCCTCTGCTCCCTCTGCCCTTGGTGATGCAGGAGCAGCGCAGCGCAGCCCAGCCGCCTGCTCCACCCCTGCAAGACCCTGCTAAATTCCTTGTGGGAGCCATGCAAGGGCACTGGTATGACATGAGGAATATGCCTGGGTCCCATGTCAGCCCAGAAATACAAAGCTTAGCTTGTTCCTTGGTGCAATACCCTCTCCTTGAAGTTTTCATCCAGGAATGTCTACCCCGGTTGTGAGCCTATCAGTGGGGTACAAGGGAAGTATTTCTCCACTCCTGCAGCCTGCTGGCTTTGCTCTCTGCAGGACCTGCTTCTGTGGGAAAGGAGCATGTTCCCCTACTCGCTCCAGATGGAGCTGGGCCTGGGTTTGATGGACTGGATAGTGTGTCCTGGGGCGGTGGCTATTGCTTAAGAGACACAGGGAGAGGAGTAGAGAAATCAGTTGTAAACATAATTTCTCAAACCCTGAAAATCAAAAGCTCCCAGGCAAGCAAGGAAACTAAGAGAAGAGCCCTGGCCCCTGTGCAATGTGAGGTCTGAAGAGGCAAGGAACTGTCTGGTGCCTTTAGCTTTGCGGAAGGAGGGGGATGTGCAGGAAAAAGCCATCTATTTAGAGAGTGTCAATGCACAAAGCTTGTTCCTGCAAGAAGTCTCTGCTCCAGTAATCTTTTCAGACAAGGACTGCTCCTTCTCGTTGGGGTTGTCCCTAAGCTGACCTGCAGGCTCTCTAGGGATATGATGACAGGTTGTGGTTCTGGACATCACCAAAGTCTATGTCACAGATCTCTACCTTGCAAGGTGCTGCTTTTCTGGTACCTCCCACATACCCTCTTACTTGGCCACAGGATCCACGTCTTTGTTCCTTCATCATCCCTATTTTCAGGGGATGTTTTGTATTCTAGTAAGAGTAAACAAACAGTAATTTCTGCCAAGGATTGGGCAATGCTGCAGTTGAGCATGGTGACTCAATGTGCTTCTTCTGAATGCCCTGTGTAGAAGGTAAGATTTCCCTTGTTCCTGTATTTGTTTTAGGCTCTGCCTGGATCTCCTGGCTGGACAATTTGTGTGCTAGTGTGCTAACAGGCCTTGGGTTCTTGGCTTTGCCTTCCTGTGGTACTCTCTGCTCCACAACCATTACCTGCCTTACCTGATCTTGGGTGCCTACCAATCCCTGGTCACCCTGTCCCTATCCTGAATGAGTGTGGAGCTTAGAGTGCAAGGTCATCTCCTGCCAGTGCCTACTTATTCTGGTCTCTTGATATCCTGTGTTTGTCTGGTATGAAGTTCTGCAGAAAGTGCTGCTCTGCCTCTGATGCTCATCTCTTGCTTAGCAGTCACAAGCCCAAAGGCTGGGAAGCTTCAGGTAAGCATTTGACTTCGCTAGCAGAACCATGTTGTATCTCAGGGCCGCATTACGCAAGTTAACTATGGACATGGGCTATATAAAGTCTTGCATCTTTAAGTATCACTATTATAGCTGGTGTCCAGCCAACCAGGAACTGAAAGGAGGGATGGATGTTGGTTGAGGGGAGGCAGCAAGGCTGTGGGTATGCAGATGGGAGAGAGGCGTCCTGGGAATGCTACTGCTGAAGATAGTCACTCAGTAGACACTAAGGGAGGATCTCAGAGGGAGGAACCCCTGGGAAAGCCTTAGCTATCTGAACCAGTTCTAATGTCCTGAAACGCAACTGCAGCAAGCCAGAGAAGGAGTGGTGGCCCAGCAGGCTTGCTCATCTCCCCGTTCTGATGCCATTCACCTTTCTAGCCACCCTGAGCTGGCCTGCATGTGCGTAACGCAATAGGGCCCTCTGAAGTCGTTCTCTATCAATGATGATGTAAGTGAGAGCAGCATAAGCAATACTGGGCTCTGTCAATACCACAGGTTTGATAGCAAACTGATCTGGAACACTCATGAAATAAATAGTTTTCATGGAGAAGTTAGAGGGTAGACTCCGTCTGTGTGCTGAGAGCTAGACTGCTCTTGGGAAAGTGTCCGACCCTGATGTGGGTGTAAAGCTGGGTAGTTGGCCTGTACTGGCAGTGGGTTGTTTAGCAGTAGTCTGCAGATGGTTTACTGCTCTTCCTGCCCTCAATTTTCTTTTCTCCTTCTAATTCCTCTATGCCAGGCCAGGTTGCTGGAATGTGGGCAGGAACAGCAAAACTTGGCAGGGGCTGTGCTGGTTCTTCTCCAAACCATTTTATCTAGTTCTACAGATAGGGCTTGTGACTTCTCTAGTCAGCCCAGCCCCTTTTATTTTGAATATGATTAATAGCTCAATTATGTACAGACAGATCACAGAATTCAGTGAAGTTAGGTTTTGTGCACAAAATCCTCCTTCAGTTATTGGAAGTGCCTCCCCCCCCCCCCGCAGGTCCTCAGCTCGCCCAACTCTGTTATCTTTGGTTGTTGGGACTGTAGACACAGCAGCAATACTGCCCAAATGTGGAGTCCTTCTTTGCCTTGGCATATGGGTTGGATGCTTCAATGGTGCCATTAGTGAAATTTGCCCTTCAATCAGAAGGAGGGATTCCTGAGTCAGGAAGAGACAACGTTGCCTGTTTCTCTGGCAGCCTTACTTGGCTGAGTGCAGACTTCTGGGTGCCAAAAGCCTGCTGTGGACAGGTTTGTTGCTCACGATGAAAACAGAAGTACTTGTCATTCACTTTACTGCAACGATCTGTTCAACTAGTTCAGCTTTCCTTCAGGCAGGTTCCAGGACGTCCAAGAAACAGAGAGCTGCTGAGCAGAGCCAGGGCCCAGCACTGCTGCAGCACGGCAGGCAGAGTCCTGCGTCTAGCAGTGGCTGATTTGCAGCCCTGTTGCTCTGCTAAATCACAAGTATTGTGCTCCTGCCTTTCCGTACCGGTTGAGCAGCTCTGATAGGGAGATGGGTTCCCCCGGGCACACTGCCTTGCTGCTCAGCTGTGCAGCGCTGTGGAGCAGAGGCTCCACCCCATGCGCTCCTCCTGGGCACGGAGAAGCAGGACGGCTTCTTTGGACTCTGCTTAAGGGACTTTGGACAGTGAAGAACTGTCACGTTTCAGGGTGTCTGTCACAGTCTGACTACCGTCGTGTCTCAGGTAGGAAGCGCTTCCTTTTGGGGGAGACCGTTTGTGCAGAAACGCCTTTCTTTCTAATCAAGTTCCTCATTAATATGCTGAAGGTGTGTTGGGCCAAGTTCTGAGCTTTGCTTTTTTTTTTTTTTTTACGGGTTTGGGAGGGGGGAGTTTGTCGCAATCCCCGTTCTAAAAGACCCTTAAAATCTAAACATCACGCTTGTCCGGCAGCGTGCTTATTGCTGGAGTGTGAGACCAACTCCTAAGGTCAGGCTGCTCTCGTTGGGTGCAGATGACTCCCTTCCAGCGCTCCCAGCTCTGATACCTGTGCAGGAACAGATCGGAACGTGCCCAGTGCTGCCGTGTCAGCGTGAATCAGAGGCAGCGCTGATACGCAGCCGTTTTTCAGAGGCTCGGTTGCAGGAAATGGTGCTGCTTGCCTCCCTGGGAGGCAGGGAGAGGCTCATGTTTCCTAACTGGACAGGAGCTGCTCGGAGCTGAAGAAGGAGATGACAGAGCCCAGACTTGTACTGCTGCTGGTCTAATATTGCAGAAGGGAAGACATAGAGAGTCTTGAGGAAGGTGGAAAAATGTCATTAGCAGAACAGTTCTAGCCGGTTAGTTTTCATTTTGATGAGTGGTTTCATACTGAGTAACCTGTACCAGAGGGGAGGAGAGAAAAGCTGCTACCCCTGTTGGATGGAGAGACAGGAGATCCAACAGATTTTCGAAACACTCTCCTGAGGAATGCACGAGCTGCCAAGCGCACAGTCATGAAGGTAAAATCAGGGCAAGGCTTCCAGATCTTTGAATCTCTTCCTGTAATCAGAGCCATGATGCTGATTATCCTGAACGCTTTAGATAAACTAAACCTGCAAAGTAATTGAACAACGTGGTGAGTGCCGGAGAGTCTGGCACTGGCTGAACCTAGTGATGCAAAGTGATAAAGCGGCGTGCTGAGCCTGCTTACGGAAACGAGTCGGATCGTGCCGTGCCTGACGGAGGTGGGTGTGCCACCCCAAGCAGCCTCTGCTAAACCAGGTGTTTAGCTGCGTGCAGAACTGACTGAAGAGGTAAAGTTACTGTTCAGAGAAAGGGAATAATCTCAGCACATAGCTCATATTATATGGGATCCAGAACCATCTTTAAGAGCAAATATTGGAGTTATTTTCTAGTTGCAGTAGATAGGTTCTCTTGAGGCATGAGGTCCTGTCTACAACTCAGGCTGCAGACCTGAGACACTTTTCCCTCTGTGACCCTTGAAGAATGACCAGAACCCAACAGCTGGTTAATGCTAGCCCAGATGTGGGTGCTGCTTGTGACTGGCAGAGGACAGAGACAGTCTGGTCAGGACGGTCACTATATTCATCACCTTCCATTTGTCTGGTGAACCTCTTAGCAGTGCAGATTTGTCCTTTGCCTCCAGCAGCTGTACTAAGTCAAAATCACTCCTGTGTGATGCTTCCATGATTGCCCTGTCAGGTAGGTAGGTAGCCAGGCCAAGGAACTGACTACGGCTGCCTTCTGATCCAGAAGTGACTCTATCCTGCTTATCCTTAACATGTTTCTTTGCAAATCTCACTGCGCCACCAAACTAGCTACTGGTAGAGCTAAGGGGTAGGAGGGTATGTGGGTGAGTGTTGAAAATGTTCATTTAAAAGCTTTCCAAATGTTGCAGCTCTGGTTCTTCCTGTTAGTTCAGGAGCTCTTCTAGGAACAACTGGGTTGTCAGTAGTGCCTGCATTTATGATCGGGGCTTGGACTTGTGTGAGGACTGGTCCTCGTGGCCCCCACAGAGGGATGCATGGCGGGCTGCAGAGCCATGTGTCCTTGGAAACGCGGCCCACGTCCTGCAGAGTTACTGCTGGCTGTTCCCAGCTCATATTCTTGCTTGACCCTGCTCATGGTGAGCAGCTGAGGCACCCCAGCCGACGCTCATCTACCTGGCGTTGTGCACAGCAGAGCATGGCACAGAGCTATTGCCATCAGTAGGGGTGCGACGCATGCTGAGAGCAAGCTGATCATGGCAAGAAAGGAGTGGGGAGAGCAAGGGCAGTGCTGTAGGGCATCTGGGGCAGGTGAGAGCAGAGGGCAGGCCAGGCCAGGCGGTGCTTGTTGTGAATCTCTGGGTGTTTCCCAGCCAGCCACCCTTGGGTGGCGGCTTAGGTCAGTTCTGGGATCTGATGAACTGGAAGGCAGTGGCTGCAAAGTGATCCTTCCTCATGGCAGCGGCGTCTCTGTCTTGAGACAGTGTTGAAAATTCCCTTAAGATGAATCCCGGCCCTACTTTTGTGGGAAGTGCAGAGGGAGGCACAGCAGGGGGTCCCCGGAGCAAGGGGGAGCCCAGAACAGTACGTAGAGGATGATGGACCATTCTCAAACCCTCTCCAATCTCATTTGCTTCTTGAAGATTTGCAAAAGGCGGAGATGCAGGAGCCAGGCCCTGCAGAGGTAGTCATGGGCTCTAGGTCAGGGAGCTTGCTGGGAGGCTCGAGGGCACTGGGGCCTTTGGACCCTGGCCGGGAGCCAGCTACTGCACCCAGAGCAGGGCAGCACCAAGCCCCACCCTCACCTCTTGCTGCGGGGCTTTGCAGAGACTCAGGATTTGCCATGGCACAGTCCAGCAAGAGAGAATGTTTTGCCAAAATACAGTAAATTATGGATGGATGGGGCTGGGTAGACATTTCCTTTGGGGAGAGAGGAGAAGTGAAGTTGGTGTTTGGAGGAGATGAGTAGGAGTCCTGAGGTAAGGGCATGTGGAGAGAAGGGAAACTCATAGTAGATGTGACTTACTGGGGCAAAGAGCTCAGAGCTGATAGGCTGTTTTGAGGGTGTGGGGTCAATAAGCCAGGTGAGGTGAAATGGAGTAGGAGCATACAGCAATGTGAGGTGTTAGCATTGCTCCTGTTTTGGGGCAGGGGTGTCTAGATGTTAGGCAAGACAGGTGGGCAAGCACAACACCTCCCTGGAGAGGCTATGCTCAGTGGGTGAAAGAGGGGGCTGAGACTCGGCAGATAAGGGGTCTCTGGAGAGCAGAAGCAGTGGAAGCTGTTATGAGTGAGCAGGAAGGGGTTGGGTTGTCCTGAGAAGCCCAGGGCACCTCATGGAGTTTGGAGATGAAGACACAGGCCAGGGTGTCCCTGAGGGGCAAAGAAGAAGCTCTGGGCATGTGGTGGAGATGGGTCTGTCTGACAGTGCAGGGGACACAGAGCAAGGGGTCAGTAGAGAGGGAAGGAGCACAAAGAAGAAGGTTCAAATAGAGCAAAATGGCTCCAGAGACTTGACATTACCCTGTTAGGAGAACATCTTCTGTCACAGCCAGGACACATGCAGTGCACCCCTAGGTCTTACCCAACAACAGCCAGTAGTGGAGAGTGCAAGAAACAGGGCCAGCTTCAAAGGAACTGTCCTTCTTTCTACCCCATGTTAGATATGGGCTGGTTCGTCTTGCCCGGTGAAGGAGGGTTGTAAGTTGAGATGCTGGTGACGCATCCTGTCCTGCTCTACCTGCTCTAGTGTGGGCTGAAAGCTGGGGACAGTGGTACCTTTTAAGACCTGAAATCCCAGGCTGGTTTAATAGCCTCTCCTTTCCCTTTTCCTCTGAGCTCATGAGTACAGAAGCTCTTCTGTGACAGCAGGTTGTTACTACACTGTAAAATGCGCCTTTGGAACTGAGATGTTGCAGTGAGAATATTGGGTTGTGGCTACGGACATGTATCATCATGAGGTAGAAGATACTACTAGAAGAGGATTCCAAAGCTATTGACCAATACGTTTGGTCAAGGGAATCAAGTCTGACAGTATCTAGATTGGACTGGGAGAATGCTCTATGCAGGGGCTTAATTGATTGTATAGGAGCGTGACACACATCCTTCGAGCTGATGGCATCAACCCCTCAGTACCTTCCATAGACCTCATAGGTTTTGCTGTAAGGAAAACATGGATCTGGAAAATTAGTTAAAAAAATACAGTGCTCTGGAAGGGCTGTCATCATAATTTGACGGTCTGAAGACAGACACTTGAGGTTATTTTTCAACTCACTGCTCAAATGGTTAAGAAATTCTTGCTGTTCTTCTGCCAGTTTTTTGGGATGCTGTGCTAGCTCAAGAGTCACGGCAAGAATACGTTGTTTCATAGCTTGCTGATGATGATACCAGACAGGTTATAGTGGGATGAGCTTATCTCATCTCATTGTTTTGCAGTTCATGAGCCAGAAATTTCTCTTGTGTTTAACAACAATGTTTTTGTTTCTGGAATGGGGATCTGCAAGAAAGAGCAATGAAGAGCTGATATAACTGGTTGGGGAATTTCCAGGCACTTAGAGACTGATAGTCTAATGTCCTCGCATAAGCAGAGACTATTTTACTTGTTTCCTACTAGAATAGAAATTCTGAATGCTGTTTATTTTCTCTTATTTTCTTAAATAATTTCCTGTATTTGTATCTTTCTTTAGGGAGACACCTACCCACTGGCAGCCTCTGCCTGGCACAAAAGCAGCCATGTTGGTCAAAGTGAACAGTTTAAGGCAGGTACAGGGTTCTTCAAACAGTTCGCTTCAGCTGCAGAACACCCCAGAAGCCAACAGCCAAAAATCTCTTCCAAAACCAGCCATATATGCTCAGCCTCAGTCCACATCCCAGAGCCCTGGTGCCACAAAGCAAGCGCCTGTAGAAGAAGCAAAACAGTCGATGCAGATCAAAAAGACAGAGAATGGTGGGTTTTGCTTAGTGCTGATGAATGGTCCAACTTCTCAAACACCTCCAAGGAGTCAGACAGGAACTCCCCAGCCTGCATCCCCCAAGTATGCTTGCCCTGCACCTATATACGATGAGCCATCTTTAGAGTCTCCGATTTATGATGAGCCTCCAGTAGATATGGACACTGAAAGTGTCAACATGAATGGGATGTCTCCACCAGTGTCGCCAAGCAATAGCTTAAAAAAGCAGCTCCAACCAACCAAATTATTACAGCATCCAAGTACGCAACAGCAGCAAGCTGCAAAGAAACATGCAAGAAATCCTTCTTCCACTGAATACAGCCCAGCTGGCAGAGAATACATAAAACATATGATCAATGTTGACCAATCGTCCAAACTTCCTCACTCTTCTGCTGCAACAGCTGAGGCTTCTGTTAAACTGCCTGGTCAGCTTACTTCAAAGGACAGCTTCAAGCAGTCTTGGAGGATCTTGGAAGCCAATGTCCTCAAGAACATGGAAGCCCACCATAGTAGGCAGAACAGTCTGCAAGCTCAAGAGTACCCAACTGCTATAAGCCATCAGGATTCTGGTTATTCAACTGGCCCTTCCCCAAGCTTGAGAAAAAGGAAAGGAAGGAGGCAAGGGACAGGTCAAGGAAGACCTGGCTCTGTGGGCAGCAGCAGCGAGCTCACAGCTTTGAATGATAAGTTGATTGCTGAGATGCGTGCTGTGGTGGGCAGGTCAGCAGCTTGCAGAGGAAGCAAAGCCAGCCTTGATGCTGAAACTCTGGAGAGTGGCATCCCAGCAGAGAGCAGCAAAGTCAGATTTCAGTCTGACCACTTGAAAAAATGCGTCAGCCGGAGCTCAAGGGACGATGTCTCAGCCAGTAACAGGTCTCTGTATAGGCAGGGCCTGGAGAGCAGAGGTGGCTTTCCCAATGACACAGCTACTCCACAGGACTCATTGAGACAGAAGAGGACCTTTGAGAAAATAGATTCTTTAGAAAAGAATGTCACCAGCCAGACAAGTTTGGCTTCATCAGATGCTACACATCACTCCTCTCAGGTACCTCCTGATCTTTACTGGGAAAATCACACACCTTTGCTAGACTGTTGTAGTACTAAGTCGAGTGCCTGATCGGACTTGGACAGGTTTAGGCTATATGCTGCACACAGAACATGTGTGTGCCTGCCAAGCAGTAAACTGGTTACAAAATTTTACAGCTTTGTAGGTGGAGATCCAACTTCAGGCCAGTGGTCTGGGTGGCATGAAAGGAGGGAGCCTTGTGGAAGGGTTTGTATACCTGAATGGCAAACTCTCAGCGCTGTGGATAGTAGTTTTACAGTGCTGTATTATTTGTAGTCTGGGAAGGAGGCCTTGTTCTGCTTAAGCATTGGACACACAGAACAAAACACCCTTTCTCTAAGGGCTTAAAGGCAGATCATAGGGTGTAAAAACTCAGAAGAATCCAGATGGTCAGATCAGGGATCCGTCCTGCCCAGGGCAGTCTCTCTGGCAGAGCTCCTGATGGTGCAGGTCCTCAAAGGGAAAAAGCATAGTGACGTGGCAGATTTGCTTCTCCCAGTGCGTCCTCCCAGCATGCTGCAGCATAGGGACCAAGTCCAACGTTGTATATGAAACTCGATTTTTTCAATAATCTTTGGGGAAATTTTCTCCCATGGGTTGGCCTACCTGCTTTTTGGAGCTTCCTTGCTTTTTGTCTCCATAAAACCCTGTGGTAATGAGTGCCACGGTTCAGTTATGCACAATATGAAAAGGCATTTCACTGGTCATTATAGATTTACTGCTTGATTGCCAATTTGAATTGGAACACCTGAATACTTTGGTGGCAAGAAACTGGAGAGTGTTTCCTACTGACCTCTGGCCATTTGGGCTTTTCAGAGGGCTGTGTAACACTTGCTATGGCGTGTTCCATTTACTGTGCAGACTCCTCCGAGTCCCTTCCTGTGCAGATGATGATCTGTAACTTTGATCATCTTTGTAGTTCTTCCCCTTTTATAGCCTTTTTTGAGCTGGGATCACCAGATCTGTGTGTGAGACACAGGATGCAGGTATGGGGTTTTGTATGGTAATGTGACAGTGTTTTCTGTTTATTGCTCTCTCATCCTTTCCTAGTAGTTCCCTATGTTCTGTTTGTCCTTTTAACCACTCCTGAGTATTTAATTAAAATATTTAGAAAACTATTGAAGAAGACACTAGAGTTGCTGTCAGGTTGGAAAGAGCTATTCCCATCACTGTGTGTATGCAGCTGGAGTAATTTCTCCCTACCACACAACATTTCTGCAGAATTTAGTTTGCTGTCTTTCCACTTTGGATTTGTAAGATCCTTCTGCTTCATAGTTTTAGTTCAGATTTAGTTTCAGTTTTATTTTAGATTTACTGCACGTTATTTCATCTTACTCTTTTCTCACTTATCTAGTTACTTCACTCTTGTTCTGCCTCAGTTTTTCTTCCATGGGAGTCAGCTGATAACAACTCTCCATCGTGAAAACTATTTTTTTTTACCCTTTGCTTTGTCTTGTGTCCTGTTAGTTCATAAGGGAATCATGTCTTACTGCATGACTCTTTAGAGTATTTTAAGGACCTTTCATGAAGAAGCTTAGCAAACCTCACTGAACACATCAAAACACTTCTATAGATTTTTGAAGTGTAACTTTCCTCTAAAAGCCCAGCTGATACTTCTTCACTGTATCATATTTAGGTGTTTTTACATTCTATTCTTTGTTATAATTTATTTTAAGGAATTCAGACTTACTGGTGTTAGTGCCTTGGTTTCACTTGAAACCTCATATAAAACCTGATGTCACATTTCCCCCGTTTTCCATTTTTCTGGCACATGGCCAGTTTAAGCTCACACATGACTCGCCTGTTACAGTCAACAGTTCAATAAATTCATTTTGCAGTCTCTTTTGACCTCATGGAAGAATACTATCTCATCTGCAGGGTTTATTACACTTCATTGCTTTGACAGAGTAGAGCTGAGACCTGATGTCTTGATTACGCTCAAGAGATGGTGGGTTGGGCATAGACTATGACTAGCCTTTTCAGTGAAGGAAAATAATTGATGTGTGATAGGACAATGAAGGAGAATAAAATGGAAGCTGTAAGAAGATGAATGATGCAGCAAAGGCAAAACACTCTTGAGAACTGAGCTTCCAAGTCCGAAGGGGAGGAGGTTGCAGAGATACTATGCAAAATTGCTGTCTAGGCTGAAAATGGCAGTGTGTGGATTGAATCAGAGGCAATGTCCTGTGATGGGCCTAAGTGATGGAGATGAAAATCAAGAAAAGAGGAAGTTCATTATCTCACAAGGGCAAGCGGAAGTTTTAGGACATGCTGAGCAGAGGTGGGTGTGTGGTATCAGCACAAACATAATAGCCGAGTAGGTGTGAATGAGATTTCAGAGATAAATTTTAAAGAGAGAGGAGGAGAGAACCAAGAGCCTGTTGAACCTCTAGAGAGAGGTGGATCCTCAGAAATATCACACTGAAGGAGCAATTAGAGGGATAGGAGGAAAACCAACCCAGGGCACAGAAGCTGGATTGGAGAAGACTGAGGATAGAGTGGGAAGAGAGGAGCTTCTGGCACTGATTTTTAGACAGAATGTTGAGTGAATTCAGAGACACTGAGGAGACAGGGTAACTTAAGGGATAAAAAACTAAGATGAAGTAGAAAAATGAGAGAAACAATTGTGCCCCAGGCTGACAATACAAAGTGGAATATGGTGTGTGCTAATCCCATCATCCACATGTAGATACATGTTGTATGTAAAACAGGGAAGGGCTGGACCACCAAGTCTCTGTCATGAGTTCAGCAGTTTCTGCCTACAAAGAAGGAAAACATTAACTTGCTCTAAGTGTTTAAGAACTAACATGTATTTTGGGCTTGACTGTAGCCCAGAACTGGAATATAGAATGGCAGGCAACTTAAGGGTGACCTACAAAGAAAGAAAAATGCATGTTTTACTTAATTTTGGTTTCACAATGTGAAAAGTTTATGGAAAATCTGTTTGTGTATGTTTTTTTTTTAAAAAAAACTCTATATTATCTTGTTTGACATTTTCCTACTGTTATGCAGGTCTCCTTGGAGAATGCAGAGTGAAACATGAATAGTTTACCACTTAGTTGCTCTATGTGGAAATTTCAAGTCTAACAGAAAAGTCCGTTGCCTATAATAAATTGTTGGATGTTTAAGTTAAATGTGTCTCAGGCTGCCACTTTCAGCCAAAACAGAAAATTCTAAATGGGCAAAATAAATGTCCTTTTCTCGCTAGTAGCTGTTACCCATCGTTTTCTGGGGATCAGTACTACCAAAGCTCTCGTTATGTAGTTCCTTAGAGATTGCTGGGGATGAAGGAGGGACAAGTGCTCTATGTAAAAATGGCACGTAAAATCTGTGGTGGAGAAGGCTCTTTGTCTCTGCTGTATGTGTCTGTAAACCCGCAGTCAGTGGACTTACCTCTAGAGCAAATCAGTTTGATGAATATGGAGTGCTTGTGGGAAGCTGCTGACTCCACTCCTCTGAGGGGGGAAAAAAAGAAGAAAAAAACACTTTTGAAGAGTTATTGTCATTGGGGAATGTTATGCCCCCTCTTAGATAAGAGACGTTGTAGGGAGTCCAACATAGAGGCATCTGTGAGTGTGGTGCAGTGCTGCTCACAGAGGCAGCAAGTCTGAAGCCACAGCCTGTATCTTCCCCGAGGATGCTCGAGCCAGCGCATGCTGGGGAGGGCTGTAGGTTATGGAAAGATGCAGCTCCATGGCCAGAGGAAGTTGACTGAGACAGATTTCCTGACTCCTTCACTTCAAACACACATGTTGTTGTATGACTTGAGCTCGTAATGGAGCATGATGTAGTTGGAAGTCCACTGACCCTCATGCAGCAGCCCACTGTCACTCTAGATGTAGCTGCACGGACCTGCTCCTTTGCCACTATCCAGGGACACCCTGACATTTGATCCACCCATTAGACCTTCACATCTCAGTGGTAACCTCAGTGGTCACTGAGGAGATTTGTCCTTGGGTTATGATTGTATTGTACTTGTCATCTTCCCTCAGAATTGCCCTTCTTTCTTCCCAAGACACGTTTGGTTTGAATGATTATCCCGAGTGACAGCCTTGCCATTAAAATAGATGCGTTCGTGCTTCCGCTGTGCCTCCCTCCTTTAGCTTTTCCTATCCGATTTGTGTGTCTGACCAGTATTTCCATAGAGAAGGTTGTGGTGGAACTGAGATGTGCGTTTTGAATACCTCAGTGCAGATGCTGTCCAGGTACGGGCTCAGCTGCTTCTGACAGTAGCTAGCCATGCCAGTTTGGTTGTGTGTCTTTTTGTGATTAGAACTTGGAAAAACAGTAAAGGCAGGAACCAGCTATGGGATTGTATCAGCCACAGAAAGTAGAGGCAAGAAGCAAGTGGTTCTGGTAGTTCTGTGGCTGCCTGGTCTTTGCTGCCTCCTGGGCACAGCTGGGCTCTTACAGCCCAAAAGGAAGCAGGAGCTGAAGGGCTGTGAGGAACTTGGATCCTTGGTGTGTGCTTCCTGCCAAGCGCCACACTGCTTCTCTGGCAGTCACCTCAGCTCCTGCTTGAGGCTGTCACCAGGAATTCGGGGACGACATGGAAAACCAGCCCCATTTCTCCCTGTCTCAAGGTTTCCCTTGGGGACAGTGTCCATGTGCTACTGTGCCAGCCAGGACTCTTGCAGAACTGCAGATGTCAGCAACAGATTCTGCACAAAGATTTACCACTTTGCAGTTGCTGTTAGCTTCACTCACTGTTATTTATTTTCCTACCAGGATCAGGGAATCAACTAAGCAATTTTTAACACATCTGTTTTCCATTGCAGCCTGGGACAATAGAGTTGGACCCCAAGCCAGAGAGCAGCAGTCAGCCTGGCAGCTGTGTAGGATATCATTTCTCTTACAATACTCTACGGAAGCCCATCTCTCAAAGCAGCATGGCAGACTGGGCTTCTAAAAACCTGAACATGCACACTCAGGGCATCTTCCGCCGAAGGATCTCCATCTCCAACATGCTCTCCTGGAATGGTGGCTCTATCAAAAAGCCAATGCTCATCACTAGCAACCGCACCATCAAAAAAGAAGCCTGTGAGATGTTCAAACTGGTGCAGAGCTACATGGGAGATCGTCAGACTCGCATGGATCGGAATCATGTGGCATTGGTCACAGTCACCAAGTGCTGGAGCATACAAGGTTTACGGGATGAGCTCTATATACAATTGATCAGGCAGACAACAGATAATACGTGCTACCAGAGTCTGGCGTGGGGCTGGGAACTGATGGCCATTAGTCTGGCCTTCTTCTCTCCATCACCCAAATTCCAGTCTTATCTGGAAGGTTACATCTATCGTCACCTTGACAACGATGAAAACAGTAAGTGCCTCATGCTCACCAGTGTATGTGCAGCAGCATTTTGGTGGGTTGTGTCATTTACTCAGGGTTGTCTGGTTTTAAAAAAACAAGTAGTCACCATCCAATACTGTGGTTTCTGTCACTGAGAGCATCGCATCCTTCTTCTACAAGGTGCAGCTGCCACCAGTTCATCTCCCTGCAATTATCAATTGTATCTGGCAAAAGAAGTGCCAACCCTAAACTGCGCTCATCTAGCTGATCAGCTGGGCAGTATCAACCCAGAAAAGAGCTGATTCCACCTCTACCAAGGGCAGAGTTTCCTTGGATTCTCTGAAGATATGATTTGTTTCAAAGTTCCTTAAACCAGGAAAAAAAAAAACACACATTAGGGAGCCCTTTCAAAGCAGGCCTTAGAGTGGCAACTAGCCAGTGGTTCTAAAGGATACTGGCTTGTGTTGTAAACAGATGTGATTTATCAGTATCTTTTAAAAGCCTTGGGGAGCTGCCTGGCATTGCCTGAAAGGAAGAGTTGCTCCTACCTAACTCATATACCCAAACAAAACTCCAATTTTAAGTTGCTGCAGCATCCTGGTTAAAAAAAAATGCCAACTGTCAACCTGCACGGTATTTATTGGCTGATTTGTGACTATTTCTGCAGCGCTCCTTAGCAAAGCAAAGTTTCAGTCTAACAACGTTGTTAGAGCCTCATGACCAGATGAGGAATTTTGCTTTCAGAGAATCAGAGTTTGTGACTTGTCCAGTCTCAAGCGATAAACCAAAGCTCTTATTCCTAGTCAAGCTCCAAACATGAGTTCAAGTCTCCCACAAATCTTCAGGACAGACATTCTGCCCCAGCACATCTCTGCTCCCTGCTAGTGAGTGCTGTAGGTGGGGGTGAGTCCTGGGCACAGCCATGGTGCTACACCAACCTTTGCTTTCTGGTCTTATGCTTGTGACCTTAACATTAGCAGTTCCTTCACTGCACTGGTGGGTGTGCAGCACTAGTTTAGATTTCCACAAGGAACCCAGAATATTGTCACTTCTCCCCGCAAAAATTGTTCCCTCCAGCTGTGTCTGGCCTGGAGAGAAAAAATTGCCCTACCAGGACCCAGGCAGTAAGGAGAAGTAATCCAAACTATTTAAGTGGCTTATTCTTGCTGCTGCTATTTAGGGAATACAAATTTGCAGCCTGGAGCTTCTTAAATATTTGGCCATTCAGAGGAGTCAAGGGACATTCTAGGTCCCTGATTCTGGTGCATTTGGTGATGGTTGTGATACAGGACTTTTCCCTGAGCAGACTCCTCATGCCATAGTGAGGCTGGCTGCTTTAGTTCATGTCTGAGGGCAGTTCTGGGCTTTGGTGTCTTACATTTCCACATTATTAATGGTTTATTAACCCAGAGCCTCTTCCTGCCATGCTGAAGGGGAGGAGGGCAGGGAACATTCAGTCTCCTTTGTTGCTCAGTTAACAGTGCTTTAAATTTTCAGTTGCACAGCGTATCAAGGAGCTTACGGATCTGAAAAACAAGAAGAACTCAAAATCCAGGAAAAAGAGGAAACAAAATACTGAAGATGAAGGTAACGGGAGGAAGGACTGCACTGACCTCAGACAGGCTGAGTTGCTGAGTTCCACTGAACATCAGACCATTTCTTTAAGCTTTATAGACATAGATTCAGGAAACTTTACTGTAGGTGCCTTTGTAAGAGCTTTGGCCAGAGAATGGATCAGAACAGAGCAGCATGAGTGTCGGCTGGGCAGTGCATGGGGACAGGTGTTCCTCGGTACAGGGACAAGTAGCAGTGTAGGGCGAGAGGGATCCCTGTCACTCATGGGTGGGACAGGTGCAGGGAAGAAAAGGGTCTTTAACTTGGATGCAGACCTGGGACTGTAACCCAACCAGTTTGCGTGCTGCAGACTTTTATATAGCACATTCAGTGTTACAGGCCATCTGAGAGAGGATGTTGATGAGAACCTGTCTAAATTGGAATAATAGATTTTGTAAATCACCACCCAACTTGAGGACCTTCAGGGAGGACATCTGATAAACAACACTGCTTTTTTTTATCCCAAGTATTGACTTCTTGTCCATACTTCCTGGACTGTGCAGCCCCATTCCCCTTGTCCTACTCTTCCTGGCTGGAGCAGCGTGTCCTGACCCAGAAATGCCTGCGCAGTCCGCGGGGGTGATTCCTTCAGGCCTCCGAGACAGCTGGGAGAGCCATGCGCTGCTGCTTCAAAGCAGGGTACGGAGAAAGCCGAGCTGGCTGTGGATAAGGCAGTGCTGGTCACCTCCTGGCTATAGCAAGGAGTGCCTAGCTGAGATGTTATTGACAGAGGCAGATTTCCCTGGCCTTTAGCACTAGGTGACATAGCTGTACAAATTTGATCTAGCAGTCCAGGGCTTGCAATAGCATCTTTAATGAATGAACAAGAGCTCATGTATTTCTCGAACCTGAGGTTTTAATGCTGGCTGCAGGAGGACAGATGATACTCTATCTGGCCTAAAATGTGCCTGGGCAAAGTTCATTCCATTTTTTGTATCTTTTAGGAAACTTGAGCCGACTCTGTGAATTCCTATCGGACAGCAGCTTATATTGTATGGACTCACTGTTTTTAATCTGGTTTTGGGAGCCCTGGAGTACAACTTCTTGCATTGTTGAGCCCTGTCTCACTTGAGCATGCAGGTGTATGAAACATGGAAACTGCAGCTGCGCTCTCCAGAGACATGTCGTGATTTCCATGTGTCACTGTTTCTTAAAGTCAACTGCAAGTCCGGCCAATGGCTGAGGAGGCCCCTTGTTTAAAAGCCCTGTTCTCTTTGCAGTAAGAAAACTTCTATCACTTTCCCTTTGAACAGACTGTCTCCTTTGGGATCCTGAGCAGAGACCTGAAGTTACACTGAGGAATTATGTTTCTGTTAGGCATATGTCTTTTTCCCTTCCTGTTCAGACCCAGAAGGGTTCAGCCAATTCCGAGTCTTTGAAAAGTCATTTTGCTCATGTTCAGAGGGATTTTGATACCTTTATGGGACAACTCCCTTGCGGTTTTCTCTGCACAGGGCGTGCTCTGTCTGTGGGCTGAGCAGGCTTTCCTGTGCAATTGCCTATCTATGTTGCAGGCGCTGGAGTTGTGCTTAGGAAGCCAGAGTTAGTTTTTATTTAAAAAAATAAAATATTGGAATTACATCAAAAAGACACAGCAGGAAAGCTTTATTAAGTTTCCAGAATGAAGCACTTGAAAGGCAGAAATGCCTGTGTGGCCTTAGTTGAGTATCTAATGACAGGTCACATGCTGTTCCCTTCACAGGACTCTGTCTGCTTTAGCACGCACAAAAGAGAGCTTGGGGAGCAAACTGGTGTTTTAGAATAAATGAGCTTGTCTGCAAGGCTCCTGCCAGTTTGTTGCAAAAACTGTAAGGTGTGCAGCAAAGCAGAGTCATAACACCAGGAAGAGAAAGGGTTGGCAAGTTACTTGAACCAGATTTTTCAGAAGTGACTAGTAATGGTGATGATTTTTTTCTGGAGTCTGACCTCAGGCTCTGGGCTGTAATTCAGACAAGTGTTGCACACTTGGAGCTGCAGCTGAAGTAGATGGAAATCCTGCTTGAACATGCGAAGTGCTATCTACCAATGACTGAGAAAGTCAGGCTTTTCCTCAGGATACTTGTGTCTGCTCCATGTGCACCGTTTGCCTTGTTTGTAAGATGTGGGAGTAACTTCGTTCCTCACCTTACAAGACTCTCTTGAAAAGATATTTGCTAGGAGCTGTGAAATACTTAGATGCATATAGATGCTGTAACAGTAATGTAACAGAGAAGCCAATAAAGACATTACATGTCCTGTCTTCAGAATGGCTGAACGGTGTATGTGTAGGCATGTATATAAGTCTTCCAGAGAAAAACAAGGGGAATTAAAGCAGTGGTTTTTTTTCCCCAGCTTCCTACAGTATAGAGGCTTGTAAGTAAACATCTGGGTGAGTTAACATCATCTCATCAGATGTGCCCCAAAGCAATCATTCTGAAGTTTCCCACACTTACCTTGGCGATCTCCAGCTTTTAATGTAATTTTCTGTGAGTGAACGAAGTTTGGAGGTGGTGGGAGAACCTTTCATGAAACAATAAGCGATTGAAAGGCAGAAGAGTAAAAGGTAGAAATAAATGATCTGTTTTCACAAGGAGACTTGACTAATGATCCTACAGGAATCTACGCTGGGGTTTGGTCTGAACTGAGAAAAGGAAGCAGACAATGAGGTGACAAAGCTCGGTGTTGATACAGAATTATCCAGGTTGTAAAAACTGAAGGTGCAGCAGGATCTCACAAGGGTGAGTTACTGGGTGATCAAGCAGCACAGAAAATTATGTGTCAATAAAAGCAAAGTATCATACCTGGATAAAACATCTCTCGCTGCATATGCAGCAACAGGCTCTTACATAGCTGTTGCAAATGAGGAAAGGAATTTTGAAGTTACTATTTACAAATTTAAAAAAATTTATACACAGTACTTGGAAGCTGTCAGAAAACAAATAGAAAATCCGGAGCTTTTAGAAAAGGGGCAGAGGGCAAAACCAGCATCAGCACTCGGCCGCGGTGCTGCCTGTGCCCTGCCACATACTGCCTGTGGCTCCCTTCGGGGCTGTTCAGTGTGGCCGAGTGCCAGCCCTGCAGTGAGAGGCTCAGCAGATGCGGACGTGGAAGAGAGAAGGGAGAGAGAGAAGGTCAGCAGGCTAAAAGAAATCGCAAGTTATCTGGGGAAAGTGAGAGGAAAAAACTCTGTCATTGTTTGTCATAACAAAATTGGGTGGTTTCCAGTTCTTTTGCTATCAGGCAGCAGGTTTAAAACTGTATTTTCCTGAAGCAACAAATTAAATGGCAGGAATTGGCAATCCAGGGTGTTGTGCAGGTCAAGAGTATAAACAGGTTTGGGGAGAAATGGAACAAATTCGAAGACAGCAGGTTGATCAGCAAATGTTAATGGTCCAGGTGCAATACTGCCTTAGGATATTTCCCATATGCCGTTAGCTGGAAAATTTTAATGGGAATACTCATTTTCGATACATCCTGTATCTGTTTCTCTTTCTCCTGCTGGTAGATGCAGGCTGTTGACACATATGGACCTTTGGGCTGATGAGGTATGGCAGTTCCCATGCAGGAAATGGTGATGGAGTAGGATTAGGGAGATGCAGAGGAATGCACACATGGTGTAAGGAAGGAGAAAGAAGGGGCTAAGAACCTGTTGTGAGGTGGAGGTTCAGATTTAAACTGGGAGAGCGGAACCAGTGCAAAGCCCATCTGGGCTGCCCCTACCTAAGGCTTCAAATTGTGCCCTGTTGAGGTCTGTATGAGACAGCAATAGATCAGAGAAATACTGAGACAACAGCTTCTGCTGTGCTAAAATACTCATCCCGTAGCTGGGTTCTGAATCCACGTTGTTTGCTGCATTTTTTAAGAGATTTTTTGGCAGGAAAGCACTTGAGTCTGTTCCAGAAGGTACGTTCCTGCATGTGTATTGCCTGGATTTTAACTTGTTATAAAAGAAGAGGCTCTTTAAGAACTTCTTTGCATGTGTTTTTAGGCCAGCACATGGAAAAATATTTTCCTTCGCAAACTGTTTTTCACTGTTGCGGGTTGTTAGTAGGCTTCTGTTCCTGAGCTCCTGGGGCTACTGTGGTACCAGAGGAAATAACAGATCAACTTGGATTTCACAGATTCATGATGTGCTCAGAGAAGTGGAATTACTGTTAGTATGAGCCCCTTTCCAGCCTGTGTAGGCTAAAATGACTTGTGCCAATGCTGGTAGGTATAAGCTGGGGGCTGGGGGTAAGGTTCGTGGCAGTTCTGTTAAGGAGAACTGACCATGCATAACGAATTAAATTCCAGGAACAAGTTTCTAGCTGAGAATCTCTAAAAGCAGCCAGGTGGCTGAGTCAGTCTGCTTTTTGAAAAGCAGAGGCTAAGGCTCCCATCTCGCCTCTCAGCCTCCTGGCCTTTCTCAGCCTCCGTTGTATGGCCCGCTGTGCACATGCCCTGGGAGCCAGGAGAGCTCAGATCAGGGTGGGTGACACCCATTAGGTAAGAAGGAGGCCAAAAGTTGCATGTTCAAGGTGCAAGTCCCCTGCATGGGGCCACTCTGCTCTACACCAACAGTGGCAGAGAGCCCGAATCGGCTCCGTTCCTCGAGGCTCCCTCCAGGTTTTGATGATTTGGATCCATGGGCAGTAAGACGTCCAGCCCTCTGTGCAGAGGGCGAGTTTGTTGTCAGTTTGCTTGAAATTTCAATGGCTCTACTTGCAGTCCCCCCTGAGTGACAGGCACGAGCTTGACCTTTGCTGGAAACAGGATGCCTCACCGCAGAAAGCACGGGGTGGAGGGTTTAGGCTTTTCCCAGGACCAGGGAGCTTTCTGGGGAAGAACAGAACGATCCTCAGTCAAACGCATCTTGCTGCTAGTCACAAGTGCCAGTAATGCAGACTCTGATGCAGCCAGTTCTTTTGCAAACCTTGCTAAACTTTTAGTGCGACAAAAGGTTTCATGGTCAAACTGCAAAGTGAAAAAGTATTTCTTATTATTGGTTTTGAATGTGCTGCCTTCTGTGTATTTTTTCTGACACAGAGACGGATTCCAGTCTCACTTCTTCCTAGTCATTACTATGTGAACCAGATGACACTTTACATCATGGTGTGTCTGTACACCACCATTTCAACAGCAGAAGTAGTAACCTAATGACACATTACAAAACAGCTCATTTAGCTCTGTTCTTTTCTTTCATTCTTAAACATTCCCATTATAAATCATGCCTGGGATTAGCAGGATGTTTTGCATACGAAGAATATTTTGCTTCAGATATTTCCAAGAGAGAGAAATTCTTGAAAGCGACTTCCTTCTCTTTGCCTGTGGAAGCAGGGGATGCTGTCCTACCTCCTTTTGCATTTCTCTGGTGTAACTGAGGGGCTGCACTTCAGAGGTTACAATCAAACAGATTTGTCAAGCTGCAGGTGCATGTTTAGTCTTGGGGGTACCAGGACCCTGGGTTGACTGCTGACTGGTGCAAGAATGGGAGAAAGCCTCTCACCTTCGTTATTCTGCTTGGGACAAACTTGTTATTTCTCTGTATGAGCAGATTTGAGGAAATCCAAGATCCCATCCAGTTTACCTAAGCTGCAGAGTGCATGAAAGGCCAATGTGAAATAGGCAGCATCTGACCAGAATGTAGATTTTAAAAGCCACAAATATTTTGAACTCTGCTGCAAGCTTTGAGTCTGGCAAGGACTCAAATAGGGCAGATCTATTCACTGCTTTCAGCAAGCAATTTGGGTTTGACTCGAAAAAGAACAAAAGGCCAACGGTTTTGGAAAAACTCTCCCAGCAATCAGTGCTCTGTCAGTGCAAATATTTCTCTTGGTGTCAGGGGGGATTAGCTCTGTGAATCCTGGCTCCACTCACCCTCAAAGTTTGCTGAACCAAGCACAGCAAGAGCAGCAGTTCTTGCAGAGGGGCGCAGCTTTTGGGGGAAACTCCCAAGCTCTGGTGTGTCAGTTTTTCTTCATATTGCACAGTGCACATGAAGCTTGTGTGCAAGGATGAGTTGGAGGAAGCTGTAGCAAAGAAATTAATGAGGTTTCTATAGCTTTCTGGGAAGATGAGAAATATGCCTCTGCTTTCATGCACCTCTCCCTGCAGTCCTGAATTGACTCTCAGTGCTGGCTCTCCAGCCCTGGCAAAGTCTTCTCCACTGCTGCCTCTCTTAGTGGCCCAGTACTTCAGTTCTCCAGTGCTAAACAATTTGTTTAAAACACTTGAAAACTTTCCTGGCAAGAAGCTGTCTCTGGATACTCTTTTTCTGAGATCTAGCAATATTTAAATACTTAGCCCTGTGTCTGCGAGCTGTTTAGCTGTGGTTGTGCAGCAGGGAACGAGTGTGCATGCTCCTATGCATGCCCAGGCTACAAATGCCGAATGGCAGCTTGCTTTGAGCCACGATGGAGTCAGAGCTGTGGCTGCCTGTGTGTGTGAGGCTGCGATCTGCAGGAGCCACGGCGGGAGGTGTAGAGCCTTGAGTCGGAGCACAAATCCTTCTGAGCCCGAGCACTGGCTTGCACTGGCATCACCTGCCACAGGGCTCTGGGGCCAGGAGGGTTCAGTGCACTCCAGGTGTGATTTTAGCAACCTCTCTGCTCTGCCTGCAGAACAGGGCTGTGCAAAATGGGGGTGCACATTTGTGCCGTGCTGCACTGGTGCTTTGTTAGAGCTCTGGTATTTGGGATCCATGGAAAACGTGTGGTGCCTGTGGGCTGACTGCTTGTTTTTATTTCCCGCTAGGTCTGCCCATCAGCACCTATGCCAAATACTGCTACCGGAAACTCCAGAAAGTAGCTGTCACTGGAGGCAAAAAGGTGAGTAGCTGCCCCAGCTACAGGGCCTGTGGATTTGCCTGTGTGTAGTCCTTGTACAGCACTCCACTTTCCAGATACCAGAGAAACCAGGCCCATGACTCTCGGAGGTCGACACTGATTCAGCGATGGAAAACAGAGATAGAACAGAGGAGACTTGTTCAAGGCTTGTCTCCCCATGAGTTTGCGGGCAGGGCTACTGGCCAGGTCCTGCAATACTTGCTGGCAGAGAGCGGTGCCTGCCACACTGGGTGCTGCGTAGCTGGACCTTCACCTGCCTTAAGGACTTGGAAGACAAACTTGATATTTGACTATCCTCAAGGTGATAGGAACTGTCTGTACAGGGAATGCCCATAATGGAAGGAGCTTGGTTTCCTCAGAGGAGGAAAGAGTCTCTCTTTGCTCACTGAGAGCTTACATGGGACTGGTCTTGCAGCTGCTTTACTGTAGAATTGTCCATTTCCAGTTCAAAAAAATCTTGCAGTAGAGATGTCTGGCACAGAGAGGAGCCTGTGTGCTTTGCGTTATCTGGAAATCCCCCTCCTCCCTTTCCTCTGCACAGTTCTGTGTTGGGCTACAAAAGCTGGCACACAGCCCCAGCCTGTCTGTCCTAGGTCTCTGAGCCAGATCCGGTCTTCTTTTATTTCTGCAAATCCCTCGGGGGCCTCCCTGCCATCTGGACTCCATGTACAGTGAGCAAATAGCTGAAATACCTCAGGAGGGGTGAAGGCTCCCGGCATCCCCATGGGGGCAGAACAGGAAATGTCCAGACATGCATTGCACACAACTGCAACCCCAGCCGGCTGCCACCCGCCGAGGGGTCAGCGAGAGCTTTGAGGAATGGTGCTCTCCCCCGTCCCTGCACCTCGCTTGGCTGTGGTGTTATAGCCAAACGGTCACTGTGCTAGACAGCCTGCGGTGCCTACGATAATGCTTCGTGTGTCTCACGCTATATGAGATTAGAAATTCCTTTGAAGTGTCAGCATCTTGCAGAAACAACACGTCCCACATGCCCAGGGTGACGCTTGGTGCCTGTTTTTCAGAGATATTTGGCATCTCTGAAAACTAAGCATTTCCTAGTCTTAAGCTGGATCCTGAATTTGGATGTACCTGGAATTCTCCTCTCCTAAAGAGCTGTTTTTCTGCTGCCCTGTGGCCATGTGTCTGTGTGAAGCAGGGGGCTGATGTACGCGTGCCCTCTGCTGGCCTTGCCACGGCTTTGGGCCAGGCTGGGCCCTGCTTCTTCCTCCTGCCGCGCCAGCACAACAGAGCCAGGTCCAGTTGGGACAGCTGGAATATTTCCCAAATGCAGAGGTCAAAGCACCGCAACAGAATCTGAAGGCCAAACTCTCCAAAACTGTCTCCTGTTACCAGGCAGCAGCTTCGCTGCTCCTTTTTGGCCTGATGAGTTCAACACCCTCCACTCCCCCCCAGTTTTAGCATGTGCAGGCTGTAGAGTAGAAATTGTGCTTGACAAGGGATTTCCAGAATGCCAACAAGGTGGCATGCACATGTGCAGCCCTCTCGACCTGTGAACGCTCACCATCCGTGGGTTGCTCTTCTTCCATGGGCCAGCAATGCTGTGCTGCAGCTGAACTGAATTCTTTTCTGTCCTCAGGGCCTCCGTAAACCAACAGTAGAAGAGATAACACATGCCAGAAATGCCATCTTGACACCATCACTCTTCGGCAGCTCTCTGGAGGAAATCATGTTACGGCAGCAGGACATGTATCCGGGTAAAAAGCTGCCTTGGGTACAAACGCAGCTGTCGCAGCAGGTCCTGGCATTAGGAGGAGAACAGACTGAAGGGATTTTCAGGTGAGTTTTTGGGGCTCTGTATTATTTTTGATCCACTCACACATCAGTCCTCAAAGTCAAGAAATCAAGATTGACGTCCAGATGGTTCCCTTTCCCTGACAATAGCACCCTGTTCCAGATTGGACAAAATATGTCCTTTCTCAAGGGTTAAGGAATTAGTCTATTTGCATGCATTAGCACAGAGGGGAGATTATTTTTTCTAGATATGATCTGAACTACTTAGGACAGCAAGTGCCTGGGCATGGCGTTGAACTTGCATCAGTTTAAACTGATAAACTCCAGTTGGCTTGTGCAGGGAAGGGACAAGCTCTTGGATTCCTGGCTGAGCCCGTGGCTGCAGGTTTTTGGTTTGAGCAGTTCTTGTAGCATTCTTGCTTCACACTGTGGATTCCTTCCACACTTCTGGAGAAAGTCTGTGCATCTCCTGTGAGCCCTATATGCTCCACTGGTGGTGGGATGCTGCTGCTTAAAAATGGAGTGACTGCCTGGTAGGTGGAAAGCTGAATTGACTGAGAATAATTGGCACCAACCAGGAGCTGAAATACAGCATAGTACCATGCTACTTGTAACTTGTAGTGTCCCATGCAGAAAGTGCAGCCTTAGAATGGGAAGCTTTTCTCTTCTGGATCTCTAGCCCCCCAAACCTTCTGTTTCCCAATGCCCTTCCTTTAGGGGGAGCTGCTACCCTGCTCTGCCCTCCAGGTAGGTAGTTCCTATAGGCCTCCCTATTCACAGGTGAGCCTGCGCATGTAGGAGACATCCCTCCGCCTGTCTCATCCGTGGAGCCAAGTCCTCTCTCAGTTTGTGGTGTTTGTATAAAATGTGGAACATCTCCCAAAAGATTGGAATTATTTGCTATGTTTGGTTAGCGTGAAGGGCTGAATATCTCATACAAAGAGGAATAGATTCAACAGAGAGACTGGAGAAGTCTTGCCCCAGCTTAGTGGTTTAGGCTTGCGTTATTGCTCTAAACCAGGCCTGGGGCTGAAACTTGGGGGGGGGTCTCAAATCCCAGGCAGGTGGATTTAATGGGCAGCAGCTCTTCCTCCATGCCTTGCTTTGCTCTACAAAGGACTGACTGCTGCAGACACCTTCCTGGGGAAAGAGGTGTGAGGCTGAGAAGCAGGGCAGCTCCTTCCATCCCGGAGTTTGGTGGGTGAGAGTGCAGAATGGGCAGTACTCTGCCTGCCTCTCCTCCCCGTCTTTCTTCTCCCTGCAGAGACATTGTGAGTTCTTTAACTAAGTGTTGAGGACTTCAGTGACAGCTGCCAGTTGGAGCCTGACTGCTCCCTGCTGACCATGTCCCAAGTAGTTTGTGTTGATCTTAATGCAGTGGCCCTAAATGTAGATTTGCTGTTTTCTTTTCTTTTTCTTTTTCTTTTTTTCTTTTTCTTTTTTTTTTTTTTTACCTGTTTGCAACAGGTAAACACTTGAGAAGGAGTTACAGATAATTATCAAGTAAAGGATCTGCCTGAAAAGGTCACGCTAAAGGGCAGACCAGGGGCCAAATAGAGCACCCTCCAGTGACTGAATGTAATTATGAAAAGATGACAATCTGTGAACTAAAAGCAGTTCAGCAAATGCAACACTTTAGCCCTGATGTACAAAACTCTGGTATTCTGCTGGGTGACCATGTGAGGATTCAAGAGAGACAAAGAATCTGTATGGTCAGTGTAGGGGTTCTGTCTTGGGGAGTTTTTTTTGTTTGTTTGTTTGTTTGTTTGTTTGTTTGTTTTTAGGTTTTTGTTAATTTTTCAGTTGTTAAACTCAGTTTAAGGTAACCAGCGAAAGACCCAGCTTTGCCTTGAGTAATTCATACTGTCTTGGCCTATATAGCCAGAGTTGTCCATATCTCTAGACTGAAAAATGCCACACAGGAGTGCAGTTACAGAAGATAATAGCTCCTGTCAAAATGACGGTGTCTGAGTTAGTAGGAATGAGACAAGTGTTTCTACTACCCCCATTTTGAAGCTATGTTTAAAAACAAACAACACATTCCTTCTGATGACCTGCTTCTGTAGCCGCTGGCATGTGCTCTCTTCTCCATGGGACCCCAGCAGCAGTCTCGGATCTGCGGCTTGCTGGCCAGCTGCTGCCCCGGCACATTGCAGAGCACTATGTATCTCTGAAGCATCCTTGCTGTGTCTCTGTCTGCAGGATACCTGGTGACATAGATGAAGTTAATGCATTGAAACTGCAGGTGGATCAATGGAGAATCCCAAGTGGCCTCAGTGACCCCAACATCCCAGGTATGGGAATACTGTGCACTTGTGGTATGGCCTCAGCCATGGTACATTGCTGAGGAGAAGGGAAAGGAGCAGGCCAGGAGATTTGCCGCTGTTTTGAGACAGGTATACAGTGCTGCACTCCTTATGGCGGGCAAAGCTGTCTTCACCAACAGGGCTTCTTATTCTTTGTCTTTCTGCTGCATCCCCAGATACTGCTAGCAGTAAAGCATTGAGGTGATGGGGATCGCTGCCTCCAGCTGTATCTCTAAGAGCTAGGCCATATGAGCTGGACAGCATGCAGAGCAGCAGTGAGTATTCAGAAGCAGCACTCTTTCTCTGGAGGTCTCTCACTCACCCTTTCCTTTAGGCAGCTTCAGAGCTGCTTCCTGGCAAAGCAGGTAGATAGGAGCCAGCATTTCCCTCTAAGCAGCTTGTTTGTCCAAGAATTTCAAAGCCAAGACTCAGATAAGGTGAAACATAACCTCTCTCTGTCTTCTGGTTGCTGAGGTGTTCAGTCTTGCTGTCAAATTTGTCTCTGCAAAAAAAAGGCAGAAGAGAGCCTTTCTTATCAGTGATACTTGAGATTTGCCTGTTAGCACTGGCAACAGTGGAGCAAGAAAGAGCCCATTTTCCTTTCCGACAAGGAGCTTTGGTGATGTTCTCTGCTGCCTCCTCACCCTATCCTGCAGCTCTACTGAGCATGACATGGTTTGGCTTGCTGAGCTATTGCAGGCTCACAGGCTATGGCGAGTAGTCAAAGAAAGCTCTGTGGCCTCATCCTGTGCCCAAACATGGTGGGGAGTTGACTAGAGCTTTTCTCATGCACTCTGCTTTTTGCTCAGCCTCTCTTCTCAAGCTGTGGTATCGGGAACTAGAGGAGCCCGTAATCCCCCAGCAGTTCTACAAAGAGTGCATCAGCAACTACGAGAACCCTGACGCTGCTGTGGCCGTGGTGCAGCTTTTGCCAGAGCTCAACAGACTGGTCCTGTGTTACCTCATACACTTCCTGCAGGTAGGCAACCCCAGAAGTCTTGTGCTTCCTCCACCGCCAGCCAGGAGCCTGGCACACAAGGGGCACAGCTAGTGGGACAGTTTTCGTGTGCCATCAGCTGAATTTTAGGACCGCTCACCTGTATTTAAAGTGGGATTGATGGCAAGGGGCGAAGGGTCTGCTGGCCTTGTCCCTTGTGGGAGCTCTAAACTGTGTTGATTCCTGGTCTTGTGGACTATGGACAGAGCTGATCCCAAAGGGACAGCTTGGAAACTGCAAGGCATTCCCTGTCTGTGGAGGCTCCCACAACATCAGCTGTGGCAAAGCACAGAGTCTTTCCCCTGTGAGTGTGGCTGTTGGGGCTTTTCCCTTTGGGGAGGCCACATCTCTACTGCCCTTGCGCCTTTTGTTCAGCCACGTGTTTGGAGTCTCTTGTCTTTTTCCATTGCTCCAGCTGAACCTCTCCTTATTGCCTGCAGATCTTTGCTCAGCCATCGAATGTGGGCAGAACAAAGATGGATGTGAACAACCTGGCCATGGTGATGGCCCCCAACTGCCTGCGTTGTCAGTCTGATGACCCTCGGATTATCTTTGAGAACACACGCAAGGAAATGTCCTTCCTTCGCATGTTGATAGTGCACTTAGACACGAGCTTCATCAAAGGGCTGGTTTGAGGTGCTAGCCCTTGAGGTGCAAGATGTTGCTCTGAGGAGTTGCTGGGTGTCTGATGTCTTCTCCCCTCCACTTAGATTTCTTCCATTGTCCTTGCTGTTGTCACACTCTGGGTTAGCCCTGAGCATCCCCCAACATATGAGGACAGGGACTAGACAATCCTGGAAGGCTTGGGCTATTCCACAGTAGGACCAAGAAGTCCTTGGACATGCCAGGCCAGATACAGTCATTCCTGGCCCTCTTGTGTATGTCAGAGCGGGCAGCCCTCCTCCTCAGAGCTGCAGGACTACTTGCTCCTTGAAAGGACTGTGACATCCATGAGAAACTGCTACCTGGGGCCAGGAAACTCTCCTGTTTCTCTTCTGGGGGCAGAATTGGCTTCAGGTAGGAGGACATCACTCCCGTGCTATGGCATGAGCAGGTCCTAGGGGAGATACTGGGGATAACTCCGCTGGTGTGGAGACAGCCTGGTTCACTGCTGCAGACTGTTCGCTGGGAGTTTTAGGATAGTTCTGGTGGCCCTCGATGCTGTTGGAAGAGGGTTGTGAAGGTGCAGAGTCTTTGAGTCTCTGCTGCTGGGTGGTGGACAGGCAGACAGTCCATGGTTGGGACCTCATACTTAAGCATCCACTCGCCTTCTTTTTTAGATGGCCTTGAAGCTATACAGCCCCTGTGGCTGACATGGAGATGGGTCACTGTATAGTACAGACAAGCCCTGTGCTGAGCTAAGCCAGCATTCACTCACACTGTGGGGCCTGAGGACAAGGGAAGGACCATGCACTACGTAACAAACAGATACAACAGCCTCTTTGGCATCCTCAATAGATGTCAAAAGAGCTCAGAGAAGCCTCCATGGCTCCTGCACCCTCCTTTTCTGGCACCAGGTATAAAAGCATGTTAGAACTCTGCTGAGCTTGGCCAGCCCCAGCCAGGAGCTCCTTCACAGAGAGCTCTGCCAGGAGCTGAATACCAGCTTTGCCGACTGTCCTGGTTTGTCCCAGGCATGGAGACAGCAGGAAAGACCCTTGACAGTGAGAAGCTCTACTGTGTTCAGATATGCCCTTCCAGGCAGAGCAGTAACTTTCCCACCTGCTTGTGCCCAGAGTCAACAGTGGCACCCTGTTCTTCCTACCAAAATCACTGGAGTTGCAGAGGGATCAAGAAGTAAAGGGAAGGGAAGAGGAAGGTCTGAGCATCTGATGTGCTGTGGGGCCTGCACAGGGATGGTGTCAGCCAGGCAGCTCCGTGTCCTCATTTGCTGTTAAATGCCTGAGACTTTCTGTGTGCCACCAAGAACATACAGACACAGCAAGGAGAGTATCTTTGGGAGGTACCGCACAGATTTCCCCACAGCCTCCAAATACTGTTGCATGTTCCGTAGCAAGCAGCAGCTTCTAATTTTGTGATATCCTGGTGACTCTTCTTTTCCTTTAAAGCATTTTCTCTGCTGGAGGCAGGTCTGCTGCAAGGCTGAAGTTGTGTGTTGGGATTGTTCATACAACACTAAGTCTGCTGGTAGCATCCAAAGTTGCATTAATGTTTCTACATCCTATGTCAAGTGGGGACATGGGATCACCCTCTCCTGATTGCTGTGGGGAGCTGAGCCCTGCCAGCAGTCAGGTTTAAAGATTGATATCTGACCCAAAGGGTCAGGCACAAAGTGCCATATGTACAGTTGTGCCTTGAACCTGCTAGCATTTCAGTGTGTGTAAACGGGGACTTTCAGAGCACAGGTTTGTTCTGATGGACTCTTTGGCAAGAGTTCAGTTTGTGCCTGGCTGAACCAAGGATCATGGTTCCTCTAATTGTACTAGATCTGTCTGTGGTCCAGTGGGCCAGGAAATCTTGCTCCTTTATCAGGATTAGCTCTGTCAAACATGCCAACAAAAATGTGCCAGTATCTGCTTCACACATTCATCCTGTCCCAGTGCTCAGCTCATTTGGCCTTCTGAAGCACTGAACAATTTATACTTAGGGCGTGGGGGTACATTCCCAGAAATGTAGAGACAGCAGGGGGGGTTACCAGCTTTGCCATGTTTTCTTGAGATTTGAATTGTTGAACAGGCTCAGGGTGCCATGTCCTGGGCCCACATGGGCTGCAGCAGCCATGTGGTGCCTACTCCCCTTCTAAGTCTGCAAATGCATGTGCCTGTGTCTGGGCCTAGCCTGCAGGTGGCCACCACGTAGGTGAACCATGCTATCCCTTGCACTTAGCTGTAGCAGGCAATCAACCCATAGGCATTTGCTGCTATTGCAAATGAATGCTTCTTGCCAGGGCTGTAAAATAGGCTAAGGAATTACACTGGATACTATTTTCTTTTTCTGCCAACAGATTTGTAAATATAAATCAGTAAAGCAGCCTCTCTTCTGTTATAATAATAAATATAATCTCCATGATTGTCCCTTGTCTTTTTTTTGTGAATTTCTGAAGCATGATCAAGCCTGCTCAAAGCCATGGATTTCAGCGTGAATGCCAGTGTTCATGAATAACATTTAGGAATCAGCATGATGTAAGCACTTGGAAACCAAGCTGAGGGCTATTTTTGTTATTCTTAAATCTCAGGCAGCTAGTAAGGGGCACTCAATGAAACTAGTAAGAGATCAGGTTAAAATAGATAAAGGAAAACACTTCTTTACACAAGAGCAGTGAATTTCTGGAGTTTGCTGCCCTGGGATGTGGTGAAGCAGAGGGTATCAGCAGGGTCGAAAAAGGATTAGACAAATTTATGGGCAGCAGGTCCATAAAAGGGTAGTCAGAGGATGAGCCAGGGACATACTGCTAATATCTCTAATCCAGCAGCTGTGCATGCTGCAAATGGACTGCAGAAGGCAGCCATGTATGCATACTTCTTCTACGTAGTCTCTTCTGTTTTTAGAGATACGGCTTAATGACATGACCTGCCTAGGACATTTCTCATTTCTTAGAGCCAGGGATTCTCTGGCTCTTTCCTCCTCCCCTGCTCCAAGAAGTTAGCACAGTCTGCACTGGTGGTTACACTCTGCTGTGGGGCCAGCCAGATGTGTTGAGTAAGTGCTGCTGTGCGTCTCCAGCCATATGGTAAAGAATTACTGCTGTGGGTCTCCCTGGTGCTGTGGTACTCCAGAGGCAATTGCTGGCCTGGGGGCATTGGGAAAGGGCAATGCACTTCATGCAAAGCCAGTTAGAGCTGTTCCAGTCCCTTCAGCAGCAGTTTAAGACAGCCTGCACTAGCCAATTCACTGGGTCTTCACACCAACCCTGCTGGCAGGAGAGACAAAGAGAGGACCTGCAACCCTCAGGACATTAGTAATGACAAGTGAGCAGGAGGAGGAAGAACAAGAGACTCTTAAACTCATGTTTAAGGTGTCTTAACTTTCCTAGTTGAATGGCTTTGCTGTGAGATGAGCTGATTTTGGCCAAATTCAAAAAAATCCACAAATCAGGTGCCTGAGCACAAGCTCGGAGGCCTAGGTGCACTCTTGGCTCTGCCTGCAGTCCCCTTGGCCTGCCTCATTACCTGGGGTGTTTAGAAAATAAAGGGCCAGAGCAGCGTCTTGGTTCATAAAAAGGCTGTGGTTTGTGCACAGCTTTCACAAGCAGTGCAGTAAGATCCAGTGTCAAACCACAGCTTGGGACATGGCTCTAGAGAGACACCTTGTAGGGAGGAGGTGTCTGCAGTTTGTCCGAGACCTGCCACAAATTCCGTAAGCCCAGGGAGAGGTGATGCATTCCAGCAGGGCCAGAACTCCTGCAGTGCTAAGTACTTGCTGCTGATGTTGAGCTTAGCCCTTGCACAGCACCAGAACACAGACTGGCATATACCTTCTGCTCTGTATCTGCACACACAAAAAAAGTAAAAGCAATTTTCCCAGCTACTGATTGCAGCAGGGTAGCTGATGGACACAGTGCCCCCAACTCTGCAGTCCACACTCCATCCCAGTTCCTGAAGAGGCTGGGCAGCTTTCAGGGAAAGACGGGTGGATTTTGGACTTCTGTGACAGTTCAGCTGGATACAGAGAGAGGACTCAGCTCTGGCACCTGCCTGATATTTTATTGCACATGGCAAATATGAGGCCACCCATCTTGCTCACCTACCGCCCTTCTGGGTAGAGGAGCTTTCTGTGGTCTCCTCCCCTTGTGAATGTGAGAGGTCTCTCTCCTCCTGGCTCACCTGAGTTACTTCATTTATTCCTTAAAACAAAAGTGCCAATGGACTTCATCAACTTCCTAAAAATCCAGGACAACGGGAGGCTGTTTTTTAGCCTATTCGTCATGTCGAACTGCACCAAACCAGCCTTGTGGCAAGACAGAGACATGTGGAACAGGCAAGCTTGTGTCATGAGCACTGCAGCACAACAGGGATGCCGAGATGGGAGGGTCCCTGTCCTGACAGTGTCCCAGCAAGGGTTTGAGGTGAGCATGAAAAAGTGCAGAACCAGCTAGTAGAGAAAGCACTGAGCTGGGGCACACCCATAGATTGCCTGCAGATCATCTAGGATAAGATAAAAGGTGTTTTAGCTGCTGAGCATTGCCACTTTTAGAGCTCCTGTTGTCCTGTAACATTTGTCACCTGCAGATAGTGGTGGAGAGAACTAGGGGTGGGTGCAGGCCAAGCCCTGGCCTCACGGATGCAGCACCTTCTTCATCCTCCCTTGACAACCCTCCTGGAATGGAGTACTTCCAGGTGCCCATGAGGGAAACATTGCAACATCAAGTAGCTCATCAACTGGAATTTTCTTTTCAAAGCTTTGGATGCCAGCTCAAGACTCCCCAGCTTGCAAAGGTTTGAACCTGCATCTCCCAGGGCTTTGAAGTGTTTAATGCTTACTGGCACAGTAAATGGAGCTTGTGTCTCCCTTCCCTGCAAATTGCCTTCACCACTGACTGCCTGTGGGAGTAATACAGACAGAGGTGTGAAAATACGAGGCGGAATATGGAGGTTTTCTGTGAAAACATGAGCAAAGAGAGAGCACGAATATTTGGTTTCTGGTGTTCAGGGGTCCCTGAGGGGCCAGATGGGAGCACTCAGGTGTTCTTAGGCAGATGAGAGGTTTTAACTGAGATTTCTCAGTATCCCGATGCCTATTCCACCTGCTGTTACTAGAGAGGTGGCCTCCCCCTTGGGGCACCAACCTTCAGGTGAGATGAACAGCTGACCCCTGCTCTTTGGCTTCGCAAAGCTCAGGTGTGAGATGGGCCCTGGCATGTTGCTGCCAGGCCAAACTGCTGATCAAGAGGAGAAACACAAGGGGCTGTGAGACTTCAGCTGCCAGTGCCCAAAACCATAATGGAATTTAGAAGCCCAAGATTTGAGCTGTCTTACAACTGACTGCTTGAGCTAACTGTTAAGTTTATGTTCACAAAAGGAGAGCTAATGGCTTATGCCAGTTCATCTCCACTCCTAGCCCCATTTTCCCCATCCTGCCTTATGTGAAATCTGATGTTTTCTGAACTTAGCCCTTATCCAATTCAGATCATAGGCAACAGCAACAGCCAGGTCTCTGCCAGGGATTGTAGGGGAGATGTAGAGGGCAGGGGGGTGGAGGAGGAGTAGGACCTCTCTCTTTTTATGCTACTTCCTCACTCTTGGGGCAGGACAAATACATGGAAGAGCACAGGACAGCCAGACTGCATTGCTCCAAGGACTACAGAGGGACAGATGGCCCCAAAGAGGAGGAGGAGGAGGAGGAGGAGGAGGAGAAGGAGATGAAGGAAGCTACAGACTGCCCACTGTGTGGATCAGCACAGCACATGACCAAATGTGTTGATGCAGAAGTACCTTTGCGTTTGCATGTCTCCCCGACACTGCTCCACAGATAGCACCGTGCCTGCCCTGCCTGAGGACACAGGTTGAGAGTGGACTTCCTTCCCTAGAGATGTGCAGTGCGTTCTCAGCCTTCCTAGATGCTCTGGCTAATAAAGTAGGAGTAAGAAAACAGCTTGAGCTATAAACTGTTCATATACGGAGTGCAGCTGTGAGGCAGGGGTACACACCAGCTTGGCAAGACCCTCCTCCCCCACCTCTGTCTGCACCTTGGGACCAGGCCCTGTGTTCAACTAGACCTGACCAACACCCTAATGAAAACAGGTATGATCAGGGTGAGGCGCTGTGGAAAGAGCAGGACACTGGACTGGTGCATGCACCTTGGTGTAGAGGCAGAGACAATACTCAGATGAGTCTGTAAACTCCACTGACCTGTGCTGATCCTCATCTAATGCCCAACCTGGGCAAACTTTCTGCACAATCCGATGGCAGGACAGGCTAGGTACAATGCATCTCTGGGAGACGGGAGCCCAGCCTGGCAGTAGATCAGCTCAGTGTTCACTCACCCCTGGGAGAAGCAGCTTTCCTGCTGCAGCTGAACTGCTATAATAAAGACAGCAGTGACCCCGCGTGGGCTGAACAGGAGGCAGCTGGGGGCTCTCCTGTCTCTCACTACCAGAGGCACTTGTGGAGGCGAAAACAAACCTCTACAGGCACATAGCTGCCTTCTCACAACCGCCATGTCAGTCCCTTGGGTGGCTTGTCAGGGAGGAGGGGAGAGTCTTTTGCATGGGATTACACTGACTAACTGCAGAGGCTGGCCTTACAGACAGTTCTGCTGGAGCTGGTTTAGCCTCCTTTTACAGTCAATGCAAGAGGCATTTTCTGAGTACAGTTCCTCTCATGCTGAAGCACTGCCAGGAGGCTGGATGGATGTTTTGCCCTTGCCACGCACCTGATTTTCTCTGTTAAGAGACGGGGAGGCCAGCCAAGGAGCTCAGCTCTCTCACAGACAAGAGAAGTGGCAGGGCCTGGACTGCACTGTCCACTGGTTTAGCTGCTTGTGCTCAAGGTCAGCTGTGTATGGCTGGCCTTGAAGAGAAAAAGCTGGAAGAAATCTCCCCGGGATTGTCTTTCCTCTTCTTCAGGAGCCACCTTCAAGCACAGGTCCTCACCTTCAGTGTCTGCCTGAGCTGTCAGCCATGCATGTGCCTGGCCATGGACTTCACTGAGCTGGACTCTGACCCCATCCTAAAGACTAACTTTCTGGCTTGACCTTGGACCTGCCTTGTCACTACAGACTTGACTGATTGATCTGAACTCTTGGCTCACCCTGATCACTGTCACTGGACCTGCTCTGCTCCTCTTGCACTGCACCATACCAGGGCTGTCACTGCCCTGCCATCACCTTAGCTCTGGCTCACCTGTCCCGGCAGAACAGCCTGATCCAGCTGCTCCCTGACAATAAGTCAGGATGGCTTTATTCCACCTCTGATGTCAAATGCAAATAAAGATTTTTGCAGGTGAGAATAAGCAAAGGATTACTGGTCCACAAAGCTTAATTTGGCTGCAGGTGTATTTAATAATTTCTTTGATGCATAGGAAGCATTGCATCCCAGCAATCTGACCCAGATTAGTTTAGCAGATTCTTTTGGTGGGGGCCTGGGATGTGTTTGTTATACAAGCGAGTACTTTAGATCTCTGTGTGCTTCTGTAGAAGCTCTTGCTGTGTTTGCACTAGGCAGTGACAACCCTGAGGCAGATACAGCACTGCTGTTTACTGCAGCTGCCAGCGCATGAGGAAGTGATGTTCTCTGGGAAGGGCTGCCTCTCTGTGGTCAGTTAAAGCAGGCAGGTATGTCTCATGTTTGAGGGTTTCTGACAGTGTTAACCATGAATGCCAACATCAGATATTGAATCTGAAGCCTTGGACAAGCCACAGGGGAAAACAGAGCACAAACTGGCATATCCACTTTCATGGACTGCTAAAAGCAGTCTGCCCTTGGGGGAGGGGTGTGTGTGTGTGTGAAAGAATAAGGGATTCTTTCCCTCAGCTTGGAAGCACTGAGATTAGAAAGACCCATCACCACAGAGAAGGGAGCAGTTCCTCTTATTTATCTTCTCACGACAGAAGTTCTAAAATTCAGCATTTTTTTTTAAATGCTGGAATATCCTTAATGAAATATAGTGCTCTTAAACAAATACAGAAGCAGTATGCTGATATTCTAGTGAAAGTTAAAAAAAAAGAAAATCTATTCCCCCTTTATATATATATAAAACCAATAAGCTACATTTTCTATTACTTCCCTCCTCCCCCTCCCCATGGTGGTATTTTTAGTAAGTCATTCTGTTTCCACAAATTACCAGTGCACAGCTCACGAGTGCTGCTCTTAGAGAAGCATTAACACACAGGGCACTACTCAGTGGAGGGGGACTACCCTGCTTTAAACCCACCTTTGTGCTCTGTGGATCCTGTACTCCTCATGGTGCTGGGGAGAGGCTGATGTCCTTGGAGCAGCCAGATTCATGCAGTGTCAGTGCTTTCTGTGGGTATCTGGGAGAAGGAAGATGGGGGCAAAAAGGCATTTAGAATGAGGACTGTGCTTTGTCCACTTGCTCCTTTGCACCAGCCCGTGCACTCTGATGATACATGGCAGAGAAACAGGGTTTGTGAGTATTTGCATTCTCTGGTTAAACTGAAAATAAAAAAATGCAACTCCTGATAGAATCATTTTCTTCAGCTTTTCTCCTTGAAATAATAATTTGAAATAAAAGTAATTGTAATAATTAAATGACAGGCTAAAACTTTACTAATTTAAATAATCGCTTCAAAATTGTTTCTGCTCCATGGTGAGTCCTTTTAATAAGCAGAGTCTGGACCCAGACATGTCCTGCAGGCTGCTGCATGCTATTGGGAGGAAAGGGTGGTTGTGGCTGGCTAATCTCTGCCCTGCCCTCCTCTGGAAGCTGCCAGTACCTGCAGACCTCGCTGTGAGCTAATCTCCTTTTCAGCAGGTACCCTGACCACTGCAGTTACTTTTTTTTTTTTTTTTTTTTTTTTCCCTTTTTTCTTTCCCCCCTAATGCTTGATAGGTAATAATTATGGTCTTGTCTGTGTTTGGTCTCTGAGCACAAAATGATGGATTATCTTGAGAAAATCACCGGAAGCAGAAGAGTGTTCCCCCTCCCCCGCTTTTTTTCCCTCCATAGTGAGAAATACTGGAGTGTTTGCAGCCACAGTGTCTGGTTTTAGGCTCTCCAGGGCAAGACATAGGACCAAGTCCAGCGGACGGCTGCTAAGACGGTTAGAGGATCTCATTATCTATTTATTTATTTATTTTTATTAGTATTTTTTTAGCCTAGAGAAGGCTAAGTGAGGGATCTGATAGCAAATTTCCAACCTAGAGGGGGCTACAGAGAAGACAACTAACTTACAGGTATGCAATGAAAGGACAAGGGGCAACAAGGCACAAACTGCAAAAAAAAAAAAAAAAAAAAAAAAAAAAAAATTTCTGGTTGGCCACAAAGCAAAAACCCCATGAAAGCGGTGAAGCCCTGGTCCAAAGGCCCAGAGAGGTGGGGGATCTGCAGCCCTGAGAATATTCAAGGCTCACTGGACAAGGCCCTGAACTGCCTGACTTGAAGCTCGTCCCTCTCTGAGCAAGGAGTTGATTTAGATCCTACCTAAATCCATCTGTGTTTCTATGATTAGGCAGATGAAAGGACCTCAGAAAGGCACTGAACCAGCAATCTGAGCAATGAAGTTCATGGTGGACCAAAACTGTCAGTCTGCTTTCATTTTTTGCTCATATTTCTTTCTTTCTTTCTTTTTTGAAGATTAAAGTGTTTTCCTTTACACTTTATCTGAAAGGAAGAGCCTGTTACACTTCCAGTCCTGTGTGTGAGCAGCTCAAATTGCTCCCTCAAAGCCTGCGTCTGGGTTCAGCGAGCACAGCAGCTCTCGGGCTCAGCCCCTCTGAAATGCTGCCTGCGTCCACAAACGCTAAGCCTCTGCAACGTGGCCTAGCGCTTTCTGATACAGCAGTATGGATATTTTCCTTCCATTTTTCCCTGTTTTAGCCAACAAGACCAAGCTTCTGGCCCTCTCGCGTGCAAGAGAAGCTTGCAAAGGGGAGCTGCAGAGCCACTTCGGGGCTTTGGGCCCGTCTGTGACCAGCGCCACAGCGGGAGAGGCACCAGGTCACCCCCGCTGAGGGAGTCGGAGGCCAGGCCTCAGGTCAAGAAGGCACCGTTCCCACGGCGAATCTAAATTTGCCGGGCAGCGGCGGCTCCCGCCGCTGCCGCCTCACGGCGCAGCCCCCACAGCGCGCCTCGCTCGCTTGCGAAACTGCCGCCGCCGCCGCCGCCGCGCGGGGCCCCTGAGCCCCGCCCCGGCCGCCCGCGAGGCCCCGCCCCTCCCTCGCGGCGGCTGGCGGCGCCGCAGCCGTGGCGGCCATTTTGTGGCGCTGCTCGGTCGGTGGCGCTGGGCTCGGCGCGCGGAGCGGGGTCCGGGCGGCGGTTTAGCTTCTTTCTAACCCCTTTTTCCCGTACAGATTCCTCGGTAAGCGAGCAGCAGCGTCCGGGCGGGCCGGGGCCGGCCGGTCCCGCACCGCCTGCCCCGCGCTGCGAGCCCTGCGGCGGGGCGAGGGGAGGGAGGCCGGGCGCGGCGCGGCGCGGCGCGGCTGGCACGCGTCCCCGCGCACAAAGGGCCGCGCCGCGCCGGAGCGGGCGGCTCCTCCCGCGCGGTCCCGCCGCGCTCGGCGCCCGATGGCGGCCGCCGGCGTCGGTGGGCAGGCGCCGCTGCCGCCTCGCCGCGGCCTGGCGCGCTGAGGCCGGGGGCGCTGCGCCGCGGGCTGCGGCTCCGCCCGCGGCCGGCGCCCGCGGAGCTGCGCGGCGCGGGCAGGTGAGTATGTGCGCGGCGAGGGGCCCGGCCGGCGGGGGCGCCGCGTGACCTTGCCGCGGGGCCGTGGCGGCGGCGGCCGTGGCTGGGCGGCGCCGCGGTGGGCCGCGGCCCGGAGCGGCGGCGAGCGGCCTTGCGGCGCGGGTGGGGGCGCGGCGGCGCCCGGCGGGGGCGTTGGCGGCGCCTCGGCCCGGTGGCGCGGCAGGAAGCGGCGCGGGGCGCTCCCGGCGCCGGCGGCCACCTCTCGCTGGGCCCCCGGGCATGAAGCAGGAAAAACCTTGCACGGGGCAAGATACCGGCCCTGCAAAGTGTTTATCGTCACCGGTGTTGATTTCCGTAGGTCGTACAGTTTGCTAGAATCTTACTGTGTCTGCTGCAGGATACAGTGCATCTCCATCCTTGTGCTTTCTGTCGCTTTCGGAAAGCCTTTAAAGAAGGGAAGACATCTTGCAGTGGTCCAAAAGTTACCTCGTGTTACAGCTGTTTAGCATGCATGATGGGGAGGCACTGTATTCTTTTTGCCAGCAGGCATGAGTTCTGCTACGGTTTATTGCTCCCCAAATGGATTATTGGACCAGTTGGCTTGCAACATACCTGTGTACTGTAGTGGTATTAGGACTAGATTAGTTGACAGCCTCCTTCAATGCAATTTTGGGAAACTTTTAAATCTTTACTTGAAGTCTTCCCAGTGCCAGAAATGCTTCTGTGATCTCAGGCTAGTGTTTCTAGTTTAAACTTGTGAAAACAGATCGAAAGGGATGTTTGAGTGTGGTTGAGTCCAAACTTTAAAATTCTTGACATCTGTCAGTGTACGTAGTTTAATAGTGTATGGTGTAACAGATGAAACCCGTCTTACTATGCTAAAAAGTAACTTGAAACAACTTCTTGTAGGTGTCTGCAGAGTCTTGTAACTGAGAAACTCTATGACAGAAATAATTTTGATCTGGGTTTGTTTGTCTGTAGGTGAGCAAAGAATGCTAAGAATGCTTTACAGGACCTATTTCCGAAAAGTCAGCTGAGAAGAGCTACAACAAAGATCATACGTAGTATGATTCTCTTGTAAATTTTCTTATCTCTTAATAGTTCTGTAGTTGAAGATTTGGAGGAATACTTGTTATTTGACTTAAGTCAGTTTGTGGGAGAGTTCAGTTTACGTTCTGACTGACTTTGTTAGTATTTCCTAAATGGAAATAAAATTTTACTTGAGTATTCTGAGAGTAAAATCAGTTTGCCTGCAGTCCAGGGTGATTGATTAAGGTCAGGTTGAGAATGAGCCTGGAATATTAATCGCTTGTAACAGCGCACATGTCTTGGTTGAAATATAAGTAGCATATAATTAATTCTTACCTTTAATTGGATAAGTTCTCTGAAGCCGCTTCTTTTGCTCTTGTAGTTCCTGGATAACGTAGGCAATGATATTGACCTAAATTCTTCCCCTTGTTCAGGAAAGGGTGCAATCTCTAATTTATTAGTAGGGGATGTTAAATTCTGTTTAACTGCATCTTTGATATAAAACTGCATCTCTGGAAACTAAATGCTGTCTGTGGTTGTAATTTGTCAGACCTTGACGTAAGCTGACATTGTCACTATAGAAAAGCCATACTGTCACTTCTGTTCTAATTTCTGTCCATATGGCACTGTTCTGTGCAGATGTGAGCACTTGGGCTACAACATTGTGAGCTGAGCTAAAGAATGTGTGTGGGGGAGGGCTTATTGTTTGGCCCTGCAAGTAGTTGTCCTCAGTCAGTATATAAACTGCGTTCTTGATTCTTGCCTAATTGTGTGGGTGCATTTTTTTTAATTGCAGATATTTTCAATTTACTGTTACATTTATATGGAGAAGTCTTGTGAAGCGTCTGTAGCAGTTCGGTTAACAGTTGCACAAGTCTACTCTCCTTTTTCTACTTTTTTATTACTTACCATTTTCAAACTTTTCTTCCTTGTTTGCCCACAGGATTATTTTGTGCTTCCTGTAGGAAGAGACTTTCTTCAGGTACGAAATAGTGACCTTAGTGCTGTCGTTTTGTGCTTACTGTCAAAATACTAGTGTCTACATGGCCTATGTTTTCCAAAAAGTTTTTGGCACTGCTGACTTTTCAGGCAGTGTTCTTGTAAAAAGCATTTATTTTGTGTATGCATGCACCAAATTTAAGTGATCATTTGTGTATAGATGTATAATGTGGCTATTCTTACTGCAGGTACATGTGGCTGAAAATAGTGCATGTTAGTGTGCAACACAAATTGTTTTTTGAGGGCTGTAAATTTGGCGACATGCCTTTTTTCAGTCTTTTACCAGACTTGAGTACTTCTGGCCAGCCTTGTTTGAATACAGCCTGCCTTGTCTGTCCTAGTACTGCATTACTATTTGATTTACAAAATTGGTCAGAAGAAAATAGCACTATCTCAGTCTTTAAAGTGTGGTGTGTTTTTGTGTGTTGTTTGTTTGTTTTGATGAAGTCAGCACCAGAGAGCTTTCCTGTTCTTCTTGCTGAGATTAAAACACTAATTTCAAAACAATTTTCTCCTATGACTTCTCTCCCAAGGAAATGGAAACTGTTCCGTAGCTCCAAATAGTGTAGTAGTTCTGCTCTTTCTGTAGGAAAAATTATCTCAAGCATCTTTACTGCTCCAACTATAGAACTGGGTATCTTTAGCTGATAGGCCTAAAAGGCATTGCAGTTGTTTAAGTGAGGATTTTTAGTTAGCCTTAAAGCTGAAATCTAGACTGCTTGTGTAACGTAGTAGAGATTCCAAATGCACTAGACATTTAATGATTCCTCACCATAGTGAAAAATGCTAATGACTTGATTCATAGTATTTATATAAGTCCTCTGCCAAGATTGCAGCTCTCTCCTGTCAGTATTGCTGTCATCAGCCTTGAAAATCATGCACTGCTTTCTCTGCTGTCTTTTCCATCTCTAAGCTACAAGATGAGTCTAGAAGCAGCCTGTAAGTGTACCCCTTTCCTTCCTTTCTGAAAAAACCTGCAGAATTGCCTCTTTCTTGCAGTGTGGAACACATTCTATCTGCTTCATGTCTGTCTTAAACGAAGAGCTGATTTTTTTTGTTGAACCTTATAGCAGTGGAACTTGCACTGTTTCCATTTAACTGAAGGTCAGTGTTCATCAACAAAATACCAAGTCCTTTATCAAGAAGTAGGGTAGCTTTGATCCTGCCCACTCAGGAAGCATTCAGGTAATGAAACTGAGACTCCCATATCTGATTGTTAGGACAGTAGATACTGTCTGGCTGTAAACAGTGGCTGAATGGATTTGCAGCAGCCGGTATCTCAGGTGATATAAATTATCTGTGGAAAATGGTTCTCAAACTTTCTATAGACTTTTTTTTCAGACAGACTTTTAAGAGTCAGAAGTCCAGTTACAGCTGCAGTTACTGTTATTAGATCATTTTTGTGCTTTCCTACTCAGTTCTTACATTTTCAATCTTGGTCTTTTCCTCTGATAGCTAAAATACATGTTGATGCTTACTGATGAGAAAAATCTTAGGTTCAACAATTTGCTACAAACGTATGGGTGTACTGTTTGAACATCCAGAACAACTTCAAAGCCAGGGATAGGGCATCTGGTCCAAATTGAAGAGTTTGCTGGCCATTAGATACTTAAGTATTTAATTTAATTTAGTATTTAATTTCTTAATACTAAATTTCTGTGCTATTGCAAACATCTTCTGTCGGTTTATTGAAACTTGGAAACAATGCAGTAAATGTCATGATTCAGTAAAACTGTGGTCATCTGGAATCTCTTAAAAATGGGCTTTTCTAGAATGTCTAGGTGCTCCTTCCAGAAATGACATAGATGATAATACTTAAATGTCACTTAATAATGAAATATTTGTACTAAATTTAAAGCTTTGACACCAATTGAAAAATGGTATTAGACTCAGTAATCTAAGGGTTGTGACCAAACAGAAAGTAGTTAGGTAAATTGATTCCTCCTTTTTTTTAAAGGGTATGCTCTTTTAAGAAAAAATCTGCTGTCTTTACAATTTTGTGAGTTTGTCTTGTCAGTTTTGAGCACAAGCTCACATGTCTTGCAAGGCCACTCTCTTAGCAGCTAGCAGCTTGTCTATTCAACAGAGTCAACCTAAATAAAATACTTTAATGTGGTCCCAGTATAAGAAAGTTTATCCTAGGATAGGTCAGGAATGCAAATCTGTCCACTTCTTTCTTTCTCTGTTTTCATTCTTTTTTTTTACAAAAAGGTCATAGGACCATTGGGCAGGGCAACAGGGTCTTTTTGAAGTCAGTAATACTTAGTACGTTTGGCATCAGGCAGTGTTTTTAGCCAATGCTAATACACTTTTTCAGTTCAGGTAGACTATCAGGAAGAACTGTGTTGGGGTGCCTGATCTGCAGGCTAAATCAGGCCTCTCAGAACATTTCAGGTGGTCTATAGCCTGTTTTCTGATGTTCTCCTGAAGTCTGCAGGAGCCTTACATATAGCGAATGGAATGGCTTTGTGGGTGAAGAAACTGTTCTGAACAAATTAAAAGCTTACGTGACCAAAAAGCGAATCCCTCTGTAGTGTGATGGATGTAGTTCCTGCAGCTGAGGATGTCTCAGTTGATGGAGGAGGAGTGCATTTTGGCAGTTGTTGGTTCACATGGCTGGATGGGCATGGTATGCTCATTGCAACATGGATTGATATGATGAACTTTGTCACAGTTTGCAGACCATGACCGCTGAGTGCTCTGTAAGAAATTATGAAGATTGGTAGAGCAGTCTGCAGGTTTTTTCATTTGTTACACATTTTAACTCCTTATTTCCTTGAGAGGATTCTTACTGTTTAAGATGTTAACTTACACCTCAGAGTATGCCTCACACTGAGTTTGTTCCTCCTTAATCAAGAAGTTCTAAAACTGTAGGTGTAGTAGGGATCTAAAATTGCCAGAAAATTTTCAATAAAAGAATTTCAGTTCATCTTAATTTTTTCCTGTTTTTCCTCAGGCTACTATTTGTTGCAGTTGGAATTATTTCTAAATGCAAGATTGTTTCTGTGTCTCTTAATCATTAAAAAGGATAGACTTTTTTAAAATATATCTTGAAAAGCCATGCTTACTAAATTAGAGCATATCTGTAATTTGAACTTTTTGAAGGCACTGTGACTAAATACATCAGCTTAGGTTTTTGTTTTTAAACTTTCCTAATAAGTCATCTTTTAGTACAGATTATTTATCTTAACCGTGATGATATCACAGCAGAAGTCCACTAGTATGAGTAGAAACTGTATGTTGCAGCAGAAATGATGACTTCAGTTTTGTGAATCCCAGTCTCTTGTAATTAGTTTGCAGAAGAAATTTGTGCTTCCAAATCTAGAATACTCAAGCATTTTGACATTTTGGTGCAGAGTAGGTGCTCTTGTTTTTGTTTATGGCTGGATTGCTTGTACTTGGATATTAGAGAATTGAAATTTCCTCTTTTAAAGCTTCTGTCCTCTGAATTAAAGTATGTTTGCATGATAGGAATATAATTGATGCAATGACATTTGTGTGGGTTTTTCAGTAGCAGTTCTCATTAAACTCATAGGAGGAGGAGATGGTATTAGATTCATCACAGAGTAGTTGCAATTAAGAATTGGTGACTGTTTCAGATGTATTTGCTTGAAAATCTTTTATGCCAAATAGTGGTGGATTGAAAAGTTGGGAAAGGAGTTAAGAATTTTTATAACTTGGAGAAACAGAGGAAGGGAAATTAAAAAAAAAAGAGAGAGAAAAGAAAAACAAGAAACATCAGGAGCTCTTGTTCTCCATTGGAAGAGAAGTTGAACACATGTGCTTGCACATTTGTGATTGCTGGATCTTTAGTCAGTTATTTTATTCTAGGACCCCTATGTTTTCAGTAATTTACAAGGTAAAACTGCCTACAGTCTGTAACTTCTTTAAGTACAGTTTGGTCTATGCGATAGGTTTGACATGTCAGTAGTTCTTTCTACTCCACATATCTGCGGACAGTACCTCAAATTTCGAGTTACTCACGTACACAAGGTTTGGTAGTGAAATTGTCTGCTTGCTTAGCTTGTTCTGAGGTATCTGGTGTGCCAAAGTAGGAGTAGCTAGCTGTAAACTTCCTGATGGCTTATGTTTGGCAAGGGATAAGTAAATGAGGGAAAAAAATTGATGAGGTTATGAAAACAGGCGTGGGGGGGGGGGCTCTATTTCTAATTTGGATGGTAGTAGCCTGCTGACAGTCAGTATTGAAATACTTACAGAGAATTTGACCTTTTAGAGTGGTCAGTGTATGCTAAAGTATTGACTATTGAGTGGGTGTTTTTCTAAACTCTAAAATACCTACCTTTGTCTCAGAATTCATATGACTTTTTTTTTTCTTCCCTGTAGTTGTACATAAATACTTGGAATGCCTGCACCTTTATAAGCAACGAGTTTCTTCTTGGTGAGTATAAGTGCAGATACTCAATTTTGTTAATTGTAGCTCTGCTTTCTTTAATCTGTTGAGGTTGTTTGCAAAAATTAGAAAAACCCTGACATTTAAAGTCACCATGGAAAATATTTCTCTAAATTTAATCTTTATATTCTTAGAACAGAGCTTGCAGATTCTTAATTGGAGAAAATACGACAGTTTGATTAAAGTAGATATTCTTGAAAATAATATATGTCATTTAGGAAACAAATGTCTTATTTCATATGACTTTAAACAAAACAGAAAAACTTCCCAAATCTATTTGCTTGCTCAGTATTTTAGAGTGTCTTTATCATTACAGTGTGTTACGAAAAAACAGACGAAACTAGAACAGCCAAATGAGATGATCAAATGACTGAAAAAAAAGAATGCTCACTTCTTTAATTGCACTTGGTAATAGATTTTATTATAGAAGATTGCTTTTTCTCTGTTCTGTTGAATTACCTATGTTTATAATTTCTGCTTCTATGTTGGTCTGTCCCAGTCTCCACACGACCACACAGTTGTGTGGGATATTGTTGAGAGGATGCAAATGACATTCTCAAAATGCCCTTTAATCTAGGAGAGAGTATGAAGCTCTTGATCTAGAGAGGTGTAACTTACGTCTGCTGATAGCTCTTCACGTTTGTTGCTAAATGCTTTAAGTCTTAGTTTCTGCCTACAGAGGAGAGCAGATGTAGCTTTTCATGATGTTACAGCTTTGCTGGTCTGCTTATGTAAACTGGAGGAAACTATGGGTCTGAAATGAGATGATAAGCCTTGTGCTCTGAGTAAATATTTTAGCCTTAAGGAGTTACCTATACAGTATTCTTGTTAGAAATTCTTGTTAATTATAAGCATTAATTCAGGATCCAATTTCCAGTGTTGTGTTGTTCAGTGAAGAATTTACTTCCTATGCTGTGGATGATTGTCTTGGAAACTTGTAAAGAAAGGAGTAGTGTTGGTTAAGATCTAGTTGAGGATCCTGCGTAGTGCAGATAAGAACAACTGCATGCAATCCATTGTCTTGTTTGGAATGTGTTCTTTGGATATAAGTGTGGAGGAGCTGCATTATTCCTGGAAGTTTGTTGCAATGTCTAATTGTTGTCTTGTCCGTTTGGAATTTTTGCTGTTTCTGTTCCTATTGCATTAGAAGACTTGATTGAAGGTCTGAAGCATTGCGGTTGAAATACCAGTGATAAGGACGTGTGTGAATTATGGTTGTGTCCTGAAAACTTTCTAATTTTACTATGAAATGGTATGCATAAGCAAAACATGAGGCAGAAGTAGAGAAATCCTTAGGTTAATAGTATAGAAACAATTCCTTAGTTATATATAACTGACGTGTTTTAGTCATGCTTTTTTAATATGTAGGGTAAAATACAGTGAGGCATACTTCATGGTGGCAGTGATACTGTAGCCAAAATCTGGTAGGCAGAGCACAGGCAGATGTTTTTGTCTGTGGAGAATAGTCTGTTCTAATCAGCCTCCTAAGTCAATGCCAAAGCAATTTAAAAAAAAAATAGTACTTAAATATTTGTGAGAATTATACTGTTTTCATAAGATGCCATTGGGATTGTATAATGTAATGGTGTCTGTAAATACTGTTTTGCAGTCTGACATAGCCATTACCTTTTCTCATCTGCAGGTGTGTGGTTTCAGCACAGCATGGCTGTGGTCATCCACTTGCAAGGTCTTCCGATTGTGGTGGGGACAATGGACTTCTCTGGAGTGACCATTCCTGATGGGGGTGCGCATATTGTAGGGGGTGAACTGGGTGAGGCTTTCATTGTTTTACCCACAGATGAAGATGAAAGGCTTGGTATGATGTAAGCCAGTGGTGTAAGTGAAAGGTCAAAAGTAGCTATTGCTGAGCAATAAGAACTTACCTTTAAAACATGATTGGACTCAGTCCTTGACAGTTCCAAAATGTGCACTTATATATGACGGCAATTTTGGAACGCTCTCTAGTGCTGGAGTGAATGGTAGAGTCAGCTTATGTTTTATGGAATCTGCTGTTACCTGTCCTGGCATAGTAACTGCTTATACTGCTCTATATTAAGAAAACAAAATATACCTGTTTCTTTTATTACCTGTATAGGAACTAAATTTCAAATCTTGGGGTTACCTTTAGTAGACCAGTATTCAGCTATACCCGTGCAGCATCACCTGTGAAAACAGGGCTATCTATTGCTAGTTCTTTTACTCTGGCAGTGTTGTCAGTGCTTTTATTAACCCAGCACCTGTACTACCCACCTTACCTCCTGTTCTTTGTAGTCCTCCTAAATCACCAGTGATGTGGAATGACTCTTAGGAATCTGACAGCACACTTACCATGCTGAGTGAATTTAATGCGGTTTTCCTCCAAATAGTTATATATTTTTAATTTCTGTTTGCATAAACTATCGGAGTGTTACCATGCTATTTTATCAGTCCAGAAAACTAAGGTTATTCATAAAGTACCTTTTTGCAGTATTTGGCTCTGGGGATTTCTCCCCCCCCCCCCATAGATATGTTAAAGAATGAAGGAGATGAGGCTGAATTGTGGAAGTGAATTTGCTTTCTTGTGAGCTGCTTATGAAGTACTGAGTTGAAACAGTACTGAGTTTGGAAGTGAAACTGATACCAAGGCAGAGTTTTTCTTGACAGAGTCAATGTGTAGAGAATGGTTTGATTGTTCTTTCCAATGCTTTAGAAAGCACTGTTTGCAAACGTAGACCAGAGTTTGAAAAAGATAGTGGTCACACTCACTTGCTCCCAGAGGGAAAATAAGAGACCATTATTACTGAATGAGAAGGTTTGCCAAAACTGCCTGCCTATACCCTATATGGTAATATGAAAGACTCTTCAGTTTTTAGAGGAACAGGCTTCTATGGAAACTGATATACCAGGCTTAGGGATAAACACTGATAGAGCTTAAAACAGAAAAGCATAGGAACTGGTACAGATTAAGGTATGCAAGATCTGTGCTCTTAACAGAAAATTTGTTTTAAAAGACAAAAATCATTGATCCCCAAAGGGATCAATATTAATGTACGCATATTCTTCTTTGCATTTTCCCTGTTATAAATACTTCTTCCTGATTGGTACCTTTAAGTTGTTGAATAATCTTCTAAATCTTATTTGCTTCATAGTGACTTTTATTGGGAAGAAAATGTTCTTTTTAACAATAGAACTGTGTAGCTTTAGTGACACAGACTTGGAAATCCTTTTGGTTGGAAGTAGTGACTTGTCTAAATCCGAAAGTTTAGTTCCTGAAACAGGCCTAATCCTTGTAGTTAAATAATAAGTTTTAGAGAGTTGGCTTACAACTTTGGGAGCAAGCCTAATAACCACCCCTTATGGTAATTGTGATCTTGAGGACTTAAGAAACATGGATTCTTAAAGTTACCAAAGTGAAAAAAAGCCTGCCTAAGTTTGGTTTTAGTTACTAACTTAGTCCAAATTTATTTTCTGCTGAATAACATTTTTGAAGAGATGTTTGGATAAAGTTTTCTTATTTCCAAGTCATAGCTATTATTGTCTCTCACTAGCCTGGAGTTGTTTGTTAGAAATCTGTTTTGATATAACTTAAGGTTTTTAAAGTAGTCCTTGCAAGGAAGCGCAAAGGAGCTGAAACTTAAAATCACAAAGCAGGGGCAAGGCCCTGTCTTGCGGTTCCCCCTTTGTGAGAAATGAAATATTCTGTATGCTTGAGGTCATGCTGGTGCAACATGGATGGGTTTGAGAATTGCCTATTAGCCTTCCTTGGGAAGAGGTAGATATGTGATGGCTGCCAGTGGTTTCAGTCTTGCTTTAAGGCTGTATATTTACAGGTAAAATTGCTGAGTTCCTCTGTTGAATAACTCATCTATCATCTCTAGTAATGTACTGCCAAGTAGTATGTATCTGCTTGAGAAAGCTCTTTCTGAAATTAGCTGCAAATGAGGAAGGCAGCCTGGCTGGACATATTAAGTATGGAGACTGCTGGATCAAGTTAAGCAAATGAGATAGTTGGAAGAGTGAGAACCCAGAGGAGCCCAAGTTTAGTAACTCAGGGTGGGGGAGGAAGGAAGGATTTGGGAGAGGGGACAGAAATGAGAAACATTTTCCTCTTCTCGCCCAACTTTTTCATCAGTCATCAGCTGTAACAAGTTTGGCATACTTAGTGTAAGTATAGTATATGTGTGTTTTTAAAAAATGCTGATATTCAGCTGACTTTCCAGCTAGAAATTGGAAAGAGTTCAGATTTTTCACAGAATCTACAGCCTAACTGCTGTAACTGTTTCCTTTTCCTTGTGATGCTCTTAATAATTTTCAGATATTCAACTGAAAATATAGTAATGCCTTCCTCATCAGCGTTGATGTGGTTTCATGTGTCCTCAGAAGCCCTATTTTATGAGATATTGCTACTGAAGTCAGGAGACGTGTCGTATGCTCCTCTTGCAGCCTCATGTACTTGAACTAAAAGGCTTCAGGATTAATGCGATTCATGAAGGGGACTAGTGCAGATGGCTTAATTATGTACCTCCTGTAACATCTTCAGGATTGTTTTGTCTCTACCTGTCCATATTCAGTGAGAAAGAAAAATAACTTTAGTAGAGCAAGAGTAAACTTGCGCTTACATTTTCTTTTACACTAGAATTATAAACCAGAATGTGTTTCTATTATATATTTGGAGGCATGGAATTCTAGTGCTGGTGCTGGAAAGAGATATTCTATTGATGTAAATATGTGGAGAAAAATAATGTTTGTTTGGGGTATAAGTGGATAAGCTGTTTAAAAAAGGAAAAAGTAGCTTTGTGCTTGATTCATGGATTTTAAGAGAGATGGTCCTTGAATATTTACTGTTGATTATTATAATTTTTTAATTAGAACATAAAACCCCAGACATCATAAACTTCTCTTAAAAATTTCTTCCTTTTTCTCAGTTGAGTTATGGAGTTGAAACTTAAACAACAGACACCTTCCCCCCCCAAAAAAAAAAAAAAAAAAAAAAGCCAAAAAACAAAAACAAAACCCGACCAATTTTTGCCATTTTAAAAGACTGTGGTTACTTGGCTGATGCAGAACCACACTAGGTTGAACCCCATATTTTGTTATCAGATAGTATAGAAAAGTAAATTGCAATGTTTCTGAATTCCCAGGTGGTTACAATGTTTTCTAGTTAGTGTGAAACTCTGTATAGTGAATTGAGCTTACTGAGAATAGCATTTTTTTCACCTAATCTTGGCAGGCTTTTTTTTTTTTTTTTTTTTTTTTTTTAATAGAGAAGATGAGTTTTGACCCTCCCTTGGCAAATGGCCTGGTTTAGATGATGTGAGTGGAGTAGTTTTTGCCTCTGTAGAAAGCAAAAAGATCCTGAAGATCTTTGATTTCTAAACCACGTTGGAACACTGAATGGTTATTCATAAAAATAATCCTTTCCTACATACTGTTTAGCTGATGATGTCATTCAGTGTCTGAAACTGATCAAAATAAAATGCTGCTTATTTCTCTGTTGCATATCTCCTTATTCCTCTACTATGAGGTTAGAAGTTTTTAAAAGTAAATTAATATGTGTCCATTTTTGTACATCTTTAATTGAGTCTTCAAGATGTAATCCTACTGAAAGGAAGACTGTTGGAACAAAATATGTTTCAAATTTTTGGATTTTGTGAGCTTAAAGATTACAGGAATGGATCATAATTTTTGTTTGTGTGAAAGAGTTGATACAAATTCAGGAAAAATATCTCCTGATCAGGTTTTCTACTGAATGTGCTTTGAGAATGATACTGTTTTGGCAAGATTTCTTAAAATATTTATATAACTATTAGAAACTTGTTCCGGAGAATGCTATTTTTACTTTCTGATTAAAATGGAGAAGTGGAAAGAAAGCAATGCAAATACAGAGACAGTATAGGCAGTTGATCTAAAATTGCTTAAATAACTCCATATTTTCTGATGTCTTTAATCTCTGTCACATTTGTAGTGAAGAGGTAACATAGTGTTCTTGGGTATTATATTAACATGATAGCTTTTTGAAAGGTTGATACTGTGTATGTTTCTGCCCACCTCCTGTTTACTGAATTCCTCTTTTCATCAAAACCCGGAAGGGGTGGGGGAAAATAATATGAAACTTTTATCTCAGTCATGAATAAACATTGGATTGCAAAGAATTCTTCATTGACCTGGAATTTGGGCCAGTGGCCAAAGATTGAGCCTCAGTCTTTTATTGACTAGTAGCTATGGTTTTTGAACATATTTTTGAAATTATCCTGCACGCTGTCACTTGGGGACCATTTTATAAGTAGTGATTGCCCCTGTTACTTCCTGCAAGCAAGAAATAATGAGTTCCCTTAATATCTAGCTTTTGGGGTTTATGGTGCATAAGCTTATTTTGTGTGTGTCTTGATTAGTGATTGATATTTAATTGCATTTTTCAGGGGAATAAAATCAGCAGTGTTGATATTACAAAATGACAAAACATCCACCGAATAGAAGAGGGATCAACTTTGAGGTGGGAGCCCAGTTGGAAGCCCGTGACAGATTAAAAAACTGGTATTTTTTAAAAAATTCATATTATATTAACGCTAAGTCTTTAATATCTTAAAAACATTTTACTTTGATACCGTATTTAGAGTCCTGGTCATTGGTTTATAGGAAACTAGTTAATTTCTAAATGTTTATATACCAGTGGTTGAAATGGGCAATAAATGCTGTTATATTGTGCTGGCCCTTACAAAGAAGTGTACCAGTGCTGTCTACATCTGGGAAATAGAACTAAACCTAAATGTAGTGGAACTTCGGACTTGAGTACTTTTGAATTCACATTTTAAATTCTGTGCTATACACAGCTTACAGAGCAGTCTATGAAGGGATAAGTCCTTTACAGCCAAGAATACCCAAGGTAGTTCCTCACTACTTCATTTTCCATCACTGTTAAGAATTCATAGGCTTAAAAGGTCTGATTGAAATTGTTGTGGCCTGTGCTCTTTTGTAAAGGTAGTCAAATAAGGATTTGAAGATTTGAAAGGGGGAACACATTCCAAACCAAGGTGTTTGTTTTGGAGTCTTTCTTGAAGACCTCATGTATGAGAGAGGATTTTTTTTTGACTAGCTACAGTGGTAGGAGAGAAAAGAAAAGGAATCTTCTAACTGTGTCTGTTCTGAGAAGTCAGCTTACAAATTAGCATTTAATAATGCTCAGTGAGCGGGACACAAGATTGAAAACTGCTAGAGTCGAGGATTTCTTAAATACAAGTGTTAATTGGACATTGTCAGTTGAAAACCATGTAGGCATCCCAGGAGGATGGAGTACTTTCTTATTGATGTACAGGACTAGTCCTGAAATGTCTCAGCTGCATCCCATATGTTTTTTTCCTTATTCAAGTAGAAGGGAAATGTAAAGGGAATTGTAAAAATGAATAAACAGAGCTCTTCAGAAGAAAAATACAAACGTTAAGTTCTACTTGTATTTTATGTTGACTTTCCTGTGTGAAACAAGAACTGCTTAGGTAGGGCTTCAGTCTGAAATGGCGTGCATCTTTTGCATCCTTGAGCTTTATTTATGCAAGAAAAATTGGGCAAGCTTGCAGCAATGAGATTTCTAAACCTATCTGTACTATACATGTAGTGTAGGCTTATTAGAGGTACAGTTTAGTCTAGGTTTTATTTCAGCAAGGCAGATAACTGGCTCGTGACCCGTCTGACATGTTCGGAGAAAAACAGTGCCTAAAAAAAACCAGATACGTAGCTCTTGAATGGTAAAATTTACAAAAAAAAAAAAAAAAAAAAAAAAAAAAAAAAGTCAATACCTGCTGCTTCTTGCATATCTCTTGGCTTAAACTAGAATTTTGGGCATGTTGCAGGTTCTCAGAAACTCTAGATTTCAAATGATGTGTCTTCTGTACAGTGTTTTGCAACTCTTTAGTCTCAGGGCTTAGTTATTAACTCTCCAGTTTTGAAAGTTCTTTTTGCTTGCTGGACTTCTGAAACCTGGGTCAGAAAGTCTATGTTTCCATGTTTCCTTAACTAGTCATCTATATATATAATTTCTGTTTTCAAGAGTTGTGAACTAAAAGCTATCAGTGCTGGAGGTGTATTTTCTCTCAGCAATATATGTAGTGACAGAGTGAGGCCCACCACTCTCGGAAGGTGTGGGTTTGTGGATGATGGCAGAATTTTGCTATCTCCCCCACAGTTACTTTCACCTGCCACAGTGTGAACAGGAACACTCCTTGGTGTGGCTGTGATACACTTCTTACATGCATACAAAACATTTTTGGTGATAATTGCTTTTCTCAGTGCTATACCTTCAGAGGTCTAAGTGTTCCTTGTGTGCGGCTTTGTTATCTTGGCACTTAAAAGGTAGGCAGAAGTCTGTTTGAAGTGAGCTGGTTTTCATTTCTGTGCTCAGTACTCACTGGTCAACTAGAGGGCCACTATTGCTTCTGAAATGGTAATAGTGTTTTGATGAGAAGTATTTAATCTTGGAGCCCAGTTCATGTGCCTTTCATGGCAGGGGCTCATGTCTTAGATCGTTAGTCAAGGACTTCTTGGGTGTTTGGATCTAATACCAATCTCACAGCTCTGTTGAAGAGAAGAAGGCTTTGTATACCAACAGAGTAGTCAGCACAGAGGCAGACTGTGCAAAGTGAACTTGACTGTTGCATCTTTAGGTCTCTTATCAAAGGTTGCTTAGTTGACTCTTGGAATATAACATAATGAATGTGCACTTCAGTTCCTGCTGTTCTCTGTGTCATTAGTTAGACTCAAACTCCAGAGAGTGTAGTGAGTCCTTGTTTGTTGTTGCTTGGCTTAGTCTTTGGGGCTTGGTTGACACAAAACTATCATGAAAAGCTTCTGATAATAATCTGCTGACTTAATGGCATCAAAGTGGGAAAGAGTCCTGTCCATTCAGTGCCTCTGTGCATGCCAAAAGTCCTTTTGGTACACAGAGCTGAGTTCCAGAAGATGTGGTAGTGGGACTGGTCCAATAGTGCAGACCTTTGTCCTAAATTGGGAGATCACAGAGAGACCAGCTACATCCATTTACACACATATACTGTCCCTGCTGAATTGAGTTCTTGGAATTTTTTGCATTGGATCACTTTAACTTCTTGGCACTGGAAATCAGCAAACACTGTATTTTAACAAAAAGAGGGTGACTGCTGAATGCTTGTAGAAGGCAAATGATGAGCTGTTTGCTGTAATGACACCTTTCAATTTCTTCTACATGATATGCAAGTAAAATGGAGATGAAAAGACTTCTGATTCTAGTCAAAGGTCTTCTGCATTGAGCTCAAGATCAGGATTGTAAAGAGTATTGTGCTACCCTGTTAAGGGTAGAAATTGTCAGTCCTGAGAGTTTTAATTGCTAATACTGTCAGGACTTTGTTCCAGTACTGAAAAGATTGAACCCACATTTGTTCTTCATAGTACCTGTCCTCCAAGGTGTCTCTATTCCTCTTGGCATTCCTTTGAATACAGTAAGATAGTCTAGGAGAAAGGGATTTTACAGCAATTATGTTCTGGTATGCAGGAAAGGAGAAGGGAGACAAACCAATCTTGAACTCAGAGATCAACTACTTTGGTCAGCACTCTGAATTTGAATTTTCAGATATTCCTGTCTTCACAGCAAGGGATGGGTTTGCACTTCTACCTAAAAGAAAACTATTTTCATATTTACTCTGCTCTGACAGCAGTAGTCTGTGAAGCTGCCACTTGTTGATAGCCCTTGTCTCTTCAGAGTTCTGCTGTTTGAGCTTTTGACCATTCCTTGGGGTTTTGGTAAAACTAATCCCAACAGTTTGTGCATCTCAGTTCTCTCTCTTTCACTCTCTAGCCATCTCATTTTTCGTAAGGCCTTGAAAGGTACAAAGGTACAAGCTAGTCATTCCCTTTGAATTTATCTGGAAGACCACTTATTTTGGTGTCCTGATAAATTGCCCGAAGTTGTATGGAATTTCAGCTTGTTTTTACAATGTGGTAGAACAGTATTCAAATCAGTATCATTTGGGAGATTTCTTACTCGGGATCAATTAACTGCCTTGAAAGTCTATGGCAGTGAGCCAAATGCCTCCTTCATAGTTTGGAGGAGGAGCTGTTTGACCATACCGGGACATGTGGCAGCCTGTACTGTTCTCATGCCCTAGGCCAGGTTTAAGCTTTTGGTGTTTCGCTTTGTTTATTATCCAGTAGTGTACTTTCTTGATTAAACAGGAGTGCATTTCTTCAGTTGCCTCTGCCCTGGAGTATGTAAAGGCTCCTTAGCCTGTGTGTATGAGTAAGCTGTAATACTTCTTTTCTGTGTAAGTCTGTGGCAATGCATGTCTCCTGATGTGGCACTCTTGCTCCACACTTCCAAGGTTAGGGGACAGGTGCTGGAGGAACGAAGCTTGCGTTGTCAGTTTATGGAGCTCGGACCTGTTAAGAATCTGTGACTCCTTCTCCTTTGCCTTGAAGTTGCTAGGTGTTAGGCCACAACATAGTATTTGTGTGTCCAAAAGGAAGGTAGTACTGGGGGACATCCAAGTTTGTGAATGCATCTAGCATAGTGTCTCATAGACTTAGTGTTTCAGTGGAGCACTGAACAAACTAGTAGATGATGGCTACTTTAGAAAGGAAAGATTTGTTCAGACTTTTCAGTATGTTACTGAGAAGCTGGCTGAGAGCTCAGGTTCGTCTCCATTTGCTCTAATCAGGCTGAAATTTGGTCTCATTCTCAGGTATCTTCTTACTGTTCTTGCAGATAGATCAGTATTTTTCCCTATTGGGAAGCCTTTACAAGGTGAGGTGGGATAGACATGGGTGAGGATGCTGGTGCGTGGTTCTCGAATGAAGGTTCTTATGGTGAAGAATGCTGTTTCTCCTTTAACTGTGTATGAAGCAGGGGGCAGTCTTGCATCGTGTAGTTTGTTTGGCCGTTATCACTTGAGCATACATCTCCCAAAAGAGGCAGACAGACAAGATGTCCTAAATGAAACAGATGTTTGGCATAATGTTGAGCCAATTCTCAATCATCTTTATCAGCTTCCCTCTGGATCTTTGATAATCTGGATGAACCCTAGACCCATTGCAGTCCTGATGGAAAAGACTTTTTTTCTGCTAGCCTCTCACTGAAAGTATGTGGGAATTCTTACCTCCATTTTTGCTGGGCTGTGCAGGGAACTGGATACTCTCAAATGAAAATGAAATACATGGCATCAAGGGGTTTTTTTTGTGTGTGTGTGTGGTTTTTTTTAAGACTTGAGTTGCCCGATGACTGCCTTAACTTTCTGCAAAAGTGGCATTTTTGGTTGCTGTTGTACCTGCAGACAAAGTGAGATTTCAGCCTTAAAGACTGGCAAATCTTGCCTGGTGTTTTTTCTTCTCACAGAGTATCCCTCCAGACCTGTCCTGATTTATCTCCATACTCTCTCACTTTTGTCTGAACTAGGAGATTAATGCATTTTTTCTTCTGGAATGTGTTTCCAGAATAGAACTTACTCAGCACACTGGAGGCCAAGAGGATCTTCTCTTTCTGAATCTTTTAGATTAAGTCTTTAGAAGGTTTTGAAAGAAATTTCCTTTGGGTTAGACATCTGTGCATAGTGCTGTTTTTGTGTGAGTGCTATTTAGGTGGCTGCTGTAGTGTATTAGAACAAGTTAAGAGCCGAGTGATATGAAGTGCCATTGTTGGTTGGAATCCGTCCTGCCAAAGCTTGCAGTTTTGCTCAGAAATACCTTCGTTTACCGAGATCAACAAGGCCAACGTATGAAGTTCTTGTCGTTACCTGTACCAAGCACTGTGCAGCTAGTAAGCTGTCCAAGAATAAGCCACATTTAATAGAAATGTGTTAAGATGGTTGTTTGTGGAACGACTTAGCGTCTTTCCTTCTCATGAAACTATGCAAGGTGCTGCTGCTTGGGGTTACCTAAATATGAAATGATTTGTGGGTCATAACACACAACGAAGGAAATCACTTGCTGGTAATAGGTTACAGACATCTTTAGCATCGGTATCTCGCATCTGCCCTGCTCTTCTCCATTGCCTTTGCTGCGCGTGTTTTGATAGCGTACTGGGCTGAACTAAGGGCATAACTAAAGGTGTCTGTGGCTCCCAGCTTTAGGCAGGGCCTTAGTGTGTGGCTGCAGTGTGAGTCTTGGGCACGAAGCACTTGTGGCTCTCCTTTGAACAAGATGTAGGCCAGAACTGCTGAGGAACTTCAGTTGCAAGTAGACAGCCTTTCTTTTCATCAGTTCATGTCTGTAAAATGATACATTTAAAACATTAAAACATTGCACTTAAGGCTCAGTTCTGCTGAGTTTGGGTTTATTTTTAGTACCAGGCTTGATCCACATTTTCTAGTGCTCTTATTGCAGTGGGATGAACCTTAATTTATTTGTGATGTTATCTACAGCTGTGATAGTGCTGACTGAAGTATTTACTGAGGTCTACAAATTACCAATGCAATTAAAGAAATGCATAGTTTATAAGGTCTTTGTGGTTGGAAGTTACTTTATTTGATCCTTCTCTGGTTCTCATACTAATATATTGACATATTCTATTTAAAAGTCCTGGGACTTTGAAGATGGGATTTAATTTTGAGAATTTAAAACTTAAATTAGATTTAGTGGGCCTGCTAGACTTTAACCTTTATGCTGAGAGGTATCTTCAGAAAGTGATTGATGACACATGTTGATGAATATCTTTAAGAGAACCTGGAGACCTCCAGGTGTTGATCTTGATAAGAGAGAGCTGAAGTCACTGGCTTGTTACCTTAATTGAGTAAATGTTTTATTTGTGGAAAGTTGAGATTATTAAGTAGAGGTAATAGCTTCTCCCAAATCGACTGGCATACTTGAAGTATTAAGCTTTAGAAACAGCTCTTCAGATCTGATTGTATGCTGCAAATTTAAGTTTGTTTCTTTTTTTCAGCTGTAGTGTTTGGTCTAGCAAAAGTGTATTTCTAAACTGGTCTATAAACAATTGCAACTATAACAGAGTACTTAAAAATTACATCCATTACAAATGTCAGTATGCTTGCATATAACAACATACTCATATGAAATAACTCTTGTTCCCACTGACTTCATCTTTGAGGCTCTCCTACCTGTCTTCCCTCCCTCCTTAATGTAGCTATCAGTTGTGAGCATCTCCCCTAGATATAGGGAAGTCTTTTTTTCTGACTTCTTAGCTGGGGGATGGAACGGGGAGAAATGTAGCTAGAGATAAGAGCCCCTCAGTTGCCTCCCCTTCCTGCAACTAGCCTTTGCCTTCATGCTATGCAGTTTGGGGATGATTCTATGCTGGGCTTTTAAATCATTTTTAATATCTTTATTGCTCATACAAGTGATATGTGAAATAATATTAAGACTGTAGAAACTAAATTTTGTTAAGTATACTAACTTGGGTCCCTGTGACAGCTGATCAAGTCGTCTTCAGATACTTTGCTTTTGATAGTTCAGAAGGCCACCTATGTGTAATGCTTTGCACTGTAGCTGGAGTAACTGTTTGAGACATTTATTCTTACTTGAAATATTTTAATCTATTCTTTTTCCAGGTATCCAGCTCACATTGAAGAAATTGATTATGAGGAAGGAAAAGTACTTATCCATTTCAAACGTTGGAACCATAGATACGATGAATGGTTTTGTTGGGACAGTCCTTATTTGCGTCCCTTAGAGAAAATACAGTTAAGAAAAGAAGGATTGCATGAGGAAGAAGGATGTTCAGTAAGTAGCAAATACAGGACATTTGAGTGTGTACCAGTTTAATGTGCAGTTAGATGAATTATGACCACTCAAATGCATTATAATGCTTCATTTTTGCTGCATTGCCTGCCATATGGGTTCTATGGCTTATATTTTAAATAATGGAAAACTAATCATTTTGATATTTTAATGAAGCTGTATGTTTTAGTATATCTTAGATGAAAACACTTTTAAATACTGTCTTTTAGGGATTTCATATAAATGATCAGGTACTGGCATGCTGGTCTGACTGTCGCTTCTATCCAGCCAAAGTTACTTCTGTTAACAAAGATGGTAAGGAGTCAGTTTTACTTTTGTCATGCTTGTTAGTAATGTATTTTTAATTGTATTCTAAGCTTTTTGCTTAGATGGAGAGATAATACAGCAGACAAAACAGCTGTGAGAAGTGTTTGATTACATATTTTAGCCTACTAGTAACTTTTTTTAACCTAACCTTTTATCTTTTTGTAAGAGGCCGCCTTAGTCAATGAAAGAACTTTCCGCTGAGATCCACAAAAGGTGAAACCAGTAATGTGACTAAATTTTAGGAGGCATTGGCTAAATAAAATAAGTAGTCCTTTCTGCAGCAAACTGAAAATCATACTTTATCCAATAGACTAAGACTGCTAGAGGAGCTCAGCCAATTTTGGAATTAAAGAATCTACCGAAGAGCAGGGCCTGAACTGCAGGGCCTGCATGCTTTCTTGTTCCAGTCCTTTTAACTATTCATACTATTCTCCAAAATGTAGTCCTTTGATTGTTAAAGGAGTTATGCTTATACTGATTTCCCTCCTCCCTCCCCCCCGCTTTACCTCCTGTTTCAAGAACTTGAGCCTTCTGCCTGTTACGTAGGAAACTATCCAGTATGTTTGAAGTTAAGGGGCATGTAAAAGATATATGCACATGTCAGGATTGCAGAGTGCCTATATAAGTGATATTTCCTCAGGGAAGAAGGCAGAAAACCTTTAAGATACAAGTTGTGGCTGGAGAGGTTCTGACCAGACATCCCCCCCCGAATTTCCCCCTGGTAGGATGTCACTGAAACAGGTTGCCTAGAGCGTGGGGTGTAGCACCTCTGTTTTTGGAGGTTCTCATGACTAAGCTAGGTACAGCTGCAGTTACCCTGATTTAGTGTTGGCTATCTAGAGATCCCTTCCAACCATAATTTATATGATTCTGGGAAAAGCCTAGACACTTATATTTTTAATCTGTAAAAGGGTATTCGGTGTACTTCTATATTCTTGATAGTGAATTTTGATCCCTTATTAAATATCCAGTTATAATTCACATAGTTGTGTTAAATCTCCCTTAATTTGTTTTGCAGAAACTGATAGACTTTTGTTTTATGGAAACATTTTTCTAGTGATCCCATTTGGTTATTTTTAAAGCTTTTTGGAACCCTTAGAGAGTATTTATTCCTTTGTTTTATTTATTATGTCTCAGGAACAGCTCTACCCTCAGACATGTACTTGTATTGTGCATGTACCATAATTTTAGTAACTTCACTATTGCTCCCTTACCTGGCCTGTGGAGAGAGACCTCTACTGTTCAAGTCTTTGAACAAGATTGATAAGGCAGCTTTTATTTAGAGCTTAATATTGGAACTGTAGCCAGTAGCTTTTATCTTTAAACTGTTATGCTTTGTTTTCAAATTTTAGGTACATATACTGTGAAATTTTATGATGGTGTAGTTCAGACTGTCAAAAACATTCATGTCAAAGCTTTTTCCAAAGACCAGGTAAGTAATGTGTTTACACTGCTAGCATAAAATGGGCAGTCCAAGTTGACTGGGTTTGCTTAATTGTAAAAGTATGAAATGAATGTTTAATTTTCTTGCTACTGACATGCAGTATTTTTGAGATGCAAGCCATTAAAGATGATGCAACTGATGGCATGACTTACAAAGTTTTCAGTTTCATGTTACTGTGAATGCACTTCTTGAAGTAAAATCAGTGTAAGATTCAGAATTTACATACTAGAAGTAGTGATAGGATATTGAAACACACTTCAGTTGCTTTAGCTATTAAAGATTAGTTTAAAAATATGTTTATCAAAAATTAAGTGGGGCACTGTGAAGTAAAGAAGAGACTAGCCTTTCTGAAAGTTGGTTATCCTGAGCCCTTTAAGGAGGTTGTCCAATAATCTTTCAGTTCACAGCTTGGAGATGATAGCACTGTTTTTCTCTTGGCATGTTCTGTTTCCATTGTTTCCATGATTTGGCTGCTTTACCACTCATCACCTGCAATGACTTCAACCTTCAGCTAGTGATGGAAAGTGAGTTGTTTTTTTTTTAAAGCCTGATAGGGAAGAAATGTTTTTGTGCATGGACACGTTGTAGGAAAGGCGGACAGGTTTTTGTCTTGCATGGCCTGAGGAAAGCTTTCTAAGTATTCAGTGTGTGCTTTTGGATAACTTTCATTACAGGAATGATTCTTGCCACACGCATTCCTGTGGTATATCTGTAGTCTGTTTTTTCAGGCATGATTTCTGCTTTTACTTTTCTGCAAATGTAAGTTTGAACACAGAATCAGACCTCCTTCCAAACAAAAGCCTTAAATATTGATTCCAGTAATTAATAAGTACAATTTAAATCTGTCACTGTCTTGAAGAGGCATGCCATTCCTTGGAGGTCTGTAGATTGTGTATCTGTCAGACTGAGGGAATTAAATACATTTAAATACATTAACTCAATCTTAAGAAATATGCTGCAAAAGAAAGACAAAATATTTTGTCTCCTTTAGAGATTTTATGAGCTTTCCATTTCCCTTTGGATAGATTTTGAAAGGAATTCAAGTTTTCTTTTCAGTACAACCACTGGCTGGACAATTTGTCTTAGCTTGAGAAATGAGTTATACTACAATGTTTCATACTGTCCTTTGACATAAAAAGCATAAAGGGAGAAATTACTTTTGTTAGTAAACAAAACTCACTAGGAAATTAAAAATATTTCAGCCACTTGAGAACTCAGGATTCTGTAGTGAAAGTAAGTGAATTAAGGTATAGATTCAGATACAGTGCTAATGTAGCAGCTTATGCCACTTGAAGGATTTTAGAAGGGAATAGAATGAACTGACTGACTTCAGTGACAGTTTTGCTCTGCTGTTTCACAGAGGAAATAATTTGTATTGGGCAGAGATGGTAAAATGCTTATCGCTTGCACAATGTGAATGTTTTTATTCAAGGACAGCTTTTAAGAGTCCATAACATCAACTGGTAATTCAGGCTTAGTGTGTTCACTATTCATTTTTTTTGAGTATGATTTGATTAAGACATTTCATGTATGTTCTGATGCCTCATTTTATTCACATCAGATTGTTCTGTGAGCAGCACAGCTTCTCAGAGACACAACATCTGAGGGTTTTTTGAGGTTTTTGATTAATGTGTAAGCTCCCAAGTTTGATTTTTAAAGGAGTTCTTCCTTTTAAAGGAAAAGAAAAAGTCATTTCATGCTTCCTCTCTGCCAAATATGGTTAAAATCATCTCGTGGAAGGTGGAGCAGATGTGCATATTAAACATTTTATTGCATCAAGCTTATTTCTTGGGCCTGTGGCCTAGAAACTGCAGTCTTACAGTACCTCAGTTTATGAATCCACATACTGATAGGAAGATAGTGATGAGAAGAGGTGAGATTGTACAGAAACTGATGAGACTTAAGTGTGTACTCAGAATTTTGTGCAAATTAAATCAGATGCTCCAGTTTCTTTCCCAAGAGGTACTTAGCCTTTCTAGTCCTGTGATCCTTGTCCAAAGTCTTTTTCACTTGCCTATTTTATGCTTGTTGTGCCTAGCAGTACTGTGGCAGGAAGGGAGCCTGGTTGCTCATTAATGCTTCAAGTTATTGGGCAACAGGAAGAGGGAGGTTAGTTAAACTAAAGCCAGTGTTAACGCAAGACCAAACATAGACAAATAATTGAGACTCAAAATCAGAAGGAAGATTCTGTTTGTTGGAGCAGTGAAGTTCTGGGACAACCTGCAGTCGGGTTGCTGAAATGAGGGGAAAATACTAAGCAAACCTGACTTTGCCCACTGTGAGCTAGTAGAACAGATCTGATCAGCTAGTGGAATGCCTCCGTGACATTCCCTGGCAGTGAACTGTTTCATACAGGGATGTTCTTCCTGGTTCTGTTTTATAAAAAATACGGTAAAATGGAATTATAGTTGAATGATGCATCAGTAACTTGTTGGACAGGGTCAGCTAAGGATTTTGATGTTCTCTCAAGCTGAACACAAATTCCAGAAAATTGAAATTTAAGGTTTTCTCTCTCTCTCTCTCTCTTTTTTTTTTTTTTTTTTTTTCCCTAGAAACAACAAGTGTTTTGTATATAACAGCATCCTACAGTTGCTGATTAAGTTAGTGATTGCGGTTACTTTACATGACTCTTCAGCTACTGTATGATTCAGTAACAAACTAACCTTTAGCATGTAATTTTGACAGAGACTTCTGAAAGGAAGAAACCTGTTTCTGTATCCTAGTTAGTGATTGTGCTGTTTGCCCTTTTCAGTGCTGTGACTTTCATTTGTCTTCCAGTGTTACAAGTAGGATTTAAGTAGTACTGCGCAAGCTAGTGTGCAAATATGGGATTTGATTACTGGACTTAATTTGCACATGAGAACTAAGGCATAGCAAGTCTCTTATTCCATGAGTTATTCTGTCTTAATGCAGGAATTTGGCTGATTCTTGACCTTGTTTGTGTCTTAATCTGCATTATAAAGTTATTTTTTTGTTTTCATTCTTAACCTTTTCAAATACAGCAAAAGACTTCTGATAACTCTAATCATAAGGAAAACTTGAAAAAGGCTACGGTGCCCTGTTAATATTCTTCAGGGCACAGAAGAGAGTAGGGCAGTAAGCTTACAGTACACAGTTTTTGATTGTATGCTAACAAACTTGTAAAGGAATTTATAAAGTAACCTAAAATTGATTTCTAATAACTGTTTTAAAATAGTTCAGTAGGTTTTTCAGAAAGTAGTTAAAATTTTCAGCTGGAACCCAGAGCTTTGTTTGATCTACTGGCCTGAGGAGGTGGGGAGGGATTTTGCAAGCTTTCGTCCAATGATACTTTTGGGAAGACTCAAATAAGTGGCTAGATAGTGTTTTTTAAATATTACTATGTGATACAGCGAACAATTTTCCATACATCTTCACAATTTTAAAAAGTTTCTGTCTTTTAGATCTGTGTGTTGGGGGTTTCTTTAAATAGTAAAGATTTTGCGCAAACTTAGAGCTATTTCAGATAGTGTAGAAGGCTTGAAAATATTTCCTAAGCTACTTGTCAGTTATGTGTTCAGGATAAGGTAGTTCCTTCAGGCTGGCCTGTGAAAATAAATAAAAAATAATGAAAACCAGTGTATGCCCCTCAAATTGGACAAGCTTTGAGGAAAAAACTGAGGGTTCTCTTAGGTTTTCAGGTATTGCTCCAGGAGTAAGAACGTAGGTAACCAGACCAGCCTTTTCAGAGCTGCTCTGCATTGGTGACTTATGTTTGCTTATCATGCATCCTCCACAGTCTTTTGACCTATTAGCAAGCCTTAAATAAGCACCAAAAGCTAGAGTTTGTGAATCCATCTGGGATCTGCTTGTGAGCTTGCTTGTGCGTTTTTGTTACGCGAGTCTGTTAATGAAAGGGTATGACAGTAAAATCTGAGGCTAGAGTTAAGTTCTTAACCTGTATTTTGTTTTGCTTTTACTTTTTTTCATTGATAAATAAAATTTAAAAGGGTAAAAAAAAAAAAAAAAAAAAAGTAATGGCCACCTGTCTATCTTGCGTACTATTAAGAGACTTCTGAGTCTGTTCCTAAACTGAAGGATAAATTTTGAGACTAATGAATAAAATGAGTTCGTTGAGTGAAGCCTTTTCTGTGTATCTTCATTTGATATTCTTTGTCAGCCTTTTTCTTCTGTGAAGATAGCTCTTGCCTCTTCTGTCTTAGTACAAACTTTAGGCTCTGAAGGCAACCTTGTTATAATTTTGACTCAGGTTTACAATATAAATGTTTGTATTTGACTTCCTCTTCATTGTCTTACTGTGTATCTGGAGTTTTGTTAATGCTAGTGGTGACTAAATTAATTCTTAGACAAAGGACTGAAGTTTTAATTATATTGGAACATAGAATGTGTAACTTCATTTGGAATTTTAGTAAATATGAGAAACCATTTCATATTTAATTCTCAAAAAGTACTACCTGTGTGTCTGCTCTGTAGGTCTTTGAACAGTTCAAGTGCCTCGAAGTTCTAATGTGTGGGTTGCAATAGAATGATACGCACCTTTTTTCTTTGAAAACTGGACAAAAATGCAGGAGTCTGCTAAGTACAAAGCTGGGGTAGGGAGGAGGACTTTCAGATTGCAAGAAGTTAGTTTTCATGTCACACTCTCTTCATTCTAGAATATCGTGGGTAATGCTAAGCCTAAAGAAAGAGGTAATGAAATTCCGTCATCTCCTGAAAAGCGGGAGAAATTTAAAGAACAGAGGAAAGCAACAGATAATGCAAAGAAAGACAAGGATGAAAAGACACTAAAGACTGAGAAAAGGGTTAAGCAGCCTGATAAAGAGGGAAAATTGATAGTAATCTCAGAAAAAGGCAAGGTCTCAGAGAAGAATATATCTAAGAATGGAAAAGAAGATAAAGAGAATATATCAGAGAATGATATGGAATATTCAGTAGATACACAAATTGAGAAGAAGCCTGAGAATGACAACGTAAAGAGTCCACAGGAAAGCGTAAAAGAAACTAAACGAAAACGTGGAAGGCCACCAATAACGCCTCCAACAGGTATGTAGTTGAACATAAATTGTTTAGGCCTTATTCTAGAAGCCCTTATAGACTTACCTAAGAAAATGAAAAGTGTTTGCTGTTCTGTTTGCAGCCTCGGAATCTCTAGAAGTTTAGACTTTTTAAACTCATCTGTGTTCAAGTTTAGTTAGGAAAGCTAAGAGCGTACCTGATATTCGGGTTTAGAGGTTTTTAATGGTTAGATCAGACTAGGCTTAGGCAAATAATCTTCATGTATAACTATAAAATACACCATCAGTAGGATTCAGTTCTAATACGTAGACGTAGGAAAGCCAGGTGAAATTAGGTCCAATTACTTATTCCTTTATAAAAAGGATAAACTGTGAGACTTACGAACTTATTTTAGTGAGTCTTCCAGCTTCACATTCAGTTAACTTTTTATTTTCTATGTAAACATGTAGAGCAAAGTTCTCAAACACTGCAGCCCATAACCTTAGAGTTAAGACGTCGGAAAATACCTAAAGGAGGTGAAGTTCCGTCAAAGCGTCCCAGGATTGAAAAAAGCTTGTGTGAGTATTTTTGGTATTTAGCTATCACGGTACTTGTACAAATAAGTTCCTGAAGCTTAAGTGGAATTTTAAAAAGTCTGTAATATTAACCATAAAATGTGATACAAAAAATGTCTTAAAGACAGCACCTGCTTTTTTTTTTTTTTTTTTTAAACTGGCCATTCATATATAGCATCATTAGGCTGAAATTCTTTTCCAGATTTTGAAAGTTGGATTGGATAGAGGAGCTGTGAGCTGACAGTTTTTGTGCAGAAATTCACAGGATTTGGGGGAAAGAGTGGTTATACTGATTATATTCTCTCCAATATTTAGACAGTCAAAAAAGCCTTTTCCTAACTAGCTATCTGTTTTTGCTTTTTATATGGAGAATCTACCACATTGCTTGCTTTAAAAAAAACTTGCTAAGATTTGATACATGTTCATGTCATTGCAATCTAATAGCTTCTACTTTATCTTGATATACTGTATAGTGATGTTGAATAACTTCGGAGTGTTCATCAAGAAAGAAAATTATTGTCTGTGGTAGTTTCACGAACAGAGATGAGGAAGATCTAAAGAAGTTTTTCTCTCTACCCCTTTCAGAGGACCTTAAAACCTAAAAATTGCAGTTTGTACATTATCCAGCATAGGGTCAAAGCTGTTGGTGTATCTGAGCTGTCTTATTTAACGTCTCATATTACAAATGTCTGTGGGAGCATTACTGTTCAAAGCAATGATTTATCAGTAAGATACCTGTGTTCTAATTTAAAATCTCATACTAATAAAATATCTGAAATCATTAAGAAAACTGTATGAGAAGCTTTAGCTTGTACTAACATAAATTTGTTGATGTGATTGTAGCTTCTGCAGAGTCCTAATTACCAGAGCTGTTTAACTCTTACTATTAAACTCAATCCTTAGAACACAGCTTCGAGGGAAATCTTTCAAATGCTTGTGTGAGCTAAATAATACCATCAGATTTCTGTTTTCTAGCTCAGGAAAAATTGAAAAGCTCTTCAGATAACCATGAGAGAGACCAGATTAGGAGGCGATCTTCAAGACTCTCATCTAGTGTTGGCCATGAGATTGTAAATACGGATCACATCACAACAACTTCAACAGAAATTCTGCCTTTGAAAGATACGGTATCTAACCCAAAGGAACTTGAGAAGGGTAAGTAGCTTCCTGGTATAGCCTGAACATATGATGGTATGGAAGGCTTTTAGTTGTTACAAGCACCATATTTTCACTTGCATAACCTGCAGATTGTATATCTGCAATTAAAACAAACCTGACTTCAGCAGCAGTGCAGAGTAAACCCAAGGAAAACTTATCTCAGTCTTTGCTGCTCTGATTGCCCTTCCTTTGCTTTTGATTTCCTCTACATCAGCAAGTCTAGCGTTTCCCTTGTGTAGTAGGGAGCTTTTGCCAATAGACGAATAACTAGCTGGATCCTCAGGTGCCTTGCAAGGAGAGCTCTGCTGGTTTCCGGAAGACTTAAAGGAACTGTGTTTAAAGAGATGCAGGTTACGCTTGTGGAAATGAAGTAATTGATATTTAATATTCTTTTGATTTGGGAAGTAGTTTAAAAGTTAAATTTACAATTTAATCCGCTTGTTGAACATTAAAACAAACAAGAGGACTCTTTTTCTATACTAGACTGTGTAGAAATAACTTTTTCTACCTCCTGCTTCACTGCTTTTTCTTCACAGGGAACTCTTGTAAGGTTTGAGTAGATCTGTTCTATATTGGGCTATAGTGAACTAGCAGCCTGTACAAATTTACGTAGCTGAAAATTCAGAGGATTGCTACAAGTGGCTGTGACATTTAAAAAATTATCTTTATGCTAATATAACAGCAAAAAAATTTGACAATAAAGGGATATTTGTCTCCACTGTAATGTGATGAACATACACATGGGTGTTTTGGTATATGCTTTTGTGTACGTTTTACTCAATCAAAATTATTTTTTGCTCCCTTCTAGTTCAGTTAGAAATTCCTGTTGAAACTGACCAAAATTTCAGTGAAAAAGCATCTTCTGGGGATGGATTACATACTACAGGACTCAGTGCAGATGCTGGCTTAAAAGAAGAAAAAGTTGAAGACGCTGAGCCTTCCTCTGTTACTGACGGAACTGAAGAACCGCCTGCTGCTACAGGTCCAAATTTTGATTTCACATTTAACAGATTATTTTTTTTAAGGCAGCCATTAGCAGGCACTTCATGCTTTTAAAAGTATAATTAACAAAAATCAAGCATTCTTTTAATGTTAACTAAGGAGAGAAGTGCTTATTTTGAGCCCTGATGCACTCAATTTTGCTGTTATATGTGAACTTTGGCTTAATATAGCAATCTTCCAAAAGGTGAAGATCATAATTTTTAAATGAGGAGTGTAATATTTTTAGTAAGTAACAGGTAAAATTAACAGAAAAAATTGTTTTCTGGATTTAATTTAAAGTTTGCAATTCTGGATTAGGTCAGACTAACCTCTTAAAATCATCAAATAAGCTGATTTTATCTGTGCTGCGGACCCATGGTAGCATTGATATTCTTTGGGAATCCTGATTTTGCATTTCTGTATCCTACTGTTTTGGCTATTGTTAAAAGTAAGTCCTAGAATATTCAGTGTACTGAGTGCAAATTTATGGAATAGTTGAAACATCCCATGTCTGTCGTAATGGATGTTTTCTCTTAGACAAGGGAGTGTACTTACCTCCCTATTTTCGAATTAAAGTTTCATATACAAAGAGTAGGCTAAGTCTAAATATAATGCTGCCCTGGGATTGTTCCTTAATAACTTAAATATTTATATCCCTAGTTAATTGGAGAAGTTTGTACAAAGAATTACCCAATTTGTTTGACCAAGAAAGCTTCAAATTATGTGGGACAGAGCAGTTAAAAGGATTTAGTAGTTCAGCATTGCTGGTGAACTCTGTACCTCTGTACATGCTAGCTGTCATTCTGTGTGTTCATTCTTTCAAATCTTCCCTCCAACTTGCCCATGTCCTGTCTCACCCGCTCTGCAGTGTAACTCTGTTCATCAAGTGCTCTGTCATTTTGCCACTGATAACATTTGCATGTGCATCTATAGTACAGGAAGGAATTTACCTCTTTCCTTTCATTTGCTTAGGATGATGTATAAATAGTCTTACAGTACTTTTTAAGTCTTAAAAAAAAAAAAAAAAAAAAAAAAAAAAAAACAACCACTTGTCGTTCTTCCTAACAAAAAACAAAGACTTTTGATAATACATTGATCTGTATTCTAACTGTGGTATATCCAGAATCTTTTAAACTGTTATATTGGGCCTATGCATTTTCCTTCTTACATTCTGGCAGAGAACTCAAAGTATGGAATGGCTCTAAGCTCTTCTTGCTAGCCAAATTGTTTGGTCCTCTCTGCCTGTAAAGCTACTACTTTATAGTAGTAGTAGTAAATGAGCTACTGACTGCCTCTGTGCAAATCTTTGAAGTGAAGGAAGGATGTAAAAAATGTTGATCTTTCCAGCAGCTATTGATGTTTCTCCTCTTTAGCAGGTAGAACCAGCTTAATGTATATTTTAAACTTCAGATTGAATACTTTTACTGAGTAATTATGATATAAGATCACTTTACTTTTAGGATGTGGGAGTTCTTGCAGGTACAGGCATAGCTCCAAACAGGTATGGCTAACTGAATTATTTTGGGGTGAGGTAGGTTGCGTGCAGGGTTCACACCAAAAAACTGACCCTCTTCGAAGAGCATGTGTTTTGTAACTGAAGTGTTTGGTGTAGGATGCTAGGCTTTTTAAACAATTTCACAGTGTCTTAGTTTTACATCTTGTAATTATGGGATATCTTAAATTTGTATCGGTATATGTTAACAGAGGTTGCAGACGTAGCTGTCCAATCATCTTCAAAAATGCTTCTTCCCTTTATGTACGTTTTGGAATCTGAGTTCAAGGTTATACTTTAGTGAGAGTTAGTGTATACTTGACAGCTGTATGTGTTGGGGAAGGGGAGGAGACAAACCAACCACTTCTAAGAACTGTGAAAATACACATAGACAAAATAGGCTTTATTTGATTTGCCTTGTAAAAATGCCTTCTCTCTGTGTATTTATTACTGACTGGGGAAACTTCCCTTTACAGGAAATGTTATGGAGTTGATTGGCAGCTTTAAGAATTTAAGTCAAACTAAAATAGCAGCTGATTTTCTTACTTGACTTGCATGCTTGTGTTCAGTTTGAGATTACAGATGCATTTTACAATTCCTTTGATGCATTTGTCCTCTTCAACTTGTGTTTTATGTTGGACTGAGATACAATATTTTTTAGTGGAGAGAGTGAGAAAGGGAATTCAGTCGAATGCTTGAAACTTTTAAGATAGTGTTTCTTGGTTTTGCAGTTTTATCATTTGGGGATCATAACTGGCTGCGATTAAATCAGGTAGGACACTAGTATAATGCTAGTGTGCAATTGAACCATCCAGAGTTCAAGCAACTGTGATCCTTTTGGCTATCGCTTGGCACTGTTTTCACTTCTCTCTGATTTTTGTAATGAATATGCTGCTGAGCGTGTGTAATTTGAGCGTAAACTGGTGTGAATTCCAGTTGAACGTATACCACCTTTAAAAAAAAAGTGTAGTTTAATTCTCACTGGTGTGATTTACAGGATACAGAGATTTCCCAAACTAATTTAACTGAGTACAAGGAGTGAAGCTGTGGCAGCATAAAATTCGGTTGACTTAAGTACTGAAAGCCTCTGGGATAGTTTGTGGGGTCTTGGCATAAACCCTTCCATCAGTACGTGTGTGAGTTGGATTAAAATTAATTCAAAAATGTGCTCCTACTGAATTCTGGCCTGGAAGTCTGGACTATGTTGTTGTCTGGAAATTGCTTTTGGGTGTGGATTTTGTTTCATTTAATCATCTCGTTGATCATAAAAATTCCAGACCTGTATATGCCATATCCAGATATGGTAAATAAGTGCTTTTAATTGGAAATGTGGAGTAAGAATTGTAGAGGGTTTTCCTTGAATGAATGCCTGTTGCAAGGCAATATAACATTGCTTGATGAAGTGAAGGAAGTAAATTCCTTTTTAAAACATTCAGCAAAATTAATTGCTGAAGTTAATATGTACCGGAAGATAAAAGCCATATTCTGCTGTGTTTTGATTTAGACTCCTCTAATGTTTAGGGTTAAGAACTGGTGGTTAGGATATAGCTAAATTGAGTTTCAAATAGGGAGATTGCAGCCTGCTGGTAAGTTCTTACACAAAACAGAATGTTATCCAGCTGTATCTGCAAATAGGCTTAGAAGCACTCTACAGCTGTTCGTGTGGCTTTACTCTTACAAACTGATTTGACTTTAAAGGTGAGCTGCCTTTGTTTTCCACAGATCCACTACGGTGTTGGTAGTTCTGTTTCCCAGAACTTTAAGACATTAAAATTTGCATAGACGTGCATCACATACTCCATTTGCCTTTATGCTTACAATGTGGTTTTCTAATTTTGTCGCTTTTGGCTTTGAGTTTCGGTAAGGAGAAGCAGAAAGCCCTTATGCCCTATTTTAGGGAACAGCTGCATATCCTGCAGCTTACCTAGGTGGGCTTCGATTCCTTCAAGGTATCATGAAAGTTATTCTTGAGCCTGAAGATGTAGTGATGCCCCATCCTACTTTGCTAACTTAAAAGTTCTTATGACTAGTGACCACGATCTACAAATAATGTTTTATAGCTCTTTACGTAAAGTTCTGAGAAAAACATACTGCTACTAGTGCGAATGGGAAGAAATCAGTTATAACTCTTGGTGTGCAGATAAAGGCTTCAAATCTGCTCAGCTACCAGCCCTTTCTGAAAGGCGCATAGAGGTTGGAGCAGTTACAAATTCAGTGCCAGCACAGGGAGAAAATGGCAGGTGAAGAATTAATCAAATTAGTGTCTTGAGTATTTCTTAAAACATCAAATAATCTTTCAAGCCCAAAGATCGGAACTTTGAACAGTTAGGATTATTGAAAATGCATGAGCTTCTGTTTGTTTTGTTGTTGTTTTACAGCATGTATCTACTTCTTGTAGTTCAGTGGATTTTGGATGCAATTGAGATGCTTGAATGTTGTTCTTATCTAAAATAGTTTGAGGAGATCAGTTAGACCGGATGGTTTTTTTTTCATTTCACAGGTTAAGTCTTGAAAGACTGAGGTTTTGGAAAACTAAGAAAGCAACATTGGTTGCTAAAATGATGAACAGAAACACTTGCTGAGCTGAGGAAAAACAACTAAATTGAAATTTTCAGATGAGATAAACCCAAAGAAATAGGTGATTCATGAGGAAGCTAGCCTTGCTAGCAGTGTGGTGTGATCCAAAGGATAAGGTGTAAGGAGTGTCACTTGGGCACGCTATAAGGTTGTGTTTAAAACGTGAACTGTTCTGGAAATACATGTATTCCAAAGCAAGCACTGGCTCCAAAATGCTTTTTTAGGATGCTGGGACAGACTCTGAACAGGTAGCATTAGGCCCCACAGGCCAACTTTGCATTTCTTTGAATAGATGAAAACGTCATCTAGGAGCTTTTTTCATCACTGTGCAGAATGGTGCAGTGGCTTCCAGAATACATTTTATTTTATTTTACTTTATTTAAGTTGGCAGTTCAGGAAAGATGGTGGTAACAAATAAGAGTTTTGAAAATAATATGGATGGGTGCGCTGGAATGGATATATTGTAGTGAGAGACTGCGTCTTGTTTAGTAAGAGGTGAAGGAATAATTTAATCTACTAATGCTTCTGTGGAGAGCAGAAAATAAGCTGCATAACAAAGTCTAAAGGCTTGAAACTGAAGCAGGACAAACTTTTATTTGGGGGAGGAAGGAAGTGCAAAGAACTGAGTGCACTATTTGCATTCTGGAATGGCTTAGTGTGTTACAGAGGGTGCCTCAGGACTGGCAGACTTTAAATCAAGTTTTTATGCCTCTGAGGAACATGTTAGTTGCAGCAAGAATAAAATTAAAAAATAATTTCTAAAAAAGAAAAAAAGAAATCAGTACTCTGCGAATCCCCAAGAGATGGTTATAACCAATCTTCTGTGTTGTGACATGTTGATGTTAAATGTAGTCTTACCCAGGGGCTTGTCCTTTGCATTACATAGAGCAATAAAGTGGGAATAGGTTATTGAATTGGAGAGAATGGTTGGCAGCGAAAGTTAAAGGAGATGCTGTTGTTGACCTTGCGTCTGTGTGATCAGTATTGTAAGTTAATTGTATGCAAGGCAAGGATTTTAAATCTTGGCTATGAGTGTTCAAGAAATAGTAGATGGTAGCTCTATCAGTAGCTTATGTCAGTACTCAGAGAAAACATGGTATGTTCGGCTTGCCCAGCTAGCTCCTCTGAAAAGGCAGAGTGCCTGAAAATTTGAAACTGTGTAACAATAAAGCAAAAAATACTTACTTTCCATAGAAATTGGTAGTTTTTAGTACCGTGTTTGGTGAGCAAAAATTGCATGCAAGTTTTGCCTTTAAAAGTCTTTAACTAGTTGGCCACAGAGCATGTTTTGGTGGATGTTCATGCACTTCAGAGCTGCTTTGGGGTGGTAGAGTTGCACATCAGCTTTGTGCGATTTCCTGGCAGCAGGGAATTCTATTGTGTTACTTGTAGAGAAGGAAAACACCCCCCCAAATGTGGTTGTAATGGTAACAATTTGTCTTGTTCTGAACCTTGGGTGATTGTGTTTTTATGACTCTAATCTGAATAACTTCCTTTGGATGTTGCAGTAAGTTTTCCTCCTCTCTACTTCCCCCTTCCCTATGTCTTTGTTTCCTCTTGGTTTCTAAACTCTAGCTCATTCAGTCCTGTACTCTCCTAACTTTTAGCTGATCAGTTAGAAGCTATTCCCTGTGTCTTCTCAAGGATTTGTCCATCCCAATGGAAGGAAAATGCTTGGAGCTTGGATACAGAACTCATGACAAGGCCTCATCCTGACAGTTGTATCATGGTATAATAGTTTCCCTTGTCATCTTTATATTTGTGTAATAAATCTTCAGACCCTGTTGCCCCTTTTTGCTGCAGCTGAAGAATGTTTTTTCATCTTCATATTACTAGTAAATTGAAACAAATTCTCTTTCATTGTCAGGAGTTCTGGTTTTTAGCATTAGGGTCAAGAGTACCTTTCCGCACCGGCTTACGTTAAACCAACAAACCACTTCATTGACCATTTCTGAAATATTTCTTTCTTTATGACCTAATTTTCGATGATGTACATATACTTATATTTGGTATTAGTGGATTGTCATTTTGCTAGCATGATTCAGTCATCTAGGGTTGTTGCAATCTTATTACCAAAATTGCTTGAAGCAGGTTCCCTGTTAGTATGCTCTTAATACAGTGGTACCAAAACCTCCTCCCTTTTTTCCCTGTCATTATACCTGTGAGCCACCCAAAGCAATGTCTTCATTTTTAGATTTTTTTCTCAAACGTAACTGCAGATAGTCTTTTAACCAGCCTGGTGTGCATAATACGGCCTCTGCATCCTTCGGTGTATATCAGCTTCTGTAATAACTTTACTTTTTTTTTGGGGGGGGGGGGTGTTTAGTTTTTTTTTTTTTTTTTTTTTTTTTGCTCTTTGAGTGACTTAGTTTTGTTTCTTTAACATAGTAGTTAAAGAAACTACTTTGGGTACAGTTTGTTAGAATGCTTTACTTCTCTATGACACTACCTTTGAATATGCATCTCAATAGAATTTACCAATTTTGTTGCTATGTGCTAAAAATTTCTGAACAAGCTGTCCCGTGATCTTAAACCGAAATTGTCTTGACACTGTCTTTAACTCTCACATTTATTCTATTCCTACATATATAAACTTGCAGAAAATCTCTGCTGCAATTGTTTGTAATGTTTCTGGGTCCTTTTCTGTTCTTTGTTTACAGCTACTCCTAATTTAATATCTACTTTTCATTAATGTGCCACATACTTTCAGTTTTGCATCGATGTTGCTAAGTCTGGGTCTTTCCATTAAATGCTTTCTCTTTTTTAATCCTCCAATTTTGATAATGCTCATAAAACTGAAGATAACACTTTAGTTCTGGCAGAGCAAATAAAAAGATAATACTTGGAACCTTTCATATGACTCTGTTTTTCTCTGGTAATTTATTTATTTTGGAGGAATGTAGGGTAAGCTGAGTGTGTATTAGTGATGGGTAATTGTCTAGATCTCTCTTATAATTGGGATATATCTGTGTTTTCAAACTTAGGCCTCTCCCCAGTTGCATCAGCTATAGATACTGGCGACAATAGTATCTGATTTACTCCTAGGTCAAAATGTTTCTTTTGTGTATTTCTTAGCAAAAACACAAATAAAAGTTGTGGAAATGCTGGAAGAGGGAATGGGAACTTACCAGATCAAGTTTAGGTATTGTGCTGGCTTGCACTGCAATACTCTAAAATAAATGCTTTAACTTTGTTCCATTTGAGTCTGAAGATGTTTTTGCCACTTTTGTTCAGAAACTACCTAATTACAAAATCTCTCCTATGAGGTTTAACAGTTGCAAGCAATTTTCCTTTTGCTTAATTTTCCTCTTTTATTGCTACTTGAAAATTGCAATTGATTTTAATTTTATTTGGAAAAGGTAGTTCTGACATACTTGTCTAATAGTCCATTATTCTTGAAGTAATCAGCCTTTAATAATGGGACAAGGCATCCAGAAAGCAGATAATAAAATAGTTATAAGCAAAGGAGCAAAGCTGGTTTTCTTGAAAAATGTTCTCATCAAAGATGTAAATAGTTAAAAATACTTAATAGAATATAATCTTCAGTCAATGTATAGACTGAAGTACAAATCTTTATGTAATTCACAGTCTCAGTACTATGGGGTAGCACTATAGCTGGTCATGTTGGATGTTGGTCAGAAAGCTTGACAAAGCAAAATGTTGTCTTTTGATAGTAACTCATTCATACGAAACATATCAAGAAACACTGACATCTCAGCAAAAATTTTGCAGTAGTATACTAGGACAGGGTTTTCCTGTACCTGAGCTATTTACCTTAAAGGTAGATATAGCATTAGAATTTTATTTTTAGAATTTCGTAGCTAACTTATGTTTTAATGCCTGTCTGTTTCTTTATTTTATTTATTTTTTTTTAAGTTTAGGTAACCATTTGATAAATATAGCAAATGCATGGGGGAATTTATCTGTTTTGTTCTTACAGTAACAAAACCTTTTAGGAGAGCAGATTTTCTTGCATCAAAAGCTGCAACTGTTGATCAAGATCACAAGTTTAGATGCAAGTTCTTGGACTGTTCAAAATCCTTCCGCAAAGCCAAGTTATTGCATTATCACATGAAATATTTTCATGGAGTGGAGAAGGCTACAGAATCACAGCAGAACCCAGTAAAAAGAAATATTCAAACCAGAGGTTCTTTGGCTTCTGAAAGAGCTAATCAAGAAAGATCAAAAAGAGGACGGACTGCGACTGGTTCAATGTGTAAGTATGTTGCTGATCTGTTCATTTTTTAAACATCAGTAGGTAGGAGCAACAGAAAGAGCAGCGATCAATTCTCTTCTGATGCATGTTAGGGAAAGGAGTCTCTCTAGGGCTCCATCTTCCATATTTCTTCCATGTATCTTCCATACTTCTTCACAGAGAAGGAAAAACATAATGATATGTTTAAACATTGTTTTAGAAAAGGTAAAATTTGAGAGATTCCATTGTCTAGAAATACAAATCGTGTTCTGTATTGGACTGACTATGCAGCTTCTCTTACACCCTTTTAACAACTTCAGTGTTAAACCTAAATAGTACTGTTAGTATAGAAAAAGGACAGAGGAAGTCATTTAAATAATCTATCTGGGTAACTCCATTTCTGTCTTATTTCTTACTTGGTCTTCACATTTCATGGTTTGATTTCAGTGATATTCAGTTAGAAATCTAGTACCAACAGTTCTTGTTGCTGAACCTCTGTTCGGAGAGAAAAAAAAAACAAAAAAAACCCCTAGTATTATCAAGTACAGCAGTAGCAATTTGTTGAAAGAGCCTCATGCAACTAAAGGGTAGAGGAAAAAAAATCTCAATGGTTTATTTAAAAAAAAAAAAAAATTCTTAAGTTTATCTGCTTTGCAACCTTCAAAATCATGTTGGTTAACTTCTCAGTTTTATTCTCTGAAGTGCATTCTTTCTTGGTGTCTTAATAACATCCGGGTGACAATGTGGACTTACTTGTGAACTAAGCATCGTTGCTGGTAACTCATATCCATACTTTGGTCCTGTGGACTAGTTTTTGTTTTTTGTTTGTTTGTTTTGTACTGGAGCTCCATATGAGTTGTCACACCTCTTTTCTCTTCTAACTGAGCCCATTTTACAAAATCTAACTGCTTCTTTGCTGAATTCCTCCCCCTTCTTTTTTTTTCTTAATGTGTTTGCGTTTGATCTTTCATTAATATTCTATGTAATTACTTAGGAACTTCAAAATCTTGTAAGTCATTCACTGCACTGTAGGTCAGTATAGTAAAATATATCTAACCTTACTTTGCTTCATGTCTGATCTCTTCCTAACCTGTCCAACAAATACTGCTTTTCGTTTGAGATGCTCCTGCCTGTTTCTAACAGGATAGAATAACTTAGTATCCTACTACTGCATGTAAACTTCTATATACCAGACACCTCTATAACTTTTAAGTAGTGCAAATGCCTAAAATTTGGTTAAGCAGAGGCATATTTTCTTTAAATGTGTCAGGATGTGTGAACTTGTGTGCAGTGTACTTTGCATGCAGCTTAAATGAAATTTAAGTACTGCACAGGGGAACTCACCTGAGCCCGGCAGGTTTACGAAGAATGGCTGTTAATGCTGTGCAGTGATCAAAATAGGCTTCTTGCCTGTTATATACTTTTCCTTAACAGATTTCTAATCTGCTTTTTGTGACACTGCTTAATTATTTCAGTTTGAGAATTTATTTTCCTGTGATTCAGTCTTGTATGAACTGACTAGTGATTCAAGATCTTGACCCTTTCATCTACCCTTTTCCCCAAGTGCACACTACTGATTTGACGTCATCACCTTGACTGCATTGGCAGGTAACTGTTTATGGTGTTGAGTTGTAATTGCATTTCCTTGTATGCTTTCCTCCCACTGCCTTTCTTCCCCAATTTGTGAATGGTTGCTTTTAACTTGGACTGTTTCAGTGCTGTACGTTGTTGCGTACCCCTGCAAACAGGCCCTTGGTTGTACTGAAAGCCATCAAACAGTGAATTGAGGGGGGAAGGTGGACCATAAGGTTTGCAGGTTGCCTTTGTTGTCAAAGCCTGCTGTTGTGGAGCTAGTGTAAGGTTTTCTGTGATGAGGAAAGGTGATGTCATTGTAAATCACTGTTAATCATGCATCTTTGATGTTAAGAGCTATTTCTGTCCATGCTTACTGGGCATTTTTGTGTTAGCTTTTTAAAAAGATATTTCAGGGTATACTGCTTAGTAAGAGTACAGGCTTTCAAATACATAATAAAGTATGGTACATGTTGGGTTTACTTTTTATATTTGCAATTTTTTGTGATTCAGACAAAAAAATAGTCCTGTTCAACTTGTACATAATAAAAGCATTATGTGTTTTTATGCAGACGTCTATTAAAATATTTTGCTACAAGGTACATTTCAGTGCTTAAGAAAAGTTAGCAGAAATTTCCAAATGACAAGAGAGTAGAAATGAGTCTTCCTCCCCCCACCCCCAGAAAAAAAAAAAAAAAAAAAAAAAAAAAAAAAAAAACTTGGAGATACTCTGGCTTAAGTCTCTTATCTCGCAAGTTTGTTTTGGAGTTTTAGAACTCTACTGCTTCTTCTACATTAAAAAAAAATAAAAAAAGTGCGAGAAGGGCACTATTGACCAGACCTAAAATGCAAACACTTGGTTTTCCTAAAGTTGTAGGAAATTATGCAGCACTGAAAATTTGAACTTTTTTTTTTAACTATTTGAAAATAAAGTTCTGAGAGATTGGAGAGAAGTAGTTGTAAGTGGTCTTCATTGACTGTGTTATGACAGGCAAGAAGGAACAGAAATTGAGATATAGTTACCCTGTCCTAGAGTGGAGACTCTGAAGATGCAGTATATGAACAGTTACAAATTTTACCACTTACTATTGCCCTCAACACTTTGAGCTACCAGGGTTCGTTTGGAACCAATTTGCCCTGTCTCTCTTCTGTTTCCAAGGCAGTCTCTATCTTTAGCAATGATAAATTTGACTTGCGTCTTCCTAAATTCTATTTTTTTATTTTATTGTTATTATTTTTTTTAATGAAGAGAGGGGAAAGGAATTACCATCGCTTAGTTTGTAGTTTAGAGATCCCTTACTTGTCTGAATAGAGTGCTGCAGACTTAAATGCCTGCATCTATCCAGTAGGCAGTACCTTCTTTCCCTAATTTGTGGAGGAATACTTTAAGCAGAATACCATTATGATGAAACAGCACTTTTATTGTCTTTTCTCCCATACCCAGTTTGGCAGTACTAATCTCCATGAAGATTGCTGCTTTTTGGCCTTTCCTAACAGACCTGTGTTCTGTAAAGAATAAGGGAATTGATTTTGTGTCCTCTTGGGAAGCAGAAGATGCAGGCACTTCTACTCTTAACTCTTAGGTTGCTTTGCACCACAACAAGTGCATTATAGGGCCATCTGCACCCTCTCTGTTTAAGAGGAGAATCATGATCTGTATAGATGTGGATCCATGAGCTTAAAACAATTTTTTGAAGATAAGCTGCAGATGGCTTCTCAAGTGCGTCTTACAGCAAGGAGTTTTTCAGGTTTTCGACAATTCATATTAAGATGTTATCTCAAATTGATCACCTGAAAATTGTGTGACTAAGCTCTCCCTTAAAATTTTTAGCAAAGTTAACTTGGTGTTGTAGTGAAAGAAAGGAGTATTCCCACAGTTTGCATTAACATGCTAACAATAAAACAGGTTTTTTCTTTCTGTGGCCCTTGTTTTGTCTGCACAATCACTTAGTTTAAGTATGTTTTCCCTTGCCCTGACTGCCCTACAAACACTTACTCTAAATAATTTTCTGTAAAGATGACTTTTCTTTAGATATATCGCTCCATCCTATTGTATGTGAAGTGCCTGCCTAGGAATGTTTTTAATAGTAATGCTTGTTGTGGTCTTGAGTTAGACCTTTCCAAGGGCATGAAGCATGGAATAGCTGTAAAGCTTCTTCATTTTATTCTCTCTAGCTACTTCTCATAACTCGGTGAACATCTAAAGTATGACTCTTTCTTGAGTTTGCATTATTGGAATTGGTGGTTTTCACTTCCTCAATTTAGTAAAATCTTTTAATTTGGAGATTCAACAAAATTTAGTTCGTGTCCTCTGCATCTGGCCATGATAAGTGTGGGTTGAACCACTTTTCTAAAATTTGAAAGTCAAAGACCTTGTGGCTGACTTCAGTGTTTGAACAGATGATGCAGCTTACCTCAAACCTTGTTGAGGCCTCATACTTTATAGATGCTGAAGATTCCTCAGAAAATCATAATCTGATCAAATGTGGACAGTGACAAGTAGGGGTGTGTGCAGGAATCCCATCAAAACGTTTGCTAAGGTAGTTGATGTACCTTGCGTTAATAACCATTCAGTAACGCTGACAGAGTTGCTACTGGCCTTCAAGTAACTGTTGTAATGGCAGGTACTTCATCAATTGATATATTTGCGCTCTCGGACATAGCTCAATTCTTCTGAGGAGTCTTGCTCTAATTAAAGTTAGAACTGATTTTGAGAATTCAAAAATGTCTTGCAGCATTGGACTGGTTTTGGCATGTGAGTATATAATGGCAGCCTTAGACTGGCAAGATACTACCTGCTTTAGGTCTGTCCTTCTCCATGCTGCAAGGAAGAAAAACAGTACCTCTGGGATATGTAGTTTAGAGACTGTAGAAATTCTGTCCCCTGCTTCTGAGGAGATCACAAAAGGTACTTAAAGAAGAAACATGTCTTCTGTCAGATATAAATTTTTATATGTGAATTTTTGTAGTCATTAGAAAACTGTCTACTCAGCATTAATATGGCATATTATAGCTGAAGTGTCCTAGTAGCAGGAATATATGTAAACGAGGAGACTGATAGATGCCTCTTTGCTAAGAGGGAGAATGTGCATAGTTGACCTACAGACACAGAGATCCTACTTTCTGAATAGGCGAAGATCAGCATTAATGTCCTCAGTGTCAATGTTCTGCAGAGCTTGCCAGTCATATTTGTGCCTTATCTCAAGATGCTGTGTTTTGGTTGTGGAGGACGACAGTGTCAAGTTCAGTAGCTGTAAGTCAGGATTACTACAGTATTATCACTGCTTCTGGAATGGCTCTTCATATGGCAGAGGATGCTTTCCTGAGCTTTGGAAAATCAGACCTCACAATGTATAGAAGGTGGCTATGAGCAGTTAAGGAACAAGTTTGTTTTTCTCTGCTTCAGGATATTATCAGTAGAGAGCATTTCACACTACCATCTGGTCAAATGTGCTGTTTATGGCAGAGTATAGAGTGAGGCTTCTGATGCTTGGATTGTCAGTTGAGATGTCCAGGAAAAAGACTTATTTTCTGGAGTTGAGCCAGAATTATCTTCTGGTAAGGATCTTGTTTCCACATGGGAAGGAGTGTTCTCCTAGTGCTTGTGTGTCCAGGAGACACAAGTGTCTCCACTGTTGTCTTCTCAGTCTTTCTGTGAAGACAATCTTTGTTGCAAAGGTGCAACAGTTGAGTTGTCTTACCACATTTTACTTAGGCAAGCTTTTATTTATTTATTTTGATCATGTGTCACGTTCCTGTTCATGATATTTAGCTTCATCTGAGCCAGAAATTAATCTGCTGTTTCATCCTAACATCATTGATTTAAAAACAGTGAGACTTTTCTGTGCCCTGGGTGTCGGGAGGAATTTTGCTTTCTTTTTGAGGAGACTTGTATGATTCTTATGATCAGTTCACATTGGGAGATTAAAAGGTACTAATATCTATCTAGATTTTGACTGAGATAGATTTGGTAACCAGATTTTGTCCTGTCTCAGGAATATCTCAGTTAAACAGCTGCAAGTGTCTTCATGGGATACATAGGCAGGCTTTAGGAAAAGTTGTGTAGTTGCTGAAGCTCCTAGTAGGAGTTCTTGAGGCTAGTTTTTTTGCTCTTCAGCACAGACGTCCGGTACAGACTGGACTTGTTTCCTGGGAGTCTCGGTAGAATGCTTGCTTAGAGAAGTAATTGCAAGAGAAGTTAGTCACAGCAGTGCCGAAAGTTCAGACTGTCATCCATGCAAATGTTGTGTGCTCTGTGTCTGCTTTTCTCGAAACTCTACAAAATCGGGAGCTCGGTAATTTGAGAGGAAACAGAAGAGAACGAAGGTTGGCCTAGGGAATAAGGATAAAAGCAGTGTGCCCCCTCCATAGGTAGTGCTAACGTAGAAAGTCAGAGTTTGGGGAATTTGCAAGTTGAAATGGCATGTACCAAAATACTGATGATCGGTTTTGGTTGTTAAGTCATTGTTTTCCCTTTTTTGGGAGGTGGCATGTGTCTAACTTATAAATAGCCCTGTCATTTTCACAGAATTATTTGAAAGGGTTGTATTGAGAGGAGACAGTATGAATGTACAGGGAGCAAGTTTGAACTTTTTGCATTTCCTCCAAAGTTTAGAATGAATAATTTTCCAGTTTTTTAATCTCATCTTCCTTTTAAATTCAGTCTCAACTCCTGAAAAATACTTGAATGCTCAGTGATCTCTTAGATCCTCTAAACTTTCCTGTCAATGGTACAAAAAATATTTCAAAACTTAACATCTCTCAAGATTATTGTTTGTCAGTTACCAAATAAAATACATCTGGCATATGATAGAGTACCTTTCAACTCTGTAAGAAAATGTTAATGGTGGTTGAAAAATCAGTGTCGTGAAAGATGCAACATATTTTTGATTAAAAAAAACAAAATAAAAAACAAAAAAAACCACTCCTTAAACTTCAATCTTGCAAAGCTAAGAAGCCTAATGGCTGCAAAGTATGGTTTTGTTATATCAAGAGACTATATGTGCAAAATCCTGATGTCTTGTGCTCTGTGGCAGATCAGCACAATCAAGGTGGCCACGGGGTTCTGACTTCATTAAATTTCATTAAATCAAACATTAGTTTATGACATTAACTGGGGAGAGGCAAAAGTTAGGAGGCCTAAATAAAGGTTGTTTGATTTGTATGGATTTCTTTTTAGTGCAATTATTAGATTCCCTGAGGAGTTCTTGGTTTTGGAAGTTACAACAGGCAGAATGGTAGATAACTGAGAGAGTTTTTTTGACTAGTCCATATGAGTTCTCACTCTTTACTGCCACAGAAGTTTTTACTTCACCAGAAAGTTCGATGGGACATTAGTGTTCCCAAGCTTGTTATGTATTACTTAAATCTTAGTTTACAATTTCTCATGTACCGTGGGAAGATGTTTTGTCTCAGTTTGAACTGATAATTGTTCAATACACTGATCTTGGAAGTCCAGAGACAAGCTCAAAAAATAAACTCCCCCTGTAAAAACAAAGAAACCCCCACAACTCTGTTTGCTTCTTCCTGCAGGGACAGGAGCTGGTCCTGCTGAAAAGGAAAAGCCTTATGGTATCTAACGAAGGAGTACGTTCAGGTTTTGAATGTTCTCAGTAGAGAAATCTTGCTATTTAAGTCTTTCGGCTTTCTTGAATTAAATAAAGAACTTTCCCAATGTGCTTAATTTGCTACAATTCAGAATATAGTTATTCTTTCACCTATTTTTTTTGGCTCAGTCTTCAAAATGTTAGCTTCCAAACCTCAGTGAGGTGGACTTACAAGAACTACTTCAGACAAGGAGATGATGATTGTCATCAGCCAGTGCTACTAAGAAGTGTTGTCCTTTCATTTGGACTGATTACAGAGTTCAGATTGGGGCCTACAAGATGGAATATATTCATATCCACCTCTGGGAACTTGCACAGAAGTGTAACTTAATGCTCAGCAGAGAAGTTGCTTCCCTACATGTCGTGATACAGGAATAAATGAGAAATCAAACTGGGATTCAGCTCGTGTTTTGTTTTTCCACGTGGATTTTGCTAGGTCCTACAACGTCTTTTAGGAAGACAGTGAAAGGCTTTGACAGGTCAAACCTTCAGATTAAGATTAGGTTTCCAGTCTCTGGATATGACATTGGTTGTATGTTTGACTTTTTTTTTTTTTTTTTTTTTTTTTTTGGAGAAACTCTTGCAAAGCAATAGCTTAATGCATAAACCTAGGTTACTGGATTGAATTCTCATGTGATAATATTCCTACCTATTTGCAGGTGATCAGAGGTCTATCAGATGGATACTTCAAGAGAATGTCTTCAAACAGAGCTCAGTTTTCAGCCAGCTCACCAAACTAATTCTCACGGCTAAGAGTACATAAAATGACTTTCTGGGTTTTAAAGACTTTAAGGGAAGAAAACCAGCCTATGAAGCCACATTTGTGATGCTAAAAACTTTCTATTTATTCAAAGGAAAAGATAACCAATAGAGATGTTGACACAGTGTGGCTGCAATGAGTTGGCTGACTGGAAAAAAACTACCTTCATCAGAGAGGCTCATTTCTGTGGAAATAGACTTTGGTAAAAATTCTCTCTCCTACTGTGGCTGCTGAAAAGCACTGGGGCAAGTGACTAGGGGCAACCAGTCAGTTACTAAAATCATTATGAAGGGCTCATTTTCTTTTCCCAAGGTTCTGGTAGAACTCGAGTGGGAGAGAACTAGGGAGAAAATTATCTGGTGGCCTTTAGATTTCTGGATTTTTGAGCTTCTTTTGCCTGGAGAGATTCTCTTGGTTCTAAAAGTTCACTACTGAGACACCTTGAAATTTCAGCTTGAAATTTTTGTTAGGCCAGAGCACGTGATTCCATTTCTTGCCTGAACTATGCTGTCTAGGACTCTTTCCTTCTGTTTTCAGTTGTCTTTAGCTGCTGCTCAGGGTGTTGCAGTTAGAGGTGTCCAAATGAAAATTCTGTGAGTACTTAGGTCTTCAGACAGGGGAAAAGTCTTTTCAGTGGCCTTTAGTATCAACTGAACTTACTGAAAATTGGAAGATGTCAGCTTGGCTTTTGGGTCTGATTAACCAAGATACTTGATGCCATATTCCAGAATGGCAAGGTTCTTCCCCCATTTAGTCTGGCTGTCCTACATATCATGCAACCTTAGCTTCTGTCGCCTTTAGCTGTGTTTTCCCCTGTCCAGGAGTAATGATATGGGAAAGAGTTGCTAGCTGCTTTAAGACCATTTTAAGAAGTTGATAATTATTTGGCTTAACTTTAGTTAGATGGTAAATAGTGTCTCAGATGAAGCTAGGTCTGTGTATTGCATAATTTAAAAAAAAATAGCTAATAATCCTGAACTCTTGTATCTCAATCTGAGTTGAAGAAGTGTTGTTTCATCTGTATGCATTTGAAAACCTGCCTTTCCTTAAATGTCCAGGGCTGCTGTAGGCCACTTGAATTAGCTTCATTAAAAGCGCACTTCTGAGAACAGGCTGTGGTTTCTGCTCACTAGTTAAGAAAAAAGAAACTAGGCTCTGTTGATTTATAAAATAAGAAAGTCTGAACGTGTTTCTGCCAAACTGAACTGTTTCTCTTTTCCTCTTATGTGAAACCTACATTATGTCCGGAGGAACAAAGTTTCTGGGGAGTGCGTTTATATCCTCTTTTGTGTGTGTTTGTTTATTTATTTATTTTAAAAAGGATTTTAGATGATCTTCAAATCTGCTATTGCTTAAACTTTTCCATGGTCAAGTTGCTGGGATTTTGAATTGAGCAGTATATCTCCTCAGAGGCACTCCATACAGGCAACAAGAACTGCTGCTGGCAAAGTAGTCTTACATTTTGAAAGTATCTAAAGTTTGGACCTCATCTGTATTCTCTTTGTAGATGCTCCTCTACACATAGCCTTAAGACGTACCCCATATAGAGATGAAAAAATAGAAAAGAGAAGAACTTCAACTCCTTCTGTAAATGCATTAAATAATCATCGACATTCTGTTAGAGAACAAACCAAGGAGAAGCACATAGAGAAGGTGCTCCGGAAACCTCAAGAAAAAGAAAGAGTTGAAAATGGTAGGCCTTCTTAGTTTTCAATGAGCTCTTGGAAAGTCTTAAGCATTGTAAGGAGCCTGTCTGCATTGATACAAAGCATTCTGCTTCTTTCAGAGACTTCAATTTTTCATGACTGTACAATATAAAATTTTAAGGCATGCTTTTCACTGTTTCTTTACAATTGTTTCAAATGAAGAATCAATGTAGTGAATTTTAAATTTTCTTGCTATAATTGGTTCAGTGTTAATTTTACCTGTTATAGTGTATAGTATTTTTAAGATTTAAAAAGTACTAAAATATATAAAATGGGTAAGAATCTTTCCCTGCCCTTTTGCTTGATACATGTGTCTTAATTCTCTCAGTTCTTCAGTTGTCCATGGTTCTACCAGCATTAAAATAAGGCCTAGTTTCTATCCCCTAGATTCTGTACCTCTTCTGATGTTTTTAATAGCATTTTACTTTTCTGGTAGTTGATATCCCTTGCTACTGAAATCTTTGAATTAGTTTGACTGATGACTGTATCAGTGCTTCAGTGTAAACAGGGTCACACTGTACTACAGAGACTATGTAATATAGGAGGATAACTGCCATACAGACATATATAAACATGATTTTAATTACTACTTCCTACATTACTGTTTTTCTTCAGATAGCTGGTGAGAATTTGAGCCGTGATGATGAGGAAAATGTAAAAAAAAACATCTGTAGTTATTAAAGAGATGATCTCTATTCTAGAGAATCTCTCAAGGACATCATCTTTCTTATCTGTCGCTTAATGGTTCTGTCGGTCAAAGCAATCAGCCAACGCTTCTTGGGCATCCCTAGCCACCTTCCTTTGTGGGAAGGTACAAATGCGAATGAGATCCATTGGTATGTTTTCGCTGGTCTGAAACAGTGAGAGCGGGGCGTAGAGATAAGAATAAACTTCCACTTTTTGGCAAGGGGTTAAAGGGGAATAGGGAACCGAGTCTGCATCCTGATTCTCGTTAGTCTTTCTGCACTGTTCAAGAAAAACATGAGGGCTTGGGTTTTTCGTGATTTTGGCAAAAAATCCTTTTTAAAAAGCGTAGTTGTGAGCGGGCACGATTGTGATGCATTTGTAGGATTGGGTAAGGGAGTTTCTCTTTGATCACGTGAATCAGTGAGGCTCTCCTCACCAGGCAGCTTCCTTGTCTGCTCTCCTTTTGGTGAGAACTCACTGGGCTTAAGGGTGTTCACAAGAAACAGCTGAGGACAGAAAGCTGCTGCTGTATGGAGTTTTTGGAAGATCTGCTTTGTGTAATACTCTGTGTTTTTTTTTTTTCTCTCTCTCGCTCTCTCGCCTTTTTTTTTTTTTTTTTTTAACGGGGGAAATTGCTTTGATGACACTCTGCAGTTACACTAAAATTTGACAAAAGCAAGTTTTTATCATGTTTGTGGCAGATATTTTGATAGTGGTTGATATTATAGTGATTACAGTAGCATATTCTGCACTCTCAGATATATCTCAGATGATCTAAGGAGGCAAAATGAAAAGATTCAAAATTTTCCCATCCACGTTGTTCTCAAATATTCTCCATTTGCCCTTCTGCTGGAAGAATAAAATGCCAAAACTTATTTGTATCACTGCATCTGAGCACGAAGAAGAAAACCTTATCCAGAGGCTCCTACCCCCACTGGGAGACTAGGAATCTATTTTATTTATATATTATTATTATATTTATGTATTATTTATCTTCTCCCCTCTCCCCTTTTCTTCAGTCAACTGCCTCTTTTGGGAGGGGGGCTGTTGGTCTTGGACTATTGCTCGTGTTGCCTTTGAAGGACTTGTGATTTTGTAAAGCAGGCTGTAGTCAGTGTCAGCAGTTAATATGGCTGCTGGCAGTGCAGAGTTTTAGCAGGCCTCGTTGCCATTTATGTTTCTCTTTGTACGTGTCAGGAGATGTACAAGGACAGGAAGGAGGGATACAGAGCTGAAGCTGTCTTGAGGCACAGGTTTTGAATCAAGTAGGTTACGAATAGTGTATTGTTGGAAGTTAAAGTGAAAATGTGCAGGTATTGCTATTTTGTTTCCTGAATGTATTAGCAGTTACAGATTATTTAGGGTTTTTAGATGGTTTGAGTAGGAGGGGATTTGTCACAGTATAGTGTCTCTAGATTGTTACCTTTAAGCTAATAATCAGAAAATGAAATAGCCTTTTAAATGGCATTGCGAGTGGCTTAATCAGCTACGCACTCCAAGTGAAAAGCCCTTCTCAGATGCAAGGCTTCCTACGGTAATGCATTTTTTGGTTGTACCTCGTATTCTTAGCTGAGTCAGGATAATTTTTTTTTAAGGTACAGTACAAGTATCTAGGATTTCAGCTGCAGGGAATTAAATCTGAAAGACGAGTTGTAAGCAAGTGACAGGAGGTGGAAAGTAAGGGTTTGGGCATATAAACTGACAGTCAGGTGATACTTTGCGATAAATGTTCTAGAAGCATGCTTTGAGGATGGACTTGATTTTAAAAATATTGCTGTATCAATCAAAAATGATGAAGATGTATGTTTTCTATTCCTGAGAAATAGATGGAGAGAGAATAACAGGTATTGCCAACTTAAAACTGTTGTTTTCATGTTACTTCATTTTAGATTAAAGAAAACATCCTGATGACTGAAGGACTGGGCTAGCATTTGGGAGGCTGGGGTTTGGGTTTTTTGTCAGGCTCACGTCACAGCACTAATGAAATTCAGCCAGATTTCAGTTATCTGCTTAGAAGACACAGATAAGAAATCCCTCAGTATTTTTTTTTAAATAATCTCTTACGGCTGGAACTCTCCTACCACGTAAGTATCAAGTGGGGCAAAGGACCGCTGATGTCAGTTGGTTTTGCCTGCATACTATTGTAATTTAGTTACAGGATGTTCAAATTAGCACTTAAACAAAAAAGACCATTGCAATTAATTGGGTTTGGATTTTTTGTTTTTTTGGTTTTCTTTTTGGTAGTGTGTTATCCAGAAGTTTTAAAGAAAATTAGAAGATAAATAGATTTACATATATCTTTAAATTGAAATGTCTTCCTATTTCAGCAGGTAAAGAACAGGAGAAGAGCAAAGAGAGAAAATCCAAAGACTACGGAAGGTCAAAGTCAAAGAAAAAGAAAAAAAAGAAAAAGAAAATTAAGCCTGGTAAAGCCCCCTTTTTTTCATTCTCTGGAGGAAAATGGCTTTATTATTTTGTTTTGCTTGTTACCCAATTCCAAACTCTAAGAGTAGGCATTGCAGATAAGGCTATTTCCTGCAGCTAATCTGTTAGTTCTGATCTTGTTAAGTGGTTAAGATTAAATTGTGGTTGGCAAGATAATTTCCTCTTAGCTGAGATGCTTTACTGATGCTGGATGCCTGCTGATGATAGTACTTCTAATGGCACAGAGTAAGTTTAACCACAGAATGGACGTCACAGAAGCACAGAATGGTTGAGGGGGACCTCTGGAGATCAACTAATCCAACCCCCTTGTTCAAGCAGAGTCATCTAGAGCACGTTGCCCAAGACCTTGTCCAGACAACTTTTGAATGCCCCTTGTCCTGTCACTGGGCACCACTGAAAAGCAATCTTTAAGTCTGGCTTTTCATTAACAAATATGCTTCTTTTATGTAACTGTTACTGAGTTAAAGAGGGTGCAGATCCCCACGACTTGTCACCGAGAACCCTGTGTAGCAGATGCTCCCAATATATGAGGTAGTATTATGGTCCGATTTCACTGTTGTCCTGTGTGATCTGTAAACTTTCAACTATGTAGAAAACTTGCAGAATCAATTGACTTTTTTTTGGAAGTTAAGACTCAAATAACCATTCTGAGCTTATATGTGAGATTCAAAGTGCAAACTATCCTGAGAAAAGATTCCCACGTTCAACTGAGGCTTAGCTTTGGAGTTACCTTTACTTAGCAGTGTGGATCACAAGTCCAGATTCCTGCTTTTGGACTTTTCAAGGAAACTGCATCTTTACAAAGACATTGACATGGGTTTCCTTTGAAGTGACGGGCTGGTAATTTTTAATTTTTAACCAAAACATCTGAAAGAGAATTGTATTTCTTACAGTGCTAGTGAATTCTGCTGTAGTTATTCTGAACATCCTGGATTCATTGAATCCTGGAAGATCGTAGGCAATGATGCCTAGTTTTCACCTAGCAGTACTTTTAAATTGAAAACGTTTCTGAATATCTCACCAGAGAAGGAAAGGGTTAATATACCCTTCCTGTAGGAATAAAAGTAGGTGAGAAAATAGTTTTCAAGGTGAAATCAGGACAACATACTCATACTGCTGCCCCAGCCTGTGTCTCAGGCTATTTTGTTTTTTCTTGTGTAATAATCAACAGTGATGATTGGACAACTTTTGGGGGACAAATTATACCAGACAGGCTTTTATCCTTGAATTCAGACTTGCAGCTCTTTTGCTATTGACAAATCTTCTTTAATGTGCGTCAGGCTAGTATTGGAAAAATCTCAATTCCCGAACTTCAGTTGCGAAGAAGCTCGGTGATTCTTGGGGCTGGAAATGGTTTTCTTCCTCTTAAATACATTCTTTACTAATAGCATGCTGTTTACCAGGACAATCTGAAATGCCTGTGGGCAAGTACAGCTAGATCAGCATTTTGTCTTTTGCCTGTGTTCTGGGTAGATTACTTGAATTTCTGTTCCATGGAATTTATTTGCTATTTTGGCCCTGTGTTTTTGCATCAGAGTTTTGATGTTGCCCTTGTGGAGGTGATCATTTAGTCTAGGCTAAACTTTGAAGATTTCCCCCTGATCCCCAATTTGCACTGCTTATAATTGAAGACAATATGAATTTGCATACAGTCAAGAACACAAATAACAGAATCAAAGGCAAAAAGTTCCTTCATAGAGGAACTCGTACAGGTGCTGCTCCACATGCTCGTAATCAGGGCTTTTCTTTTTTTTTCCTAGTGCATATACAAAACATGATCCTTTGGAAAGACAAGATGCTTCTATTTTGTAGTCTGAGATTAGTGAATGTGTTATGACTTTGTGAATAATAATGAGGTGTGAGAGAGGTCTTCCAGCTAACAGTGTTCATGTAGAATGCCTGTATTGCAAATGTGTTTGTAAACGTACTTATTCTAAAGCACAGTTAAATTTAAGTGACTACTCTTTTAAGCCTTTCTCACCCATGTTAGTAGTGCAGGATGGCCACAGTGCATAAGAGTTTTTTGAGTCGGACAATAAATTTCCTCTAGAGAGTTTACAAAAGTCTTTTCAGCAGCATAGTGAACTCCTAGAGTCTTTGCATGTTGAAGCGGAGATTACCTCAGCAAATTAAACATGCCTGTTGTGTGCATGCCTGATGCTATTTTTTTTCTTCTGTCTTTCCTTGATCACAAGCTTTCAATAATAACACTTCTTACAATTTTGCAGAATATTCTGGAAGTGAAGAAAACACAGATGTTTCACAGGAGCTTTCTCCAGAAAAAATGGTTGTCACAAAATACAGTTCTTCAAATAAATCGCCTGCCCACCCAAGCACACTGCTGCAGTGTTCTGATTCTGGACAGCACAGAGGAAAATCAAAAACAAATGGTAAGATGATTCTCTCTTCTTTTTTGCTAGTTCTGCATTTCATTACCAGTAAATGTGCGAGCTGTACTATTATGGTAGCAAATACATATAAACTGATACTTAGGAAGCGAATTTGGCTGTTCTTATGCAGGACTGTTTCCGTTTCCATTCCCATACCTGAAGAAGCTGAACCAAGTTCATATGCTGGAACAAGATGTTGCTGCTTTTTTACTGTTTGCTTTAGCTTTACATCCACAGAATTTTTAAGAATTTGTTTCCCGTATATCAGAGTTGAAACTCACTTTGCACCTTTTGCAGCTTCTCATTAACTGTATAGTAACAATGTTCAGACTTCAGTAGTTACGTTCAGTCTTATTTCCTAAGGTTTACTTTGAAGTAGGAATATATTCAGAGTTAAAAATAGATGTTATACATATTTTATACAGAATGTGTGTTGTGTTTGAGACACCACTGGATGTGGTTACATGTAATTGTATAGGTACAGATTTTACATGGGTATAATAATGGGCTTTCTGAGCTTAATAATGATCAGAAGCTGTTGAGTAGCCATTTTTTATTTCTTCATAATATTTCATAACTCCTCACATAAAATGTGGCTACTGTGTTCCAGCCTTCATAATGTTTTAACGTTAAGTTCACAAATTTGAGTTAAAACATTTGCCAAGTCTGTAGGTCAGTGGTCAGTTGTGTGATTTGGAGCATACAGACTGTGGAACATACAGCTTGGCGCCAAGTTAAATGAGACTTGGTATGAGTATTAGTGAAACGTTTGCATTATATGAAAGTACAGCATGATTAACCTTTTGCCTCCAGCAAGCTTCTGGAAAAAATGCTGTATCTCACAGGTGGAATAAAACTTTTAATAGAAAATTCTACAACAGTCTCATGAACTTTCAGGTGTGTGTTTTTAATTTCAGGAAGGAAATGTTCTGGATGAATGCATCATATTTCCAGTGCTGTACTGTAGAATTGTTATACACAGCCTGAGCTTGCGAGCTCTATTGAAAACATTGAGTTTTTCTGCTGACTTCTCACAGCTTCCTAGATGATTTTTCAATTTAGCAAGAAAGCTTTAGCTTCTTGGTACTGATTCTTGGCACATGCATTTAGAGTTTGTGCCATGTTAAACACAAAGATCAACTGCTGTGTTGAATTTGCAGTCCTTGAAATGTATTGAGAGCAGAGGTGTCTCAAAGATCTAGTCAGTACCACAAACCTGTTGCTGTTTTTCCATAGTCTTGTTTTAGGGGCTAAATGATCAAAATAGTACTACCCAGTACAAGTCAGAGACCATAGTCTAGTCGAGTGATTAATAGGCATGAGAAGAATGGAAGGTAAAAAATGTTAAATTACTTCCCAAGTAATTAAACATTACATTAATATTATGAAGGTGTACATGTTGTTCAGCAAGTATTTTTTGACAGTGATAGTGAATCCACAGAGGTTCCCCCTGGATGTTTTAAGTGTGGGGAGTATTCTTATAGGAGAGCTTGGGCAGTGCAGTGCTCCTGCACTGATAAATGTACCCTAAACAGGGATCTAAAGGAGAAGTAATCATTTCTGAACCAGGTTTAAGTTCGGTGTTACTCTTCACTGTTTCTGTTATAGAGACTTCAGAAAGTGCCATCTTAATTCTATACAGATTGCAAAACTCAGCCTGTATTAAAAACAAAGAAAAATCCTGACTGAAGTTACAAATCTGATTGCTTTTTATACTTGACTAAAGAGACTTTTTACCTTTGTTTTGAGGCACTGTATGTTGAGATTAGAATTCTAGTGACAAAAACTGTTAAGTCAGAGTATTTTGAAGGAGCTATCAGTGAGCATATAAGATTTCATTATGTAGTAACATTCAATAAACAGTAAGCCACTGTTATGATGTTTCTTAATCAGAGTGAACTGGCACTTTTAGAAGTGATGTGCACAACACTCAGAGTGGAAATCTTGAGTTATTTGACCTTCTTGTTTGGATTTTATCTGACTACTTCTTGTACAGAGGAAGACACCCTGAGTGAATCATCAACGGATAGCTTGCTTTGGAGTGATGATGACTGCAGTCAGGATATTGATGTAACCACTAACCCTGACGAAGAAGTTGAAGAAAGTGATTTTGAGATTGTTCGGTGTATTTGTGAAGTAGAAGAAGAAAATGACTTCATGATTCAGGTATGAATGAAATGGAGTACGAATGTACAGCAAAGTGAATCTTAATATGGTGAAAACTGCTGTAGAAATATGGATAGCTACCTTCTGTATACAGAGTAAACTGTAGTCTCCTGAAAGCTTAAAATACTGGGAAGATTACCTGTCAGAGTGAACAGCTGCTATGATAGGTAACTTTTTTTGATACAATTTGTGAAAATCCTTGGTTACTTGAATTAAAGGAAGGTAGATAAGGAGGGAGAATTCTCCATGTAGTCATTGATGGTTGGCTTTCACCTGTAGATTTGCATTTTTCTAAAAACTAGAACATTGGTAGATATAGAGAATAAACATTTGAAACTAGTGTTTTTTTCATCTATCTCCTTTTTATGTTCTGAGCAGGTTCAGAATATTGCCGTGAGATAGTAATACCTTCCTATGTTTCCATCCTGGCAAGAAGAAGCACACAATCCTTTATGTAGCCTGTAAAGTAGGATGAAGAGAAAAATACGAATTGAGTTGGTTTTGTTTTGAAGTAGACTTACCTTCTTCCATGTTGCAGCTTCTTTTATAGTTTGCAGCTTTAGAATTCTGACTGCACAGAGTTCATCAGTCCATTCACAGCAGATACGCTTTTTAACCTAGTTTACTGAGAGCTATTTCCAGCTAGAACAGTGGATATTACCTCTACCACTTAAATATATTGTTAAAAGTCTCTTTGGAACTGTACTGCCTGTATGCTTTGCCTTTGAGATGTTTCTAAGTTATTGTGAAACCATTTCACATGCAACTGCTGTGAACCATTCTGCCCAATTCCTATTCATTTTGAACACTGAAGAAGTACTTTATTAAGTATATAATTGATTTTGGCATTTGTTGCTCCAGGTCATTTTGCCACTGTGTCTTTTGCAAGCTGCATGATCCACTTTAGTAATTTCCCGTAAATCTTAGAAAATGCAGAGAAAAGTCATTTGCAGGGGCTCAGGCATGTGGTATATACGAAACTAGAGCATCAGCTTTCCATAGTCTCCCTTTTTAAAGAAATGGGCATGGTTTTGGTGTGTGAGGTTCTGCCCCCTATCTGCAAATCAGGAATCCCCAATCCTTCCTAGATAATTTCGTACTTCTTGTGGGGCCCCAGTTTGAAGTGACAGCAGTGCAACTTGGTGGATGTGCTCATTGCAGATTTTAAAGTAATTACTGCTTTCTTTTGAAGAGGTTGTATATTTGTGAAAAGATGATGTGGCATGACAGTGACTAATGCCTGGGTTGCCCATCTTTTGGGATTGCTTAGTTGCTGCGTTGGTTCTTGTCATGCGTACCCCAAGATGTTTTTAGATGCTTACTCACAGATGAGCATTTTGACTCTCTATCAATAACGGTAGAGTTCTGCAGAGCATTGTAGAAGTTCACTAGGTTATCACTATATTAAAGTCTTTGGATAAGTGTGTATGTAATGGCTGGCTGGCAGGGAGAATGCAGTGTTCTGGAGTCAATAAAAGCCACTGTCCTCTAAAGCGTTGCCTCAAGAGTGCCTTGATTCTCAGGTTTTCCAGGCAGATACTTCAGATGCTCAGTTAGAGGTATGGGAATGCTTTCTGAGAGCTGTTCAGACAGGACATGATGACAGCAGTAGTTGCCTGATGCCCAGCTGCTGCCTAAAAGATCTATGAAGTTTGCCCTGTTCTCTTTACAATGGTCCAAATCCTTGGTGCTGTCAATTTTGTCCTTTAAGTCAGACTTGTCTGTATGAGCCAAAGCTTACTTAAAATGAACATCAACAATGCTGGAGGTTTTTCATGGCAGCTATATCAAAGGTGCTTTTCTGGCGGAGGAAGCCCAGCCCCACTTGCAGTTTTTATGTTGATTCTTCACAATTCCAGCTATTCTGTTGCTAATTTTCATGAGGTTTGAATCCAGCTTTACAGGACTCTGGCTGATATAGTTGTTGCTGTGTTACAGTGAACTGTGTTTCTCTTCTCTTTTAGTACTGGGAGGTAAAAACACAAAAACTAGCACTACCTACCTTCATAGCCTCTACTAATTTTTGTTGCCCTAATTGCTTAAATGGGGGCAAAAGCCTGTTGGGGATGGCAGCTGCTTAGATTATAGCATGAGAAATTCTTTGCTTTGCAGCAGTGCTGTAGTGAAACATCTGTTTTGCACAGTGTCAGTAGTCTGTCTTTTCCAAATTTGTTTAATGTGGCTAATGCAGCTGTGTTTAGTTTTGTCCTCAACAGTCAAATTTAACAGGTTGCCTTACTGCATACTTCTGTCCGTCCTTGCGTTCTATTTTAGGGATGAGTCACTCCTGTAGGTATGATGGTTTTGCTTAGTTTTAATTCCCTCTAATGCACGCTTTTGTGTTAGTGTAGAGTCTTAACATAGGCTTGAAGATGCATTGTGTGCTGGTAGAGAGTATACTGGTGGGCAGAAGACATGGCTCTGTGAAGAAAAGTGAAGACATCCTGGAGTATAATTTTTGGCAAAAATAGTAGAACTCAATAAATTCAGCTTAGATTTTTTGCAAAAGGCTTCATGTACTTTGAACTTGAACTCAATTGTTTGTGTCTATAGTGATTTGTGCATAAGAAATGTCATTACTCAGGGCTACAGAAACGTGTTTTGCATTTCAGGTAGATGCTTCAGTTAATAGAAGTTAAAACTGGAACAAAAGTGTAAAAACTAATTTATTTCATTTTTCACTATTGTTTCATTCCAATTTCCATAACTTTCTAGGGAGATACCAGATTTCATAAATGAAAATAAAGAGGAAGCAATTCAACTTTGCCTTACGTTAGTACTTAGGACACAGAACTCCTATGGGAGTATCTTTAGGACAAGGCTTGGGCCCCCAAAAGTCCAAATAAAATGACATTCTCCCTTACTTTGTGTCTTTTATACCTAAACACTTGTGAATTTTTGTGTGACACAGAGAATTCTGGGGCTGGATTTTGGTGGCTTTGGAGGTGATTGGGTGTAGATGGAGCAGTGTATTTTTGTTCTAGTAGATGAAAAGCTGCTTTAAATACATGTCCATTGGGGTTTGGTTACCTCTTTCACACTTCAAGTTGAATATTTTATTGTTGCCTATCTTTTTGCATCCCTCCCACCCCAAAATCTCTTATTTGACTTGCTCGTTCCTGCTATTGCCTGGTGCAGGGATGGTGGTGACTTATACTTAGCATGCATCCAGAGCAATAGACCTGTAGCCTGGCCAGACAAACTGAAATGTAACATGCAGACAAAAGGAAGGTCCTGAGTCCTGATGCAGATATTTGAATACGCTCAATTATATTACCTACCCTCCCCCCTCCCCCCCAAAAAAATAGTTTGGGACACTTCATTGGAGCCCAGGGTAAACTGGTCTAGTTACTAAGTGTAGCTTTAGACCATAAAGCATCATTTATAGGGTACAACTATAAGTAGGTTCAGGAGCTCTCTTCTTATTTTTAGCACACACAGTCCACTTTTTTGATCTGTTTTGTTCCTTTGGCCACTATATTTGGAAAGATATTTTTTCCTCGCCTCTTTTTCCAGGAGGGCAGGGATTTTTTTCTTCCAGTTAGGACATACTTTTTGGCTCCTACTAATCATCTTGATGAGAAGAGAGATGGTCTCTTAACCATTTTTTGAAAGCCTCACCTTACTGCTTTAGGATTGTTTTTCCATTTTGCAAAGCCAAAGCTTGTTGTTAATCACACCTTTCAGGGAAATCTGCTTATCTTACCTTTTTACATCTTGCATTTCCTATACTATTATTTCCTCCACACCTAGACTGCTGAAGTTAACGTAATACTCGAAAACTGGTGGTGCCATGCTTTCTGCTCCTAACTGTAGAAAAATTAGGAGAAAAGCACTAATAAAAATGGTGTCCAGCATACATGAGATGTTTCTTGAGTTCATATCTTTGTAGATCGATGAAGAGCATCTAAGATCATTTGAAGTTGTCATTTGTATTTGTTTTAGCACATTTGAAAACCTTTGCCAGTGTTGATAGGGTGTCTGCAGTAAGCTTTTTGGCTTGTGCTCCACGAAAGTAAAAATTATGATCTGTTGTGCCTCACTGGAATAAGCTCTGGTCAATGTGGAAGGATAAATGCCAAAAGAAGGGGGTTTTAAAGGCCAGTACAACTGCATCCACCCTTTCATTTTAAATTAGTAGAACTACCTTTGTTGAAGTAGATAATATATTAGAGATGCAGTAAAACACTATATAGACTAGTTCTATAAAAGGTAAATATCTCTTAGGTTTTATATTTGAATATGTCCATTTATTATTTGAGAGTAAAAACCTTTAATTCAGAAAATATGAGATACGTTGATAGGGGAAACTTAATTGCATGCTGTTTTCTGTCCTTGATTACATGTACACTCATATCCTGAAAGATTTTTATCTCCAATGGGAATATTTTGGCATCATGTTTACGGATCTCTACTTCCCACTTCATATTTGTTGTCGTTCTCCATAAATCCATGTGAAAAATGTGTGAGGAGGATTGGAATTTCATTGCAGTTGGATTCTTTAATGTATTTGTATGTTTAGCTGGAGTGGGTGTATTAGTACATCTTTTTTTATTTAAAGTATGTAGATGATGTAACTTCTTAATTGAGGTAATTGTATTGAGCTGCTGCAGGCTTCATTTTTATTGATGTGCACTTCTTGACTTTAAACAGTGTGAAGAGTGTCTATGCTGGCAGCATGGAGTCTGTATGGGTTTACTGGAAGATAACGTACCTGAGAAATATACCTGCTATATTTGCCAAGATCCTCCAGGTACAAAATTTAAGGTTACAGAGCCTTCTTATATATGTAATAACTTTATTAGCTTTTTGTGTAAGTTGCAAAGATTAAACTTTGTTTTTACTCTGTTAGCTATGTCTACCTTCATAGGAAATTGGGTTCAGTTACGGAAAGTTTAATTTATGTTAATGTACAGATGAGTCAATATTTGTATTTTTATGGAATTGCAGCTGGATAGGAATGAAAACAAATGTTTACAGCTGTATGAGGACCATTCATGCTGCATATTTGTCAGTAATGTGTATTTAATAGTACTCTGTCTGGCTGTGCAAAACAAATTTAGGAACACTAGGGAAAGTTAACCAAAGAATCCTTGTAACTTCCAGTACTGGCACACCTTAGGGGATGTGACTGCCACAAGACCAAGCCACTTTTACACTTTTTAAAATAAGCCAGCAAGAAGTTTGCTGTTTCTCAACAGCTATGACTTGCTTGACTCATTTTGTGAGGACACTCGCAATCCACGCACATGAATGCGAAATAAAGTACCTTGGGTAATGCAGTAAGAGTTGATCAAGCAATATGTTCTCTGCTCCTGACTACAATGCTGAATACTGCAGCTAAAACTTCACTTACCACACACATCTTTTCTGATTTCATGAATTATGAAACCTTACTGGATTGGGACTGGATGAGGTTCAGGGCTTGTGTCTGTGAATTATGAAAAAATGGCATGTCTGCTTGCCTAATCACCAAACCCGCTTGGTGTCTGTGCACATTTGGGTTCTGATCTCTGCTTTTTGTGGTTATTTAAAAATACCAGCCCTTTGGTAACTTAATTCATTGATTTGTTACTAAGTGTGGTTCATATAGGAGCATTGTTTATACTTGTAATGGCTTACATGCAGTTGTCAAAGCAGTTACATAGTTTATGTAACGTTTCCTTAAGTTTTTATTTTACAGTGCTTAACAGCCAGGATTTTAACCCTTTGTTTATGTCAAACTGAGTTAAAATTTTAATGCATGTGCAGACTGAATTTATTGTACTTGTAAAAATACTACTTGTATTTAGTAAGAAACTGCATAAAAATGTTTTGCAGTAAAAACTATTTCCAACTTTCAATATGTTTAATCAGTTTAATATGTCTACTTACTGTTGCTGAAAGATCCTGAAACTTTTTCAGTTTCTCGTTTGGACTTATATCTCTTTCTTGTCTTGGAAAAGGAAAATTTATTCCAACTTTCTCAGTGTAAAAGTGATTTCTCAAATTCTGTTAACCCGTCATTGGCATGAAGTGAGCTGCGTAAAACTTACGAACCTGCAGAGAGGTTGCTTTTAAAATTGGGCATAGCATTTCCATAAACTGTTATTCAGGAACTTTCCATAGTTCAATGTTGTGGCTTTCTTACAGCACCTTTCATAATATCTGAAATTAAAGTAAGTTTAGTGTAGCTATGCCTAAAATTGTACCAACTGCTATTTTAAACAGATTTATTTTTATTGAATCAAGTGAGATTTTTAAGTGATTTCTTCTTAAATGCTATTCACCCTTACTTAAACATAGTCAAGATACTACTTTTCAAGTAACAGATTTATTCTTCAGGCCGTAGAAAATATACATTGGTAGATACTGTCTTGCATCTTCTCTTAGGTGTATTCACCTGAAAAAGGAGACAATTTTTTGGCTTCAGGTACACTGCTAAGTAAATGATAGCACAAATAGGCTTTAGTTGAATAATCTTAGTGCTGTCCAGATAATCACTGAGTTCTAAAATTCTGGGATTTGTTCCTGTCAGCTGAACTTCATTTTCTGTCCTAGATGGTAGCTTTTCTAGCAGATAAAACAAATTGGGTAGTGGTTAATACAGGTGTGCGGGGACCTACTCCAGAGTGCTTCTAGCTGTACCTAGCAGATCTTTCACTTGATGCAGTATGTCTGCCTGAAGCTGTTAATCAAGCTGTTACAAACCTTAAGAATTTGTTCTTCCATGTGATGCTTCCTGTTTGAAAGTGAGACCTTTTTCAAATTATTGCCTCAAAACATTAACTGTTACTTTACTTGGCTTAATGATTGAATGTGCTTATAGACATATTCTTCTCCTTTGGTTGTGATGACGTGTGCTAGTGTTGAATTCAAGTTTGAAAGCATCCATTGCATCCATGGATGTTCATATTGGGCATGGAGTGAAAATCATTTTTCTGTTATTCTATAATTACCATCTAAAAGCAATATAAGCTCATGTTAACAAGGTCTGCTAATTTCTTGGTATGGCTTTCGAAGAATTTTTTTTTTTTTTTTTTTTTTTTGCTTCATTGTGCCAAAGCCAATAGTATGGCTGGAGATATTAGGTACTGCAGGCTTAGAGCAATCCCTTCTTATCCTACTGCCTACTAACTCTTTATATTTTAACCTGTTCCTGATTACTGAATCTTCTAATGAATATTAAACTGCCTATATTGGAGACTGTGAATATCATTTTGAGTCAGTGCTCAAATATCTCTGATTTTGTAGGTTTGCAGACTGGGAGATATGTGTGTATATGTATATACACACACACATATAAATATATATATATATATATATACACACATACATGGGTGGGGGAAGATTGCATTTTAGCAAGTATTTCAAGTTTTATCCTTTCCTGCTAATACTGTTTTGCTTGAGTTCTTAATCTATTACTACTATTGTATTTATCACATCTAACGTAATTTCATTTCAGCTTTTGATATCCTAAGCTCTTAGCTACAATTAGCATTATTAATAATCTAATTTAAGCTGATTCTCTAGCTAAACCTCATCACCAATTCTTTAAAACTTTTATATTTGAAAGACTCAATTCATGCCTGCTGCTGTTAAAATAAGACTGCAGAGAAGGGAAGGTGCTGCATTCATGCTTTTATTTATCCCTGCCTTTTGTTGCATTTGTCTATTTGCAGAGAGCTATATTCAAACTTTAGCTTTAGTTTTAACAGTGGTAACAGTGATTAATAGCAAGTGTGTTACCCTGCTAAAAACCTTTGTCTATCGCCTGCAAATGTTTGTCATAGATGTCTTCTGATCGAATTTGGGGTCCACTGAGCGTTCCTGGCTTTTACAATTGAGTAGAGGTGGTTTTTGTGTGGTGCTTTTTTGTGTTGTTCTTTTCTGTTGTTTGGTTTTGTTTTTGACTGAAGTGGTTTCTTGCTTCCATTTTAGAAGTTCTTCGTGTCTTCAGAGGTTTGTCCGCTATCATAGGTACTATTGATAGGTGATAATAAGCTGTTGCAAGATAATCGGAACTGCTACTGGTAATGTTAACATGCCACAAGTTAATGCTTTGTTTTAACACACACATTACTGTTGCTTTAGGTCAGAGGTCCAGCTTAAAGTACTGGTATGAAAAGGAGTGGTTAAGTAATGGTCACATGCATGGCTTAGCATTTTTGGAAGAAAATTATTCCCACCAGAATGCCAAGAAGATAGTAGCCACTCACCAGCTTCTTGGCGATGTGCAGAGAGTCATAGAAGTACTGCATGGACTGCAGCTGAAGATGAGCATATTACAGTAAGCAGTATTTAAGTATCAGTTGGCATATTTTAGATGTGAATTAGATTTCAAATAGTAGAAAAATAACTGGAAATGCGGATTTATTTTTATGCTTCTCTGGATATATAAGAATGTACTTTGAATTGCTGATGTGATTTTGAAAAAGAATATGGCTTCCTAAAAATCATGCGAGTGTATTGAAGCATATAAACTGACCCTGGGTGAAGAAGGGTTGGGAAGGTACAAAGAAGAGGGAGAAAACAAAGGATAAAAACTTCTCCTAAAACATCGAAACACAGTAAGAGCAAGTGGAAGGATAGGTGGGTAATCTGTGGCCAGTGTTCTTAGAGATTTGCCAGCTCCATTCCAGTAATTCCAGATCATAATTGTTTTTCCAGCAGAAACTGTATTTTTCTGTTCAGCATAATGTGTTATTCTGTTGTAGTGGGAGAGCTATTGGACCTCCAGCAACCTGTAGCAGCTGGTTTCTGTGCAGAGTTTTACTTGATTATTACTTAGACCTTTAAAAAAAACCCCATAGTTCATATATAATTTTCTGCATTTTTCCCCTCTGTTCATAGCCATCCTTCGGTTCTGATGACTGAAAAAATCTTTCTCCAATTCAAATCCATCAGTTTTAAATTGATTTAAATATTTATAATTTATTAGTTGATAAATTGCAAAGCAGCAGCCATTTGGAAAGAAAACATGTAGTGTTTCCAGCTTTCTTTAGAATTTTTTCCCTTAAAATTTAGTCTGTGGTGCTCCCCCAGGGCCACTGACAATACTTGAGATGCTTGAACAATGGAATAATGCATTAAGAGGAGAAGCAGTTTTAGCAGTAGGCTTTGCTTTTCCATTTTGGTATCCTTTAGTCAGATATGTAATTTTTATTTATTTATTTCTCCCCTGAGAGAGTGGAGCCTGAATGTCCTAAGATAAAAGAAATTTAAAAGGCCTGTTTCTTAGCCCTTTTCTTCTCAAAGAGCCAGAGTTTAGATTGGGACTCAGCTGTAGAGTCAATTGAGAGTTGTGTAGAGTTAAGATGTGGAGCACTGGGTAGGTATGTGATGCTTGTTACATACTGTTCATTTTGTCTCCCATTCTGATCTTGTTGTAGAGGCCTAGTTTAATTAAAGACAGGATGTAGTCTTGATGAAAGCCACAGCCCCAGTTTTTATCATGACATAAAGCAAAAAAAACAATTTTTTTTAAATTTCACAATTGGAAAAATGATTATATTTCTGATGTGTATCTACCATCTGGGGAAAAAGAGGAGACCTCAGCTATCTGCACTTGGAGGGTGATGGTCAGCATTTCAAAGACATGGCTAGAGGATCAGGAGTGACAGATTTGGTGCAGGGGGAAGAGAGCCAGTTAACAGGGTGCCTTGAGTGTTCATCATTCAAATTTTTATCCTTATGTAGCTGACTTGTGATCTTTTGATTTTCTGTCTTCTGTAAAGTTATCCTTTGAACTTTGAGGATCAATATAGTGCTGTTTAGGTGTTGGGTATATGCAGAGGTGGAGTGGAAAGCTTTGGTAAACGAACACTTGGCTTTCAGTGTTCAAGAAGTGCCTTCATGCTTACTCACTAAAGCCATAATAAACTTTTAATTGCTGGAGGGGTGCTTATATGGAATGATTTCCAAGCAAGTTTTTGGTAGTTTTACTAAGACTTTAATTTCCTATGATACACATTAAAGAAACCGTAACCACGGTAGAACGCATTAGAAGGCAGTTACTTTGGAGGTAAAGTTGTCATGTTTTAGTGAATGGCTGGTTAACAGCTCGAAAAGGTGGGTCTGGTTGGTGGAGCAATTCTAGCTGCCCCTGTATCCAGGGAAACACAGGACAGGTTTTTGGGCAGACCTCCCTTCCTATGCAGCTGAATGTAGATGCTTTAGGGTCAGTGTTGCCTTCTGCTGTGTCCTTGAAGCCTAACAGAAAGGCTGCTTCCCCTTTGAGGACAACCAGAGTGGCTCTGCTTTGCTCTCCTTTTGTATAGCTATTTTTAACATCTGATGGACAAGGGGAAGAACAGTACTGGTTACAATGCTCACTCTAAATTTTGTCTTGATTCGTTACATCCATGTAAGAATCTGATACCTATACTTGTCTCTGCTGCTGGAATAAATAACTTCGAGCGATATTCCTTATTAGTCAGTGTGGAAAAAAAGTAAAGCTTTCTAGGAAGCAGATGGAGGGATTATAGCATGTTGGTATCCTAGACAGTGTAGAGTTGGCTCAACATCTTATGTTTTAAGGGAAAGGTTTTAAAAATAAAGTACTACCACCTTCCCTTCCCCCCACAGGTACCTGCTGTTATTATTAGAGGGTTATAGAAGATGAGTGTGTTAAATTTTTAAAGTTTCTTTTTGAGGAATTGCAGGTTAAAGCTTGATGTTGAGTGGCTGGGGAGGAATCTTACTGCTGTACTTTAAAATTGTTGACAACTGTATTTATGTAAGTGAATAAATCTTTAAGCTTAGCTTTAATATACTTGATTAAAACATTACAAAAAATATCTTCATGAAAATGGGTTAATGCCTCTAACAAGCATTCATTCAAACGTTCAAATACTGAAGCAAAATGTTGCCATTGAAGGAATAATCTGTCTTGGTGAAAAAATTATATGCATCTACTTAAAACTTATTCTTAAATTTTTTTCTAATGCCAACACATGGCTTATATGCTATGTTATAGAAATGAAAATAGTGAACCTAACACAGCCATATAGGAAGACACACAATTGAGGTCAGTGAAATTATCTTATTTCAGAATATTTGGGGATACTTACTGGTTATGATGATGACTAAAGCATGTAGTAATTTGTTCTTACTTAATTTCTTTACATAACAGGAAAGTGTGCTCAGCTATTCTAAAGCTTAAATTTAGTGGATGCTGTACCTTTTTATATTTGAACAGAAATAAAGAACATCCTGACTTACAGCTGTGGTGTCATCCATGGAAGCACATTACAGTGGATGAAAAGATTCATACAAAACACATCATTCACATTGAAGAGAACTGTTGCAAAGAGGAGACGGCAAGTTACAGAACGTGGAATGGGACGGTTGAGAAACCCGCAACCATTCCTTCTATGGAGGAATCTTATATTACAAGTGAACACTGTTACCAAAAACCACGGGCATACTATCCTGCTATAGAGCAGAGATTGGTTGTGGAAACAAGAGGTTCAGCCATGGATGATGGAGTAAACAGAATAAGGGAAAATGGGGATGATGTCCTGTCAGAGAGACTTGGTTGGAATCTGGACCGAGAAATATGCAAGATGGAAAATGAATCCAAACACAATTACTCCAAGGTACTTGTATTAAAACGGCGTTCTCTGCATAGAAAATGCAAACAGCCTGGCTGAATACAAAACTCTGATCAGCCCTTTTTTAGACTGTTTAGTTTACTCATTTGTCATTAGGGTGTTGGGTTTTTTTGTTTCTTTCTCCTTGTTCATCCGGTTGAATTTAGATTGCTAATGTAAATTAAAAAGATAGACATGATCACCTCCCCTGTTTTACAAAGACAGGATAATTTAGTTTGTGCCTCAAATCATTTGCGTAGCCTATGGAGGATGCATTTGGATCAGCTGGCAGTTCATTGCTCCTTACTTGTATCACTAGCACCAGTAGAGGGAGAAAACGGGACAAACATACAATACCGTCAGACACGCTGATCTTCCAGCTTTTTAGCTATTTCCAGCTTGCTCTAGTGTTTCTTCCAATAGATATTCTTAACTGATTCCATATTCTTCAGATAGCACATCAGGTGAAAAAGTGAACTGAACTGATAGTTAAGAGCTACCATCATTGAACAGTTCTGTGTTTTTCCTACTGAAGCACTCTAGCTTTATCTTTGCTCACTATCAGGTGGTATTTTCCGCTCTGTCAGGTGTAGCAAACTTAGCAGAGGCCTATCTTTCTACATTCCAATGCAAAAATCTTACTTCTAATAAGTAATACTAAGTCTTATGAGATACAATCTGACAAATGTTTAAAAAGCTGGATTGATTCATCAGAGATATACTCTGTGTTCTAGATGAAAAAATTGTTTAGTTTTTTAAGCTGTAATTTATTTATTTATTTTTAACTGCTTTATCAGATAAATTGAGATTTCTTTACATTTCCTGGAAAGACATATATTTTGGTTCTTTAATCTTTAGGAGCTTTTTTCTAAATCCTGACTTATTTCAGAAGAATGATTAAGAAACTATGGGAAGTAGAATCTGTTGACACAGTATAGTCAGGTTTTGTTAAGAAGTGGTGATTTTCTTTCTTTCTAGATGCTTGATAAAAACATCTAGATGCCTTTATCAATGGATATCAGACTGCTACAGCACCACATTAAGAATCCCTCCTTACTGCACAATGATTTACTCTTCAGTTGGTTACTGTCATGTCAAAAATGTCTTGAAAATTACCTAAAATGCATAGACTAAGTGGAGAGTCTTCCAGTCGGAAGTTTGCAGGGAGCTAGCTACATGTATATGCAGGTCAATGTTGGCTTTCTAAAATCAGATCCTTGCAGAGTTGCAAGGATTACAGTGTTGCTTATGTCATCTCTTACGCTGTTTTTTAAGGGATCTGCGATCTGTATTTGAATCCTGCTGTCTATACCGGCATATGATCTTTTTCCATGTTTCTTTCTGTCTTCCTCTAGCCTTTTTTTTTTTTTTTTTTTTAATTTGTTGATTTTTGTTGATCTGTTGAGCAATTAGCTTCAGTAGCATTAAGGACCCAGGCAGCCTGCCTCAGTAATTCCATTTCACTGTAATAAATATTAATTTATGTATTCCTGCTAGGTAAGAGAGTCTGTGTCTAAGAAAGTATCTTCAGAGGAAGCTGTTGACATGAAATTGCTGGAGAAGGACAAAGAAGGAGTTGTGAACTCACAGCTGCAGTGGCAGCTTAATCTCTTAGCTCATGTAGAATCCCTACAAGATGAAGTTATACACAGAATGGACTTCATTGAGAAGGAACTAGATGGTAAGTAACACTTCTCTATTAAAAGAGTTAACTGTATTTTGTCCCACTCAGTGGTGCCTGACTGAAATGTGTTGACCTGAATTTTACTTCTGCAGACCTACGAAGAGAGGTGAGCGTTGCTGTATCAGATGTACTGCATTTAATAACAGAAAATGAACACTCATCTGGTGTTTTGGGAGGTGGGAGGAAATTACAAAACAAAATCAAAAATGAAAATTAAGTTGAGTAGAGTTTTATAGAAAAAGTTGTAGTTGGATTATCTTTTAATACGTACCTCAGATAAGTTTTTATTCAACTATACTCAAACTAGAGCTGTTAATGAATACTTTTCAGAATTTTGCATGAGTGCTCATATTTTGAGTAGTGTGTTTTATCCAACGGTGTGAGTGTTTTGTGTAGAAGGGCAAGTCTAACACTCACAGATTGATAAATTAGTTGCCTTTGTTTGGCAGCTTTGCACGTGAGTTATCCATAATGGATGATGGATGTTAGCATGCACAAAAATCCAGAGATCTGTGTTTGTGAGAAACATTAGAAAGGGATCTGAATGTCTTCAGCTCTTTGGTTCTTTTTGACCTTTTTGGCTCATGATGGTGCATGCTTTTCTGGCTGTGTCAACTGTATTTTTGCAAGACATGGTAGAATATCTTCCATATCTAGTTTTACATTCAAGTTTTCATAATTGCCATATTACTATGTATGTATCTGAACTTCCCTGTTCTTGAGAGTTTTGATGGCTCTTCTTGTTCTGTGCCTATTCAAAGTGGCCTCTAGTACACAAGGCTCTGTTACCTTTTCCTGTATGTCTTCCAAATTTTTGTCCTAAATGTGTGTGTGTGTGTTTATTCTAGTTCTTATTGGAAACTTCTTTATCTATTAATGTATAAAGGATATAAATTTTATATCTATAAATATATTAAAGTCAATGAAGCTTAGATTGTTTAATGAAAATATATAAAGGATATATTCATTAAACAATCCAGGCTTCACTGATTTTAATTTCAAAGCAACTGCTTCGGAAAACAATCCAAAATAGGACTTTTTAACAACTTCGCCTGATCTTTGGTTGTGCAATGGTTAAAACAGGAGCTTTTCTTGCAGGGATTTTGGAAATCTAATCTTTGCTGGAGTAAAAGTTCTCTCCTCAGAGTTCAGTAAGAAACTGAAATGTTGGCAGAACTAAAGGAATATTTTAGGTAATGAAAATTAAGCATGTAATCGTAACATCCATTTCATAAATGAACAGGCTCCAGTTTGGGAAAATCAGGATTTTTATCTTTACTGTTGAGTGGTGATAAGCTGCTCAGTGTTGCTACTTTGAGGAATTTTCTTATTTCAAGCTTGTGTGTATTGATGGTTAAGTAATGCTCATCTGTTCTTTTACAGACATTGCCACTAACCAGACAACAGGCTAACTAAACTTAAGGACAATGTCCACTGCTTGTTCTCTTGATAGATATATCTGTCTTCCACCTTGTTAAGGAAGTGGGAGGGTTTCCTTAAGTGATACTGTCCCATCCTCTGAAGTCATTGTAGGATTATCATCCTTGTGGTCATATTGGAATATTGCCTGAGTTATCCTGCAGTCAGCTAATAGGTCCAGTTCTTGTTTGCAGCAGAGATGCTTAAAGGAGCAACTTTTTTTCTCTTTATGCATTAGTCTGCTGTCTCTGGTTTTGGATTACATACACATTTTCTGTTATCCAGTTCTTAACTGTCTGGACAGTCATCTTTTTTATATACCTCAAAATTATTTCATTAATATAGTCCTGTTGCTTAGATTCTTCAGTGAAAATACTGTGTAGTTGCATCTAGTGCTTGTCTCAGAGGTATTCTGATGATAGTCTTCTACACAGCTGTGCACTTGCTTTGGAACTGACACAGATCAGGACTAGATAGTGTGAAATCTAGTCCTAAATCTCCTGATTTTCCTCCCCTGCTTTCTCTCAGGCATATCTGCTATTCTGTATTTGCCCTTTAAATGTGAATTAAACTGTCATGTGTTATCAAGAGAGCTGTTTGTAATGGTTTTCTGATTTCTCAGAAAATGTGTGTTAAAAATGCACAACACTTTCAAATTTCACGAACGATTTTGTGACTTGAGATGGTCTGCCTGCTGAGACCTGGAATAGTGACAAGTCTGTTTTTCCTTGCAGTTTTGGAGAGTTGGCTGGATTATACAGGAGAGCTGGAACCACCAGAACCACTAGCTCGACTTCCACAACTCAAACATTGTATAAAGCAGCTTATCACGGACCTAGGCAAAGTGCAGCAGATTGCACTTTGCTGCTCAACATGAGACTAGAAAATATTGGAAATTGCTATCGAGTGTGAAGTTGGAGCATCTGACATGAACAGCTCTGTATATTTAAATGAAATTAGCATGCTGGTTGCATGTAATGCAGATTGACTTCAGGGATTTGTGAAGAAGTGCTGTTCAAAGAACAGCAAGGTTATTTTATCTCATCATAATTTGGGGTTTATTAAACAATTATAACAATATGGAAGGGGTTATAATGTTCTCTTCAAAGTTTGGGCATTGGCTGATAAATTACACTTAAACTTTCCCACCTTACAAGTTATTCATTGAAACGGTAGACTTTTTCATAATTAAATTGACTAAGAATTGTGCCACTGAAGAACAGAGTTCTAAGAGCCAAAAATGTTTAGTTGACAGAGGTTGTAAATAACTTTCCATAGATAAGTGACTTGTGTCATGTTTTATTCCTTCTGGTTTATGCATAATAGCACACAGTATTTAATCATTAGGAAACATTACAACAGTTTTCAGTCTTAGTAAAGTATGAATGTCCAGCTCTTACTGTAAACTGTTACGTGGAGGTTTGCAAGTAACACTGGTCTAAACCCCACCTCTATTATGTTAAATAATGTAGCAGAAGGTCACAGGTGGATTGCACTTACTTTCAGAATAAATGATTGTTTTTCCATATTTATCCTGTCACTATCACATGACTTGGTACTGGGGAAGACCCATTAACGTTGTGTTTATGTGCATTCTTGAACTCTTTTAACTATGGCCATAGTGTGCCTCCTGAACTAGTGCTAGTGGGACACCCTGGTGGCAGTATATAATACTGCCATGGAAAGCCTGGAGATGTGCTTGGAGTTCCAGACTTAAACCAGATCTGTAACAGACATTGTGTAGTTTTCTACCCATTTGTTAATAATTGCCATTCCGGTTATATTTTGAAACGTAGACTTTTTTCGATACTCTGAACGTGTTCATTGTAAAGACTTACTCTGAATGTGTGGTTTTGGGAATCAGTTTATTTTATATTTGTGTAAATAAAGCCTCAAGATCTATGCATGAGGTGCTGTCCTCGCAGACAGTGAGTGGGTTATTATCTTAAACAGTGTATGTTCAAAAAGTCCCTTTTTATACCTTAAGTTTTAATTTTCTGGTTTGTATTATTTTGTGAGAGCAAGGTGAAAATGCTGCTTTTGTTCAAGATACATTATACAGTACCTTTTGAAACGTTGTTGTGTTGTAAGTATTTGAGATGGTAAAAGCCATTCAGCTGCAGATCTTAGCTCCATAAATAATGGCTGTGATTTTAGTTTTCCTTCCCAAATGTTGCTGAGTGAAGTTCACTGTGGAAGATGGTAAGCTGTTTTTGCATTGAGGGGATGTCCTGAAAAAGCTGGATTTACCTGGATTTTTTTTTTCACATGATCATACCACCAAAGGTTAAAATTTAAGCACAGTTGTGATTGAGAGGCCCATAACTGTACAAGTTTAAATTATGGATATGAATCTGTAATGTTTATATGCTGCAAAAAATAATGATTTACTATGTAAACTTGAAATAGGCGATGTTATTGTAGGAGTAACAATATCTACACAGCAAATATTTTAATCAATTCCTTCAGAACAGAACATAATTAGGCTGCTCTAGGTAGTAACTAAGGCTTTTGTGCCAAGACTCATTTCAGGGAATAATTTGTCTCACAGTTTTATAGTGCTAATTGGTATATAGTGAATACAACGTATGTACAGCAGAAAAATAAACTTATTTTTCTGTAACACAGTTGAAATAAAGCTTACATGATATTTAAATGTCACTTCACTCTCTAAAGATGAAAGCAATGCTTATGCTGTGTCTCATTCCTGTTAATGACACCTGAATATACATATACTGTGTAGCTTGAAAGCAGACAGCAGGAACCAAAAGCTTAGAAGAGCATCAGAAGGAAGGTTGTAAGGTTGGTTTTGGTTTCAGGTGAGATTGACCTGCACATTAATCTCTGCTTGAAATCTGTAAAGAAAGAACTTGGACTGGGAGGCCCTGGAGAAGAACATAGCTGTTACCAGGTTAGCTGTGCTTACAGTTTAAGGGAGTGAAAACAGTTAAGCTCCGGAATAGGCTTTTTTCCCCCTTCCGAGTAGAACTTCTTCTTTCCAATTAATTGCTTTTTGTGCATTCACTTCAAGATTTTACTTTGCCAGTTTATTTTTGCTCAGGGTAGTACTTGAGTTTTGGAGGAAAAGACAGTTCTGGTGGGTGAATCAAATGGCAAATACTGGAGACTTGTTTTCCTTAGGTAGAGCAATAGGGAAGCCCTTGCAGATAAAGACTGAAAATATTTATTTAAAATAGACTAGCGTTTCTCATGTTTGGGAAAGGTTCTTTATTGTGCTCTACCTGGATTCATTTTGTCCCTGTTTGCAAGTTTCCACACTGTTATTTTTTAGTTTGGACCAGCTGTTTGGTCTGGCAGGTCATTTTTTTTCTTCTTTTTTTTTTGTTTTTTCTTTAAATCACTGGTAAGTGAATGCAACGTGGAGCCTTGATGAAATGAGCAAACATTGCACTGTGGATACATAAGTATATTTGTCTTTGTTTTATGCACTATTAGAACTGAGGGCGCTGTATATAGAATTTTGCTTTGGAGCAATATTTGCAAAACTTGAAAACTTCTGTATCTTGGTGTTTGGAATAAATAAATAGGTTTTTGTTGGTTTAAGTCTTTAGTAAAGTCTTTGTTTCAATTAATGATCATTCAATAAAACAATTTTGGAATTTCTGTCTTCACATGGCATTGAAATGTAGGTACTGTAGCTTGACAGGAATATTGATCTTAATTGATCTTAAAGTATCTGAAGTGATTGTTTTTCAGGTCTCATAAATATGCCTAATAGGTGGACTGTTTACTCTGCAGTGTATTGCTTGGGGGGAACTTGAATGTTTTATTCTAAAATGCTTCAGATATAATCCAGCCCTAATTTCTATTCATATTTCAATGAATAGCCTATGAAGGGGGCAGCTAGTTTACACCTCTAATAACTCAGTTCACAAAAAAACAAGGTGTTCCAGCTAGGAAGCTGCTCTGATGAGAGCAGCAAAGTTACTGAACCACCTCACTGCAGTGCCTGGTAGTGTGTGCATGAGGCTTCCCCACTGGGAGGTGGGCATGAGTCCAGGATACTCATTCCACGATTGCAGAGACCTGAGGACACAGTTGCACCTCATGGCTTCCCTGAGCAATATGTGAGTCCAGGTGAATTAGTAGCAGTGGTGTCAACTGTGTGGTATCAACTGAGTGGAGAAAAAACTCTAGATACTGTTTGCAGGTGGAAGTGTGTTCTGCCCATATAGCAGTGGGCTAAAGGTTGAGTTTCAGATAGACTTGGGAGGGCTGAGCTGAAGGGAGTGACATGTAGATGTGGCACCTGGGACTTTCTTCTGAAAGCTGCTAATTGTGGTTCTGAGCAGCAGCAACAAGCTTGGCACAAAAGCCACACGTTTGCAGTGTGAAGGAGTGTTGTTTTTACCACAGATACAAAGGAAGGCGCTTTTGAGGTATTTGAACAAACTGCGTGAAACAAAAGAATGGAGAAAATACACAGGAGACACGGGACAGGGAAAAGTTTTCTAACCAACAAAGAAGCGGTTAGAGGTATGAAGATTGGGGGCAGCCTTGGCTGCAGTGACCACAAGATGGTGGAGTTCAGGATCCTGCACAGAAGAAGCAGGGTAATAAGCAGGATTGCAACCCTGGGCTTCAGGAGAGCAGACTTTGGCCTCTTCAGGGACCTAGCTGGAGAATCCTATTGGTTAAGGCCATAGAAGGAAGGGGAGTCCAGGACAGCTGGTTAGTATTCAAGCATCATTTCGTCGCTGCATCTCAGGGAGAAAGAAGCCCAGCAAAGGGGGCAGGAGACCTGCGTTGATGAGCAAGGAGCTCCTGGCAAAACTACAGAGGAACTTGCACAGAATGTGGAAGAGGGGACAGGCTGCTTGGGAGGATTATAAAAATGTTGTCAGAGTATGTAGAGATGTGACGAGGAAGGCTAAGGCCCAGTTGGAATGAAGTCTGGCAGGGGATGTCAAGGACAACAAGAAGGGATTCTTCAAATACATCAATAGCAAGAGGAAGACTGGAAAACGTGGGCCCACTACTGAACGGGGCGGGGCCCTGGTGACGAAGGCTACAGAGAAGGCAGAATTACTGAATGCCTCCTTTGGTTCAGTCCTCACTGCTGAGGGCAGCCCTCAAGAATCCCAGAGCCTGGAGATGAGAGTGAAAGTCTGGAGAAAGGCAGACTTTCCTTTGGTCAAGGAGGATAGGATTAGAGATCTGGGCAACCTTGACATCCACAGATCCATGGGCCTGGGTGGAATGCAGCCATGAGTACTGAGGGAGCTGGTGGATGTTCTTGCCAGGCCACTCTGTCATCTTTGAAAGATCGTGGAGAACTGGAGAGGTGCCTGAGGACTGGAAGAAAGCCAGTGTTGCTCCAGCCTTCAAAAAGGGCAAGAAGGAGGACCCAAGCAACTGTAGGCTGGTCAGCCTCACCTTCATCCGTGGTAAGGTGATGGAACAGCTCATTCTGGATGTCATCTGCAGACATGTGAAGGAAAAGAAGGTGACCAGGAATAGTTAGCATGGATTCCCCAAGGGGAAATCCTGCCTAACCAATCTGATAGCCTTCTATGATGGAGTGACTGGCTGGGTAGATGAGGGGAAAGCAGTGAACATTGTGTACCTTGACTTCAGCAAGGCTTTGGACACTGTCTTCCATAACATCCTCCTAGATAAGCTCAGGAAGTGTGGGTTAGACGAGTGGACAGCGAGGGGGATCAAGAACTGGCTGAATGGCAGAGCTCAGAGGGTTGTCATCAGTGGTGCAGAGTCTAGCTGGAGGTCTGTGGCTAGTGGAGTCCCCCAGGGCTCAGCAGTGGGTCCCATCCTCTTCAACTTCTTCATCAATGACCTGGATGAGGGGACAGAGCGCATCCTCAGCAAGTTTGCTGATGATACCAAGCTGGGAGGAGTGGCTGACACACCTGAGGGCTGTGCTGCCATTCAGAGAGATCTGGACAGGCTGGAGAGCTGGGCGGAGAGGAAACTCATGAGGTTCTCATGAGGGCAAATGCGGAGTCCTGCACTTAGGGAAAAATAACCCTAGGCACCAGTACAAGTTGGGGGCTGACCTGCTGCAAAGCAGCTCTGCAGAGAAGGACCTGGGAGTGCTGGTGGACAACAAGTTGACCATGAGCCAGCAATGTGCCCTTGTGGCCAAGAAGGCCAATGGTCTCCTGGGGTGCATTAGGAAGACTCCAGCAGGTGGAGGGAGGTGATCCTGCCCCTCTACTCAGCCCTGGTGAGGCCTCTTCTCAAGTACTGTGTCCACTTCTGGGCTCCCCAGGACAAGAGAAACATGGAGCTACTGGAGAGAGTCCAGCTACAAAGATGATCAGAAGGCTGGAGCACCTGCCCTCTGAGGAACGGCTGCGAGAGCTGGGCCTGTTTAGCCTGGGGAGGAGAAGACTGAGGGGGGATCTTACCAATGTGTATGAGTACCTGAAGGGAGGGTGTCAAGGGGACAGGGACAAACTCTTTTCAGTTGTCCCATGTGACAGGCCAAGAGGCAAAGGGCACAAACTGAACCACAGGAAGTTCAGCCTGAACGTGAGGGGGAATTTCTTTGCTGTGAGAGTGACAGAGCACTGGAACAGGCTGCCCAGAGAGGTGGTGGAGTCTCCTTCTCTGGAGATACTCAAAACCCACCTGAATGCAATCCTGTCATGCTCTAGGTGACCCTACTTGAGCAGGGGGGGTTGGACTAGATGATTTCCAGAGGTCCCTTCCAACCTTACCAATTTTGTGAAGTTATGGAGTACTGGAGAGAGATGCGCACCCTGCACAGTGCACCCCTGAAAGGGGGAAGGCATTGCTAGGCCTTCAGGTACACTTCTGGTCCCATCCCTTCCCTGCTCACTCTGTTCTAACAAGTTTGTCTGCTTAACTTCATTCTCAGTGTATTATTTTCATAAAACTTGTGCCTTTTAGGGATGTACAAGGGTATATCACTGTGCTTGAGGCTGACTTGTGAAGCCTGGAGAAGTTCTGACCTCTGCTGCCAGATCCAGGCCCGGTTCCATTAGAATTGCATCTTGTAGATGAAATCTTCAGAATATCAGTTCTGAAGTTTAAGTGATGGGCAGCTTGGAATAACTTGCTGAAGTGTGTGCAGTGGCTAGTCATGTTACTGAGAACTTTGTACTTTCTAATCTGAGCCTGTCTGGCTTCAGGCTTTGCTTGGTTTTAATTCCCTTATGGAAGGAGGATGTCTATCACTTGAGGAAGCTGTTGCTAAATCATCATGTGGGTAACTTTTTGCCTTGAAGTTTTGCAGCTTGCCTAAGAAATCTTTCTGACATAGCCATTTTAACACTCCTACTGTCATTTGGCCAAAATACTTAATTATAATGACCTGTCATCGTGCAGTCCTTAGATCTCATTCTAACCTGGTCTGATGCTAAAGTGGGTCTGTTTTTTTTTATGGAAATCTTAACTTTTGCAATTTTTCAGAATTCCTTAAAATCTTGAAAAAAAATACACAGAGCGTTTCCATTTATGTCTTGAGAATGCCATTCGTAAAGGTACGCTACTACCTTTTTTCCCTGTTGCTCCAGCACTAGGATTTCCAGCATTTCCTTAGATCGGGGGTTGAAGGTTCATTATCCTGCTGAAAAATTAATTACTTGTGCAAAGTTTGGTAACAAGAAAACGTTTTCATGTGGATTGCAAAAGCGTTAGATTTGTGGCATTTGATCTGTTTTTTTTTAAATGTCAGTATTAAACACTTAAAATTATTACTGTTGTTGAGAAGGATCTGTAGTTTTTCTGAGCTAATCCTTCAATATTTGCACAGCAGCTCTCCTCTCTTTTGAAGGGAAAAATACCTAGACCTCTCATCTGGTCAATACCTGCTACAGCTAATGTTATATATAAAATATTATATAGATAGAATATTCTATGTTAAAATAGGTAGATTATTAAAACCTGGGAAAAGACGGATGACTTTTTTTCCCCCGTCAGAATGTAATGCAGACAGCAAAACTGCAAACCTAACGCAGAGGTTTCTAGACGAGAGGATGAATGTCTACGTAACAGGATCGTAGTGGGAGAGCCTAGAAAAATTAATTGGCTTCCTAAAAGTAGCTGGGATTCATGATTTGAGCTCTGCATGGCATCTTTCCTGCGAGTGCCATCCAAGCTTGTGGTCACTAATGGCTGAAGGGTGATTGCTTCCGCCTGCTTCCTGGCAGGCTTTTAGGGGTAGCGAGGAGTGTGCACCTCACGAATGTTCCAGCTGGTTACTTTAAGATAGGCAAGCTGAGCGCATGCACGCGCTGCTGCGAGGAGCTCCGTGGGCAGTGCCTGTTCCTTCGGGGTGGGGGGCTGCGTCGCAGCGTGAAGATCAGAGTGCTGGTTTGCTGAATGCAGTCTTGTCATTTCTGCAGTCTACAGATTAAGTATCTTCTGAATCGAGGACTGGAGCTGCTTGGGCTACTTCAACTATTTTGCAGCTTGTCTGAATACCTTCAGCGGTCTGTTTGATTGCGGAGAACGCGTGGTCACCTTCTGTTCGTACCACAGGCTGCAGAGGAGGTGCTCAAACAGTTTGGCATCTTAAAGGGGGGGGGGGAACACATCAGCCCTCTCAGTCCCTGAACTCGGCCGCAGAGAATCAGCTCCTCTTCCTGAGAGCATCCGTGTTTCCAGCTGCTCCCAGAGCGTTTGCTCTGCTTTTCTGACAGCCTGCAAAGATGCTTCCCTTCACCTCTGCATCTCGGGAGCTGCCTGCCCTTGGGTGGGGGAGGAAGCTGTGCAGACCCCAGCTTCCAGCTGGTGGGGTCACTGCTGCTCTTACGTTGGAGGATCTTCCACGCGCTTGTCCGCTGGGTTTTCTGTCTGTGTGCAGCCCTTCCAGCCGTGTTCGTGCACACTGACTGACCTACCTCTGCCTGGGGAAACAGGCCCTCAGGCTCTGCCCTCCTTTGGGCGTTGCTGTCCTGTACTAGAGCTAACCACTGGGAGGAGATGTTGGGAGCAGCTGGCTGCCTTTGCTCAGCTAATAAAAACCTGGGTTGGGATCTTGATTTGTGTCTGAGGTTCGCTAGTGATTGCAGTGGGTTTTTGACAGTGCTGTTGCTTTCGAGGCTGCAGCTGCCAACCCCCAGGGCCTCGCTGCGTGCCTTACGTAGCGTCAGCGCTCGCGACGGGCAGGAAGCGGCCAGCGTCAGCTCGCTGGGGCCAAGGTGCTGTGCTCCAGGCACTCAGCAGCCTCTGCTGTCCATAGCTGCTCTGCTTTGATGGCCTCGTGAAGTTGTTTTCCAGCAGGCCTGAAGTCTGTCCGGAAAGAGGAACCTTGGACAAGCACTAGAGAAGTGTTTTCTTGCCACTGGTTCCTCCCAGTAACTGAACTAGTTCCTGGCTAGTGTTTAAGAAGCAACGTGCACAAGTCTGAGAGGAACCGTAACCGCAGCGCGAGCGGGTCCCAGAACCTGCGGGGCGGGAGGATGGCCAAAGCGCAATGCTCTGTTAGAAAGCTAGATTTCATTAACACAAAATGGGCCCTAAGGGTAAAAGTAAAGGAAGCAAAGTCCTCTGAGCTGGCGCAGGTGCTGCTGAGGGGAGACCGCAGCAGTCTCAGCCGGGCGCGGGGCAAGCTAGAGGCTGAGGAGTAACCCTTGAGGGGAGGGCAATCCCTGCCCGAAAGACAGACACCTGCGGGTTAGAAAGCTGGGTTTGAGTCAAACAGCTCGAGTAGGCATGTAAAATTAGACTGAGCAAGTGGAAGGAAATGAGAAAGCTATGATGGATTTGCAGAAACAAAATTAGTGAGACATGAAAATTAAGAGGAGATTCGAGCATGTCGAAGGCATAATTGGGGTCTTGCTGCACCAACATCTGAGAGCCCAAAAAAGGAAGGAAAAGATGTTACAAAGCGGCTGATGCTTCTGCATCAGTTTTTACCACAGCGGAAGTTTAAGGCACTTTCCCCAGACCTTTCTTCGCTAGTAAGGGGGCTGTTGAAAGCTAAGCCTTAGAAATCTTACTGTTTTGATCATTTATATTGCTTTTAAATAAGTCACTTAGCCTGCCTGATGTAGCCAAGAGAATCACAGATCTGAGGTGGATGTGAGTATTTGCATGCTTCCTTTTCTCACTGAAAAAAAGGAAAGATCAGCTAACCCTTCCGTGCTGGGTGCATTTCTTCTGCTATCTATCTGCTGGAATAGCAGTAAACGTATTGCGTTGCCATAATGCATTAATGTAACGTTAAAAATTTCTCAGCCTGCAGAGCAGAATAACCTGCCCTTGGTAAGTGATGTCGCGGGAGCTGCCCAAGGCCCGTTCGCTGTCAGCTTTCGCTGCGCTGGGGAAAGCTGGCAGCGGTCCCTGGGGGCAGAGCCAGCCAGCAGCGGGCAGCCAGGCTGGTGGCGGTGGCCTAGGGAAACCTGCACCATGCTTCCCCTTGGCGGCTCCTGCCGTACCACTCAAACCTGAGCCGTGAAGGAGGCAGCCTTTAAGGAAGGTGCTGTAAACTGTTTATTGCTGGATGTCCGACAGGATCCTGACCGCTTTAGGAACCCTAAACCCAGTCCAATCCCATCCTCATGTCTTTGAATGTTTAAAAGTCAGCTACTTGAGAGAAAATGAAAGGATAGTTTCTTCCTCCGCCTCCTTGTCCCCTTCCTCCATGCTCCTCTCCTGGGCAGGGGCTGCCAAAGCGCTCGCATCTGGCACGGCCGGCCTTTCGCTGGAGGCCTTTTCCCTGCAGCATTGGTGCTGCTGCCTGTGCCGTCCTCACCCCCTGGCCTGTGGCCGGGGAGGCAGTGCGAGGTGCCTGGCTCCCTTGGCTGTCATGGGTTATCTCGGTGAAGCACCTGGCGAGCGTTTTCCGGAGGGCAGGAAGGTTGTTCCAGAGCTTGTGGCAGAGCAGGGCCCTGCGCTCAGCTGCTCTTCCCACGCTTCCCCTTCTCGGCAGGGCCGCTGTCCGGCGGCGCCTCGTCCGTCAGGAGGAGGTAGGAGCTGAGGGCCTCCCGCAGGCCCAGGCTGATGGGCGAATCTTCCTCCGGCAGGGCTGTGGCCTCCGAGAACAAGACGGAGCTGTGAGCAGAAAGAAGAAGGGGCCATGAGTGGGCGGCTCGTCTGGAGCCCTGCGCGTCCCCCACGACGGCAGGAGACACTGAACACACCCCCATGCCCGGCTGCCCCTACCCGTCCACCTTGTCCCAGTTGAGAGCTGGCTTCTGGACGACTACCGGCGGAGGCAGGCCCAGGGCTGGTGCTTGTCTTGCCCCTTCCAGGTAGCAGGGCTCCTTGAGGAGGCAGCAGAGCCCATCCCCACATTCTGGACAGGAAGCCAAGAGCATTGGGATGGTTCCCCGCCAGCTCCAGCCCCTGTGGCATCTGGAGCCAGACGCGAACCCATGGACGACAACGCCTTCGCTCCCGGCGTGGCCGCAGAGCGGAAGGTGGCCGGAGACCTTACCAGAGTAGTAGTCCACCAGGTCATGCAGGCTGGGGAAGGTGAGCCGGGGCGAGATGTAGAGCCAGCCGTTCTCCAGGCGGTGGATGCGGTAGTGTTTGACCGAGTCCCAGGAGGCGCGCTCAGTGCGCCGCACCGACAACGAGTAGCAGTCTGCAAGGGTGGGTGCATGGCCGCAGCCATCAGGCCCCCAGTGGTGCTTAGTGCGCCATGGGGCCACCCTGGGGCCCCTGCTGTGTGTCGGGGGCCATCCGGGACAGAGCTGCTCCCCCGCCAGGAGCCCCTGCGGGGCTCCTGGTGCCTCCATCCTGGGGGCCGTGCTCTTGGGCCGCCCTGAGCCCTCCGGCGGCTGCGGCGCCCACAGCAGTGGCCGTGGGGCTTGGCTGGCTGAGCAGAGGCCCTCAGGGTGATAAGGGGCCGGCGCAGCCCCTGGTGCAGCCCCTTCCTCCCCCCGCCTGCGGTTGCCGCCGCGCAGGGCCCTCACCTTTCCTCGTCTGGCTCGCTCTTACCAGGAAGGAGCCGCTGTGGTTGCAAGGCCGGAGGAGCAGCTTCTCCGCCTGCTCCCGGCTGATGCCCTCGTACAGCCACCTGCGAAAGGTGGCAGGGTCTGGGCAGGCGGCGCAGCATCTCCCCGCTATGGGGGGACACGTGGCTGCACGGGGCCCGTTGGGCGCCCCGGGTTGGGAGCCGAAGGCCAGAGCTGCCCGAGCGGGGCTGCAGTGGCCATGTGCCCTGAGCAAGCCCCGTGGCGCAGGGCTGGCACGACGCCCCAGCCCAAACGCGCCTTCAGGCCAGGTGCCTGGCACCTACCTGTGCCAGACTTTGGCCACGCAGCTGCTGGGAATGTGACACTCCCGGCCGGATGCCATGGACACCACCAGCCACCACTCGCCGTCCCTGTGGGAAAGGAGGCCGGGACGTCCCGCGGTGGCTGGGGTGCCACAAAGGCGCTGCCGGTGGCGGCAGGAGACGGGGCTGGGGCCAAGGGACTTACTCAGAGAGGACGCGCAGCTGCTCCCCCATCCTCACGACGGCCACTGCCTCCCCACCAGCGGGGAAGTCGCACGTGGCCAGTGCCAGGAAGCTGCCTGGAGCTGCAGAAAGCGTCGGAGGCTTCAGCGCTGGCCCTCCGAGACCCCCCCCCCCCTGCCCCCCCGCCCCAACGTCTCGCAGGGAGGCAGCGGTGAGACGCCCTGCCATGGTGCCAACCAGGCCGGCAGCACTTACCTGCCTGCTGGGGCTGCGCAGGGCCCGCTGCTGCTGCCGGCAGGCTGCGGGGCTGCTTCTCCCGGCTGGGCAGGCTGCCCATTCGTGGCGGCGCTGGCGGGGCTCAGCGCCCGCCACTGGCCTCCGGCCGGCACGGGCTGTGGGGCACAGCAAGGGTCACGCACGGCCCAGGGCTGCGCCTGGCTGGCGGTCGCCCGCTTGGCTGCTCCCGGGGGCCAGCAGGGCCCCTGCGGCTGCTGAGCGGCTCCCTGGGGAGCCCATTGAGGAAACCACCCGGGGCCGCTGCCTCCGGGGACTGGCACTGGCGGCCCGACGGCCTGCAGAGCGGTGCTTTCCCTCCCCCCCCCCCCGGGCCAGGGCTGTTCCTGCCCGGGCCACCAGCGCCGGGGGCCACGGTCCCCACCTCCTCCTGCAGCAGCCCCACTTCAGCCCCTGCCCGTGGCCCCGGCACTAGCAGAGGAGCAACCAGAGCAACACATGGCTGTGCCCCAAGCACCCATGCCAGCAGTGGGACTCAGGTCCTGCCTCCCCCTACCCCCCCCAACCCATGCCCTCCAGCCCCACTGCTGTCCTTGATGGGGCAAACCCCACTTACGTGCTGCTTGGTGCAGTTAGCATCATGCAGGAGCCCTCAGAGCTAGGCAGGCATCGGCCGGGCTGGGCTGCAGTGGTTTGCTGTGGTGTTTTTTTTTTTTTTTTTCTCTCTCTTTTTCTTTTTCTTTTTTTTTTTTTTGGGGGGGGGGGGGGTGGGGGGGCTCCTGCTGTACAGAGTCCCCTGGGTGCAGCAGGTCTTCCTAGAGATGGCCGATCTCCCTGGGTGCAGCAGGTCCTCCTGGGCACAGCACAGTCTCCTGAGCGCAGTGTGTCTCCCTGGGCGCAGCAGGTCCCCCTGGGTGCAGCGGGTCTTCCCAGATGCTGTGGGCCTCCCCCCCGGGCACAGCAGGTCTCCCTGGACACAGTGGAGCTCCCTGGCTGCAGCGGGTCTCCCCAGGTGCAGTGAGTATCTCCAGTGCAGCAGGGCCCCCAATGGAGTAGGGCTCCCTAGTACAGTGCAATCTCCCCTCTGGCTCCTACCAGCTGCTTCCTCCACCCTCTCCTTAAGGCTTGGGCATTTTCAGGTGCTGGAGCGGGTGCTGCTATGAGCAGCGCGAGAGCTGGCGCCTGGTGCTCTCTTAAGCCACAAGCACCGAGCGTTTCCTGTGACGTGAACAGCCGCCGCACTGATGGTTTTCTTCTTTTACTACTCACCACAACAGCATGGGCTTGGCTGGGCCCCGATAAGTGATGTGGGCATGAGGCTGCCAGCTGTTAAAAACAAACAAACAAACAAAAAAAACCCACCACCAACAATAAAAAGTCCTGAGGGTGCTGAAGCAACGCCAAGCAGCTGTTGCTGGAGAGCGCCCCCCCCCCCCCCCCCCCCCCCTCTCTCTCTCTCTCTCTCTCTCTCTCTCTCTCTCTCTCTCTCTCTCTCTCTCTCTCTCTCTCTCTCTCTCTCTCTCTCTCTCTCTCTTTTTCTCTCTCTCTCTCTCTCTCTCTCTCTCTCTCTCTCTCTCTCTCTCTCTCTCTCTCTCTCTCTCTCTCTCTCTTTTTCTCTCTTTTTCTCTCTTTTTCTCTCTCTCTCTCTCTCTCTTTCTCTCTTTTCTCTTCTTCTCTCTTTTCTCTCTTTTTCTCTCTTTCTCTCTCTCTCTCTCTTTTTCTCTCTTTTTCTCTCTCTTTTCTCCTCTTTTTCTCTCTTTTCTCTCTTTTCTCTCTTTTTCTCTTTCTCTCACACTCACTTACTCACTCACTCATTTTAAGGGCCTGGATGGCAACTTTTAGCTTCCACCACGGTTTCACAAGGGTGGCTCAGCTCCCTCCTCGAGTTCTCAAGGGCGCGTGATTACTGCTGCCTCCTCCTTGCCCCAGCTCCACATGCCGCCAAGCGCTCCAACCCCTTAGCCAGCCCCCAGCCCCCGAGCAGCCACGCGGCAGCACCCTCAGCCCGCAGCAGCACGGACCGCGGTGTTTCCATCAGCACATCATCAGCATCAGGATCTGGTGAACGTGCATCATCCCTTTTGGGGCTATTACTTCCTCTAACTCCTTTTATTGTCATTTCATTATCGTGCTTACTTTTCCTTTGGGTTGTTTCTGTATTTGCCTACGGGAATTTGGGCAAGAAGCCTGTGTATATTTATGTCCAGCTGCTTCTTTGTGTAGTTAACTGGCAATAAAACACTGCTGTACATACAGGGTTGAGGGTTTTTTTGCATATGTGGCTTCTTTGCATTCAGCAACATCAAATTTAATGTGGTATTTGATGGTCTGGTCTCTTTGACGTGTCCTCTAGGGATTCCTGTCTTCTATAGAACTTACTTACTTACTTACTTTTACATTTTTTGTTCAATTAATAATTTTGTGACTTTGCTACTCATTTATACAATTGGCCAATATTTCCTACTCTTTCTCCACCTCCTTTCCTGAAACGACATTTCTTGCACAGAACTTTGTGAAAGGTCTTTAGGAAGCCCAAGGCATGAGGCTGCCGGAGTCCAGCCTTGGGGGGTCTGACAGCAGAACTGGGGTTCATTTACGACCAACAGCTTAACCCTTCTTAAATCCCAAGCAGCTTACTGTGAGCCTAAGGGGACCGACATCTGAAACTTGAAAGCAAAAACTGGACCTGAAAAGCAGAAGCTAAAGAAACCGTTATATTGAAGAACTTGCCGCACAGCATTACTCTGTCTGCATCTGGCTGGCACACACCAGGAAACCTGTGACCCACAGCGGACATGGAGGCAGCAGCAGGCCAGAGCCGTTACAGGGATTTAAGTCCTGCCACAGAAGCACTCACGCTCAGCAGCTTATGCTGATTTCCAAACTACCCTCCGTATTTTCACGTCACAACTGCCTTCTCACAGGGTTTACATGTTAACTTTGTAGTTACATCAGTAACGCATGCTGTTCACCGGGAAGACAACCCTTAGTACACTTGTTTGTTTGAAGGCAATTCTTGGCAGTGTCTCCATTTTGTGGCAAACTTTCCATGCCGTCAAACAGCAAAAGTTGGCATTTTAGCAGAATCCAACTCTCCAACACCATTGAACAGCCTCTTCCGAGGGATACCATATCACCTGGACAGCCTGACCACATCTGATTCCTCATGTCTGCAAAGGAGCCTCTGGGAAGAGGTGGCCAATGTTACTCCTTCCATGGAAAATAGTTCACTTTTCCCAGCAGGAGACACCAAAACTGATGAAACCCGCAGCAGTGCCAGGTCCTCCCAGTAGAAACAACGCAAGCAGACAGGTTAACAATGAAACTCAGTTATAGCTTTATTTAATAACTGGTACAAAGTCCCCCTCAGGCAGAGCCTCCCAGTCCCATTCCCTACCTGAAATGGAGCAGAACTTAAGTGTGACCCTTGGAGGAGCTGGCTCCCACTGAGTCAGGACTGCTCAACAGTTAAGAAAGGATGTCTTGCTTGTCTTTCAAGAGACCTATATTAGCCTGGCCACTTATCCCTTTTCTCCCATTTAACAGCTAGACCCTGGCACACAGCAGGCATTTGCCTCTGATCCAGCCAGATGCAAAAAGGCAGCAGAACTGTGAATTTGATGAAGACAATAACCAGTACCTGCAGTAGACATTCACTGCTCACACTTCTGGCTTGTGTAAGAGACGTGCGTCTGGTAAGAGTCATTTACATTCACTGGTATTTCTTCAGGCTCATTTAATAGCCTGTGCAGACACCCTGCCCGGGGATAGCAGCAGTGGGAAGCAGAGCTGGCAGTGCAGGAGATCTCTGGATCTCCCCCTGCAAGGGGGCATTGCTGCCCATTTCACAACTTAGTTGAAGCTAACTCCTGCTTCCTGCACCAGGGAAGATGGTCTAATAACCAGAAATAGTGACTAAGGGTTATCTTATCTGCATCTGGCCCTCCTGCAAAAACTGCTGCAGGAGAGTTCTGGTGGGTCAGCAGAGGCAGTCTGGAAGCCAGGGCTGCTGTCGTTTAATCCCTTGTACTCTGTTGAAAAGTGCACCTTGGTTAGTGTAAGTTAACTTGTTAATTGCTTTGCCCTTTCAGGAGGCTCAGGTAAGAAATCATCCTACTCCTTCTTAACACACATACAGAGATGAGACCAAGACAGTATTTCTGACCATTTGTTCTCCCCAGGACTGCTCGGCATGCCAAGAGTCTGGGGAATCCAAAGACCCTCTGGTGGGTTCTGCCCTCCAGGTACAGCTCTGCAGGAGAGCACTGCCCACCTCTGATGGCTGGAGTTTCACACCATCATAGTCTTGCTTTCCTGCATCCCACAGACATCATACAAACTGCACCACAAGGGTCCTTTAGCAGAAGCACAACTAGAAAGCAATTCTAAACCTCACAAAGCCACAGAAATTATATTTAAATGAAAGGGGGAGACAATGGCTGTCATCTGGATTGATATACAGCACAGACAGGAGGTGGTATCAGCATGTACAGTAACATGACTTACTAAGACTGCGGAATGGTAATGAGTTTTAAAGAGGCTCTGATGCCAAGGGAATACAGAAAGGACCAAAGTAATGCCAAGTACAGACTACCAAGGAGGTGGCAGCTCAGATGGGCATGCACAAGTTAGAGAGAACAGTTAATGCCATGTTGGATGAAATGCTGAGTGGGTTCACTGGAGGCAAGTGGAGTTGTCTGAATCCAGAAGAGAGTCTCCCGCTTAACAGGATACTTCCATAGTTTGAGGTGCTTCCTGGAGATCAATCGCTTCTGGGGTTCCAACACTTCCTTCACCATGGTTGCTGGTATGAGACCGGCTGCGGACACTCTCCCCAGAGCCCACACTAGAGGAGGAGTGAGTACGCGAGCGGATCAGCCTGGTCATACTAGCTGCTGGCACTGCAAGAAAGAACAAAAGGGGGACTTATAAAAGGAGGAAGTTCTTAGGTGCAGAGCAAGAATCAGTCACTCAAATATGTATCACTGGGTAAGCACAAGAAGAGCTATACCCTCAGGAAGAAAACTCACTATTCACTGCCAAAATTTAGTTTTTGCATGTCTAAAGCAAGATGTTTAAGGCCCAATTTCAAAAGGTCCCAAGTGAGCAAATGCCAGAAGCATAACTGAACATTTGCAAGTGCAGTCATGGTGAGTGTCTGTGCAAATCAAGGCAGCTGTTGTACAGATGACCTTTTGAAAGTTAGTCTCTTCGCTCTAAAAACCCACAGAGCTGAAATCATGCACAATCAACAAAATACAAATGAAAGGTGAAAAACCATAGCATACACATTGTACAACGGATCAGCCTAGCCCATAGCAGGCCAGCAGGACATGCTGAGACAGAGCAATGCACCCGAAAAATCATTCAATTCAGTACACAGATTTGGGTCGAGCCGGATGCACAGTTCAAGGTACCTGACTCAGTGCTTAGGTGGTTGAGCTGCACATAAGGGACTGGAAACAACATGAGACAAGGAAAGGGATGAATACAGGAAAGAGCCAATTAGTTGCAGGGCGTGACTAGTACCTGCACTGCTCCTGGGATCCCCAGCTACCTTTCCTTCTGTTCCCAGCTCACACATTGCACTGAGAGCTCCCAGCACTAGTGAAAATAGCTGCTAATAATAAGCATCTCAGGGCAATGCCAAGTTGCCTCAAAAATCTGATTAGGGCCAGATCTAATCAATGCCTTACTGGCTAAAAACTGCAATGTATCTGGTGACTCTACCTCCCCACTGTATACACCACGAGTCAACAGAGATGCTATTTTGTTAAGGCAGGGAAACTGAGGCATACTCTGCAGTTCCAGACACTGAACAAATTTTTTAGAGTCTTTCCTTGAGTTGACCGCATCAGATTTCTGCTACAGGTCTGCTACAAGGCATTTCCTTCTACCTGCAGCAGCCACATAACAGGTCCAGCTGCTGTAGTTGACATGCAGAAGTAACCAGAATAGTCCTTGGGGAAGTGGTTTCTGCCTTTCTAGAAGTAGCAAGCAAGACTTTTTTCTCTCGTTCCCCTCCTCTGAGAAAGGAGGCCTTGCTGGCCCACACTCAGTGGCCCTAACAATCTTTCCCACCAAAGTCAGGAAAACAGATCTCTCTGAGACTGGTTACTAATTCTGAAAGTAGAAAATGACCCTTCTTCTCCCCTCAGCACTGCACATCCAGTTGGCAAAAATTCTGAATCCCAAAGTCCTGCTGAAGTCCTTGATCTGATGACAGTACTGGTCAAATCTAACACCAGAGACAACAATCAGACCTAACCATGGAAATGCTCTCAGCCTGTGAGGCTGAGGGAGCCCTCCTCATCCAGCATCCTCCTCTGCAGGATCAGGCTCTTCTGGCCAGCAGCAGCCTTGTGTTCATGTCAACTACATCTAGCTCTAGGGGAAAGGACAATTTCTTCCGAGCCCTGAAGCTCATGATTTAGCAAAGCACCTCCACTCAGGGGAAGACCAGTGAGCTTGGGGAATGTCACAGCTCCCACAGTGGTCATGCTTAGCTATTACCCAGCCACATGAACTGACCCCTCCCATAATTCCAGATTTTGAAGGTTCATCCATCAGAAGGGAACTCCTAGCCCTGTCCCCTGGCAGACAAGACGGAGAGCTGTGCCAAAGTGCCTGCAATGGAGACAGAGTTGATTTAGTCCACTACGAAGTTCTTCTTGTGAAGTCTGCCAATCTCTGGAGTACTGATGTTACAGGAACTAAACAGCTCTCAGCCTGACACACTCAGAAAACAGTCTTCTGACTCCAAGTACAAGGAGGAAGCAGGGCATGGACTAGATCAAAGCACAGCTCCATTTGGGCTTGCAGAGTATCTCAGAAGGCACACACTTATTCTGCAATTAGAGGATTCCAATTTGAGGATATCGCTGTCCCTCAGTGCAGTGAAAATCTAAAACAAATAGGTATGTCTGAGAAGGAAGAAAAGAGCTCTCACGTACCTATCACAATTGTGATGCTTTACTGCTAATTCCTTCTCCTCTAGAGAAGGTACGTAGCCAGCAAAGAAGATTTATTGTCTTCAGTAGCATGCTTTTCCTGACTGGGACAAACAAGGACTTGCAATGTTTTACCAACACCAGCAACCAAAAAGGGGGTCACCACTTTGGCCTCAGTGTGGATTAAATGCACATCACAGAGCAGCATCGGTTTTCTAAAACTTCTTAGCACGCTAGTTAATTTTCTAGTGTAGATGAATCTCCTGACAACCATACTAACTCACAGGTGGGGACACAGATGTCAATGGGCTCAGATGGACCAGAAGGGTTCAGTTCCCCCAAAACAACCCTGCTTCGAAACAGAAAATCGTATTTGTCACTTACTGTAGCCCATTCCCTGCACAAAGTACTTGAAAGCTTCAGTCAGCTTCCCAGGCTGTGGACACAGAAGATGAGGTTTTAGTGTAAGCAGAGCAAGACTGTTTATACAAAGCAATTTCAGAGGGAGAGCTAGTGTTTCTTACCTGAACAACCTGGGGCAGGCCCCCACAGTCTGCCATCTGCAACAAGGAATAAAAGGGAGGTTGAACCATTCTTCCCATCTGATAATCCTCATCCTGGAAGTGCAGCAGCACTGCCCCCGCACTGGGTTTGAGGGAGCAGACTGCACAGCCACGAGGCACACTTCTGCCACCTCAACTCTAAAGCCAAAGCAAGACCTAAGGATATATCTTATTGGTGGCTGCTGCTGAAGGCATCTTGGGGGCTGCATTGCCAAGCAATCTCAGGTCACATTGTAGGAACCCAAGAATAACCCTCCACCTTCCTAGATCATCCAGTCACTCTTCCCAAAACTGTCATTTCACACTTCTGTACAGCAGCTGCTTGGTCCACTTCCGCAGTGACAGCTGAGGATGGTGGACTAGTACGAAGTTAGAAATGTAGTTAGAAATGTGGTGTTTTTGCTGACAGATAGCAGGGTGGGGGCAGAGTACCTCTGCCAGTTCACAACAGGTCTTTCCTGCCATTTGCCAGTTGAAGACAACAGAGAATTGGTCTTAAAGTAGGGAATCAGGGATCCTTTCACAAAAAAACTCTGAGTCTGTCTCCATACAGTAGAGGACATAGCCCAGAAGGAGTGTCCAGAAACCTCTTAAAGCTAAATGTATGAAGGGCCAGTACCTAAATAGAGGTGGCCTCAGAAGCAGACTGGAATGATTTTGGAATGGCACTTACTTTCAGAAGGGTAGTCTTGGTTGGGTCGAGCCGTGAATTACATTCAACCTAAAATTAAAGGAGGAAAGAGGGACATGGCATCACACAGACAACCTGAAAAGTCAGACACAAGATGTTAGGAAGCTGCTCCAATGGAGGCAATGATTGCCCTCACCAAGGGGCACTTCTCTGAAGCCAGGAAGAACTTAGCAAGAAAGCTGGCACCATGTAGGAAGAGAACAATGAATGAAAGACACAAGGAGGAATGGCAGGTGTTCCCATCCAAAGGGATCTTGCAGTGACATAATGTCACAGTTCTGAGAGATGGCACTGTGATCTCAAAGGGAAATGTCCACAGGTTTTGGATAACAGATTACGTTGCACTGTGAAACACTGGAGCATCCCCAGGGCTCTGACAGTTTGGACTCCGAGGGAAGACTTTTGTGCAATGCAGCACAGAGGAATATCATTTAGTCCCCCAGCCAGGCAAGGTGGCACAGTCACCTCTTCTCTGTAGGCCCACTGCACTCAGGGAATCTGTCAGGGCCAGGGCCTCATAGGAAAAGCAGCCTCAGCAGGGAAAATTATCATGGGCTGGAAACATAGGCAATCAGAGAGGCGAGCCAGGGTCCAGAAAGCCAAATCCCTTCTCCCAACTGTGGGCTGGGAAGCGACAAGAATCCTCAGGGATATTATGCCAGCAAAATCAGAACTTGATAGGCTCCTCAGACTTCCAGATTTTCCAGTGTGAACAAAAGACTGATGGAAAAGTAATGAGCCATGATTAGGAAAAGCCCTGCAGCAGTTCTCCATGTACAACTCCTAGGTCCAAGCTGTTCCTCTGGGAGTCTCCTACACTCTTCCAAGGTTTCTAAGGAAATTCCTCTTGTTCACAAAAATCTAATCACCCCACACCCAGTGACTGAAGGGCAGGAGAAACATCCACCCCAACCACTCTGCACTGGCCAATGTTACATTTGTAACTGTGCTGGGAGGAAAGTAGGAAGTTGTCTGCAGAGACTATAACAGGAAGGAGATGCTATTGAGCGTTGCCTTCCCTATGAGGCTCTACCTTTGTAGAGCTCTTATTACCCACCACAGGGGTTGGAGTTACCCTGCTTTTTTTAAACCTTGGGTAGCCTCAGCAAGTGAACAGTAATTCATGACTTGAAAATTGAACTCCAAGCAGTAGCCTGGCACATCTCAGGGAAAGACACGGGGTTCTGAAAGGGGGCCTTTGTGGTACCACTACCTGAGCAAGATGTTTGGGCACAAGGACTCTTATTGAGATCCTACTCATTTCATCTTAGAGATGCCCTGCAGAGCCAACTGGGTGCCTCTCCCACCAACAGCTGATGGTTTTTAATTGTTAGGAGACTAGAGAGGAACTTTGGACAAAGAGCCACTTTTTGTGGCTAGTTTTGGGCAAGATCAAAGCACCCCTGGGTAAGGCAGGTCTGCTAAAGGCTTTCTGGAGCTAATGTCATGCAAGGAAAGAGTCCGTATATACATACCACTGCTTCCACTGCAGGTGAGCTGTCACCAACTACTAGCAAGGCAGGGCACCTGGCCAAAAGCCAAAGACGACATGTTACTCTCAGTGCCTCTACAGGACTTCCAAAGGAGGCTGAGCTTTGTACGCCTTACGTACACCTTATGTATGCCTTTGTATGCCTTATCAAAGGTTAATAATGCTACGCACAAGTCTTACCCGCTACCACATCATGGCATTTTGTTATACCAAAACCTCCTCCAAGGTACAGATGCACGTGTATCTATCTATACCATCCCTCTCACGCACACCAACTACCACTACCATTGCACAAGTGAGGTAAAAGATATGGTTAGAGCTGGAAGAAGCACCATCCTGGGTTGCAACAGGGAACACGTTCCCAGGACTGAATGTCTGTATGTTGGGAATTTAAGAATAACCACATCCAATGGTGTTTAATGCCTCTGAGACAGGCTACTGGCCAGCACTTTATTTCAACTTGAATTTTAGAAAGAAATACAAACTATGTCAGGAGTATATTGAAAAATGTCATGATATTAAAGCCTCTAGTGGAAAAGTTAACATTCAACCTGTAAAACATACACAGAAGGCCACTGGCCAAGTGGCTGTGAATTTAGAGTATTTATTTACAGGTAAAGGTAAGAAAGGATCATACTAGAGACCGCACTTTGGTGTGCTGATCAAATGGCAAAAATTATACTAGAGAGTCTGTGAGGCACAGACCACAGAGCCAGTGGACTAGCCCTAAGAACTGGGAGACTGAGAGGCAAGTCTATTGGCACAGAGGTCCAAACTTCTACAGAAATTATTTTAAGGATTGACAGATTCCTTTGAATCACTTCAGTGAAGTGCTCTGCAGCTTACAGCTGCTTGCAAGACAGAGAGCAGCAGTTTAGGTGCTGTTATGTGCCAGAGAGATTGCTCTGCCTGGAGACCAAGCAGGATTTGAATGATAGATTTTCCTTGTGCTCAGAGCAGAGGAAAATCCACCTCTTTCAGTTTAGCAGCATCTAGAGTGTTCTGCTGTGGATACCTAAAACATTTCATGGGACTGGCAGGAGCAGAAGTGCATACAATTGCCAAGAAGTCAACAGCAGAGTCTGCGCAGCAGCCTCTAGCCCAGCCCAGGCATCCTGCCTCAGCACTGCAATTCCCAGTCTCCATGTGCTTTACAGGCTTGAGATGGTTTGTCCCTTTTGATCTCTTGCTTGAAACTTAGAAATTTATTTATTTTTTTTACTTCCTCTGTGCTGATCATCACTGAATCGTCTGTTCCTTCTCAGGTATACCCTGCTCTCTCCATAGACTATCCCCTCTCAGATAAAAGAGTCACTACTAAAATGGGAGCTATCACATGCTCCCCAACCCTGCATTACTGTCTCTGGGAGGTTTGCAAATAATATTTGGGGGTGGAGTAGAAGGTGGTCTGAGGCAAAAAACAAAATCCCGCATCCCTAAAAATAATAATAAAAAATCATTTTAATTGATCTAAGAACATTTTTGGTTGTTACACAGCAACATGAAATAGGTTACTGAAAAACACTGAACAATTAAATGAACCGATAGCTCAGCACATTACAGTGTGGTGACTGCTAGCAGGACATACTTACTCCTCTGATCCTGCTTTCAGAAGAACCCCAACACACTCTTAATAAAAGCGCTTCCAGACACCTCCCCGCCCCACTTAGCTGACAGCACTGCATCAAAGCCTGGGACTGTATGAATAGCCTTCCCAGTGCTGGTGCAGAGGTTTTTGCTGAGAAGCTGCAGTCCTTCTGCAAAAGAAACTTCATAGTATGGAACTGATACAGGTCGATTCACAGTAACTTACTTGAGTGTTTTTGCCGTATTTTCATTGATGCCAAGAACTGGTCTCTCAATTTCCAGGTCTCTACGGCTAGAAGACAAAGTAGAACAATTTTTCCATCAAACCAACAGAGGAAATTGATTAGAGTGGGAACATTCAAAATCTAACTGTGTGCTGGCTCTGGCACCCAGGCAGCAGGCTACCGCTCCCTGTGTTATGCCATGAGCAGAAACTGCTCAGGAGCTGCAGTAGTCACCATCAGAAAATAGGATCCATGCACTGATTACAAGTCTGCTGAGTGTTTAGAGAAAAGATCCACTGAATTCTCAAAGGTGCATCCAGGCATGAGGCTGAGCTTGGCTCAGGAGAATGGCTGAGGATTAAGCTTAAGACAGAAGCTCACATAGCATAAGATTCTTTACAATAATATACAGTTCGCAAAACTACTGAGTAGCTTCTCTCCTGCTCCCTCTTGCTGTTTGTGTACTTGTCCTTGGCACTCAGTGGCAGGGAGGGTATGGGAGTAAATCTGAATCAAACAGGTAAAAAAATGTCCTGTACCTGTTGTATGAGGTGAGAAACAGCTGAAGGTTATCTTGGTTAATGTCCTGCGCAATATGGAGCCTGTATGTCTGGATCAAATCTAGATTTGCCTGCAGTTCTTCCTGTACAGAAACAGAAGAATTGAAAGACAATGTACATTATCTTTTTTTACATGCAAAAATAACCTGTAAGAAATGATCTTCATAAAAATACTGAGCCATGAACTGGCTCCATATACATCATTCACTCTGGTGAACAATAATGCACAGGGCAACAATCCCAAACCACATTAGTACCCAGGCTACACTATCGCTATATGTATCTGCAACATTACTGTTTAAGTGCAGTACAGAATAATCATAGAATCATAGAATCAGTAAGGTTGGAAGGGACCTCTGGAGATCATCTAGTCCAACCTCCCTGCTCAGCAGGGTCACCTAGAGCATCTTAGACAGGGTTGCATCCAGGCGGGCCTTGAAGATCTCCAGAGAAGGAGACTCCACCACCTCTCTGGGCAGCCTGTTCCAGTGCTCCGTCACTCTCACAGCGAAGAAATTCCTCCTCACGTTCAGGCAGAACTTCCTGTGGTTCAGTTTGTGCCCTTTGCCTCTTGGCCTGTCACATGGGACAACTGAAAAGAGTTTGTCCCTGTCCCCTTGACACCCTCCCTTCAGGTACTCATACACATTGGTAAGATTCCCCCTCAGTCTTCTCCTCCCCAGGCTAAACAGGCCCAGCTCTCACAGCCGTTCCTCAGAGGGCAGGTGCTCCAGCCCTCTGATCATCTTTGTAGCCCTATGCTGGACTCTCTCCAGTAGCTCCACGTCTCTCTTGTCCTGGGGAGCCCAGAACTGGACACAGCACTTTAGAAGAGGCCTCACCAGGCAGCTATACCTTTACAAACAGTAGCACATATGATACTGCGGGGGTATAAAGGTATCTTTGGGATGGGGGTCAGCTGACTCCTGAACCTCACTAATGCTTACATGGGTAAAATTCTTTCTGTTATACAAAAGTTCTCCACTTAGAATTAGCATTAAAGAAGCAAAGCTTTATAGGTAAACCCCAAGACCAGGGAAAAATCGCATTCCATCACCCAGTTCTACAAAGAAATTGCATTCTGATTAAAGAGAGAGAAAAGGAAATGCAAGGAAGCACTATATATAATGAAGAGGTCCCAAAGTAGGTCGAGAACAGTGTGTGCTCAAAGTAGGAGGAAGCTAAGTGACCCTCCCCCTCCACCTTCCGGTGCTGATGTTTGATGTTACAGGAAGGCTTCAGGTCAGGGACTGATCTGCTGCAAATCACATACTATGCGCATGTGGCACAAACCCTATCAGTTGCTCCATGAGCTTGCTGGATGTCAGCTAACAAATTCCAAACAGAAGGCTTGTTGTAGCAAAGTTCTCAGGAAGCACTGGTTTGCCTCTACTGAAACCAAATGTGAAGTGCTGATGCAAGTTTGCCCAGCACAAATGGCACTATCTGTAGCAGCCCTTATTTGGTGGATTAGAGCTATTTCAGAGCATGTGCATAAAAAAGTACAGTTCCATGTACAGTAGCCTGGGCAACATAAACAGCTGCTGGTTACTTACATGGCCAAAATGGTGTGCCAAGACAATATCCACTATGTTGGTTGTCCAGCCTGAAAACTGAAGAGGAACCATGAATAAGGAGGAGGGAGAGGAACTGAAAAATACTGTTTCATTACAAATTCCAAAGCAACACCTCAGATTAATGACAATAACAAGGAAAACTATTATAAAATAAATGCCTGAAGCTTTTTCTTTCGGTGGGGGTGGGGGGAAGGGAGGATGGGTGTGCAACTCTTCAAAGGAGCCCATGCAAGCTCTCCAGAAACCTGAAACCCTTAATAACTGTAAGTGGTCAGAATAACAAAATGACTAAAAGACTCATTCAACCTCAGCCAAATGGAGTCCATAAGCACAGCTACTAAGTCAGAGGAAAGCTGAATACTCAGTAGCCGCTCATCTCCAGGGAGTTTACCAGGATTTCTCATCTACACGTGATCACATCCACTCCTGCTCCTACTGTGAAAGTTGTACTACCCCCAGACTGTAGCAGAGATGGAGATAAGATTGTGCAGTTTTGGCCATAAACTGACAAATTCCTGTACTCTGTCCTTTTTCTTCTTCCTCTACACACTGTTCATTAAGCACTGCAGAGAGGAGATGCACAACGAAAGGAAAATCTCACCTTGGATGCTGCCCAGTCAATCCAGCCCTTTGCACATGGATCAATGTTAATCAGCACAAGTCCTTCCACCAAGTCTGGGTGATTGAGCTGTGGGGAGAGACACAGGCACACTGAGAAGGACGATACAACCCTTGGAAACACAAAATGCTCAATGGCAGGCACCACAGCCGGAATGCTTTTTGCAAACGGAAGAGTAAAATGAAGACTAAAGCAGTGAGCTCCCACTGGGATGGACTGCCAATGGCCTCTTCAGAGTCCAGCACAAGGAAGGCCTCCAGCCAGGCCCTGCTCTCTGGGACAACTGCCATTGGCACAGAGGAAGGGACTTCTCACACAGCACCTGCAGCTTGAGGAAGCCTCAGTAGTGTCTTCTGGTGATCCAAGCATCTAATGCAGCCAAAGAGTCCCAGATCCTGCTCAGGCTTCATGTATTATAGGACTGTAAGCAGTGGCTTTCTCTGCTCCAATTTGGCATCCCCAGCTCCAGGCAGTACCTAGACAACTCCTGTGCCCTGAAAGCACTTCCTTCCATACCCTGAGGAGAAGGCTCAGTGGAGATCTCTGCACTCCTGGGACAGAAATGTGGAGAAAGGGATCAGTCCCATTTCTAAAGCATCTTAGTAGCACTAGGCCACAGCACACTTTCGGCACCTCAAAATCCCACAAAAGGCTTTCTGATACAACACCTTGATTCATATTCTTTTCATGGTTAAGCCACCAACGGAAGGGCTGAAACAGGTCTGAACATTGTCCAAAGAAAAAAAGGCAGCACACTTGCCCTATGTTGCCTTCCAGTTCCCCATCCATTTGGGGTGACCACAGCAATATCAAAAGCTCCTGAGAAGTCATTCTGACACCTTCTGGGCCCCACCCAGCATGGATCCCTAAACTATTTGGATAACAAGTTGCTGAGGCTGTTGTATTTCTAGGCACTAAATTCAGAGACTGAATTAAATATAAAGCTTTACACCAGCAGTGGATATCAGTACTGACCGCAGGAAAATTCTAGAGCAGGGATCTCCATTGAGAGACTGCCTCCTCAGGGTGAAGAGAAACCCGTCCCCGTGGCCCATGAGTTGGTGCTGAGGTCCCCAGAATACCTGCAGCCTGACCAGAAGTCTGGGGAGCTCCAGCTGCACCAGATGCTGGGGCAGTGGAAGGCACCTGTGAGGCCTGCTCACGCTGCAGGCATCCACTTCCTCCGCTCACATCCCCAGCATCCTGCAATTTACTTTGGACTAGGGTAAGGGGGAGCACAGGCCCAAAATACTTTGAGAATTACCTGTGATCATGAAAATGGAAACTGAGCACACCTGGAGAACTTCAAGCGCTAGGCTCACTCAAAGGCTGAAATTTTATTACAGCTCCTCTATTCTCTATTCCACTGCATAGATTAGCACTGGTTAAGTAGAAGGAAGCAATAAAGTCCACAGCAGGAAACTGTCTGCAATTCAGGTAGCATTGCAAGGGCTCACTGCCAGTTCACTGAGCTGAAGCTAAAGGCTTATTTAGTGATCTTCTCTTTAGCAAGACTGGAAATTACACAAGATGCACATGACAAGGAACAGAGCAAACACCAGTGCCGGGGACTGCCCTAGGCTCTTTCCCCTGACACAACATTGTTTGGAAGAAATGGGAACCAGAGAACTTTTTGTAGGAAGAGCAGCTACATGATAAAGTGGCTACAAGATGCGTCAGTGGCTATCAGCAACTCTCTGCACTCAACAACTTGAAATAAATTTTATTGAGAACATTAGAGTTCTGTACCTTTTTTTAACACTACCCCTGAAATATTCAGGCAGGTTGCTGGCAGCTAAACCACGCTCACTGATTTCACATGCTTATATACACTCTGCCAGAGAGAAATGTATAATTAAATAACAATATAAAGCTATCACTCTCCTCTCTAAGGGCATCCTAGCAGCCAGGATGGAGCTCTGCTGATTCAAAGACATTGCTTTCAAATTTTCCATGTCTGGCATAGCTTCAGAGTCTCTCTGGCTGCTCCAGTTTGGCCATCTGGATGTGAAGTAGCTCTTACTGGATCCCTACATGCCTGCTGTAATTAATGCTACTTTGCCCATGCCCCACAGATGGCCTGTTTGATCAGTGGGAGACCACAGCTCATATAGGTCACAATGGAATGAAAAGACACTTACCGCAAATCTGCTGAGGACATAAGCACCAGCTCCCAGGCCAATCCCAATGATGCTCCTCAGGCTGAAATATAGGCATTTCACAATCAGCAAGGCTATCTTAAGCTCACAGCCGAAGCATCCCTAGAGGCAAAACCTTTCCCCTCTCTGCATCCAGCTGTTCACTTATGGTTCATTTTGAAAACAATCCAGCAACGATGCAGCAGCCATAAATTGTCTCATGTGGCAGACAATGTTCCCAGCATAAGAACCAGACAGGGTTTCAGGGGTTAGGAGATGCTCAAGCCTCTTGAGACAACTCAGTGAGCATATCAGATGTTGCAAGCAGAGATACAGGGAGATGCAGGAATGGCTGTAACCAGTTGCTCACCCTGTTTCATTTCAGAGACTTACTTTAGGTGTGTCAGAACAGCAGGGAGCATTTCAGCCAGTTCATCCATACTGGGATACTGGTACCTGAAAATCAAGCAAGGCTGAAATTAAAGCACCTCCAAATAGAGCTCATCAGGGGTTACTTCCCAGTTCTACCCCAGGGCATGACAGACAAGGAATATCTGACAGGCATATGCATGGGTAATTTTTTTGCAACAATACTGTAGTCCAGTCTGCAGAATGAATCCGATCCCTTGGAGCATGACTAACACAGAGCTGTGTTTGGACAGCCAGACTTCTGTGGGAAGATGGACAGAGCAAGCAAGGAATGCCAGCTAGACTGCAGTGTGCTGGGCTCATGCCTAAGCCACAACGCTGGTGCCAGCCCTAACCACTATCAAGAGCCTTATCGAGGTCTCAGTGACAAAAAGAGTTCTCTGCATGCCCCAGGAAGCCTTCTCACCTTCTCACTTCCTCTGCTCTGAAAGGTGCCTCCCACCTGGCTCAGCCTAGGTGTCCCAGTTGGATTAAACAGCACCCAAGGGCAGACAGACTGCAACCGCTACAAGGGTCTGGAACTACAAGGGTCTCTCTGGAGATCTTACCCAGATGGGAATGGGGGGGCTCCTTCCTGTTGGCCTGGCGCATCCACATGGCACACAGCAAAATGCTGAGTGATCTCTTGCATGTCCTCAAAGTTAAAAAATGCATTGAAACAGGATTTGTCTGCAACAAAAAAAAAATAAGAATTGAGACATTTACTGAAATGTTTATTGTGATCCACTCTCCAAGCATCAGGGCATATGTTTGCATGAACTCAACACTCACGCTGAGTCTGTAGCACAGTGGATGTTGGGTGATGTACACTGCAGTGCCCCATGAACTCCAGTGCAGCAATGAGTCTTAGCAAAGTAACCACCACGACCAGAGGCCACCATAACCGGAGGGCAGGTAGATCAGATAAATGACACCCCAGACCCAGCAAAATAGAGCCTTGTAGTGCCTGAGTACCTCCCATAACATCCTCCTAGATAAGCTCAGGAAGTGTGGGTTAGACGAGTGGACAGCGAGGTGGATCAAGAACTAACTGAAAGGCAAAGCTCAGAGGGTTGTCATCAGTGGTGCAGAGTCTAGCTGGAGGTCTGTGGCTAGTGGAGTCCCCCAGGGCTCAGCAGTGGGTCCCATCCTCTTCAACTTCTTCATCAATGACCTGGATGAGGGGACAGAGTGCATCCTCAGCAAGTTTGCTGATGATACCAAGCTGGGAGGAGTGGCTGACACACCTGAGGGCTGTGCTGCCATTCAGAGAGACCTGGACAGGCTGGAGAGCTGGGCGGAGAGGAATCTCATGAGGTTCAACAAGGGCAAGTGCAGAGTCCTGCACTTAGGGAGGAATAACTCCATGCACTAGTGCAGGCAGGGGGCTGACCTTCTGGAGAGCAGCTCTGCAGAGAAGGACCTGGGAGTGCTGGTGGATGACAGATTCACCATGAGCCAGCAATGTGCCCTTGTGGCCAAGAAAGCCAACGGTCTCCTGGGGTGCATTAGGAAGACTCCAGCAGGTGGAGGGAGGTGATTCTGCCCCTCTACTCAGCCCTGGTGAGGCCTCTTCTCGAGTACTGTTCTGGGCTCCCAAGGACAAGAGAGACATGGAGCTACTGGAGAGAGTCCAGCATAGGGCTACAAAGATGATCAGAGGGCTGGAGCACCTGCCCTCTGAGGAACGGCTGTGAGAGCTGGGCCTGTTTAGCCTGGGGAGGAGAAGACTGAGGGGGGATCTTACCAATGTGTATGAGTACCTGAAGGGAGGGTGTCAAGGGGACAGGGACAATCTCTTTTCAGTTGTCCCGTTTGACAGGCCAAGAGGCAAAGGGCACAAACTGAACCACAGGAAGTTCTGCCTGAACGTGAGGAGGAATTTCTTCGCTGTGAGAGTGACGGAGCACTGGAACAGGCTGCCCAGAGAGGTGGTGGAGTCTCCTTCTCTGGAGATCTTCAAGGCCCGCCTGGATGCAACCCTGTCTAAGATGCTCTAGGTGACCCTGCTGAGCAGGGAGGTTGGACTAGATGATCTCCAGAGGTCCCTTCCAACCTTACTGATTCTATGATTCATACTGAGGAGCACCTGTATAAGCATAACAGTACACGTGGGGTGGGAAGACATGTGGAAAGACCAATTGAGAAGACAGTCCACTACAAACACTACATTAGCTTTGTAACCTTATAGAAGGGATTTCTCACCTTCCTAGCTTCCGTGGGAACAGATGTTTTGTGGCAACGCAGGCTGATAGCTCTGTCAAATAGTGCAACAAGTCAGCTAAAGCCCTGTAGTGTGGTGGGTGGATCCATTTCCACCCAGGCCCTACTTTTGAGGGCTGTTGGAACAGACAGGGGCATGCCACACTCTCTCTTGAGCAGACCTTTATCTTTTTACCCCTAAATGACCTGCCTCATCTCAGCTCCAGGCCAGGCCAACTGGTCCCCACACTTGAATGAAGATACTGTGAACAACCACTTCTTCAGAATCTTGTTTAAAAGACTTTCACACATTTTGCAAGAAGGCTTGGGTAAGGATTCACGGGTCCTGGGAATTCAAGGGCTTACGGTTGAGGCCGATGTCATGGTATGTGAGGATGACAGGTCTGTTCCCCTTCGGTATGCCCCGCATGGTGACGTGGACCACTCCAAAAGCTGTCTCAATGTCATGTTCCTACAGAGAGAGAAGGAGGAGTATCACTGCTATGGGTGCTGGCTGGGCTACAGGGAACCCTAGCCAAGAGCCAGCAGCAATTGCCCCCCATATTTTAAATTTGCACTCCTAACCCCAACTGGTGGCTCAGCACAGCTGCTCCAAGAGTCCAGAGTTACAACTGCTACAAGTTCACTCCCACTCTCTGCCATGATCACAGCTGATCACAGATTTCCTTCTCAAACACCCATGTGGTCCTCTGCAGCCTCCTGGCAGACAAGCCAGCAAAACCCCTCAGGCCTGGGAACATCTGACAGCTGACTTCACTTCATTTTTACAGACTGCAGACCTGCCCTCTTGTGCTGTCTACCTAGTGCAGCCTTACCTGTTCATCTTCCAGCAGAGCTTGCCATTTGGCCAAGAGCCCACCAGGTTTTGGCCACACTGCTACACTAATGTTCACCATAGCTTGTCTGCAAACCCTGACCTGCTGTGCCAGGGAACTTTTGAGTCAGTGTCTTAAACCACAGATGATTCTTCTGCTGCTGCCAGATTTGGTATCATGACAGTAAAATACCCCTAGGCCCCTCCTGCACCTGGCATAGATACAGGTTACATTGGTTTCCAGTGAGAGATCTACGGAGCAGCATGTAAAAATAATGGGAAGTGATGTATTTCACAGACACTTGCTGCAAATTGTGTGCTTTTCCCCAAACAATATACCGAGGGCTCTTTGCATAGTGCCTAGTACAAGGGATCAAGAGGACTGTGAAACCTTTAAGTACAGCTTGTATACACATCCAATACATAAAATAGAAGACACAATCTCAGAATGATGAAAACAGGAAATGCTCATGAGTGCATGAGTTCAACTTAATTAGCTTGCAGTCACATTTAGACAACACTAAACTAGGATAACTACAGACTTTGGAAAAGCTGCAGAGATGGCAGTATGGCTGCCTACCTAACATCCCTTTAAGTCCTTTCCTTAATCTATAGAAATCCAAGGAGAGAAATGTTCTGATTTATGGATCTTGATACTCCCCCCTCCAAATTATTTTCTTAATATTTAAAATAAAAATCTATTTAGGGAATTTGCTCTTGGTTGACACTTAAGATAGAACACTGCAACCTCAAAATACTTCTTATTAGATTATACCAAGTGTGCAAAGTTTTAAAACATTAGTTTCCAAAAACTTGTGTTTAGGCCAATATAGAACAGGTTAAAGCACCTGGCTTGCAGCACATTAGAAATTAATCTCACCCCCTTTTCTGGGTATTCCCAGGGGTTCACGGCGGGTCAGATGGATTTAGCTCTTCTACTGATAGATCTTCCTCTCTCCTTTCTTTCTGGGGGCTCCAAAGCCTCTCTCCTTCCCCTCAGAAGTGTTGTGATGGGAGCAAGTTAGCAGGCATTAATGAGTTCTTTAACAAAACTATCAACTTTTGGAGAAGGCTGAGAAACCCAAGGGGTGGTGATCTTCAGAGCGTGCTGCTAAAATAGTGAAGTCCAGCAAGCTCACAGAAGAGTTTGCCACCTCAGCTGCAGTTGCATATCCGTCTAAGCTAACCAGATGGCTTGTTACCATTAAAAGCGGGTCTCTCTGCCAGTTCCAGGAGTTGCTAGTCCCTTCCATAAGCATCTTTAACTCACTGACCTGGCAGGAAACTATCCAGCTTCCCCAGTGGCCCTCCCCACACACTTTTTTTTTAAGCTTTGTTAGATTTCTGCCAGGTCACTGAGTTAAGAAGCTCACAGAGAGGTCTCGCAAATGCTGGTTCTGGCTCAAAGCCAGATGGAAGTGCATAGGGTGGTGGAAGTAATAACCCTACCTGAGCACGAGGCTCAGCTGAAGTGACTCACGTGTCTCATAAAACTGCACCTCCAGAGGACTGGAGAAGGTTTTATAAACAGCAGCAAAAGGTCAATTATCAGATAGAAGCACAAAACTCAAACAGAGTGAACAGCAAGAAAAGCACAGAAATCAACAAAAGAGCTGATGGCATATTAAAAAGAATATCAGCGGTACACTGTCTTTTCTGGAATTATCTTCCAACTGACTGCTAGTGTAAACATGCACTTCCACTAGGAGGAAGACAAGGTACTACAGACAGAAACACCCACCTCTCTTCAGATGGTCTATTCAAGCACCTCAGTGTACTTTATATTACTTTGCTACACTCTGCATTTTTTTGTAGTTTTAAAAGCTGAGCTTGGGGTTTTTCTTAGCCCTCTACTGGGGAAGAAAAAGAGTCTCCTTGAGCTAAGAATCATTCATTTCTCTCCTGCTTACTTTGACTTTACCTACGGCTTAAACAGAGATTCTGGGAAATCAGAGTTTATTGAGAAGATGTTTTTCAAGTCACCAGAAAGCCCCAGCCCTGTCTGAATGGTATGCATCCAGCTAATCCTTCAATTATAATGGTACTTCTCGAGATACTGAACACAGCGCAACTGTATGCTCACTTCCTTATCTTATTTCTCATTCTTTCATACTTTACCTCCAGTTAGCAACACCCACCCTTCCCTTGATTCCACTTCACAGTCACGTCAGGGCAATACCCAATTAAGTCAAATCTCATCAGCAAAAGTTACACAATTTCATACAAACTTCCATTTAAACCAAGAGAAGCCTTACCATAGTTTAAACCTATTCCATCCTGAATTTGGCTAAGCTCAAATAAATCATTCAAATAAAGTCAACAGAAGATAAAATACAACTTCAAAAATCTCACCTCCCACAGACCTTAGAAGATGGTCCTGAGCACCGCAGACCTTAGCAAGCAATACTTTGAAAGATTTAAGATGCTAAATGAGCAAACTTCTTATTCTGCCCTGCATAACAGTTCCCTTCTTCTGTAGTGATAAAGCCCTTGACCTGGGAGTCTCAGGTCACTTCTTTTTTGTCTTGTTAGTTCCCAGGCAAGCTGGGAATCCTCCTCCGGAGAAGCAACTTCCCTCTGCTTTCTCTGATTAGAACCTTTAACTTTTTAAAAGGGGGTTTCCAAGCTCTAGAAAGCAAGTAGCAGACTCTGCAATTAGAAGTAAGAGTCTCTACATTCATTTTTTTTTAGCCATCCACTACAACATCACGCTGATCTCCTTTTCAAAGTTACTTAGATAGGACTCAGTTTTACTCTTCTGGTATTTCAATGTCCTTTTCTCCAATGAACTCCATTTCCTCTGCAACTTTGCCCTGTAGCTTTAGTTCTTTTATCTTCATCCATGATGGCAAAGGACAAAGATGTTTTCAGACATCACACAATTACAGCATACATGACTTCCCTGTCACCTACTTTTCTCCAGAACAGCTCTCCTACACATCAAAGCTGAAGGCTAGCACAAGGCATGCTTAATATAGAGTTTAGCCATTAGGGTTAAGATGGCAACAGCGATCCTATATCCTTGTAAGATGCAATCACTACCTTAAATTGGCCAGGAAAAGCAGAGAAGGCTATTACTTCATTACTAGGTTATTACATTTGCAAACATGGAGCAGAGTAACACAGCTAGATCTGAGTTTTAGGTGAGCGAAAAGCATCTGGAGGCACAAGGCAGCAGTCTCACAGACTGCATTCTCTGCTCCTGCAGGAACATCCACTCTTTGCATTCCCCTGGCACATACTCCTTCCCCTGCCAATGACTCAGGGATATCTCCTACCTCAGCCCATTTGCAATTCTATAAGCTGCTATTGCCATTGCTCATGTAGAAATGTAGTGTTGGAAAGCATCAGAGACTAGTCATGGTTTCACAGACACTGTATTCTCTGTTTCCATTCAGGCTTTGACATGTTGCACCAGCGTAGCTTGAACGGAAATTCAAGGCTTGTTACCCTGCTGCTGTCTAACTGCAGTTATGGTCTGAATAGTGATCAGGTTTGTGGTGAAGGAAGGAGTGATGGAAGAAGGAAGGTGAGAAATATGCCCAGGAGGTAGTCAGATTTTAACAAATGTGTGTTCTGCAAAATAAGCAAGGTGAGCACAAGAGAAGATGATGATTTACTCTTCTGAGATGCTTGATAATTTTCACCGGAGGACGGAAACTTTATCAGAGGCTTCTCAAAGAGATTTTACCTTTTACACTTGGTGTACAATAGGTAAAAAAATAAACAGCAGCTGCAGACAATTTGCTGTAAATAGAAACTCAGATAGCAGAGGCAGCTTCATTCTCAGCAGCCTGCTCTTGCTGGCTGCAGGCACAAAGCCTGTGACGCTCATATGCCAAACAGCAGCGTACTGCTGGAGAGACAGAGCAGAGACACAAGTCCTGTACAAGCAGGTACTATTGATCAACTTAAATCAGACTTGGAAACCACTGCTTCAAAAATTAGCAATTCCCTTGGGGCACACATGAGAACGGAAATGATGGTGGAGGACCAGGAGGCATGCAGTCCTGTAGAATAGTTGGTTAGAGCAAAGGACCATCTAGTCCAGTATTCTGACTTTGAGAGTGATGGTTTATGGAGTAATAAAATAGAGCAAATACGTAGCGATACTTCCTCGAACTGCTGCATCTAGTAACCATTTCCCCTAATTCATTTTCCAACCTGCAACCATTTGCAGGTCAAAAGGGACTTCCTGAGTCAGAGGCATGGCCCTCACCTTTATTAGTCACCGTGACAGTCTTCTATGAACTGCACTGTCACACCTTGCCACATACACTCTTGGCATTTACATCACCTCTGACCAGAAAATTCAAAGTTTAATAACGTGCAGCATGAGGAACGACAACCTATTTTGCCTCACCTTACACCTGTTTGTTTTATCTGAGATCCCCAAGTCCTTGGTTTGGAACACAGGGAAAAATCCACTCCCATTTCCCTGATCCATAGCAGTGACAGCCTGACAATCTGTTACAATTCCCCCTGGTGCATCTGGGCTGATGTGTTCTGGCCTATCGGGCTAGTCCTGTTAGAGAAGCTTTTGTTCCTCCGTATTTTTGTTCTCCAAACCTCTCCCAGTAGTGCTCTGTCCTTTCTGAGACGAGGGGGCTGGCAGAATGTCAAACACACGTGGGCATGCTATGGATTTATACAGTAGCACAATGAGGTTGCTTTGTTCTCTGTTCCTGATTCACAAGAATTGATTTTCTTTGTTGAAACCTCTGAGCCCATAGTTGACATTTTTTACTCCTCTCTCATCACTTTAAGGTCTTATTCCTTTGGCTTATGATCAGCGCTGAGCTCCCCATTTTATATACCATCATAGGATTGTTTTACTCAATGTGTATACTTTACACTTATTCAAAGGCAGATAAATTATGCAATTCCACTTTTTCCAAACTTTTTCCAGGCCATTGAAGACAGGTTAAAGCAGCACACGCCACAGTACAGATCTCTAAGGTACTCCACTAATGATTAACTACTCTGAAAATGATTACCGTTGTTTTTATTATTTTTTTTAACCACTATTTTATCTGTGAAAAACATCCCCTCTTGTCTCAAGACCACCTAAGTCCTTTAAGAGCTTTTTGGTAAGGGTCTTGTCTTCTGGAAATCCAAATAGGCTGCATCAACTGAACTGCCTTTATTAATATGGTTACTGATTACCTAAAGCAAACTGCCACTGTCACTTTGCTGCAGTGGAAGATGCACAGATTCCTCAGGTCAGCTCCCCCTTTTCTTAGTGATGCAGTGGCTAGAGCTATTCTTACTGTGATTTATTTTCTCATCTTTGCCAGTGTCTTGGCAAAGGTGGAAAACAATTCCAGCATGCTCCTAGGGACAAACTCTCACAGCTATTGACTAGAAAGATTAAAGCAGAGATCAGATCATCTTGCTCTTTGCAAGAGCTGCCCTCCAATCCCTGTGCAATGCTAAAGCAACACCACAAACAATGGCTATAAGCTAAGGGAAAAAAAATGTAAGACTGTGAAACATTACCACCCGGTAACTCTCAGCATTACAGTACCACAGACCTTAACACAGTCAGTATCTAAGTGCTTACCACCTCCTCTCTGTGCAAAATTATTTTTGAACTAGTGGGGCTGAAGGAGACGGCTGCGTGGGAAGCAAGTCTAAATCAGATTTAAAGCAACATCTTGAACTAAATTATTCATTTCCATACAGAGCAGAAATTTATTAATAGAAAACACAACATGATCTATGCAAGCAAGCAATGGTTTCTAGTACTTTGTGTAATTGGATTAAGTCTTAAATTAGAGAAATGCTGGGTGAGAACCAAGAGCAGCCAGAGAATGAGGTGTGTAATCTGGTTACATAAACACAAATGTATCAGGGGACAAAGGTGCTGCTGGGTTATCCCCAACCTATTACTTTATATAAAAACATTTGTGTGTTGCTATTCCAAAGGCACGTGATGTTGAAGGATTTAGAGTGCATCTTTAACCCTTTCTTAGTGTTCTGTGTCAGCCCAGAGAGTAATGGAAAGTCACCTTGAAAACACAGGTCTGCTACAGAACAGTTCGTGGCTCTGCAGTGAAGTGAACTGAAATCAAGTGACCTACAACATAAGCATATCTGACAGGTTAGGTTTGCTCTCCCAAATCTGAGAACCCAAATTCCTAAAAACAGGTCAGTAAGACCAACAGAAATGAAGTAATTAATACTAACACCTACATGTTGAAGAGGGAGCAATGGCAGGGCTATGCTTCCCTGATCTGCCCTACTCATACGTTACAAGCAGCAGCTAAAGCCACAGCTTTCTTGTATTCCAATAAGGTATACAAAATCATGAGCAAGGCAGCCAGCGTGGCCTTAAGCATAATGTGGTGATTCTTACTGCTGCCTTCAGCATGAACCCCACTCTCCCCTTCCTCAGTTTATGTGGGAAATTGGAACTACCTAGATCTATAATGGTTCAGGGTGAATTAAACCTCACAGAGATCAGTTCTCATGTGCCCAAGTTCGGCAGTGAGTCAGTTTTTGCCTGCACTCTGCACCATTATTTTGAGCCTGTAGATTTTCAGCTTTCAGCCTTCCTCACAGGCTGCAAGTAAGTAAAGTCAATGCCTACAGCCCACTTCCATCACTGAAACTGTATGCTCAAGGTGCAACATCCTGTGGACACAAGGCCAACCCATCGTTCTGAAGAAGCTACCAGTCAACCCTTTTTCCCCTAACACTGCCTTCTAGCAAATCTCCCTTCTTCAACACACCAAAAGCACCCTTACCTCACCTGACTGCCTCCTCTTCGTTTACTACAAAAAGAGGATCAAAACCCCACTCTGAAGGAACAACCACTGCATGATGCTGCCTAGCTCCCCTCTCTTGAAAGGTCAAGACGTCTGTCTTCTTCCTCCCCAACCTACTAGAATACAGTCTCCTGAGCCTAACCCCTTCCTACTTTTATCCAACAAACTACAGAGGGAATGCTTTAAAAACATGGTTGTAAACCTCAACCCTACACAAAGAGAATCTGAATATGCTAATACACAAGCAAATCTAAACTGGTTTTGTATGTCTGCTTGAGTCCAGATCACCTTAAATTCCTACATGCAACCTGGAAGATAAGCCAGGGGCGACACTTCCCTTCCACAGCCAATGACATTCCTCTGACTTTATCCTGCTGAAGAGTAGGAGCACCTTAAAATCTGAAGAAAAGGCAGGGTCATGTTCTGCTTCTCCAGACATTCATTGTCCCTGGAAACTAGAACTGAGTCTAACTGCATTTAGTTATAACTAGTGTTGCACTTACTTATTACCTGCTCCGAAATACCATTAATGGGTGTTGCGTAACAGATGGAAACAGCTCAGTCACTATTACTAAAAAGGCACTATTCATTTTCTGAAGACAGGAAGGAGGCAGGAAGGCCCTTCCTCAACCTAAGTGACATACCTTTGCTTTGCTGTAAGAATTCAATGGCTAGAACAAAAAGCACAGGACTTTCAAATATCAAATCTGCATAAGCAGCCTTTTTAGTACACAGTTGTCACAAGTGTACAGAAAGCAAAGCTAATGTTTAAGTAAACCCCACGGGAGAATTTTGTTCATATGTAATAGATCAAAACATAATTTTAATTGTAAGCCCTGCTAGCTAAGGCTGTCCAGAACTCAACACTGTAATTTTACAGAAAATGAGAGTTTTTAGATAAAAAGACAGTGGTGGTGGTGATCAGAAGAAATGCTTCCGAAGTAATAACAATTATGAAAAAAAATGTTTCAAAATTAAATTTGATTTTTATAAATTTTTTAGCTTCACATTTTTTGCTGCTGCCATGGCAGTAATTGTGAAAAACATTCCTTTAATGATGTGACATACTAGTTTTAAAAAGATTAGGAGCAGCTCTCAATTTATTAGACATTAAAAAATACTGCTGTCTGGATCAAAACATCATCTGCGTTGTAATTAATTTCACTTGGGCACTTTGAACAAGAGAACTCAATGTACAAATCGTAAGAGTGGTCTTCAATAGACAAAAAGTACGGAGAAAGCAAACCCTTCCTAAAAGGGCTGAAGTTTCATATTGTTTGGTGGTTAAAAAAAGATGCTTTAAAGCATCTTATATTCAAGGCCACCATGCCTTGAATCACAAGCCATGCTTAATGATTTTGTTAAAAAAAGACAAACACAATTTTGATTCTGTCAATGAGATCAGACAATGCACATAATGCGATACTTCCAATATCACCTCCATAGCAAAATACCATCTCCTATTGCACAGCAAGCAAAAATAAAGCGAAAAGATCACAAAATTATAAGCACACTTAAAAATCCAAATTAAAAAGTATGCAACATATGTAAATCAGTAAAAACATCTATTTACTGAAAAATTATACTTTCAATGGAAAAATATGGCAAAAAAATTCTTCAGTAAGCTCTATGGTAAACTCTTCAAACATTTTATTCTCCTTTACTCTGGGTATAGATGACACCAAGTACCTCCACCTTTTCAATTAATCCCAGTAGCGCATTGTAAAATAGCAAGTTTTCGTACAGAGAAGCTTTCATTTCTTTCCTCCATGGCTTCATCATCTCTTGTCTTTTCTGTTTCAGCTGAACTCTACATGCCTTGAACTTGCTCCTTCCCACTCTTTCCAAGGCTTGTGAGCTTTCTGAAGACATCCTGCCAAATCCCCAAACCACCTCCATATCCCAGGTCCTCTTCTGCGTGGAGTATACGGGACAGCACAATACTTCTCTCCCTCCAGGTGAGTGGGAGGCAGCAGAGAGGCAGTACTAGTGAGGGATCAGATTAAATACTAGCTTATGCCACACTGAGACTATAACTTAGCAGTATTTGGATAGTTTTACAAATGTATCAGCATACGCCTTCATTGGCGTTTAAAGTAAACGCCTGGAAAAGGGGGAGAGATTTAGGCTAACACAGAACACTTACTTCTCAAGCAGCCAAAAATAGTCTACAGATAAGAATAAAAGCACAAGCACAGCTCTATTAACCACGCAGGTCACCACACCATCTGTCCATCAGCCACCCAGACCATTTAATCCACCATCTGTTTGCTAACATAAGAAGCCAAGCCTAGATTTCATTAGGGTTTACACAGCTTTCAAGTAAAATGTAGGTCTCAGATTTAGGTTAATACATTTTATTTCTGAGAATTACTTAGATTAATATTTATAAAGACCCCTAACCCACCATACTATTCATCCCTTTTATTTTCATTATAAAAGGTTATCAGATTACATGGGAGTTGTTTTAACTGATGACCAGGCAATCTGTCATTTATCAGGGTTAATTGCACTTACTTGTAGATAAGTGGTATATGAAAAACAGGACACCATTATCTGCAAGTCAGCTGTGATGCAGACAGGCTAACAGCTTCTTCACACTACATTAACCCACAGTAACAAATTTGGGGAGCAAAAGGATGTGTTTGCAATGTTGACTTTGTCCAGGTCTGGTTCTGGCAAGTTATTTAAAATCACTGGAAAAATAAATGGAAGTTCACAAAGGCATCACCCATTCCGTCCCAAAGGAAGGAAACATCCTGCAAAACTTAAACCAGGATGTTACCTCAAACAATAATACATTCTGAAGCTTTAGAGAAAACAGCTGCCTGGTGCTACACAATTCACAGAAGTGGCTCACTTGAATTAGATTCCTAATGATGTGCTCACGAGTTGGGATAACATTCATCCCAGTTATGAACATAAATCAGCTAAGGTCTTGCCCCATCAAGTTTTGAGCATCTTCAAGGATGGAGATTCCATAACCTTTCTGGGTCTGTTTCAAAGTTTGGCCAACTTCAGTTGGAGAGAATTTTTCTTAATATCAAAGCAGAATCTTCCTTTTTGCAACATGTCTCTTTTGCCTCTTGTCCTATCACTGTGCACCTCCAAGAACAGTCTGGATCTGTCTTCTCTATAGCCTCCCAGTAGGCAGCTGTACACCCTTCTTTGTCTTCTCCATGGCTGAACATAGCCAACTCTCTCAGCCTCTCCTCGTACACGCTGTGCTATAGCATCGGCCATCTTGGTAGCATCTGTTGGACTTGGTCAAGTATGTCACTGTCTGTCTTATCCTGGGCACTCAAACTGGACCCAGCACTGCAGATGGGGTCTCACCAGTGCTGAATAGAAGGAATCCCTTCCCTTGTCCTTCTGGCTGCACTCTTGCTAATGCAGAAAGCAGTCATCCTTTACTGCGGGGGTGCACTGCTCATTCCTGCTTACCTTCTTGTCTGCCAGTATCCTCAGGGCATCTTCTGCAAAGCTGCTTTCTAGGCAGTTGCCCCCAGTGTGTCCTGCTGCAGGGGTTCACTCTCTTCAAGGGGCAGGACTGTGCATTTGCTTCCACTGAAGCCTACGAGGTTTCCACAAGCCCATTTCTTCAGTCTGTTGAGGTTCCTCTTAACATCAGTCCTGCCCCCTTGTGTATCAAACACTCCCAACTGTTTGGTATCATCTAAAAACCTGCTGAGGGTGCACTCTATTGCATCAGATACATCTTTAATAAAGATGTTGAACAGCACTGGCCCCACTGTTAACAACCCTGAGGGATGCCACCAACGGGCTCACAGCTGGACTTCGTACCACTACTGATCCCCACCTGTTGAGACTGCTGGTCCTAATTAACAGCATATCCATTGATGCTGCTCCATCAGCTTCTATCTTTCTGTATTTGTTCATTTGGAAAAGGCAAAAATTTAAAGACCAACATTTTTAATGTTATAAGATCAAAATTGTTCTCTAAAATAACTCCATTAAAAATGAACGTGCGTAACAGCAGCCCTATTCACCACAACATTTTGTGGGGAACATTTTCATCTATATAATGAATAGGTTCCAAATTATTAAAGTAGCTATAAACTCATGCATAGTCATAGCATTACTTACACTTTTCAAAGTTTTTTGAACTTTATTAGAAACATAAAAAGGTCTGGAAGGAAGCTCTTACATCACTGACACTACGCTCTCATACCCCATCCCACAACTCCCTAAATCCCATCCTAAAACTAGTTAGGTTCCTTTAAGCTGCTATTCTTGTTGGAAGCTGATCCAGAATTCCACTTTACAGTAACTGAAAACCATCCTATAATTATCAGCCTTCAAGTATTTGCGGTCAGTTTATACCTCTTCTTGTAAAATTCATATTCTACCTAAGGTTCTTCCTCTCTGTGGATTCAGGACAAATCATGCCCTCACCCCAAGCCAAGTGTTTTTCAATTTCTTTCCATACAACAAGAGCTCCATTCTTCTGAAAGTCCTAGTAACCTTCCTCACATGGATACCACTTGGAATTACCTCTTCTCAAACCCGGGTGAGCAGAATCATACTAATTTTGCAGAGATCTGAATATGGCAGCTGGTGGTGCCATTACCAAGTTAAAAAGCAGCAGTAGTTTTCACACAGGACAACACAAAAGCTCATCTTTCAACTTTTAACTACTGTTCCTTGTATTAACAGCTGAATCAAAAAGCAAAAGAAAATCCAAGGAGCCCAACTGACTATCTGCTCTAAGAGACCTCAGACTGAGATTTAATCCAGCCCTTCTTGAGACCTTCCAGGTAAGGTGGGCTGGCCAAGCCAGGCAGGCCCTGAAACCACACACTGAAAGAGAGGTGTCAGAAGAAGGTGAGGCTGAGATGTTTACAGACACAAGAGACACTGTGCAACTTGGTGTTAAAAAAAAAAAAAAAAAATTAACAAGAGCACTCCTGGAAGGAACATCTTGTCTCCTGCTCAACTGTTGCCATGGTCACCAGTTCACTGCTGATCTAAATCAAAGCACACAGAGAAGCAACAAGTACATCCTTCCCCTGGCCCACTGCTGCTGTCCTGAGAGCCCCTCTCCCGTGCCACATGGCTGCTCAGCTGCTCTTCCTGCACTTCAGCCACAGGGCCACCTCAGGAGCTAAGACAACGGCAAGCGCACGCATAGCTGAGTGCCTGTGTGTCTGCAGCTGCTGCACCTGACACCCCAGACCTCATGCTGAGCATATCTAACACAGCTTTGAATTCAAGGTGTTCTCTAAAGAAGAGTGTAGATATGCTTTGCTGGTAGAAGGAAAATGGAGAAAAAAGCCACAGCAATGCATGCCTCTGTGGCAGGGACACCTTCCTACCTCTCCACTCCACTCCCAAGACCATGCTGCTTGTAGACAGGTATGCATGGACAAACTCAGAGCTGCTGTGGCACATCAGAGAATTGGCAGTGAAGACTAATGTGATCGTACTCTCACACAATATTATTTATATTCTTTTCAATAATGGCAGATAGGCCCCTAGCAGGCATTGCCGGTGCTCCCTAATGCTCTCACTCAGAAGCATTGCTCCTATTTTTACCTGTTCCTCCAACCTAGATGGAAGCACGCTTTACCTGTGGCAGAGCTGATGAAGTTGCAAAAGGAAAGACAGAGACAAGATAGTACAGTGAGTGTTTTAAAACCACTATCTATCTTTATTAAAAGAGGTGAAATAAATCTCTAACACTGTTGCCACTTCTGAGACTGGACATAAAAGCTACAGCACTGTAGGATTTATATATATATTTATATATATGTGTGTATATATATATATATATATGTATACATTTATTTAACAGACTTAAAGATAACATTAAAATCCACAAGGAATCAAGCTACTGCCATGCAGTGACACACGCCTGCCCAGATGGGGTGTGCTTTCAGTCTCCTATCTCAAGAGATGGAAAAATACAGACTCCTCTTTATGACTGCATTGATTGTATTCCTGCTCTGCACAGGCCTGCAGAAGGTTTTCTGGAATCATTTGCATTGACAGACCTTTATTAAACTATCACATGAAGCAGGGAGAAGACTGTTGACAGCTCTACCCCTTAGCCATACCACTAGCGCAATACAGCAAAGAGAGCCTATGCTGTGCCAAGCAACCCCCCCACCCCCCAGAAACAGCAGCCTCCTGCAGCTGAAGAGAAAGAAAAGCCACTGGCTGCCAATCGGCTGGCATGTCAAGTGGCAGGTCAGCAAGGTAATCCAGCGTGGTAAGTGGAGCCTGTGTTCTACAAATTCCCCCTGCAATACTAGGGTTGTGTTCTGCTTGGCAAAGAGCGTCCCCCACATCTTGAGTACAATCGCGCCTCTAAAAGCATTATTCCTCTAGCAACCAGAGAGACCAGGCTCATCTCTGCCCTACTCAGGCATATGAATAACTTCACAGAGAATGACCACTGCTTGGTCATGACCCTGGCCCAGCAAAGGTGGTGCCATATCTGGGGCAGCAGTAATGCTTGGTGCTTTCCATCTCTTCTCACCATAAACAGACAGGACAGGTAGGCTCCTTCTTTCCTAGCAAGTGTCTTAAGACTGAACTAGATGGGACATGACAGAGCTGCAGCTCTTCGGCATATTGCACGTGTCCAAAAAAACTGCCTTTCAGGACACCAATCACCCTGCAAGCCTGTTGTGAAGCCTCAGCACAATTGTGCAGGTTGGCAACTCAGAGCACAAAATAACCAGCTTGCAGAGCAGTCCTGTCTAGTCAGAGTCAAGCTCCCTACTAAAAGTAGCATACAGCCTTTCTACAGCAACTGCCACTAGGAAATCTGAGCAATTAAGCATCACAACCAAACTTCTGAAATGGGACATGGCAGTGTTGGGGGAAAAGCTTGCTGAAGCTTACTAAAAATCTTCAGCAGAATCAGAACTAGTGTTTCCTAAATCCTGACCTCTGCTGCGCGTGCAGCTGAACCTATTGGTCTACAGAACCATCGCTTCTACGCTTCTCTGTCCTTAGCCTGAAAGCTTGGGTAGCCTGCAGGGTATACACTCTAAATCCACTCAGCTGGGCTACCATTTTTTCTTCTTCTTCTTCCCTCTTTTTAGGGGAAACTGTTTGTCAGTTCACTGGTATGCCATTTATTTTGACACCACAACCCAAGAAGCTGTTCACCAATGAAAATGCTGATACTGGATAGAAATATTCCTGTTAAAACTGTATATAACTGCTGAAGAACTGGGAATAGTGAAGAACAATTTCTGTCAACTGGCTTACACAAGTTCTCCTTGATTAAGCTTTCAAATGAGTTAAAAAGTAAAGATAATGAGCTTTTTTATGTCTCTCCCAGCATTTCTGATTGGCCATGTGGAGGCTGCCACGTCCGCTCAGCTCGTGGACATGTCTTACCTGACAGTCGAAGTCCTGGAAGTTACGAGCAGCATTCTGTTAACAAACAAACAAAAAACAGAAGAAAGAGTTCAGCATGGTACCCCAAAACACAGACCAACAGCAACATAAAGGGTCACCTCAGAAACCTCTGCTTCAGTATGGTCTAGCCTAACTGCAGACAGGACAGCAGTTAAATAGAGGATCCCTACAAGAAAATCCCATGCAAGTTCTGACCGTTACTATACAGGGAGTTGTGTGAGGGCTGTCCCAAGGCTTCTGATTACAGAGAACATCCACGGACACAGCTCAGAGTAGAAATCATTTGAGGCGAGACGGATACAATGCAGGAAGGACCCTGACCAAAGGCAGGCGGGTTAGAAGGTTTTGGTCTTGTCCTGGTGACCATTATAAATTTTAATGAAAAATTCTTTAAAGGACTATCACTAGGATTTAAGGAAATAAGCAGAAGAACACCATGCAGTCAGCTACTCTGCAGTAACAGCAGTATGCATAATGTTGTTCTATGGTAAATGCAATGAACTGAAAGACACTAAAATCACATGGCATGGAAACTAGGATAAGCAATTCACAACTGACATTTTCTTCCCCTGGGGTGAGACCACTCATTACCAGCGGGTATGGTACACATTTGGCATGCTGCAAGCTCAAAATTCTGCAGTAACTCGTCCATATGCCCACATGCTTTGGGAGACTCAGGCTCTTGCCACAGGGTAGATTTATGCAGTGTGCAAGAGCGCTTGTCAAATGTTGGACAAGGCTGGGCAAATCCTGAATCAGCATTCCAGCTTACATGTTTTAGGCACAGCCTACATCTTAGTGCTAAAATTACAACTAGGACCATATATGAGTAAGACAAGTACCCCAAACTCTTCTTCTGGCTGGGCATGCCAAATCCTCTCCATATGTAAACAACAAGCCCTGCTTTCCTTCCTGCAGGCTTTGCCACATCAGTTAACAACCTGTGTTCTTGCTGTGTACTTCACAGTTTGAGATGTTCAAGTTGAGATAGCTGCAAAGCTGGTCTAAGAATCACTGAGCATTAAGTACTGAACTATGTCAATGTTCTGAACATAAAGTGGCACAAAGCACCAAATCCTCAGGGTGGGGGGATGAGAAAATAAAAAGCAGCTGTCTGGATTCCAGTTTGAGATCCTCAAATCAGCTGAGATGTCCAAAAACCTCATCCACGCCTTTCTCTTTCTTCTATTAAATGTAGACAGTAAAGTCTCCTCATCTACCAAGACTTTAAAAAAATAAATTCAGTCATAAAATGTCAAGGTGAATAAAGACTATAAAAAAGCCTAAGAGGAAATAACTTCTCAGCATGGGATGTAAATGAAGCACAGTAAGTAAAGGCTGATCTGAATTTGTACTGAGAAAAGCAGGATTCTCTGGGGGGCCAGGGAAAAAAATATCAAATAGTGAAAGTCCGCAGTTGTACTGTTTGTTATCAGAGTAGACTAAACTACACAAGCAGCCTTAGTGCTGACATGTCCTGACTCCTGGATACTTGATTTTAACACACCAAAAATCTGACTTTAAAGCATTAATCTATTTAGTTTCTTAAATTTATGAAGTCTAAGATTAAGGCAGGTTTTCCAGTCTGATGGAGATGTGATGGCTGCATTTCAAAGGCAAACAGCTAGATAGGATTATCCAATCCAGCCTAAGGGCTGTTCAGTCAATGTCCTGAACTAAGCTGTTGCATTTCAATCACTTTTCACTGGGGCTATTTTAACAGGAGTCAAAAGTGTCAGAATAGGGATTAATCAGAAGTATTATCAAAGTTTTGAATGAAAATTGATATACTGCAGCATTCTTGATTTTGTTTTGTAAACTATCTTTCCTGAACTGTTGTTACGACTATAACTGTTAGCCTGAAGGCACAGGGACTGCTGTCTTAGATTTAAGACAAAACAAAACCAGGGCTTAATGGTCCCTAGTTGCATTTCCTCTAGTTCAGGCAAGAAGTGAACAGCTGTGACCCATTTCAATTTCCCAGTCAATTCCACCGTTTTAACAGTCTGAGTGTTAACATGCTGGAGTTCCTTTTCCCTGTACAGCAGCCTTAATATCTGAAGAGCTCATGAGCACTCATCCATTAGCACCTTAAGAGTTTTACTGTACTATTTCTGGCCATTAATCCACATTGGCTCATAAATTCTTACTATTAAAGGCGGGTTGCTCCATGAAAGTCTTATCGAACTGCAAGCTCAATACTTTTGGATTCTGATGCACTGCACAAAAGCGCATGTTATGACACCACACCCATATGATCCATTAGCTTTATCTAAAAAGCATGTGCATGTTATTCCAAGCTTGTAAGCACTAATGTGGGCTAGACTTTGGAGGTGGTATTTTATTGAGGCATTTTAGAAGAAAATGTATAAAGTAGAGCCACAGCAAGCACACTTCTCATCTCTGTGCAGTGTCGGTCATGGTTCTGAGCCACACTGTGTTTCTTCCTGAAGAACTAGGAATACACTAAAACATAACAGAATTTCAGATATTTCACCCATTTGGGGATTTGGTACAGAGTCTTCTGCAGGCACATACCGAGCAACTAAAATAGCATTTTCACTCAGAAATCACATCTTGCAATCAGCAGAACAAGCTGAGTCTTGATGTCAGTCAGTAAACAGCAAAGCATTGGGAACTGCTTCACATTCCATTAGACCCTTTGAGTTTGCTCTTAGACATGGAAAGTGATCAAAAATCACTGCTCACAATCACAATTTGCAGGTGCAAGATGTACCTTGGGAAGGTCAATCACATGCATGACTTTGGCAAGAGCACCAGATCACAGCACAATCAAGTAGGGCTAGGGCTTTCCTAAAGCTCAGGTGGCTCTCCTCCAGAAGACAGAAAAAAAGGATTAAACAGTGGCTGCAACACAATAGATTTTCCAAAGTTTCAGTACTGCATGAGTCTTGACTGCTCCAGGTAGATTCTACAGATAGTAATAGAAACAGCTCTCCATTACTCAATCCAGGGAGACAGGCTGTTCTTGGAGACAAAAAACAAGTAGATAATTTAGAAGATGAAAGATTTTTTTAAAAAGTCAAAAACATAGATATGATAGAAGCACTGGTTTCTCTAATAAGCGTGAATTTATCAGTTTCTACAGCTCAAACATGTCAGGAAGGGTATCACCATTCCACTTCCTCCTCTGCCTTTGGAAATCTTTAACACACTGTCCTAGCTGGGACTCCAAACTTAACTGAACTGCTCCTTGGTGGTCTTTCTTTCCCTAACACTTAGGAAGAGCGCACATGGTAGTGGATTATCAGAACAGGGAAGCAGCTGGTTTTTTTAGTATTTAAGATACTTCAAGCTGTACATAGATTCTAGCAATCGCAGCTTCTTGCTGGACACAAAGTCAGCCAGAGCACACCAGTGAGAGTGACAGAGCAGCAAGCATTACCTTGTCATTCAGAAGGGGTTTGATCTCTGTCAGCTGAACATCCTGTAGTTCATCCATGGTGGCGTAAGTGGAGTCAACTAACCTTCAGAGCAGCAAATCACTGATTCTGAAACAAAAGCATAAGGTTAGAAATGGTATTACAAAAGATATTAGCCAAAGAAAGCTTTAAGATTTTTCATTACAGTCCTACACACTCAAACTGAAACCCAAGAATCTGAAAGATGCTGGTTCTCCACGCAATATGAAATATCTGCAACAGGAGAATGCAAGCAGCTATGTTTGCACTCAGTGCATTGCCATGTCATTCCTCATACTGCACATTGCCTTGCCCATTGAAAACTCTCTCTGAAAGCTTAGGACTTTCTACTCACAAAGTCTGGATTCACGTCCATATATTGCTGATCTTCCAGGAAGAACTGGAAATGACTGAATCAGCAGAGTTTAAATTGTGCTTAATATGCAGGAACACTGCAATCTCCTGAGTGTTTGAAAGGGGCTGTTGTTTCTTCACTGGTAAGAGTGGGACTCACACTGCCATTGCCTTAACCTCTATTGCTTCTTCTGTGCCTTTCCTAGAGCAGCTTTCCCAATGTCAGTTCCACCAACGTACAACCCTAGTGTCACTGGCAATGCTCAACACACACTAACTGCACCATTCAGTCACTGAACATGGGTGTGCTTGTGTCCCGCAGATGTACAACTGCCTCTGGATTTGCATGAGGCACAAAGGTGTACACTGTTGGCAGGAATATAAAACAGCCCAGAATTCAAAGCAGCCCTCACTTTACAAGTTGGAACACAAAAATTGCCCCCCCCGATAGTCCTGGTCCAGTTGAACATGTGCAGGATAACCCTGTTCATTGTGGAGGGCTGTGTTCATAGCCCAGACGGTCATTTTCCGTCAGCTGGTACACAGTCCTCCAAGGAAAAAACAAACCAACCAAATCAAACCAAACCCCACAGTACATGAGGTTACACACATCTGTGAAAAATCACTGCTGCCACAGAATCGGAGAAGAATCTTCTGGTGCAAATACTGTGACCAGGGTAGAGGAAAAATTATGGCAGAATTTACCATGGATTTAATTTTTTGTTCTAGAAGCTAAACCTGTGTTTACGGCGAAGGGAATTTCTAGAGCAGGCAGTTATGCAGGAATATGAAGAAAGTCCTGGCAACAGGAGATGATCGTACCTGACTATGCAGATTCTTCAGTTATACAGGAAAATTATAGACATTTCTGTGGATGAAATAATAATAATAAAAAAAAAGTCATGGACCTAAGTAGGGACAGGAACAGGCATGTGGTGGGCTTCCTGGAGGTTAGCTGAGTGTGAATGGAAGAGAGACTCTTGGATGATATCACAAATTAAAATTGTACAAAATAATATATTGATGTTAATCCTGGAAGAAAAAAGTGGAAAAAAAGAGTACAGTCTCTGTGCACTTTAAATCAACATAAACATACATTGCCACGGGAAAGAGAAACTCCTCTCTCACCAAAAGCTAGTATTCTCCATTCCCATTTGTGCTGGGACTGACATCAGTGTGGCTAAAACCAAAAAAAGAAGAAAAAAAACATTCATAATGTCTTTCCCCTCTGAAAATCCACCACCCTTCTCTTTTAGTTTCTTCATGTTGGCAAACTTTATTTTTCTTTTTCAGAATATTTGCTGTAAAACAGATCTGTTGTGCAGGTCAAGAAACCAGTTCATTTACAGGTAACATCCTTCCTACCACAGAATGATTTTTTACTCTGAAGAGCACTACGAAGCATTATGTGGATGCACGACAAGCCATGGAGGAAGAGCTAGTTATTGTAACTCTTTTAAGGAGTTATGAGGACCAAAAAATATTTTATACTAATGGACTAAAACTTCCATGTACACTAGAAGAGCTCATTATCTACCTGGTTCTCTCCAAACCCAAGAGCAAGGATCCCATGAGGTTAGACACCAAAGCAGTTGCAAACAAGCAGCACCAGAAGTTTATTAGCAGCAGAAGACAAACAGTTCTAGACCAACCACCTAATTATCCAGAGAGTTTATTCCTCTCTCATGCTCCTTTGAGAAGCCAACTACCAGATCTGATGGCAGGCAGGAAGCAATTTTATACCTGGAAACACCCACGCTGCTATAACCCAGCTCCTCAGTCCTTTCTCTGCCTGCCAGCTGGACAAGGATCAAGAGCTGCCTTGCCTCTGTTTGCCTGCACCCAAGCAAGTAGGTCAGCTGGTATGAAGAGGACTTCCGTAAGAGACTGCACCCAAAGGAAATTTAAAATATGTCCACACACCATTTGCTGATTTCTCCAAATTCTTCTACTCCAAGATGGGTTATGCTTGTTTTGTGGCTCATAAGTCTTAGGCTCAAATACTTCACACATTTGCCTAAAGCAAAGTCTACAGTGAAGCACAGCATTTGACGATCACTCCCAAATCCTCTGGCAGTGCTTTGACAGACCACCTCTCTTCCCATGAGCTATATAAAGAACAACAACTCCCTGGGAGCTGAAGGGTACAATCTGCATAAACTTGCCCTGGAACATATTTTGCAGCTGATACAAGCCTACCAGGCCATGAAGCACAGAAGGTCTAGAGAGAAAGAAGCATTTTGTATATCACATGGACTACTTTGTTAAGCATTTGTAATATGAGAATAATAAAGATTAAGCAGGTGCTCAAAGCAGGAATTATTAAATGCTTTTATCTCATCAATCTCAATTTCGTATTTGGTCTCTAGACGCTTTTGCAGTGCACATCATAAAGAGCACTACACTGAAATTAATCTCATGCTTATCTTCCTAGGCTGCTATTGCTCCAAAAACTGTTTGGGGAGAGGGGGTGGTGTCTCAAGCAGCTAAGGCAACAGAGTGCTGTGCTCCTTCACTGTCCATTACACCTGCACAGTGAGTTCTTCCTTTGTGAAAACAAGCTGGGCAGCAAAATGAAAGGCTGCCATTTTGGCCAAAACTCTCAGAGTTGTGTGAAACTTCCTTCAGAGAGGAGAGCTCGCTTTCCCTGACACCACCGAGGCTCACGGAACCAGAAAAACTTCTGTAGGGGAGCAGGATGGAAGAGATGCTCCTTGCATCGAGCCTGCAACGCAGATCAGCCTGGGAGGCTTCAGCTTGGAGCAGACTCTCACCTAAGGAGAGAAACCTCAGGAAGTCCCCTAAGGAGACTCCAAACGCAGGGGTCACCCACGAAGCAACAGAAAACTGCTCAGCCGGAAGCAAAATCAAAGATTCAATGTGCACAGCCATAAATGGAAAGAGGGTGGATTTACTCTTCTAAATATTTTTAATTGAATCTGTTCATCCAGCAAATCTGACTTTCCTCTATTTCAAGTGCTGTCTTGTTGCAGACACTCAAAGGTTTTAGATGCTTTTTTGCAAGAAAAGGGTGCATAGGGTCCCTATTGCTGTTTGCAAGCTCTTTTTTTTTTTTTTTTTTTTTTTAAGATTGCCAAACCATCTCTTCACAATCCACTTCACTTAGAGGTTCTCTGGGTAATGGTTGCTAGACCCTCAGGACTCCATGTGAATTCATGATCAGAGCATACTTTATAAGTAGATGCATGCTTTCTCTCTCCAAGCTCTTAGCAAGGTGAATGTGATTGCTCTGATCCAAACCTGGGTAACATATTACAGCACTACATCTAAGCGACTCTTCATGGTTACTCACCAGACCTGCACCTTATTACCATGTTGTGTCAACAGCTACATGGCTTTTTGTTTGAACACGGCAGGGTACGCATTTGTCCAGAAGTGATTTCTCAAAAGACCATGCTCTGTAGCAGAGGGACTTAGTAAAGCACATTTACAACTGCAAAGGCAAAGGGAAGTAGAGGGTATTGGAGAGTTGTGCTATCCTCTGTTCCAAGCAGGTTAAAGACACCTCGTAAAAAAAATCTGCAGACATGGCTGCCCAGGAAGCAATCAATTCTCTCCCTCCCCTCCTCTTCTTACTTAAAGGAACAAACATGACATTTCATAAGCTGAAAGCTAGTCTAAAATACCACAACAAAGCAGCATAAATATTCATAAAAACCAGAAGAGCTCTGCATAAGACAGGCTATAGATAAAGCAAAAGGCTTGTCTGGAATAATCCATATATAAATCATACATTTTTCTATATATGTCCCAGGATGACAGCTTTCCAAGTACTCCTCTTGCCTCCATTTACGTATGGCTATAAATATAGTCAAATACCCCAGTTTAAACCATGCATCCCTTTCCAAAGGTTTCCCAGAGGCTGGAATAAATCTACGCTGCTTTTAAAAAAAACAGTAAGATAAGAATTGAGGAAAGACATTTGGTGAATAATTAACAAAGAGATTAGAAGTCAGAGTAGGGCACAGAAAGCTGTAGCAAACCAAGGCAGGTGAGCCTCAAAAAGAAAGCATCTACATATAAGATGTGAAATGCGCTTGCACGCTTACTCCAAGATAAGAGTGCTCTAAATCTCCATCATTTCAACAGATAAAGAAAGACTTTGGGGTAAAGTAAGTCCAGTACATCAAGAGCATCAGTAACTACAGACTTGTACCCACCTGGCTAGCAGTGAGTGCAAGCTGCAGGGCTTTCAGGTGCTTCGGTTTCCGTTTCTATTCGGCAAAGCTCTGGAAGTGCTGTTCCTCAGAGGGCCACAAGTCTGCAAGAGCTGGACTCTGCTGCTGGGCACCTCCTTGAATATTCTGTTTTATTACGGAAATGTAATCTTTCTGTCCCCTCCGTGGAGTACAAAACAAACAGCCTCTAGGAATCTGCCATGCAACAAAACTTTGTATTCAGAGGCTGAAATTCCCTGTTTGTTCATCTTAACTAGACTATAGCTTCTAAGTTAACTCTGTAACCTGCTATATTCCTGCATTCCATGCTGTGTTAGACCAACCACACAGAGGGAGAGTTACACAAGACAGTTACCAACCTATGCTACAAAACATGATATTAAATACAGCAAGATGTATGCTCTCTTTGGCTGGCAGCCCAGCAGAGACTGGCTGAAAAAGTGTCCTCTCTAGGGAGTGACTAGGCTTAAAGCCATGACAAATTGAATTAGGTTTCCAAGAACTGCTTGCAGACACTTCTCCGACGCTTATGAACTTCAGCTACCTGGTTCGTACAGGACAGAGAAGGAACTTGTACTCCAGTACAGAATCACAGCAAACTACTGTGTCTCAGTAGACAAATGTCTCATACAGCTGGATGTGTGGGCTCCTCAGTTTGATCAGGTAGATCGTAGTTGAGGCATATTCATCTTCTTAAATAAGATTAATTTATGCCCTTTGAGACCCTTTGATGCCCTCTTCTGCCTCAGTCTCATGTAAGCCTCTTGATAGCAACTTACTTCCCAATCACCTGCACAGACTACTCTGCTGAAAAGCTAAAATACACTAAAAACGCTGGCAGACATTGTAAACTTTCAGCAAAACAGGCAAAGGCTCCAAATTCACTTTCAAACTACTTTCCTAGCTTGCTTCCTTTCTGCGTTCCAGTTCATATATTTTGGGGAATGCATCATGTGCCGCTCCACCTCAAAGACAAGCCAGCAATCTTCTCAGATTACCTTCCGTTTAACTGCTCCATTACCAATTACTACATAAGCCATTACACCAAGCCATTTTTCCAGTTCTATAGTGATGGACGCCACAAACGAGGAGGAACTTGGGAAGGACCAAAGGGATCTGTTCAGAGAGGCTTTTCCTGCTGCCCAGCCACCCACTTCCCCAACAGCCCTACGACATCCCACTCAGGCATGGGCGAGAGCTCTTGAAGGCTCTGCCCTACTGACACTTGCCACAGTTGAAATATTCCTAGGTTCCCCATCAAAACTACCACTGCATTAACCCCAGCCTCTCACCATGCTATCTCTTCTATCCACCCCATACCACCACCATCAAGCTCTCACCGTACTGAGCCAACACACGTAGCTTAACTTGATTGCTCTCCAAGCACATACGCACCACTGGAAGGTAGGCAGGGAAATCGGCCTATTCAGCAGCAGCTTATGCTTAAAAAGCTCGTGATCAAGTGTGGCGGCTTTCCACTAGATCCTTTAGGTCCTTTTGTAGATTTACTTGCAACCTTGTTTCTGCTTCATTTCAACTGTGCTTCTTGCTAAGTGATCGTGTGTTTTCACATTTCACATGAAAAAAAGTTGAGGATGTATTCCTCCGAGCACAAAAAGTGATCCACAGCAAGATGGATTGAGAATCTGTTTAAAATGAGACGTTAACAATGATTTCTACCATCAAGCAGTACACTTCGATTTTCTGAAATTTAACACTGTTCTTTCATTTTACTTATCTTCTTGCAAAAGTTTCATTTTCACTGGCTGCCAAACATTGAATTATGTTGATAAATATAGCCTTTACACCTAACTATGCTGTCTTGCTGTGTGGGAGGAATCATCATTTAAGTTGCAACATAGCTAAACAAACATTTAGTCAGACCTTGGATTTTACACTTTCTAACATTATTGTGATTTGAGTTTTTTTTAAGTAATTTGTGTTACATGCTATTGGGATGGAAAAAAAACAGTTTAACTGCATAAAAAGCATTTTTGAAGTCATTTTCATTTTAAATCTAAAACAAATTTTTCATGTTCATTCATCCACATAAATTTTAAAACCTAAAACTTATCAAATAAAATATACACAGCAGTGAAGAAATCGAGCTGATTAGTTTTGGTATCATCTCAAACCCTTAGTATGTGCAGTGTAATACAGTGCAGCCTGCAAAAACCTGACTTAATATGGATGAGGAAATCAGAGATATGTGCAGACCTTAGGAAGACCTAACATATTCCGCTCTTCAGTCGACAACACAACTGCTTCGGGTATCTGAGCTAATTCAATATTATTAGGAATATTTCAACTGTGGCAAGTGTCAGTAGGGCAGAGCCTCCAACGCATTGCACTGTATAGCTTACACATCTAGATCAGCTCTACTAGTATCTTTACAGAGGAAAAACAACCTTTTCTTTCTACTTCATCCAAATCTGGTTAAGTGGAAGCTGGGTCATCAGGAAAAAAAAAAAAAAAAGCGTACACTTGCAGTTAAAAGTTGGTCAAACATTTCAACATCCGATTCCAAATTTTCTGCTAGACATGAGATTCAAAATCCTTGAGGTTTTGGCAGCACACCCATACTGCTTAATATTAAATGATGATCTATACTGAATATAAGAATTCGGATGTACTTAGATGACAGATTTAAGCCTCAGGATGCAGTTTCACTGCTCTTTTAATCTGCTGTAATTACAGGCTGCTGGCAAGAGGGACATTCAGCCCTCCCTTCTACCACAGGCCTCACAGGACTGTCATAAGTTTTAAGAACACATATACATTATATGGAAAATAAATTGCTATAAAATAGCTTTTTAATTTATGCTTCCCCCTCCCCCTTCTTCGTCAGATTGATTAAATTCTTCTTTCTCTTCCCCCACATTGCTCCCTGGAGCTCCCAGAACAAGTTCTTCCAGTTTGACTTGTTGCCCATTCTGCAACCATCTCTTCTCCAGATTAGTGGTATTACTCCAAAACTATCAGAACAGTCCATCATTTCCAGCCTACATTCTCAAGCAGAAGACATGCTTCCGTATATCAGGTTGATTTTTAAAGTCCTGCCCTTTCTCGGGCAGCTAGCCAGTGCAGGAGAGGCAACTCAAATTAACTAGTTAAAGTAACTTAGATTAAACCAGTAATGGATACGAGGCAACTCAGGAATAAATTCTGGATGTAGTGTCATTATATGCTTAATACAATCTAATTGTTGGTAGCCACCAAAAGGGATGTTCCTGCTCTCCCTCCCTAATCCAGCCAGAAATTCCTCCTTTTTCCCTTGCTCCAGGTCAACAATTGTGCAGTAATTTGGCAAGTCACATCCATTTATTGATCTATTAAAAACACATATTTTTACAGGACTAGTTACCACTGTATTAGGGAGTTGACTCATCAAAAGCCTTCTTCAGCTCCTTGTGTACTACTGTTTTCCTGAATCTTTCTAGTACAAGAGCTTGTTTTGAGACTTAAGTATACAAAAATGTGGTGTTTGGTAGGGTTAGTTCTTCGGTTGAGTCACTGAACTGATAAGATGCGTGTTTGCAGCATCACCAGAAGAAACACAGGAGAAGAGAACAGTATGATTACTTTTCTGGCAGGAGGCTGCACTTAGTTTCAAGATATGCTAAAACTGATGAATTTAGATAAAGCGTACAGAGCATATAACACAGCTTGCTAATCTGAGATGCCTTGTTGTAGGGTATTATTTCAGGATACAGATGAATCAAATTTTCATCTTACAGCTCCTGAAAAGGGATATTGGACAATTCAGCTTTCTTTCCTGTCACCCAGAACACGCTTCCTTCCTGCCCTGCTCCTCAATTCCCTTGCAGCAGTAACCCAAATCTTGTCTTAGGTAGGGTCTAGTGTGCCTGACTGCAAAGTGAGCGGACCTAATACCGTCTTTTTGCCAGCTTTCTACTATTTTAGTGAACTCAATGAGCCCGTGAGGCGATCAGATGAACATCAGGGCGAGCCCAAGGTATGTGGCAAGAACGAAGGGAAACTGCAGAAGACATGCTCCACCTTTCAGGAAAATTATTAATACAGCCCAAGCCATATTGTGAAACTACACCCTTAGTTGACATTTCAATCCAAGTTGGGTAATGTTAGTTAAGAAAACACATTTTTAACAATGGAGGAAAAGCTTCAGATTCAGAACTTGGTTCTCTGGTTTGTTTTGTTGTTTTCTTTTTAAAAAATGACTAAAATGCTGAGAGGAATTAATGAAAATCTCAAAGTTATAGGGGCTACAAAAATACGTATAACCAATATAAGTCTACTCTGATACTTCAGTAAAGCAGTTACAGGGATGCTCATTCACACGGATGTGTAACAAGCTTTGGAGCCAGCTCCAGAGTTCACAGTCTAAGTTAAGGAACATATACAACATAAGTAGTAGTCAAACACAAAAATATAATAGTTAATTCACTACAGTCATTGTAGTGCTCCCTGTTACACAAGTAACCAGGGCTATAAATTAGCATCTAACACACACCAGCCCAGGTATTCATGTTATAATTTCCTGAAATAGATGGAAATCCTTTGAGAAAACAGGCAGTAATGTTTTGTTTCGGTGATGGTTGGAAGAGGTATGGGATGTAGCAATCAACCAAGTCTTCTTCCAGCTGCGGTGAACATCCTTGCTCATGATCGACTTAAGGGAGCAATTAGCAAATGCTTGCATGTATATAATGGAGACGTACAGTGGAAAACAGCAGCCACTAAGATGTTCAGTGCTAAATCCAGATAGCTCAGCGTGCCTGAAGGTATGAGCACCCTATCAGGTACATTTGCCCAGGTACTGAGAAGTTAACCCTATAGACTTCTACTGGGACATACCTGAAAGATTTGCTTTACAACAGAAAACACAATTAGACTTAATGGTGTAGTGTGAGAAAGCCAGCAAATCCAGCATACACATACTCAGTTTAAAGAAAAGGAACAATGTAACGGTGGACTAACTTGTTAAAACAAAACACAAAGCAAGAAAAAGCAATAGAATACAGGAATGCTACAAGGAGCCCGGAGACTTAAAAAATAATAATAAAAAAACCTGCATGGGAATCCCTGGTAAACTGGGTGCGCTATTCCAGCATAAAGATGGAGTCACCTTACCAAAACTCTGCATGGCTCAACAGGGAAGTTAAGAAAGCTACTGTGGGAAAGGTTGGAGTTTAAAAAAAGTGGACAGTTTGTCCACATGAGGAAAACAGGAAATCCCATAAATCATGGCAAAACAAGTGCAAAAGGGAAATTCAGGTGGCTAAAAGAAAGAATTTTATGAGTGTCTTGGCAAAGGATGCCCAAATTGACAGGAAAAAGTTACTTAAACATGTCAAAAGCAGGAAGCCTGCTACAGAATAGGTGAGAGCACGTGATGACCAAGGTGTAAAAGGGGCACTGGGGAATGACAAAACCACAGTAGATCTTCAGCTCTGCTGCATGATACAACTCAGGGTCCCTAAGGTGCATGCCATGTTTATTATTGTGTCTATTATCATATTGTACAGATGTTGTTACATCTCACACATAAATTCAGGTTTTGGGGTGTGGTGCATGGTGCAAGAGCTGAAGATCGAAAGGAACCTAAGAACAGCCCTTACTCTAGGCAGTAAAAGGACAGCCACAAAAAAATACATGTAGTTCCTCCAGTTCAAGTTAAAAAAAAACCCTAAAAGTACAGCTTAAGAATCAACCTTTGTTACTGGTAGCTGGGAAAATGCTTAGTACCATGCACCACTGAAAATACCACTGAAAAACACAGGAAGAGCATTTCCAGTTGTCACCACCTTCTGATATCACTTAAAACAAACATTGTGACAGTTTAATTTAGGGAGCTTAGAAAGTTGTAGCCCTGACAAAGAACGATGAGACTTTCAGCATATCAGAAGCATTTTCTGAGAGCAAGAATGCACAACAGTGACAGCGTGTGTGTGTGTGGGGGGGGGGGTGTTTCCCATTTATTCTTAAGTATTCTGACTTTTCTGCAAAAGAGAAAGAAACCCATCCACACTGCATGACCTGGAATTTTAAGGAGACCAGCAACTCAGTACTCAGAGCTGTATTTCTCAGCTGTAGGATACAACTGGTAACAACTGCTTACAAACACAAGACCATGTCCCTCCAGCAATAAAACCAAGGTTTCCCAGCTAATCAAGAACAGTGGCATGCTATCACTAGGAAGCTACTCAGTAACTCTGCCACTAGTGTTAACTGCAAGCATGTGGGCCTGTCCCTTCACCTTTGGGAAACTAGTGGGTCTGTAAATGATACAGCACAATTCAATTCTGTGTCATGTCTATAGAATTATTTTCTCACCAGCATCAAGCCTATTTTGACTGGGCCTGGATTCAATCAGATACTCTTCAACTGTGAAAAAAACATCATCTGAGCACTAAGCACCCACCAGGCTACCGGTATGAGTGTATACAGAAAGAGCACAGTTTTCTGACAGCTGAGACTATCATCAGATTAAATCACCAAGTGCAGTATGTAGAAGTAAGGGATGCACTTCATGGTCAGCTGTACCAAGAGCCCAAAAGTGGATGCCTGCCCTCTCTCCAGAGCCAGTAAAAGCCACCCATCAATAACAAATCATTTAAAACCTATGCCCAGGAACAGATTCACACAGTACCAGCTCTAGGATGGGGTTAGGTATGCCTGACCCCTGGATAAATTCGTTAAGCTTGATCAAAATGGGAGCCTTGACACTGGCTGGCAGCTGTCGAGAAATAGCGTATTTCTTGTGGGTTTCCTCAGTGTTAGTCACATCATCAGACCATACTTGAACAAAGAGAGAGAGAAAAAAAAAATGTTTCCTGCAAAATGCATTAACTGTTTCAATCAGTAATGGCACTAGTTGCTCATGAGCTTTCCAGCAGCAGGGCAGGCTGAAAGCCTAAACTCCCAGGTCCTCGGTCAGCATGGCCGCAGAGCTCTGCCTGGTGTATGCACCAAACTTGCATGGGCAGAAGGTGCATTTTTCTCAAAGACAGAAAGGAGCTCCCACCAATGACAAGCCTGAGCTCTGCTGACAGTTGCCATTTTTGGCTGCTGAAATAATTTGTCACCCTTAACAGGACCATGAAGTAGTACATAAGAATTTCAACAGTCTTAGTGCCTTGATTCCCAGCCAATGATAACTGACTTCAAATCACTACTCACAAGAACAAGTTCTGCTTGAAGTCAAATATAAATCTACTTACAAAGTAAGAAGATACCCAAAATATCTTCTGAGAAAAAGTGATATTTTCAGTCAAGTTAGGAAGGTCTTATGGCCTTTCTGAAGGTATCTGGAGATAACAGGATGATGGCACTATGCACCAAATATGCCTTCTGAAATTTGTAGTTTGACAGATAAGGCCTAAGGAAGAAACTCTGACCTACAGGTGTTTACACATCCCCCGTAAAGCACTCTGTAGGTGCTTCCTGCCCTGGTGAGATCTCATTTCACAAAGCCATTTCCAGGTAGGAAGGAATCCCTACTTCCTTTCTTTCTCTGCCCTTTTCCTCCTCCTCTCTCTTCTCATTCCTCTCTCCACCAATTTGTGTGTTTGCAGTTTTGTTGCGTCCCTGTCCCCAGTCCCCATCTACAGTGTTCCTCAGCAGCAGGGAATCTCTCTAGAAACATGCACTTGACTGAAGAGCTCCTGTATTTCACTGGTTTTATGCACTTGTGTGAACACTTACCCTACATGTCCCATCTCCAGGTCCCTCTCCAGTTGATATTGCTGCTTAGGGATTTCAAGCAGTTGAAGTGTAGAAGCACTTACTAAGAACACATTAAAGTTTGTTGTGGTCAAAGTTAGAAGCTGAAGCTATCTAGTGACTGAGCTGGACAAGGTAAACAACTTGCACTGAGAAAAGAACAGTTTTTACAGACCTATATTGAGTCTGTTTTTGCTGCTGATATTATCTCAGATAATATCAGATATCTCGTCCCTTCCAAATCTCCAAGTCAAAGTCCACGTTGAATACCAACTCAAGAGTTTAGTCTCCATTAAGAAACACTATTGCAAGTTAAAGGATTGCTATTAAGTGAAATTCAGTCTCTATATCTGGGAAATAAAACTTGTCAACAGAGAAGACAGATATAGCAAAAACATTCACAAGCAACAGCACTTCAAAGAGGGTTTCCTATTATGTATCACATTAGTGCATGAAAAAATAAACCTTCCTCAAAACAGAAATTATTTTAAATATTATGGTACATGATATGACCACAAAAAAAAAAAATCCACTAAGAAACATGAAGAAATTTGGACTGAAAATCTGTGATACCGTGGACACTCCATCTAGGACATCTAATTACTGTAAACACAGCCCTGAAAGCATTAAAATGCATTAAAAATTTGATTTTTCAAAAATACCTGAAGATCAATATAAGTGATTTTGTTTCAATGCCATGGGTTCTGAACAAACTCGAGTCATCAGATGGGATTCGCATGTAACGCCCTTGTCAATACAAAGAGTTGCTTACAACAAATTCCTAGTTTCAAACCCCAGAGATCAGCATGAGAGCAGGAGGATGCACTGTACCAAGAAGGCAATGAAGGTTAAAGCTAATGAAATGAAAGCCTAAAGCTACTTTCTAGAGTAAAAGGCATGAACAGGGAGTTTCTCAGAAGTCCATTCACAGATTCTTCTGCAAGCAAAAATGGCAAAACAGTGACTTTGCAAGGTTCTCATTTTTGGGACTTGCATGGAATCACAGTATCATTTAGGCTGCAAGGGACCTCTGAAGGTCATCTGGTACAACCTCCCCCTCCAAGCAAGCCTAATCTCAAGTTAGATCAGGTTGCTCAGGACCTTGCCCAGCTAAATTCAGAAAATCTCTAAGGATGCACCTTTCAGTACAACAGGCCACTTGCGGAAATTCTTTTCCTTGTATCTAATGCGAATTTACCTTGCTGCAGCTTGTGACTCCTGTCCTTTCACTGTGAACCTGTAAGAGGAGACTAGGTTCACTGTCTCTATAACTCTCTTTTATTTAGTGGAAGATAGATGCACAGAGAGATTTCTGACCTGAAAATACAGCAATCCAGAAGTAAAGTTAAAACAAAACAACAAAAAATAAAGAAAAAGGAAAATGCAAAAGTAATGACTGTTACTGCCATTCATTAGCCTTATTTAGAAATTCCCTTTCTAAACCTGATTAATAATTGATAAGGAATCAACTCAGATACTTCACAATAGGGACATCAGATGCAACAGAAATGACATTTTTCAGGGCAGATGTTAATATGTCAAAATAACAGGTTTAAGGTTAAATTGAGCCCCTCCCCATTCCCAAACACACATTCTGAATAATATTCAATAGTTTCCAGAATAAGAACAGATGAAGAACTGCACTGGGTATGCACAGTACAAGATCCAGTCTCTGATACGGTTCAAGAACAGATGCCTAGGAAAGAACAGAAGAACAGCACCTAGTGGTATTTCCTCTTTGCTAGTATATCAAAGTAAATTTTAGGGAAATGTAATTTCTCTCAGGTCCTATTGAAGCTTCTTCCTTAGTACACAGAAATGGTGATGTTCTTTCTGAATACAGAGGTTATTCTCAGGCTCAGTGCTGCAGAAAAGAGTTTAGGGCAGCCTTATCCATGAAAGTTAGTTTGTGGCATCTCTCCTTCCCTAACAGTCAAAGACATTATGAATGTTTTTACCTATTCAATACAGAATGCTCCTTCATCCTAACATGTCAACGTCCAAACCCAATATTCAGTCCAAGGTAAGATTCTAGTGCCACATCAACAACTAAATCTCTTCCTATGAGCTATGGTAACAGCTCTGAGCAACCAGAGCTTTACAAAGTCAGTGTGTGTTGTGAAGAGAAGGACTTTTTCAACGCAAGGCCCTTAGCAGAATGACAAGCATTAGAATGCCAGTCCTGACATCACAAAGGTTTTTCGTAATACCTTCCCTAAAGACAGGAGAGCTTGCTTGCACTTACCTGGAGAGAAATTATCAAATATTTACCAGGTTTGAATGTTTAATTCCTATAAGATTACATAAACACTTCTCCCACATTAACCTTTAGGTAGAATTGAGTTTGAAGACACTGCTGATTCAATTATCTCAAGTAGTAAAATGAGACTCCTCGGTACTTCTGCACTTTTTTAAAACAAAAACAAAAACAAAAACACTTGCATATTACCTTCCCTCTCCCTCCCTGCCAAGCTGCACTGCCTCATCTTTTGGAGAAACACTATATATATTTACCTATACTGTGTCCAGTATTGCAGTACACTGGCCATAAATTCTGAAGAAATCTTATGGACCCAAGAGATTTAAAGTGTTCTAAAGAAGGGTACTGTCATACCATCGGATGTAATTAAAATACTATTAGTTAGATGAATTGGAGTAGTAACGGATGCCAAACCCAATTGTAAAGAATAACATAATAGTTTAAGTCAACTTCATGGAAACAAAATGTAGACTCTTTTGAGCCTCCTTCACAGTAATTTAAGCTAATGGGTTTTGGCTGACAGGTAGAGAGCACACACAGAACATAACACAATTAGTTATCTGTTAAACCCCAGTAATCCAGTTACTCTGGATCACATGTTATACTTTAAAAGTAAAATGATAATAACCCTCCTTACTACAGAATCTTCCCTTGTTATCTCAGGAGTGAGTGGGTCTTAAGCACAGCAATATCTGATCTGAAGTGAGGCAGACATCGGCTTCTCTTAGATAGGGAATGGGGGGGCAGGTTTAGCTCAGTTGGTTAGAGCATGGTGCTGCTAATGCCAACATCGCAGGTTCAATCCCCATACGGGCTATGCTGAGGGTTGGATTAGATGATCTCCAGAGGCCCCTTCCAACCTTACCATTCTATGATTCTATGATTTCCTTGAAGTCACAGGCTCCCACTGCAGCTCCACAAATGCTAAAGCAGCTACAATGCAGAGGTTATATAGGAAACACCAACAGACCCCACCACCCTTATCTCTGCTCTTTCAGCCACTGAATATTTCAGAGGTAAGACTTGTAGATTGAGATAGCATCTTTCATCTATCCAGCTGAAAAAAAAAGACAAGCTTTTGAGACTATGAGTCCTTCTCCAGCTCAGGAACAGATGTTAACCTGAAATACAGCTCTAAGTACAATTCAGGTGAGTAGTCTCTGAGTCCCAGAGACGAGAGGAGAAGTCTGGAACAATGAAGACTTACCGTTGGTAGAAGAGGATCAGGATAGGAAACACTTAGACAAGCTGGACACACACAAGCCCATGAGCCCTGACCAGATGTACCTGTGAGTGCTGAGGCAGCTGGCCAATGTCATTGCGAAGCCACTCTTGACTATCTTTGAAAGGTCATGTCAATTAGGAGGGGTTCCTGAGGTCCGGAAGAAAGCAAATGTCACTCCTATCTTCAAAAAGGGCGAGGAGGAGGATCCAGGCAACTACAAGCCACTCAGCCTCACCTCAATCCCTAGGAAGAGACGGAGCAAGTAATCCTAGACACTGCTTTCAGACATGTCAAAGACAAGAAGATTATTGGGAATAGTCAGCACAGATTTACAAAGGAGAAATCATATTTAACCAACTTGATAGCTTTCTAATATGATATAACAAGCCTGGTGGATGAAAGGAGAGTAGCTGATGTTATTTTGACTTTAGCAAGGCTTTTGACACTGTCTCCTATAATATCCTCATAGATAAGCTGATGAAGTGCAGGCTAGGTAAGTGGTGAGTAAGGTAAATTGAAAACTGGCTGAACTGCTGGGCTCAGAGGGTTGTGATTAGCAGCCTGAAGTTCAGCTGATGACCAGTCACTAATGGTGTCCTGCAGGGATCAGTACTGGAGCCAATATTGTTTATCATCGTTAATATCCTGGATGATGGGATCAAATGCACACTAAGCAAGTTCACAGATGATACAAAACTGCGAGTAGTGGGTGATAAGCCAAACAGTTGCACTGCTATTTAGAGAGACCTCGACAGGCTATGGAAATAGGCAGAGAGGAATCTCATGAAGTTCAACAAAGGGAAGCTGAAAGTCCTGCACTTGGGAAGGAGTAACTATCTGCATCAGTTCAGGCTGGTGGCCAACTAGCTTGAGAACAGCTTTGCAGGGAAGAGCCTAAAGGTCCTGGTAAACACCTAGCTGACCTTCAGCCAGCAACACACCCTCACGGCAAAGGCAGCCAACAGCATCCTGGCTGTATTAGAAAGAGCATTGCCAACAGGTTGAAGGAGGCGATTCTTCCCTTCTATTCAGCACTGGTGGGGCAATATCTGGAGTGCTGTGCCCAACCCCAGGACAAGAGGGGCATAAATTTACTGGAGCAAGTCCAGTGAAAGTCCACAAAGATAATTTAGGACCTGGAGCATCTCTCATACAAAGAGAGGCTGAGAGAGCTAGCATAGCTTAGTGTGGAGAAGAGAAGGCTGAGGAGGATCTTATCAACGTACATAAATATCTGATGGGAAGAAAGAAGAAAAAGCCAGACTCTTCTCAGCAGTGCCCAGTGACAGGACAATAGGCAGTGGGCACAAACAGAAACACAGAAAATTCTGCTGTAACACAAGAAAACACTTGCTGTCTCTGAGAGCGGTTAAATACTGGAGTAGGTTGCCCAGTGATGTTGTGGAGTCTCCACCCTTGGAAATATTCAAAATCTGATTGGATACAATCCTGGATAACCTGCTCTAGGTGCTCCTGCTTAAGTAGTGCAGTTGGCCCAAATGATCTTCAGAAGTCCCTTTCAATCCCAACTATTCCATGATTCTGTTTGAGAGTTTAAGGATGTATAGTAAGAGGTATTTTTCTCTGCAAGTAAGTGTAGTGATGTTTAGTAAGCTGCTCTGAATGAGTTTAAATTGGCAACAAATTAATTCTGTCAGTACACAACAAACCACAGGTCAAATAAATAGCACTTGAACATTGGACCATGTCCTGGTTAAAACGGCTGGTGTCTTAGAGATGAGTCACGGCAAAAAGCAGAACGAAGGACATTATTTCCGCCATTCAGGAAAAACTTCCACGAATCCAAAACATTTTCCTTCAGCGTCTTATTTTCCAAAACCCATGGACCAACCCCAAAATAACACTACAGCTGCTGGTTGGTATTTTACTATTGTATTATTTTTCTAGTAGTTCAAGATGGAACTAACTATGAGAATTGTAAGTATATACCATCATCCCAACTCACTTTTATCAGACAATGAGGATATATTTGCTTTTGCTGTCACAGAAGTTTTAACACTCCGATCAAAATACTGACTTATGCTCAGAAGCCTAAACTGTATCTCATTATCTGAATGGACTGTATTCAAGGTCACTATTTTCACCAAAGTACTTATTTAGAAGTTGCATTGATTTTGTCCAATGAAAACTGATCAGAGGGAGTATTTTAGCTGCCAGGCCTCAAAATTAAGCTCTGACATTCAAAAGGATTTCTCTTACAAAAAGAGTGCTAGAGCTAAGCTTTAAAAGCACTGTGAACAATGTTCTGATGAAGTGAACTGCAAAATAAATCAGCCTAAATCCAGGGAGTTGCTCCAACAGATGAAAACCTCAATGCCAAAGAGAAAGGAGAAAGTCCTGTTCCCACTTTATAAATAACTCACTTTATTTGTTTTGAGCTTGCCACCTGCTCTTTCCATTTGATCTTAGTCCTTGTATTAGAAGAGATGGTGAAAAGTTAGTTCGTTTTCAGTCCTTGCTGCTAAGACTTTATGCACTTCCATCACATCCCCTTCAAAGACACCTTTTCCAGAATGAAGAGATCTCATCTATTTATCATTCCTTACATGGGACCCATTTCATTCTTGTCAACCTTTTTAGGACCTCTCTCAGTTTTACTAGATTTTTTTCTTTTTTTAAAGAGGGATGAGACCAGTGCTCATGCAGCATTTGTAATGCAGATGCACTATGGACTTATATAGTAGTATGTTTCCTGTTTTGGTCACTGTTATTTTTCCATGAGCGTCTAGCCTTCAATTTAATTTTCCAACCACTGGGATAATATTTTCATAGAACTGCCTACTATCACTCCCAAATTTCATCTACGACTGAAGAGTCATTTCAGAGCTCATCACTGTATACATACAGCTGGGGACCATTCTCCATGTGCATTACTTCATTAGATTGAATTTAAAATGCTATTTTAGCACTTGATCCTGTAAGATTTTTCAGCATTTCTTCACAGCTCACTCTTCTTTTTACCATCATAAATAATTTAGTTTCATCAACAAACACTGTCACCTCTGTCACCTATTCTCCATTTGCTTTTCTAACTCTGACTTCTCTGTGCTTTCGGCCTCCGCATCTTCCTGCGGCAATGGATAACATTGTGGAAACACTGTGTAAAATCAATCTTCCCTCTGCCCAATTTACAGATAAAGTTTTATTAGATGCCCCAGCAGTTCTCATGTTCTCAAAAATGCTGATCAGTCTTTACTAACCTTCTCAGCGCCATTCTTGCTTTCATAAAACTCAGTTACTTTGCCTCCTTCTCCAAGTGCCTCCTTTCCAAGGTGAGGCGTCCTAATCTATTTAACATCTCCTCAAATCACTTCCCATTCCATGTTTCTGCTCTTTCTTGTCACCTTTTGCCGTTTTTTAGCCTTCTTATACTCCACATCAACAAAATCTGAGTAATTATGCTACAATCAGCACCGGTGTAGGCTATGTTTAAGATGTTATTGCACTACAAAATCACTTTTTTCATACTTCCTCAGGGAGATGTTTCAGAGTTTCTCTTTAGAATTTTATTAAAAATCTTTTTCATGAAAAATTATAAATCTAAAAATTCAAGTATTTATTTACTCATTCTCCTTCCCCTTGCTCTCAAGTTGATTTTTTTTATTTTAACTTTTTATTTTTTTAAGTTAAATTATAATTTAATGTTAGTTATCATTTTTATATACATCTTCTGCATTGGTGTATGAAGTAGCACTGTGCTCCTGTTAAACAGTCACCTCAATTACAGCTTAAATAATATTGAAGTCTCCTTCTTTACACTGGATTTTATTGAAGTCTCCAAAATAGACCTTTGTCAGAAGCTCCCCACATTCAGATACCTCAAGTGATACAGTACCTGTTTCAACCCCCTCCTTGGTACATTAAGCTGCTTAGACTCAATGCATCTTTTCTAGGTAGCTAATCATTCTTGAAACTTCTCTCAAAAATCATCCCTGTTTCTTCATAGCAATTTCACTTCTTACTCCAAAAGTCATTTTTTTCCCCTCAAATGAAGCCCTAACTGAGGAAGAAACAGGGAAAAAGGACTGCTAATGACTCTACCCAGAGTAGTCCTTGCCACAGACTGAAGGTTAAAACATTAAAACAAGACTCATCTGCTAATGACTCTCCCTAAAGTAAATCAGAGATTCCCTCCCTCCTCACTGCTGTCTTGCAGACACATTGCAAACTGTTCTCTGCTTTTTTATTACCTAATCACCAGTAATAAAACTTGCTGCCGGGAAAGCATAACGGCGCTGCCTGACCAGCCTTACTAGGCCTGCAGTGATGGCAACCACTAAACCGCCTTAATGCAGGTGCCAAGGTGAAGAAGCAGAAGCTGTCACTTTTCTGAGATTTAATGGCTTACCCCTTAAAAATGAATATACAAATATACCTGCAGAAGAGGACTGGTTTCTGCTGGCTGCACAGGAATCACTGCTTGCTTTGACTGTCTGCAGACTGCCCAAGTGAGATTTCCCCTTTCCTGCTGCAACGCCGTCGCAGGAATGCAGTGATATACCAGAGCTCCAGATCCATCAGCTAAGACAACATGGCACCTCTTCTCTCCTTCACACGCACAAAAGTCAACCAAACAACCTGCCTCATCCCCAAAAACTCCATCCTCCCACCACCACCCAACTCTCTTTCTTCCTGTATGTTTTATTCACGCAGATGCTTGAACTGTGCTGCAAGGAAGCAGAGGCCAAGACTGTGGGACAACTCACTCAGTTTACAGCGGCGTCGGTCTTGAAATCTAAAAATCTAAGGACCTAGTTTACAAAAAGTAGTCTGGAATTATTAGTGCTGGGAAGACTCTGGGATTAAAAAAAATGCAAAAAAAGAGACACCAGTGCTGTATATAATTGGATAAAAATATTAGAGCCTTCACTAAAAGGAAACGTTTCAACATTTTAAGTTGATCTCTGAGTTCTTTCTTACTGAAAGCTTTGACACTATTAAGACTCAGTTTCCTTAAATCATTTTCAGGCCAGCAAGATGACTGATGATGGCTTCTACATATGCAGTTCATTTTCATGTGGAAACATGATAAAAATAGAAGCCTAAGTGCCAAGTTTACAATCATTCCACAGACCAGAGTGGCGTGTGAAGGCTAGAGATCTGAGACAACGTTAACGCATCACATCAAAGAAATCAAACTACAGGAAAAGCAAGATACCCAAACTGTCACACTTCTCAGTGCAGACAATTAATGCTTAGGCCACAAATCAGGCTTTCTGCTGCATATATTTCAGACTATTTTAATCTACTACCTACCAAACAATCATAGAAGGTGTAATCAGAGATTTACATTTGAGCGCTGCATAAAGGCTCAATAATACTTCTGCCTAAATGATCCTTATTTTATGAAAATGAAATATTGACAATATTTCTCCTGCCTTTACATAAAATAAGTCTTAAATTCACATCCCTATTTTACTATGAATTTCTTCAAAGGTACTGAATCATATGTTTAAGTATATTCATTTCTTATCTTTATTTTTAGATAGTGTAAGCTTCTGTGGCTAACTTATTTATCGCTTTTGTTGTTAAGAAACTGCTGCCTTTAACAGAGGAGTATGAAGCTATTAAATAAACCAAAAGCAAACAAAAACTTTAGCTTGTGAAAGTGAAAGGCAAAAGAAAAACTTAAAGTACCCCTCACCTACAGGACAGGACTGCTGACAAGGACTTTAATGTTCAGTGAATTCTTCCCTCATCTCTCAGAGAGATACTGTGCAATGCAATTTTAAAAGCAAGCATTTCAAGGCTTTACTTTTGCAACCTAAATAAAAAAAAATATTAAAAAAATGAAGTTTTTTCAGACCATGACTGCTGCTTCTCAGGATACCTGAGACGATGGGTTCAGGCCTTAGCGCTGCAGTGGCTCCAGGCACACTGCTTCCACTGGAGCTGCAGCTGCCTGCTGCGAGGCCAGCACAGCAGTCCATGTCCCCTCCAAAGGGATGTGCTGCTCTGCCTAGGGAGTTACACAAAGATATCCAGTGTTACTCATCTGCCAATTCTTTACTATTAAAGTTGAAGTATCCCCCTGAAATTCTGCTCCCTGTTTGCCATCACAATCCACAAAAAAAGTAGGATCATAAGCTTTTAAAAGCTTGGGGGGCTGCTGCATTACCAAGAAAAGCTGTGTAATCAGTGAAAGAAGAAAAAAAAAAGAAAAAAAAAATCACTTTCTGACTAACAATAACGCCAGAAGAAGTGGAATGTATTTGTGGGGAACATGCACAAGACCCCTCCCCATTCCCCTCAAATAACCAAGTGGTGAGATTAGCAAATTGTTTTAAAAACCTTTTTATAGTGCTGAGAGCAGTAGCATACATATAATTATACTGGTATCAAATTACCCTTGAAAACACTTCATTTAGGCAATTACTACATAGCATACCAATAGAAGTCCTTTTGCACAGTGTAAACTGCACCTCTATCAGAAGGGCTTGATGGACTCATTACATTAGTGAAGCTTCTGTAGTATACACACAATCAAGCAACTCTGGCACTGAAGCTCTATCTTCCCAGATTTTAAAAGACTACTGAAATAGACGGATACAGGAAATGTTATGAAGTCACAAGAATCCTCTGTTAATCCTGTTACAGCAACTGCCACGCTACCTAAAATTTGGGAATCATTGCTGAGATTCCCTATGCTGTTGCAAAGAATTCATGATGAAGACAGCAAAGGAGTACACATCACACGGAACATATCCATCCATATTCAACATGCATGAGCAGGAAGCAAAAGCAAAAAATCAAAAAGCATTTGGCAAGAAAGGGACCAGTAAGTGTCCATCACTGTCTTGCTCTGACCACACTGAGACAGGTAGACACAGACAAACAGTGTGCATATGTTTTCGCACCCAGTCAGGTCATCTTTATTTTAAAAAACTATCCTTTGCTGACTGGAAGATTTATTTCAGAAGGGAAGAATTTTTCATCTGGAAATGGTGTTTCTTATCCCTGCATCTTCCCCACCTATGCTCTCTAGCCTGCTTCCTGCAGAAGTTCAGAACTAGGCTATCCCACAAGATAATCATGTTAACAAAGGTCTCTGACTTGTGAGTTTGGGTTGGAAATCTTCCAGGATGTAGCCAGACTACTTAAATGATAGGGAGCGCAGGGACATCAACCATTCTTAAGGCAAGTACAGTTCTGAGCAGGGCCCCGGAGCAAGAACTGCATGACTGAGACAACTCCTTCTGCTGAGCACTTCCACAGGAAAAAAATTAATCAGCAGCTATTGCACAAAGTATTTTGGACACATATCCTATAATAAGTGTGATATATCCATAAAAGTGAATATTTAAATGCACTGAATAACTTGAGCTAATGAACAATAAAATCAACTCAGTTTTAAGCTCCATTAGCCCAGATGAATCCTTTCTCAGGAAGTAGTTGCCAAATTCAAGTATCACACTTGGAAGTCGTGCACATAAAATCTTTCTGGATGTGGAAACTGGGTGAAATATCAATGCTTTATGCTGTCTAAAATAAAGAACTCTGCTGAAAAAAACAGAGAGACGACCTCTGTGAGCCAGAAATGATCGTACAAGCACTTGGTGTTTCCTGAAGCTTGACTGTGCAAAACATAGACTTGCTGTTTTCTGTGTCATTTTAGTAAAAGTTTTACCAAACTCTGTGATCCTGGAATCATTAGTCAGCTTGTATCAGCTCCTGCTACATACGGCCAACCTCACAACCAACTCCAGCAGCAGAACAGTCATAAGCTCCAAGACTATTTAAAAACAGTTTACAAGCACATTAATTAAATGTTCAAAAGGTAACAAGTATTTAGGTGCTGCCTAGCCCAGTGCAGTCTTTCTGCTCAATGTGGTCAAAGGAACGTTTTAACCCTTAGTCTTACGGCAAGACCCTATGCACTGCAATGTTCTCGGGCTGGGATACAGCCGGGGCGCTTAGGCCCACAGACCATATCACCACTCCTCTCCGGGGACGGAGGCTTGACTTCTTTCTTTCTTTCTGTCTTTCAACATTTTACTGAAATAAAACACATTTAACCTTCCAAAAACCCAAATTGACTTGATTTTTCTCTTGGAGGCAGAGATGATCTGAACTTCTTCATTAACTCCTTTGTATGGAGACGTTTATAACTGTCTCTGTGCTTTTCTTTTCATTCTGCTGGAAAATTCTTGCCCTTTTTGCAATTTAGACATCTGGGTAAAAATCTTCATGATGAGCCACTAACTGAAACATTGCAGTTGATTGTCCTAGATTGGTCCATGCTGACTTCTCAGCCATAATCATTCAATTATAAGGCACACTAATAAGAAAGGCATACAGTCAAATACTACAAAATGACAAACTGCGACTGTAACCATGCAGATAATATTACAACATTGCATTCACAGACTGATACAGGCATGTGCAATGTGTCATAAACCATCCTGATGGACGGTTTCTTCTAAACAACCTCCATTTTTCACTCATTCCAACACCTTTACAGCAGCTATAGTATTTGCTTATAAAGAGAGCATACTGTGGAAAATGCTCAAAAATAGTTTACCTTCCTTTAAAGTTTTCTACTTGATACAAATCAGAAATCAGCAACTCCTGGTAATCTTGCAGTTCAGTCCAAAAATTCCAAGGTATTTTCCCAACTCTTAATGTGTCAAGATCTCGCAGTAGTGCTCACACGCTCTCACTGACATTCTCCCGTACAGATCTGCAAGGTCATTATCTATCAGATGTGATCTGGCAAAGTTATTTACTAGCAAAACATAGATTAGTTGGAATATCATCTGGGTCTAATGTTTAGTCCTAGAAGTCACCAAAAATGTTTTGTAATTGGGCATAGGAGCTCCTTATTACTTTATCATTATTTATAATTAATTTTTCTAATTTATCTTATTTATCTTGAAAGTATCATTTTACAGCACGGCTCTGCTAATCCGTGTGTAGACTTCCACCAAGTCTCAAGCTCTTTTCTCTGTCAGTCCATAGATGGACATGGACAACTGTACTGTAAAATGAAGAAAAAAAAATCTTACCCATTTTTCCTAAGGACCAGAATAAATACATTCGGAAAAACTTCTCACCTTAGCTGAAGGAACAGAGGAGCTGAAGTTGTAACAAAGACTTCTGTTCCAACCAAAATAATGTCAAATTGAAATAAGTTAGCAGAACAACAAAGGTAGAATTTCACAGACCAGATAAAAAGGCCTCTTTTTCGAGCAATAAATATATGCTTGCATGGCACTCTCAAAACTGTTTAATTAATTCTCCAGTCATTTGCAAGACAGAACATACAGTATCTGAACTGACAGCACAAGTAGACTTCTAATAAATAAATAAATTAAATAAGTAAAGTACCAACATATGCAACCTCAGTTCACCTGAAGTTACTTGTACCTTGCACTGGAAAAATTTCACAAATTCAAAAAATCTGACAGAATCTCTTATGGTAGAAAATGTACATATGACTTGCTATATTTAAAAAAAAGACTTGCGTAAACACCTACTTGAAGGTAACTACACCTACAAACACACAAACTGAAAAAAAAATCCTTATTGGCTAAATAATACATTTCAAATCTACCACTGTCAGAAGAAACTCCTAACAATGTAAACATCTAATTTTAATTCTTCATACAGAAACACAGACAGGGAACACCTCAGCAGAATGCTGTTATTATATGACAACAGAACTGCTGAATCTGTGTATTAGTGTTCAGGAATACACTTCAAAAGCCTGTTTAGTGATCAGTAATTTCACTGAAGAACTACATTGTTTGTATCTAGGATAACAGTGTTAATCAAAATGTACACAAAACCAGAAAAATTCTGCAGTTTACAAAACACTGCAAGTGCATCAATGGCGATATTTGTGAATTCAGTTACATATTTTTGAAGTATTTATGATGCAAATGTTCCTAATGAATTAGGGCAAAGTCTATATGCAGGATATATATGCATATATATAGGATATATATGATATGCAGTAACATCAGTTGCCTAGTAATTTACATAAATGCATTAAAAAAAAAAAAGTTGTTCACTGTCTTTAAGAAATTGCAGGTATCAACACACAGAGATAGATTCTTTTCTGCCTCAGCATAATGAAAAAGTCCAAGAAGCATTCACAAACATCAATTAAATTAGTACTTAGGTCTGATTCATACATCGAGTCATACTGATCTAACTACAGCAACAAATTAATGCTAATTTAATATAAAGACTGCTGATCTGTACACGGACACTTACCATGCCTTCAAGTCTAGACTATTTCATTTGAGCATGCAGGTTTACAGTTTTAATCAGCAGCTCTAACTATAGAATTAATTTAGGTAGGTTTGTGCAAACTTTCTAATTAAATCCACACACTTGTGTGCTAGCTATAGACCAATATTAATTTGGCTGAAAACTAATTAATTTATTTGTTGGGTTCATTTGCAGCTAGATCTGCTCTTGGATTCAATTACTTGCAGGGTAGCAGGAGTGCAGGTGGGGAGTATCAAGGAGGGCTGGGAGGACAGGCAAAACCCCTCTGTTCACAGGAACGCACACTTAACCTCTGCTCAAAGCAATGAGTATGAAACTAATACAAAATAACACTCAGATAGTTACTGAACTTTGATAGTTATGCAGCTAGAGGATAAATGGGAAAGCTCTCACCTTGGCTAATAACTAGTTGGAAAACAGAAGACAGAGCAGGAATAAACAGTCAATTTTCACAGGGAATGGAGACTGCCAAGAGCTTTTTGCTGAGCTCCGTGTTGTATGCTATATTCATAAACAATCTGGGAGAAGAGGACAACGAGTGAAGTGACAAAATCTGCTGAGGATATAAGCTGTTCAGAATAGTAAAGATAAGGGTTGACACAAGAACTGTAGAAAAAAAAAATCTGTGAGACCGAATAAACAGGAGATAAAATAACAGATGAAATTCAGTGCAGATAAATATAAAGGAGCACACAGAAAAAAAAACAATCCTAACTTCACCTAAAAAGTGATGTGCTCCAAGCTGATCATTAGCATTCTGAAAGTCAGGACAGACTGTTTGATAAAAAGCATCAGCTCAAGGCCATGCAACAACCAAAAAATAAATCTGATATAAAGAAATGATTAGGAAAGGAATGGAATTAAGTCGTCTTATAAAGCTACAGTTTGTCTGCATCTTAAACCCTGAGCGCACTTGCCTCCATTTCAAGAAGATAAAACAGAAGCGGAAAATATTTTTTCAAAAAAGGTAACAAGGTTTGAAAAGTCTTACAGCAAGGAATGATTGATTGGGCTAGGATTCTTCTGCCTGGAAACAGAGATGACTACAGCGACGTCTGACAGAAGCCTATAAAATCATCCACTGCATGGAGAAGACAAACAGGGATCAGTTGTTCACTGCTTCTGCCAGTACAAAATCTAAGATACATGAAATGAAGCTAGCAGCTGTCAGGTTCAAAAATTAATAGTAATTAGTTCCCAGAATATTATTTTATGCTCTGAAAGTCCTCTCCTGGGATGCTATCAGTACTGCAGATTTAAATGGACTTTAGTGGAGACATGGGCAAGTTCACTGAAGAAAAATACATTAAATGTTAACTAAAATGGAAGCAACGAGTACCTCTTGACAGCAGATAAGAGAGGTTTCAGACAAAGGTGTAAATACGTTAGCCCTGCTCTTCTCTAGATATGAATGAACTAGTCAATCGAGCAGCTTAAGGTGTAACAGCAGCTTCACCACCAAAGTACAGATGAAATCCTTTTCAAGAAGCAGATTGTCTACATCCTCTGCTCAAACACACAGAGAAAAGCCACAGTTCCAGCACTTGTGAAAAAAATGGTTAATAACACATTTTTAATTCACCTGACAATTATGAATAAAATCATCAATCTAGTTAACCCACAACTGAATAGTAATGGTTACTATAAAATTAAATGTTGGCTCTATAACTTCCAAAGCAATTGTGTTACATAAAACAAGGGACACCTCTCAGTGAACAAAAACCCCTTGTAAGCACAGAAATGTAGTCACGTGCAGTAAGGACAACAGCCAAATTAAAATAAAGTTATTCCTTTTCATGCTTCCCACAGCATCGATTTGACCTCTACACTAAACAGTGCTACATCAGTCAGAAAAGTCGAAGGGACAGGAGCAGACAGAATATGGTGAATGATCAATAGGAATATATTATTAAAAATCCAGCAAGTCTCATTTACAATTCAGAATTTGCAAAAGAAGTGAAGGCCAAGTGAGATTATTAAAATCAACCACCAACTCTGATTTGCACAGCAGAGGGCACAACCTCACCAGTCACTCTCACATCAGGACCAAATAGCAACTACTTTGCTTAATAATCAACCTGATCTGGCCAAAACACTGAGTCTTCCCAGGGAGGAATATAGAATTTTATTATTACCTCCAAACTACATTAATATGAAAAAAATGAGACCATCAAGATGAATTAAAACACGTATCAGATAACTTTCCTTCAATATCACATAGAGGAATGGAAGCAAAAAAATGCCTCTCTATCCTCTTTAACTATCACTGACTAAATGATAATGATTAAACGGTAACAATTACAGATAGAAATAGCATTAACTGACACTGCACATTTGTCCAACACTAGGCTTAACAGTAGTAAGCAGTGGAGGTATATGTACTTATATCCAAGATAAAGCCGACAGATTATGAGTACAAGATAAAGCCTGGTCATGGAAGGTTGTGGTGTCAGCACTGACTAAAGCTACAGAAATAGAACCCACTGAGCATTTGGCTTATGGTTTTTCAGTAAAAGATAGTGGTGGCAGTCCACATGAGCTATTATTTGAGAAAAATAACAAGTTAAAAAAGAAAATCCATATTCTGTTATATGTGAAAAATCAAACATGAGAAAATCAGGACAAAGCAAATCAGCTTTTAAAACTATCTTGTTTACTTTTGTGCTTAGACGATATGACTATTATGATCTTCAGTTTCTTATCGAAAGTACTATACTTATACACTAGAACTTAGCTATAATGTTTATACTGAGCACACAACAGAAGAATATTTAAGATCAGAAACTGTCTTAGTAGCATCTTCCACAAAATTTTATAGTACTTCTTCAAGAGACCAAAACATACGCTTTATGCAACAATCTTCTGAAATTTAAACGCATTACTACAGTTAAATTTTCCATTCAAAAACATTAAAGATCCTGTCATGTATGACCAATGACTAGAAGACCAAGGAGTATATAAGCTGCAAACAATTCCCTCGTCTAAGGGTGACTTAAGATTAGGAAAACAGGAATTAAATATGTTTGCTAGTTTCAATTAGTAATCAGGAATATAATTAGGATTTCTAATAACACTGGTTTCAGCAGTAGCTTAATTTTCATTTTATGAAGTTTCCAGCCTCTGTATTTGCAAAGATAAGCCAAGTGTAGCCCACACAAAGTTATTGCCCTCCAGACAGCCAGTTTCAATGCCTACTGTGTCACACAAGCTAAGTTTTAAAGTTCCAAATAATTAACTGAAACTGCAAATTTCATTGTTGGTCCTGAGCCTTCTCCACAATCCTGGTGCCGTACAATGACCAGTAATCCAGACGTCTAGCGATTGCTTAGGTTATTCAGGAGCCAACCTCTAACACTTACTACTGAAATTCCAGTTGCAGTGACAGAAAGACATTTGGTCAGTTCTGCTCCCCTGCTGCGACACAAAAGCTCCAAGTTGATTTTAAACCCAGCTTTTATACTTTATAGTATCTAACTGGCCTTCTACCTTAGGGCTAAACACAGTTTGACAGGCTCCAGAGTTTGGAAGGTGACTGCCCACTTGTTTCTATGGAAAAGGACAGGCAGATTCTGAAGTAACGAGCTCGCAAGTCCTATCCGAATAGAGGAGGCCATCATGAACGTACCTGACATAGGAAGCTGAAGTAGATTCTTCTCCATATCTAACCTCCATCTTTTCATCATTTCAGAATTTAACCACAGAAGCTCTTGCAGGTTCCCCAGATGCAACACCCTAAACACCTACCAAACCTCTCCTGGTCCCTGTGGCAACCACGCATGTGATCCGCAAGCCCCATTCTACAAACTTCAACCAGGATTCATCAGCAGGGCTCACACTCTATCATAAACATCATTGCACACCAGTCTCAGATTCATCAAACTTGAGAGGAGGAAAAAAAATCCCACAAGCTTCTTACTTGGCAATTGCAGCATCCCAATGCATTGCACAAGGCCAGCTGACAGCACTCCCAACACCTCCCAAGAAGCAAGAGACAGCACTATGCTACACATAATGTTTGTCTTATAAAACTAGGATCTTCTGCATAGGACTTTATGATTTTTATGGTAATGGAAGCACTTGACTTCACAACACATTTAAAATTACTCCCTGTGACTTGCATTAATAAACATATATTAACATAAGAGATACTGCAAATCAACTGCAAATTTTTACAATCTATTCCTTTCCCCATTCATCTAGTTACAAAACCCTCCAGAATTAAAGAAAAATAAAACCGTTTTCATTGTCCAAAATAAATAATTACAACTGAAAATTTTAAGACCTGAATACTCAGAAAACAAAGCTATTCATCACAGTAAGCATTCCAGTCCAGTGGTTAAATAAAAAAAAAACTCTACAAGAAATGAGATGTGAGTTTTGAAGATGTGTATATATATGTGTGCGCGTGTATATATATATAGATAGATAGATACATATATATGCATAATTTTTTTAAAAAATAAAAGTCAATATGAAGAAGGATTACTTTCTAAAACCAGCTCCGTGTCAGAGCGGTACTTTCCTCCGCCAAGCACAAGCAGAAGGCTGCAATTCCCCCCGAGGCAGCCCTTCCGCGGGGGAGGCCTCTGGCGGGGCGCGAGGGCAGGCGGCGGCCGGGGCAGCTCCCCCGCTAACGGCCGCCTCAGCCCGCCGCCGGCGACCGTTAACCGGGGACGCGGCGAGGCCAGGCAGCAGCCCCCGGGGGCGCGCGGCTCGGCTCGGCTTCCCTGTACAGCTGGTGCCCCGGCCGCCAGCTGCCGCCCAGCCGCGCCGCCCCGCTCCCGCCAGCGCCGGACTCTGGGCCGCCGCGCTGCCGCCGCAAGGCTCGCTGCGGAGCCGCCGTGCCGCGCCGCACCTGCTGCCGAGCGGCCGCCCAACGCCTCAACCCGCCGCGGCGGCGGAGCTGGAGCCGCGGCGACCCCACCCCGAGCTGCCGCGGAAGAGCTGGCTCCCAAGCCCCGGACCCCGCCGCCGCCGCGGGCCGTGGCTACAGCCGCGCTCACCTGAACAGCAGGTACCTCCGCCGCTCCAACCGCCAGCGGCATGTGGGGCCGCTGTGCGCGTGCGCGCTGCGCCGCGGGCCGCGCCGCGGAGCCCGCGCGTGCGCACGAGCTGCCTCGCGCTCGGGACTACAAGGAAGATGGCGGCCGCCTCGTGAGCCAAGGGGAGGCGCCATCTTGGGAGTAGTTCGTTTCGCATCGGCTTCAGCTCGGAGCTCTACGGCCCCGACCCCATGTTCTCCTTCCCCTTTCGGCTTGTAGCGCCCTGCCTGCGCGGGAGCTGACCGACCGCAGCGGTGTGGCACGCGGCAAACGTGGAGGGGCGTTAGGGGAGTCTCTCCCACGCATCCTCCACGTCGGAGCCTCAGCACCGACCCCGTAACCACCCTGAGTGTGGCAGGGCCTTGGCCCGTTGAAGTGGGCCCAGTCCTCTGCTCATTGAATGACGAATGACGAAGAATTGGGGTCCTGAATGACCTCCTGGCTCGGCAGTGGCTCAGCGGGTGCAGCTGTAGCCAGCAGCCTGCATTTTTCATAAGCATTAATAAGAGGGTCTGTTTTTTCCTCGCATCTGAGGTTCAGTGATGAAGAGAAAGTACAGTGAGAGCTTAAAACATGCTTGACCGGGACAGTGTCAAACCTTACCTGCTCTTGGCTCCAGCAGCTGTACAACAAGGTAAAACAGTTGCTGAGTCCCTTCATTTCGATGAGAAGATGGCTCTTGAGAGAAACTAAATGTTTCTCTGTATCATATCTGTAATGAAGGGATTTGAGAATTTCTGCTGTTTGGAAAAATTGCAAGGCCTGCAAATAAAGACAGCCTTTTTTTCTTCTCAACTGCAGTCTTTGTTCAGCAACTAGCAGGCTCCTCCGGCCCATGTTGGAGGTCTCAGTTCACTGTTCCTGCTCAGTCCAGGTCCACTCCTTCCTCACGCTCCCCTGTAGTCTCTTCTTTCTGTATTCCTTTCACTCTGATACAGAGAAACTTTTTGAAAACGCAGAACATTAGAAAACCTCTTTGTCCAGCTCCATGTGCTGCCATGTCACCAGTGAAAAATTCACCACTTGCAGTCCCAACTACATGCTTATCTAGGTACAGTGGTAAAGCAAACAAGGTTAGAACTGCAAAAGAATAACTTATGCCGTTCCAGCAGAGCATGATACCAACGCCCCAGTTTAAACCAGTACAGTAAAGTATGGGAATTTCAGACTGCAATCACAAGCATGGGGATAGTTGCGGAGTTTGAGACTCAAGAGTTATCAGCCTCAGAAATGGGCTACACAAACAGTGTGCCCAGAGCATTCCTGGCTGGCGTTCCAAAACCTGCTCCTGCAACAGAGTTCTGGGATTTTTTCAGAGGTAGAACTTAGGCTAAATAGTTGCTAGTTTGAATATATTTACTCATTTCTTTCAACGCACGGTGCCAGAACCTTGAACAAGCATCAGGGTTGGGGGAGGGGAGGCAATGCACCCTTCAGGCTGTAGTTGTTCTTCTACCTTCTGCTTCTTCACTACCAAACTCTCTGATACCATGTCCTTTGGGGGAATATTATGAAAGTAAGTAATCTAAATGCAGTAAGTTCTGTGCGAAACTTGGTGTTTGCAATTGCAGTCTTAAGAGTGCTTTTGCTATCTCTACCTATTGCCACCTACGCTCCCTTTCAGGAGTGCCTTGGTGAAAATATTTGGCCCCCAGGATAGTGGCACCCTCAGCTTCTCTCACCTTACCTTTGGTATCAATCAACCCAAACAATGGTATCAATGTCCCAAACAACTAAAAAAAACACAGCTCCCAAACTTAATCCATGTTCTGGTTTCTGGTGCCACCCAGTGGCCTTACTTAAGAAATTCTTAAATACTTTAAGAACTTAAATGAATAGCATTTTGGCTAATTCACACCCCTGTTAAGAATAACAGTCCACATGGACAAGTTGATTTCTCTGCCCTTACCAGCTGCATGATACTTTCTCAGATTGTGGGCTGTTGGCAGCAAGCTGGAGTATGTTCATTACCTCGCTGGTGCCTGCAGCTAGAGTGAGCCTGGCTCTTGCTTGGAGAGTCAGGTCTCTGAGCTGGACTAGATCTAGTCTTACTCTGCAAATCTGGACAATCTACCTTGGTGGTCCAGTGGCTGATCCCAGCACTAAAGGCCGAGTTAAGTCTGCTCCCTAGTTACTGAGAGTCAGGTTCACTTCAGCACTGTGGTGTTACAGATTCATTCACTAGTCTGTAAGCATTTGGTGCTCCATTTTTCCAGCCAATACTGGTGCTATCCTCCCAACAAACCCATTTGGTGCACCATCATCTGGCTTTACCAGGATTATATACTGAAACTCAGGGGGTTGTGGTCACCACCCCTCCCATAAATTTCCCAATTCAATCCAAACTCCCTTCCTTTCTTTTAACAGGACACCAAAAACAATCAGGGATGCAAGATGAGTACGCACCTATCAGGGAGCAGCAAGGGCCAGCTGCTCCCTAAGGAAGTAAGGAGCTGGGAGATGAACACAATAATGCAACCAGCAGGGCCAGCAAGGTGGCAGCCTCCCAACTGAGGCCCTGACCTCCATTACTTGAGCAGAGCAGACCCAAAGATAGTTTCCAGGTTCAACCAAGAGCTTAGATCATCAGACAGGCTTGTGGTGATAAGGGAAGTTCAAGGTCAAGATGGGAAAGTAGTCTGCAGGTCAGAGTCAAGTCTGTTGAAGCTAATCAGATACAGCCCAGTGACTGGGCAAGTCTGTAATGGTGAAATGAGACAAGGTCAAGCTGGGAAGCCAGTCAGGGTCAATGTGGTCTATGGTCAGGAGTAGGAATAGGTGAGCTAAAGACTAGTACTCTTGCAACACAGCTTAAGTAAGGACTGAAGGCTCTGGGCTGAGCTTAAATAAGATTGCCAAGCCCAAGGGCAGAGGTGTGGGTGGAGGTCCCATCTGAGGTAGATGAGCAGTCTGAAAAATATCCAGAATAACCAAATCAAAGCTATACATGTACACATATAATTATGTGTATACATTATATAGACACCATGAACTAATGCACTATAGATATACAATGAAACAAATGTGTAGTCCTGGAGGCTGAGTGGTTTGGAGCTTTGGATTGGATATATGTTTAATGTGTGGAAAATAATCAGCCAATTAAAACTGATAGAAGAGACAAATAGTTAAAAAAAAATACATGGTGCAGTGTAAAAAGGAACTGATGAAATGTTTATAAAAGCACACGGCATAATATTTGCTTGCCTACCTAACAAAGAAAAATGTGTGACAAATGAAGCATCAAATCAAACTGAGCAGAAATAGTGCAGTTCCTCAGGAGGTTAGGAGCTGACTTGGAAGCAGACTTTTATGGTCAGTGGCAGCTTTGGGCACACAGGGTGAGTTAGGGCTCCTGAGCTTTGTGCAGAGCTGGGTACCAAGAGTGGGCAATGGGAGAGGCAAATCCTGGGAGGAACAGGTGGACATAAACATAGACTTTTTAAAAAGTATTAATGAGGTCTGAGTTTAAGATGACCCTCATGTCTCTGTTCACGGTCTAAATAGCACAGAGGTTCATGCAGAAACTTAAAGGTTTTGAAGAAGAGAACTCAAGTCTGCAATGCTATTTAGTACAGCACAGCTTAAGGATATTTCCATGGTAAGATTTTTCTTTATGGAGAATGAGTCAGCCAGAAGATTTGCTTCAAACTGAAGTTAGTAGAAGAGATTTTAAGATGGATAATAAGATTAAATTGCTAGGATGAGATCATATTCACCTGTGAGTTCTAGACTAAACATAGAATTAGTCACTACATACTTACATAACCATAACATAAAATGCCCTTGATATGATAGGAATGGAGCATGGCAAATGATACCATTTTTTAAAGGACTCTAAAGGGATTTGGGGAACTGCAGGCAGTTGAGTTTAATGTCTTTATCAGGCAAGTGTATAAAAACTATAAAAAACCTATAATCAATAGATATATGGAAAATATGGTAAAATAGTGATGACTCATCGTGATTTTATAGATGGAGGCTCTTCTTCACCAACATCGCTGAGATCTACAGACTGCCTCAACATGTATGAGGGCAAGGACTGTCCTTCAGGAGGGCCACCCAGCAAAGTCAGCACCCAAAACACAAAGCAGAATGCAAGACAAGGGCTAAGCCAAGTCTCACTCTTCCTAGCTGGATTTCTGTTCCCTGGAGGCCATGTTCATGGCCTGCTTAATAAAAGTAATTGGACAAATGGGTGGTAATATCTGAGGTGCCCTGGTTGAGCTGCTGAGGTGAATCTTGAGCTGGCTGAGAACAGAGGTAAAGGCAAGAAGATCAGAATGACCTCTACATAATCTACAGTCACTGGACAAGGAGAAACATGTGACTCCAGACCAAACTGATTTAGCAGGTGAGAATTGGAAACGAGCCATGATTTTTGAATGAAGCTCTTCAGAGGAGGAGTTAAACTGCATTTTTACTTCCCCTTTCTTAGTTAGGTTTAAGTAGTATATCTAAGTTATTGCTACATATGATGTAAACCATAACAGTACTTCTCTGAGAATATGATTTGTTGACTGGTGTTAATATCACAATAAGTGACTAGATGACATTCTCTGACCTGCAAAAAGGCCTTAAATTTAAAACAAGCCTTTTTCTTTGAACACCAATGTCCTTTCTTTGACTGTTGTCCTTTTTTGAATGTTGCAGTTCCAAACAGGAATGAAAACTGTTAATTGAACAATGTTGTCTTCTACCTGATCAGCCAGGTTTATGTTATGAAAGCATGCTATAAAATCCTTATTGACTGAAGGACAGGAAAACGCAGACAGCATAAGCCCATACTCTCTAAAGATATTACAAGCAGCTGTAAAGTCAGCTTACATCTGAGTTGGTCATTTGTTGGTGCACAAGGGTCTTCCATTAATGGTGGTTTACTTAAGCATATCCATTTGGTGGAAGCCTGTTCTTGGCATTCTTGAATATCAATTGGCACAATATGTTTTGGATTAGAGGGGTCTGTCCAAGGCAAAATCAAAGCAGCCTTTCTGCTAAAATAATGGGGAGAATGATCCCTGACACATTTAGGTCCGGGTAGGCCTGTCAATCTACTGGACACACAAGATGGCTGTTGCACTGGCTACGAAGACTTTACTTTGTATTACTCAGCCTATAGAAGTGTTAGGCAATTTTAAGAATGTGGCAGTACTAGGCTAGTGATGCTCTTCACAAATTAACTATTCTTCTTTCATAACAAGTAATGTGGCTAATTGCATACTTTGACATGTGGAAGCTACACTACTATTACATAGGCCAGATACTACTGCATGTACTCAGGCCACCATGACCTCCCATGTTCTCTGAACTACTTATGTTGTCATGGATCAGCCCTGTACAATTCTACAGTAGCAGACACTTATAGTAACCTTATCAGCTATGCCACCAACTGATCCACAAGCTGTAGCTGGGTCTGAAAGGCTTGGATATCTATGGTATTCAAAGCTGCTCCCCCCAGCCTTAACATTCCAGGTAAAACCTATTTACTTCTGTGAATTACATTCTGGGTAGACTGCCAGTTGTAACTCTTGGGTATATGTGGTACATGAGATGTTATAAGTGCTAATACTCTAGTCCCATGAAATACGATATTCTCATTCTCTTTGGGGACTCTCCCATGTAAACAAAGCGGCTGTGCAATTACAAAGACCATGAATGGTTTGGGCCTGGTATAGATACTCCAACGTATCCTAAACTGTATCCACTTTCAATTAAGATCCGCACAAGCGTAATTGTAGCTAATATCAGTACTAATGTAAATAGTGGTTGTGCTACAAAATGTGTGGTCCATGCAAGAGTAATTTAGGGTTATCACTTCTGAAGTTTGAGTGTGCCTGATATGCCCTTGCACTTGATTATCATTACATTTTAAAGTTCGGTTTCCATATACAGTCCAGTTGCCAGTTACCCCATTTCCCACTTGGTGTAGCATGAGACTATTGACCTGCATCCCTGTGGACATGGAGCTCCACCACTAGTCCCATACCCTGTAACACAACGCTGATGCAAATGCCACCAAACAATCCAGCTGTCTGTGTGAAGTGGTAGACAAGGAGGATCTTTGATGTGGCTGGAGGGCATGGGTGTCTGGCACCTCTCTGATACTGTGGGTGACATAAGAGTCAACAAGTTAAAACCACAAGTTCGAATTCACACATTTCTTGGCCATTTGCTCGTTAAATCTTGACCTCCCGCCAAAGGTTCCCTATGTATTGTCCAGTTGTCCACTTGCCACTTACTAACCCATATGGTTAATTGCTTATGCACTGGCAATGAGTCAATATATAGGTATAACTTGGGAGTGGGGGTCTCCTCTAGTATCATGAACACAGCCATTAGTTCTGCATACTGACTGCTACCTCCCTTGCCTGGATAGGTCAAAGAGATTTGCTTAATGGGATTTAGCAAATCGCATTGGGCCTTCCACCACTTCTCCTCCTTAATATATTTCACAGATCCACCTTTGAACCAGGGACACTTGCTGCTCGGGGAGAGCTGTTCATATGATGGGGCCCCCTGAGACCAAGCCAGAGGTAGCAGCTCCATAGTAGTTTGAATCACATCTGTCAAGCCTACCTGGGCTATTTTTTCCCGCAAGGCACTGATTTTGTGAGTACCTGCCATTGCCCACCTAGAAATCTACCATTTCCATTTTACCATGCTGGATTGTTGGGCTTTTCTGATTCTGTAGCTTATGTCACTGGACAAGACCCACTGAACAAGACTCATTGCAATATAGGCAAGCCAAAGATTCCAATCTCCCCTCTCCTCCAGTTATTCATTTGCTTTCTACCAAAGCCCAGTATGCAGCCAGTAATTGACTTCAAAAGGCACCTAGTCCTGTGCAGGAAGAGGGATATGACATGAGCAAGAAACTAGTGGGATTCATATCCTTTCACCTCTTTGCCACAAATTCTTATGTGCCTTGTCACCTGAAACTAGGACTCCCCATACAAAAGTTTGTGAGGTTGCCTGGGACCTAATGCAATAATATGGGAAACAGCATGTTTAACCTGTTCAAAAGCTTCTCCTCATACAAACTGATCCTTCTTTTTTGCTATCTTATACAGAGGTCTTAAAATCTGTTCTAAATGTGGGGTAATTGCTACTCTAGAAGTCCCACAAAGTGCCGCACATCAGCTTTATTTTGCGGCTCAGCTGTATGAAGTATCGTCTGTTTTGCAGCTTCAGGCGTAATCCGGCCTTGTCAGATGATGCCTAAAATCTTTACTTCAGTTGTTGGCCCTTGTACTTCCTGTGGATTAACTTCCAGCCATGCTCTCTCCTAGCACCCATGACACTACTCTGCCTCCCTGACATCCTGTTCAGGAGGTCCAGTCAGCAGGATGTTGCCAAAGTAATGAGAGAGCTCACATATCTGGAGATAAATTACACTCTCCCAAATGCTGAGCCACGATTCTGTGATAAATTGTGCGCTTAGGCAGGTATCCATGAAGCAGCACCGTAAATGTATGCTACTAATCTTCCCAGGAAAAGGCAAACTGTTTCTGCCTTTCTTTAGTAGCAGGGATACTGAAGAAGGCGATCTCCAAATATGCATCACAGCTGCATTCAGAAGCCAATCATCTACCATGCCAGGATCCATTTGGTTTCTTTATAGGCCAATGAGGTTCATTAAAAGGTGAATGTGTCGACTGGATAACCCCTGCTTCTAGCAACTGTTCAGTGGTCTGAGAAGTTTCAGCATGCCCACAAGCAGAGGTATTGCTTTGCTGCCACAGGCTTGGGGTGGGGAAGAATAGCACAACAGGATTGTCCACAATTCTATTGTCCACAAATGCCCAGGCCTGGACTGACTGGACGTCAAAGGAATATTTCCCTTAGTGGTTTCAGAAGTCTTTCCTGCTAACAAATCATGGCTTATGACATATTCATTCACTCTCAGAATCCACCCTTGAGCTGGAAATGCGGGGGAGTTTTCTAGTTACAAGGTTACAGAAGCTTCCTGAGTCAGCTGCGTCCCCCCTTCTCCTTATATTAATAGTCATCACTCTGTTCCTAGGGGAACGAGATGGGTTTCTGAAAATTAGGGTTATCTCTGCCCCAGCATCTAGAAAAGCCCTAACCCATTGCTTATTATGTGCCAGCTCCAGTGTATTACAGAGGGGCAACAGTTCCCCCAGCTAGCTCCCTTTATTAGCCATGCTGGAGAGCAACCATCTGTTTGCAAGTGTTATTCCCAAATGCTGTTCACAATGGGGCAGATCAGCATAGGGGGAGCAATTAGAGACATATTTTCAGTGTCAGCACAGGGGGGTGCAGGCAGGACTAATGCTTCCAACTCCTCCTTTGCCCCTTCCCCTTTGTTTGGGTTGTTTATACAAGCCTCATAAGTAAGGGGTTGGTTTGCCATCTATTCTGCCTGCATTAGTGCAGGAAATATCTCTTTCCAAGTAGTCTGTCTCTTTGGCCTTTGTGCTCGTAACACCCAAAGCCTCCTTTCCTCTCCTTCAGCCTGATGATTGCCAAGCTGCCTCAGTGGTAACACCCCCATGGCTTTTCCAGATGCAGCCCTTTACAAGCAAGTTGCCTGTCCTATCCAAGCAAATGAGGCACCTGCTAATAGACAGGTTCTAGGCATGGTGGGTGTGAAAGGTTTCCTATCAAGGCTTAAAAATGCACATGAATACATGCCTAGCTGTGTGCCTAGTTCCCATAAACACCAACCAGCCTCAACTGTACTTTTCCAAGATGCTGATTTTTCATCCCAGTTGAAAAGCAAGGGATACTGAAATGTCAAGGCTTCCTGGAGCCATATCCACAGGAAGTGACGTTCATTACCCTTTGCTTTTCTCAGCCGCTGCATAATCATAAGAGTTTTGTGGCATGGCATCCAAACATATTAATTCTTGAGGATTTAAATGGACACTATCTCATCCAAGGTCCAATATTCCCAACAACCACTATTCCAGCCTTTCTCTCAGCTTTTGCCAAGATGTTTCTGCCAAATTTTGTAACTGTGTGTAATCTGAGGTACGCTGAAGCACCATTGGGTGCCCTTTGCTTTGTTAACCACTAATGGCCAGAAAGCAATACTGTTACCCTTCTCATCCTCTCACCCCTCTGTCTGCTCCTCATCCTTGGAGTCCCAGAGACTCTCCTCCACCAGTGGCCAGCCTGGTGAGTGGCTGGGACCAGAACATTTCCTGCTGGGCTCCTCTACATGCCCTTTTGTACTGCCTGCACCAGCCCTACTGTTTGCTGCTCCAGGCCTTCCATATGCTGCTGTATTTGCAGGTCACGAAGTCCTTTTCACCTCAGATCTAAACATTCCCATGTGCATTTCAAGAATGTCAGCAACAACCAAACACAAATCTTGCTGAGTTTTTCCTTTCTTCACCCCTTGTTTTTGGAGACAAGTTAATATTTCAGCTGGGGTGAAACTCCTTGTCACCAGGGAGGTTTGGAGGTTTGGAGCTGGGCCAAACACTGTGCGACTCATCCCTGCACCTGCGTGCGGGGCCAACTAGCAAATTTGTGGATTGTTCAGTGTTAGAGTCCCTTCTCCAGACCTTTTGTGAAGGACAAGAAACCATTCTGTTTCTGTACTGCTCTACTTCTTCAGCCTGGAGAAGAAAACACAGGACCTTTTCTTGTGGTATACAAACTTCAAGAATGAGAATTCAGGGAGCCATCAGGCACTAAGTGTGTTTGCAGAGCACCTGCACGTCACTTAGCAATGTTTTTGATTGCTGTATTGAACAGTAGGCACACTGGGGGACCTGGCCAATCATCTCTTCTAGACTCAAAGGAGAAACATCAAAGAGTTTTAATTACTGCTTCAGCAGTCATAAATGATGGTGCAATATATCTTGCATACCTCAAAGCACAGGGAATCCCTAATGACAAAACTTTACCTGAAGGAAGCTGCCCTTCTGGGATTATTGCTGCCTGCTGATACTGCGCAACCTTCGTAAAGTTAAGAGTGAATTCGTAGTTCCTGGCTGGCGGCATGATGTTGATTGTTTTTTCCTGATTTTGAACCAAGGGACTAAAGGGCTATAAGAGTCTCCTGAGAGTCTGCTGCAGGAGATGCTTTCAGAGTACTCCAGAAAGAGTCCCTCTGTAGCACTTTTTTGCAGAGGGAACATCTGTGCAGGTGTACAGTTTCCAGTGCAGAGGGAAACAGGACTGATGACTTTTTTTATGTGTTAATAGAGATAGCATGAAACTGGTAAAGTGCATGAATCCTGTGAGAACAGATAGAGAATTGAAACACGGCAAAGTACATTGACCTGACAAGACAAAGCAGAGGCAGTGGCAGACAGCCCTGAAGCAATTAACAGTAGTTTTGAAAACCATATACAGTGAGTGCAAAGGAGAAGAGCAGAAAGATGGTTTGCCACAGGCTGCTGTAGATGAACTGCAAGTTCTCCTTTCTCTGCAGCTATGGAACATAATGCAAACGAGAATGGAGGGAGCGTTTGCCCCTCTGATACAGCAGGTAGGGGGACAAAGGCTCAGTAAGCAAATTGTGACTGTGTACTGGATTGGGGGGAGCTGTGGGGTCTGTCAGTTAGGTCTGCACTGTTTCTTTTAGTTGCATAATATCCATGTACTTGTGTTGTTTGCTTCACTGAGCTGTTGCTTGTGCATTGTGTTCTCTTTTCACTCTGGGCATTCCCAGTCCCTACTGCACATACACTTCAGTAACCTTGCTAATGCTTTCTCTCCAATGCACTTTTTTTTTTTTTTTTTTTAGATACCAGAGGTTCATGCTACTATGAAGGATTGAGTCCCTCAAGGCTGCCCCTGCCTTTGAGTGTGTGAGGGGGAATTACATAAAACCGGGATTTAAAGTAAAAGCACTGGGCAAATCCTTATCAGGAAAACTCTCCACCTGCTGCCAGCCAGCCTCCTGAGCACAAGGACGCACAGGATAAGTAAAAGAACTGAGTTCTTGTTCCAGGACACTGGCACAGTTGGCATGGGAAATAATGGTGTTTCTTCCAGGGATGGCAATAAAAGGAGTTAAAAATGTCTTTGCAGGCTGCTGTTTGTTTTGGCTGACATTTTCCTGCTGCACTGACCAAGGAGTGGAGTAGGTAAATGCTTCGTGACTGCAGAAAGTGCTGGCAGACCTTGTACCCTCCTGCTCTGTGCAAAATGACGTCACATCGTGGTGGGAACGGGTACTGCTCTGTGCAGAGGGCTTTATGCTTTTTCTACTAGCTGTCTTTTAATCAAATACGACTTAACACTACTGGGTCAGTTCTTTCTGAAACTGAAAAGGTCTTTAATCAAAACCAAGGGCCAGGGAAGGCAGGAAATGAGACTGGGAATAAAGAAAGCTGGTGGGGAGGGATCTGGTATGTAGTCCTCGGAAAGGGGAGCTAGAGCTGCCTTTCCTCATCCCAGCTGGCCTCTGGTTTCAGACAGCAGGCATCCACCTGGGAAGAGGCCCGTGGCCAGCCAGGATGTCGGTGCGTTGCTGGCGTCGGCAGCTCTGCTCCGAGCCTCCACCTCGGCGCCCGGCTGACGAGCCATCACTGTCAGCAGCTGGTGGCAGAGCACAAGAAGAGCAAGGTGCAAGGGAGGCTGGAGGTGCGGTTCTCACCGTGGCGCCAGTTGGGGGCCCTGGCCCCACGCTGCCCTGCCTGCTCCCCAGGGACCTCGCTCACGCTAAGGCCCGGCTCTTGCTCCTGGCGACCCCGGTAGACCACAAGGCTCTAAGGGCCGCAGCCCGCGGTGGAGGTCAGTAAGGTCCGAGGCAAAGCCCTGTAGGGCCCCGCTCGCTGGGGTCGCCGCCGCTCTCGCTGCGGGCCCTCGCCAGAAGGCGGCGTGAGGAACGTCGTGGAGAAGGGCGGCAACGTGGGGGCGGGGAGCGCGGCCATGGCGCGCTGCCCCTTTAAGAGGAAGAGCAAGACGGAGACGAAAGGCGCTGGCGAGGTTGGCTCACGCACGCGCACACGGCCTGCTCCGCGACTTATTCGGCGCTGTCTGCATGGGGGGCGGGGGGTCTGGCTTGAGGATGGGCGGTCGTGCTGCAGGCGGCTGTGCGCATGCGCCCGGCTCCCAGCCGTGAGTTTTCTGGCGCTGCCGGAAGTGGCCGCGGGGAGCGGAGTTGAGCGGAGCAGGGCGGCGCGGCGTCTCCCCCTGTGTCGCCTCGGCCGCCGCGGGCGCCATGGAGCCGGCGGCCTGAGGGCGCAGCGGCCGGCGCTGCCCCGACATGCCCGCCGGGCCCTTCGGCGCAGGTAAGGCGGCCCGGGCCCGGCCCGCTCCTGCCGCCGGCGGGGCCTGTGGCGGCGGGCGCCGCCCGCGAGGCTCCCCACTGACCTCTGCGCTGCCCGCCGGGGGCACCTGCCCGTGGGCGGCGGCGGCGGGGCCGGAGCGGCGCGTTTCCGCGGCTCGTTTCCGCGGCGGCCTGCGGGTAGCGCGGCCGGTGGGAGCGGCCTCCGCGGGCCCCCGCCCGGTGGCGGCGGCGTCCCTCGGCCCAGGCCCTTCGCCGGGTGGCAGCGAGCGGCTCCGCGCGCGCCGGAGTCCCTCGAAGGCCCGTGCGGTGCCGCTTGCAGCTGGTGAACGTCCCTCCCCGGCGTGTCCGAGTCCTGCAAGCAGGAGAACGGTCGTGTGGGGGGGGGGGGAGTTGTCGTTACAGTTTCTCTCCCGACTGTGGATAATTTTGTGTTAGTGGCTGTAGTCCTATTGTACTGAGCGTTGTGATGTATCTAGCGTGATGTCTGGTTTTCCTTATTTGTTTTTCTTCCCATCTGGTAGTTGGAACCTGTGGGCTAGCAGCTCTGGTGGTGTGGAAGTGGTGGACAGTGGGAGAAACGCAGCAGACTTGCTGCTCAGGGGCCATCGGCTTCAGGAAAGCGCTTCCTAGTGGGACCAATGTGATTTGTAGAGTTACAGTAGGATCTGGACTGAGAAAGAAGTGCAAGTGTAAAAATAAATGATTGGGTCAAAGTTGTTTTCAGTCAAGATAAACGATCTGTGTCACAGTGGAGTTCATAAAGCAGTTTTTGGTGTAAATGAGAACTAGAACTCCTGAAAGTACCCAGCAGGCAGGTCATCTGACGACTTGCTCAGCATAGCTCTCAAAGATGAGGCTGACAGGAAGAAACAAGGTAGTAGTGATGTCTGAGTAGTAAACCTTGAAAACAAAGTAATATTCAAAACATGAAATTAATTGTTGTTCTTTATATCTTATAGCTCTGTTAATCTTCAGATTTTACAGTATCCAATTTCTAAGTAGCCTTCTTGAAGGTAGATACCGATGCTTTTTGCTTTGGGGAGACTGGTGTCTAATGGTGTTTTTGGAGACCAGAGTTGTGATAGGGTCTCTGAAGCTGATCAGTAGGGAGTGCCAGGGAGACTCAGACCCTCTTGTTCAGATGGCACTTTGATTGAGACCCAGCTTTTCATGCGTCAGACTCCTGTACCAGTTTCTGCTACAGTTAAGTGGTAACACTTCCTCCCTGGGTAAGGAGGGCTGTGATGCTCTTCACTTCTGCTCGGGAGCCATGTGGTTGAGTGGCTCACTTAGCCTGATCTAACAGAAGGCTTTGAATCAACGCTGCTTCTTCAGTATCTTGACCAGTAACTCCGTGGATATCCTGACATGGGTCTCCATTTCTTCTTTTGTGCTTAACAATGCTGACTTTTAGAAGAGCAGGGCTTGGAGTCTTGATCTCTGTGAATCTTCTGTCTGTCTGTTGCCTTATTTTATTTTTTTTACCTCCTATTCTGCTTGTTGTCTTTAGAATGTAACGTGTGCCTAGGTCACAGCGTACTTATTGCTTGGGCTCCAAAGGTGAGTTGCCTGGAGGAGTGTGCACTTCTTCAGTCCTCGTGGGCTTAATCTGGGAAAAGTGCCAAGTTATTTAGTCTTGGTAAGGTCTAAACAGCTCTCTGTGTACCCTCCAGCAGAAAATTGGAGGGTGAAGGGGCAGCTGTGCAAAGGTGAGGCAAGTGTCTGTGTTCAAAATGTAAGCCTCAGCTGGACTGAAAATTAATCATAAATATTTTGATACTGTTTGTGGCAAGATGGTTCTTTGGATGATGTGTCCCTTCTGACAGTAATCCTAGCATTTAGGGAGCAGATGTCAATACTGTTGGTGTGGTGGAGGTAGTATTGGTGAGAGGAACTGCTTGTTTTCCATGGAATGCTTCTAAAATGTATCTAATATTGTGGAACTTTATTGTGTAGACCCTTTGGATTGCTGCCAGTCTGAATTAGGTCCTATTGTCTTTAGTGAAGTCTTCCTTGGGCACCTCTCTGCTGCTTTGCATCTGCTGTGGTACTATTTAATAATATTAATGTCTCTGTGGAATGAGTCTGTGGGTGGGGTTGTGGGTTTCTTGTGGTATATGGGCTTTTTTTTTTTTTTTTTTTTATTTATTTATTTATTTGTCCTGATGAAATCCATACAGCTTCCATTTTGGGAGCATTTTTTTTTCCTTGTACTCCTAACCCTTTAGTGTTGTAGGCAAACAAAGCTGTTGAGCATAAAAGGCTGGATGTTCGAGTTCGGAGGGTCTTCCCCTATCCCTTCTCCTATCTGCTTTCTGCACAAACATTGGTTCTTTACTACCCCTGCTCCAAAAAAATCCACCTCTACATTAAGTTCTTTATTTGCTTCAAAAATATATACAGAATGTGGGTCTATTACTTAGATAATTCTCACCTTCTTACTTTACTGATCCAGATATATTTTGGCTGTAGTTTCCATCTGAAGTCTTTGGGGACTGGAAATAAAACTTAAATATGTTGATTTTGGGGGGAATTTTATAAGTTCATTAGTAACTTCTTCTATGTGTACCAACTTGTAGTGTCTTTATGTGCTTTTTCCAAACTGTCATCTTCCTGGTTTGAGGCAGAAGTCACATGTGCTCTTCTGATATCAAGTTAATCAGAGCAGTAATAGCCTGCAGAAAGGCTGAAATATCCATCTTCAGTAGTTTGTAAGGTGGTAGTTACTAAAATGACAACGTTGAAGTGAATCTGGAAGGAATATATTGAAATCCAAAGTATTTACCATACTAAGAAATATTGAAAGTATACTTGGTTTCATCAAAGATGACAAATATTTTATCTTCTCATCTATCAGCTGTTCTACCAGTGTTAATATTTACAACCTCTTTCCTGATCCCTCTGTTCATAAAAGAAAAGGGGGGAGGGAACTCAGCTTTTTATTTATTTAGCACAGCTTTCAGGAATAAAACTCATCCTGTTTCTGAATTTGAATATGTAAAATCACTTGGAAAACTTCAGAATTTTTATATTAACATCTATTCCTCCCCCAGTGTAGGTAGTCTGTAATTCTGAGTCCTTAGTGATTTTTAACCTCAAGAAAACATGTCTATGGAATAAATAGTCTCCTAAACTTTGTGCAGCTGATGTAATTTGAGCCAGGCAAAGTGCTTTTTGAAGCTGACATGCAGAAGCATGACAAAATCTGAAGTAAAATTAAGGTGCAGATTATATGTGATGTGGAAGTTGCATCTCTATCTTTTCGTTTGCCCTAGCTATTTAAGTAACTTGATAACTACAGTGTCTTCCAAGGGAGTAAGTCCTGCATCTGTAGGTAATGTATTACATATCTTTTGTCTAAAGGTTTTTCAAACTGCAGTAGTACTGTCTTTATGTTGAATCTGAAAACTGAATATTGTACAAGCATATAATTGCGCGGGGAGATTTACCAGCATTTTTAACCTTTTAAGTTATGTCCAGCTTTTATGAAACTGAAGTGTAGATGGCTTGAGATACAGTGAAATCCTAAGAAATAGTAAGAATTTTCAATTCAAATGATAGACAAAATGGAGTATAGGATGAAAAATAACGTTTCGGTCTTGCAAATAAATATTTACTGCTAAATGTATGAGGTGACTCAATCAGTGGCTTGGGAAATTACATCTCAGGAATTTTACATCTGAAGCATCTACTTGTGTTTTAATATTTTTTATGTACTGATAAGACTAACAGAAGATTTCTTATATGGTAGGATCAAAGGTAGACTTAAATATTAATAAGATACAGATGTGGGCATTAAAGTTGCATATGGAGGTCAGGCAGGAGGCTGTGAGTATGTGGCACCAGAGGCTTTGGTGACCCCTTCCTTGCGTCCAAATGTGCCTTATGAAAGGCATGTTCTCTGATTTCTGTTACAAATGTTCCTTGACCCCGAAGTTGGGAAGGATCTGATGGCGGAGCTTTGCGTCTTTGCTTAGCGCGGCTGGAAGCTGCGAGAAGGCAGGCGGTCACATCCTTTGCACTAGAAGAATGCAGGATTTTCACAGTGCATTGGAACTTGGGAGATCTTTTCTTCCCTGATCACTACATGAGAGCTTCTATCTGGGGGGGGGGGGGGCACCTATAATTTATCTCCATGGTGCAATACTTTGATGCTTCTGGGAATGCTGTTCTGGTGTAAAGGCAGAGTAAGTGTGCTTGCAGTTACTGATGCACTAATTTCTGCCATTAGCTGTTAGTTACCGCCTCTTCAGCTGAAGCTTGGCAATGGAAAGTGTGCACAGCTTGATCAGCTAAGGTAGTCTTATTTAAACCAGCGCTCCTCAAATGGTGTTATGCACTTCCCTAATGGACTGCTCCATGCCTGGTGTGAGGGATGGAGACTGCCTTTGCTGCTCCTCACAGAGGGAAGGGCAGGGGGAGGAAAGGGGTGCTGGTCTTGGGGAGAGGTGGTGCTGCAGGCCTGAGAGGGGAAGGAACAAGTGGGAGTAAGAAGTGCTAAGAGGGAGTTTGCAGAGTGGATTCTAGTTTACTTCTGCCTCTCTTGCTATCACTGCAAGCACACTGGAGATGAAGGCGATGTTCAGGTGGAGCAGAAGGAGGGGAAGGTGAAGAAGAGGCCATATGGGTTTAAGGGCATGAAGAAGAGGAAAAGATAGCAAGAGGGAAACCTATCCAAAGAAGTTAACCAGTGACTGAAGCCATTGCTAAGGCTGATGTTTTAGTTGAGGTTGTAAGTCCATCTTCACTTGACTTTTTAATATATTGTCTCTTTTCAGTGTCCCAAGAGCTAATGTCTTGGAATTGCTCTTTTCCCCTCTGAGCCTGAGGATAATGACTGCAATGCAATGCATGTCGCCCCTGCCACTGCTCCCAGAGGAGAAGAAACATCTAAAAGATGTAGAGGTTATACTTCCTGCAGGCTGTGACTGCTCTGATTAACTTGATATCAAATGAGCACATGTGACTTCTGCCTCAAACCAGGAAGGAGATAGTTTGGAAAACCAAGTTTTGAGGAGGAAGGGCAGCAGCAAGAAGGGAATCAACAGGCTTTTTACATAGCTTTTTGGAATAAATCAGCACTGAGGGGCTTAGATGGTGGTTTGTCCTTAGGAAAGAGTGTTTCCAGGCTCAGCTTCTTGTTTGGTTTTGGACCAAGAAGTGTTTAAGGGAGGTATTCTAAACATTCCTTGTATAGCTGCCTCCTGTAATGTGCTGGCTAAGTGTAGTGGACAAGCAATACTCAGCATGCCATTCATGACAGCTCGAGCTGATTGAAGTTGAGGCTGTTGAATACTCATGCCTGCTCTCCTGTGCCAAGCTTGGTTTTCTTGTTTTTATTGTTTGTGGTCAGCTTGCTCAGATAAGTGATCTGAAGACTGACAGCGTTGATGTGGGAGCAGAGAAAGAACAGATAGTACAGTCTCTCTTCTGCTTGCTTAGACTGCTGTGGTACCACCAGCTTAAGCAGTGGTTTTGATGTTGCTCTGATCTGGTACAAATGCTGACTATTGCCAGAAGGGATGTTCCTACCACCCCTTCTGGACGTGTGTTCTCATTGCTCCTTTGGCGCTGGTGTTCGTCTAACCTAAGTTGGATCAGATCCCAATACAGCTAGAAACTGTCCCAGCAGACAACTTTTGTGCTGCCTTAGCGCTTGCTGATGTGGTGGCATGTGGCAGACCTCCTTGTACTGCCCAGTGTGGCTGGACAGCAGTCCTGCGTCAAGCTGCTGGGCTAGTTGCACAGCATGCTGCCTCCTGGTCACCCAGTGCTGCTTGCTCTGGCCAGGCTCTGAAGCTTCTGCAAAGTTGCGTGTGTACTCATGCTGCAGCGTGGGGGCCAGGTTTAGCTCACGTGGTTAGAGCATGGTGCTGGTAATGTCAAGGTCACGGTTTCAATCCCCGTATGGCCTATGCTGAGCGTTGGACTAGATAATCTCCAGAGGTCCCTTCCAACCTTACTTCTATGATTCCATGGCTCTTGCGGCAGAAAGGCATTCCTGCCATACTTGATTTAGACCAACTGTGGGATGATACTTTTACTTTTGCTCCTTCAAACATACCTTATTAGGTTGTGACTTCATGACAAAGCAAAAAAAATGCTGTAAAAGCTAATACTGCCCAGAAGCAATTAGTTTATGGTCAGCTTAGCTCCTTGAACTGGCTCATTCTGTGACAGGTGAATACATCCAGCTGCAGTTGTGCTGGGGAGGTTGGAAGGGTGGCTCTATGCTTTTCTTATCTAGGTCTGCTAGACCTAATCTTGGAAACTTTTTTTTATCCTGGATCTATAAGGCAAATGTAGGTTAGGGAGTGCCTATGTGTGTTGACATCAGCTGACCTAAAGGAGCAGTAACTCTGTGTGCAGAGATGGAAGCCTTTGAATCTCTTTACCTTATTTCAACCGTAGCCAGTGCATGTCACTTCAGCCTCTTCCTAGGAACAGGATCTTTTACCAGGAGTTCTACCGGTTGTAGATAAACTTTCTCATAAACTGATAAAACCAGAATGGTATGACAATTGTGGTGTTAATTTTGACAAGTTATTTAGAATAAGTTATTGTAGGAGTCCAGTATGTCTCAGCTGAGTTAGATATGCAGATGTATTCATATGGCAAAAAGATTAGATTAGTGTGAAGACCAACCCTGTTCAACTTCAAGACTTAGATTTTTAAATGCTGTAGGGTTTACACAAATGTCTCAAATTTGGTAGCGATATGTGAGTTCATAGTAAAACTTTGAATCTCTGTTTAAAAAAGAATTAGCCTCCTGACAGTGATGATGTAGGGATTAGCTGAGATTTGGTGGATTCCTTCAGCACAGCTATACTTCTCTGTATGTGTCAGAATTTTCAGCCATCACTTTTGAGTAGTGCATGTGGTAAGAAGAGACTTAGGCATTTTGGAAGACAAAACTCAAGACTTTCCTGAAAGCTTACTGATACGCATTTCTAACTACTGTTGAGCTGAAGCAATGACTTTTTGTGCGTGTGTGTGTTCCCTTTCTATGTGAATGAAATACTTGTAGAACTGTTATCTTCTGTAAGAGCATTCTCCCTGCTTGTTCCACCCCTGCAGGGGCAGTGTGAAATGAAGTTATTTCTCCTAGATTCTTATGTGTCTCAAGCAGGTTGCTACTCTGTGTATTCAAGTTTTCAATTGAAACTTACTGTGATTTCTGGTTCGATACATCTGTTTGCATCTTGAACTTATGAGAGGCACACAGCCTCAGTTTTAGTAACTTAATGTCATAGACATTTCTACTAATTCTGTTTATTTTTGTCTTTTAAATGCCTTGTACCCCAGGTATTGCTTGGTTTGTAGCATAGAGGCACTATGTACTCGGAGTGGAGATCCTTGCATCTAGTCATTCAAAATGATCAGGGTAATACGAGTGTACTTCACAGCTATCCTGAAAATGTGGGGAGAGAAGTGGCAAATGCAGTGGTACGTCCTCTTGGGCAAGCTTTAATTACATCATCAGTTGGAAGTGAGAGTTTACTGAAAACAGACAAAGAAGTAAGTGCATTTTCTTAGAGAACACTTTCTTCATGCTAGATTGGCTACTTAATGATTTTCTGTGGACTTAAAGATTTTTTCTTAATAGTTTAACCCTTTGAAGTGTACTGTATTAGGTTAGTAATCCATATAAGTAACAGTGGACTTTATGGCCAAATAATAAGTGGTGTGCAGTGTTTATCTGAGCTCTTATATGAGCAAATTTGACCTGATGTTTTTTTATTAAAAAAAAAAAAAAATCCAAGAAATTTAGTGGTTAGCATATGAAAGTCTTTTTGGAGTGAGCTCATCATTGTTGAAACAACAAGTATGTGGGCTTTTAAAAAAGTCTCTATGTAGTAGCACTGGGTATGTGTAACTGTTGTCCTGAATTTAAAACTTTCCTGTTAATAACACTGTTGCGTGTTACCCAGTACTTGCATGCTCAGAGTTGTCTGTCTACGGTTAGACTAAGATTCAGGGCTTAGAGTAGTTTATTTGTAATTTTCAGATTTTTTTTAATGCAGTATCAAGGCCTTATGAAGTCATTAACTCATGTATGTGTCAAATGGAATTGGTTCTAATGTAATAACTATTAACTATTTTATGTGGTAAAAGCAATGTGTGCTAACAACATCTTGCTTTGTGTTTTGTTTAGGTGAAATGGACTATGGAGGTGGTTTGTTATGGACTGACTCTTCCTCTGGATGGCGATACTGTGAAATACTGTGTCGATGTATATACGGATTGGATTATGGCCCTTGTATTACCTAAGGACTCCATTCCTTTACCAGTTATTAAGGAACCAAACCTTTATGTTCAAAGCATTCTCAAACATCTCCAAAATCTCTTTGTACCAAGGTGAGTATCAGGTCAGCAGTGCTAGTGGTGGGGAAAGAGGTTCAGGAATTTAATGCTGTAGTCAGCAGGTAGCATCTGTCAGAGAGGTCTGAGTGAATGATGGAGGCTCTTTATTAAAATAAGAGTGCAGCTGTTGCAAGCCACAGTTAAGTTTGAAGTTAGGAGGTAGGCGTCCTCTCCAAACATGTTTTATAGTTTTCAGTAGTATGGCTGTTGCTGCAGTGTTTAGGTAACTACTTAAAGATCACTCATAGACTCGAATGTTTGCTGATCTGAGAACTTTGGTCATCTAATGGAGATTGTTCTCAGGGCTCGGGGAGGGAAATGTGTTTGGTACTGCTTAAAGCTGAAAACTAAAAGTGCATCTTGGCTATCTCATGCTCCTTTTACTTAAAGGGGGGCTGCATTTCTGATGTGATCCCGCAGTAAGGTGGCTTACTTCTCCATGCTTGCTGCCTGTTAAGTAACTTTCAAAGGACTCCACAGAGAAGTGCTTGCTCTCTAACACCCAGATATTATAAAGAACATCAACAGATAATAGTTTTGAAGATACATATGCTTCTAGATCTTGGACAAGAAGTTTTGTTGTTAGAGTGCTCTTGGTAGCATCATATTTGATTGATATTTTGACAAGATTACTTGCTGCTGTGGAGCACATAGATACCAGATAAGGAAAAGGAGACTGCCCTTTGAAATAGTAATTAAATATGACCAGTGTAATCACTGAAATCACTTAAAATCAATGTTTAGTACAAATGTATAAAGAACTATACCATCTGCCTTAAAGAAACTTTAATTTTGTATCACTGTAAGTGACCTTTAGAATGCTCTGCTGCACCTGGATCACTTAACATCACCTGACGGCAGTGTTTAATGAAGAATTCTGAATAGTAATTCGTACAAATTCGGACCAGGTGGTCACTGCTCTTTATTCACATATCTAACAGTTTACCCACTAACCTTAGTTTTTACCCGTTTTTGAACTTGTAGTAAAGGAGCCTTTTTATTTCTATTAAAAGATGGTCAGGGGAACTAGCAGAGGACATAAATTAGAGAAGGGCATGCTTCTGGATTAGACTTATACAGAAGGCTGCTTCTGACTGTCAGTTGCTTCTTGGTTATCTGGGTTTGGGAAGTCAAGGAAATGCAGGTGAACCTAGTTAGCTGCTTCCTAGTCATTAATTAGACTATGCCTGACTAGTGCCTTGACTGGGCTTGGGTGACCTCCTGAGGCTTGTCGTGGAACTCTCACTATAAGAATGAAGTCAGAATTAAACATCCGTAAAGCCTGCCACGAGAACAAAACACAAACCTGTGGCAAAGGAGAGCAGGAGTAATAGTGGTATCTCCGTGCCCCTGTATTTCTGCCTCTAGCTTTGAGCCACAGCAATGAGAATGCATTTAGGGCTGAGTCTCAAAGGTATTTATACAGTTAATATAAGTCTTTTCAGATGCCTGAGTATCTTTGTGGACCTTACCCTTAATATGATCCTGTCTTCTGGCTTTTTGTTCAGCTTCTGTTATGCTACTAATTTTTTTTGTCTGAGATCAAGTTCTCTTTGTGGTATGACAGCTCTAAGTCACTGTCTGAAATTTATCTGCAATAAATGATATGGAGACCTGGAAAACAGAGGTATCCAAGTGTGTGTGTGTGTGTGTGTATTCTTCTTTCCAGCTAAAACAAAAGTTAGGGAATGGAGAAGCCTTGAGTGTCAACTGGAGTAAACTTAAGGGCCTCTTGCTGTGCACATGTCAGTCTTTGGGCTCATTTTCCCACATGTATAATCAGTCTTGCACAAAGTGTTGGTACACAGTGAGAATGAGCCTGAATTCTTTTAGTCATTGATTGTAGGCACCAGCTACTACACTTGTTTTAAACACAAGATTGTTTCCGTACAGGTATTCAATATTTTACAATGCAGTAATTTTACAAAGAGGCCACTGGTGATGGCTATTTGTCAGTGTAAAGCTGTAGTTCAGAGAAATCTTAAAAGAAGGCTGAAGTAGAAGTTCCAGGTCCCAATTAAAGACTATTTTCATATCTAGTACATGCACATTTATCAATAGCCTATGTTTAGATTGCTAAAGAAATCTCTGCAGAATGACTGGCCTGCTTAACAATGCAGAATTAAGTCTACTGCCTAGAAAACTTTACACCTTCGGTGCACTGGAGAATAAACTCGCTAGTGCATTAAATAATTCTTACTGTGATCCCTTGACTTCTTCCCTGGCAGAGGCCACGTTAGCAGGCAGTTAAGAAGTCTTGGCAGAAGCTAGTGTTCTACCTTTCTTTCTCAAACTTCCATTTATTGAAGTTGATGCAGGATAGTAGACTGAACTTAATGGCTTTTGAATGAAGTAATTAACATCCAGGCACAGGGAGGCTGGAAACACACAATGATACCTTAAAGTATAACAGTCTTCTACTCTTCTTCCAAAAGCCCCTGTTACTTACCTGAGATGCTGTTTTTCATGGCTGTTGCATGCCATACTTGATGTTCAAGCCTCTACTCCCTTTTCAAGGAAGAACTACAAAGTTTCTCTTCCATGTTCCTGTGTTCAGAATTTAGTTCAGAACTCCAGCAAGAGGAAAGCAGACTATAAATGCAGAACTGAACTGTGCCCTCCCTTTCTTGCGGGGGGGGGGGGGGGGGAGATGCTTGTTTATGCACCTGTGGAAGGAAAGGGGTAGAAATACTTTTATTTTACATAACTGATCCCATAGGAGGTTCCTGCAAGAGCTGCCGTGCAAGTATTCTTTTTGGGCAGCTCTTGCAGCAACCTCCTTCTAGGCATCTCCTGGATAAGTGTCTCTTGTTAGTGTGCTTAAAATATTAAGCATTTATTAGAAGGCTATTTAATATAGGAGTTTGTGATTAAAATAGCTTCATTCCTCATCCTGTTTCCCTAGAAATGATGCGGCTGTTAGTGTCTCATCCTTTAAAAGTGGTGGTCTAAAGTTGCAGTGAGAGTTTCAAACCCTAAGGATGTACAAATGAGTGGTTTCAAATGGGGTCAAAAAGCCTCAAGTGAGCGGTTCAAACTCAAATAGTGTCAGAAAAACATGTATTCACCAAATAGATTGCTCTCTAATTCACAGTAGTTTGAATGCTCAGCTAAAGCAACAGTTTGTAGGCGCAGTCCTTGAAAAAGGTGTGCTGCTGAAAAACAAGAAACTGAAAAATAAGTGAGTCAAGTTTCCTTTTTTTCTGTTTACCTCATGGACTAGAGGGAGGGTGCCTGTATCCTCCTCTCCACCCATGAGGTAATGAACACCTTTTTCATAGTGGAGTTGAGTGGTCCTCAAGCAGCCCCCAGGCTGTCTGTCTCTCACCACCCTATGATAATCGGAAAACCTTGCTGCTTGCTTGATTAATGATGGTGGTTATTGCTGTCAGATACGACTTCAGTGCAAATAGATGTTTGTTTGAAACATGGAAAATGTGAACACTCCCCTATACATACAAAACTCCACAAACAGAATAGGGAGATCAAGGCATAGACTTGGCATCTGGCTAGTGGGTGCAACTGATACATCTGGAATCTCTTGAGACACCATGTAGATAAATACAAGGCTGTCCAAACATAGTAAACACTTTTGGTAAGAACTTCTGGGCTAAATACAACACCCTGAAACTATTCCTATTGCTTAAGCGTGTGGGAACCAAAAGATCAAGTTCTGTAGAAATCTTAAAACATGCCTGCAAAATGCTGCAAACTAAGTTGCTGTTCAGTTGATTTTGTAGAAGAGAGTTACTAGTAGGTAAATGGAGAGTTCAAAGTTGTTTTCCCCAGGTTCGTTCAGAAGCAACTCGTTGGTCATCTTGTGTATGGAGCTCCTTAAATGTATGCCTCTTCCATAAGTTTCACTAAATTATTAGGGAAATAAGTTGTGAGACAGCTTTGGAACTTCAAGAGAATAAAAATTAAGAATATCCTTTGATAAAGTATTTGCCTTGTTTCTCTGGGAAAAAAAAAGTACTAAAACCAAGGCAGAGCTTTTTATCCCAAGCTTTTGACTGTCTGTTAGGTTGTAGCGTTTGCACTGAGCAACCCACTGAAATCCAGAACTGCGATTAGGAGTCTGAAATTTTGGATTAGATATTAAGTGTCTTGTCTCTCTGTCATCTTGTTTCCAGTATTGCAATAAAACCTTTATTCTGTTAAGATAAGAGTTAAAATAGCATTTGTACTGCTTGTCTGTCCGTAAGCAACCTCAGTGTGAGCTACAGTGTTTCTAAGAAAAGCAGGCATTTATCTAGTGGTTCATCATATTCTTGCAATGCTTATCCCATAACACGAGTTGTGCCCTATACCACATTGAAGGATTGGAATCTGGTAATGCTACTTCGTAGTGCAGCAGAGAGAAATATTTTCATGTTTTTTTTTTCCATCCTTTCAGTAAGTGGCAGGGATGAGAAAACAGCTTGTGTCTTGAGAAAAATGCACACATATATTGCACACCTTAGTCTGTAATCCACTCTGAATTTTTCTCTGTAAACTTTCTGGCTGCCTCAGCTCTGTTTGCCACAGTCCTCAGACACGTCTCAGAATATTTCACGCTAATATTTAGCACTTAAGTCTGCCTTGTCTGAGCTAACTGTTTGGGTGAAAGCCTGCTGCTCTTGTGCATGGAAGACTTTACGCAGAGTGACTCAGCAGTGATAAAGTATATGTAATGGTTACTAGAGAAATCTTGACGCTGTCAAGTCATTTCCTTCCTTTCTTCCTTGTCCCCCTTCTTCTAATTTGATTTTCCTATTTAATGACCCTTTTCTGCCTTGCTTTATGCAAGGAATTTGGGGTAGGGGTTGGGTCTATGTTTGGAAGTGAAAAGAGAACTGGGCAGAAGTTAAACTAGTTTACTAACAGCATTTTTCTTCTAACTTCAGCACTTTCTTCTGACTTGTGTATGTTATAATTAGTGATGTCTCAACAAAATTTGAATTTAACTTTTTTTGATCTAAAATATATCTCTTTGTGATAATGTGTTGTAGTTTCTCCAGTTAAAATGTTCATTTTACACTGTTGTGTGTAATGTAATAAATGTTACAGTATATCTCATACTTACTACGGCAGAATTAGGATGCATACAAGCATTTTAGCTCATGTTCTTCACTCTTGTTCAATAATACTGATATTTTCTCTTGTAACTGCTCGAAGTCCAGATTGTTGTATGTATTGCTTTGTGGTGCTTTGATTTGTTTAGAGGCTCACGTAGTGTTGTTCTTCTCTTGTAGGCCAGACCCTGCATCTAGTCAGATTAGGCTGTGCTTGCAGGTTTTGAAAGCTGTCCAGAAACTGGCTCGTGAATCAACAATTATGGCAAGAGAAACCTGGGAGGTTTTGTTATTATTTCTTCTCCAGATTAACGACACTCTTCTAGCAGCTCCAACTGTACAAGGTTTGTGTTCAACTTTCGTTTGGTTCTATTACTGGGAAAATCTTTGGCTCTGCTTGCTGTTCAGCTGCCTGGTGGGGGAAACCTGTTAAATGCTCTTAGTAGCCACAAGAGTGCAATAACTTGTTCCTAATTCTGCTACTCTACTCTGAAATAAAGCACTACCAGAAAAGATTGAATGGTTTGGAACTGAGTCTGTTCTCCAAAATGTGTTTCAGTAAAGCAGTGAACTGTGTACACTGACAGGTCACAGAAACGAGTTTCAGATGACATTGTTTCCTGACTGTTTCTCTGAAACACATGTGCCTTGGTGTTTGGCGTGACTGTTGGAAAATAACATTGCCAGTATATACCCATCTGTAAATAAATAAATATGGCATCAAGTATACTGTGCAAGAGTACAGTTTAATTAATGTTAGTTGTTGTATTCACAATATCCCTTAGTGACACACATATATGGTTGAGCTTTAAATAAAATTTTGATCTTGTAAAAAGCTTAATTGACTATAGGAAGTAATTAGGAGTCACTCTTGAAAATGAAGACAAATTTAAGAATATTTTTGCAATTATCACTTAAATTGAATCCTAAATATATGAGATATAATCATGACGACTGAGACTTCTACAAGATCAAAAGGATCCTTGGAGAGATGACTGAAGTCCTTTAGATTGACTACATACTAAAGGCATGCTTTGTTTCTGCTATAAGGTGGCATTGCTGAGAGTCTGGCTGAAAAACTGATTGGCGTGCTGTTTGAGGTGTGGTTACTAGCTTGTACGCGGTGCTTTCCAACACCACCTTACTGGAAAACTGCCAAAGAGATGGTGGCCAACTGGCGACATCACCCTGCTGTAGTTGAGCAGTGGAGCAAGGTTATCTGTGCCCTCACTTCCAGGTAGGAGAAATCCCATGGAAATAAAGGTGCACCTACTGAGACCATCAGTTATACTTGTTTTCTATGGTATTTGCTTATTTGTGGAATGCATTGTGGTCCAAAGTGAGTTTAGCAAAACAAGTACATAATCAGAGAGACTACACTAGCATTCTTGGCTTCTACTTTTCACGCATATATGACTTCATTTCACAAGTGAACAGCTAAAATGTTTTGTTTTTGTATAATCTCAGCATCTCTCTAATATTTAGCACTTTACAGCATGAGTGTATTACTCTCCATCATTGTTAACTTTTTTCTGATGCACAGAAGGGATGGATGAACTATAATTTGGTGCTATTATAGTACTATTATAGTCTATATGTTTAATGCCGGTTACCACCAAAATTATTAAGTGCTGTTACTACCGTGTAATATCTGCATAGTGTTATGTTTGAGGCAACTCTAGAATTCTCCATCTACTTTTCTCTAAAGCTGAGGTAATGTTTATATGTGTCTGGCTCTTGCCCCTTGGCAGCAGGGATGTAGGAGGGCCAGAAGCAGGCTACAGTCTCCTCGTTCTGAGCAGTGGTGGTGGTCCTCAAGTGAGTGTCTGAGTACAGCTGTACCAAACCACCTGAAGCATGGGGTTGGTGAGGATCTGTGGGCTGCTTGACAGGTTAAATAGGAGGTACTGAACAATGAGGAGAGTCTCAGTGCTGTTAAAACTGTGGTCCTCATGGTGTAGAGTCTTTGTGGAACAAAGCTAGTCCTTTCCCCCAACAGGATCAGATTAGTTGGTAAAGAGAGGAGTGGAGGGACTGTACCTCTTTTTCCCAACTCTCCTGAGACTTTAGTAATCATCTGTCTGAAAGGCTGAAGATGTATTAAATCATCTGCATTCTGAAGAGCTCAAATAGTATCATCCTTTCCGCTCATAGGGGTTTATTTTAACTCAGTGAAAACTTTTACTTTTGAGGTACTTGTTAAAGTATCAAGTGTGGATGGATTTTCCACCTCATGTAGCTACTTGATAAACCTATGGGGAAATAAGGCTGCAACACAAGTTCTGTGCCTTTCCCACGCTATTTCTGTAGCTATTTTTAGCTCATTAGATGTAGCATTGCATAACAGAAAATATTTATGATTCACTGATCTGAAAAGAACAGATCTGCTCCATGCACTTCATGCCCATGTTTTATCTCCCACTGTTGACTAACAGTTTTAGTTCTGTTGATGCATAGTAACCTACAAGTTTTCTACGATGTTTCCTTAGTCTGCATTTCTGCTGCATAGTAATGTTCTTTTTACATTATATATATATATATATATATATATAAATGGGACTCCTTTGATGTTAACTTTTTTAGCGCTATTTGAAGCTGCATACTTAGTACCTCAGTGGAACTCCAAATTCAAAAAGTTGAAGTGTTGTTTTAGTAAACCATTTTCTGAACGGGGTTATTAGCAATAAGCTGAAAGTAAGCTCCTCAACTTAAAACCATATAGAAGTTCTTTATTTGGGAACTGGTACACTTTCTGAAGTGTTAAAATCTATATCCATGTGGATGCGACTTCACAGAAAAATGAAACCAAGGTCTTACTCCTGAGTTTACCAATAGATACTTCTTTTACCCCTGTTGGGTTCTTTACATCTACTCTAAGTCATTGTGGTGCATGTGTGGATTACCATTTATTTCTGCGCTCAGTCGTTATGGAAAATGTTCTGGTTTTCAATTAGGATGCAAATCACATTCCCTGAACTGTTTTCTTCCAGCTTGTAAAGGGAGAAATGGAAAGTGGTGCAGTTTACTGTAGTCCAGAGATGAGAGGCTACTGCTTAAGTTCTAATAGGGGACACTCAAGCCTGTCCTCAATGAAAAGACAGCAACTCCAGCATGACTTGGCATGGTGGATGCCCAGCTAATGCTAGGCTCTACTAGATTAGTCAGAACTTGTTCATTACGGAGCAAAAACATAGTATTCAATGGTTCCTCGAGAGCACGACATAAAAATGTGTGCACAGCATACTGGAAAGCAGCTTCTGCCCAGCATGGGTCTGGGGATTTCTGTTTTGGTCCTGAAGGAGGCATCGTGTCCTAGGGCTCTTCTCTCTTTTCTGTCCAAACTACTCGTGTCACAGATTGGTTCCCTACGCACTTTGGGTGCCTTTAGCATTAATTGGGTAGCAGTTGCTGTAGTGCCCGATGTGGCAGGGGAGTAAATTTCCAAGAGAGGATAAACAGTAATTCAACCTATACAAGTTTTGATTTAGGAATCGGCTATAGGCTTCTGTTCTCCCCTTTCTCTCATTTGTAATGACTTTAGCTCTGTAAAACATGTAGGTTGGACAAAGCTCTGTAAATGGGCATTGACAAATGGGCCATTTCTTATCTGGTACAGGCAGCTCTCAGTTTAGAAAAAAAGATGTGATTATAAGTGACAAATAATGCTGAAAGTGAGTTTAGGCTAGGGAAAGATGAAAACTAGTTTCTATGGGTGTGAGAAGCCTGCGACAGCACAGCTTGCATCTCTTGGAGAATATCAAGATAATGCTGATCAGGGAAATTGGTCCGTAACTTTGCAAAATTGAGGATGAAATAGGGGTTACATAAGACAACAATGGCTCAGAGCAGCCTATAAGTGACTGGTCAGGTAGTTATAGCACTTTTAATGAAGGATCTTAGTTCATTTATCTTAAGCCATTATCATGACGATAATCGTGATATCATGATCGCATTGCTGTGAAGTCCTCTTTGGGTGCTCTAAGTGACCCTGCTAGAGTACAGGGGTTGGACTAGATGATCTCCAGAGGTCACTTCCAACCTCAACCCTTCTGTGTTGCTGTGGTCTGCTCTTCCCTGCTGTGCAGCACCTAGCTCCTGAGAAATGCAGTGCCTCTCTTCTGAAGAGCTTGCTGGTTTTTACATTGCTTCTCCTGTGCTTGTTCTAGGATTGCATTGAGTGCTGCTCATGTGCTGGTGTAAATTGTAAGTCACCGGTAATTTGGGATTTAGGCCTAAAACTTCCAAGTATTTGTGTATATGGCCTGCTGGTGTTGTTGGATACTAGCTAAAGACCTTTGAGGATATAAGCTAAGTTCTTTAAAGTTTTTCACTCTGTATGTAATATCTTGTCAGTTATATATGTAACTATATTAATTGGTAATCATTCTGGCTAAACCGACAGGAGAGCTGCTATAGAATGCTATACCTTAGCAACTCTGGTTTGGTTTGACCTCTGGTCACACTCCAAGGGATTTATTTTTCAAAATTTTTTGATGAATAAAAATTTGTATAAAACAGAGCTCTCTAGGAAAACTTAGAATGATGAATGTGTTGCTTTTATGCTCACTGGTGGACTGCTGATTTCTTCCAGGCTCAAATGTATAGTTAAATTTTGAGGTATATTCATTGAATGACAGGTCTATCTAACTTGCTTCCTAGGTTGCTACGTTTTACATACGGGCCTTCGTTTCCTCCATTTAAAATTCCTGATGAAGATGCAGGTCTGATTCCTCCTGAAATGGATAATGAGTGCGTTGCACAAACTTGGTTTCGCTTTTTACATATGCTAAGGTATTGTAATTACAGCCATATATTGTTCATGTTCTTGAATCTTTTTATGAACTTGCATTATAAATGAAAAAAATTTCTGGAGATTGGTGATGTTAAGTACTGAAATAGAAAAGCGCATGAGAGACTTGTTGGAATAGTGCCCTGAAGTAGTACAATGCAAGGTTGTGAGTGGGAAGTGTTCAACTCTAAACTCATCGACTCTTTCAGAAGCTAAACTGGTTTATTTAATTTAAAAAAATAAGTTTGTAGCTATTAAGCCTTTTGGAAGATCTTAAAAATAAGACTTCAATACAATTCTGTTTCTTTGAGATAGCAAACAGGAAAAGCAGAACAATAGCACTGAGATATGTATGCTGCTTCCATTTTATTTTCCATTCCATTTTATTTTCCATTCCATTTTATTTTCCATTCCATTTATGCACATAAAGCATATTTTAGTCATGAAAGTTAAGTAAGTGTTAAACGATTTAAAGTCTACTTTTAACTAGTTAAAAATCTGTTTTTTTTCTCTATTTGTGATAATGATGTCACAAGTCTTGTACTCTCCAAATCTGGACTTACAGTTATAGGACTTGTATCAGACAGAAACAAGATCTCAAGATTTTATAGCCCCTGCTCTTATACCTTGTTGTCATTATTTACTGATGATATTTAATTAATTGCTAACCCTTTTAGAAGAAACAATTTTAACGATTTCTGGACCTCTTGAAAACTAAGTTCAGAAGACCTCTTATGTTGTTAGTATTACTGTAACTGCAGGATTATTCTATGGAGTTTATGCTTTGGTTCAATGGGTTGATTAATAAAATTATTAAGCCTATTTGGATAATGTTTGAAATGAAGGCAATGAAGTCCTGCCAACCCAAAAAATCAACTTTGTCGTTTGTGATGAAGTAATAGATTAAAAAGACCAAATACAAAACATGCTAGTACAAGACCCCTCTTTTGCAGTTACAGTATATTAGATACTCTCTTTTGTTGCTGTTTGTTTAAATATGTCTAAGATTAATCCATCTTCAAGCATTCTTAAAATTCTAACAGCTATTTTTAAACTGACTCAAATATATTTTGTTCTCTTCTGTGTGCAGTAATCCTGTGGATTTGAGTAACCCAGCCATTATTAGCTCAACCCCCAAATTTCAGGAGCAGTTTTTGAATGTGAGTGGAATGACTCAAGAACTGAATCAGTACCCCTGCCTTAAACATCTGCCTCAAATATTCTTTCGTGCCATGCGTGGGATCAGCTGTTTAGTGGATGCATTCCTAGGTAACATTTTTTGTCTTGTCTGTGAATAGTTAGGGCTAGTAACCTAATCTTTATTTTATTCTTTTAAAATCTGGATTCTTCAGCAACACTGGTGTAACAGTCTAATTTGTCACTTGCAAGTATATCCTGAGATTGACAGGGAAAGAATGTAAAATCACTTTTGAATGGCCATAATTTTAAATAAATGCCTGTTTAAAAAAAAGTCTAAAATAAAACTGGACGTCCTTCTTCCTCAAATGACTTTTTTTTTTTTCTGTCTACACCACAGCGCAAGTTTTTTTTAACATGTTGTCAGCACTGACAACTTTGTCTATAAACTTGGTGGCAAAAGTTGTGTGCAGCACTTGTTTTTATAAGGTATTGATTCTTGAGTGGCATCTTTAGATATTTATGCTACAAGTACCAGTTTCACTTAGTTTAGGATTAATGAGTGACGAGTGCTACTGAGAGGAGAAGATGTGTTACTTTGTGTCTATGGTAATTGGGTAGTTTAAATTTCAGTAAAAGGTAAAGTAGATGTAAGCACTAGCTGCTAATTTTTAAATAATACTATATAGTGCTGGAAATCTAAGGTTGTATTCTGAGTATGCTTCACGTTTATTGAAAATTCTTTAGAGATAATATATTCTTGAAAATTCTAAAGAACTGTCTCCTGCTGCTTTTTTGATTAATTATATGCAAACAAATGTTATCATCTGCCAGAAGTGTGAATTAATATGAGCCTGCAGAATGCTTGAGCAGATATGTAAACTGAGTTCAGAAAAAGGTTGGCTGCTGAATTAGACTGTTAGATTTTACATGCTGTTTTTTTGTTTTGTTTTTTGAAAAACCTGAGTGGTTCAGTCCCTTTAAACAAAGCATCTCAAGACCCTCCTGTCTCACTGAACTGTAAAATTGTAAGATACTTTTTATTGGAAATACATGCTATGTTGCTGTAAAAATACTGCAAGGAAAAAGAATTATTGATATTTTTTTCCGTATTGCAAAAAAATTGTGGTTGTCCAGGACATACTGAAATTATTGGTTAGACTGTGATACTGAATTTTGAAGCCTGTTGCATCCACTGAACTTCTTCCAGATGTCTTGCCACCAATTTTAAAGACTTGAATGATTATTCTTTACTACTACCAGATGTGAAATTTTAAAGCATTCTGAAGTGTGTCTGATAAATAACCGTGTGGTTTGTGAAAGGAAGGTGGTATGGTAGTCTTAGTGACTTGAAAGTTATTTTACTTGAAGGGGCTAAAATGGAAAACTTTTTTTGTGAACAAATCATTGAAGCATCCCCTCCATCACAGATAGATACGCAGCATATTATATTGTGTTTGCTTCATTTTATGCAGTAGCAACTGCATATCCCTCTATTTAGGTTCAGGTTCTAACTGACCTCTGTTTTTAATTAAACTACTAAGAACATAAAAATAGTAATACTAACAAAGGCAATATTAAGACTAAAATGTGAGTTTCTTAAAAAGGGATAAGCTCTTACACATGTATGAGAGGAAGAAGTGACTGAAGATTACAGAGATGCTTCCTTCTCAGATTCCTGGTCTCCTCGGTCTGGAGTGCCTTCCAGGGAAAAGCTGTGTCCCTTTGGGACTGACTGTACAAAACCACAGTCATAATGCAAGCCTCCTCTTAATTTAATTAAAACCAATATTATGTAATTTAATTGAATGTAGGCTAAAATGTAGAATAGAAGCTTCCATAGTGGCGTGAACGAAAGGTGTTTGGTTTTTGAAAAAAGGGGAAGTGTCTGTGTTCTTCCTTGAGGATTTCTTATATTCCTAACTGTACTCTTGATCCTTTGGTCTGATGTGTCAAAGCGTAGACCACAGCAGTTTTAAGTGCTGGAATACTTTTTCCCTCCAGCAAAATGGCAGAAGGAGTAATAGCAATCTGTATCTCCTTCCTTAGGTCAGTCACCTGGAAAGATCTTCTGTGTTCGTTTTTTTTCTCTCTCAAAAACTCCTTGTAGTCATTAGTTGTGGGTTGACTGAAACTTGAGTCTGTATTTTGCAATGTACAGAGCATGGCTGCTCATTCTTACCTCCAAAGTGACCTAAGAGCCAGATGAGTCAGGTATTAAAAGTAATCTCAAAATAAACCTGAGCAATGTATGGCCTGACTTCATTAGAAAGATCTCCTTGACTTGCTCTGTCAAACTCTGCCAAATCCTATTGTCGCAGGTGGAAAATGTGCTGCACTGGAACAAGATAAAATGTCTAACTGAAGATTACTATAGGGTGTTCCTGTGGGGAATCCTTTACTGGCCGAGTAAGTTGAGTTTTAAAAAGCTGTTAAATACAGCATGTACTGAGGAGAAGCATACTATATCCAAGTCTCTGTGAAAGTGTCATTGGTAATTAGCACTTACTGTCAATGGAGAAAGTGGTTTATAATGGAAGGCTTGTGAGGAGCATGCCTTGCAGTGGAGGCAGAGGAAAAATCAGGCTGTTCGCTTTGCACAGTGCTTGTACCTCTCCTGGGATGTCTGTTTATGGTCAGTTCCTCTTGTACCTTAGAAATAGGCTGCGATTCTTTTTTGATATTTTTAGTACTAATGTTTGTAAATAGTCCTTTCTGTAGTTTCCGTTTGCACTTGAGTAGTGGTGACCTGTCCTCACTTACTCATGTACACAGCTTCTTGTCTAGATAATAGTGGTGAGGAGCATATGTAGCTATATCTGGAACCGAGGTCTTCTGCGCCAGTGAGATGCACAGTGCTGCCGTGTGCGCCTTGTCAGCACAGACTCAACTGTAAGCACATTGGGACTGTTGCTTTCTACATGAGCTTTCGATAGGACATTGAACCAGAGACCTCAGACTTCTCAAGATCTAGTGTAGTTTGGACCCAGAGTATTTGAGAACCCATCTGGAGTTCAAAGATGAAGACTACAGGCTATGATGATGCACTCAGCACAGCAGAGCTCTTGGTGAAACTGCGTTCAAGCTGTATGCGTGCACGAGAGGATGTTCTCGGACAGACTTTAGAATTGCGATGTAGGCTCCTTCAGCAACAGGAGGCTGATGCAAATCTCATTGCCTTTTACATCAAGTGCCATAGCACGTGGTTTTTTTTTTTATTATTTTGCCTTCTCTGATACGTACTTACATAATGTGTGTGTTTGGCAAATTATTACAACGTACTCAAAAATATTTAACGGAAGCAATGCATTTCATGGCGCGCACTCTACTGTGGCGGGGGGGTATAAGACAAACAGTTTACCATGAGTTAGCTCTTTCATCATGTGCTGTGGAAAGTACTTGGATACTTTGATAAGCAGAATCTAAAAATCTGAATCAGATTGATCTTCAAGCACACTACAATTTCCCATTTAGTTTCCTAGTGTGGCGACAATGCTGATGTTCATTAAAATGGGATAGAATTGGGATAGATTGCTTCTGATTCAGTGACTAGGAAGAGCAGCTTTTCGTACATCACAAGTGTTTCCCTGAGGTTCAGTTTCAGAAGATGACAACTGATCTAATGTGTTGCTGCTGCCGTAAAATTATGGCTTGCTCTGCTTTCTTACGCCATCCCTTGTAGCGACTTTTGTACTGGACGATTCAGTGATCTGATTCAGCTTGCTCAAATGTCAGAAAACAGTTGGGTTTCCTTTTAATAATAAAAGTAGAAAGATGTTTTCCGTAATAGAGCTCTTTTGGCGACTGGGGAGAGGTGAAAGAGCTTATCTATTTACAGAAGGCCCAAATATAACTCTGTTGCTGTGTATGAGCTTATGGAAGTCTTGCTTTAAGTTTGTTTTATTTCTTAATCTACAGGCATTTCACGACCCCGGTCAGATAGTGCACCCCCCACACCGGTAAACAGGCTGAGCATGCCCCAGAACACTGCTATCAACACAACTCCACCGCATAATCGAAGGCATCGGGCCGTGACTGTGAATAAAGCAACAATGAAAACCAGCACTGTAAGATTTCATGCTCTGTTTTGAAGTGCTTGGCGCTTTTGATGGTTTTTTGATTAGAGAATGTAGCTTTCCTTGCTTCTAGTATCTAACTTGTTCTTCTGTTCAAATAGGTAACTACTGCACATACTTCGAAAGTGCAGCACCAGCCCTCCTCTACTTCTCCACTCTCTAGCCCGAACCAGACAAGTTCTGAGCCACGGCCACTACCAGCTCCACGCAGGCCAAAGGTTAACAGCATCTTGAACCTATTTGGATCATGGTTATTTGATGCAGCATTTGTTCACTGTAAACTTCATAATGGAGTAAATAGAGACAGCAGCATGACTGGTAAATATTGCTGAACAGATATCTGTAAATATTTTTCCTTGTTTTACTGACATTTCCTACCTGCAAGATTAACATATGCATAATCAAAAAAACCCAATCTAATAAAGTCCTATATTGTGGTTAACCCCTCCCAGCTGAGCCAGCACCTGATCCTAGCCAAGAAGGTGTTTGGGACTTCAAAACTTTAAAATTAAAAAATCACTTTTTGCTATTAAATACTCTGTTGTTCTAACAAACATAGCAGTCTCAATTATGCTAGCAGAGAAAACATCAAGCGAAGAAAATAACGTGGTGAAGGAGTTAATTTCCAAGTTTAAAATATCTCTTTGAGTAATAGCAACTTTTTATAAAGGCTCTTTAATGTTCAAAAATTTTAACATCAGTCCCAGATACTGCATGAAGTGGCACTTCCCCTTGTTCTTGTAGAATGATGTAAAAGCAGAAATCCTTAAAATCTCTAGTAAAGTTGCTGCCTTCCAGTGATGGCTGCTGCATGTTTCCATGCATGGCTTGATCCAGGTTGTCTTCAGTCCTAAACTGCTGGGTTTATTTCATCTCCTATGGTTTGCTTTGCTTTAGAGCTTAGATGTTTTGAGACACGATAGCAGAGGTAGCGCTCTCTGCTCAGAGGCTTCTTAGCACTCTCCTTCCTTTGGTGATAAGTATTCAGAAAAGAGTAAACATTACCAATCCTCTTTCTCCCCACTCTGTTCTTTATTTAGTATGTCAGATGTCCATGAAAATTTGCCAAGAAATCTATGTCAAAAGCTCACTGGCCTAAGAAAAATAAAGGAAGAGGAGGCCTGTTGCAGGAAGTTGGGTTTATAGGTAGGATTTGATAGCAGTAGTTAAACTAACTAGCTTCGTTGTTCGTTGCGTCACAAATCCAGTTCTCCCCCTGCATGGAAACTGTGAGTTTGGAAGTTGGGGTCCGTTAAAGGTAACCTTAGATATGCAGCGTGTAGTTTTTGGAAGTGGCCAGTCACAGATTTCTGTGATAGGAAGTTCAAGTCCCTCTGGAAAAGACCTGTGATGTGTGAATGGAGAAATAAATAGTTGAGTTTCGGAAGGAGCAAAAAATAATTTGAGGGTATATTCAGTTGTATATTCAGGTAATACATTTTTGTATTTAAGTGTAACTACTTTTCAGATGGATCTGTTGGCTTGAATTTTGATTTAAGCTGTATCTTGAGCAGTTTTAAGGTAGTGTTCAACCTGAAAAGGACATCGGATGAGATGTTGACCTTTTTTAGAAACATGTTATGACTTCTTAGTTTATAAGCTATATTACTTGCTTATGAAACAAAATTTCTGCTGTAAACACAGATATTGTGATTGCAATGGAAGTATTCAGTCATTCAAAACCGAAATGATTGACTTGCTTTAAGGAGTTCTGAGGCCTTTCGATAGCCTAAGCAATGTCCTGCATCTTCTAGCAGCAGCCAGAATTGTCTTATTTCTATCCTTACAGAAGGATTTACCAACTATTACTTCAGTTCTCCTGTTCCTAGAAACTATGAACACTTGTTTGATTTAATTGAAATAGGAAGATACCTAGAGTTTTGCAGCAAATATTTATCCCTTGTCCTTTTCCACTCATGACAGAATGAGTAAAAAACGCTCAATTCTGTTCCCCCTCTGTGCTCTCCAGAGCCATCCATAACGAGACCAGTACTAACATGTCACACGTTCTGCCATTTAGTAGCAGCAAATAGTCTCCTGGAAGAGTGACAGTGATGGAGACCCAGAAAACCAGTTGTGTTCTGTCCAGTTTTACTAGCAATTTGAGAGATGGAATTTAAGCTTTGTGCCAGTAAAATCCCTCTGAACTCACTTGGTTCTCACTTGTGGCACTCACTTGGTTCCAGTTACTGCACATCATTAAAGAGTAATGCCTAGTATATTGCTCTGTGTCTCAAGGAGATTGCTGTGACTGTACTCTGGAATAAGTATCCTCTTGCGTTCTTCTGTTGATATAAGCCCCCAGCAGCTGAGAGTCTTGCATTTTGTAACCCAGAGAAGACATGCCTTTGTCTCCTCAGTTAGTGCTTGCCCAATTTAGGACTACTTAGGGTGAGAACTGCATGTAGTATCTCCTCCATCAGAAAAGGAATTAGATCCATAGCAAACGCTTTTGAAAAGCATCTAGTTCTGGGTCCTTTTGCAGACTTTGTGCTAGTCTTGGTGCCTTTGAAATCAGCTCAGGGGAGAGAATGGTACTCTTGCAAAAAACACTTTCTTTGTCTAGTTCTCCAGTAGATCTTCCTTAACTCACTTGCCTTGGTTCCTTTCTTTATTTGATACAATTTGCATCTTTAGCCTTACAAAACAGGCTGAATTAATCTTTTGCTTTTGTTACCTTCAGGCGTTTGCATTTGACCTGCCTGGAGCCTGAGGTTAGTAAAAATTCTGTGCTCAGTATACTGTCCTCTGAAAGACACATCCTGCTCCAAAAGTCGGGAAATCAGCCTGATTTCTAGCCTGCTCCTGCGCTTCCAGGATGTCATGAGTACCTGTTACCACTATTTAAAGTACTGTCACAAAAACGTTGTGACAGGCTGTCAGAATGAGAGCAAACTGGACATACAGAAGATGGACCCATACTGCCAAAACTATCTTTGTAGAGAGGTACTAAAATCTGATTGCCTGACTGTCCTGCAGGTCTCAAGGTCATCTACTAAGCCTCTATCTGAAGTGGGAGAAATGTTACAAGACTTCTAAAGTGTTAGGCTACTGTAGTTTCTGTTGACTTGAAGCATTAGCATCTTTTAAAACTGGGATTATGTCCAAATTGAAGAGTTTCTGTTCTGGCACTCTGTGGAGCTTGATGCTTCCAGGTAAAGTCTTTCCCTCCTTGAACTGGGTAAGGCAAGAGGGATCATGCTGGACTGAGGTGGACCAAATGAGGGCTGTGTCCTCTCATCTCTCCCTGTCATTTAAGCTGGGCACGTTGGTAATGTAATTGGATCTGCAGGTTGAGACCATCCACCTGCCTTTGCTCAGGCTACCCAATGTAGGCATGCTTTGAGGAAAGACGGCAGCAGAGAAGGGATCTCGAGTTGCTGGAATCCATGCTCATAGGAAAGAGGGCATAAAGGAATCTTCTGCTCATTGTGTAACTTCTTTATGGCTGTAGACTGGTTATGCCTGTATATAGCAGTCCATCTCTTATCTTCAGTAGTCTGATACAGTACATGCTTTTGATACTAGCTGGATATTCTTGCCATGTTTGGCACTGCTATTGATAGCCTTTTGCATTAGCCTTAGGAAGTGCTATTAATCTATTTTTAAATGAATGCTTCAGATAAAATTCTATAATTTGTAAGTGTCTGCATTTATGATCAGATTTGGTATGTAATATTGTCTTCTGCTGGTCCAGGCACATACTGTTTTTCTTTTCAGTCTGAGACTGCATTCCTCCTCTCTTAGCTCTCTGATACAGTTTCTCTGCTTGTCATTGCCTGCAGATGGGAGGACTGAAGACTACTTTGTAGTATAAGAGAAAGAGGTGAAATACCTTGATTCAGGATTCTGCCTGGTCCTGTAGGGAGAGATCTCCTGCCCTGGAACACTTTTTTTCTAAATTGTTTTCCTTATTGCTCTTCCTGTTGCATGGCACATTTCAACACACAGACATTACGTCTAGACTGATACTTGTGAGCTAAATGAGATCTTGTAACAAATGACCACATGGGATGAGATGTAGTCCTGTGTTCTGCTTCAGAATTCAGTTCCATTCTTTTAAAAGAACTCTGCTAATTCAAACTGAGTAAAGTCTCATCCTCCCTCCCTTGCAGTAGGTCCTTTTGTGCATTATGGAGCAAACAGCAGTTGATGAAAGTTGATGTGAATGAGTAACTATGTACCCTTACTTCTCCCCTTGTTCTGGAGCCTTATGTCTCAGCTGTGAATATGTCTAACACTTTTGCCTGCAAAACTGAAGTCAAGAAGAGTAAGAATAATGTGCCTGTTGGGGAGGAGAAAACATGCAACTTCTTATAGGTTCTGAGATGAAAAATACCTGGATGCAGGGAAGGGTAACCTTGTTAAGGTACGAGGAAAAATATTCTCACCTGACACTTTCTCAGTTAAAAAAGGTGTGCCTTAAAAGGGTTATGAGCTGATTTTCTAAGCCCCCTGCCTCTTCAACATGGCATGGCTTTTCTCCCTGTGAAGCCAGCTAATACATGTATTTCCTCGCTGAAGTGAGACTTTTGAGGTTGAGTGACAAATGACTTTATCGTGGCAACTTGCAAGGTTCTTATCAACATAATGATGGTTTTTGATTTCCATGTTGTTGAAGAATCAAAGCAGTAGGAGTACAATTTGAAATACAAGAAATTCCATTTAAACATAAGGAAAAAAACTTTTTCACAGTGAAGGGTGGTCAAGCACTGGATCTCTCTGAAGATACTCAAAACCTGATTGGACAGCAACCTGCTGCAGTTTTCCTTGCAGGGATCTTGGACTAGATGATCTCTGGAAGTCTTTCCAGTCTCAACTATTTTGTAACTATAGTTACTACCCCTCTGTTGTTCAAGTTTATTGTCTCCTTGGGAGAACTTGTTGTAGTAGCCCTTGCACAATTCAGGATAGTCTGCAGTATTTTCAGTTGCTTCAGTTATGTTTTTTATCTGTTACTCTTTAAGAAGAGAGAGACTACAGAATCATTTTTCTCCTGCATGAGATTACCTGGGGGTAATTTGTGTACAGTGAATGTTCATCCTTTTCACCATCTGGAGCACTTTCCTCCTGTTTTCTCTTTGAGCCCTGTCCTTCAAGATAATCTTGTATCGTTACTTGGATTCTGATGTGAAGCAGTGATCTTACCATCTTCAGTACTAAAGCTGGTACCAAGCTCTTGTGCTTTGTGCATCCTAGATTAGGGTTTTAGTTTCTACACTGAGACCTTGATGGAGATGCTTTATAGCAGGCAGCTATTGAACATTTTTCTGTATCATGATGAGAGAGGAGAAATGATCTGTTCTAAAACTGGATAGTTGGTTTTGAAAGGAATTAGATTTTTCTGCTGTGGTCTTTAGAAGTAGATGGCTGCAGGAAGCTTCCCCTTTGGAGAAATAGTTGTTTCATTATTCTGATGTCCAGTATATGATATTCATTCAGCCAAGTGTAGTATAAGCAGTTCCCCATGGTTGCTGCCTTGAGAGAAGTTTTTCGTAAGAAATGCATTATGAAGACATTAAGAAGTCATTCCTAATTACGACAGTTATTCCTAATTATGGTGTGTTTGTGTGTATTTGAGCTTAGCCTCCCTGGCATGATGTGTATCAATTGACCGCTCAGTATATGCTGCTACTACTTGTTCTTCAAGAAGTTCTAAGAATTGGGAGAAACTCATTAATCCCTTGGGCCAACATTTCAGGAAATGAATCCAGCAATCTGTTGTGCTTGTTCTTAATCTTCATACCTAAAGAAGTAAGCCACAAGTTTGACCACTGTTTATTTTAAAGCGCTTGTGTGGGAATTTTACCTAAGGTGGTTGTTGGGATTACTCAGGTACTGTTGGTCAGCAAGGGAATTCTAGAGTATAGTTTTGCTCATCTTTTTTAGCCCTTCTCTGTCCCTAAGATGTTGTCCCAAAGGCTATTTCTGAGGATATAGGAACCAACCATAAGAAACATTGATTAGGGAAGTATTGAGTATTGCAGAGAGGCTTGCTCATGGGTCTTGATCTGACCCAGCACATTCAAAGAAACAATTCTTACAAAGTAGGTAGTTTTCTCTTTAGGTAGCTGGCTACTGGGGTCTTTCATCTTTCCTTTTGCTTGAAATTGTTTTTGAAATGTTGACCTTTCTAGTAGTATTCTGCCTTTCATTTCTGCTTTGGAAGATTCTTGTCTGAGCTGGAGGTTAGGGTAGGCATGCTCATCTGACCTGGGGTCTGTTAAGGGTTATTAGCCACTTTGCTAATCAAGGATGGAGCTGCAATACTGTTGGCAACTTATGGCTGTGGAAGCAGGAATATTGTTGGGAGAAGATTGTAGGTAAGTAATCTTCCCCTTAGGAGCCTACCCCCAAGTCATACAAGCCGTATTATAGCCTAGCATATACTTCATATACAGTATAATGTAGGGAAATGTACTTGAGCTGGGAAGGGTTAATAACATTCATTTAAAGAACTGATGTACATTGATATGAACAGATTTGAATCTTATTAGTATTTTGTAACTTTCTTTGTTCATTGTTTTGCATGGTATTTTCAAAGCCATAATTTTGGACCTTAATACCAATTTCCTATGTGTTTAACGAGCTTGCTGTATCATAAAGCTTTTAATCTATTTTTTAAAAAAGCTAAAAGCTTCTTAACTTATATTACAATTTCACCATCTTTAAAGTATTTTATAACTACTGCTGTCCTTTGATTTGTTTCCATTTTATTTCTATTATCTTGCAGCATCTTTTATCCAAATTCTTCTTTCTTATAAATCTTGTAAGTAGGAACCAGTAGCTTTTCCTTAATTGCGGTCATGCTTTTCTTTTTCCATAACCCCATATTTTATTTGTAAATTCATTCTCATTGTCTCTTGTAGCTTTTGCACTTTTACTTGAAAAAAAAAAAAAAAGACAAGTGATTTTTTTGTGTGTGTTCTTTGAATGGGGAGGATTGTTGGCAAAAGCAAATTAATCTGCCTGAATCAGTCCCATCTTTTCTGTACTTTAGTCTGTGATCATGTCATGAATTTCAGGACTTTGCACTAACCATGTTTTTTTTACTTAAAGCTTATTTTACAGACCTAGTGTTTGATTTGTATGCATTGTGCATGTAGTGTTTTTTTCCAACTATAGTAAATTGCTGGATAGCTTATTTAGGACAAAAAATGGCTCATGGGAAGACGCATAAAGATTTGTGCTGATTTACTACTTATGGCCTGAAAATTGATAAAGTACCAGTAGGTTACACCAGGAGTTTAAACACAAAAATTAAGAGTAGAGACTTTTCTATGGGAAGTTTCTAAAAATACTTACCAATAAAATTAACAAGTATTGCAACTATCCAGATGTTAATGGGCCTTTGCATGACTGTGATTGTGAATCTAATATTCTAGGTTTTTGAGATACAGAACAAGTTTTCTGGTTCTGGCAGAAATATGTTGACTTTGGTTAGGAGCACATATTCTCTGTTCTGGTTTTTAGCTTGTAAATTTTCTGAAAGTTGATATTGGCATGTGAAGCCTTAGCTAAATAAGGAACATGCTCTTTCTGCTGCTGGTAATCCAAGAGTGAAATTGCTCTCTCATTGCCCAAGGGAAAAAAACAATACCTTTCTTGGTTGTTGTTCGTGGAGGGATGATGAAGCTAGCAAAATGAGGAGCCTCTTGCATGCTATGTTCCTCATACTAATGCAGGAAAGGCAGTTAGAGATTTTAAAAATACATGACTTCAATTAGCTTGGATTATTTACAGAACCATTCTACAGGAAGAGAGCTCAAATCTAGGGAAAACCAAGTCCAATTTAGATATAGTGGGCTCTCCTGAGGCTTTTTGAGGCATGTACTGTGGAGTATATGTTAGCGACTAGGAGAGTGCCTATCTTCCCGGTAGCTGTCACCTGGACTATCTAACTTCTAAAATTTCTTGGGTAGTTGCAGGAAACCTGTGAAGGAGAGAAGGACCAAATCAGAAGAGTGGTTTTCCGCAAATTTCTCTTTCTGATATAAGTCCTTAGAGTTTTGGGATTTTGTTTTTCTTTAGGAGTTTTCTGTTTACACAGCAAAGTTGGATGAAAACAACTTGGTGTTCAGATCACCAGAAAGTAATTAGTTGGCCAGTTTTGTAATTAAGCCCTTGGAGGTGACAGGAGTATGATCTAAAAGTTTTGGGGTATTTTAAGGGGTATATAACCAAGGAAAGTTTATTCTTTGTTTTATTTATTTAAAGAAGAGAACTAGATGAGGAAGATCTTTTGGCTTCCAGACTCGGTAGGAAGATAATATTGGATATAAGTGTGCTCTTTGCGCCATAAAGTTGGAATTTGCTTTAGAATTTGAAAGTCAGGTGTTGCCATCCTTATGAGGAGGAAAAGTTAGTTACCCCTCAAATAATCAGAGACACTGACTCAAATACAGTGAACTAACAGCTTCATAACTACTAAATTTGACTTGATCTTTGTGTCCAGGATCCCATGAGCCTATTTTATGTGCTAACAAATACAGTGAAACGCTGTTTTTTCTCTTCCCAGCTATAGCCACTCAAGCTAGTGTGGAGTTTCGCCGAAAAGGATCACAAATGTCCACAGACACAATGGCTTCCAACCCTATGTTTGATGCAAGTGAATTCCCAGACAACTATGAAGCGGGAAGGGCAGAGGCATGCGGGACACTCTGTAGGATATTTTGTAGCAAGAAGACTGGGGAGGAAATATTGCCAGCTTACTTATCCCGGTACTAACCTATCTTCCAGTTGCTTTCTTGGTGTAATTCTATGGGGCGGATGAATTTGCAGTGACTGGCTTGCAGTTACGGGCTGAATCCTGTGTTGCCAACCTTGAAAGCCTGGTTAGCCTTAAAATGCTGTAGGTAGAGTTCCCCATCTAAATTAAGTCTTGATTTCCTTTCTAATTTCTCTGATCTCTGTTTTCAGTCCGTTTTCTTTTAAGTTCCAGTAGAAGAGAAGTCCCATAAATTGCCAACCAGCCGAAGGACACATACTGTCTTTATAATCACTTTCTTGGCCTCTTTTTTTTTTTCTTTTTTTCCCTTGAATTTTGTTAAAAGGGAAAAAGAATAGAATGGGCAGACATAAGAATACTTAAGCTTTATAGACCATAAAAGGTCTTACATTATCAAACACAACAGTACAATGAAATGTGATTTAGATGTAGAAACCCAGTGGGTTTAACGCTCCAGTATTTAAAACAGTCAGTTTTGTTTTAAGTTAGGCAATTCTGCTTATCAGTATTTTCTTTTTCTTTTTTTTTTCTTATTTTTATTCTCTTTTACCAAAAATCACTATGTTGTAGTGCAATAGCAAATCTCAGAGGCGGAGAGCTGAATTTCAAAATCGTGGCTCTGAATTGTTCACCTGCTTTGGTCATAGATTTCCTCTAAACTGCTGAAAGATCAGAATCATCTACTGGTTTAGTTCATGCATGTTGCTGTATTGTGTGTATCGTCTCTGTTTCTCTGACCTAGCCAGTGATTTTCTATGTTTTTTGTAAAGCTTTCTCAAAATTATAAAGGAGGTTGTAGTTCATTTTAAGGAATACTAATACAAGTTCATATCTGCTTTAGGACAGTAGTCAGATAAATTATAAGGTGGTTCAAAAAAACAAAAACAAACAAAAAATATTTTTTTTTGTCCTTAGGTTGTTTGACATTATTCCCCTGCCTGCCCCCATCACCTCGTGTTGTCATTTGACGTAGTTGTGATAGATAAAAGTTTGGTCTAATTTTCCAAATATTGGAGTCTCTAATCAGAGGATTTTTTTTTCTCTTGAAAGATTTCACACTATTTTTTCTTCTGCACTGGGGGATTAAAGTCAGGGTCTCATTTACATCCTTACATGGGGGAGAAGAGGGAGTACCTTCCAAGTGCTGCTGGTGGACATCTAGGCTGTATTTGCAACAGCTCCCGGTGCATTCTTGCAATAAGTCAGGTGTTTCAACACATCTGTGCCGCACTGGGTTTTTGCATGAAATAAATAGGACTTATTTTTCTTAAAAGCTAGGTGGGTGTGTTTACCTGCCTTAAAATAACTTAGGGGGATGCTCCCATAAGCTTTTCTTAGCTCTGCTTTATATGGAAAAGATCGAATAGTTGCTGTGCATTCTTTAATCATGTGGGAGGATGATGATTTTTATGTGCAAGTAATTTAATCTTGTCTTTCTTTGTCAGATTTTACATGCTTTTAATTCAGGGTTTGCAGATAGCAGATTTCGTGTGCCACCCTGTTCTTGCCAGTGTTATTCTAAACTCCCCTCCTTTGTTCTGCTGTGACCTGAAGGGGATTGATGTCGTGGTTCCTTATTTCATTTCGGCTCTTGAAACTATTTTACCTGACAGGTAAAATGCCATTTCCCTGGAGATATCATCATAGTGTGGGGAGGTATTTATCATCTCGGGTCGCTGTCATTCCTAAATAGTTTTCACAGGAGGGTTTGGGTCCAGTTTGCCATATACTGTGTAGTATCAGTAATGCCCTTTGATAATGCTAATAGCAGCATTTCATAAGCTCTAATTTTCATTTGATTTAATGTGATTATCTTTAAAAGCAGTAATAATACTTTTTTAAAAAAGAAAAGAAAGAAAACTTGTTATCTATATATTCATTGCTAAAAAGTATCATCTGCAAGAATAGGTAAAAGGAATGATTTAGCTTAAATAGATTTAAGGCCTACTTATTTTTAAGTAAAATTTTACTTGATGTTCATTAGCATCTGTTGCTGCTGTGAATTCATGAAGAGAGTAATTTTACATGTCATTAATTGAAAAATAGAGAATTTAGACAATGTTTTAAGTTACGGTAGTTTTTCGCACTAGAATATATAACTCTACCATTAGAATTTTGGAAACTTCTGGATATTTTGCTAAATAATTTAAGGCGCTTGATAGTGTGTGCCTTTTGCACCGTATATTCTATCTGTTGACACTGTTTATTTTTGTGTTCTTCATGAACTAGTATCTGTATTCTGGGTTTAAAGTTGAGTCGCTGTTTATTTTGGATAGGTCTTATAAGTGGAAGGATTTACTAGACTACTGAAAAAAATTAATCTATTTGCTAAGCAATTTGTGTTTTATGTATTATGCACATGAGCAAATTGCGTGGATCTCTGGTAATATTGAGATGATTATGAGCAGTAACAAGCGGGTAACGGCTTGTGACTGAAGCTTCCTGCTTCGAAGATGTAGTGTATGAATAATAATTTCATCAGCTTATTGCTTTTATCTCCAGTTCAAAACCCTTAGTAGATTGGTTCCTCATCCGTAACCAATGTTAATTATTGTTCTGCTGCTGTTACAAAATGAAGTTCAGAAATCTAGAAACAAATACCTACATTGTAGACTGTAAATTATATAAGACCACTGGGTTCCTGTATTTAATTTGCACTGAATTGTTTGGTTCCAAATTCCTGTAAAAAAGTTGATTAACTTTATGATGCTTTGATTTGCAGAGAACTCTCAAAGTTTAAAATCTATGTAAACCCCACAGAGTTAAGAAGAGCTTCTATTAATATCTTGCTGTCTTTGTTGCCTCTCCCTCATCATTTTGGAACCGTAAAGTCTGAGGTAATAATGTTATGAGTTTATCTTCTGTGAGAGTTCATTTATAAGTGTTAACTTTTTTCTAAGTGGCTACGTTACTAAGTGGTGGTGTCCCCTCACCCCGTGATTAATCCTCACCATCACTGAGTAGGCAGGGACAGGACTGATCTTTGTCTGCTACCTGGAAGCAGTGGGTGGGATACCTTAAAGTGTCAGAAAAAAGCAAAGCATATTTGTGTGCTTTTGAAGTCAAATTTCTTAAATTGAAGAAAGAAACTCCACGCTGGAGTGCTTAATGTGAGTATGAAATTGATCTCTTAACTGATACTAAAATAAATGTATTTTTCCTTCAGGTTGTCCTAGAAGGAAAATTCAGCAATGATGACAGCTCAACGTATGACAAGCCAGTAACCTTCCTTTCCTTGAAGCTGAGGCTAGTGAATATACTCATAGGAGCTTTGCAAACTGAAACAGATCCTAACAACACTCAAATGATACTAGGTTATTTCAACTTTCTTTTCATTAATTGTTTCACGGAAGTGTGTCTTAACTAATCTTAAATGTAAGAGTTGAACAATGTGGGCAATTAGTTATATGTTGCTTTGCAAGAATAAGGAGATGAAATTCCCAGCAGGTCGTCTTCTGTGCAAAACCTTTTGTATAATCTCCTTCACACTGTGGAAAAAGCTTTAAAAAGCCTCACATTTTTGTTAAAGTAATATTTCTCTCCTCTTTTTACAAATGATTCTCTCCTCTTTTTACAAATGAGGAATAAAACTTGAAAAGTAGAGCTAGACATAAAGCACATTCTAGCAGGAAAAGTAAGTGATAACTAAGAATGGAAAAACAGAAATGTTTTTTAATATTGGGAAAAATTCTTGACTAAAGACAGGGAACACTTCAGTTTTTAGCATGAGTGAGCTTAGATAAAAGGCAACAAGTTTGTTAACCATTGCTCCAGCATTGGTGGAATACAGATGATATTTGCGTAGCACTGTGTAAGCTGTCAGACAAAAGCCTTGGGATAAAATCTGGAGATGGATAGTACTTTGGCAAGAAGCTGTTCCTTGAGACAGAAGATGCATTAACATCTAAATACTCAGAAGATAGAAGCAGAAGACTTGAGCTTGCATTATCTGTTAAGCTGGGTGTATTTTCAGACAAGTAAAACATTCAGTTGCTTCACCTACCATCTTTTTTTCTGTTTTCCTCTATTTAGAAGTACATTTTTCCACATATTAAGATTACATTTTCCTCCAAAATAATTGCAATACCTTTACCCTTTTGACGGTTAAAAAGGAAAACAAAGTTGCAGTCAGGAGGCCTTCTGGAAGGCAGAGAGCCTATCTGATTATTAAGAGAGGGAGAAAAGGGCCATGACCAGTGAAGTGGAGGTAAAGAAATCCAGTCTGTAAAGTCTTTTGAAAGCTTCCTTTCAGTGGCTGGAACAGTTCCTTTACTGCTAGAAGACCAGGGGAGGATAATTTGGAAGAAAGATTTACAGCCAGTTGTGGTGCAGAGAGGAGGATGTTTGCCGTTTCACAGTGCTCCCCTAAGCGAGACCCACGGAGCGTTGGTGGGTTGCACCACCTTAAACTGTCTGAACCTTTCTTTTAAACAATATCCAGGCGTTCCTGTGCTCCTGTGGTGTGAGTTGGTGGTTGCACCCAAGGAGAAAGATGCTTTGACCTCATCCGCCTAGGATGAGTTTTAGCATGACGTGGTTTTTCTGCCATGTCACGTACCCCATGTGCTGCTGCGCTCATACTGCTAAGCTCAGCTTTCCATATGTGATGTTATGTCCTGCCTGTTTGGCTTGAAGGTGATTCGTGAATCTCCAAGGTGGCTAGACTCCCCTTACTCCTGCCACCAGCTTCTCAGCGAAACGAGTGTTTGTTGCCAGCCCCTCACTAAGCGTTTTACAGGCTGCTCTGTTTGTCTTCATATAGCAACTGGTGGTTTCGTGAAGGTTCATCACTGCAGAAATAAATTTTTAATGCCACCCAGTGGCTGCAGTGAGTGCTTCGTAGTACCAGTCTGATTTGTGTCCTTGCTGCTTCTTGCCTTGTCTCCTGGGGATGATGGTGCCCCGCATGTACAGACTGGTCATGCTTGTTAACCCAGGGTACCAGAATGCAGCAGCAAGTTTAATTTAACCTAGCATCTTATCCTTGTATGTAGTCATCTTTCTCAAGGCGAGTATTTCTATTTACCTGCTGACTAATTTCAGTGCGGTGTGGTTGGTTAGTCCTGCGCATGGAATTTTAGCTTTTTCAATATAGTATTTTGGGTAATAATAGGAAGCATGAGGCCAGGTATCCCTTCTTGGTAAAGAAAACTTCAACATGTCCCACCTCAGGTTATGTGCCAGCCTTGTGATTTAGGAAATTAAAGTTGTGCATTTTGGCTAAATTTGAATGTAATGACTTTTTATTTTGGCAAACTCCTTGTGCCCAGGCCGGGACTGTGTAAATCCTTGAGTTGGTGTCAGAGGATGCAGAACTGTCTTAACTATCCAACAGAAACATTCTTTCTTTGTAACTTTTAGCAATGAATTTTCTACTGTCATTTTTAAGCAGTTGTCTTTTTGTATCTGATTCTTCAGGTGCAATGTTAAATATTGTTCAAGATTCAGCACTGTTAGAAGCCATCGGCTGTCAGATGGAAACGGTAAGATTTTTTTTGGGGGGGGGTTATAAAGTTTTTACTGTTTCAGAAAGAAACTGTGTTATTCATTTTATCTGCTGCTGTAAGATGTGCAGTTGTTTGCTCTAGGTTTGATCTTATTTTTCCACTGTATCTGTGAGCGCTACTTGGAAAATCTTGTCATCACTTAAAAGTGACTTTCAACTTGCAGAATGGTGGCGAAAATGACCTCTTTAAAAGCCACAGTCGTACCAACAGCGGCATCAGTACTGCGAGCGGAGGCAGTACAGAGCCAACAACTCCAGATAGTGAGAGACCAGCACAAGCCCTTTTAAGGGATTATGGTAAGGAACTGCCTGTTTCTGAGAACCTGTCATTATATCCCTGGTTGATGTGTTGATTTTCTCCCCTTCCTGTGTAGGTTTTGGCTAAAATGTCAGTGTACACAGGTGTTTTGAAACCCAGGTGGTGTTTCCTGGGTTGTTACTGAGTTGTACTCACTTGTGCCCTTTAGTTGGTTAGTTTTTAATCCTACTAAGGGACTGTTAATGTTTTTAAAGAAGAACTTAAAAGCTTATGAAAAAGGAGGCATTAGCAAATTGTTTGACTTTATCATGTTTTCAAGATGTTTAATTTTTGTGAATGATACTGAGATAAGCCTACAGCAAGTGTAAAGTGATTGCTTCATTTATTTTGGTAGCCTTCCAGATGCTTACCTGACTTTTGTAGCACCTTTTCTTAAACTATCTTCAGAAAGCATTTGGGGAAATTCCTGGGGTTTTTTCTTTTCTTAATAGAAAAGCAGAATGTTTGCATTTGTCACTTGCTATAGTGTGAGAATGTTTTTTATTAACTGTAGTTTGCCATGTTCTGTACTGTGCGTTTTTGAACCCTTATAATAAAATCTATGTTTTACTAAATCTGTGTGGTAAGCTGGCTTAAATTTGGAGATCCTGGAATCTTACTTGCTTCTTTGATCTCCAGTCATTTAATTAATATTAAGTACCTGCTTAATGCAGAACATACCACTGTTTGTTGTATTGTAGGTATAGTTTGAAAATTCAGTTCTTGCCAACCAAAAATGGATTTTTCCCTTTAGCTTTCAAAGTAATGGAATGAAGATGATCAGCAGGAAAGATTTAGTATATTCTAGGAATTCATATAAATGTTAGTGCTGTCCCTGCAAGATTTATTTGTTTGAAAAAGTTAAAATGCTGGTTTTCAGCACACCATTTGACTTGCGTGTTTAATTCATTTGAGTTATCATAGGCAATGCTTTTGGCATATCTCTTGATGTAAAATACCCATTTTTAATGTTCAAAATGATCTTTTATATATTTGAGTTATTGACTCTTTAAAAAAACTGTGATATAACTTGAAGGTTTAATTTTGTAACACACTGATCATGTACTAGTGAGATGTTGATTCATTTTACTGGACATTTTTTTTTTTAATTTTCTGTTCACACAAGGTAAGGGTATAAGAAATTTATGAAAGCAATTTCTACATTTCTGCTGGATGCTTGAAGAGAAAATTGAAAAATAAAATAATCTGTTTTTACTGGTTAACTCTAGCTGACATTCGAATCTGCTGCTAGCGTAATACTTTGTTCCTTGGTGTTAAATATGATGATTTAAGTTTTAACACGGACAACGCTTAGTACTAATAGTTGATTTTATAATTAGGGAGTCATTCAGCAGTTTGTCTCTAAAACTGGTTAATTTGCCTACTTCTAGTCTTTGAGTATAAAGTTCCAAATATTTTGAAACTAAGAACCATAGATACTAAAAAAAAGTGTTTTCTATTTTTAATTTTGAACTTTAGAGGTGCAGGAAAATTAGATGTTGAGAAATAATTGTATCTTTTTCTCCAGGATTGATTCTTTCCGTACCTACATTTATATACCTAATATTCTTTCTATAGCTAGTATTTATGAAGAATTATGGGTACCTTCTGACATAGCTATTTGAAGTTATGTATACTCCATTCATACATTGCTAATACTTAAATTCTTCTGGGATTGCAAGATGTTACAGAAATTTAAGTACAATAGCAAAACGTTAAGTTAGTTCTGTTGCTGAAATGCAGCAGTGCTATGACTAAAATGTCTTTTAGAGTAATAATTCAACCAAGTACAAATAGCAAATCCAGCGAAATGTTTTTCATCATTAAAAAAAAATCATTTTGAGATAAGAAGCCAGCCTGAATGTAGGTGTATAATATGATGGTATTGCATATCAGAGAATTAGCCTGTGCAAAAAGTGACCAGATTTCTAGCTTCCAGGATGTGTGTAATTTTATGTGCTTTTTGTGGCTGCTTTGGCTTGTGCCTGTGCTTTGCTTATTGTTACTAATACTTAGTTATTTTCCCTCCCTGTGGTATTTGGTATTGGGGTTATATCCTAGCTCTTAATACAGATACAGCGGCTGGACTACTGATTCGCAGTATTCACCTGGTAACCCAAAGACTCAACTCACAGTGGAGGCAGGACATGAGTATCTCACTAGCTGCGTTAGAGCTTCTGTCTGGATTGGCAAAGGTGAGAGAAGAAGTTTTGTGTGCTCTGGCTTTTTTTCAAAGGGTAATTACAGTCCAGGGTAGGTGAGTCACGCCACCAAACAGATGTCTGCCTTGAGGTTGTCAGCAAATATTCTATTTGGACACAGAAGAAAACGAAAAACAAACAAAGACCCTAGGCCTTTTGTTAGGAGCACTTCATCTCTTTCTAATGTAGATGTTAAATAGCTCAGGTGATGCGTGCCCTGTAAATGCCTATTGACTATGAAGTGAAGTATAGGGTGGCTTGCTCAGATAAAAGTGGCTCTGTTGGGTGTTGCTGGAGTCAGACAAGCCAGATAAGGCAGGTCTTTTTAATAAATAAATAAATAAATAAATAAAAACCTCGGCACCGAGCCACCGTGGTTTGGAATAAGGAGCTGAGGTTGGTTTTGTTGAGCTAGACTGATCCTAATCTTTCTCAGATTCCCATGCACATTGAATCTTTATTTATTTACTTACTCATTTATTTTATTTCTTAATGCTATAGGGGATGCATTTGGCATATTGGGTTGCCTACTTGGAGAGGGGAAAACATACCGTTAAGTTTCCAGTGGGCAGTGCCTGAGCTTGGACCATTACAGTCTTTTGACTCCACTGTGAACCACATATCATGGTTTTCTTGGTGAGCTAGTCAGGCAGTCTGCTCAGTGTGTAATACAGACCAGACTTTCTGCTGCTGTTAGTTCACAGACTAGAAACGTTCCAGGGCAGCAAACAACTTAATTGCCCTTTTTGTAAGTGTTATACCTGCTGGGTTTTGGTGAAAAGTAAAATGCCCTTTCCTGCTTGTGGGCTCTTGTTCTAGCTGTATTCTAGTGTGTTTACAGCAGCCATGATGAATTGGCACGAGAATTCAGCATTTCCTGCCATATGCCCTTGGGGACTCTTTAGACCTCTTAGCATCTGTGCCTCAGGTGCCTTTTCCTTTTTTTTAAAAAAAAAAAAAGAGAGAGAAAAGAAAAAGCATGGAGTCAGCAGTGAGCAGGGCATTCTGTAGTACGAGTCAAAATACGATTATTGGATCTTACAGAGCCCAGTACAAAATCAGGGTTTCCCACAGCTTGCAGGGGAAAATTTTATGCTGCAACTTTTGAGCCAGGATAGCTTAATTTTTTTTTCTTAGTTTGCAATTAGAGATGGCAATGCGAAAAGATCCTGTCTTTTCAAATGCCTACCAAAGATAACACTAAACATTGTAATTTTTGTATAATTATCATATGCCTGAAATAATTCTTCCTTTGGGATCTCTAGGATAGTCCCCTTTCCTCTTAAGTAGCAAACAAAATAGGAAAAGGGATCATCTCTTACTGCATAGCTACAGAGTAGAGATCTGATTCTGCTGGGGACCTTTGGATACTACAATTTTCAAAGCCCCCTTTAGGTTAGGGGCTGCCCTGTGCTGTGTCTTTACAACACCAGGTCATTCCTGGGATTTAGTAAATTCAAAAATCCTGTTTCCCACAGGAGTACTGGGTCACCAACCTACATTTCCTAAGCTATTTCTGGAGGGTTGCTTTATTTTACTGATTTTTTGGGGGGCCATAGATACTTTCCTTTGAAAGGGAATGCTGCCTTCATCCTGGGGCTCCAAAATGTTGTCCTTCCCTCCCTGTTGGGTATAGCTGACCGGTGCTGGCATCATCAAGGGCAAGAGCCTCCGACTGCCTGCCCTTGATACTGAGGGCTGCCCTTCAGCGTTGGATGAGGCTTTACAGGGCATGGAGCAGAAAAATAAAGGTTTAATTGACCGTTCCTGTGTCAGTTCAGAAGCTGGGAAGAAAAGAGCAAAGCAGTTCTTCAGCTAAGCTGTCTGCATGCCCTGCTGAGCTGGAGAGAGGCTGAGGGTTTTTTTTTTTTTTTTGGCCAAACTACTTAAAAGATCTTGTCTGAAGACTCTTTCTTCCACTCTTTTGTGCTGACAGAAGTTACTGTGCTGACAAAATAACACCTAACGGAAAAATATGCAGGCAGAACACGGCGCTATGGAAGGGAGACTTGTAGCGAGGGGGTTCTCAGCGGGGCCAAGTGGAGATGAGTGGGTTGCTCTAGCTGAAGGAGAGGCATTTCTGAAAATAAAAGTTTCAAATAGGAATTTATTCATTTTGCAGTTAGGTACGTATCACACCATGCCAGTACTGCCCTTGCTCTTAGAAACCTTGCCGTGCAATTCGGTGGCATCTTTTATTGTAGCAGTTCTTTCATTCTAGCTTTTGAGTTTCAGTAGCTGTCACTGTTAAATTTTAGCCATATCTTTACACTGTAATCGCAAAAGAGCTCAACTGTTTATTCTTGTTTCTTAAAGCGGCCTTTAGAAATGCTTTAGAAATGTGTTTCTTCTCTGAAAGATTTCCTGTAGGCGTTCTCACCTGATGGTTGTCTCCTGCTTGCTTTACCCAGGTGAAGGTGGCTGTCGATTCGTCTGATCGAAAGAGAGCCATAAGTTCGGTGTGCAGTTATATAGTGTACCAGTGCAGCCGGCCAGCCCCCCTCCACTCACGTGACCTCCACTCCATGATAGTGGCGGCTTTCCAGTGCCTCTGTGTCTGGCTCACCGAGCATCCCGATATGCTCGACGAGAAGGTAAGAATCTCTGGCGCACGTGTTCGGAGCGCTCCGAAAGGCCGCGCCGTTCATGCCCAACTGTTCTTGGTCCTTCAAAAAATCATTATTTTTGTAGTTTTCAAAAGGGTGCTAGTTTCAAACCTGGTTTCTTTGTAAAATAGTTTTCAATTTTGGTTTCGGCTCTTGTTTCAATTAGAATATTTTTGGCTTTACAGTAGTCTTTTGTGCTTATTAAAAAAAAAAGAAAGAAAATGAGAAGAAAAATTGAAATGGAGAAAAAATGAAATTGAAAAGAATATTGAAAGGAATGGTATACCTGCTGTAGATGAACCTGAGTAGAGGCCTTTTGTTTTCTCATTTCTCAGGTCTTACCTGACTAAAGCAGGTCATGTAGACTTAACAGTGGCCCTAATTTTTTGATACTCAGTTTGTTACTTCACCAAGAAGAAACTGAACAAGGTTCAGCTCCATCCAGGATAAAATTTTCTTGGGAAGTTTGAAAAGAACAGGAAATGATAGATACATATTTCTAACAGCCTTATGTCCTACTCTTGCTAGAAATACGTATTTTTTTCGTATGTGTGCCTATTTTTATAGTTGGTTTCCTTTTGTTTGTGTGTGTAGTGATCTCTGCTGGCAGTTGAAAGGTTTGGAAATTTTCTAGCAGCTTTCAAGATGAGATTTTTTCCTTAATATACTTAGAATGTAGTTAAAAGTTCTGCATATAATCTCTGAAATGCATTTATTTTTAAATACATTTTTTCAGTTGCACTCTTAATAATCCTCTAGGCCATATGTACGTATGTAGTGGTATATATTGTGTATAGCTTCATTAAGAGCACTTTTTAGCATTAGATATAGAGGCATACAAAGGTAACTAGATATCTTCTGTATATATAGAAAATACAATTCCGATGCCAAATGTGATCTTAACTCCAACTCTTTCTGTAAAAATAATCTTTGGCCTTTGTTTCAAAGCTCGTATTACTGGCAGCACTTTATTTTAATTGATGGTATATCATTGTCTCACTAGGTCTTAAAGAGACTTTTGTCAGAGTGCTTCTGTTTTACAATAGTTCCTCTTGTGTTTTAGGATTGCTTGAAAGAGGTACTGGAGATTGTGGAGTTGGGCATTTCAGGAAGTAAATCCAAAACCAGTGAACAAGAAGTCAAATACAAAGGAGATAAAGAACCAAACCCTGCATCCATGAGAGTGAAGGATGCTGCTGAAGCCACATTAACATGGTATGAAATTTGTCAAAGCATCTTCGCTATTTAGTGTAAAACATGTCTGAGAATCTTTTAATTAGGGGTTCCCACCTGGTGAGATCCTAGTGATGGAACAAGAGCATGTGAAAAGTTTAGCCAGAGGCTTTGACCACCCAACCTCTGGGCCAGGTTGTCATGTGCTTGGTCTTGGCAGTCTCCCTGCTCTCATTCAGGAGTTCAACACCTGGGATTGTCATCCTCCTGTCCTGCCTGTTCTCTGCAGACAGCAGTTGCCAGTATCTCCCACTTGACCTAGTCACACTGTCCTACTGTTCCCCCTTATCCACAGCATGAGAAGACACACTATCCCTGCACTGATCGGGAAACTGATAGACGCTTTCTCATGTGTAACGCAACGAGGAACTGCACAGGTAGCGGGTACCCCATCAGCACAGGGTGGAATGTCGTTCTGCCCGCAGAATCGGGCTAGTTTAACATATTTGAGAGATTCTGTAGGAATTGGAATTGCAGATAATGTGTGGGTTGGGGAAGGTGGGCAAAGAGAACAAAGAGATGAAAATTGGGATTTACTCCCAGGAGATTGAAAAGCACTATTTTATTGGATGAATAGGATGATGGTGGACAGGACAAGTAGAGAATAGGTAGGATAAGTGCTTTGCAAAAGGCAATACTTGCTTGCTTTTTTGTTCTGCTCTGCAGTCAAATTGTTATAAGCTTTACTGTTCATAAAAAGAACTGTGTAGTTCCCAGGATAAAAATAGTTGCTGCAACTTGTGGGTAAAACTTTATTGTTGTCTAAAAGTGCCTCTCTTCACAAACCAGATAGTTTCATCCCTCTATTGAGTAGGTAAAGTTGAAGGTGGGAGAGGAGGACTTCAGTAAACTTCTGATCCAAGTAGTGTTGTTAAGAGTAAGTTCATGAGTTAGATCATACGATCTTTAGTCACAGACAGTGAACTGAGATCTTGACTCTAATTGCCAGTTCCCACTGTGGAAAATTTTAACTGAATATTAAGTAAATGAAACAGCTCAGATTTCTTGGTAATCGGTATTCAAGGAAAGCTAAGACAATAGCTGGCACATGTATCATGTCTGCCTTGCTTGTTGATAAGAATTAAAGTATGGATGATTATCTCTGTTATGAGAAATAACATTTAAAAAGCTGTAGAAGGGTAGTCTGGTTTTTTTTTTGTGCTTTAAAGCATGCCTTAATAACCTCAGTCCCTATGTTATAAAGAAACTTGTTCTGTGGACAAACTGCTTTCCTTGTTGAATTTCATGATTTTTTCTGAAATTACTGGTTCTGATTTAAGACGGGCTTTTGCGAACGTGCAGGTAACTGGTTCACCTTGACGGGGCAATTTCTTTGTCCAAATACAAATGAACACTATAAGTGAAGGTCCATCCTTAGGTGGAATAGTTAATCTTCTTACTCTGTCATGAACTCTCTCTCTCTCTTTCTTTTTTTTTTTTTTTTTTTTTCTCTTACTTGCAGTATTATGCAGTTACTTGGAGCATTTCCTTCTCCTAGTGGCCCTGCTTCTCCTTGCAGCTTGGTGAATGAAACCACCTTAATTAAATATTCTCGTCTACCTACCATAAACAAGCATAGCTTCCGTTACTTTGTTTTGGATAATAGTGTCATCCTTGCGATGTTGGAGCAGCCTCTAGGGAATGAACAGAGTAAGTTCAACATTTCCTACTTCCTTGTTCCTCTAGCTAAAACCCTGTAGATAGCTACAAAATGAAGGTGCTTCATCAAGCACATTTCTTCTTTTCATGTTTCAGGGGCTTACGTGTCCTACGGATAGGCAATTGTGCAGGGTGTTGCTCTGCATGAAGTTGTAAGAATAACTTTCATGTCACTCATAGTCAGACATGTACAAGCTCATCCAAGTAGTTCATGCAGTTGTCTCTCACCAGTGAGATCAAATTACTTGTATTTGGCTGCCATCTAAATTAGCAGATGGAGAAAAGCACTGGCATTACATTTTTGAAAACATCTTTGTTTATAAAAGGATGAAAATTCAAAAAATATAGGAGGTTCGGTGGAAACTCCTGCTCAACAAATATTTGGTTCCTTTATGGTTGCACAAAAGTTTTTACTTGATTTACGTCTCTGTTACTGAATGTTTCTGTGGGTGCTTTTGGCTTAAATGGTTATAGTTGCTTAGGAGCTGTCACAGCTTTCCTATATGCCATCCTGTTCTGTCAATGACACCTACTGAAAAGGAGATCTCCTACAGAGTATTGGCTTTCACAGCTGAATTTTCCTTTCTAACTGTTGCCTAAGTGTCATGTGCTTTGATCAAGGAGGAAATGATATTTAATAAAAACCTAATGGTATTTGCATGATGCCTTGAACTGAATAACCCATCACCCTATGAATCTTCAGGCATCAAGATACCACCTAAGAGAATGGACGAAAATTCTCTTGTATGCTAGCTGTGTCGAAGACTTAATGTTAGATCTGCTAATCTTGCACGGATATGTTTTCCTCATCTACGGGCAGGAAGGAGTCTAGATGCTAGTCTTGAAACTGGAGCTTGTGCCGAACAACTAGCGTTGTGAACTCTTATGTCCGTTGATACCGACTAAGAGAAGAGTAGTGGTTCTGAGTTGCGGTCCAGAATGCTCCCAGCCTCACTGAAAATCTTATAACTAGACCTTGCAGGAAGTGCTGATACTGGGAGCCATCACAGTGCATCCTCCTGCAGTCTGTATTTGAGCAAAAACATTCCTGACTAGAATGGATCAGTGAATGCTAGAACAGCCGAGCAATTCTCAATCTTCTGCTAAATGCATTACTGAGGAATCCTGTAAAGCTATTATATTCTGAAATTAGATTAGCTTTTCTTGCTATACAGAACTTGCTCACAAATGCTCTTTAAATTAGAAGCTTAATCACAGTAATGCGTAAGTATATCAGATCACTTTTGGGACAGATCACTAAGTAGGTAATTTGGGGGGTGGTGGTGTTTCGGTTTGCATAAATGTATGCTTATGTACCTGTGCTGCACTTCTACATTCTGGTAGGCTGCACATGAAGCACTGTGGAAGGAATATGTATCTGCTAGGTACCTGATAATGTCAATTTATGATTTACGTACCCAAAAGATAGACGTGACTTTAAAAAAAATAGCTGTGGAGATATAATGATCCCTTTCCTAAGATGGCAAGCATCAGTGGCCTTTAAATTTTGAAGGAAAACTTAAATCCCTGCAGTGTTAGAGAATCATGCAAGTTGAAAGGGACCTCAAGAGGTCTGTAGTGTAACCTCCTGCGATGACCTGGTGGTTCTTAATCTCTGAAGAAGGAAGTTCGACAGCCTCTCTGGAGCCTGGTTCCAGTGCTTGATGCCTAGTGGTGAGTTCTCTTTGAATGGAAGAGAACAAAGTAGACTGGTACTTCCAGTGGCAGAGAGGAAAGTTAAGTGTTTGAAACTTAAGATGATATATTAGTTGACCTTTTTAAAAATTTTATTTATTTATTTATAAACTCATATGCTTTGCAGATGACTCTTTCCCGTCTGTCACGATTTTGATCCGTGGGACATCTGGAAGATTTGCATGGGCGCAGCAACTCTGTCTTTTACCAAGAGGAGCTAAAGCAAATCAAAAGGTCTCTATCAAAGCCCATAAAGAAATCTTTAACTTAGAGATGTTCAGCAGAAATTCCACTAATGTGAGACAGCCCCACAGAACTGGTGATTATACATTAAAGCTGAGCCACGGGGCCTTTAGCTGTAGGTAATGTGACACATCTCTGGTGACTCTTTATGAATTGTGATAATATTCAGTCTAGGTTGTAAAAGTGCTGTTAACTTTTAGATTTTTTTTTTCTTAGGGTGGTGGGAAAAATCTCTTTTCAAAGTATCTTCTGAGGTAATGGGGCAATGGAGTATTTAGCATGTAGGCATGACTATACTGGTGGCAGCATCATGCTGACTGTGGGATGTCAGGTAAAGTGCTTGCTGCAGAAGGAGCAGTATCTTGAGATGTAGTATGAGGTGCTGCAGAGAGAACACCTGTTAAAGCTAAAAAGCCCTATGCCAAAAAAATGGCTGTAAACTGCCTGAAAAATGGACAAATCCCACCTATCAGATCGTGGATTTTGGAATGGCTCTGGACAGGAAAAATAAGACAATATGGCTCTCAAGTAAAACCTTCTATTGCAGTTGATTAGTGGAGTAAAACCTTCTCTGCTGTCAAAATTTCTTTGTTTGTGAACTTCTCTAAGTTTTCAAACTCTGCATGCTTCTCTCAACACAATGAGGGAAATAAGAATGTAGTTGGAGTGGGGCCTGTCAGTCTTGGCCATCGCTCGTGCTTGGCACGAGCCAAGCTTGGCATCGTTTAGGCAGACGTGGTCTTGGTAAAGCAGGCTTTAGGAAGACACTGCACTTTAATGCCTTTGGAGCTATGTTGTCACTGAATGTGAACTGCTTTGCTAAATAGTGTCGAAGTGTTTTGCCTCCCACACCAAGGGAAAAAGTAATGTATGGCTGGTGACCTTCTTAACAGTTTTAAGGGGACTCTTCCAACTTAAAGGCATTATCTAACTTCAGTGTTAACTGTTTTGCCCTTCTGAAATTTATTTGATGGTGGAGAAATTCATAAAGCAGCACTCAACAAGCAGTTAAAATTCTTGTCTTGCCTATTTGGGCCTTGTGCAAACCTGCACCTAGATCTTTATTTTGTTGCTGTCTTTGGCAACTTCAGCTCTTGGGTTACTAACTGATAGTACTGTCTAGAGCATGAGATAGGAGCAATGTCAAAATTCTATTAAGATAGATGAGGCAAACCCTTTCCTTACTCCATCAGTGCATCTCACTGCTGATGCATGACGCTGCTACTTTCTTGTTCGAGGATTTGTCAGCTTAGCTTGCTGAGATCGTTAAAGTTAGTAGGGTTAAAATGAAGGCTTCTCAAGCAGTTGTTAGCTTTATCTAAACATTCAGTTAGAATAGACTTTATCCTAAAAATAAGATGTTGCTGTATAAGCTTGCCATTTTTTATTGGAATTTGCAACTGCCCAGAAGTTCATAGATTCCATGACTGCAACCACCAAAGTTGGTAGAACTGCCTCTTCTGTTAAAAAAAAGTGATTGTAAATTTTAAACAAGTCTATACGAATTTAAATTATTTACTGAATAATTTGTGATGATAACTCTCAATAATGGATTAATAACTTTGTGGTGATAGTGGGGAAGGGAACACTTTCCATTTATAATAACAATATGTTGTCTCATGGCAAAGCTTTGGATATAAAATTATCTCTCTTTTTTCATCAGACTTTTATACCGGAACCCCGACCAGCTCCTAAAAATGATGTTGGATTGAAATACAGTGTGAAACATCGCCCGTTTCCCGAAGAAGTGGACAAAATTCCATTTGTGAAAGCTGACTTAAGCATTCCCGATTTACATGAAATTGTGAATGTGGAAGTAAGTAGTTTTCATTCTTTGACTTCATTTTGCTCTTGTCTTTTTTTGCCTGTTCATGAATCACACACTAATTCCTTACTGTAAAAAAGTTAGTCTTCAGCCTGACTAATTCATATTAATAGAGCAATAAACTCTGCAAACTAATGAAATCTGTGCACTAGCTGTGGAAGATGGCAATACCTAGAACATGGTTTTGGGGAGCACTGCTCAACATCTTTTATTTGAGATCCTAACACCTCTGTATAGCTGTGAATAAGCCACTAGCATGTGCTATTTTGTTGCTTCTTCTGGGGGAAATAGGGTGTTTGTGAGCACTCTTGTAGACTCTTTTTAATCTGACAGTGCCAAATGTGCTTTAGTTCCTGTTCATTGAAAAAGGAGAGATTATAGCTGATTTGGGGTACATGAATTTGCAGCAGCTCTCCCATGCAAATAATGTGTTCAGATGTGCATTCTGCAGCAGTGTGGGATCTCGCTGATAGTGCTTCAGTCAGCATCCTGGCGGTGGAGTTTCAGCAGCTGCTGCCCTTGTGGCTTACAGCTTTGTTAAAGGGGGGAGCTGCTGTCAGGGCTTTAAGAGATCTTTGTGCAGAGCTGGAAAGCTGACTCCACTATGTTTTTCAGCTGGAAGAGCGACACGAGAAGCTGAGGAACGGCATGGCCCAGCAGATTATTTTTGAGACTTCCATAGATCAGCAAAGTGAAGAGGAGTGGCGCAAGAAAAGCTTTCCTGATCCGATCACGGAGTGTAAGCCTCCACCACCTGCACAGGAGTTCCAGACAGCTCGCCTGTTCCTCTCTCACTTTGGGTTTCTCTCCCTAGAGGCATTGAAGGTGACCTCATGCTTCTTAATGCTAAACAAATGGCCCCATTACCCATTTAGTCTGGCAAAAGAGGAAGACTGAAGTTTAGCTAGTGGAAGATCTTATGTGTGCTGCCAGCTGCCGTTACACTGTAGTCTGCTTAGAAAAGGTGCTGAATTTCGAAGTTTTCCAGAATTGTGATCTGAGTGGTAACAGACTTAAGCCTCAAGCTGAACATGCTCTGAATAGGTGTCTGCATCTATGAGTTTTGCAGTAGATACGTAAGCTGACACCGGTCATGTATTTATACTTGAAATTATTCCTCCAACTTGAATTAGGCTTAGGGGTCCATTTCTGAAATATTGCTGCATTAGATGTTCTGCTTCAGAGACTATTGTACTGAAATGATGCTTCTACTATGTAAATACTTAGGGTTCTGTATAGACTGTAGAGTTTTTTTCTCTTTAAAGTCAAGTAAGTTTGTAGAGACCATCTGCATTCTTAAATTTAAATTCTACCCCTTACTTGTGCATTCTCCCTTTTATCTGTAGCATTTCTTCCATAAGATGTGAACAATAATAGAAAATGAAGTTTTGCAAAAATAAGAAGTCTACAAGTGCTTAGTGGTTTATATATAAAATTTATAAGTCATATTAATAAATATGAAATTAGTTGCAATATGACTGTAAGAAGTCATATAGCATTTTCAAAATCTGCTTGTTTTGCTATGGGAGAGAATGTTCTCTTTGAGCAAACTGTCAGTATTGTTTTACTTGCAAAATACCTATTTTCTTATTTAATGAAGATAGTAGAATGCAACAAATACAAGTTTTCAAAACATGTTACCTTTGCTGTTGCAAACTTACAGCAACAAGGATTATGTTATATCAGAAATCTGTGTATTACTTCAAACTTTTTTTTAAAAAAAAGTGTTACTATTTTTGTGGATCATTTTTAAAGTCATGAGAACCTTTTCCAATGGAAAAGGTTTTTTTGTTGTTTTTTTGTTTTTAATTACTGAACTCTGTTTATTCAATAGGAACCTGCTAACAGTCGTCTACCTCCTCACCTGATTGCACTTGACTCTGCTCTTCCTGGGTTTTTTGATGACCTTGGCTACTTGGATTTATTACCATGTCGTCCTTTTGATACAGTTTTCATTTTCTACATGAAGGCAGGCCAGAAAACAAGCCAGGAAGTAAGTGAAAGTGTAGAGTGCTAATTAGTATATATTGTATATATTCTCCATTTCTAATAATTCTCAAATGAACAAAGCATCACTGCTAATGGCTAAAGCAGCATGCTGGAACTTGCGATTTTGGACTCTGCTTACTACATAAAATGTAATAAGTCACTTTTTTTTTTTTTAATCTATAGCATAAAGTATGCTATTACATTTAGAATTGCTGTGAGGTCTTGATAAAGCATTATAGGTGTGTGTGTGTGTGTATATATGTGTGTGTGTGTATATATATGGAAAAATTGCAGTTTGTTTTAGCTATGTGCACTGTCCTAGTAGCTTGCTTTGATTCCTGTTTTAAACATATCAACGAACTGAAAAAATTTCTGCTAGAGAGTATTAATGCTTTCTAAATCTTTATGTTATACTACTTTCTTTCAAATGTGAATAGGTTAATCAGATTAATTTGTCCAAATCTAAGCTATGATTTCTTTAAACTGTGACCTGGAAAATCACCAAGTTAAGATGACTTATGGATTCATTAGAAAGCAATGTTTCTGGAGTACCTTCTCATTCCATACGTAATTCTCATAGTAAAGTGTAAAAGCCTAGCTCCTAAAATAAACTACTCATTTTGTTGCAAACATACAATTGACAGAACATAGCAACACTTTCCGCTTTGGAGTGGAATGCAGTAATTCTTGAAGCCAGGATCATGCAGTCTAAGTTTTCAGGTAGAGAAGTGTGGGGAAGCCAGTAGGTAGTCTTCCAGTCTCCAAAGTCAGCCTTGTAACAGGACATACAATGCTGCTGCGTTCTGGCTAAAATGCTGTGTTTTTGCTGAACTAGCCAAATGTATTTTTCTCCTGGTGCTTATACGCTATTATGTAATAATAGTGTATGCTAGCATAGCATTTAGACAGATGAGATTTATTTGCATGGGGCAACCAGTTAGCAGTCTGTACATGTGGGTTTTGGCACCTTTCATGTCTGAGAGGTTCTGGACACATTTTGTCCGACAGTATAAAGTTCATGCTCCTGCTTGAAATCCCTAAACCATCATGCTATGATTCTTAGCCTTTTCCAGTTGCACAAAGTCACAGTGGCATAGTTAAGTTAATAATTTATTTGTATCTGTCTCTGCAGACCTGAGCATAGTGAGAAACAGATACGCCTTCCATGTTTGAAAAGAGCTGTCACTTGCTTCTGTCACGTTTTGTTTTCAATATTAACAATATTGCATCAAGTGAAGATGTTCTGTAATGTTGCTTGCTTAGGACAGCCGTGAGCAACTGAACACGGTCAAGAGAGGAGCCAGATCCTGATACTGTTTCTGCTCTGAGCAGGGAAGGCTGCCTATTTTTATGTATATGTGAGAGAGACTGTTCCTGCAACTTTAACTCAGGACCTCATTCTGTTTTAAGATGGGGATCTCACTCTTTTCACAAGGAGCGGCAGCTATTTTTTTCTGACACTGTGCAGTCCAGAACAGTTTTTCTAACCTGAATGTTACTATAGTGATACTGTTTCTCCAATAGACATCTTCCCTTATGGTTTAGAAGGGTCTTACGGGATTTATTTATCCACGCTAATAAACTCTCCATATGTTTACGCTGTTATACTTCCATAACATTAAATGCTATTTAAAAATACTCTCTCATTCTTACTTTACTGAAAATTCATTTTGGTGTGGCTCAGATATGAAACCACGCCGTTTCGTAAAGCTGGAGCTTGCATGTTTTCCTGAATTTGTCTCCTAATCTACTTTTATCTCAATTCATTCTGAAACCTAACTTTTGTTTTATTAATTATTATTATTTCCATTATTAAGTGTATTTGTAATAGTTCTGCACAGTGTGAGTAGTCACTGTTGAATATTGTACAGGGTGTTAGGACGGTGGGGCAGAACTGTGTGGGTATCAGCAGCATCTCGTCTGAAAGTTTTTCTTTTCACGATATATCAGATTGAACAGTTTCTGTCCCACTGGAGTCTATTTCCTAGATTACAGTTAAGTTTTACTTCCCCCACACAAATAAATACCAAAGACTCTCCCGCTATCAAACTGAAACTCCCACGTGATCCAAAAACAGAAGGAAGGATCCATTATACAACCTTGACTACTCCACAAATCCCAGCAGTTCAGGTACACGAAAATCCCTGTGTGGCAGCTTTCACTCAACCTGATGGGATAAGAATGGCATTTGGAGGTGGAAATATCCCAAAACTTTATAAGAAATGGGATTAAGGTTCAAAATGAATGGCGCAGTGTGTTGTTTGATTAAAGTTGTGTGTTCAGTCTTGCTCAAAAGTCTTTACAAAATCTCCTTCATAATTTCATCTAGTGTGTTTTGAGGCCTGCCTTCTAAATAATTGTTTGTATGTCATGTACAGGTTTGTATTAATTTAATTACTTTCTTTAAATTTTAAATTACTTTCTTTTTAAATTATTCTCTCCTAAAATCCTTCTAAAATTTTACCGCTGTGTAACAGTGATAGCTGTCCAGAAAATTCTCATGTTAATATGGTTGGTGTTAATGTGGATTCTGCGCTGAACAGTTTTGTGATTTAGCCCTGGTAAGTGGGTAAATCTCAGAATTGCCATTTGTAGCCATGTCATTAACTGTTTTACGGGCTTCAGCAATGGTGGCTAAAAGAGACAATTTGACTGAACAGGACATTGCTGGACAGGATAGAGGATGCTGGGCAGCAGAGCCTGGTGTCTGTGTAGTTAGCTGTGGCAGAAAAGTTTGTAGTTCCAAACTTTCAGACCTGGATATATTTGGGCAAAAACAAACTGGTGACATAGTTAAAAATATGTATATCTATATCTATCTATCTCTATATATCTCAAGGAGAGCTGCTGCTTGGAGTCTCATGTATATACCATGGCACTGCCCTTCGTTTCAGATCCTGAAGAACATGGAGTCTTCCAGAATTGTTCAGCCGCACTTCCTGGAGTTCTTATTGTCTCTTGGCTGGTCGGTTGATATAGGGAAGCACCCAGGTTGGACTGGGCACGTCTCGACAAGCTGGTCGATCAATAGTTGCAGTGATGAAGAAGGATCTGAACAAGGTAAGACAGTTCATATAGTAACCCTAAATTACCTAAATTACAGTGTTTAGGCTCCATTAGGAGACGATTAATTAACTTTTCTTGCTTCTGGGTACCTCTTCGAGTGCTTGCGCTTTTTTTGGATACATTTACTAGAAAGAAATATTAAATATAAGCCTTAGATTAAGCTTCAGGTGAGAAAATGTCTGTGCATCTTGTTGAAAGGAAGCAGTCTCAGCAGCAAACTTCTATATTCCATGTTTTTAGCTGTCTTGGGGAATCTAGTACATAATCCAAAACCAGTATTAAGGTGATATCCTGAGTACACATTGTACTGTCTGCCATATCAGCAGACAGGCTTGAAATATTTTATGATTTTTAGTATTCTGTAAGTAGGTTAAAATGAGACGGACAAATATGTTAGTCTTGTCATCACGCTTGTTAATAAGCACTGAAAACAAATTGCTGTTTGTAGGTCATCGTGGTTGGAGTGCGCACACGACCCTCCTCCCTTCCTGCTTAATTTACTCTCGTTTTTTTCTACCTAAGCAATTCTTCTTGTGAACCTGTCTTATACTATCCTTTCCTTGTTCTGCCAACCAAAATGATCCTCAGGATAGTATTCTTCAAGCTGCTATTCTAGCGTGGCAAGCAGAAATTCATAGCAGTTTCTGCACTGAAAAATGATGTAATCAGGTTATCCACAGGTTCTGCTAGTGCCCATTGGTTTGAGTTCAGTATGGTTCATGTCTGGAAGCCTTTTCACTGCCCAAAGGGCCAGAAAACTTTTCATGGTGATCTTCATAGCTTCTGCCTTCTCATATGGCCCACACAAATGCATCCAACAGACTAGATCAGCTGGTGTGATGATGTTGAACATCTTTGATTTTGAACTCCGATGGGGTGTAACACCATTGGTGCTGCAGTTTAAGCAGTGCCGTCACCCGGCTCTCCTTTGGCTGGCCCTTAGGAGCGCTCTGACTAACCTTCTTCTGTAACTTAGAACAACTAAAGGATTTCCTGAAGTTCTACAAAAGACAGGAGGTTTGAAATTATTGGGAGAGATTAAGAGAACGGAGGCATGTCTTTCTCTGAACAGCTCAGGAGAGGTAACAAAATGACCAGAGTGTGGATTAGTTTTTCTTGGAGCACAGTACCAGATCATGATCTACTTTGAGGCAGAGCCATCTCCATTCCTTTTGCAGCTTGTGGTCCTCTCAGCAGTGTCAATATGGCTGTGTGGAAGATAGTGGAACAGAAAAAGCAGTTAGGAATGGACTTTTTTTTTTTTTTTTTTTTTTTTCCTTGGAAGCTTCTTTTAACCTGGCTTTTTTGGAAGAATCCTGCAGTGAAACCACAGCCTTAGCAAGCAAAGAAAGGGTAGATTTTAAGAACACTTGGACAAACTTGTGAAGATTGCTCACTTTATTTATTTCACCCCCCTAGTCTTGTCTGTGGCTTAAACTGTCTGTTTTGCTAATGCAATTGCTCTTTATGGATGACTCTGGTTTAAAAAAAAATCCATTTCAGGCATGTAGAAGAGTTTTTTATAATGAGGTCTGATTGGGGATGGGGGAATCAAAAGCAGGTATGTATCCTTTTACCCTCTGAAAAGCAAAGAAGTTCTTAAGCAATTTGGTCATGGTTGAGGTGCTACTTCCTGAAAGATGTGGGCTTGAGATGTTTAGGAATGCTTCCCCGGTGGTAAAGCATCCTTCGGCAGTTCCTGCATGCCTCTGGCCACTTCTTCCTGTCTATGTGCTGAATTTCACAGTTCTACTGGTTCTGCTGAGGCAGCTAATCCTGGGATCCCGCTGTAAGCTGAATCAGAGAAATAATTCAGCTTAAAGCTGTTGCTCTTCTTGCTGGAATTGGGGTATGAGGAAGGAAAAGGAGGCGTTTTTGATAAGTGACCGGCAGCTTGGCTCCATCAGAGTTGCTTGCTCTCTGCTGCAATGGTCTGATGTACTGTTCTGGTCTACTGCGCTGCGCGAATAAATGGTACTGGGAAGTAGGACTTCCTATGTTAGCTTGGATTCAGGAGGTAGCCTGTCTCTAACTAGACATCTAAAAGGTAATCTGTAGAAACTGTCGTAAATTCCAGAACAGTATCAGGTTGAAACTATGTATGCAAGAGGCCTTTGAAAATTTAATGACAAACAGCTGAATGAGGATGCCTCTGTCAGAAGGAATGGATAGAAATAGCTTCTGGATGGTTTCTTATATTGGACAATCTTACTGGGCTACTCAGTCTGAGGTGAATGCGTTTGGAATAAATCCTCTTTCCAACCCAGAATACTATTTTCTTCAATATATCAACCAAGATTTTTGAGAATGGTCATTAGCAATGAGACTTGACTGAAACCTTAACGTTTTAAAAGAATTAGCATAACTTCTTCTAATTGAAAGTCTTCTCCTGAGAAAAATGCATAAAGTAGGAGCTAAAACTTCCTTTTGATTTAACCTTACTTTTGTCTCCCTTTCAGATGATGTAGTTATTTCAGAAGACATTGGTGCGAGTATCTTCAACGGGCAGAAGAAAGTGCTGTATTATGCTGATGCCTTGACGGAAATAGCTTTTGTCGTCCCATCACCAGTGGAGTCCCTAAGTAAGATCACTGTGTGTGCATACTGTTAAAAAAAAAAAAAAAAAAAAGAAAATTTTGTTCTTTTTCTTTTTCTTTTCTTTTTTGTTTGCTTGTTAGAGAACCCAAACAAGCTAACTAACAGTGTGGACAGCAGGATCCTTGTTGGAAAATCACTAATGCTCAAATTAAAGCATCGTAATCCTTAGACTGCTTCCTAAGGTCGTATCTGTTGTGGGCCCCTTTGTTTTTTCAGTCTAAGCCTGAGCATTTAGGTTTGTGTGGCAGTACTGATGTTTGCCTGGGTACTTTACATTGGGCTTGTAGATGGCTGTGGTCTGCAGGTGTGATTTAGAAGTTTGTTCATCCCAGCTGTGGAATTCGGAGCAGCTCAGCTGGTGATGCAGGTTTTCTCTCGCCCTTCTCAATGACATGCTTCTGCAACACATTGGAGGAGCATGTGCTTACTTGCTGGGTAGGTGAGCAATAGCATTCATTACGTCTTTGGAAGCAGTGTGAAAATTTCTCCAGAATAAAGTGGTTGTGAGGCGATGATATTCTTAGAAATAATCCATCTGGTTTCAGGTTTCCTATGCAATACAGTCTCTCCCTTCCTAACTCCATACAGAGCTGTTTAAATGCAGCCAGTTTCTGGAATAACTGGCAGATGTCCACTGCTGAAACCTCTTCCTGCTTTTGAGCAGTATATCTACTTGACCTTAAAAGCTTCCAAGGAAGCAGGAGGATTACTGGGAAGTCTTTCTAAATCATGTGCTTGGATCACATATTGGACTGAGATGATGCTGAGACTGTATAAATATGAGTAGCGGATTGTATCCTCATGAAGGGATTAGAGCTGCTTTTTCCATGTGAACACTTGGTGGTATTGGTGGTGTGAATATTTGGTGCTGCTGACTGTTTTATGACACTTACTTGGGTTGCTGGGATAAGTGAAGGACACGTGAATTTGAAAGCTGTATGAAAGGCAAGTGCTTCATTGAAACAGACTTCAATAGTCTCTCTTCCCACTTTCCCTTAGCACTGTAACATTCAGAAACTTTTCCTCCCAGCTCCTTTTTACTGCTGTGTGTGGTTTTGTGCACTTTGGATGAATCCAAGTATGTTTTGTTTCCGAACCTTATGTATCTTAACTTATTTTTTGGCAGAAGAGAAGACAAAACCTACCTTTTTTTTTTTTTTTTTTTTTTTTGCCTTCCAGCTGATTCACTGGAAAGCAATGTCTCTGACCAAGAAAGTGACTCCAACATGGATCTACTACCAGGGATACTGAAGCAGCCATCGCTGACACTTGAACTTTTCCCCAATCATACAGACAATCTTCATCCCTCTCAGCGGGTAAGGCAAAATTTGCACTGAAAAATGGCATTCACATGTGTGTGTATATATATATATATATATATATGTATGTTTTTTTTGCAGGAAACATTGGCAATGCTACAGCATTTTCTGGTAGTATATGATTCAGTTTCTTCGTATTTGGAGCCACTCATTCCTGGCCATTACTCCCTACCAGCAGCTTCTGGTCTTGCCAACGTTTGCATGTGCAGTAGGAGACTGCAAGATTACGTTAATTGAGTATAAAATTTTAATATGCAAAGCAGTAATATTTGGCATCCTACAATCTTGGAATGTACAAAGGAAAAAATATATGAAGTTTTTACAAAATGATTTGTAAATTGTTTTGTAATCCATGCTTCGGAAATGTAGGGTGGATAAACTGGGAGACATTTCATACCTATCCAGTTTAAAATCCCATATTACTGGCTGCCCATGTGTCAGCTATACCTGAATATCAAGCATGAAGTACCTTTACTGTAGTAGCAAATTTGCAAAAGCAGAAAATCAGGAACTCTATGACTGTTAGTTAACGATTTTAACTGCACATTTCTTGAATGAAGTTCTCTCCAAATGTACATTTAGTTACTGATTTAGGATCTTTGAGAATATTAACAAAAGCTTGAACAGGTTTTTAAGATAAATATTACATTAGTCAATAAATGTAATTTAAATGCTTGTTGTTGCCTAGATGCATTTTTATTTGAGCTGATGCAGAAAATAAATGCTTGTATCAACACAGTAAAACTGGGGCAAATAAATTAGTGTAAGGTAAAAACCACCCCAGTCAGGTTAGATCATTGTATCAGGTGGGGAGGTTAACAAGGAAAGTATATTATTTTGGGCAGTGATTAAATTTGCTCTGAAATATTGAAATGAGATCACTGTAAAGTATTCTTCAGAGTGGTAACGTGACGGATGCGCGGTGCTTCCACAAAAGCGTGGAAAAGTAGTCCTCATGCACGTGCCCTGGAATATGTTCAGCATACTGAATTGTTTGTGACTTGGATATATGCAACAAAGCCAGGCAACAAAGAACAGTTGACGCGTTTTTTTTAACGTCAAAAGAAATAGGAGGCTTTTCTCTCATTTATATTGAATCCAAGTATCAGGGAGTTCCAAATTATAGATTCTGATTGGGTAGCTCTACTGCAGCTGTCCCATCTTAATAATCAGCAGAGGTTACACTAGTCTGAGACCTGAAAGACTACAGAGTCACTGTGGAGATGGTGGAGGCACTTGCTAGACGCGTTACTGGACTTGTCATTTTGCAAATGCTGCTCTTCCCTTTTTTTCAAAACAGCTCAGTCCTACTTCCAGATCCAAGAGGGTACCTCAGGGCCGGACCATTCCACCGATGGGACCTGAAACCAAAGTGTATGTGGTCTGGGTTGAACGTTATGATGATATAGGTGTGTAGAACTTTTTATTTTTCACTACTATAGCAGCAGACTGGAAACAGAGTGTAAAGTCAGTTCCATTTCTTTATAAAAGAATGCTAAATTCTTATTTATTTCTGTAACTGATACTTAAAGATTTTAAAACAGTTCTTTGATATTCAAATGATGGTCCATGAGATGTGAGTGAACCACTAGCATGTAGGTCTGAAGACTTAGTCTTTTAGCTCTGGCAGTATGTATGAAATGTCCTCATGCATCTTCTCCTCAAGCTTAACACACAAAGCTATCATGTACCCCAGGTGAGTTCCTCATAGATGCTGTCTCCTCCAAATGGAGGTGTTTTTCCTTCAGAAAAAATGCTTTCTGTTGCTTGTTTTATCTTTGCTCAACAAATTCTTTGCTGAAGGAATCCTCTTTTTTGGTTTGATGCCTTTGAAACTTTCTATATTGTTCCGTCTCATGGGAGAGCTCGTTTGTTCGGTACTCAGGGTGCCCATTTGTTTAGATGGTGCTGTGCAGTTTTGTTCAGGCAGCATCAGCCTTGTTATGCTAACTTAATGCTTGCCTTAGTTTGGTGTTTGTGTCTTGACTTTGAATACTGAAAAACCTAGGAGGGATCCAGCTTTGCCCATCATGTTATAGCCATACCGTGGACCGTGAGCAGTTGTCTTTCCAGGCTTGAGGAGTTCTTCACTCCCGGGAGTTCCTTTCTTGCACATGTGTTCTAAACCATGTGCCTAGGTTTAACTTCATGTGAGAGAGTGTCTATTTTGGCCTAGGCCAGCAGTATCTAAAATACCGGCCAATAGCAGATACTTTTTTCTGACTTTAATTTCTAATCCTGGTGCTGTGGTATTAAGAATGAACCTTAATTAAGCCCTTAGCTCCTCCCTGAGGAAAGCAACCAAGAGGAGGAGAGATTAGAGGAAGCTTCCCATAAACTCTAGATCTAGATTCTTCTTCCGCACCCAGGACTGGCACAAAGACCTTCTTATCCACAGCACATACTATAGAGGTTTGCCTTCTCCAAACTCTGGGCCACAGGATGTTACTCTCAGCCCTGGGAGGTTCCCTCAGCCACTTTCGTCCCTGAGCTGATATCTTTACCCCACATCTCTTGGGTGAAGCCCAAGAGATGGCTGGCTAAAGCCAGCTTGCTGTAGAGGCAGTGACTGTGTTTCATATGCATATTTCTGCCTGGCAGCTGCTGCTTGCAGCAGTGGTGGGAATCTCCCAGAACCATGGGCGTGAAGCTGAAGAAATGAGTCCATGAGCTGGCTGGTTGGATTTTTTGAGAACTCCTGAAAGTAGCTTCCAGCCCAGCAGGAACGGGTCTCGTTTCTGCCTTTGTACTCTTGGTGCGTTTGAGTGTGAACAGCGGAAAAACTGTTGCTCTAGAGCCTAGGCTCACACCCCTGGACCGAGTGCCTGCCCTGGTGCTCCTCTGTCTTGAAACATTTGCAGAGTCCTCCGTGCTCTCCTTCTGCTAGATTCAAGTTTCATGTACACTCAGCACCCCTCTTCTGATGGCTGAAGGTGTTTTCAGGCTATACACTCTCTCCTCTGCTGGAAGAGGCATTGGAGCTATCTGGCCAGCTGAATTGCACTTGTGAATGATACGTAACATCTTTCTCAGCTCCTGCCCCTAAACAAGTGGATGGGATCTTCCAGGGATCCGAGTTCTTATTTATTCTTCCTGCACCTTCATTATCTAGTCACTTGTCACAAAGTGCAGAGCTGCAGAGTTGTAGGTTATGCTAAGGATTTGCAGAGAGTGGATTCAAGGATTGATGCAGTATTTGCCCCGGTAAATTGTTGCTCCTTTGAGAGACTCAAGTAACTGTAGATGTGGGCAGCAGTAATGTCTGGAATGCCCTTTCTGGGACTGACTACTTGCAGATAGGAAAGGGAGTTAATAATAATTTGAAAGCTTTTTTGTGTGTGTGAAATACCTCACCTTCTTCCTGCTTTTGCTGTCTTTTGGAGTCCATCTGGAGATTGTGACCTTTGGGATTGAGAGAATTGAGGGTCTGGAACACGTTACCTAAACTGTCAGGCACAGGATGCTTGAAGTCTATGCACTCCACATACTGCTTAAGCTAAAAGAGACTTCAGCTTTGATCACTAGGGGTGTGAGAACATTCATGGTATGAATGCTCGAGGACTGCTGTTTTAACTGGTGATAAAGAATCTTTTTTGGTACAACAAAGAAAAACTGGGGGTAGTTGAACTTTATTCTGCATATCATCTTCTTTCAGAAAACTTTCCCCTGCCTGATCTGGTATCTGAAACTAGCACTGGTGTAGAAACTACAGCAAATAGTAGCACTTCCCTAAGGTAAGACTACTGTTCTCCTTTCTCTTGGTTTTTGCAAACAACAGTTTATGCTGCAAACTTAGAAGAAATCATGATTGAGCTTATTTTCGTTCTTCAGCTTGCATAGGCAGTTGTCCCAAAAACTCTAGTTATTCTTGTAAGGAAGATGTATGATTTTCTTTATTAGACTTTTTTTTTCCCAGTGGAAAAATGAAAGGACTTTCTGTATCACTGTGATTTTAAACATAGATGGAGGAATAGCAAACATGTAGTTTTTATTTGGAGTTTGTGACCAGCCTCTCTCCTGATTTACTGCCTTGTGAGGTGGTTAATACTGCGTACATGTTCCTGTCATCAGAACTTTGAAATTCTGTGGTGATAGAGGACAATTAAAAACATTATAATTGACATAACTATTCTTCAGTCCAGTGGATGCACACAGGAATCCTGCTCATTTAGCCACAAGACTTCTTTTTTAGATCCTTAAACATTTAAAGTGGCCATTTTTCATGCATAGGTTGAAACGCTACTTTAAAACTGATTTAACAACCATGGGTTTTTTTCTCTTAAGATCTACCACTCCTGAGAAAGAAGTTCCTGTGATCTTCATCCATCCTTTAAACACTGGCTTATTCAGAATAAAACTGCAAGGAGCTACTGGGAAATTCAATATGGTTATCCCACTGGTGGATGGAATGATAGTCAGTAGGCGAGCTCTTGGTAAGTTAAAGATTTTTTTAGGAACACCCATGTCCATTCTTTTTCCTCTCTCCCCTTCTCCTTGAAGATGGTTCAGTGATTAGTCTGATCCTACCCATGTGGTTTTGCTAGCTCTGGCTCACAGAGCGCTGCAGATAGTCTGCCAGCAACATTCCTGCCTCTATTCTTGCACCAAAAAGTAAACTGAAATCAGCACTCCTTTTGGACTTTGTCAGTGCTATGTGCTTCCATTTTCTGTTACATTATTACAGTGGAATCTGGCTAATCTCCCCAGTTTAATGGAGACTAGTGTGAAGGAAAGCTCCTATGATTGCAGTGTGCAGGTAATAATATATCTGAAAAATATATGGTCTGGAACTCTTCATTGAAGAGAATTATTGGGCCTGCCAGAACAGAATAAAGACATGCTTTTTGCAGCAACTATGGAAGCAGGAACAGCAGAGGGAGCAACTTGTTAGCATTTAGCTGACAGCATTGCTCAGGTGACTGAGTGGTGGTTTGTCAGAGCTCCACTGTAATTGTAGTAGGAGTCAGGTAGAGGGGTGGAAAGAAAAGACTGCTATTTAGGTAGAAAGAGAGATCAAAAATGTGACCTAATGTTTATGATTGTGAGAGCCCAAGATGCTAGTGTTACTTGACTACCAAGGGTAGTGCTGAATTTCTGGACTGTGCTGGCCCACTTTTCTTTGTTCCTTGTGTTTTAGAAGTAGGATAGTGGTTGAAAGCTGCAGGCATTGAGGATTTTCTTTAATGTAGTCATTAAGTATTTAACCTAATGTGCAGGCAAGTGTTGCCATGTGTTAGCAGGTATGTGTGTGGTACCCAGCTTTTCCTGGGCTCCTGGATGGGTTAATGTCTTTATCTTGGGTATCTCTGCTATTAGAAGTTCAGTAACTGGAAATCTCACTCCAGTGAGAGCAATTTAGAAACAGAGTAAAATGAATAAGCAGACATAAGAGTACTTCCCTGTAACTATAGAACTAATGTTGTAGGGACCTACTGGGGTGACTTTGAGTTCTGATTTTGCATGTTTAATTGGGTGATGAGGAAATTGAAACCAGACTGGACTTTTAAATAACACCTGATTCAGCTGATGATAATGGGCTGTACTAAAAAAGAATCAGGTGCATTTCGCTAGGCTTGTTTTGTTTTTTCCATTACATTAAGATTAAAACATGCTGAAATTCATTCTCTCTCCGAGTTCAGCACATGAGGTTTGCATGTGGTCAGGAATCAAGTTGCCTAAATGAGGAAGATAATTTGTTTCTGCCTGTAAAAGTGCTTGGGGAACAGCAAAGGTGTTAGTGGACATTTATTTCGTTACAAAGATGCATATAAATTTAATTTCAGAGTGAAAAAGGAGAAATTCTAGTGCCAGCTTTGACTAAATGTGTTTGCTGCTTTGATTCTGAACTTGCCTCCCCCATACACATCAGTGCATGGTACGGAAAGGCAAAAAGCGGCAGCAAAGCAGTGAGGGGGAGGGAAGCCTCTGTTCCTAGCCACAACCTATAAAGTTTTTCCTGTTCCCCTGTTCAAAGGTTGAATGGCTCTGTCATCGCTGCGATACATTTGTTTTTCTTCCTGTTAGCAGTGCTCTGAAGGCTCCCCTGGCTTTACTCATTGCCACCCCAGACCTAGCCCGAGCTCTGCAAGTTTTCCTGTAGCGTGGCCTCGGGCTGTACTACTGCAATTCTGGTATTGGCGAGTGAGAGCTGGCATGGGTTGTTCTCCCTCTTGGTGCTCGGGGAGCTTCCCTGGGAAGGCAGAGAGATCTTCCTTCTACTGCAGCCCATTGAGGGTACCACTGACTCTGTCCCTTTTCTTATTTGTGTTTCACAGCAAAAAAAAAAATGGCCTTACAGTTCTGGAGACTGTGACTATCTGCTATTGACTACTCATGACCAAAAGCTCTCGATTTGGTGGTGCTGGCTGTTTTTTCCCTAGATTTCCGATGAGGGCAGAACTCTAAAACCAGCTACAAAACCTGCTATAAAACCAGCAAAGGGGCGTAGAACTGGATTTGCTTAAATTTGATTCCAATTTTTTTTCCAGGTTTTTTAGTGCGGCAGACAGTAATAAATATTTGTCGGAGAAAGAGGTTGGAAAGTGATTCATACAACCCCCCGCATGTCCGCCGAAAACAGAAAATAGCAGACATTGTCAATAAATACCGGAACAGGCAGCTGGAGCCAGAATTTTATACCTCACTTTTCCAGGAGGTTGGGCTCAAGAACTGCAACCCCTAGGCCGTTATCCTTCCAGGACAATTAGATCAGAGCTTGGTGGCTACAGTAATGAAAACAGTTAAATAACGATGACCAATTTCTTCAGCCCTTCAGGATTCAGGAAATCATTCTAGCACAAGTCAGCAGATTCCGTGTGGGAGCAATGAGAAATGAATCCAAAACATAGCAGTCGGGATACTGACTTCATTCACCTGTCCTCAAAAGATTACTTAATTCCAGTCTTCCTGGATGCTAGCAACCTAATCTCTTCACCAAATCGTCTATTCCGCACTAATTAGAAATAATAAGCATCTCATTCCGTGAGAAGAATGCAATCAAAATGAAAGCATCTCTGCATATAATGATGGAAAATAAAATGCAAGCGAACCTGCCTTCAGACATCTCGCTACACCTATCCGTTAAAGGAGAGAGGAACAGGATCTCTTCTTTAAGCTTGCTATCGAGGAGAGAGTCTGTTGCAGAGCATTAACTATCATCTACAAAGACTTAAGGAGAAATTTTTGACACCCCCGCCCCCCTTCAGAGTTCAGCAGAAGAATCTACTTCACTGCCTGTAGCCAATCTGTACCAAAAGAAAAAGAGGAGGAAAATTGCTCAAAAACATCAGGTCATGCAATTCATAGCCAAGGTGCTGAATTTTACGGTTCCCTCCATGGCTAGGAGTGATTCCATCTGCATACAAGCTTTCTGTCATGTTGAGAATAAACAGAACAGCTGAAATTACCTGACTTTAAAGAATAAGTTTTTACTAAATAAGTGTTCTTGGTTATGTATAAACAAGGTCATGACTTCCAGATCTGTTGCAAAATGTCACACTTAATTTTAGTAACTTGATTTTTATGCAACTAGTTAATTTATTTTGAAGTGTCTGTATCACCTACTCACCATTTCCATAAAAAGTGTAAACATCCCTTGCTTCCCTTCCACTGAATTGAAATTTGAGATTCTAGGGCTGCCTCCTGCCTGATATTTATAGCATAAGCAGTTTTTGTAGCTTCTGCAGCACTTTTCAGAAGCTCCTATTAAATGGACTAAAACAATTTGAAAACAATTCAAGACCTCTTCTTTTTCCATTAACTTGCCATTCCAGGAAAGCCCATTAGGAATTATAATCCACCAGAAAATTAATTTGAAGCTGCTGTGCGTGTTTCTCACTTTCAGCAGCGGCGATTCCCTTTTATCATAGGTTGGACAGTTTCCTCCAAGCTGGTGGTGGCTCCCTCAGGTGTGTTCAGGTAGATATATGAATTGTTGGCTTTCACACCAGGTAATATGAGCCAGCGTGGATTTTGTACTCTTTAATCATTGACAGGTTTCCATTCAAACTCTCTACGTCCTTCGTGGCTGGGATCCTGTCTGCGGGGTTCACAGTCTACAAGCTGTCCCTCAGGAATCTGTCTTTAAAATGAGGATGCAGATTTTTTTTTTTTTAACCACTTTTCACATATGGATGAAGGACTGAGGGATATGTGGGGAGAAGCTGTTTACAACTACAAATTTAATGGAAATATAAAAGTAGCTGCTGTGGGCATTGACAGTCTTGGGGGTGCTTTCATGCTCCGAACACTCTCTTTGCTTGTGTTGCAGTAATGAATCATCACTGGATACTTCCATGTAGATGCAGTTTGTGATCATTGGTGGTAATGTGTTCTTCTCCTTCCAAAAAATAGGTAATATAAGAGTATGGATTTAAGTAGGAGTTTGGGGAGCTCCTCAGAGGAGGGAGTTTTTACAGAGGCTCTTTAATACAAATCACCGTAATGCCTGACATTCGTTTAGTTTTGATACTTCAGAGTTATTTTTTGCAACAGCTCTGACTTGAAAGGGTCTTAATTGTCTCATTACAACTAACCTACCAAGGACAGATACCCCGCCCCTATCTTTTCATGTTTTTTTTTCCCCCCATAAAGAATTAATGGAAACGTTGAGCCCCTAAAAATCTGTATGAAAGGACTTCCAGGATGTGAACCAAAGGGGTTTTAGGTGGTAGATGTGCTTGTTGCAGGGGGCAAGCATACTAACCTCTAACCTCGGGAGCTCTGGATTTACATCCAGATGAGTCACAAACGGAAAAATGAAACCACATAATGGAAACTGTTGTAGAAGCAAGCATGAGGGCTGGCCCGTGCTTACGGGATGCTCAGGTTTCAAATGGCAGGAGGGGCTGCAAATCAGTCCTGGGGTATATTGGCAAAGCTGTGCAGGATAATTTATGCAGCTTCATTTCCCTGCTAAACTCTTGCCAATATAAATTTAATGCACGGACACTAAATTTACCCATGTTTTTAATGTACCTATTGGATCTAATTAATGGCCAAACACACTTTAGTCCACTTATTTAAAAGGCATGTTCAATGCATGTGTAAACAATAAACATACTGAGCAATCAAGTGTCTGCACATGTTCAATAACTTAAACAACACATACCATAGCTATGAGTGTATATGTTATATGCAAGTCATTGGTTTATATACTAACGAGCAGCAAAAGATACTTCTTTCAGGTATTCAGATACCAAGTCTATAACATAAAGACATCTATACTGAGAGGAACCGTAGATATTTTCCACAAAGTCCACAGTAGCCAAATGGATTGCCTGGAAATTTTACTTTTTAAAAAGACCTACACTTGGATGAAGAATAGTTCTTAGATGTATTTCCATATTTCATATCAAAACATACATAAGGCACCCACTTGAGTAGTAATAATATTGAAAATAATGCAACTTTTCAGAAATTCCAAAAGAAGTTAACTTCTGTGCACGTTGTTGCTATGTCTATCTCATAGCCTGAGGTGAGGAATAGGGCTTTATAACTTGCTTAATATAGCCTTAATTTGATTTTTAAAATCAGCTGTTTAACATGTTGCACATTAGTGGTATGACCTGGCTATTAGTTGCATTTTTTTTGCTGCCTAGGAAGGTGAACATTCAAGAAAGTCGCAGTTTAGTATAAAAAACGTCTTGATCCTGAAATGTCTTGCCATCCCATTTGGTTTGGATGAAAGTTGTGATCGTGAGCGCCTGTCTTGGCAGAAACATGCCATGAGAGTGTATCTGCAAGGAGTGTTCCTTATTCTCCAGCATGCAGAGAGATGTTTGATTTCTTAATGAAAAGGAAAACGTAGTTTGAGATTGGACTCCTTGCCCTGTCAAAGTTAGTGGCCAAACTCCTCTGGCTTCAGTCAGTCCAAGACACAACCTTGAGCTGTTTCCCAAAAGGATTAGAGCAAATAAGAGATTTCTTAGTCAGCATCACAAGAACACTTTACAGTCAAGAATCCAGACTCTTTCCTATTTTTTTTTTTTTTTTTTTTTTTTTTGGTACAACAGACTGATGTATTGAATTTTCAACTTTAGAACTTCTATGGCTTGTTTTTGCATTTTCATTCATCCAAGATGATGAATATTGACCACTTTCTTTGTGTGTAATGTGGTATTAGTTACACTGTGGCACATAACACGGTGCTACAAAATCTGAGTTACAAATATTACATAACTAAACTGAGACTTTCTTTTTTTTTTCCTTTTCTTTCTTTTTTTTCACATAATAAGGACGTTCTGTTTGGATTCATAATTCTGTTTTAAATGGCAGCATCCTTTTAATGGTGCATTAAACCATGGTGGGGGGTAATGTCACCTTGTTAAACACAGTATTGAAATTACAGAAATTTTAGTACCTTAATAAAGACTCTTTTTTAAAAAGCATCTTTCTTAAAGGTACCCTAAAACAGGCTTTGCAAATTTACAGCAAACACTAGATGGATCCATGGGAAATAAGGTGTCTCCATGGATAACGACATGTGCGTGAAGGCTGTAGGGAAGAGCTAGCTGCTCGCCGCTTGACTGACTACGTGTACTGGTTTCTCAATAGGTGACTGCATTTGTTTCATGCAAGGTTCTGCGTGCCTAGCCCGGAAGGACGATAGAACTAAATTTCAATCTAATAGAGACAGTTAGACGTGATTTAATGATTGCATAATTGAGTGATGTCTTTGAAGGAAAACATGTAGACATTTTCCACATGGATTTTAGCAGGAGCAATTTGAAATGAGGATGCCAGATATCATGTGCTTCAAATCATGTACAATTTGTATGAATTTCTGTATGTTGCCAAGACATGATCTTTTTGTTCTTACTGTATTTTTCTGTAAATATTCCTGGCGCTAAGTTGTAAAGTAAAGGCAAAATGTAAATATGAAGATGTGAACTATGTTCCCTTGTCTCTAGTACTTTATCTCTTATTTGTTTAGGGAAGGCACAGAAAGGCTTGTTTGTATTTATGCCAATTCTTTGTCCAGGAGAAACACATCAAATATTGAATGTAACACAGTTAGTCCAATAAATTTTAAAGATTCTTATCTAGTAACTTTGTAGTTATCAGTTCTTAATATTTTTCAGTTCTTTTTTGACTGAAATTCTCAAAACAATATAGATGTTTCCCAGGGAAGGAGCAGTCTGGTGTAGTAAGTTTGCACTCTTTACTGCAGAAATTAGTTATGGCTACAGTGCATGAACATATATTTAAGAAATCGAGTTTCATCTTGGTTGAGGGGCTCCTGCAATACAAATATTCTCCATCTACTCTATGCCCGGGTTGCTATCGCTGGTGTAGGTTTACCTGCTTTACAGCAGGCCCTTTGGATTTACATTGCTAGCAGGTCTTGGAAAGTTGATACAACAAAATAGTCACATTTACAGTGTAGAGCAGAATCCTGCACTGCATTTGGTTTGCAAATATTACAGAGAGAGCTTTTATTTTTGTGCAAATTGAGGGTAAAGAATTTGACATCTCAGTTACTTGGATCTGGACAGAAGTTACCTGGCAGGTTGGTTGAGAGCAGGTTACAGCAGCTCTGCTGAGAAGAGTCCTGTATCCTTACAGCGATGTGATGGCCTGCAAAGGCAATGCATGCAATAAGCAATTAGGAATTAGAAAAAAGCTTCAGGAAGCCATTGACAGAAAGTAGGGTTTGTTGTTGTTCCTTCAGACTCAGAGCAGGGAGCCAAAGCGATGCCGATCAACCGCGGTTAGAATCTTCCCTTGGGAACTAATAAAATACAGCATGAGCTCTGGTTTACCTCGGGTACCCTGAACGTCAGGGCTGTTGTGTTCACTCTGGCAGAAACCTATCTGCATGTTTCAGTGCTTTTCTACGGGCTTTTTTTCTTACTAGGTTGACATATCTGGTAATAAATGTTCTCTGCTGTAAGTGAAATATCACACAAATAGCAGCTCTCAATACAAAATGCTGTATTTGAGACTTTGCCCTTTCATGAATTGCCCACAACTGGACTTACTTAAGGGCTAGAACAAAATATCAAAATGGCCCTTCCAGAAGCCTCCAAAGTGTAAACAAAAAAAACTTCTTCTGCCAGATCTGTTTGTGATAAGCAGATGGTACAAAACTGGGAGCTGTAGCTGATACCCCAGCGGATTGCACTGCCGTACAGAGGGGCCTCAACAGGCTGGAGATGTGGGCAGAGAGGAACCTCGTGAAGTTCAATAAAGGCAAGTATGGAGTCCTAGGGAGGAATAACCCCACGCACCAGTACAGGCTGGGGGCTGACCTGCTGGGAAGCAGCTCTGCAGAGAAGGACCTGGGAGTGCTGGTGGATGACAAGTTGACCATGAGCCAGCAATGTGCCCTGTGGCCAAGAAGGCCAATGGTCTCCTGGGGTGCATTAGGAAGAGTGTTGCCAGCAGGTCGAGGGAGGTGATCCTGCCCCTCTACTGAGCACTGCTGAGTTCACATCTTAAGCACTGTATCCAGTTCTGGGCTACCCAGGACAAGAGAGACATGGATTTATTGGAGCAAGTCCAGTGACATGCTGCAAAGGTGGTAAAAGGACTGGAGATTCTCTCATACAAAGAAAGGCTGAGAGAGCTGGGATAGTTCAGTCTGGAAAGGAGAAGGCTCAGGGGTGATCTTATCAATGCGTATAAATATCTGATGAGAAGATGCAAAGAAAATGGACCCAGACTCTTCTCAGTGGTGCCCAATGACAGGATGAGAGGAAATGATGTCTGAACGCAAGAAAACACTTCTTTACCGAGAGGATGGTCAAACATGGGAACAGGTGGCAGTGGTTGAACAGGCTGCCCAGCATAGAGTGGAGTGGCATGGACTCTCCATCCATGGAGATATTCAAAAGCCATCTGGATATGGCCCTGGGCCACTTGCTCTAGGTGACCTTGTTCAAGTTGGGGTGGGGGTAGACTAGCTGATCTCCAGAGGTCCCCAACTATTCTATGATTTGGTGGTAACCTTAGAAGGCCCTTCCCTGCCCTTGGGACCTCTGCCCAAGTTCCTTATCAAATCACTTCCAGGAAAGGCTGCGGAGGGTCCCATGCTGATTTCTGAAGAACCATGGAAATGAGCATTATGTAGGTCATTTGCAGTCCAAAAGCGTAGAGTCAGTAGCAGAGAGATGATTTTCTGTGGCCATTTTGAAGATCTGATGCTTTCTCACTCCCAGCAAGTAAAGGAAAAGGTACTAGGCAGAACGGTCTGTCCCTCTCCCACGTGGCTGAGGAACTTTTGTTGTCCTTGCTGCACTCTCTTCCCTCCTTCTCCCAGCTGGCCATTGACCAGTTCTCTTGGGGACCTCTTCAGATTGCTTCCCTGTTGGGTTTTCCCACTTTTTATTTTTATTTTTTTTCCCCCAGCATGCAGTTTCTGGCCAGCGTGTGACGCTGGCTGCTAGAGCAGGTGTTGGCAGCGGTTACACACTTGAGGCTGCAGTTTCTAGGTGAAGGACAGATGCAGGAGGGTTTGTGTCCCACAGTCACAAATGCACACACACAGCCTGGGAGCCTGTCAGCACCTTGTGCCTTCCTCACTGGACACGTTCACCTCGCATAGGTGCACACGTCACACGCTTTGATCATCACAACTTTGATAAACCAGATGTACTAATCTTCTTAAGCTATTCTCTAACAAAACTTTTGATTCTTCATGCTATTCTATTTCCTAGTATTTTAGCAGTTATTTAACGCATGACCACAAAACTAGCTCTTATTCTACTTGTTATCTTATGTTTCTAAGGGCAAATGTAGAACTGCTCAGTGCTAGCATACATTAGCTGTGTGCTGCCATGCCAGGCGCTGCTGTTCAGCTGGATGGCTGCTCTGCTTCAAAAAATCATTTCCTTTGCTGTTTTCTTAATAGAGATTTTTCAGCCCAAAGTTTCCTACATTCTTTGTTCCTGAATATACGAACTTCCATTTGGCTGCATTGAAATTCAGGTAGTTTAGATGACAGCTTACCAAATGATCCAAAAAAACTCCTAAAAGTGCTTTATCTGTAGTGGTATCTACTAATCCAGCACCAGTATTTGTCAGCCTAAACCACTGACAGCACTCTTCTCCCTTCCCCTCTCCCCCCGCTATATTGATAAATCTGTTGATAACCTTGGGCTAGGTATTGAATTCAAAGCTCGTTGGTAGTTTTACTGGGAAGATGGAGGTGGCTTAGATGTATCTTCAAACTGTAAGCTCTGCTGAGGGTTCTCTCCAGGCCTGGGGCTCAGGAAGACTTTGGAAAAAGGGTGTTGGGAAGAAATCTGGAGCTAGTGAACTGCTTTGGGAAGCTGGGAATCTTGTTCATGGGGCTGTGGATGCCACTGCCTTTTCATCACTGGACCTCATGGAAATGGGAGGCATTTTGTGTGCAGGGGTTGATCTATTCAGGTTTGAATTGACAATCAAACCTCAGCTTTGAACGAACCCAGAAGCTCAAAGGAAATTCAGATGAACCTGCCAAGCCCTGCTAGGTGTTGCAGCTGCATTTCTGAGTCCATAGCATTGGGGCCAGCTCTATCGTGACTCACGTGGCACCCAGGTCCTAAGCCTAGACCTGTAGCTGTGAAGCATGCTGGCCATTTGACTTCCTCGGGGCACTAAAGCCTGCCTCAGAAGAGCAGCAGGCACCTCTTAGAGTGGTAATTTTTTTTATTAGAGCTCCTACTGTGTGTTGAAGATATTCAACACCGAGGCAGTAAACACAGCCATAAAACTGCTTTAGTATGTCAAATCATCATTTTGGATGCACCACATGGCAATTGCTGTAAAACCGTGAGTAAGAAATTTTGAGGAGGAGACAGGAGTGACCACACGGCACAGTGCTGCAGGAACTTTGGCCTCATCCTCTGCCTGCTGCAGCTCATCGCTGTGCCTGCTCAAGCAGAACAGGGCAGTAATCCCTGTCCTGACTGCAGTGGTTGGGCTGAGTTAGTGAAGTGGTCAAGAGGGTCCACAGTACCTGGCACCCCACGAGACTGAGGCCAGGGATATGCCAACATGAGACTGGCTGTGCCCCCGAGGGATGTGATACTATGGCCCTTCCAGCTGCTTCAGCTCTTCAGCAAGGGCCAGGGACACTGCAGGCTTCACTGACACCATCTTGAGCTGAGCAGGGAGCAAGCGGTTTGTGGGCCCTGCCTAGGAGCAGCACTGGTCCGGCGAGATACCTTGAGAATCCCCTGCGGAGCAGGCAGGGGCCTGAGCCCAGGCACCCACTCAAGATCCAGGCTCTGCAGCCCCCATGGATGGGTGGTTTTAGTCTCCTGCCTTTCTTTTGGACCCACTCCCCACCCCCAGCCTCCTGGCTTCAGCAGGGTGGGGATGCCTGGGACAGCTTGGTTGGCTCATTTAGGGCCTAGGTTTGCCAGTGAAGGTGGCGGAAGTGGGTGCTCTCCCCTTAGAGCCAGCCCATCCTCTCCTCAGCTCTTCACTGAGTGCCAAGACAGTGTGGCCAGTGTAGCTCAAGGGAGTGGACAGTGCTGGTGGCAGCTGTGCAGGTTCTTGGTGGCTGTGGGTGGATCTTGTGGCAGAGGGTAGTGAGGGGGTTTCTGGGCTCCCCCTCAGAGGCACTGGATCCAAACTATGATCCTTGGGAATGGACCAGGTTAGGGGCAAAGTGCCATGCCCAGCCATGCAGAGGGCTTGGATACCCACTAGGATGCATCTCAGCAGCTCCCATCATGAGTTTTCCCTCCTGGGGCCCAGTTTGCCCTGTGCTCCCACAGACACTGTTACACACAGGACTTGCTGAGATGAAATCTGAGACCTTGTGTTCCTGCCCATCCCTGCCGGGGGCTCGGCACTCTCCCAACTGCTGTCATAGCGGCGCTGGGGAGAGCTGAGCTTTCCCCACACCCAACAGGGTGTCCACAGGACTGGTTCAACAGCGTCAGAGAGCCAAAGGACCCCCAACCCTTCAGCCAGGCCAAAACGGAGCCATTCTGCAGGGTTTCCCATGCCTCTGCCAGGCTGTTGGGTACAATGTGCCTGGCAGGGGCCCTACAATGGCTCAGTCCTACCAGTAGGGACAGATTGAGGCCCAGAGATGGGACTGAATGGCTTCAGGTGCAAGGAGCAGTAAGTGATGGAGGGAAGCTGTCATAAGTAGCAGACCCATGGGCCCACATTCCCCACCCCAAGGTGATACCATGGAACCAGAGTAGGGGATGGCTGGGGAATGATGGTTCCATGGCATTTGTCCAAGTACCATACCCTGTGCTCCTCCAGTGCCTTTCCTCAGCTGTGTTGCATCACCCGGACATGTTCTGGCACCACGGCACCTCTGAGGTTCAAAGGATCATCAGCAGGCTGCATACAAACTAACAAGGTGCTTTGCCACCGACTTAATACAGTAATACTTCAAAGTAACAACTCAGTAATTTCTAACTCCTTGTAGGTTAATCTTTGCAGCACTCAGGAATCTGAACGGGCTCTTGGCCCATGCAAGCAGGTGATGCTCTCTATGCATCATCTGGGTATCTCGCTCACCACCAGTCTGGTCAAGATGAGCATGAAGTCCTGTAGGGCCCACGCTGCTCTTTGGGTAGGCAGCTCCAGCCTTCTTTTCTCTCCAGTTCTTAAACATTGTATTGATCTATGACTTCCTATTTATACCCAGAGTATAAATACTCTGGGCAAACACACCCAGAGTACCGCTTTAAACTGAGAAAATATTATACAGGTATCATCACTGCAAATACATATACATTTATATATGTTTTAAGTATGCATGGGAATTATACTGCCAGAATATATCCACTGGCATACGGAGATGTTGGGCATTGCACTGACTGTTTCCTGGGATCATCTGCACAGCAGGAGGTTGGCAGCAAACTGAGCTATTGGTGATATCACTATGCTGTGAGCCTGGATGTGCCTCTGCTTCCTTCTTCCTGGTCTCCGGTGACACCAAACCTTTGTGGAGGTGCACAAAGGAGGAGGGCGGACATCTGAGCATTGAGGGTCTGTCAGCCTGTCTCTCCTCTGCTGGCTTGCTGCCCTTGACTGACCCTCTGGCTGGCAGCTGGCTGGCGTCAGCGTGCTTGCTGGAGCCATTCCTCACGCTGGCTGTCCAAAGCAAATCTAACCAAACCCCCCTCTCACAGCAGCTATGCCAGTTCCCATCCTCCTGCATCCATCTGGGACAACCAGCAGCCAGACAGCAACCCCAGTGGCTAGGCAGTGAAGCCCGGGGTGAGCAGGAAGGGTCCAAGCCACGTACAGACATCCAGGTTTCAGAGGGGAAAGGGAAAAGAAGGCAGTTCCCTTTGCAGCACAGGATCACGCTGCTGCCGGGCATGGAAATAACCTGCACGGAGGGGCTTTGGGGGTCGGGGGGCTGGAATAAGGGCAAGTTTCTATTTTTTAAGAGCCTCATATAGTGTTTTGGAATGAGGGAACTGAAAATGTATCGATAAACAGCATGTACCACAGGGCCACAGAGTGAGCAATAAAGCAGGCAGCAGCTCTAAGAGCTTTGCCATTGAGGACTTGAAAGATACCTTTAGTTCCCAATGTCCTAAGGAATTTATTTCTTAACAGTTAGTATCTATTAAGTCAGGGAACAGAATCAGAAGAAATGCCACTCCATGACTCCCAATATACTGTTTTTTTGTGCTGTTGTGTGCCTCTCACAGCAAACACACCCAGAGTACTGCTTTAAACTGAGAAAATATAATACGGGTATCATCACTGCAAATACAGCCATCAAAAATAAAAGTAAGATAGTGCAATGCTGGATCTGCTATCACTTAGGAAGCAGCTGGAAAAACAATGGATGACAGAGGAAAAATCAGTCATTTCCGCACTTCTGTCTTCCCAAGAGAGGTCAGCTGTGAGTAGCACCTTAAGGGGGGGGACTGGTGCGTGCACCCCGAGTTGTAAATGCCCGAACACCGACAGTATCTAATAACCATTTAAATGGCCGGTGCAGGGGAGGCCAGAACCCTGGATCCGCCCGGTGCCTGTGCGGAGTGGTGTCGGTGCCGGCAGCGCCCTGGGCAGGGGGCGCCGCCGGGCTGCGGCTCGCAGCGGGGTCGAGGGGACGCCGGACGCCCCCGCGCCTCCTCAGCGCCCCCGCGCCCCCTCAGCGCCTCCGCCTCGCCAGCGGCAACCGCCGAGCCGCGCGGGGGCCGCTGGGATGTGGCCGCGGAAGGGAGAGGGGAGGCGCGCGGGTGCTGCCGGGACGTCGCCGTGGCAACGCGGGCGGGCGGGGAGCCCAAGGCCGCGTTGCCTGGCAACCAGGAAAATCCCGCCGGCGCCGGCTGCGCCGCGGAGCCGGCTCGCGCCTGGGGGCTGCGCTCGGTTGCTTGAGCTCGCTTTGGGGCGAAACCCCCCTGTTCCGGCACTTCTCTGGAAGCAGTGTGGGGCAGTGGGGAGCGAGGGTGCTTGGAGGGTGCCGTGGAAAGCGCTGCTGCAGCCTGTGGGAGTTAGATGGAGAATAACCTGGGTGCATCCAAGATTTACATTTGTTTTCTGCTCCCCGTGAGAGCCATAAGGCTTTCTGCTGAATTATGTATGGCATTGTCCGGTTGCTGCATGCAGCCTGCCCTTTTGGGGTGCCAGGCGCTGCTGTCAAGGCCCACCATGGCTCCAGGGCTGATACAGGGGGCCGCACGCATTCCTGTATCCCACGAGCTGGGAGCTCGTCGCTTTGGCACGGCCGCCGGTGCCGATGTGCTCCAGGCTTGCTGGGGGCTGCCCATGCCCGTGAGCAGGAGAGTGTGCAGGCTCGTGGCAAGTAGATTTTCTCATGCAGCCCTGGGGTTTACAGCACAAATATCTGCCAGGTTTTCCTTTCCTTTTCAGTCGGAGTGATAACGGCTGCCCCTGGCACTGGGCAGGGGCCCACACTGCAGACCTCACGTGAGCTAATCTTTTGGCAAATTTATCTTGAGCTCTGAGGGGTAAAAGCTTGCTTGGCCTTCCTTGTAACAGGGAAGCAGTGAGATATGTCGGCAATGGCTGTCTTGGGAATACCAAGGAAATTACAGCTTCGGGCTGAGGTTTGGATAAGGCCTCGGCCTGTGCTTGCAATGAGAATGAGAAGGTTGGCTCAGTTCCCGAGCACGGGCCAGCCCCGGGGCCCGCAGCAGACGGCCCATGGCCGTGCGGTCGCAGCCATGCAGCCCCGCTCTGGCACGGGCTGAATTTGACGGGCTCAGGACGTGCTCTCAGTTCGTGCGCACAGCCAAGCTGTGCTGCTGGCTGCTCTCCTCTGAGCAGTCAGAGCATCTCCCAGCTTGGCTGGGCAGATATCTGCACCCACCGTGTGGCTGAGCTCCTGTGCGCAGATGCCCCCCATTCAGTGAGGTGATCTAACCCTTCCCACATGGGGCCTGTCTGGTTCCCCTGTTACATATGGGTGCCGAGTGTGCCTGGGGGGAGGACACATGTTCTCAGAGCAGTAACTGCACAGGGGAGGGCCATCTGCCAGACCTCCAAGGAGTGCAGTGACCTGCTGTGCCACAACGTGGTCAATGGATCACACCTCTGCTGACCCCAATCACTCTGCACCCAGCTAGACACAGGAGCGAATGGGCAGTGAGCTGCCAGGCTCAGCGTGGGGCATTCCCCAGCGTGGGGCACCTGGGGCAAGTGCAGATGCTGAAAGCCCCCTGGGAGGAGGAAGGCCTGGAGTGTTGTCCCTGTGGCACCAGCCACATGGGCGGTGACAGGCAGTCATGGGGCGATGCACTGTGGGAGAGAGGGATGCCGGGCGTGCAGCCACCTTGCAGGTAAGCAGTACTCGCCAGCAGGCTGCTCATGGCTGTATGCCGGGGAGAGCTGCTCATTGGCCCTGCTTTCCAGCCTGTGCCACCCTCCATCTATTTCTCGAACCACTGTAAAAAGAAAATAAAACAGGCTTTGAGAGAGGACTTATCCCAATTTATCTTCCAGGGGCATCAGACTTGGCACAGCCCAGGTGCCATCCAGCCAGCAGCCCATACATGTTGGCAATGGGAAGCTTTCACCCCTGTTCCCCTGCTACACACACACTTCCCAGCAAGGAGCTCAAGGTGGCTGCAAAGACTCTGGCTGCCTATTTCCAGTACATGATCCTCTCCTTTCCCTGCCCTGCCACAATGCTTAGGATAGCCCAGCATTACCAAGCCTGATCCTACCTGCTCCAGCTATACAGTATTTAAATAAATTTAAATGAGATTTGTGTCTCTCCAGCCAGCCCCTGCATTCAGTACCAAGGTGGGCACTGGAGACATCTCAGCTCTGGCCAAAGGATGAGCCTTGCAGCCTGTCACCTGCAGCCTCCACTGGCTTACTCGCCCCCGTTGCAGCACAGTTAGCTGCTGTCTACCCATCAGTTGGATACCCATGTTACACCTCCTTGCAGTCCTCCTTCCCCAGTTTAACCAATCAGCTCATCATTTCTACTGTGCCACATTTTTGGGAATCAGAGAACCAGTTTTACTTGTTTGGCAACTCTGTTATCTTAGCAGAGACTACATCACTTTTTTCTCCCATTTCCTACTTAAATCCTTGCATCTTTAACTACCCTTTTGCTCATGATGTTTCCTGCCTTACATCAGCTTCCTATCCAGCTGTTGTAGCTCAAAGCTCCTTACTGAATGATGCTGCGTGTGGGTGACAGCTCTGAATCTGCAAAATCCAGTCCCAAATTTTGGCAGACTATGTGGAGGCCTTGCTGGACTTGGCAGGAGGTTGTGAGCTCTTTGCACTACTAACAGCCCATTCCCAATCCACCCTCCCGTCCCAAGCATCACCTACATAGCTGCAGCAGGGTTAGCAGTGGTGTTGCTGCAGGTTGCACAGCTGTTGCTGGTGTGCCATCTGCCTTGACATTGGCTCTCTGCTTTATCCTCAGGATTTTTTTGTGAACATTGTGGCTGTCTTCCACTCTCCCAGCTCCCTGCCTCTCCTGCCCAATGGCAACTGTAGGCCCTCTGGGTTCCTCTCTGGAATACAGCAGCTAATCCAGCTTCAAAAGGAGCTCCCAGGCCCATGGCCCTGCTATGACCGGATGGGGGTGCCTGTTACTTCCCCCCCAGCACCTCTTCCTTTTGCCTTTCACTGAGAAACCCCCCAAGGCACCCTCACGCCTCTCTGGGTCCCAGCTCTTGCCACAGTATTTTACCCATTGGCTTTTCCTTCTCTTCTTTTCACCAGGCATCTACTGCCTCCTTTCCCTTTCTCTCCATACGGCAGCTCCAGGCTGAAGGCAACCCTCAATGCTGGCAGGCTGCCCTCGAGGCCTCCTGCCTTTGCCCACACACTGCCTGAACAGTCTGGGCAGGTGGGGACCCCAAGAGGCTGATGCCTCTACTGGGAGGAGGCAAGAGCTCAGATGCTGGTGAGAGCCCAATGCGTGGCACTCTGGTGACTGCTCTTGTGCTGAGGGGGGCACAAGCTTTGGCCAGTGGCAAACCCCACACCACTAGCAGAGCCAGTCCTAGAGTCACACAGCACCAAGTGAGCCCCGGGGCAGAGGCAGGCCCTGGCAGACCAGATGGAAAACCGCCTCAACAGCAAGCCAAGAGCCCACCTACAACAGACCTCAGTGCAGTGGTATCCCAGGGCTGCTGCACAGCTTGCGGAGCAAAGCTCGTGGCAGCATGGGGGCAAGAGCCAGAATGTGGTGCAGTTCCTGAAGGGCTGAAAAATGGAGATTTGTTCTGGGCTGCAGTTCTGAGCATGAAATGAGGGATTTGCAGTGAGTGGTGTCCCATCATCATGTGCAAGGAGGTGTAGAGTAGAATGTGTGCAGCTGTGCTACAGTGTCAGGAGACAACTTTTGCATTTATGAACTACAGCTCTGAATTAGATGTCTGAGACAACGAACACATGGGGAGGACGTCCATAGGACAGAGCCTTGGCCCCTGGGCACTGTGGGAGTGACACCACTGGGCCTGTGGGTTTCGGTGATGCTAGGGCACCCCCAGGATACCCAGCAGATTTTACACTGAGCCCGGGTTGGAGAACCTGGATGTCTTGTCTGTCCGAACGCAGAGATGTCCCCAGAGCTGTGATGGGCTGCTAGGGGGCATTTCCTAATGGATTTCCCCCAAGCAGAGGGTGTACTATGCAAAGCAAACAGATGGTTCCAAATCAGCCCTCCTTGAGCATGAATGGCCAACCAGAAGGAACAGTGTATCTAAAGCAAGATCAGTTTTTTCAGCCATCAACCTGCTCATGTGCTGAATCATTGCAGGCAAGCACTATGAGGTGGAGGCTGAGAAGAAGGCCTCAGAGTGCCATTCAAGACTAGTGATGAGCCTCTTTATCTCTTGCCCCCTCAGTGAGATCCAGGTCCTCCCTGCCCAGGGCCAGCCTCCCTCTTTCAGGCCCATTCCTGAGGCTTTTCCAAGCATTTGTGAGAAGGAGGAGGCAATGGAGGCTTCCATCTGCCTTGAGGTGGAAACACTGGGCGGTCACCAATGCTTGACAGTAACAAATGGCTAATGGAGCTGCTAAGATTGTAAGCGTGGGGATGTGAGGAGGTGCTCTGTGACAGGCAAGTGGTCAGCTGGACTCTCAGCCTGCTCCTGTCTCCTGGAGCAGGGAAGCCAGCGGAGTCTGGACTGGGAAGCCACCTGTGTTCAGGAGTGGGACCTGCCTGAGCGTCACTGGGTTTGGTCTTCCCAGGTGTCACATGCCTCCAGGCTCTGCTGTGTTGGTCACAGGGGCTTCTCACGCCAGATGGCGGTGGGAGGAGGAGAGGGCAGGCCCACCAGTATCTCCCACTTCTGCACAAAGGGGAGGGAAAATTTCCAAAAACACCCTGCCTTCTTTTCAGCATGAGGGATAGGGAAGGAGGCAAGACTCTGCAAGCTCCCCTGACAGCCCATGACTGAAGCTCATTTGATGACATTATTAAATGATTCAGTGCATTTTCTGCCTCTTAAAGAACTTAATATTATGTGCCTGTATGATTCATTATTATTATCTAATAAAAGATTATCTGACTCACTTTCATGTTTCTTCCAATTACAAATTGAAATTGTTCCCACTATGACCTTGCAGCTGCTAGATTTTTCTAAAATTAGCTATAATGATGCATTTTACTAAGATAATTAATTATCTAAACTGAGAAAATTGAGTGGTAGAACTGCTTCACATGCTGCTAATTATCTTTTATTATGTCATCTTTACATGCAAATAAAGAAATATTGTGATTATTTTAAATACTGTTTTCATTAGCTAATATACTTGTTAGCATAGCAATGGCTTGATTCTTCCTCTGCAGTAAGAGCCCTTGGGGACTTTGCTCATTATTGACTGCAGGACTCTTATTTTTAGATTAAGAAAATATGGTTAAATTCCAAATTAGGTTTATTTTGTTGAGCTCTAAATATGCAATAGTGGTTATGGATTTTCCTAATACTAACAGCCTTGGAGTAACTAATGAATGAGGGACGGAGTGATCTACAGCACTTCCATTTTATTCCTAATGGCTTCTCTAATAAGCACTTTGACTTCTTCTGGCTGGCTCTGCTTTTGTGTTGCTGACCCCCTCCAGGGAGGCTGGTTATTCTGTGGGACCTGCAGAGATGGCAAGTTTGGGGACATGGTGCATCCAGCCGCAGCATAGGCAGCAGGGGGTGGGTGGGTGTGTGCGGGGCTGAGCAGGACCACAGGAGAGCAGCTGGGACGAGGTGCAGGCCCAGCAGGGACAGGGAGGGGCCAAGCAACGTGCAGAGGGGGCAAACAACACGTGGGAGGCCATGCAATGCATGGAGGGGCTGAGCAACGTGCCAAGGGGCCAAGCAACGTGCAGAGGGGGCGAACAATATGCAGAGGGCACAAGGGATTTGCAGAGGGGCTGAGCAGTGCACACAGGGGCCAGGCAATGTGCCACACAGGAGGCAGGCTGGTGGCTAGCAGACACACCGCAGCTCATATCCACTCTCCATTCCTGAGCACAGTCTTTTGTTTCCCAACCCATCACCCACTAAGGCCATTTGCACCGCAAGCACATTTCCAGCACTCCCACTAGGCCAGACCTATTTGCCATGAATGGGTTGTGCCATGTCTCGCCGGGAGCAGGCAGACACCCCATATGGTCTGCCCGTGGCAGCTTTCCACCATTGCTGTTCACTGCTTTTATGAGTTGATCACTGCAGCGTGTCCTAGGATGGGCAGCTGCTCCTTACTTTGCCCAGGAAACTATTCTTGCATTAATTCCCTGCCATACAATTACTAGATTTACCGCTTCATTCCCTCAGCTTTTCTGCAAAACTACTTGCCGCCCCTGCTCGCACCCAACATTTGCTTCTCACCTATGCTTCCATCAGAGACAGACCAATTTCTTGCATTTGTGCTGAAGCTGCATTCTGCTGAGTGACCCTTGCTACAAGGCTCAGGGACAGGTACCCTCCTGCTAGATGCCAGCTATTGCCCCCGCCCCCTCCCCCCAGGAGGAGCTCAAATCTCATGACTGTGTTTGACCAACCTACCCTTGGAGACCCAGAGGTGCCCAGACCAGCTAGTGCCTTTTTGGAGGTCTCCAGCCCCCTTGCCCCTGAGCCGGGACCCCAGGAGCAGCCGGGCAGGCCCAGGGCTGGAATTGTGCATGGTGCTGTGTGGAAACTCCCTCTTCTCTGACACTGTCCGTGAAATACCCAAAGAGGTAGCAAAGGGTGCCTCATGAGGCACTCAGTAACTTGGGAAAAGAAGTATCAGTACTCTAGGAAGCCTTAGTTCCCCCTCCTCTGCCCTCAGCTTTCCTCAGAGGTGTCCCACTCCAAAGACTAGTTGCACCGCCAGAGCTGGCTAGGGCCCTGAGGCACTGCTGTTGCTCCAACAGCACAGCAACAGATCCACCAGGTTTTCATCTCTAGGTTTTATTTTGCTCCATCTTCTCTGTCATATGGCATATGGCACGGAGTAGCTGTATGTATGGATGTGTGACACCGAGCACCAGAGAAGGCCTCCTCCTTGCTGAACTGGCTAGGGGAAGGCTGGGGCGTGGAGCTAGAAAGGTGCTGTTTGTCTTTGAGAAGCAGTTTTTGTAGAGCCAGGACTCACTTTGGAAGGTTGGAGCTCTGTCTGGCTGCTCACCCTGGGGCCCTCACCTAAGAGTCTGACCCACGTCTGAGCAGCTTTGCTGCCTGTCTGCTTTTTAAGTCAGCTGGTTTCCTGCTGCTTAGGGTCTTGGCCTTGCCCTGGAGGAGGGTCTCTGAGCCAAGCTTGCACATCGCAAAGCAGTGAGATCATCTATGATTTCCTCTGCAATCACCCCAGTGCTGCACAGTGACCAGAGGTGGTGACTTCCTGCTCCTCTGCCAGGGTGGCCAGTTTATCATCCTGAGAGCAACTGTGCCAGTACGTGGCTCCTTGGGTGCAGGGCTCCAGAGGAGCTCTCAGCAGGGAGGAAGGGGAGTGAAGCCTGCTCGGCCAGCCAATACATGGGAGGCCATGACCGAGCTGCAGTACCGGGCTCCTGGCCCAACCTTGTCCAGATGATTTGGGTGCATGGACCTAGTCCAGGTCACTTGGTGACATGGAGTATGCAGGGCTGCACCAGCTATGAGTAGGGGGGATGGTCCTTCAAATGTGGCTATTTTTAAGCAGATGCAGTTGATGGACTGGGAGCCACAAGCCTCATTATTCATCATGAGTGAATGGCTTGATCCTACAGCTGCACGGATCTCTCTGCAGGACTCCTGTGCTCTGCTTGCTGTGCTGGGCAGCTGACAGGTGCTGCGATGCCCCTGGCATCCTGCAGCCCTGCACCAGCCTACCTATAAACACAAAAATGCATTTTGATGCTGGAGGAGACTGGAGCTCCTCCCAGTCTCCTCCCCATGTACCAGTCCCATGTGCTGGTGGCTGCTGGTATTGGAACTATTAGAAATTAGTATGTTTTTATATAGGGAAGAATAGTTTTGAGTCTTTGTCTCCAGTGACATCATACCTTGTGAGAGTTAATCTCCCATACATCAGGATTTTCGCAGTGCTCAGAGCAATGCTTGTTCCGGTGCTGTACTCCCACTGCCTGTGTGGTCTTGCTTTTCCGTCGGGAGATGTTGCTAGGCTGGATTGCTGCTTTGCAGAATGTACTGAGCTGTAAATTTCCAATGATGAGATGTGTTTATTAACAATTCTTACCGAAGTGCTGTGCTCTGCAGAGGGCAGCAGGCAGGGAGGAGAGGGTGAAAAGCCTCTTTGTTTTGCAAGTATGGGAATTGCTTCTATGGTTATTGATGGCAGATTCAGTCAGCATTGCTCCTAAAGCTTATTTCGATCTTATCACATGCTTGCGGACTGCAGCTGTTGCTGTTTTTATAGCTCTCATCATCTCTTTTGGTATCATGGTTCATTCCCCAGCATGGGCAGAGTGGGAGGCAGCAGGCTGGGGCAGGCCATGGGGAAGACAGCACAAACCTGCCTCCCTTCAGTCTTCTCCCTATCAGTCTTTGCTACCTTGGAAAAACTTGGGGAAAACTTTGGTTCTCAAGATACACGGCTTCTTTTACAACTGTATAAGGACTCAGAGGAGTGAAGCGGCTTTGAGGACTGGTCAGAGAGATATTTACTTTTGGTTTACTGGTCTGAATTGGGTCCAGGCTGGAGATAAGGTGGAGATACTTCCCTCCACTGGCTATCTCCTCAAGACCCAAACTCCCTTCAGCCACTCAGTCACAACAGATGAGCCTGGCACAAAGAGACTAGCCTAAAGCCACTGCAGACGCCATGAACAAGAAAGAGTCAGGGAACTCCAGCCTTTCTGTGGGTGTATTAGCTGGTCAGAATGGTGCACTTTGGGTCAGGAACCCCCAGGCAAGGTGCTGCATGAAAGAGTACCATGTTCCCTGCCTGCCACAGCTCTGGCACAGTGAAGGGGAGACAGCCTGCACTGAGGACACCAGTGCTATCCCACGCTTACCAATACAGGGACATGACCCTCAGCCAACTGGCTGCCCCAGTATCCTTCCTCCAAATGCAAGGCTGAGAGAGCAGCAAGTGGGCCTTTTCAGAGCTAACTTTTACAGCAGACCCTCCAGTCCTTACTGTAGGGTTTCACATGAATGCCCAGCTCAGTAACATCTGAGTGTCTGATATCAAACTCATAAATATAGTTTTCAGGGAAGAAAGGCTGCCTTGAACAGCAAGACCTTGCAGCCTTTCCCAAAGATTTGCTCTCTGGATCCACTGGCTCTGTTCCAAAAGCTTGTCCACTTGTCAGATCCTCTTGGATACCTAGATCTGCCCTGAGGTCATTCTAGACTTTATCTTCTGCCCTTCCTCAGACGTACAGAAATACTTCATTCAAAGGCTGAAAATCAGCTAGGTCTGGAGTCACAGGCTGATCTCTGAGGTATAGGAAAGACTGGATGTACAGCTTAATAGTGTCACCAGAAGATGAGTGGGGGGCCTGGAAGAACAGGAGCTCAAGCCTCCTCAGGCATTACAGCAGCTTCTCCGTGGCCACGTAGTCCTAGGATATAAACCCAAAGGAGTTAGGGCCTACACAGAAGAACAAATTGGTGAGTGGTTTCTGCAAGGGATGGCTACCTGGGGTTTGGTCCTGCAATGGCTGCAGCAGCTGAAGGACACATGAGGCTATCAGGGATAAGTGGCCAGTTCTGTGGAGCAGTGCTCTGCCTGCGATGCCACTAATTCAGGATGTTTGTCCTTGTCCCCAGGAACAGCCACGTCATGGGGCTGTCGTCAGGCACAACTTACAGATTTACCAGGTCTGAATTGGAGCCTCACTGATGGGTCATAAACCAGGAATAATTGACTGCCAGGAGCAGAGCTACAGAATGAGAAAATAAAACCCATGCAATAAATCTACCTAGGACCACAAGCTTTAAATGGCAATATGATTTAAAAAAAGGGGGGGCTCCTGGCCGGCTGTACAAATGGGACAAGATGAGCTCAAATGGTGCATTCAGTGCCCTGGGTGTAATTCAACAGAGGTCCAGGACTGTTTGAGCAGAAGAGCCTACAGTGGGGAATGGTTGTGATGGGCTTCCCAGAGAGGGAGAGGATCAGCACTGCCATGGTTATCATAACTACCATGATAACTACCATGATAACTACCATGGTTATCAGGCTGGCCTTGTGAACACTCTGAGCAAGCACACAAGCAGCAAGCTGCTCTTGACACTAAGGGGCAACTGCTGCTCCTAGAGCCCACCTCAAGTTGTCCCAGACTTCATTTCCCAAAGTGAACAGCTCAATGAGCTCCACAAGAAGCAATGGGGGAAGCCAGTCAGAAATCTTCTGCTAATGCAAGTGGAAAGCTTATGCAGAAAATGCTAAAATAGTTTTGGTTTGACAAACACTAACTAAATCCAAGGCTGTGTTCCCTTGCAACCCAGCCCCTGCCCCCAAAGCCTGAAAATCCTTGTGCTGTGTCCCATGGTGCTGGTTAGGTCTGCAGGGTATCATGAGCTCTGGCTCTGGAAGAATCTGCCTGGTGGGTTTGTTCAAAGCTTTGTGTTTGCCTGGAAGGACATTATGGCTGTATCTTCTGTGCAGACTGACAGAGAGCTGGGATCAGCCTGGGCTCTGACACAGCTGCCTGCTTGCTCTGCTCTGGACTGGGGACTATGGTTTTCCTCCTGGAAATGCTCCTGTCATGCAGGTAGGGCTTGCTGCTTCCTGGCAGAGCTCAGGTAGCCTATCTCAGGTCCAGGGGTCGCAGTGCTACAGGGCAGACATATATGTTTAAACATCTAGTCCGGACATTTTTCCCCATGAGGACAGTCAAGCAGTGGCACTGGTTGCCCGTGAGGTTGTGGCAAGCTCCATCCTTGGAGCTAAACTGGATAAAGACTTGAACAATTTTGTCTGACCCCATAGCTGACCTCGCTTTGAGCAGGAGGTTGGACTAAGGATCTCCTGAGGTCTCTTCAAGCCTGAATTATCATGTGATCCTATGAATCTGAGCCTTCAAAATGCTTGGAGCCCTGTTCTATCTTCACATGATTCCTTTCCATACAGGAGCTGTCCTGGCCTGAGCTGTGGACAGGAAGCCTCAGCAGCCACTCAGTGCCGATACCAATGCTGTAGGCTGGTGCTAGCAGCAGGAGGGAGCTGGCAGGAATGGCAGTATCCTTAGGCAGCCACTGAACCTCCCCTGCTTGGGTATTCCTGCAGCACAGCCGAGTGCCTTTGCTCCCTATAGGGCAAACCTGCTCAAGCAAGCGAGAACTGATGTTAGCTGATGTTGAACACTAGTCACTGTCCTGGGCAAATTGTTGTAGCATATCCAACAGCCACAGAGCTCTGAGCCTGACAGGCACAAGGGCACTGCATCTCTGCTCCCCTCCTCACAGCAGTGATATCTGCAACTCCATGTCCTCTGCTTCCACCAACTTCTACATTCATGTTTATGCATAGCTTGAAAACAGTCTTGTTTTAAGCTTCTGTGTGCTTCAGGAGCATCTTCTGGACCAAAACCACTTGTAAGCTGTAGATATATGCTTCTGGTAGTTGGTAGAGTCTTGATCCAGGCCTCTGCTTCCTACTGCTGACTGTGTCCTGTGGCATCTCCTGGGACAGTTGAAATGACACATTCTTGGCAAGGTCCCCAAAGTACTTCCCACTAAGCTGCATTTTATGGCAGACAGAAATAAATTGCATTTCTAGAACACACCACCACACTGAGATTTCTAAGGGCCTTTTCTTAGCTGGCAGTAGCAACACAGTCATGGTTAATAAACCCCAGACATCTGAATAGTGCCACACCAAGGAAAATCCTTCTTCATTTTCTTGTGGTGTCAGTTGGATAGAGAGAAGAAAGATAACCAAGAAGCGTGCTGAGTCTTTCTTTGTCTCCTGCATGCACTCTAGACCCAGAACTTTCTCAGCCTTCCCATGTGCTCTGTCCTAAGGCAACCGAGTGCCCTGGTAGAGATAAGACCGCTCTGCCCCAGGTCCAGCCCTATGCCCCCCTTGAGAAACACCAGTTTTCAGATCCAGCTGTGTGTTTAATTCGAGTGAGTTGAGAGAGGGTCCATGTGGGTCCTTAGCAGGGGGTCCAACCAAGATCAGCACCTGTAAGCTGCCCCTCCATACTCCCCAGAAGATGAAAGTGGTGGAACTCAATGTTAGCTCCAGCAGGCTGTCGGCTGCCATGGTCTTCCCACATCCAGAAAATACATGCAAAGAAACCATAGGCTCTGGCTGTACCTAGACATGGATGCCATGAGCTTATTAATCTATGTAGTGTTGGATAATTTGATAACTTTTCTCAAACAAGGGCTCAAAGCCTGTGTAGTTTTCTCCTCCGGGCTCTCTGTGGGGATGCTGTACCAGCCACACTGCCTGCTGTGCAGCTACGAGCTTCATCTTGAAGCTCGTACAACTTTTGGGGTTTGCAGGGTCCCAAACAAATGCTAGGGATCAGTCATGCAGAGATGTTCTGATACCTGGTCACATTCACATTGCCTGAGCATCAGCAGCCGAGGGAAGAAGCTACATCGTTTTTCTCAAAACTCCTAATAGCTTTGCAATGTCTTATCTCACTGTGTTGCTCTGGTTGTGCTCCAGTATCAGTGGTGTCAGCCTCCTCTCTAATACAGTCCAAATTCCTGAAGTAATTCAATGGGAAGAGCATCCTCAGCTTCAGCAGACTAGCAGGGGGAAAGCACTTCGGAGTCTCTGCTGGCCTCTGCGTTTTGCAGGAAAGCAAGGTGAAGCCGCCATGGCGAGAGGGCTGCTGAGGTGTGCTGGATTGGGGAGGTGCAGGTGGAGTTCATGCACCTTGCTGTGGGCTATGGATAGCAGAAACAGCTCCCAGAGAGCCATGAAGAGCTCTTCTACTCAGTGAAATCCACTGCTTCTCATATCCCTGTGACGGAGATCAAAATGAGTATTTCCTTGCAATACAGGCAAGAAAATGCTGGCTTCTCAGTAGCCAGGCCCTGTCAGAGTTTCAGTGACTCAGATGATTTTAATTGTTTTGCTTTGCTTTTCAGTAAGGTGCCTTGCAGAGCAATCCACTGCGCCCTGCCGGCCGCAGGGCAACAGCGACAGCGAGTACGCAGCTACACAGCTCACCATCGCAGAGCCCCGGCAGACATGCCAGCGGCACCCTGCAGCCATCTGCTTGGCTTCACTTTCACCTCCTTCATGTCATGGTGAGGTGCCGGGCTAGCTGCTGGACAGCAGCTCTGGGTGACTGAGGCTGGGGCAAGCGGCTCAGCCTCCAAAGATGCCCAACCATGGCTGGATGCCCATGGTGGCTCCTCACAAGCAGCTGAGATGCTCTGCAAAGGTCACTGCGGTCGGGCAGGGGCTTGCCTGGGCACACCGAGGGCATGGGGCGCTTTGTCCATGGGAGCAACAAGCTGCGGCGAGCCCAGGGTCACAGGCAGTGGCAGAGCAGGGACATTTCTCCCAGAACTGAGTAGAAAAAGCACCAAAAAGTGATTTATGGTGCTGAGTGTGCTGGGCCCACTGGGAGGGAGTGCCAGCAGGTCCAGTCGGATGCTCCCTGGAAAAGGCTGCTGACTTTCAGACCTCATATGTGCCCCTCGGGCAGATGCAGATGGAGCTATGCTGCTACTAACCTGTTGCCTCCCTTCTGGACAGAGCTGTTCCTCAGGGCCAGGGCTGGAAGCAGTTGTGCTGCGATTTTCTAGCCCTTGCTGTTATAGAGCCCTTGTCTCAGCTGCCAAACTTGTTCCAGACTATTACAATTTGGATGGCCGTTTCTCAAGATGAGTGTCTTGTGAAGATGGGCTAGGAAAATTCTGTAAAGCAATTGCATACGACCATAAGGAGCTCCATGGTTGTGTCTTCAAGGTACGGTCTTGACAGCGAATCCCATAAACCAGAAACGTCCATGTGCCTCCGCAGTGGGCATCATCTGAGCAGATGAAGAGGAGGGACAGAATGGAAAATTGTTTGTGATGATAATATCCTTTTTTTGCTGAGCATATTAGATATTTGCTGCAGCTAAATTTCACACCTGACCTCAGCAATAGGTGATGCTTTCCGTTTTGAAAAACTGAAGATATTTATAGGCCATTTTGCCTCGAGGAAGGGATTAGTTATTTGGTCCAGAGCTGTAGCAGCACATCTGCGGTCACGACAGCCACAGTGAGACCGGTCAGGACCCAGGTTTGGTGGCATGGGAGCCATTGCGACGACCTCGGCGGAGGCCAGCACCTGACGCGCGTCTTGCAAAGCACCGGTCTGGGACTGCCTTTATTCTGGGAAATGTATTGCAATGTGATTGCACTAAACCATGTCCCAGCACTACTGCAAACAAATTGCTTGGTGCTAACAATTCAGTTTCTCCAGGAGAATGATTTTATCGTTGTTAGTAATTCACATTTGAAAGCTACATCAGAACTACTATCAATCAGAAAATGAATTTCTTAGTAATTTGGGGCAATTAAGCAGTAATTCACTTACTAAGCAGTTACTTAGCAGTTCAGTTACTTAACAATATTTATGTCCATTGATTACTGCAATGGGGAAGACCGAAGCAGAGGGCTGTCTGCATTTGATCCAAATTGGCGGGCAAATCATTTCCCACGAGGAAGGCAGAGGGGAGGCCTGGACTGGCGCTTGGGACACTGGCACAAGGCTGGCCCAGCCTCACTGGCTGGCTGGAGCCACTGGGGACGGATGGGCTGGCGAGGAGGAAGAGGCCGAGATCGAAGGAGGCACCTACCCAGCCAGTGCTGTTCCAAAGGAGACCCAACTGCGGCCAGGTCTGGAAGAAACGGTGAATAATGCTAAACAAGAATCGGGTCTAAAACAAGAGTGAGGGCGGGAGGAGGAGCCCAAGGGGTGCAGTGCTGGCACACTGCTCACCCACCAGCCACAGAGCAAGGTCTTGGGCACCAGGGACTTCAGTCCTTGCCGTAGATGGGCAACACAGATGACGGATGCGAAGAGTTTGCCCACATCGACCAGCTGGACAGGAGATGGCCCTTCTGGCAGAGGCGAGAAACAGGTTCTGTGCAGAAACAGCACAGCAGAGACACGTGTCCCCTGGAGGCTGTCATCCTGCAATAGCTGGACGTGGAGTGAACCACTTGGGCTACAACTGCAACGACTGTTGTTTTGCTGAACAGCCTGTAAATGCATCAAGCTGTACATTTTCAGGCTACTGCTGTTACGCTAACGCACACCTGCTTGGTGTAAAGGCCACTGGTTATATCAGCTGACCACACGTGCGGGGAGACAGTGGACACCTCGTCTTCCTGGCCAGGGGGAAGACTCACTGATTTTTTTTTTCGCCTTTTATTTTGTGCACCACATGTCAACTGGAGCAAAATCTCCCCCAGGAAATGCGTTTTCCTTTGCAATGCAGTGGAGCTCCTGCCCGGGAGTATCTCTGGCAAATGGTCTGTTGCACAACCTGTTTGTTGCCAGGTGAATATTCAGCCCTGTTTTGGAGGCATCGTGGTGCAAAGCGAGCTGCCTGGGGTTTGGTGGCGAGGGAGGCAGCCAGCAGGCTCGGCAGCGGTGTGCAATGCAGTATTGGGCACTGCCAGCAGATAGCACCACGGCTTCTGTTCACATCCTACTTAGGCAAAGCTCCCCAGGAAAAGGGAGAAAAAGCAGAAAGCGCCAAGAGAGGCTGTGAGCTGCGGTCGCTCCAAGTGATGCCTTTAAACAGCAGCCTCTGGCTCAGCTGCCTCTTCTGCGCTGAGTTGCCTGGAGTGAAGGAGAGAGAGGAGCATCCTAATTACTGCATCTAATTAGGAAAGAGAGAAAATGGAGGAGGGCAGGGCTGCCACATACTCCCCACGGTGCCTCTCTCCACAAGGCTCCTAGCAGGCCAGGGAGGCCACTGCGAGCAAGAGACTCCTCAGCACGGCTGGCATTGCAGGATGAGGCCCAAAGGGCTTGAGCCATAGCAGTAACTTTGGGGAGAAGCTGCCATTTCAGCTCAGCTCGGGGAGCACGTGGCCCTGCCCCATTTGCTGGTGAGGTTCACACCCAACAAGGGACCTGGGGGAAGCCGTGGCCCGGGGAAGAGCGCCTGGTTCACCAGCAAGGTGACATGGCAACAGATGGAGGGATGGATGGAGGGATTAGGAAAAAGAGAAGGAGTGTGTGCTGTTCATTGCCCCAAGGCCAAAACCTCTAGGGAGACCTAGGAGTGGATGAGACCAGTGCCAGCAGAGCCCCGCAGCAGCTACAAGCCCTCTGTTCTCGGAGGGGACCTGCATGGTCTGTGCAGTGGCTGGCATCCTCACGACACCGTCCCTCAGTGTCTTGCCACCCCTCCTGTGTCGCTGCCTAGGGACCTGGTCCGGGGCTCATGATCCTGCCCTGGCATCGCAGAACCTGCTCCGCACCTCTACCGCGTTGCTTGCCCCCCACTTCTTCACCTATCTTGAGCTTGAGCAACAAATACAGGTTTCCTTTTGTGGAAGCCTTTTTCAGGATGCTTCACTTCAAAATTTCCAAATATTAACCCAGCGCTGCGGTTTTATGAAGGTAGCAAGGGATCATTTAATCTGGAGCTGTTCTTTTTCGCATTTGAAATGAAAGTACCTTTCCTGATCTTAGAGAAGAAGAGGTTTCTCCAGGCTGACTTCTGGGCAGATTTTGCTTGAAGCTTCCCCTTAAGGAATATTCACTAGAAGCAAAGCTACAACTAAATGCATAGAAAGCATCCCTAGACCTAGAAAAGGACAGGATAGCATTTCCTCACCTCCAAGACAGGCATCTCTGCTCTAGACTCAGGTCTTTTCCTCTATTAATATCTCCAGCAAGACAAATACAGGTTGCTGGTCGTGAGAGGTCAATTCTTTCCATGATCCAGCCTTTCACTTTAGTTTATAAACCTTTTCCGTAGCAAAGGTTTCACATAACCATAGACCAAGGCAGCTCCACTGGGTCAGCTAAATGCTTTTTTTTTTTTTTCCCCTGGAAAGTGCTCATTGTGTTAATTCGGGACCAACAAACTGCAAGCTCAAGTGGAGCTGCCGTCCCCCCGTGTGGTTGCAGAGCTTGGCTGCAGCTGAAAGGCTCCTGCGTCCCCTGCCTGGGCAGTTTTTGGGGTGCACCAAGCCCATCACCAGGCTCGAGCAGCCTTTGCTGGGGTTCGGAGGTTGCTGCTCGCCTTAGTAAGTCAGGAGGGAAAATATCTCCCATTTTGTGGGCTCTGCTAAGAGGAAAGTCAGGGTGACGACAGTGCTGCCTCAACCGGCTCCAGGGTCACCCGTCTGCCTCTGCCCGCCGTCCCTTCCCCATGCCCAGGGGACGGCCACAGGCAGTAGCAGCTCGTCTCAGACACTGTATCTGCCTCCACCCACGCTGGGTTCGCATCGGGAGGTGCTCGATGGCCGAGGGGGCTTCTCAGTCAGGGTGCCCAGATGATCTCCCCAAAACCTTCCTGCCACTCCGCGGGGAAGAGCCCAGCAGGAGTGGCGGAACGCAGGCTCCTGGGGACCACTCCTGCCTCCCTGCTGCCGTAGCGCTACCACCAGATCTCAGCCAGATGCTGGCTGTAAAAGTGATCAGCATTTGGAGCAGAGGCATCAGCTGACAAGCTAATTTTGGCTCATTGGCAGCTGCCGAACCGGAACTGGGACGGAGCCTGGGGCAAAGGCTGGTCTTGCTCCAAGTTTCTAGCCCAAACCCTGAGGTCTGGTCCCAGGCTACGTCCCTGTTCTTCCTGCCCTTGTGCTGGCCCTATACCAGCACTGGCCCTCTGGCCCCTGTGCAATGCGGGGGTCTGCTTAGGCCCCTTCTCTCCAGCGGAGGCTCAGTGCCCTGCTCTGGAGCAATGGGTGCTCCCACCAAAGTGCGTTTGCACCTGCAGGCTTTTCCCTTCCCTCTTGCTTTCACTTGGAGCTCACTTTGGAAGGAAACATGCTCCGGGAGGGCGTTTCTCGTGCCCCTGTTCCCCACTACTTGCCTAACCGGTCCTGTCACAAACGTGCATTCCTGCTCCAAAAATATGCGTTTGAAGTTTTTCTTGTTTGCTTTTACTTTGCCCCATCCCTATTTTCCTGCTCCCCCTGCCATCCACCAGCTTATTTGCTTTGGCCCTGAACCATGCCGTCTTCCTACCCCATCCTCCTGCGGGACTTTGCTTCCCGGGGACGAGGCCTGATGATTCTCCTAATCTGCGCGAGAAGTCCCCCTTCCCCATCAGGAACAAAAAGCAGGTACCAGCCGAATGAGGCTATTTGCTTCCTTTGCGCTGGTGCTAGGCTCCCTAATGAACAGGTGCTAATTGATACCCTGGTGGCTCTGGGGTTTTGTCCGCTTTAGCAGCTGGCGTTTAATGAGCACTGAGCGCAGAAGTGCCTCGCCGCTTCTAACAAAGGAGCATCTGGACGCGAGGATGAATAGGGAGGACGTCGCGTTTTTCAAACCCTCCCATCTCCTGCGCAGGAGGAGATGCTGCCCGGGAGGGCCCTGGCCATGCCGGTGGGCTCTGCTCTGCTCGTCGACCCAAGTGTTGGACCGGAGGTGGCAGCTCGGCCTCTCTCTGACTCCGTTTCCCCACCCGTAAAGCAAAGGCGATGCCTCAACGCCACGTTCACGCAGGCATTAGGCACGAGGTGCAGAGGTGCCGGAGCAAAGGGCGCCACAGGGGACCTCGGAGTGCCGAGGCACCAGCCTGCCCAGGCCACAGCATTTGGCATGGCCCACACTCACTGCAGCTGTGGAGAAGCCCATCCCCGTGGCCAGCTTACCCCCGGGCTTGGCACAGCCCCTTGTCCTTGTCCTGAAGGATCTGGGGGTCTTTGCAGATAGAGTCCCGCAACCCGTTGCTGGGTCTAACCCCGCAGCCAAGGTCCGACCGACAGCATCCAGTTGCCGGAGAGGCAGTGCTTAACCCGCCAACTGACTCACAGGGAGTTGGGAGCGGGAATGGGAGCCAGGAGGTGCCCAGTGCCCGACCAGGATGGATCCCCCAGGGACTTTAAGCAGGGAGCAAATTGCACAAAGAGACTTTTGCCATGAGCGCTCACTCACACCACTTGAAATTAAGCATTTAAATACTGATCCGTAGTGAGGGCAAGGGGCACACAATATGTAACTAATGGTAACACTGAACTCCCTGGCCTCACAGAAAAGTGGAAATATTTAGTGCCATTAATGCTAAATAATTGCATTGGTTAGTGAGGATTTGTAACGAAACAATAAGACTCCAATTACATTTATCCCTTAGGAAGTGTTACACCTTCTGCAAAAGGAGCAAATTGTTTTACTGTATCAAGGAAAATAAAAATATTTTTAAAATTTTTCTTAAATTTCTGGGAAGAGGGAACTTTTTCTTTACTTGACATTCAGCTCAAGAGCAGAATTGCTGCAGTAAAACATAAGACCTTAAAAAAATTCCCTCATTAATTTCTACTCTCCTCTTTTTCAGAGGAGACCCTGGTTCAAAGTGTCATAGGATAACTCAGGCTGGAAGGGACATCAGGACGTCTCCAGTCCAAGCTTCTGCTCAAGGCAAGGTCAGCTATGGGGTTAGACCAGGCTGCTGAGGGCTTTATCCATTCAGGTCTTCAAAACCTCCTAGGACAGAGACTGCACAACCTCTCTGGGCAACCTGTGAAACCTCTTTGGGCAACCTGTGTCACCACTTGAAGATTCTCATCAGGAAGAAGATTGTCCTTATCTCAAGCTTGAGCCTCTCTTATTTTAATTTATGCTTGTTTTCTCTTGTCCTCCCATGGCACAGCACTGTGAAAAGCCCAGCTCTATCTCCTAGATGACCTCCTTGCAGATACTGGAGGCTGTTAGCTGAACAAGCCCAGGTCCAGCCCAGCTCTTCTCACAGGGCAAGTGCATCTTGGTGGCCCTGCACTGAACTTGCTCCAGTTTGTCAATGCCCTTCCTGTATTTTGGGGCCCTAAATTGGATGCAGTATCTGGAGGTGGTCAAATGAGCAGTGACTTAAAAGGGATAATCACTTCCCTCCATCTCCTGGCTGTGCTCCTGTTCACACAACCCTGGATGCTCTTGGCCTCCTTTGCTGCCAGGACATACTGCTGGCTCATGTCCAGCCTGTGCCCACCTGGATCCTGGGTCCCTTTCTGCAGAGCTGCTTCCCAGGCAGCTCATGCCCAGCCTGTGTCATTACAAGGGGTCCTTCCTTCTCGGGGGTAAGACTTGGCATTTGTCCTTGTAGGATTTTTAAGGTTTCTGCTGGCCTGTTCTTCCAGCCTGGTTAGTTCCCCTGAGATGGTCCTGCCCTGCAGCATACCGCCAATATGCAGAAAGGGCCCAAGAAATAGTTTTGACTTCCAGTTTCTTCTGACTGGCAGGTGAAAGTGGCAGCACAAGTTTCTTCCCCTGCATCAAATGGCTGGTGGTAGCTCCTGGCAAAAGCAAGTGTCTGAAACGTGCTGACATAGAGCTCTTTGCTACTGAACTAAATAATAGGAGAGTTCCTCCCCTCTAATTTCTCCCTTCTTGATGAGGGAGGAATAGCTACAGGCTGGTGCAGGTGGGACTACTGCCCACGGCAAAGTTGCCCTCTCCCTCGCACTGGCAATGCCTGCAGGTATCCCAGCCTCGGGGCTGGTGAGAAAGAAAACTCTCCAAATGAGGCAGCGCACTGACTCAGCGTGCTGTTTGAGGGCACCTGGCTCCTCTAACGGAGGACCAGCATGTGTCCCACACACTTTTTGCTTCTCTGCCCATACAGCGAAGCCACTGCTACAAAGCCAAGGTGTTCGTTGGACTGGGAACGGGGTATGGATTTCCCACTGGTGAGAACGTGCTACCTCTTGTAGCAACTCGGGGTTGCTCATTCTGGATAGTGTCCCAGGGCTCGCCAACGGCTGCTGATGCCTCACAGTGCTCTGAAAAGCTGCTGTGCCACAAGCCGAGCGGTCGCAGCAGGCAGAGCCCTGTGCCGCCTGCTTGGCAGGAGAGGGAAGGGGCCTGTTTTGCTGCCAATGGAGCACAGACCTCCTGGGCGGCAGGTCCGCTGCCCTGCGTGCTCCATTTGCCCCACAAACCCGGCTGCAAGCCTGGGGGTGTCCGATGCTGCCCACCCCTGGGATGGTGGTCCCGAGGCACTCGGGGGAGCCCACTAACCTGCCCCGTCCTGCTCAGTGTCCGTCGGCTGAGTTTCTTCCCAGCCTGATCTGGAAAGCCAAGCAAACAGTTGTACGGATGCAGTAGTAGGATATGAGTGATCCTTGCGTTTGTGTTTATGGCTGTTTAATGAGCTAATTTTCCTTCACACTATTGATTTCCCTGGGTTCTGCTGAGAGATAGCTTGCCTCTGGGTAATGAGAAGTGACTCAGCTGCTCTGAGCGGTACCGTGCCTTCAATCCGTAGGACATGCTAACGCAGAGGGAGCGCACTGCTGCTTGCGTGCTCTTCTGTGGCTGCCCTGGGAAGGGACTGTTACAGAGTACAAGGCACAAAATTTCTTAGTTGAATTAAGAAAGATTTACCACTCCAGGAGAGAGCTCAAGCCCTGAGGAAGCATGTCCAGAGCTTGGATTTGCACCAGACATTTCAAACGCTGAAGTATTGCCTTGCAGCTAGAACAACCCCAACCTGGCCTTGCCCTGCTCTGAAGCAGTGCTGGGAATTTGCTGGACAATGACATTTTAGTGCTCTTTGCACACGTGTGCATGTACACACATGTGCATGCACACACTCATGCACACATGCAAACCTCTTCCTGGTGCAGTGTGTTACTCACTTTGCAGTCAGTGCAAAGGGGCCCAGAGAGAGGAGTCACACTGAACTCTCCCACTGTGGCCCAGCGCCCAGGAAGCCCCCTCCTTCCTGGCTCACCACTGCAGCCTGTCTGAGGAAAAAAGGATGAGGAACAGACCCTGAAGAAGTAATTCTCCACTCCCAGAGGCCCCATCTGCTTTGCAGCCCTTGCTGTGATGCCGCACAGGGACAAGCAGTCTCCAGGCAGCTTCGCCTCTGTCCACCAGCTGCCTTCTGCTCTTCAGCAGCAGTTGGGGCCACTTCAAGGAACAAATAGGTGTCCAGAGCCGAGCTTTGGAGCCTGTGTTGCCCGTATTCTCTCTGCTCTTCTCCCCTGCCATCCCAGTGCCCATGGGTACCTCACTCCAGCTCCTCATTTGACTTTAATAATGCAAGGAGATAGGCTGTAGCACTCATTTAATCTTCCCATTGCATCCTCTCCAACACAGCTGGTAAACCTCAGAGCAGTGGGATGCTGAGAGTCATCTTCATGGCCCGGAGCCAGGTCCCCACATCTGGAGCCCAAAGTTTAGGCCTAGCCACACAATCACAGAGCAAGAAAGCAGCATAAGCAGAGACAAAGAGCCACAATGCGGAGCCACATCCCCCTTCCCATTCCCCAGCGTTCCTGCCTCACACCTTCCTACTCCACATCTCCCCACTCAGTGCACCACTGGGCAGAGGTGAGATCCTGCCCATCACTGCTCAGCACAGCATGAGCCGCCAGCTCCTGAATGCAGCCAGGTTTGCAGAACCACATTCACAGCTTGAAGAAGCTGGACATGACAGGGGAGATATGGCATTTCAAATGCAGTCCTTGGGCATAAAGGAGAACGGAGGGTCAGTCTGACGAACACCTTCCACATTGGCATGCTTATGTGAGGAGTGCCAAGGATAAACAAAGGGAGCTGGAAGTCTTAATGCATGATCAAGATTATGATTTAATTGGTATAACAAAGGCTTCATGGGATAATCCACATGACTAGAATATTAATATGGAAGGATGCAGCTTGTTCTAGAAAGACAGGCACAGTATTAAGGAGGAATGTGTCTCTTTGTATATTAAAGATGGATGTGTTTGCTTTGCAATTCAGGGAAAACCTGGATGCTATCCTAGTGCAGTATCTAAAGATGACATGGAGGGGATTTTAAGTGAGCAGTGTCAGACTCACCCAAAGCTCAAGGTTTTGTGGTGACAGAAAATTATCCTACTTAACACCTAGTGGGAAATCGTAGCAGCAGAAGACAGATTGTCCAGCAAAATCTCCCAGTGCATTGGAAGCAATTTTTGCTAGAGAAGGTAAGAGGTGACTAGAGGAGAAGGTGTTCTAGGTTTGCTTCTGACCAACAAGGGGAAGGATGCAGAAGGTGGAAGGGAAGAAAAGTTGGGTGAATGTCTTCAAGGATGGAAAGAAGTAGATCTCTGAACTAAAAAAGGGACTTCAAGGAGGCAGGTTTTAATAACTATGAGACTGGATGTTAAGGTTGCAAGGATAGCAAATCCAACGAATAAAGGTGTTGAGGAGAGAAGACAGTTTTCAAAGAAACACTGCTAAACACACGAACACAAGCATATTCCCAGTACAGAGGCAGAAAAGGAAGCACATACAGTAGGAGACATACTACATTACAAAAACACAGTCAGGTGCAGAGGAAGGGACCTCTGGAGATAAGTTAGATTAGGTGGACCAATTGAGTTTCAAATATTTTCAAGGATGGAGAGCCCACAACTTCACTAAGACTGCTCCAGTGTCTGATTGATCACCCTAATGTGAAAAAACTTTTCCTGGTATCGAGTCAGAATTGCCATCTTATGCCTGTTGTTTCTTGTCCTGCCCCTGGGCACCTCCAGTGGTCTGGCTCTGTCTTCTGTGCATCCTTGCACCAGGTAGCAGTAGACAGCAATGAGGTCCCATCTTCACCTTCTCTTCTCCAGACTGAACAGACCCTGCTCTCTCAGCCTTTCCTCCTATGTCCTGTGCTCCAGCCCCAACCATTCTGCTGGCATCCGCTCGACTCTGCCTAGTAGGTCAGTGTCTGTCTTGTACTGGGTAGCCCCAAACCAGACCCAACACTGCAGATGAGGTCTCACCAGGGCTGAATAGAGAAGGATCCCTTCCCTCACCCTGCTGGCTGCACTCTTGCTTACATAACCCATGATGTGGTTGGTCTTTGCCACAGTGGCACATTGGATGCCTAACTTGTCCATTAAGGTCCCAAGGCCTTTTCTGCAAAGCTGCTTTCTAGGCTGTTGCCCCCAGTGTGTTCGGCTGCATGGGATCACTCCCTCCCAGGGGCAAGACTGTGCATTTGCTTTTGCTGAAGTCCCTGAGGTCTCTGCAAGCCCATTTCTCCAGCCTGTCGAGGTTCCTCTGAATGGTAGACATTTGTATGCTCCCCACAGTTTGGTGTCATCCACAAACCTGCTGAGGGTGCTATCTATCCCATCAGCCAAGTCCTTAATAAAGATATTGAACTGTATTGACCCCGGTATTGATCCCAATGGACCCCACTAAAAATGGGTTGCCAGCTGGACTTTGTATCACAATCACCACTTGTAGAGCCCATGCTCCAGCCAACTTTCCATGCCTCTCCTATTGCTCATTACTTCAGTTTGTCCATATCTCACCAGTTTGGCTATAAGGAGGCTACAGGAGACCATGTAAGAGACCATGTTAAAGCCAAGATAAATAGCATCCAGCACTCTCTCCATACCATGAGCCTTTGATTGCATGGCTGGAAGCAAACAGGAAGCAGAAAATTGATGTGTTTGAATCTAAATGCATTGACTTGTAAAGGAAAATCAAGAAGGCCAAAGGAAAAGAAATGTGATTCAGCAAGCCAGCCTATGAGAGATCACTTCAGGAACGTGTGGGGAGGAAGAGAAAGGGTGAAGAGAGGGCTGATAGCCTATGGGATGGAGATGGAAAGCCACTGACAGGTGATACGGGAAAGCCTGAAGCATTTACTGCCTTGTTGCATCAGCTCTGCTATGGTCTGCTGAAGTGTGCAGTTAGCACCCGTGGGATAACATCTCAGCCAAGAACAGGGCTAGAGGGTGCTTGGGTAAACTGGATAGTTCAGATAGGCAAAGCCTGGCAGTCATCTCCGTAGACGCTGGTAGATTTGACAGCAGGAATATCAGAAACAGTAGGAGTTATAGCTGAAAACTCCTGGGGAACGGGGCAGTACAGGAGGACTGGAGAAGGGCAATGCTGTGCCAATCTTTAAAAAGGAGAGTAAATTATAGACTACTTAGCTCAGCTTCAGTCCCCAGAGAAACACTAGCACAAATATCAAACTACCTCCAGGACCCTGTAGGACAACAAGCAGAAGAGCAGCTGCCAGTGGAGACTTCTAATGGATAAACTATAACAAACCAATCTAATTTTCTCCTTTGGTAGGAGAACTGGAAATGCAGTAGATATATCTTGATATTTATCAGGCTTTTGACACCCCTTCATAAGACATACTCATAAGCAAGTTACAGATCATATTCTCACTGAATACTACAAAATGAATAGTGTTCCCAGCCCAGATAACCATTTCCAAGATGTAGTTACCAGCAGGTAGGATATTGGGGTACAGAACAGGCTTTAAACTTGCAGATAAAATATGAAGATAAGAATGGCAAGACAGCTTCTGAATTATAAATTATTCTTCCAGGCCACCTTCATTGACAAATTGGAGAAATGGTCTTGGGGAAAAAGAATGCAATGCAATAGAGATAAATGCAGCCAGCACTTTAGCACAGACAGGCAATTGTATAAAAGAGGAATAGAAAGAAAGAAGCAAGATCGTAATTTGGGAGGAAAGGACCTGTGATTATAATGCATCACAGCAGAACATGGGGATAACATCATCAGGCTGTTGTGGAAAAGACAAACATCACCCTGGGATGTACAACCAAGAGGATTGCTTCAAAGACATGGGAAACAGCTCTTCCTTTCTCATGGGCACCGGGATGCCTCAGCTGAAGAATGCAGCTACTTCTGGACATTGCCCTTTGGACTGGTTGGAGAGGATCCAGAGAAGGATGTCGGAGACCTAGAAAACATGACCTGCAAGAAAAGACTGCGAGAAGTGGGACTGCTTAATTGGTAGGAGAGAGCAGAGGGTCTCTGGCAGCAGTGTGCAGGAATGTAAATGGTTCCTGAGAACAGGAAAGGATTCATCCGTGTTGGATAAAACAAGGAGAAACAGGCTTAAATCACCACAAGGAAAATTCAAGATAGATACTGGGAAAATCTTCCCAGTGATGAGGAGTGTGAAGGACTGCAGTTACCGCTGTTGAGGTTTCTAGAACAAGTCTGACAGCTATGTCTCAGACAGCAGCCTGTGACTGGGGAAGGGTACCACCTGGTCACAAATGTTCCCTCTTTTCTAGGATTGTGCCAATTCTGGATAAAAGCATATTGGAAACTCTTACAGGAGATGCCTAGCAGGCTTCTTGACCAGAGGAGAAGGACAGATAGAGTCCTGAACTGGACAAGCAGTGAGAATAACCCACAGAGACCCAAATGGATGAAAGGACATGAGGGGAACACAGGGCTCTAGGGTTAAAATAGCATCATCCTTAACAGCCAGTTAGGAAGGTGTTGGGAATTTCAGGCCAGCATCCCACAGAAACTGAGAGTGAAGCTAGGGCTGGAAAAGTTACAGAAATGAAGTTTGGGTAAAGTAAAGTGGGTAAAGCTTGCATGAACAGCAGACCCCAAGTCACAATGCGTGCTCAGAGGGAGTCCAAGAAAAAGCAGAATAGCAAGGGAATTTGACTAGAAGTAAAAATATTATAATTTGTTAGAGGAATGTGTGCAGGGAGAAAAACACTGTATAACCCAGGGGTTGTACAATTTGCAAATTGTTACATTATTTCTGTTTTCTCTGTCCAGGGGCCGTCTTGGTCAATGGCTCTGGTTTAGTTCCATGCACATGATGATAGAGCTTACTCGAGAGGCTGGATATGGACAGTGAAGGACTCGGCTGATGATGAGCAGCACATTAAACACCTTTCACTTTTGTTAATCGGAGGAGTGATTAGAAGCACCTTTGAGCTGGCAAATCTGAAGCCACAAAACTTAGGCAGAAAGTCAGTCACCAGGATTTCACTGAAAGCACTGGAAACACTGCTGTCAGTTCATCTTTCTCCTGCTTGTCAAAACTGCTGGTCAAAGGGTGGCCCTCTTTCTAGAACTGACTGCTACCACTGCATCCTGGTACTTCAATGCAAGGCTCCACAAACGAGTCTTGTGAGTTTAGCCCTGCTGCTGCTGCAGGCATGGGGCAGAAGGACTCGGCATGTGGAGTCTGACTGTTCAGTTCATTTTGTTCCCAGCCTGAGAAAGCAGACACAAAAGAGCAACGGTAAAGGAACAGTAACACTGCAGAAGTCAAGTTCTTCACAGTGGTAACGGTAGAACAAATCTTCCTGCATAATTCATGCCCTGTACTTGTCCGGGGTGATGAGGGGAGCATGCGGTACTCTGAACAAGGGAGCCAGCCTTGTTCCATGTGGGAAAGTCACACTCAAGATGAACTGAGACCCTGCAGAGAGGGAGGCTTCCAAGTCCTCAGAGCTTAAAGGATTACAAAGTTACACTAGCATCACGTCCTGAGCAGAGTTCAGTGCCAGATGGTCCCTAGGAACAGGTTTACAGCAACGATGAAGCACCTATTTCAAAGGGAAAGCTGAAAACCGGGGTTTCACTTCTCACTGCTACCACCTGGCAGCAGTGAGACATAGGCTGGGCCAAGAGGCATTTGGGCTAGCGTATCTATGATCCCTTGCATTGTTTGGATGCCTCTTCAGCCACTCATGTCCACAGAGGGGCTTACTACCTTCTTGCTGTCAGCTTTAGTGAAAATAGCATGACATACATGAATTTCAACAAAGGTCAGTCCAGGGCTAATTGTGGACTTGGGAGCCCAGGGCAACTGGGCTGCAACCCCATGGACCTGAGCAAAGGTGAAAAAAAAAAAATCTCATGCAGGTTCAGAGCAGCTCTTCAAACCTTTCCATTGCAAAGCTAGCCTGATTTAATCTGACCTACAAGACTGCTGTATAAGATGCTGAATTCTACCCTGATGCTAACACTGGGTAATTACTAGTGCACGTTTATATGATAAGCAAGTTCTTTGAAAGTCTGTTCTTTCACCCTCTGGTTGCCTGTAGAGTCTATATTTTGCAGGGAGGCACTGGTGTGCTTCAAGAGCTGGGAAGGGAAAGACATGTATTACCACATGAAAGTACTTCCATCTCCTCACTGTGCCTGATCCGGCTGTTGCTTGCAGGGCACATTATCTGACCCACCACCGCACCTTGTAGGAAGAGGGTTATCTGCCAGCTTGGCAAGGAGCCCTGCACGGAGCTGGCAGGTTTCTGGGACAGCTCCAGCCCTTTCCAGTTTGCTGTCTCACCAGAAGCACTGCTTTTGGGCCCTGCTGCTTACCCGCCTTGTAGCATCCCAGAGGCTGTGCCAAAACCACCATTCTGCGTAGGATCTGGTAGGTGGACCTGTGTGTCCCTCCCTCCTCGATGCCCAAGGGAGCCAGGACCTTGGGGTGCAGGGAGTCAGTCATTCTGTATCCAGATCCAGGGCTCCTTGATAACTCAGTGGGCTAGTCAGAAAAGATGCATTTCCAAGACATGATGGGGGCTTTAAAGAGGCTTCTGTTGCAGTGGGCTATGAGTAAGAGAGCACAAATTCAACCCAAAAGCAGCCACCCTTCCATGTCACAGCGCCCACAGAGGTTGCTCAGGCACAGCCTGTTATCAGCAGGGCTACAGTCTCGCACCAAGCACTCCCAAGCAAAATTCTCCTAAATCACCTTTGTAAGCATCACTGATTCTTCTACCGCCACTGTAGCTTTACAGCCCTAGTCTCTCCCCAGCTGCCTCTGTCTCAAGTCCCCAGCCATTGAAGAGCTGAGTAGCCATGGCTCCAGCTGATGGACCTTCACACACGGAGGACTCACCAGTATGAGCTGCAAATATGCATCTGCTCTGGGGATGTAACAGTATCAGCAATGAGGGCTGGTAAAGATTCTTTCCAGTGCAGACATGGTCTGTTTGCAGAGCTTTGGTCAAGCCATGTCAGCTAGAGGATCCCAGGCAGTTCTCTCTGCCTCTTGCACTGGGCTGTTGTCCCACAGACTTCACCCAGCATCTCTGGTTCCAGTGTCTCTGGCCACTTTTCAGACCCAGGCTGCCTGTCTCAGATCTCTGGAAGTGAGGCTAACTTCAGACCATGTTTTCCAGAGCGCCAGCCTTCGGATAATCTACCTTACCCCCCTTTAGGGCACAAAATGGTTGATGCAGACAGACATGGGTTTAGCCAAAGTATTTCTAGTATTTCAGTTCCCTTTGACCTCCATTGTGAAATCCCTGTTGGGTGAAGAGTGACTTGGTGACAAGAGCTGAGCTTCATCTCCAGCCTGAACCCAGTGCAGTGTGACCAAGTCCTCTGTGTGTGAGAGGACAGACATTAGAAAGGAGACAAGGGATCATTCAATCCTCTTGTGCTGGGATAAGTACCCACTATATCCCAGTAAGATTGTTCTGTGAGTAGAAGCTCTAGGACCTCAATAAAGCCCTGAGCTTGTAAAGACCTCAGATAACTGTTTGAGTCACACTAACCTCCTCAAAAGCAGAAAAGCAAATGTCCCACTCTAAGAAATGCAAATGTACAGGTAACTGCAACAAGCAAAGAAGAGCTGTTACCATCAGTAGCTGTAGACTAATTTGCTGGAGTGGACAAAGCCCTAGTCCCTGTGCTGTATAAAAATGACCACTAGCAGCAGTTAATTATTCTCTTAATGATCTCTTCAGACCGCTTGAGAAATCTGTGAAATGGCTGCCCATTTCATCTTCCTGGGCCTGGTGTCATTGGGTGGCACATCAAATAGAGGGAAAACTACATTCACCTTGTTTATCTCTGCCTGCAAGCTGGATAGAAACCCCAGCACCCTGGGCTTCTCAACACATGGCCATGCCCAACTCTGAGATACAGCTTCCTTCAGGGACTGCCAGTCCAGCCCCAGATGAGACACGTTTCTTACACACAGCACTTTCCGTGAGAAGACAAGCTTAAACTTGAAACACTTGGGATTCCCATCTCTTTGGCCTCAAGAGATTCTTCCACTATTGAACTTGTCCCCATGGGAGCCAGCGCCTGCCCCTCAGCATGACTGGCAGCACAAGCCTGCGGGGTACTGTCACGGGCACACATGCCAAGCTGCCCGAATGCGCTGCAGCACTGAGATGTGTTTGAGTGGGCATCTTTAGAAATCTGTACTGACACTGTATATAAAACAGGTTTTCAAAATCTCCAGGACTCCTGTAAGAGGAAGCAGTGCATTCACTCCTAGCCTGCAAGCACTGCTCTGTGCTGCGTTGGCCCTCAGCCGCTGCTCTTGCAGCTCCAGCCTAAAGCAAGAGCTGCCCTCTCCATAGCTGCTGGCCCCAGATGTGGCTGCCCTGCCTCTGCCCCTGGGCCTTCTTCTGGGCTAGTGGGAGCTGGCATTCATGGTTTGGTAGACTGCCATCTTCTACTGCAAAATCTGCATCCTAAAAAAATCAGAGCAACATTTTCAAGAGTGATGTGACATTGGAGGTATCCATCCCTTGTGACAAGCTCAGACCTCTCTCTTCTTCCTGCACATAAGTACAACTCTGATGGGCATGCTGCACACAGCCAGGGATGTAGGCCACCCATATCTCCTGGGTGCCTGCGCAGGGCTTCCCGCCACTGAGGAGGGGGCAGCTATTAGAGCAAAGTCACTATCCCAGCTACACAGGGTGCCACAATTCAGGTCACAACTGCCAGATGTTGTGACACAGCTCAACATCCTGTGACAAACTCACTGAAGACCTTGGGAGTCCCCACAACCTCTCTGTCAGCAGGCGCATGTCTTGGATATGACCAGGCCCCAAATGATGCTTTTTCTGTAGCCCAGGTGGAAGGGCTGGCTGTGATCACAAGGAGTAGGAAGATCTCCAGTGAGCAGCAAGGTATTAGGGTGCCTTTCTGAGCCCAGAAGATTTGGCCAGGAATCTGTCACAATACCTCTTTACAGAGGCCAAAACTTTTTTTTGACCCCAAGGATCTTGCAGAATGAAGATAGCTGGCTGCCAGGCTGCACTCTCGGCAATGTTTGGCCCAACTTTGTTCAGCTGAGTATCCTGCACTTGGGAAAAAGCCCTTGTGGCCCTCGCAGGGGGTTGTATCCTGGATTCTCAAGGCTTTGGGAACAGCCAAGCTTGGGACTTATTTACATTAGCCTCTCTGGAAAGCAGGATTTCCTATACCAGCATCAGAGGGCTGGGGCCACCCAAAGGCAGAGCTCTTGCTGATCTTGTGTAGGGATCAGGCAGGAATGATCTTGATCTAGGTACATGGGTGTGTGTTGCACTACATGGGACAGATCTCTAAATCCACATTGTCTAGAATGAAGCAATCACATTCACTCTGTGAATAATAAAACATACAAGGCCCTGGTTAAGACTGGACTGGTAAATGAGTTTCCATCACAAAACCACATATTCTGTTTTCACTGTGTCCTGTTGTGGGCCTCCCACACCAAGAAGAATGTGAAGAAACTGGAGAGGCATCAGTGAAGGCTAAGCAAGATGGGCACAGGACCCTTGAACAGAGATGGAGGGAGCTAGACTTGTTTCTTCTGGCAAAGTTGAGTCAAAGGGCTGATCTAGTAGCACCTTGCAAGTACTTGAAGAGCAGTTGCAAAGATGCTGGAATAAAACTGTTCTTGGCAGTGCCAGATGATAACTTAAGGGGTGATAACCACAAATGGAGTCTTGAGAACTTCAGATTGGACATCATGAAAATCTCCTTCCTCAGATGGATAGTGCAGCCCTGGCTCTGGCCACCAGAGAGCTGAGAAAATCTATGGCCTTGGAGGCTATCAAGGCTTTGTTAGGCAAAGCATGTCTGATTTGATCTTGTGTTGGTCACCGATGTGGTGCTGGGAAGGGACCTCTGGAATTTTCTAACCCTACCTCTTGTGGTTGCTTCCTACTACCACTTCTGTGATTTTCATAACAAAGCTGTTATAATTTGTTCTGAAATTAAATTTGGCAGGTGAATTCTGAACCTGGAGTTTTTTTTTTCTGTCTTTTACAGTTTCCTAACACTCAGTCTGCTTATTTTGCATCTATACCAATGAGTTCGTTAGCCACCTTTAGGTGTTTTTCTTGAGACCATTTGACCAAGGAGTGGTTAATCTGCTTTGGTTTTCTGATCAATGGATGGTGTTGGCCAAAGGCTGACCAGTGTAGGAAAAAAAAAAAAGGAAAAGATCAAGTACAAGAACGTGTGCTGGCAGGAGAAGAGGTGTAGGGAGGACAGGGGAAAAGGAAAGGCATTGAAGAAAAATACTTCACAAATGTTGATCCAGCAGATCTTCTATAGACAAAGAAAGAATCTGAACCCAAGGGACAGGAAAGATGAAATGTAAATGTGAGATCTCAGCAGTGTCCACTGGTGACTTCCATGGGCAAGGAGCCAGGCTGCATGAGGAAAAAGCCTCATGCATGAGGGGTTTAAGGTGGTGATGCGGATTAGAGCAAGTCAGAAAGTATACAGGAGAATGCTGTGGAAAAGCAAGTCCTGGCTTGCTAGGAAGAAGATAGGGATATTACGATCTGTGCAGGGGAACCCAGTAGAGGTGTGGAGCAGGGTGGCTGCAACACTGTGATAGACTTGCTTCCCTTAGTTGTGTTTTTGATCTACATATGTGCAGTAAGACAGGCATCTCCAGAGCACACCAGCCTTACCGAGCCACTGGCCAGTGGCACTGCCCAGTACCCCAACCTAGGAAATGGGAGACTCTGGCAGAGTTTCCTTCCAGTGCTGGAGCTAGCTTACTCAGAGCTTGCATGAGTAGCCCTGTACTTCTCTTCAAGCAAATAAGATATGCTGAACCTCATAGCTCATCAGGTGCTGCTTGTCTCAGGCAGCTGAATGTTGAATGCTGCATGTCACCAAAAGCAGGGCCCTGCTGATCTGATTCCTGGGTAGTGCCAAGTGGGGAGCTGGGCTGCTGTCTTCTGGGCAAAGCCCCTGAATGTTGTTTAAGCAGAAGCAGGCTTCTCAGAAGAGGTTAAGCCTTAATGTAATGACTTCCAAGTAAAAGAAAACCTGCCTCATTCCTTGGCAGTCTCTTCTTGGGGTCTTCTTCTTGCCCTCTTTGCTAACCAGTCCTGGATCGTGGTGTTTGCACCGTTAGGTTAAAGAGCTCTTTGTGTCAAAGAGTTCTTCCTGGTGCAGGGAACTTACTCAGCCCACCAAGATTCTCTGCTACACTAGACACATCGATCTTCTCAAGCAGCTCCCTGGGAAGCAGCTTTCCCATCTCGCTGGCCATTCTGGTAATGCCTTTAAACCGCCTTTCCATTTTCCCAGCCCCTGCCTAAGCAGGGGCTACAAGACTGCCTCCGTGGCTTGCCCATGCCATCTGTGGGGCTACCTGCCCTCTCTGTCTGAAACTCCTAAGTATGGAGGTGGATCTCTTCAGGACTAGCACTGTAGCAGCATGCATAAAACAAGCAACTGAGGCATAAAACCAGGACCATCCCTGGCGACTTCTGTGGGCCTCTTCCAGCTCCATGTTAACGCCCATTCTAATGTCACCTCAGTTCAGCCCTGGAGATGCCGTCCAGAGACCAGCTTCCACTGGGGGCCACCAGGATGCAGGGGCAATGGTTCCCTAGATCCAGTTTTGTCTCTTCCTGCCTAGACCGTGCTGCCTAAACCTCATGTTTGCACGTGCAAAGCCACCCGCGTGCGCTGTGTCTGCTGGGCGCCCAGGCGAGGAGGGCGAGCAGGCACGATGGGCGACCCACTGCCAGGGGTCCAGAAAGGGAAGAGCAGAGGCGACGGCAGGTAGTGGAGCCGCGAGGCTCTGCGGCGCGGGAGCAAAGCGGGAGGCCGGCTGGAAAGCAGGAGCACCAGCTTTCCAAGCAGAGGGAAGGGAGAAGCTGCTGGATTTGGGAGGCAGCAGCGGCGGGACTGAACGAGGGGCTCCACGGCAGGGCGGCAGCATGGAAGCAAGCCCGGGGCGAGTGCCAGGAGCCGGCCCCGCAATCCCGGCCGCCCCTGGGGGAGGCCAAGCCAGGCCAGGCCAGGCCGGCGGCCCTCGCTCCTCGGCGGCCCTCTGCGGGCAGCGGCGCGGCGGGGCCCGCACGTCCCCGCGCAGACACAGCGCTTCCCCGCAGGACGTTTCACATCCGGGAAATGAGCGGCGAGCGCAGACGTGGAGGGCGCGCGCAGGGGCGGCTCTCCGGCGGCGGCCCGGCTCCCCGGGGGGCGGCGGTGAGGGGGCCGGCGGGCGCGGTGGGCCGGGCCGGGCCGGGCCGAGCCGGGCCGGGCCGGGCCGGGCGGCGGCGGGGGGAGGGCGGGGGGCGGCGGCGCAGCCAATCGCCGCCGCGCTCACGGCGATGCAAATGGAAGCACAATGGAGCGAGGAATAAGCGCGCTGCAGCCAAGCTTGGCGCGGGCTCCGCTTGACTGACGGGCCGGCCCGCCAATGGCAGGCGGGCGGAGGCCGCAGGCAGCCAGTGGGCGCGGGCTGGGGGCGGGGCGGGGCGAGGTTAGGGTGTCCTTGCAGGGTGTCTGGGCTAAACTTCACCAAATAATAGCTGTTTGTATTTTGGCTGCCGAGGAGCCATTTTAGGTAAGTTCTGCTCTGAACTTTTGCGTTCGCCCGCCCGGCGCGGCCGGAGGGGGCGGCGGCGGCGGGGCGGCGGCGGGCGGGCGGCGGCGGCGGCGCCGCGCCGGGGCGGCGCTATGAATGAAGTACGCGGCGGGCGGGCGGCCGCGGGGCCGCGGAGCGGGGCCGGCCGCGGCCGCGGGGGGCCGGCCGCGGGGCCCTGTCATGGCTCCGTCCTTGGGAGGCGCCGCGGGCAGCGGGGCAGCGGCGGCGCCCCCAGAACTTCCTCCTGGCGCCCCTCGCCGCGGCCCCGCTCCGGCGGCGGCGCCCGGCGGCGGCGGCGGCGCGGTGGGGCCGGGCGGCGCGGCTGGCCCGCAGCCCTACCTGCCGCCTCGCCCTGCCGGCGGCCGCCCGGCGTGCCGCGAGGCCGGGGCCTAGGCGGCGCCGGGCGGGGAGCTCGCAGCCCGGCGCCCGCGGCGGAGCTGCGTGACCGCAGCGGCGGGCGGGAGCCGGCAGCGGCGGCCCGGAGCCCGCCGCGCTGGGTACAACTTTCTGCCGGCATTGCAGCGAGAATGCTGAAGTAAATTAATAATTAAGTCTGAAAACTTTGAGGTTTGGGGAAGCCGGGCGCTTCGCAGGGCAGTGGTGCGGCTGCACGGCGTTGCCGCTGCCCGACCTGCGGCAAGCAAGGGCATCCGAATCGACGAGACGGGGAAGGTTTGGGTTAAAGGGTCTCTTTTTTTTTTTTTTTTTCCTTCCCCCCTTTTTTTCTGCTCTGAGCCGCAGCGTGCTCCTTCCTGTCATCAGCTGATCCATCCTGCTGCTCTCGCTGAATGCAAAGCAGGCTGAGATCTGTTGTGACATTGCAGCCATGTCACAACAGAGCAGCATCACGGTCATGTTCGAGTTGCGTCTCGCTCGCGCTGCGGTTATCTCGCAGTAGTCGCGCAGCCCGGCCTTACAGCTGTAGCGCCTGACGCCCGTGGTGTGGGATTCGCTGCGCTCTTACCAATAACCTTTTTCAGGCAACTGAAGTGGATTTTGATGTTGATCAATAAGGTTTCTAGTGTGAATGTTTTGAGGAGTCGCAGAGAAATGTGCACAAGATACAGCACGGTGAAGAGAAATCCTCCGCTGATATTATTGTGGTGAATGCACCCTTCGTAGAGCAGCTCATGTCTTCTCTGTTTATTGATTGACCTTCCTGACAACTACGCTAAACTCTCAGTAAAGTCGGGAAGTGAGAAGGCCAAATAGGCTACCTCTGTGCACTGAGAGCTGGCTTTGCTGGGTCAGCTGCAGGCCTTTGATGCAGTAGAGCTTTTCAGGAACTTTGCTATGAAAAGCACTTGGTTTATTGTTGTAGGGAGTTGAGATAATTTTAGCCACAACTCAAACTTAATGTCCAACATCCCCCCCCCCCCAATTCAGGAAATGCAGCAAATGCTTTTGGGGTTAGGGAATGAAGGGGGGGTGCAGGGTCCCAGATTGTAGGCTGTGGTTGTGCAAGCTTTCCTGTCAATCAGTGCAGAGGTCTCCCGCACCCCTCTGCAGTCGTTGGCCCCCTTGGCAGAGGGATCTTTACAGATAGGCTGTTGTTAGATGTAGTTGTTTTTTTATGACCCTTTACCTTACGGGGGTTGGGATATTTGGCAGGTGGTGCTGCCTCTCTCTTATAGCTGTCGTGGGGTCAGCTTGATTAGAATATTGTTGGAGGAGAGGGAAGGTTGAGCTATGCAAATGCTTTCCCCCCTGTGCTGGGTTAACGTTGCCTGTGGGGTCTGTTCAGGTGATGGCATGGGAATAGGTACTTTCTTCTCTTTCCTCCCTTTTTGTTTCCTTCATTCATGTGAGGGTTTTGCTGGGCTGCTTTGCAGAGAAATTGTTGGTTTTGGTCCAGCTGTTGCAATATGAAGCAATAAGAACATGTTTTTTTGCGTATATTTACTCCAGTAGTTTCTTCCTGGAGCAAGTAGGTTGTTTCACTGGAGGCTTTTGACCTCCAGCTGGGCTGGTTTTGTTCAGGACTACCATTGCTTTCCTTTCCCACTTAGTGTCAAATTGATTCATTTTCCAGTATGAAGCTTAATGCTGTTGTCCATTTGCTTTTGGGAAGCCAGTTCAGTCTTCTGTCCCTGAATTGGTGCAGTTGCTTAAACTTGCAGGTCCTTCTGGAGCTTTGGACATGCTGTTGAGTTTCTATCTCTGCAAAAATGGGAAGTGTGCAGCAGTGATGCGTGGTGAGGCTTGGTGAATGATGCCCCTCTAGCATTTCAAGCTGTAAAGCGTGACACCTAGTAGAATTGCATTCTATCAAAATGTCTGTGCCTATCTTCCAGCAAAATTATGAAAGGATGTGTTATTCCTCAAATAAAGAGGACTTGGAGAGCAAGACTGAATTCCTTTTGCTTTGTTTTCACTTCAGGAAAGTTTGAAGAGTGCATCTGGGAACCGTGGCTGTTTATTTCTGCATATTGGCACATTCCTCTAAATAGAAACATTGGTGGCTCTTGCTGAGAAACAGGTTGCAGCCCCTTCCTATGGGCTAGTAAAGATGCGTTAAAAATTAACCTATGCAAACCTGTGGAACTAACACATTGTTCCTTGCACTGGTTTACCACACTTGCCATGTGTGAATAATCTCAATCCCTCATGGAAGGTGCCGTGAGGCTTTCTTATAATCTGTGTGCTGCTGTCTGCTTGGTAGCATATGCCTTGTTTAGTGGCTTAAGTTTACCTCTCCTCTGCTTGTCCTGTATGTTAACATTAGGGCATAAGTACTCTGTCTGTGCTACTGGTCTTTGGGAATAGCTGGCCCAGGATATGTCAGTGTTAGCCCCAATGGTTGCTGCTAATATTATTATTTTGGGCCCAGGATATGTCAGTGTTAGCCCCAATGGTTGCTGCTAATATTATTATTTTGGGCATCTGCTGATTTCTAGTGGCTTAGTGGACTCTCAGCTATGGGAACGTCTCATTTTCCTGACTACTTCTTACTGTATCTCTTTAACAGGTAGCAAATCTCTGCCTTTTGCCCCCTCTATAAGCGTAATCTCTCAATAATTTCTCAGATTTAATCTTCCTTGAGAGATTTTTAATATTTTCTCCTTAATAGCTTCTCTGAGGACATAAAGTTTTACAGGTGGTTAATGTAAAGCGTTTTACTTTAACGGGTTGTGTTATTTCAAGAAGGGCTTGCACAAGCTAGTGAACTCTTTCTTTTTTTAGAGAGATTACGAGGCTGAGAGCTTGGCCACTAGAGCAGGCCTTTGTGTTTTTTGCGTGAAGCTGTGTTCTGGCCTGGCGCAGAGTTTGGAGAGATAAGAGCTAGTATCTAGCACATCAGCTTGCAGGAGGAGCTTGCTCTTGTGAAGGAGGTGGGGGGATTGATCAGCCTTGCACTGTGAGTAAACCCCTAGTGCAGGAATGTGGACTTGGTCTGTTGGGACTGGGAAAACCAGCATGCATAGGGAGATGGTCTCTGAAGTTGTCTTAAAGAGACACTGGCAAGTGCGGTGGTTGGAAGCCTAACTGAGCTTCATGGGAGCCGAGGAGGTTGTCCTCATTCCTTATGTAGGTAGCAGTGAAGGCATTTTGCCACTCTCATCCCTGTTGCCTGCTAGGGACGATGGATTCAACTTACGGTTTGGTGACCTCCTCTCAGCCTGTGAAACTAGAGGCAGAGCTGTCGCTATGAAGCAAACAAATTGTGTAAAAGGAGGGTAGGTGGTCAGGGTGAGTGATCTCTATGTGGTGGAGTAGCAAGGTTTGCCGTGCACGCAGCGTTGGTGATGGGGCCTAGGATTTGAGCAGTGGTTTTACAGCACCCTAAAAAGAAGTTATGCTTCACCTTTGAAACACTGGCACTGTATGTAGAGCCTGCTGTCCTTTGCCAGCATTGTGGTGGGACCAAATTCAGGGCACCAGTGTAGCCTTATGCTGCAAACTCTGTGCTGGCTAGTGCCTGCCCCGGAGAGCCTCCAGTGATCTTCAGGCTCGAGTCAGCAAGAGAAATAACAGAGCTGTGGAAAGCTGACCGAACTGTCAGCAAAATGGGGAAAAAACATGCTGTGTATGTGAGCTCATGACATGAGGAGGTTCTGATTTTTGCTTTCTAACATTTCAGGCTGGTGCAATATGTTTTCTGTGTGATAGGACAATGCCTTCAACCTTTCCTTATATGGGAAAATTTGGTATGCGGCCTAGCAATCTGCCAATATGTGGCTATTAATTTTTAGCATTGTTACGGTGGTTGAGTCCAGTCAGCCTAAGAAGTAGGAAATACCTGGGATGCTATGGTTGGGCTTTGGTGTTGAAGGCAGGTCCCTGGTAGTTATCTGGGCAAAGATTATGTGCTCTGGCGCATGCAGCTCCTGGGAGGTGAATTAAAAACTGGGAGCGTTTGGCGTTTGGACTCCTGTTGAGTTTGGGTCAAGCGCTCAGAGGGGAGCTGCAGGCCTTGGTCATGTGGGTGTTGAGGAGGTTGGTGAAGTATTTAGCCTGTTCTTTGTGGAAGGACCTTTCCTCCTATGGAGGAAGTGCTGCCTCGAGCTTAAGGGCTGCATACTATTTCCATACTGCAAGCTATTGCCTCTAGGGAATTCCCAGCTTGTAGTGAGTATAAACCCTGCTCTAGCAGGAACAAAACAGTCTTTCAGTCCACAAAAGAAAGTGGAAAATACGGAAAATGTCTCCAATCCCATTTTTTTAATGTGGGCACTTGAAATGTGCTTGCGGAGCTTCGCTGGGTACAGATGAAGAAGCGCAGGTGTTACTGCATGGCGAGATGTTAGCTTGTTCGTGAGGTGCACGCATTATGTTTTTTAGCCCTATTTTTCTTGTGAAGGATGGTGCTCAATAGCAATCTGACAATGATGTTATGAACCCTAAAAGATGCAGCATGTTCCTCATCACACAGCAGTGCTTGGGATTCCTCTTTTCTGCAGTCCTGCCTTCGCTGTGTTTTGTGCAGTCCTGTTGTTGCACTAGCGTATGTTTTCTTCCGCTTTTTTCTGTTGTGTTTTACCTGGTGAGATTAACTTTAGATCCCTTCAGTGTAGCTTTCTGATGCTTGTCTGGCCCTCTTTTTGTCGTCTGGCTCAAGGCTGCTCTTGGCAAGGCTGGATTGACAAATTGCTCGCTTTTGGGGTAACAGTGCCTTTGGCCAAAAGCAGATGAAAGTTAAGCTTGTCAGCAGAAGATGAGAATTTGCAGAATATTTGTGTGCATCTTGAATGTTCTCATAGAAGTGTGGGATTGCGGTTTTCGTGGTAGTGTAAAAGGAGGCAATGTCTGTGGTCAGGTTACTGGCAACCCAGGTCATCGAACTGCATCAAGGAAGGCTGTGTCCCTGCAGATGTGCATGCTGTTGCGATGGAGGGACAGGTAAAAAGTGGAAGGGCAAGATTGTTTCAGCATCTTATGAGGTCCTCAAGCATGTGTTTAAATTACACCCTGGGAGCTCTGGCTGAGGAACTTGCCATGTGGGAGTGGTGAGAGCCTGCTGTGGGAGACCCTAGGGCAGAAGCATCTGAGACTGCCTGGTGGGGGAAGCTCAGCTCAGCTCAGCTGTGATATGTGATGTTGGTGTGGCTGGCTTGCTGGAAGTGTCTGGGGGTGATAGGAACTACTGCACATACTGCCCTGAGGATTATAAAAACTCTTCCAGGATATGAGAATCCCTCAGGAGGTACCTCATTTTTGCTCTCCTTTGAAGGAGGAAATGGTAATCGAAGGACTTAACCTGCAAGGTCTTCTACCTTAACAGTCACTCCTTAGAATTTGGATCCCTCTGTGTTTTACTGGAAATAGATGGTTATTACATAGATTAGCTGAGCTTCTTTCAAAAAAAATTCTTTTATTAAATCTCTCTTCAGAAGTCATGAAGGTAATTAGATAACTAAGTTATTTGCTTGCTTTTATGTGCTTTTTTTTCTTCTTTTGCAGTTCAACATATGCTCGGTGGTTATCTTTAAAGGTGAATTCCAGTGTTAGCAATATGCTAGTGCACTATGTGCAGGAGCAAGGGTGGTGCAAAGTTATGGATGACTTTCACTGTCTTGACTTAAGAGTAGGGAAAGTATTAGTTCTCTAGGAAATACTAACACCTTGCTATATATATATATGTTCATCGAGACAAAATTAAAGTTAGTCCTAGATACAGGAATAAACATTAGTGCTTTGCTGTAGACGTGCTGTGAAAGCTGCTGTTTATGCATGAACCATTGCCTTGACTTCTCGAGATCTTGTGCACAAAGCACCTCTAACCCTAAATGTTTCATCAAACGTTTCATCTGCTTCAGTTAAAACTTCAGACGTTTTTAGGATAAAATGGAGCAAAAGTGTTACGTGTCTGCTAATTCAAGATCTGAGAAGAGAGCGCCGTTCTGTCGTGATGACTCGTGTGTATGTGCATGCTGCATCCTTGCTGTAGCCTTGCTTGCCTAGCGCAGGGAGGAAGACAGTGTGGTGTGAGAATGCACAGCATATTACTCTTCTTTGTGTGCTTCTCTGCTTGGTGCTTTAGAGCAAGCAAGGTCCAATTTCTCGGTGATCTCTCTCACTCCCTGTAGGGTGCCCCTCACCCGAGTGTCCGAGTTCTTCCCGGCATGCACTTTTGTGCATAAATAAAGGCAGATTTCGCTCTTCCACCGCAGACAGCGGAGACTGTGCGCTGTTTGTTCTCTGCGCGGTGGTGGTGTGGGGAGGCTGACTGGAGCGCGCCTTGCATTTGCTGTGAAGGTGCTGAGGTTTGTGGTTACCCTGATTTCTTTAGAGAAGTGGTTGCAGATTTGTGGGCCAGTCGCTGTGACTGTTCCGCCTCCCTGCCCCTGAGGGTGAGAATTTCTCTGTGAGAATAACATAGCTGTTCTGGACCTGAGCCAGTCCCAAATTGTTTTCGGAGGATGAGGACCAGACTCTTGAATCTGGAAGCCAGAAAAAAAGGAGTGGGTCATCATGGGGGCAGGCTCTTTGGAGCCTTTGTGGCTGTCATTTTAGTGAGTGGTCTCTTCAGGAGCTCTGTAGCCAGGTGTGACTTCCTGCAGGCTTATCATGTGTATTTGAAATAGTACAGCTGTGTCCACATCAGACAGGGCCTAATATACTGCATGTGGAGATGTGGATGCTGCTCTCTGGTTTCTAGGTGGGCTCTTTGGTGGCTGCTCTGCTGAGCAGAAGGTGATGCTAGAGAGGAGTTCTAGGCAGTGCTTCTAAAATCTTTCTTGGGCTCCACTTTACCTACTGCTCTGTTTGCCCCTCCCCTGAGCTGGGAGAAGGAGCTGTCTAACATGGAGCAGATGTGGATTTCTGGACCTTTTGTGTACCAGTTACCTCAGAGGCTTCCTGTAGCTCAGAACTAGAGGAGGATGTGACGAACCTGATGAGAAGTTGTGTTCTAGGAAGGTATCAGAAGAGGAGAAGTGGTTCATCCAGGTAAACTCTTGAGAGATGTGGAAACCATGTTGACATGAACTTCCTGACAGATTCGTGCAGTAAGACTGGGCTAGGACATGGGACTGTGGGGCCTGTGCTCTACCGTTGTGTCCAGAGGGCTGCCTTCCTGGCCCTTGTGGTGGTGTGTGTCAAAGGAGACTGATGTCTGTAGGCCTGCCAGGCAAGTTGGGACAAGAGTCACTTGGCAGTTTGGTGCAGTTGAACCTCTGTGCCTGCCAGCTGGCTAGCTGACCTGCTGAAGACAGTGCTGGCTGGCCAGGAGGCTCCAGGACGCAGTGGATGCCTTCTGTGCCTGTGCTCTGAATACAAGCAGCTCGGCTCTGGGAGAGGCCCGTAACAGCTGTGCCTGCGCCCTCTTTAAAGGGGCTCCGTGCATCTCTGCAGTCCTGTCTCTGCTTAGAAAAGGGATTCAGCAAAAATGGTGCTTTGCAGTCAGAGTTACTGATTGCAGCCCGAGTGTGCGTTGGCAGGAGGGGTGTGCTCGAGATCTGTGCAAACACAGACCTGCAGCCCGGTGAGGCTCATGTTCTCTCTGCCCTTGGTGACACCTGTGAGCACGTCTGAATTTACCTGAGCTTTGTACAAGTGTGAGTGACAGGAACTTGGCAAACTGTTCTGGGAGGGTGTGCAAGGAACCCCACTGTCTTTTCTGGGCAGGGTTTGACAGGAATTAAATGTTCAAAGTTATGTTGCAGTCAGCTGGTCTCTGACTGAAGGGCATTATGACAGGGCTGGAACAAGAAGGGGCTGCTTTTCAGTATCTGCTTTCTGTAGCATTTTATTTGCAGCGTGTCTGGGCAGGACTTTGCATGTTCACCGTTAAAGAGGGTACCCAAGAGTATTAAAGGATTGCCTGTAGCTGAGGAGACCTTGTGCTGCTGAAATCCAAGCTGTTATGTATGAGGAATTGATGAATTTCTTTTTGGCATGTCTCTTTGCTCCCATACTGGAGTGATTCTTGGGATGGTGTAAAAGTATGTAAATGCAAGAAAGCATTGAGGTTGGACTAGGCTTATAGCAAACTGGCAGTAGAAGATAATTTAAAGCAGGCTATTAACACCTGCAAACAAGGGACTGGCAGGGGGCAATGACTGGAAAGATGGTCTGATTAAAGGCAGTCCACCTTGGAGGTTTTAAGTGATGAGCTTTAGCTGGAGAAGACTGACAGGGACACCATAAGGAAGAGCTTTCAGAGGGACTGGACACTGCACTGGGGTCTCTGTGACCTTTTGGAGGTGTAGCCAGTGTTGTTGGGCCTTCCCAGAGTGGAAGGTCTTCTCTGGGATGTCAGATGTGCTCTTAGTGTGTCCACAGCCAGATTTGAAGGTGCATTGCAAATGCTTGTTCATCCTCTTGGCAACCTTGCTGGAAAGGCGTTTTTTATCCCCATTCTGTGGTTGGAAAATAGAGGCACAAGGGGCTTTGATTGCCTTTGAGAAGCTGTCTGCAGTGTGACAAAATTCTGCTTTCTGACAGCTTGAGTTTACTGTGCAGGATATCAACAATAACAAGAGGGGAAGATCTGGGCTTTCAGAAATGCCATCTGATTTTTTGGCTGTGTGCCTTGGGATAGTTTGAGTTTGGCACTCTTAGGTGTTTAGCTCTCAAACAGTAGCCTTAAAGATATTTTGAATGGGGCAGCTATCAAGGTCTATCAGTTGAGCAGGCTTTTATGCTCCTTGAGCAGTAATAAAGGTGCTGTGGGCTAAATTGTGTGCCTGGTGGCATCTGTGCAGGCCCAGTGACCTTGAGGCTGGACTTGAGCAGCTAACTGAAGCCCGAAGAATGCTTGTGAGTGGAAAACAAAAAGAAACAGGAAAATGTGCAGGATGTACAGGGTGCTTGTTTTTCCTGAGACCTATATATCCCTCTTGCTAGCTAGAGAACAGCTGGGTAGTTTGCTGTGTTGTAAGAGGTCTCTAAAGAGGCCAGCTATAATTCCTCTACTCCCACAAGCCTAGTACTTCAGAAGAGACTTTTCTTATGCTACTACAAACTCTGGATTATCGTGCCCACTGGTCCAGGAGGTGTTAGGAGCTGAGCCCAGGAGCTCATCACTGTATAGGGGTAACAGCAGAGCCTGTCCTTTGATGTCAACTGTGGAGGCTGTCCAGAGTTATCTGACACATCTTGCTATAGGATACTGGACCAGGCACTTCAAGAAAGAGGATCTGCTTCCAGCGCCCAGAGTTTCCCCTGAGGGCGGCTACTTTGCCTGTTCCCATCTAGACTGCAACTAGGGTTGCATTTGTCACTGTTCCTCACGTGTTCTGACCCCAAGCTTTGCACAGTCCCCTTGGCAGCCTTAGCACATACTCCTTGTGCTACCTCGAGGCTCCCTGTCTTGTGGGGCAGTAGGTGGGGTGTAGAATCACAGACTATAGGGGAGGAATTGCACACCTGGCATCTCTTTGGTTGCCAGCCAAGCTGGTCCTCAAGCTGTGTTGAACTGCTGTTAAGAATGTGCTTCTAGCACCCTGCAGCCAAGGAAGGCCCCTGCAAGCCCTGCCTCCTGCACTCATGGAGAGATGAGAAGGAATCTAGAAGTACTGTGCCAGGGAGCCTCTGGAAGTTGCACTTCCCCATGAGCTGTACTGGCCTGTGCACCTCAAGGGCCTTCTGCAGCGCAGAGAGATAGCTACAGAGTTTTCTCTTATTTTTAAGCAGGAAATTAAGCATTGAGTGACCCAAGTGCAGGGTTATGTGAATATACATTCTGTGCTCCAGTCCTTCTGGAAGGTTGTAGGTGCTAAGAGTTTGGAGAACATCTGGGAGATATCTGTAGTTGGCCTGTTCCTGTGCACTGACCATGGGGCCCATCTCTGCTGTGGTTGTAGTGTGGTTTGCTGAGGTTGTGGCCTGGACTTGGCTCCTTTATGCATCTTGGGTATACGACGAGTATGGAAGATTCCTCAGCTCTAAAGCCACAGTGCTGAGAGAGAGTGATGGGAGGAATGAATAGGCTTTGTGGCCGTTGGCCCAGTCTGTGTCTGTCCTGGACACCAAATCCATGTCATTCCTTGTTGGTTAGCTGATGAGCACCCGTGGGCTTGTGGAGAAATGGAAGGCAAACTTGGCAGTGATGATGGAGAAAAGGCTTATCAAGATTTTGCTGCCAGGGCTGTTAAGGGTTACTTCAGCCTGTGGAGCTTAGCCACATCAGAGCATGTTTATGTTTAATGGGGAGCAGAGGCCTGGAAAATACTACATCAGTGCAATGGGCTTTGCTAATGCGGTGGCAGAAGCCCGAATTTATGACGCTCCTGACGCCAGCACACATGATCGCTTGGCTTGTGGCATGTCTCTATGGAAAGAGTTGGTGTGGAGCCATTGGCTGTGTGTGGGAGCATCACATATGTTCACACATGCAGCACTGGTGATCTGGGTAACGCAGCTGCTTCTGACTTTTAAGGGGCTTCAGATACAATGGGTGGATGCCCACCTTGTGTGTAAATTCATGTATCTGAGAAATCCTGGCCCTTACCACCCCTGAGGATAGTTTGCAGGTCTGCATGAGTCCGGCCTGCTGTGTGCCAGCTACAAGGCCATGGAAGCTCGTCTTACCTCCCTTCTCTCTTCCTTCTCTGTGTAGGTCCTGAGCTGTAGAGATTTGGTTTTATTTTTTCCTCTAGTTTTTGCATTGCTGATGTTGAGGATTAAAATCCACTGCCTGGGGCTCATGAGCAGTTCTCTGGAGTGAGACTACTTGTTCACTCATCGAAAGACAACAAAACTGGGCTTGGTGGAGGGGAAACCTGTCTCCCGCCTGGCAGATCCAGTGATGGTGAGGGAGGGGAATACAGTGAGCACTGGGTACGTCCCTGTTCTGCGGATTGCCACCTCTCTGTCCCGAGTGCTCCGTGGGACAAGTGAGTCCTCTCACTTTGAGCCGTTCCTACAGCTGCTGAGAGAACTACACTTCACAGTGAGCTTGTACCTGATTTCCCTCCCTCTCTAGCAACAACCTGGGCTGCCATGGGTTTATGCGCAAGCTGTCTGGCCAGATGGGATGGCTTTGGGTTTTGCTACGTGTTGTTGCTGAATGAAGCTGAAGGTGTTTCTAACATTGCTGTGGCTTTCCCTCTTCTTGTACTGTTACTCCCTGTTTGCTGCTGTGCTCACCGTGGAGTCCAAGAAAGCATGCGGTTCTTAGCGCTGTGGTACTGTGTAGCTTTGAAATAACAGTTGAAGATCATTATGGTTACGATCTTGGGTTAGGAGCTGCATTTGAAAACTCTACAAAAAAAGCTGTTGGCATTTCTGCCACGTGAGCTTGTCGTGGGAGTCATGTAGCTCAGCTGATCAAAGCTGCGTTACCGGATGGCAGCATCCAGTCTCTGTGTGCTCTTTGGCTGTTTGGGCTGTCATCAGAACACTATCTGTATAAGGACAGTAGCAATGTCCTGAGGATTCCTCGGAGGATTTGACTTGTCTGTCTTTTGGGTCTGAGGGCCTGCTAGAAGGCTTTGGGAGCAGAAGGCTTGGTGTTGAGCAGGTCCTTAGGAGGGGGAGGGCTCTGTAGCATCATCATGAGCCATCATGTTGCTTGTCTCATGGAGCAGATGACAGGCAGGTTGTGGTTATTTTGTGCCTACCTGTTACAAGCTGTGTTGTCACCCGTGAGGAAAACAGAGTTGCACGTCCTGGGAAAGTGCTGCACGGTTCGGCCAGCAGGACCAGCATGTGCACTGGATCACTTTATCAGTAAATCTCATAGGTCTTGGCTCCCTCAGCCCCACAGAGAGTGCAGTCATTCCCTCTCTATTTTCTAAAGATTAAAAGATTTTAAAGACAGGAAAAATTCCTGGAGCACATCTATGACTTGCCTGGGGCTGGCCATCGGTGTGGCACTCCACCCAACCTGCCCTGGACATGTACGCTCACCTGAGGGACGTTTGCTCCCCGGCTTTCATTCGCTCTGCCCTTTTTTATGTGCCTCTTTTTCCCCATTGCTCGCTTTGCACTGTCATGGAAGCAGAGCCTCCGTACCCCTTCCCTCGGCGTCCTGGTAGGCTGCCTGCTCTGTTTATGTTGGTCCAGAAGGCGCTGATATGGTGTTAGGGCAGGTCTGAAGTGAACACTTGGCCTACTCAGTGAAATGAGTGCCTGAGACTCCTGCAGTTGGGATGCTGAAGAAGGTCTTGCTTTCTCTAGCTCAAGCTAGAAGGTTTTCTCTCCCCATCTCTGTGCTTGGGAAGGAAAAATGTATGCCACAGCTGCCTTGCAGCAAGCTCATGGGCTCCCCAGCCCCCTGCCTCGCTGCTGCTGATTCTCTCTTACTGAACTACTGGGTTATTTTTAACTTGGAAAAATTACAACCCAAGATTTGCATTCTCTACCCCCAGTGGAGGGCTGAAGGCAGGATGTGGGGGAGGGTGCTGCAGAAGGCTGGGAATGCGGCTCGCCTCTCCAGCAGGCCCCTTTCCAGGGGGCTTGTGCCCCCTGCAGCACTCTGCCTGCTGGGCTGTGCATGCTTGTCGAGCTCGAAGGCTGCGCGGCAGGGAGGTTGCCTCTCCGCTCCACGCGCCCGGAGTTTCAGCCTGATTCCCACAGTGAATGCATCAAGCAGCTGCAGACACATAAACAAATGGTGCTGCAGCAGGCCGGGGGGAGAGAGCGTGCTTCTGTGCTGCCAGGCTGCTTGTGTGACAGCCTGCAGGCAGGCGACTTATAATGGGGGATGGCTACCTCCATTAAACAGCTCCCGAGAGCAGCTCTCCGGTGCTCGAGTGTGTTGGCGAGGAGCAGACTGTTAGGCTGCTGTTTTGCCCAATGCAGGAGGCTTTGCTGGGCCACACAGCCCTTCCTGAATTCAGCTTGATAGTAGCTGGATGGGAGGAGCAAGGAAGAGACTCGTCGCTCTTACGCTCTCTTTCTCCTTCTCCTAGCTCTGCCTCTTCTCTGTTTTGCAGGCAGCCGTGTTGTCAGTGTTTGCTTCCCCCTGCCCCGGTTTCCCTCACTTGTAGCTGTGGCTTCCTGAGCGAGCAGGTGTCCTTCATAAATCCAGCGTCAGGGGTCGTGCTGTGTGATGTCTTTGCAGAGCCACTTCTCTATGCAGCCCGCAGGAATGTAGTTGCCTGGGTCCCTCTGGATTGCACCACAGATACTCTGGCTTCAAGCTCCAGTAGCTCTGCTGGCTGAGATGTGCCTGTGCAGCCCTGCCCGGAAACAGGCGTGCATAAGGTAGCAGGAACCACAGTATCAGGGGATTGCGGGTGTCTCTTTTTGCTGTTTGGTGACTTGGATAAGGGTGTTGGTTGAACCACATGAAAACGACTTGTGCAGGCAGTGAGTGTTGCTCCAGCCAAACTTGTGGGTCCCCTTCTGTTGCTTGCTTGTAGTGTGGTCAGGTCAGGTAGGGAGGGTGGTTGTCTCGTGCCAGGGCCTTGGGCTCTCTGGTTTGCCAACAGAGAAAAGCTACTGCAGTGAAGGGTACTTTGGAAGGCCCTCTGATGGGGAAGTACTGCTAGTCCCAGGGAGCTCTACTCCGGCTTGCCAGAGAGCCTTGCAGAGCCCTTCAGTCCTGACCTGTGGTCCTGCCGCTCCGTAGTACTCCCGGTGATTAGGGAAGGAATAGCAGGGCAGTGCAGCAGACTTCTCTTAGCAAGCAGCGGCTGACATTTGTTTCTCCCAGCCCTCTTCAGGCAGACCCAGGTGTTCCTGCTCCTTTGTGAACAAGCTGTAGTTGTCTGCTGAGGCTGGATCCCTTACCCCCAGCGCTCTGGACCCACCTTGGCCTGGCGTGCTTCTAGTCAGCATGCTAACGTCAGAGGCTTTCTATGCCTGGAGTCAGGGAACACCATTAGATACAACTTCCTGATGCTGTTACGGTATGTCTGACTGGTTGCAGCACAAGGACTTTGGGAGTCTCTGTTGGAGAGACCTCAGCTCTGTGAAGGTCTGAAAGGTTCCTCATGATGCCTGACCTTGACAGAGAAATGATGTGGTTCAGTCTGCTCCCTGCACGGCAGGGACTGGCTGCTTACTGCTTTCCCCTTTTGCTGAGGCCATAAGGTTTATTGCCAGGTGTGAGATGCTGTTTCCCAGTCCGTGAGCCAGGGGCCACTGATGTGATGACAACAGGCTGTAGGGACACAGCAGCTCCCAGGCTGTCAGGGCTGGGAACCGTGGTTCTCCTCCTGTGGAGGGCTGCCTCTGTGGCTTGTATATGGCAGCAGGGATCTCCTGGAGCAGGTGACCCTGCTAACTTCAGCATGGTGCATGCACATGAGGACAGCTTTTAAAGCTGGCATAGGTGGTGGTGTGCAAGACCAAAGAAAGACCAGGACCTTTTGCTTGTAGGATGGTCTTCTGAAGGCTCTGGATCACATCACTGCCTGAAGCACATTATTGCTGCCTTGTGTTTGAAAGGACTGAGCAGGGCCCCCATGTGTTGGTGGCCGTGAAAGTTGCCTCTGTTGAAGACTGAACTTAGTGCCTGGCTCCAGCTCCCTAGAGAGATCTGAACCTTCTCACCGGTCTATAGTTTGACCTCTGCCAGCCTTTCTCGGGGCAGCCTAGCACAGCTTCTGGTACCAGAGCAGCAAGGGTGTGCTGAGCCTCACCAGTGCCTCGGCTAGCTGCAGTCCATGAGAGCCTGGCTTGCTGCTGCAGGCCTGCTGACCAGGTGCAGGCCAGTCCTGCCTCCCTGGGAGCTCTCTTGTGACTGTGCAGCAGGTCTGGACCTGGCACCTCTGACTAATGTCCTCCTTTCCTTCAAGCTGTACCTGAATATGGAGGAGATGCAGCCTGGACTGCAGCATTTCGTGGGACATTTGGTGTGAGAGCAGGCTAGTTTGCTTGAAAACGAGGAGTTTCACGGCATGGCTCTGCAGTTTGTGTCCATTATTTATCTGCTGCATCTGTAGCTGGCACTTTGGTGCTGGCAGATGGGGTCAGCCCAGTGTGGGGGCATCTCCGGTGGGGCCAGTGCTAGGTAGTTTGGGAGGGCAAGTGATGACACGTAGAGTAAGATACACCCTTCTAAATTACTTCTTCTCTTGCCTGAAATATGCAGAGGGGCCTACAGGCTGACATGTAGGACTCCTGCTCCCCTCTAATGCTTTTGATGAACCACAGAACTCGTACATCTTCCTGACCATGTCCTGTGAAGAAAGCTGCTGGGAAAACTGCTCATCTTTAAGTGCCTGCTCTTAGCCATTGGTGAGGGCGTGCAGCTGAGGCATGGACCCCACCTCATATTTTCAGAGTGATGTAAGATGATGCTTGAGAGCCTGCAGTGCGCGAGCGTGGGTACTGAGCTGGCAGTATGCTCCCACGCTGCAATTAGCTGGACTAAAAAGTACTCACCAGAGGGGCTCCTCACTTGCATCACGGTGTGAGATAGACTTTGTGCTTTGGCTGGGCGTGCTTGTTTGGCTTGGAGAGCAGGTATCGGGGGCTCTTGCTTGGGGTGTGGGGTGTGAGTCTCCCAGGAGCTTGCTGACAAGCAGCTGCACACTGGTGGGTAGATTTTTTTTTTTATTATTATTTTTATTTTTTTAAAATCCCATCATGTGGCTCTCAAGGGTAGCTTGCATATGCAAGGTGTTGAATGTCTAGGTTTGCGTCTGTGCATGTTTGCCATGGCACTGGCCTGAAAATCAAAATTAAAACGTATGTGCACACATGTAAAGTGGCTCCTTGTGGTGACTATGGCTGTAACCCGAGGTTGCTGCCTTTTCTTTGCTGCTTTAGGTAGCTGGAGCTTAGGTTTTCTTTCAGGCCAGGAAAAGAGCGTGTCTGCAGCATGTAGGTGGGCCTGCTCACATGTGCCCCTCGTCCTCCAGGAGGCAGCTTCTGTGCGCTGCACGCTCTTTGATCCCGTCTCCTGCTATGCTTCCTGCTACCCTTGGAAAACGCCACATGGCCCTTTTGCTTGTCCGTGTCCAGAAAGACTCGACAATCTCTACAGACCTGACAGTTGGATCTTGTTTTCTTTTTCCTTTTTTTTTTCTTTTTTTTTTTTTTAAACTGTACACATTGTTTCCTGGCTGCAGCTTATTTCTACAGATAAAATCTGTTCTTTTCCCCTTTGAAGAAAGAAGCCACCTGCCTCTTGCAGACAGCCGAAAATGGTACTGTAGGGATGTGCTCTAATAAAGTAAAAAAAAAAAAAAAACTTGTCCATGCTGCTGTGCTGAATAAGGAGCTTTCTTGGGCAAATGCCATGAGTTTCTGCAGGCATTGAAGCCTCTGCTTTGTCTGGGTTTGCAGCCCTTTTGGCTGCCAGTGAAAAGCGTGCAGACAGGACCCGGGCGAGCAGGCAGGGCTCCGCTCGGGGCTGCGCGGAGGCAGCTCGAGTGCCTTGCTGCCCGCTCGGCACCTTGCGAAGCCGCAGCAGCAGCAGGCCGAGGGCTGAGCAGCCCTTGCCGCTGCTCTGCTTCCTCCCGCGGGAGGTTCGGAGCCCTCGCCGAGGCCCGGGGTGCTGCTGTAGGTAGACTCCCGGGATGCGGCAGCTAGGGGGATGGAAACGGGAAGTGAAGGCAAATCAAAAAGCAGGAGGGATTTAATAAACTACTCTCTAGAAGGGCACGCTGAATGCGAGGTGTGTGACCGTGCTGCAGTTGAATACATGATGCTGTAAAGCATGGCGGGGGGTTGCTTTATTTCACAGAGCTTGTGCTTCTCTTAACAGTAATCCCACTTTGGCGTGGTAGGCCGCTGTGGAAAGCACCCTGTCAGTGCCTGGACTGGAAGCCACTGGGTGCAGCCCAGTTCTCAGGCTGCAAAGCACCTCCGACAGCCGCGTCCCATGCGGCCACGTTCCTGCTGTGCTGCGTTTGGAGCTGCTGCCTCCCACCTTCCTCAGCTGCGCTGCAGGATGTGATTTCCCTGCAGGAAATGAAAGCTGCCGTTTGGACAAAGGCTATGAATAAAACTTTCTTTCTGCAGTGCCTCGCCGTCTCTGTGGCTGAGGGGCCATTGATGCATCTGCTCCTGGCTATGGCGTTTCGGTCACAAAACTCTTAAAGGGGCGTTGTGAAAGTCTGCAACGGCAGAATGCTGGCCTGACTTTGGAGATCGTACTAAATCTGCCGGCTGCGGGGCCTGTCCTCCCTGTGAGTTGGCTGGGTGTCTTGGGCCGTGTTCAGGAGCCTCAGGAGAGGGCTAGGATGAGGTCCATGCGTACACCAAGGTGAAAGACAAGGGTACCCCAGGCCATGCAGTTTGCTTTACTGTTCTTTGGGCCTACAGGATCTGTTCTCAGTTTTGGGGAATCAAAGCACTATCCTCACTGTACCCTGCCACCAAAATAGTTGTCCTCCTTGGACCCCTAAGCCCTGGCCCTGTTTGGCTCATCCTTACTTGTGCACATATGTTGCATGGTGTTACATGGAAGGGATCTGGCGACTGGTGAACTTCTATCCGCCCGGCCTTTTTTGGATACACTGTGCAATCAGCTGGAATCTCAGATGTGAGAGGCCACCAGCACAGCAAGCAGGGCATCAGCTGAGAGCAACTTGGGTTGTGCAGCCTCATCCCGTTGCCTGCACTTGGAATATATAACGTGTGGGCATGGTTCTCTTCTGCTTGTTACCACGTGCTATGTTTTGAGCTAGTTGGCTGTGGAGATCATAAAGTTTGTGGGCCAGTCTATCTACAGCTAGCTACCATAAGATGCATTTTAAAATAACTCGATTGTAGACGGTGTTGGTGCGCTCTCTGATGGAGCTCTTCTGCTCAGCTGGAATAATCCTTGTCTAATTCTTGGTGTTTTGCAGTAGAAAAATCTTTTGTGGTGCCTCAGGCTGGCTTTTTTGTAAGGTTTCAACAGGAACAGATGTCATTTCTGAGAAAGAGGTTACAGAAGAAGGGAAATTTTGCCTCTCTTATCTGTCCTTGTAAAATCTCAACCAACCTTGGCAAACTATTAGCCTCTGAAAACAAACACTTGTTTTTTTAAAAAAAATCCCCTTTTGTCCCTAAACTGTATCCTCTTTGCAGCTGAATGAAGGAGGGCAGTAACCTGTTACTGTGACTGATTTTTGTGTTGCCGTTAAGTGGTGGAATAGTCTTTCTCTCAAACCTAACCCTTGTTTTCCTGCTGAGTCTTAGACAAGGCCTGGCAGGCATTGCACAGGTGAAAAATTTCTCCCATCTCTTGTCTCTTGGCAGCCCCCACTTTGCTTTGGCAGCCCCTTTCCACCCCACTCTAGTTGCACCTCTGGGCTTTCTTCTTTCGGTGTTACGACTGGGCCTTTGATGAGGTCTGCTAGGCGAAAGAAGTCTCCCAGCCAAGGACCCTTGGCAGCATAAAGTTTTCTTCAACAGCCCATTTCTACTCCCATTCCAACCACAACCCTAGGCTTTCCCTGTCAACCTTAACCCTCATTTTCTATCTGAGCCTTAGGCAAGGAAACCCAGATGAAAAATTTCTCCCCACTCGGGTCTCTCGGCAGCCCCTGCTTTGCTCTGGCAGCCCCTTTCTGATCCCAGTCCATTGCCAGCTTCAGGCTTTCTCTTTCTGCCCAACCCTAACTCTCACTTTCCTGCAGAACATCAGAAAAGCCCCCCCAGTCATTGCCCAGGTGAAAACTTTCTCGTAGTCCAGGTCTCTTGGTAGCCTCTGCTTTGCTGTTGAACCCCTTTCCAGCTCTAATCCCCGTTCAACTTGAAGTTTTCTCTTTCCCTCAACTCTAACTCTACTTTTTTGGGGGGAATGGTAGAGATAGCCCCTAAGACATTGCCCAGACCAAAGATTTTTTTCCCAGCCCAGGGCTCTTGGCAGCCCCTGCTTCCTATGGTAGTCCCCTTGCTCCCCACTCCAACTCCAGGCTTTCTCTTTTTTTCTGAACCCTAGCCCTCATTTTCCTGAGAAGCTATAGGAAAGGCTCCTAGTGCTTCCCTGGACCAAAGATTTCTCCTGGTCCAGGCCTCTTGTCAGCTTCCATTTAGTCTTGCAGCCTCTTTCTAGCCTGACTCACAACTGCAGCTCTAGACTTCCTAGTAGCAGTGCATCCTTGCTTCCTTCTCTCCACAGGGGTGATGAGGACTGTAGATGAGAACTGTAGATAATGGCACAGAAAGGGACCTCCGTCCTAATTTAGGCTTTAGATATGGATTTCAGTATTGCTGCGAGCACCCGACTTTGTTGGGCTAGGCTTTTGCTGTAGAACATGAGCATACAGCAATTCGATTAATAGTGCCTGGGCAACCCTAATTGTAGCATTTTCAGGCTTTTGAGTACTTAAGTATGTATCTTTTCATATCCTTCTTAGATTGTGAGGTGAGGTGGTTGAAATGTAGCCTCAGCCCATCAGCGCTCCTGACCGTGGGCTCCTGGAGAGGAGGGGAGAGGTGCCAGCTCTGCGGGGCTGGGAATAGATGCTACCTGCCACTGGCCAGATGTGGAAGAAGAGGTGGTTCTGAATTGGCATTACACATTGCCATAAAGAATGTCAACAGCTTTATGGGCACAACTAATTTTGCAGCCTGTAAAGTAGTTTTAGGGCTCTCAGGTGGCCTTTAAAGGTGACCTACAAAGTTTTTGTGGAAAAGGAGCAAAGAGCAGGTTGTTGAGTGCCCGTGATAAGAGGTGTGAGTATAGAGCTCAGCCCTGACCCAGCCGGGATAGCTCGGCCCTCTCCATGCACTGCCAGCAACCGTACCTCTCGCTGCTCATGCTCTGGGGCTGGTTTACTGCAGCTGGGAAGGAGCTGCTCTGCGAGGGCAGGTGTAGGTGTGACAGCAATATCAGTGTTTTGCCTCTGGATCTAAGATATTCAGATTTTTCCATTTTCCTTGTGTGAAACTGCAGGCTCGGAGTCTGTTGGGAAACTTCTTTCAAAAGGGCAAATGTTAGGTTAAAACCCTCTTTGAAACCCTTTCCTCTTCTTGGGGCAGACAAGACCGTGAAAGAGCTTAACAAACCTACAGCTTTCTCCTGCCTTGGCTCAGTGGACAGCATTCTGCCTCCCTGCCTGGTTCTGCTCAAGCCCAGCAGCGCTTCCAGAAAGCTGAAAATAGCTAGTGTCATCCCTGGAGCAATTATTTGATCCTCTACAGCTGATCTGAACTATTCTAGGAGCAAAACAGCTGGCCCAAGAAGGCATCGCAGACCAGTGGCTGACTATCTCCCAAACCTTTCCTGGATGGGATGCTGGAATGAGCATGCAATAATCTTGTGATCGGGAGCTGCCTGTCTTCAGCTAGTTGCCTGCTGAAGGGGCACTGGCTGCCACCTTGTTACCAGTCCTCAACCCAAGGCACCCAGCTGCGGAGCATGCTCTCACGGCAGAGGTTGCCATGCAAGTAGGCTGGTCCATGCTGCCTGCAGACATGCTGTTCCCATAGGAACTGTACGCTGAGTGAGTGAACTTCATGCAGAGTTCGCGCTTACAGTGATACAGGGTGATAACATGAGTTTTGGAAACTATTATGCTGGAGTAGGCTTAAGCACCTTCAGTTTTGGAAGGAAGGTTATGAAGAGCAGAGACATAATATCTGGGAGCTTTACGCACTCCTAGCCACTGCATCAGGATTTCTCCCCTGCTTGCTCTCAGCCTGAAGACTAAAAGGTGCATATTTTAGCAAATGTTTTTCCTGGAAGAGTGAAGCAGCAGACATGCTGCTTGCTTTGGTTACAACTAGTTACATGGTAGGTAAATGAAGTATTAGAGGATATCCTTTGGGCCTTTGTTGTCCTTAAGGTTTAAAAACGTGGCTAAGAATGTGCTTCTCCCTTTAAATTGGGGAACTCCTTAGGGCAGTGACCTTGTCTCAATCTTTGAGACAGCTCATAGAGTATGTTTGAGCTTATCTGAGATGTTTTTGATGGATAAAGAGGGATCCTGAAGTGCTGCTTGTTTTTACTGCTGTTTATCAGTTGCAGGCTAGCAAATATTGTGACTACTTTTTGCCAACCAAATCCTAAGAATTCCTTGGTGTCCCATGGCAGTTCATCCTGTAGCTTTGCTGCTTCATTTTTTTTAATGGCCTTGCCATTCTGCTGGTATCGCAGGGTTTCTCTACAGGCCTCACATGGCAAAGCAGTGGCAGGATGGGAGATGGTGCAGACACCTGCGCCTGAGGACCCAGAAGCAGGCTTGGAGGATTCTGCCACAGGTAGCTGTCACTCAGCCCCGCTGTTAGCCCAAAGAGTTCTCATATAATGAATTGCAGCAGTGATGTATTCAGCTCCTTGGGCAGATGAGTGCCTGAGAAAAAGGTCTGTTGGGGCAGCTTAGCCTTGCAGTAACTCCTAGCAAGTGAGAGCTGCAGAGGAGTTGCAAAAGGTCCTCTTGGGCAGGCCCCTGCTTTGGCTAAGCAGCCTGGCTGAGGATGCGACTCCTGGAGCTTAATGAAAGAGCTGAGTGCTTCTTTCTGGGGGGGAGGGGGGATTACAGAGGGTGGTTGAGGAACAAAGGTTGGAAGAACTTTTTTTCTGGGAGTGGCTGCAGGAGACTTGGAGTAGGGACTCCCTTTCTGGGTGGTGTGCTCTGAAGCTAGGTGCTGTGGCAGACATGCTGGGCAGGATCCCCAAGGCGGAAGATCTTGGCTTGTGTGCTCAGAAGGTGCTGGTCTCTGGGCTCCATTGCATTTTCCCAAAAGCTTTTTCCTTGCCCGTTTTCTCCTCTGTGCCAGTGGGGGGAGGAGGGGGAAGGTGTTGTGGGACATCTGCTCTTCCAAGATCTGCAGTGTTCTGCTTCCTCCTCTTTCTGTCTGTGTGGTGTTGTTGGATCTCAAGAGGAGCTCTTCCTTTTTTGTAGTTTGGCACAGCCATCTCTGTGCCCGTGAGCCTTCCCTAGCGCTCTGCATTTGTCCCACTTGCTGTCGAGAAGCCATTCCAGCTCTTGAAAGCATCGGATGCACTGTGGAATTGCTCATCACCCCCCAAGCAGAGCTTTGTCTTGGATTTTCCTGAGAGTTGAGTTCAAAAAGGGCTCACGCCACGTTATTTTCAGCTTCGGTCCTCTCTAGCTTCAGGCTGGCCTTCCTCAAAGCGCAGCTGCAGGCGTGCAGAGGAGCTGCTGAAAGGGCTAGGATCCAGTCGAGTGGGGAGTTCCTCCTGTTTCTGCAGCGTGAAAACTTGCCTGCTCTTTTTAGTCGTCTGCTCAGGATGTTACCAGAGCTGTGCCAGGGATGCTATCACGTGGACTGTGCCGGCAGGGCTTTGCATCATACCGCTTTAAAATAATAGGAGGAGGGAAGCAAGAGAGCCGCCGAAAGCCTGGCTTCCCGTGTCGGCTCTGGCCCTTGCTGGCACTTGGCACAGGGGAGAGCTGGGAGAGGAGGCTGGAGGAGCAGTGGCACGCTGTGTGCCGTATGGGCAGCCCCGGCAGGAGCTTTGATCTTGAGTGGTGCCCCAGCCAAGCTGGGGCTGGAGGCTCAGCTGACCAGCAATTTTTTTTTCTTTTTCTTTTTTTTTTTTTTTTTTGGTGTGTGTGTGTGTGTGTGTGTGTTTTTAAATTACTGAGGAGGGTGTTTGGTGAGAACTGCAGCCAATATGAACTTGTCTTCCTGAAGATCCTGTTGGGGTGTTGTCTGAGCACTAACAACTTTATTCCTGAGCTTCAGAGCTTTTGCTGGAGCCAGAAGATGTACTGCCTGGCTTATTAGGTGTAAAATCTTTGCCTGCTCTGTGGGAGGCTATGTAGAGGGTGCCCTGAACACCTCACTCTAGTAGGTGACAGTTCTGCTGGCCAAGCAGTACTGAGGGCAGGAGGATTGTCTCATCCCAGCCAGAGGTTGGGTTATGGTGTAGCTCCCAGGTGAGAAGAGCCACAATGTGGATGATGGAGAAACCATGGGGCAGTGCAGCTGTGACTGGACTGAGTGTGGAGACCCAGCCTGCAGCGGCACTCTCCTCGTGGGGTAATAGAAATAGAAAACAGCAATAGAACAATCTTGCAGGCACCCTGAGGAGCTGGTGTGGCTGGCTCTGTTGAACGAGCTAGTCCTTCCAGCTTTCTCCACAGTCTGGGTGCAGAAGAAATGCATGTTTCCTAGTGTAATGCTATTGTAGCACATAGAAATGAAGTCCTTGATGTTCGGTTTGTATTGCCTAATTTGTGCCTGCAGTCACACATTGCACGGAAGGGTGAGCGCACAAGCTTGCATTTTACTTGCTCAGAGCTAGATTTTCAGTGCAAGGTGTTCAACAAGCAAGGAACTGGATGCTGTGGGGTGGAGACGTGTTGCATGGTGGGAAATTTGGAATGGCACTTTGGCTCTTGTGCCAAGACACTCCCCTCCTGCTGGCATGCAGCAGGACACAGGCGATGGCAGTCTGTCTTTCCATCAGATAGACTCTTGAAAAGCAACCTTGGCAGTGGCCCATCTGAGATAGCTCTGTGCTAGGCAGCCCCTGGGGCTGCTTCTTGCATGGTTGCAAGAAACCCTCCCCTGTTGCTGTTACAGTGCTCAAAGGGTGGTCCTAGCACACAATCTCTCCTTGGATGCTGTAGTCTGACTGTTGTTTTCCTGTGACTCTTGAATGAGTGAACTTGAATGAGTTAACATGCTACAGTGCTACCTGAGCAGCATGCCCAAGCCTACGCACTTCGTACGCTGCAGCCTGCGTGCCCTGCGAGCACCGTGGGTAATCTAGTCCAAGATGGACTAGTCATGCATGGCTTTAGGCCTAGTGCTGCTACTGCTGTAAAACTTTATTCCTTCTCCTTCGTGCGTTAACTTCTTCCCCTAAACTTGGCTAGCCTGTTTCTGAAACGCGTGTTAAGAGTTCTGCTATGGCCCTGCAAAGTGGAGTAAGTTTTGTAGAGAAGAACTATTTCTTTACAGGCTTATTAGTCTGGGCCACTTCAGTCCTCTTTGCATTTTTTACCAGCTCATTTTCAATCCTCTTTTTTCTCCTCCTCTTGAAGATCAACTTGAGAATATATTCTACCATTTCTAAGGGAGCTGTAAGGGAAAACAGAGGTGAACCAGTCTGCAGGGACACATGCACTGATGGAGCTGCGTGTACAAATGAGATAGGTGATTGCTCCCTGCGAGGAGCTGTAATTGCTTTCACAGAATGCTTGTATATATTTGTGCTGGCAGGACAGGCTATCTGGGCTCCTTGGCAGGGCTCTTTGCATGCCCGCGGGATTCTCGGGGCGTGTGAGCTGCATGCTAGCATTCCTCAACCTCTGAACCGCAAGAAGAAATCCTCCAGCTGCAGAACAGCGTTCGGCCACTCTCACGAGACTGCTGGTAAAAGGGAAAGAGCGCGTGGTACCTGCTCGGTCTCAGGGTGGTGGTAGTTTGGATGGTGACGGAAGTAGAATTTCTGATAACGTTTCTTGCGTGTACTTCAACTCTTGGGAGTGTCTGAGCAGGAGTGACAAGAAACACAGGCATGATTTGGATTCGGTCTTGTGCAGGAATGTCTCATGCTTACAGAACAATAAAAATAAATCTAAAGGAGGAGGATAGTAACCTGATATGCCCCAAATTGTGTAACTGAAAACGTCATTGCTAGCAGTGGAGGCTTTGTAGAGACCGTTCTGCAGTGAGTTGGGCTGCTCTTGTAGCAGACAGCTCCTGAGTGCGTGGTCAGCCTGCAAGCTTGGTGTGACCGCAGGAGCTATGACATGTTAGTGCGCTCGCCGCTTGTGTGAGGTGCACACTGCTAGGGACTTTTAGAAGAGGTAGTACTACAACTTCACCAAGGAGCATTTGCCTGGGCTGTGATAGCCCCGAGCACTGGTGATTGCTTGGTCCTGCAGGTGCTGCAGGCTGGCAGCACTGGTATGGAACATACATCAATTATGTTGGGTTAAAAAGGCATAAAAACTCGAGAGTGAAGAATAAAAACTCCCCATTTGTGACAGTGGCAATAAAGCTGAATTTAACAGCCTGGAGGGCTTACATGATGTGCTAGTGAGAACACGTTGATCTCCATATGAAAACCATAAGCTCATTTAGAAAATTGGGCTGTCTCATTTGAGATTAGTGTCTCTCTTTAATCTGCAAATACTTAATTAGCATGGAAATGACTAGTTAAATGGGGCTCTCAATATATATATATATATATATACATACATATATATATATATATCCACATGCCAGCATGGGAGTGCTCTGTAGCAGGTGGTGTTTGCCTCTGAGATGCAGAACAGGCTCCTGTCTCTGAGGCCAGCCCAGGCTGGATGCTCTAGAGGAGGAAACAGCAGGCCGTGGCATCATGCAGTGATGAATCTTTCTTTTCTCCAGCTAGTCCCCTGACACATGATGGCAGGATATGCTGGCTCCAAGGGGTCATGAATGATGACACTGTGTAAAATGTCCCAGGCTCCCTGATGTCCAGAATCACAGATTGTCAAAGTAGCTCTGGTCAGCTCAGACTTTCCTGCTTCTTCTTTGGGACCACCCCTAGCATGAGACCACTCTTCCTGTGTCTGCTCTGTCTCAGGGCTGGCCTGACCCCGGCTCTGCTCGCTCTGCCAGTGACAGGACACAAATGGAGCAGGTAATGCCCTTGCAGGACTTGGCATCTTCAGGCTAGTGTATGCAGAGGCCAAGAAAGGAAGAAGTTGCAGGTGTTTTCCCACTGACTCTTTGGTAGGCATCTGGAAGAGAGGAGGGTCTACCTGCTCCGTTCCTGCCTGTCCCTTGCTGGCCACAGCCTGTGCTGAGTGTTTGGGGGCACTGGTCTGTCCTGTACCTGTGACAGCGAGTGGCCAGTGGCTAGGGCTCTTGGATGCTTTCTCTGGTACTAGTGGCAGAGGAGAAGGCTCTGATGGCAGCAGTACTCGGTGCTTGGGAAGTGATGGCAGGGATGATGCCAGAGGGACAGAAGCTGATGGGAGCAGAGGCCAGGACTGTGGGACTGGATGGACATGGCTGAAGCAGCAGGATCCAGCAGCCCTTTCCTTGGGTCTAGAGGGGCTGCTGGGTTGCCCGTGCAGTGGGCGGCTTGCTCGCTGCTACACAAGGCTTTCTGGGATCCTTCTGCCTTTATTGTTCAGCTCCTGGCACCTGTGCGTGTTAGAAGGAAGCCATAGAGAGGATGGTGAGCATGCTGGGACGGAGGCTCCTAAGTGTGTCTGATCTGTAATGTACGTTTTGTTACAAAAACACCTCTCTGACAACCTAGAGCTGGGAGGTAGGAGCAAGGTCTTGTAAGCCAGGGAGTCTGACTGCCAGAGTATGGGATGGAGAGACTTTCCACCTGACCTAGCCTGGTGGCAAGGAACTGGGAGCAGTGTATTTGTCTTGGCTTTTTTTTTTTCCGACCCAAATTGGTGCTGAAGTATGTTCTTGCAGACAATGTCCAAGCCTTTCTCCATCCCTGTCATCTCTTCAGTCACAGCACAACCACCTGAGCGTTCAGCTCTGCTGACCTGGCTCTAGCAGGACTGGGATGGACAGAAGGTGACAGAGACCCTGGCAGCCTTTCTCTAGGCTGTTTGTTTGCCTTGCCCTAAGCTAGGCCAAAAGGCTGCAGCTGCCCTGGTGTGAAGTGGTGAGGGAGGTTGTTTCTCCCTGGCACCTGGGACGGTAGAGTTGGAAGTTGCCAGTGTCCTACTCTCCTGTATTGATATCCTCCTGCCTTGGAGAAGTCTGTGCTGCTGGAGTCTGTCCTGGCACTGTCCCCATGGCTGGGTTGACAGGAGGCTGGTGGAGCCACACGCAGGCACCTTACTGTGATAACGTCGGGGTGTCAGGGCTGAACCTGTAGGACTGAAGGTTACCTTTGCTTTGTGTGAGCTCTGTCCTGGGTGCAGCCGGGGAGCATCCTCTGTGTCTGCCAAATGACAAGCAGGTCACTCGGTTAAGAGTTATGATTCCAGCCCTCTGAGGGTAGGAGGTGATGGTGGAGACCACACAGCTTGCCAGGGCCTGTGGGTGGGGAAGGGAAGCAAAGCTGAGCAGCAGGGAGGTGATCACAGGCACTTTAATGATGAAAAGAAAATAAAGAGCAGGAAGAGAGTGCTAGTGTCCTGCAGGGGTTGGAGGTCCCAGCATCTATCTTCTGGGCTATGCCAGAAGAAAATCTGCAAGTGAAAAGCTGAGAAACTTCCTGCCTTGGGAGGCAAGAGGGACCTGAAAGGCACCAAAGCTGTAGGCCTGTCTAGCCAGCGATGTGGGAGAGCCTCAAAATATGTTCAACCAGAGGGATCTGGGGCCTTGGAGTCCTTAGCAGAGCTTGCTGGGCAGAGGCAGAAGAGAAGTGCCAATGTGAACTGTGAGGCTGCAGTCTTGGGGCATGAAGGACTGAGTTGGGGAGCAGGAGCCCAGCCCTGCCTTCAGGCTCAGGAGGAAGAGTGTGCATGAGCTCCTGAGCACCTGAGACTCACAGGAGGAGTTCACGGTGCCTCATGGCTCTTCTCTTGCCTGAAGCTGCCTTCCCAGGGATAAGGAGCAGCAAAAGGGGCTTGGTTTGAGAAGTCTGCAGTCGCTGTGCTATTACTGTGGGGTGGACTGTGAGCAGCTGGTGGATGTTGGGGCTAGCTTTCTCCACAACAGATGATACAACTGGAAGCTTAGATCTGCTGGGGGATGCAAGTGACCTGTTGGACGTGAGCTGGACCTGATGGGGTGAAGGCCGACACTTGTTCACGTGCAACTGGCAAGGAGGGGTAAGCTGAGCACCTTAGAGTGTCCTGCGTGTATTACATGGTTGCAGCCTAGAGGTCTTCATGAAAGCTGAACAAAGCCCATATTTGTAGTATTTGGCTCTGAGTAAACCTTCAGGATGCTCTCTGCTGGAGCCCAATAGGATTGTTCTGAGCTGCAGCAGTTGTTTGTTCTGAAACTTCTGGCTGGTCCTGGAGGGAGAGCAACACCACTTAAGCTTCTAGCATTTTCCCTGCTAGTCGCAGCTTGTTGTCCTCTGGGCCCTTCTGGGGCACATTGCACAAGAGAATGAAAGGGGCTGGCAGGCTTATTTATAAGTCATGGGAAAGTTTTGCATCATCCTGTCTGCAGGTGCTATCAAAATTTTGCTCACACAGCTGGTGGCACTGGGTGCCTGGACTTGCTGCCACCAGGCTTCACTGATGTGTGGGACGTACTGGACTGGCAGGTGCTGGACAGTGGGGATCACAGAAGCCTTTGCTGCTTCTCCTTGGTGGGACGAAAGCTATGGAGGTCAGGGTGGATCAGAATCTGACCCCTCTTGTGTTGATCTGAGCGTTGCCCATCTGTAGGGCCTGTTGGGCTCTCCTGCTTTGGGAGCGGCGCCCCAAGAGAAGCTCTGGGTCAGAGATGGGGGGCAATGTCTCTGGATTTTTGTAATGCCCTGAACATTACAAAAGGCAGCCCATGCCGGGAGGGAAGCCGTGATGAAGGGGCAGTAAGCGGGTCGCTGGGCCTACAGCAGCTTAGCACCGTTTGCCCACAGATTGTGAGCAGTACAAAGTGCACCCTCGTGCCAGGCTTGTGTGACAGCTGCTGTAGCAAGGAAGGCTCTTGCCTTGTTGACAGTTTGCTTAGAATAGGGTTCGCATGGTATGGAAGGGAAACTAGAGGCAGATGTTTGTGGGATTTGTGTCTAAAACACTTGTCAAATACTTCTGGACTCTTTGGCTCCCATTGCTGGCACTGAGGGAGCAGACAACTGCGGAGGGCAGCCCCTCCGTCCCCGACGAGCATCTGCTGCCTCGGGCAGCGATCTCTGGGCCAGACCTGACAGCTCTGCCGGGTGTATCGTGGCTGAGGCTGCTTCAGGAAGGGCACGTGACTCTAAGCTGCCCATGTCCCCTTGACTGTCACAGCTGGTGAGGGCGTCTGTGAAGGGGAGCTGCAGCGATCCCTGTGGAGCCTGGGGTTGGTACCGTCTCCTTTGCTGATCCCCCTGCCGTGGCAGAGCTGCTCGTGGGCTTTCCTGATGAAGCGCCAGTAGAAGGGAAAGCAGTGAGGTTGTGTTTCTCGTGCGTCTGACAGTTTCCAGCTGTCGCCTGGTCCCCAGAGAGATTGGGCTTGGGCACACGTGTGTCTGCTCAACAGCCTGTGCCATCTTAGTGTTGTGTGTGACCGTCATGGTGGCCACTCTGGATCTCGTGTCTCTGCCTTCAGTTACTCTACTGGTGCCTGTGGGGAACCTGTGGCCATTGAGAAGAGTCCAGCCAAGAGGCACTTCTGGCCAAGCCTGAACACAGTCATTTTGTGCAGGGTGCTGAGCCCATGGTGTAGAGAGCATGGTGGGGGCAGGTTTTGCCCCAGCGAGATTTCTGGGTGCTGTACAGCTGCAGGTCCATGGGGTCCTCACCAGTGCCACACTGTGTTGTAGCGCATGGGCAGCAGCTGGCTGGCACTGTGAAGATAGAGGTCTCCAGCAATACTTCTCCAGAATAAGTTTCTTGCACTCCTTTCCCAGGAGGAGTGAGCAGAGCTTGCTGCAGAGCTGTCCCCACTGATGCATGTCTCTGCAAGGGAGAGGAACACCATAGTAAGGTGCGTTTCCTACCCCCTTCCCAACCAGAGCAGCACACAGAAGGGGCATCCCTCACCTTCCTTCTGCAGGAGCAGGCTTTCCCTGCCATGCTGCTCCAACGTCCCTTCCCTGATGCTTCTCTTTGTTCCTGCTGATTGGCAGAGGCTGGTGCGTTTGTTGCTTTCCTTTTCTGCTGCAGGATTGGCAACATCTGGTGCATCTCTCAGTGGTGTCCTTTGTGGTATGTAGGCTCTGGAGGGTGTCTCTACTGGCCCTGTGTATTTTGCTTCATGCTGGGACTGCGAGTGTGAAATTTGTCTTCTCCGACTGGGGTCAAGTAGCACCATGCTGCTTGGAGGCATACAGTAAGGGCGTTTTTGTGGCTCAGCAGAGCGGATGTCCACTCTGTGGCAACCTGTGGGCTCTCATTTATGGAGAGCATTTAATTCCTGCAGCTTAATTGCTCTGAGGGACCCAAAGTTGGTTGGCTCAGCGTCTTGGAGGGATGATGTGGAAGATCTAAATACCTCAAGTTCACCAGTCTCTTTACCGTGATTTTTTTTTCTTTGTGTTGTGTCTTGCAGAAATAACATTCATCCGAGATTTGATGATAATGAAAATACAGAAAAAAGAAAAGCAGGTTTGTGACCCTCTCTCTTTCTTCTAACCCGATTGGCAAAGCTTTGGGATCTTGCCCTATGTGTGAAAGGCTGCAGTTTATGTGTGGTGGGAAAGGGGGTCTTTGCATTTCCTGTCAGGGCCTCAGCTTTGTATGTTGAAATGTGACCCTGACTGCAGCTTGAAGTAGATAAATCTCAGCCTGGGCAATTGAACAAGGTGGATTTTATCTTCAGTAACGGTAATTCACTTGATTTACTCTTGTTTCCTTGTAAGAGCATCCCTTCTTTTCCCACAAAGTCACCAGTATTGGTTCTTGTTTGAATCTCATGACAAGGGGATTAAAATAGAGCCTTTGAACGTGATTACTGCTAATAATAGTTCTCTGAGACTAACAGCAATAGAGAAGTTGGGGAAGAGCACTTCTGCGGGGCTGCAAGAGCTTGGTCAAAGGATCTTCCCTTGCTCCAGAGTAATCCCATCCCACCAAGAATCTTCCCTTGCTCCACAGTAAACCCATCCCACCAAGCAGCCATCTCTGAAGTGCTGCATCTGATTAGACTTACCTGCTTTTTCCAGAGGAGATTCATGAGCTAGTAGTCTTTGTATTAAGTGCATACACAGGAAAAAACCTGACCATTGGCCCTCCGATAAAGCGAAAAAACGTGTTACATGTATGGAGACTCTCTCTGCCTGCAGGGGTGAAATATGGCTGGAGGTATAAAACAAACCAGTCTACCCTGAGCTGATTTGTGTCTGTGCCACTTTTAATGGGAAATCATTAAACAGAACACTTAGTTAAGGGATAAATCTGTTGGAGAGCACGAGCTGGTGCCTCTTCTAGCCTGTTCTAAAGCAGTGTCTTTGCACTGCTTAGGGCAGCGCAGATGTCTTTGTGATAGCAGGTTAACAGGGAGGAAGAAGGGAGGGAAGGATTTGGAAAACATGAGCGTGTTGCTGCCTATTGTTGCAGGCCTGCAGCAAGCAAAATGCTATGAAGATAGAAAGGTGTGTGTACAGTGAACCAGTATTGTAAGAAATGATGAGTTTAATAGTGTCCCAAGAACACTGTAAATGGGCAGAGCCAGTCTCAAGCTGAGGAGGAAGGGAGCACAGCAGGTCTTTCTTCCCAGTGCTGCTGGATCACTCCTGCCTGGGCAGGGGGAGAAGGCCTGAAGAAGAGTGGAGCGCTTTTGGGCAAAGGTGAGTGGTACCTTCCCTCTGGTAATGAAACCCAGGTAAGAAATTCCCACCACTCTATTGGACTAATGCATCTATTTTTGACTGCTCTGTAAATGGTATTGCTGAAATGATGATGGTTTTAAACACAGCAAAAATATCCTCCCCCAGCATTTGGAGATTTTAGTTGTCTTAGTTGCCAAAATGTTTTGTGTAACTATGCCTGTAGATAGAGGCTTGGGAGAAGATAAACTCATGCCAGTGTGGGGAGGCAGGGGTAAGGATTGAATTTGTTATCTCCTGAACTCTCTGAACCAGGAGCAGTGTTGGAGAATCCTTAGTTAGGTTTGAGCCTCTTGTCTTTGTGGCTCTGGTGCGGTCTCGGGTCCAGCTCCTCTCTAGTTTGGAGCAGACTTCCTTAAATTTTGTCTGAAAGTGAGGCAACAGGGTGCTGCAGGGCTACAGCCCATTTTCTGCCCTGGGTGAACATCCCAGCTTTGCAGTCAGTGGGAAGGCAGCTAGGCAGCCCTGCTCATCCCTCTGAGACATGCTGGGCAGCGGGGCTGTATGTGCTGCTCCAGGGCGTGAGAGCCAGGAGGACCACAGAGCCTGTTGTCCACATCAGAAGGTCTAGCTGGCATCTGACAGGGGAGACTGGCTTGTTCTTCCTTGTGTGTCCCTAGAAGTGCTTCTAGGATGGAGACGCTACTGCCTGACCTTTCTTTTCCTGTAGCAGCTACTGTGCAGATGCTGTCTGCTCCCTGGCCTGCCTGAGCAGAAGACTGTGCCTGCGGGCTGTAAGGTGTGACAGCAGTACCTGCTTGGGCTGGGACAGGTTCATGTCACAGAGTCTCCTGGAAGGTCTGAGCTGTTGTTAGAAATATCCCTGTGGATTCAGTGGTTGGAAGAAGACCTGGCCAAGCAGGGCTTCCAGGGAGATTTTGAAATGTTGGAGGGGATGGCCATTTGGGACTTCTCTGGGGTTGGTGGCTCCCTGCCATACTCTCTCCAGAGCCTGATGGGCAGTGTTGGAGATGCTAGCAAAACCATCCAGAGGTGCCATTCCATAGCCCCCTGGGGCTAGATGCCTGAACCCAGGAGCTGCCTATGGTGTGTACACAGACTCGCCTTGTGGCACCCAGGGAGTGCCATTGCCTACAAGAGTTCGTGGAGCAGCATCTCTGGAGAAGATGCCATGCTTGTGTGGTTCGCAGGACTCTTGAGGGCTGCAAATTTTTGTAGGTGTTGGTGTCTGCTAGCCATTCATCTCCAGAACCTCTCTCTTGGTCTTCGGCCTGTAAGTGCATACTCAGGCCTACATGTATGCAGGGAGCTGTGAAGGCTCTGCAGAGTGCTGGCACCCTTCCTCTGGGGAATGGTTCTGGACTTGCTTTCTCCTCTCCCAGGTCCCCTCCATGGTTGCCCTGAGCAAATGCCTTGTCCTGCCCATGTTACAACCATTGCCAGTGAATTGCAAAGTCCAGGTTAGGGAGCAGGGGTCTTGCAGTGGGCTCTCCTGGGAGGAGCTCTTCTCTGTGCCGCATCAGTGCCCCTTGCAGCAAAGCCACCCTTGGTGGATTGGGGCTGTTTGTCATTCAGGGTACTGTCAACTGGTGCAACAGCTGAGGGGCTGTTATTAATGTGGTCAGGGTCTATGTTTGCATGACTCTTTTTCCTCAGTAATGCATGAAAATCTGGTGGATTTGTCACTAAGCTGTGACTAATTTGTGAAACCTGTCACTTCCCTCGTGACTTACAAGGCTTCGTGCCAGGGCGCCTTGTCTGCTAGCGGAGGTGGGATGGGGGAGAACTTGCCTTACTCCCCGAGAGAGCAGTGACAAGCAGTGGATTTTCTTTGAGAGGTTCTGTGGCTTCCACGGCATGTTCATTCCCTGGGTTCTCTTTGCTGGCACAGAGCACAGAAGGCTCCATCCTGTTCCTCCTTGGGCACTAAGGGGTCTCCTCTTGTTTATTTCTGCCAAGCTCTGACTTGTTGAATAACCTGAGAAATATCGAACTAAAATAAATCTAGTTGTCCCACAGTGCTTGTAAATCTCCTTATTTTACAGATATGGAAGTGCCCCCTCCCTGCCACACAGATTTTAAGAGCAGAGCAGCATTTCTGGGCTGCAGGAGTGGGAGGGGATTGGAAGCAGTGTGATTCATTAGCTCCTGCTTTCTCCCGGAGGGCTCCTGTGCTTTTTAAGCTTGAGCTTGGAAGCGCTGGGAATGGCACGATCCTCTGCGCTGTGTGGCTGGCAGTGTGAGAAGGCAGCGGGGGACAGGCCTGGGACTGCTGCTGTGTACCCTTTGGGCTGGGAACACGTGGGGCAGGGTGAACCCCTCCTCTGGGAGCTTTGTGTCCTGCTGCGCATCTGAGGGAGGCTCTGTTTGCCTTTGCTCGAAGCGCTTGCTGTATAAAATGAAGGCTTTTCCTGGATTTTATGGGTGTTTTAATGAAACATGAGCTTTGATGTCTCATTTGCTGCAAGCCCTGGCAAGGGGTGTTACTAGAGCTCACCAAGGGCTGGCACAGAGCCGTTCTGAACAGCAGCGGAAACTATTGCAAGGGGAGCTGTGGCTTCCCGGCACAAGGGCCCTTGTGGCTGTATCCAAAGCCATGTCCATGGGCTCCTGGCATACCTTGGACTCTTTTCTGTTCTGCTGAGGGTGTCCTGCTTGCACCCAAGTCTGGTAAGGAGCAGCAGCTCAGGTGTTAAGTCTCAAAGGGGAGGGGGAGGCCATAGGAGCAGAGTAGTGAGCTGCAGAGGCATGCGTTGCTCATCCACCCTGAGCCAGGACTACTTACCAGCTCATCTAGAGGCATGCTCCTGGGAGCTCCCTGCTCACCCTGAAGACACTTGTGGCTCTCTACATGGTCTCCTGGGCAAAGTGCAATTGATTCCAAGGCCATGGCTTAAGAAAATGGTGCTCCTTTCTCTCTTGGGCCGTTGCAGTGCGGGGTGGGTTTCCTGCAGGCAGGAGTGCATTCGCTCACCACTCAGTTTGCAAGGCAGAGCTGTGTGCACAGGAGCAAACACATACACGAGTTCCTGCACAGGCTTCTGCCCCAGGCCCTCCCATTTCTGTGTTTCCCTGCCTTCCTTCCCTTGTTGCCAGAGAGGACTAACTTGGGAGGGAGCAGCCTTCGCTCTGCCCCTCCTGCTGTGCCCTGGGCTGGGGCAGGGGGTGCGCGTGTGCCCATTGCCTGTGCTGCTGGGGCTGGGTCGCTCACAGGACGGTGCTTCTCCGCTGTAGTTGCTGCGAGGGCTGCATCTTGGCGAAGTGTCTTGGGAATGGAGCCAGGCCCCACCTCCGTCACGCACATCCCATGGTGACTGCAGCGCCTGCACAGAGACATAACGGAGGGTGGCACTTGTGTATTTTTAGCTTCTACTGCATTGTATTAAGAGCTGGAAACAAGGGGTTTGGACACCCTGTGACTAGAACACAACAGCCTATGCTGTGCACGCTGCTAGTGGGGATTGCAGCTGCTAGAGAGGGTGAGTGAACAGCCTGTTAAAATGCTGAGTATGGAAAAAGCTGCATTTTCCACTTCCATCATGGTGCTCTGCAACTAGTCATATTGATGGACGAGGCCGGTGGCTCCCAGCACAGCCACCTCCGACGGGCAGAGCTGAGCGATCGTGCACATCTCAAGATGCTCTCACTGTGAAGACTGGCCTGCCAGCATGATGGTAGCTTTGCTGGTGGGTTCAATCAGTGCTGTGGACAGAAATCTAGCAGCTGGGGCGCTGGGCATCCTCCCCATGTGCAGGGCAGATTGGTGGGAGTTGAGCTGGCTGGTACCATGTCCTAGCCACAAATGCAGGGCTCCCACAGAGGCATCCTGCTTCTCCTGGAGAACTTCAGGAAGGCTCTGATCTATGCTGAAAGGGGTTTGCCTGATGCTAGCATTTCCACCCTACTGAAAAGTGCTGCTGTGTACAGGATGGCATGTTGTGCGGCACACACTGAGGCTGAGGGCAAAGTTTCTGCTCTGCTGCAAACGCTCTGCTTTTCCAGGGAGGAAAGCTTCAAGGGCTTGGAACAGGGCCTGGAGGTGCAGAGTGGGGCAGAAATGGAGGCCGTTGCTCCTCTCCCCTTCCCTCCCCCAAACTCTCCTGGAACTTGTGGGGCTTGGGTAAGGAGTAGGAGCGATGCTGGCAGACAAGGGAAGTAGCTATTCCCATCGCCGCTGGTGTAACATCCGCTTCCTCCCCAGTACTCCCGGTTCATGGTCGCTTTCCTGTTGGTCTGTGACTGCTGTCGTTGGGATGCGGGGGAGACGTTGCTACCTTTCCTGGTATTACATGAGGAGTGGTTACACCTTGTGATGAATGCCATCTTTCCTGGCCAAAAGGTGATGCCAGACTCCTCAGACGAGGGCTTGGGAGCCCAGGACCCCAGGAGGCAGAGAAGATAATGTGACCGTGGCCAGAGACGTCCTCTGGGCTGCGTGACAGTTCCCCCCTGCTCTCTGACTGTGCGGGCAGCGCAGGCTTTTCTACTCCTTCCAGCCAAGCCTGACCTTCTGCTGCACCCTCCAAGGTGCTTGGGCCGAGATTTCTGTGTTCTCCTTCTTACCTGCTTGCTCCTTGGGATTGTCATCCCAGGCTCTCTGTCCCACTCTGGCTTCTGCCTCAGTGAATCCTGCGTGCCCCGGGCAGGCAGCCACTGAGTTCTACTGAGATACCTGCTCAGCAGAACTCTGCTGTTTCTAGCATGTGCCCCTGTGTTTCTGCAAACCTGGAAGGGGTTGAAGGGAAGATCTGGTGGTGCTGCAAGATCCTACTGGGTCCGCTTTGCTTCTTGACATCTCTGTGTGTGCCTGGCTGTCCTTGCTGCTTCAGACCCCTCCAAGGATCCAAGGGGTAGGAGCAGCCACTTTGCCTCCTATCTCCAAGGCTTTTCTCCTAACTCCCAAATGAAAAGGGGGAAGTTGAGGCAAACTGGAAGTGCAAATAAAATAGAACAATTTTATTAAATTAAGGAAATACATCATTAAGGCCCACCATAACCTTGAGTTTGCCCTCTAATGGGGTTGTGCAATTGTAAGTGTTCTCTCTTAGCCTTTACAGCTCTCTGGGGAGATTTAACCCCCCCTCCCGACCTTCTCTTTGACAGTAGTTAGACACGTGGGACAAGACTCAGCTCCAGCTGCTGCTGAGGGACTTGCTTTCCTCTATGAAATACAACTTACAGAGGATTCCTCCAGAAGTAAAAAAAATGTACAATTGTTACGTAAAAATGTATTGCAAAAATGTGAAGTCATTACAGTCCTCACCAAAAAAATGCCAGTTGAGAGACAATTCAAAGGAACAACTCTAAGCCTAAAAAGTGCCCAGGGATTACAGGGACTGCTTGGATGTTGTGTCAGACATTCAGGGAAAATGTGTATCACTCACCAAAAAGTGGAATTCAACCCTCCCCCCAACAACCCAGAAGCAAAAAAGCTTGTGTGATTAGTCAGGCATATAAAAAGACATGTATAAGACATGTAAAGGAGGTTATTCCATATAAAAAGATGTATTTTCTTGATTGACTTTAATTTTAGGAGTTAAAGTAAGAGGAAAAAAAACACACTCGCGGAGTTTAGACGTAACTGAAGAGCACTAAAAGGATTTTTAGGAACCACTTGCTAAAGGTATGAGATTCAGTAATAAATTCTTTTTCAAATCTCTGAAGACTAAAAAACCTGGAGGAAGAGCTATTCAGTAAATAAGTAATTAAGGTGTTGAGTGCTTGTACAGCTGGGGCACTGGCAGAAAAACTCTGTCATGCAGACAGGAACGTTTCTAACCCATCGTAGCCATCCTTGATTGCAGAAGCATCTGAGGGTTGCTCTTAAATTAAAAGGTTTAGTAAAGGCGTTTTTGAGCAAAGTGACACAAGTCACCAGGATTAGGGTAGTATTTGCTCTAGAATTGTAAAGGAGCCTGATGCGATGTTGGGATTTGCTGATAGTGTTGTCACCCATCAGATCATTGGCTGTGGAAGGGAGGATGTAGCAAATGAGATGCAAAGCTTCAAAAAGGGTTTTGGGGTCTTCTGGGAAATTAAAAGGCCAGTAAGTTTCCTCGTGTATTGGATAAATTGTTAGGAATTACAATGAACACTTGAATTAGTATATTTAACAGTGAGAAGACTACAGCGGTGAATAGTCAATGTGGCTTTTGTAAAGCAAAGTCCTGCCTCGCAATCTGCTGTGAGCTTTAAAGATAGTCAAATCGTGTGGGAAAGACTGGTTGGGGCTAATACAGTTCACACAGACTTTGAAGCAACTCTTGAGAAAGTTTTTCACCAAATGCTTTTGAAGAGGATAAGTAATCTTCTGGTAAGAGGACTTCTTGTGAATTAATGACTGCTTAAAAAATAGGAACCAAAGCACAGGAAAAAATTCATCAGCTTTTACAGTGCAGAGTGGGGGAAGGTTACCTGCTGGTTCCTGCAGGTGTTGGTGCAGTTAGGCTCGTCTGGGAAGGCAGGCAGAAAGTGCCTACTGTTTGAGGTGATCTGAGATGCTGAAATGAAAACCAAGTCTAAAGATTTGAAGGAAAATTGTTAGATATGCCAAGTAATGCATATGGGCGAACCAGCCTTGTACATTCACTGGAGGCTGCCCCCCTCCTGGAACAGACTGTAAAACGCTGGAAAGAGGGTTTGGCAAACATCTGCCCTGGGAGCTGTCTCAGAAAGGTATTCAGTGATTAGGAAAGGGAGAGGGAAGAAAGCAGAAACCCTCCTGCTGCTACATAGTCCACCACAACTTTGATAGCATACACATTCCCCTTACTACCTCAAAACTGATTGAGTTAGAAGAGGGACAGAGAAGGATAAGACAGATGATCTGAGAGATGAAACAGCCTGCATTCAAGGAGAGGATGACTTGCCACCTGTGGTTAGCTAGGCAAAGAGCTTGCGTGATGGAGAATGGCAAAACTGGACAGGACTGAGAAGGTAACAAGGAGATCGTTCTTTGTACTCACACCTTGACAACTCAAAGCCACGTAGAAGGATGACAGGATTAAACAACTTAAGTGCTTTCTTTCCAGCACCTAATCAATATGTAGTGCTCAGTACTATCAGGTGGTGTGGAGCCTAGGGTTACAGGTGGTTTCACCTAGCTATGGGCCACAGTGGTCCAGATTCAATCTTGCCTCTTGAACTCCAAAGCCACAGTTTGCCTGATCAGAATTGGAGGCAGAGCACTCTGCATGTCCTGTGCCTGGCCACCTTAGAGTCAGAGCACTGGCCTAGATGGGCCTATTGCTGATCCAGGGCTGCTGCTTTTTAACCAGGCTGAGCTTAGTTTGCCCATGACAGAGCTGTGGCTTCCTCGGTAATAGCTGGCACCACCTGGCTTCTGTCACAAATGTTCTAGGGCTCCCATTTGCCTGGTTCAGGCTCCTGAAGATGAATATATTTCTCCTCCTGTGAAGAGAGTCTGAATATGGTTGTATGTCATTCCTGGCTGTTGCTGCGAGACAGGCATTGTGGCCAGTGGCCATGGCAAAGCAGTGAGCAGCCTGATCGCCCATGGAGACATGTATCCTGGGCCTCCCTGCCAAAGGCTGGAGGCTGCAGGAGCTCCGTCAGGTGCTCTGTCCTTCTTATTGCACAGATCGTTCAACTCCTCACTGTGCGGAAGCAGCGATGGTTGTTCCCTCCTGTGCTGGGACAGCAGATGATACTTCAGAGCCAGCTGCACAGTGACAGTGTGCTCTCACCTGCTGCAGGGGACTAGCTGGGCTTTGGCCAAGTGCTGGCAGGCGAGCTGCAAGTGTGCTTTGAAGCCATGTGGAAGCACAGATAATGCATTCACAGGCTTTTCCTGTCAACTTCTGCTGAAGAGAAGTCAGGATAAACTGAACATCTGCAAAGGGAAGTAGGAAAATCCTGTTCGCTGGCTCACACCAGTGTGCCAGACTCTGACTGCAAATTAGCACAGGGCTGTGCAGTCCTGTGTGGATGGCAGGAGCTTGCCATGGTCACGCAGGAGCATGACATGAAGCCTTTTCCCCTCAAAAGGAGCTAGACAGCCTTGGGTGCAGAAGGCTTGCTGAGACTGGCGGTACCTTGCCCAATAGGTATCTGGAGATACCTACCGGGGAAGTCTTGCCCCTCTGTTCTGCTGCTGCCTGTGCAAGCTGTGGCCGCAAGCTGCTCAGTCCCACATGCCGATGTCTGACCACGCTTTAGTAGCAGGGCCTGTGCCAGAAGCTTATGACTATTCCTGTTGGAGGCAAGTGCTGCAGACTGGTACCAAAACTAGGCTTTGCAGACCTGTCGAGGCAGGCTTGGATGTCCAGGTGCTCACAGGGGGTCCCATGGTGAAGTTAACACTTCCCCTGGTATTGCGGGGTCTGCGTGCCTTTATAAGCAGTCACAGAAATGCCCTTTCGGGTTCGCCTAAGAACCGTAATGTAAATACGATTCAAACCCCACAAAGTAGGTCACAGTTTCAGGCCTGCTCTCCTGACTGCTTCCTTTCCAACCCGCCTCATGTGGTATGGCCTGAGGCTCGTGCCTGGCAGCGGGTATGCCAGGGCTTACGTGTTTGCGTGGTTACTACTCCATGTGGACACCTGGCCCCTGAGGTTTACAGACTTCTTGACTCAGCTGAGTTTGGGATCAGGGCCTGTGTGGGCTTTATAGTCTGGGTCAGGATCCAGCTAGCAGACAGGGGTTGGAGGAGAGTTTTGGTCCAGCTGGCCAGTATGTGGCAGTGAAAATCCTGAGTTAGTTTGGGCACTCTCAAGTGAGTGTTGGCCCCATTCCCTGTCCTGTCCAGATAACGGCATTGGCATGTCCAGCCACAGCAGCCATGTCCTTTCCAGCTTTGCCTACAGTGCTCCTGTTTGCTAGGGCCTGTGGGACTGAGGGCATTTGCTGTCCTGGGTTGTACTTGGGTTCTCCCTGGCCTGGAGCGGGTACCCTCTTCTCCACAACTTCTGCTCAATGGTCAGTGCTTGCGCGATGCAGTCTAGCATGGAAGAAGCCCTGCAGCCAACAGCTGTGTGTACAACTGGTGCAAGTCTCCAACTGTTCAGTCAGGGCAACAAGAAGTGTTTGTTTTCTGGGAAGATCTGATGCATGCAACAAGAGAGACCCACATTTCTACACTTAGCAATCATGGCTCAGCTCCCCCAGCCCACCAACTGTCAGACTGAGCTACTCCAGATGCTTGGCACAACTCCTGCTCTTCTGCTATGGGTGAGCAGAGGAACTCCTCTCTAGAAGGGCAGATGACATCTCCTGCTGCAGAACAGCACCAAATTTGCAGTGTCCAGATCCATTGCTCTTTGGGAGGTCTATCTGCAAGCTAGCAGCCTCTTCTGAGACTCAGGGCTACAAGCCATGACTGGGAAATAGTAGATCACCCTCCTGCTGTGCTAGGATGCTGAAGATTTGCTTTATGTCTGGTATCTGCACTTGGCTGCTATTCAGCGCAGAAGCAAAAGGAGATCGAGCCTCTTGGGGCTCTGTAAGCTTTGTAGCTAATCCAGTAAATTGTTCCAACTGATCCCTAACTTGAGCAGCTTGGAAGATCTGAGGAATAAAAAGGCTGGGGCTGGGGCTGATCCTGTTACTCAGCCTGTTGGCTTGGAGACAACATCTGTAGTGCTGTTTTTCTGCCTGCACAAAGTAGGTTCGTTGTAGTTGCTCAAGTGTGTTTCGACTGTTTGTCCATGTGTTAGGGTGACTACAGTGGTCTGTCCTGAGTCACCTGAGCAAACTGGCTGTGGGGGCCAAGGTATTGTGCTGGAGAGTGCCACGTACAGACAGAAACACTGTAGTACAGCCTGCCCAAACGATGCCACGTGTACAGGGAGCCCAGCTCATGAGTGGCTCCAGGAACTTCTGGAATCTTTTCCTTCTTGCAGTCTCTTTCATTAACTGCTTCTCTCTTATCTGAATTAGAAATCAGAGTGTACAGAGTACCCTTCACTTGGACCACCATGAATGGACTCCAGCTCTCAGGCCTTAGGATGTAAATATTTACATACTATCATGCTGCTCTGGAATATCTAAAGAACTGAATGATGTTGGGACTGCACAAGGTCAGATCATCGTTCCTGGCTGTTGAAGGTTGCTTCAGGACATGTCACAACCTTAGCATCAAGGAAGTGGCTGGTGAAGGGAAATAGCTCTCATGGTTCCTGGCATGGGGCACCCCGTGTGGAGACCGGACGCAGCATGCCAGGGGTAACTGCCACTGCCCCAGTGAAACACAGTGACCCCTATGGCTCTTGACAGCCGCGCTTGCAGGAAAGGTGGCATGGTTGGGTTGGGCTGTGCATTTCAAAGAAGCAGCTTCTGTGATATTTGGAGGGATCAGCCTTTGGGGGAAAATGGGGCATGTTGATGTTTTGTGAATGATGAAAAGCTGTTACCTGTGAAAAACATGTTAGTTTTCACCAGCTAGTTTTGGACCTGCTGGCAAGAGTGTTGGCCTGGCAGCTCTGAAGAAGAGGGATCTCTGATTTCTCTCCTAGGAGGCAGAGGGTCCGCTGTATCATCTGGAGTAGCCTTTCCTCCAGAGCAGAAGTCCCTGCATGGTGGGGCAGGCCTGGCAGAGGCTTGTGGCATGTTTCATGTGACAGCCGCCAAATCCCCACCTTTCCAGTGACCAGCTCTCGAAGAGGCAATGGCTTGGCTGAAAGCGTAGGCATGGAGAAGTGCTCCCTGCACTAGCAGGCTCTGGGAATGGGATCTAACGAGTAGAGTAGCTGAAGTGGAGCCCGACGTATCAGCCTTGCTGTGAACAGCCATGTTTCTGCCTGGCCTTTTGCACAGCCCTTGCTCTCTCTGTTTCTGGCAGCTGCTTTGAGGGATGTTTCTGGTCGCATATCCTGTCCCAGTTCTGAAACGCCATGCGCTGCTCCCTTTCTCAGGAGAGCGTTGGTCTGCTTTGTGGCCCCAGTGTCTGCGGGAGCTTTGCCAGCCCCACTGTCGCAGGCTCCTCATGAGGAGCTGGAAGTTGCTGTTGACAAGCCTGGGCCTCTTATCGCAGACGCTCCTTCTGCCTCTTCAGTAGAGCTGGGTGTTTAGTGCTGTTTTCTGTTTGGGCCTGCTGTGGCGGAGCATGTGGGGGAGGCAGCTGAATTCCTTTCAGTTTTTAGCACTGGAAAATTTGCAGGAAGCGAACAAAGAGCAGGATCAAGAAGAGCAGATCTGTTGTCATGGGCTGGAGAGAGTCCAGGGCACCAGAGCAGCTCCCAGGGAAAGGTGCCCTGCATTTGAGCCCTGAGCTCTGCTCCAAGCAGGCTGCCTCCTGCCTGCCCCAGGCCTTTATGGGACCTACTTCATGTTGCCTTCTTCAAGCAGGAGGCTACAAGGCAGGTTTAATACCCTCTCTCCCTGTCCTACTGGGACAATCTCTGGCTCTGAGCAACAGGCAGAAGATGGCCTGAGCATGCGGGTCATTCAGCAGCTCTGAGTCTCAGCAGAGGAAGGTGCTGGAGCACGAGATCAAAGCCAGAGCTGTGCTGGGGGGAGGAAGAGAGAGGCCAGAGGCCTCCTCCCTCAAACTGCATAGGGCTGGTGGTGTGGGAAACCAGAAGGCCTCATTCTAACCTTCCCTGCTGGGTAACTGCCCATTTGCCAGCCTCCATCAACTTCACCTTTGAGAGACACGGAGCTACTGGAGCGAGTCCAGTGAAGGGCTACTAAGATTATTAGAGGACTGGAGAGTCTGTCATATGAGGAAAGGCTGAGAGAGCTGGGACTTTCAGCCTGGAGGAGAGAAAACTCAGGGTGGGGGAGGGGAATCTTACCAGTGTGTATGACTATCTAAAGGAGGGTGTTAGAAGAAGAGGCCAGGCTCTTTCCAGTGGTGGCCACTGACAGGATGAGAGGCAGTGAGCACATACTGAAACATAGGAAGTTGTGTGTGAATCTAAGGGAAATTTTTTTTTTACTGTGAGGATGACTGAGCACTGGAACAGGTTGCCCAGAGAGATTATCCTGTAAATATTCAAAATCCACCTGGACACAATCCTGTGCAGTGTGCTTTAGGTGACCCTGCTTGAACAGGCGGTTTGGACTAGATGATCTCCAGAGGTCCCTTCCAACTTCAGCCATTCTGTGATTCTGTGATCAGGCAGGGTAGGGAGGTCCTGGCACTTGACCTGTGTGAGGTTCTGCACGTGATGGTCATTAGGCCTTAGTGATAGACCTTGTATATTCAGGGATAGAAACCTTGCAGAGCACAGTACCCAGACATTTATGGCCTTGCTGGGACTGTAGGCCGGCAGCTTCATTACAAATGCCTGCTATTTCTATATGCGGCACTTGCCTCACATGCCGCCTTTCTGTTCTCTCTGCAGCCGCCGAGCTTTAAAGTGCTGAGCCGCTCCCCAATGTCGGATGCCTCGGATACCTGGGAGTGCAAGGCGCAGGACCTCTTTGCCAGCAATGAGAAGGAGGATGAGGTGCCCCATCAGGTGACAGCTACGGACGTGGACAGTCAGTGCCAGTGCCCAGAAGAGGAGCCTGACGGGGCTCCCCAGAAGCGGACAGCAACCCAGAACGGGATGCAGGACAGTGGGGGTGGGGGCACAGGAGTGAAGAAGAAACGGAAGAAAAAGGAGGTGGGAGAACAGGAAGGGGGAGAAAAAGCAGCTGTGGAGAAGGAGGTGAAACCAAAGAGGAGGAGAGAGCCTAAAGAACCAAAAGAGCCTAAAAAGGCCAAGGAGCCCAAGAAGCCGAAGGAGCCCAAGCAGAAGGAGGTGACCAAGAAGCCCCGGAAACCCCGGGAACCCAAAACCCCCAAGGAGCCTAAAGACAAGAAGAGCAGCTCTGAGCCTGCCCCCAGAGCAAGACCCAAGAAAAGCAGGTGGGTGATGATGTGATCTTGTCCCCTTGCATGGTGTGGGTGGGGTATTGGGCTCACAGGAACTTCAGGCGTGCTATGGCTGTAGAGAGCTGCTCCTGGGCCACCACATTAGAGCAGAGGGAGCGGCACGTGCAGAGTGTGTGCGTGCCTCATGCCGAAGGCTGGTCTTCAAGGTGTGAAGGCTGGCATGTGCTCTCTGGCCGTGCAGAGACCACACAAGCAGGTGGTGTTCTGGGATGAGACCCTGCAAGACCCCAAGCCAGTGGCGCCCTGTCCTGGAGAGAATGGAAGAGTCTTGGCCACTCCTTGGCCTGGCGTTTGTGCTGAGTGTGCTGGGGAGCCAAAGGCCTTTTGTGAAGTATCTCACAAGGACAGCAACATGCTGTATGCTGAAGGGCCTGTCATGCCTATTCTGGGGCCTAGGCGGAGGATGTGTGTGACTTTAACCTGACCATGGGACTTTCTGTGCAAGTGAGGGCGGGGTCCCTGCACACTTCAAGCAGCCCCAAAGGCTGACTGCGTGGTGGGAGTGTCTTCCATCAGCTGATCTGTTGTGGGAGGATGGCGGAGCTCTTGCTTTCTGCTATTCCTCTTGTGGGCTGTAGGACCTGTCCCTTCCTTGCAGGCTGCGATGCTGTGTCTGTGGCCAAGGCCAGCAGCGATGGTGGCAGGAGGAGAACCAGGTGTTCTGCTCCCTTGCTCGCTCCCCCAGGCTCTGGGGAAGCAGGAGTCTCTACCTCCAGCTACATTAGACTCATAAAAGAGCTGCAGTTCTTCGAAGGCCTGAGGACTCTCTTGTAATGCATAACAGAGCACCACTGCCTCCAGTAATTTCTTATCCTTTTAATTAACAGGCTGCTTTCTTAGGAAAGCTTTATAATTGGGAAAATGTGCAGATAACAGAGCAGGTGTTTGCAGTACCAGCATTGTTTGATTTACTCTCTTGGACTGGTAAGAATAAATGTTTTTGGAGAGTTCTGTACAAAGCAGGCCTGTTGACTGGAGGTGGACCCTCTTCCTGTGTTGTAAATAATCCATAGAATGCACGTATTTCTGCAGTAAATGAGATTAGTACAGGAGCCAGCTGGGAATTTTTAAAAAAACTTTTTTTTTTTTTTTTCAGTTGGAAAATAACAGTTTGTTGGAATTACTTGAGGAAACTTTCCTGGAAATGGTTGCCAGGAACAGCTTCTCAGTGCCTTGCTGAGATCTCTGCTAGATCCCTCTGCCCCTCTGTCTCCTGCTGTGGCTACCCACAGGACACTTGTTCAGAGGGAGGACCATGGCTGGATCTTTCCCAGTCCGGGCAGTGCCCTGCCCAAGTGGGGTCAGTCTCCTTTACTTGATCTTTGCTGGAGCTCTGCTTTGCGCAAAGCTCATTGACCGCCCGATCCTGGAGAAGCCAGGCCTGCAGTGCCTGCATCTGGGCAGCCGTGTCCAAGGAGCAGCCCTCGGCACGAGGCTGTTGTCAGCTTGGCTTTGTCATTGACAGATTCAGATGGTCTCCAGGAAACTAGGACACTGAATCCTGAGCGATTTGACAGAACAGGAGGTTGTTTCCACCCAAGTCCTGTTAGTCCCCAAGTCGCCTTTAGTGCGGGCTGGCAGTGAAAAGAAAATGATGGGCAGCAAAACCCCGATGCCAGGCTGACAGAGGCAGCTCAGCAGGATGAGAACTGGTTGCCTTGCTCTCGGTGGGGCAGGCAGGAGCTGCTGTGGCCACAGAGGCGGGGAGTCCACAGGCGAGCTGTGTGGCACTGTCACTTCTGGTATTCCTTGAGCTTGGCATTTCGCACCCAAGGGAAGTGCAGCCCCCGCTCCGTGGGCCTGTGAGCCAGAGCAGATGCGGATGGACAGATCAAGCCCACGGTGCCAGGAGAGTGAGGGAAGGGCTCCTCAAGGCCTTGAGGAGGGCTGGAGAAGACTGTAAGCAGAGAGAAGGGAGGCTGCTGTCAAGGAGTGGGGGAGAATGCACGGGGCTGTGCAGGGCTCTGGCCTGGGTATGACATGGGAGGGACTGTCGGGAGGCAGGCAAAGCAGAGGATTTTGCATGGGCTGGAGGTGGAGTGGCGAGGAGAGGAGCTGCAGGCAAGGAAGGGAAGAGTGAGGCATATGTAAAGACAGCTCTGGGTACTGGGAAGGATCCTGTTGTTCCTGGGAAGTGGGAAGGCAAACTGCAGGCTTAGTCTCAGCACTACTCTACTGCTCTTACCCCTCTCTGTTCTCCAAAAGCAGGTTTATTGCCTGATCCTTGTAGCCTTGTGGGCAAGGCAGGCCGGGTGGTCATCCCATCATGTGGACAGGCAAGTGAGCTGCTCTCCCAGAGCCCCCAGCTTGGCCTCATGTCCAGTGTGCAGACCTGCCCTGGTAGCAGGCTGAATTTGAGGTTATGAAGGCAGCTTGTTTCCACCTCTGCCAGGAGTGGAGCTGGCAGCATTTCCTAATGCTGCCTCCATTACTCCTGTAGGAAATTGCCATGCAAGGCATCCAGTCCAGCGATTAGACACAAGGGCAGCAATCAACCCTCACTCTCAGAATCAGGCCCTGAATAGGATCCAGGCAGGCATGAGGTGCTCGGCTCCATTGGATCCACGGCCGTAGTGTTGGCCGGTGGGAGCGGCTGCAGAAGAGCCCTGGGCACATGTCCCTCTTGCAGCAGCTCCTGTGGCCCTGCTATGAGGATGTGCCTGGCTGACATAGGTCTGATTACCATTACTGTGGGATTTTGGACCCAGACCAAAGCGGGGAAGACCTGGGGAGGAGCAGATGTTGGTGGTCTGGGCTCTTGCAGACTCTCAAAGTTCTTGTCCAGGAGCTAGTTGCCACCCTGGCAGGTCTCTTGTTTGGTGTCATTGCCTTCCCAGGGCTAAACACAGCCTGTGACAGCATGGCCTGTCATGGATAGACAGTAGGAAAACTGGTTCTCTAAGCTGGAGGATTGTGATGGGCTAACCTCATTTGCAGAGACTGTGGTCCTTAATGCAAAAGGCACAGCAAGGTCTGGAGGTAGTAGGAGAGGGGCTGAAGGTGACAGCTGGGGTGGGAGCAGGGGGGGAAGTGGGGCTGAGGGCTCTCATGGCAGTGAGGGAAGGGAGAGGGTCCTGTGCCAGGCAAGCAGCAGACAGGGTAGGCACTCTGTGCAAATGAAATGATTGCTGGGAGTTCTCTAAGTGGCAGATAATAGTGGCATAATTTCTTCTAAATTATTTCTAATCATAGCCAACTACTGGTTCATGAATGAAGCAGTTGTTAATTGTGACTTACAAATCAATATCTTGGGAGTTATTGCTCCGGTGGAAGCAATGCTAGCAATGCATTTTCAGGGCTTCTAATTGAATTGCGGGTGCATGGCCAGGTCATTTTTAGCCTGAACTGCAGATTTTTAACTATTTGTATTTTGCCAGTTCCATACAAGTAGTGATTTTCTCATGAAAGAGGCATAAGACCTAGACATGATTTTGAAACCAAGTGTTTCTCTGCTGCTGTGCAAATCTTGGATCTGGAGGGAACCAACAGCAGGGCTGACTATGAATGAGCAAAGCCTGCTCCCCTTTTCCTGGCATGTTGCTCTCAGCCCAGGGAGAGACACCAGCTCTTTTAAATCTTTCTCTTAACAGTGTTCGTTGCAGAGGATAAGGACAGATGTGCACATTGAGAGTGCTGGTTTCTTACCCTGGTGCTTCCGGGGCACATTCCTTGATGCAAACAGGTTGTGGTCCTGGCTGGGGTGTGCTGGCTGGGTGCTGGGTGTTTCCAGGGGTGGCCAGGAGGCCCTGGCTCCAGGAGCGCTTGCCAGAGGAGCTGGCTTTTGGAGGTTCCTGGGCTGCTGAGCTCTCTATGGAAGCCAGGCTGTGTCTTCATGGATTTTGTGTTTGCAAGAAGGTGTTGGGATTCACCAGGAGCAGGGCTTGAGTTCTCTCTCTGGCAATAGCTTGGCCTGTGGCTTGAGCACTGTGGGTAGCTGCCTGCTGTACAGCAGCCTCCCAATATACCCTTGAGAAACCATGGTGACTTCTCATGGTGACCCCATTTCAGAGATGGGGAACTGCGGTCTGGGTGAATCTGGGACTTGAATCCTTTCCAGGTTGGTGGAAATCACAGGGCTTGACCTCTTCTGTCTTGAGGCACAGACCAAGGTCTGTACTGCTGCTGTCTTGGAAAGGGGTTGGCTGGTACAGCACAGGCAAGACAAGTACATGCTGGAGCAGCTTCTACCTGAATGCTGCCCTAAAGACTTTCCTGGGGATCTGACAAAGCTCTGTGGCACCTACATGCAAGGTGACCAGCAGTGCCACCAGAACAGGGATGGCCAGTGCTTCTCAGGCTGGGGTAGAAGGTTTGTCTTTGAGGTGCCAGGACTTGAGTTGCCTGTTGAGCCTGCTGAATGATATTTCTGACCTTCATCAGGGCAGGTTGTGTGCGACCGCTGTGCTTGGAGCAGGCAACTTGTTACCCTGACTTGCTGGGTCGGTTGGTGGGGACCACACAGGAGCTGTGAACAAGGCTTGGTGGTGGGGAAATCTTCCTCGTACCCAGGCTGAACATAGGTCCGCTCTTGCGCCTCCCAGCTTTTGCAGAGGCTGCTGTGCTTAGGCTCGGGCCCTGGCCTTCATAGTCAGAGGAAGCAGTCCTCAGTGAGTGTGTGGGTCACCCCAGCCTGGAGGGGAGAGGCTGTTCTGGGCCTCGCGGGCTCCTCATTCCTCCTGAGCCATTGTATCCCAAAGCTTCCTGCTCCTGTTGCCCCAAACCAGCTCACCCTGGCTCTCCCTGCCTTAGGAACTGTGAGGGCCAGTGACGGACTGGACTGATTTTCCTGGCCCCTGTGGGGTCATTCCCCTGGCTGGCTAGAGGAAGCCCCCAGTCCCTGGTTGCCCCGTGCCAGGCAGGGGCAGTTAGACCTTTCTTTCCCGTGTACTGGAATCGGATGGGGAAACTGTCAGTGGTGAGTAAGGAGAAAGTGCAGACGCCTTCTATCACCAGCTGGTCTGTGCTGTAACCAGCACTCCTCAGTGTTGGGGGAGACCCTGGGAGTCTCCTGCCACCTCCGGGTGACATGGTGGAAAGACCGGTCCAGAGGAGAACCCTGTGTGGATGCTTCCTGGCTGTGCCCTAGAGTTGAACTCCAGGACCTCTGGAGCAGGGTTTAACTGTCAGTCTGTCCTGACAGCAAGGAGCAGGGGCCCACGCCTGTGGAGAAGAAGAAGAAAGGGAAGAGGAAAAATGAGATCCCCGTGGAGAGTTTGGAATTGGATCAAGATCTCCTGAGCCCGTCTGTGCAGAGCCCAGAGGAATCTGCTGAGTCGGCTGACAGCCAGGTACATCCAAGCTGCAGACCGGCTGGGCTGCCTGCTGCTCGGTGAAATCCAGGCACCCACATACGTTTGAGTGGGCAGAACAGCTGGGTCCCAGGGGTGCAGCACTCAGTGCTTTCGGCAGTGTGGACTGTAGACTCCGGCTCCAGAGGGGAGCCACTAGGTTATTTCCAGTGGTGCCACTAGTTTTGGTGCTAATTGCTGCCCTGTGCACGAGAAGAGGCAGCACTGCATATTCCTCGGCCTTGCATTCCCTTTTCCACCGTGGCTTCTGGTGGAGAAGGGAATTCAGCGTGGGACGGTGCAGGGAGGGCTAGCAGGTCCTGTGGGACAGGGGAGCTGTGCATGTCTCTGCAGGGCTCCTCTGCTCTTGGGCTTGGAGACAGTAGAGCTGCAGTGCTGGGCCAGGCTCTGCTTGCATGGAGCAGCACAGCTTTTTTGTGTGCTTGTGCATTGTGAGCAGGGCCCAGCTTTCTCCCAGGGGCCCCCATAATGCTCCATGTGTTGTTGTGCAGCCCTCTTTTGGAGGAGCTTTGCCTGGCATCTGTTCCTGCCCCCATTGCTGCCTGTTGGCCTCAGAGCTGCCCAGATCCCAGAGCGCTAAAACTGGGCCCTGCCTGAAGCATCAGTCGGTGCGCTGCCCACGCTCGCATGGGCGTATGCGGGGTGCGAGGGCTGCGGGGGCATGCAGAGCAGGCAAGAGCAAGTGCTCTGCTCCAAGGTGCTGATGGCGACCTTGGCAAAACAATGATGGAAACTGTTGTAGATGTTCAGCTATGCAGGGGCTTGCATCCAGGTGGCTGCCTGTTCTTCATGCCACCTCCCACTGGCACAGGGCGGTGGTATGGAGATCAGGCAGTCCTGAGGCTTTTTCTCCACCTGTGCCTGTTCCCCATGTCAGGCAAGAGGGAGGTTCTTGGGCTGCTTGTCTCCCCAGTGACTGCCTTTCTCGTCTGGCACACAGAAACGCCGCTCAGGACGCCAAGTGAAGAGGAGGAAGTACAACGAGGACCTGGATTTCAAGGTGGTAGATGATGATGGCGAAACAATAGCTGTGCTAGGAGCTGGGCGAACCTCTGCGCTCTCCGCCTCCACTCTGGCATGGCAGGCAGAGGTAGGGCCGGACATGGGACAGGGAGGAAGAGGCCTCCTGCCTCCTTCAGGGTACCCCGAGGGTGTCAATACCAAGGTTTGAGGATGTGGAGGAGGGCAGGGGATTCTAGCACTAGGATGGGGTGGCAGTGCACGTGTCTGGGAGGCTGTAGGGTGCCTTTGCAGGCAGTGTGAGTGCACAGAGGGATAGGCAAGAGGCACACGGTGCGTTGCGCAGCTGAGAGGGGCTCCAGAAGTGCAGCCCATTCCGAGGCCGTGCAGAAAAAGGGAAAACTTGACCCTGGGCCTCCTGGCCACTCTAGACTAGAAAGGCCCCCTGGGCCCTGATGTAAATGAGCTGGTGTAGGTAAGCGCTGGTCCTTGAACTACTTGTGGTGTGCTAACCGTAGCCTTGTCTTCCTCATCCTGGCCTATCCTTTGAGAATATTCACAACTTCCTATGCCCCATATTCTTCGTTTCCCCCATATTCTGCCCTTCAGCAGTTCCTCTTCTTCCTCAGTGTTTTGCATCTGCTGCTCTGCTGGCTGGTTGTGTGAGTCTTCTGCCCTGTCGCTTAGCAAAGTTGGTGCTGCTTCTGCTTCATAGCTCTGTCCCTCCCATCAGCTGTACTTGCTCTTGGTCCAACCTTTCTGCTCCTGCTAGGGGCCCTGGGACACATGGTGCAGCCAGAGCTGTCCCTGAATGCATGACCGACCCACTGCCCATGCCCACTTAGGGCTCCTGTCCCTGTAGCTCTTGCCTGTGAGGTTAGCTTGGTATTTTAACTGTGCCAGCTGTGGGCTTTGTAAGTGCCAGGTCATCATTTTCTGCCCACATGGCTGATCTTCATCAGTCCCTCTGAATGTAGAGATACCCAGCCTGACTCCTGCCAACCCACCTGATCTGCTGGGCAGCATGGCAGGGACCAGCTGGAGTCATCAGACTTTGGACCCCACTGCGCGGCTTCCTCTGCCCACTGTTTCATCCCTGGCGGGTGCTGACAACTCCTGCCTGTTGGTTTGCCTGTCAGACACCTGCTTTCTCCTTCTCTCCGGCCATTAACAAAGTTACCAGATATTAATAATAGTCATTGATTGTTTTCATAGTTTTCTTGTGTCCATCTCTGCCCTCCTCTTCACAAGGCTTTGGCATGAGTATTAGTCGGCCCTGTTGCTCAGCCAGTAAGTGTAACCTGGCCTTATGCACCCTGCCTGGCCTGGGGGGCTGCTGTGTGCCCATGCGATGCTCTGCCCTTTCTCTCACTGCTGAGGCTTCTTCAGCTGCTGCTTGGGGCCATGTCCCCAGCCGGGCTCCTGGGAGTGAGCTTTTCAAGTGAGGTTTTCAAAACAGCAGGTGGGAACGAATTGCCTTTGGCATGTCTCTGTGCTGCTGGCCTGCTGTCCTCTGCTCTTAGTCTTGGACTTCCACCTCAATTTGTCCTGTTCCAAATGAATTATTGAGGCTGGTGTCTGAAGGCAGCAAGGCTCCGTGCTGAGGGAGTGCTCTGAGCTCCTGCCAGCAGGCTCAGCGCAGAGTCTGGCCATGGCTGCTCCCAGGGTCGGGATCAACGCTATGGCGCTGGAGGTCAGTGCCTTTGCTGCCTTGCGCAGAACTGAATGACACTGGGATGTGTTATGCCAGCAGTGCAAGATGAGAGTGCTGGACCTGCAGTGTCTCTTCTGCTCTACCTGCCTCTCACTGTCCTATGGAGGCCTCAAGCCTGCTCCCACGTTGGCCTGAACTTGCTGTTTTTATTCCTGATCCTGGACGCATTTCTTGATAGCTCTCTGGGGCAGTGCACAGCTCCTTCAGTGGCCCTCAGGCTGCAAACAATATGCCACAGACCTCTGTATGCCAGCTTGTCTGCAGGTCAGTGTGGGAGTGTCTCAGTGGCACCCACTACAGTGGGGTGGTGCAGAGGGTCAGCTGAAGGCTGAGATGTGGAGGAGGGCACTGCAGGCCCTGGCATGGCCTTGGCTGTCCCGGACCCTGTTGGGTGAGTGGTATGGGAGGGAGCCCTTCTACATGCCCTACAGGGACAGGGTGCCCTGGCTGTCTACCCCCTCCTCTACCTGCTCTGTGCCTCTCTTGGAGGGGCCTTCCTGGTCCAAGAAGGACTGTCCCAGGGCTGCTCTACCAGTGACCAAGCTCTGTCTGCATCTGAAGGAGATGAACACAGTCCTCCTCCTTTCTGCTCTGCACTTTACTTTCTCTCCTGCTGCTGTACCATCTCCCAGCCTGGGCAGAACTGCTATTTCTAATGCTTGAAAAAGCTCCAGACATTTTTACTGTCTCTGCTTTCCCCTTAATCTTTTTGTGCCTCTCCTGCCACAGCGTAGAGAGGCACAAGCCCAGCTCCCTTGTCCTTCAGCTCACTTGTCAGTGGTGGTGATCCTCCAGCAGAGCATGGCTGGGAGAGATGGGGGTCCCTTGGGCTCCCCACTTGATCCATGCCTTGGGTCTTTAGGCTGGAAGCTGGCCAGTATCAGGACCACCTCCTTAAAGCTTGTGCTCTCAGAGTGAGGATTTGTGGGGTGGGAACCCGTGGGTGGAAAACAGAAGGTCTCTGTGGCCTTACGGGGTGAATTCTTCATGGCAGGCCCAAAGCCAAGTGACTTGGAACAGAGAGCTTTGGTGGGGTGCGGAGCTGCCTCGCCTCTCTTCAGAAGAGGATGTGCAAAGGGAAGGAGACCAACGTTTGAGCCTGCCTGGGAGGAGCTAGATGGATAGCAGTGGGGCTAGGGTGCTACTGCTCACATCTCCTTGTCCTCAAGCTGCCAAGACCCATGTGTCCCTGCTGGCCCAGGCATGGCCACTCTATGGATGGGTCAGTTGGGTCTCACTCTCCTGAGCATGCAGGGCTAGTGCTTTCCTGCAAAACACCCTGTGGCTCAAGGGGAAAGAAAGTGAGTTGGACCAGGTCCCTACTAGTCACCAGCTGAGCACAGAGATGAGGGCTCCCACTGTGGCCTGCCCCTGTTCCAACTCTCCCTCTCTGGTCTGTTTTAGTCTTTGTTTGAGTGATTCAATTCACCCAGCAGAAGCAGGGCTGGTTTTGTGCCAAGTGATCTGTTAGAGGGGCTCAGCTGCAACCTCAGAGTAAGGACCACCCTCCCTGTCCCAGCTGCTGGCTGCCAAATTGTGTGGCCCTGGCTGGAGTGGCACCAGGCCAGAAGGGTCTGTCATGGGTGAGTGTGGCTGGGCTGGCAGCATCTGGGCACTAGCACCCAGAAAGAGTTTCCCAAGCCCAGCTCTCCCAGTGTCCTGCCGTGTTGGCATTGCCTGCCCAGCTGGTGGGTTGGAAGAGGAAGAAACAGCTAGATCTGTGCTAGGAGGGTGCCAGAGGCCAAATCAAACAGCAGGCTGGGAAACCAATGCTCTGCTTTCCTCCCGGTGTCCCCAGGAGCCTCCCGAGGATGACGCCAATATCATTGAGAAGATCCTTGCCTCCAGAATGGTGCAGAAGGAGGTAAGTAACAAAGATGTCAGGGGGAGTGAAGGTCCCCAAGCAGAGGAGGGATGGGTCCTGGCTGCCTGGCGCAGCTGGGACATGGAGCATAGCAGCACTAAGTGCTGTTGCCATTCCTTCTACCTGGTCTTTGCGGGATGCTGAGAGGAGGATGCCCAGAGTGTCACCTTTCTGCTTGGGAATCCATGTGGTGCATGTCCTGGTCTGGGCACCAGAAAGCTTCTGGAGAGGAGTGAGGGTTAGTCTGGTCCCCAGGAGATGTTGAAGTCCCCTGTGCTCAAGTGTGGTCTCATATCATGTTCCCCAAGGCCACTCAGCCTCCAGAGCGGAAGCCACACTGAATGCTGTGTGCTCCTCGCTTTCCTTGGGGCTCAGCCTGCCTGGAGCCTATGGTTGGGCTGGAGGAGGCCTGTCTGGGCCCAGGCTGCAGGAGGTGCCTCCTGTTTTTCACATGGGCTCTGGCTGTTGCTAACTGTCCTTCCCTTGGTTTCAGGCTCACCCTGGAGGCCTGGCGTATGAGATGGAAGAGTTCTACGTCAAGTACAGGAACTTGTACGTGCAGTGTTGTGCTCTTTGCCCAGCAGTGGTGTGTATGCAGGAGTGAGGGGCAGACCCCTCGCTCAGCCCGTTCGTGCCTCCATCCAATCCCCAACTGCAGCCCCAGCTTCCTTGCCTCACTGCTCCCATCCTCCCAAGAAAGGCTCTCTGCTGGTTTGTGGGAAGTAACAAAGTCACTGCAGCTGCAGTGATGAGTCTAGGCCTGGAGCCAGGCCATCGCTTTCTCCAATTTGAGGCTTCACATGGCAAGTTGTGAGCTGGATGCTCTCTGGGTTGCTGGGAGCTCCCTGCTTGTCTGTATGGCAAATGGGGACTTTGCCCAAAGGCCTCTATCATGTTTTATTGTTCTTTCCTCTGCAGCTCCTACCTTCACTGTAAATGGGCAACTCTGGAGGAGCTGGAGAAGGACCCCAGGATCTCTCAGAAGATAAAGCGCTTCCGGAACAAGCAAGCTCAGATGAAGCATATTTTTACAGAGGTGAGAGCTGAGTGCAGCAGGTTGCCATTCTCTTCCTCTGGCACAGCTGGAACTGACGGGTGGCTGAACAGGCTGAGAGCCAAGCACTGCCTCCGACATCTCTCCCTACCCAGTTGAGACCAGCTCCACAGCCAAAATCATTGTTGGGGCTGGGCAGTCAGGGCTCCAAGTGTAGCTGCATCTGCCCTGCTTGAGCTCTCCCATAGCCCAGCGAACCCTCAGTGCTGCCTAAAGCCCTGCCTGTGCCCTCTTGCTGAGGCCGCAGCTATGCCAAGCCCACTGTGGCAATGTCCAGGTGAGCAGGTGGGGCTGCTGGAGCCAAGGAGCTGTGACAGTGCCCTGAACACCTGTGGTGTCACCGGAGGAGGCAAGGTCAGGGTGACAAATGTCACTTGCTGGGCGTTGCTTGCCCTGAAGTGCTGGGACAGCATTGTAGCCTTGGTGGGAGGGAGGGCAGCAGGGCTAGGGATCCTTCTGCATCTATCTGGGAAATGTGCCTCCTCATGGTGGAGCCAGGATGCTGTGGGAGAGAGGGAACTATAAGTACTTGGGCTTGTAGGAGCTTCTGCCTGCTCTACTCTATAAACAGATTAATCAAATTAATCTTGTTTAATATGAAGAATGTTCTGTAATTCATCTTGCTGCTCCAGATGTAGTTGTTTGATCTCCTTGAGTTGCCCCTTACAAGTGTAAATTAGGCCAGTAGGCTATGCAGATTACTCCGTGGGTGTTGGATGCAAAGCTTGGAAGGGTTCAGATTTCTCACTCCTGAATCTGTTTGGGGTCTTTCCCAGGATGCGAAGAAAAAACATGTGTTCGAATGCACTGTATCATTCATGATTCAGCAAGAAGCAAATGTTGTTTCACATGACTAGCTGGGGCTTGTAGAAGCCTATTTCCTCTCATTCCCCAGCCCTAGACATGTGTCTGTCCAAAGAAGCACTTCTCCACAGGCCTTCCTGAGTCCCTGCTGCGGTGTGAGGATGACCCCTTGCCTCATGAATGATTGCTGCTGGTGCTGCTTGTGGCTGCTGAGCTGGAAGTGGGAGGGGAGAGAGAGATGCAGGGCAGGAGAGCAAGACATTATCTTTGGTAGAGGACCAGCAGTTCACTGGGGGACAGCTGGAGGGACCCAGTAGGTGCTGTGTGTGGTGGCTCTGCACTGTGGCAGTCACAGCTCTGGATGCTGAATATAAGCTGGAGCACACAGCTCAGGCTGTGTACCTTGAGGCCACGTGGGTTGGGGCAAACGTTCCTCCCTCCCAGCAAGGGCAGCATGGAGCCAATGGCCACTTTAAAGCAAGGATTTGCCTTCTGCAGGGCTCCTGCGACCTCCCGTGTCAGAGACAGATGTCATGTACCTGCTCCTGTGGGCACTTCATGTGCTGAACTCAGCAGCATTCTGGGGACAGATGTCCCACAGCTGTGTCTGTCGTGCCCACTGACTGTTTAATCCTGGGATCACCTTGAACTTACCTCTCTTTCTGTTCTTTGCTGTCACAGCCTGATGAGGATTTGTTCAACCCAGACTATGTGGAGGTGGATCGAATCCTGGAGGTGGCTCACACGAAGGACCCTGACACTGGTGAGGTGAGTGGATGCCTTGCTTACTTGCCCTGCAGAGGGAGGGAGGCTCAGCAGGAAGCTTGATCCTGCTGGAAGTACATCACATGCAATCTTTGACAGATTTGAGGCCTTGCCAGCCTTGCACAACCTGAATCCTGCCCTGGGAGCCACTGGGCACAGGGAGATAATATGTGGGCCACTGACTGATTCTCACTGGTGGCTTGCAGCTGGGCGTTGGGCTGACCTGCTGGTGAGCTCTGTGCTGCTCTGCCAGCCTGTGTCTCATTGCACTGCAGGAGGTGACTCACTACCTGGTGAAGTGGTGCTCGCTGCCCTACGAGGAGAGCACCTGGGAGCTGGAGGAGGATGTCGACCCAGGGAAGATTAAAGAGTTCGAAGCTCTCCAAATCCCTCCAGAAATCAAGCATATGGTAACGTACCCAGAGGTAACGTACCTGGCTGGGAGCTCACTGCCCTGGAAGGGCAGGGAATGTGTTTTGCCAAGATACAGCAGTGCTGACCTTTTGGGCCCTGGTACTTCAGTGCAAGCCCCGTATCTTCCCCTCCAGATGGGTTAGTGGAATCTGAGGGTGGGGTACTGAGGACAAGACCTCTCTATGAATGAGCTGACTGTCAATATCTGTTTTGAAGTATTGTCCTGAGGTGCAGTCCCAGGAGCGCGGCCTTGCCACACTGAGTACTAGCCTCTTCCTCTCCATGGATCTTGCTCCTGCTCTCTCCTAGGAGCGCCCGGCATCTGAGTCCTGGCAGAAACTGGAGAAGTCCCGGGAATATAAGAACAGTAACCAGCTGCGGGAGTATCAGCTGGAAGGAATGAACTGGCTGCTCTTTAACTGGTATAACAGGTGAGGAGGGGCTGGAGCCCTGAGGGGCCAAAAGGAATCCCACTAACAGTGGGGCCTCAGTGCAGGAACAGCGTACACTGTCATGGGAACAGCAGGGTCAGGGAAGCACAGTCAACTAGCAGAGGCCTGACAGCAGCCGGTGAGACCTGCCAGTGCTGGAGCTGACAGGCAGCAGCCAGAAAAATTGTTTTAGCTTTGCAATTCAACCTTTAGGAATGTTTCTCTCTGGTAAATGCTGATGTGTTTTGGAGAGGAGTCTAAGATACAGCTGAAATTTGGCATTGGCCAGGCTGCTGGTGACCCATTCTTGTGGCAGGAATGCAGAAATAACACTTGTTCTTGGCTGCAGCAGGCCATCAGATATCCCTTTCATTGACTAGTGTGTACCCAGAGGCATCTTTCACACTAATTTTGGGTTCATCATTTGCGAGTGATTGGGTGGTGTTGCAGTTTGGGCCTCTTGTAGTGCTGTACTGATGCCACTGGGTTGCAGGTCTCCCCACCATTCACCTTGCAGGGTCAGAGAGGTGCAGGTGGAGGTGACATGTCTAGTGTCACGTCGGGGAGTCAGTGACAGCGTAGTTCCTGCTCCTACAAGGCATGTTAATGTACCCCTGTCCATCTCTGCAGGAAGAACTGCATCCTGGCTGATGAGATGGGGCTGGGGAAGACAATCCAGTCAATCACCTTCCTCTCAGAAATCTTCCTGATGGGCATTCATGGCCCCTTCCTCATCATTGCACCCCTCTCCACCATCACCAACTGGGAGAGGGAGTTCCGTACGTGGACGGAGATGAATGCCATCGTGTACCACGGCAGCCAGATCAGCCGACAGATGATCCAGCAGTATGAGATGGTGTACAGGGACACGCAGGTGATTCATGCATGCAGTGCTCCCAGGATGCATCCTCCAACCCTGCCTTTCTTTATCTGGGAAGCATTAGGCTGCATGTGAAGCTTGCAGTTCATCTAGAGAGGGCAAGGTGATCTTTTAAGACCCGTTTGCTGGCATGGGCTCCAGGGTGCACTGTGTATGGGTGAAGAACAGGCCCGACTCATGCAGACAAGGGAAAATGCTGCAGAGCCCCAGCTGCAGCTTCTGGCCAGGCTTGTCTCTGTGCCCCAGAGCAATGTGTACGTTGGAGAGACACGACCCATGGCCAGCATGTGGAGGCTTGAAGTAACCTGCCTGCTTCTTGAGGGAGGTGAATCAGGGAATCCCAACTAGGATTCTGTTGCTGATAGGGTGGGAAGCCTGTGTGGACCAGCAGGGATGTCTGTCTGCCAGAATGCAGCCGGTGTTCTGCTGCTTTGCAGGACCTGCAAGGTCATGCACTGCCTCTGGTTTCTGTCTCTGTAGGGTAACCCTCTCCCTGGGATCTTCAAGTTCCAGGTGGTTATCACCACCTTTGAGATGATCCTTGCTGACTGCCCAGAGCTGAAGAAGATCCAGTGGCGCTGTGTGGTCATAGATGAGGCACATCGCCTGAAGAACAGGAACTGCAAGCTGCTGGAGGGGCTGAAGCTCATGGCCCTGGTGAGGATGTCTTGCCCAGTTTTTTATGAGAGTAGGGTGGACCAGAGGTGGCAATACCTAATGGTCAGATACCACAACAAGCTGCTCAGGCCCAGTGCTAGGGCTGAGAGCTTCTTATCTCAGAGGGGAGACTATCTGAGACCCATCAGATCGCTGAAGCAGTGCCAGCGGTGGAGGGCCATTTGGTGGAGGAGACATCTGCATCTGTCACAAATTCCTTTTTCCTGAAGTGGGACATTAACTCACATCTGGCCAAGTCCCTGCATGTTCCTCCAATCTTTATGTACTCCCTGGCAGAGCACTACCCAGCCATGCAACATGTTTGAGGCTACTGCAGCACACAGAAGCAGTTACTGGCCAGCAGTATGTGGCATCCTTTGGCTGTGGTATGCCTTGTACACTGTGGTCAACAGGGTTGCAGTGTTTAAGCTCTTCTTTCACTACTCTGCAGACATGGAATCAGTCTGTGCCAGGAATGAGTTGCAGGACTGTGTATTGTGAAAAAGGGATCAATGAATTGCCCTGGGAAGTGGATTTGCATGTCCATCTCCTTTCCTGCACTGTGGAAAGGAAGATTATTTGTACCTCACAGCCTTACTCAGCTTCTGTCAAACTCACCTGCAGCAGAGCCAGGCTCCTGAAGGTTATCAGTCTGGTGAGCCCTGCGAGACAGGGCCTGGGGACAGGTACCCGATGCTGGAGCCTGAGGTATCAGTGCACGGAAGGGAATGCGTTCTTCTCAAGGGGCTCATCCCTTTCCCACACTCAGAGCTTTTGAGGGATTGTCTGGACCTGTTTCTCCTTTTAATTGTGCATATACCTACATGGAGAACCTCTAAGAACAGCTCTTCCATGTTCCCAGCATGCACTTGACACAGTAATATGCCCCTGCTCATTTTGGAGCACTCTCCACTCACTGGCCCTAGCAGCAGGTCTCTGATGCCCCTCGATATTGCAGGTGGGGAAATCAAGGTACAGAGCAGTGATGTGACCTGCCAGAGGGTAGAATCAGCAGTCATTTCTAGAGCACCCCACTTCCAGGCTCTTAGTGTTAGGCTATGCTCCCTCTTGTGCTATTAAAAAGTGCTGGAGAGAAATCCTGCCCCCCAGGGGCACTGTAGCTTGAGCTTTGTTAGCATGCCCATCTGCATGCCAGGACAGTCCTGCCTGAGGGTTTTGAGCTAGGGCAGGGGCCAAGGTGCAGGGACAGTGTGGGATTCTCAGTTTTGGCTGTTCGTGCTGCACAGAGCTAGAGCATTTATCCAGGTGAGAGAGTTGGGAAATGTGAGATGGTGCGGCATGGCACCAGCCAGCACCCTTTCTGGGAGCATGCATGTCTCCAAGCCACAGAGTGTGTTTGTAGGATTGGAAGACAAGGAGCATTGCACTTGTGTAGCCCCTTGGACCCAACCAGAGGGTCTGAGCCCTGACCTTGTTTTCTGTATATATCCAGGAGCACAAGGTGCTGCTGACAGGGACCCCTCTGCAGAACTCAGTGGAGGAGCTCTTCAGCCTTCTGAATTTCCTGGAGCCACAGCAGTTTCCCTCAGAGACGGCTTTCCTGGAGGAGTTTGGGGACCTGAAGACAGAAGAACAGGTACCAAGAAGGGCCCTAGAGGAGTGAGACTTGTGACTATTAGCACAAGCCTTTGTGGCACCAGGTCACCTGTCCAGGGGCACCCTCAGACATGTGCTTCATGGAAGCAAATAGTACTTCTCACTGCTTAAAGGTCAGCTCAGTTCAAGGTACAGTGTTGCAACTCTGGACTCAGCTGTGAGAAACTTTGGAGAGAGGAGACCAACCTGTGCCAAGGTCACAGTCTGCTCTCTGCCTAGCTCTCTTCCTTGCATGCCTGGGCAGCACAGCACATACTGCTTTCCCACCACTTCCTGTCCTTGAGAAGAGCAGAAGCATAGAGGGAGTGAGAAGGTCTGGAAATACATGTGTCCATCACTCTCTCAGGTACACTTGGGGAACTGTCCTCCGAAGCTGGACTTAAGTGTGGGGCACTGACAGCAGCACCGTTCTTTGGGCTCTGCTGTTGCCATTTGAGTGTCTGGCTCAAGTGGAGATTTCACAAACATCATGATCCTCAGAGGGCAGGCTCTGGAGCGTGTAGACACATGGAGCAACCAGCATCTCAGCTGCTATTAAAGCTCCCAGTTCTACTCCTTCTGCGGACACATTCCCTCATTGCCACCTGCAGACAGAGTCTGCGTATGCCACATGACGTATAAGATGTACTGGGACCCAGATGCTTTTGTTGTGGAAGCATGTCAAACAGGCAACAGCTAACACTTAGCACTCAGAGTAGAAGCTCAGAATCACAGAATGGTTGAGGTTGGAAGGGACCTTCAGAGATCATCTAGTCCAAAACCCTTGCTCAAGCAGAGTCACCTAAAGCATGTTGCTCAGGGCCCTGCCCAGATGGCTTTTGAATTTCTCCAAGGATGGAGATTTCACAACCTCTCCGGGCAACCTGTTTCACTACTCAGTCACTCTCACAATAAAAAAATGTTCCCTTAGATTCATACACAACTTCCTGTGTTTCAGCTTGTGCCTGTTGCCTCTTGTCCTGTTGCTGGGCACCACTGGGAAGAGTCTGATCCCCTCTTCCTAATACCCTCCTTCAGATATTTGTATGCATTGGTAAGATCCCTCCTGAGTCTTCTCTTCTCCAGGCTGAAAGTCCCAGCTCTTTCAGCTTTTCCTCATATGAGAGATGCTCTAGTCCCTTAATCATCTTAGGAGCCCTCCACTGAACTTGCTGCAGTAGTTCCACATCTTCCTTATGCTGAGGAGCCTGGAACTCAACACAGTACTCCAGGCCTCACCAGGACTGAGCAGGGGAGAAGGATCACCTTCCTTGACCTACTGGCAACACTTTTCCTAAGGCAACCCAGGATACCATTGACCTTCTGAGCAGTGCCATTCAGCCATTTTTCAGTCCACTGTCTACTCATCTACCCTGTACTTCATCAACTTGCCTATGAGGATATTATGGGAGATGGTGTCAAAAGCCTTACTGAAATCAGGGCAGATAACACCCGCTGCTCTCCCCTTATCTACCCAGCCAGTCATTCCATCATAGTAGGCTGTCAGGTTGGTAAAATGAGCAGGTTGGTAGAAGATGAACTATGGAAGGAAGTATCACCCTACAGGACAGCTGCAAACTCAGCCCTTGGCTGAGAAGTCCATCTACTGGCTACTCTTCACAGGGAGAAACCAGCCATGGGGTCTCTGGTGTAGTCAGCAGAGGTGCTGCAGATTTCATGTCCCAGGACTAGTCACTCGTGCCTGCACTAGGGAAGCCATCCACTATAGTTGCCCTGGTTCTCAGCAAAGCAACTGCTTTAGTGTTCTGGGCTGTTGACCACTGGGCCACCTGTACTGGGTTTCCAGCCTGGGGAGGCTCTGGTGTTGCAGATCCTTCTGTCATGTCACCGTGTGCTTACAATGCAGGGAGGGCAGTGAATCTCTGTGCTTGCTCTGGCAGGTTAAGAAGCTGCAGTCCATCCTAAAGCCCATGATGCTGCGACGTTTGAAGGACGATGTGGAGAAGAATCTGGCACCCAAGCAGGAGACCATCATTGAGGTGGAGCTGACCAATATCCAGAAGAAATACTACCGGGCCATTCTGGAGAAGAACTTCTCCTTCCTGTCCAAGGGCGCCAACCAGCACAATATGCCAAACCTCATCAATACCATGATGGAGCTGCGCAAGTGTTGCAATCACCCGTATCTCATTAATGGTGAGGGCTGTGTGCAGGAGATGTGGGAGAGCCTGGCCTCACTGCAATGCTTACTAACTGCTGTTTACAGAGGCCACCCAACTTGGCAGCCAGCTCTGGCATTAGTGCTCTCTGCTACTGGTGTGTCCATGCACCCAAGTCTAGCATAGGATGCAGTGATCTGCCTTGCTGCTCTCATGGTCAGCCCCGCTCCCTTCAAATGCTGCTTGCTTGCAGTCAGCATCAGCCTCAGGGTCTTGCTGGAATCTCTGTAGAGCTGGGTTTGGGGGCATCCTCTCCAGCATCCTAATCTGGCTCACTCTACCCAGAGCTGATGCAAGAACGAGTGGAGTCACAGAAGTGAAGGGGTTTCTGTAGGTCCCTAGTCCCACTCAGTAGATCAGGTTGGCTGCATGGGGTCTGTTCCTTGTGTGGTGCCTTGCTGTTGCACTGAACAGAAGGCTGGGGGCGGCTTCTCTGCCAGTCCAGTCAAGAGGCAGAGCAGGGGCTCTGCCCAGACCTCACTTCCGTTCTCACCTGACAGGGGCAGAGGAGAAGATCCTGGAAGACTTCCGTAAAACGCACAGCCCGGAGGCACCAGACTTCCAGCTTCAGGCAATGATCCAGGCGGCTGGGAAGCTGGTGCTAATTGATAAGCTGCTTCCCAAGCTGATCGCAGGTGGGCATAAGGTGCTCATCTTCTCTCAGATGGTGCGCTGCCTGGACATCCTGGAAGACTATCTCATTCAGAGGCGGTTAGTACAGGCTTCAGCATTCACCATGGCTCTTCCATGTCATGTTGCCAAGACTGTAGGTATAGAGTGGAGACAGCCCAGCAGTGGGTTTTGGCCATTCTGTGCCTGTGGACCAAAGGATCTGAGTTACAAGCTACGTGTTGGTGGGTGCAGCTCTGACCTGTCTATTTTGCATTGCCCAGGGCTGGTCCTAAAAGTGACCAAATGGAAATAGGCTCTTCCCTTGGTTATAGCAGGGCCCATGAGTCTTATATCCCTACACTGAGTGTGGGTTTGTGATGGTTGTGCCATCATAACAGGAAAGGCTCTTGGGATCAACCACAGCGTGCACAGGCTGATGAGGACTGAGTCTCCATCTGTGCACTGGTCCTGCCCGCAAACCCTGCCAGTCTGCATTCCCACACAGAGCCTGGGGGAAGGATCAACAAATGATCAATAGCTGCAGGCAGTTCAGGCCCTGCTCTCACCTCTTCCCCTCTTGGAGCAGGTACACGTATGAGCGAATTGATGGGCGAGTGCGCGGGAACCTGCGCCAAGCTGCCATTGACCGCTTTTGCAAGCCCGATTCGGATCGCTTTGTCTTTCTCCTCTGCACCCGGGCGGGCGGGCTGGGCATCAACCTTACCGCTGCCGACACCTGCATCATCTTTGATTCAGACTGGAACCCACAGAATGACCTCCAGGTAATGGGCCAGGCTATGATAGCTCTGAGGCTGCTTGCCTTCGGGCATGTGAGAGAGACAAGACAGGAGGTCCCATAGCACAGCCACCATCACTTAAGCCAGGCAGGGAGAGAAGGGCAGCAGCACCAAGCTATACTGGGCATGGGGTGTAGCACTGGGAGAGCCGGTAGGAGTGCAGGCTGGGGGGATGTGTCATGGGGTAGATGGTGGCTGCAAAAAATAGTGTGAGCTGCAGACCAGGCAACACTTTCCCCATGTCTGGTGCTGGAGGGGGTGAAGTGTTGGGTGCTCCATCACCTGCAGAAAGCAAAGGCTACAATCCAAGGCCTCTGTCTTTGCCCAGAAGTCATGAATGTCCACAGCCACGCAGAGCTGGGGCGAACCAGTACCTACTGGCATAGCCACACCAGATCAGCCACAAGCACTTGGTGAGGGGTGCCCTGGGAGATGGAGTGGACTGTGATGCTGGTGGCAAAGTGGTGGGTACTGGTGCTGGGTGCCACAAGCCAAACAGTCACTGTGATGCTGGGCTTACTGTATTTGAAGCTATGTTCTCTGCTGTCACAGGCTCAAGCTCGTTGCCACCGGATCGGGCAGAGCAAGGCTGTGAAAGTCTATCGCCTCATCACCAGGAACTCCTATGAGCGGGAGATGTTTGACAAGGCTAGTCTGAAGCTGGGCCTGGATAAGGCTGTGCTGCAGGACATCAATCGCAAGGGCAGCACCAATGGGGTAGGCTGGCTGTCAGAGTGGGACTGGGTGGGAAGCTGTGCGGGAAAGCTCCTTCCCCTGCGACCTGTCCCTGTGCTGATTCTGTGGTGGGGGAAGCATGCAGGGCTATGTCTGCAGGTAGGAGACAAAAGCCCTGTAGCTCTGCAGGGCGGTTTCAAGAGCAGCATACAGCACTGAATAGAGTAGAAAAACAGATCGGGAAGAGGAAGAGGCTAGGTACCTGCTGGAGGAAGAGCAAGTAACTGCTGGGTTGGAGCAGAGATCTGGGCATGCTCCTGGGAAGCAAAGCTCGTTCCCACACACTTGCACTGCTGCTGTTTGGCCTGGCAGGTCTTCCCTCCACAGCCCCGGGGTTCAAGGACACATGCAGTACTCTGTCAGGGTGGCACAGACTGAACTCCCTGAGTGTGCCTCAGGCAGCATTTTGAAGTAGCCTCCCTGTTGTGGCAGTGGGAAATCTGGGCTGACTTGGGGCATCTGTGCCCTTCCTCCTGGGGCAAAGAGCCTTACCCTGTTGCACCAGTGCCCGGGGCAGCTGGTGCAGGGTTGGTGATGCCTTTGTGTTTTGGGCAGGTTCAGCAGCTCTCAAAGATGGAGGTGGAGGACCTGCTACGAAAAGGTGCATACGGCGCTCTCATGGACGAGGAGGACGAAGGATCCAAGTTCTGTGAGGAAGACATTGATCAGATCCTCCAGCGCAGGACACAGACCATCACAATCCAGTCTGAGGGAAAGGGATCCACCTTTGCCAAGGTGTGCCGTGCACCTCTGGGAGGGAAGGGTGCTGATTCCCTGTTGGACTCCCTCTTGAGGTCTTGAGGGACGTGCTGGCAGGGTGCCACACACTGGTGTTAGGTTGACCTCTTACCTGTGCTGGGCTGAAGCTGTAACTAAGCTGCAGCCAAGCTCTGCTGCTTGATCCTCTGCATATAGGAATAGGGTGGATGGTCAGCACAGCAGGGAGGGGAATGGTCAGCCCAGCACTACCCTGGCTGGGGGATGGATGTATGGCCATCCAGCAGGGCTCATGTTGTTGGCGTCTGCTTTGCCTGGGTTTTCCGTACTTTGAAGCCAGCCCAGGCTGATGAGAAAGGAGACCAGAGCTTGCTTTCCTCCAAGTGCCAGGCAGTGCCAGGTTGTGCTCTGTCACTGGGGAATCATATTGCCAGTGGTTTGAACTAGGGGGACAAACCCTCTGTGCTAAGAGATACAGGGCTCCTTTGTGTCCCAAATGGGGCACTGCTCTGGGGAGGTGCAGGTGGCACTGCGAGGTGGAGGGCTCTGTTCTTGTGTTGGGCTCGGGGTTCCTTACTGCAGCAGCAAGGCATGCTCAGAGCTAGACTCTTCCCCCAGGGCTGTTACGGACAGAGTCAGGCCTCTTTCTGGGGAGGATGGGTGAGTTCTCAGCCTACCTGCTCTCAGATGCTGGGAAAATGCACAGGGCTGATCTTTACTCATGGGCTGAGCTTATTTGATCTGGAGTCTGTCGCCTCCCCAGCCTTTCTGAACACTGATACTGCCTTTGGTATGGTGCTTTGCAGAGCAGAAATGCACTTAGTTTCATGGCAATGTGGGAAAGTGTTGTGGTACCCACAGCAAAGTTCTCCTGCAGCCCAGCCCATCTCTGCATCCAGCCTTGCTCTTCTGCTGCCCTGCCCTAAGACCTGGGTCTGCAGGGAAAGCCTCAGGAGTGGCACAATGTGGATGCTAACCTGTGTGATACCAGGGGCTGTGTGCTACTGTCCCATGGAGAGCTGACAGTGGAGCCCTGACAGTGCTACAGCAGCAGTGTCCTGAAGTCTGCCAGCGGAAGGGAGCCTGAGGACCCAACCCTGTGCCACACTTCTTGGCTGGTGTCTTCTAGGAGCGCAGAAGGCCATCCAGCTCTCCTCCACTTGCAGGTGGCACGACCCAGGCTCAGTTTCCAGTGAGTCAGGCAGAAGGACATAAAAGAGAGAGGTTCAGCTCCTTTAAGGAAAGAGTCCTTTGCTGTGTTTCATCACAGGGTGTAACACAGCTTGGCAGAGAGCCTATCTACTGTGGAAAGAAGTGCTGGGAGAGTCTCTGTGGGGGAAAGCACAGCTGAACGGTGGGCTGCAATCTGGAAGTTCACTGCTTTTCTTTCACTCCCAGGCCAGCTTTGTAGCATCAGGAAACAGAACTGACATTTCCTTAGATGACCCTAACTTCTGGCAGAAGTGGGCGAAGATAGCAGAGCTTGACACAGATGCCAAGAATGAAAAGGTAGGATCCAACTTGCAACCACACTCTGTGCTCATGTGCCCCACAATGGAGCTGACCACTGCCTGACGTGGTCCCCTTCCCCCCCATTCTCCAGATGGGAGCTATGGGACTTCTGCTGCAGAGTAGCTGCCACTTGGTTCTGAAGTATTGTGTTTCAGTGAGAGATCAGGAACTACAGCAATGGAAGACTGAGCCTTAAAGGTTGGCTAAACCCCCAGTTCCTCTGAAGCCATGTGTTGGGTGTGTCTATCTGGTATATTTTGGGGTGTTCTGGAATGAAAGGACCATTCTGGGTGCACAGCCTGTGAGACAGCAGGTCTGTGCTCCCAGCTACTCCCAAGCCTGATTAAGTCGAGAACAATTGGAGCTGGCAGTATGCAAGGAGGGAAGAAGAGGAAACAGCCAGAACATCACATGCTCATGAATGGAGTGGGCTGGTGTGACTGTGTGAGAGAGGTCTGGAGCTGTGCTGGAGCTCCCCACAGTGGAGGGGGTATGAACACCTCCCAATTCCAGCTGTGGTGGGTGCTGGCAACTTGGGCAGCTGTGGCTGGGGGTCCGACTGTGGTGCAGAGTAGTGCCCGGGTTGTCCTATGCAGTTCTCCAGGTGCCAGATCTGATCTCCCAGTTCCCTTGCTAGCTGGGCCCTCACCATGCCTAGAGACCTTTGTTGGCTTGAGGCACACCAGGGCCAAGCTGCCATGTGCCCTGGGCAGGGCACAAAGAAGCCCAAGTGCCAGCTTTTCCTGTGGCTGGGAATTGATGGGATAAGCAAGATTCTTCCCACGCTCAGGGGAAGCGGAATAGCTCCACCCCAGCCCAAACCTAAATTCGAGTGAGCCCCACCACTCTGGGAGGACAGGAGCATTTGGGCTGGCAGCCCTGGAGCAAGCTTGGTGAGCTGGACTGTGGGACTGTCCGTCACTCTCAGAGCATTGACATGAGCTTGTATGCTCCAGCCCTTCTAGCCACAGTGCCTGGCACATTCATTTCATCACAGCCCCCTGCCATTCCTGTCATGACCCCTGCTACCCTGCATCTCACTGGCCAAGTAGAGCAAAGAAGACGGTATTTGTCGTGGTGAAGCTTGGCAGGGTAGCCCTGGCTCTCCTGGTGTCTGGCAAATATTGAGGAACCGTGCTCTGCGTGCCCCAAGACCTGCTGGCCCTGGTGTGCTCTCCTCAGCCGGTACAGCACTGGAGGCCCTTTTCTGGGGCCATGGCACCATGGCCATGTTCAGGGAGGCTTCACCTCAGCAGTGAGTCCAGCCATTTGGTGAACTGGAAACAAAGCTGATTTTGAGAGGCAGCAGATAACATCAGAGCATCCCTTGAGTCCCTTGGTCTGTCATGCATCACGCAGTCCAGTTTAATTCCAAGGGGAACATAATTATCCCATAATAACCACGCTCCCCTATTGTGATTTGTTCTTAATGTTTAACATGTGGGTTCCAGCAGCAGCATTGGAGAATTTTAAGGAGATATGGTGGCACTATGGTGTGAGAAGCCACTGCTCAAGATGCTTGTAGGCACTGGCGCCCCCACTTCTCAGCTTCTCACCAGCTTCACTGAATATAGTGGGACCTCTGGAACTGAGGGTGCCTTGCTGAGCAGGTACTGGGCTACTGGTGCTAGAGTAGGAGCCCCATACTGGGAGCTCTTGTACTGGCCAGGCTGGAGCAGGCAGTGGTAGCTCGCAGGAACACAGCACCACTTGCAGGGGAAACGTCTCTTTCTGCTGAACGTGGTGATACCATGCAGGCTGTGAGGTGCTGTGGTGCTTCCTGCTGGGTTTGTGCTTGCAAATGAAGGCAGGTTGCAAGGAGGCGGAGTGACGTTGTGCCATGGCACTGAGTTTGCAGGCCATGGCTGCGCAGGGGCCCTGGGCCTGCTTTGGGCCTTCGAGCTCCTCCGCAGGTTCGAGCAAGGTGGGGAAGAAGCTGCCAAGGATCTGTGCCTGCAGGAGGACAGACACAGCTGTGCATGGTGGCTGTCAATGCTCCTTTTTCCACCTTGCTCAACTTCCCATATTCTCTGAGCAGAAGGATGCAGGCCGGGCCGTCCCCGTGGCCAGTGCTGTACCTCTGTGTTCTTGGCCCTGGCAGTGCAAGGAGTAGAGGGACCAAGAGGAGCTCTGGCTTGGGCAACTCCTCCCATAGTTCCCCTTGCTCTTATGGTACCAAATGCTCTGTTATGTGGCCTGTTGGATATTTCCCATGTCAAATGAGATACTAGCTACATTAGCCTGAGTCTGTGGGGTTGTTCAGCTGAAGGTCAACATCTAAGCTTTGCTTACTGTAATCAGATTGCTCTAAAAGCCAAACACCGGACCACTCCACCTCCATCATGGAAGATTGTACTATTTTCTCCATCTGCAATTGCAGCCCTTCTGTCCTGCTTTCCAGACAGCAATGGGAACAAGGAATAAAGCCAAATGGATCTGGCAGGTCCACTGCCATGTCCAGGCAAGGAAGGTGCAGATGGTACATGGACGCTCTGAGAGTCTTCCTTGCTGCCCTGCCTGGCAAATCAGCTCCTTCCCAGCCGTGCCGGTGCAGAAACATAGTAGCTGGAGCTCCTGGGAGACTGGTGCTTGGCTCCAAATGATGTGATAGCAGAGCTGTTGGACATTCCCCACATGCCTTTGAGGAGCATGTTCCAGGAGCACCATCCTTGTTCTCGGCCGCTGCTCGCTCTGTGCGTTAAAAGAGCTTCCTAGCAAGCCATGTAAAAGCTAAGATGGAGCTGAGGAGAGGCCAGTGACTCACTGCTTGTCTGGAGGCAAGAGCGAACAGCTGGGGTCTGGTCCCTGTGCTCCTGCCCCTGAGCTCGGCCTGCCAAGCCGAGGCCAGCTGGGCCTCTCCGCCTCGGCTCCTCCAGCAAGCGCAGGGCTGCACGCAGGCTGCTTCCGCAGGGCCCTGGGGCTACCTACGGCAGCAACGCTCGAGCAGATGGCCTCAGACAGCAGCGAGAGGGAGGCCTGGCGGCTCTGCAGAGTTCTTTGATCGAACAGGGAAAGCAGGAGGGGGTGTGTGTGTGTGTGCATGCACGCGCGTATGCACACCTGCGCTTGAAAGCAGGACAGGTTCAGCGGGCTCCATGATGCCTTGGATGCGTTCAGCAGCGCGTGGCAGGAGAAGAGGCACAGCTCTGCTACTTAATTCTCCTGCACCTTTTCAGTGGTGGGATATTTTGTGCCAGTCCCACCTCCCCCCTCGACACAGAAATTACGCTGCGTGCTGCATGGCACTTGGCCCAGGCACTGCTGGCAGGGCCGGGAATATGACTGAGAGCTGAATCATCTGGTGACTGTCAGCAGTTTGAACCCAGAGGGCCTGATTTTCAGCCTGTGATTATTGAGGCTGAGTTTTGCGCTGGCCAGGAATCGCCTTGTGCGCATAGACACCTCATTGGGAACAGTTCCATAGCGGCAAGGTGTGGGGCTGGCCAGCCACTAACTGGATGCTAAAGATGGTCATGGGCTTGGAAGACATGGACCGAGCTGGGAGGGCAGCATGGAAAGGGCCCTGTGCCCTAATGAGGGGGCAATTTCTGCCCTTACCTGAGCATGTTCTCCTCTCTGTGTCCTTTGTAGGAGAGCTTGGTCATTGACAGGCCCCGGGTGAGGAAGCAAACCAAACACTACAACTCCTTTGAGGAGGATGAGCTGATGGAGTTCTCCGAGCTGGACAGTGACTCCGACGAGCGGCCCACGCGCTCGCGGCGCTTCAACGAGAAGACACGGCGGTACCTGCGGGCTGAGTGCTTCCGTGTGGAGAAAAACCTGCTCATATTTGGGTGGGTCTCACCTCCCCTCTCAAACAGCGCGGTTGTGGCCTCCAGCTGCCCAGCATGCACATGGGCCGCTGGCTGCCTGAGCCGCTTGCTGTCCGCCATGAGTGATGGCTGCCCCAAGCAGTGTCCCTTCCCTACTGCACTGACTCCTGTGCTGGGACCTGGACTGTTTGGCCCAAAGGGAAGATCTGGGTTGGAAGGAGAGTAACGTGGGCAGAGCATGAACCAACCAGCAGTCAGGGCTCCCAAAGCCTGCTCCGGCCTCTGCCCTGCTCAGTCCTAGGCAAACATCTTCCCACTTTGTGCTCCCCTAATGCAGAGACGTAACAACCACTGCCCATGGGAGCTGATAGGGCTGTGCCATCATGCTGGAGGGAAGGCACTGGAGGTATCTCTAGTTCTTCAGGAACATTTGCTGTGTTTGTGTTCTAGCTGGGGACGCTGGAAAGATATCCTGACCCATGGGCGGTTCAAGTGGCATCTGAACGAGAAGGACATGGAGATGATTTGTCGGGCCTTGTTGGTCTATTGCGTCAAACACTACAAAGGGGATGAGAAGATTAAAAGTTTTATCTGGGACCTCATCACACCGACGAAGGATGGCCAGAACCAGGCTCTGCAGAATCACTCAGGTATTGCGTGTTCTCTCTGCCATTGCACTGCTACTTGTCACTAGTGTGTCTGCTCCTGGGGCGGAGGCTGCAGCAGTCAAACCAAAGGTGACTGAAACAGCCAGGAAGCAGTTGTGCTTGAGCACAGGGACTTTCTCTGTGCAGAACTAGTGGCTCTCATAGGTCTAACCTCCATAGATCCTCAGAAACAGTGGCAGAGGCTGGCTGAGTGGAGGAGGGTATTCCTTGATTCCCAGTGCCTGTGAGGTCCTGGCTGGTGCTGGGAGGGATCCTGTTTGTGGGAACAGAGATGCCAGCCAACTCTTGGGTGCATGGTGCTAAGTTTTTTTCTGGTCTGAGAATACTCGTAGGGCTCCCCAGTGCAGAGAGATGCTGTGCAGTAAGTTCATGGGGCGCAGCTGCTGTGCACTGTCAACCGTGTGAACATACTCGATGCGATAGGTGTGAGGGTAGAAGTGGGTATGGAAGTGCCTGGCTATTCCTCAGGGCATTGCAGGATGCAGAATGGATCGTTGCATGGGAATCCTGCCTGTGCCCGCTGGGGAGCCCTGGCCCTAAAGCTAACAGGAGAGACTGCCAGGCGCTCCTCTCTTGGCTGCTTGGTGCCCCAACCATGCCAAGGTGAGCTGGTGATGCAGTTTGTGCGGTGTTCTCACCCTACGTAGCCAGCTTGGATCTCCTCTCATTGTAGTCTGATCCCAGACACCCCGGTCTGCAGTGCCTGCCCTCATCAGTGCAGGTGTAGTTTTACTGGTTTATCCTGAAATCTCTGCAATGCAGAATCCTACTAAGGTGGCGTGGCCTTCTCCCACTTCATAAGTCTAGCGGAAATATTTATCTCAGGTTTGGCTGTGCTCTCGCTGTTCCGAGGACCAGTACATATCTTTTCCAACCTGTGTGCGGTCTAAATACCCCATATATTGTGCCACATGTGGAGTTTTGAATTCCATCTGCATTGTGTTTGGCTGAGGCTTCCAGTGTAGCCGAGCCTTGGCCTGCCCCGTGCTCCTGCTGGGCTCTCTGCCTCTCTGCGTGGGGAGCGGGGCACTGCAAATTCACCCCTATGCCTGCAGTGCAGCATCTGCTCTCTGTAGGCATGCCTCGGAGCTGGAGCAGCATAACAAGCACAGCCCACGATGCAAACAGCATCATGCAGCCACAGTGGCCTTTGTCTGCAATGATGTGAAGGCAGAGCCTGTGCTGGCTCCTTGCATCAGCTGGAGGGTTGCGGCCTGAGACACTTAGTCACTGCCCATTCTGTGTTAGAGGACTGCGCCGATCTAGCAGCGCAATGCCTGCGTCATGCAGCTTCCACTATCAGGTGAGTTGGGCTGGGAGAGCTGCTCGGGGGAGGCCTCCTTGCTCTCACGGAGAGTGGTCACAGCCCCACGGCCGTGTGCGCTGTTTGTGTGCTTGTGATCCGTGGCAGAAGGTGAGTAGTGACAGGGTTGGGACTCTACAGCCTGCTTTTGGCACCGGTGAGCCAGGGCTGAAACCTGAGGCTCCTGTTTCGATGTGGTGGAGCGCCCGAGAGGCTGTTTTGAAGTGGCGCAATTGGCAGCGTGAGGCACGAGGCTCCCGGATGCTGTTGCTGAGCCCTAGGGCATGCCATGTGTTACTTAGTGTTTGGAACACCGTGATACACTCTCAAGACCCAACGTAACTGTTTCCTTCTGTCTGGAAACATCTGGCTTGCTTTGCAGCATGAGATCTGAGCGTGTGGCTTTTAGTGGCCCGCTTAAGTTACTGTAGTCACTTTGGGCAACGTGAGTCACCTCGGCAGTGCTGTCTCCTGCTCTTGCTGCACAATCCTGCTCAGAAAAGGTTGGGACTTACCTCAAGAACCCTACGGGGAGCAGAGCAAGAGTAAGAAACAAATCGGTTGACATGAATGGGCTTGACTTAGATAATGCCAAGTAACGAACAAGCCACAGTTTCAGTGGAGAGTCAGTAATGCTTTACTGCAAGAGTAGCATTACAGTTGACGAATTTGGATATTTAGCAGAGAGAAGCAGCCCAGGGCTTCTCCATCAGTGTGCTGGAGTGGCTTTTCCTAGCTCTGAAACCACCCTGCAGTCTTGGCCAGAAGGGACAGCAAAACCATCTAGCCTAACCGCTAACTGGATGAGAGCAGAGAGCCCTCTGGTGCAGAGCAGCCACGCAGCTGGCCCTGCTGTGGCACACCAAGGAACCTGAGGTACCCCTCATGTGTTTGCAGGGAGCTGACCAGGCAAGACATACTCCAGGAATGCCTACTGTGCAGAAGACAACAGAAGACTTCCAGGACCCCTGCTTGTGTGTCCTGGGGACTGCGCTTCCTTAATCCCAAATCTAGTAAAGTGTGTGACTACAAAAGGGTGGGCAGAGTCAGCCCACCTCAGAGCTCTAGTCTAATCTACCTGATCCACCCCCATCCTGGGCAGGGGTGAGCTACCAAGGAAGGTAGTGTTAGCACAGAATGCATCAGGCCAGACTGTCCTGGAGATAGAAGTCCTGGTGACCACTGCTTGTACCAAGCAGTTACCTGGGCTGGAGTGAGTCCTTTTACTGTCATGGAGCTGTAAGCATTAAGAAGGTGTTGAGGACACTGCAGTGCTTTCTAGTTACCCAGATGTTCAAGTCTGGATGTAAGGGGCAGAGCTGCTGAGGCTGTTCGTTCCCCTTCACAGACTTATGGCAGAGGAGGATAATCTGCCCAGGGAGGGGGCTAATCTGTCTCAGAAGACTCCAAACAATGGTGACCCCCACCAGGAGTCATATCCATGTTTCAGTGTGAACTCGCATCTTATTTCAAGGTTGAAGGTATATTTAATTTTCAGCTCCAGTCACTGGATGTCATTTTATCTTTATCAGCAAGATGGAATTGCATTCCTTTTCCGTTCAGTATCTCTGCCAAGTGTAAACACCCCCCTGCAGTGATCCGGTTCCCACGCAGCCCTTTTCCTGATGCACAGAATAGGAAACAATCCTTGAAGATCATCAGGATTATTTTCCAGCCTTTGATCACTCTGGAGCTTCTTGTTTGAACTCTTTTCCCTATTTACTGTGTCATCCTTGTGGAGTGAGACACACTTCAGAATTGCCATGGTGTCTAGGTCAGGCTCTAAGAAGAGCTCTGCCCAGGATCATGGTGCCTTCTATGCTTCTATGTGATATTTTTATACATCAAGGGGTCACCTGATCTCTTTGGGCTTAGCCTTGTACTGAAGACTCATAACAATACAGTTTCTTTGATGATCCCTAAGTTCTTGGAGATAGAGTCTCCCACACTCTGGGTTTAGCCTGTGTGCTTTATTTACAGATCCCTCCCCTGCATTTGGCAGTAATGAAAGACTCTATAAACTCTTTGAGATCTGTCAGTTCTGATCCATCCATGTCTCATCCCTCTCGTGTAATGCAAGTTTTAAACAAAAATGGAATGCCATATTAAATAGGATGTCAAACAGTGCTGCTCGTTGCTTTTATCAGCCAATTTTGTAGTCTTATTAAAAAGATAGAAGGCTGTTTTAATAAGATCTTGTGTCTCCTGTTCCAGTGCTGACTGACAATTATAGCTGAGCTACCACTTCTATAGTGACTGAAGATGAGCCTTTCCATGATTTTGCCCAGCTCAAGTCTTTTATCCAGTCATCCCCTTTCATCCTTTCTGAAATAGCTTTTCAGCTGTCCAGCCAAGCCACTCTCTCTGGTTGCAGGCACAAAATCTGAGTGGCACGGTGTTCCCGCCTCTGTGGTAGGGAAGACCTGAAGAACTACAGAAGGTGGATGAGGTGGACTCAGTTCTTTGAGGTGTCTCTTCTGGGTCCCAGGCACTGCAGTGGGTAGAGGAGAAATCATGGCATATTGACATGGAGGCATGGGGTGAAATTGCTGCAGGACTCAAACTGTATCTGGAAGAGTTTCAGTGCCCTGCACAGCCTCGGTCTGGTGCTGGGGCTAGAAGAAAAGGTGCAGGGTGCTGGGGGGGCTTCTAAATTGTGGCATGATGTTAACTGCACACAACCCACTCAGGGTGTGGAGCTGGGGGCTGTTGGTGGCTTTGTTAGGTTGCTTGGCTTGTGCGGGGTCCCTGCAGGGCTGTGATTGGAGCCTGCCCAGGTCCTGCTGGTGTGCCAGGGGCTGCAAACAAGAGCCTGGGGAAATGGGCTCTGTGGCCGCCACAGGGCCTGAGTGCCGGCGTGCAGAGGCAGAATTGGATGCGGAGTGGGTGCATGGACCTGCCGGAGGGAAGGTGTCAGGCAGTGGGGTATTGAGCCCTGCTTCTCATCCCAGCAGGGTGGACTCCTGCCTTTCCTAGGACTTTGACTTGCTCCATGTTTGTCTTTGACAGCCTGTTCCAGCCACCCGGGCAGAGATGTGCCACTCCCTGGCTGTGCCAAGCATCGTCTCTGCCCCAGAACTGCCAGCATAGTTGGACTGCTGGAAGCAGGCACATCCCCACCTGATACACCTTCCTCATCTGATCTGGGTGCAGTGTGGCTTGGGCTCTGCTGTTCACTGGGAGCAGTTCAGATATTTAGGCACATGGCTCTTGCTACTCTCATCTCCCGTGAGCCTGGCTCACCAGTCTGCAACAGGAAGCTTTGCAAAGCCTGCCGCTCCCCGGCTGTGCTCCTCTGCCTGGACACTGCCGTGCTGAAGATGCCTCGCAGTGGTGCCTGGCCTGTGCTCACGGTGCCCCTGGTGCTCACATGCTGCCACTTGCTGTTACAGGTTTGTCAGCACCGGTGCCTAGAGGGAGGAAGGGGAAGAAGACGAAGAACCAGATGCTGCTCCCTGAGATAAAGAACGCAGACTGGCTTGCTACATGCAACCCCGAGATAGTCCTGCATGATGACAGCTACAAGAAGCACCTTAAACAGCATTGCAACAAGTGAGTGTCGGAGCCCACAGCACCTCACAGAGTCCTGGCAGCTGTGCTATGGGTTACGGGGCTCTAGCATGGAGAGGGTAGGAAAGAGCTGTGAAGGACCCACAGCCCTGGCAGGATTGTCACACCCCAGGAATCTTCCGCCTTTAGTACAATGGCATTTCTAAGCTAGTGGTTGAACTCCAGCCATCTGCTCTTCAGCTTCCTCTGTCCCTGCCCTGATGCAGCTCCATGCTCTGCCTGAATCCTAGTTCCAGCCCTACCTGTTTGGAGCAAGTCTCATCTTGGCTCTGCTGAGAGTCTTGAGCTGCCTGTGTTGTCAGCAATTCTCAGCTGAAAATCTACGCAGCTAGTGGAGCCAGTGCACCAGAGCAGAACTGCAGAGGGCAACACTGGGCCGTGGTGGAGGGAAGTCCCTGAGTGATTCATTGGAAGAGTAGTTAATCTCAGAGTTGTTTGTGTCCCAGGGTGCAGAGTTCAGGACTGACTCTTCTTCCAGCACAGCCTAGGTACACTGTGGAGTGTCTGCCTCCTTCCCTGCCAGCACTACATGCCAGGCAGTGCCCACCACTAGGCAGGGCTCAGTGGCATCACTGTTCTCTCTAGCAGTGGTACTGGGCCCCACTGCTCTGTCCCACCTGCCCTTCCCTCCCTACGGGGCTCCTTTGGGATTTCTTGAGCCTACACAATTAAGGAGCTAATAGGGGGTGAGGCAAGAGGACTCAGTCCTACTACTGTGCTGCTCTTGGCTTGCTCCTTCAGGTAACAGGAGCAGTGTCCTGAGCACCAAACCTCTGCCTGCAGGGCCCCAGGAGAACACAGGACAGGGGACTGTGGGGTGACACCGGTGCCCATCCTACAAGGGGACAGGTGGCTTTGAGGAACTGGGTTCTCCATGGGGTGGGAAACATGCTGTCAAACAGGTTTCCCTGGCTTTGCTGAGCCTCAGAGCGTCCCCCTGCAAACGCTGCCAGGAGGCAGTGCAAACTGTGGTGAGGGGCATTGGGTCAGGCCCTGGCGTATGAGCACCTGTGTGCTAGCATGTGTTCCTCTCTGCACTCTGGGACAGGGTTCTGCTGCGGGTGCGGATGCTCTACTACCTGAAAGCTGAAGTGCTGGGGGAGGCTGCTGACAAAGCCTTTGAGGGGACACCTGCCAGGTAGGGTGCTTGTGGCGAACACCTCTATTGCTACTCGCGGAGGCGGTGGCAGCGCTTGAGCAGTGTCACAGCTGTCCAACCCAGCCAGCTCTGGGTTCACAGCAGCTCCAGGCTGGTTGGGCTCTGCAGTCAAATCCCCAGGTCTTGCTCATGCAAAACTTCCTTCAGTGGTACCTCTGCCAGAGCAGTGACTGCAGCCTTGGTCTGAGGTGGGTTCAGGCGGCTGAGGCTGGCGTTGGATCCCTGGTGGTGAAGGCGCCCTCTGCATCTTGCAAGAAAACATCTCCACATGCTGTCTGATGAAGCGGCCTTTAAACCAGTGTGGGAGACTGCTGTGACTGTGCCGGGTTCTTAGGACCAGCTGTCTTGGAGCAGAGCTTACACTGGTGCTCAGGGCCACAGTCCCTTCCCCAGCACCAAGGAAAAGGGGACCAACAGGCTCTGTTAATACCATTGAGCCTGCAGCCTCCCGGCTCCCAACCTTGTGGAAGGATTTAGCTCTCAAAGTTTAAGCAAGAAATACAATATGCTGTGCGCTAGTTTCCCAGAGCAGGGGCTGCTGCTTCCCTGAGTTGGGGCTAATGGTCTGTACCAGTGCAGCTCCATCAGCATGAGTCCTTGTGGAGGGCACACCGTAGCCCACCAGACACACTGTTATTTTGGGTTGGTACGTCTGCAGAAGACTTCTCCCAATAGATACTACTTGAGTCAGTTGGGGGCTCCTGTTGGTATCTCTGCCCCAAGGGAGGAGGAAGAGGGGCTGTGCAGTTGCTCTGTCTCTGGAGAAAGCGGAGGGGGGAAGGCAAGGGGTGTGGTAGAGCAGAGACTCCAGGTTGCTGTCCCCAGGGAGGTGTGCATGCCAGGCCCCACGTGGGCCCCAAGCCTGTAAACAGAAGCTCCTGTGTCCCTCTGCCCCTTTGCTGGCGGTGACCAGCACACCGCAATGTTTGCTGGGGCTGTGAGAGCGGCGCTCATGCCTCGTCTCCTGCAGAGAGCTGGACGTGCTGCTGCCAGACATTGACTATGTGGAGATCCCAGTGGACTGGTGGAATGCTGAAGCTGATAAATCCCTTCTCATCGGTGTTTTCAAACATGGTATGTACCCAACCTTGCTGGGTGAGTGCTGCTGTGTGGGAGGGACCCCTGTGGCCAAACGGCTCTCCAGAGCTCCAGTGTGCGTAAAGTGCGGGCGGCTTGTTTGCTTCCATGGCGGTGTGAGGGGGCAGAGACCCAGCCGTGCACAGCATCCACGGGGGACCGAGGCAGCTCTCCGCGGGGTGCCTGCAGCTGCGACGCTGCCAGCTCATTCTGGCGGCAAGGCAGGCACCCCTGTGCTGCAGGTGGCCAGGCCTGGGTCTTGTGGGGAGCTGATCCCCCTGTTTTCCCAGGAGCAACGTGTCGTTGTCCCATGAGAGTGAGCTGGGGAGGCAGGCACAGTGCCTCTCCTGGGAGCTCCAGCCTTGTCACGATACCCTCTTGCAGCTTCCAGTGGCCAAAGGGTTCTTCGTTCCCAGTCCCAGCCTGTCCTGGGTGCTGGGCACGGCTCTCCGAGCGCTGTGCTGCCTCCCAGGAAGGGCTGTGTTGTGTGGCGGAAAAGCTGACCTTTGCCTGCTGCCTCAGGGTTGCAGACCAGTTAGAAGCTTTTGGGAAAGTTCTGAATTTCTGAGGGTACGAATTGCACTTGGAGACAGACCCCAAGAGCCAGATGGGAGCTGTGTTCCCCAGAGCAGGAGGTTTCTGTAAACGAAGCTTGGGCCTGGCCATGTGCTATTTTTCTCATTTTTGATGGCCTGTGGCCACTGGCAGGTTACGAGAGGTACAACGCCATGCGGGCAGACCCGGCGCTGTGCTTCCTGGAGAAGGTGGGCATGCCAGATGAGAAGCTGCTGTCTGCAGAGCAGGGTGTCAGTGATGGGGCCCAGGACGCTGCTGAAAGGTAGGCAGGGGATGGAGCCATGCTCCCAGGGACTGGTTTGCTCACTCTCGAGGGCCGTGTTGGAAGTGGGGTCGGCGCTGTGGGGTAGGCTGTGCTCAGGGAGGGCAGCGAGAGGGAGAAGGCTCTGTGTGAGTGTGAGCACGGCAGGCGATGGGGAAGGGTGGCAGACTGGAGCTGGCTCCCCAGTGCAGCGCTGCGGGCTGCCACTGGAAGATGGGTGCTGGTTCTCTGCTCCATCTAGCAGACATCTGGCACAGCCAAGAGAGGCTGTGCTGCAGCTACCAGGGATTAACTTACCGTCTTACTCAGGGGGAGCATGGAAAAGGAAGAGAACGGTGGAGAAAAACTGGAGGGGCCGCCGAAGCAGGAGGTGAGTGTGGTTCGCGGTGGTCATACACATCTGCTGTTCCCATCCTCTGCTGCAGACTTAGCTCCTTCAGCTCTGCTGCAGGGCTCAGGAGAACTGGTGTCTCCTTTGACCCAGCTCCACGTAGGCTTTGCCTTACCTTGCGCGGGCTCTGTTGCCTGCTCTCTGGGTTGTCCTCACTCCCTGGAGCATTGCTTCTGCCTTTGCCTCTCTGTGTGTTTCCTGCTGATGTGGATTGTATCGCCCTCATGGAGAACTGGCACGGGGCGAGAGCTGTGAAATGCCCGGGGTGCTGGGTCTCACATGCAGCTTCAGGAGCCCCACAGGCCCCTGGCAAGGGGGCGATGGGGGTCCTGGGAGGAATGGCCCTGAGGGAGAGGAAGACTAGTGAATGAGGCAGCCTGTGAGAGAGCAGGGTTTGGCCGAGCAACAGAGGTGATAGCCAGTACTGGCACTACTGGTGTCCTGGATAGTGCTGCTACACCTCATGTCACTGTGGTGGCCGATGACCTCACCTTGGGGCCCAGTGTGGATAGTGTAGCTGACCTGAGCTGTTGTCTCCCCATCACGGGGCAGGGAGGAACGCGGCTGCAGAAAGGAAGCAGCCAGGGCCGAGGTGCTTGGGAGCGGGGCTGCCCACATTGCTCTGATGTCATGTGCTGACAGGTACATGCAAGGAGAGCCAGCAACTGCAGCCAGAGCACACAGGACACACTGCCCAACCAGTCCCACCACCCCACGCCCTGCCAGGGCCAGGCCGTGGAGCTGAGAGCTCCCACTGGGCAGGGCTGCGTGGACGGCAGGGGTTTCTGCACAGTCTAGAGAGGCCACCTCTGATCATTTCTTCCTGCAGGACGTCGTGGCTGCTGGGGTGGGCGAAGCCGGTGAGAAGCGGGACGAGCCAGCGGCAGGTGAGGCCGTACTTCCAAGAACGCGGCTCATGGCTGTCCAGGGGCTGGCACAGGGGCCTGCCTGAGCCAGAGCGGTGATGCAGGCAGAAAAGAGTCAGGGCGACATGCTGTTCAGTGTTATGGGTGAGATGGCTTAACCTGAACAACAGCGGTCACCCCGGGCTCTTAACTGGCTGTCTGGCTCTTCCAAAGGGCAGAGTAGCTAATTAGCACGTGGGGCTTCCAGCCACGCAGACTGGAGTGGAAGTGGCTGGCTGTGGCTGTGCAGTAGCCTGACACAGCTTCTCAGAGCAGGAGTGAAGAGAAGTAGTGGCCTGTCGTGGCCACGGTGAGCCAAAGGCTGGGCTGAACCTGATGTCAGAGCCTCGTGCAGCCCACCCCGTCTGGGGCCCTCCTGTGCAGATGCCCTCTGTGACCGAGAGCCCAGGCTGGGTTTGAGTCAGGGACAGGCCTTTTGGGGCAGCCAGGGTCCCCAGAAGGAGTGTTTCCGATGGGTACCAGCCAAAGCCAGCTGTGGGTGACTGCAAACCATTAGCCTGCACTGGCCATGCGGTTGCCCGCATGAGCTGAGTCTGCAAGGCGTCTGCTGACTGCAGAAGGCAGCGCTGATGGATGCCGTGGGCTGGCTGACCCCTCTGCGGAGCAGGGTGGGGGGTCACAGGGAGTCCTGGGGGCTGCGTTCCTGTCCTACATGTGGCCTGGCCCTGAGCTGTTGTTCCTACCTCCATCTTTGCCTCTGGGTTCTCTCCGAAGGAAGCTCAGTCCTGGGGAGGCTCTAAGCCAGCAGCTTTGGGGATGCAGAAGCCCAGGGGTGCTGAGCCCAGCCCCTTGCTCCTGGACTCTGTTCCCTGGTGTTCCCTCTGGCCGGGAAGGGCAGGAGAGCGCTCTGGCAGAGCCAGCCATTGGGATGTGGGAGCCTGTGGCTTTGCAGTGTGAGTTAAATACTAATGTCCTTGCTGATGTTTGAAGCCCAGGATGGCTCCGACTCAGACAGATCCTGCTGGCCTGTCTCATCTGCCCTCACAGCCAGACTGCGGAGGCTTGTCACTGTCTACCAGCGCTGCAACCGCAAAGAACTGCCTCCCCGTGCTGAGATGCTGGTGCCTGGTAACCATGGATACTGGCTGCAGGACGAGATGTTCAGGAGAGCCTCTGAGATGGACTCAGCAAACAAAGAAATGCAGAAAAGGTATAACGCAGGAGATGGAGGCAGTGGGTCCTTTGCATAGCTGCTGTGGGCCTCTCAGAATTTCTGCGCCCCAGAATTTATCTGGGAAATCTCACGACAGCCATGCTTGCAGCCAGCTGCCTGCAATACACAGGCCTGTGGGTCCTTCCTGGACGTGGGAGAGGCTGGTGGCCCGTGGAGCCAGACCGGCCTGTGGAGCCAGCCCAGCCCATGGAGCAGTCTCCTTGTGTAGTTTCTTGGTAACAGCTGATGAGAGCTTGAAAGGAGGAAGCAAGGGGACAGCTCTTCTGTGTAAAAACCGACATCTACTGTGCCAAGGATTGCCCTCCAGCCCCCAGTGTGCGCTGCTGGGCGGCGTTGTGTGCCAGAGCCCAGGACACCCAGTGGATGAAGGGTGATTGAGGAGTGCTGTTGCAGCCCGCGTGTGCAGCATTTTCAACCCTCATGCGTTTCACGCTGCCATGTTAGTCTCCTGCTGTTGGCCTCGGGAGCCCGGTGATGGTGTATCGTGGGGGCAGATTGCAGAGTGCTCCCAGTTTGCAGCATCTCAGTAAATGGAAGAATGGCAGGAGCATGGCCTGGTGCCTCCCATGGCTCCGGCAGAAATTGGGGAGGGTGTGAGATGGGGTGTTACTGCGTCCGTCACTGCCAGTCGCCACTCTGCAGCTGTGGGACTTCCTGCACTGCAGATGCTCTCCATGGTTAGTTCTCAATGGCTTTTTTGCCTGTGAATCTGTCCCTGTTACATGAACTGATGTAACATTTTGGTATCTGTGCTGTCCTGTGGCATTAAGTTTGGTGGTTTAGTTACGTGTTGTGTGAAGTCTCCGCTTGCACTCGTTTTGAGCACTTCTCTTCATCATTTAATTCGCTGCTCCCTACTTCTTTTACTGTGGGAAGCGCTGGCAAGTCATTCCCACTTGCCTTTTGCTGGCTCTCAGGATGGTATCACTCTGTTTACTAGTCCCCTGTGCGGAAGCTGATCTAGCTCACTGATCTTCCTTCTCCCCTTTCCCTGAATTTCTTCCAGTTGTACTATCTCCTCTCTGAGGTGGGGGCATCAGTGCTCCTCACAGTGGTGAAGATGTGGTTGTGCTGTGGACAATGATGCGTTCTGGTGTTTCCTGCTCTTTAACATCCTGGGCCGTTTCTTTCTTTTTTTTTTTTTTTTTTTGGTCTCCTTAGAGGAATGTACTAGGCAGATTCCCCCCAGCAAGCTCCTCTTGGGGCTCCTTCTGGTCACTGATTTTTGATTAACTTTCTTCTTGTTATTTGCTCTACTTTTTGGAATGAAATATCACTGCAGAGAGCTCTTCAGAGAGTCAGGCTGGAAACTAGGTTTAAGGATGTTTCAGTCACTCTGGGAGTTCAGTGGCCTGTCTGGTCTCTCTTGATGTATCACAGCTGCTTGCTAACATTTGGCATGGGGCTACAATTCAGAGGAGTTCTGATGCAACTTGATGCTTTCTTTTGCACATACCACTCATCTTCCTTTGTCGTGACCTGCTCCTGCTCTTCCTGTACAGTTTTTATCCTCATCTGTCTTCTCTGGCCTGTTTTTCAATGCTCTGTTTGCCCAGGGCTGCAGTTGCCCAGTGAACTCTTTACCGTCTCTGTCCTGGCTCGTTCCATCGAGTGATCCCCGTGTTTCCTCATGACATGAAAGCTCAGAGGGTCTGAGGCAATGTGAAAATTGTGGTACAACAGTGCCGTAATTGAAAACCCGCATCACCAAGGCTGCTTTCCCTTGGCGGGGAGAGCACCTGCCCCGTCACCCAAGAATCCTGCTCTCTCCTGTCCGCAGGAAAGGCCTGGCATTTGTAACTAGGACACTTAAGGCAATTAATCCTACTCCTGCCTCACCTCCTGAACAGGCTGGTTGTGAACTCTGTCCTTCTGTTCTCATTCCTGGTACAGAAAATCAGCCTTTCCATGAAGGTGATGAGACCAACTCAGTTTGAAGGAAGTGAGTTGGTGAAATAGCTCTGCCTCTCCACAGATGCTCCTAGAGCCTCTGCCCCACAGGCAGCACAGCCGTGAGCTGTGCCTTGGGTTCTTCAGACTGCGCAGTGAGCTGAGAGCCCGAGGGCCCATGACCTTCACTCCTTCTCACTATGCGCCACAGGACAGACGATCTCTGGCTGGGGTTCTCTGCTCCTTGATGCTCTCCTTCTGACAGCTTCTCCCTAACTGGTGGGCAGAAACTATACAGCCCTTCTGCCTGGTGCCTGCCCATGCTGGGAAAGTGTGAGGCTGACCAGGACATATCTCAGTGGTGTTTGTGTTTCCCTCCATGCCCCACAGGTGGACCAGGAGGGAACAGGCAGATTTTTACCGCACTGTCTCCTCCTTTGGGGTCATCTATGACCAGGAGAAGAAGATCTTTGACTGGGCCCAGTTCCGAGCCATCTCTCGATTGGAGAAGAAGACAGATGAGAGCCTCGAAAAGTATTTCTACAGCTTTGTGGCCATGTGCAAGAACGTCTGTGGTCTCCCACTGTGGAAAGAGGATGGTGAGTTGAAAAGGCATGGCCTCTGGCAGGGGCAATGGCCCAGCTACTCTGGTGGTACAAGAGAGTAAGGGAGTGGTTTTAGAGACCTAAGAAGGCTCTGAGGTGCCAGGGAGGTACACAAAACAGTGTGCTCCATGCTGTGGTTGACCACCAAAACCCTGTGTTACCACTTCACAGTAAGCAAACTGCAACTAGAGACCTGCACCGAGGCCGCGGGCTTGCAGAAGCCGCCTGCATCCATCTGTCCTGTCACCAATGCGTATTGTCTCCCTGGTGCAATGGGAAAGTAGGGTTGCCCTGTGGAGTCCAGTCCTTGCTCTCACAGATCTCATGTAGTTCTTCTCATTAAATCACAACCAATTTTATCCAAAACAACAAATTTAGATGCGAGAGAGGAGGAGGAGAGAAACAAGAGTTCACATCTCCTCCATGCTGGAGCAGGTGTCTGCGCAGTCCATATTGCTGCTTCCTTTCTGAGCACCTCTTTGCCCATGCTAGAGAGAGTCCATGGGGTGCCTATGCTGTGGCCCAGCTAACTGAGAAGTTCTGGGCAGGGAAAAGGGAGTCTGAGCCCACCACAGGAGCCTTGGGGAAGCCTGACCAACACAACAGGCATCCATTTTCTAGGAGTGCCCTGTAGACCCCAGTGCACTCGCCCCATGCAGGTGATGGCAGATGAAAAGCTGCTTGGGAGCTATTTAAACACAAAACAATTTGCTTTTAGCAACAGCAGAAAGGACCTCATTTTAAGTGTGCCAGAAGGCCTGGTCTCAGGCATAGTTCCTTAGAGACACATGTCAATGCCTTAGATGTGGATTAGCTGTTCCTCATCAAAGAGCTGCGTGAGTTGAGGGACTCCCATTCATGAGAACCTACTGGAGAGCTGCCAGAGGCTCATGTCCCACGGAGCTGATAGCTGGCAAGTCGTGCAGCTCTGGCACTTCTGGCGCTAACAGAGCGGAGCTCAGGCAGGACTCTGAAACCCTCTGCAGCCAACTGCTGCTCTTGGTCCATCTGATAAAGTCAAGCGAGTTTCCTCCACTTAGCCCATTTTTGGCAAAGGAATGGAAGGAAAACGGTGACAGTGGGAAGCTAAGCCTACAAGCACTTCCCCTACCTCGCAAGCAGGCTGAGTGAGAGTTAAAATTCACCTACTTTGTCACTACCTCTAAATAACTCTGACTGGTCCTGCCATGCGGAGATCCAGGTCAAACACAGGCCTTCCTATTTGTTACTCTGTCCCATATCAGTGACCAGCCTGCATTGTCACCTTTCGGCAGCCAGGATGGATCTCTCAGGCTGACAGCTGCATCTCCGCAGATTTCTCTCATGCCTGTGGGTCTCCTCCAGTGCTGATGACCCCGCAGTCACACTGCGTAGCAGCTAAGCCATCACCCTGTGTTCTACTTCCTGCATAATGGGGTTTTGGCTTTTCTCTTTGTTGTAGGTCCCCCAGATCCTGACATCTATGTGGAGCCCATCACCGAGGAACGTGCTGCCAGAACCCTGTACCGTATTGAGCTTCTACGGAAGGTGCGCGAGCAGGTGCTCAAGTGTCCACAACTCCACGAGCGACTCAAGCTGTGCCGGCCAAGCCTCTACCTCCCAGTGTGGTGGGAGTGTGGCAAACATGATCGGGACTTGCTAATCGGCACTGCCAAGCATGGCCTGAATCGCACGGACTACTACATCATGAATGACCCACAGCTGTCTTTTTTAGATGCATACAGGAACTATGCGCAGCATAAAAGAACAGGGATCCCAGGCCCGGAAACCCTGTGCTGCCTTTACCAGACTAACGCCAAACTCTACAGTTCCCCTCTGTATAGCCAGGTGGACCAGACTTGCGAATCCCTAGAGAACGAGGCTGAGAGTCAGATCAAGCTAGAAAACATAGACAACACCATGTCCCAAGCCGGGGGCAGTCCACCAGATGCAAGCTGTGAAACATTTATGTCTAAAGTCCGGGACATCATTTCCAATAACTATGATGAGAACTCTCTGCCAGACTCGTTGATGTGTATGATGTATGACGAAAAGGCCTGTAACAGCGAGCAAAGCTCCCTTGCCCGAGACAGCCCAAGTTGCACAGATGTTGGAAACAGTGTTGCTAAACTCCCTGAGAGCAAGCTAGAGGGGGATGAGGATCCATCCAGCTGTGATGCAGAGAACATGAGAGAAACTTCTTTCCTAGAGAGTTTGCAGGTGGGCTGTGAGCGAATGGATGGTCAGAACGAAGTAGCCGAGCCTTTGCCTTCTACCCTAGGAAGTGACCCCTCAAGGAGTGTCCCAGCAGAGCTCTGCGAAGCCTTGCAGCAGAAGGGAAACCTCACCAGCCATGGGGCAGTGCTACCTGAACACAGTGCCATGGAAGGAGTCATCAGCGTGGGGCTGTACAGTCCCAGTCTTCATAACTATGAAATAAAGGTTCCCCCTGAACAGAGGTTCATTAATTTGCTGCAGAAGAAAGGCGTGGAAGCAAAATCAGGACTGAGTCAGAGCCACAGTGAGGAAGATGATGAGGAGGAAGATGATGACGATAACTCTGAGACAGCAGCGGATGGTGTGGAGGACTTGAGTGGTCCAAGGACCAAGGCCAGTTGTGACCCTGAAGTTAATGAACTTAGGAGCGAGGAGCAGAGCTCTGGCCTCCCCACACCTGAGGACACTTGCCCAGAAGACATGAATGGCGAGAGAGAGTCCCTGGGGCCAGGGACACTCGAGGGGCTGAGGGAGCCTGCTCCGGGGGACAGAAAGGACCATGGCCTGGAGGAGGAGAGCACTCTGCAGCCCTCACCAGGCCAGCCTCAGAGCCAAGCCTTCAGCCTGCCTGCACCTCCACTGGGGCCCCCAGAAGCAGAGCCCCCCTGTGCTGGGGAGGAGGCCTGGGGCCAAGGGGCTGAGAGTCAGGCAGGCTGCAAAGAGGCCCTGTACCCTGAGCCCCAGGGCTTGAAGCAAGAGAAGTGTGACAACAGAAATGAGGAGGAAAAAGCCAGCAGCGGCCAGAGTCAAGGTACAGTCCTGAAAGCTCCCTGCTGTTGACAGTCACCTCTGGCTGGGACAGGAGGGATCTGCTGCCTCCAGCGTAGAGCCAAAGCCTTGGGGCTGCCCATGCCCCACTCACTGTAGCCCACATTGCCAGCGAGCAGCCTTGCCTCCCTGCTGCTGGAATTGGGGCCCTTCTGACTCATGTGGCTTTAGTGATGGAGGAGCAAAGGGTTGGTGGCTGCTTTTTTCCAGCAGGGCCTGCCAGGACACCACCTTGAGCCCCCACAGCCTTTCTGCCCTGAGTAGTGCCATGAGATGCAGGATGCTCTTCCCTTCCTGGCATGAGGCACTAATTAGTGAGCAGTTTGCACTGGTAAGGCTTGTGCCTTCTTCCTTGCCTGCCTCTAGCTGCGTCACTGGTAAGGGGATGGAGGCCACTGCAGTACAACCACCCTGAACTGGCCCCAGCCTTAGTTCGGGGACATGCTGAGCTGCCCCTTCCTGAGCAGCTCTGATGGGACCCTTGTGCGACCTACTGAATATCAGGGTGGGAAGATGTGGGAGCTGCTCCCACTCTAAGAGGGTGAGGGAGGCAAGGAGATGACAGTCTCTATTCTCTGTTGCTTTCTTAGATGGTACAGAGAAATACCTGGAGGAAGAGAGCAAGAGTTCTACATCTGTCCTGCCTGGGGAGATGGAAGACCTTCAGGATGCCCGAGCACCCACCATAGCCCAGCTGCTGCAGGAGAAGACACTTTACTCCTTCTCTGAGTGGCCTAAGGTAGCTTAAAAATGAAGACTGTTTATAGTGCAAGTGCTCACCTGTCAGGCACCCACAGCCCTGCTTCCTCATCCTCTGCACATGGCTCCCCGTGGATGCTCTAGCTAGAGTGCTAGGGTGCCCTCCCCAGGTGTCAGTGCCCTGGACAAAAATGCCTGAGAGCATTTCCTTGCTGAACCCAACAAGGGTTGGGTTTATCTTTAATTCCAAGAGAATACACATGAATTGAAGTCACTTGAGTCCTAGCCTGGCTGAACCCAACAAGGGTTGGGTTTATCTTTAATTCCAAGAGAATACACATGAATTGAAGTCACTTGAGTCCTAGCCTGGCTTTGCCGTGGTCCCTCAGATTAGCCTTTGTCTCTCATTTGTCCTTGGCCTTGCAAGGTAAAAAGGCCATATTTGTGCTAGGGTTAGGACTTCTTCCTTCCTTCCCAGCAGTTCTGGATGACCAGAAAGCCCTTTTCTCCCTGAGTGATCCTCCCCTGTTACCTGCTCCCAGCTCCTCCTCTGCCACCCAGAAATCACAGATCCTGGGCTGTCTTTATAGAGGGGTGAAACCTGACTGTTTTTCCACTGCTGGCCTTTTCCTGTTCATGTGCAGGCAGGGATTTGGTGTCACAGTCCCGTGGAACTGCGTGGTTGGTGGAATATTTGGCTGAGAGGGTTTTTTGGGTCCTGGGGTACCCAGCAGCGGTGTGTTGCTGAAGCTCTGCAGATGCCTAAGAGCCACTGCACTTCAGGACTGTGCAGTAACCAGCCAAGTAGAGGCAGTCTGCTGCCAGGGTTGATTTGTGTTTGTGCTCCAAACACATTCAGACTTGCACACATCACATTCCTTCTGTGTCTATATTGGAGCATGGTGGCTGGGGAAATCACGCAGAGCAATTTGGAACGTGCCTTGGCAACCAGGCCTGGCCTTTCCTGCATTGATTTCCCTGAACTTGCCGTGTCCTATGTCACATGACATGGCTTTAGAGAAAAAGCAGCAAGTCTGTTTGGCAGAAATCTTTGGCTATAGATGGCCTAGTGCAGGACCCACAGGTGTGACATGAGCAGAAGGCATGCTCAGGAATGAATTGCCTTCTACACATGGTGAAGTTCACTGTTAGGATACTATGCACAAGTTTTGCTATGCAACTAGTACTACCTGAGATCCTGAGTCCCTCTGGTGAGTGCCCCACTGTGCACATGAGATCTGGATATCTCCGCATCACTGCTGTAGCTGCTCTGAGCCTTGCTGCTGGTGGTGTCTGCCTGCAGCAGGCTGCTGGACTGTCCATTTCTGTTTGCAGGACCGTGTGATCATCAACCGCATTGACAATATCTGCCATGCCATCCTGAAGGGCAAGTGGCCTTCTTCTAGCCAGCAGTTTGAGACACAAAGCCTGATGACCACCTCAGCAGTTGCCAGCAATGCTGGCAGTAGGAACAGCTTTGCTGAATCAGAAGCCCCAGATCCCAGCTTCAGCAACGGAGTGTTAATCTCACAGGTACAAAAGGAAAGGGAGGCCCTCAGACCACTGAGCACTTCTGGTGGACTCCCCATGCTCTCTGTCCCCCAACAGCCCTGCTCCCCTCTTGGGAGTGAGGCCATTGCTTGCTGCAGGTCCTGTGGCTGGAGAGATGCTTCTGGAATTAGTGCTGGAGCACCTGGCATGATCAAAGAATGAGAGGAGGACGTGGGGACACTCCTAGTATCCCAAACAGAGGGGTGCTGAGAGACACTGCCTGGTGAGCAGCTCTCTCATCTTCTGTCACTGTTGGGCACTGCACAGATCCAGAAGCTTCTGGCCTGAGACCACTGGTCCTTTGGCAGCCAACAGAGCACCTTGGGCTGTGGCACTATTGAGAGACAAAAGTTTGTATGAGAGTGCCACTTACACCCATTCCCATGCATAATAAGGTGTAATGTACCATGGGAAAAGGCATCCTTCCTTCAGGGCTCCTGCAGAGAAATGGAGGAGCCTGACTGTTAGCCACACAAGCCCACTGCATCTATATGTTGCTTTCAAAAACCGTGGTCCCTTGGCAGTGCACAAGCAGCTGTAACTCTCTCTGTGGCTTTGATACACACAGGAAGGTTTCCTGGCCCCGGCCTTTGTGAAGGATGAACGGAAGCACAGGAGGCCATATGAATTCGAGCTGGAGAGAGATGCCAAACAGAGGAGCTTGGAGCACTTAGCAGCAACCCATACTCATCCACCCATTGTGCTGAATGGCTGGCGCGACTCAGCTGTGGACCTGTCCAGAACCTCTGATGGGTCCCCAGGAAATTCCTCCCCTTTCCCCTTGAACACAAACATGCCCAAACTGGGGACTGTGAACACCCTCCAGGGCTCCCTGGGCATGGACTTGTCTGGCATCCTTCAGGCAGGGTTAATCCATCCTGTCACTGGGCAGATTGTCAATGGCAGCCTCCGAAGAGATGATGCTGCCATGAGGAGAAGACGAGGCAGAAGAAAAAATGTAGAAGGGATGGACCTCATCTTCTTGAAGGAGAGGCCGCTTCCAAGTAGGCTGCAGGTAGGTCGAGGCTCCCCACCTTTCACGTGGTCCCAGTGGAGTCAGCACAGTTTGTCTCATGGTCCAGCTCTCCCTGCTAGCATTTTAGCTCTGCTGCCCATCACAGTGCTGGGCAGATAGGGCTGCTTCCAGGATGGCTTGGCTTATGCTGAAGCAGGCAGGAGCAGATACTACTTAAGGGAGGAAGAAATGTTGTTCCTCTGGCTTACAGCAAACTCTCTGGAGTGCTGGAGTCCTGCTAAGCGTTATCAAAAGCAGATATCCCAGCTGGGAGATATCTGAGGTCATAAAGCGTGAGGAAAGAGCTTTGACTGCACTTGAGCTTTAGCCAAAAGCTTGCTGCATCCTCTCTCCTTCTGCTGTGAGATCCAAGAAAGGAAGAGTTACTGGGAGCAAGACCAGTCCCTCTAGACCATTTTTAGGAGTGATCTGGGGGATGTAGTAGCTCCTACCTCCCAGGGCAGGGTCAGGCGAGTCCTGCAGAGCCACTTGGGATGACTGTGCACAGCATAGTGTTTTCCGGCTAGCCAGGGAGGAGTTGCTGGCTGGGGACTGCCCTCTGTAAAGTGGCACGAGCCCTTTCTCAAGGAAGATGGGAAAGGAGGTTTCTCTCTCCTGAGATCAGGGCTTTCCTCTCTGGGCAAATTGTTCACCCTGGCAATTAGAGTATTTTCCAGATGCGATGCAGAAGCATCTCACAGATCTCTCTGCCCACCCTGCTAGCAGTGTTAGGGGGCTGAATGGAAGCGTAATGCATTGACCGGTGGTGATATGAGGAACAGTCACTAGGAATATGTGGATTAAGAAGGCAACCTGCATGATGCAGGCCAAAGGACCTGCTCTGGAGCTCTGTTTGTTTGTGCGCGAATGCTTCACTGCATGCTGTTGCTGAGCTCTCCCTGTTTCTCCCTCCACATCAGGATGTTCAGGAGGACCAGGCACAGCCTCCCCAGAACAGTCCCCTCCCAGATGGGCCGGTTGCTGCTACCTCAACTCCACAGCCAGTCCCAGCTGCGGTCAGCCAAGCAGAGAAGGCTGTCCCGAATAAGAGTCTCCTAGACTGGCTCCGTCAGCAATCCGACTACACACTTGACGTTCCTGGCTTTGGCACAGTAAGGGTGGCCTTCAGCAGAGTGTGTGTGTGTGTGTTTGAGTGTCTGCCTTGTGTGTTGTCCCTTGCAGTATTTTTTTTCAGGTTACTCTTGAGTTCAGGCTTTCCATGAAGTGGAACACGCCATGTCTTTCGTTGTATTGTTGCTTGCAGCATTCATCAGGGCTGTCACACTTTGGTGAGGGGAGCGCAGTTTGCCATACAGCGGTGAAAGACACTTGCTGTGTGCTCCTCCCCAAAAGAGATGTCAAGCGCCTGTAGGTCTGTTCTCTAGCTGCAGCCCTGGAGATCCAGCTGCCCAGATATGCACAGTCAGTCCAGTGTGTTCCTGAAGGGCCAGAGTTGAGGGGAAGCAGGAAGAAGTGAGCTGAGATGCTCAAAGCCTGTGCATGTTGCTTTCTGTTGTATCAGATGAGGTTCTCCATAGCAGGATAGAAGCTCTGCAAGCCCGTAGCAAGCTTAGCCCTGCTCAGCCAGGCTATCTACCCAGAGAGCAGAGCTGGCCTACCCTAAAACAACAGGTCTCTTAGAGAGATTCCTTCTCCTAGAGATGCATTCCTTACCTTAAAAACAGAACTGAAGCTACTGTACTGTAGGCTGCTCTGGCTCCAGTCTCATGGTCCTGGGCTGTGTCAGAAAGCAGAGAGTGACAGTGAGCGGAGTGCAGAGTCTGTCCAGTTCTTCCTGCAGTCTCATAAACAACCAAACCTCTTGGGTTTCCCGGGTTGATTTGCTCCTGAGCTTTCAATTTATCTAACCTGTTTGGTCATTTGGTATGCAGAGCACAGTGGGAAAAGCTGAAGTAAAAGCAAAACAAAGTATGGATGAGCTGGAGAGAAACAGTTGTGATAGACTGGTGGCACACGCAAACCTCTTCTCTCTTTTGTAATCATAGTTAGCACCCCCATTTACAGATGCATGTGTATGAATTTGGAGAAGATTAGAGTGTTAGGGCTGGAAGGGCATTAGCTAGAGACGGGGCATTCGGTCTAAGTGTGAAGCCACGTTTATACCTGTGGAAATCAATTGTGCTCATTTGGAAACTGGCTCTGGGATAGAGGCCAACTTGTGCTGATCTGACTGATCCTTCCCAGGTCTGCAGGGGAGCTGTCTGTCTCTTGGGACATCATCTGTGCCATTCTCCTGCAGAGTTTCTAGCCAAGCCATCCTGTCTCATTAAAATTGTCTTGTTTGCACTCCAGAATTTTTCAGACAAGCCCAAGCAGAGGAGGCAGCGCTGCAAGGACCCCACCAAATTGGACATTAGCTCACTCACAGGAGAGGAGCGGGTGCCTGTGGTACATAAGGGTACCGGACGGAGGGTAAGCAAAGGCATATTCTCTGTTCTGTCCTTGGTGTGTTGAAACATTTAACAGATCCTGAGCTGGCCTAGGGGGAAGATTTTGATCAGAGAAGCATATGGATGTTCCAGATTTTGTCTGGAATGTGCATTGATCTACGCTATTCTGTGAAATGCTTGTGCTAGAGACAGAGACCTACCAGTATAGTGAAGTAGGGAAAGACCGAGTGTTCACAGTTGCTGATGTACGCAGGTCTCACAGCAGCAAAGCAACTCAGCCTTTGGCTTTAAAGCCACCATCAGCACAGCCCCAGCTGTTGTTTCCTGTTCTAGATTTGATTGTTCCCTTTGAGTTCACTGCAATATTCCACAGATTGTAATATTGGGTTGTGTTGCAAAAGTCTTTGTTTTGTTCCTCCTTACAAGGTACAGGAGCGGTATACTGATAACCCTTCAGGGCGCAGTACGAGCACGAGGAAATGAATGGGTTTAAAATGCTTTTTCTTGCTTACTGAAATACGCTTACTAAACAGCCAGAAACATTAGTCATGAACATAGATGTACCTCTCTGCAGTGTATCCTCCAGTGCATTGGTATTAACCATGAGCAGGGATATTTAGGGAAACTTTCCACCCAAATTCCATTCTAAAATATACCTAGGACTGCACAAGGCTAGAAGGTGATGTTCGAAGTAATCACCTCTAAAAACAAAGCTAAACAGTTAAATAGAAAGAGACTGGTTCAGCCACATCTGTCTTTCCCTATGCTACATGTAAAGCTTATGGAGACCTGTGTGAATTTGTCATCCAGTTCTGTGGAGATGGGACAGGCTGCAGAGACTCCCTTTGCTCCCTGAACTATACAGCAGTTGTATAGTGTCCTACAAAGCTGTAGAGCAAAGGAAGTATCTCTGCCCCAGAAAACTTGCAGCCCAAAATGACAAGCAAGGGGAAGTGCTGTCACCCTGTTCACAGCATGGGAGGAGTGGCTGGTCCACAGCCACTAGCAGAGAAACTTTGGACTCAGCTCACAATCTTAAGGCAGTGTCTCGGCCTCAGGACTTCCCTTCCTCTCTGATTAAGCAGAAGCAGGACGGGCTTTCTGTCTCTGTGGCCGCCACTTGAAATCTGTGCACAAGAGTTGGCTTGCTTAAGCGCATAGCAACTATCCCCTTCTGCAGGGTGGCAGCTGCTCCCAAACTGTGTGTATGCCTAGATGTGTAATCATATTTCTTGTGTTATTTTGCATAACTCTTTCTGCAATAGAGGTCATCCTTCTGCTGTGTTTTATAGTTAGGGGGAGCCATGGCACCAGCATTGAAGGAATTGCCAAGGTGGCTTGATGCAAACTTGGAGTATGCTGTTGCAGCTGACTGGGCTGACATTGTTAAGCTTTCAGTAAGTTAGAGCTTTTGGAGAAATCTGTATCATGTCATCTTTTCTTTCTCCTCCCCATCACCACAACCTTTCTCCAGTGAGCATTCTTGAGCTGGAAGGCAGGACTCCGGTTGTACCCGTGGGAGGGAGTACCAGCAGCTCTGACCACACTTGGTGTGGTCGAGCGGCAGACAGGAAGGTCTGGAGCACACTGCAAGTCAGCAGAGCGGACAGGGGAAGGAGAGAAGGTGTTCGGTGGCCTGTGAACAGCAGTTCAGGGTGAATATCCAGAAAGCCTTTCTAGCAATAAGACCTGGAAGTCTTGGGCTATTTAGAAATAGATGGGGCAACAGAAATGTACTAAAAGCAGTAATCCAGCTTAGGCCCTGGATGGAAGCTAGGGCAAGGAGTGGATAAATGTATTACCATGGGCCAAATTTTCAAAAGTACCCTCAGCCAAGCCTCCTGCCAACTCTGTGGGTGCCACGCTGGGCCTGCCAACAGCCCTGTAGGTCACAAGGCCCAAAGACTGAAACACAGCTAGGACAAGGGGCAGAAGATGGCAAGGCTTACTTCAGACTTGCCCCTCTGTTTGGTTTCCCTGTTTGTTATGCGAGTCCCTGTGTTAGTGAGTGGAAGAGAAGATTGCTTTTCCCTCCGGCACGCTGGGACTGCCATTTCCAGGCCTGACCTTTTGGCGCCTCTCTCCTGCTCCTTGTTTTTTTTTTTTGTTTGTTTTTTGTTTTTTTTTTTGTGGCTGTGGTACTTTGTTGAACAAGGGCTGGAGGAGGAAACAATTGCTTAGAAAGTTTGTTCTGCACTCACATTGGCTCCTAATCAGTGCTGAGGAATCGGCATGGCCTGTCCCTCTCTGTTGGGAAAACCGAGCTCTACATGCAGGCTCGTCTAGGCAGCCGGCCCCCCGTGCAAGCCGGCTGGCACTCGTTAGCCTTGTTGTCAGTGAGCAGTCTCAACGGATGCCCACGCTTTGCTCGTTGCCGTCCCCGCCTGCCTGGCCACTGGTACCTTCACCCACTCACCCTTAGTGGTCCAGCAGCTGCATGTCTGGTAGCATCTGCGCCCTCGAGCCCCATCAATACTTTGCTTTTTGCAAATGCCCATCGGTCATTCTGGCACGTGCTGTGGAAAGGTGTCTCACTGCTGAGGGGGCTTGGGAAGCGTGAGCACGGGCTAGTTTGTGCCTGCAGAGCCGAGGCATATTCACAGCCGCGTGTGGTTTTTCACATGTACCCGTGGAAACAGAGTAGACAATTCTGGCTCTTTGGGCAGTAGCTGTGCTGTGCAAACTGGCAGAATCTTTTGATTCGACTCTCCGCACTTCAAGCGTCAACATAGAATAATTATTGTATCCAAGGCTATTATTTGAACTAGCTGTTAGTCAAATCTGCTACTTGAAACTGCTCAAAGAGTGACTGTCTTTGACCCTCAAGGAAGGCGTAAAAGGAAGTTTTAAATGTTTGTGCTGAGAACGCTGGAAAATGGAGTTTTGAACAGCGCTGTGGATCTTCGCACCATGTTTTATGTAACGAGATAGTCTCACCAAGTTGTGTTCGTTTGGTTTTAGTCCCATATCTGAGTGTTCAGAAGTATCTTACTGGCAACTCAGTGGCGCTCTGACTGTGACTTCCACAAAACAGTATGCATGCTGTTGCATGTCATTTCATGCAGCTTTGCTGTTGTGCAGAGCATTGAAAATTTGGCCCTTAGCATTTAAAAAGACACGATTTTTCACTGTTGCTGAAGCCAAAATCGATGCTAGGAGGGGAAGGAATTTGGAGTCTCTGGCAGAGTGTTCTGAAAGATGTCAGTCTTCAGCAACAGCGGATGCTGAGGGTTCAGAAAAAAGCTGAAAGGCTGCTGTCTGCACTGGGTAAAAAAGTGCTTCCACATTTCTTCCGTATGCACTTTGACGCTGCAGCATCATGCTGGGGCACAATGGGTGTTTTGCATTTGGCAGCATCCTGTGGGGGAACGTTCTGTATACCTCACAAATTCCATACGCAGAATCATGTCGGCAAGTATTTCTGTGCTGACACCATCTGGGATGCAGATGTAAGAACAGAAAAGACAGATTTTATCTGATGCAGTAATAACTGTTAGGCATTTTCTCTTGTGTGTGTTTCATTTTCAGGGATACTTACCAGAAAGTAAATTCAATCGGATCCTAACTGAGCCTGTGCTCCGAGATGCAGGGCCTCGTCGGAGGGGGAGAAGGCCCAGAAGTGAACTCATTAAAGCCCCTGGTGTCGTAGCAGATTCTTCTTCTGGAATGGGACCATTATTCATGAATGGACTGATTGCTGGAATGGATCTAGTAGGACTTCAGAACATGAGAAACATGCAAGGTATCCCTCTGACGGGGCTGGTTGGGTTTCCTGCTGGATTTGCAGCAGTGCCCGCTGGTGAGGATGTGAAAAGCACCCTGAGTATGTTGCCTATGATGCTGCCAGGCATGGCTACCGTACCACAGATGTTTGGTGTTGGAGGACTTCTCAACCCCCCAATGACAACTACTTGTACTGCAACCGCTCCAACTTCATTAACAAGCACAACTAAAAGTGGTACATCAAATACAGAAAAAGCTACTGAGGATAAACAGAGTAGCCAGGATGTGAAAAAAGAAACTCTCTCTGAAGATAAGCCTGGTCCTAGTTCATTTTCTAATCAGACAGAATCTGCAATAACTACCAGTAGTCCTGTAGCTTTTAACCCGTTTCTTATCCCTGGAATGTCACCTGGACTGATATATCCATCAATGTTTCTTTCCCCTGGCATTGGCATGGCATTGCCTGGCATACAGCAAACCAGACATTCAGAGGCAGCAAACCTAGAAAGCCAGAAGCGTAAGAGAAAGAAAGCTAAAGGGGAATCAGCAAATCCAGAAGCAGAAACTGTCTTGCTGTCTGAAAAGGAAGCTGCAAACAGTCAAAACTGTACAGAGCAAATACCACCTTTGTCAACAGAGAAAGAGCAGGATGTACCAGCAGAGGAGGAGTTAAAGGAAGTTAATCATACCAATTAGAACTTTTGTTTCATTGAAAAGATTGTGGCTTGTAAGGTTCTTATCCCATAACTATTTGTTACTTACCCTCCCGCCCCCACTTCACCTTCATAAACCTGTGTTTCCATGAGTAATATTATCTACCTAATTCCCTGTAAGAAAACTATGGTGACATATTATATGTTAATAGTTGCAGGGTCTTGCCACTTTATTAGATAAACAGTGTTGTCTAGCTAGTATGGGAGGCACAGAATTCACATTCTGTTATCCGGTTGTTCATCCCAGCCAACAATAGCAAATCCAGTACTTGGTCACCCCCAAAACTGCTCACTTGCGTGAGAAGAAAAAGAAGCAAAAACAGAGCAAAAGAAAAGTCTTTACCTCTTGATCTCAATGCAGACAAGGGTATTTCTTTCTACAGTGACACTGAATGAAAAAGCCTGTATTTGGGGGTAAAAAGCACAGCTATAGTAAGTGCTAATGTGTATTTTTGATTTAAAGTATTTCCCTATTTTATCATGGTTACTAGAATAGTAGTATAGACAGAAGTATATAATTAATGATTGAAATGCATATATTCATTTCTTTGAAACAAAAAGGCATAACTGGTAGTGATATAATTTCTTTACCACCCCCACCTCAAACTTTTGGAGACAAACTATGGTGAGTGAAAATATTACGTAGACATTATTTTGTATTTTTTAAAACCAAAGTTTGGTTTTATGTTAAGTGGAGTTTTAGTTGCCCTTTCCTTGATAGTTACAAGAACTTTTCAGTTTGAGCTGAAAATGTTTTGCACATCTTGCATGACTTTTATTGGGATTACTGTACCTATAGCTACCAGTTTCTTCATCATTCTGCTAGTATTCAGTTCTCATCTATGGCGTTAGTTCTCATCTATGGCATTAGAAGTGCTGTAAAGTTACTTTTTCCAGCCATGAACAGGCCACACTGATTTTAATGCTCTTATATGAACACTGAGGCTTTTTGAGTTTTTATACTTTACAGTCCTTACCCCGGAAGCAACGTCCTTTCAGAAGACAAGGAAAAAGCTGTAGGCCAGCTTTACTATTTTGAGAGTCCTTTAAGAAGGACCGTTGAGATTTTCAAAGCTTGAGTTTATTCTTCTTTTCTAGCATTAGACTGTGAAGAGATCACCTTTGCTTCTTCTCTCCATTCCTCCGTGGTCTATTTGCTGTTGAGCAGTATTTCCAAGTCCCCCTATTGGCGAATCACTCCGATGTCTGCATTTCAAATGGACAGGTCTTCAGTGCAAACAGTCCCCCTGAAACTCTGTGTGTTTAAGCACCTCCACAGGCAACTCTCGTATTTCTTCTTCCCCATCGCTCCCTGTTGAATTTTTCTTTCCCTTGGGCTTGTTCTCATTTGCAGCTCATGGTTTGAGACTTGAAACAAAACACATGGCGGTGCAGCAGTGAACTGGCAGGCTGTCGAGGGAGTTGGAAGTGTGCTAGCAATCAGTTTCACATTTGGTTGTCACAATTTACTGTATTTTTTACTTATTTTCTGTTACAGTTTTGCTAATTTATCAGATGGTCCAAATGTTTTGACATAACTATTTCAGTTTGCATTATTTATTTATGATGCTTTTTGTCATTGTCTTTTATACATTTGGGATTATAAATTATGTACATGTTAAAATTAGCATCTCAAAGAAGTCTGTTACCCATGATATCTAAAAAGCATTTGAAGTTATATTTTCATGGAATTTATTCCCAGTTTTCTGGATTGGACTTTTTTTTTAAAGTATGTAACCGATCATAATGCACCTCCCCCGGTAATTAAATGTGTTCTATTTAATAACATCTTTGTAGCATAGATACTGTATCACTGTCGACAGATTTCTTAGAAATGCTGCTATCTCTATTTAACTAACATTTTGTTCAGTTTTGCCTCCAGTGGAAGCAGAAAGGGTTTTTTCAGCTGTTAAATCCAAAATCAATATAATTTATTTATGTAAAAAAAAATCACGATTGATATATTTTTGAACCTTTTAAGTACTAACTTTCTTTTTATTCAGTAGAATAACATGTACTTGCCCTAAATCCTTAAAATACAAATGCTATAAAACTTCATATATCTTCAAAGCCTTACTGTGAATGGATATAGAAATCTCTTCAGAGTCCATTTCTTGTATGGGATGGTTTTTCCAGGGTTACACTCATAAGGAACAGGGTTTAAAGTAAAATTTATTTAATTAGCCAGCATGCTCTATACCTTGTTCTTACTTATCAGACATGTATGTTAAGTCTCTGGGTGTTTAGGCTTCTCTTTGACTGCTATTTTGTGACCCTTTTGCGATCTGATATACTCTGTGGATTATTTAGACTGTAAGGCATAAGTGGCTTCTTATTATTTTCCATCATATCCAAAACCAATGCCAAATTTTCACCCGTTTTCATGGATTCTCACACAAACCTACATTCTTCACCAAATGTGCTAACAAAATAAACTGTCTGTGCTCTTGAACATGGATAAAAAGAAAAGGATTTAAAAGTCAGATTTTTATTTTTTTAATTTAGTGACTAGATGATGCTTATCTTTCAAACTTGGCAGAGCCTTGCTACAGATGTATATAATTTTTTTCAGCAAATATATGTGAATGTTTAATTCACCTGACTCAGTGATAAACGTTACTTGCCTTTTTCTCAGCATGAATACTATCAAAAGCTGTCGAATACAGCGTACTTTTCCTTCTTTAGGATTGCTCATCATGCACCAAGAGCTGTGTTTTACTTACTTGGGGGGGGGTGATTACTCACAGCTGATTCACTAGCTTTTCCTGCATCTGCAGGAGGGTACCAGGCTAAGACAAAGCAAAACCAGCTGTATCCACCAGCTCCTGCTGCCTTTCCTGTGACGTTATGTAGGTTAACTTGCCGTGCTGCTTGAATTAACTAGTGCACTGGAGCAGCCCAAGCTCCGTGGTCAGTTTAAACGTGTGAGCGCGCGCAGGGGCTGTCTGCAGTCCTCTTCACCCGGACAGCTGGGAGATGCCTAAAGACTAGTTATGAAATCTCCCAGTACTAATCATTCTCCTTTGCGCTTCCTCAGCACCTTTCAGCAGAAGGGGAGCAGGGTGTTTGGTTTCTCTTACTGGGACATTGTCTCCATTTAAGCCTTGTTGAATGCTAATAGGTGCCAAATAAATGCTTGTAATATATCTCAGTTTAAGGATCTCATGCTTTAGAAAAGGACGTATTAATTCAGATTTTTTGATGAATAAATAGATGCACATAAAAAGCTAAATTATTTGTTTATGGTCCAAGAAAACTTAGAAAGCATGGGGCAAAACAGGTATTTTCTGTTTGCTCCCTCTGCCCTTGCATAAACACCTTTTCCTTACACTGTGTTGATGTGTTTATTGCTGGGGGGATAGGAAAGCACTGGGCATAAATAGCACCAAAATGTTAAAGCATCAAGTGTTGCTTGAACAGGGGCAGAGGAGTAAAAATGATTGTGGGAATTCTGAATTTCCTATTGCCACGTCGCCCATTAAGTTATGGCTTTGCATGCTGTAACCTTCCATTATCTTCATCTTTTATGCAGAATACTTGTTTGAAGCATCTATAGAAACAAGGTAGCCCCTTGATGTCTGAAGAATCACATGTGCTGGAATTTTTACTCTCCATGGCTCCCCCTTCCACTGTAAAGTCAGTAGCAGCTATAATGTGCTCTGTCTCATCAGATTAGGCTGTTATTTACCTTCTGGTAAGATATTAATATATGCAGTTCTGAAAGACTGGGCATTGACATGCACGGCTCTCTCTTTGGATTCGTTTTGCAAGATACAGGTTTTGCTTTCTGAAATGGTGCAGATTCCAGAGCATGAGGGGAGTAAAATGTCCTGCAGATACTCATCTCTGCTCTTCTATCCCTAGATGACTTTTTATCTGACAGGACAAAGAATAGATAAATATCATCTCACATTTATGAAGCATCTTTCATGCTGTTTACAGCCCGAAGAAGTTTGTTGGAGGTTTCCCTCAGCACTGAGCTCTAACTGGGTAAATGTTACCTACCCTGAGGACAGGCACTGTAGCTCTAATATCTTAAAAAAGATACACACAAAATTTTTGAGTCCTACTCAGACTGCAGTGAACGGAGTACAGTTCCTGGAATCAGTTTTGGTTTGTGTCAGAATAAAACTTGAATTTTTCAGTGCATGTTTGTTTTCCAACTCATCAGGAACTACTTCTGTAGATCTGGTCAACTCCAATGCTATGCAACATGGGCTGAATCAAGAAAGATCCCAGTAATAATCAGCTTATGTTTATTGTTTACAACTTTAAAGCACTATTTTGTGCTTTACAAAACAAGTAAAACTAAGGAAATTGCTGCTTGCTTTGCAAGCAGCGTGCTTGCATGTCAGCGTGCAACAGAGACACAACCACCTTCTGGTAAGGACAGAAATGAGCACGGGCAGGGAATCCAAGACCACTGGTGCTGCAAGGAAAGGATTGCTGCTCTCATCCTCGTGACCTGGATGGCAGCAGACAGAGCAGCAGCTCTGAGAAATGCATAGCAACTCTGGAAAATTAGTGGTAAGAGAAACCCACTCCATTACCTCATTCCCTTCCTCTGCTGTCCACACGATGCCCATGACAGACTGTGTAGCTGGCCCAGGAGCCAGTGGGGCATTATCGTCAGCATCCCGCTGTGTGAATTTGGGGAGTTTGCAATTTCACTGCATGCCCAAAGGTAGCTCAAGACCCATCAGTTTGGTGCTAAGCAGCCATTAATAACTGGAGAATACAGCTCAAAAGGCTTAAGACAACTCAAGAACTCCAGTAAAAAAAACAGTTCAATTTCCCTGTCTCAACAGAGTTTGTAATCTAATTTGGTCTGGATAAGCACGATATGTTAATGATTTAGCTTGGAATGCAAAGTTCCAGTAGCTAATCTAGGTGAAGGTATTGCTTCATATGAGAATAGCACCATCCGTCGGGAGATTTTCAAGAAATAGCACTGGGCTGTGTTGCAAGAGGAATGGAGAAGAGCGGGAGTCTGCAGCACACACTCCGCAAAGTGTCTTATCATCTCTCTTGGCGCCTGCGAAGCATTTGACTGGTATGTTTTTCATCTGACAGGTATTTTGGATATGTTATAGCAAAAAGAGACATTTTACAGGAATAGCCTGTACCGTTTAGAAAGACAAAATAAATTTTAAAAGCAAAAGCCCCACAGTGACTGCCTTTTTTCTTTTTTTTTTTTTATGAAAAAGCACACAGGTTTCTAATGTATGAACAGATGTATATCAAACAAAGCAAAGCTCAGGTCACTTCACAGAAGGTACTTCTTTTGCTTCTTTGTACATGAAGGAATAAATACAACTGTAGGATTCTGATCACTTACCAGTGAGTAAATGCCTTTATTTTTTTCATGGCGTTCAGTTTTTCTTTCTCTTAAAAAGAATCTTTTTAAAAACACTCTTAGGTGCTTGAATTAAAGCTGGCAGTTAACAGCAGTTTCAAAAGCCTCCAAGTTGAACTGATTTTCAGTGAGAAACAGGCTCCACTATGGTGTGGTTCCTTTTTACCCCAAGCACTGACAAAGACATTTAGGGAACTGAAGATGTGCACGGGAACAGTCTGTGTGGCAACTACAAAACAAGTTACTGCAGTGCAGGCTGTGTGTAACTCCTGCTGCAGAGCTGGAGGGCCTTCTCATAAAATGGTCCCTGGGCCCCTGGACTTTGCAAATGAACATTTTAATAGAAACTGAATTTAGCACTTCAAATTGCACCACAATGAGTTAGGGCAGGTCAGAAGCTGCTGCATGGGCTTTCTTGCAGGGGGTCACTGTATGCTCCTGAGGCTGCTCGGGAGCAGGTATTTCATTAGTTATTGCTGAAGAGCATAGGAGACTCTCTTAACATGACACTGAAGTTCTTCTACTGGGCCTGACTTAGGCTGGTAACCTGCTCTACGGATGGCTATGGCTCCAGAGGTGTCCTACTCCACCTCATGAAGATGTATTTTTGGCACTAGACCATTTAATGTTAAAAACATGAGTAGTCTTGAAGCAAAGGCGTGAAAGACAGGTTTCCTCCTGCCATCTCAAATGGATATTTTAGCCCTCAGCTAAAAAGTCATGCTCACTCCATGCTCTACCCAGTGATCTTCTCGCCATCAGATACAAGCTGCAATACCTGTAACCAGAGCCTTGATGTCAGAGGGATACCAACGCTGTCAATGCAGACTGCTAATGGCAGGCAGACTCCTCCGGGGGGTCCAGGTGCTCTGTGCAGCAGCCGCTCTTAATGTCACCCCATACGGGGACCGCTGCTGCCCGCCGCAAGGCGGCTGGGAATCGGCACGGCACCTGAAAGCCTGCAGCAGCATAGTGAACTCCCAGCAAATATTTGGAGTGCTCTAAAGCACCCCAGCCATTAGTGCTATTTTAGTACCAACAGACTGTGACTAATTAAGCCAAATTGGCAATTTTGTCACGCCTCTGAGTTTCCACTCGAGCTAAATTAGAGTGGATTGATTCTATGACTGAAATTTGATTAGAATGCTGATCTTCAACATCTTGAATTTAATATGCGCTTAGATCCACTGATCCAGCACAAGCACTTTGCCCAGTCGTGCTCTTCAGAGCAGCGGGAGGGCTGCTGAGGAACGGCAGCGTTCCCCCCCCCCCCCCCCCTTCTCCAGCAGCAGCGGGACACAAAGTCCGCGGTTTTCTTCCTGAGCAGAGAGTCAACAGCAATAGTGACTCACCTGTCCCGGTACAGATGCTCGTAGTGACCAACTAAGTGGTTAGGTTCAACCAGCAATAAGGCATAAGTATACTTGTTATTTATGTCCTTTCAAAAGCATTAATCTTTCCCCACAGCGGTGTATTTCTACTTCAAACTCGAGAGAGAAGCGCACGCAAAGGAGGCTGCGGCTCGGTTCTTTCAGGTGGTTCATTGCACCGCGCAGCCAAGGCGAGAGCGTAAAATACCGCCGGAGTTTAGTCAGGTGAAAAGCGGCAGATCCGCGGCACCAGCGTCACCGCACGATCTCTGTGCGGAAGAGCGGGGCTGAACCTGCTTGCAGCGAGCCAGGAGCGGGGGCTCCTCGGCACAACGGTGCAACGCTGGGGCGGGGTGATGACGAAGAGAAAAATCTTCCTCTTAGGACCAGACGTGCCAGCGTCTGGCGCTTCCCCCCAGGCGGAGGAAGTGTCCGCGCAACACAGCGGGGGAAGCCGCTCTCTCCCTGGCTGGGATGACTACGGCGCTGCTCGGGGCTTTGCGGCCGGTATCCGCGGGTGTCAGGAAACTGCAGCGGCCACTACCGCGCGCCAAGCGCGAGCCGCGCGCCCGCCGCGCCCTCACACACCGCGCGTGCGCCGCGGGCGGCGGCAGCGCGCACGCCCGGCCCGAGGCGCCGCCGAGCCGAGCTGGGATCCCTCCGCCCGTTCCCGCCAAAAGCGGGCAGGGCGCGGCGGAAGGAGCCGGTGCCTTCCGGGTGACGCGGCGGCGTTGGAGCGCGGGGGCTGCGGCAGCGGAGCCGCGGGGGGGCGGCGGCCGCCGCCATGTCCCGCGCGGAGCCGCCGCCGCCCGCCGAGCCCGGCGCCGCCGTCGAGCGCCTCTGCCAGGAGCTCAACCTGGACGCGGCCAGCGCCGCCGAGGCGCTGCGCGACTTCACGGCGCTGCGCGGCACTTACAGCCTGGAGGTGAGGGCGGCGGCGGGGCCGGGCCGCCCGTCAGCGGGGCCGCTGTCAGGCGGCGGGGGCTCGGGGCGGCCCGCGGGAGCGGCTCGGGGGCGGCCGCCGCCGCTTGGCCGGCCTTGCGCTCCGAGCGGCGCGGGCGGCGCGACCTCGAGAAGCCCCTGCGGCGCCCGCAGAGAGCCGCCACGGCCGGCGAGAGGTGGTTGGGGCGGGCGCCGAAGCCGCCCGTTACACGGAGGCGGCAGGCGCGCAGCCGGAGCGTTGTTCCTTTAATTCCCGTTGGGGAAGCGCATAACAAAAACTTGCTTTTTTGTTGTTGTTGTTTTTTAACTTTACGTTCCTTCCATTTCAGCCACCCCAGCACGTCCTTGTTGTAATCTTCACTCAGAAACACCTCTGGGCGAGTCTGAAAGCTGTCTGCTGCTGTGTTGCCCTCAGTGGCCACGTTATACTGTGTGCTTTTCCCTTTTTCCTCCAAAAAAACAACATCCTCTGCCCCCTCCTATTATTCCGGATAGAATAGAAAAACAGAACAGTAAACTACTCATGTATATGTGTGTGTATGCCTATACGGATATATGCTTTAATCAAGTGCAGTAAAACGCGTGGAGCAAAAGCCCTCGGACTGCCGCAGCGCCCGTTGTTGTTGCGGTCTCGGAGGTTTTTGGAGGCTCCGTAGAGCTGAGGTGTGAGCTGGGTTCAGCCTCTCCTGGCTCACCAGTCTGGTGCTTTCCTGTGGTTTGGCAGGGAGAAGTTGTCCATTGGTTGGCGTGCGCCCTGTACGTGGCCTGCCGCAAGAGCGTAATTCCTACCGTGGGAAGCGGCCTTATGGAAGGAAACTGCGTCTCACTGACCAGGATACTACGTTCGGCCAAATTAAGGTTACTTTTTTTTTCAAATCGTTGTTGATTAGTGTAGAAGCCCTGGGATCTAACTGTTCTGGTATGTAATGTAGTAATCTATTGGTCCACTAAGCATTTCTGCTAATTTAGTTACCCAGGTTTGTGTTTTTCTTTAAGGCTCCAAGCACTGCAAAACTTGCATGTCCCAAGGTAATATTATAAAAACAGCAAATCTTCTTTTATTACAAATGGAAATAAGATGCAAATACGTAATTTTTTTCCCCCAAGTTCAGCTTCAATCCTTTGCAAACCACGCACATCAGACTAACAATTGTTCTGCCCACAGAGCTGGTTTTTCTTTTTCTTTCTTTTGTAGTTAATTGAAACGCAATTGAGACACCTAAATGTTTCATTAGTAATCTAGATAAAACTCATATTTGACTTAGGATGTAGGCCAAATTGCCAGATTTAGTCTTGACTGCTATGTTGTGTGGCATTTTTGGGCATGTAGAACTATACAATTACATACATATTTATGTGCTTCAGGGGGTTTCCAGGAAATACCTCACCTTAGAGATGTTGTCGCTGTAATTCTAACCATTTACTCTAAAATATTTCATGTTCCATTTAAAGAGCTATTTTCAGCTGGGCTGCCTAAGAGGTATTTGCCAGTCTTATTACTCCTACAGTTAAAAGTTTTGTCTAGGTAACTTTGATAGGCATGCACTCATGTTTTTGTTGCCTCCCTTCCTTTATAGACATGTTCTCCCTTCCCTTAAGAGACATGTAGCTAGGACACTCTTTCTGTCTTTAGCCCTCCCCTAACCAAAGTAACTATGCTGGCAGCCTTTGAATGCAATTAAGTATTTCCATGTCTGTGACCTAAAGAGAACCAAGAAGAAAAACCTAAATACTTCAGAGGCGAAAAGCTTCCAATGTGTACAGCTTGGCAGTGTTATCAAAACAAATGTTAAACCTATATAATAAACTAGTTGCTGAGGATTAAGTATGTTGCATTTTGCCTGTGTCAGAAATTCACAGAATAAATGAATTTCGTTAAAGCTCAAAATAAAATATTTTTTCTTTTTTCTTTTAAGTCTAATTCAGTTTTTCAGCAAAATGAAAAAGTGGATGGACATGTCAAATCTACCGCAGGAATTCAGAGAGCGAGTAGAGAGGCTGGAGAGAAATTTTGAAGTGTCAACTGTGATTTTCAAAAAGTTTGAACCAATATTTTTGGATATATTTCAAAACCCTTATGAAGAAACTTCTAAACCACAGAGAAGCAGGAAGCAGAGGTATTTTTGAGGCTTAATGTGACTTTTCCCTGGAAAGGGTTATATATGGTACAGCTTTATGAAAATTAAGATTGTGATTTGTGCTTTAATACTAAGTGAGAGTTCTGAAATGGTAGGACTGCTTTGCTTTGTGGCCTTGACTCCAAAACGCGGTAAATATTGTCGATCTTGCTGGAGTAGTGCTGGTATGAGGCGAGCTTTGCGTCTGCTCATTGTTCACTGTAAGGTTCAGATATTGACCCCAGATGAAGATGTCTCTGTATGTTAGGAAGAGCTACAATGAGATTAATTTCCACAAATACAGCAAGAGCAATACTTAATATGTTTAGCATAAATAACTAGAGGGATACTTTGTCTTGGCAAAGTACCTGCTCAGGTAGTCGATGTCCTGAAATAATCCTTCTCTACAGACTTAGCTGCCTTTGCATGGGAAAGCACTTCCAGTTCCGTGCTTTTGGATTATCTCTACTCTAAACATTATTCAGGAGAAGAAGCTGTAATACAAGTAATAGTTGCCTGTGTTGAAGGGATGACTGATGCTTTGGTAAAATATTTAGGAAAAATCTGTTGTCATTTATAAACCCCTTGGCATCCTGCTGTTCACAACTCCAGGTGGATTTTACCATTATGACGCCATAAAAATAGTGTGCCCAAGAGTCACAGGCCAAAGGCAGCTGTTTGCTCAAAGAAAGGATGAAAAGGTCAATGATGATGTGCTAAATGCTCTGTAGACTTAGATAGGAGGAGTATTAATTACTGAAAATTGAAATAAGTATGTATGGTTTTGCATTGTGCCTTAGTGTGAATTAAAGTCAGATGATGGCTCTGAATGCTATTTTGAGCAAGGAAGTAGTAAGAAACTCTTTGCTGTAGAAACAAGTTTCAGCTTCTTGGAACTGGAGACTGATTCCCCCCCCCCCCCCCCCCCCCTTCTTGCTAGACGGGTACCGTGCTGTGCTAAAGATCTCTTCAACTTCTGCTGGACTCTGTTTGTCTACACTAAGGGTAGGCTTGCTTTTTTTTTATCTGTATATTTTCTATATGTTTTGAGTTATTAACTCTTTTATATTGTTTGATGTGATACGCTGTCTCTTAAAGGTAATTTCCGTATGATTGGAGATGATTTAGTAAATTCCTATCATTTGCTTCTGTGCTGCTTGGACCTGATTTTTGCAAATGCCCTTTTGTGTCCAAATAGAAGAGATTTGCTAAATCCGTCATTTAAAGGTATGATGGGACAGATTATTTAAGATCAAATACAATTTTGTTTCCTTTTAAATGAAGTATAAGGTCAGTGGATTTTCTTCTCTTCCTCTCCTCTCTGCTTCTTGCCTCTTCTTGTTTTCAGGCTTACCTGTGGACTTCCATGCAACCGAGATCAAAACCTCTGAAGAGCCTCCATGCATCATTGCCACACTATGTGAACTACATGATGGGCTTTTAGTAGAAGCAAAAGGAATAAAGGAACACTACTTTAAACCATACATTTCAAAATTATTTGAAAGGAAGGTACATCTTACTAGTTTTAAGAATGAGTGATGGTCTTCAGAGAAATGATCTTGTCTTGAAACCATTTAAATCCTACAAGTTCTGGAGGAAAGTGTACTAATAGGCAAATGAATTTCTAAGTGATGGGTTCAGGTTTTCTTTGTACATGTTTTAGCAGAAGCAGATTTGAGTCGCTTTTCATGATGCATACCGTAAACCCCTTCGTGTTTTGGCTTGTTATGTGAGTGGGAAATCTCTGTCTTCATTTCTTCGCAATGTGAAAACTGAATCACGTACAGTAACTTATTTCTCTAAATCAAATGTTATCTTTTTGTAAATTAGTTTTATGGAATATCTGTAGTGATAGGGTGGGTCCTTGTTCTTATCTTAGCGTTGAGCAAAATACTTCAGAACGAACAGGTTGAGGTTGCAATTGCACGAACTGTTCTATCTGGTTTTGATCCTGGAAGTTATTTCCAAGCTCCGTGGAAACTTCTGTGTAGTCATTCATCAGATCACTCCCTAACCTGCTGATGGAAGAGATTTTAGATAGCAGTAGAGCTTCGGAAGAGTAAGCAGGCTTTGTTCCTGATTGTCTTGCTATGGACATTGTATGCAACAAAATGTCCAGTTATGTTCCTAACCCTTACTCACCTTTTGGCTAAACTGTCATGCAGAATTGGAACAGTTATGATTTTTATCGTATAAAATATTTCTGCTTTTTAATTTTTTAGATCTTAAAAGGAGAGTGTCTATTGGATCTATGCAATTTTACAGAAAACAAGTGAGTTATGGTTTATTTTCTTAAGCATGGGTTTGGGTTTCATTTCTGAAATACATGTCTCTGGATACTGTATCTCAAGTTTTTCTGCTCCTTACTCTTAACATAATTAATTGTTTTTAATTATATGACAAGTGAATCTATTATTGTTTGGCTGAAATGTGTTCTGGATCTGAGATTTGTCAAATATCAAAGGGTTTCGGGTCTGCTGCAGTGGTTCTTCCTTAACCCCAGGTTTTATGGTGTTTGCCTTTTTTTATTTTTCCTGGCAGCTGTAACCTTTGGAAAGTCTGATATACAAATCAAAGTCTTGACTTTGAAGTTAATGGATTTGTTTCTGTACATACCTCAAATACTGTACCTGGGTATGGAAACTTTCAGATAGTTTAATGTATGCAGTTGTCACTTTCCTGATAAGAGCATAAATCTCTGACTGCAACAGAAAAACTCAAGAGGGGAAAAAAAGCAACAATTGCAAAATCTCAAAAATAGGTTTAGAGCATTTCTGTGTGAGGCTAGTGTAGCTGTTTCAGAAAATTTTTAAAAATAATCTTTTGAAGCTAACTTAAATACAGAGACTAACAGCAGCTGCTTTGTTCGGAGTAGCCTTCTGGATTTTTTTTTTTTTTTTGCTTTTTTCAAAAGTACTTAACTTGTTTTTGCAAGATCAGTCTTTATCACTGGTTTGCTTTCTGAGAATTATAAGCAAAGATTGCTTGATTGTTTTAAAACTGCAGGTGAAGCTCTGAAATAGATACAGAACAGTGTTGATATAACCCATATAAAGCAGTGAAGCAAATATAACCACTAATTTTAGTATTTATACTTAAAGGATAATAGTATTACTGTAATAATACTGTCATATATGATAATACAGTAGTCCTTATTCTCTTGTAAGTAACTTTAAAGAAAACATAGAAACCTGTCTGTTTTTTATATCCAGATTTGTTCATAAAAATTTATTCTTTCTAAAAAACCATGAGAAGATACACCCATAAAATAATTGCAAGTTTGCTATGGGATCACAGAATCACTTGTATTGCAAATACATTGTTATGTTAAATATATTTGTAGGTAAAGAACATCTTGAACCTCGCAGGCAAAGATATTTCATATGTTCACGTATTACATAAACGTGCAGACAGTATTTAATGATGCTTGCTGTTTCTAATTTTTATTGCAAAATTTCATTCTGCTTCCCAGTTATCTGTTTAAAGCTTTGCAACCTTCATGAGGTTAAATATTCCTGTTTTACAGATGGGTAAACTGGAATAAAGGCAACTAAGGATTTGTATGGTATCGTATGTTAGTGAAGGTTTTGGGAATAGAAACCAGGGGACGGGCTCTTAAATTTTCCCTACCTCTACACCATTTGAAAAGTACTGACCACCAAGTGGCAAAAGTATAAATCAGACTTCCTAATGTGTTTAACAGAACTATGATTATTTTATTCTGTACTTACAACAGGTTAACTTCTTTTCAGTTGAGTATTTTAAAAAGTGTTTGATTTACAACTGTGATGGAAACTAAGTTGTTTCTCCCTGTACTTACTGAGAACCAGGTAGGGGTGGTAACTTAGGAAGAAGACTAGGGACTGCAGTGGACCCTATAGGGAATAGGGGAGATCTTAAGTAAAAAGAAAGGCAAGGTTTAGCACAAGCAAATTGCCGGTTGTAGTAAAGCATCACTAGCAAATAGTACTACTATTTAAAGTGTTACATGTTTGAATGCTTGTTGGTGTCAGTTTTGTACTTTACTGGCATCTTTTTTGTTTCTTCAGCAGTTTAACCTTTGATTATAATACTTTGTGGTTTCTCTTTCAGCAAAGCATTGAATAAAGAATATGAAGAATATGTTCTAACAGTGGGTGACTTTGATGAGAGGGTTTTCCTAGGAGCAGATGCTGAAGAAGAAATTGGCACTCCTCGGAAATTTCCTGCTGATACGCCAGTGGGGAAAACGGCAGCAAGAGCTCATGTAGAGTGTCACCTTCAGCAGCACTTTGAAAAGGTGGTTTGTGTAACATCATCTTCACTTAAAATACTCCCAAGTTTTTTCATCGTTTTATGTTATTTGAATCACAGTGGTGACTTTGAGAAGTTAAATTTCTTTAACTTTTTTCTAAGAGTCAGAAACTGAATGCCTTATGCAGGCTTCAGTGAACCCTCTTGCTAAGGAGAAATGGTTGTATCTTCTCTTCTGTGTGCTTTAGTAAGTAACTTTCTTAAAGAGTGTGCGAGTACTTTTGTATGGGTAATACCTTTGTCTAAAAAAAATTGATAAACAATTAAGGCATAACTTAGAATATATTAGGTATAAATGAAGTTTGAACAAAATCCTAATAGGCATACTGTGAAACTTTTACAGTGGATTAATTTACTTGTTTTCCTGATATTTCTCTCACAATACAGGAAATGTCAACCTGTTTGCTCTTCTATGGGAAATAACATTCAGGACCTAAAACCCACAAAAGCCTTACTCTAATTTCTTTACAAAAAGTAGAATGTAAACAGATAATGTTTCACTATGTTTAAAAATTGTAATATGTAATTAACGAAGCTGCTATATGGAAAAATACTTGTTTGATTACTTTTTAAACTGGCTAATGGGAAAAGGGGCACTGCCTGTGTGAAAGGATCATACGCTGTTTCATAGTTACTGTACATGCCAATCTGAAAAAAATTAATACTTATTACAATGTGCTAGTGGTGATGTAAATGAATTAGAGTTTTGTTTTTTGTCCCAAATGTAAATGTATTGCCTACTGGGGCAAATTAAGCGTATGATAATTTGGAATAGGTTTATAAATTTGAACTTCAGTTTCTGTAGCATAATGACCTCATTGCCATCCATGCGTACTGACTATGGGCATAACTTTTGATCATTATTCACCTAGAATCTTCAAAATGTAGTCTATCCTATGTTTACTGCAGTCTGTATTTATAGATCATGGCTTTGGAAAAGCTTTAACTAACTTTTAATGAGTTTTGAGGTCACAGGTTTGATGGCAGCCTACAGGTGGCATTTTCCATGTGACTACTAGTGTCATTTTAATCTTTTGAGTGATTCTGGAGGAGGTCTTGCTCAAAACGTTTTTGAAACAGTTCTGTTGACTGATTTATTTGCTGATTTATTTTCTGTCTGGCAGAAAAGGTCATTTGCACCTTCAACTCCACTGACTGGAAGAAGATACCTACGAGAAAAGGAAGCTGTCATCACTCCTGTTGCTTCAGCAACACAAAGTGTGAGCCGGTTGCAGAATATTGTGGCTGGATTGAAAAATGCACCAAGCGAACAGCTTATAACTATTTTTGAGTAAGTACCTGTACTGGTGCAGTGTATAATTGTTCGTGTTTCCCTATTATTTCCGGTTTAAGTGTCTTAACATGAGAAAAAACTTCTATTTTTTTTTAAATGAACTTTCCTTGTGGAGAAAGATAGCTGAAAAAAATCCTTAAACTTGTCACCTACTGTTGTTTTAATATGAGTTTATTTTTTTGCTGATGGTAATTTAGATCAGGCTTTTGTCTGTTTGAAAGCCAAACATATACATACACACACACACACACACACACACACACACACACATAAATATATGTTTATTCTAAGCCAACATGAGTGAGTTAAAATATATTAAAATGTATGATAACTATGTTGGTAGAGGTTTGGGGTTTTTTTTCAGGGGAGGGGGAAGTGTTAGTGTCAAGAAATTGAGATTTTTGTCCTGGTGAGCTGGGAAGATAAGACTAAATGCAGCCTAAGGGCTCACCGTTTCTATTTGATATCACTCCAGGATATCTTAGTCTAACTTGATAGCTTATATTTAAGCCTAGCAGAGTTAGTAATTATTAATCTAAGTCGATCTTCTGTATAACAGTAGCCACATTTTCCACTCCTGTAGTTCTGGTAGCCTTTCCTGATGCTGCTTCAGCTTATCAGTTTCCTCCTTGAACTGAGTATCTGTCATGTGGCAGGCATTCTGGCAGACATCCTAGGGGAGCTACAGCCTTCCTAGTCAAGGTCCTCCTGTTCATGCATCTGAAAGATGCATTAGCCGTTTTAGCTGCTGTATAATGCAGGGAAGTAATACTGGGTGAATATTGACAAAAACCCTTGGAATCATCATTTCTGGAATAGAGCCCCTGTTGCGAAGATCAGCTTATTTTTGGCTCCTAGTTGCATGACTGCATGCTGACTGCAATGAAATGCGTGTGCCAATGTTGGTGCATAAGCAGCTGAGTATAAATAAAATGCTTATCTGTGAAAGGTAGATTGTGTTGCTTCATAGGTCATAAATAATGATAACTTAATAGCAAATAATTGTAAAATTGTTACGTATTTTTCAAACACCTGTGCAAGGTCAGGCTGCCCTTTATATTTATAGTATAATGTCTAGCAATCTTTTGTAATTAGTCAAAGTGGACATTTAGACTGGACTGAAATATAAGTCCATTTAGTGGACTGAAATATTTGAAATGCAAAAGTAAAATTTCTATAGCAAGCTTTGTAAATAGGCGAAAGTATAACTTTTCTGATATTCTGAAGTTTTTTCTATCACTTACCCTTAAAAGTTTACATTACAAGTGCTTAGCAATATGCATTTCTATTTTTAATGTTTTCTTTTTTTTAAAGGACTGTTTGATATTTTTTTGCGTTACTCAGTTAAAATGTTAATTTGTCTGAAATCTCTGAGTGAAACACATACATTTTTTCGTTAAGTAATAACCTAGTCTTTCAGAGAGAGATGTAAATATTAAAACATGGGCGAGTAGTGAGTAAACTTCTGAGAAAAGCAAAGCATTCAACAGGTTTATCTTGCACATTGGCTCAGCAAGCAGTAAGATACATATTCTTTGGTTAGTAGAGATGGGAGGAACTGTGTTTTGAACTATGTGGAATATCCTGTGCTTTTGAATAATTTCTGTTTCAAATAAAAATTCCTTGGAAGTGTAACATTAATGTATAAATTAATTAGAAGACTTTGTTTAAAGAAGACTTAATTTATTTCAATGCTAAAATTTTTTGAAAAGTTCATTGTTTTAACTTGAAGCAAATCAAGACAGTGTGCCCTAATACAAACTTGCTGGAAGTTGCTAAAGTATTGCAATATGGGGTCTTGTCTGAAAACAAGTAAGTCCATTTATTTCAAAAAGTAATATGGTGAATTCTAAGGAGAAAGTCTCAAATACTATAAATTAGTTTTTGTGTAATAGCCTGTAATTAGAATAATTGGGTGTACTACCCTCATCAAACTTGAACCCTTCACAGTCTTTTAGAAATGCTGGTTCAGGGTAGGTGGTGTTCGTTACATATTGAACTGTTCTGGTTTTCATATCATTGCTAGTTGCAAAGAATAGGGATTGTACTTAAAAAGAGACAAGTGAAAACATAGATTCACCTTTCCTGATTAAAGTTTTTTCTCACTTAAATAGAGAACATAAGAATTGACTGCTAAGCTAGTCTGGTCCTGTGTTGTGTCTGTGCAAATGGTTGGCAATGGGTCATTAGCTGCAGAGTATAATACTGGTTGGATTTGAACTGTTTTTTTTTTTCCTGATATGTTGACTCAACATCTAGACCCATGGACTTTGGAGTCAGAGGTTGTAGCTCTGTTCCTGTATTTAATAGCTGCTGATAGACTTTTCTTCCATGAAATTACCTTTATTGTTTTAATCCTTTTATTCTTCTCCAAAATCTTTCCCTTGTGCTAGAGGCAGCTAAGTTAGCTGTCTGGATTGTTAGGTGCTGTTACTATGTTTCTCTCTTTATTCAAGTGCATCACTTTGTGTATAAATTATGTCTAATTTCTGTCACTTTATCAAGGTGGTGTTTAACATAATGGAGTTACAGTTGTTTACAGTTGGTTTTCTTTGTTGGGTTTCCTGTTTTTTTAACTACCCAGAATAATCTTATGTCCTCAGTAATAGTGTCATCTCACTATTCGTCCTGCTTTCCAGACCACTGAGAGGTATGCTTAACTGCATTATCCCTATGAGAACCATTCATGGAGAAGGCTACAGGCACATAGGTTAATAACTGATTGATGGATAAGAATAAGGAGCCCAGTCCTTCTAGTCCCTTGACACCTTGGTTGTCTAAGAATCTTGGAAAATGATTTGGAAGCCTGTTATATATATCAACATATTATCTTTTTCTACATCTTTAGTTTTTCTTAAAAAAGTTTTATTTCCTATTTTGTGTTGTATTTAGCCATATTTCTACTAGCTCTTTGTCTCCTAATAATTATCAGAGGATGGAGACTAATTTCCTGCAATTGTAAGATCCCTTCAAAGCCCCTTAAAAATTGTTATCCATTTTAATTCTTTCATTTCTGTTACTGAAGCTCACTGTAGCACTAGGTTTACACACCACTGTTTTTAATTCACTGACTTTGTGTTTGAGTTACCCTAGAGCTCTTACATGAGATCTGTCTAGTTGTAGTTGTCTCTTTGGTTCACTTTACTGATAGGTTCAGACTACTTTTTAAAGACAGTTCATGAGTCTCCTATGGGAGACTGTTTTCTCCTATAAAGAAGAATACAGCTGCAGTTCATGTTCCCCTGCAGCAAACACTGATGTACAGAATTGATTTATGTTATCTTACTGTCTTGCCTTATTTGAACATACCTTCATCTGTTGGCTGGGCAGGCTTCCTATTTCTGATGTTTTTTGAGATTTTTCATTTTTATACTTTCAGCAAGGTAATATAATCTGAAGAAATAAACACTAATACATAATTATAATTGTATTTAAGCTATTAGTTTGTGGGTTTGCTCATCTTTTGTGTTTCAGTTTGATTTCCAGTTTTTTAAAGGTATTGACTCTTTACTTTGAAAACTGTCACTTATGCTCTCAAACTGTGCCTGTTTGTGCTGGTACGAAGATGCATTTGGGTTTGTTTGGTTACCTATTGGAGTGTACTACTTACTGACTTGCTCTTCGCAGATGTGTCTTTCTGCTTAGTGTGCTACTATAGCTCTTGATTTCTTCTGCACTTGTTCTGAAATTCCCAGTATAGCCTCTCTATCATTGTTTCCTTTTTTTCCCCTTTCCCAACAATCTCTTTGTATTTTAGGTATTCTCCTTTACTGTTTGTAGTAATACGTATTACTGCCTGATGAGGAAAGCTGAGTAAAACTAGCTTCTCTCCTTTATGTTTTTGGGAAGGGACTAGGGGGGAGCAGAATAATTATTTGTGGAAAAAAGACTTTCTCTTTGCATTCTGCTCTAGATCTTGTGCGCGTAGCCCTATGGAAAGCATCATGAACAGAGTGAAAGAAATAGGTGAAACTTTCTGTCGGAACTACACTCAATCAACAGATGAACAGCCAGGATCTCATATAGGTATGAATGTGAAATGCATGGGATGTTTTAAAATACGAAACCAGGCATATGAACTGCATACCTGTGCTCTCCTGTAAGTATTTAATGCAGTGGGGCTTTGTTTGACTCAGAGCTTATCCAGAAAGCAAGCTTGCTGTCAAATGGAACACTGTTAAAAAGCATTACAGAACAGAACAAGGTTATGGTTCAAAATAGGATAACCAAGAAAGCACCAAAACTTTAGCAGCTGTTAACTTAAACTGTAAATGTTTATTCTTCTTAGATATAAGATTTAAAGAAAATAGGGTATCAATTTGCAGAATTACATAATTAGAAATATTAAAATGCATAATCTTTTAAAAATTTCTAGAATTGCATGCTGTTCTGGTGACTAGAGGATTTCTAAACACACTATTTTGATTTACAAAATCTAGACACACGAGCACACAATTATGTTTTTTAGAAGACCAAATATTGGTCAATTTAGTCTAAAACCATTTGTTAAAACAGCATTGGGCTTCATCGGTGATGGTTTTAAATTTCAGATTTTGCTGTAAACAGATTAAAACTAGCAGAGATCTTGTACTATAAAATCTTGGAGACTATAATGGTGCAAGAAACACGAAGACTACATGGAAAGGACATGACTGTAAGTAAGGAATTGGCAAAAGAAGAGAACACTCTTCCTAAGCCACCCCAGTATCAGTACTTCATGTTGGACAGGAACACATTTGTTATGTTTAGTGATTTGCAATGAGGAGACCATTTAATTTGGCCATAGTGGTGGTTTTGGCAATGTTAATCTGCTTCTAGTCTTTACCATTCTAGATTTCGCTGTAAAAAGAGGAGATTGGGGAAGGTGGGGAAAAAAAGCAGTACTTATTTCTTCAGGCAATAAGTTGTGAATCTGTGCTACAAAAAAGAAACTTCAAATGACACGTGTCATTTGACCTAAGTAGGTTAATGACTCGTGTGCTGCTGTGGGCTTACCTGTTCTTCCTTTCTCCTAGGTGCTTTCTGATTGACTGTAAAGAGCAAAACATCCATTATCCAGCTGGGTTTTTTAATCTTTTTGCAGATTTCTTCTGTGTTTTTTCTCAAAAATGACAAAACTTTAAGTGTTTTTTGAAATTAAAAAAAATGCTCGTGTTCTAAGTTTGTTAAGAAACGTATCTTTCCTATGCTCCCTTACAAGAATGGGTGTATTTTTTAAAAAACGAAGCATGTTAGATTTTTCTGTAGGCTCTATCTAATCTGAAGTTTCTTGCAGTAAGAGTGAGAAAGCTGTAATTCTGCCTGACTTGACACCTTTTTTGTCTTATTTAAAAGAGTTTACTTCTGTTTCCCTAACCTCAGACCACTGACAACTTCCGTAATCTCTTCAGGCTCTCTTAGAACAAGATGTATTCCACCGTTCCCTGATGGCATGCTGCTTGGAGATTGTGCTTTTTGCATATAGCTCACCTCGTACCTTTCCCTGGATCATAGAAGTTCTTGACCTCAGGCCATTCTATTTTTATAAGGTAAGCAGATACTGTCTTGTGACCGGGTCTATATTAAAAATGGCATTTTCTTACTGAATTGACAGTCTTAGAGGATGATAATTACCCTTTATAGACAATGGTGTAGGAGAAGAATGGTACTAATGGCACAATGCAACGTGCCTATTATTCTAAATTCTGGCTATTCTTAAAATATTTTATCTGGAATGTGTAATGCTTGAGCTGATACTGAAATTTAAAGGAAGAAAACCATTTTGTGAATGGTAGTTAACTGTGGCATGCTGTTGATCAACTTTTAATTCTTGTTATGTACAACTTTGAGTAGACAAAAGCATTCAAATATATGTTTTACTAACATGCAAATCTATTGACTGCAAGCTATAGGACTGATTGTGTCCTAGTTCTGCCTATTATGGATAAAATAGCAATAATATTCTTTGTCTTTCACTACTCCTACTTATTGCAGGCTTGCTCTGCTAAATTTTCTTCTCTCCCCCCCCCACCCCCCGCGCTTTTTTTTGGTCTTATATAACAGAGCATAAAATATCTTTTCTTGAGTGTTCTCATATTTTTGCTCATATTTTGGTGTGTGTTGGGGGGGTTGTATGGTTGTTTTGTTGTTTGTAGGTTTGTTTTGTTTGTTTGTTTTCCTCCTCCCCACTTGCCAAATATCCTTTCTGCTCCTTAACTTGTTTAATTCTTTTATCGCCTATTTATATGCCTTCTATGTGTAGGTCCTGGAAATTTTTGCTAGATACATAATCGCTTACTGAAAACGTTAGGAACAGAGCTCTGTTGAGAGAATAATAACCAAAAATAATTCAGTCCTTTGGGGAACCTGTATTTTATATACTATTCTCCCTTCCTTCATTTCAGATATAGGGCAGTAGTGAAACTGGAACAAATCTGTTAATACTGTTGTGGATATTGGTAGCCTAGATCAGTAGCAGATGCACTGGCATTTTCTCTGCAGATGTAACTTTGTTGAAGAGATTTATATTTCATTTCTATTTTCTGTTCTGTGTATGTTTTATAGTACTTTTTACTTTAAAAGCTTGCTGTCATGAAGACCTCATATGAAAGAGGTCGTATTTATCATTTCACTTATGCCACTTGAAAATTTGATCTTTGGACACTTAATTCCTATGGTAAAATCAGGTAGATGCCATATACCCCCAGGGTGACCTATTGAAGCATTTCCATCACTGAAGGTTCTTAAAAACAGACTGAAAATTCATCTGTCAGAAATAACATAAAGTGGGTCTTGCATTGGAGTTTAAGGATGAATTATGACATTTCAGGGGCCCTTTCAGCTGTTACTGATACTTGTACGTGTTAAGGGGTTTAACCTTTTCTGAAATGAACCTTTAAAACAGTCATTTTTCAACCTTTTTGGCTCCTTTCAAGGGAAGGAAAGCTTAAAATTTGTTCTCTCATGTACACAACTTAAGCTGATATATCTTCCTGAATAAGTGTAGATATGCAAAAGAGCATTGCATGTGCTTAGTGTGTTGATTTTGTATATGCTTGGTGATGGTGAGAGAGGGCCTTAAAATACCTTGGGAGTGGGTGGTTTTGAATTGGTAGGATGTTCACTTTCTGTTTTCAACTCCTGGACTGCCTTTGCGAAAGGGGGTTTAAAAAAAGAAAAAAACTTTTAAAATTCATACTTTACAAGGAAATGAAAATGTATATTTGGACTTAGCATTTCCATTTCATGTACCTTAATCCTGTCTTCTAGATATTTTGAATCATATATGTGTATAGACACACACATATACAGTTTTAGTTCCTGAAATGGAAAAGAAGTATTTTGAACAAAGTAAAGGCCTTCAACTGAGATCAGACAGTAGATGAAAACCCAGAAAGGCAAGCTGATACAGGAAAGATGTCCCAGGTGGAACTTTTGAAGAATGTGCTTTTATATTTGCAGAATCTAGGTTCTGTTGGTGCATTGGGAGTGAACTGGATTTTTTTAGAGGGATCAGAAGAGGATTGGAAAGATTAAGATGTGAGGAGGAAGCTGGAGCATTCTACATGGAAGAGAAGTTTTGAACAGGATCCTGAAATGAATAATAATTCGATGGTATTAAGCATGAGTGATGCAACTTCATTTTTTGTATGTGTGCCTTGTTACCATTAGGTAATTGAAGTACTGATTCGGTCTGAGGAAGGTCTTTCCAGAGACATGGTGAAACATCTCAACAGCATTGAAGAACAAATTCTCGAGAGTCTAGCCTGGACTCGAGAGTCAGCACTCTGGAATGCTCTCCAGGCTTCAGAAAACAAGGTCCCAACCTGTGAAGAAGTATGTTAGCTGTTTTTCTTTTATTAGCTGATTTGTGTTCTATTTTATACGGCAAATCATTCAAATGGGACAATTTTGCAGAAAATGTTTATTAATAGATTGGGACAAAGAAGGGAAAGCTGTTTATCTTACACCAGCATTTCTTGTTTCTCAGGTAATATTTCCCAGTAATTTTGAAGCAAGCAATGGAGGAAGTGGACTTGGACATTTGCCTATGATGCCAATATCTCCTATAGTTCATCCTCGAGTAAAAGAGGTTCGGACAGATCTTGGTGGGAGTTTAAGACGAGGTATGTTCAAGGTTTCTAATGGACTTTAAGTGTGTAGTTTTATTTATTTATTTATTTAAGACTACTTTAGAATTACAAAGAGCAATCCTGAATCTGAATTAAACATTGCTAAATGGAAAGACTTTCAGTCTAGGTGCATCCTGTCAAACAATTCCTGTGTTTTATTAGCAGCAGATGTTGGTAATAATGCTTCATTCCTGCACTGGAGCAGGATTTTCCTTTGTTTTGATGAAAAGGGTGCCTTGCTCTTTGGATGGGTTGTCATCTCTGACCATTAGTGTCATGTCCTTTGCTATTCGTGTTTTCTTTCAGCTTTTTCTCATTTTAGATTGCAGGGTTTTTAGATTACAGGTATAGCTTCCTCTCTGTGGCTTCTAGCATTTTTGAGAGGTCTCACTACTGTTGCAGTCTCATTATTCTTATCCTTCAGACCAAGTGTCTCAGTCTCTGCTTTTCTTTTCCCTCAAGTCCAGTGATGTTTGCCACTGACACCTCTTGCTTTTCTTCTTGGAATGACAGAGGCATATCTCTTCCTCCTTCCTACAGAACTTTTTTTGTGGGGTGAGGAGGAAGATAATGGAGGGTAACTGAGCAGGTAGTACTGTTTTCCTCCAAAGAACTGCCTTGCTCTTTCCTGCGAAGAAGAAGAAAACACTGCAAAGGAACTGCTGCTTTCATTGTTTCATAGTCTGCAGGTTCTTGCTGGTTCACTGAAGACTCACTGATGCTATGATGCTGACTCCTTTTATGTATGTCTGACAAATTGTATCATGGGACTGTTTTTAAAAAATACATCCTTTTCCTAATGCACTAGAATATAAGCAGTTGCTGTAGATGTTGTGGTGAATTGTTTGATAGAAGGCAAAGCAACCTGGAAATAGTATCTTATTGACAGAGGGGAGTGGGACCTTACCTTGTATGTGAGAGTCTGAAATCAAATGCTCTGTTCATCAAGTAGAACAGCTTGTGTAGGTGACAATGCAAAATGTTAATTTTCATTAGGGACTTACTTTCTTCTTATGTTGATGGAAAATCTATTTAGTTTCTTTAGACTCTGTGATGTGCTGCTGCTAACACAGAGACAGCTCCTAACTTTAAATAGAAAGTGGAGGGGAAGGGGTGGAGGGGGGGACTGGAAATCTTTATTTGCCCTTGGTACTAAGAAAATCATCCTGGCAGCATGGAAGTAAGGTCTCCAATCAGTTTCCCGTTGCCAGAAAGCTTCTGCTTTGTGAGAAGGAAGAAGCTACTGTCGCTGGCATCCCCCACAAGTAGCTAATGGACTTCTAGGAACAGCAGAAATGCTATTTAAAAAAAAAAAAAAAAAAAAGGAACAGTGAAGCAGAAGCCCATAAATTAGTATTACATGCTTTAGTTTTACTAAGGGAGTAAATATTTGAAAGCAACAACAAAGTTAGATGGGGACCAGAGGTGTATGAAGGGAGAGTTCGGGTCAGGATTAGTTCTGTAACCCTGTTGCTGTTTGGTCTCTGCAAATCAGCATGTTTTTTTCTTGCCTTTCATGTTGATAACCTGACCTGTCTGAGAAGATTAGAGAATAAAAGGAAATAGTTAAAGGGCTGTAGGTCCTTGTTCATACTGCCTAGGAACAGTGAACTATGAGATTACTTCTTAATCAGAAGAGACTTTTTATATTCTGTTTCTGCAGTTTGACAGATCAGCCTTTTCGCCTCATGTGGAGAAATGTTCCCCTTAAGCTGCTGCACTTAATTATTTTGTCTGTCTTTGCTTACTAGACATGCAACCATTGTCACCAATCTCTGTTCATGAGCGCTATAGTTCTCCTACAGCTGGTAGTGCTAAGAGAAGGCTCTTTGGAGATGACAGCCCGAAAGAAATGCAGGTGGAAAAGATCTTTACTGAAGGAACAAAGCTGACAATTGCTCCAGCTTCAAGCATTGTTGCTGAAAATGTCTCAGTTTCTTCTGGGCAAACAGTACTGACCATGACAACAGGTACAGTCGCAGGGAAAACAGGACAGAAAGTTACCATCCCACTGCATGGTAAGAATTCCTTCTGGTTTCCTTCTGTACTAGGTGTTTTGCTTGTGCTTCAAATCCAGTTAGAGTAAACTTGCATTTTTTAAATATATCACTTAAAAAAAAACTATTCATTTAAAAAAAGAAAAAAAAAAAAAAAAGAGAGATCAAGTACGTAGTCATTCTAAAGTCTGATCTGATGCCTGACAAGCATCTTTGGGAGTTTGTCATTGCAAACAAAGTTGTAGAACTTCTTTCAGTTACACTTCATCACAGATTAAGCTTGACTTTATTTTGCAACTTCAGTAGTGATTCACCACTGTTTGTCTTAACTTTTATTGTAATGTTAAAAGATTCTGAAATTTTTGGATAAGGAATAAGTGTGTGTGTGTGTGTCTGTGTATAAATATTTATGTATTTATACACACACATATACTAGGAAAATAGCGGCTTTGTTAAAGCTGAAAGATATTTTGAGTTTCTGGTGGTGATAAGCAAGAAACTATTTTTACAGTTTTCTTTAATTTAAAAAATGGTTCTTGTTTTTCTATAAAAATGAAAAGAACTAAAATAAAGAGAAAACCTCTACTATCGTGTTGACGGAGATTTTCAGCAAGAGGGTTTGACTACTGAGGAAACTAATCACATGGACTGTCTATAACATGGTGTCAAGTTTGCAAAAGTCATCCAAAACTGAAGAAACACCCATCCTCTCTCAAAAGAGTGAAACGCTATTACAGAAATTCTGTGGATTTCTTGTGAATGTTGTACTTTCAGAGTTTTAGAACATGAATGTGAATAATTGTTTCTTTTGATTTATCAGAAATATACTTTTTTGATAATTTCTGAATACTCTGAAAGCCAAAGAGTCCCCAGCATCCAGTGCTGACGGATAATGTGCCTTCAGCGTGGAATAGTTGTGAATGAATTTAGGATTTGTAATCTTAACTATGCACACAGTGGCAGCAAACCACTTATTTCTGGATGTGTATATTATCTCCAGGTATTGCAAATGAGATGGGTGGGATCACATTGATACCTGTTTCGATGAGTTTAGGTCAGCCATCTAAAATGGAGGCGCAGGCTCCCAGCCAGCCTCAGGTGAATCAAGTGCAAGAAGTACATCTGTCGTCAGGAAGCAAACCGAAGAAAACAGGATCCTTGGCACTGTTTTACAGAAAGGTAAGTGTGTCTGTTAGGAAGTTGAGCTTTACTTTTTCTCGTGGCTGTATTGCAGCTTATCCCCCTGAGCAGTTTTTGTTACCTGTCAGTCTTCAGCTACCTTGCCTTTGGCCTGTAGTATCCCCGTATAATTGGGAGGAGAAGGGAAAGGATGTTGGTTTCTAAAGTGCTGCAAAGAATCTGATTTCCCCCTCCACAGACTAACCCCATAAGAGATAGGTGTTTCATCTTTTTCAGTTAGCAACAGTTTTTGTTAAAAACTACTGGTGTTTTCTAGGTAGTTATTAAATATCTTTATTGCCTTCCCTATTTGCAAGGGTTAGACATCTTAAAAATGAGATTATCCTCCTATGTCCCGCTCATTCAGAACCACGCTATTTCAGAGCCCATATCTGAAGATTCCCTTGTTTAGTGACTTTATGAGGTCTGCCCTGTAAGTGCTTATCTTGCTGTTACGGGGCTTTGGAAAGCAGTGATGGATCACACAGATACCTAAAAAATTACTAGAAGGAAGGAGCTTCATTCTTGAAGTGATGAAGGGATTTGAGGGGTAGGGTAAGAACTAAGTGTTTCGTGGGAACAAGGAATGTGAAGTTTCTCTCTGCTTGCCTTCCACTATGGAGTGTATGAGGGGGTTTTTTGAGGAGGAGGAGGGAGGAAGTTGCCTGAATGCCTCTGAAGAATATATATCTAAATCAGTCCCTCAAAAATACAGGACACTTTGCTATTTATTTCCTATCTGAGAAAAGTTTATTTTTAGAGGCTTTTGCCACAGCACTATTTGTATTTTAAACCTACAGAAATCTATACTGAAAAAGCTGTAAATCTAAATACAGAAACTCATTTCTGTAAGGCATATTTTCTCTCTGAACTTTTGGTTCTTCAATTTCAACAGTGACAATTTGTTTCCCTCTCCCTTTCTGTATGTAGGTATGCATGTATACTGATATGCAAGCAGCCAGGTGTGAACTTGAATTGCTTATTAGAATCTTTGCTCGGTTGGGAAATGATATTTCAGTTGTGTCAAATATATTTGACAAACTAAGGGGTAGGCAACGCTGCTCTTGTTATGAAGGAGAACTCATATCTTTACTTAAATCTGTCTGTAAGGGAATTCTGACCTTCTGATTACAGTGATGATCATATTCAAAATGGTAATTTTTCCCTTCTTTCTTGTCTTATTCCTGTTCGTTGGAGCATGTAACTGAAAGTGAATGCTGCCTGCTTTCCAGCATAAAGAATTTTCACTGACAAAGTGAAAACCTCTGAAGAATGAGAACTTCAAGAATGTTGTGCTTGCCTTGATTATGTTAGGTTTCAAGATAGATTTTTGATAATGAAAAGGGAAAAAAAATCTGACTGCTTGCTGATTTAAGACTTTATTTGATCATAATTGAAATATCTCCCAACTTTTTGCCATTATAGTTCGTAAGTGATATGGTATAGAAGCAATAGTCATAATGCTTTTAGTCAGATTTTCTGTAAGTGTTAGAAATCCAACATTTGAACAGAGCTGACTTGAAGACCTGTCTTGGTCAAGTGGGGGGAATTTTGCTGAAATAAAGTATACAAGTTCAGGAGAGTTCAACAGCTCTACTCAGGTGAAGATTTTTGCAGACTGGGGTAGGTCTTGACTCTTAACTGTATCTTTTTGTTCTAGGTATATCATTTGGCAAGTGTACGCTTACGTGATCTATGCTTAAAACTGGATGTTTCCAATGACTTGCGCAGGAAGATATGGACTTGTTTTGAGTTCACATTGGTTCATTGTGCTGATCTGATGAAGGATAGACACTTGGACCAGCTCCTTCTCTGTGCTTTTTACATCATGGCAAAGGTAATGTGTAGGCTTAAATTTAGGAAATTCTACTTCAGTTGAAAATATAAATGTGTTTACAGTTTATTACCTGATTGCTTTATTTGCATCGTATTACTGAAAGGGAAAAATTCCTCCAACAAGTGGAGGAAGTCTCATTACTTTTTTTCCTTGTTTTGTGTAACCTCAAAACTTTCCCATCAACCAACCACTTGGTTAAGAGTGAATTTCTGTTTTTCTGAGCCCATTCACACTGTGAGGGCTTGTCACTGTAGACAAACTAGTGCGTGGTCTTACTGCATCACACTTGTGCTTTTTACTATTCTGTTCATGTCCATCATGATCTATGTAATTGAGCTGAAAAAACTGCACAATAATAGAATTATGCAAGTGCTAAACAAAAATCTGCAAGATCTTGCATCCTTAGGTATAAATGGAAAGTACATCTCCCCTCCCCTCCCCCCCCCCCCCAAAAAAAAACTCTTAGGATTTGAATATGTAGGATATAGGTTGCTGATATTAGTTTAAAATGCTGTTAAGTTGGAGTTTGAAAACGGAGTTTTGGTTTGACTCAGATTTCAGAACTGATAGTTAAAATGACCATCAAGTCTAATTGTAATTTTGAGGAAGACAAAGTGAAGAAATTGTCTAAAGTGTGAAATGGATGTTCAAATCGTGACTGCCTGTGCTCTTAACTGTAAGCACATGTTAAAGCTTAGCTTTGTTTGACCTTGCTCACTGATAGCTGAGGAAAAACAAAACTCTTGAATAGTCAGTGCTCCCATATATTAAACTACTCTGTTTGCAGAGTACTGTATCCAGTGCAGTGTGAGACCTGACAGTTTAGCCAGCAGTCTCTTCCAACCTTTGAAGTGTTTCTGTGCATGCCCTTAAAATATTGGGACATGCCAGCAAACCTGCGTAAGCTGAATTGTAGTATTACGAAGTGGTCAGACGCTTATGTGGATGGAAGTTGACGTGAGCAGCTCTCCCATGCTCCCCCTTGTATGGAAGGAGAAAAAGTAGCAGGGTCCCAGGTTGACTGGCATCTATTGCCCGTATGGTAAAGCTCTGTACAGGCTGTGGTCTTTCTACATGCTATGTATTTAGATGTAAACAGTGTCCTAGTTTGAGGAAAAGCCTTCCTTTGCAATGTAAAACTAATGTAATTTTTCTCCAATTTCAGTCTATTTTTCATGTAAGAAAAGCTTAGTAAATAAAGGATGGTAGAGGCTGTATTGTCTTTTAAAGTAAAGATAAGAACCTTCATGTGATTTACTGTTTAAACAAACCAAAAAAAAACCTACAGTTTGCAGCTGGTCTTGAATAGCTTTTTCTTTTCCAGGTAACCAAAGAGGAAAGAACTTTTCAGGACATAATGAAAAGTTACAGAAATCAGCCACAAGCAAACAGCCATGTGAGTAAATAGTACTGCTTTTCCTTTATATAATATCAGATACAGATGGCTTTTCAAATTTTTATGCTAATAGAAGAATAGATAATTTTAAATGTTAAAATTATTCAGATAGCTTTCATATAATCTTTCTGCTTTCTTGTTTTCCTTAACAACAGCTTTTTTTTTCCCTCCGTGTCCTCTAGGTTTATAGGAGTGTCTTACTGAGAAATATTTCTGTGAATGTTCTGTCGGACAAAAATGGCAACCAAGATGTAGAGATGACGGATGGTGAGTACAGCAAAGTAATCTTCTGTTTTTAAACAGGTACTTGCATGCTTTAAAAGAACTGAATGGTCAAGTAGTAAAGAAAGCTCCCCTAAGGAGAAGAGGAGCGTGTTTTATGATTTTTAAATGTACTGGAAAACAACATTATTGGAAAACAAACTGCCTTGTCAACTTGTCAAGTGTCTTCAACTGCTTGAAGAAGTATTGCTGCCATTTTAAAATACATGAGAGTATTTCACTTGGGTCCAGAAAGGTGCTGATCTCTTGTAGGTTCAGTATCCTGTCTAGCAGTTCCATGATTTTTGAATGTCTTTGGTTATCTAAAGTGGCACTGGGCTCCCACTTCTTGCCAAGCGATTTGCTTGGTTACAAAGTTCTTTAGTTCCTTCTGCCAGACTTTTTCTCTGGTTAAGAGTGTTTTATCCTTTATCTAATGTTAATCCGTGTTCTTTTGACATCAACTTACAGGAACGTTTGTGTTGTAAAAAAAGGCAGGCATGTTAAGGAATTACGCTCATGTGTATCCACTGAAGTTATTGATGTTTGTCTTAAGTTGCACTGATTGCAAAAGGCTTTATTCTTTGTTCCGTTGAAAGGTAACTTGTTTTGCTTTGTAGTAAACAATACAGAGGATGAAACATAGAAGGTTGTATTCAGTAGAGCTATTCAGTAAGTGAGAGAGTACATAGTAATACACTCATGTAGTTGTAGCTTTTTCCACTTAGTTATATGCCAGAACAAGTGATGTTATGGATTCCTTGCAGTAGAGGCATGAGTTGAGTACGAAGCTGTTCTTTGCCAGTTCTTCATGGGAAGCTTTGCCTGGAAAACTTGGAAATTGTCAGACGGCTTAAAACTTACTAGATTACTGTGAGCTTGTGTAGCATGTGCAGCTCCATTTGAGAAGTCAAGGTCTGCAGTCTGGCAGTTCTGACCACCTTAAAATTGTTCTAGATCCTGGCTAGTTTTATTACTGCTGTACCTGGATTATTGCCTGGACAACATAAGTGAGCACAGTATGATTCTGTACAACTTCCACCCCCAACAAAAAGCATGGAAAAGGGGGGCAATAGTGCTATGTTGATAGGGAGTCTTTTTGTTCTGTTTTTAGGTTTTTTGCTATAGTTCTGTTTTATAAGGAAAGAGTTATGTTAGTCTTTTTAGTCACAATCCATTATCTCCTATACCAGTGACTTGCAGTTCCTTCTAGTGTTCATAACCACCAACAGTGCACCCTGATCTTGTCTGAAGCATGCTTATTTAATTCATCTTAATTAATTAGGCAACTTATGAGTGAGTTCTTTGTCAGTTGGATATTTTAAGTTTTAATCTGAAGTATTCAATTTGTTGATACTATGTTCTTGAAATCTGAAACTCTCTCTTAGACTCATCTATGAAAACTTGTTCCTCAGCAAGATCTGCAACAGAGAACTCCAGTGAGTCAGGAACAGAGGAGAGAGGTGATCTTATCAAATTTTACAATGCAGTCTATGTAGGAAGAGTAAAATCATTTGCACTGAAGTACGATATCACAAACCAGGATCATGTAGTAAGTAAAATGTTTTAGAATTTTTGCTCTATTTATTAAAGATCACAGAGACAAAGGGATTTTACTGCCAGTTAAAAAGGTTGTTAATTTTGTTTTATTCTTCCCCTGGCATGATTACAGCACTCAAATAGGTAATGGTATGGGACTTGCTTTAACAGCAGTTCAAGAGGACAAACTGTCAAGTGCAGTTCAGTTTATAACTCATTTTCAGCTTCTCATAGCGATGCAACAGCCTTTTGCTCAAGAAGTACCTGTGCAGCATCTATGCAAAGCATCTGGGAAATTTGTTCTGCGATTTGGTAGGCACTTGCTCAGCTCATTAGGTACTGTGGACTAAAATGTTCAACAGAAAACCTGGAAGTGCATCAGTATTACCTTTCTCTGAAGTTACCGTTCTTTAAATGTTTTCTGATTTAGCTTATATGCAAATTTGGCCTCTTTCAGATGGAAGCCCCTCCCTTGTCTCCTTTCCCAAACATTAAGCAACAACCAGTATCTCCTCGGCGGATATCTCAACAGCACTCTGTTTACGTTTCACCTCACAAGAATGGTGCCTGCTTGACCCCTCGAACTGCTCTACTATATAAGTTTAATGGGAGCCCTTCCAAGGTAGAAATAAAAAAGGTTGAAAGGGGTAAATTTGGGAGAGGACAAGCTGTAATCTCATGATGGGAGAGTGTTCTAATGCAGTGATGGTTTTTTTGAACTGGTTTCTCTGTTTGTGCTGAAAGGTAGAATTCTTTACTTAGGATTCTTCACCTGATCAGTAAAGAGGTTCAAAATAGTAGCTTTTTGATTCTCAGTTAACTGAAAAATCAGAGTAAACTTGAAATGGACTCACTCAGGATATGTCTTTTCATTTTTTAATTTTTTCTTAATCACAGAGTTTGAAGGACATCAACAACATGATAAAACAAGGTGAACAAAGAAGTAAGAAACGAGCAATAACAATTGATAGTGACACTGAGTCCCCTACAAAACGACTGTGCCAGGAAAATGATGACGTTCTACTTAAGCGTCTCCAGGATGTTGTCAGTGAAAGAGCTAATCATTAAGACTGCCAGTTTTCTGTGGGATCTAAAAGCTAAGGAGTTCAATGCAGCTCTTGTGCTATTTGTTTCTCACTTCTTGGCCATGTTGTATGCAGACAACTGTCAAATTTCTTTTAAATGTTCAACTGTTGCCTGACTTCCACAGAACGCAAAAAGGAAGGGTTAAGTAGTAAATGGCAGAGAATAAGTATGCTCATTTATGCCGAAAGAACATCTTGTCTTAGAAGTTACTCTATTTGAGCTGTTTTAGCAAAAGACTGATCTGTAGAAAGCTGCGCTGGATGTTCTGTAGCCTAATTTAGAGCATCTGAGTTCTGAGTGTGACTCAACATCTAACGACAGTGGTTTTATTTCTGGATTAAGGGCATTCAGGAAATAAGTGAAGTCAGTTAATTTTCTCAAGCTTTTGGCATTTGTTTGGGGAAGAAACTTTAAAAGTGCCTTATTTTAAAAGAGCATGGAATTTTATACATGATTTTAATGGGAAGTAAATGGAGTGAAGAACAAACTGATCATTTAGCCTGAGTAAGAGATCTAAACAGCTTTGAACTTTATGACTTAATACGCTGTGCTCCATTTCCTCTCAGAACTTCAGCAAAGGCGATCGTTATGATGTGGATCAGACAGCTTATACAGTAAGGCAAAAATCACAAAGTACGAACAGCAGTGGCATAAATGGGACACTGATACCTACTAAAGCACGGAGATACTTTTCAGTTAGTCTGAATTATTTTTCTTCAGAGCCAGTGAGCGCTGCCATGGGAGCTGCTCCTTTCCAGTTGGAAACTTAAATGCAGTCCTGCTGTACAAGCTGTTCATGCATATTTTGTCTTAACTGTGAAAAAGTATTAGACGGTTACAGTTCAAAACAATTTGAGCTTTGGCCAACTTGCAGCTGTTTTAATGTGCAAATTCATTTAACAAATTGTATCTCTTAATTTTATTTTTTTCCTGAAGACTCTTGTTGTGTAGTATCTACACTGAATGTAAGCCCGATCAGATAAGGCATATTTGTATATGTGATTTTTATAGCTATTAAAGGTGTGGATTCATTGGAAATTTAGAAAGTCCAACATCTAAGTTGTTTTTGCTGAGGGATTTGGTAGGATTTGTTTTACCAAAATGGAGAAAAGTCAAGGTTTGTTTGTTACTGTATACCAGTAGTTTGATCTTACATCACAGAATGGGTAAGGTTGGAAGGGACCTCTAGAGATCATCTAGTCCAACCCCCCTACTCAAGTAGGGTCATCTACAGCATGTTAGAAAGGGTTGCATCCATGCGGGCCTTGAATATCTGCAGAGAAGGAGACTCCACAACCTCTCTGGGCAACCTCTTCTAGTGCTCTGTCACTCTCACAGTGAAGAAATTCCTCCTCATATTCAGGCGGAACTTCCTGTGGTTCAGTTTGTGCCCATTGCTTCTTGTCCTGTCGCACAGCACTTCTGGAAAGAGTTTGTCCCCGTCCCCTTCACACCCTCCTCCCTTCAGATACTTATAGACCTTGATAAGATCCCTTCTCAGTCTTCTCTTCCCCAGGCTGAAGAGGCCCAGCTCTCGCAGCCGCTCCTCATTGGGCAGGTGCTCCAGCCCTCTGATCATCTTTGTAGCCCTGTGCTGGACTTTCTCCAGTAGCTCCATGTCTCTCTTGGACTGGGGAGCCCAGAACTGGACACAGTACTTGAGAAGAAGCCTCACCAGGGCTGAGTAGCGGGGCAGGATCACCTCCCTCGACCTGCTGGCAACAGTCTTCCTAATGCACCCCAGGAGACCATTGGCCTTCCTGGCCACAAGGGCACATTGCTGGCTCATAGTCAACTTGTTGTCCACCAGCACTCCCAGGTCCTTCTCTGCAGAGCTGCTCTCCAGAAGGTCAGCCCCCAGCCTGCACTAGTGCATGGAGTCATTCCTCCCTAGGTGCAGGACGCTGCACTTGCCCTTGTTGAACCTCTTAAGGTTTCTTTCCACCCCACTCTCCAGCCTGTCCAGATCTCTCTGGCAGCACAGCCCTCAGCCACTCCTCCCAGCTTGGTATCATACGCAAACTTGCTGAGGAGGCGCTCTGTCCCCTCATCCAGGTCGTTGATGAAGAAGTTGAACAGGATGGGACCCAGTACTGAGCCCTGGGGGATGCCACTAGCCACAGGCCTCCAACTAGACTCTGACACTGCGCACAACCCTCTGAGCTTTGCCTTTCAGTCAGTTCTCAAGCCACCTCACTGTCCACTTGTCTAACCCACACTTCCTGAGCTTATCTAGGAGGATGTTATGGGAGGGAGTGTCCAAAGCCTTGCTGAAGTCAAGGTACACAACGTCCACTGCTCTCCCCTCATCTACCCAGCCAGTCATGCCATCATAGAAAGCTTTCAGATTGGTTAAGCAGGATTTCCTCTTTTTTCATACTTGCATTTAAAATTAGAGCCATACAGAGACTTCTCAGCACTGTATTTTTCACTTCTATGTGTATATATTAAACATTTTTTAACGATTACATAGGACTTGTTTAAAGAGCTCTGTTCACTTTAGTTTGCTTAATATGTGCAAATAGATCTGCTGTGCCTCAGTTCAATGGAAGATATTTTTATGATCTTGAATAGTCTCAGCAAATGAATCTGGCCAGCAATGATGTAGGAAAAATGTATTTAAAAGTGTACATGAGGCAGTTTACAAATGCTATAATTCATTTTTGAATTAATTAATTAACTCTCTGATTTTTTTGGTAGATTTGGAAAAAGGTGCTTATCTGTTTGACCAGGAAGAGCTGCAGTATGAGGAAGCAGCTATGCAATACAGTAGGTTTAATGTAGATTCTTTTGTTGAGTTCCTTTATTTGGTTTGAATATTTGGCTCCAGATCTTGAGATAAAAAGCACAAGGGAAACAACCTTTCTATCCTCATTTGTTTACCAGTGTTGTTTATATGTTGAATGGTTATAGTTATAATTCAGTCCTGAAAAGCCTCCTGTGTTCCTTGTGAGGAAATGGGGAATCTTGATTTCTAGCTTTATGCAGAGTCTGTGTTTATTTGCATGGAGGGCTGCAGGCTTTCTGGAGGATGTGGTTAAGATCAGCCTTAACAGTATAAATCTTTCAGCAATATTTTATCATGAGAACTTAGTTGATTTGGTTTTAATTTAACATCATGTGCAGATGTGTTTTCTTCCTCATGTATATGCTCACCACACTGTCCTGGTATTCTCTGGAACTGTAGAAAAATGATGATGATAAAATTTTTATTAGTTGTCATTAGTCATTGTTTTTTCATTAGAAAAATTAACGTACAACAACTGGGTGTGGTTCAGACTTTTTCATATTAGATTTGGCCCTTTTTAGGTGCTAATAGAAAGAAGTATTTTTTGGACTTGCTAAATGACTAAAATAACAGGTTATGTGACAATTTTATAATGGTTTAAAAGTGCCTTGACATGTAAATATGTATTTTATAATAAACAACTTTAAAAAATGTTTTAACCTGTGTTGCTCAGTTTCCTGTGATTAAATGGTGCCTTCTGATTGCATTTTCAGTTCTGTCAGAGACTCTTGTCATTCTTCTGTCTTCCTCAAATTTCTTTTGGATTCTTTTCAGTTTGAATTAATTTCTTTCATTTTGCATATTCATTTGATCTATCTCTGATTTCCTTCTGAGATTTCTGTACTGTTAGTACTTCAGTCATAGTTTCTGGGAGGGAGAGGTGACTAATGTGCTTACTAAAGTAACCAAAAACACTGAAAGGCAAAAACCTTGCAGTTATAGATGACCCTGCCCACACGAGGAAGGCATAACTCCAGAACAACGAACCATTAAAATTATTGCAAACTCATAGTTCCTGACCTTGCAGTGCTGCAGCCATGTCATACAGAAAACTAGTTACGATTATCCTGATCCCAGCAGTTTAAATTTGATTTAAAACCTATTTTGAACTTGTTCAGATTTTTGCCAGCAGGTTTTATGCTGGTTTTGTGTCTATAAATGTGCATAAACTGGCTTGGACTCAGTGCTCAGACTGTGCTCAGAGCTTTTTATCAGTTTTTGTTATGCCCCTGCCCTATGGGGGAGGGGGAACATATTAGGAGGAGTGATTTGATTGTGCAGAAATTCGTTTTAATGACTTTACATGATAGCTTTAGTGTCAAGATTTAATTTGGGGACTCTGTGTTAAACGTAGTTTCCAACTGAAAATGATGCTGAGGGGCATAGCTGTGAGAATGTCATTGACTTCTCATCAGAAACTTGCAGATAAGACTGCCAGTGAGAGGAGGGCATTGCAGTTGGGCAGTGTAAGGTGAGAAGTAAGACTGTCTTACCTATGTCTTGGAAACTGCATTCTGTTATTAGATCAGTGTTTTTCCCCAGCTAAAGAGATTTTTCATTAGTTCTCCAACTAAAAGCATCACCACCTTAATGCTGCTTAAAGCAAGTTCAACGCTTATATGTAAGTGTTCCAGAGAGTTAGAAGAAGAGTTATTAACACTACCAGGAAGAATACAATAAATCTACTAACATACTTCATATATAACCGGTATGTTAACATTACGTTACTGCATTCCAAGTGTCGAGTACTAAGATGTGCCCTCAAGAAAATCTGTGGTCAGAGTGTAATTAAGCACTGTGGGGAAATGAAACTGATTTTTTCTTAGTTTCCTGTTAGGAAATAGTTGTCTTTTGTTTCTATCTTCTGACTCACGATAGAGATTTTGGAGGATTTGGGGGTGGTCTTCCCCCCTTCCTCCCCCCCCCCCCAGCAATCATGGACAATTGATTTTGGCTTTGTAATTGATATATTCTGTCTCTTCAGAACTGTAACTTGAGACACAAAAAGAGATGCTCTGAAGGAACCACAATAGTTCAAGAAGTTCTAGGATCTCAGCTGAAAGATGCTGAACACATGTGAATCAATCTCAAGGCCAAAGAAACTAAGTTTATGATGATCTCCATAGTTGACATAAAGAGCATGTCTCATCACTCAGCTGTTCTTGAAAAATGAGTGTCAGATAAACATGAAAATGATACTTTGAGTAATCATCCAGATGGCAAACCCTAAAACTTTCCAACTTCCTTGAGTGATAAGAGTTTCAGAAGACTGGTGAGTCACAGAGATGGATTAAGTGTGTGGTTCTCAACCTTTCTGTAGGTTTACAGCTGCCACTTCAGCTCTGCTGGATGTAAGTGCATGGCAGAGTTGATGGGTGTGGGGAATCCACTCTGCCTCATCTTGAGGGTTAATACACCTCGGTAACAGGGAATCTTTGGTTTAAGAGTCTCTTGAGTGTTCCCCAAGTCAGGTGCAGCCTTTTGGCTGAGGTGCTGTAAACTTAAGCTACAGTACCTTTACTGCAGGCACCCTCAGTGCCTCTGCCTTCTCTTGTCTTCCATGACAAGTAGTAGGAAAAACAGCTTTGCAAGGACTCGATCAGAAGAATTTCAGCTCCGTAACATTTAAATAAAGGGCTCAAGCAACTGAGCATGAAGAATCAACAGCTCCAACAGATACAGATGGCTTTGCTGTGAACTCTTCAGTTCCTAGCAGTGTCAGTGGCAAAGCTATTGCTCTGGTGGACAGGTTCAGGTGTTTATAGCACTGCTTAATTAAAGTCCAGCAAAACCAGAGAAGGCTAGTAGAAACATGTCAAGTGAATAAATAAAGAAAACTTACATAGGAATAATCCCCCTTCATTCTCACTTTTAATGTGTACCTTTATTTCTGTTTTTCCCTGCAAGAGCTTCATTATGGATTCATTTTAGGATCTTGTAGTCTTAGACCTGTCTAATGTCTGTTTAGCTCTAGATGTGCAGCATGTTGAAGTTTGCTGTGTGTTTAGGGTGACAGGAGGGAATGAGAGGGCGTTCGGTCCCTCTCTATTGCGCATACAGAGGTACAATCCATATGAAAACATTTTCCTCCCTTCTCCTCTTTCATGTACTTGGTTACTAGGGCTTTCATGCTGCTCAGGACAAACACCCTGCCTATCACGGTATTTCTTTCTCCTGCTAGTGAGGGTGGAACAGGCAACCCTTGAATCCCACTTCTACACTGTGTTTAAGTTTAGTGTTATAAAACAGTTTCTGCCTTGATTTAGGAAGGATGTCTTGTCATTTTAAGGGTGCCTCTTCCTATTTTAGGCTACAGATGCAATGATGTGTCTCCTGGATTTCTTTGGATGAACATCTCAGAATTGCTGGGGTTGCAGATACGATGCATTACTTTACACTCTTCCCCCTCCTCAGCAAACTCTCTAGGTATAATCTGTACATTGAGATGTTCAGACTAGAATTATTGACATTCGAAGGTAGGAGAATGGGCAGCTAAAGAATTTTTCTTTAAAAGGTCAAGTACCAATGAAATTTGGATGTCACTTCAGTGTGGGAGATGGGAATTGGAAAAGGTGTAAGACTATTTTGTATGCTTATGTTAATCAATGGATCTAGCCTGTTATTGTCTGCTAAGGTTTCTTCCAGGAAGAGGAGTATTCTCTCTTAAGTAGGTGGAATTAGCTTAGAACAGTTGCCTCATTTCAGTTAATGGAGGCTGATGGAACTCTGAAAACCCTAGAGTGGATGGAGACTTTTGGTCTCAAAGAGGCAGTGAGCCTCTTAAGTGCACTTTCCTGACAACAGATGAGAAGTGAAAAAACGGGATGTTTGCTTATGAAAACACGGGACGTTTGCTTATGAAAACAAATCACTGTAGCTTGGTAGTAGAAAATGTAAGTTTTGAGCTCTGCAGAAACCTGATGAAAAGCCAGGAAAGCTTTTTGTTAAGTTTTTCTCCTTCATAGCTGTGAACTGTAATGGGAAATTTGTGACAAGAACACAGCAACTGAAGTGTGTGAGCTGCTGAGGGAAAACTGTCCCCAGATGTTTATCTTTCACCTTAAGAAGCCCATGCAGCATCATAGTAAGCATGGCTTTTTGCAAAGAGAACATTTTAACAATGCCCTCTTGAAAGGAGCAGGTACTGCCCTTCCATGCATGCCCTGCAGTCGTCCTTTCATGCTCGATACTGCAGAATTACAGAAACAGGATGGAACGCAGAGATGTTTAATGCATGAGGGTATGGTCTTTTGGGGGATATTTCTGCTAGAGTTGCTGACAGTAGCAGAGTGGAGGGTTGCCCATGAGGAGGTGCTATCCAGCACACCAGTGCTCTGTGGCACTGTGGTGCTGGGGTCACTGGGAGCAGTGACCTGGTGAGCATGCTTTATCCAGAAGTTTGGAAAGCTGTGGTGAAACAAATACCTGGTAAATTAGAGATGCTATTGCATGAGATTTATCTGTGACTGCTACATCTCTGAGAAGGCTCTTAGAGATGCTGTGACTTCTGAGCCACACACACTAGTGTCAATATTTAGGAGCCCATGTCTCAGGACGCTTCTGGGGACTCTGTAGAATGTAGAGGCCTTTTGCAGCAGAGTTGATTTTGTGGATGTTGGGACATTTTCTGTGGAGATAATAACTGAAAAAGCAGTGGATACACCTGTATCTGTGAAGGCCTTGGTTTTACACTGTCGCTGTTCTGAGTAGCAGATGCTGGGGTCCAGAGAGCATCTGTTTGCACTGCTGTTGATGTCATTGGGAATAATGGATTGAAAAAGTCAGTTTGGGTGTCTTTGGGCATATTTGTAGGCACAATGACTTGGGGGCAATGGTGCTGTGGCATCACGATTTGGGTTCACCTCTGTGGAGGCTGATTTCTGTAACTGAGCTGGGATTTGAGACATTGAGTCAGGCTTGCTGGTATTTGTGGAGGTGCTAGTTTCCAGGTATTTATGTCAGAATTCCTTACAGTAACCTGCCATTGTGGTGGGTACTGTTTACCTCATTCTGACACCTGTCTTCCACAGTTATATTGACATGTCCAAGGCTATCATTTGAAAAATGAATCATTTCAGAAAGCAGGCTCATAAGATGGATGCTGGAGACGGCCTTCTTACTAACAAGTAATTGTGCATATTTTTAATTTTTCTGTAATGATAATGTGTGGGTGCTCTTCATTTAATTGAGCACCAGTGAAGAGGTTGCTGGATATATCAGCATAGTAATGCCCAAGGATGCCAAGTAATGGATATTGGGAATGTTGGAGAGATGGCGTTGCCAAGATCATTAGTTTTAGCATCGGACAGGTTTGGTGAGAGTGTGTCTGTGAGTGGCAGTTTCTGTGGAGGGGGTGCCAGTGGGGTTTGGTGTGGTGCCTCCTCGAGGTGTTGTCAGGAGGGCGTTGGTGTCCAAGACCTGTGTGTCTTGGGGACTTATGCCTCTAGTTTGCTTTCCAAATTTTTCTGACATCACTGGCTTGCTGGCCCACCCTCAGCCTTTTGCTACAGCTTTTGCGATATCATAGCTACCTTCTGTGCCTTTCCCCAAGGCTGAATGCAGGCTTGAGTAGTGAAGAAGCAGTGAGGCAGCTCCAGCTGCAGCTGGGTGATTTCGTGCCACCGCAGCAAGTGCAAGGACTCATCCTTGTCTGTCCTGGCCAGGGCTCAGCCCACGGCAGCTTCAGGGTGGGCTGCAGTGCCCCACGCTTTCCTCTGAATCCGTGAGAACTGACTGCCTCACCAGTGCCTCTTGTGGCTCTCCCTCCTACTTCTTCCCATTCCCTGGGGGGAGGAAGGGGAGAGGGGTGTCTCCAGATGGCCGTCCTCATCTTCTCAAGCCCCAGCAACCCCCTCTCATCTCTGTCCCAGACTCTCAACTGGGGATGGCAAAGGGGGTTGCTGAGGGGTTACAGAGGCTTGCTGGACAGCCGATAGCTGTGACGGCTCCCCGGGGGGCAGTTGCTGGAGCTGTTTTGGGGCTGTGAGGGTGGTTGTGGGGCTGTGAGGGTGGTTGAGGGTGGCTGCAGGGCTGTGGGGGCGGTCGTGTGGGTGTGGGGACAGTTGTGGAGGGGCGGTCGGGGGGCAGTTTTGGGGCTGTGGGGGTGGTCAGGGGGGCGTGGGGGCGGTTGCGGGGGGGCAGTTGCGGGGCTGTGTCGGGGGGCTGTGGGGGCGGCCGGGCGGCAGTTGCGGGGCTGTGAGGGCGGCACCCCGAGCCGCTGCCACAGGCCGCCTGCCGCGGCGCCGCGCGCCCGTGGCCGCATCGCCGCGGGGCACCGCTCGGCGCGTGACGTCACTCCGGCGCCGGAGCCCGCGGGGCGAGTGCCGCTGCGCCTGCGCGCGGCGGCGGCGGCGGGATGGGCAGCCCGGCGGCGGCGGCGGCGGCATGGGGCGCGTCTCCCGTCAAGCGGGCGCGGTGCGAGAGCTTCGCCGAGGAGCTCCACAGCCCGGAGAGGCGCGCGGCCCCCGCGCCGCAGGGCGACCGCTCCGACCCGCGGCTCTGGGACACCGAGTGGCTCTGCGACTACCTCGCGCGCAGCGGCGTCGGCGAGCCCAGCCTGCTGCGGCGCTTCCGAGGTGAGGGCGGCGCGGCGCGGCGCGGCGCGGCCGCCCCGCGTGGGCCTGGCGCGCGGCTGCCCCGCGCGGGCGCGGGCGGGCCTGGGCACTCACGCTGCGTGCTTGTGCCCCTCAGAGAGCGGAGTCACCGGGACCATGCTGCTCGACATGCCGGCCTGCGCCCTCGAGATCACCCGCGTCTGGTAAGAGCCGCCGGGCCGGGCGCCGCCTGGCGTGTCCCGGCGCCCCGGGGCCTTTCCCTCGCCTCCCCGCCGCCCCGGGCAGGTTTTCTGCCGAGGCTGGCGGAGCAGCGCGGGCCCCGAGCCGTGACAGAAAGGGAAGGCGGCGGCGCCGCTGCCCTGCAGCCTCACGGGGCGCTGGCGCCTGACCGGCCCTTGCTCCATCCTCTCGTCAGGACGCGGTCCTGGATCCTTGGACGTTGAGCTCGGCTGGACCCAGCACCGCTGCTTGCTTACGCGATCGAAATCAGCTCTAGGGAGGACTTGCCCTTTTTAAAAGGGGAGCAGGAAGTTCAGCAAGGAATTATGCTTAGGCAAAGTACCTTTCAAAAACAAAAGAACAAAAACAAAACAAAACAAAAAGGGGGGGTATGTAAGTCACATGTCTTACCGTAGGCACAGCCTTTCCTTGCCCCCCACCCCCTCCCCAAGCCCTGACAATAACAGTAAGATCCGGGAGAAAATATTTTCCATCCTAACCAGATGGCTTGGTCAGGTTTCTACTGTAAACGCGGAAGAAACTGAATGTGAAAATAATCAGAACAGATACATGTGATTAAAAGGCTCTGTGTTACTAGTGTAGTTGCTAGTGTACTCTTAGATTCTCCAGTGTTTGGCCAGATGTTCCCCTGCTGATCCCAGCACGGTCAGTGCTCTCCAGGATGTAGAAGCTACTTGTCCAGTAGACATAAAAGGTTAAAAAAAAAAAAAAAAAACTGAAAATTGTAATGAAAACATTATAAACAGCAAAATAATTTTTAAAATGTTAGCGATACTAGCGTAAGCTTCAGGGATTTTGATGAGACTTTTCTTCTCAACAAAAAGTTAATGCCAGGCTGATTCTAATAGTGACAGTAGTAAAGATTTTTAAAACAACAAAACAGGCAGTCCTTTGTGGAGATTGTTTCATCCATCTCTCTCAAGGCAGCTACTGGGCATTTGAATGTTAGTTGCAAAATTTGCTTGGACTTCAATCGTTGTTGCTTCTACTACAATAGTTTGGAGAAATTTGAGAAAAAAGGGATTGCGTGCGCACTGAGAAAATACAGGTCTGTGGGCAAGTGGCTGAGTTGAACAGATCTGTATTATTAAATGTAGACATTAGTACATATTAAAGTGCTGCTGTGGTAACAGAGATGGCCAAAAAAACCTCTCATTTTAATCTGGCAGGAGTTGATAGGTTAACAGTCATTTGCCAAGAGCACAGGAAAATAGAACATTGACTTAAAAAAAACTTGAAGAATTGTTCTCACTAGCAATACAAATGGTTGAAAACCTTGCAATTTTTGAGGTGATAACTATACTTTCTCTCTCTTCTGAAAGAGAAGAGAGCATAAATACATCACATCACTGAAGATGTCTGAAATCCCCTGCTTGCTCTTCTTTGCCCTAGTAGAACCTATTTTGCTCACCTTTCCTGGGATATAAGCCAACACAGCCACCACATACCTTCAGGCACTTTTTAATCTTTGAGTGTCTTTTCTTTATTCTTTTGCTAACCTTGTTTTACTCTTTCTTCCAAATTTCTTTCAACCCTCCTCTGCTCCATACAATATATTTGCTAATATTGTGGTTAGAAGTTTGAAGTGTGGTTAGTTGGCAGACTTACAGAAGTGTGCAGAGTTGTACACTGTGTGTGTGGAGGATTTTGAGTCCTTCTATATACTGACTGGTTGCTTGACTGTTTATTAGTTTTGGATATCATCAGGAATAACAAGAGGATGTGTGCGTGTTTTAATAGGTTACCGGAAGGATTGTAGCTTTTAGTACCTTAGTGGATGGATGAGTATCAAGTGTCCATATTGGACACCTTGTTTTGAGGATTGTCAGAATGATGAATGTATTCAGGCGTGCTAGTGTAGAGCTCCTTGTTGGTGAGGTCACTGTTTGCACTTGCCTTTATTATTGTGCTCTGCTTCCAGCTCACCTTTCTTTGTGGAGCGGCTGCTGTTCCCTCACACTCCTGTTTCTGCTAAGCTGAAAACATGAGTCAAATGAGAAATTGCTACAGCTTTTTGCATTTCAGAGCAACTCAGTAATTCTGAGTACAACTAAATGCATGTAAGGGCTCTCAGTCAGTATTGGATGATAGGGTATGGAATGATATGCTTGTGGATTTTCTTTTACTAGGTGTTTCCTCCAGCAAGATTGGTCAGGGACCTAGAGCACATCCTCCCTTCTAAGAGTTTAATTGGCTAAGGTAGAGTTCAGCTGGTTAAGTCCAAGGTCTGCTTCTTCACTGGTAAGAGCTATTGTAAAGAAAGCTGGAAGTGAGGGCCTACCCCTCCTTCCCCTTGAGAAGCACTTTTTAAGAAGTGCTCTTTAAGATGATGCTCTACTCTGGCCCTGCCTGTGCTACGTTGTAACTGTGCAGCAGCTACCTCTGTTTCTGGTCTGGTACCTGCCTGATTTTGAACCTGACCCAGATGTGCTGGCTCGGCTTCTTGGCTTGATCTCTGACCTGCCTTATCACTACAGACTTACTGACTTGATCCCTGGACTGTGCCTGGCCCTGATCCAGATTTGCCACACTTCACCCCCGCTCCTTGTTGGTGAGGTCACTGTTTGCACTTGCCTTTATTATTGTGCTCTGCTTCTAGCTCACCTTTCTTCGTGGAGCAGCCGGCCTCGTTGTTTCCTTACACTCTTGTTTCTGCTAAGCTGAAAACATGAGTCAAATGAGAAATTGCTACAGCTTTTTGCATTTCAGAACATCTGCTTGACTTTGCAGTAAAGAATAATCTATTTGCCAGCTTTTTTCCAGTGCATAGCGTGTCTTACAGTGGCTTTAATCATTTCTCTATGACAGACAGAGGTAATAAATGTGTATACTTAGTTCACAGTCCCTTTAAGACATTCATAAGGAAAAGCTTGGGACGATTGGCCTGGAGGCAGTGCTGTTGGTTTTTCACACGTTCTCGTGTTCCTAGAAGTTAATGTTGTGCACAGCATGTGGCATGGTGCATGTAAAATGTAGATGATGAATAGGACTAGCTGGTTCACTTCTCTGGAATAGTCCAGTTAATCAGTGCAGGAAAAGGACTAGTTAAGCTAGCAGATCAATGCTTCAGATGAGGGAGAGGAGTTGAAAGGTGGTATAGGCTGATACAGATATTTCTGCAAGATAGCCCCAGCTGAGATGGGGCTCATATACCTGTGCAAAAGCTAACTACTGGTAGCTGCAGGTTCATCCTCCCCTTTCTACTTTGTCCTTGTTCTTGTTGTGTAGAGCTGTTTCAGCAGGCCATCTTGGCAAAAGGCTGTTTGCTGCGGTCTAAGTAGAGTTTCATAAGCTGTGGGCATCTGTAGGACCTTCTTGTCACTGAATTATGGAGTTGCTACTGCCTTCCATCCCTTGCTGTACCACAGCTCATTTTGTACCAGCTGGCCTTACTGGAGTGGCAGTAAACAAAACTGGCAAAAAAAAAAAAAAAGGCTGTTTTTCAGTCTTCCTAGTGTGTGATGCTTGGGAGGCTATAGGTGAAGCAGGAAAGGGTAGAAGGGAATGAATGGGAAAGAAATTGCCAGTTTCACCTTTTAAAAGGTAACCCATTGTTTTACTGGTTCAGCTGTGTGAGGAACTACGTTTGCAGAACCCTGGGAAAATGAAGTAATGAAATATAATTTGTGTATCATCTTTTGGTTGAGGCATTCTTTGACTCATAGGGAGCTTTCTTGCCCTTCTTTTTCCTCTAAAGAAGGATTAAGTGCTTTTTGTGTTTTGTCATTCAGAACATCAATCTTGCCGTGACCGTATTGACATTATGCTTCATCACCTAGAGTCAAAGTTCAAAACAGAGGTTAGTCTTCCTTGAAGCAGGGCAAGAGACAATGTGGAAGTCGTGGAGGTGTTATGAAAGTGAATGACTTCCTAGCCTCTCTAGTTGGGCCTGTTCCTTTTGCTGGAGTAATGCTGTCTGAGGAATCCCACTTCCAATACTATATGCAGCACTGATCCAACCAAGGGGGTGTCTCCTGGCACAAACTACAGATGTATCATACAGTCCAAAAAGCTGTGTTAGTGCTATTTAATTCAGCTGTGCTAGAGGTGATTTTCTGGAGCAAAAGCACATCAGCCTGTTTTTTGTGGACAATGTTTGCATAAATACTGTTGTAAGTAGCTTAGAGCAAACAGAGTTGCTTCATTGTGATCCGAAAATATCTCCAGATGTTAGATTTTGTTGTTCATCAAAAAGTAACGGCTTTACTTGATTGAAAATGAAGTGTTTGTGTTGTCCTGCCTCCTGCCCAAGGCCTCGTTCAGTGCCAGTTGTCTTGGCAGCATGGGCCTTTGGAGGGATGGCACCTGAACCTGAAGGGTTCCTAGCATTTGGCAAAAATTAGGATTAAGAAGGTGATTAAACTAGGAAGCCCTTAACACTTAGTGTTGGAGCATCTATCAAGGATGTAGCTTGAGCCCTGTGACAAAATACAATTTTGAAAGGCCTGTGCCAGTGTTCTCCTACCGTTGCAAAAGTGTAATAATTCCCATGGTAGATGCCTGAGCCTAAGCTCAACAGGGACATGTGGGTGATCTGATGTGCACTTTGTGGGGTAGAGAACTGAAACTGCTCTAATGAGGTGTATGGTGTCTGCTTTTGAGTAGCTCTCATAGGAGCAGTTGTAAACTTGTAAACTGTAACAAAACAACTTGATTTCACCAGTTTTTGTGTTTTTTTTTTTTTTTTCTATTTTAAGTTATAACTATACTTTCTGTTCTGTGCACACCATCTGTCTTTCAGAACATGAAGCAGATATGTACTTTTGGTGAAATGTGGTGTTTACTGAAGGTCAATTTTGGGAACTATGCTCCATATAAAACACAATTTTGGAAAGTTCTCTTCAGGATGCATCCTAGCAATCTCCTTGTAGTGCTGTGTGGGATGCCAAGTGCCTCGAGTGCTTGCTGATCTCAAACTTGTGGAGCTCCAGTTCTGACGTTCAGGTTTTAAGTGAACTGGAGACTTCAATGTGTCGGTGTAAAACAGGCTTATTTACTCCTGAGGACTTGGGAGTCTGGCCTGCCTGTGCAGACAGCTGCTGACTAACTTAGATTCTTTAGTTCCCATTCCTCATAGCTGTCTGGTGTTCCCGTAGTTGCAGTTGTTGGTCATTTCTCCAGAGGGTAGATGCCCACATGCATTCTCTTTATGTACGTGGCCTTTTTCCAATGAATTTTCTCCTCAATTCTGCATTTTTGTGGCATTTAAAAGTAAAATTGCCTCACGTTGCCTCACTCCATAAACATCCTTAAAGAAGTCTCTGTCATGTATTTGCACGATCTGGAATATCCTTTTGAGACATTGCTATCCACGTCCTATTCTGCCACTCTGTAGTGGTGTCATTAGAGCTCTTTCAAAAACATGCTTGTGATGATTATTTAATGTCCATTATTAGCATGCTTTTAAGTGACATTCACTGAAGACCTCTGATGTAATTAATAAAGTGTGGGTCATCTAATTACATTGAGTTTGGATGGGTTTTTTATTATTATTATTTTTTAATCTTCTGATAGCTTTCTCTCTGCTCTAATCCAGGCATGATTTTATGTGTTAGATTAGTATATTCAGAGATTTTAATTTTTTTTCCATAGAAATAAAACAAATGTAGATGGCTGGAAGCAGATCACTTCTGACATTGCTGTCCTGGAATTGTTTCTGTGGATGGTGACGGAATAGCTGGCTGCCACACCAAGCATTTGTTCCAGCTGAGTTAGCCAACTGTCAGTTGGAAAGGTTACACCTTCCTCTTGGGGAGCACCTTAAATATACTTGGTACCCTTTTTCAGATGAAACTCAGAAAGCAGTTGCCTTTCCTGAGAGTATGAAGATAGGTGTTTAGAAGCTCCTGAGTTTTACTGGTTGCAGAAGAACTCCTTGTTTTTTTCCGCAGTGCCAAAGTTTAGTTTCCGTCGTAGCAGGGAGCAAGAAGGATGGGCGCATGCAAGTGGTCTTCTTCTTGACTTTCATTTTAGCAGCTTTCAGTTACCCAGTAGATACAGTGCTCCTTCAGGAACTACCTGTAAGTATCTCAGAGTTTGTAACTTAATACAGATGGAGCTGCTGAGGGTGCAAAGTAGCAAACTTTGCTATATTTGTTGCTATCTTTGAGCAACACCTCTAATGCTTTTGATCTTGTTTGCTTACAGCAGTAGCTAAAGATTTTAAGTGACTGTCCATGAACAGCAGAGGTGGCAACCCAAGAGATCTCATGTTGCAGTCAGGGATACTAAATTTTTAAGACAAAAACTGGTTTCCAGCAGCTCAGATATTATATGGATTTAATATTTTATACATTGTGAATTATTAAACTGTTAGGAAAAATAGGTAGTGCTTTTTTTTTTTTTTCCCCTAACAGTTGACATTTTATGGTATTAATTTCTGTTAAAGTTTAAATTCAGACTGGTGCAAAGCTGATCTCAGAGGCTGGGTAGCTTGTGTAAATAGAGTAAAAGTTAGCAAATTGTACTTGTTCGTGGTGTAATGTTTGCTGTTGGGTTGTGGGACTGAAACCATTTTGCTTGAGGACAAACTTGTAGATAGCTAATAAAAGTGAGAGTGTAATACTGTATTATCTCCCCTTCCAGACTAGTCCTGCCTGTGTTTTTAGATTACTGTGGCTACAACAAAGTACCTCTGTTGAAAGCTTATGAACGTATTGTTGAGAAGAATTTCAATGATTTATTACAAATGATAGCGAAATATCTTTATGAAATACAAGAATCACTTCTCAACAAAGACGGAATATCTTCCATACTCCAGTGGTTCAGCTCTTGCAGTTGAAGTTCTGTTATGAAAAATTCAAATTGTTTTGGTTAAATTAAGATTCTCTTAAAACAGAGTTGACTAATTTTGGAATAAATGTATAAAAATATTACTTATTTTGGATTGGGGCCTTTCAGTTTGAGGAGTTTCTCAACCTTAAAATGTCAGTTATTTGGGCGCTGTATGTTGTCTTTCAGATACATTAAAAGGACTTACCCAAATGTGACTTTTCCTAAAATAAATTGATAAATTTTTTTTTGTATTTCTTGATGTTTCTTCTTCTCACTTGTGTAGCAATGGGACGAGCACTTAGATGTAGAAATATGTATTTCCACCAAAAGAGCTAATAAAGATCGGAACAATAAGAACCTGCACAAGTAATTCCTTATATACTGCAAACTGTAAAGGAAAATACATAAGAAATTTTTCTTTCTTTTCCTTCTTTTTTTTTTTTCCTAGCCTCCCAGCTGAGAGACTGAAAGTGCTTGCCTGCCTGAACAAACTGAGACAGCAGCATGTGGACATAATGAAGGTAACTGTGCTGCTGTGTGGGGAGGCCAGCGAGAGAGTGGTGCTGCCAGCTGGTACTGACACTTCAGATCACTGTCCTCTGTTGCTCCTCCCATTCTCTTTGAGTTCTGTGGTGGCAGCCTGTGCTGCTGTGGTGCTTTTCTTCTCTAGAGCAGTGAACTCCAAGCCCTTTCTCTTTGATAGTTGGGAGTCTTTGTAAACCACATTAACCAATGAAGTTGTTAAGATCATCAGTTAAAAGCTTGATGTGGGCACCTGGCAGTTGTGAAAAATTGAAAGAGCGAGTGAGCTATTTGGAAATGTAGTGCGAAGCACTCCTTTCACATCTTTTGTCTAGTAGAGTCTTTCCTTTTTGTTCTTTATTAGTTTAGCCCCAGGTTTGGGTTGGCAGACTACTTTTGTCTTCCACAGTTTGCACTGTTGAACAGTTTCTCACACTGTTACCTGTTAGTTCAATTCAGATAAAGGCTGGCTGCTACATGCATCCCTCAGCCTTCTGCACATCTGTTAGAGCCCTATCAGTTTAGGGACAGTGAGGAGAGAGCCTGTCATAAAGAATCCTATTTTGTTCAGTATTTTACCAAGATATATATCCTGGAATGGCTTTATCTTCTGTTCTGATGCAAGGATTAAATGTGGTTATGCTTATCTTCTCTAATAAGTCTCTGTAGTTACTAAGATATTTTTTAAAATGCATATGCGGAGGTGGTCCAGGAGTGCTTCTTTCAAATGGCAGGTATCTCGAGCTTTGTCTTTTGTTTTACAAAAATGATTGGAATCATAATTTCCTCTTTGCAAAATTTGGCTTGATTTTTAAAAACACAAGCACTGGCAAACTGAACACTTCTTATTGGATGCCTTGGAAATGTGTTGTGGTATCCTGCTTTAATTGGAATGGCAGATGTTGCCATTAATAAAGACAGCTGTTTTATCAAGTGGTAAGTGTCAGAATGAAACAGATACAGATAACATTTTTTGAGATTTTTTACTTAGATTCCTTTACCTACTGAAATGCATAGCTTTATCTTTTTGAACATCACACTAAGTAGTTCTCTAAGATAAAGCATTATCTAGGGTAGAAAAGATATCACTATTTTAAAAGAGAAAACAGCCCTTTTCCCCCAAATAGCTGACCCTTGTAGACGTCCTCTATCTTGGCGCCTGTTTCTTTTAAAAGTCAGTTTTTAAATGTTAGTTTCATTATTATTTGACTCTTCCAGGTTTTTAATGATCCCATTCATGGGCATATTGAGATACATCCTCTTCTTGTTCGCATCATCGACACTCCTCAGTTTCAGCGCCTTCGATACATTAAGCAGCTGGGAGGCACGTACTTTGTTTTTCCAGGAGCTTCTCACAACCGCTTTGAACACTCTTTAGGGTAAGGTGTTGTTCTCTTATATGCATGTCTCTTGCATTTTAATTTTCCTGAGATTGTTTCCACTTTGAAGACAGCTATATGCCATTTTCTGTCTTGTAAATGTTCCTGTATATCCTATGTAATTGTGGGTGTGGGCTGTTCTCTTTAATTTCTTTTGATAGAGCAAAACCATGAAATCTGCAAGATGAATCACTGTTAGATTTCTGTTTTCCCCCTTCTTTCTCCTTGTGAGACAGAATGCTTTATGTTTTTCCTGGTCTAAATTGAGTTGGGAGGGATACTGAATTTGCCATAAATGACTGGTCAGTTGTATTACTCTTGTATTACCCAGCACAGATGAAATGGATTTTGGCTGTAATGTTTGTACTTAGGTATACTTTATGCAATATATTACAGTTAGATGACAAGTAGTCAGACTGTTAAGTTAAACAGAAACAGATTGTGGACATTGGGATTTCCACTGGTTTGCTTTAGAAAGGTTATTGTTACTTAGATCATTCATGATCCACAGAGAAGCTGAGTAATCACCAGTATAACCTTGTTTTAAAGGCATATCCCCAGGTGCAGAGAAATTAAACTACTTGGTGTATTTTTTCAGGTGATTTGGCCAGTCTAAAGTTGTTGTATAGAAGTTGTTGTATAGAAATAATTTGGAGTAAGTCTGGCTACTGTCCCCCAGAAGGCTAACAAGAGGCAAATGACTATTGCAAAGGGTCAAGCTAGTGAGGCAAGCTTAAATTAACAGCATTTAATGAACCTGGAAATATAAAAACCTGAGGGATATAAATAAACCTGTGAGAACAGGAGTCTGAAAACTCCATTGGTGTCAATGGATAAATTGGTACCAATGTATCCATCCAGAATACATTGATACCAATGTATTGATCCAGGATACACTGATACCAATGTATCTATTCATCCATCCAGAAACATCAACTGATGTTTCTTTAAAACAGTTTGATTAAACTGTATAGTTAAACTTAGGACAAATGTTCTTAACTTGTATGTCATTTCAAAAATTTCTTTATGTTTAAAATAGAAGTAGGCTTTGTGTGTTTGTTGGTCTAGGGAAAAAAAAGTACAATTTGATCTAAGACACTTCTTCCTCTTATAAAACATGTGGGGGTTTAAATTAGAAGTTAAAGAGAGCACTGATAGTGACACATTTGATCTGTGAGAGAGAGTAAAGTACAGAATGCATCCTCTTAGAACTGTTGTTGCGGGAATACCATACTTAGGATGCAGTTGTTAATGTCTCCATTTTGGACATGAAGTCTGTTGCATTTTTACTTTTTTGCTCTCAAATATGTTACTAGGGCTCTACTAGAGGAGATAATTTGTTTCCGTGATTCTCATGCAGATCGAGGGTTGAGTATTTGTTGAGTACTACCTGTCAAACTACGGCTGTGACTTAATGTGGTGAAATAAAATTGATGAATTGTTCTCTTTCTATTCAGCCTAAAATACTATTTCTTTGCTTTCTGGTTTTTGCTGCAACAGAGTAGGCTATCTAGCAGGGTGTCTGGTTCGTGCACTGAAGGAAAGACAACCAGAACTCGATATAACCCAGCGAGACATCCTCTGTGTTGAGATTGCTGGGCTTTGTCATGATTTGGGTAAGCAATGCTTGGGATGATTTGTTTCTCTCCAGAAAGAGAGCTATGAGATCAGAGCATGAGATCTGTTTCTGGCTGCTCAATGCATGGCCATATTCTGCAACAGGATTTACTTATTCCTGTTTAGTCTGGAGCAACTCTCCTTTTAGGCAAGTCTATCTGGTAAAACCGCAGACAGCTTAGCCACTCATTCAAGTCTTTTCAGTATGGTGCTTTGAATTCGTCCCTCTGTGGCGTGTGTCCTGTTCTTTCTGTGATATCTTCAGTTCTCTTAAAACCTCCAGTAACATCTCAACTGGAAAGTTAGTGGTCCTTTCAACATTTTTCATGATTATTTTGTAAAACTGCCTATCTTTCTCAGAGTTGTCGTAGAATAATTAATGTACCTACTGTTACTGGAGTATTTGCTTGTGGTGTAGGTAGCAAAACTGAGTATGTTGAGTGTAGTAGTAGTTTAGATGTTGCATTAGTGAGTATACTTGCTGTAGCTGAATCTTGCTGATAGGTGATGTGAAGTTGAAGGCAATTACATAAGAATCCAGGTGCTTAGCTTGCTCCAAATAGTTTTATTGATGAGCATGTCTCAGATGAAACCTGTATAATGTTTATTTTTAAGGTCATGGGCCATTTTCACACATGTTTGATGGAAGATTTATTCCACTTGTTCGTCCAGATTTGAAGTGGAAGGTAGGCATTTTGCTATTAAAATAAAATGAGAAAACTCAATTTTTTAAAGGGAAAATAATTCATCTTAAAAGATTGACCAGTACTTGTGAGCACATAGTTGTCATCTTGCTTTTTCTTACTGCATCATTGTGATGATGTAATTAAAAAACAAAGTCGTCTCCTTGTCCTGTGGAGATTTCCCTATTGTTGTCTGTAAATATTCGTTTGGGGAATTTTCCCCCCTCTTAGTGTTGACCATGGGCAGATGTAACCTTTCTAATAAAGCAGAAGGAGGTGGGTAAGCAAGGGCATACATTTGTCACTGGCATCTCCTTCCTAAAGTGAAAATGCTCTTGAACTCCCCTGTGTAATGTCTTGAGACATTCTGTTTGTGTAAGCATGTCCTGTTTCTGCAAATATCTCATTGAATAACAAAGAAAAGAAATGTAAATCCTCAGTCCTGAAAATACCTATAGTAAGGTTTTGAAAGGGCAAAATGCATTAGGACTGCATTGATCATTTTAAGACAGTATCATGCTTTAAAATATATTGATAGTTTTTTTAAGAATATATTTTACGGAGGCAAAATATCATTCAGTAACTTCTTTTCAGTTTTGATGTTTTAGTTCGAAGTCCATATACTTAATAGAATGATTAGAATTCAGATGTTCAGGAACTTATGAATGGAATTTCAAAGGTTATTTGCTTTGAATAAAATGTTATACATTCCTTTCAACCCTCTGTGTGCAAGTTAATTCTAAACAAAATCAGCTAAGTCAACTTTTAATTTACTGCATGGCAAAGTGGGTTATTTTGTCTTTCAACATTATAACTCTTTTCTGTTTATTAAAAACATTTAATTAACAGCTCTATGCTGAAAATTCTATTTCTAGAGGCAGTGGGTAGGATGTTAGTCCTCTCTGAGTAAATGCAAAATGAATAGAAAATCACACAAGTGCTACACTTCTGCGTGACCTGGCACATGTGCTATGCCAGGGAATGCTACTCAGTGCCACTTGGGAGAAAGTTATGACACCTCAGGAAAGGTCTGAAGAAGAAACTTTGTAAAGAAACATTTACATTTTTTTTTTCACAGCATGAAACTGCTTCTGTTGAAATGTTTGAACATCTGATCACTTCCAATAAGCTAGAAAAAGTCATGGAATCTTACGGTCTTGTCCTGGAAGAAGATATGAACTTTATCAAGGAACAAATAGGAGGACCTACAGATGAAACTACTTGTGAGAAATCAGTGAGTCAATATACTGCTGCTGTGGATATTTCTATAAATGTCTTAAATTTTATTGAGAAGGAATATAATTTTAGCTTCTGTTTTGTTTCTTTTTTTTTTTTTTTTTTTTTTCCTGTTTTGGGTTTTTTTGAAGCTTCCTGAGAATCCTTGCATGAAATACCCTACAAAACTTTAGTGTTGTTTTTTAGGGTGCTGGCCTTAGGTAGTAGCTTCACTAAGTTAGGCACATGCATCATCATGTGAAGCTGTTGCCTCAAAGTCATAGGATTAGTCTTTAAAAAAGGGTATTTGTATGCAGTAAGTTGCTGTAACTAGATTGGTAGAACTGAATTTTTAATAAGTATCTTAAATGACCGAATTAGGATAAAACCAACCTGTTTATTGGAAGCACTGAAGGTAGTGCTGATGGGAGGTCATGTTTTTAAGTGGCTGTATGAAGAAAACATGGAGATAGTTTAGAGTAACAAGCTGATAATGAATAACAAGACTGAGAACTGGCAGAAATGAGGCAGGGAGCAATGCAAAGCATCACCCCAAGTACATGAGCAAGGCCAGAGCCACGTTAGCTTTGAAGATGATAGCAAAATATTTGGATTTATTGCAGTAGCAAATGCAAAGGAAAGATAAGAGTTGAAGAAATGTGTCGCCTCAAGAGGCGATGAAGAAGAGATCATAATTATTCCTCTACAAAAGAATTAAGTCCTCTCTCCTCGCTTTACAGTTGTTGTCATCTTTTTCAAGAACACCTGTTCAGTTCCTACCAGATTAAAGAACTCATCAGTGGGAGACCTACTTGCCTGATGTCCCAAACAAATCACGTCCACAAATGTTAGCACATACCCATTATTTTCTGTTGTAGTAATGTGTAGTGCTCCTGTGTGTTTTGGAAGTCTCTGATGACAGAACATAGGGAATTTAGCATAATAATATGCAGTTTGCAATCTTATGGAAGAGGATATTTATTTACAAAATCTCTAAGTTGATTTTACTGTCTTATGCTCATTCGCTTACAGATCTGTCACTGACACTGTCCCACTCAACTACTCACAAACACCATGCATCCAAGTAGTCTGGGCACTGGCTGTTGAGTCTTTATTATGTCTCTGGGGTCACTTCTTGGCTAGTGACAACAAACTAGATTTTGCACAGATCTTTTTATACTCCTTAAGTCATCACATGTTACGAGGTGGTCCTTTGCATCAGAAAGTTGCTGCTTCCACAGATCTTAGGCCAGGTTGTTACCCATTGTCTTTTCTTCCTTGATTTAACTCTATGCCTGTTTTCTGGTGAGATAAAAGGAGAAGGAATAGTATTCGTGGTGTGTGGCAACCCTCTTGCCATCTTCCTGCTGTTAGGATGCAGGGTCTTCTGCTGAAGTCATTTGTGCCGTGGTCTTACCAGAGTATGGACTTTGCTGCTGCCGAGTTGTCTGTGCTGTGATACCATCAGGTCACAGGCCTTTTGGTCTTGATGTAAAGAACTCGTTCTTAATTTCATTGCTAGGAATGGTGTTCTGGGAACCTTGTGCAGTGACAGAGTTCTTTGTTATTGGTGCAGGCTATTCTTTAGAACAGCTGCTTTATAGCAGTGTTTGTATGATTAAAGAATGCTTACATTGCAAGAGGGTAATGGTTATGTGCAACTTGTTTTTACAATAGTTTTGAAATAAATTTCCTGTTTGACTTAAGGCTGAATTAGTTTTCAACTATGGGTTAGGAGTTTAAGTAGCTGGCTGCTTATGCAATTTTAATTTAAGATAGTTTGAAAATAATTATATATATTCTAGAAAGTTCTACAGTTGATTACACGTCACTGTCTTGCAGTCTTCTGCAGGGAGATTTAAATCATTCCCTAAGTGTTTAAAAAAAGAAAAAGAAAGAAATCTAGTCTTCCCCTTCTTGATTGCTACCCACTAATTTCCCCTTTTTAAAAGCTCCTTTGCTTTAGTAGAATGGGAAATTAAATAATTACATACATGGTATTCCTTCTGAAATTCTAGGAAATTGGCTTATTAAGCCTGAGTTCTGGATTTCTAACACCCAACTTAGCTACAAAAGCTCTTCTATTCTATTCTATTCTTTTTGTGTCCTTTGATATATAACTCAGTGTTAGATGTGTTTTACAGCAAAGTCAAAATGTGTTCCTACTATCTATAAAATATTGGTCTGACATTGTTTGCATGTTTTAATTCACTATTTTTATTTATTTATTTATTTATTTTCTCGACTCCCTTGTTATTAGTGGCCCTACCTTGGTCGACAAAAGGAGAAAAGTTTCCTTTATGAGATAGTAGCTAACAAGAAAAATGGCATTGACGTTGACAAATGGGATTATTTTGCAAGGTACAAATTTTATGGTTTGTTTTTTATTAAATTCCTTCTGAAACAATGCTACTACATTTACGGTAGATATGATCTCATTGTTAAATACTCTGTGTGGAATATTTTTAGGGATTGCCATCACCTAGGAATCCAGAATAATTTTGATTATAAGCGATTACTTAAATTCACTCGGGTCTGTGAAGTAAAAAACCAGAAGCATGTCTGTACCCGTGACAAGGTAAGCAGTATGTATGAACTGAGGAAGCATTCACCAATAAAAATCGTACCAGGCATAGCAGCATACTGAAAAATGTGATGTATGAAGGCCTGTCTTAGGTAGTATGGTATAGCTGTGAATTGAATTGCATGGGGAAATGCAGGGAGTTGCCTACTGGGTGCTTTGTAGTAAGGAAGAGAAAGAAGTTGCTGCTCTTCTGTGAGGTAGGATTGAAAGTAACAGGATTAAGGAAAGGAGGAACAGAACAACCCAGTCTGCAGGGCTTGTGGTGAGTCTGTCTAAGGGACACCCTATGGAATCATCAGCTATATGTTATCCTACTCAAAATCTTCTGAACATGAGGAGAGCATGCCTTTGGAAAGATGTGGTTTCTTGTAACATGAGGTCTTCTTCTCTGCCCGTCTGGTATGTTCAGACTATTTGGGCACACTGACGGGTGTCTGCTTTCCCATGGTTTGAATCTATTTCAAAATTGGAAAATTGTTAAAAATACATGTCCTAATGTATGCTTCAAATGGAAAGAGTCAGTTCATTCACTTCCTTGATTGTTTGATTTTTTCAGTTGAAGCAGGATCAAGAGTAAAAGGTATTTGTTTTTTCTTTTTTTTTTTTTGATTCAGGAAGTTGGAAATTTGTATGATATGTTCCACACACGGAATTGTCTGCACCGGCGAGCATACCAGCATAAGGTTGGCAACATCATTGAAATAATGCAAGTATTATACTTTCTTTTTATTGCATACTATTTATTTTAAATTGTTGAAACTGTATATACATTTGGAATATTAAACTAATCAATAAGCTGTGATGTGTAATAAAAGCCACTGGGCTATTCAACCTGATTTTTTATTATGGCAATATTCAGTGCTGGAGTATTGTGGAGGCTGTGAATAATAAGAGAGAAAGGGACAACATCCTTCCATGTGAAAAGCAATCGGAGGCAAGTTACTAAAACCCTGAAGAAACATTCTACTAGGATGTGCTTCTGCTGTTATAATTGCTGACAATGAAAGTTTAACTTGCAGGTGAAGACTGTCAGTTCAAACTGACTATTTAGCAGAGCAAGATTTACCAATAGACTAAAGCAAGAGCAAGTTTACTGCAGCTCAGCTGAGATCTGTGTCTTGTGTCTATGCAATGCCATATCAGAAATTTGCCAGGACAATCTCAGTTGACTCCCCGCATTTGTACATCTTGTGGATGTCTGTAAATATATAGAGGTTCCCCTCTAGCATTATTCCATTTAGCATTTCTGCTTTTGAAGAAAAGTAATATCTCAAAATAATTTTTTCATGATGAACTTGGCTGCTGAGTAACCATCTGTTAAGTTTAGAAAAAAGGAAGGCAGGATATCACACAGTACAGGCATCATTCTGATTTCTTTCATTTTGTAGTCTTAGACGCTATTAAACCTAAGGATTTTTAGCCTGACTGCTTTTGAGGATCACTAAACCATGAACCAACGTGTGACGAGTGAAATATCATAGAAATTTTGCTCTTAGCTTACTGGGATTATAGCAGTCTATCCAAACCGGAATATAAGCAAGCTCTAAATAAAGGCAAGTGCAGAGTCCTGCACTTAGGGAGGAATAACTCCATGCACCAGTACAAGCTGGGGGCTGACCTTCTGGAGAGCAGCTCTGCAGAGAAGGACCTGGGAGTGCTGGTGGACAACAAGTTGACTATGAGCCAGCAATGTGCCCTTGTGGCCAGGAAGGCCAATGGTCTCCTGAGGTGCATTAGGAAGACTGTTGCCAGCAGGTCGAGGGAGGTGATCCTGCCCCGCTACTCAGCCCTGGTGAGGCCTCTTCTCAAGTACTGTGTCCAGTTCTGGGCTCCCCAGTCCAAGAGAGACATGGAGCTACTGGAGAGAGTCCAGCACAGGGCTACAAAGATGATCAGAGGGCTGGAGCACCTGCCCAATGAGGAGCGGCTGCGAGAGCTGGGCCTCTTCAGCCTGGGGAAGAGAAGACTGAGAGGGGATCTTATCAAGGTCTATAATTATCTGAAGGGAGGAGGGTGTGAAGGGGACGGGGACAAACTCTTTCCAGAAGTGCTGTGCGACAGGACAAGAAGCAATGGGCACAAACTGAACCACAGGAAGTTCCGCCTGAACATGAGGAGGAATTTCTTCACTGTGAGAGTGACAGAGCACTGGAAGAGGTTGCCCAGAGAGGTTGTGGAGTCTCCTTCTCTGCAGATCTTCAAGACCCGCCTGGATGCAACCCTGTCTAACATGCTGTAGATGACCCTACTTGAGCAGGGGGCTTGGACTAGATGATCTCTAGAGGTCCCTTCCAATCTTACTGATTCTGTGAAATGACAGCAAGAGATACAGGGGACTTCAGAACTTTCGCTCATCTTTAGAACATCAGTTTTTAGTCAATTTTTAAGCACTTCTTTGCATCTGAAGATTTGTGTTCACTCAGTTAACTCCTGGAGCAACTAGTCTACTCAAGAATATGGTCATCTGTGATGTAGTCTCACTGCAATTGATTGAGCATGTCACTGTCTTGTAGGGATCTTCAATCAACTGAACAGTAATAAGATCACAGTTTAAAGCAGAACCAAGTGTACTTCCTGATTCACTGAAATGAAGTAAAGACTTGATCCAAATCTGCTTTCAGTAAATGGAAGGACTCTATTGAAATGCACAATGACAGCATGGAGATAGGAGATATTGCAGTGTGGTTGGGTTCTGCTATGTACTTGAACTACAGTTTCATTTTTTGTCTTGTATTTATAATGTACAGCATCATTTCATTTCTGACTCTTAAACAATAAGATGCTTCTTAATTTTGTCTCAAAATAGGATTACAGAAGCCTTTCAAAAAGCAGACCAGTTTTTTAAAATAGAAGGCTCTAAAGGAACACCCTACAGAATTTCTACAGCCATGGAGGATATGGAAGCCTACACTAAGCTAACTGGTATGAGCTCTCAGTAGTTTTTTTGTTTTACTTTATTTTATATAAAAAAGCGTGAGTACCCATTAAAATGGGGAATGTTTTTTCCTGTTTGTACAGCTATTTGCATGTGAATCCTGTTCTATGACTAGGACTCTGAAGTACTGCTTTTATAAACAGATGGAAAGTCAGATCTTGACCATCATATTTCTGTGCTCTGATGTCTTGCTGGAAAACTGAAACTTTCTAGTTTAAATAGTTTTTATTTGTACATCTAGAGAGAGAGAGAGAAGCAGCAGCTTATGATGTTCTAGATGCATTGAAATCCAGATTATTGCAAGAATTGCTCTCTGGAGGTCATACTTGTGCCCCAGTTCTGTTGCACTTGTCGCAGGTGGAATACCAGTCAGCTCTGAGCAACACTCTGTCTATCTACTTCAGATGGAGGAGTATTGTATGCTAGTTGTAATGGGAAACTAACTCTCAGACAGGTTTCTAAGGGCGATAAGGTCTGATTAGATTGATGTTTTAGGACATTGTTACCCTGCTAGCAAATGCAACAGAAAGAAAACAGACTTTACAAACAACTTGGTTTACTGCATAAAATTTCTACTTGCTCTATCAAGAGCTCATCAGAATTGTTCTTGCATGGTAAACAAGCAGAGCAGCAACCTGCTTAAAGGCATGCAGGGATGTCCAACATGATTCCAGAGTGAATGACTTCCTGTAAATTATACTCTGACTCTGCTGGCACCCACTTCTTGAGGTCTGGGTCAGCCTTGTGAGCAGAAAACACTTAAATTATTGAATTCATGATAACTGACATGAGTTGTGTTGTCTCCCGTGTTGTGCAGTTCACCTGCTTCTCTCTACATAGCATTTTGGTTTTGCCTCCCCCTCCTGCTCTTCACTGTGGAGCACATCAGCGTTCCTCTGTTCAGTGCTGTGGCATCCCCTCACTAGTTTTGTGCAGCATGGGAGGTGAAGGCCAGTGTGGACACAGCAAGCCCTGCTAAGCTGAAGGGCTTTTGCTGGGAATGACTGAAGGGCAGAGGATGCTGCCAACCCTGCTAACACATGTCCCCAAGGGCTGGCAGCCTGTGAGCTACAGTTACAAGGATTCCCACAGCATCTTTCTTCAGTGGCAAGGCAGTTTTCATGAGTTTGCATCATCAAGCTTTAGCTGGACAATGAAGAGACTCATGTATTTTTGTCTTCAGCCTACGGATAAGGTGACAGAGGCCAAGGGCACTGTTGCAGAGGGATCTACATGCCTCAAGCTGTGTCCTGCTAAGACACAGCTTTCAATTTGCAAGCCTTTCTCATCAGCAACAGCCACATGCAGCCTGACTGCGGAGCTGCTGTGTTGAGCTGGTGAAGGGGCTGCACAGAGTTCTGAGGGGGGGGAACAGCCTGATCTCTGGTGCTGAGTGAAGGGACCCTTCTCTAATACAGCCTGCCTCTGTCCTGTTCTTAAACTGAGATACTTCCTTTCTTGCTGCCAGTGGTTGCAACATGAGGACTTCTCAGAAGACAGTAGGCTTGTGTTTAATGGTCCGTGATGAAAAATTCTTCCATGAAACTATCCAACTGCCTTTTTGACCTGTGTAAACAACAAACTTCTGTGAGGTTCCTCAGCAGTGATTTCCCCAGCTTTCCTCCATGTTGGATGAAAAACCACCTCTAGTTTTTGGATCTGTGTTCTCTTGATTCAACAGTAAATCCTAGTTTAAGTAATAGATAAGACAGCAAATGATTCCTTGTTACCACCTTTGCACGGTGTGTCTTCTCATAGGCGTATTTTCTTTAGGTTCTCTCTTTCAGTCTGAAGAGTCATAGTCTGTTGTTTCTTATGAAGTATTTTCATACTCTGATCAGCCTTGTTGTCCATGAAAATAATCCTCTGTAAAGGTGTTTTGCTAGATCACAGCAGTGCTTATGCAGTGGGTTGGGAGTTTCTTAAGCCAACTTTGCTATCCCGGGCAGCATGCTGTAGAACTGTACTCGCTGTGCACGGCTAAGTCACACAGATAATCTGGGCTAGAAGAATGCAGATGGATGCACAGGGTGCACCTGGGTTGCTTGTGTGACATGTGAACAGAATCCTGACGGCAGTGGTTTCTTTAGGGCAGCCAAAAATACCTTTCTACACTGAAGCCACATCAAAAGAATTTGCTGCTCATGTTGGTAGTGGGAACCACACTGCCTGCTTCACTGTCATGTGGGAACAGAATGGGGGACTTTGATTCCAGCATCCAAAGCTTGAGAAGTTCTTGAGGTTTAACAGAAGTATTTTTTTTTTTTCATTTGTAAAAAAGAAGTATTTTTTTCATTTCACCCTCATCCCTCAGCCTATTAGCACTGGGGATGTTCTGCTGAACAGAGATTGGCTAAATGAGAAAAGAAAGCAACCTCTAGTGAAATAATTAAAGTTTTACGGGTAAGAATTGGGTTAGTTTTTTTAAGTCAAAAACACTCACAAATTTGTGATGACCAAGAGTATATTCTAAGTGATTTCTCAGTTGTCAGACTAGCGTGTTGGGCCATTCTGTTAAAGTTTTTCTTGTTTATTTAACCTTTGTCCCTCTACATACATTTTTGCTTTGTTTGCTGCGACAGCAGAATTTGCCATATTTAACAAAAAATCAATGCAACTTTGACAGATAATATCTACTTGGAGATTCTGCACTCAAGTTGTCCAGAACTGGCTGAGGCACGAGAAATTTTGCATAAAATAGAGCGACGTGAATTATACAAATTTTTAGGAGAGACTCAGCCTGAAAAAGTGAAGGAAATTGCCAAGGTAATCTCCATTGCTGGAAGATTCAGAATTCCTTTTCTTTATAAATGTTCTCTAAGTAGCTGGCTGCATTTTTTTTTTTTGGCTTAACTGCCATTTCAGAAATTGTATTAAAAGCTCTTTTGCTGTCTTTACATAGCCAAGCCATTGAATATGTTTAAGAAAAATGAATGGGAAGAGTCTTCATGCAAACAGGCAGAAGAATGGCAAAATGGCAAGAGACGGAAATGTGGAAATATTGCTGCAGAAAAAAAGTCCTGTTTTCTTGGGGGGGGGGAAGTCATCTAATGTATCAAAGGATTAAAACAGTCAAATTGCTTAAAAAAAAAAAGTCCACTGAACTATGAAGAAATGAAAACTTTGGCTGAGTCCCATGTTATGTTATGTTGCCCAGGTGGACCTGATGATGCATAAATATACTTTGATTTGTTGTATCTTTTCAGGGTGAATATGATGGCCTAGCAGAAGAAATTGCTGATTCCAAGCCTGAAAAGAATCCTCCAACTGTGGAGCCAAAGGCTGAAGATTTCATAGTTGATGTAAACATCTTTCCTTTCAGGGGGAGATTAGAGTAAAAATTACTCAGTCACAGAAAGCTTTGTATGCCATAGTGAAAATCTGAAACATTTCAGTTGAAAAAGAAAAGAAAAAAAGAAAGAAAGAAAAATTGTCTCATAACATAGCAACAAGTTCAAAGCTCAAGGCTTTGAGAGCTGTGAACTTCTTTTTTGCTGTGTTTTGCTGTTGTGGGTCAGGCAAAGGGCCTGGTGACGTGGCTCTCCCTGGGGTGTGCATTGCCTTGCACAGGTCAGAGGTTTCAGGCAGCTTCGTAAGAGATTGTCCTTGGACAATCTATATTCTCAGTGACTGTGCAGAATGTGTTCTATGACTGCCTCCTTTGTGAAAAGGAAAGGGGAAACCTTTGTTTTTTAGCCTACAGGTGTTAGACACCCCAGTCTGGGAACCACTGCTGTGGGCATGTGTCTGAAGGCCAGTCAACTGTGAGCAGAGTGACTTCCAAACTTCTGGTATTTCACATCTGATGCATGAACCTGTTGGCAGTTATTCCTAGATTTTTTTTTTTTGTGCGTAAAGCATCTTGGTGCCACAGCTCAGAATCTCCCCAGCAGTGGTTGGAAGGAGCCAATATCAGAGCAGACGATTTGAGCATTGTACAAGTTTCTAATAGCTTAAACCCTCTTCTGATTTGATTCTGGGAAGAACTAATGATTGGTTTTGTATAGAGTATTTGACACATCACTTTTAAAGCTCTCGTGTTGAAGATTCATGTCAGACTGGGTGAAATTATAGCAGTTCACATAACTTTGAAGGAGGTAGCTGTATGTTCCTTGCCTCACATAAACTGTAGTCATGGGGAAGTAGACTCTTCTCCCTGCTGACTGCAAAACTGTTGGTTTTATTTATATCCAACAGGGTATAAATTATATTGTCTTACCACCTCATGTTTAAAATTTTAAGCTCTAATTCTGCCTCAGTATGTAGTGGGGTTTAGAAAGACTTAGGTTTGCCAGGGAGCAGCATGTTCCCGTTGTTTGAAATTGGAGTGTTTCAGAGTGCAGAGCTAGTTGGGAGCAAATGTGCATGTCCACTTGGCAGTTTCAGAGAAAAATATTGTGGAAGAAAAGATTTAAAAATACCAATATCAGGTTGTTTTACTAAGTAAGCATTTGTTAATTACAGTTTTATTTGGTTACCGTCATTTACAGGAATACAATGCCTATCTTTGTGCATTTATTGTACCAAAACTAAGGATGAACATTAACAAATACCATTTTATTTGTTTCATATGCAAGGTTATCAGTATGGATTATGGAATGAAAGAACAGAACCCTATTGATAATGTTCTCTTCTATTGCAAAGCTGATCCTACCAAGGCAGTGAAGATCAGTAAAGAACAGGTAGTTTTTATTTTCCTCAACTGGCTTCTGAAGGACGTGTTTTTTTGTTTTGTTTTGTTTTTTACAGTTTGTGTGTCAGTGTTTACCTTTCTTTGTGGTAGTTCTTGTGGTAGTGCTGCAGCTATCTGGAGATATGATGGATGGGTGTTACATATGAGCAGTGTTTAACTTGTATAGACTTGGGAATCTTAAAAAAACATAATTATTGTGGGTAAAGCTTATGACTTGTAGTGGGATATTTCTTAGTGCTTTAAATTTGTGTTTAGATGAAGAAATTGAAGTTCGGTAGACTCTAGATTCTGAGAAAGACTAAAGCTTATTTCTTTCTTATTGCAAAGGTCTCGAAGCTTTTGCCTGAGACTTTTGCGGAGCAGGTTATTCGTGTTTATTGCAAAAATCAGGATCCGGATACTGTTTCAGCTGCAAAACAATATTTTATTCAGTGGTGTATAAGGAGGGATTTCACCAAACCACAGGTAACAAATTCATGCTATTTTCTTATTAGAGATTTTCACCTTAGTCTGTAAAGTTACTATTTCATGAAATGTCTTGGGATTCAGGCCTTGTCTTTGTGGCAGAGCTGCTTCCCAATGACATACCTTCTGGTTTTATTCTGGCGTGCATCTAGGCGCGCTTTGATTTCACAGGAACAGTGATTTGATTTGTATTGATTTAACTTAAGTGATTTGAAAAGTCATGTTTTATAACAAAATTAGTGTCCACATAAACACTCGCTAGTTCGTTGATGCATGTTGCCTCATATAAAGGCTTAAAACACCACAGCAATCAAAACATTTAAGGAAGAGGTCAGATGAGTTATTCCTGTTGCTTTGCTGCTTTTCCTTCCATGTTTACCGGCTGTCAAATTCCCTGCTCTCCCAGGAAATGCCTTGTCAGCCCATTGGGTCTGAGTTAGAGCGCAGAATCTTTAGAAAAACAAGATTGCAAGCCTCCATTCTCTGGGCAACTGCTGAGTAGAACCTGAGTGCTTAGGAAGGTCTTGTCTGTTCTTTGTTTCCTCTTTTGGTCAAATCTCAGAACATACAAGTTACCAACTGTGAGGAAGAGGGCATGCTAGAGCCGATATGAAGTTACTCCTTTTGCACAGTGTGAGAGCTAGCCTGGCAGGTAAAACTGAAAGCCTGAAGTCCGTATGTCTTGCTTTGCATTTCTCCTACCAAATGTGGTGAAGAAGCCTGTAAACTGGTGATGTGTGATACAGCGTCCTCATCATGGCCTCCTTGCAGAAAGCTGGGGCCTTCCATCTAATAAAATTGTTATGTACTGATGCTTTCAGTACATCTATCATGATAAGGAAGCAGTTATGGTTGTATCAAGTAAGCTTTTCTCACTAGAGAATGCTGACGGAGCCACTCTGCAAGGTACACGAACTGTCAGATTTCTAAGCATATAGCGGGTCTGCTGTTAGATTTCTCTCCTAATGGTCTGTTTTAGCTTCTGTTTGTTTCATATTCATACCATAAAAAAGAATAGCTTTCTTTAGTTCCATGTGCTTTTCCAGATGTCCTGTCCTATATCGGATCAAGTCTGAAAGTGTGTGTGTATGGGGGGAAATGCTTATATTAAAGTCTTCAAGTCACTTAACAAATGAGGTGTGAACAATTTGTTGTGAACCATGTGCGTTTCCTTTACACTGAGTATGTTAATATCCCTAACTTTGCATCTTATTTTCCAGACACACCTGAAAGTCTCATTCAGAGAAAGAGCTACACCCTCTGAAATGAAAATTCAGTCAGTAGACTAGTGTTCTTATTTGCTAGGCCTACAGCTGTAGGCATGAACTATTTGTTTTAGGCTCATTCTTACATAAATAGTTCTGGTGTCTATCATTTGAGAACAGCGAATTTCAGAAAGACTTTTTACAAATGGATCAAATAGTAGGTTTTTTTCTGCTTGTAGCATCCATATGTCATAGTGGTTCTACCCTACAGCCACAATCTACTAGTTCAGGGATGTGTATCTTACACACTGTGTGGGACATATGCAACCTGCCAGGGCAGTCGCATCAGCTTGTTTTCCAGGTTTGCAGTGCCTGAACATTAGATTAACCTATGTTTCTGAGAAAGATAAGCATCACTGACTAGACCATAACATTTATTCTACCCATGTTATATACCTTAAGACTGTGAAGGGTGCATCTGAGCACCTGCCTGTAGCAGAATGCAGCAGTCTTGAATGAGACACTGAGAAATTCAGAGCAAAAACTTACGTTGATGTTTCCAGTTTGTATACCAATGCCTGAAATAGAAGCCTGCTGATCTTCCTGAATTTGCAGGCAATTTAGGAGGAAGTAAACTGTGAGTGGTGAAGGCTACTCAGATGCAGAGTGGAAGGTTTTTCCCCACCAGATATTACCACTGACTACAGCAGTTCCCATTTCTGGGAAGCACAATCTTCAATAATCATTGATATACTATGCTTCTAGGACCTTGCGTTTATTTTTATTTATTTATTTTTTTTTGTATTGAGTCTGATACTGAGCCTCTTTCCTCTTGCTTAGGATGGAAAGCAAAAGATAACGTCATTAATATTTTCTGACTTTTAATGATAGGATGGTGATGTGGTTGCTCCTCATCTAACTCCAATGAAAAAAAGCTGGAATAACATGCAAGAGAATGAATCCTCAGCTTCAGAATCCAGTTGCAAGCAAAGGCTTTCTTTTGATAAGTAATACTTTTCATTTTGCACTGTTCACTCTCCTTCAGAAGATGGGTAGTCTGGAGTAGCAACTTACTTAAAAGCCAATTTGATGGACTGTAAAAATTTACAGAACAATGCAGTAATGCATTTTACAATACAGCATATGTACAGTTTGTTTTAATGTAGACACTTAAACTAAGTGCATATTCAAAATGGACTTTTCAAAAATAACAACCTGTTGCAGCAGAAAAAACTCAATTCTCATTTTTTTTGAATGTATTGATGCTTTGTAGCAAGAGAAACCTTAAAATATTGAAATTCACCATAATTACAAGGAGGTGTTGAAGACACATTACTGCTTCTCCTGACAGTGATCCCTTCTTAAGGTATTACAATGTTACAAGAACTAGTAGAAAATCTTCAGCTCAGTTCTTTGCAGTGCCTGAGGCAGAGAGGAGTAAGTATGCTTCCTGAAATACAGTGAGATAGTAGCACTTTGAAATAACCATAGGTGGCTTCTTTGAGAACAATAAAACATACTTCCTTTAATAAGAAATAATTAAAATAATAATAAGAAGTAGTTGGGGGCAAGGGGAAGAGTTCTTTTTACTAACCAAAGATTATTTTTCTGGAATTAGAAAAGGTGATGAAGATGCAACCCTCTTGCTATAAAAGTGACCATGCAATTTTTATTGAAGTAACAATGCATTTCAGCAACAGCCTTTTATTGTTTTTATAGTGTATTTTTGATACATTGAATGTTATATTTTTTATTGCTACACTGAACTACAAAAGCTACCCAAAACTTCTATCCTTTGAGCACTTGCAAGAAAGCAGAGCTACTTGAATGTGAGTCAAAGCGTGTGGATGTACGCACAATTCTTAGCATGACTAACTAGTCCCAGAAGGATGCTGCACACAGCTCTGCTCCTCCTTGCAACAAAGTGCACCTTGTATCTGTGTTACACTGTACTAGGTAGACAGGCCCTTCATGACTTCCTCTATTCTTGCATCTATTCCCTGTTCTGTGGCTTTGTGATTGCTGTTTCTGTAGGCTTTTTGTTTTATTTTTTGTTTTGTTTTCCCTCTCCCATGTAGAATTATAAGAATTCTTACAGTTCGCCTTACTGGTAATACTGATGTGAGTGTTGCTAAATGACTGTCCAGTTGAAAAAACAAACGAGGAAGACCTTTTTCCTCTTATCTTTTACTCAGGTCTCAAACATTCTTTTTAAAGTCTGCTTTGCTTTTGTTAAATAAAACCCAAATGCTTGAAAAAGCCCACCGTCAAAACTGAAAACACCAAGCAAAATATTCTGTAATGCTGAGAAGTTGGACTGAGTTTTAGATTTTTGTAACATCTATTCAAAAAAAAAAAAAAAAAAAAAAAAAAAGGCAAGTTCAGCAATTGATATTGATTTTAGCAGCCAAGCATTGGTAACTAGACTGGTTTTGAAAACTGTCAGAGTGGGGAAGTCATTGTAAGAGAACTTCATAATTCTTTTCTTGTCTTACTGCATCTCCTTTGCCCTTTTTATTGTGGCAACTTATAGCTGTTATGCAGAGGTAAAGAGAATGAGTATTCAACTACTTATTCAGATTTAATTTGATGAAATAACCAGAAGTTGTTCTGCATTCTGCTGCTTTCTTATGAACTTGTGCTTAAGTGTTTAAGGGGGATGCTGTGCAGCCTCTGCTGTTCGTATCTTTAATGGTGTTTCACCTCTACAGTTGTACCATGTAATTTCTATTGCAAGGTATTGTGACCTCTTTAAAAGCTTAGAAAGGATTTTTTTATTATGCTTCAACAAATAACATCATAGAGTGAAGGCATTTATCTCCTTATCTACATGAAATCACGTATTTACTTGTTCAGAATAACGTAATTTTCTTATTGTTGCTTGGGTTTGTTTTGAAGCTGTTGTAAAAGGTGCACTTTATGTTTGGGAAAAGCTTTTTGCTTATGTTAACCATGTGTTTCAGAAATTTGTACATAAATGTATCAGATGTTAGTTTCTGAGACAGAGCATTTCTTTTTCTCAAACATGTTAATCTGAGCCTCCCTGGACTAAAAATAAATTTATAAACAATGATTTTAATATTCTTTTAATGAATTGCAATGTGTGAACTGTATTTATAACTATGCAGTAAGACAAGTGTTTTTAATGTCTGACACCCAAATGTACTCCTAGAGGACAAATGCAGTTCTGTGGAGGTGCTGCTGGGGCAGGTCCTACCAGGGCATCTGCAGCCCATCAGTCTCCTCCTGGCCTGGCCCTTGGCCCCGGTGTGAACCAGGGCTCCAGGTGAAGCTGTGAGAGCAGAGCTCTTCAGTGGGGCTGCCTGGTCGGAGCTAGGCTGGGCCACCCTGCAATGGATGTGGGGTCTAGAGCCCCCTCTGGCTGCCTGCAGCAAGCCTGGCACGAGCGTGGGCAGCGAGGGAGCTGGAGGAGAGCAGGGCACCAAGGCAGAGGATGAGGAAGGACCAGTGAGTGAGCAGAGAGCTGGTATCACTCCCTATTTTGCTCTGGCCCCACGTGTCCCCCAGGCTTCTGTCCATGGAGGGAAGGGTGATGGAGGCTCCTCTGCTAAGCCCTTCCTCTGAGATGCTCCACATGCGGCAGAGCCTGATGGGCTCGTTGAGAGCATGGCCAAAGGGTGATGCTGGCCTCTACACTCCCTCCTGGCGCTCCCCTGTGCCCTCCTTCTGAGTGAGGTCTCTGCCTGTCCCTGGGCTGTGCAAGGGCAGCCCTGCTCCACACAGCCTTCCCGGGCCTTGGCATTGCGGCCTTTTCTCGTTGATTTCAACCTGCCCCATTTTCCCCCAAAAAATGAAGGCAGAAAACACATGAAGACTGGAAGTTGTGGGGGGAGTGACAGCAGGGGCTTTGCTGAGGGCAGAGGGAACATGTGGCTGGGGCTGGGGAGCAGCAGCTGCTCAGGCTCTTTCGATCTCTTTCTTGTGGCAGAGTTTAAACTCCTCCATGGAGCCTGTGCCTAAGGAAGCTGGAGAAGTTGGGGATCGTCTCAGCCCTAAGTAGTCCTGGCCTAGGTGCTTTCCTGTGGGTAAAAAATCCCAATTGCAGCAGAGGAGAATGTGACCGCAAAAGCAAAGAAGCTGCAAACTCATTGGCTAACAAGCTCTCCTCGGAAAAGTAAGAATATCTTGGCAGATTTTCTGTCCTCCGGATACTGGTGGACCTCGTGGTGGCAGCAGAAGGCCTGCTGAGCCTCGTGGCCTCTGTCAAGCCTCAATTTTGGCTTTAGTGAATCAGGAGGGAAGAATCCTCTGGGGCCTGAAGTTCTCTAGCTTTGGGAACTCAGAGCTGTAGATCTAGCCCAGCCTGGAGTGCGGTGGCTTGGGATGGCATTTGGTGCACGGAAGCATGAGATGTCCCTTGCTCCCGTCAATCCAGCCTTGCTAGCAGCCTAAGGAGCATGCGGGCCTTGACCGCTAGGGAAGTGCCAATGCATTGCTTTGAGATCAGTCTCTTAGCACGCTTCTGGTCCATGCTGGCATCTCTGGAGAAAATTGCTACATGTGGGGCCGTCATTCCCTGCAAGCTGGGCAGCGTTGGTAGACCTATCAGTGGCTCAAGCTCTCCAAGTCAATCTTTTCAGTCTGGTGGGGTGGGGAAGGAAGCAGCCCCTGAGCCGTGTCCATATAGCAGTGGTTTTTCCCAAACTGGTCTCTGTTTGCTTGGAGATGGGACTTGCAACAAAGCTGTGCTGCCAGCCTGGCTCATGCTGGTCATGGGAGGGTGTTGGGGCGCAGGGCTGATGTTTGCTCCTCTCTTCCTCCGGCACTGGGGAGAGGGATGGAAGCGGTGGCATTGCTGGCCTGGTGGCATCCAGCTGCTGACAATATTCCCTGGAGGGCCGAGCTTGGGGACAGCTGGGCTGGCAGGATGGACACGCCACTGGTTCTGCACTCATTTACTTGCAAAGGGCTTTTCCTCAGTGCAGGCGATGCATGGGGAGGGCAGGATCCAGGCATGCGAGGAGATGCTGGGTAAGCTCCACAATGGGAAATGGCTAAAGCTAAACCCCAAGGTGAGCCTTGGCACCCTGAAGATGGAGGGCTGGTTGTCGCCAGTGCATCAGGCCCGGAGGGGATCCCAGGAGCTTCTGCAAGGTCTCTGCGGCTGAGTTAGTCAGTGGAGGGCTCTTTCTGGATCTCTGCAAGGGGCGCAAGGTGTGGCGCTGCAGAGGCAGCAGCTGGAGCATGCTCTCCTCTAGGGAAAGGCCACTAGCCTCAAAAAAGCAGGAGCACAGTTAAATCCAAGCTCTAGAGGGGGCCAGTCCCTGGGGACACCTGTATCCTGACCATCTCTCCCTCCACCACAATATCCTTTGGCCAACAGCCCCCTTTGCTGGTGAGAGCTCTGCCAGCTGGCGATGCAAAGAGTAAGGGATCTTGTTTGCCATTCAGATAAGCAGGAAATAGATTTGTCCTTCATTTATCTCTTCAGGAGCAGCTGCAGAAGGCAGGGGGCCTGCCACCCTCACTGGGGAGCTGCGCTGCAGGAAGAGCTGAGTAGGAAGGTGCCGCAGTAGCACCACACAGGGTTGTATTTGCGCTTGGAAGTAAAAACCTGGAGCAAGCCACAGCTGAGATGAGGTGATGCTTGCCTTATTCAGTGTTGCTTAACCCTGGTGAAAACCTCTCAGGCATCACATGTTTAGCGAGGGAGCTATTGCAGTCCCCTCACTAAATGTGTGCTTTCAATGCGGAGCAGAAAGCATTCTGGCAGGGCAAGAATGGAAGGCCATGATGAGGACGCTGTATCACACATCACCAGTTTACAGGCTTCTTCACCTTCTGGGAGGAAGCAGGGATGACAGGAACAGCTCCAGCGTGATGAGGGGATCACAGCTCCCTGGACATGGGTGGAGGGGAGGTGAGGAAGCATGACCACCCTAGGTTCCTTCCCTTGGCTGCTCTGGTTGGGTCAGGGCTGTTGGCCCACCTTGAAGTCCTTTGGGTCAGGAACTGCCCCCCCCCCCCGCCCCATTTAAAAGGCGTTTTTTTTTAAAAACTTACGAAGTTTCTAAGAGATACCTTTTAAGTACAGAAGTGATTGGCAGGGACAGGCCCCCCTGCCCAACTGGAGCAGCCCAGACCCCATGCTGCCTCATCTGATGCAAGTCCTGGAGGGGACCAAAAAGCACCCCCCCCCCCCCCCCCCCCGGGTTTGTGCTGCCACCCGAAGCACTTTTAGGCTCTTAGCCTTTTTGCTCTTACAAGTGCCCTGGGTGCTGGAGCTGAGCTGCTGAGAAGACCCTGGTTTCCCACCGCCCCCCCCCCCCCCCCCCCCCCCAAGAAGGGAACCGTTGCCCAGTTTTGGAGTGGTTGGAGCTAGTGTGGACACAGGCAAAGGGCAGTGTGACTCCTAGGCAGCTCTGTTTGGGGATTGTGTGTGTGTGTGTGCGTGTGTGTGTGTGTGTGTGTGTGGGGGGGGGGGGGTCAGACATGGAAATACTACAGTGTGGTGACTTTGAAACCTAACCCCCCCCCCCCCCCCAAAAGGGGCAGTTGCTGCTTTAACCCCCCCCCCCCCCTTTCCTGGGGCGGGGATGTGGTGATGGCTGGAAACCGGCAGCCAGGCAGGGTTGGAAAAGGCCTCGTACCAGGCATGGGGAGAGGAGGTGGCTCTGCCCCTCACCTCTGCCACCAGAGAGCTGGTAGAAGCAGGCGCAAGGGAAGCCTGGGCAGGGAGCAGTTCTCCCCAGCCCCAGTGCAGCCGAGGGTGGGGGAGTTGGGGGGGGGGGGGGGGCCTTCACCTACCTTCCCCCTCAGGACCCCCACTCCTTGGGGGGAGCCCAGGGCTGCAGAGGTGTGCAGGGCTGTCCGCTGACCTGCTAACGGGGCTCCTGCTCTTTTTCTTCTGTCCTGAAGACAATTGGGCTTTGCTCTCTACTTCATAGCTTTTCTGCTTTTTTTTTTTTTTTTTTCAGTCCTGAGGGCAGGGCATGAGCTTTGTATCTCTTTTTTTGTAGGGCACAATGTCATCAGAGGAGCACTTTCCAGAGGACAGCATCTTCTCTCCTGGAGCGAGTTGCACCAGGCAATGCTGCCAGATGCCTGTGGAGACCTGATGTGTCCTATTTACCTCAACAACACATTTGACATGATGTGGTTTAAACAGCCTTTTGCTTGTGTGGTGTTTTTTTTTTTTTTTTTTTTTTTTTTTTTTTTTTTTTTGCTGTATCTGGGAGTGGCCAGCAACTAAAACCAAACGCTGCAAGCAGCTGTCTGAGTCCATCATCCACTGGGTGTAAGGGGATGATGACTTCCAGGAGTACCATGTCAGGTGCTCCAAGCACAGCTCTTCCACACACCACCCAGAAGAATATTTCACTCCCATTTTGCAGCAAGGAGGCAACATTATCCTCCAGCCTGCTGGCACAAGAGCATCTCTGCTCAGTGCAGTGACATTTGGCAGGCCGGGACACAAAAGAGGGCTCAAAGCAGCTCTCTGAGGTGGAACCATCATCACCACTGCAGGTTTCAGCTCCCAAGAGGCAACAACTCAATTAAGAGGATCAGGATGGAAGAGCAGGGCTCAGGTAACCACTCATGCTACAAGAGAGCTCTTCACTCCAAAGGAGAAGTTCGGGCATTTGCAGGAAGAGGGAGAGCCATGGCCAGACAGGAGTCTGGGACACCCTGAGTTTCCTCCTGGGAAAGGTGTGGTGCTGGGAATTCAGGCTGCCTAAGACTAGCAGCAAGTAGAGTAATCCAGCCAGCACAAAATTTGCACTGATTGATGTGGGAAACAGAATAACCAGCTCCGGCAGAATAACCTTGATGAAACAAGAATGTGAGAGGTAGGCAAGACAAAACCAGCAGAGTAACAAATAACCCTTGGGAAGTGACCTTGGGGCTGCGTGTGTTTTATATCTATATATCTATATAGCTATATATATTAAATCTATGTATCTCTCTCTATATATAGAAAGATAAGGATTTTTTTTTAAAATATGTGTGTGTGTGTGTGTATGTGTGTATATATATATATATATATATATAAAATCATAGTATCTAATATAACATATTATACTACACATCCCTAAGTGAATAACGAGATGGAAATGACATGATAATGATGTTACCACCTCTTCTCTGCTTCCTATGCTAATTAACAGGAATGTGAAAGCGCAAGCGCAGAACAAATACTTGATGTAATGAAATTGTAACCAATAGAAAAATTAGTATGAAGTACTCCCTGAAAAGTGTGTATAAATACAGACTGAGAAGGGGAAAAGGGTGCTAGCTTTGTGGAGCTACCACCTAGCATCCATCTCTGCAACCCTGTGTGTCTATTGGGTGCTTGCACACCAGGTAACAGAAACCAGGTTTTGGGAAAACAGTATGAAAGACAGAAATCTGCAATTAAAACAAAAACAAAAAAAACCCCACCCAGTGTGGCTCCTCTCATTGTCCAGCAGCACTGAAGCCACATCAGCTACTCCATCTGATGCTGGTCACCCTCCACCTGCCTCCTGGTGCTCGTGCTTTAGGGTGTGAATTCCCTCACTTGAGCAGTGGCTAGTTCAAGAACTGGGCTGTCTTCTCCTAGATAAACCTGTGATATTAATCTATTCATTGCATTTGCTGTTAAGCTGCTGTCCAGATTGAACTGCGTAGCTGCCAGAACAGGGCACTAAGACGAAGTGTTGTGAGCTCTGAAAGCTCACAAAGAATAAACATAACAGTTTACAACGCTTAAAAACCAAAGCGCCTCTCAGGGTGGCCTGGAGGGCCTCCACAGTCCTTTTTGTGTGCCCTATGACCCTTTGGGTCTCTCTGATCTACTCAAGATGCCTCTGTTATTGCTCTCTTGCCCTCTCAGGACCCCTCTGTACACTCTTTGGTGCTCTCCAAAGCCCTCCGAGTGCCTTTCAGTATCCCACTGAGTGTCCCCCCCCCCGGCCATTTGCCCGCTGGTTTCCTCAAGATCCCCACCAAGTTTGCCTTTTGGTGTACTCAGAGCCCCTGCTCTCCTCCAGCCAAACTCAGCCTTTCCCAGACTCTTTAGTCCTGGGAATATTTATTCTCCTTAGACACAAGTGAAAACTCTTCAGATCTTTGAATGGTTAAAAAACAAACAAACAAACAAACAAACAAAAAAAACCCCAAACCTTTCTTCCCATTTACAACAAATTAACACAAATCCTGGGGTTCTTCCACAGCTTAAGTCGCACCCTGCAACCCATGTGGATGAAATTTGCTCCCTGTCTCCATCTTTGCCAAACACAGAGCACTCAAGAGGCATTTAAAACTTGCACAGTTTATTGTGCTCTTTGACATGCCACACACACATATGGCAGCCGAGAGCAGCCCTGGCTCCGAGTGCCCATCCAGCCCAGCCCAAGGTGCAGAGCGGCTGCAGGGCCTTCCCAGGCAGGCACAGCTGAGCGCAGGATGGGCTGAGCTGGACTTGGAGCAAACCCACTCGCCAGCCAAAGCGCTAATAGCAGTGCAATAAGGCAAAAGTTGTTATTGTCCAGAAAGAAAGAAAAAGAAAGGAGCTGCCTTGGCAGGGCCTGGGCATGTTGGTGTTTCAATTGGTGTAGAAGAGATGTAGTTTCTAGTTATTTTTGTCAAATTAGCAGCCCTCCAACTTCTTCTTAGGATCAGTGGGGCAAACTGCTTGTGTCTTACCCAGACACCACTGAAAAAAGCTTCCAACATGGTATTTAAGCTAATGCTTCTCAGTGCCAACATACATAAACCAGGAGAGAAGGAATCTAGCCTGGGTTCCCCTAGGTCAGTCACATTCATGCTCTGAAGTGAGCAGATCTGAACATACACAAAGGGAAGGAATAGGGGCAACCAAGGGATGCTGTTTTGTTACGCAGGCCTCCATGTACAGCCACAAGCTACCATCACCATACTTTCAGGAGGATCACACTGGGGAGTAAATATTCAGTATTGTTAAGCTGCTGTGGAACACCTCAAGCCCAACTCCACAAAAGGGGCATCTAAGGCTCCTTCTGAATTTGTTTTCTGGTCTTAAAGGGGAGACTTTGGCACCTCCTGGTCCCTAGCGTGGGCAGGCAGCTTGCTCACTGCCAGTCCAGAACTGCTGCTCCAAGCAACCACAACGGGTGCAGTTTAAGTCATGCCCTGCTAAGCTGTGCATAAAAGGAATAGTGAGAGTCTGTCTCCACAGGAATGGTCCTTCTTCTGAGACTCTATAATGCTTCTGTGCAGCTCTTAACGTGAAAGAGTCTGCGTAGCTTCAATGGGATGCATGTCCCCTATCCGTCCTTCTTTCACCCTCCCACTGCCAGCTCTCACTAGTGGTTTCAGCTCCAAGATGGTGGCTTTAAAAACGAACCTATGGCAGCAGCCTAAACCGTCCTCCTTCCACCAGGTTACCCCTTTGTTTCACAAGTTCTCCGCGTGCCTAAGCAAATCTCTTTTTTTTTTTCAAGATCCAGCAACAGGACAATAACTGAGAAAGCATCTGAATTGAATGCAGCCAGGGCTTAGGCACTAATGCCCAAAGATTGCCACGTGCCAAGCAGGAACACTACTGGTCAAAGCAGTGAAGAGGGAATTTCCAGGAGAAACAAACATCTCCAAGAAGCAATACCAACAGAGTAAAGAAGTTATGTTCTCAGCTCTTTCCGGGCCAGAGATTCAGCCCTGTTTTTAGCCCAGGCACTTCCTCCAGTTCCTGCTGGACTGCCCAGAGTTGATAGCTGAGGTTGCAGTAAAAAGCATGGCTGAGGGAAAGGAGATGCTCCAATGGAGGCATTGTGGCTCCTACTTGCAGCTCTTACAGTCTCCACACCGAGTTCACTGTTGCAGCTCAGGAGGGTATTCCCAGAATTTCCTCAGCTCTCTCTTTCAGTAGATATCATCCTCAAAGTCTGACCTCATCCAGGGAACCCTCCCCACCCACCCCATGTACCCCAAGCTTTGCATGTTCCTTACAGTAGTCCATTTCCCAAGAATGGTGAGCATCATCCTTACTTCAAAACAAGCATGGCCTCTGTCCCATCTTGTCTTGTCAAATAGAGTCCGTGAGTGAGGTAGTACTCCCGTCGGAGGAAGGCATAGAAATAATCTGAGACGAGCAGAATCTGCAGAAGTGAAATGTTCAGACACATCACTAATGCTTCCGAACACAGGACAAAAAGGGACATGTGTTTGTGACAGACATGGAAAGGATTTAAGAAGTTCTTATGCTGTTCATCACCCTTTCTGAGAAGAGACACTGTAACCACATGAACATTCCTTGAGCTTTCTCTTGCAGTACAAAACCAAGGGAGATTTAAACTGATCTGGTTTGCTGCCAATGTGTTCTCACAGTCATCTCAGCTGAAAAGAAAGTAAGTCCATTAACTGGCCAATCTGTAGCTGGCAGCTCCAGCTGTGCCACAGCTTCACAGACCATCTTAAGCCTCATGCATGACCTTCATCCATGTGAGTGCTGTAATGCAACCCAACTCAAATGCTGAAAGTCTCTTACTGATGACTGCTATTGAGCACTTTTCAATTGTTACTGTTTTTCAGTTGCAATTTGTACTCAGAAAGAGACTTGTAGGCAGAAGAAGAAACACCACAGCCTCACAGGTCCACCTTAGCAAATCAAAGTTTTTAGCAGTTTAACAGCAGTAATATGTACTAGGCTAAGAGGTGAAGGGAAGAGTAGAAAGACCAAAGCTGTGGTTTCACAGCACAATATCCAAGAGCAGTATCAGATTAAAAGACTCCTCCTACCCCATTGCTTTCCCATCTCCTCCCTGCCCCTGTGCTGTAGTGCCCTCTCTGTGAGGTGGACAACCCTGTGTTTAAGCTTGCACTCCGGCTCCTTTAAATGGGGAACAGTGATGGCTACCCCCAGAAATATCTTTCCCCCCACCCTGATCCAGTTCAGAACATGCTTCTGCAAAAATCAGTGTCAGCACCATCCTGCTTGGTTACAGAGATGCAGGTACCTCAGGCTGGAACTGCCTCCACCCACTTTGTAATGTGAAATCACAGCTGAAGTATCTTGCTCTAGAACTGCACAGAACATGGAAGTCTGACATTAATCACTAGGTCACTCCCCTCCTCAAGCTACACTTCTGTTGTACTCAGGGGTCACGGTGCTGGCTTCTCCCTAGTGCTGGGGTAGTGTTTACAAATGTCATTTTCTATACAGTTGCCACCTTGGGCAATCTGCCTTTGTGGAACCAGGCTGGGTTTTTCTGGGTTCAGGCAGCGACCTGCTGTCTCAGTATTGCCATTTCTCATTTAGCCTCTAGCAGTATGAACCTTTCCCATGAATACTGACCTCCTCCATCAGGAAACACCACCGCATAACTGTAGTGGAAAACTTTTCCAGGATCACAAGTTAGCAGTTTCTGCCATAATAGCCATAGGACACTCAGTGCACCCATTTGGAAAAACACGTTCAGCCAGCTACTTGGGAAAAGTCACACCTGAGAGAGCCTTACCTGAAGAATGGGAGCTGATAGGAGTGAGGGCTAGTTCCTGCTCACAAGAAAAAAAGAGAGGAGCTTTCTGCTCTGTCTGCATTCATATAGAGCACAAAACTTTGTGCAATCTGCTATGACTTTCTCAAATAGAAAATAAAATCCTCTTAGAATATCAACAACAGGTGTCTGCAAATGCAGCTTTACTGTTCCTTTCATTCCATAGAAACATATGCAATTAGAGAGCTAATGAACTATCCCAATTTCCTATAAGACCCTCTGAGTAGTATCTCTATACTCCATCTTCCCCCACTCCTTGCACTGAGTCTCCTTCTGCTTTTACAGAACTGGTGCTTGCCCCGATTTATCAAGGGGTGGGGCAAGGTGGTTTTCAGCCCCCAGCAGAACTGTGCCTCTGGGTTTAGGACCTATAGCCTAGCTCTATATTTAGATCTGTAGCCCGTAGAACTAGCATGGAGAAGAGGATGGCCTTAGAGAAGGTTGTGCAAACTGTGCACATTGCACCTCATCCTCCAGGGGTGCTAAGCTCTGTTTTCCCTGGTGCCAGTAAGAGTCACTTATCGAAAAGGGCACAGTCTTGAGAGAAGCAGGGAGAGTCCTGGCACAACAGGGACCCTGTGCATTCCCTCAGCCCTACGTTTCAGTGAGTTGTAGCGCTTTGCTTCAGAAAAAAATGGTACCGTGTCCCAATTTATGAGCAGTTCTTGTTGGTCTGTTGTTGGACCCCACTGCACTGCCCCATCGTCTTTTCCATTTCCCCTCTGAATTGACCCTCTCCATTCACGTCAGCTATTAGTCCTGCCATACTGAAACACTTCTGTTATCAAGCAGCAGGTTAGGTAACTTGCAGCATATTCTAGCTGGATTGCTAAGTGATAATTCAAATACTAGGAGAGTTCTGTTTCTCATCAGTGGGCCAGAAGGTGAGGACAAGGCAGACTTCAGCTGGATCAAACAGAGTCAGGAAGCTGCTATGTGGGATTACACAGGATGCAAAGAACCAGACGTCCTGCAGAATTCACTGCTGCTGGCAGGACATCCACTCCATCACACTCCCCAAAGTGCTGCCTTGTTTTGTCTCACTCTACTAACCTGTCCTATGTTGAAAGTCAACGTGATGGCGTAATAAAAATTGGAGTTGGCACTTCCAGCATAAATCCAGAGATGCCACAAAACAGGGAACAGGAGGGAGCAGACAATGAGCACGCAAGACAGGATGAAGATGTTCCGGAGGACTGCAAAAGAAAAGCAAACTCTTATAAAGATGCATAAAGTGACCGGCTGTGATCGTGCAATGGTGCATAAGATAAATGCAGGGGAGAGGACTTGCCAACACTTCTCTCCAACTTTCACATTTTGTTTTAATGATTCTCTTGCTAGATTTAGTAAGAAATCCACTGATTTTCCTTTAAAATAAACGCTTCTGCCTTAGCTTGAACGTGAATCTCTCATTTGTACCTCCTTCCTTCTAGGTCTAGCTACCCTGGGGCTTTCTACCCTCTTCTGTAACAGAAAGCTAAGCCTTTGGCCTTAGCTATTGTTAGTGTAAAACTAGTGGAGCAGATGGGCTCAGAGTCAAACAATGTCCCATTTACACGCTGCCACTGATGCTGCAGAGAACCAGCATTTAAATAAAGCCAAATATACCCAAACTACACTGGGCTCCTGATTATGTCTCCTGATACAAGACAGGCTAGCTGTCCACAAACACACTTGACATAGGTGAGAGAAGACTGTAATTAAAGCCCAGGGCAGCCTGGCAGGATTAGTCAAAGCAGCTGCTTTGCAGTGACTTCAGCAGGCAACGCCAGGAAAAATGCAGCTCTTCAGGACTACTATACCGGCAGGCTTGCAAAATCTCCCCGTGTAGCAAATCCTACAGTCAGAGCTTGAAAATCAGCAGAGAGCGCTCTGGTGATTTAAAGAACTAAAGAGGCTAATTACAAAGCATGTAAGAAAAACTGGACCATGGCCTGCAGTAATTCAGCTACTTTCACTCTGAGCAAACAAGTAGGTGCAAAACAAAGAACCACTGCAAGGGTGCAGGATTTTAAGGCTGGAAAGACCCATCGATTGCAGGAGCAGCACACAAATTACACAGCCTTAAATGGGAGTGAAACCTTCCACGGCTGCATTCAAAGGGCTGATGTACTTTACATAAGCCACATCCTTTGTACAAGGCTGTCAAAGGTTCTTACACAAAAGTTAATCTTCAGAAGAATTTGGAAAGAAAGGGAAGGTAAGATAAAAGTGAGAATTCTCTCTGTGATGTCTTTCAACCTCAGTCCTAAAAATACTTGCATCACTAGAAATCAAGCTTGCTTCCAGATGGCCCAAAGATGCCACAAGAGCCTGCAGACAAAGGCCTCGTTTGGTTTAGTGGTGACAGTTATTGGACAGTCCCCCTTCGCATTCCAGATAAGGAACAATGAAACACCAAAAACTTACATCTGTAAAGGTGACTCCAGACTGGAAGGAAGGCCATGTACAATGCAATGTCTCCCACAGTAGGATAGGACTTGAAGATAGAAATGATTGCGATCTGGACAAACATGAAGAATATAGGGTGTTCCCTAGAAAGCAAAAGACACAAAGGATAAGAGGATGCAGTAGGGTCTCTGGAAACGGGTAACTAAGAACAGCAAGGGCACAAACGTACTGTGGGACAGGCTTTAAGAGGCTCTCATACCCCTATGCTCTCCCCAGGCAAGCCTCTGAGCGCAGGGTAGGACAGGCTGAGCTGCTTTACAAAGAAGCGGTACAAGAGAATGCACATTGGTTCACTGCCCTCACACAGAAATTCTGTGCCTAAATTCAACATACACTTACACAGTCGCTTATCTTGGCTGCTCCTAACCAGCTCTGTCTTACTCACAGAAAAGCAATCAGCACTTCCCTTCTGAAGCTTATTTGGGGAAGTCTACAGTTACCCCTCTCGTATTCCATGATGGTGATACCGATTCCAAGTCACCAGGATAAGCCCACTGTGAATCCAGGTAATTAGTAGATATTTTTATCAGAAAGAAGGGTAAGCTTGTTGTCAACAGTCCACTAGGAATGTCCTTGAGTTACCACTTTGCTCTGGCAATAAATAACAAGTTTCTGACCCACTGCCTTACTCTGTCAGGGAGCAGTCATCTGTATAGCCCAATCCGCTTCCTCTTCTGATGCCTGTTACATACCTGTTGCTTAGCAGAATCCAACTTCAGATCCATACGGATCAGGGCAAGAATTTATTATTTCCTCTTAATCACAGCTGCTATGAAAAACGTAGAAGATGTGCAACAACTCCACTTGAGTCATACATAACACCATGGCAAGTGATGAATCAAGTTCCTCAAATACTTTCTCAACACCAAAATGATAAGGTGTGTCACTGTCAGAGGCTTGTTGGTCCAGATATTCTTCCCAGGGTCAGTGGCATATTGCCCGTGCAGTTTTCTGGCCGTTACATGAGCAGCGGAGGAACTAAGTATGCAAGCAACATCAGTTAGATGTGCCCCTAACAAAGAGGTGAGGTGGTGACGCCTGGGATTGCTACTGTAGGGTCTAAAGTGCAGCTTTGTTTTTAGAATGAGTGAATAAGCTTTGCAGTACTACAGAGAAATGAAAATAGAGGGTGACGGTGAACACAATGTTCTGCGCAGACAAGCCTTTAGAGGATAGCCAACTTTTAAATACTGGCATGAAAAAAAACTTAGTTCTTCAAGCATAAGGAGAGATGGATTTTTTTCCCTATCACTAATGCTCAGAAGTAAGGATGAAACTAGACTGACTTTGTCCTAAAGAGAGAATACCCTCCAAACATAGGAGGCATTTAATTTCTCAGCTGTCAATAAAAATGATCCCACTGCGGCTATTGGGACACTGATAGAAAGGGAAACAAGATAAAGGAAAATATCCTGAAAAATATCTCCACTGCAAAAAGCTGTTGGGAAATGCAGGCCTCCTACAGCACTTCAGGCATCTTAATGCCTGAAGATATGGAGACATTTTCTTATGGTGCATTCACAGGACACGTAAGTGATGTCACGTAAGTGACGGTCATAACCGGTAACTACAGGCTACTCAACCTTCCAAACACACAGAGAGAGGGCACGGTTCCAATAGAGGTAGGAGTGAGCACGTATCTGCTGCCTCCTCCGAAACCTAATCATGGTTTAAGAATACTTGCCGGAAAACAATCCTTCTAGCTCCAAGCATTAGCACAAGGTTATTAGGATGGCAAAAAAAGGACTTCCAAAAGTGTACAAAGGTATAGCAGTAGGCAGTTCCTCAGTCGCAGCCCAGTGAGAAAGGGGACCTCAGGAGGTCTTTAATACAATCTTCTCCTCAAAGCAGCGTCTACACTGAGTTCATATCAAGATTCTTCAAGGCTTTGTCCAGTCAGATCTGGAAAACCTCCAAGGAAAAGACATAGGCTCCTTTTGCAATGCCTGGCTGTCCTTACAACGAAATATTTTTTTTTTCTTATATCCAGTCAAAAAATCTTCTCTCTTTCAATTTATGGCCACTGTCTCTCATGTTCCTGCTGTGCACTTCAGTAAAAAGTCTGGCTCTATCTTCTCAGTAACCTCCTTTTAGATATCCAAAGGCTGCTATCAGACACCTCTGAAACGTCTTCTTTAGGCTAAAGCAGCCCAGTTCCCTCATCTTTACCTCGGTCTCCAGCCCATTGACCATCTTGGTGGTGGTCCACCACACTTGCTAAAGTTTATCAACATCTTTCTTGTATTGAGAGGCCAAAATCCAAATGTAATATTCTAGATGTGGTTTAAAAAGTACCTTCCCCCTTCATCTACTAGCTACACTCCTGTTGATATAAGCCCATGGCTTGTCAGTGATAGGAAATATTTGCCCATTCCAATCCAGCACAAGCGTAACACATTTACTCAGCTTAAGAGAAAAAGAATGCAGCTTTGGGAAATGAGAGGGATAGCCTTATATAAAACCTATCTTTTCCTATCGGATCCAGATGTCCGCTGCCAGCCCCATAAGCTTCCACTGGATAATCATGGCTTAGTGAACTTCAAGAGTTTAAACATTTTTTCATACAGCAAATATGTCAGTGAAAAAAAATACATTTCACAAAAGGCTTTATTCCTCTCACTCCCATGAACCAAGACTGAACAGCATAAAATACAGAAGCTGTCAATTCAGACAGAGTAAAAAAAAATAGCAAAGAAACATACTTACTTTAGCTTTACTGCCAAGGGAATGGTGTAGAAGAACACGTTGATTTGAAACACGCATACAAAGAAAAGACTAAAGTGCTCAAACATTTCTGCAAAGAAGTACCAAAAGAGGCCAATATTGGGTGTCAGATCTGGAACCGAAAGGCTGAAATTTAAAAAAATAAGTCAAGGTAATATTTTTAAATGGTTGTTTTTCATTGCTTCTGTCACACTAACAAATCATTGTGCGCTATTGAATGGAGGATCTGAATTTTAAATATGTAAAACAGAAATCAAAGAGGTGAAAACCTGGAGAAAAAAAAAAGGGATTAATCCTTCCTTACAGGATCTAAACCACTTCTGAGCAGACATTTGTCTACTCTGCTTAAAACCTCCAGAGAAGAAAATTTCACAACCATGCAGCTCAATGATCAAACCCATTTTCAATCAGCTAAATGGAAAACAAGCAACTTCTCTCACCTATTCCTTACATCTCTTCCTTTCTCCAACTCTTGCTGTTATTTAAATAAAAGAATTTCACTACTGCCAGCTCTCCTACACACACATTTTTTTTCCTGTGTTGCCAGTAGAATCAGAGATTGCGCATTCCTCAGGATAGGGAATAGAGCTCCTTTATGCGATGCACAAGAAAATACACAGATGGGTTTGGACTGAAAAACAGTAAGAATTTTTATACTTACATAAACCCGTAAACAGATGGGATAAAATCCCAGGAGTTGAGAAGGAAGAAGGAGAGGCAGATGATTACCACCAGGCTGCAAAGGTACAGCGCTGCATACTGCATGGTGTAGAGCCAGAAGCTTTTACTCTTCAGTTTCACTGGTATGAACTGACGCTGAAAACGAAACACAAACAGGCAGATACCCCTCATCAGTTGGAAAGACACAAGCAAGTGTCTGAGTGTTCAGAACATCTCTTAAACTGATGAAAAAGTATGAAATACTGGCACTGGTGCACTAGGAGGAACAGCTTTCAGGCACAGCCTGCTGGAGGTTCTTCACTCAGACCAACTGAGTCATATATGTTACCCATATTTCCAGAATTGTGCTTGAAAATCAAGTAGCTAAGCTGGTCATTTCTGCTTGCAGTACAACAGATTAGTCAAGTCTCATGTATCCTATGCGAGATTTGCACACACTTTCTCACAGCTACACTTCTGTCTTATGTGTTTACAACACTATCCTATCACCTGCCTTCCATTCCATTAATCCACACCACAGAGATGTCTGAGAGGCCTGTCCCTGATCCACTACCTTGTGATGCTGGATACTTCCCACGTGGGCTGGCACGGCTGAAATCAAGGGAAGAGGATATCCAGTGGCTTCTTAAGCACAAAGGAGCTACTCTGAAAGGCTGCATGCCCAGAAAGAGGACTGCCGCAGTCCTGCCTCTGCCACATGTCCTGACAGGTCAGCAACATGCCCTTGTCACATAACATGACATATGGGTATTTCACACCAAGAGGTCTAAAATTCCCTGGCTGTGTACATAACAACAAATATATACACATGGTCAAACGCCTTCGGAAATTGCTCAGAATTCTGCAGCTCCAGTTCAGTGATGGGGCCTCTCCATTTAGTACTGGTGTTTATACTGGCAGGAAACATACAGAGAGGCAGCTCTAACCGGTAAAGAAGCATGGTCAGGTCCTTCAGTCATAACACATTTAACACCACTTGGTGGGACACTGTAATCAAATTTACCAAGGATTGTTGGCAGGACAGATAAGAGACTGCTGGAGAAGAACCATTTAATTTTGTACAAAGAATGCAGGAAACTCATTTACAAATTTGCATAAAAGAGCACAAACTAGAGCACTCCCCTTTAAAATCAGTTGCAAATTAGACATTCATATACCAAGGCATTCATATATTATCACTACTTTCAAACACAACGCTTTTATCTTTCTACTGCCATGCAGACACACAGCTTAAATGAAAGTTCTAAGAAAACAAGTAGGACCCATATACAGTAAATTAATGATCTCAAAAATTAGCAAACTGAAAAAGCAGCACTGATTCCACAGAAGTTCTTGTCTTGCAATGAGTACAAATAATAAAATATCTGGAAAGAGACATAATACGTCAAATAATAAGGGGAGGAGAAGGGACTAGAACTGACTTCTGAAACTGAAGGATTTGAGAATAGACTGTAAGGAATCTAAAGTTAAGATCAATTATAAAAATCATGAGGAAGACAGGGCAGAAGCAACTAAGATGGGCACAGCTTCAGAATGGCCAGAATGACAGAAATGATCACCGATGATCTGTGAATGTGGAATAAGAGTCCTCTGCGAATAGTCACAGCCTTTCCTTGCTCCCACATCAGGATGAAAATAGCAAATGATCAGTTTTCATTAGGTGCATTATGATTTGGACTCTCAAGTAAGTTACTGTTTACAGTATCAGCACAGAAGCTAAGAGAGAGACCAGAGACCAAGGGGAACCACACAGGCAAACCGACTAGATGCATCAGAAAATTCCATTTTCCTTCTGCTTGGCCACTCTTATCCAATTCACCCAATTTCACAGCCCAGAACTACAACGCTCTCCATATATGCTGTCTTCTACTCAAAGTAGCAAAGAATGGCCTAAGCTTTAAACCTCCATCTTTCTACAGATGCACCTAGTAGCCTACCGATGGGCTCATTTTGCCTGGAGCAGTGTCAGTCTGCCAACGTGGTGGGCACCCATGAACTATCAAGGTCAGCCCTGATGGAATTTAACAACTACACTGTTAACAGGGAGGGAGAAAGGCATAAGGGCATGCAGCTGCTTTGGCAAGCACATGCCTTTTGCCCTTAAACTTCAGATTAGTATTTCTGGGTTTGGGTGATTCAAACACAAGGCTCCTCATTCAAACGTGGCTCAATGACTGTGTCAGTGCAAAGCAAATGCTCTTGATCTAAAATTCTCCTTGCTAATCACATGACACAAAGAATATCACTCATTTCAGGCAAGTTGAACACTAATCAGCTCTAAAGATGACTTTCTGCTTCCTCCTCTCCATGTGCAAGCATTCCTGTTAAGACTTTAAACTTTCCATAGCTTGAGGAGAGGAGCACTTTTTCTGAAACTCAGTACTTGCCCCTGACTCCCCTCTCTTGATACCTGAGAAGAACTGCACCTGTGCAGTTATGAGCAGACAACAGAGATATAGTTAAAAATCATTTACCTGTAGAAGGTAAAGGAGCGCTGGAGCAAACAACGTGAGAGGGTATAGTGACTGGTAGGTTGCTAAGGCCAGAAATACTGCGCTGAGGAAGGCACTACCTGCAAAGAGAAAAGTAAAGTTCATTCATACAGAAAATATAATAACAACAGCCCTAGAGACAAAAGTTCAAATGGAAAGAACTTCAAGGGCTTTACAAATACCACGGTGCCACTTACTGAGTAGCAGAATGTGTCCTGCAGAATGCCCTGTTAACTACACTTTTGAAAGCAGAACAACTCATACTCAAATGATTCTCCTACAAGAAGGGAGGTTTATATCTCCTATAACATATATAGAAAGAGATTTATATAATCCAGCCTATATATATAGTAGCCATTCATGGTGTTCCTCTTTATGAGAGGGAACACATTCACTTAAGTCATTTCTGCGTGAAACAGCTGTTACAGCTGGGCATGCCAGATGTCACTGTCAGCAGAATGCATTGGGGCACTCAGCAAAGCTTTGCATGCATCACAGGTAAAAGTCTGTAGCTGAAGGAGAGAAGTGGCACTAGCCCTATTTACAGATACAAAGACTGAGGTAAATACTGGCCCAGTTTTTCCAAGTGGTCTTCAAATACGAATGCCTCTGAGGAGACCTTATTTCAGGCATCTCAGGTTGAGCTAACTGCTGAGTACTCAGGTTGCCCAACAGCTGTGGGACTGCCTCCCACCAAAGATCAACTCCAAAAGGTATCAGGTTTTATATCAAAAAAAAAGTGCAGTATCCTGGTTAGAACTTTTTGGTTTATGTCACTTGGTTTATGTCACTTGATCAAAGTTATTAGTAAAAATACAGCTTAGTAAGAATCCTGACTCAGTATACTGGGATAATTATCAACTGTATCCAGTCACCAACATCAAATACTTGGTAAGCTTCTCCGCTTGCATCTTTTTTAAAAGAGAAAGTATGCCTGGTGTTAAGTCTTCTCCAACTACAATTAAAGTCTCCTAGGCAGTAGCCTTCCTATCCTCTATTTTACAGAGCATTACATTCTGCATAGCTTGAAGGAATTGGCACCCAGAAATCATTGTCATAATCTGACACTCTCTCTTTGCCCACTTTAAGCACTAGAGGCTGCCACACACCACATCAGGCAGAAAACACATAGGACAGCAAACACTATTTTGCCCATGACAAAACTTTGGTTAAACTGATTTTTCGCTGTTCACTGACACCATAAGACAAACAGACCCTGCTCATTTACTTTTACAAATGCTTTTAAATTAAACCTCCTCCTGCCTCAATTAGTCAATGATCTTAGAAAAAAATTCTTTTGGAAATACTACTTCAAAAAATATATATAAATATATATATACCAGCTTTCCTTGCAAGGTCTGGTTCTGGGCACTTCTAGAGACTAGATAACATATCGGACTGATTTTTCCTCTTATCCAGTAGAGGCTTTCCTAAAAAGTACATGATTAGGATGAATCATGTGCTAAAACATTTAAGTGCTGGTGGTTAATAGAAGAGACAGAAACCAGGTTTCATGTACAAAAGGAACAAAACAGCCATTCTGTCATAATATATGCAACTAAGCTGGTATTCCCCAAAGCCTCTTATTCCCCAAAGCTCCATTAGCTTATTTCAAGCCAAGGTTACAATTCTGAGTGAAAGTCAAATAATAGTTACAGGGAACTTTACTTTAAGGATTTCCTCATGTATAAAAGAAAAAGCAGCAGAACACTATGTCCTCCTAGACTACAATGCACAGACACAGGTTTCTTTGTAAACAGAAAGTGACTCAGGAAAAGAAGTCAGTTTTCAAGAGATAAAACTCCTAGGCACACTGGGATGAGAGAAAGTTTTACCTGAAATCACAAGAATTCAAGAGATCAAGGGAAAACTTAGATATTGGGACACAGTGTCTAATGTGTCCCACTGAGATCTTTGTAGTAATCACATTTGTAAAGATCCACATTGATTTAATTTCCATTACTTTTAAAATCTTTATGGAAGGGCATGAAGAATAATTTTTTCCTCGGTGTGTTACCTTTTATTGTAGCTAAAATGAAGAATGCAATGACAGTATTGTTGATAGTGCAGGTGGACTTTGCCACACAAGACATCACAGTATAAGGATTTAAGAGATAGCTGAAAAAGAGCAAAAACTGTATTATATTCATGCCATTCAAAGAAGGTAACATCTAAATTAAGAGAAGTTCAAAGGAAAATAAGATGCAATTTGCTGTTTCATTTTGTTTATTTATATCTTACGGGTTCCTCACATCATCAAATTAACTCAGCTGAACTGGTGCTTTTGTCTGAAGCAAACTCAGATCTTTGGATTGTAGCCTAGGACGCAACAGCCATAGGGAACTCACTGCAGAAAAGGAGATGGTTGGGATGACACCTAAACATCCTGTTCTGTCCTAGAAAACGATTATCAAAACGTTCCTCGCTTCTCAAAAGCTATGTGCATATATTCAGTCAGACCTACAAACGCTGGGTCCCAACTAAGTTCTGCTTCTCACTTCTGCTGGCCCTGAAGAAGTAACAAAAATAAGACAGAAAGATAGAACCAATTCTTGCCAGTACATTACCCAGTTCCACCTGTGTGCTCCTACTAAGGTAATACAATTCCTTGGATTCACCACAGCATGATTTGAGAACAAGAGTCACTCCTACATACAGGAGTAATCAACTGACTCTCAGCTCCCAAGGTGGCAGCTTAAAATACACCAACTTGTTATATGCAAATTCAGCACAGCAAACCCAGAACAAACTTATTTTCCACATTTCTATTAGTAAGGATGTTGGCTTCTTTTGGAAATGAGAATTACGATGATCTCATTTAACTAGGTAAAAGTGCAAACAATGCTGTAAAGGATTATCGATAAGCAAGATAATGAATGGATTGATCAGCCATGGCAGAATTAAATCAATCATCAAACTAACAAGAGGGTGCCGGTGATTTCCTAATTATCTTCTTACACAAACATTTTTCCTACTTCTCTGGGTCCTAGTCTGGCTTTTTTCCTGTGTTTCCAGACAGAAACAGCCCAATGACATCTTTCCTTTAATACTGTGCATCAGTGTTAAATAAAAATATGAAATAGTCCGCAATTTGAACAGATATAAAAGAGACAGAGATCCATCTTTCTCACCCTGGGGAATTTACTATTTTACAAAATTCATATGGCAGTAAGAAAAAACATCTATCTAATCTATCTAATGGAAAATTCTTTTCTGAGCCAGAACAAATTCATGTAATATTTTTTTCAGGTCAAAACCCCAAATAAAAAATTAATTCTTTCATTTTAAGTACCTTACTGTACATTATCTATTTTAACTGAACTTTCTGAAATTAAAAAAAAAAATGTGAAATAGATAGAGGAACACTGAGATTATTATAATAATAACATTATTAAAGCTGACAAATTGAAAATATCTTTGAACTATTAGAAAAATTCTGTGATGTTAAAATTTTGATATTCAGCAAAAATGTTGTCTGATTACTCTGAATTCTTTCCTCCACCAAAAAAAAAAAAAGAGTTTTCTACACTGAAAAGACACCTGAAAGATTTGGGAGGTATAAAATTAGTTTTGACCACATTAACATATAGGCAAATTAAATGGGAATGTGATCTAGAGAGACATAACATTCTTGCTACTGAACTAATGGCCTTATGCTGTTAAGCCTTTCTTAAAGCCGATAGAAAATTTACTTTTTGGAAATATACCTTTGGAAGAACATTTGCTTTTCGTTTTCAGAGTATTCAGGCTGAAGAGATGTTATGTGCAATAGGAAATTCATGTTATTGGAAAAAAAAAAATTCAACAAATGCCAAGCCCCCAAATCAAACAAATAAAAGCCAAGGGGTGAAGAGGAATCAGTTGCCACAGCCTATAAGATGCAATACTTACAACAGTGCTACCTTGAGGGGGATGTAGTGCATTTCCATGGGCGTCCGGATGAGTTCAGCCACATCTGGTGCATATTTATCCAGTTCTATTAGAAGCTTTTGCTTTTTAAACTGAACAAGGGAGAATGATCAAAGACTGTCAGATGAGGAAAAGTCCCTGTTTCTTATTAGTTACGATTTCCCTCATTTTAGAACCTTCTATGAGTCCCATGTTTGAGCTAAAACTCTACTTAATAATTATATACTTAACAATATATTTAACAATTGAAGTTGAAGACAAAGAGAGCAGATAACTCTATTTTTTAAAAAAAGCTTCCTTAATTGTCCATGTCTGCCTCTTGAAACAGTTAACAGTGAATTCACCAAATCAGTTTAATACTCTCTATCTTCCGAAAGTGCATCTGGTTCTCCAATGAAAAGTTGGCTGTACAAATTCATTGTTCAGCATATGAGCCCCACAGAAGCCAAGCCACAGCTTAGTGGCCTTCGTTATTTGAAATTGTATATTTCTATGTCAAACCTCCTTTATGGATGCAAAATATATCTCCTTCATCAGTCTTAATCTATGATGCTCTCTACAGAGACAAAGGAGAAATCTGAATTGTGAATTTAGTGAACTATGTCATGGTAAGACAGGAGAGAGATGCTGACAATAAATTCTCAACAAGCAAAATAACTCACAGACAGGATTTTTACATGCCTGCAGTTGTGTTATAACTTTTTCCTTCAACTTCAAGCCCAAGTCTTGCTAAATTCATAATCTAGTAATTAAATACTTCACGTTTCCACAAGAATCAGTACAGGTTTCTAAATCTCGCATCTTGTCATGCGTTTTGACCCTAGAGCTGTCTGCATTTTATTGACTATTGTGCTCAAGAATTTGTCAAATTCTTTAAAACCCCTTCATATTAAAGGATCTGTACCTCTGAGGTCATCACTCAAGCGAGCGTACTAGTTTTGGACACTAATTTGCTTCATATCATAATAGTGCCACAACAGAACTGAAAAGCATCCTAGTTGGCTTACTGTATTCAGTCTCCATATTTGCTGATCATCCAGAGATGATCAGATTTACTTGCTACAGCTAAGCAACAAAGAGTACCTGATACTGAATTCCCTGGCACGTGGTCTTCTTGGCACAAGATATTTATACCTGTCGGGAGAAGGAGGACCAGCAGCACTGGTAAGTCAGCTTACCACAACTTTGTTGAAGTCCTGGATGGCCAAGTAAAGGGCAACAGCAGTTAGCACATCAGTTATCTAAGAAAGGAAGGTAAGAAAGACTGACTTTAAGCAAAACAAACAAATGGAAAAAAAGATACTCGGTACTACTGCAATCTTGCTGACCTCAGCTCACGAGAACACAAAAAAGCTTTAAAACCATTAACTAGATTGCTGATTTGTATAAAGGGATTCACGCATCACCACTGAGCCCTGAAGTCATGTACTACACCAAAGATATTAATATTTACATGACAAGAGAATGGGGAATTAAGGGAAAGCAATTGTCATTGGAAAGAAGTATGCCAGGATAATGGAAAGAATCACTCATCTAATCAGAGCAGGGGCAACACTGAGGCAATGCCCAGCTGGTTAAATCCACCTGTCCACTAATCCAGCTTGAGGGCACCTTGAGTCACCTCAAACTTACCAGGTAGCAGTACAGTCACTTGAACAGTTAGCATAAATACAGCACAGGTGGCTGGTAGATCTGTATGTGACCTGTCAGAGACGGTATCTGAGGAGAGACGCTCTACTGGATTGCTGGCACAATCAGCTACCTGATTTTTGTCCTGAATTATGCAGAACTCGCATATAGTTTACAACAAAACATATCTGGAGCTCTGGCCCACTCATGCTCTAACTGCATCTGTGGAGTTTGGCAGTGGATTTTAGTGCAGGGACATAGAGTAATCTGGGGGGAAACAAATGTTATTATTTTGACAGTTTGCAGATTCCTTTTTTTGTGGGACACAAAACCCTCTGTATTTGTAAGAGGTAAGCTTTAAAATCTGAAACCAAGTATGAACTTCCTGTCCCTCTATAAAGCGTACGTACCCAGCCAAGAACTGACAAAAAAAGAAATTAATTCGTAGAGCAAGGGAGAAACCTCAACTTGGGTTTGTACAGGCACAGCTGCCTCTCTAGATATACCATGAGTTCAGGAGGAGTCTGAACAACGCAGAGACTGAAGGTCCTCGATCCTTGCAGGAGTGAAAGGAAAGTCATACTCAGCATTTCACAGAATGGGGCCTTTCAAGAGGAACTTTTCAGGAGCACTTACCATGAATACCAGCTCAGCGTACTCAATCAAGAAGTGGAAGAGGTATATTATCAGTGGGGTCTAAAAAAAAAGCAGAAGGGAAACACATGTCAAATATTGCCAGTCTGCTTTCAGATGAAGCAACTGATAATTTGAAGGGAAAAATGTACTACGACCGTGAGAGACTGGGAAAGGTAGTCTTCCTTAGCATCTTCTGCAATGCTCTTACCTTACAATAACATGATTCATCAGACCATACTGACTGATCTTTTTCCTTAAAAAGCTCTCAAAACATTTTTTAAAAGATGCCACCAACACTGAAAATTATATCCTATTCAAAATTTACAATTCCACTAGCACAGAGATAGAGTTACAACAGAAAGTATTAAAACAGCTTTTCTGTATATATATATATATATATATATACACACACACATATATAACAGAAAATCCTTTTTTTTAGTTTATTTGCATTGTAGTTTTAAAAGTATTTCCTACACAGCTGGTTTCACTGTATAGCCTGTTGTTTAGATGAGTCTTTTATAAACCAAAGACAACATACTAACAACATAAAACAGCAGGACTACAATCCTATTACCCTTATATTCTCACAGCTCTTCCCTTTTAGAGTGAGAGGAAGAGTAGGTTTAGGAATTACTCCTTTGACAGAAGAGATATACTTATATGGTGTAAATTGAGTCTTTATTGTGAGAAAATGTATTTCTTTTAAAATATTTTTAAAATAATATGACGCTATAAATAAGCGTTGAAAAATACTTCACAGACTGGAAGTTATGTTTAAACAAGAGGAATTTATTGAAAATAAAGTTTTCAGAGCTATACAGAATATCGAGACACATACATGATACTTACTAAAAGTGTACTTTGATACTAAGCCTTTTCAAGCACCTAGGTCTTACATGTCTGGAGGAATGAGGTGCTTTTCAAGATGAGGAATTATCGTACTGCATGCTTGTGCTAATATGAATACTTCTGCAAACGCAGTAGCAGACTGAAGAGCCCTATCCACCATTTCTCACACCAGCACAGCTTTCTGCTAGCCTATTAAAACACACATAACTACTGTTAATCCACTCATAGTCATGTAACAGCTCAGTACGTTTAGGAAACTCAAGATGCTACTATCCACTTTCTCTTCGTGTTCCTGCCTCAGAAACATTTGGATGTGAACAGAGCGTTCTCATTCTCAAAGATTTCCCCAGTTCCAGATGTCTCAGGTACAGTTAAAAAAAAAAAATCACACATCATAAAATCTATCATTTGCACAGCAACTACCTATTAAGTGACAAACCACAGTTCCTAGTTGGGCAAGTCACTGCATAGAACTACCACAACTATAGGAATGCAAGTTCTTTGAGGTCTTTGGGATAAGAGAGGTTCCCAACCTTCACTAGTCTATGAGCAGTAAGATTAAGAAATGTCCCACAGGAATATCATGTTTAAAATGAAATATGCATACCAACCTCATGGAAAATAGCTCCAGAATATGGCGAGACCCCTAAATCCAGCAGAGCTAATCCTTCAACCACTGAAACACACAAAACGCCTGCATTAGAATTCTGCAACGTGGGAAGAGAAATATCTCATGATGGTAAAAATACAGTTCTTAAAGTACCTACACTGGTAAGCATCTTACATTGAATCACCACCTGAATGAATGACACAAAATTGCACAACAAGTAACTAAAATTGAATGTTTTCTTACTTATTTCTACCATACAAATTTCTTCAGTGACTGAATTCTGAGTTTTGATTTCTTTATCTGCTTCAGGCAACTAAAAATGTTAAAGCTACAGTTATAAAAACACATGTAGGATATTCACTGATTTTAAGTCATCTGTTGCAAGATACATAGTACGTACACTGGAGATACACTCAAAGGATGATCATGACATTCCCTTTTAAAATGCATTTCTGTATTTTAAAAGGAAACTCTATAATTTGAACTATTTTGTATAATTAGAAGGGCCCCAAATGTCCCAAACCTGATGCACAAAATCAAAGAGCAGAAATTAATACACATTATCAGCCAACGCTGAAAGTGTCATGTGTTGTTGGAACAGGCTGACATGCAACCTTAATTCTGACCCTTTATAATCATGTAATTAAAGCTTGTACTGCAATGCTTGCACACATTTTTCCACAAGGTCTCTACCTTGCTGACCACGAAGGTTCTCTGGGAATTAAGCAGAATATATAATGAAAGAAAGTATGGGGTATGAGTCCCTATATTTGAAAAGTCCACGGGAAACGAAGCAGGAGTGTACAGAAAATAACAAGAAGTTTTCAGCTCAGTAAGATGCTAGAAAGGTAAGAGTCTGTCTCTGCCACAGAGTTTTCATAGGATGGTAGATATTCATGCCAGACTTTTCAACCTGTGGTCCTTATCGTCTTAGACACCTACTTTGATGCGGTAAGATTTAGAAACTGTTGTTGCAAAGACATTTTGGAGAGCTCTACTTTGAAACTAGGAAATGATATCCTGTGTGAAGCAGAAGCCTCACAGCTTCAGATATACTCACGCCTTTTACCTTTATTATTTTGTGCTTTTTTTTCACCTGAAGACTGCAGCTAGCATTACATGCATAATACCTGTATATTATCTTTTCAAAGGCACATCTTTAAAACCAGTTAAGGTTCATAAGGGGTTCAGATACCATAGAACATTACACAAGAGCCTCGGTTAACCTGGAGCGCAGCCTTCAGGCCAGAGTTAGGATCATATGCAGGGAACAATGTGTGGGGCCCCAAACTGAGCAAGAAAAATAAAAAGAAGCAGGGAATAGCTATGCACAAACTGGGAACTACCTAGTGCTGTTCCCGTCCGAACCCTGTCCCGCGTCAGTCAGCGGCCTGCGGCTGCAGAGCCGGAGCCGCGCTGGGGTCCCGCCATGGGCCCAGAGCCCTGCCCGCCCGCAGCGGCACCCCGCGGGGCTCCGGCCGCGCCGCCTCACCTCGCTTCCAGCCGTTCAAAGGCGAGGCTACTTCGACCCGCTCGGAGATGAAGGCGGCCAGGCTGGAGCGGTACAGCACGGCCCGCACCGTCACGGCCACCAGGATCACCAGCACCAAGGGAGCCGCCATCTTAGCGGGGTGACACCGGCTCGGCCGCCGGCTGTAGTTCCCGGGCGGCGCTGGAGAACGAGGCGCCAACGCGCCAGCCCGTCCCAGAAGACTACACTTCCCAAGAGCCTCCGCGGCACAAGGACCTGCCGCTTCCCGATACCACCTGGGAGCTACGGCGCGAGTCGTGGGACAAATCTAACGGGAGCGCGAAGGCTTTGGGCCTATGGCGCTTCTCATGGTGGTGTGGGCAGGAGTAGGAGAAGGACAGAAGGACGTGGGAGTCCTGGTGGACAAGTTGAGCATGAGCCAGCAATGTGCCCTTGTGTCTAGGAAGGCCAATGCTGTCCTGGGGTGCATTAGGAAGACTGTTGCCAGCAGGTCGAGAGGAGGTGATCCTGCCGCTACTCAACTCTTGTGAGGCTGCATCTTGAGTACTGTGTCCAGTTCTGGGCTCCCCAGTCCAAGAGAGACATGGAGCTACTGGAGAGAGTCCAGCGTAGGGCTACAAAGATGACCAGAGGACTGGAGCATCTGCCCTCTGAGGAGCGGCTGTGAAAGCTGGGCCTGTTTAGGCTGCAGGAGAGAAGACTGAGGGGGGATCTTATCAATGTGTGGAAGTACCTGAAGGGAGGGTGTGAAGGGGACGGGGACAAACTCTTCTCAGAAGTGCCGTGTGAAAGGACAAGAGGCAGTGGGCAAAAACTGAAACATAGGAAGTTCTGTCTGACTCTTGAACGGGGGTTGGACTAGATGATCTCCAGAGGTCCCTTCCAGCCACAGAATCATTCTGTGATTCAATGGGAAGAGCCAAGCCCACTGGGGTGGCCTGTGCCAGCAGCCTAGGGAGAGCAGGTGGCTAACCTGTCCGTTTCCCCCCCGTGAGTCCATCAGAGCTGGCCTCGCGTGTGCCTGCACTGCAAAGTCGTTTTATTTGGAGGCAGCCTGCATGATTGCTGTGCAAGAACCCCATGGGCGGGTGATTCACCCCCTCATGGGGCAGGAGGCTGGTTATGGAAGGGCTCAGTCCAGCTGGTGTGAAGGCACTGAGTGCAGTGGTAACACTATTTTCCTATTATCGTGGGCCATAGCTGTCCAGAGGACTTCGTGGTCCCAGGACTGATTGGGACCTCTGATAAATCAGAGTGGATTTGTTCAGGTTGACTTATTTATGCAGGCATCTGTAAATAGGAAGCCAGAAATGCTATTTTTTCTTCTTCACATCTGTTAACAATGCTCCCTTCAGTTTTCTGATCAGAAATGCGTTTGTTTTTTCTTTTAGTGTTGATTGCTTTCCAAGTGACAGTTCTGATCATTGTAATAGACAGCAGTTGCCTGAGAGTCCTCCATTCTGCTTTGAGATGCTGATTTCACTAGTCTCATCTGTGCTGCTTGTTTTCTATCACCAGCTGACGCGGCACAGGGAGATGGAAGCCCCAGGGAAATTCAGATAACCTCAGAGGGCACTGTGAATCAGATGTAAAATCTTGCCATTACAGTAGTTCTGTGCTTAATTGGAGTGAAAAAAACCAACTAAAAAGAAAGGTCAAAAGAATAATTCCTGACATATGTAGCAATTATTTTTGGAGCATAGGTTTACTCAAATATTTCTCCAATAGGAGATTCTAGGGCTAGCAAAGGAACAAAGTTCATAAATTAACTTCATATGTTGAGCCCCCTTAAGACATCAGAGAGCTTTGAGACATTTTAGTGGCAGAACCTTGTTATCTGTCTACAGACTGACACTAATTTGAGGGTTTGACTGGTTTGCTTGAAGATGTGTATGCACAAACACACTCACTATGAAGCTACACTCATTAGGAAGCTGCCTTTGGTCTTGCTGCTGCTGTTCTTCCCCGGTAACTTTTGAATCCACTTTCAGCCAGAGGGGACAGAGGAGTAGACCTCTAAAAATGTCAAGGTTCCTGCAAGCTTTATGAAAATCAGAGAGCTGGAAGAAGTTTTGGAGACCCAAATCAACGTGCCCACTGAGGGAAAGTTTGAGATCATCTGGCGGTATGTACTGGACAGCCACACATGATGGGTAGCTCAAAGGTAGTGCAGCATGCATTGCCTCTTTCCCAGACAGCAGGGACGAGGCAGGGAGGTAGGAACAGTGGAGGCAGCAGAGAATGGGAAGTAATTTAGGGGAGGTATCGGAAGGAAGAGCTGAGACTTGCAGCAAAGAGCTGTAGGGATATAAGATAGAAAACTCTGAGAAACCTCTTCTACTGTGTCCTTGTGTTTACCACTGGCAGGCACAGAGGGTGAAGTGACTGCAAGTCCACAGAGGTAGTTGCAAATTCAACCTTGAAGTGGACTTACTGCCACTGCCTAATCTGAAGCCTCCAACTTTTGTTGCCTAAGTAAAGTGAGGCTCCTCATGGAGCCAAAAAGACAATTGAGAGCTGCCATTAGAGGCTTCTTCACTTCACTGGTTGGCTTGAGAACCTAAGAGGCCAGCCAGCTATCTGAGGTGCCCACATTTGCAAATCTAGATGACGAATACAACCTGATGATGCTGCATTAGAGGAGAACCTTGATAAAACACTCCGTTTAATCCTTTACTCCTGCAAACAGATGCTGATTTGGGTGCTTTTCCTGTGTCCTGCATTGTGTCATGCAACAGTGACATTTTGCAAGGTGAACAAGCCCCTCCTTTTCCATCTCCATTGCATAAAATAGGCATTCGGAATCTTTAGGTAACCTGCCAAGAGGTAACATCTCTTCCAAATCAACCCTTTTGTACCCAGGAGACCACAACTATATATATTATTCTGGGATCTTGTGAGGGCCCTGTGCAATAGTATTAACAGTTCAGTTCTTGGCAAATCTTTGAGGGAAGACCAAAGAGTAAGTAAGCAGAGTACCTAGCTCAATCTTGGATCTTGCAGACCAAGGTGGATTTTATGCCCTTTGTGGTATGATCAGAAGCAGCTCAGGTACAATGAACTCACAGGACACTGGCTTAACAGTTCCGAGTACTTCCATACCAGCACTTCAGGAGTTCTTTACATTTCCATCGTATTGTTCATCCTAATCATTTGAGAACTGTCTGTTGTATCTACTGCCCTGATAGCTAAGGGCTATTTAAAATATGAAACACTTACTGTTATGCTTACCAACAACACGGAGATAGTGTTGCAGAGACCTATACTGTCATGGACTAACCAGCTAGACTAAAGAAAAGGAGAAGCAGAAAGCAAGAGGGAAGGAAATAGTGGGAAGTATGCATCGCCAAACTGATGATACAGATTTAAAAATCAGTATGATTTGCTTCATTTGTGAGGAACTGAATGAAAGAATGGAGGCCAAAGGGAATGGAATGGAATTTGTTAAAACTAGATTTTCCTTTGCTCTTCACTAGGTAGTAGGAATGAGAATGGGCAGATGAGGGAACTCAAAGAATGTCCTGTGCCCCTGGAAGCTTGTCAGCTTTTTTTCAATAACACTGTTGAATCTAACCAAACATATTTACCTCCATCTGTAACCTGCTATAATATCTGATGGAAAAGAAGTGAAAAGGGATCTCTGCATTACCAAGACTGTTTGCAAACCAGCCCTTGCTGAGCCTGCTGTCCTTTTCCCTCTGCTGTATTTTTCTTTTGTTCTCACCTGACCATTTCCAGGACATTTTGCTAGTTACAGGAGCAGCATATTTTTCACTACCAGGCCTGCGCCATGGCTCCTAGTTAGTGTTTTTTAACCTCATGGCAACCTGCTGGAGCACAGAGGCTCCCCACTGCAGAGGGAAATCAGAGGTGGAGTGTTTGCTGTTGTAAATGAGGTTTAAATTAGTTCTTCGCAGTTGCTCTGTCTCTGTTCAGCTTTGGGAACAATCCTACCAGAAGGAAACTGGTAAGTGTTGGGAAAGAGAATGCAAGTGTTTGCAATTTGGCTGGTTGTCTGCAACATTAACGGATGAGGCAGGTGGCTCTTGCCAATGACACTAGAGCTCTGCTGTGTTTTCACTGAAATCTGCCTGAGAAGTGGGTACATCAGCCAAGATCTGCCACAAAGGCATGGGGGAACATATAAGCTGTGATGGAGGCAGCATGTCAGAGCTGGCTCTGTGCTCCCAGGCTGCATGTCCAGAGCAATAGCACATCCCCCTTTTTGTGCAGAGCCATCCAAGGGCCTTGACTAAAAGGCAGATATGCTGGATGGTGCCAGTCTAGTTAATATGTATGAGTGTGGCTTCAGAGGCCATGTGAATGTGAAGTAGATGCACCATAAACAATTACATTTGCATGGAAGTTCCAAGAAGTAAAGTTTTTCTTAAAAAAAAAAAAGCATAAAAGTGCTGAGCCCACAAATCTCACCTCCATTATCTCCCTAGCTAACATAGATCTCTGGACTTGCTGTATAGGGGCCCATTTTACATAGCATCTCTCAAATCCTTGATCCTGCCCCAGTCTTGAAGGCTAGAGGAAGGTAGCAGGGACAGACCAGGGCTTCTAAAATAAAGGAGATCTTTACTGGCAGTCTCTCATGGTACAGGGGAAAAGATGGATCCTTCTTTAGTGCAGAATTCCTGTGGGCCAGGGTGTCACATTACAAAGGCACTCACGCTGTCCAGGCTAGAGGAGTGTGATTAGCAGTGAGAAACCCATCTGTGAAATGGAATTATTTCTATCCTCCTTTCCTTGCATGGGAACACTAATTAAGAAGTCAGTAAAGACAGTAAGAAGCTTTCCAGCAAAAGCACCACCTCCAATTGCCAGCCACTTCATCTATGTACTGGTCAACAGACCAGAACCATACAACCAACTTTAGTGATTACTCCTTCAGGGGTTTGATGCTGACAGAAGCCAAACCAAAGAAGCTCAGCCTCTTTGAATGCAGAAATTCAATCTGGAAATTCAATTTCTGTAGCCAGAAATACAACCAACTAGTGATCTAGTGATCTAATCTTGACAAAGCTGTATCCGTAATGAAGCCTGGCTAATGTATCATTGCCCTTAAGAGGAGCCCAGAGCTGAGACTGACCAAAACACTCAGCATAGAGGGAACCACATGTCGTCAGGAGCCCTAAATTCAAAGAGAATCTAGCCAAGGACAGTTCAAAACCTTTCACCTGATATTTAAGACAAATCCTCCCTCCTGGCTGAAGCTGCCCACTGAGAGAGGAGTGAGGAGCTGAGTACCTGCCTGAAGGGATCATCTGTTGTAGTTAAAAAAAAAAAAGAGAGAGAGAGAGAAAGAGGAAGAAGAAGAAAAGAAAGAAAAAACTTCACAGTTTGAAAGGAAATAAAAGGAACCATAAATGTAGGTAACTCTGGAAGCTACCAGTGAGGCTGCTGGAAAGGCTTGTCTATGAAGCAGTGGGGTCAGGGTAATCCCCGTTTTTTTACCATCAGCAGATGTCCCTTGCTCTTGCAGCTGGAAGTACTCTTTGAAAGAACTCTCTGAGGCTCACAGATTTCTTGATTAACCATTAATTCAGCCTTTACTTTTACATTGCTGCGCTAATTGTTGTATTTTAGATAAGGCCTTGAGCTGTTAATGCTTTTCCAGTGGAATGACACATCTGGACGTGACATTGGTTTCCTTCTGGTGGCAGATTAACCTGGCTCTTGAAACAATAAAGATTTCATTATTCCTATCGATTTGCTCCCTTCTCCCTGCTGAGGATAATCACTTTGTTTCTCTCACTTTTGCTCTGCTAAGTGCATTCAGCACCTTGACTTTTGTGTATCTCTGCAGCTTTAACATATCAAAAAGCCTAACAGCAATTCTAGTATGGCAGCAAATTTACAGCCAGATCTGCAGTTGTACTACCTGAGTATTTTAGATAATATTTTTTAGAAATTAATATATTTGTGGATCATCTAGATTCACTTATTTCACTCTGGTTCGCTTTTTGTTCTGGTCAAATAATATAATGGCTTTCACATCTGTTATACCATAAAGTTGGTTCAGATCCAGAATCTCTAGGAGACAGGCTGTGCAGTTACAGCCAGCGGCCCCCTTTCCTTCCTCCGTTTCAGGCAAAAAAACCAAGCAGGTTTGTAACAGCTGGAGCAAGCAAGGAGACACTGAAAAAGCAAGGTGGGCTATGAAAAGCAGCACTGTGTATCATCCTCTGTTTTAATGTCCATGTTTTGCCTGCTGAAGGCAAACACATGATCCAGTCTCTAAGGAAAACAGGTCGTTGTATTCTGGCTCCTGCAGTCAGGCTCTGCCTCCTCTGCCTTAGCAAACGGCAGTAAGGGGTTACATTACCCAGCTCAGCACCTTCTCAGCTGAGGAGGAGCCTCTGGGCCTGTCTTAAAAGCTCGACTCTATCCTAGTGAGAGCGGAACACCAGCCTGACCCCACTCTGTAATCTCCACACTTGGAAACTTGGGTCTCTTACATGCACGGGACATCCTGCTCCTGTCTGCAACAGCCCTGAGTGTCCTCAGTCAGTTATCCATTCATTTACCTTTCAGATCGCTTTTCATCCTATCCTGCAAACAGTACGTACGTGACTGTTGCTTGGATAGAAACTAAGAGTAAGGTACAAGGAAGCTGGAGAAAAAACAAGTTTGACTGGCAGACACTTCCTGCAGCCAGCTCGTCCCCAGCCACCCCGAAACTGCTGGCCACTGCTCCCATGGGAAGCAGAAGCGTGTTTGTGCAGAGAGTCACTGTGCGCAGAGGAGAAACTTTTACACAGCCCGTCTGAGTTGGCATCCAGGCTGCTGGGGTGGCCAGCCTCCTGGAGCATCTCTGGCTCCCCTCTCCTGCCCATGAGCATTTCTTACCGATAGACAGCTGCTGTGGTAGCAGAGACCACTATTTTGGCATGCCCAGCTTGTTTCATTTGCTTTGGCCTCTGTGTTAAGCTGTTTGGTTTGTATGAAGGACGCTCCCTCTCCTTTCACGGCTGCATGGGAGGGTTAGTGTGCTTTAAGAAAGCAAAGCCCTTTTTTTTTCTTTTTTTTTTTTTTTTTTTTTTTTGGCTGAAAATTGCTGAACTGTGTTCTTGTGTCTCTGTGTGCTGTGAGGATTGCTAGAGCAGAGAGAGCATGCTTTTCTTAGCCATTGCATTAGATTTATTTGTAAATAAGAACATGAGCTGTCTGCCTGCACTTCGTGGTGTTGCTAATGCCTGGTGAGTCTATCAATGGTAGCAAAGGGGAGGAAGATTTAAAGAAAGCTGTCCTGTGGGATAGCCCTCAGTCTGCTGTTCCATGCGTGGGTTTGAATACAGGCTTGGATGGGAGAGCTGCCAGGTGCATCCTGCAGGGGCTGGCCTCCCGCCTGGTCACAGATAGCCTTGTCCCCTTTCCCTGTGGCTATGGGCAGGCCCAGCCCCGCAGGAGGCAGGAAGCTCCTCCTGAAAACCCACGCATCTCTGTTCCAAGCACCTGCAAGTATGTGATCTGTCTAGGCAGTAGCCCAGTGCTTCCTCGTGCCTATTAAATCGCCTGTATAATCCCACAATAAGCGTGTTTCAGTCCTCTCTTCCTTGGAACAACCAACCACTCATTGCGTGTTAAAGGGTGACTTTGGTCAGTCACAGTTAGAAAGTGGAGGCCTGTTCCTGGAGTTGCTTTGTAGTGGACAACTGACGACAGCCACTGACAGAGAGGCAAGCAAATGTGCAGATTTTTCCCACTGCAAATAACCTAAATCTTGTCACCAAGCCAAGGCTTTGCAGTCATTTTCATTGCAAAATACCTACTCTGTACAAACCCAATCATTGTTAGTGGTTGATTTGGTGTACGTATTAATCCTACTTCAAGATTTCTGTCCATGTCTACTGCGTAAAGAAAGGCAGCTTAGTGCATGACCAGCCTTTGCTCGGGAGCTGTTAGGGGGAGGCCAGTGGCAGCCCAACAGAGGTGGTCCAACAAGTACTGAGGCTGAGCACATTTTCCAGGTAGGCACACACAAAAACACAGGTATGCTGTACACATATACACATAAACACATACACACAGAAAAACACAGTGAGCAACACCCAGCACTCACACAAACCCCACCAGCACCAGTGGCCTCATCCTGTTCCCCTCTCTGGCTGACCAAGATGAAGGTCCATTAGTGGAATACATATACATATATATATATATATACACACACACACATACATATATATGTGCCACGTGGATCCCTCCAGTAATTAGGCTTACACACACCACCCATCCAGGAGCTGGTCCTGGATCCTTGCTCTTCCCAGATGCCTCACTCCCAGACACACATGCACACAAATGGCTCCTTCTAATGGCTCCTTCTAGGTGTTTTATATGATTGTTTTATGTTATGGTTATGATCATTATTAGTGCTATGTCATCCAGAGTGTAACTATAGTAGGGATTGCACAGATGCAGACACAGACACTTGCTGCTGGAAAAGGCAAGAGGAAGGAAGGAGCTGTTTCTTTCCCAAATGGGAAACTGAAACAGGAAGAGCTGGAGCATCTTGCTCCAAATCCCCAAGGAGCCTATACTGTAGGTGGCAACTGAACCTTCAGATGGTGAGTCCAGCTCCACTCCACTATCCTGGTTCTCTCTCTTTAGGAGGCAGGACATAAACTGTGAAAATCTCTGCTTTCCACACAGTAAGGCAGGAGCACATGCATGTGTTGGTATGTCCTGTGCAATGAGATGGACATCAGAACTGGTGGGGGTAACTAAAGACGAGTGTCATTTTCTGTAATGCTGCAGGGACAAGGGGAAAATTTCCAGCAAAGGCCACCAAGCTAAAATAGTATGACTGAGTCATGCCTGTTACTAAAAGATGATAACCTTTAACACTGCCAGCACCTGGGGCTGTGCCCTAAGGAATAAACCAGTGCAGAGCAACCTCCACTTGGGGTGAGATCAGCTTTCCAAGCACTGTGCTGGCAAGGAGAGGTAGGCCAGGCGAGCGTCTGTGGTCTATTATTTACGAAGAAAGAAAGAAAAATGCGTGCGCTGCAGGGTCAGCAACAATTTTCCCAGGCCAGTGCCATCCCCTCCTCTTCTCCCGGAACTTGGCTGTCAGGGCTCCTGTGCAGCCCAACTCTCCCTCCAGGTGTGAGGCAGGTGGATGTGCTCAGAGGGAAGGGAGGAGGCAGCTCTGGGCAGTGCCCAGGATGTGCTGCTGCCCAGTGCTGTGACAGTGCAAGGGGACTGGAAAGGACCCGAGCAGCCAGCGGGAGTCCCTCGCCCCTGCAGGCTTCTCCCTGCTGCTGGCTTGCACGGGTGCATGCCTGAGCCAGAAGGAAGCTGCTCTGATGTTCACGATGGGAGGCTGTCAAGCAAGAAAAGCTCCTCTGTCAGAGCAGAAAGTACCAAGGGGCATAGATTTTATTTCCTTTTTAAAGTGAGCAAGCCAAGAACTGAACCTGGGCTGGTTTCCTGTGTGGGGGGGCCCCCAAGGCACCTGGTGAGTGCAACACTTGAAATCCTGACCTGTCCGGGAGCCTGGACATCTGCTCTCCAAGCAGGAGTGGCAGCTCGCCCTGCACAAGAAAAACATTATGCTTGTATGGAAGATGAATGAATTAGATAAAGAAGAAAACACTTCTTCAGGTAGGGCCAAGCTCAGAGGCAGCCGGGGGAGCTGGGAGCCCCTCCGAGGCCAGGATATTCTCCAGCTGCCCATTACAGGGAGGCAGCACCAGTGCGGTCATGTCCAAGGATGGATAACAGGCAAGGCGTCCATCCCTTTGCACTGCAGAGTCCTACTGACTGGGATGGGACATCGTGTGGCACTGTACGTGGCAGCGGCAGTCTGCCCTCCGGAGAGAAATTCGGACGTGGTGAAAGGGGCTACACAACCTCTTGTGCTGCAGCGAAGAGTGCCTGGCACTTGGGTGGCCGTTTCCATCCATTGGCTAGAATGCGGTGGGGATGGATGCTGCAGGGTAGCCACAGCCCACTCAGGTACTTTCCTTTTAGTTGGGTATGTTCTTCTAAACAAGCCACAGGAAAGTTGTGGAAGTTATTTTAGGAAAAGCTGTGCTTTCATACAGCAAAACTCTGTGGTTTCCCAGCTTCTTCGTCATGTGAAGTGAGATTTATAACAAAAATAAATTTTCAGTGACTGTCAATTCTGGCAGAAGCTGCTCTGGCCTAGAAGAAGCAAGATCAAGGACAGAGGTTAGATTTCTTAGAAAAAGTTTCATCTGTGCCTAACCATCAAACACCTTAAAACATCGTTAAATCTTTTGATTTATGTATTTCCAAGTGTCTCAAAACACAAGCAATTTCACCAATGTTTTTCAAGGAGAAAAACACAGATGCAGAAATTTCCTAACGCTTTTCTTGTGTTTCAAACCTAGGATATAAATGCATTACAAGATTAATTTTTCCTGTTAACTACCATCTTCACAGAAGCCAGGGTTCATTCCTAGAGTAAAGTAAATCAGTAGGTACATATTCGTTCTGAAGTCCAAACACCGCTTATGTCTTACTAACAAATGTTTTAGGTCAGACCTTTCAAAGCCCATACTTGTTTCTATTTGTGTACCTATTACTGCAGAAAGCCATGCTACCCAGGACAAACAGCTCAGCCAGTCTGGGTATGGACTCAACAGTTTCTGTAACTGCGGGGGCTTCAGGGAACAAAAATTGGGCTAAAATACTGATTTCATCTGGCTTGCTAGTTAATTGACGTATACTAGACAGAAACAGAAATCAAGAAAGAGTAAATGTTTACCACAAAAAATGTATGAAAGCTAAAAAAATAAATGGTAATTTTTCTTGTTTTTAACATAAATGTGAAAACTGAAAATTGCAGGTGATCCTGCAATTTCAAAGAATGAAACATTTGCTGGAGGGGTTTTGCACTGAAATGGGAGTGCACACGTGCACTCACAGACTTTCCCTGTCTCTTGTTTTCTTCCCTTTCATTTCCTGCATCCATAAAGACTCATCGTTTTGCTCTGCTCTTGGCCGGACCGTATAAGGGCTGAGGCTGGCTCTATTAAGTGCCCAATAAAAAATTGCACTTGTTTATTTTTCCAGGATGTGCTTCAGAGATTAGGAACCTTTTAACAGTAAAAATAAAAGAGCAAAATGACATTCACATAATGAATAAATAAAATGATGACTGAGGAAATGGCTAGGAGAAAGGACTCCAGTATGAGTTGCTTTGCTCTAACTTTGGCAGTATGCTTCGGAGTAAATCCTGACTCGTTCATCATATCCCCAAACTGATCCAAATCCAGTCTGCTGTTGCTCAGGATATTTTGTTAAACTGCCTTTGACAACACCTGTGTGTCCAAAGAAAATGCTGGCAAATTGCAGGCAAAAAATGGCTCTATCACTTCCAGCAACAGGTCTAGTGAGAAATGCAGCTGGTTTATGCAATGCTGCCCCATGCTTTCTGCGTGGACATGCTATGTCCAGGGGATGTCTGCAAAGGGAAGTGGGACACGGAGGCACGTGCATCCTCGAGGACCAGATCTGAAGCTCGCTCTCTCCCTTGGTGCAGCTTGGGCAGAGAGGTGCAGGAAGCTAGCTCATCAGCACGCCGCTTACCCTCGGGCCGTTTCGCAGGTGCTTGCTCCCTTTAGTAGCCTGGCTGCGGTATTTTCTGGCCACCTTCCCTGCTGGCTGGCCTCCTCTCACAGGGACTCAGAACCACATCAGAAGAAATCACAGTCAGCTCTTCTCATAGGCTGGCTGGGGCTTACCAACACCACTTGCAATGATTCTGCCGTTTGTAAATCCTCTCGCTGGTGACCTTCTGGGATGTTAATCTGAAAGTCTGTTAAATTTGAATTAATTACTCTTGATGCTAAAACTGAGATTTGCAGCCACACTGAGATGGATCTCAGGGAGTTTAGGTTGGGGCTTGAGAGCTGCTGCCATAGTGAGGAGTGCATCAGGCCTGATCCTGCATGCTGGCAATCTGCTATGACCCTCTGGAGATAGGGAGCAATGCAGGAGCTCCATGAAAGTCACATTCCTACATAAATAATGCTTCAGATCAATCCTTTAGGAGAGATTTTCCAGAGCAAACTTTTTCTTAGCCCCCACACTCTTCTTAGAAGGGGATGAAGCTGAAGTCCATCTGCCAGGCAGTTTCTGAGTTCCCCAGAAAAGGGCCAGGTTGTTCCTGAGGGCTCTCGCTGAGCCCTGCCAGAGCCCCAAGCTTTGGTACGACTACAGTCCCGGGCAACCACAGCCTGCAGCTGCCTGCTCCAACCTGCTGCCATCCACCTCTGCTGCTGCACTGCAGCTCCCGCCATGCACGGAGGGCCACCTAAAATCCAGTCCCCCTTCAAATTTCAAGAAAACATGGCTGAGCACTTCTGTGTGATTTCCTCTCCTTTTCCTTCCCATCAGCTCCTTCTCTACCAGGGCTCCAGGCTAGGGTGATTGCTCCCCCTCAGCATGGCTGAGCAAGCCAGATACTTCCCTCTTGTCTGAGCAGGCGGGAGCTCAGCACCCCTTCCATGGGGAGACTCTTGCAGGAGGCACTTGAATCTGGGCAGCCCCATCCCTGCTCCCCAGCAAGGCTGGCTGGGAGCTCCCCACCCCAGCCTAACTGCCCACCAGGGAGGTGTAACCTTATTTTAGTGTAACCACTGCCAAGAGAGGGGCACAGGAGAGACCCCCCCCCCCCCACAGCAAGATTACTGGCAAGCTTTGACTTGAATTTTGACCTGACATGCTGAGAAGTTTGTTGTGCAGATGCCAACACTTCAGGGGACAGAATATTGCAGCTGATGTATTGTTTCCCTCTGTATATGACACCCTGACAAGCCTGGCAGAGCCTCCTTGTTGCTGCTCTGGGTGATGCATGGTCCTGAGGACTTCTGGACTGAGGTCTGTTCAATGCTCCTAAACCACTGCACTGTAAGAGCTCCGTTCGCAGCCAGTTTGGTTATGCCAGTCAGGCTCCTGCACATGACAGCACAACTCAGCTCCAGTGTAGCTAACGTCAGCTCAGTATAGCCATGTGACAAATCCTACTGAAGTGCATAGAGAGGGCCACAGCCACAGACTGATGTTTTATTCCCCTGGCAGCAGATCCTGTTTCGAATGTTACTGCCTTTCCCTCAAGTCTTCGTGTTCTTGTCCCTTGCCACCAGTAGATGTTCCCAGGCTTTTAGGGTAAGAAGGGTTTCTGCCCTCCTCCAGCCCTGGTGTGATGTGGTCCTCACTCACAGATCAGCTCAGGGCACTGGCTGTGGTTGTAGAGCCCAGTGCTATAAATCCAAACTGATGTGGCTGTGACACTGCCTGAGCTACCTCTGTTGACTGAAGTGCATAGGTAAAGGCTGCTGGCATGAACTGTGTCTCACCCCGGCCCTCCTTATGGCTGTGCTTTCATTGACAAAGCCCTGGAGGGCATCTGGATGACAAGGCAGGGCCTGGGGAGCCAGCTTGGCCCCCATGGGCATGGGGTGGCTTGTGTCCTCTGAGCAGAAGTGAGCAGAAGACTTCCAGCTCCCTCTTCTGGTGCCAGACTAGCACTGACGGAGTGCTCCTTCACAGGCTTGCAGGGGGATCCTGCTGGACCCCAGCTGCTTCAGTCAAAGAATCTGTCCCATCTAGACACAGCTTTCTCTACCGCCTTGATCCTGAGTGCCCATGAGGGAATTCCTGCATGTTTCTGGTGACCAGCCTGGTGGGGGTAGGTCCTCCTGTCACAAAGGAGGGTGTCTGGAAGAAAAGGAGGAGGAATTTCACTGCTGGGGAAAGGCCAGATGTTTGGTCATGGTTGGGACTGTGCCTGCAGGAGGCCTAGGAGATGATCTCAGGAGTAAGGATGGAAGGGGGCTGAATGGCTGGTGCTCAGGAGCATCATGTTGGCCCTCGGCTCTGCCAGTGACTCAGCTGGTGAACTATGATCCTTCTGTTTCTCCAGGCCTGAGCCTGGGGCTATTCACGGTCATGAACTTAGCGGTCATGATGCATGACTTGCCTGGCCATGTTTTTGTCACCATTTCAGACACTTAGCATCTCTTCTGGATGCTGGGCCTTGTGATCTGCTCTCTCAGAGGAGTCACTCACCTCATGGCTGTTTTTTCCTGTGGGACATGGCACTTTGAAGTCCATGCTGAGTCCATACATCCTTTGGTGTATGACTCAGCTGCAGACTGCCTTGGCCTCCAATGAAACCCTTCTCTTCTGCCCATCAGTCATTACCTCAGATACCCACTATAAACCTGTGTGCTCTTCCAGGCCTCAGTAGCATGCTGTGACAGTGCAGAGGCTAGCTGGGGTGACAGCAGTGGGTGCCAAAGCCCATGATGCTCAGCAAGGAAGAAGGGTTTGCTGCTGCCTCTCGCTCACCAACAGAGAGGATAAAACGCAACAAGCCAAATGAACAGTGTGGCTCCAGTTTATACAGTATAGTTCCTTCCTTGCATCATGCAGGAGTATGTCTTACACTAGAGAGCTACAGTTCTGCCAGCCCTGTTCTGTGGATCCCCTCCTTTCTGCCTTGACCACCCACCTTTTCTCATCTCCAGCAAAGGACAAGAGCTCCAAGGTGTACTGAGTGTCCCTGGTGCACAGACAAGACCAAGACAGCACATAGGCCATGGGTGCAGTTTTCAAAGGTGCTCAGAATGCTACAATGATGTTTTTAAACGCCCTGCAGGACACATACTGTCTCTGCTTGTCAGGCAAACCCTCAGCAGCACACTGCATCAGTACTCCCTGTACTTGGTCTCCTGCCTTTGGGCTGAATCTCCAAAGATTTAGTTTTGGAGAAAACCTCACTGGAAAACCTGCCAACAAGTGCTTTTCTAGTGAAGAGATTCTTTCTCTTCCTAGCAGCTTCAGTGGCTGGGCAGCACAGGCCAAAATGGGCTCTGCTGCTGCTCTGCCTCCAACTGGTGCCAGGGCCAGAGTTCAACCATGAGCAATGTCCAGGAGCTGCAAACACCAAGTGTACCACTGCCAAAACCATGCAGCACCCACTCTGTCCTGTCAACACCACCTGCACTGCCTCGAGGACAGTTGAGAGCCCCTCTCCCTCATGGGAGCAGGAGAGGCACCACAGCTGCTTGGCAGACCTGAAGTGTTGGAGGCTGTGGGCTGCTGTGTGACAGCTGTGCACAGGGATGGGGGACTGTGCTCTGCAGAGCTGCAAGGCAGAGCCTCCAAGGGTTTCCTGGAGAACACTCCAAGGAGAACCCACTGAGCACGTGGTGAGGTTTGTGGTCCACTATGCTTTCTTCTGTATGTGCACACACCTGTCTATATGCAGTTTGCCTATTCACCTCCATGCATTATTGTATTCCTGTCCTAACTGGGGTAGTGTCTTGTGCTTACCTTGTGCAGGAGAGCGATGGGCCCATGGACTGCTAGCCCTGTGTAAGACCTGGGTTAACAAGTTTTAGCAGGGTTTGGGGATTATTTCAGACTCAACACTGTGCTGATGACACTACAGCACGTCTCATCCTGGTAAACCAGGAGCTGCCAAGTATTGGAGCTCTGGCATGCGAGTCAGACCACACTGTGACTGTGTCCTCTTCTATGTGCTCCGGTGCTGAGCTACATGAATTGCTGGGATTTCTGCTGTGTTAACCATGGGAATCTGACTGTCAGAGCACGTCAGTGAATTTTAAGCTTAGGAAACTGTCTCTGTGCAGAGTAGAGGCTGAGAGGCCCACTCCTCAGCCCACTTTGCTTAGTACATGTCCATAATCAGGACCCACAATATCCTCTTTTTCTATTTTCTTGTAAGACCAGTTTGGTAGGTGTCCTCACTCTGGGACAGCATTTTCTGAGGGCCAAGGAAAGGAGTACAAGTTCAGCATTGCCCATCACCAGTGTGAGGCCATCTGCTCAGCTTTTATATCTCTCTAGTATAGGAAAGGTCTTGCCAGGAACACAAACCAATCCTTGTTACATGCATCTCCCAGGTGGAAGTGGCAGACCTAAACCATGCAGACACTCTCCAAGATAGTGGGAGGGCAGACAGACACTGTGGATCCTTTGCTGTACTCCTGCATCTTCCTGCATCACTTGTTTTGCTTCTTCTTTCCAGGGCGACCTTAGTGCACTGGTGGGGCCTTATGGCAGGACTGAGCATGGACTCAATTAGTGGGTGATATCACCATGGAGAGATCAGCCCTGCCTGAGCATATTGTTTGTGAAGAAGCTCTAAGTAGGAGCCATTCCTCTCCCAAACCTGTTTCTCTGCTCCTCACCACCTCCTGGCTTTACTTGCCCTTCTGGATTGATGAGTCCTTCTCTCAAGTGTCTCTCTCCACTTTTTTTCTCCAGGGTAATACGGGTTGTTTAAGTTTGAGCCTCTCCTGGCTCAGCTCCATGCACCCAGAACAGCAGGAAGAGGCAAAAAAAATTGCTAGACATGGATTCAGTGGTGCCCTCACCACTTATGGGACCACCAGGTATATCCAACACTAGCAAGCCCCACAGTACGTCAGCCACCGTGATGTTACTGGAGTAGATATGTGTGAAGAGGATCCTGAGCTGCCAGACCAGGACTCTGGGCTTGGCTGAAACACTGACCTGCTTTCTCACCTTTGACAAGCTTTCAGGAAAACAGGGACAGGATGTACACTTCCCTCTTAGGGAGTGTTAGTCAAATTAATTCATCTTTATTCAGGTTCAGCTTTATTCCTTAGCCCTGACAGAAAGAAGTAATGAAAATACCACCTTTACCTTCCTAGCCTTGAGCAGAGGAAGGCACATGAGCACATGCAGTTCTATTGACTTCAGAAATAAGTTCCTAAAGATAGGCATGTATTTAAGTGCTGTCCTGTATAATCTCAACTTCTTGAATCAGAGCCACTGATAACAGTCCCAAAAGGGAAAAGGCTAGTATTAGAGTTACAATATTATGGTTTGATCTCAATGCAGCATTTGGGATGATGAGCCAGGCACACCCAAATCCTTCTTATAATCAGAAGCATGGTTTCTATCCTCCCCATTTCTTTCTTACATACTCTCCCTTGTACGGGGGGAGCAAAGTCTGCAAAGGGTCTCTATTCCTAGCTTTACTTTCACACCACTTCGGAAAATACCCCTAGCATTAGCCTTACCTACCCAGGCAGGAGAGCAGAGCTGGCAGCAGTGGTGTGTGCTTCCCACACCTGCAATCAAAGCCAGGTCTTGCATCATCTGGACGGTGGCCCTCTGTTGTGGAAGAGCAGGAAGTAAAAAGGGTTTTTTTCCAGCAATCTGATTTACACACACAGAGATTATCAGATGGGGACAAAATGAGTTTTGCAGGAGAATCAGTTCTGCGGAAGCCCATTATTTAAGTGTGTCTTGGTTTAGAGGTAAAGAAGTTTGTAGTCAAATGCTCTAGTTGTCCTAAAATATATTTGTTTTGTTACTTCCCTGGTGTCACTGCTTTAATTCAGATGGAATCGGGGAAAGACCTTATTGAAATAAAATTCCTGTCTAAGGCCAACCTTGTTGCGGGGACTTGGGGTTGCTGAAGCAGGGACAGGAGCTGGGGATGAGGTTAAGGATATGAGTGTGATTTTTCTCACTGGACCCCCATGCTTTGGCAAGCCCTCGCCCTCACCTCGCCTATTTAATGAATCATTCCCTAAGAACCTCACCAGTTTCTGTGCTTGTTCAAAGGAACCTTCTGCCTAAGATTAACCTCACATTGGACACATGGGCCTGATCTAAAACATAGATTTTAGCTATGTTGTTGAGACACCAGTGAAGGAGTGCAGGAGTGAAGCACCATCATGGTGGAGTTATTCCAAATGTTTCCAGTAGTCTGGTTTCAGCCCAGCCCAGCACCAAACACCAGCAAATCTGACTCTGTGCATATACTTTGCTGGTTTAGGGTCAAGATGCCCTCTGTAAGGCAGAAAGCCCAGATTGGCCCCCCAAACTTTCAAAGGTGGATGGCCCAAGAAAGCAGGAAGCAGAGCTCTCAGTTTTCTGACTCAGAGGCTGGGTACATGTGCAAAGCAAGGTCTCTCCACTTCCCCAGGACAAGACAAGTCACAGAGCATCAGTAGAGCTCACTAACAGACTGGGTAGAGCCTTTCATGCCCCTAGTGAAGCACTGCCAGACTTACCACCGACTCAATTTCTCTTTGTTCCATCCCCAACTGTGCTGAACAACAGTGGGCATCCTAGTGATCTCTAGAAGAGAAAAGGAAAAGGCCTTCCTAGGCCCTGCTGGCCAGCTGGCTTGCAGAAGACAGTAGTCCATTTAGCCTTCTGCCCTCCCCCTCCAGGAAGCCTGGGGGAGGATGTGCCCTGGAAGGATGCCCTGAAACAGCAAGTTTTGTGAAGGGAGCACCTCCGTGTGCTCAGCTACCCCTGCTCTCTGCTGTTCCCTCCTCCTTCAGCAAGCTCTTCTTACCATCTCCCTTTGGCACTGTGAATCCCTGTGGTATCCTTACGGTGAAGTGACATGCCCAGAAGCACTGGGCCAGTCATTGCACAGGCATTTGCCCTTGCTTAATTACTCTGGTGACTGCAGTATTTCTCCTCCCAGTTCCTCCTCTGGGTGGCTGATGCATGTTAGCTGTCTGCCAGTGACTTGCCGCAAACCAGCAAGTCACCTGTGGCAGCACATGAACAAACTTGCTGGACAATTCCCTCTGCCTGACCTCTTCTCTCAAGTCCCTTCCTGGACTTAAGTATAATTATAGGGTGTCATGATCCCATCAAGAATGGGAAGATCAAGAGTGTCTGACACTGTTTGGTGGAGCTAATCTCTATGATACCATAACACAGTTTTTACGAAAGAAGTAATTAAACATGTGAGCCAAGTCTAGGAGATCAGGAAAAGGCCTCGTCACTGATTTAGACATCTATCTGAGTTTCTGAAGTAGTAAAATGAGCTTCCTTGGTGGCCAAATCTGTGCTGCTGTGCTTGAAATCAATAAGAACAGATATGAATCGAGAACAGAAATGCAGGGAACTCATGTCAACTCTTTAGGGAAATACCAGTAGCAAACAGTGCCTTCTTCACATTCTCCATATGCTGAGCAGTCTGTGACAGACACGTTTGGCAACAGAAATATCCACTTATTTAAAATCTATGAGCAAAGTGCATCTCTAAGCATTAACCAATGAAGTCAGCTTCATGTCCTAGGCGTGACTTGTTCACAAAACAGATCCAGCTACAGCAGATGAAGTTGTTAAACCCAGACCAACAGGTTTCATCCAATGCTGCATGCAAACAACCAGCAACCCCATGCCTGGAGAGTGTTCCTCCAGCAAGGGCACTTGTGCTACCCACTGCCTGGGACATCAGGAGCCTAAACCAGATGAGACTGTGCTTGTGTCCCAAAGGAATGATTCACTTGGAGGAGTAATTCCTGGTGATGTGTAGTGACAACCAGCCGCAATGGAGAAAGGTGTAGAGCTTGCTAAGGCTGTCTCTGGCTACAGTTAATGAAACTGGAGGACTTCAGAGGATCTTGGACCTGTTTCATGAAGACCGCTCCATCTCATTTCAAAGCCTCTGTGTCAAGTCCTGGCCGTGTCAGAGACTGTTTTCTGAGCTTCCCTCTGCCATTGCTTAGTCCTCACCCTCAGAGGGAGTTCCCAGGAGCTGGTAGCCAAAAATTAAAATTTTGTTTTGGAGCCCACATAGGGCCCTGGAGATGTACTCCTGGGTGAGCAGTTCTCTGATGTCTGAGGACTGCCTGCGTGGGCAAAATTGCCTTCCTCCCACCCTATGCCGATGCCCCTTAAGGCTGTGTGGTAGGAGCAAGGAACATACCTCTCCCCTCTGCCTGTTGTTGTTTACCTTTCATTCTAGATGTCACCTCCAGACATACGGAGGAGAAGAAGGTGATCAGGAGTAGCCAGCATGGATTCCCCGAGGGGAAATCCTGCTTAACCAATCTGATAGCCTTCTATGATGGCATGACTGGCTGGGTAGATGAGGGGAGAGCAGTGGATGTTGTGTACCTTGACTTCAGCAAGGCTTTGGACACTGACTCCCATGGCATCCTCCTAGATAAGCTCAGGAAGTGTGGGTTAGATGAGTGGACAGTGAGGTGGATTGAGAACTGTCTGAATGGCAGAGCTCTGAGGGTTGTGTTCAGTGGCACAGAGTCTAGTTGGAGGCCTGTGGCTAGTGGTGTCCCTCAGGGCTCAGTACTGGGTCCCATCCTGTTCAACTTCTTTATCAGTGACCTGGATGAGGGGATGGAGTGCATCCTTAGCAAGTTTGCGTATGATACCAAGCTGGGAGGCGTGGCTGACACACCTGAGGGCTGTGCTGCCATACAGAGAGACCTGGACAGGCTGGAGAGTTGGGCGGAGAGGAATCTCATGAGGTTCAACAAGGGCAAGTGCAGAGTCCTGCACTTAGGGAGGAATAACTCCATGCACTAGTGCAGGCAGGGGGCTGACCTTCTGGAGAGCAGCTCTGCAGAGAAAGACCTGGGAGTGCTGGTGAATGACAAGTTGACTATGAGCCAGCAATGTGCCCTTGTGGCCAAGAAGGTCAATGGTCTTCTGGGCTGCACTAGGAAGAGTGTTGCCAGCAGGTCAAGGGAGATGATCCTGCCCCTCTACTCAGCCCTGGTGAGGCCTCTTCTCGAGTACTAGTTCCAGTTCTGGGCTCCCCAGTCCAAGAGAGATATGGAGCTGCTGGAGAGAGTCCAGCATAGGGCTACAAAGATGATCTGAGGGCTGGAGCATCTGCCGTCTGAGGAAAGGCTGCGAGAGCTGGGCGTCTTTAGCCTGGGGAAGAGAAGACTGAAGGGGGGTCTTACCAATGTATGGAAGTACCTGAAGGGAGGGTGTGAAGGGGACGGGGACAAACTCTTTTCAGTTGTCCCATGCGACAGGACAAGAGGCAACGGGCAGAAATTGAACCACAGGAAGTTCCACCTGAATATGAGGGGGAATTTCTTCACTGAGAGAGTGACGGAGCACTGAAACAGGCTGCCCAGAGAGGTTGTGGAGTCTCCTTCTCTGGAGATCTTCAAGGCCCGCCTGGATGCAACCCTGTCTAACATGCTCTAGGTGACCCTGCTGAGCAGGGAGGTTGGACTAGATGATCTCCAGAGTTCCCTTCCAACCTTACCAATTCTATGATTCTATGATAACTTACCTCTGTTCCCCCAGGCTGCACATAGCCTACCTCAGCCCACTATGTGTCTTGCCTCCTGGATGGGCAGGTCACTGCTGTGCCTGAATGGACCACGAGAAGGTCAAACAGCATGCCCATCAGGCAGAAATGCCAGCCAGGGGGCATAATTAAGCTGGGAGGCCTCAGGAGGAAAAAGCACCCCAAGGTCTGGCTTTAAAACACCAAACAGGGCAAGCAATTTTTCTGGGTTGCCATGTGCCAAAGCCTGGCTCTTCTGCCTGGTGGGCTGCCCTGTCAGGACCGCGAGGTAACAGGCCAGCCTGGGATGCTCATGTGGTGGGAGGGAAGTTAGGTGCCCTTCAGCCAGAGGGAAATTGGTGTTGGTGTTCTCCTGCCAGCCTTGAAGGGAGATGAGAAGGGCACAGTTCTTCAGCATTATGTTAGGTGAAACATTCATCTGGTGCCAGAAGCTGCCCTCATCCATCTAAGGTATCAGCATCCTGCTCCTCCTGGAAACACACGACCACAAGTATAGTGCAAGTCCAGAAGGCAGATAAGCGGTCTTCACAGCCTGAGAGGAGAGCTTGACTTCAAAATGCCAAAGACAGCAACTCCTCTAAGACCAAAGAGCTCCCTGCACACAGGGCTGCCTGGGAACACCCCTCCTCGGGCATTTCAAGGTGTTTGCTTCGGGTCATCATTTTACACCATGCATGGTACAAGGCAGAGTGCATTTCCTGCCTCTGAGGTGACACAGCCAGGGAGTGCTTTTATAGCACTGTAAATGCGTGAAAAGTTTCCTGCTTCATGTTGTAAGTGGAGTTGAATGATCTGCCTCAGATAAAAGAAGCCCCTGCCTGCAACTTCACCTAGGTTAAACTATCAGCAAAGGCGTTTCTGAAGTTCAGACTGATTTGGGAAACAGCGTTGTGGCCAGGGAACATGATTCTTGTGCAAAATCCTGTCACATTGCAACAACAAAGACACGACAAGCAGCAGCAGAGTCTAGCTGATATAGCTGGGGTGGGGGATTAAGAGTATTCCCTCCCAGCAGTATCACCGAGTGATTAGTGTGGTGGACAAAGACCCTGGAGGGTCTACTGAATCTTGAAAAATCACTTCTACCTCAGATGCCCTAGTTGTAAAACAAAGATGATGTTATTCCTTTGAAAAGTAAATGCAGTTCTGCTATTGAAAAGCTCTCTCTATAGAGGAGGTTTTCCCTTGACCTACTCATACTTCTTCATTGACCTTGGAAAAGTCACATGGGCTTTAAGGATCAACATCTCCTTTGGGCACTGATTGACATGCTTTAGGTTGGGTTTCCAGAGGGCTCAGCAGGCCTGATACCAAGGAAAGTCAAGGGGATAGATAGCACCCTGGTAGCCCCCAAAGTCAAAAAGATCTCAAGTCCTTCTGCCCATCACTGCGAACAGACCCCTCAGCTCATTGCCTCAGGTGAGATGTTCACGCTCTGTATGCTCTGGTATCTTTACAGTGGCAACATTAATTAGCGAACTTTCTGAATGCTTTGAGACCTGTTGCAGAGCAATGTGAGACTTCATCAAACTGTAGCACTCCAGGCCAAGTCATAAGCAGGAATGTTTAGCAGATGCGGGATTAATTCCAGCCTAGCAAGTAGAACAACTGAGCACCTTTGAGTCTTAACCCTGAGACTGCCTCAACATCCTCCACCCACCCTCTACTTTCAGAATCTGCACTAAAAAGTTTTGCACCAGGATACCATCTTCTTTGACCCCTGTGGTTTCCCAGAGCCCCATTTCAGCCTCGTGAAATTCAGCCCATTGGGTTCTACCTTCTTCTGTCTGGACTGACCAGCCAGTGGCAGAAAGGTCCCAATGGCTGCAAGAGGGACAGCACTCCTTCCCGTGAATGTGACACCCACTGCAGTCTGCTTCTGCCTGGGGCTTTCACAGGGAGGTGCTGGTGACAGGAGGAAGGTCTGCATCCTTCGCTTTTGTGGTGTGTCACCCAAGCATCTGCCTGACCCTTTGCCTGACACAGACGTGAGTCTGTTCCTATGCTGCTGAGCACATCAGTTAGGACGGACGTAGGCCTTTAAAAAGTGTATCTGTCCACAAATGACACTTGGCTATGTGAGAGCTGGAGGCTGGGCTTGCCAGCACTGCAGCTGGGGGCCTAAACTTTTTTGTCTATATTTAGTGCATTTTTCAGATAACCTTCTTGTTCTATTTCTGGACCATGTGCTGGCTGATGGCCCTTTTTGCTCTTGTGCTTAGCTATATTGCAGATTCAAAGAATTTTAGTTTATAGTATCCTCATACAAGCATTTGGAAGGCATTTCAAAAGAAGGCAAGTAAGTGGACTTCTTAGCTTCCTTATTAGTATCCACAAAAGGCCAGAAAAGAATTTTTATAGCACTCTTTTTTTTTTTTTTTTTTTTTTTTTTTTCCTCCTTGGATTTCCATCAGAAATTCAAGCCTAGCTGGCTCTGGCCTTCCCAGGACTGTCCATCAGGGTTACCAGAATGATGGCATCACAGGAACCTCAACAGGGAAGCCCCAGTCAATAAACAGAAGTGTTATCTTAATTCAAATTGTTTAAAATAGTCTGTCTACCTACAGTTATCCTATTTAATGCCAGTGCTTTACAAGTGAGGGAAAGCAATTTTCCTTTCTAAAGGTGAAGCAAAATCATATTTGCAAAAATGGCCATGAAAGGCCTCTGCCATTTCATGTTCTTCAAAAGATACTTTCAGCAAGAGTAATGAAAACCTAAGGTTCAACACATGAGAGGAAGTGAGCAGAGAAGGGAGTTATTTTCTGACTTATGTGGGTTTTCAACAAAATCTTTCATCTCCATGTGCATCATGAAGAGAGGAAAAGGGTGTCTTCCAGTTTCGCTGTTATCCTTGTGGGTCAGCCTTATAAGGCTGCTATGAATGGGATTGGTAAGAAAAATCCTCATGGTGGGAGTGCTTGGCAGAGCAGGGGCCAGGATGTCTGCCAAGATGCAATGGAAAAGTTTGAGAGCAGAAACCTTCAGACCAGCAAGTGTTTTGCTCTTTTTAAGGTCAGCTCCTTAGAAAGATCAGTGCTTGGGCAGGCCACCACCTGAGATGCAAACTGACAGGCACAAATGCCCACTCCAGCCTCTTGCTGATGAGAAGGGCCACTCTGGGTGGGAGCTGCTCGCTCGCTTCTCGGATGGGCTAAAGCAGTGGGAGAGTTGTCCTTCGACCTTTGTGTCAGTGGAGTTGCACCCGCTCTAATACCGCGAAGGCGGTTTGTGCTTTACCAATGATACCAAATTTCTTTAATGTTTCCCAAAGCCAGTGATGCCAGTCAAGGTCATGGGGAGCAGAGACCTGGGGGAGAGCAGCACTGTTAGCACAGCACTCCTGCGATTCAAAACAAACCAATCTGCCCATCCTGCCAGCCACTGCTTCTCATTTCTCTATTTGTTTAAAAACTTCTGTATATGTCAAAGGTCTTGGGATGGTGCCCAGCCCTCCTATTCTCTTCTCTCCTTGAATTTGGAGTTCCCATCTCCAGTGTCGCTGTGATCCTACCTCCTCTGTTGGGTGCCTGCAACAATGACATGACCCTTCAATGAGGTGCCAGGGTACACACGATGAGACTCTGATTTGCAGTTTACTACTTACGTCAGTCATCTAGGGGAAGATTTTCAAAATGGCTCAGAGCCCTTGAAGGCTTTCAGTCCTCTGTCACTGAGCTCTGTGGTGTTTATTACCATCCCAGTTCGTGTGCGGTGCAAAAGGTTTCACACAGCTGAGGTTAGCTGAGGACTCACAGAAGGGCAGAAATGCTTTATCTCATTGGTGCTGCACAGTAGTGACTTCGATTCCAACCCACAGCACCCTGAAAAGGCCAGAGGTGGCACAGCCCAGCTCACTCTACCACACAAACACAGTAGACCCTCTCAGGAGTCCTCTCCAGCCCCAGAGCTGGGCTGCTGGAGGATCCTCTGCAAGCAAGACCAGATGCTTGGCAGCATCTGGAGCAAACAGGGCCATCACACTGCCCTTTCGTGATTGCAGGCAAGTGGAAGTAGCCTGTCCTCAGTCTTTGAAGAGCCTACTGATGATAATAAAGCAAAGCTCTGCATGGAGGGGCTTGCAGAAGAAGGACACCAGGCTCTCAGTCATACACAAAGCAGCCAAGCTGCAACATGATGGCAGTGCCTGCGTGCAGCCCTTCCTTGGGAGAGGTGCAGCAAGAAGAGAACTGCAATTCAGAGCCAGGACAAGGGTGAAAGAGGAGACTAGGACTCTGCCCTTCTGATGGGCCTGGGTGTTTTTAATTTGTCCCAGTTTGTCTGGGACCTACAGACCCAACAGCACTGTGACTATCAACTCATTTTGCTTAAGACACTAAATGTACAGTGGTATTGGTAGAAAGCTTCTCTGTGATGGCCCTAATGTGGATGTGAACCATGGTACTGCATCACCCCTGTTGACCTGTGTGTGCACATGGCCACAGTTTGGTCAAAGGGTTTGACCAGAAATTCTGAATGGCTTCGAGAGTGCCAGAAAATGGAGCAGACTGGCTGTATCATGGATGGCTGCACTCAGCAGCGCAGAACATGTTCAGACAGGCTCCCAACCTGCCTGGCTCTGGGCAATTCGCTCTGCGACTTGCCAGTGAGGCAACTGGGTCTGTAGTCCCTCTCTCGTAGGTGCAAGTCTCATGCTCAAATATCTGGAGACATGGTTCCAAGCTTCATACCTGAGCACCTACAGGAGCTGTGCTCACTCTATGGGATGGGGCTGTGCCTGTGGGTCCCCCAGGCATTCTGTCTTTACTGCTGCCAAGTAATGTCTCTGGCCTGACTGAAAATATCCCCAAGGTAATTTTAACCTCTATGGTGTTACATTTTTCAGATCAGTGAGGTAGGTGGTGGGGTGCACAGGGCAGGGACATGCTAAGGGCATGGTGTCTGCAGAGAGGTGCACTCCCTTGGCAGGTTTAGCTCAGTTGGTTAGGGCATGATGCTGCTAATGCCAAGGTCGTGGATTCAGTCCCCGTACGGGGCTATGCTGAGGGTTGGACTAGATGACATCCAGAGGTCCCTTCCAACCTTACCATTCTATGATTCTAACTGTTCTATGAGCATTCACACACACAGACTCAGAGGAGGCATCCTGGGCCTTCTAACAGGCGATCTGTTCCTATCATCTCTGCACAAAAACAGACTGGATTAAGAGAAGACTTTAGTGTTCCCATTCTCCCCTCAACATAGAGAAACCTGCTCAGGACAGGACATTTATAGCTGTCCTACCTTATCGGAAGCTCTCTTGGGTTTCATTCTGGGTGACACCTGCATGTGTAGGTCTCTCGCTGGCTGTAGACAGCTGATGAGAGGATACAGTAGTCTTCCTGCTCTGCACATGCTGCATAGACCTGAGCTTTGCAGTGACAGTGGTGGGCAGACTCCATAGCACTGCTCTGGTTTGGAGCAGTCTTTGTGCTAAGTGGTGGCATAGTTGTGATGCTGGGTATCTGCATTTTGTACTCCTCTGGCCTCTAAATCACTCCATCTCTCTACTTCCACAGCCCCTCTGCTCTAGCAATGCAGAAGGGTAGGTGATGGGTTGACTCCCCTTTCTCCTCTGTGATCATGGGCTCTGCACCCTCTCCCTTTTGCAGGGTGAAGAGTGTCCTGAGAGAGTATGAGTGAAATCAAGGGTTGTGCTGTGGCAGAGGCTCCTGTACCCAAAGGACGGAAGATCTTATGCATGAGCTACTGCCATTACCACAGGAGATTTCCCTTTCAGAGTGGGATCACTGGGGCACAGAGCAGCAGGACAAGGAGATCCCTTGTCCAAAAAGCCTCCTGGTATCACAATTCTTCTGTTGCTCTCTGTGCTTTGAGGCTCTACACATACTGATCAGAGTGAGCATAGCCTTCACCGCAGCCGCAGGAGCTCAACAACGAAGAAAGACCCTCCTTCGGAGAGATGTCACATGTAAAGTAGTTAACTTGCTCCAGGATCTCCATCAGCTCCCCAGGTCCCTCTTCTGTTTTTCAGACCTGGTTTATCAGTCTTGACTAAGAACGCTGATAAATAAGGTCCTGCGACTAAAAGGGTCTGGCTTGAGAGACTCTTGGCTCAAAGAGCCTAAAATGGACAGAGAGATCTTAAGAGGGGACAAAAAGGGGAGACAAGAGGTATCAGAGCTCTCCCAGAACCACTAAGCAGCACATGAGTGACACTGGGAAATAACTCCAGGTATCCAGTCCTGCGTCTGCACCTCCATTACAATCTCAGTGCCCCCACTGAGTCCACTTCTCCTTTGTGTGTTGCTCCACAGCCAGATGCTATGGGGCCAGGGCTCTGTGTGTGAGTGGCACAGTACTGGATGGAAAGCAGCTGGCCCAGCTCCAGGCCATGGAGAAAGGTAGGTCAGAATTCTTTACTGTTGCAACACTGTTCCTTCTCAGCCCAGGGTTCCAGCAGTTACAGAAAGCAGAGTCCCACTTGGCTACCTTCCTATCACCCAGGGAACACAGAGTCAAGGCAGGTTTGAGACCCTATCATAGGAGCAGCCCCCTTTCTTGGCTGGCACTTTGCAGTTTGAAGACAACATTAAAAGGGTCAAGATGAACTCGCCACAAGGACAGACAACGCAGAGTTGAGCAGGAGCCTGAACACTGCCTGGAACAGATGTTCCAAGATTATTATTTAAGACTCAAGGTCAAAGTCAGTGCTGAACAAAACTCTCCTTGTCCCAAAGGATCCTACTCCAGCAGGTTACTGTTAAGATTGCAAAAATCTCACAAATGAGAAAAGAGAAAGGAGGGTGTACTTAATACAGGTGCCATCACCAGACCACCTAAGTGCAACAAAGCCTTCCCAGAGCCAAACCCATCCCTCCTGTGGCTGCTCCCTGCCAGCTCATCCCAACTCAAGATACTTGGTCCCTTCCCAGAAGAATGCAGAGAATTATTTCTCTCCATGTCAGGGCAAAATCAAACTACAGGACAGAAAACTCTTTCAGTGGGATGGGAGGAAGCTCACTTTTCCCAGCAGTACTTTGACTCTCCATGATAAAACTTTGACCACTCAGTCTGGATGGGAGAGCACCCAGGGAGTATGGGGTCCCGAGGAAAGCCACAGTTTGTGGAATCACAAGAGAGCATTTTTTTCTCAAGGCAGAACCAGACTGACATCCTTGGGAGGGCGAGCAGTAGTGTGCCCTGCTGACACTAGCCGCTGGTGAAGGTGTGTTGTGGCTGTCTGTTGTGGGTTACTAGAGAACGAAAGGGAAGAAGCACTAGCAAAATGCAGAATAACTGGTCCAGCTGAGATATGCTGCTCTGACTAGGCCCATCACTCTGAAAAAAACCTTAGCAGATCAACCAAGGCTGGACACAATCCATCACATACAGAAGAGTGAAATAATTTTCTCGCCTCTTATTTTGTCACTCTCTGAAATAGAAGGCACAAGCCTGATTTTATTTGTTTTAGTTAAAGTCAGTTAATGTCCCAGGGCTGCAAATTGAGCAGGTGAGTAAAAAGCAGATCCATACTGTAATTCCTCTTGACCAAAATCCAAGACGTGATCCTGCACAACACAAATATGTGGCAGGAGTTGAAAGAGCCAGAAATCCTCTCCTGTGGAAGCTGACAGCTTGCAGGTTGCTGGATTCTCCCTGCCAACCTGGGAATGCGAAGGGTCAGCCCCAGTGGGATCCCCGCATGACCTACCCTAATTTGGCGGCTGTAACACCAAGCATCTGGTGAGGAAGGACGGCCAGGCTTGAACTTGCACTGACCCAGGGTCAGCTTAAGTAGGGTTTAACCCTGACACTGAGGAGGTACCACATGCTCGTTCAAATGTTCAGACACCATCTGGGCACCTGGCTGAGCCTGGTGACTTGCAGAGGAAGTCAGGAGCTCTGATACTGACCTGATCCCAGACTCCTGCCAGGGTCATGGATGCCCCTGGCTGGAATCTGTCAGGCTGCAGCTGGACCACATCTGGGAGTGGGAATGCCTTCCCTCCCGTGCATGTGGAATGGAGGCTGGGAAGTTCAAGCAGGCAGTAGTCCTGGCATGCTCTGAGCAAGCCCCTGCTCTGGCAGACAGGAGGACTGTGGTGGTGCGGAGCATCCGTGAACAAAACACTGGAGGGCAGGGCCCTGGGGCACTTCATGACACCTTCTTATATGATGTCACTTCCAACCCAGGAGCAGGCAGAAGAGCCAAAGAGACCAGGAAACCTGAGAGACTAGAGGTGCATGAATCAACCTCTGGAAAATCAAACTGCCCTCATTTATAAAAGGCTGCAAGTGTACAAGAAACTCCCAGCCGAGGGGCAGACTGGGGGACTGGAGGGGCAAAGCTGGTTGCCCCCTCTGCCTGCCTGCTCCCCTCTTGCTGCAGATACCCAGCATCCTCGAATTCAACTCAAGAGCTGCTTCGTGCGGGAGGGAGCTCCCTGTGGGCTCATGGTTGTGGCTTCGCTAACGGAGGGGCAGAGCTGCTTCCAGGGCAGAGCACGTGGCTGAGAACCCGGGAGCTGCTCCCTCTGCAGAGTCCCTCCTTCTGCAAAACCCTGGAAATCTCCTCGTCATGCATGAGTCGAATGGCACGAGGCACGTACCATTGCTAAAGCTGCTCAGAGGTGTCACGGAGACAGCAGGCCCTCTGTAATCCTGAGGCACCCATGGGACCTGAGGGTCCTTGATCGGTTCCAGTAAGCATAACCAGGATACAAGGCAGCAGCAGGAGGCAGATGCTGGAGCATGTCCTTGCTCCAGCTGCTGGGCTCGCAAGTATTTGTCTGGCCAGAATTTTTGCAAAAGCTGCAGATTTGGGTTAAAGGAAATGTTAAGGCATTTTGTAGAAGCAGGTGAACAAGGACCTCCCTGGAGCTGGCTTGTGATAGATGTTTGGCTGGCTTGTCAGTACCCAAACCTGTTCTTCAACGAGGGAGCTTCTACCTGCTCCCCAGGCAATGCCCCACTTCTCTACTGCGAGGGAGAACTGCTGGATCATTTTGGGAAATTGTTTCAACTACATAAAAACAATAAACAGAAGTGATTGTGTGCAAAAATAATTTTTGCTTTAGTTCTTTCACAGCAAAACATGTCACAGCTCCACTCAGTGTGAGCTACTTGAGAGTCCCCTTGCTTTTTGGATTTTTATAATCAATCAAACAAACAAAAAACATTAAAAGGTCAAGACAAAATATTTCCTTCAGGGTTGAACAAGAAGTTTTCTTTGGTGCAAACCTCTTCCACTTGATTGCTTTCAGTTCTCAAAGAAATGGGAAAGAACAATCTGTTCTTTGTCCCAGTGTCCTAGATGTCTCCCATCTGCCCGTCTTTCAAGCCTCTAGACAAGATAGCTGGATATTTGTTTAGATAACTAGCATTACAGCTGCAGCTTCAGCTAACTTTACCACTATTATTCATGGGCTGAGGCTTGCAAAGTGGCTACACTGCCACCCTCCTGACCCCAACTAGCAAAGGTGGCCTGGTTTCAAAGCTTTTACTTGGGCCATTCATTCAGGACTGCCGCTGCTAACACAGGAACAGGCAGTGCGGTGTCCTGGCTGAAGGGGCACAGGGCCATCCTGAGACTTCTCCCAATGCTGGATGTGGCGTTGGTTCAGCATTTCCCCTGGATTATGGTGCTTCTCTCTGGCACAGCACATTTTGGATGAGGGCAGATGCATCTTGAACACCTTACCTCCTGGGCTGCAGCTTAGGGAGCTCCTCTCCTGCTCTGCCTTGTACTGCCTGAGGACTGGGTGCAGCTAGTGGGGCAAAGACCAGGGCTTTTGGTGCTTTGCCCCAGACTGCCTGAATACCAGCTTTGCTCAAAGGTCCCCCGTGGCCCACAGAAGCAATACGCCTCACCAACGGGAAGGACAGAGCCATGAGCTCCCTGGTGCTGTGGGGCATACCAGCAGGTCGGCTGGGAGTGGGGGGGACTCCTGCCCCTGAGCTAGGCAGGTCCTCTCCTGAGGTCTTCCCCTTTCTCCAGGTACTTCAGGAGAAGGGAAGGGCCACCTCCAGCACCTGAGGGGTAGGTTGGGGGGCAGGGCTCAGGGCCATGGCTGGAATTCCAGGAGGGTGTCCAGCAGGAGAGCAGCTCACAATTCCAGCGTTACGTTCAGATGTAGAAACATAGCGACTGCGCAGCTCTTGTTCCAGTTTACTGCCCCAAGGCAGCTTGGAAATTTTAACTGCAGTGGAGCTATTTCCACAGGAGGTCTGAAAACACAAGGGCAGGGCATTGGAGCAACCACCACGGCTGCCGAGGGTTGGGGTGGGGTGGGGTGGATAAATATTCGTGTGCAAAACAACTCATCCAGCCCCACATGGGGAAAAGGTGAGAGCCAGGAGGATGAAAAGACTCAAATAACCAGGGGGAAGGAAGAGGCAGGCAATTCATCTCCAGGAGGAGGAGGGGAGCCAGGCTGCAAGGCTGCAAGGTCCTTTTCTCCCTTTCTCCTAGACCTTACGGAAGATGGAAGCCATGTATCGGCCACGTTTGTGGGGATCTGTTGCTAAAAGACACCACTGAGGACAAGATTTTCCTATCAGAACAGGTCCTCTGGCCTGTGGCTGTTACTGGAAAGGGAGCTGGGTTCTCTCCTCCTTTTTCTGTAGTGTAGGCAGGGAGACGGCAAAATCTTGCCTGCTCTTCTTGTTTGTGAAAGCTGCCTGTGCCCACTTACCTCTGCTCCAAGATCTGGCAGAGGACGGAGAGCTGGGGCTTCCAGGGTGCCTGCCATGGCAGCCGGTGACGAGGCAGCTGTCCCACTCCACCAGGGCTGATGGCCAGGAGCCACGTGTTGAGCTGGCTGGAGGGTGGTGGGGAAGATGCCGTGTTCAGTCCCTATGGCAGCCCATCACTGCACAGGAGATGATTCTTGGCTGACTGCACCGAGGACGGCAAGGTTACTCCATGCTGAGACACACACCCCAAAAAATGCCCCGGGGTAAAATTACTGGGCTCATCATAACATCTCCTATTTCCTTCTGTCCTAAAGCCAAACAAGAGGTTTGTAAAAAACAAGAGCGTGTCAGTTAAACTGTCCACTGAGTCAGAGAGCTCCTGGGCTTCCATCACGTGGGGCTGCTCATCAGGACGGCCTGGCAGAGGCCATGAATGGGCTTCCTACGGCAGCCCCAGCTAGGAGAGAAACCCCCTCTGCAACAGTGTATGATTGCAGAAGCCGGCCAGAATTTCCCCTGATGAATTCCCCAGGGTATCTGCCTTTCTAGGCAACTTTCCCAAAGGCACGCTGCTGACCTGCTGCATCCCATTCTGCAATCTTTGTTTCGAAAGATATTTTGGTGCTGGCTGGCAGAACGTTGACGGCTTCTCATACAAATGGATTTAGGGACAACTGACACAAATTCTAAATATAGAGCAACTCCATTTTTTTGTAATGACTGGAAAATATACATACCACATTCATCTTCAGATAAATACGTCTTTTTTTCAGAGAAGTGTAAATGTAACACCCAGATTTATTCCAAGTGAGGTCATCTCCTGAATGTGGGCATTTTCTGACTGTTCTCACAGTTGTTTGCTTTAGGTAAACTCCTCCACATTATTTCACTGCTGGAAAGCCACACTCAGTGCTTCCAGCAGTGCCTCCAGGGTTGCAGCACTGAACGTACTGGGCATTGCTGGACCGTCAGGTGATGGGCAGCTCCTTCCTGGGAGCAACCACAGCGTGTTGGCTGCAGCTCACACCCCCTGGCAAGACAGTCTGGGGAGGGCTGGCATGCTGGGTCACCCAACTCTCCCTGGGAACCTTGGGCACTGCACAGGCAACGGGTGTCATCTGCCTGTCGGAGACACAGGGAGCTTTTTTTCAGGCCACAGGGCTGCAGTTGCGCTACAGTTGTAATTGTTGGGAAACAGTATCCATGCCCTCCTCACCTCTTTCCCTTACTCAGGCTGGCATTTCACATCCAGCCCCAGGAGCAGGTAGAGAGGGTCCTGCCCATGGTAATGCAGATCAACTGTTGCAGTCCTGCTGGCAAACATATGAGGTGGTCCAAAGGAGGATCTGTTCTCAGCCTTGAAATAATCACTGGTTCCCTCCTGTCAAGCTTCTCACAGAGCCAGAGGGAGCTTCAGAGCACTTCTCAGCATGGGCTGAGCTGGAGGGAGGGAGTTAGCACCCACCAAGCATGGGCTGATAGCCAACACTACTTGGCTCCAGAGCAGTGGAGGAAGAGCAGGAGGAGGCTGGAAAGCCCAGTGCCAGGAGCAGGAGGGCCCTTGGTCCCCAGGAGCAAGTGACTGAAGGTTGTAACGATTCAAATTTAATGAGTACCTAAGACCACATTGTATCCACGTAGTCCTGGCTCCTTCAGGGACTGAATTTAATCCTTCATCTGTGTGCGTCTGGTCTAATACGGTCGAGTTTCCCTTTCAATGTTCCCTCTGATGGCAGAGGAAAAGGGAAGCAGGAAGGTGAAACTGTTCTGCTTTCAGTACTTTGAAGCCCAGTAGACCTGGAATGGAGTGTACCTGGGACAAACTGGACCTTGGGCAGCAAGGGCGGGGGACCAGGGTTGTAGGAGAGAAGTATGCCGGGCCTGAGGTTGAGAGGACCATCTTCTGACCACTAACCCCTAGCGAGACTGCACTGAGATTTCTCAGGAACTGATAATTTTGCCAAGTTCAAGTGAATTTTGACAAGGCTGACTAGATGCAGAGCTCAAACCCAAGGTGATCACCTTGCACATTTGCTATCCTGGTTCCAGAGCACAAGGCACCTGAGCTTCTCACAAAGAGCAATAGGGACTTTTAATGTTGCAAGACAACATATTTTCCCCTAGTCTTCATCTAGGAAACAGATTGATAACTTCAGCTAAGAACTTCCAGGAAATTTCATCCAGCATGAAAATACCAGCCAGAAGAATTGAAGCATGATGGACACACACATGACTGAAATGAAGTTTATCATCAGAATCTTCCAGATCACTGCAGTGGGGGACAGGGAACAAATCAGTTAAAGCATAAGGCCATGAGGCACAAAATCTGGGTTCACTCTCCAGCTCACGAAGGCAGAGCACCTCTATGAGACCAGACAAGTAATTTCATCCTTACTCTCAGTTTCCTTCATCTTTAAAAAGCCAGCTAATAATCCTCACCTGAGCAATTCTCCAGGTTAAACCTTCATCTCCAACTCCATCCCCACACTGTTTGTTGGCTGCATGTTCGCCTGCTAGGTTGTGGCTGTCTAGCAGAGTGCAAGCTCCTGAACAGGGCTCTTTCCTGTGCTGCAGTGTGGTACTTGGCCCCAGTGCTCTCCTTCTGTGCTGTGCTCTGTGTGCTCCCACTGCACTGGAGCTGCTGGAGCTTCCCAAGCTGGGAGGTGACCAGGTTGTGAGGTCATCACAAATCTGAAAAACAGTTCAGACAGGGAAAATATTGAGCAAATTGATCTTCCTTCAACAGGTTCCCAAATGGCAGAAGGGATGGAAGGGGTTCACGCTTTCCAGGCACCTCACAGGCCACTAGAGTCAGTGCTCCTGAGGTTTGCAGGGGAATCAGGGTGACCTGCATGTACGATGTACCTCCTTTTGGAAAAGCAGCAAGAATAACTTCTGCTCATTTCGCTTTCCTCTTTTTCTATTGCCTCACACCGTTTAAGCCCTGTCTCAGTACATCACAAACACATCTTCATTAACTGCTGTTCCCAGCCCCAAACTGATGAGCATATAGCTTCCAGAATAGGAGTGAGCCACAGGGCTCACACTGATTGTGACCCACAGGCACTTCAGACCTACAAGGATCTGGGCTTGTTTTTGACCTATATCCCCAGGACATACAAGGACATGGTTATGAAATCCCTCTTCATGGTGCTCAGCAGTTACTTGCATGACCCTATCATCAACCAGTGAAATAACTGGTGCACTGCTCACCAGGCTTAGGGAAACCCCATGCCTCTGATGCCATGACCAGCATCTGTTCAATATGTAGCGAGATGGCTACCCTGGGGGACTGCAGAAAAGTCAGAGCGGACAAGCCAGAGTTAGGACTTCTCAGGCTTGGCCTGGGTGAGGAACCTGAGACATTTTGCTCAGTCCTTCCTGATCGCTGAGGTCATGTTCTTGGAGGATTTTGCAAAGATCCAGTCAAACTATTATTTCCTGATTTTTTGTTTCTTTGGAAGTTTTGAGTAGCTGGACTCAGCATCATTTTTCAATAAAGCACAGGAAAATAATATAGAGAGCCCTGACTAATTTGCATGGCATTTACTGGGTTGCCAGTGCTGAAAGGAAGCACATGCTTTACATTCTGGTCCTGGACCCTGCCAGCAGCTGTCAGTGCTGTTTCTCAAATTCTTCAGTGAAGCAGAGGCCAGCCTGATCAGTCTATTTTTAACAAGAGTCACCCAAATACCCATAGTAACATTGGTTATACATCTTTGAGAAGCAGAGTGTTATGCATCTGCCTGCTAGGAAGTCTGCCATGACATACCAAGGCTACAGCCAGCTCTTCATTACCTGCAGGCAGGTAATTTGAAGAGTTTCCTGCTTGCTTGCTCTCTCCAGGTAGAACCATCTCGAGTCTTGCAGGTCTACTCACTCTGTGTATCATGGCTTTCAGTGCCCTGATGGCCAGCATGGCCCTGGCCAACCTGGAGCTGAAGCTGGGTTATCCCATTTGGTAGGGTGGGTGTTCCTGCATCCCACCCTCCAGAACACCAAAGAAAAGTCATTGTCTGATCTTCTTTCCCTTATTTCCAGAGACCGCTATCACATTTGTGGCAGCTGCCCTCCAGCAATATATCATGCTAGCTAATAACTACCCCTGGGAGTGGAACTGCCCCCTTTTACACACAAAAAGACCAGGGCAGGATGCAGCAGAAGCATTTCCCATCCCAACAGGGAGAGATAGGGTCTCCCTGCCATGCCATTAAATCAATCTTTTAGGGGACCTGCCAGCTTCAATGCAACAATCTAGCCTGCGATAAGCTTAACCCTAGCAAGATTTGCTCCAGTGTTGTATTTATTTATATCCACTGCTGTCCAGCAACAGGATTAAAGGGTAATTTTTACCACTCCAGCTACAGCCAGCTGGAATCATATTGTAATCTGTCCATGTGAAACAAGTCAGCAGCTGAAAGAAACCCCACAAGCAGTGAGACTCCAGGTATTCAAGTGGGGATCAGATCAGAGTCAAGAACCCATGATCCCAATCCCTGCTCTCCCACTCCGGTATGCAGCCATTCTTTGAGCGTTACCATCCTTTCTGGAAGTCTTCTGCACACATCCCCAACCCCACATTCAGTGGTGCTGAGCACCACCAGCTCTTTTTGGCATCAGTGCCAGCCCCACCATTATTGTGCTGAAAATGCCCTACATGGGACATCCCTAGTGAGTAGATTTTCACCTTAGAAATATTGCAGACTTCACACGCTACCTGCTTCTGCTCACTGCTAGCACAGTGGGGTAAAAGCTATGCCAGGTGGCAACTATCCTTCAGAAAGCGTTTGCACTTTTCCACAAGATTCTTCAACTATAGAAGACCAAATATTATTTAATTTATGACTGTGAGTTGTATAAGACTCAATTAAATTCCTCCTCTTGTAAATTCATGACAGAGAATTCTCACCTGTGCTGCCAGATGAGTCCTAACTGTACCATGCATGACTCAGACATGTAAGCTGCTTTATTAATGACTATTTCAATAAATGTTCTGTCTTTATATGAACAATGTCCTTCCTTCCTTCTGCCATGTGACAGGCTTGGGATGATGCCAAACGAAGTGTTGGTCTGCAGTCAGACCCAGCTGAGGATGAAGGCAAACCTGGTGCCACTGAGCATCTGTGGGGCCCCAACACTCGTGGGATATCCTTGGTCGCAGTCCATGTGTGCCAGCAATCGCTATTGAGCCACCACAGCTCTTGAAGCAGTGCATTTGTTCTGAAGCCAGAGGGCCATTGCCAGGGATATTCAGCCTGGCAGTCCTGTCTGAGCCTCTCGTTTGTGCCAGATCAAAGTTTCACTTGTTGAATGAGGCCTCACCAGTGCAATGGGGGAAAAGGGAAACGAGGAACCAGCTGAGCCCTAAGGCTGCTTAACTTCAAGAAGCCTTGCGCTTCTGTGCCTAGTACCCTCTCTTGCCAACACCCCGTGTGGTCCTTTCCTCCAGCGTTTGGTCTGGGAGGCCAGGCACATCTTATCATCCCTGCTCTTTCCTGCCTCCCCACGCTTCCTCTTCCCTGATGCTGGCCTGGTTGCAGTGGGATGGGCTTTATTTCTTCAGCTGTTTTTTTTTCTGATGCATTTCCTCCTTCTCTCTGTTCCCTTTGCTTCCTGATCGGGGAGGTCTCGTTGCCTCAAATATACTCAATATTCTTCCTGCTCTTAGCTCCCTCCCTCTTCAGTAGCAGCTGTTCCAGTGCAGCTTCATCCCTTTCCCATGGAGTTTGCCATTGAATTCCTAGAGCTTTCAAGGGGGAAAAGAATGAGCCACTCATGTATGTATCCCATCGGATACTCGTACATTGGAGCCAAGACCAGACACTCTGGGGCCAAACGATCAACGCGAGCCTTGCACCACCCAGCTGGGGCTCACTGGGCTGTCATGCCAACTCTGCTCCAGAGCCGAGCACCCCAACGAGGTGGTTCTGCTCCAGTGACCAGGGAAGAGCTTTGGGCTGGGTTTCCTGCACAGCCTCTTGTTTCCCCGCTGGCCCGCAGAGGCCCAGAGCCATGAGACCCGGGGTGCTTCGGCGGGCAGCGGGTGCGGGGGTGTGGGAGGCGGGGAAGCCAGCACCCGCCGGGGCCCCGCGCGACCGCGGCAGCTCGCGGTCACGGTGCCGCTCCGGGCGCCGCGGCCGCAGCACCGGCCCGGCCCGGCCCGGCCCGGCCCGGCCCGGCCGCACCGCGGACCCCGCGTTCACGTGGGGGCGGTGCCAGCTCCGCCCGCCCGCGGCTCCGCCCCGCCCCGCTCCCCATTGGCTGCTCCGCGGCGGCCGCGCCTCCGCCGGCGGGCGGGCTCCTTTGTGACGTCACAATCAGCTGTTTGAACGTTCTAATTTCTGCTCCGGGATCAGCTGGGCGAGGAGCGACATCAGAGGATACGGCAGCGGTCCGGGCGTGCCCGCCGCTCGGCCCCTCTCGCCTCTGCCTCGGGGGGTGTTTTTGGTTCGTGTTTTTTTTTTTTGTTTTTTTTTTTGTTGTTGTTTGCAATTAAAACTACCTCAACAGACTCAACCTGAAGCTGGTGCTTTACTATATTTAAAATCTCTTAGGCTTTCCTGTGGTGTTCTTGTTTACAAAAGCAGTCGATGACATTAAAGGTGAGGTAAGTGTTGCTCTCCGTGAGTGGGGCCCCGCGGGTGGGGGACTTAGGTGCTTTCGGCTTTTTTGCCTGGCTGACGCTTTGGGGTGCACGAAGATGGGGTCGGCCCTGTCTGTGCCCCTCGCAGAGCCCGGCAGGGAGCCGCCGCCGCCGCCGGGCAGCGGGAAGCTAGGGTGGGTAGCGGGGGGGAGAGTGCTGCTGGGCGGTAGGGAAGTGCCAGTGGCCTCCAGATGTTTGCAAAAAGAGCTTCCAGCTCGGGTGACCCGAAGGAAAGGAGCGTTGTCCGTGCGGGGAGAGGCTCCGGCTGACCTCGGAAGCCCCCTTCTTCTGCTCGGTTGGCCGGCAGCGACGGGAAGAAGGAGTGGTGTCCAGGCAGGGCTGAGGGCAAATAGCCCAGTTGACCCCTAAACCCCTTCCTTGCAAAGGGCGGTGCTTTTGCTTGCCTTTAAACAAAAGGCTTGGCGGGCAGCAAGAAGGCACAGCGGCCCTGTCCCTGCCTGCTTGGGCAGCGAGCTTTTGTTCGCTCTCTCCGAGGGCGACGCGGCGGTGCCCAGGTGTGTGTGTGGGGAGGGGGAGGGCGAGCAGGGAGCTGGGACGCCGGCGGCGAGGGCGAAGCACCCGTCGGACCCCGCCGCGGAGGGGAGGGAGGAGAGGGTGGCGCGGCGCTGTCCGGGGCCGGGCCGGGGAGCGGGACCGCGGGGCAGCGCCGGGGGCGCGCACCCCCCCTCCCCCCGGCGCCTGTTGTTTGTTTCTTCATCCCCGGATTAAGATTCGAGGCTGCTCTCCGCTCCCATTGGCTCCGCGGCATTGGAAGGCTATAGTGACGTATACGTGATTTGCATATGACATTGAGACGTCACAAGACCAGCGCACCCCCCCCCCCCACCGCCCCCTCCGCGGCGCGCTGTCCCGCCGTGACCCTACGGCGCGGCCGCTCTCGGGACGAGCCCGCGCCGCCTGCTTCTCTCCCCGCCGTGAGGCTGCAGGGCGGGAGCGCAGCTCCGGCAGGGAGCTGGGGCGACGGGAGCGCCAGGAGAGGCCGGAAAAATGTCCGATGGTAAACTAGTGTTTAATGTGTAACCAGCCAGACTGCCCCGGGATTGGATCGCACCAGTAGCGGCATGCTGCAGAAATAGAGAGTTACTTTAATATCTTTTTGGTGTCTGTACGTTTGTTTCATAAAACTGCTTTCCCAATGTCTCTTTTGGAATTAGTTTGCAAAGCCAACCTAAACTCTGTGCTTTTTTTTTTTTTTCCTAAGCGAGTCTCAAATGTGCAAGTGTCTTTCACTTGTCAGCTCAGAACTGACAGCATTTTTATTAGTTCGTTTTGGTCAAAAATGCTGCTTTTAGAAAATGGCATGTAAATATAGCTACTCGAATTTGCATATCTGCACTATGTATCTGGCTGATTGCTTTCCAGTGAATAGTCAAAGTTTTGGAATTCTTGGATCCTTACATCTTGATTCAGCAAAATACTTCTGCTTCATAAATCCCACTAGTTTTAGTGACTTTTTTTTTTTTTTTTTTTTGCTGGGGGTTCATGTGCATGAATGTTTCATTTAGTTTAACTGCCATGGAGAAGAAGGAACCACAGGTACATATTGCTCAGGCCAGGTGAGGAAAGATGCAGGCACTGGCAAGCTGAGTGCTGTGGCCTTCTTGGTGCAATCACAGCAGCCAAGCACGGCTGTGCTCCGGGGTCATGAGTCTGAGCTGTAATGGATGCTATTCTTATTACTACTCTAAATACCTCTGCTTTGAGGTATACCAAAAAATGCTAGAAGTATGGCTGACAGACTTTTTCCTTTCTTTTTTTTTTTTTAATGGATTTTTGTGCCTCTTAGGTAGGTACCTAAGTGGGATGGCAAAGACTAGACGTCCCTGGGGACTGGGTGATTTTTTTTTAATTATTATTTTGTTTAAAACACTGTCTACGGGATCTCCTCAAGTGAAAAATTGACCACTGGACTCTATGGAGTGTAACTTGTTTTATGAAACATGTTAAAATGGGTATTATTGCCCTCAAATTTTATTCATGTATGCACACACGTTTCTTTATATCCACAAGCAAGCTATAGTCTCGTTTAGAGAGCCTAACCAAAGGCACAAGCGCCTTGGCTTGAAGGTTGTTCTTGGGACCAGAAATACCCCTTGCTGCCAATGGACACCGGCAAGGGCTGAGCTGAGCAGGTGCCAAGTGTTGTCTGTTGCAAATTTGGCCAAGGTATTGCTGTGATAGAAAACCATTACTTCTTTCCCCACCAAGCTCTGTTTCCAAAGTGCCAAGAACAAGCAGAAGGGAAAAATTTTAAAGAGAAGCTTCTTTTTTCTTTCTTTCTCTTTCCCCCCCCCCCCCTTGAGACAGAAATGAGAGATTTGTACTTTAAAAATCCTTGTCACCGTCAGTAATACCTGGACTTGCATTAGATTAGTGATTATCTGGAGAAATACAAAGAGGATGGAGGAAAAATAGTGAAAGCTTTTCCTTCAAGAGTAGTCTTAAACCAGTATCACCTGCTTACACCAAGACTGGAAAAACCTGAGATGTAGACTCTTATCTAAGAGCTTTTTAGTGCTAATTGTACAGCATGTCCTGCACAGGCAAATCTTGGATTGACACTAATGTGGCCCTAAGGAGGCTCAGAACAGACCTTCTGGTGAAATTGGGGCTTCTGCATTATGGAAGTCCAACTTTTTGGTCAGTATTCAGCCTCCTGTGATTTACATAGGGTGTAGCTTCTGGACTGTTCACCTCTCAATATATGTACACGTTCCTAGTGATATTTTTACATGGTGCACCTCAGAGGAGAAAACATCTGGGCTTCTAAAAACTCACATGACAATCCCTGGCAAATCTAAAATTCCTACTTGTTGAAATACTGCTGGCCACCAAGATTTTCTTTTCTCCCTGAGGCTTTATATAGTTGTCTGCAAGGGCTTCAAATGGTAAAGGATCAGATTTGTCCTTGGGGCAATGACCTTTCCTGTAGCAGTGTTAGACAAGGGGCTGAATATGTATTGTGCTGTAAGTGAATGCCCAAGCATTTATACCAGCTCTAGGAGGAACACCTTCCCTTTCTGCTGCCCTGAGCCCCTCTCCTTCAAGCAGGCTCTGGAGGAGCTTGTAGGGAGCACTGACAACACCAAACTCCTGGGCATGGCAGAGGAAGGAGCTTGCTCGTATTGCTGTCAGCTGCCCAGGCCCTTTTTGCAGAGATTACCTTGGCATCTGGTGCTTTGTGTGCTGTGTTTGTCTCCAGGTTTTTGCATGGTTTGGGCAGTGAAACCAGATGGTCAGTGTGATCAAAGCCAAACAGGTTGGTTCCTGTTCATGGTAAAAGTCTAGCAATAAAGACTTTTCTTCCCCTGATAGTTTCTTATTACCATTTTTCAGTGTGAGGCAGTGGAAGAGGCTTTGATCCTGAATCAGCCTCTGGTTTGATGGAGCCTGTCTGCATGTGCCAGCAGCAGGCCTGGGATCTGGCTCTGCCCATCCTGCTGGTGTGGCCAGAGCTCCCCAAGAGAAACCCATTAACTCAGGCTGCTGGGGAGGCAAACGGATAAACGCTGAAGCTGTGCTGCGGCTGTCTCCAACAGCACCCAACTGCTGTGTTAATTCAGCCCTGCAAAACTCTCTTAAAGGTGTACCAGTCCACAGTTTGGTTCCCTTCCCTTGACTGGTGACGGACAGAGGACAGTGCCTGGATGCTTTACTGGCCATTTTTGGAGTGGTGAACAGAGGACACCCTCTGAGCTCCATATCTGAGCCCTGCTGGGCTGGGACAGGATTCTGACGTGTCTGTTCTCTGTCTGAGCATGTTGCATAGAGCTGTTTCTCTGCTATGAGGCTTGGGGCTGCCTGCTGTGGCGTCCACAGGCCCATGTTCAAGAGCTGCTGTTGCCTGATGGCCTCTGGCAATTATGCTGGTGCTTCTCAGATGTGACTTTTAGGATCCGGTGGGGTTAACTTCCTTCCCAAAAATCTCATCTGAACTAGTTCAGGGGGGTGAAGGAGGTTGATTCGAGGGTTTCAATCTCTTTGCATTTCAGTGCCAATTTTAGGATTTTGATTAACACTGCAGGGAGAGAGCAGCTTGTGATGCATATGTCTGAATTTGGTAAAATGAGTTGAAAATAACCTTTTTCCAAGTGGACTGGAGGAATGTACCTGATTTATAACTCCAGTGCCTGTTGTGATGACTGCACAGGGTATTCTTAGCTCTGCTGAGGAAGGACCATTTCTGCTGTTTGTCATCAGTATCCCTCCTGCTGCGTAGTATTTATGGAAAGTTTCAGGGAGGCCGATGCCATTTTGAAGCAGAGTTGTTGTTACTGCAGCCTGTGACTTGGGATCTGCCTTTCCTGATAACTGCGAAGCTGAGACTCCCACTCCAGTGGGATCCTTGTACATTACAGGGCTTTGTTGTGGTTTCTTTTGCATATTCTTAGTTCCTAGGGTTATTTGTAGTGACAGTGACTCAGAAAAACTATTGTATAGAGGTTGCTATGAAAAATAAAATAAAACTCCTCAATGTATTATGGTTATCTTACTCCTGTTTTAACTCTTATTTAACATTTTCCAACAACTTAAGAATTTGTGGCAAATGGACTTTCTGGAAGAGTTCTGAAACTTAGTTCTTTAAGAATCCTATCTGTCCCCATGCAAGTGTCATTTGTAGACTGTCTCTTCTTGCTAGTAGTAACTGGCCTGGAATGGGGTTGCTGTGCCAAGTAAGGCACATGGCCTGATTGTAGAAGCCCAATAAGGTTGGCAGCTGGGCCATGGAGGTGACCCAGCCCTGTGGCTGGGAGCCAGGCAGGGTGGAGGGACAGCCACGGCAATTTAGATGGGTTTGGAAATCATAGTATTAGGGCCATGACAGAGGAGCTCAAAGGATAGCAGCCTCCCTGAGCTCACCCTGCTGAGGGCGGGGAAGGGTTAAGATAGGTCAGGTCTTCTCTTGAGTCAGGGCTTCATTCCTCAGCAGAGGCCAGCCTCAGATGGTGGCTGCAGTTGTGCCCTTGCTCGGAAGGAGGGGTGCTTGGAAACCTTGGCTCCCAGACCCTTCCTCAACTCCTTAATTCATTCCAAAGAGTTTGGTGGCGCCAGTCAGCCATGTGTCAGGGCTGAAGATGGGGTAGGAGGTGGGCAATAAATGAAGCTTTTGTCCATCCACTCAGTGCAGCACTATGCATGGTTCCCCTACTACTTAACATTCCCCAGACCTTTCCTCACCTGAGGTGCAAGGATCCTGTTATAGCACACAGGCTGGGTGGACAAGGTGTGGAAGGAGGTGGCTGGACTCTTTACTGAGTTGCAGTGCTCCCACGAGGCCCTGCTTCCTGGTGAGGTCCAGGGTCCACACAGGACTCCATCTCTTGAGGAGCACCATGCAGACCCCCTGGGACAAGGCAAAGCATGTAGGGTCACCCAAGCCTGCAGGGTGCTTACTACCCAAGTGCTACTGAGCCTTATTTTTGCTCCAGAGCTGGTTGCATTTCCTCAGCAGATGTAATAAGTCTTGCAGATGCAGCATAAGATAGAAGAACCCATCTGAGGTCTGACCAACCCTGGCCACTAGAAGTGAAGATAAGTTGCCTCCCAGCCTAAATTGATTCTGTAGGCACCTTTTCTGCCTAATTGCAGGTACTGCTTAGACAACAGGATATTTGTAACTTAAATCCAGTTCTGAAGACACATCCAGGGTCCATTCAGGTCACTTCCATGGGGCTGCCTATCCTGGTTCCCTGGGTGTAAATGGGGCAAACATCTGCAGCAATAAAAGCAGAGGCTTTGTGACAACCTGAAAAACCTTAGAAGCTTTGTCTGCTGATGTCTCTGCATCCTAGCCAAAGAAGGGCTTGGTGGAAGGCTGTGGGGAGTCCTGCTGTTCAGGTGTTGCTGGCAGCAGTTGGCCAAAGAGTCTTTTGCCATGTTAAGGGGTGAGTGTGCCACTCTCACCCTTCAGTGACAACACTGGATATTTGGTATTTTCTGTGGCCTGTGAGGATGTTCTGGAGCTAATTAAGGCTGATGCACTAATCACATTGGCTAGGAGCTATTTCCAGTTAGTGTGGAAAGGCAATAAAGAGCCTTCTCCTGCCTCTTCAATGTGGTTTTGCAGAGAATTTTGGAGTGAATGGAGTAAAATGAGGGTTGGGATTAAAGATCATTTTGGTCCTTGTTAGTCTGCTAGGATCTGGATACTGCTTTCATCCCTTGGGTTTTAATCCAAAGGCTTTTCCTGCTGTGCATACAGGAACGTGACTTGTAGCTCCCCAATTGGAGCTACAGATGCAGAGTAGGGCATCTGTACAGATCTCCATACAGATGGAGAGTAGGGTAATAGGGTAATGGCCAGCCCTGGCAGAAGTGCAAGGGGACACATGAAGCCTTTGCACTCTCCCCATGGAGCCCTGTTTGATCATACTGTCTGTCTACCTGCCCAGTGCTTGTGCTCTAGTTGGACAGGCAGACAAGGCAGTCTGGCCAAGCAACCCAGGGCAACCCTTTCTCAGCAAACTGTAAATCACTGTGCACAAAAGTACCCTGTCTTTGAAGACTTTCTCTGAAAGCTTGCATTCTACAGGAAACTGTCTGTCAATCTTCCAAGCTCTACAAGATTAGCCAACCTATCCAAAGTCCTGTTTGAGATCCCAGGGTCCCCAGGCATTTTTAACGTGTTCTGCAGTGAACTGAGCTGTCCCTGAGGCATCTGCGTTACCTTGGATTATGTTATTTAAAAACTTAGAAGGCCTTGTAGGATGTTCACTGCCTCCCACTTGGATGCTGATAAGATGGAAGAGATCAGGTTTTAAAATGAGTGTGTTGCCCAAAAGGGCTTGCTAAGCTATTAGCTGTGGATGTTTCTACACTGCAGCACTAGCTTGGGAATTTCCAGGCTGAGGGAGCTCCCTTGTTTTATCCGAGAGCCTGATTCTGCATGCTTTGCCTTACATGTGTAATTTGCCCTTGCCATGTGTACAGCAGGGTGCAGCAATCGTAAGCAAGCACACGGTTTGCCTCCAGGAAAGAACTGAAGGTGGCATGGCCACCAGCACAGGATGCTCTTTTTGTCCTGTGGGGAGCCACAAAGGTGGGTGCTGTTACCTCAAAGTTCACTTTGAAGGCCCTGGGCCATACTCTGTTATTAGCTTGCTGTAACTTGGCATAAAGAAGCTCTTGAAACCAAGAGGAAACAGCATAAATGCAGCACTGAGGTGAAGAGGTGCCAGTGAGGAAGCAGGATGGTTAGGATGGGTAACTGATGTTCATATGTTTAAGCTTCTGGCTTTTGCATTGATCTACCATATGATTTTTGGGACCGATCTCTAGATATCCTGGTGTCTTGGAAATTCATCCCCAAGAGGAAGGAAGATTGAGCATCGGTACATAGCTGAAATGCTTTGCTTTGTCCAGTAAGGTGACTGTCAAATTTTTTTAAGGAGGTTTTCCATCCTCTATTTTGACTGCCTAGTTTATTATATGACTTTAAAAACTCACTAGAGTATGAACTTTTTGTCTGAGACTTCTCCAAGTAAAATCTGTAGGGTGCAAAGGAGAGATCCAAGGGGTAATGCTCTTTTGCTACATGATGGGCTGTCAAACAGATGCTTCAAGTCTCAGTGGGATGTCCTGGGGGAAGGCAGCACTAACTGCTGACTTGTTTTTGGCAGAGCTATAGTTTACAGAGGCAACCACAGTCCAGCAACAAAATTCTAGACTGGCTTTCTGAGATAAAAGGGAAAATCTTTCTGACTCAGACCTTGGCTTTCAGTAGCTACTTCAGTGTTCTGCTAGATGAACTTCCCCTTGCAGCTGGACTACCAGCTTCCTAGTCTGCCTCAGATATGTGGGCTCTCTTGTCTCCACCACCTCCTAGAGCTGTTAGTTGGCCAGGGACTGCAGAGGGAGCCAGGCATTGAGCTATCTTTGCTGTAGTTTGACATACCAACCTGAAAAAAGTAACCTATCTGAACTCTTTTATGAAGTCCAGGCATGTTTTCAGTGTCCTTCAGAGTGCCATCCTGAGTGAGGCTGATTTGGGCTCTGGTATTCCTGGCTCTTCTAAGCCCTCTTCAGCACTATTGTATCACTCTGAGAAGCTGCACAGTTATGCTGAGGTCATCTTTGGCTCAACACTCTTGTTTGCCTGGAAATGCCATAGGGCACAGCTGCCTCCGCTAAAAAAGCATATAAACCTACTCTTAGGAATCTTCCATGTGAGCCTATAACAGGGCATGGCCATCTGTGGCCCTGAGGGCTTGGAGCCCCTATTTGGTGCCACATGCAGACTGGTCCAGGATTCTGGATGCTTTCTGTGCCTTTTTCCCTTCTGCTCAAGGCTTTTAGGAAGGTCAAGCATCCTGAAGTCTTAAGATATCAAGAGTGTTTTCTTGGGAGCACTGGGATTTCTTCCATGAACTTTACCCATACTGCTCCCTGTTTCCCTTTTCAGCCTGGGGCCTGGCTGTTGGCCACAGCCTCTGCTTTGGCAATTACTGGGATGAGATGTGCAGTGCAGGGGACCTGATCCATCTTGAAGGCTGTATTGGTTATGAAAATCCATGCTTGTGGCCCCTGAAGAAACTCAACTGACTTCTGCCCTTGGCAAGCTGGAGTATATTTAACAAATGTGCTCCAACCAGCTGCTAAATTTCAGATTGGTCATAATTTCTGCTTGGAACAAGTAGGGAGCTCTAAGAATTGGCATATAACAAAACCACCGGCCATGACTGTTTTCACCAGGGCAAGCTTGGCTGTCCTTCCCCAACCTGGCTCAAGGAGGAGAGACTGGAGCTCAGGTCTAACTTCTCGCTTCTAATGATCACATCTGTCCCCCTGTGTGGAAAGTCTTCACCATGGCCAGTGTGTAGAGCATTTGAGATGTAGCCTAACAGTCTAGTTTCCATTTGTTACCTGGCAGAAATATCAGTCCCTGTCTTTGTCTCCCTAACTTATATTGTCAAGTTCTGTGCTCCAGGAAGGAGGACATCTGTGATAACATTCTAGAAAGATGACAGAAATCCCATGGGCTTTGCTTGGGTCTTGACTATGATCAGGGTCCCAGGGTGAGGGATGCCTTAGCTGAGCTCTGCCAGAGCCTGTAGCTCTTGCTGTAGTCAGAGAAAATAACTGTGATTTCTCAGTGCCCCCAAAAGCCCCATGTTTGCTGCTTCAAAGGGAAGCCAGAAAGCCTTTTAGGACAAGGACTGGGGAATCCTTGCTGACCTCCAATTCATGGTGCCAAGAGACTCCTTGAGTCCCAGCCAAGTGCATTTTGAACAAGCTGTCCTAGCTGTACCCATCTCATCTAGCTGCCAACTCTTCCCCTACATCAATCTCTGCACAGGATGTGTGTGGAAAGAATGGATCATGGCTGTTGTGGGGGAAGTAGAGATATCCCAGAGAGACCTGGAAATGTGCAGAGCCAGAGGGAGATGCAGGCTGGGGGGACTGGCCCACAAGCACCTGGAGGCCTGAAGCTGTGCATGGCAGACCCATGTGCCCACATGTGTAGGCCTACCTAGCCTGTAGATTACTCCTGTTCAGAGCCTGTTGTTCAGGTATGGTACCCGAAGACTGCCCTGGCCTGTGGGGAGTGGGCAAATAAAGGCAACTAGGAACCGAGATGTTTTAGAGAGGACAACTAATGTCATAGTGCTGCCCAAACTCTGATAGGGAGCAGATGCAGCTGGTTTTGGAAGCCAGGCAGGCAAAGGTATACATATGGTTGGGATGAAGGGCTCCTTAGTGCTTCAGCAGCCAGTTACACATCCCCTGACAGCAGAGACCTGCTGAGGTCCAGGGCATCACACATATGGGGGAAGGTTCTCCTTGATTTATTTATTTATTTTATTTTGCCATGTGGAGCAGGTATTGTGCCTCCTAACACAACTAGAAGTGAGAAGCCCAAATGCATGGTAATCCCCGAATGGATAAATGCAAGTGTCACAGAGTACCAGAACATGAGCAAGCACCCAAATTCATGGCACTAATAACCATTTTGTGAATTTCTGCTGGCCCTGCTGATCCAGGAGGGCCTGGATTTGAATGGCAGCAAAGATGCAGCTCTACTGCGCAGGCTCTGCTTGGTCTCCCAAGGAGCTGTCTTATGAATGAGCTGTGTCCCCACTCTCATCAACTAGCTAGTAGCTGGGGACCCTTCTCAGCATTTGCAAAGCTGAAAATGCACCAAGAAAACCTTATCTCTGGCCTAGGAAGCTCCCAGGTCCTGTAGGAAGGAGGTCTTGAAATGCTGTGTCCAGTTCTGGGCTCCCCAGTATGAGATATATGGAACTACTGGAGTGATTCTGGTGAAGGGCCATGGAGATGATTAAGGGCTTGCAGCATCTCATATGAGGGAAGGCTGGGACTATTCAGCCTGGAGAAGACTAAGGAGGAGATACCAATGTGTATAAGTATCTGAAGGGAGGGTGCCAAGAGGATGAGGCCAGACTCTTCTCAGCGATGGCCAGTGAGAGGATGACAGGCACAAACTGAAACATGGGAAGTTCCATCTGAACCTAAAGATTCTTTTTAAACTATGAGGATTGCTTAGCACTGGAAGAGCCTGCCAAGAGAGACTGTGCAGTCTCCTTCCTTGGAGATATTCAAAAGAAATCCCTGGATAGGTTCCTGGGCAACATGCTCTAGGTGACTGCTTGAGGAGGGGGTTTGGACTAGATAATCTCCAGAGGTGCTGTCCAACCTCAACTGTTGTGTGATTCTGTGAGATTGTCTGGGTGCCTTCTTGACCAACCAAGAGGTCCCACAGCTGGGTCCCATCTCTCTGCTGGCCCTAGCACTGTGTGAATTCCTCCTCCCTTGGAAATACCCCCAGACCAGGTTGTGCTTTGAGGGACAGCTTTGCCCCTGCCTCCAAACAAATCAGAGGCTTTGTCTCATGTGGATGATGGAGCCATTTTTGGTTCTTCCTTTCTTTTTAAGGGCTGCTTTGTGCTCTGGCCAGAACCCTTCTGTTCCTCTCTTGATGCTCCAGCACAAAAAGCCACCCCAGTCCAGCCATTACCAGTTCATGAGCAGTGGGAGGAAGATGTTAATTAGATGAGCAGGTTATAAATCTGTTATGGCCCTTACTGAGAACAGACTAGTAGAGGTGCGAACCCTAGGAGCTAGGGCCTGTGCAAGCATTAGGGAGCTCTCATGATGAGAGATCTCTCTTCCCTGTCTTGCAATCCTTGCAGATCTGACAAGGAGGAAATGGGCAAGGGAATGGTAGTGTCAGCTGCAGTGCTTTCCTATCAGGGCCACAGTAGAGCTCTGTTTCTCTCTGGTGATCCCCAAGAGCTGGAGAGATGCCTGGAAGGCATGTGTCCCAGGCAGAGCATGGTGCTGCTGGTTACTCCAGAGGTGTCTAGCCCTAGAGATTCCCTTTCTAGCATGTTTTTGCTCTGAATAGCCACTTAGCCCTACTTTACAGATGCTTGAGCCAAAGCTTGAACTGTTTTTTGGGCCCCTCCCTTAAGCCATCTGCTCTCCCCAGTTGCCTAGTGTGTTCCTGGGGCCTCTGTGGCTTTCCTTGCTCTCCTGGCAACTATCCAGTGCCTGGCAGCCATGGGGTTCCCTGCTACTACACCAGCCCTAGGCGCTTTGCACCCCTCTGTACCCTTCCCATCCCAAGTTGCTTGGAGAGGCGGATCTGGACTCCTCCAGCCGAAACAGTGGGGTCTGTTTGCTGCTGTGTAGGCTGCTGAAGGAGAGTTCTGTACTCCAACCAAGTCCCTCAAAGCCCTACAACATTTAGATGATGTTATGGTCAGAGGTCTTTGCTTTCCCAGCGCAAGTAATGATGGGCTATTCCCTTCTGCTATTGCTTGTTCCCAGGCCTTGTTAGAGGGTGAAGAGGTACCTTTATCTGTAATACAATTCTCTTATTTTTGGAGGCAGGGAGCTGAAAAGTCCCTTTAGCCTGCTGGTTAAGCTCACTTTGTGAATAGGGAAGCCCTGCACCAGGCTTAAGCACAAGCACCCTCATGAAATGAAAAGGTTGCCAAGAGCCAGTCCTGTGTGGTGGACCAGCAGTAGGCCAAAGCAAGCAGCAGGGCTTGAGAGAACCTGGGCCACAGGGTACACACACTGGGCTGAAATAGGGGACCTGACAAGTGCTGTGGTGTCAGAGGACCCCAATGCTCAGGGCGTACAAGGGCCCTGTCTCACATCTGTGGCTCCAGGTGTGGGACTGCAGAATGTCTCTTTGGGATCTCACCTCTCCATTTCTAGCCCTAATGGTTGTGAGAAAATTTCCAAAGGCCTTTTAAAAACCTGTAATGACAGCTCTGAGAGCCAGCTGCCCAATTCATCTTAATGGGCTTGCTGTCTCCTGTGCTTTCTATTTATTATTATTTTTAAAAAGACAAGACACCAAACTGAAGAAATAGGATTCTCACACTCCGATGAATTTGAAGCCCTGGCTGCAGGACTTGCAGCCTGGTTCTGTTGTTTGCTTCAGTGTTGGTGAAGAGCTATGGGGTTCTCAGGCACCCTGACACTTCTGTGGTGCCGGGCTTCTGCCTGGCCAGGCAATCAGTGCTGCTGCCTGACAGGATGCTCCCTTGCCTTGAGGTTAGGTGAAAGGCCTGCTTCAAGAGTCAGAGCCTTTCCTCCTGCTGATGGATTCAGACAAGCCTTTGAGCAGCCTTCTTCCAATCTTCCTCCTCTTCTAGAGGAACAAATTCCTAGCCCTGGCTCCATTGTGGTCTCACCTGGAAATTCCTCAGACGCAGGCTTCAGGGAGAACGTGTAGGATTGCTTACAGGCTCTAAGGCACCTTCCTTCAGAGGCTGACAGAGCCATAAACCAGGGATTGCCCTCTAAATACAGTAATGGCTATGTGCCAAGCAGGGCAATGTACACAGCTGCCCCAGCAAGGTGCTCTGCCTTTCCCTCTGTTTAGCTCTTGATGGCATTTTAATGCCCTTTTATGTTGCTCAACCAAATACATTTTCTCCACACTAATGGTACTCTGCACCTTGTGTCTGCCATCTGTCTGTAGCTCTCCAAGAGCTTTAGAGACATTAATAAAATTGGAGTCCTAACCTCCCCCTAAGCTGTAAGGACTTTGTTTCCCCAGCAATAAAACTATAGCAGTAATGAAGCACAAATAGCTAAGAGGCTTGCTCTGTTGCTGGCAAAGCAAACCCAGACAACAAGGCTGGGAGAAAGCGGGCCTCATCCTGCCTGGTGCTGTGCTCCTGCTGGGAGGGTGTTGGCCCCTCACTGCTGATGCCCACACCTTCCTGCACGTTAATGCCTGTGCGGCTAGGGGATGGGATGGAGACCCAGGCCTCTAAGGCTGCTCCTGCCTGCTCTGCAGTGTCTGTGTGTGCACAAGGTGTGCAGAGGGCATGTGGCAAGGGAGCAGCAGCTCAGAGCACTGTCTGCACTGGAAGCTCCTGACCTGTTGTCACTGTGTGTTTCCTGTCCCTCAGTCAGGTGAGACTGGGATGGAGGGACCAGCACGGCATGGCTCCTTCTGCACCTTTGAGCTTGGCTGCGTTTTTGCCCCGTGGTGCTGGGTGGTGAGGTTTGGAGACCATTCAAGCATAAGAGCAGGGTATTTCTTGGGGCTGCATTGTAAAGTAGCAGTGTGTGGAGTGTGGCATATGTGTGATGGTGTTATCAGCCTAAGCTGGATGGTGGCCATGAAACGTACATCTGCATTAAAAGAGCTTCCCTGAAAATACATACAAAAATAAAATAATAACAGTGATTTTTAGAATTAAATCAACCTAAAGCAGGTATCAGCACAAACCAATTTCAAGCAAAATGGTAGCAAGGTCTTTTGATGAGGAACAGAGCACTCCCTCTATTTGAGGTGGTTCTCCTCATCTGCATTGGGACAGATCCTTCCTCTGAGGCTGTTGCTTTGTGTTCCCCTGTTACCAAGCTGGTCCCCAGGGCTGTGAGGAGCCCTGCTTACTGCAAGCTGTGACAGGCCCTATCCCAGCACTGGAGAACAGCAGGAGGTGGGCACAGCCTTGCCAATGGCTTTGTTGTCTTCACGGATGACGATTGTCCTGTGTCTACACTGAACTTTCCTGTGCCTTGCAATATGAGTAGGAGACACAAGAACGTGTAGTTCCTGTGGTTCCCCAGAACTGGAGAAGATCTAATGGTCACTGTGAAGAATGTTGACATAGGTTAGGCTATAACTCTTAATCCCTCCTGTTACTAGGCTGCAGGGCAGACTGGGCATGCAGATAAGTCTCAGCAGTGCTGATGATGCTGGTGAAAGCTGTGGCTCCTGATGGGCATCACCCACCTCTTACCACCCTTTCCTTGTGCTGGTACTGGACACTGAGCTGAAAATGCCCCCCAGAAAGAAACTGGCCTGGTCATCCCAGGGCAGATCCCCACTCTGACTCACCATAGAGCACTGGTGCCAGCTCAAGGGAAGGTGTGGAAAGCTTAATGTCCATTCCTGGCCAGCTTTTATTACTAATTAAAAAAAAAAAAAAAAAAGAAAAGGCAAATGAAAACTGTCCTTTGTGACTTCCCACCTTCCAGATGCAAAGTTTTGGTCCTTACCCCATCCTTGCTAGTTTTTTTAGAAACCAAGGAGAAGGAAGCCTTGCTGGACTGTCTGTCAGTCTGGCAATCTAAGTGCCTGTGTTTTGTTGCTGGTCAGCTGCTGCCCATGTGGGGAGATGTATATTCACAGAATGACAGAGTGGTTGAGATCAGAAGGGACCTCTAGAGATCATCTAGTCCAACCCCCTTACTCAATCAGAGTCACCTAGAGCAGGCTGTCCAGGACCATGTCCAAATGGTTTTTGAATACCTCCAAGGATGGAGACTCCACAATCTCTCCGGGTAACCTGTTCCAATGCTCAGCCACCTTCACAGTAAAAGAGTTTTTCCTGGTGTTCAGATGAAACTTCCTGTGTTTCAATTTGTGCTCATTGCCTCTTGTCCTGTTAGAGAGCACCACTGAAAAGAGTTTGGCCTCTTCCTGTCTATGCCATCTCTCAGACACTTATACACATTGATAAGACCTCCCCTCAGTCTTCTCCAGAACGAACACTCCCAGCTCTCTCAGCCTTTTTTTCATAAGAGAGATGCTTCAGTCTCTTAATGACCTTAGTGACCCTTCACTGGACTTGCTCCAGAAGTTCCATATCTTTCTTGTATTGGGGAACCTAGAGCTGGACGGTACTCCAGGTGTCGCCTTACCAGTGCTGTGTAGAGGGTTTGTCTCCTTCAACCTGCTGGCAATGCTCTTCTTAATGCAGCCCAGGATACCATTGGCTTTCTTGGCCACAAGGGAACATTCCTGGCTTTTGGTCAACTTGTTGTCCACCAGGACTCCTGGGTCCTTCTCCACAGAACTGCTTTCCAGCATGTCAGCCCCCAGCTTGTACTGGTACATGGGGTTATTCCTTGCTATGTGAAGGACTTTTCACTTGCCTTTGATAAACTCCAATAAGTTCCCCTCTGCCCATCTCTCCAGCCTGTTGAGGTGCCTCTGAATGGCAGCCCAGCCCTCTGGTGTATCAGCCACTCCTCCCAGTTCTGTTTCATCAGCAAACTTTCTGAGCAAGCACTCTGTCCCATCATCCAGGTCACTGATGAGCAAGTTGAATAATATTGGACCTGTCAGCCAGTTCCCTCGACACTTGGGGGTGCATCTTATCAGGGCCCAGGGACTTAAGCTTGCCCAGTTTGCTTAAGTGCTCTCTAATGTGATCCTCTTCCACCAAGGGAAAGTCTTCATTTCCTCAGACTTTCTCCCTGGTTTCCAGGGCCTGGGAGTCCTGAAGGCCAGCCTGTTCAATGGGTTGCTTTACCATCTTACTAAGAGGAAATTTTATCGACCAGCCCCTCTTGGACTGCAGCAATCACTCTGACCCCAGAAACTGCCCAGGTAAATTCACATCAGTTCTCAGATGCAATAACATCATCACACCCTTTTCCCTATCTTTTCGTCAAAGTTTCATACCAGAAGCCATATTATGTGCCAGTGTAACTCCAGAGGAACTAACACCAAATCTGACTTAAAGTCTCTGGCTCTGTTTCCCTTGGAACCATTGCTGTTTATCAGCCTCCTCCGGGAGAAGTTGCTTGCAAGGGAAGGGAACAGCCTGCAAAGTTTGAGGGGCGATGGGCCAATCAACCCCATCACATAGCTGTGAAGCATATAATCTCTAAAGTGCAGAGAACTTTTCTTGGAGGAAAGAGAAAAGGTGGAGATTACAGCCTTTTGGACAGAGAGAGGTGGTCTACCATGAAACAGAGAAACTCTTTTCTTAGGAAGTTTCCCCAGGAAGTCAGCTGTGACTGATACTATCCAAGTCCTGGCTCACTGGGTTCCTGGATAGTCCCTACCCTTCCTCAACACTAGCTCTTCATAACAACAGCAGTAGCAAAGATAAGGTTTGACAGAAGAGTATGTTTCCCAAATGTGAGTGAGTTTCCCTTTCACTCTTGGCCAGGGCAGGACAGCAAAGACCAGTGGCTTTTCCAAGGTCAATCAGAAAAGCCAGAAGAAGGCTGGGACCAAAACCTGCCTTTCTCCCCCACATCTCTTCTCACATGCCCCACAAGGCTGGTACAAATTTGTAGCTTGGTCGTTTTGTTGTCTAACATTGCTGAGGAGCAGCTGGGGCTGAGGGAAGAGGCACTCGCTGGGCACAGGGGGATCCAGCACCAAGCCTGTCACAATTGTGCTTGCAGACACAAAGTAACATGCCCTCTGAAAAGTGAATGGAGCTACCGATGGCAGAAATCAGTACTAGAGTCACTTCTCTGTTCTCCCTTCCAGCCTATCTGAATCCCATGGGGTGCTGGAGGATCAACCTTTCCAATGAGTCTGAGTGATTTTCTCCTTTTTCTTACAGGCCTTTGCACTGAAGCCAAGTGAAGAACCTCATAATTGCACTATACATCATTAACTCAGCTAAGATTTTGCTAGCTGTGAAGAATCTCCTGCCACTGGGAAGGACTCCTCCATCAAGATAGAGACCCTAAGCTCCATTATCCTTCCTGGCCCCTGCCTGTGACGCCTGTCTCCACGCTTTGAGGCCAGCACTTGACAGTAGCTTCATTCTTCTTTCCTCCCATCAAACCATTTCCCAGCCATGTTCCAGCGTTTCACCAGCCTCTTCTTCAGTGACAGCAACACACCAGAGGGCCTGGAGGAGCCCAAACCCTTCGTCTCTGAGGAGGAGGAGGAAGATGGATGGCTCATAATTGATCTTGCAGGTGAGAAAAGCAAAGAGGATTAGTTTCACACAATCTGTGATGTATCTTGTTTCTCCAGAGCTGGACAAATCCCTTCAGATGATGTTGGACCTTGCCAGCAACCTCCAGCTGAACTTCCATGACATGTTGTTAGCTCTGCCCTTAATCCCTCCTTCCCTAATTTCTCTTCCCCTTCACCTGTACTCACAGCTCCCAGCCTGAGCCAGGCACAGAGATCTCTGTTGTCATTGAAAAAGATCCCAAGCTGACTTCTCTTCCTGTCTTTGCTCTCCCAGTGAGAATTCCCAGCTCTAGGCCAGCTTGGGAGAAAATAAGTAACAGCAGCTGCTTCCTGGGCCATGGATGCTGGCTGTCTGCCCAGGAGCCTTCAGGCACTGCCACTCAGCTCCCCCAGGGAAAGGAGTATCTGTGCTCGCTCCTGTTTTTGTCTCCAAGCAGGCCTGGGGGAGAAAGGCGTTCATAAAAAGGCCACCAAACTTCAGATGAACAGAATATGTCCCACTGGCCTAGCTCTTAACAGGACACTCTAGACAGGACAGTGATAGAGAAGTTCTGATGAGACCCAACATGAGGGGACAAGCCTGATTTTGCAGCTTTGGAGGCAGTGGCCAAGCTGTGCTTGGCACAAGGACAGGCCCTTCACCCAGAAGCACTGGCCCTTGTCTTTGCAGGAGTCACTGAAACCCTCTCATTAGCAATTTTTGAATAGCTGATAAAAGTGTTCCTCTCAGGGCACGTAGCTGGGATAAAATGCCCAATAGCACTCTTCATGTGCTGTAATCAAAGACAACCTAGCTTCAACCAGGCACAAATTCTTTAGCAATTAGAGGAGTCTGTTTGTGGATTATGGACCAGATCCAAGAATCTGCCCTGAAGAGCAATTCCCAGCTCCCAGAGCTTACTCCTATCCATTTAATCAGCAAGATCAGGGAGTTCACCTACGATTTTCTGGTTCATTCCAAGCTGGGGGCTTGGTGGGGTGGAGAGATGCCAGTCAGGGTTGTTTGTCTGTGTGCTGGGTCAGAGTGGCATGACTTTGGCTAAGCAGGGCTGTGATGTGGGCAGCAGCAGCTGCCAGCACACCTCCATGCAGGAGCTGCTGGCTGCCTGGCTAAAGGCCAATCTCCATCAGCAGCTGCGGGCTGGTACAGTGCCCGATGTGGTCGGTCGCGGTGCTCGGACATTGCCCCTGCCTTCCCTGCAGCTGGGCTCTCTGGTTGTGTGAGTGCGAGGAGGCGTTAAGTCAGCATTTTTTTGCAATTTGCAGAAGATCAGAAGCTGCTTTTAGGGATGAGTTGTGCCCTGTAAACTATTTTCAGAGCATTTTGATTGCAGCACATGCTGCTGGGGTCTGCCCTGGCAGTCTGGCTTGGGGAGCAGCACTTTGCCAGACTCAGCCCCAGAGGAGCTGGGCTCAACCTCTCCCCTGTGATACCCCAGCTGCAGTCAGTGCTTCCAGTTTCCCAGCCCAGAGCCTACCTAGCAAGGGAGAAGGAAGGCTGGACATTCACCTTATGGCCTGCTGAAATACAAACAAACCTGGAGGCTGTTCACCAGTGGGAAACCCTACTCCCCAGGCCCTGACAGTGAGCCAGGGAGGCTCACACAAGGGAGGGCAATGGCAGCTGATGCTGCAGTGGGCAGAGGCCCACAGGGCTGTGTGCAGGACCCATATATGTGCAGCTGCAGTGCTTTGTGTCATCTATGGCCTCCTGACTATCTGGTCTGAGGCTGCACTGCTCCAGGGATGCCCTGACCTGTAGCAATCTAGCAAGCTCTGCTCCAAGTTTGGGTCATATGAGGCCAATCAGGAGAGCAAATCTAGAATGTGAAAGCTCTTTGGAAAGGCTTTATCTTCACAAATCATTCCCAGTGCCCTTGCCAAGAGCTCTCAGACAAAGTTTGTTTGGACCAATATGTCATATCTAAAGAAACCCTTGCCTCTGAGGCTACCTGTTCTCCAGAACAGCTGAGACCATCCAGAGTCCCATTTGACACCAGACAGAGAGGTCAAATTCTTTAGGTGGTAAGGGCTTCTTAATCTCCATTAAGACAGTTTGTGCCTTTGCCTATTGTAAGGTTTATGAGTCAACCATATGCAACGATAATTTTATGACCTTCTGCTTGCAAATTAAGCAGTGAACTTACATAAACAAGACTGTGTGCACTGCAGCCCCAGCCCTTGGATTTCTGCTTCTCAGCGTCCATCGTTGGTTTTTATAGACTCTCTTGAGTCACAGTGGCCCAACCCAAGAGACTGCTAACAGGTTTAGGTGGAGGGCTTAGTCCTCCCTGTTGCAGGGAGGGAGCTGTGCTGTTCTCTGCCAGCCCTCTGAGCAGGTTCTCACTGCCTGTCCTGCATGTGTTGAGTAAAGCTCATTCTCGGGATATGAGTGGTTCATTAGGTTTTTTCCCCACACACTGAGCTGGACAGGGCAACAGAAGACCGCAAGCCTGGGAGAGCGGAACAGGGACAGGGAAGCCCTTATTTCTGCCTGGAGCACTCTGAGCTCAGATGGAGGCAGAAGGGTGGCTTGGGTAGCAGGTGGTTGTTGAGGTTTGCCTGTATTTTGGGATTTGGTGACTGTCCCTCTTGGGTGGGTGGGTGGGGGTGTCAAAGCAGTGGCATGAGAGAAAAGTGGTTGCAAGGAGGTCCCTGGAGCAACTTGCATGCAGCTATGTATCAGGGCCAGCTGGCCTCTGGTCCTGCAGCTGGCAACATCTGCAGTATGTCCGAAGCAGATCAAAAAGAGCCATAAGTTTTCCCAAACAGAGAACCTTGGATCTCCTGGGTCAGAGATATGCAGCCGGCTCTGTGGAGATCCTGGGCTGACTGGTACAAAAGACTAGTTTTTCTTGGTGGCTTTTTTTAATCAGCTAGCGAGACTCTTGGTGCAGAGACACCGTTAGCAGTGAGTCTGCATGGGGCTGGCACCCCCCCGCTAATCCCCACCGGCACCACTACTGCAATTTCCCTTGGCATTCCCCCGCCAGTGAAGGCTGAATTTATTTCAGCCCTCTTCCTGAGCCTGCAGTTATGCAAAGCACTTCAAAAGCTAAGCCTGTTGGCTCCAGCCCCCATCCTTCAAGCTAAAGCCACAGTGGCAGGCAAGCATGGCCCAGACTGGCTCACTCCCAGCACTGAACAGCCTAGCAAGCCTCCAAACAAGTTCAGCATCAGCCAGGTCTTTGACCCACGTGTTGCAAAGCACACCTGAATTAACCAGATCTCTTGGGAGCATTTCAAATGCCCTCCCCCCACCTTGCTCCGTTCCTGCCCGTCTGGCTCCACTCAGCACCAGGAACCTCTTGGAAGAGGTGGCCAGAATGAAGTGAAGGTTGTCTGGTTTGTCCTGGACAAAGGCAAGAAGAGGGTTGATCTTGGGCTAGGAAAGTGCCATTTGGCATGGCCAGGCAGGACTAGCATCATGACTTCCGGGGCCAGCAAGGAGCATTTCTCTGTGCTTAGAGATAAGAATTCCTGCTGCAAGTCACTGAGGAATTTGGGAATCCTGAAACATTCCTTGTGACATTAAAAAGCACCTTTGTAAGGGATCTAGACAGATAAACATGCACGACTGGGGCAGAGGCTCAGCCAAGCTAGTTCCCCACCTCTCCTCCCCACACCCACTGCCCTATGTGTTGTGGGATCACTGCTGAACCTAAGGAACAGGGGAAAAACACTCCAACCCAGACCCCCTGTCTGTCTGTCTCCAGGCTGACAAATAATCTCCAGTCTGGCATGTCAACAACTATTAATAGCCTGATATCCACTGACCTGAAGAAAGACATTCTCCTGTTCGCAAGGCTAATTGTGGCCTGCCCTAAGCCGCAGGCTGGGGCATCATCTGCAGGATGAGCTGATGACATCTGTGTCATGATGAATGTCTGCCCCTTGCTTCATGTGTCCATATTTCTTCCTGCCTGTTTGGACAGTGCAAGAACACATTAATCTGGTTGTGACCCAGCAGGAGGGTCACACATGTTCACAGAAATATTCCACCGAATTCACCCCAACAAGAACGGGTCCATAACTGCCCCCTGTCAAGAAGCCTGAAACACACTGCTGACGCTGGGAACACATCTTAGTTCCCTGCTGCATCAAAGAGCTAAGAGCAGACTCCCTTCCTACAGCGCAGCCAGTAACTTCTGACACAGGAGTCTCAGAAAAGTGCCAATCCAACTGACTTGCCAAGCAGAGGTGAGAAGGGCAAGGAAAATAAAGGCTGGAGTTTCAAAGTAATGCATGCAATTAGGTTGCAGAGCTCACCATCTGAAAAATTTGCCTCCTACGGACTGAAGTCAAAGGCATGGTGAAAACTTTTGGCAAACGATTTATGTACTGAGAAAAAGGTTTCTTCCAGGAAAAAAAAATCATTTTTTTTCTGTCTCAGTAATTGGTTTCAACATTTGCGAGAATGAAGTGTTTGTCTTTGCAAGCCAAGATTCACTTAGTAGTTCAGCTGTTGTTCTTTTTGAAAGACAGGGTTCACATCAAATAAGTTTACAGAAAAAAGCAATGTTTCTTCCTAGCTGAATTTCTTCCTTCATTTCATGAAGGAAAAAAAATGCTTCAGTGAATGCCTGGTGATTTCCCCCAATTTTTGGTTAAACCACTTAACCAAAAATCTCTGTGTGCTTCTCCTGCTTGCCGTTTCAGCAAAGTGGGGCACTCTGCTATTTCTGCCTGGTTGAGCCCCCTCAGTCCCATAGCATCATGGGAGCCAAGGCCTGGTGAGAAACTGGTCTAGTGACCTGCAGTGCAAAGGGTCCCAGCCCATCTCTGAGGTCCAGCTGACACTCCGGGCCACCTAGAGGGCACCGTCTGCGTGAGCAAGGGCCCCGTTCGGCCTCTTGCCCAGCATGATGGCAGTGCTCTGGGGAGGCCAGGGCGGCTGCCTCTGCAGCTGTGGGTGCCATTTCCACCGCCGCTGCTGGAGAACGGGGAAGGAAGGTGCCACCAGAGTGTGGGCACCTCAGGTGTCCCTGCGTAGACGTTGCCATGGTCCTTGGAGACAGTCCACCAGCCTGAGCTCAGCTGACCTTCCTGGTGGCCTTGCTGTGCTGTGGTGGTGGTTTTGTTTTGCCTGGTGGTTTGTTCTCCAGTGACGGTTCCTGTGTATTATACTATATACATATATGATAATAGTGATGCTGTTGGGGTGTCTTTTGTACTAATAATGCCCCCTTTTTCTCCCCCCTTCCCCTCTCCTTCCCCACTGTACATCGTATGTGTGTGTGTCTTTGCTCCGTGCTCCTCCCTGCCTTCCTCTGCATGGCTTCCAACCCTCGCGCTGCTCTCGGACTCCTGCCTGCCGGGCACCGGCTCTCGTCTCTCTTTAGGTAGCTATACCTCAACCTCTGGTGAAGAGCAGAGGGTAGGTGAGAGGGATCCCATTTGCCTGCCCCGGTGCTGCCCGGGGTCCCCCCCGCCTACCACTTCTTCGTCCCACACACTCCGTGACTGTGTTGGCAGGCCTGTGCCCTCCCAGCCCGACCCCTGCTTGATGGACGAGAGTTGGTTTGTCACCCCTCCCCCCTGTTTTACTGCAGAAGGCCCCGGTCTCGACAGTATGGAGAGCAATCCCATGGAGGATCTCCTCATCGAGCACCCTAGCATGTCCGTCTATGTCACCAGCAACAGCCTTGTGGTGGACAGGGAGAGCCCCGAGGAGATCAGTGAAGGGTGAGTTCACATTCACAGATGGGACTGAGAGAAGCAACGGCATCCTCTGGGAGCCCATGGGGATGGCACAAGGTGGATGTCCTCTGCTGGGCTTTGTAGGTCATTTGGATTGGGGCTGCTGGTAGCCCTGCAGAGGCACCTTGGCGTGCTACGCGAAACCTGGCACGCTGCAAGAATCACAACCTCTGGGTTTCAAAATACGTCGCTTAGAGTGCACTGGGACTTTCAGGACTATGTTAAGAAGCCTTTGCGTATGGACCAGGCCTGCTGAAATCCTCTCTCTGCGTGCTTCTTGCTGAGCTGCGCTGGAAGAGCCTGGGGTCGCAGAGCCTGCAGCCCCCCCGTGCCGTGGCACTGAGTGACTAACCTTGTTTCCTGGCTAAAGTAGTACCTCCTGGCAAGTGTCCATCAGCTGAGGGTGCTGGATGTCACATCCTGCTGGTGGGCCCTGAGGAAGATGTGGGTCTACCAACCTGCCAGGCTAGGCTTAAGCATAGGGCTTTACATGGGCAGGGTACAAGGAAAGAAAACAAAATACTCAACAGCAGCAAAATAACCCTTGGGCGTGCTGGGCACCCACTAGTTGCAAGGGTGCTGCAGACACTGCTACCCTCTCCACTTCTCCCTCTCACACTTTACTGGGCAGCTACAGGGGCGTCCCATTCCTGGAAAGGCCATGGGTTACTGGATATTCTCTTGCCTTTACCCACCAACTTGCCCACTCCCACTCCCTTCCACAGGAGCTAGGAGGGATGGAGACCTTCTATCCTCCTTCCCTGGGACTACAGCCTCTTTGCAGACCAGATGGGGGACAGCCTCTTCTCCTTATGGGTACCCTCAGCTGCTGGTGCCCCATGCCACCCAGGAAAGCCCTGACAGTGCCCACCTTCCTGCTGTGTGCACTGCTCAGCCCTGCCTCTGCAGCTGAACTCCTGATACCACACTGACATACTCCAGGGCCCTGCTGGCCCCCAAGTCCACAGCTCTCCAGCCATCACCCTGTATGAGCCCTTCACCAGGAGGGATGAATCATCTTCACCATGTTGCAGTTTGGTTACCTACCCAGCCCTGCTCAGGACAGAATGTGGGGGCAAATCTGCTTCATGCTAAGGGACACTGCTTAGGGCTGTCTCCTCTCTAATTTTCCATTTGCTAAGTCTTCTTTAGGGCCATGATCTGATCTCAAGGGCATAAGAGGAACCTCAGTGCTGGAGGGTGAAAATAAGGGACCCAAAGGGAGCTAGAAACATGCAAGCAAACAAAATCAGTTTATAAGCAGGATGGAAATGAGAAGCCCATAAACTCTGCTTGGGTCCCCCCCCTGCTGATCTCAAGGAAGTTGGTGGCAGCACAGCCACCAACCACTGGTCTATGGGGATGGTGTCAATTCTTTTTAGCAGCTAGATTTTCTGCAAGTCTCTGTAGACCCATGCTGGACTGGATGCCTTCCCCTCCATCATCATAGAGCTTGCTACAGGCTGAGCTAAGCAGTGGCTGAAAGTCCTTTGGCAGCAGTGCTCCTAATCTGGGATCTGTGTGCATGCAAAAGGCATAAATGATACTCCTGTAAGTGGGTGTGATCTGAGTATGGAAGAGAGGAAGGAGCCAGCTTAGCATCTTTCTAGGTTTGGCCTTTCATGCATGTTCAACAGACAAGTGCTATCTGCTAAAGGGATGTCAGCTTGCCTACTGGCACCATTTTAAAGAATTCAGCTAACAGGCTGGTCTTAGCATTGGAGAGCTTACTCATGGGCCTTGCATCAGGTCAGGTCCATCCTGGGGACACGGTGCGACATGTGAACACCTCAGTCAAGCCTGGTGTCACAAGGTGGATGGGAGCAGGGCCTCACTGCCTCCGCTCAGCAGCCCCTAGCGACACGGGTCCCCTTCTTGCCAGGGGCTGTGGCAGGGAGTGTGACCATACTGTGCTGCGCCTGTGACCACTACGAGCGGCCACTCATGGGCCTGTCTCTCGCTGTCTCTCAGCAGGGAAGTGCCGGAGCCCCGGCTGGAGCGTCATGCGCCGCACCACAGCACGTCTCTCACGGTGAAGGCGGCCATCCTCGAGAAGGTCAGCCAGGCCCGGCGGGTGCAGCGGGCCAAGCAGCTGGCAGAGAAGCACCGGCTCAGCCAGAAGGCCCTGCAGCGGCAGAACCGGGCCCGCGAGCGCCCCTCACGGAGGATCAAGCAGCAAGGCGGGAGCTTCGTCCACCAGCCATGCCAGCGCCACTGCAACTACTAACCTCCGCCGGGGAGCCTGCACCACTGGGGCATTAGCCGTTCAGCTCTCAGCTTCACCTCCTTTCTCCTAACACTTCCATCAGTGGAGGGAGGCTTTCGCCTTCCTCTGACGCAAACGTCTCCCCAGGGAGAGCGTCTTCTCTGCTCTCCCCACTAGGAACACTAGTTACACCAGCCAAGCCTCACCAGGCTGCAGTTTCACTCCACCCCCTCTTACGTCCATGTACTTCACCCCTCGCTCGTTACCTTCCTCCTCTTCCTCGTCTGCTGCTCCCTTCTCGCTTTCCTCCCCGAATGCAGACCGAGCTGGGCCCATGAAGAAGTCACCCAGTGCTGTGTGGCCTCATGAGGCTGAGGTCTGCTTTCAAATGTCAGGAGTTGCTCAAGTCTAGCTAAATTTCATGGAATAACATGGGTGTAAACAGTTATCCCCAGGGAAACGAGGCTTCCTAGGTCATGTTGCCCCTCAGAGCCCACTTCTTGCCCTCTTGCCCCCTGGCTTGCATGCGTTTTTCCATCTGCCCTGCCAGTGATGCCAGTATTTAAATGGGAAATTGGTATTACTGGTGAAATCTCCCATTCTCCAAACCCAACAGTGGGGCTATTCCGAGTTTATGGAAAAGCCTGTCCTTTGGGTACTAAGGAGCCTGTGACATCAGTGCCTTTCTTAATGACATCATACTCTTCTACACATAAACCGACCGTGATGTCACCAACAGAGACAGAAGAGGAACAGACCAGCCAGATTTGGTATTCTTAGGAACTACAATCAATGCCACTAAATAAGAGTATTTCTTCCCCTCTCTGCCTCCCCTGCCCTCGCCATTGCTTCTGGTGTTTCCCTGAAGCAGAGGGGAAACCTGATCCTCTCTGAGAAAGAAGTCCTGCAGGGCAGCTGGACTTCGGCGTCATCCCCAAGCCCCACACTGAGGCCACTGCTGCTCCACGCAGAGGCACCCTGACTCGCTAGGGGTGAGCCATGGTGGCTGGATGCTGCTCAGACCGACATCTCAGACCCGGTGTCAGGATGATCTGGTTCAGGCTGCAGCAGCTGCAGGTCTGCTGTAGCCTTGCAGGAGATCCAGCTGGCATGATGCTATGTTGCTATATCACCTCTAACCCCTTTCAGCCCTTAAAAAAACAAAAACAAACGACCCCCCCCAAACCCCCAAGTCTAGGCTGTTCTTTGGGAGTTTCTGGGTTGCTGTAGGGAGTCTCACTGTGCTTGCTCTGCCTGCTCCAAATTAGTCACAACTCTTAGGCAGCTCATTGCCCATGGGGAGGCAACCACGACCTCCTAGAAGGGTCTGAATAAACCAACATTGCTCATGGTGGGAAAGTTCAGAGGTTCGGACAAAAAGAAAAGCAGCAACCCACCGCTTCCCCTTTCCCTCCCAGAGTTCTTTTACAATTTTTACCTTGATTATACAAAACTGCCACTATACTTCCCAAAAGGGCTTGTTCCAAGCAGAAGGCTGATGGAAATATTTGTGGGAAGGTCATTCAGATGATTGAAAATACCACAGAGGATCTTCAGAGCCAAAGTATTGCTGCTGATCAAGAAAGAACACAGAGGAAGAACAGTTTGGCACCTTTCCATCTTGCTGAAATCTTGAGAAAGGCTCTGCCCTTATGGCTTGGGTGCCCTCCTAAAGCCAATGCCCTGCAGAAATCCAGGCAGGTCTTGGTGTTTTGTATTTTTAGAGACAACCTTAAAAAAGAAAAAAAAAAAATTCTCAGGAAACAAAACACTGGCCTAGCTCCAAGAACATGCCAGCACCTTGCAGGAGCAATTCAACCAGCCATTCCTTGCTGTGAAGACAGAGAAGGAAGCCCGGGAGGAAAGGGAGGCCAATCTATGTGAGAGGCAGCTGCCCGGTACATGTACATCAGTAGGACATCAACAACCCCAGATGAGCATTGATCCCACCAAGCTGCTGGCTGTACTTGTTTGAGCAAGCCTTGTCCTTTCTGTGCTCCCTGCTCCTGGAGCAACTCACCTGCCCAATCCATATATATGTGTATGTATGATACAAACATATACTTGAAAGAAGCACTGGTTAAGCCAAGGAACATTGGCCCGCCAATGTTCAGGGCCTGCTGTCCATAGCAAGGCCTGGGGTGAACAGCAGTGCCCACCTCCATGGAGGGGAGTGCTGGTTCCTCGATACCCTCACAGTCCCAGGAGATTCTCTGTCATGCTGCTATCATTGTGGGACAGCTGCTCTGCATTAATCCCTGGGAAGAAAGTGGAGAAGGGGACTTACACAGCTTCTCTGAAATGGTTAAGTATGTTAAAGCGCGTAGTGAAAGGATGTGAGATGAGAGGAAGTGAGGGAGATGATAGGGTGTGAAAGAGATGCCAGAGGAAAGAGGCCAGACTAAGGGAAAAGATGGGAATGGGAGCAGCTGAGAAGTGCCAGTTCCAGGAGGAGAGCTGTAGATCATATTCCTGCCTTGCTGGCAGGAGAAGACTAGGTCACCCTACAGCCTCCTATCTAGGTAACCCAGCTGTCCAGTGCAGCTGGGTTCAGGCAAGAGGTCCAGTGCGTGAGAATGTCTGTAGGAAACCCAGGGGTTTGGCACTGTTATCGGACTAGAGCCATAAAGTGAACTCCCTTTCTATCCCTCTAAAAATTGCATCCTTTGACATGAAGGGCCAAATCCAATCCTGGTGTAATGCTGATTTTTAATGCAAATCCCTCCCCTCCCCATGACGGACTTGTCCTTGACTCATTCTACCTTTAAATGGGCACTGTCAAGACTGGCAAGAAACAACCTGCTCCAACAACAGCCAAGATCAATAAAGAGCAGAATTTTGCTAAAATCCCTTGGCCCCATGCCTGTGCTTGACTGGTTTGCACCCCATACCTGGAGTAAGGATCCCAATCTGTTCATCGCGTCCTGCTCCTGGTCAGCTTCACGGATAGTTGCACAGTGCTGCTGAGTCTGCATTTCCACCACCTGAGACAATAAATACCCAGCCCCCACCCCTCCAATCATGGTTTCACTGATGGTTCTTCCATTCAACGGTATTAAATCCTGTAGTGTCGCTTTGGGAACTGTTTTTAAGTGATTGTGTTAGGTCTAACCTCAGACCAATCTTTTTTAATGAGAGAAAAAGAAAACCTCTTCCCAGCCTCCCGGATGTGTGACTGAGAAACCTGGATAGCATAGGAAATGCTTGTCTGCAGAGTTTTTCTGTAGCACCGATGACACAGTATTTCCAAAAGCACAGAGGGTGAAAATTATTTTCGAATATCTTTTTAAAGCCATGCTTTGGAGCCTTTCAGTTTCAATTCTTCCAGGCCAGGTTCTTTTTAAAGTCCTACAGGGATCTGCACGGAGACCTGAAGCCCTCCTAACATAAGTGACCCACAAGTTCTTGCGTGATGTGGAAATGCATCCTGCTCTGCCCTGCTACATAGCATGATGCAGAGCAAAACACAGTGCTGGCTGCTCTGCTAGTGGAAAGAATGTGTTGGAAGCTACAGCTGCTGGCAAGTCCGAGAACTGGACACAGGCTCCGATTTGTATTTGGCATCCAACATATCCTGCAAAGAAGTCCCAGTTCGGATCTACCTTCTGTAGCGTGGTCCCATTTCTAATAGCAACCGTACTGCAAAATCTGCTTTCTGTTTTCAACAGAAGGCAGAGTTAAATCTTCATAGGCAGTAAATGAGCTATTTGCTCCTCTGCTTTTTCATCCTCTCTGGTAAATATAGAGGTACCAGAGCTTGTTTTCACAGAGAATAGTTTATTGGCAGAGAGAAAAAAAGAGATACCTTGGGAAGCCCTCAGTGATCTCCCATGTCGCCTTTGGCATCATCACTTGTCTCCAGGAGCTGGAGCCGAGAGAGGAGGGGTGAAATCGTGTTTCCTCGCTGCTGAAAATAACACCAAACTGGAGACAGAGATGTGCTATTTCATTTGCAGTTTAGTCTCTACTAGACACTGATGACTCTGTGACTTGAGGGGAAAGTTTACATCCTTTTATGTCCTTGGCTTCACATTAAATGCCTTTTTTTTTTTCTTTCCTTCCCCAAAGTGATCCCCGATATGAACTGGGAATGTTGCATTTTTATGAACATCGATATAAGTGCTTGTGAAGACAGGAACGGGCTAGTCTTGAGCATACAAGTATTTCCTAGAAGAGGTTCAAGCAGCAAAGTAGGCCTGAGGCTAAAGACTGGATGCTATGTTCCTCGGTCATCATTCTTTCCCACCACCTCTGGTTCATGTGCTCCGCTGCTACCAGGCTGTTTCCTGCCTGGACAACAGCTTTAGAGGAATATTTTTTTTAGTAGCCCAGATATAGGCCAAGAAATCGACAACCTTCAGAATTTTCTGCCTTCCAGCCCATCTTTTATCTATTGCTGTTGTAAATTGTGGCACCTGAGGTGTCACAGGTTCCTTAATGGTCCCCTCCCAAAGCCCTAGGGCTGAAGGTGACACCTTACTTCCCCCGCTGCAACTCTGAAGTGAAAATGGGCTGTGGGGCAGCAAAGCTGCTGGGCATGCCAATCTGCTGGGTGCAAACTGCTTGTGTCTCACAAACCTGGGCTTCCTGGGGCTGCTGATCAGCTTGCAAACATCACCCGCATAAGAAACCCCTCTTCAAAACCGTACTCCGCTTTCCTGCTTATCCCTCTTGAACCTGGTGGAATTGAAAATCTTGGCAAGCCTGAAGAGCTCGATGGTGCCGGGGGAGTGCCCTGGGCACTGCTGGAGTGGTGGCTCTGTTTGGGACAGCTGCCGACCACTGTCATCCCTTTCAAATGGCTAATGCTGTTATTATGTCCTATTTTGAGGAAGTGAATGCAAAATGTTTCGTTTTCCTTTCTTCTTTCTGTGCCAGTCTGAGACATCCTTCACCGCGCTGCTCCCAGCCAACACAGGAGACAAAGCAGAACTATGATCACACTTTATATCAAGAATATGTTTATAAAGGGTTAATAAATTATTAATAATGTTTTAATTAAGAGGTTAATCTGGCATGGTCAAATCCCACAGGTCGATGGAGTGCTCTTACCACAGTATGTAGGCTCCTGTGGTGCCTATGTGGTGGCCCCTCATTACTGTTTGCAAATCTGCTTGTGCATTAACATCTATTAATCACTTATTAACCCTATACAAAGCAAATATTAATGCACCTATTATAAAGTGTGACCCCCACTTCTTATGCTGTGGCAGAGATGTGTTTGAACTGGGCTTTGCAGAAGACTTGCAATGCTCCTGTCCCATACAATAATGCTTACTAGAAGAACTGGTCTGATACCAAATCTCTTGCCCCAGTGTTGTAAGATCAAGATTTACGCTGAGGTTATATGAGTTTCCTTGTATCTTAAAACAAATGAAAGGTGCTTAAAACTGACCACTTTTTTTCATGTGTGCACATGTGTGCATGTGTAAATATTTTTAAACACAGAGTGGATGTTCAGTGGTTTGTTCTGAGGTGTGGGGTTTGGGGGGTTTTAGGTTTTTGCATTCAATATTTTCAATTTGTGATTAGGTGGGTGAAGCTCCCTGGGGGAGTTTAAGCAAACACAGCACTGGCTGGCAGGAAGGCTCCTGTTCTGATGTCCTGCTTGAAGTGGTAGGTTGAGTTTGTTTGTTTGTTTTTTGATTTTTGTTTTAATTGTGTAGGGGGAAACTACAGCATGGACTCAGGGACAAACAAATATGCTGGGGTCTTTAAAAGTGCGTATTTCCAAATTTCTCCATCTGGGTATAGGTTTCGTTTCTGTCGGTAAGGCTGTTTGGTTACTAATCTGCATGGTCCTAAAGGAATCTGTTAGCACTGGTAGGACGTTTCCGAGAACTTTGTTAGAAAGCCTTTCTGAGCGCGCATCGGGCAACAGGCTGGGCCAGCTGCTGCTTGTTGGAAGACAAATTAGCCTGAAAATTCACATTACAACTGCTAGAAGACAACTGGTCCCTCCTTCAGCCTGGTGGTGTTATAAAGAACTAGGTACATGTTTTAAGCAGTATGTCTGAAAAGGTGTAAGAATCTTTTTGGAGCAATCACAGAGAACATTGTTGATGCAAGGGACAGGCTGATTTTTTTCTTTTCACTCTGGAGGGAATTCTTCTATTTCTTGCAAGAAAAGCACTAAAAAAAAAAAAATCCTGGTGGAGAGACCCAGGCAAACCTCTGCTCAGAAAAATGTCAACTTTGCCTCTGCAGCTTGATCGTGCTGCAGACACGGTTGGCAGCAGCTCTAAGCTGGAGCTGCTTTGCTGAGCGGGCTTCTGCTGCCACTGGGATTTGGGAGCTGGCACTCGCCCCGCTGTCGCCTTCCCAGTCCCACCCTGATATGCTGGGCACTCTTTTGGGGAAGACTGTGCCGTGTGAGTGGGCAGAGCAGGGCAAGCATGGGAGCAGGCAGCAGGGGCACGAGCCCTGCAGAACTTCCTGGGGACGGCCACTGCACCCACCCTGCTGAGCCGACCTACGTCATGGGGCGATGCTTCCCACCCTCACAGAGTCCTGTAGTTTAGCGACTTTTCGAAGCAGTGTGCTGCAGACTTGCATCTCAGTTATATTCTTTCACTGTGGGGCAGGGCAACCTGGCACAACACCAGCACTATGGATCACTGCTTCTAAAGCAGCTAGTGAAGCCCTTGAAGTGAACAGCAAGGCTCCCATTAACGTCAGAAGGCGCATGGGCGAAATAGCCCTCCCAGAGGAGTGCCGCTCTTTGATATTAAAGCCAGATTGCACCAGGGCACATGGAAACCCACATGTTCCTCCTAGGAAGATGTGCAATGCACCTCCTAGGGCAGCTCCCTGGGGTGGCTCTGCTTTGCACGCTGTGCAAACACAGGCGGCCAGCCACTGCAGTGGTGGCCCTTTAATACACAGGGCACCTCACTAGCAGTGCACAGGAGCCACCAAACATCTATTCACTGAATTTTGGCTTTCCCTTGAGCTTGAAGATCCTGAGAGTGGGCTGATGGGAGGTGGAAGCAGAAGGCAGGGGCCCTCCACCAGAATGGACCTGCTCATCCAATACTCTGAAACTTGAATATACTTTCTAAAAGCATTTGCTCTGTTGTAAAAGCTCAGTCTGGAAGGAAAATAGTTCTTTCCATGGGCGTCAACTTTTCTTTTTTATAATGGAAAATGCAAATACATAGCTCATCCCAAATGTCACCTTCATGGTGACATTTCACTGTTTCTCTACGTGTCTTTCTAATGAATAGATAACTTTGCATTCATGTCTTAGCAACATTGTTTTCTCTTCCATTCAGCCTCACTGGGGAGAAAAATTCATGAGATACTCAGTTCTACTGGTCAGAATAAAGAAATGAAGTATACGTACTCCTTTGAGATTTTATAATTCAGTCAGATGTTTTTAAAATTGCTCCCATGTAGGATAAATAGCTGTTTTCCACTGCATATGGTAGAAATTAAATTGGAGCTGAAATTTTTTAAAAGCAAGCAAGCAAACAAATGCCCAAAAGTTGAATTATTTAATCACTAGAAAACATATCCATAGTAAAATGTGATAGGAGTGCTCCAGCTAAGGAAGGTCGAGAAAAGGGATCTCAACATTTTCATGTTGTGTCAGAACAGAAGAGAGTTTGAGGGCTACCTCTCCCTGCTTCACTGTGAAAAGAGAGTAGTTGAAAGGCCTGAGAACATTTACAAGAGAGTAGCTGGTGCAAACGCTTCTTGGTAAGCCATGTTAACGCTAGATAGGGAATCGTCAACAGCATAGAAAATACTATTTTGCCATTCTTTCCACAGATGGCATAGATTCGCTTTCAACTTGGCTTGTGACTTTTTCCTCCCTGCCATCAGAAAGGGCTGCTGGCAGAGGGAGGGACGTGACCACAGCCCAACCACCTCTCCCAAAAGCTCTCAAATCTCTTCAGATTGCCCGTGCCGGTTCTTCTCTTTCCTCGCAGTCGTTTCTAGCGGCCTCCTTGCCATTGCTTCTCACAGTCTTCAGGGGCTCAGTCCTTATCCCATTGGCATGATCAGAGCTTCTCTCAATGGGAATGGGGTCATTTATGGGAGGCTTACCAAGCCACAAAACCCTTGGAGAGGCTGTCTTCTGTCTCTGCTCTCCTTCAGGAGGCCCTCCGAAGGAGAGAGCGCTCATCACTGGCTTGCTCCTCCTTCGCAGAAAACAGGCCTTGCATTTCATGCAGTTAAGGAGCATACGAGTAACCAGCCTTTCTTTCATGAACTAACCTTCTTCCCTTAAGAAGATGAGGATGAAGATGAGCAGCCCCATTTAGTATCAAAGACGTCTCTTAATGCGTAGTCCTTTTTTTCGTGAGCAACAAACCTCTCATGAGCTGCAGCTGGGTGAGTATTTCATCATCTCTGCAGAGAAGTGGGAGATTTTATTCCTTGCAGATGGAGACGGGGGGAACAAACACAGGAAGTTCCAGTGTGCAACTTAGAAATGGGTTGCACAACGTAGGGGAGCCCAAAGTTTCCCTGCTGTTCTACCTTCATCTTGCTTTTCATTGCCTGGGAAGCTGCTAACAGCTAAGCTCAACCTCACCGAAGGTTTTATCTTCAGCTCTGGCTCATCACAGTTGTTTCTGGAGCTCTAGGCATGAGGCAATGGCTTAAGGTGTACCTGTAATTAGTAACAGTCTTTTCTATTGTACCATAAATATAACCATACTGTAGCAATTGAGCGTCGCAGTATTTTATTTGTATGTATCAACCCTACAGGTAGGTATTCTGCTTGTAAAACTCATCTATATGCATTACACACCTCCATGCCGTATTGACTGCGTATGTGCCTTTCACCCTTTTCCACGGCTTGTCATCTTTTAAAAAAAAAAAACGACCGCAGAACTTGAATAAACCAGTGAACTATAGTTAAAAGTCCTATGCAAGAGATGACTGGGAATTAAATCTTCGACATTTCTGCATTTTTATGTTATTTTAAAAGCAGATGCTGGGATTTTCGGAGGACCCAATCGAATTAATTCCCTCAATTGCTAAATCTCTTTGGCAGCTTTGAAAGGCTCAGCCTGAAACCTGATTCCTCACCAGTTTGTGCACGAAGACAGACTACTGGTGACATACCTACCACCAGCATTTCACCAAAACAGACTCAATATCCATTTTTTTTCCTTTCAAATGCTCATCTAAAGAGAAAGCGCAATTTGGGCTGAAAGGGTTGCCTTAAACCTTCCTTCAAATGCGGTTGAGAGCATTATTTTCTATTTTTACCACCTCTGTTCCCTATCCTCCCCCCACTATTGCTCGGAAGAAGAGCAGATAGAGAGAGCATATGCAGCTGACCTGCTTAGGATACATACCTGCCGAGGAACCAGGAGCACAAAGGATCAAGCAGATCAACACACAGTAGTTCTCCATCGGCCGTGTTCTGGCCGTGATTCCACTCTATTGCATGCCTTACAATAGCAGGACAACTTCAAAAGCTGGACTTTGGGAAGACAAAAACCCCCACGTTTTCTTCATCACCAATGCTGTAGAACTGAAACCTCGGTCAAACTTAACAAAATACGTCCTTTCTGTGTGCTACATGTTAAAGCAATGTAAGGAAGGCTTGTAGAGAAAGGATGCCTACTTCTCATAGGACATCGTTTAAACATCAGCCGTGCGTCGAGAGACTGAAGGACACGACTGCCTGGAACATGTTATGTAGTGTGCCTGTGTGTATGTAACATGGTTTTGGTTGTTAGGTTGTAATGCTGTCTTTTGACCGAAAAAATCTAATATAAAGGAAAAACACAAGAAATAAAAAAAATATATTTAAAGCCTATTTTATGTGTATTTCTCTGAAGCCTGCAAGTAAACCCATTTACAGACTACTTCCAAGGTGCAAAAAGTCTTTATTTTTTTAAATTAAGCTTATAAAAGTCAATGCCATAACTTTCAGAGACAAGTTAATAAAAATGCCTTTGGAGGAAAGCATGCACAGGAGAGGGGGGATTATACAAGTTATCATTTCAGACTTCCCCTCACTAACAAGCTCTAAAATTGGTAGAAGAATGAAAGGGCTAAAGCAGATTCTGATTCCTAGGAAAAACTGAGGCCCATATCAGCTGGTTCTGCAGGACTCTAATATCTTCCAATTTAAGTGCCCATCTGTCTACAGTACATAAAGTACTGATACATTTATAGCGTTGTCCTTAAAACAGAGACACACAAAGATTCTCTAAAATAATCATCTTAGAGGGCTTGAGATCATCTTAGAAGGGCTTGGAGCATCTGATAGATGAAAGAGCTTGGATTCCTCAGCCCAGAGAAGGGTAGGCTCAGGGCAATCTCATCCATGTGTGTAAATCCCTGATGGGAGTTGGGGAGCAAAGACTTCTCAGCCCAGTGACAGGATGAAAGCCAATGGGCACAAATTGAAAGACAAGAAATGCCACATGAACAGAAGAAAAAGCTTTTCTACTGCAAGGATGAATAAACATAAGAGTAGGTTGCCTAGAGAGATCATGGAGTCTCTGTTTTTGGGGATACTCAAAACCTTGGCTGGATATGGTTCCGGGCAACCTGCTCCAGGTGCCCCATGTGAGCAGGAGGTTGGATGAGATGCCTCCAGCAGCATCATCCAGCCTCAGCGATTCCGTGACTCTGTGTCAACTACTCCAGCAGAATGAAGCAAAGGGATGTCCTAGATGACTTGGCATCTGACATTCCCCAGCTCTTGTGAAAGGCTCTTCAAGGAGCTGTTAGCTTAGATGTCAAGAATGAAAAATCAGACAAAAGAGAACTTGAATAAAACTTCTCATTGGAAAACCAGACAGCACACTTCAGACAACTGGCACTGGGAGACATCACAGAATAATTCAAGTTCAGATAGACTTCAGGTGGTCTTTAGTCCAACCTTCTGCTGAAAACAGGGTGAACACTGAATTCGGAGTGTGTAGGACTTTGTCAGATCAAGTCTTGAGAATCTCTAAAGAAAGAGATTCCACAACCTCTAGTTCCAATGCCCATTTATTTCTAGGGAGAGGTTCCCATCAACCCATTCCTTTAGCCTGTCTAGGCCCCTCTAAGGTGATTCTGCCTGAGAGCATATTTCATCTCTGCCTCTAGGTCATTGATAAAAATATCAAAGTTATTAAAATAAATCTTTTCATCTTAAGGCCAGAACCGGGCAGATATAACTACAGTATGAAATAGCTTCTTTAAAGCAGGATACAACTTTCTCATTATGCAACATGAATGCAAAAAACTAGATTTTACATATTCATTTCCCCATCCGTGGAACGCCTCTGAAGATGAGCCTTCAGTCTGTGGACTTTGTCCAGATCCTCATTTATAAAACCTTCACAGTTAGCTTGACTGGAAAAAGGAGCAGGGAGGCCAAGCAAAAAAACAACGTGGAAGCAGGTTAAGCTTGAACCTTTCTTTAAATTTCTGGCAGATTCAGTGGATAGGACAAGAAAGAGCAGCAGCACAACACAGCCTCTCAACTCCACTGAAGTCAGCTAGAGTCCTGCTACACTTACCACAACTCTGCCCTGTCCAGTTTAGCACAGGCTGACATATAAAATAAAAACAATTTTGTAAACTGGCTAGCTGAAAACAGAGATTGGGGTATGAGTTTAAGAAAGACACTGTGGAGGCTGGCAGTTGTAAAACAGGCCCCTTTCAGAAACTCAAATTGCTTCCTACTAACTGTACTTACGTGTGCCTGTATGCATGCAGGCATATATATCTGCGTATCTCCACACTAGAGGAGCAGTTACGCCGACAACTGTGACTACTGAGGGGAGGACAGAGGGTTTGGAGAACACAGCGCTGGTGGGCTGGGGCCTAGGAAAAGGGCACAGTTCACATACACAAGTGTGACTTTTTGGCAGCAGACAGCATCCAAACTCTCACTGAGGAGCTGGAGAAGTTAGCCTCCCTCAGTGTCTATCACCTAGTCCATAAATAGACAATTTCTGTCCTTATAAGAGGCATCACCTGATAATTTATATTTAAACAGCTTTTATATATATACATATATGTATAAAAACATGTGCGTGTGCGCAAAATATATTATATTCATTAAAAACAAGTAAAAGCTTATTTACTTGTGCACAAGGCAACAAGCAATCTGGGAAGACTTCCTTCTCAACTTCTTACCGTAAGAGCTTCCTGGAACTAGAAGGCTGACCTACTTTCTGCAGAAGTACATATAAACAAGTCACCACTGATGGCAGTATAGTATAGTATATTCAAATAAATCTACTTTAGGCTACCACATCTCAGAAAGCCTTCAAGTCATTTCATACAGCATTTTTCTGTGCCATGTTCTGCTGACAGCAGGGTCTCAGTTTATAGGGGCATAGATAGGCATTTTTTGGCTTTATTTGTGGGGAGAGCTGTGTTCTGGTTATCCTCCATACGTATCCATTGCAAATATCCTGCAGGCTGGAGGGTGGCCTTTGAATATTTTTTTTGCCTTGCAAGAACAGCTGCATTAGTTAATTCATTTGTGGTTAAACAAATTCCTTTCTAAAGCTCCAAATAAGGAGCTTGTAGGCCTAGAGCTCTAAATAATCCATTCGATCTTCCTGTTTGGAATGATGCTGTTGTTGCTGCTAATAATAACAATACGACCCAAATTATAGGACAATAACATTTATTTAGAGCATTAGGGATTCCACATTATACAAACCCTTAAATTTATTTCTGTTTCACTGGTCCATTTCTACAACAAATACATCATATCTACTATATAATAAAATTATTTACATTTCCAAACAAGATTGGGTTTGTTTTAACCCTCTTACTGCTATTCACATACAGTACTTAAACAACAGCACAATACATTATTTTAATACCTAAAAATGACAACCCTGTATTCTGCTTATGAAAAGTGGAAACAAATAAATTTACAATTGTCTTCCCCTCCCCTCCCATTTCTTAAAAACACATTAACCTAATGTGCTAACACTGGACTTCACTTCGTAAATCCAGAGGGTTTTTACAAGAACCCAGTTTTTGTATCTATTTATTTGTTTTTTAGAAAAAATCATTTACTGGGAACAGTATAATATTAAAATGACTTACTGTACACAATTTTATTTAAAAAAGAAAAATCACAGCTCAAAATTGCTATTGGAAAATTCACACTCATTTACAAGTTTCATGTTTCCATGCAGTAATTTACTTGGATTTTCTTCTTTTTGACTGCATTGCACTGGCACTCGTTTCTGAAATTAAGAGAAGAAAAAAAGCATGGATACTAAGTTGGTAAGTCATTCATGACAGGTGCACAGATTGCCCTTTTATTTTTCTAAAAATCTCAGAGTGAAAACTTAAGACCGTAAGTTCCACAGAGCAGGGATTGACTTTGCACAACACTTAACATAAATGGACCCTTCATCCTGATTACAGCCACGAGCAGCAATACAATAATGCAAAATTCCCACTATCTTCTCTTACAAACACACGGACAGAATTTCAGTGTTATGAGGTTAACATTTATGCAGTCCTAGTATCGCAGCCTTAGAAGTCATGTATTTTTAACATACTTTATCTTTACTTCCCTGCATGCCACAACTGGCTGAGCAACAACACAAAAATAAGCCTCCATGAAATATTAAGTACAGCTTTGGAAACAAACTACATAAATTGGATCCAAGCACAGTACTGGGAGATGATGTTATAGGAAATCTTAGAGAGATATTTTGGAGTCTGCCACACAAGTGAAGAGTCTATTTGTTTGAGTCCTTGGAAAGTCAGGTCATTTGGAAAAACAAGTCTCTTCAGTGTACGTTATGATTCACAGAAAAACAGCTTATGCAGGAAGATACATAATATCATAGCACTTCAGCAGAACAACCAGAAGTACTTACAAAAGCTACAGTGAAACCAGATGACATTTTCAGTGCACTTACCAAGGCACTAAGTTTCCATTTTAGGACAAAAAGAAAGAGAATTGAGTAAGGACTAAGCATATTTGCATCTTTAGCTTTTTTAAAAATATGATTTTAAATGCTGGCAATGCATCTTTGGCTCTTTACAATATTTTCTGAAAGCTATTAGAGCTGTGTTTTAGAATCCAAAGGGAACAATTCTGCAAGTAAAACTTTTAAAACTAGAAAGGCAATGGTACAATTCTATGCCTGTTAAATGCTGTATTAAAAATGCTTCAAAATTTAACAGATCCAAAGCTACAGTAAATGCTGGAACAGCCCTTGCTGGAAAGGTACTCAAAGAGGTGAAAATACCAATACAATACCAGTTTTCAGAAGAAGTAAAAGACATCTTAACAGGTATGACTTAACAGTCAGAGAAGTCCACCTTTCAAGCAATAATGCTACTTTCAAACACTTTAGTCACCAGTAATATTAGCTGTAGTATTACCTGCTGCTGCTAAAGTCTCTGACAGAATAAATGGGCAAATGTTCAGCATCATTCAGTAGCTGTTCCAGTCACTCAATTCTGAGGCCACCATTACCTTGTGAACATTACCAGTATTCTCACATCTGCTTCTACCCCAAACCTGCAAACTGAAGTGTTCGATGTACAATTAGGGCTGACTTTCATTTCATCCTCTGCCTTAAAATTATGCTTCTGCTTTGTCCTTCTTGATACTTAGAAAGGGCAGTTTATGTACAAACTGGTTCAAAATTTACCTTCTTCTCCCTGCTATATTTAAGTTCTTCAGAAGTGTCATTTCTTGTAATGGCCTTAGTCAGCCTATATTTCAGAAGGTATTTTCTCCCAACTCTGCATTCTCTTGAACATTAACTAGTAATTTTCTAAGAACACAGATAATGTACCTGTATATGCAACCATAGACATCTAGGTGAAGGTCAGCAGCATACAAAACAAATATGCTTTCTTAAGCTATCATAACTAATAAAGGAGAGAACAGAGTAGGCAGAAGTTGCAAACCTCTTTACACTTCATCAGCTATGTAACTAACCATTAATACTGTGCTCTTGCACAGAAGAGTCTTGTTTTGCTCAGGTTGTCTATGACTTTGAAGTAGACAGTTGTTTACGTGGAGATAAGAAAATCAAAGCCCAGGGCACTATGTGGTATGCTGGGCCTATGTTTTCAAGCAAGACCCTTGGATACTGTGGCAGTTTCAGATACATGTTTTAAAAACAACGATTTTACTTACAGAGGTGAATGAATAATGCAGTCAAAACAAAAAAAAAATCTAAATTAGTTCTGGTATTATTTAATGAATTTTAATGTTCCCACATTTTCAGGTTTTGACATGCCACTGGTTGTCATCTTTAGGTTCACGCATTACAATATGTGGGGCTAGTCACACTTTTCAGACCCAATGTTTCAGGTCGCCTCAGACTCCAGAAGATATTACTAAATCAATTTTACATTTCGTTCACATTTTCAAACTTTTCTTCACAATCGTAACACTTTTACAATACAGCCTTAGATTATTTTGCACAATCCTGCCACAAGAAGCAAATTTAATTAAATTCAGCAGCCACTAAACTGCAGAACACATAGGCCCCTTCATGTAATCTTTGACAGTCATTACACAATCATGTGCAACTGAAAGTCTTCTCTGAAACTCTTAAAATGCAAATACTCCTTACCACCAAACTTTAGCATCTTGAGTATTGAAAATGGTTGCTGAATTCAACTTTTTAGAGTAATTTTATATTAATACCTCTGCATTCTGTATGTTATCTTGAAAATATTGGTCGAATGTTTCCTCTTGACGGTCTCTCTACCCTTTCACACAATTTTCACCCATCAGAACTTTTCTGACAGTTAAACATAAGGAGCTGACATAGTTAGCTTCAGAAATGCAAAATGGCTCTGTGGACCACGCATTCTGGTAATGAATGTGTGTATCACACACATGCTGCATTTGTTAACCTTTGTTAAAGGCTGCAACCCATAGAGAAATAAGGCACGTCAGCAACTGCTAATGCCATGGGTTAATAACTAACTTTAGGATTTCATATATTCTTGGAAAGAACAGCTGAGGATCCGTGCATCAGCACACAGAACTCTGCTACACTCTCAGACCGTCATCCAGATGGCATGCTAGGTATGCCAGGACAAGAGCAATTGGCTTTGCAAAAGCTGACCATGCACTAGGGAAGACTTAAGCATTTGTCGCATGTGTTTCAGACTTCAGGGAAAAAAAAAAGTGACACTTTGATTGAGTACAGATCTTTTAACGTCAACACATTTCTGCCAAGAGAATTCCTCTTCAGCTAAGCAAGATTTATGAATGCTACGTTGATTAGTACTGCTGAAAAATCCCATAAATTTAACAATGGAAAATTAATACAACAAAATTTACTGCCAATACAGATTTATGTAAATTTTCCAACACCAACCTGTGTCTAGATCATTGAAACTAGAGTTAAAAAACACACAATATTTACAAGCTGTAAACCATAGCTATAACTCAGTTATTGAAAGTGTTATTATTTTGGGAAGTACTTCACTTCCTGCCCTCTCCACAGTAATGATGGCCGTGCATTTTACCTTTTGCAGTGCTGGATGCAGATGCTGGTCTGGAGGACCTCTTGCGCTGTCCATTCTCTACAGTTTCTTGTGAAGCAGCAGAATCCTCTGTTCTTGAATTTCTTCTACTTGGAGTTTTAGACTTTTCACAATTCTCTTTTGTCTCATTACTAATAAAGTGGGACAAAATATTTCTGATGAAGTGTAAGAAGAATTATGTTTTCCTATGCAACTCAGACAAGCTGGAGGATGGACCAACACAGGTACCAGTTCTGGACTATTAGCACTGAAGATATGAAATGCTAGAGATACTGGAAGTTTTATCAGATGAAGAATGACCTGAGTAAGCCAGAGTATAGTCCATTTCTATTAAAAATTATCAGAGGATACAGAATTGAGAAGTCCTCAAAGAGAGTATTTTCAACATTAGAAGACCAAGAAATTAGATGCATTATAAATTGTCAGCTCTGTTTTCCACAGGTGCCACCATTACTGAAGTCTAGGAAAAGCAAACAAGTTACATTAGAAACTGCTACGATATGGGAATAGAGAGTTGAAATTGCAGATGAACATAAGGAAGAATTATGAACTCTTAAGTGAGTATGCCATCTCTGCTTTTACTGAAAAGGCTCATTTCATTGATTAAGTGATTTCTTTCCATATTAAAAAGTTTAAGATTGATTTAAAATTGTCTTTAAAGTATACCTCTATTATAAAAAATAATTTTAGGTAGTGTAGAAATCCATACTTCTTGTCATCATGCCAATAAATGAGGTATTACATTTATAACGAATTCCTCTTATTTTATTACTCTTAGTCCTCTAAACTCACGCTGAGACTGAGGGGTTGTTTCCTTTATTTATTAACACCAGATGATTTCTGATGACTGAAGTTTCCAAAGATTAAGCTAACCTTATCTCCTGCGAGTTCAAAGGTAGCTAATTAACCAAATAAATAATTCTGCTGATAATGTCAAAGGAGAAAGAAAACTCATTTTCATGTCCTTTGTGTGACATGTGCAAGATTTCAAGACAGACTGTCTTTATTGGATAATTGATCGAAAACTCAAAACAGACCTGTGCAATACAGAGGTTCTATTACAGGATCAATTTTTCCAGAAGAAATCCTACTTTAAGAGGAAAGAAACTACTATAAATGCTTATAGTTTTAAATAAGATATCTGAAATAAAACAGTGTGTCAATATAAGGAAAGACAGTCCAACGTTCTCAAACAAGGAAATGCAGAGAAAATAAGCACGTGGAAGTACTGTCTCAGATACAAAATAAATACTGAAATCAATTTCCTTGCAAATCAGCATCACAGGCAGTGCGTAAATTGAATCCCTCAAACAGGTCACAAGCTGTTTTCCCAGTAAATAACCTGGGAAACAGAAACAACAGCTACCTATCTCAGAGGAGACCTGGAGAACTATGTGAGAAAATGAATATTACCAGCTGAAGTTCAGTTAAAAAGGTACTCTTTAAAGAGTCTAAATGATTAATCTGTAAGTTTGGATTGTTTCATAGGAACAGACAACACTTCTCTCCTTTTGTAGAAGGAATTCAAGTTGGCCTAAGTAAAAACAGTAGTTTGCACACTGCAAGGTTTCTCTAAACTCTGTACTGTATATACATTGAACTCAAAGGTCAGAGCCATCTGTTGAGAATTTCTTAAATATCAGACAGCACTAGATTTACAATTTGCCTGAAAACTGTCCTTTTCTAGTGTGGCTCAGAAAGACATCAATCCTGAAAAAAATCAAAACTAAATGCACTTGGGATCATTTGATGTGCTGAATGAGTTTGGAACACAGTTATGCAAGGTAACTTAATTTGGAGAATCTTATCTGGCAAGTGGCTCACCTTCGGCTCTTTGGAAAAAATCTACCTTAAAAAAAGGAATGTGAAAGTTCAGCTTATCTCTAATAAAGTTAATGGAGGAAAAACATTCATGTCAAACTCTTGTCTAACAGATACAACTACAGGAAGAACCCTGTCCATTTGAAGCTAAATATACTTAAATATTCAATTTAGAGTCATTCCTGATCTGAGAAAGAAAACTGCATTAGTTCCCTTAAAAAAAGAAAATACTACCTTATCTCCTGATGAACTGACTGAGTGAACTAGATCATTTGCCCTGGCTCATGGAATTATTCTACTCTGACTAGGCCAGCATCAAAACCAGAGTCAGTTATGTTAGCACAACTATCAAAAACCTTGAATAGGTCTGGTATTAGAGCTGCCTAGAGTAGATTTAAGAGCTTAATTGTTTTAGGATATAACAGAAATAGATTTTGGAAACTATTTTCTTCTGGACAGAATACAGCCATTTGATATTTGATCTTTACCTTACTGAATGTCTTAATCAGGATAAGAAAAAGTTTCCAGAAGGTCTTCCTACCAGGTCTTAGGAAAGAGTAAACACACACACACAGAGGAAGTCTAGAGAAAACAGTAAGGTAAGGCAGCTAACACTGTAAGAAGAAAAAAACTTTTAGAAATACCTACTTCCAGAAAGCAAAAATCCACAAGATAGCTAATCAGCAGGATTTGAGGGCTTTTAATTTTTGGTTTTGGATTTCAGAAAATGCCAAATGCTTGACCTATTAAGACTCTTCCAGGATGTGCAATGCTCAGGTTGATATGAGCAAATACTGCCCAAAGCATGAAGATAGATTAAGGAAAAAGTTACCTTAAATTCTGCATTTCAGCAATATTTTGAAACATTCAAGTAACCTAATTCCTTGACAGAAAAGAAGGAAAACAAAAAGAAGGAGCAAAAGGATCTTTTGCAAGCTGTGCAAATGAAATAAAGAGAAAAGAACTTCCTCCCATGAAAGCTATAGCTAGTCTGAATCTTTATAAACTATCTCCTTACCTTTGACCAGCAACTACTGGAGCATTTGTTTCAAGTTCTACAAGAGAAAAAGATAATTTAAGTCTGCTATAAAAGCACATACCTGCTGACAAGGCATGACTATCTCACATAATTCTTGTTATACATTAGGTCTGAGGAATAAACTTCTCATCTATTATTATTCGCAAAGCGAATCATCTTAATTTATCAAAGGACATATCACATTCAGCCTCATGTTCTCTCTGATTATGGCCTGCACCAGCTGAGAAAGAGAAGAGTTAGAACAAACCCTGCAGAAGAAAACTCTAGAGGAACTTGCTGATAAGGGCGACTGCCCTCTCCCTTTCTTAACTCCTGTTTTAGTCAGTTTATTCCTTACAAAATTCTATTAGTTTCAAATCCTAAAAATACTAACGTGGACATATTGCTCATGTAAAATTTTGCTTAGATGTTTAATCCAATGATCTCCCAGAGTAATACCTTCTAACGAATTCTGAATAAAGGTGGGGAGATGAAGGCACTTGTTTGAAGCCCAGTTATACTTTGGCTGAATTGAAAGATTTCCTGGGAGATAACATGAAAAGTTTATGAGCCATCTCCTTTCTTTCTCTCTCTTTCGCTCCCTCCTTCTCTTCCACTTCTCTCATTTTTGTATGTACATATAAGGTTACTACAGCAGAGATTCAAAAAGAAAACTTTATTTTCTATCATATAACAATGCTAATCTTTATTTACTATCAGTCCTTCAATTCTCACCATATCTACTAGATCCTTTGCGAGATGGAACACCTATACCTAAACACAGTATCTCCTCTGAAAAGCTGCCATTGATTTAGGGATTATTGTGATATATATAATATAAATTCACTGTTCGCTTATAAAATTTTCTGTACTGTAATCCCTCTCACTCTTAAATATATTACAATCTTTGGGCAGTGAGGCAAAAAACGTGGCTTTGCCTTTAAGAGCAATGTTGCCCCTAATAAAGTTTTTCTCTAATTGTGTTATGAACAAAGTTGTAAAAAGAGTAAGAAGTCCCTTTACAAACTAGTCCCCTTATGGCAGCTGATCCCTTAGACTTGCATTCTTGGGATACCAGACTCTTGAGTGCAAGTATATGCATCACTGTCAGGAACAAAAACGTTTCACTTTCGGGAACAAAAAAAAGACTAAGAAACATAAAGCAAAGGTTTTTTTTCTTCCTACCCAAAATCTGAACAACCAGAAAAAAAAAAAAAAAAAAGCCCACCCTCACCTCACCCTTGGGACCTCCTAATTCAGCCACCTCAGCACCAGCACAAGATGTACGTAACTTCGAAAGGATGCATGAACAAACATTTTACAATGGTAATCTAATTATTTTTCGGTATTAAAGCGCTATGTCTAATCACACTACAGGCAAACTGATGCGAGTGGGAGTTCTCATGTGCATCTCTACATCTATCCACTTTCCTTGTTGATCTCAGAAATTACTTTTTTAAAACATTTGATTGCCTATGTGATAACAGGTGTCAGTAACAAAAAGTCATCTGCTGTAGTTCCATTCTTGCAACACCATAAAATATTCATTAAAAACTGAACAGGCAAAAAAAATGGATTGGATTCTAAAAATCTCATGTTCCCAGAAGAATTGTTGCATATAAAAGAAAAGCTCTTATTTGCTGCAAACAAAATCTCAAAACTCAAATGCAGCATAATAATAAGGTGTTTTTTTTTTTTTTTTTTTTTTTTTTTTTTTTTTTTTTTAAATGAACTTAGTCCTTCAAGCTTGTGGCTGAATATCTAAAAGCTTCTTTGGTGACTTTTTCATTTATATTACTGGTTCCTATACTGCATCTCCAACAAGCCTTAGGAAACCTTAAAACATGCTGTACCTAACAACAGTAAAAAACCACCTCCCCCCAAAAAGATAAAACAACCAAACCACAAACTGCCAAGCTTTTTAATGATCATTAAAAGCATTTAATGATCTCTAAGTAATGCACTGTCAGGTACAAACATAATGAATTTAGTTCACCTATATTCTGCTTCTCCAAAGTAAAATTTACCTGTTCTTTGAACAGTACTTTCTGATGTTGTAACTGAACTTTTTTTCTGGGCTAAATGATGAGAGGATGCTGGAACAAAAGTGGAGGAAAAAGTATTATTTTCAGAGGGAGTCAAAAAGTTTTTTTTGAGTGATTAGACTACTTTTACAAAATGGTGCATCTTCCAACTTCAGCATTTTTACATTTACATTTTTAACCCAGCCTTTACTCTCCCCCTGTCAACCTCCCTAAACAAGTTTTTAAAAAACCTTTGGTATCTCCACCCCAAGCATGTTTTCCCAATCAGAATAAGGGATGAAATTAAATACCATAAAACAGATTTTTAAAGGTTAACCGCTTATCATGAGACCTAGAAATTAAAGACCTAGAAACTAAGTTTAGTCTGTCTTTAGGCTTAATGCTCATTTCAACAGAAGCTTTGAGGGAAAACAGCATCTTTGTTCATTAATCAATACTCTCACTCTTTCAATTAAATTGCAAGAGTGCAAAATATGCTCCAGAGGTTTCCGTGAAGTCCTTTGGCAATAAGACAACATGACTTAATGTTTCTTAGACTGCCAAGTGAAAAATAAGTTGGAAAAACAGCTTGTTAGGCATATGCCTTCCAGTCTTCCTTTATATGTAGTAATGTACTTCTGAAGAACACGAATGATGAAGATGAGAAGCTACATGTTCTTATTTAGAAAAAGAATATCCACTTGTAAAAGTACGGCAACATTTCAAATGTTTACTCCATTCCTTCATCAGCTGATTGTATCTCCGGAATCCAAAGAGAAAGTACAAACTGTTAGTTTGCGGTCAGAATTTTCCAGCATGAAAACGAAGCTTGCTTCAGACTTGAGAATAAATGACTCCATACTCTTGATGCTGAAGCTAGGTACCGAATCTCAACTAACACACTCAGGAGTCACACTTGTTGACATAACTCACTTGACAATGCTGTACTTTGTGCATATTAAACAATCTTTGTAATGCACATCATTCCTATTTTCTAACCTTCTCTTACACATTAAGTCAAGCAGCAGCAAGAGTCTTACTAAGTAATATCAGTGCTTGCTGTTAAAGTCTTGCGTCAGATTGCTTCTGTCAACAGCTTTTTCTTGCAACAAAATAGAATTCCTTCTCTGAAGCTCAGGTAAGCATTTCCATCTTCTAGTGGCGTACTGTTAAGATATACATCTAACAACCATAGTGAAATTCACATTCAAGATGAAAGTCTCAATTCCACTGACTTCTGTAGGCTATGATTTTAGCTTGTATGTGTAAATTTATGATACCAAGATATCATATTCAGATAGTTTACTTCAAGACTTATGGTTTATTTCCATACTATTTTCAAGAGATTACTGAACAGCATAAAGAAGTGGCAGAGATGTCATAGATAAAGTCTGTCCAGATTTTTCAGCCAAAACAGTAAAGGAGAAATGTAGTCAGGTATGAAGTTGTTTTATGTGATCAGATACAATGTACTCATAGCTGCATTTTCAGTTGTTTCTCTGAAATGAGCATTTCAATTTTTCCCTAGACCTAAGGGGTTTTGTTTTTTCTTATGCTGCATACTAGCAGTACTTTATCTATTCCCCTAGAGGATTAACATTATTGGAAGAGGAAACTAATGGTATGACTAACTCACAATATCATAATTCAATCAATATGCTGAAATAAGTTAAAGAAAAAAAAAGTCCACATTCACTGGCAAGACTGAAGCAGGAAAAAAAAATCTACCTGTCAGTTTAGAAGGAGCTTTAAGTATTACTTTTGTCATTGCTGATATATCAACAATTTTCCTCCCTACATCTAACAGTTCTATGAAGTCACTCGTATGTTATTGCATTACATAGTCACAGGAAATATCACATATTTAAGTAGTAAATGAAGACATAAAAAAGAAATATGAATTTTAGTGAAATATAAGACTTTATATCATTCATGTATTAGAAACAAAGTAGTAGATGTTAGTCTTGCCTGAAGTGTCTATAGGCTACTATGTTCACGGAAAAATGCACATCAGAAGTTTAAGAAAGCAATTTCATTTCTTGCATATAGGCAAGGTAGCAGTGAACATACCTGTATTTTGGAGCAGTTCCTGATGTGCTCCTGTTTTTTCCTCCACCAAACCAATTCCACTTTGCTCTGCTGACAAATTGCCATGGTTACTACCATTAGTACTTGGTGCTGCAGGTACAAGTTCTGGGACTGCTGGAGTGGTTACAACCGACAGTACGTTTGTAGCAGGAGTGTTTGTTGATAAGCTTGGAGATACAGAAGCAGAAGCAGCAGCAGCGCTAACACTCAGATTGCCAGGCCCAGAAGTGCTCTGTTTTATAAGACTGGGTGCTGGAGATGTCACAGTTTTATTTTCTAGTTCTGCTGGTGATTGCTCTGTTCCCAAACTATTTGGGACTGACATTTCTAGTCCCTGACCCTCTGTTTCTCCATCCAAAGCATATTGTTCTTCTCCTTTCTCAAGGGAGCCGGTGACTTTCTTGCATGCTTTAGTCAGTAAAAGTTGGCCAATCTTGTCTACTTTTCCCTTTCCTTTACTCGATGAAACAGGACTTCGTCTATTCCCAGATCCTGGACTACTTGTGAGAAGAGGTGAAACACCAGGTCCAGACTGTGTTGCTGTAACAGAACACTGGTCAGTTGACCCACCACTTTGAGAAGAGGCCTCATCAGGGCTAAAGTCTTTGACTTGTTGAGCAGGAAGATGTGAAGAAACATTTGAAGAAGTTGTAGCAGGAGAAGGCAGCTGAATAGGAGGCACCATTGGATTAAGAACCAGTGGCCTGCTTGTTGGAATATTAGGAACAAGACTGCTAGATGATGTGCTAGGGGGAGCAGGTCCAGACGAGAACTTTATGTTCTGTGGTATATGCAAAGGTCCAACAACTGCCACTGACTGAGGCATCAGACTAGAGTTAGAAGTAATTGGGGCTGCTGGAATTGTACTTGGTTGAGAGCCTTTCATAACCTGAATTATTGATGATGAGTTTATAAAAACAGGTGTAATGAACTGTGGCCGGGCATTGGACTGAACTGCTGACTGTCCCTCAGAAACCATAACTTTGTTTCCTACATTAGGCATTGTGACAACAGTAGATACTAACGTAGGCTGCAAGTGAGATGGCAGTGGTGCTGATGTATTAGCAGATGATGTAATAGGGTTTGAAGTTACAAAAACTGTTATCTGGTTGGGCGGTAAAGAAGCTGAAATTGAAGAAGAGTTAACAGGTCTTTGTATTACTGGAGGAACGTTTTGTGTAACGTTTGAGTTTATTTCTCCCAGTTCCTGGTGCCCTGGATTTGAACAGGACTCATTATTTTGAGGCAAACTAAGTGAGTTAGAAGTCTCTTTGCCAGAGGATGAATCTTGTAGTGGAGGAATGACAGCTATCTTCTTCAGTTCCTCCCCAGCAGGGACTATTGGTGCCATTTCAAGACTAGTCAGCCCAGGGGGCTTAATGGTTACATTAGGAGCTCCAGAATTATCAAGAAGCTGACTTAGAGAAGTTGGTGCCTCCCTCATAGCTGGAGATACCATAGGTTTGCTTTCTTCCAAAGCAGGAAGCTTACTAGTGTCCGAGGACTGTCCATCTTTTTTCAACTGTTCTTCTGGAACTAACATTTTTATTTCTGGGGTAGGGATGCCTTTCAGTTCAATATTGGGCGAATCTTTGTTACCTGGGACGCCTTGTGCATTTTGACACTCATTATCTTGAGGAGCATTAAGGCTCTCTTTACCATCCTCAGGAATGCCAGTCATAACAGGTAGAGAAATTGCAGGATTCTGATTATTTAGCATGTTATTATTTTGAAAACTTGTAGTCACAGGTGTTGGCAAAGAGGGGCCAACCATCATATTTCTTTGTAATTCCATGTTCTGCAAGAGAGGTGGATTCTGCTGCGTTGTCAATGCTAACTTTGCTGCTTTTGAATTTTGTCTGCCAGGGCTTGGTGTAGTTTTCCTACTGGATCCAGGACTGGACCTTCGACTATTGCTTGGACTTGCTCTCTTTGTTCCTCCAGTGGTGGTTTGCTTTCCTGAATTAATAACTACACCTTCCAATTTGTGTGGCTGTGGAGCAGCAAAACTAGACTGACTGTTAACTGTGAGATTTGATGGGGCTTGTCCAATGGCCTTCAGAGTAGTCGGATTAAGACCCTGCTGATCAAATCCTCTATTGAGATTAGGCCTGGGAGGTAAAGGAATATTAATTTGAGGAGGAAAAAGACCAGCTATAGAAGCATTGAGTCTTTCTGGAGACAAGCTTATTTCCGAAGGCTCTGTGCTAGGTGGACGATTATTAGGAGTCTGAGGATAGTATGGCCTTGGGCTTGCTCTGTTCGGGGTTTTAGGCCTCGAAGTTTGTGATGGGGCAGCAACATTTGGAAAATGGTGTGTAAGAGTGCCAGGCAGAGAATTAGATTGCTGCTGAGGACTTGCACCTTGGGCAGCTGAAAGTGGGGATGGTCCAGGTTTGGGTCCAGTCATCATTAATTGGTTTTGTGAAACTACTAAATGAGATGTCAAATTATTCTGAGCTCCTGATGTTGGTGGGCCTTCAGCTCCACCTTCTGGAAGGGAAGATACTGATGAAACCTCTCCCAGAGGTGAGCTGGAAGGATTCTGTACATTATCTTGATAAATCATTTTTCTTGCATTATTTCCCAGAGGAGGATTGCCTGGCAAGGATATCCTCTGTTTATCAGGAGATGGGGGCACCGATCCAGGACCTTGTAAGTTAACCATTACTGACATGTTACCACTCTGCTGCATTGGCATTCGTTGAGCATCTGGATTCAGAGGCCCTCTAGGTTGATGAACTCCCTGTGGCACGGGAAGCCTGACTGATTTGGGATCCTGCTGCATCATAAGCATCATCATCATTTGCTGTTGCTGCTGCTGCGTCTGTGGTGGTGCCTGTGCCTGTTGTGGTGGTGGCTGTGGCTGCTGCTGCTGCGGCTGGGGCTGCTGTGTGTGTGGCATAAGTTGAGCTGGCATCTGCTGAAGTTGTCTTTGTTCCACTGGCTGAGGATAGCCTAAGAAGACAAGATTATACATTCATCCAATAAATAAATGGATCAGAGAAAGCAGAATTGTCTGATGCAGTTCCTTGCAGAAAAGTATAGCCATGAACCTGTTTCTCTAATGCAAGAGCCACTTCAGTGAAACAGGTTTTTACAAACAAGGACAATGACTTTACTTAAATCTTAATAATATTTTGATTTAATGTATGAATGATTTGCAAGACATTTAACTGACGATCTCTAATTTATCATATCAGCTACTGGCTATTACGCTGGTTTCATGCCACCTGAAAAAAGGGTCTGCAAATATTTCTGCAGGCTAGTTTTTTTTACTCATATGTGAAGAGTTTGAACTTTCACTGATTAGTTATCCCTAAAACAAACTTAAAATTTTGACAGCTACTGTGGGACATAAAGTAACAAACCTGATACAGGTTTGACAGTTTCTCATGTACAAAGTAGAAATACTTAGCTAAAAAACAAAATTAGAATGGTGGTAAGAACCACTCACGTGGCTTAAAACCTGAAACGTCTTTCAGGACTTTGGATTTAATCCTCCCTACATATCAAGAAAAATTTGTCTTTTCCAACAGTAACCCCCATTTCTTAATTCTAAACAAGAACCTATTGGTTAATGCTCATAATTTAAGGCACCAGCCCATGCTACAGCTAGAAACACAAGAATTTTTATCAGTTACGTTATCTGTAAATACCTCTACCATAGTCAACATTGTACCAGTAGGATGATGTGAGAGAGGTGGCCACACACACTCATTTTGAGTTAATTCAAAGAAAACACTTAAACAACGGCACCAATTAGAACGGGGTGGGGGGAGGGGAAGCTTTGGGTTTGAATAAGAACATCCCCAAAAAGTAAACAGCAATGTCAAAGATCAGTAAATCTCTATCATTATTACATTCAAGTAATCCACACAAAAACCTTACTACCTGGTGGCCTACTTGCAAAATCTGAAAGTTTAGGGCCTGTATTATCTAGACTCATTCCCTGCTCTCCAGATATGGATGACTGATCATTCTCCTCCAAGCCAGCTGGATGTGGTTCTGAAGAACTGGAAGAAAAATAATTGCAATTAATATACAACACTAACATCAGGGTTTCAATTCTGCTTCCACAATTCAGTTCCGAAGTAACCAGTTTTTAACACTTTTCATAGACCTCCAAGTCACTCGCTGAAAATGCACCACTATCACTGGTGTAACATGACAAATACGAACACTTTGCTCAGGTCTGCTGACAGTCACTCCTGTGCCTTAAACACTACTCAAAAGGAAACAAGTTGTCTGGTGACCTATTCATCCTAAACTTATATATATTTTTTCACTTCTACCTTGAATTTGAGTTTTATACCTATAATGCTTATTCCAAGCATATACACACGTGTATGAGTGTGTGTTTGTATACACATGTATCTTTAAATCTAAACAGGCATCCCTCTAATACTAGTGTGACATATGTGAAGATCATATGGTTGGTAGATCCATAGAATTTTATTTTAATGGTAGTCCCATGTCTCCCAGCAGAGTATCCAGAGGTAACTAACTCTGAGTATATCAGTTCTCTATTAATGCCACAGCAAAAATGTGCTAAGATATCAGATGTTGAAGGTTATCTGTCAGAACACAGAGCTAAGTAGGCTACTGAAGCTCTGTAACTGATGCTTTAGGAAATTCTGTAGGACAATTTAAGCCCGTTCAGATTCAACGGCCAACCCTTCCACTGCATTAGGACAATTCTTCTGGCCTTTGAAAAAACATATCTATAGCTGTCAACATATATCATCAGAGGATACAGGATAAGCAGAGATGAAGAGTGAAAAACCTTGGCTGCTCAGCAGCTACATGAATCTATTGAAGCTACAGAGGGATCTAAGTAACAAAAGTCCCAAGTTAAAATTAAAGGTATCAGAATAGGTACACTCTTATTTCATTGTACTTGAGCTTAACAGTCAGTTTCTGGCATCTCTACAGCTGATACAGAGAAACCTGGGCCTCTTCTAGGGTACTGCTAGCTACCTAAATATTGTTCAAAAAGTGTGAAGCTTGAAAGCACCTGAACTTCTGCCAGTCAAAAAAAGGGTGGAGAACATCAAATAAGACAGAGAAAAGAAAGCTAAGAAATAAGGTAAGCAGAGAACGATTCTAAGCATTAGCATTGAGTGGCAACTATAGCCAAGGAAAGTATCTGATGTTAAACCTTTTGTCTAACCCAGCACATTGCTGGGCTTTATGATGCAGTTGTCATAGGCTTACAGGCCTCCTGAGCAAATGTGATGCATCTTGGCAAAACCTGGCCTCTTATTTTAGTAAGGTCACTCTGTAAGCATGAAACCTTAAGATGACACACAGCCTTTGGCAAGCCAGTTTGTAATGACTTGCATGCCCAGTGATAGACACTCTTACATGGTCCACCAGCTCCTCTGTTGATGCAGCCTAGCACAGAGCAGATGTCACCAATAAATGCAGCCAAGCATATGCATACTCTTGGATCATTATATTATCAGCCACACATAAAAGAAAAAAAAAAAATTCTGGTAACAAAAACTCCCAGAGGAGCCATGACCTTTGATGTAGCGCATACAGTGCTAGTGACATGAACTGGAATAACAACTCAAAATTGTGAATACCATCTAAAATTGGTAATTTTGCCACTTACGATTTTTTTTTAATCATAAGGGGGAAACAATTAAAAACACCACAGTTAAACACTGGAATAAAAGCTAATATAGAGCATTACTGCACAAGCAGTTTTAACCTAGAAAACAGTATCTTGGTGCAAAACCAATTCAAAAAAAAAAAAATACATGAAAGTACTCCTGCTACATAGGCAAGTACTCTTGCTACATAGGCCTAAAAGGGAAAAGTATAAAAACCTTGCAAAATAGACCCAATATTTTTGGTTTATAACAAATAAAAGTAGCAGTTATTATAGGAACAACTGCTACTGCAATTGCTGTAATATTTAAACATATCTTGAATTTTGAATATAGCTGAAATTCAGTGAAGATATTTAATAATCATCAACTAGCCAAAAAAAATCTGAATACGATTAACAATCAAAATGAGAAGTTTGCGTAGGAGAGGGAGAAACAGTCCATATTTGCTGTCTTCTCGCATTGTTCTGAATTTAAAAAGAAATCAGCCACAGATGAATTACAGTATGAACTGTCAGAGTTTCTTTTGTCTAGCAGCTGCATTCTGAAGTACTACTTCCAGATGTAAAATTCCCATCCATTTCTTCTAAATGAAGAAATAAGACACACAAAAGTAAAGTTACAGTAAAAATGCAAGCATAGCCAGTCCTACTGCAATGGTGCAGTGCTCTACGGCAACCTTTATAGAAAGGCACTCATTCTCTCACGGCAAATCAGCTTCATTTGCTGTGAGAGCTAGGGGGACCGTAGTCTCCAGGCTTAGAGGTTAAAGCTTTCTGAATCCAGCTGTCAAGAAAAACCTTTAATGCTTCTTTGTTCTGTGGTGCTGGCTACTGTCTGCAGATCGTCTCTACATACCATGCTTCACACCAGATGCTGCAAATCTGAACATCAGCAATAGGAGTGACTTTACAGAGTGCAGCATTATTTCTATTCTACCAGTACTTGCAACGTTCATAGTCTCTGCACAGGGAAACATTGAACAAATGCTTGCTTGTGTGTGTATTTAGTAGAATTAGCTTATGCATATTTCACCTATAATCACATTTCATCTAGTATCTTCGTTTCCCCGTTTACATCCCATTTCCTACAGTCTTCATAAGTTCAGAAAATAGATGCAATAACTAAACAACAACAAATGTCTGAGTTTTTAAACTGAATGCTCAGTTGCTCAAAGTAAACCCTTAAAACTATTTTTAGACTCATCTGAACATGCTTTTTCAGTAGCACACTTACCGAATTTACATTCCAGTATGGTTTCAATCTACAGACAATATTACTAACGGTTCTTTTGCCACTATATCATCACAATTCAACAGCAATTTCTAATAAAAAATAGAAACATTTTAAAAATGTTTATCAAATTAATTGCATTTCCCATCAAGGCTTGTTGTTCCATATTCTAAAAATCCAGATCAAGAATTACAGGGAAAGTGCTGAGATTAAAAGCTTCCCATTTACTTCTGATGCAAAAGCAATTGATCCAAATGAGATTTAAAGAAAGAGCAATTTCAAGAATGGGAAGATTCAACGCTTGCCTAACACCATGAAGAAAGGAGATGGCAAGTGAGACAGGAGAAGAAGATATCTAACTAGATTTACTTTACCCACACTATAGTTTCTCTCCTTTTGCTGGAGAACAACCTCAAGTTTCCCCGCTAAAACTAGTTAGGAGGATGCCACCATTTTTAATATTTCTACAAAGACGCTAGCAAGCTTACCATAAAGCTAGTTAAGAAATAAAATGCTAACCTATCACGTGACAAAACAGCATTCTGCAAATCATGGTGGTAAGAGAAAGTTCACAAAATTAAGTGGTAGAGTACGTTCAAAGCAGAATTTCCATGTTAAATACAAAGGAAATCAGATTTAAAGCATTATTTAAGGGCTAGGCATTCTTTCTAACTGTCATAGTTCAACAGAAGGGCTCTAATTTAGATTTGTTTTATTGCAAAAACTTTATAAAAAAGCAAATAGTCTTCTGAGGTTTTGTAAGCTCAGAGGAAAGCTTTATATATTCATTAAATTATATTTCTAGCCTACACTGCAGCTGGGTGATCAGTAAGACCAAAGAAAACAAAATCCTAACAAGGTTTTTCTTTAATGATTAACAGATTTTCCTTTCAGAAGCTTGCCAATTCTGCTCCCTCTAAATAATTTTGTTATTCCTGTGAGTAGATAGCTAATTACAGCAGCAGTTGCTATTATTTTATTAGAATCTATTTAGAATTGATTTTTTTTAAACACATAGCACTCAAAAAGATCGTTCCCTACCATAACTGTATTAAAAAGCCTTTTACTCAGTTTTACTCCTGCAAATTTAGCATCGTTTTGATTGCATTTAAGGCAAAAAGAACAGACTTTCTATGAAGAACGCAGATGATTAATAACGACATAAGGACTGCATATTTTACTTTGCTGCAAGTTAGCAGCAGTGCCTACCTGCACTGCACATGTTGCTGTTGGGTAGTAGCTAGGCCCTTTCACATATCCAAAGACTAGAAAGCCAGGCCCATCATCAGGTACTACCTTCCCAGCAGAATCTCTGCCCTGCTCCTTGCATGCATGGCCCTGTTCAAGGGATTAATCATGGCCCCGTGCTTTAGGAGACCTGGGTACAAAGGAGTGCTGTCCTATGCATTTCAGAAGTTGATGACAGATGATGAGTAAGGTACTATGAGAAGAGAAGACATGTCTCTGTTAAGGTTTCCAAATCATCCCAAAGTTGCAGTCTACTCACATTTTGGCCGCTGAGCTCCTACATGGTTTCAGTCGAATTACTAACTCAGGTTTTACTGCTGGTCATTAAGTGTGCACTCCTCAATTTCTGATGATTTAATCAGAAATCACAAGTCAATTTTGCAGCAGTGTTGAGCTGACAGGCCATACCGTGACCTATATGCACAGTTATCTAGCAGGTATTTGAAAAACTTAGTTTAAGGCCTCTTAAACTAGCATGCTTTGCTTTACTTTCACTATGCTGCCTTTCTTCACTTTTAAGATGGAAATAACTTTTGCATTTTATACTAGCAGCATAAAGTCAAGTCAATTGGCTGGTGTTAAAACTCTAAAAGATCCCTTGCTATAGATGACACAAGTTCTTTTAGTCCAGAACTTAGAAGTCCATGAGAAAATGCGTTCCATCTTCATGCAGGAATCTCTGTATTGTGCAAAATATGCAGGTTGGGGTTATGCACTGAATAACCAAGGTAAAAAAATAAAATATTGAATCCTCGCTTAGTAATTGCGCACCACCCACTCTTTGCACTGAATCAGACATCTCTGTCTCTGGAAATCATGGCACACAGTTAAAATCAAGGACTTATAATGATTATTCAAAGGAGTGGAACTGGTAGAACTGGAGCCATACCAGCAGCTTAATGTGCCTCCCTCTCCCTACACCCCCCATTTTTTCAATTTAACTTTGAAATTTGAATAACCCTGTGTTATAATTGTGCAAAAATTCTCAGTTCTTTTCTAAAGCAAACTGAAACCTGTCCCCCCTCCCCTCCAATTCCATTATGTGGATCCCAATCAACATCCCTATGATTCATTAGCAGAGCTAGAGTGATTAGGTAAGATATATGTGCCTTATACCATTTTAACTAGATAAAGGTACAGCAGTAGTAGTCTATCGCCCTGTGCTGGTATTAGCAGACTATCCGGAGCAGAGAGGTATATGACAGCTGGCCAAGGAAGTGCATGTTGATCAAAGAGGAATAAAAAGATTCAGCAATCTTGTATTTGCACTGAACAGATGCTTCTGTTCCTTTCCTCTCAATACTAACCCATTTGCCATTTCCCTCAAGGGGATCTTTTTCTTTTTTCCCCTGTAACCTCTCCCAGTTTTACTCTACTTGGCCAGGTAGGCAAGCCTTGAGATTGTTATCCCCATAACCAGGGAATACCAGATTCCCCCCTCCCTTCAACTCCTATTTACAACTTCAGCTGAAAGAAAAAAAAAAAAAATCAATTCCAGGCAGAAACATGTCAGGATAAAAATATACTTTCCAATGGCAGACTTGCCACTGTGTTATCCTTCACCACCCCACCCCCCCCCCAAAAAAAAAAAAAAAAAAAAAAATCCTACTAGAATATAAAATACTATAGGTTCTTTTTTCCCCACCTCTCATGCTTGCTGAAAAAATATTCATAGGTTGCCTGTGGGGCTCCCCTCACCCTTATAAAAATGATGTATTAAACCTACCTTGTTTGTTCTAGCTGTTGATTATTTTTCTTCTTCCTTGGAGGCTTCTTCTTCTTCGGCTTATTGGCATTCTGATTACTCTGTTTGTTGTTCACACCAAAATGCCCTGCAGATATATCACTTTGTAGAAGGTTAACCAAGAGTGGGCTTGTGAGCGTGACATCTTTATTAACAGGAAAACCAGGATTCTGTCCGCAGGAAATCTGATTCCCATTTGGTGTTCCACCAAATGGGGTATTGAAAGGCAGCCCGTGTCCAGAAAAATGACTCCCTGAAGCATTGTTGTTTCCTTGGATTGCTTGCATATGCGAAGGCACCATATTTGGTTGCTGCACAGGAACATCAGGTAACATCTGTGTCAAGTTCACATCATTACTTGTTGTAGTAGTAGTGTCTCCAAGCTGCTGAGATATGTGGGGGCCAGGTCCAGTAGGTCTTAAAACTTGCCCTTGGATTCCCATAACCTGAGAAGGATTACCATTCACAGGGCCTTGCTGTGCCATCATCTGTCCAGAGAACTGCACCATGTTTCCTTGCATGTTTGGAGTTGGTCCTCTCATCAGTTGAGCTGGCCCCGTCATAACATTGGACTGGTTTTGAGTGCTAAAAGGCTGTTTATTTCCTTGCATCTGAGTGGTCATCATCTGTTCCATCATTGAGTTCTGCTGCAACAAGACCTGGCCTTGAGGTCCCATCATCTGACTGTGTGCAGACATCATCTGTTGTCCCTGCTGGGGAATAATCTGTTTGGGTGGGGTCATTCTTTGAGGTGAAGGACCAAGATTTTGGTTTTGTGGCGTTACCATCATTTGACCTTGTGGCATGAGTTGTGTTCGAGAAAGTATCATCTGGTTTTGAGGGTTCAATGATCCCTGAGTCTGAATGTTCACCATCTGTCCTTGAGACGATGCAATTTGTTGATGCATTCCCATAAGTTGAGACTGTGGTCCTTGCTGAGGCTGTCCCTGCATATTGGCCATGTTAACTTGTGGCACCCCACTAGCACCAGCTTGCTGGTTGTTCATATTTCCATGAAGTCCCATTAGATTGGTCTGCATCATATTTGGTGGGCCGTGTGGTGCCTGCATCTGATTTTGAGAAGGTCCAGACCCCTGGCCACCTTAAAAAGATTGCAAGGTACAAATAACAGGAGCTTGATGTTGAGTAAATACCCCAAATTTATTTTCTTTCCTTTTTCAATGAACTGGGACATCTATACACTCACACTCGTGTGCTGTATGTTTCATGCTACAGCTAAATGTTTGTGGTCAAAACAGAATATCAGAATGGAAGTTCTGAAAAGAAATATTTTGACTCGCACTCACATGTGTACCCCACTGCAGAAGACATCACAGAACCTGGCCATAATCTAGCAATTTAAAAATATGCCAGACTATCATCTAACTCAGAATACTTGAATTCCCTGGTAAAATAAGCTTCAAATTTTGAGGTTATTTTATAATGGATTATAAAATAAATCAAAATATATTTACACGCAATAATGATGACATGACGTTATCAGGGTATCCATAATCCAGAGGAAGAGCTAATAACAGAATTTTTAAATGGAAACATTTGACAGCTAAAGATTACATTTTTAAAAGACAGCTTGTAAGTAGATTTTAACACTTAAAGGAACTAAAATAACCTTTTCAAATTGAGAGCAAGATATTTTTTTTTCTACCCCTGAGATAATATTTCTTTTTCTGGGCAAGAAGTTCTTTTTTTGCACCTATATTACTCCTAACCTCCAAATTTCAATGCTATGTCTATTCAATTTCTAAGCAGATCCTTTGGGATTCTGGTATCACTGTGCTATGCAATAAAAGCTAGGTTCTCTGGAAAACATAATCAATCTCCTGGTTTTCTCCTCTTCATTTAATGATACATCAAATGGACCTCTGGTGCACTTCTGCCTCCCAGTAGCTGAAAACTTACTCTTATGGGAAAGAAGGTGATGTTTTGCTGTTTATGTTACACAAATAAAAGCACAATCTTCTACAACAAACAAAGAATCAAGGAATAATACATTCAGGACAGACCTGCATGCTGCACGTTTTGGCTGGTTTGTAGTTGTGGAGCTCCACTGTTCACTGGTGTTCCTGGCGCTGTGGAAGGCACCTGACTTTGCATGAAGTTCTGATTAGCCTGGCCTGCAGGGAACCCAGGTGGGAGGCGCTTGGGCATTCCTTAACACAAGATTTTTTTTTTTTTTTAATAGTACAGAAAAAAGGCAGTGGATGAAGGCAAATCTATAATAGCATTACAAGAAGACGACAACCTTTGAGACTCTAACTGTGACATTAGCAAAGCAGAAAAGTGTTTTTTCCCCAATATACAAAAATCAATGAAAACAGAATTTACAATTCCTATTTATGCAATAAATCTGGCTAACAAGCTACTATCACTCAGTTCAAACCATAATTCTGCTTATAGTCTGAAAGCAAAATTAACCTCACATAAAAGGAGAAGCCTGTAATTGATTTTTCAGAAACTGGAAATTAAAGTAACGGTTTGCTGTTTTCTTGTTTTCTGTTTTATCTCACTCTAATCAGACCTTTAACCTACTCCACATATTCAGATGCAAACATCTTGCATTTTTTTCTCCTCAACAAGGACCTCACTATAACGTACGCCCTTTTTAGTGCTTCTTTGCACTACTACTGTGTACGCACACATAAATAACTTCTTAAACCATGGTAAAATGCAACATTAGCACTCTTCATCTCTACTCATTGACATGAGCAGAAGTGTATTTAATTATGCTAATTGTTAGGTTTTCTCTATCCATGGAAAGAATTTAATGATTTTTCTCATTCGTTTTTGAGCATGAAAACATACCACCCAATACACAAACTTAGGGCCTCCAGCCAGGAAATTTATTTTCAGGCAACCAACTCAACTTTATTATATGTATTGTTTCAACTGTAAGAATTAGTGAGTTTATTATTCAGAGTTAGATTACAACTACATAATCTCCAAGGTTATGAGAACGTGATGCTTTGCTACCAACAAAGAGTCCAGGATGGGTGCTGCTAATCACAAACTTGTTCAAGTAACCCTGCTATTCCTATTCCAAGAGCCTATTTCCAGGCCTGTATCTGGCACAAAGCCTGCACTTTGACATATCAAAATGCCACTGCTGCACTGGAGACAAAATTTCACAGTGCTTCTGCCTACCAGTGTGAGAAGCAGCATAAACTGCTTTAACAGAATCTGCTTCTTTTGACCCCACCATCAAGCTACACAGGTAGTGTCACAGACCTAGAAGGAACCTTTACCTCCTTTATTTTTCTGATCTATTATACAGTGCCACAATCTGACCTTCCAGAGTTACAGTTTTCTTGCATGCTTAACTGTATTGTTTGTTAATTAATGTGGTTTTAAGTCTACAATTAGTATTTCGAGACAATCAAGTTTATAGAACTCATCTGTAAATTTTTATAGGACTCATCTGCAAATACTTTTTCAAACATCACATCACAGGACTATAGTTTTGCTTCTGTTAAACTTTTCCTAAAAGTTCTGCACATAGAAATACTTGAACTAAGAAAAAAGTAGTATTAATTTGGGCTATTCCAAGTTTAATAAAAATTTGCATTTGCTAAATTACTAGGTGAAATGGAAAGTGAATGTATTTATTTATATCAAACCTTTGAAATGCAGGATGGCTTAAAAAATGGAAAGATCCCAAATTACAGATTAAGGTATCAATTGCAGCAAGAAGTGAGCTTGGACAAAAGCCTGGCAAAAGTCTCAGCAAGTCAACATAGCTTTGCTGAAATGAACCTTGTCTTTTTAAATCATCTGAGGATATAGCTCACAGCAAGGTTACAGATTTTACCAGAAAGGTCTACCAAACGACGTATTTTGGCAGTTTATCGGCAGGGTTATTGTTAACTTAAAAAAAAAAAAGTCGTAACTTTAGAAGTAACTTGAAGAAACAGTAGTATTTTGTTTGTAGTAGGTTTAAAACAAAAAGTAAGAAGATACAGAGCAAGAAAGTTGCGTTTTCTAGAGAAAAATTACTGAGCAGGGTCATGAGGTTGGTGAGGCAAAACTGTAAGGAAATGTGGTAACTCAAATAAGAGATTACTGTTTGGAGATGAAGACAAAAAAAAATACAACAAGTATAAGGTGCTGGCAGAACCTAAGAACAGGCTGGAAGAAGAGAACACTGCAAATGAAAGAATTCGTCTTAATGAGGGAAATGAGATGCAAGGTACAAACAGTGAAGACAAGACACTTGTCTAGACTAGTAGACCAGGAAAAGGGCATTCCTCGCAGCTTTTAAGACAGATTCCAGATCTACAATGTGAGAATACAGGAAATTAGAATACATAGTACTGTGTGTATAGGTGGACAAAATGTATGACTCATATTTTACAAGTAGATAAGGAAAAGATTTTCAAAATAAAGTTTTCAAAGGATTAAGCAAGAGCCTGAACATGGGACTTGGAGCAGCCATTGAACACAAAAATAAAGAACTGAATATTTAGAGAGAAGCACTACAAATCTGGCACACAACTATAAAAACCTCAAGAAAAGACAAGGACACAGAAGAGACCTTAGGATTGACAAATGAAATTCCTTCACTATTAGAGAAGCCTTCTGGGAATAGTGAGGCAAAGATGCGCATGCAGAGGTCAAAGGAGAAAACTAAAAAGACAACAACTAGAGGGGTAAATTAAAACATCCCTAAACCTCCTTATATTAGAGCAGAGAGTACAATAGCACGTTTTTCCTCTTTTATATGGGAGGAGAGTGATGACAAGAGGAGAGACATCCACAACTTAGGAGGGAAGATGCAAAATAATGTCTCGTTTCAGTAGAAGTGTAACGAATAAAAGCGGTGACAGAGGAAGTTGAAGAGAGAAGGAAAACATTTATTTGCTCTTACTTCTCTTTCTCTCTCCAAAAGGAGAAGGGGGGGAAAAGAAATGTCCACCCCAGAACATCTTGAACTGAAAAGCAATGGAAGAATAGTCAAGAGGATGACTGGGACTCAGTCAGGAACTGCATACAGCAATTTCTGCAGTGGTCAAGACTTTACTTAGGGGTTATAGCTGCAACTTGGCAGAATAGATCTAGGTAGTAGAACTGAAGCTATGCTGATGTTAATTCACCATACCTACTTCATACACAAACAGACTTCTTATTTTTTTCTGTTTTTAAAGGATCTTTTCAAACACAACAGTGAAATGAGTTCTAGCCTTCTTTTTTTTTTTTTTTTTTTTAATAACAGAAGATCTCAGTACTTCTTACCTCCTAAGCCAGGGTGTAAACCTTGCGGACCCTGGTTTTGCTGCTGCATCACCATGAAGTTGGGGGGTACATTCCCCTGTTGCACCATAGGATTACGGCTAGGAGAACTGACAGGCTGTTGAAATCCCTGGGGGAGTGTGCTACTCTGGGGAGGCCTTGGTCCCATCTGCTGCTGTGTTTGGTTAACTGTTGGAGATGATGCAGGAGATCCCTGCTGGAAGGAGGAGGGAGAGGAAGCAGGAGACTTGTTGGTCAGGTGGGGTTGTTGTAGTGGTGTAGAAACCCGTGAGGGCCCTCCCTGAAGTGTTTTCATTTGAGGAGCAGTAAATTGGCCAGAATTGCTCATTTGGGGAAAGTTTGAGTGAGCCTGGGAAGCTTGCTGGCTTCCAAAAGGATATGGAGGTGGAGGGTGAGTAGGAGTTTGTACTGTTGCTAAAGATGGTCTTGCTTGAAGTTGCTGCTGCATTTGTCCAGGCAACGGGGCCTTTTTCCATCCCTGGTTTACTGTCAATGTACCCAGTGCTCCCTGGGTTGGAGGAGGCTGAAGTGCTCCAGAGGGAAGCTGGTTCCAGCCAGGGGGAACTGGAACCTGCGCTGGTGAAGAAAATGAAGGTCGAATACCCTGCTGTGGCTGCTGATGTGGCTGGGGAGGACGTGTCTGCAACTGTGGCTGTTGCTGTAGTTGCTGAAAGTTGGCTGAGTTCATTTGCCTGTTTACAGGAACTGACTGCATTGAATGGAGCTGCGGAGCTAAAGATCCAGATGGATGATTTTGCTGCTGGATATTTAGCCCAGATAAGAGTGGGTCCATTGCATCTATTAAAATAGCAAAAAAGAGTAAAAAAATAAGTAACCTACTGCAGACAAAAACCACCAGAAAGCAAGAAAGGGAAAATCGCTTGTTTGCATTTGCTCTCTCTGCTGTTGATGTCAAAGAAAAATACACACTCCAGGGTTCCAATTTCTTCAATATATCAAACAGGTAATGCTCTAAAAAAGTTTTCAGAATTTTGGGGAACCCTAGGAAGCTAGATTACATGCATTTATAACCTCCACAACAGAACACAATAGCTCCAAAACACTTTTTTCTACAGAAAACTGTAAGCCTTCTACACACTCACTAGGGCAATACTCCTATTCACTAAAAAAGTGGCATAATGAGGAACTAAGTATCATAAACTTGTATTCTCGGAAGAAATTGCTTAGTGTGCTTTACATCAACAAATACTGCAGAAAGCTAAAGAAGTTTGTAAGTATTAGCACTTTTTTTTTTTTTTTTTTTTTTTTTTTTTTTAATCAAGGGAAAAGTCATAACCCCTGACTTCTTCAGCAAATAACTTGTACTGGTAGAATTGGAAACACCTGAACATACACTCTTGCCTTACAACCCTTCAATATCTAGTTTATTTACTCCTCTTGAAAAGCTCAATCTGGTGCATTTATTTCCTACTGAAAACACCTGACTCATTCAACCAAACATCTTAACTTTAGCTAAATGCAAAGCTCAGTCATTCATCATGCAAGTTCATCGTAGCAGCGTAAGCTCCTCAAAGGGACCGTATTACATTATGAAGTATGGATGACAATACTGGCAAATCACAACAGTTCTATTGCAAGAAGGTACTGCAACTGCTAAATACATCTGAAAAAAACAAAAAACACACAATAACCTGGTGACTTTAGACACCTGAACTATCCGGATAACAGCAACATCCTCATACAGAATCACAGAAAACAGGTCTGGAAGGGACCTAAGAATGGTGACTGCCTAAAAGCAGGATCAAACACACCTAAACCCTTCCTGGCAGATGTTTGCATGGGCTTGTCTTACTCCAACCAAGTCCCTATTCTGAAAGATATGTAGTACACCAGACCAAAACAGACACACCCATACAACTAAAAATTCATCCTTTGGATAATCTCAGATATGAGAGTATGAATCAACAAGACATAATGGTGTTATTCCAGCAAGATGACCAAGATGAGAGTATGCTAGTGTGCAGTTAAGCTGCTGGTCATTAAAAACAAACAAACACCCCACCACAACCAAACTTAAACAACTTTTCTTAGACATTACAAAGCTTGTCAAAAGAAGAAGTTACCAGATTACAAATGTGTTGGCTTTCTTCCCCTCCCCACATAAAGAGCAACTATCAGAAAAGGCAAGTAAAACACTGCAGACCAGTTTTGGAGTTCACTTATGAGTATAATCTCAAGTCTGTCAGCTGAGCAAAGAGAGAGGGAGGAAAAAAAGTAAAAACAGGAACATTTTCAGGTAAAGCTCTATGACTAAATTTTACTACCTGGCTGTGAGGAAGGTCGAGGTGTTCTTGGCTGCAGCTCAGTACTAGCACCACTTGCTATCATAGAGGAGGGTACATTTCCACTCTGGGACATCATGACAGCTGCAGCATTGCTCATTCTTATTAAACCTTAGAAAAAGAAAAAAAAATGTTAATTCTTGCAACTTTTCATAGAAAGGAAATTAAAATTCTATTTGTTAATAAAACATCTCTTTAGACTTTAAGAACTGTTCTTACAAAATACAGATCTCTGCCTAAAAGCTTAGATTCTCTAGTAGAGAATAAACAAGCTAGCGTCAAACTGAAGCTTCTCCTAAAGGCACTAATAGGATCCCTCTCCTCTACTCAGCTGTCTATTCCCATAAAATTCACAAAGTAGTTTATCTTTCAAGACCTCTATCCTTTCATGAAGCAGTAAAGTGGTTAACAAGTACTAGAGTTATTTGTGAAGTTGGGACAGGAAGACAAAAACCGGCACAATCATGAGAAGAATCTAGGTTAAAAAGAAGTCTAAGTTGCAATGGGCACCCACGACACCACTGATCACATGACTTAACGGTAACATGAGAAAGTTTTACACTGGAGAGTGATACCAGAGTGCTGAACGTATATGTACAAGGTAGATAAAGTAAGAGTTCTCAAAGGTGAAAAACAGACAAATTTTAAAAACTAATTCACAAATAGCTATCTTACTGAAACATCATTTTGTAACCATACAGTTTCTTATTTGTGACTTCTGTAATTACACCAAGTAGTTTTGTGGTAAAGCTAGATTAGAAATAAAAGTATGATTTCAACTGCTTCTTCAATACTGAAGAAAAAAAAGATAATGCTTTCATACTAGTAGAGTAAGTGAATAATTAACATATTCTCCTTTTTGGTATTCATATACATTTTGCTCTAATGCTGATTAGTGGCAGAAAGTATAATGATTTGAAAGTCAAATTGCAAGCCAGTGGCAAAACATAGCCAATACAGGGGATCTGAGGTTTGCAAAATTTCATGTTCATTTTTGCAGCTGATACACCCTTCTCACCCCCAAAACCATCAGTGACAGTCAGAGATTGGAGACTGTTCCATTTGCTGAAACCCACAACATCCAAGAAGGAATTAGGAGTGAGAAATCACATCTGTTGTTCTTAAAAAAGACAGAATCACTACAGTAAGAGAACCTTTAAAAAGGCTATAGAAGGAAACACTACCTACACATAAATTCTCTGAGGCTTCAATCCCCTCTCAGACTTGTGTCTAAAGGCTTCAAGTGACAAGTTTGTATCAAAGTTGCACGTACTAAGGGTTTGCAAAATCCAATACTAGGAAGTAATTGAGGTGTTGTAAGAGAAAAATTTCATGGTTTCATTTGTATGGGCTGCTATTCTGTAAAATGTTTTAACATGCTGGAAGGTAGGCAGAAAATGATCACCATGCAGAAGAGTGGAGCAGCCATTTTCTAGGAAAAGTTTTCTTCAAATGTTTTACATTCTTGGTTGATTAACTAATGTTTAACCACGTTTCCCTTCTAAAGAGGTAAAATGCTCTTTTCATTCATTCCTATTAACAGCAAGACATATATCTTAAATTATTCTGTCAAAAAAGGCTCCTAGTTTTCTAATCGCATCAAATCCTGAGATATCAAATAGTTTACTTTGCCTTATGATTCAGGTATGAAAATAAATTATAAAGTAGTTTTCTTATAGCTCTTTATAAAATCTAAAGACCTCTAACTAAAAAAAAATACTTGTCATGGATATAAATGCAGCGTTCTCAATGTTCAAAAAAAATGTGTAATTAGATATCTGATCTGATCTCAAAAGCTTACTAAAAATAGAGACTAACAGTAATGGCAGCACTCTTCCTCTAATTATAAGTGAAAAATACCTTACTATTGTACATTGTATAAAGACTTATGCGCATTTTCACAAAGATGGCCGAACACAAAACTGTGTTGTGATAACTTGTTCATATCTCAAAGTGAATTCACCTTAGTAGACTCATGTGATTTTTAGAGTGTTTATATAATATATACATTATATATATTACATAATGTGTGTGAATATGTATATTATATTATACTATACACACACATGTGTACACACACACAGGTACATACATATATACCATTCAGATGTTTGCAGGAAGATATGCAACCAACCATTTACTTTACATGATATGGGACATGGTTTGACAGTACAGTAACAAGAACACACGAATTAAAATGGCAATTATACCTCTGCTAACAATAGTTACAATAAGCACTAAGATTGTATGATAAGCTTAGTTACGGATTTCAAAGTGCGTAAAGCTAAGCAGATTTTAAAAACTGAACTTACCTTGACCCCCTTGCATGGGAAATCCCGTTTCCATTCGTATGGAATTGTTTCCTCCCAGGGGCCCATTGATTCGGACATCTTGGCTTCTGTTCTGAGCTAAGGCCAAGTTGATAGCACCTTCCCCTAAAGGTAATACATAATTTGGAGAATTGAATGATATTCAAGAAAGGAGAACAGAGACATTTGCAAAGTGATATTTAAAAAGATGTCAAGAAAAGGAGGCAAAATTTTATCTATAGTATGTACTTTAGAAGAGAAAGAGTTATGCATCATATCACCCTTAAATTGTAATCCAGAAGGTAAGAAGAACAGACATTATAACAAGCATTAAATGACCTCAGTTTCATCCTCAACTTAAAACACCACTCTGGAAAATTTTTCAACTGTGAAATCCACTGAAAATTTGCTTTTAAGAAAATCTCATATCAAACAATTAGGAAGAAAAACTTAAGGTACATTCTCCTACTGACATGCAAAAAAGACTCAGGAGGTTTCTTCATGACAAGAGGATTTCCAGCTCTCATTTTTATCACTGTCTTGAAAGAATAAAACTATTGCTTTGACTTACCTCTTCACTAAAGTCATTCTCCAAATTACTAAGTTAGAAGTTTTGCAACATGAATCAAGTACACAAAATTGCTTATTGTCTATACTTAAATTTTAGCATATCCAGAGCTTAGTATCTTTAGAAACAAATTAGGTGTGAAATACCTTCAATCTGAACTGAGATAATTCCCAGGTCACGAAGCTGTTGGTTATTATTCTGAGCTAAAATTCGCAGCCGCTCTGCAGCTTCACGGGGTATATTAAATGTAACACGTACACTGTTCCAAGGCTCTATCTTCTGCAGTTTTAACTTGCTGGATTCTGAAAATGAAGACAATCAGAGTCAGGGTCACTGCAAAACCATTTTTCAAACAAGTATGAGGAGGTAACCTGGTAAAAAAGCACAAATGAAAAGACTGAGGCAATGATTTCGCTTTGAAAATATCGATGGTTAATCTCAGAGACAGAAGAGTTCTCCAGCACAGATATGCAGTCAAATCACTGAAGTTATTTCTCAAAAATTAGCAACGTAAGAACTTCCCAACGATATTCAACATTCCACAGTCAACACAACCACTTGGTAAGTTCACTCAGAAATTGAAATATTCTGCGGATAAATTACTTTGAAAAGATACGTGAAAACCTAATAAAGCAGATTTTGTGAATCTGTTAGTATACTAGACAGCTATGTGAAAAAAAAAATTCAAGAATGAAATTCTCCTTGAAATATCTCTGCAAAATGCCTGTGAAACCATCTTTTCGTAGAAGGTCAGTACTAGAATCTACTACTTGGATTATTTTTGATAGGTATGTTCAATCCACTGTAAAAAGCATATTAAAGTCATGAAAAATACTTAGTTGAAAGCATTCTGAAAGCTTATGCTACATATAAGTGTCTCTCAGTAGAAGAGTTGTTTCCAAGGCAACAAGTGAGAATAAGCAAAAAGCCTGTCATGTTGGATGTAATTATCTGAACTGGTACCTAACCAAAATATTGCTACAAAATGCATTTAGGAATATTATTCGAAATCATTCTTAATACAGGTTTAAAAACATCCAGTTTTAGCTTTCTGAAGAAAAAGTCTTTTTGAAAACAGTAAATTTTGGCCCATATTTTAATCATCCAGTTCTTCTACAGTAACTTCAGACTGAGTTGCTTTGTTTATTACTTACTTCTGGACAGCGTATTATTTAAGAATGCCAATAACTCAGCCTCATCTAGAAATCTCTTGTTCTTATCTAACGCAAAGAGTCCCTTCTGCTGCTACAGTAACAGCAGTGTTAAATTTATTCTCTTTCTGTCTATAAACACTTTGTTGGTTGGAAAGGTGACAGGTAGTTTGAAATCTTTTTCCTGTTCAAAGAACTGAATCTTTCCATCTTTCAACAGTCCTACATTTAATTTTATTAATGGCCCAATTTTTTATATCTAAAAAAATTATTGTCATTTTTATTATTTCTAGATATATTAGTATCTGAGTTTCTCGTGTTTTCAAAGATTGTATTGGGTAAGTCTAAAAAAGTACATTACAAACTCTGTATTTTGAATTTCCCATTTTGCTCTGAATCAGTCTAAGTAACTTGTCACATTGATCATTTTCACATTAATCTGGCATTGATTTAAAACTTTGTTCTCTGCTTTCTTAACTGAGGTTTGAATGATGTTCGTTAACCCTACCATTAATACTTTTTAACAAACAGGATGTAGATGTCTCCATTTAACAAAGGCAACTCCATATAGATGCAGATTGAATTTGCTTCCATACAAGTAACATGGAATTCAATTATGGTATCAATGCATATGCTTTCACATCAGTAACTATCTGTTAGTTTTATGTCTTCTGGTAAGTATTTATAACATACAATTACAACCAGCTAGATTTCTTCTGAGTGTTTTTGTCTTCTCCTAGCTTTTTTTTTTTTTTTTTTTTTTTTTTTAAATCTCCCCTGAGAAATAATGGCAAGGACCTCAACAACCAAAGCCAGATACAACTAAATTTAGACAAAATGGAAAAGAATAAAGTGGTCTAGAAATCTGATTTGCTTATAGGAGAGTCATAGATAATTTTTCTGAAATTAAAAGGTTCTTTTTATTATTGAACAAGAAAAATGCAATAAACATTTTAATTTTTAAATCCAAAAAATTAGGTTTCTTTAAACACAAAGACTACCTGTCTGAAAGGTAAATACATCATATCCTGCTGTGTGATTTCAGAAAAAAGAAAATAAGAACAGAAAAGCAAATTGTTGGAATGGCAACCTACAGCTATCAGGAAAAGCTTGGTTCACAAACAGCAGAAAGAGAGAATCAGCAATTACTTGGCTTTTTAGACTGCAATTACATGACGTATTAAGCCAAATCAGATCAGTGCTGCTGTGATCCCACCATTCATTCCCCTTCTGGTTATATGTTCCTACCACCTCACTTGAGGCAATGCTCCTGGCTTTACTCGTCTCTGTAGTAAACTCTACTAACAGCAAGAAATTAAGCAGTTACCTTCCAGTTCATTAACCTAAATCTTTTTTCCAAGCAAACATATGAGCAGCATTGCTAGGGATACTGCAGTGGGGAGGGAGCATATCTCTGATCTAAGCACATGGACCCAAACTCACAAAATTGTACCTTTACCAAACAATGGTTGTATACTAAGAAAGGTTGTGCTCATGAAAGCAATAATATAATTACCGAAATTTGTACTCTTGTGCCTCCTAGAAGGACAGCTCCCAGTTTCAGTAAGAATAACTGACACAAATTTATTACAATCTAAGTAACTTGAGAATAATACAACCTGCTTCTCTGTACAAACATCCTGATTACATAATTAGATATTTTGAGGGCAGTTGAAGAATGACAAGAAAGTACATTACCCATGTGTAGAAGGCCAGGCACATTCTCCAGTATGATACTTAGTTTCTGTTCAAAGTCTCTATCACCTATATTTCCTTTAAAAGCTACAAAGATTGTGGAATCTTCAGGAGCAGTCTCCTGTTTCAGTTCATCTTCCTCCAGTCCTGAATCAAAATCCACCTCCAAGTCTTCCATAGTTGAGGAGTACAGGGAAGTACATGAATCTTTTAAGTTAGGCAGATCATCCAAAACCATCGTTTCCAACAATTCAAGCCAGTCAGACGTTAAGATGCTTTGAAAGCAAAAAAAATTGGTAAGTACAGCGTGCAAGTACATTAACAACTACATTTAAAGGCAAGCCAACATTATTGTCAAAAAACCTACCAGATGACCCAATATCAGGGTCTGAGAGACAGACAGTACAGTGTTGAAAACTGTAGCCATTGCAATATCCAAGCTGTTGGTCCACAAGAACAAAAGTTGTTTCCTGACAGAATCTTCCTACACTCAATTTGAAGAAGTTTCCAGTTGACCTAAAAGATAGCTGATTATAAAAGGGGAGAAGGGGAGAGAAAAAACAATTACACTCACCTCCATATCAAAAACAGGACAAGCAAGCACCCACTATCAATTCTACAATGCCCAACTGCCAAGAAATTGTAAACATCACAGCAATACCTTAATTATAGAAACATAGAGGACCCCCCCCCCCCAAAATTTAGTTTTAGGGATTACAGATGTAATAGGCACTTTCTTATCCAGAAAAACTGTAGGAAAACCACAGCACATTCTTATTAGGAGAAACGTAGCATTAGCCAAGTAGTTTACTCACATCCAAGGAAATCTTAAGTATTCTTTTTTGTCTTCTATGCCTTCTTTGCATATTCCTTTTGTAAAAATTCAGGAGTTTTCAGCTGCTTGAATACATTACAACCTGAAATTTGTTCCCCTTCTGCCCACAACCACCTACCCCATACTTGCCTACTGTGTTTAGATAAGAATGAATTCTGTAAATCAAGTCATGCACCGGATGTTTTTTACTTTATGAAGTTTCTAGAACTTGCAATAATTTTAGTTGAGATCATTACAGTTATCTAAGCTGTTATCTATATAGAAGAACAACCTAAGATAAAACTTAGCCCAATATCTACTGTGAACAATATCAATGTTTGGTCAAGATACACATTTTTCATTTCAACACCAGCTGTTACAAGACTACTAGACAAATTTCACTATGTTAGATAGTTCAGCCTTCCATCTAGATTCTCACATACAATGCTTTCTAAATATTAGTGAAAGAATTAAAACCATCTACACCAAGAGTTAAAGCTGACATCAAAACCAAAAAAGGGAGCTGTTCCTCACCACCACTCTCAAAACCAAATCGGTTTAATAGCTGAGATTATCAGGTTCTCATAATTCTAAAGCTCTCAGGCTATTCAAAATGATCCACTAAAAATTTTAGTTTAGGATGACATACCCTAGCATGGCATACAGGTTGTTCTTCTGGTAGAGGTTCAAGTTTCCACCACAAATGAAAATCGTAAATCAGATTAAAGGTGAATTGCAGAGAGTAGCAATAAAAAAAGCCTTTTTAAAAATGATAACTACGTTAGAAAAGCTTAGATTCAGCTGTATGTCATTTCCATACTCACTTAACTTTGCTGAAGGGACACTGTTACAAGTGAAGAAACAAGCACTCAGAAGTCATGGAATATCCCCAGCTTTAGGTCATGTCTGTATGCACATGCTTACTGCAGAGTAATTTTACAAAATCAGATCTTTTTTTCTCTTTTGCAACCCTACATCACAGTAGATAGATTAGATGGCATTAATGAATAAGGAACTATTCAACATACAACTATTTAATTCTTCATATTGTGCAGTACTGCATCTTCTTTCTTGAACACTATTCAGATCTCAGATTTAAAACATGAAGTTAACTTTGTACCACAAGCTTCTACAGGCATGCAGGAGAAAGCAAATGTTCCAAAGACTACTTTATTTTCATAGTGCTTTCATGAGTTAACTATTATTATTCAAGAAATTTTAAAGATAGGTAACTGAGACAATCAAATAAATAAATAGACATTACCAGGTAAACACTGAGAGAACCAAAACTCTCCCCCCTCCCCCTAAACGACTTGGTAGTACAGTTCTCATTCTAAATTAAAGCTTGCAGTGTTTAGCATTCCTGTTAGGTTAAACCACACAATTTCATGCCAGATGCCCAGAAGATGAGAAAGACAATTAATCATTTTCTGTGAAAAGTTCATTGAATTGATTTTCACACAGAAGTTGCTGGACAACAGGCAAGCTGGATATCCTAACCACGAGACAATTCTATTTTTGCCATCCCTACATCATTCTTTACACGTACACTAACTTCACAGAGAAGTGAACTTGGGAGTCCCACACAATTAATCTCTTTAAAGCACAGCCATCCTGTGGACTGAATAACGCTAGCAACCTGTAAAATATTACAAAATACTTTTAACTTTTTTTCTAAGTATACATCTAAAAATCTTGAATAAGTTTTTCAGGGAAAGAAATCTCTGTTCAATATATTGACTCTTAAGGGTTGAAAAACCTTAAGAAAAGGCACGATTATTTGGAGGGGAGTAGGGTGTTCCATCTCGAGCAAGAACTATGGAGCATTTCTGACAATTCCTACTATACACCAAAAAGCCTCTCTCTATTGCAAAAACACAAACTTTTCAAACCTTCTTCGAATCAGCAAACATGTAAAAATAAAACTTAAGCTCTCCTTACTGCGTGTCATGTTCAATAAATGAAGAAAACAGGAACGTCTCCGGGGTAATTGAAAAGAAAAGCAGGCAGGAAGCGTGATGGACTCTTAACTGACTCTTAATCAGGATTCTTAACAAAAAAAAAAAAAAAAAGAAAGAAAAGAAAAAAAAAGAAAAAACAAACACCATTCCTTCATAATAACTGTTAAACCCACAAATTTTCCTTCAATTGAACAGAAGAGTCTGAAACAGCCATGTTCTCCATGACAGAGCAGAGGACTCATAAGCTACTAAAACTGCAGATTTAAAGTCTTCATGAAAATGCTGCAGCTTAGATTGGAATCCACCATTCTCATTTTAATGTGCCTAAGTCTGACACGGTTTGTTAAAATTAAAGTGTCATGGACAGATCACCTCATGGATACTATTAAAACAGAGTTTTCTAATTCCCAAGTTATCACAGGGTTTGTTCTGTTTGATCCAGAAAATCACATGGCTGCAAGGAAAGCTTCAGTTAAAAGGAAAAAAAATCGGATTGAGTTCCATCTTTCTGGATAAGGGCACTATATTTAGGCTTGAAGCTCTCTCCCACATTTCTCCAAGAGCCATTACTCTCCTCAAGGATGTTTTTTTTTATATCCATCTTTCTTCCCTCCCTCTCAAATACACAGAGTTTAGTATCTTGCCTATGACAACAGGAAGGAATGCCTTGCAAAAATCATCCTCTATAGACAGAAAGCAGCTTGTCTTCCCTTTCAGAACCAAATGAATCCCAGCTGCATTCTCTAAACTAACAAATTTTGTAATCTCCTGGTTATAAGGTTGACTTCCATAAATCACAAGTCAGCATGCAACTATCACTAACACGGGCTTCATGCAACACTCTTCCGCATAAGCACAGAAACCTCTTTGTATAAACACACATGTAAAACTCCAGCCATTCAATAATTCCTATGAACTAGATTATGTTTCAGTGGACTAAGACAATATCTTTAATGAGTAGAAATCAAAGTTAAATTCATCTACATAAGGCTGTCTTCTCTGTTCAAAGAATGAATACAGTCTCCTTCGTGCCATTGCACTCCTTTGTTTTAGAGCTTCCAATTTACTATTTCCCATCACACAATTGTTTCTAGAGATTAACAGTAAATCCAGCATTCTTATATGGCAATCATTTACACAGGAACACGGTTTGGGACAGGCTACAGCAACTTGAAAAACACCCTATGCCTATTCATTATAAAGTTGGCTTCATTTAGTGCAGTCTAATTATTAAAACTGTGCAACTTAAGAGAGTTTGAGATAAGTGGCTAGATAACAGACTGAAAACCAAAACGTTGGCAATCTATCAAAGGACTAAAAAAAAAAAAAAAAAGTTCTACAAATGTGCAGCATTGTAGGGTAAGGGTAGAAAGTGGCAGAGGGAAAGAACAGGAAGACTAAAGCGTCCAAACCTAAAAATAGAATCCACACTGCGCTACTAGTGATTGCTGTTTGTGTGTATGCTTCGCATACGGATAAAATGGTTAAATAGTTAAAATATGCAAGACTGAGTCTATCCAAAGGTAGAATGCACAAGGGAATAACACAGAAGCCACAGTACAGACTTGGGCTGATGGACAGCTGGGTCCTGCTGCACACCACTGGAGCCCCAGAATGCAGCATTAAATTTGTCCCCCCGAAAAAATAAGTCTTCATGACAAGTCCAATGTCTCATGACTGGACAAAATTGAGTAAATTCAGTTTGTTCCCCTACGAGAGATGAGATCAGAATATAATCTGAAACAGCCAGTGGTAGCTAAAGGGTGAGCAGCTAGAACCCTGGAAAGCCAGAAGGCTTTGGACTGCCAGCACTGAAGATGAAATAGTGGTCTTGGGGTGGGGGGGACGGGACACAAAAACATGACAGTATCTTCTCACCCCAAGATCAGCTCAACTGATCCAAACAAACTGATCACAGCAATTTGGGTCATGGCATTTTGGATCCTGCCTTGCATTGCTTTCTTCCCACTATTACACTACAGAAAGCAAGTAAACTAAAATTAGACTTAGTCCAATCACTCTTCTGATGTTTTCTATGACAGAGTTTATTGATTTACAAGCTTTTTATATATTTCTGTCAAAGCAGAATAAACATTTTCACAGCTGATACCACAACACCTCCTCAGAACAAATATGCTGGGAGACAAAATAGATAAAGGTACTAGAACCACACTCCACACCTAAAGTAAGTACACTCACAAATTACACAATGGATTGGAAAGACAAAAGTGCAATTTCTTCAGAAATAGTAGGATGGATTATTAATAATAACCAAAGAAAGGATGGATTTCTGTCCTTCATTAGCAAATGCTAGAAGCTAGCACTGAGTAGAGATCCTCATCTTCACACTGGCAACTATCTAAACCTGCTTAAGCAGGAAACAAGATGGAAAAATCAGTTCAGAAATGAGACTACAGTCAAGCCCCTTGGGGAACGCAGAGTGATGAGACAGTCTTTGATAGCAGCAAACAGTGATACATTTTTTCAAAGAGGTAGACTACTCTTTGCTTCTTCCCTGAATAATGTTTTTTGAGCAATTTAACAGGAATAAATCAGAAAAAGCATGTTTTGCATAACACGACTGAAAACGTGCTTGCTTCCTTTGTTTTAAGTGCCAATGAGAAAATAGTTAAAGGCATCTGTAAAACTTTTTAGCATGGGAATGGATGAGGTTTATCATTGTCATAGTACTGTTGAAGACGGTTTTATTTTAATACATAACATACACATGCACAGAAGCAAACTTTTTGAGTGTACTAACTATAAAACCTAAGTATATTCAGACCATAGTGCTTTCTCTGTTGCAAATTAGTTAATAATATATCCTCCTCCACCTGCTGTTTCAAGTTCTCTTTATATCTAGCATAGTGGGCTTGCTGCATATAATTTATTAATTGTTCATATTTATGTACAACCAATCTATGATAAAAAGATTAAAATTACATCATTCTTTTGGGCACAAATATCATAAAAGACTTTTAAACAAATTGCAGACAAGTGCCACATTGTTACATGAACAGATTATATGGGGTTAAGAATCAATGTTAAAATGTGGGAGAAAACCTAAAAATCAACCTAAGCATGTAGCAAAAATTCCTCTGAAAGAGGACTTAGCCAGAGGTAGTTCCAGTAATTTAGAACTTACTGAACTTCAGACTCTGGCATTAAAGATTGATAACACCATGAAGGCAGCCTAGCTTGCTCCTTTGGATGGAAGGTCTGGGAACATTACAAACGTCATGTTGATCACTAGCAACTCTGTATGGCAGACTGAAAAGTCAACTCTAAAGACATCATAGCCCTGCCCTTCAAACAAACAAACAAAAAAAAATAAAGGCAAGAACCTATAAGTTGGACAGTTTAGACAAGAATATGTAAGAACAAGAGATATTCAAATGCATCATATATGTCTTTCACCTACCAAAATGAATTCCACAACTTCAGTCTTTTATGTCACGTAACAGCTCTTCAATTAACTCCAGACTGGCAAACATTGTTAAACAGTAATTCCCCAAAGTTTAATCCTGAAAAAAAAAAATCATGTTTCATCGGACAAACTAGGTCTACAAGGATGCAGAATAACAAAAATACTGAATATAACACAGTCAATATACAGATTTTTCCATACACAGTTTTGCAGCAAAACCCACTTCTCTCCTTATTAAGGTAAAAGCCACTTCTCACTATTAACAACAATATTAACAACAAACATACAGACAAGTATTTAGAAATATCAACCTTTCATTAAAAGGTAAAAACTGTATACTCCCTTTTGCTAGAAAAAACAATATTATTATAGATAAAACAAGTTTAAGAAAAACAAAAAAAAAATCTAGATTGAAGTCTTAAACACTTCTAGATGAAATTAATCTTTTCTAATAGTCGACACCTCTAGTAAAGAGAAACTGGCACAAAAAGGATGCAATTTGCTCTAGAAACACCTATTTCTCTCCGAGAGTCTACGTTGCCACTTCAGACATCTTCATCGCAGATGCTGAATACAAGGAGTGGAGAATTCATCCCCATAATCTGCTCTTGTCCATGGGCTCAGTAAGCTGCATGCAAACCTTTCAGCATAATGAAAACACAGCAGTAAAGCTGATGGCTTCACCAGAAACAAAACAACATCCCTCAGATCAAGAAATTTTTATATTAAGATCACAATGCTGTTTTTCAATGAAATTGTCTGCCTACATGTTCATCAATTACAACACGAAGGAGGTAACTGCAAAAAACAAACTATAGAAGCGGAAGAGGGGACAACGCTCAAATGCAAAGCTGAAATTTGTTATCGTCTATCTAAACAACAAGATAAAAACCCAGCATATTTAGAAATGCAAAAAGTCACCCCTGTAATTCAAGAATTGTAGTACCAAGTGTGAGATCCAAGTGGCAAAAATGTAAACAATACCTCCACAGTTTCCAGTTATAATGGAAAATATGCAAACCCTTCTAGACGTGATGTCCAGATAACTAGACACCAAGCTGACAAGCAATAAATAAATAAAGCTTTCACCTGAAACAGGAAATTCTAACATCCTTTATTAAATTTAGACAAAAACTAAAAATGATTTCCACATTCTATACCAGATAATATCAGTTGTAATTTTTCAAGTTTTTTTTAAAAAATGATATTTTATTGACTAAGACTGCCTGAAGTTTAGTCATGTCACAAAACAGCTGGTTACCTCAGAAGCTGTGTTAAGAATTAATGTGGAAGGAGAGTCTTCATTAATATAGTAAAAGCAAATTTTAAGATCACCTCAAATACAATAGAAATCAGCATGCATTCAAGCTTTAATTGCCTTAGCAAGGCAGGGAGAAGAGCTGCTACTTGACAAGAGTGGCAAACCTTTCAAGAAAATCATCTTAACTCCTTGGTGTAAGGACCTGAGATGCTTCTTGTTCCTTCATTCTGCCTTCTGAGGGGACAGATGACTCTCTTTCATCTCAGCTTCAGAAAAAGAAGATGGTCTACAGACACCAAACTGCTGCAGAGAAGGAAAATCTGGGACAGATGGGCTCCCCCACAAGATGGTCTGCCCAGGCTACAAGAGCAGCAATTAACTGTTGCTGTCTTTGTTCCCCCTTGAATACGTAAGCCAGTATCAAATTTGGTTAAGGCAGCTAACTGATCAAAGATGGTTCATTACCTCCAGCTTTCATTAAAAAAATGCTATCTGATAGAGACCTTGGAAATGCTCAGAGACTGCAGGGTGAAGACATACTGTAGCAGACACCCCAAAAACCACAGACGCAGCCCTTCAAAGGGTCCCATCTATAGAAAAAGTTTCAGCCAGATCTTATGCTTTCTTAAACGTCCATTAACCAAGGAAAATAATTCTATAGGAAACCAGACTTCATACATTCTGATACAGAAAAACTCACTACTGTTCATATTATTCTGCTAATCGCCCACAGCCATGAAGTATAAAATGTCTAAAAACCAATTGTTTCCGAAAAGGAGGAAGTGACAGCTTGTTACCACGCATATGGCCTTTTGCATACGATAACTGGAAGTATTTTGCTAGCACACTGTTTATGGAGTATTAACGTGTTAAAGTTTTGTACACTTTGCTGAGTGTACTTTTTTGTACTTTGTACACTTGTGCCAAGTCACGCTGTTGTCCAAAATCTGGGTTCCGTTACCCTGTGTGCAACCACCCAACAGACGCACAGGGTCGAGATATTTGTTTACTACATTTCTGCGCAGAGATGGGTACTAGGTGGTAAATCCACAAAGCTAGCACAACCTCTACCCCTCTCATTCTTTATTTATACACACTTCTTAAGAAGTACTTTATACAAATTTTCTATTGGTTACAATTTCATTACATCAGGTATTCGCTCTGCACTTGTGCTTTCACGTTCCTGTTAAGTAGCACAGGAAGTGAAGAAGAGGCGGTAACATCATTATCATGTCATTTCCATCTCATTATTCATTTAGGGGTGTGTAGTTTAATAAGCCTTAATGAACCTCAGGTCCCTTCTGAATTTTTCTGCTGTTTTTGTCTTGCCTACCTCTCACATTCTTCAAAGTGTTGTGGTTTCATCAAGGTTACTTAGCCGGAGCTGGTTATCCTTTGCAGTACTGTTTTTCTCTCTCCCTTGTCCTTGAGTCTTGTTAACTATTTGCAGGGTTTTTCTCACAGCATTGCTCCAACAACACTGGTAGACACAACTCCATCTGAGCCACTAAATTTTATTTCAACTAAAGCTAACTGACTTGATCAGTGTTGCCTGAAAAATAAAGATGCAAGATTATAACTCCAGAACAAGTTTTAACTGAAGTTAGCTCTATAAAAATAGTCACACTTTCAGGAGTTGAGACATTAATAAAAAAAGGCTCCCAATTTTTTCCCTGTGTCACAGGTTAACTCATTATCAGCATTATTTTCGGAAGCTATAGTCTATACAATGTAAATATCTGATCAACGAATTATATCCTTCCACATGAAATTAATAATTAGGCTGATGATTTCTACACAACAGAGCTTTGCAGTACGTATTTCTCCATTCAGATCCATCAGTGCAGTCAGTAAACAAATAAAATGAGAAGCTTCTTAAAATTAGATGCATCTTTACAGGAAACTATGTTTTATCCTGGTTTTCCAAAGCTATTAAAAAAATTAATGCAAGTAGCACCTATTCTGTGTGTTGTGACAAGCGTTTTACTTAAAGTTGAATTTAACCACAATGGAACCAGCCTGGGCTGATGTGCCTCGTAGGTACTCCTCTACAAGCAAAGTCTCACTGAGGTTCATAAACGCAAGTATAACAAGACTAGATATTCTTGTGATTACAAATTCTGAATCAGAGTTTGACTGAAAACTCTCTTTCATTTAATATTTTCTTTCTTAAGGTCTATGAAATTCTAAAATGTTTTGAAGTATGAAGAACAGATTTAAGTGACCAGAAGTAACTTTAAAGTAATTTCTACAATATGAGTGCACTTAATGTCAAGGAGAAAACTCCTAAAAAGAAAAAAAAAAAAAAAAAAAAAAAAAAAAAAGAAAGAAAGAAAGAAAGAAAAGGAAAAAAACCCCAAACCATCCTTCCTAAATGCACACTAAGACATATGCATTGCTTCAGTTAAAATCAAGATTGTTCTGAGCTCTTCCTGACTGTGTAAGAAACCTGCAGCATATTTTCTGTTGCTCCAGGCTCCCAGCAGAATGAAATTACGAAAGTCTTATTTATTGTCACTACTGCTATAAAGAACCACATAATCACTAGGTAACCTGCTGCTTTCTGGCAAACCTACATTGCAGAGAGCTAGACAGCAATTTATTCACGTGGGAATATGAGATGTTATTTTTGTCCAGTATTTCTCTTAGATGATCCTCATCTGAGGAAATTAGTAGTGCTTTTGCCTTAGGAGGTGCAACACCTAACACAGCTATAGTTCTGAGACTGCAATTGCTGACTCCTCACTTTCTCTGAAAAAGTCAGAGACCCATCAGAATTACCATTTTGGGTCCTACATCTCATCTCATCTCTCTTTCCACTCACTGGCTGGGACGTGCAGTATTCTACAACCCCAAATTTTCAATTTATCAGGAAATTCCAAGGCAGAATTAATTCTTCACTTTTTCCCTTGTATCACTCAGCAAGAAGGGAAGCTTGGGAGAATATGTCTGCACACGCCTATGTGGAATGCAAAGGCTTACATTTAATCCAATCTCTCTAAGTATTACCAGCCAGCATTATGAGAAATAGAATCTCATACTAGTTCAGTAGTCTTGGCATGTCATTTATTTATTTGATTTTTTAAAAGAGCACTTTTAAAGTTATATTCATAAGAGAGAACTTTTATAGTACACATCTGTCAGTGGAAGCAGTCTAGATCATCCCCCTTCAGATGCTTTCCAAGACTACAAACTGAAAATTCAGACTCCCACACCTACAAATCAATATAGGCAACTTTCTGTCCCAAACTATTGGTTTACTTTAAAAACATATGCATTTTGACACAGCAGCATTCTTCTATGGTACTTTTCAACTTTTGTACAAATTTGATCCAAACACCTACACAGGGGGCTATGCTTTGAGACTACTCATTCAAGATGACAAAGATGGTAAAAGTCCTCTTAGTCCCCAAAAGATGACAGTTATTAAGAGTTCTGGAGTCCACTAAGCACCTTCTTTCTTTACTGGAATCAACACTTTTTCCTTCCTACTAGTCAGTCAGGACACTAGACAAGAGAGTTTCAGGAGCTTGATACATCACCTTGAACCAAACCTCATCATTCAGCTAAGTAAGGAACCCACTATCTGGCTCAAATGCTCAGTTATCTGAAACAGGTAATTCCTGCAGAAGAACATTCATGATCTATTCTGGTGGTGACAGAAGAATAGGTAAGATTGGTCGAGTTTAGCAACAAACAAAAGACAAAGTGACCATTGCCTTAGTAAAACAAACGTGAAGAAAAAGTGTTGGTAATCTAGCCAACAGATGGAAAATATCACACCTAGTTTTGATGATGCTTCCTCCCTGCTTCAAGTTTGTGTTTGTCTAGAATTATTTTTATTCCCATTTCCTCCCTTCACTTTTCCCAGCTCTCTCTGTTCTTCCCCAATGTCCTCTCTGGTCCAACAAAAATAAATTTATGTTTGAACACAGTTTGTGCAATAAGACATTTTCAAGGCTAATTGGTGGTGTTTGGTGGTCTACATATTAACAAGCCAGTATCATTCATCAATATTCTTCATACACCACATGGTTTGTACTTCTCAATAGGGACCACACAATTTTGAAACAGACACCAACATCACACCTTCTGCCCTTTAGAGGTACACTAACACCCTACACAACTTCATTATTTCCAAAGCAATCAAACTGTTACAGCCACTTTAACTCTTTGATATCCTCCATTGCAAATCCTTGGACATGGCAAGTCTTATAAATTCAGTATGTAAATGCAACTCAACTGTGACTGCAACTATCCTCTAAAAGAAATCAATACAGTATTCAAACATAATAAAATAAACTGTAAAACTTTTAGCAATTCAGTTACGAGTTTAAAATATTTAACGTCTACTGCAAAGGTACACAATATCTAACTATATCGTACTTAAGCAGAACAAAGCACAATATCAAAGACTGTTCATCAGAATTTAGCTCTGTACCTCCGTATGTTCAAGGAAGCAGTTAAGCAACTGAAAAAATAAAAAAAACTTAACAGTTTATGAATGGGGGAACGTGGGAAAATCTGACAATCTTTTTCATTTTTTTTTCTTTTTAAGGAAACAAGATTTTTTCTGCTAGAAGACTGTAAAACAACTGCATCAGTTGGAAGCTGTTAGCAGTAAACAACTTCTCCCTACAAGTTCTAGAATAGGCTGTCCAGAAAGAAAAGTTAGAGAGCTACCTGGGAATTTTTCCAGCCAAAATCTGAAGCCTAATGGAATACACTTTTGTAATTTTAAACATTTTTAAAAATGTCATTTCTCAAAAGAAGAGCAGGCCTGTGTGTAGGAAGCCTCTTTCCCCTTTCATTTATGATTTCCACCAGGAGAATCAGGATTCAGCATTATCATGAAAAATTTCCTGATAAGGTCAGTTAACTTTAAAAGCACGCCACGTGGCCCAGTGATTATGTGTATTAAAAGAGCAATCGAACTTCTAGTTTAAGTTTTGCTAACATCTTAGTGTCTTACCATAGGTAATACATTTATTACAGATGCTCAGGTGTTCGGCCACTTTGGATACCTGACTTGAGATATTTGTTTCTCACTCCACAAGATACATTCAGAAGCTTGGAATACTTACTGTACCTGGGAAAGAACCACTAACCAAAAGTTGTGGTTATTATACTTAGTGGCCTTTTCTGAAAAATGAAAAATTCATCTTCTTTGTGACTGCTTTCTCCTGTGTGAAATACTGAAAGATGCTTTTGTTTTATATGCATAAAGAACTAGCCAGAAAAGCTACAATGAAAAGCAATTATGAAAATAAATATCAATACTCGATGCACTGTCTTTCCTATATCTAAAATTCAGAAGAAAAAGTTTACTGCAATTTTCTGTAGCTTTTTCACAATTCAGTAAAGGCAGTAAGCCCAAATACACATGCATCTAGAAAGTGATGAGTTATGAAATGTTAAAGACAAAGCTCATAAAACTAGAATTTACAGCCAGCTTTCAAAACTAGAACAAGGAGAGCAAAAGAATAGCTGCCACTTCCCATTTCCCCCATTTCCCAAAAAAGTCAGAAGAAATCAAACCCCTCCATTCTCTGGGATGTTCTAAAAGCAAATGAAATTCAGAAAAAATGCAGAAGTCAAACCATGGCAGTAAGTTAAAAAAATGCCCCCTTTTACTACTATTTTAAAGAGATATGGAAGAATCCAAACAGAAATCTGCAAAGAAACGTCAACACATCTTCACCTACATATCCAAACGATGTCAACGCCTGCATGCGCTCAGGGCACAGAAGCCAAAATCAGAGCACACGTCCCCAGCTGAAAAACAACGCTCCCGCGGCTGATAGCGCTCTGCCTGCTTGCTCATATTAGCAAGAAATACTTTCCTCCCCCCGCCTCCAAGAAAGAAAAGACCCTCTTCAGCACGGCACTGTAGTGGGGTTCAGCCAGTCAACTCCTTTGCCTTGGAGGGATCACTGCGGGCCGCAACCGAAGGCAGACTACCGATTTTAGGTTTACACGGGTTCCAGTAGCACGGCAGCCCTTCGGGATGCAAGGGCAGGGAGCAGCGCGGCTAGCCCGAGCAAGACCACTTCCCAGAGCCATCTCCTGACATGTGGCAGCTCCCCCGAGGAGGCCGGCGACCGGCTCCGGGCCCGGCTGCCGGCCGCGCCGGTGCCGATGTGCCCGCAGGCCCCGCGCGCCCCCACCGCCGGGGGGGAGAGAGGGGAAGGCCGCCGGGCCCGGCCCAGGCGCCGCGCCGTGCCAGGCCCAGCTGCGCCGCCGGCCCGCGCCCTCCCCGCGCCGGGCCGGGCCTCCTCCTGGGCCGCCGCCGCCCGCGGCCTTCTGACACTGCCGGGGCACCGCTTCCGCCCCGCCGGCCTCTGTCACCCCCGCGCCGCGCCGCGCCGGCCTCACCTGCCGCTGGTGGCGGCCGCGGTGCCGCCACTGCCGCCGCCGTGCCCGCTCCGCAAGCGCGCGCAGGAGGGCGGGGGCCGCCTCGGCGAGCGGCCCCGCGACGGCAGCGAGCGAGGAGTGGGCCGGGGGTGGGGGCGGGGGCGGGAGGTCGCCGTCGGCCCTGCCGAGCGCCCGGGACACCCACCCCGCAGACCGGCCGCGGCTCCGCCTCCGCCGCCGCCGCCGCCTCCGCGGCGGGAGCACGTGACCCGCCCCGCCCCGCGCCGCCTGCGCGCGCGTGCGCCCGAGCGGGCCGCGCGCGCGACCGGGCCGGGAGCGGGAGGGGCTCGGTGTGAGGTGGGAGCTCGGGCCCGAGAGCCGTTGGGGACCTGCTGGGCCCCTGCGATGGGGACGCTCGTCCCTGAGAGCCGGTGGGGCCATGTTGGGCCCTCCGTGACGGGGACACTCGTCCCCGAGAGCCGCTGGGGCCCTGTTGAGCCCCTGCGATGGGGACGCTCGTCCCTGAGAGCCGGTGGGGCCATGTTGGGCCCTCCGTGATGGGGACACTCGTCCCCGAGAGCCGCTGGGGCCCTGTTGAGCCCCTGTGGCAGTGGGGCCCTCTTGAGCCCATGTGACAGAGACGCTCGTCCCTGAGAGGCAGTGGGGCCCTGCTGGGCCCCCGCGGCGGGGACGCTCGTCCCCAAGAGGCGGTCGGGCCATGTTGGGCCCCTGCGACGGGGATGCTCGTCTCCAAGAGCTGGTGGGGCCCTGCTGGGCCCCCGCGACGGGAACGCTCGTCCTGGAGAGCTGGTGGGGCCGTGTTGGGCCCTCCACAACGGGGACGCTCGTCCCCGAGAGGTGGTGGGGCCCTGCTGGGCCCCCGCGATGGGGACGCTCGTCCCCAAGAGGCAGTGGGGCCATGTTGGGCCCCTGCGACGGGGATGCTCATCCCCAAGAGCCAGTGGGGCCCTGCTGGGCCCTCCACCAAGCGGACGCTCATTCCCGCACCTCGGAGATCCTGTGGGGCCGTGCTGGGCCTCTCACAATGGGAATGCTCATCCTCTGACCCTGCTGAGAGCCTGTGGAGCCCCCCATACTGTGTCCCCCACAGAGCAGGAGGAAAGCCTTTACGTAGCACCACATTGCATTTCCCCTGCCTCGCTTGCCTGCCATTGCTGCGCCCCAAGCACACACATACAGAAACGCATTTTGCCGGCTGCAAGGTGGGGACACCCTCGTGACCTACACATGCTCGTTTGCATGCTGCTTCTATCATGGGGTAGGTTTGCACCCTTCCTCTCTGTAGACACAGGGTTTCCTATGTCACCATCCTATATTGTATACACACCCTTTCAAAGAGAGAGCCTGATTCCCCATGGAGAAGTTAGGGAGACCTTCCTCCATACTAAGTGTGAAGAGCTGTACACCTTGCTGAAAAAAGAGACAACTGAATGTCCTCAGGAATCCTTCCCCAACATCCCATGTGGACACCTTGATTCCTACCCTTGGAAAGACCATTCTGGAAAAAGTCCATCGTCTCCTTCTCTGAGGAGCTCTCATTTTTAAAGACTCTCATGGAGAAGACTGGTTACCCGTACTCCACTGAGACACTGGGGAGTGCCTTACCAAGCAAAGATATCCTAGGAACACCCTCTCACAAATTACCACGCCAAGTGGGACGCTTTCACCCACACATCCTTTCTGGGAGACCCTTTACCTCCTAATGACTTCAGAGACTGGGGAGTCTTCTTCATGCAGATGTTCTTGGGGAAGGCTGAGCCTCTTCTGCTTGCAGATCAAGACATAACCCCTTCCAAACATGGAGCCAGCCTGGGCCCCAAAATAATGAACATCAGGGTTAGTACATGAGTTATATTAATAACTAAATATTGGATAATTGGAAATAATAAATATTGGAGCTGTATGACAAGCTGCAAACAGACTATTTGCACTTAGCATTTGCTACCCTAAATTCCATGATGAAGCATACACATACTGTAATTCTTTGCTAAATCATTGTTCTATTTATTCCTGTTTCTACTGATATCTTTTTTGGTTTGTAGGATGTGGAACTCTTAACTTTAGTACACTTCTCCTGCCTTTCTTCCTTTCCAGGAGGCACCAAGGATGTCTTAAGAGAAATGTAGTGGGGCAAAGTACTGAAGACTAGGACTGGGAAAGGTGATAGAAGACACAAAACAATAGTATTAGCTTGTAATAGTGTTGATATTCCTTAGTACCAATGACAATACAACTCTGATATCAGTGCATATCATCTGGGGAATATACAAACATGTCCCAGAACTCAAGCCCACTTCCCAGTTCAAAATCTCTTCAGTCAATGTCCCAGAGATGAAACAGTGGACAAGCACAAAACAAGGAACCTTGAACAGGTCTGGAGAAATAAGCTACTTCCAGGCACCTAACTCTCAAGTAGATGTTTCTTGGTTATGGTCATACTCCTTTTGGAAGTGTGTTCTTCAGCAAACCACAGCTTTGGTGCTTTTCCTTAGAATATGCTTATTTAACTAGGCTAGGCCTTTAATGTCTCCAACTTGCTTTATAAAAGTCATTTTTCAGCCTGTGAGGTTACTAACAAGCGAAGAACCCTTCCTCCACCCCCAAGAGATTCCCTCAGAAATGTCAGCAGAAGAGGTGATGGAGCATCAGTTAGAGGGTCTGGTAAAGAGGATCATTAAGTATGCTTGTTTTCTATAAAGGAGTTTCTGTTTGCCAAGAACCTTTTTAGAGTAGGTGCTTCCTGTGTTTTGGCTTACTCTGCTCATAACTTTTGAGACAATTTGGAAATGTAAAGAAGCTGATGAAACTGCAAGCTGAAAGACCTCTTCAGTGTCTAAGAATTACTTTTCTTGCACACTTCTCTTCATACTTTCTTCCATGCAAGGAGGAACTTCTCAACCCGGATGCATTTAACTTCCTCCTTGTAACACCCTTATCTTCCTGAGAAGGCTAAATCATTTCACCAAGTATCACACAGAGTTAGATCACTTAAAAAAATCTGTTGCCCAGAAAGCTCTACTATCTTTGTTTTAATTACAAACTTAATACAAGATTGTCCTTCAACTTTTTTTTTATTTGTTTGTTTTTGTATCTATTATCTACATTGATGCAGGACACATCTTGTATGCTGTAACAAACAATAACAAGTAAAGCATTGTTTTTCAGACTGTATTTTCTGAAAGCACAATACTAATATATCTCACTAAGATCTGCTCTATTGATGTAGATGCTATAACTTTCCGATATGGGCTTGAGAATCTCTGTGGAGATAACCTTCCTGTGTCTAATCACACATGGAGGTTGTAAAAAAGCTCTTGCTTCATTTGCTTGGTGTCTTATACATCCATTTCGGACTTTGTAATATGCTTTTTCTAATTGATTTTTCTTATGCTTCTGCTTGCTATTGTAAAAGGCCAAATAGACATAAACTCTGCATGATTATAATTAATTCCCATTCTATCAAAGAGCTTTGCCAGAAGTGTAAAAAAGTAAGGGGAGGGTAGAGGATATATTCATCTGACTTGGACCTGAAGGAACATAAAGGTGAAAGTCAGGTCTGAAAGAGAAAACTCTGATGACAGAGGACTATTCTGAGGCATCTCTGCCCAGCACTGGTGGCTGGAGAAACCAAAAGAGGGTTTTAGCATTCAGTATCTCATGGCTAGTGAAAGACACTCATCTCATTGACTGGTGATACATGGAGCAGGAGACCAAAAGGCATCTGGTGAGAAGGGAGTAATGAGATGTAGAGGATTGTGGCAGAAGGAAAGGGGACTTTCTCCCATTGAACTTTACAGTCTGTGGGAGGAGCTATACAGGATAATTCAAACTGCACTGCCTTGGTTTCCTGCTGTTTTGTATGAACAAGTGGACTCATCTCTCCGGTGATATGAGCTGTAGGCAGATCTCCAAAAAACATCACAGCTGAGCTAAGTTTATTATATACTTAGGTCCACATCACGTAACTTAAATATGTTGAGATCCACCCTGGCCTCTGTATACCACAATGGGGAAAGAAGATTTTTCAGGACATGTCTGGTCAGAACAGAACAGAGAAATGCAGAACAGAACAGAGGAATGTATTTCATTTCAAGGCAATCAAGATTATACTTAAAAGTGTATTGCTTACAATACATTTTTAAATGGTAGGATTTTCAAATAAAAGATACTGTACAGAAAAAAGTGGCAATTTCATAGGTAGACATAGGTAGCCAGCTTTAGATTTTCCAAAATTAAATACTATATAATGAGTTGAATGAGGTGATTTCTCCTTTAAAAATATAGTGCTCATTTTGACATAAAGACGGAAGGGAGAAGAGTTATGTTTCAGCAAAGGGGGCAGGAGACCTGCATGGGTGAGCAAGGAGCTCCTGACAAAACTCAGACAAAAGAAGAAAGTACACAGAATGTGGAATAGGGGACAGGCTACTTGGGAGGATTATAAGAATGTTGTCAGAGTATGTAGAGATGTGACAAGGAAGCCTAAGGCCCAGTTGGAATTAAGTCTGGCAAGGGATGTCAAGGACAACAAGAAGGGATTCTTCAAATACATCAATAGCAAGAGGAAGACTGGGGAAAATGTGGACCCGCTACTGAACGGGGCGGGGGCCCTGGTGACGAAGGCTACAGAGAAGGCAGAGTTACTGAATGCCTCCTTTGCTTCAGTCCTCACTGCTGAGGGCAGCCCTCAAGAATCCCAGAGCCTGGAGATGAGAGTGAAAGTCTGGAGAAAGGCAGACTTTCCTTTGGTCAAGGAGGATAGGATTAGAGATCTTCTGGACAAACTTGACATCCACAAATCCATGGGCCCGGATGGGATGCACCCACAAGTACTGAGGGAGCTGGTGGATGTTGTTGCAAGGCCGCTCTCCATCATCTTTGAAAGATCATGGAGAACTGGAGAGGTGCCTGAGGACTGGAAGAAAGCCAATGTCATTCCTGTCTTCAAAAAGGGCAAGAAGGAGGACCCAGGCAACTAGAGGCCAGTCAGCCTCACCTCCATCCTTGGAAAAGTGATGGAACAGCTCATCCTGGATATCATCTCCAGACATATGGAGGAAAAGAAGGTGATCAGGAGTAGTCAGCATGGATTCCCCAAGGGGAAATCCTGCTTAACCAATCTGATAGCCTTCTATGATGGCATGACTGGCTGGGTGGATGAGGGGAGAGCAGTGGATTTTGTGTACATTGACTTCAGCAAGGCTTTTGACACTATCTCCCCTAACATCCTCCAAGGTAAGATCAGGAAATGTGGGTTAGATGAGTGGACAGTGAGGTGGATTGAGAACTGGCTGAAAGGCAGAGCGCTGAGGGTTGTGCTCGGATGCATGGAGTCTAGTTGGAGGTGTGTGGCCAGTGGAGTTCCCCAAGGCTCAGTACTGGGTCCCATCCTGTTCAATGTCTTCATCAGTGACCTGGATTAGGGGACAGAGTGCCTCCCCAGCAAGTTTGCTGATGATACCAAGCTGGGAGGAGTGGCTGATACACCTGAGAGCTGTGCTGCCATTCAGAGAGACCGGACCAGGCTGGAGAGTTGGGCAGAGAGGAACCTCATGAGGTTCAACAAGGGCAAGTGCAGAGTCCTGCAGTTAGGGAGGAATAACTCCATGCACTAGTGCAGGCTGGGGGCTGACCTGATGGAAAGCAGCTCTGGAGAGAAGGACCTGGGAGTGCTGGTGGATGACAAGTTGACCATGAGGAGCAATGTGCCCTTGTGGCCAGGAAGGCCAATGGTCTCCTGAGGTGCATTAGGAAGAGTGTTGCCAGCAGGTCGAGGGAGGTGATCCTGCCCCTCTACTCAGCCCTGGTGAGGCCTCTTCTCGAGTACTGTGTCCAGTTCTGGGCTCCCCAATACAAGAAAGACATGGAGCTACTAGAGAGAGTCCAGTGTAGGGCTACAAAGATGATCAGAGGACTGGAGCATCTGCCCTCTGAGGAACAGCTGCGAGAGCTGGGCATCTTTAGCCTGGGGAAGAGAAGCCTGAGAGGGGATTGTATCAATGTCTATAAGTACCTGAAGGGAGGGTGTCAAGAGGAGGGGGCCAAACTCATTTCAATAGTGGCATGCGACAGGACAAGAGGCACAAACTGTGCCACGGAAAGTTCTGACTGAACATGAGGAGGAATTTCTTGTGAGAGTGACAGAGCACTGGAACAGGCTGCCCAGAGAGGTTGTGGAGTCTCCTTCTCTGCAGATCTTCAAGACCCGCCTGGATGCAACCCTGTCTAACATGCTCTAGGTGACCCTGCTTGAGTAGGGAGGTTGGACTAGATGATCTCCAGAGATCCTTTCCAACTTTACTGATTCTGTGATTCTGTGTTGTGATTTTAATTACTTTCATTGCCAGTCTGTAAGTATCTCTCTGGGATTTTATTAAACTATGAGTGTGGCAAGGAAGAGAAAGATGGGCAGTTGGCTAGCAACCTGATAGATATGGTGGTGGATACACAGGAATTATCATCTCTCTCTCTCTCTCTCTCTGCTTCTGGGAGATGGAGTTCTGTTCTGAGAGCCCCAGAGTGGGAAACCTGTGCTGTCCTAGTAGACTGACTGCTTCAAATTAGCATGGAGAATCACAGCTGCAAAGTAGCTATTCTCATACAGGATTTTCTCCCTCAAGGTTAAGTTCATCTCTGTGAGAGCAATGTGCACCTGAAAATGTTCTGACCACTGGAGGGCCCTTTGTTGGTCGTGTTTCAGTATTTGAGTTCTCCTACTGTATAATCTCTTCTGACCTTTACACAGACATGTTTCGTTTTTATACGCTACCATGCCTCTTCTGAGAACTGCTGCCTCTTAGAGCTCTTCTTTCTCTGGCCTACATTCAGATGTCCACTGCTGAAGTATGTAAGATCTTTTCAAAACACCGTAAGGAAAATATCTATGTACCACAGCAGCTCTTCCCACTCTGCCAGATTTATTTTAAAACCTTAGAAAATCCTCAGCATTTCTGATGCATAGTATAGTTTTGAACTGGTAAGAGATGTAGGTGTCACCTCATTCAGAGAGTTGTTAGCAAACCTGCAGCGAAGCAACTGCTATGTGGGCACCAGTGCAGATCACAGGAGCCCACTCACGCTTGAAGAAAGGGGACCTGCATCTTCTGCCCCAGCTGCGGCCACAGCGCTGCCTCAGCCTCTTGCTGCCTTTGGTGGCCGCCCACAGCTCGTGGCTCATGCGTGGTGCCACAGCCAGCACGGCATGCTGCCGGAGTGAGCAGCAGTGGTGGTGGTGGAGGGGATGAGCAGCATGGCAGAGCAGCGCACGAACTGCCAGAACCGCTTGCTGGCTGGCGGCTGGGGTGCTGGCAGCTGTGCAGGAATGCAGAGGGAGCCTCAGGCCTCTCCTGGGCTGGACTTACAGAAGAATGGCACAGATGTGCTGCATGAGTGATGAGGGCAAGAGAGGGCAGTGGGAGACCGACTCCCTTCCTCCTTCAGCTGGCACAGGGAGCTGCCCTGTCCCCATCCCAGCTGCAGCACGGCTGCGGCCCCAGCGGCAGCATGGCTGTAACCGCCTCTATAGCCTCACCGCTGTCTGCATTGCAGATGTCCTGATGTCTGCACTGGTTCACGTTGGCAGGACTGGGGCAGGTGGTGTCCAGGCCCTGAATGGGGGAGTGAGGGAAAGAAAGCGGCTCTGAGCACAGCAGAGGAACCGAAGGTGCCCAAGTGCCCCCGAGCTGCTTGATGCCAATCCTCACCTTTGCCTAGTCCTTCCTTTGGGCTTTAATGCACAGCAATGTGTGCTTGGCGTGCACAGGTGAACCACAGTATTTAAAGCTAGTGAAGCACTGCTGGTTCGCTGTAGTCACGGGCTGCACCAAGCCCCTATAAGAAATCACTGATTAATTGAGCTAACACTAACAGCCAAATCCTGTCTTCAGTTAATCTTGATGTAAAAAATACAGTGTGCAGTGATGTAGAGCAATGCAAATGCAGAAAGAAATGGGCTGATCACTTTTAAGATTGTAATAGTTAATTATTCTATGATGTGCAAATCCAGTCACATCTGGCAAAGGCATTTCTTTATTTTTCTGTAGCACTATGTTAAACATTCAATATCTCTCTTGGCCCCCTTATGCAGTATTTTGCATTCAGAGCCCCTCACTGACATTAGGACAGGCTTTGGTGTCGGAGTGTTAGGACAAATTCTGCCTCCGAGTAGTTAGAAGTCTGCAACAGCTGAGCTGAAATCAATGCAGTTCCTCTGCACATGTATTTCTGTAGAATATGGCTCTTTATTTCACAATGTTTATCTCACCTGTACATAAGGAAACGTTAGGTGTTTTTTAGTACCACAAATTAAGTTCATCAGATCTCATCACAAAAGATTGACTTAAAGTATTGGAGACACTGGGCCAATCTGACATTAGTTGATAAAATTTTCAGTATCAAATACATCTATGCTACACTGATGGTATTTTTAAACAGAGCAAAGGGGAAATAATTCAAAATATTTTTGCTTGTGTTAGCCATGATGTAAGGGCATAAGACCCATATTACAGTTATTTTAATTTTTTTATTTTTTCTGCAACAGAGGCTGTGATCCTGCAAAGTACTTAGGAGCATGCTTAATATTAAGTTTCTAAATGATCACCTGAAATTTCACTTTTGGGTATATAAGTGCCCTTTTGAATCAGAGCAGAATCTAACTCACAAGCAAACACTCAGTTCCCAGCATCAGAAGTGAATTGGTGAAAAGAATTCAATTAATAAGTAGAAATCGTATCTTTCAAAGTGTTTTGTAATATTCCATGCAAAGTACTGTAATAATAATTACTTGACAACTTATTTTGCAATTTTGTTTGGTAAAGCTCCATGTCTGAGGGACAGATCAGTGCTGTTATTGCACTAGAAAAAACCCAAATTCCATCAGTGAGGTTCACAGCACAGAAATCAATTCTCCTTTCCTGTTAACTTTAAAATATCTGTGACAAGAGATGTACATTTTCATGAATATTCCAGCTTTGGACAGTGACCAATGCTAGCTGCTATGACAGAAAAATAAATAAATAGATTCTACATCTCTACAGTGAAGAAATACTGTCCTTGCCATGACAACATTTTGGTGACACAGAATACAATTTTATTCTCAAAGATAAAGTGTGCTGTTGTACTTCTGCTGTCTCTTGGCCACGCTCTGCTATTGGCTTATTTGTAACATAAAATATTGGAGATGCTCATGTTTGCTAAATAGCTGCCTCACTTGCTTCATGGGTGGCTACATCTCAGTGGAGCACAGAAGTATCTCTTTCCTTCCTCAGCATAGCGTGCAAGACTCAACATAAGATGCTTGAGATCCTCAGCTGACAGATGTCAGGAATGATTAGTCTGATTATCTGTGGTAGTTCAGTGCCCATCTCAAAACGGCCCTGCTCACTTCCCTTATCAAATTGGAAATAACATAAGGAGGTGTGTTACAAACAAATCAGTATTTACAAGGGTCTAGATCCCTATTCCCTCAGAAGGAAGGTCTGGGATAACTTGCCTAACACCACATGGAAGACCAAGACAACCATAAGCAGGTATACATATATAAAATGTACAGTGGCCACATAGACACATTTGCACCTCAAAGGAAATAGTTACAGTTGAGACTGCAGGAAACAAGTGATCAGATTTCAAAACTTTGTAGTGCTAGGTGTCTACCTAACTTACTAGTAAAAGTAGAAGGAAATTTTCAAAGGTGGATTGAATGAGATGGTGCAGCAATTGCTTGTGATATTTTTTCATTCTATTTGGCGCAAGAAATGCAAAATTGTTCTTATATTCTGTGTTACATGTTAGGGAAAGAAAAATCTCTCAGTAGTTTTTGCTTTGTTGTACATTTTTTCCTCTCACTTTCTTCAGCTTTTCTAATGTAGCCACCAGCATTGAAGTGCTGAGCTGAAGTACAGGCATGAATTTAGTAAGCAGAAAATCCCAAGCCTCTCTGCAGGGATTATACAATTCCTGCTTTCAAAGCAGGCTGAGATAAGGCAGTGTAAAGAAAGCCCTGAATCTGCCTAAATGCTCTCCATCTGGTTTTCAGTCTGTGGATTCTTGCAAGTTCTAGAGTACTTCTAAGATAAGTATCCAAGAAAAATAAGCCCATTACCAGTAAGCTTAAATTCACTGTGAAGGAGCCTGAACCTCTGTAAGAAAACTATTGGGAGAGGCCACAAATTATTTGAAGTTGAAAACCATTGCTCTGCATTACACAACATACGGTGGTGCAGCTGTTCTGGGAACAAGAGCAGTGAATTGTTGGTCCAACTTTGCTGTTAAGAGGCAAACCAATTCAGAGTCAGACCTCCAGTGAGTCTGCATGGACTTGATTCAAAATATTTACTCCAAAATTTCAAGGGATGTAGTGATGTGTGAAAAGGAGCTAACGTAGGGGGCTGCAAGCTTATAAAAATCAGTTTGTCTGTATTGAACATTAAAGGACTCCCTGATATTCCATCTACAGGCACCTGCAAACACTACATTAGGCTGGCTGTATTAATTATTGACTTATGCAAGAGGCAAAGAATAAACCTGGGGAAGAAATGGAGATGAAGATGACAGTAGCATCAGCAGCTGTTTGTTCCTCTCATTGTTTCCTTTGCTAAAGTTCCTGCTCATTAGAATGAAGATGCTGGCTAAAATTTGGCTTTTGAAGTGACTGAAATTATTAACAGGATTGCGGAAAGAGAAGTGTGTGCCCTGCCTTTCTGTAACAATGACTGAGCTGCTTGCAATTCAATTATTGAAAAACAAAAATGAGCAGGCTATATGGTTGCTTTTTTTAACCACTCTTGTGTTGTCCAGGGTAGGGAATGCAGAGAGTTTACTCAGCAGTGTGTATACAGTGGTCCCACTCTGGGGGCCATTTCAGAACATGCACATCACTTCTGTTGATATGTCTAAAGCCTTGTTCAGTGAACACACCATCTGGGAGTTGCTATAGTATTGTGGCTCCTGCAGCATCCTCGCTCCTGGGGTCCTTCAGGCCAATGATGAAACTGTTGGTTCTCCTGGCCCCATGAACTAGGGAGACCACTTTGACTTTATCCACTTGATGGCCCCTGGCTACAAGAAGTTCAATATCTTCTTGAGAAAATTCACCTGTAGGGATTTTAAAAGAGGAGTTTGTAACCGAAATCACCATTATTTGTGATACAGATAAAATTCTCTCCTAAATCCTTTGAGGTTTCCAGTGTAAGGGGAACTGCCTGCTAATGTTTCCCAGATAGGGTGAGCCAAATGGCCGAAGCGAATCAGCACTGACTAGCCCTAAGGAGAAGACATTCAGGTCTCAGCAGCAAAGAAAGTGATCATAACTGTGTTCAGAGGCTCTGTGCAGCAGGGGAAAATAAGGAGTTACAGAAGATCACTTGAAGATGTGAAAGAGCCTCCTCTTTGGAAAAAAGGGAAAATGTTGTTGGCATCTATTTTCATTTTCTATTCACAGAACAGTAGGCAGTCTCTGTTCTGAAGAGCTTAGTTGCAAACAATAGTATTAATAAACATTAAATCAAAGTAAGGTGCGAGGCAGCTCAAAAGAGATGATAGTAAAACAAGTTGCCAAATGACAAACTAAATTAAAGTGTGATAAGCCTCCCAACTTCCCTTGCATGTCATTCTCGTTCTTTCAGCCATCTGCCTTTGGTTTCTTGATCTTCTGGTTTATTTTGTTTATTTTATTTGGTGCTTTATAATTTCCATATGAATATAATTCTGAGGATATGAAACTGGGGATGCACTTGGATGAACTATTCAGACACACAAAAATTCTCATAGTAATTTAAGCTATGTACATTGCAGATTTCTCTTAACATACGTTTTGTTAATGACAAATATCCAAACACACAAATTAGGACCTACAAATGCTTTTTCAGTTTTGAATTTGTTTTAACTAGTTTAATTAATTAGTTAAACTAAATTCATTCATTTTAATTTAATTCTAATTTGCAAGCCTGCATGTCATACTCAACATACATTTTTAAGCTTTCCTCTGAAATGGCAAGGCCTAGAAACTTAGGCTATTTTATCTGAAATTAGAACCAAATTTCACTTACAGTTGCTCTACTAAAATATTGGACTTTGTGAAAATAGTCCAAGACTTTCAAAAACAAGGACAAGAGCTGCCAGTTCAGTCTCCAGAGTGTCAACATTGATGTGGATTTCTAGCACTGCCAAGCAAAAAGCCATGTCATAAGCCTTGTCTTCTCTAGCTGGGTGGCATTAGAAATAGGGGATGGAAAGTGAAAGAAAAAGCATTTTTGGCAGTGGTAGTACCTGGAGCTTACACTGCCTGCATGCTCTATATAAAGATCTGCCTGCTTTCAGGGTCTGTCTGGGTAAAGATGTGGGTGTGATCTTGTTTATTTGGATATCTTCAGGGACATAGTTGTCAGATCACCAAAAGGTTTTAAGGACAAAACTGCTATCAAGAGGTGAGCTGGGACAGAGATGTCATTGAAGAGAAGCAGCTTTTCGTCTGCTCCAAAACACTCTGCACCCACTGGGTCATTGCTAGAAGATGATGAGCAGTGTGCTGGGCTGTGCCACAGTTTCACAGCAGTGTGCTAAGAAAATCCTGCTACTTTTCTAAACATGCTAGATTTGAGGCTATCCCATACGCAGTTTCCATACTCACTGTCAACCTGCAAAGTGTTGGACTGAAGCTGTGGATGAAGTCGACCAAGTGACAAACTTTCGCTCAGATTCTTGTTAAATGTTAAAACATTTAGTAAAACCTGCAAGAGAATAAAAAAATCCCCAGGAATAACAAAGTGATGAGAATGCGAGACACAAAATTCCTGTGCACCCCCTCATCAGTGGCTTCAACATCTGCAGAGGTAGCAGGCAAAGAAGAATTGAATGTTTTACCAAACTGCATGAATTAAATGCAGGGCTTCACACATACAAAGAGAGCCTTGAAATACTGCCTTTATATTGTTCTTGGGGAAAAAAGGTACTTTTCCAGGATTGTGTGGGCTTTTTGTTACATAGTTCCTGATGAATTAAGAGAGTTGTATGTCTGGAAGTTGACGTCATATCTAAAAAGGTATTTGTTACAGCCAAAAGAACAGCACGTGGTCTCTCCAAACAGAGCATTAGGAGGCAATGGTTGGCTTTAATTTTGCTCTGGCTGACGCCTTCCAAGAGGTAAAGGAGAGGCAGCTTCCGTTTTGCCTTTGTTTTTAATAATTCGGTGCTGTTGTGCATACAGCCAAGCTATTGCCAAGTAGTTCATTTCATTACAAATCATAAATTAGGAGGAGCAATTTATAGAGAGTTCTGAGTAGGGAGGAGTTCAGTCAGGAATGGGCTAAAAGGAGCTTTTCGTAGGGAAAAGGGCTAAAGGGCTGCCAGCCTCCTGCAATTCTCTAAGTACAAAGAGCTCCTTTTCTCCAAATGATCCTTAAGATGAACTTTGAACAGGTATTGCAATGACACAAAATCATTACGGAATTCATCAAGATCTTTTTCCTCTACAATTATAAGCCATACCATCAGGAAAGGTGCAAACTCTGTCTTAGCAAAAAAAGTAAACCAGCAGTTAAGTAGCTGAAGGGAGGGTGTTGAGAGGATAGGATAAGAGGCAATGGGCACAAACTGAAACACAAGAAGTTCCATCTGAACATTAGGAAAAACTTCTTTATTGTGAGGGTGGCAGAGCACTGGAACAGATTATCTAGAGAGGTGGTGGAGTCTCCTTCCTGGAGGTATTCAAAAGCCATCTGGACACAATCCTTGGAAACGTGCTCTAGGTGACTCTACTTGAGCAGGGAAATTGGACTAGATGGTCTGCAGAGGTCCCTTCTAACCTCAGCCATTCTGTGATTCTGTGATAGTTCTTAGAGATTTAAATGACTAGATGTGTGGAATTGGTGGCAACAACTGATAATCCTATGGCCATCAGTTTCTGCCAATGCCTGGGATATTAAAAATGGAAATCATGTGTTGCAGGAGGGGACCCTATTCAGCGCTGAGAGGCGCACCCTCAACAGGAACTCCAGGAGGGCTAATGCCTGGACACCGCTCAACACTGACCTGAACGATGCTGCTCAAGGCTTTGTCTCCGTTGTTGGCTCCCAGACAAAGGTACGTCCCGCACATCCCCTCTGACGGTCTCACAATAGTGGGCAACAAAAAAGACAGGGGCCGTTTCTGAGGCTGCATAATGTTTTCCTGCAGTTGAAGAAAAGACACCCCAAAACAATTCAATCACTGACCAAAGTTTATTTGTGCTCAAGTTGCTCATATTGCCTTGTTTCTCTTTCCACTTGAGCCAACTAGATTCTAACTGTGTTCTTTTTTACAAGGCTACCATTCACGCTGCTATGAAAATATGCTCTGATGTTAACAGAATCTGGCAGTTTTCTTGCCATTGCTCCCAAAGCCCTTTTACAGAGAATATACAGAGAGCCATTCACCACTTCTGAAGTGCCATGCTTTCAAAGCAAAGTGGCATGGTTTTTCAGTGCATGGCAAGAAGGAACTACAAGGCAGCACTGCAGAACACCAGTAGCCATCTGTAATCATTTCTTTCTAAGACTTGAAGGTTTTTCTTCCCCTGTCAATTATTTTTAAGCATACAGAGCAGCAAATCATAAAAATGTCTTCTTAATTCAATTCCACAGAAAAGGTTGGTTGCTTTAAAGTGTTGCTGGACTAGAGGAAGAATATATACCTGAGAAGTGCAGCTGTATTATGCTGTTTGATTACACTGCATTATGGTGATAATTGGTACACATGAAGCCTTCTCTTTAATCTATTTTGGTGGCTTATATAAGGAAAAGCAGGAGCTTTTCTATAAACAGTCCTCTCTAAGTTATTAATAAGGCATTAAATAGCCTCACTGTTGTGGAGATGAGAATAACATTAATAAAAATAATACAGACAATTCAAATAAAATTTTGTCATGTTATTCATTACCGGTCTGGGAATGGAGTGGTTCATTGTTCTATTTTGCCAGTAGAAGTCCAACATCTGACTGTTCAGAAGGATACCAGAAGGCGTTATTATTCCACTGCCAAATGGACGGTTCAAGGAACTGAAAAGAAACCCAAGGGAATTTCATCAAAGTTTTCCCAGTGATTTGCTGTACACCTCAAGGCTTTCAGTGCTTTAATTTTCTTGACAGAGAATCTTCAGCAGGTTTTTAGGGCTGGCTAGATGTGAATAAAGAAAGGTCTCTACGCATTTAGGAGCAGGAACCATGTGGGCCATAGAGGCTCAGTCCTTGCCTTTGTTTAAGGATACCCGTGTAGGTGATGGATTATGTCAGTATCCATGTCCCGGTCACTCCTTGAGCTCAGGTATCACCTCTTCTCTAGGGAGCAGACTCAGGCTACTCCAGAGATGTTTGCACTGTGCAAGGGCTGTGGGCAGAGCTGGTAAGATTGCACAGGCAGAGCAGCACCACAAGGCCTTCCCAGCTCACACACCTCCACCTCATCTTCCCCATTCTTCCTGTTCCAGGGCTCACTTGAACAGGGCAGGCCTGGTTGCCTTTACCTTCCTGCCCCATGAGCAGCTGAGGAATGTGGGAGTGTAGCTGATGTTGTCCTGTGATTTTAAACCATTTTTACTTTAAAGATAAATACAAAATTTCCTCTGGAAATGCAAATCTTGTCTAGAAAACACAACCTCTCATAATAAGATTGTTTCTCTTACTTTTTGAGGCTCCTTGAGAAGCAGACCATGGACTACAGGCTGAAAGCCACAGTCCTAGGCTAACTTAATTCTGAGAGGGAAACCTGACAACCCATATTAATGAGTTCCAGATCTGGTCTCATGCTTTCATGCTGAATGTATGTTCTTCTCCCTCCTCCCTCCCTCTGAACCTGTTACGGAGAGAAATAAATCCTTTACCTTACAGCTGCAACAATGAAATCATCAGGTCCCATGACAAGGACCTGGCTAGCAGATGGTCCGCTTTCCACAGAGAAGTGAGGCATGCGGAGATCAGAAGAGAACGACTGGGAGTCATTAATCAGCTGACGCAGGGAATTAGCTTCTGATTTACTTCAGTGATGAGAGAGGGAAAGAGGAAAGAGAGCAATGAGTTTAGAAAGCTGAACACTTTTCAGTCTCTTGTTTGGAGTATATCTACACAGCTACTGGCTGTTGTTCCCTAAAAGGGCTCATACTGACAAGAGGGAACTCCTCTGGATCATCAAATAGAAGGAAATGAGATGTCTCATTACAAGAGAGGGAATGCCATAGACCTTCCAGGCATTATCTGTGGTGCTGAACTCACCCCTCACTGAGAAGAGGTATTAGAACCTAGCTGAGTGCTGGTCTTTCTGAGGGCAGAGGAGGGCAAGTTAAATTCAGGTTTGTGCCAACAACCATGGCTAAAAATGGCTCTGAGGTAAAGGCTGGGCTGAAATCCCAAAGAAAAGCAAGATACTGCAGTCACAGCCATGAACACATGGAGAGCTATTTGTTTGACCAGCTGAGAAGTAATATTTAGAGGAATGAGAAAGTGGGAGGAACCCTCAGGATTGAGCTAGTTCCAGGAAACCTCTGTGCTAGGAAATCCCCAGAGCCTTCTGGGGTCAGCTGTGATGCTTTGGAAGAGTGAGCCCTAGGAGGACCCTCAAGGACTGGTCTTTCCTCAGTAAAAGAGATGGTAGAAAAAAAATAAGTTTTTCATGTGCAAGGAAAAGAACAAATCAAGGAATGATATCCAAAACACAGGCTGTTGCAACTATGAATGTGGCTGTCAGACTCAGTCTTACCTGAGCATGCCTTCTGCAACATGAGTGACGGACACATCATCAGTTGGGTCTCCCAAGTTGCTAGCTAGACTCAGGGCTATTTTTAATGTCTAAATCAAACACACAGAGAAAAAGAGCAACGTTTAGGTGGCCCTGGTAATACCACTTTCTGTTCTTCACACAGGAAAAGGTATCTGCTCTCCCAGCATGTTGGCTAAAGCCTATGAAACAAAATGTCTAAAAGCCTGGTTCTGGGAATATCTCAGTGAAAAGGGTTACCGGGCATGGATATTGTGACACAAGTCCATCAGGTTTTGCATGGCAAATTTTGTGCTGGGGGAGCAGGATTTGTACATGTGCTGTCCAAGGTGAAACATGCCTAACAGTAGTTGTCCAGCTGACTGAGCCCAGCTCAGTGGTTCAGCTACACTGCCATCTGGGAAACAGGGTCACCAGGATGCGGCTTTCTTTTTTCTATTCCCAAGTGCTCACTAAAACAGCAGAAATCCAACAGAATCGCAATGGGAATGGATTTGCCCATGTCTCCAGAATACAGCTCCAGTGGCATACTACCATAGCTGAGCAGAAAGACACTGTTCTCCTCACCATCTAATGTTATCCTTCTATCTAGCTGTAAGTCACCCAAAAGCTTTGAATGTTGATTCCAGGATGCTTTGGGAATGACACTTTTAAAGAGGATGAGATCTGGTTTTTTTTCATAAATACAGAATCCTGTCAGCCTCAGCCAGGCTGTTAGACATCAGGAAAGAAGATGTGACTGCAAGAGACACAGTTTATCCAGCCCTAGTTTTGGACTGAACAGCCAATTTTCACAAATGGCACACAGGGCATAGTACAGGATGACTGCTCAGACCTTGTATAAATGTATGTTTTGTTCCATCCCCCTAGAAGCTGGGTTTTGACTCTAGTTGACTAGCAGCTTTGGGCCAGGACAGAGACATACCCAAAGGACAGCCATGAGAAGAAATGTGCTCTTCAATCAAACCACCATGTGCCTAGTAGAAACACATTAGGTTCTTTCAGTTTTTAGTTCATGCCATTTTCGTTCAAGGTTCAAGTCAGCATATAATCCTCCAGGTAGATAGCCAGACATTAATTCTGTTTTGATATGTGCCATGCATGAAGAACCTCTCCTTAAGTGTTATCATTTATTTTCTGATGTACAACTTAAGACATGATTAACTTCTGGAGAAGGTGGCTATTTCCGTGAAACAGTCTCCTGGCCACCATTAGTAGTTTGAGGAGGATTTAGAGAAGCCTGGTAGCCAGGGATGAGCTCCATTGAAACAAGCAGAGCATGTGTCCACCTCACAAGCCCAGGTTAAGGACATCTTGGTCATTGCTATCCCAGGGCTGAACTATTTGGTGCTGACCTTCTAGCACTGAATCTCAGCCATGTGTTCAGGCTTGTGATCATAAGCAATCAAGATGATTTGAATTCTGCTTCTGAAGTGGCTGCTCCTTATTCAAAGGTTGCTGTTCCTCAGCTGGGACATGCTACCAACTGGGGAAAGAACTTGGCCCGATGCAAACACAGAACACAACTTATTCATTTAAGGACCCGCAAAGGGGCCTCAATGAAAATAGTTTAGCTGAATCAACTTACTCAGTCTTTGCACAGCTCTAGGATCAATTCTTGTTGCAATAGTTCTAGTTGTTATGCCTTTGCTGAGGGGCAGTAACTTATGAGCACCCAGTGGCCCCGCTGCTACAGGGATGTGATCCTTGCTTAAAATTCACAACTCTTAAAGCCCAGATGTGGACCTGTTAACAACATAACTGTGCTTACAGAGCAGGAAACTGAGCACTTGCTTGTCTTCCTAGAAACTTGCAATATTTTGGTAGGGCTGTTTACTGACATAAATACTGCATAAATCATGATCTAGACCCCTGAGATGATGAAGTTAGCTAAAAGGTAAAGTTTTTAAAAAATATATAAAGTCTTAGGTTAGTTTTCCTTGTTATCTCAAATTGTGGCTTTTTGGCTGCAGCAGTCACACATTGCTGCCTCTCCTGCAGGGCCCTCACAATGCTCTAGTACTGCCCTGGCTGCTGTGGCATAAGAGGTGAAGGAAATAGATAGGACTATTCTCAGCTGCTGTGGGATCATTCCGTAGTGATGATCCATAGAAGATAAGGACAAAAGGCACAGCTGTTTCTTCCTGAAAAAGTGCTGCTTGAGCAAGAAAGAGATCAGCCAGGGAGGAGATTCCAGCCTCTGCAGATACCTGAGGCAGCAGCACAGCTCAGATTTACACCTAAGCCGTCTATTTGCTCATTCTCCTCTGGGAATTGCCTACAAACAGTTTTGTACAACCAATGAATCAATAAATTCTCTAGTAGCACAACAAATTCAGCCAAATGTTTAACCTACTCTTACCTCTGTCATCCAGTGCAAGGTATCCCCCCTGGATACTTGATTTGTGATGTTAAAGCCCTCTAGGATATTCAGTGCAGTGATTAGTGCAGGGCCTGCATGTGGAGGTGGGGGACAGAAAACAAGATGACCTGTGAAGGGAAGAAGAGAGGAATGAAGCTACTTTGGCCGGATGCTGTCTAATTATAATATTTTCCCATAAGCTATTGTCCTTGAGGATGTGGAAAGCTTTCCAGACTTCGCAAGATGATGAAAAACAATATGATTTGAAGAGATTTTCCCAAAACCTTCATACTATGTCATTCTGTTTATTTATGATGGACAAAAAAAGCCCAAATGTGGGGTTTTTTTGCATCTGAAATTCAGCTCTTTTTGGTTGGCTGCAGGTTTCTGGACTGCGGTATGGATAAATGGAGGTTAAATGGGTTTATAACATTACAGGTATCAGGAGTGTGAATACAGTGATTTTGATAGAAGAATGACATTTAGAAGACTTTCTGCATAAAGCAGGTTTTTCTCCTTTGCAGATCAACTTTGAGAGCTGCCTGCAGACATAGTCACTAGCGTATGGTCCGATTTATATCTAGGTATTGCATCAGCATATGTTTATGTTGCATCTTTAGATAGTAACATTATAGCAAAACACCATCAGTCACTCTCAAGGGGGGAAAAAAAGCCCATTTCAAAAATGGACCTAACTAACTAACAAAAACCTCCCTAACTGACTGTGATGCATCAATGTCAAACTCACTGGAGGGCTCTTCAGCAGACACTGTTACAGAGCTCAGCGCAGCTTTGGGCTTGTTAGGAACCACTCAGTGCAGCACTTGCTTGTTAGGCGCTGCTACGACCTCTATCTGGAGCTGCATGGCAGTAGGACAGATAGCACTATTTACCTCGATATACTGTGTGGACTGGATTCTCCACCATGGCACTGTAATTACTGAAGTCTTCCTCCATTAAGACCCCTCCATAGTTGTGGACCTGGATAGGAGGGCAAAGCAGATCATACTGAGAAAGCTGGATCACGGGATTCCTCCTGCCAGCCTGGGTGAACAAATGCTGTGTTATTAAAAATCTGTGCTTTCATGACACAAAGCCTTGAAGACCCGGCTCACCACCACTGTCAAGATATGCAGATCCCCTCTGAAAGCTCCTCTGCACCACAGGTGCCCTGAAAAAGTTTTGCCTACCTGTAAGGATGGAAAATAGCACTGCCTTGCAGCCTTGCCTCCCAGTGGATGGCAAGGATGAGTATGTTAAAAGTTATGAAGCCTGTGAGTATTGACGGGATAAAAGGTACTATTGATTCATAAGCAAAGGACTGTGGGCATAGTAGGTTCCCTACCACTAGAAATCTTTAGCTCAGGATTCTGACTCTATTTTTAAGAATTTCAGGTGAAAGGGGGTCTGCTATACCCTTGGCCTTTCTCTAAGACTTTCCTAGAGTTGTAATTTAGTGGGCTTGATAACTCTCATCTATAGAGTAATTCGCTCCACTATTGGTTTTCTGAGGCAGAGTCTTGATGGAGATGAAGTAGAAGCCATCATAACTCTGATTTGCTGGTCTTAAAAATCCCTGAAATAGATGTCATGTGACTTCCCCCATCAGTGTACAGGTGCTACCATGCTGGCTCTTTCCCCCAGGAAAAACCACACAGAGGCCTGCAAGATATTCTGGTGGGGTGAGCTGCTGCTGGCATGAGTCCTCTGGAATTCCATCCAAAAATGGGAAAAAACAAATAACCTTTACGTGTTTTGGTTTCCAAACTAACTTAGCACAAAAACACTGTCTCTGGCAGAAGCTGGTGAAACACAGGAACAGGAAAGCTAATGCATTAAAAGGGAGGGCACATCAGCAGAGTTGAGTCAGGCATGGCACCTGTATGCTGCAGCACTTATTCAATGCCTATTTCAGTGTGCCAGATCACCCCAAAACGGCAGAAGGCTCTCGCCTGGGATCCCTTCTCTCTTCTGAAAGCAATCCTGGGGAAAAGACCTGGTTGAGCACAACAGCTGATATTAGCAGGCAGGTGTCCACGCCAGAGGAGCTGGCTCCCTGGAGCTATGCCAGGGGAAAGCCTGACTGAAGCAGCTGGGAGTGAAGCAGCTGGGAGTGGGGCAGGAGGAGTCGGAAGGTACAGAAAGGGGAGAAACCTCTGTCAGCCACACATTGCAGACTTCCTGAATAGCACTTTCCTAGAAGGTGTTTGGAGATTTACATCATTTCACTGCTTTAATTGTCCTGCCTTTGCTGGAACAATAAACCCTGTGAAGCTGATGTGGGAAGCCAGAGAGCAAACTCTACTCTACAGCCAAACCTGTAATTGCACACTCAAGCCCAGGGCTTGCCAGTGCCTTTTGTGTAGCAATACCAGGCCTTTCTCCTCCGTAGAGAGCTTGTTCCCCTCTACAAGCAGCCATCAGATTGGGGAGGACTGAGTGATAATCAGGGATTTAACTGTGGAGATGCACCACGAGCTTGGGACTTTTCCCCAGGATTGCTTTGAACTACTGCTGTACAAACAGCAGCTTTCCACATGTGTGATGGTGTTTCAGGGGTGCTAGTAAAATAAATATTATTATGGGAAGGACATAATGTTTCCAGTCTTAAGGCAGAGCTCTGTATTCAGCAGCGAAGTCTGAACACATGACTCAAGAACAAAGTGGTGTTTGGACAGAGCCTCTTTCCACATTTGCTCCTTTTCCTCATTCTCCACATTCACCACAGTCTCTGCTGTAGTGCAGGTGAATTGCAGGAAAAAGTTTCCAAACACAGAGCTTGCAAATATCTAAGACTTCAGCCATTCAGATTACTAATGACATGTTAAAAGACGCATCAGGTTAACCAAGGTAGTAGAGGAAAAACTGTGCCACCAAGCACTGTGGCTGCAGCTGCACAGGTATAAAAGTAGTTTTCCAGTATAATTTATATGACAGTGGGACTTAGTATGCTAGTAAATATTCATGCCACTGCCACTATGCCACCAATATTTCTTTTACCGGAACAGTTACTTTGTTAGCATTTTTTCTGGACCACTCCTAATAGCAGGAGCTAAATAAGGGCAATGCTCAGTGTGTCCAAGTCAGTCTGATCCTCTCCTCACAGTTCAGCCTTCTGATGTCAGTGGAGGATGGTGGCACGTGTGGAACCAGGCACTGTAAATGAGAGATAATTTTTGCTGACTGGAGTGTGCATGATGTGCCTATGGCAATGCAAAGAAGCTGCATTGAGACCCAGGACTCTTGATTCCTCTTCTGGCCAGGAAATAATCTCTGTCCGTATCAGTCACTCTGGACTGCAGGAGCCTCCTGACACCTCAGGGGTGGCTCCTGATGCAGGTGCCAATGAGCACAGGCTAGTGCTGACACCGCTTTGAGGAGTGAATCACACACAGAGAGCCAGCACTCTCTGGGCATGTTTTGACAGCCAAACCCTGGCTGTGATGCTTCTCTTCATTGAAAAGAGGCCTCAAGGGCAAGAAGGTGGTAATAAAATTTCACTCTGCTTCAAATTCTGGCATGAAACCTGCCTTTGCACCTCAGGTATATGGTGATTGAGATATCTGTACACTGATCACTCGCATGCAAGACGTATTGGCAGGGAGAGAGCTGAATAGGTGGTGGAGGGTGGATCACTGATGTCCCTTCTGGGGACAGTCCTGACAGCCAGTGGAAAAGGCAGGCTGGCCAGAAAGGAGAGAGAAAAGAGCTGCAGTGATACTGCAAATGTTAAAATGATTCTGTCACAAAAGCAGGACTGTTTATGGGGGTTTCCATCTTGTAAGTTCACTCACAAATCTGAAATAACATCACTACTTATGGAGATGTCCTGTAAAAGGCAGCAGTGATGCAGCCCATGGGTTGAACTGACTCAAAAGCCTATACCATTTAATAGAGGGGGAGTATTTATTTAAGTTAGAAGGCAGTGTACTTACTCCAGTTTTATTTTTAAGCCATCTTCTTGGAGTCAGTAACTCACAAAGTCCCATTAACAACAATAAAAAAATTGCTTCCCACCAATGGGATGTCTGTCCTATGGGGAAGCAGGGGCTGTCATTAACACTACTTTTGATACAGCCCAGAGGGTGTTTTGAAATTGAGATTTTTTTTTTCTCTCCATCAGAAAAGGCAGTCTGTCCTGATTATACAGGAAAGCACAGGTTTCACTTCTGTAGATTGTAGAAATGACCTGTGTGTGACTGCAGTGACACAGACAGGAAGGAAAAAGGAGGCTCCATGTATTTGTCCCTATCATTGAAGTGGCAACTGGCTGTGGCTTATCTCTATATGCTTGTCCCATTTTAAGCGGATGATAAAGCAGGTAACATCTTTCTAGGCTGGCCTGTGCTGTGCCATATTCAGAGGCAGGGATAAGGACAGGTGTAGCTCACCTCAGAGATTATCTCCTGTGTCAAGTTTCCACTGTAGAAAGCTGATGCTCCTTCTGCTCCCACCAGCTCCAGAACAGCTGCAAGGTCCGGTCGCCTCACGAACATGCCAGGCAGTAAGGGCTGGCCATCTGGCAGGAAGGTCTCCCGAAATTTGTCAGAGTAGTTCAGGTCTTTCAGTTCACTTACAGCTTTAGCTGCAGGCAAGAAGGAGAAGAGCAGTATCTCAGGAAAGGGGGGAAGGACATCTGACTACTTGGAATAATTGTGCACTTGATAAGGAAATCTGGGAATTGCTGCTATCTGTTGCCCTATTTCAAAACTAGGAGCCCAGATCACAAGGTGGCCAGATCGTGTTCTCTGGGAAGGAAATTAAGTGCTCAGCTCCCTGTTCAGCTCGTGTATTGCATGCATGTAAAGCCTGACTGGGCAGAAAGTGCAGAAAAGGGAGAACAAGGGTCTACCCTAATGCCATGTAGCGAGCCTTTAGTAAAGCCAGCATGGTAGCCCTCACCTCTTGTCCCAGCTTAGTGCTAGAGCATGGTCCAGGCTGTGGCCATAACAGTAGACTGCCATCCCCTGGCTAGCCCTTGCCATCTGCTCACCTTGCTCTACTGTGCCCTGGAAAGGGCTCCTGTTTTCTTGTCATCATGGTCTCCTGTTGCCTCACTCAGCTCCTGACACTATGCGTCTCTAGGTCAGAAGAACCCTAATTTCCAGCAAATAACCATCTACCTCCTGCCAGACGTGTCACAAGCTCTCTTCTCCCACTTCAGCGCAATAAAGATGAATAAGGACCCTTGGCTCCTCTTCATTTACTCACCCAAATCATGTGTGACATTGAACCCATCCTGGGCGACGCTAGCAACAAGGCCCAACAGCTCGGGCCACGGGAGTCTGCCAAAGAATAAAACAAGGAGAAATCTGTCTTGGAAGGGCATGCAGCAGGGCAGCACTGGTTGGGGGGGAGCAAGCATAGGGCTTGGCTGTGCTGTAAGTGTGTTCTTGCAACACCAGACTGTGGGCAAGCTGCAGCCCAGACCATCAAAATGAGCACTGAGCTTTTGGTGAGCTATTTCTCTTCATCAAGATCATCTCAGTGATCCACAATGTGCCCCAGAGAGAAATGTCAATAAAATGACGGGGGAGAGGGGCATCTCTGAAGTAGAATTTCGAGTCAGACCACAAGCCTAAGCAAGTCATTTGAACTCTTCCTCTCACTTGTTAGAAAATGTTTACAACAATTTTTGCTTTTAGGATAAAATCAAAGCTGAAAATTATCACTTTTTAAGTAGTGGTTCATTTTTCAGTTGTAATCAACTTTCTTTTCTTACTGAAGACAAGAAGGAAAAAAGAGAATGAGAGATAAAGATGAAAACTCTCAATTTTAGATATTCTTCACTTTTCAATTCATTAGTGAAAACCCCCAAAACGTGACAAAACTGAATTCTTTCTTTTAAATAAAGCAACAAAAAATGAACATTTTTTTTTTTTTTTTACCTCCAAGCACCCCTTAACTAATGGTTATGACTGATAGATGAGTCTGTGGTCCAATGGCAAGTGGTCATGTGCTCCCAGCTCTCCCACAAGGACCACATAGGGCAAATTGTCCGACCACTGCAGCATGATGCCGGCTCGCCTGCACCAGTCAAGTTGTCTTACCTCCCATATAATTGGTGTGCCTGATGCATTCCTTGTATCATGCCTGGCACCCCCACGAGGAGACCTGGCTGTAAAAAGGGAAGGACAAAGAGTACAATTTCCTTCCTATAAGTACACATTCCCCAATTGCAAGTCAACTAATTAGCAGAAAGGAGATGAAAATCATGCTCACGTGGAAGATGCTTGCATGGTCTTTAGGAGAAGGGAAGAGGCTGAGTGAAATCAGGAAAAATAACTTAGCAGACAAACAGAGGACTTTTGCTCCCTGCTAGGACTCTTGTTCTTCTGGCATCTCACTGCTGGAGGGAGATGTTTTACTCACTTCACTTGCCTTACTGGGGCTGTTTACTTCCCAGAGCCCTGCAGGCTTCAGGCATTTCAGAAGTGCCACAGGAGTATTCCCCTGGGGCTCCTCAGGTCCTCAGGACCAGAGACCTTTTGCCACAGGAGATGCTACCTGCTGCCTGGGGGAAACATGAGGGTGAGGTTTCCTCTCATCTCCTGGTGCACAACAAATATCCTGCAGAAAGGATATTATTAGAGGAGATGTGGCTTAGCCTGCTTGGTTGCGAGGAGGATGAATGTAAGACAGTTTGACTCGTGCTGATGTCTGCTCTATGAAAGGTGACTTCTGGCTCTGGGTTCCCCTAACTAATTTCTTTCCCCAAGCCTCTCTTCTCCTCAGCCTGGGAGTTGGGGTGGAATGTGCGCATGGAGAGATAGGAAACCTGGAGACGTCAGCCAACTACAGCTGCAGAGAAGAAAACCATCCAGACACTGGTCCTCACCCTGGTGTCCAAGGCCTTCTGCAAGCCTTCCTCCTCCGGGATGCCCAGGGGAGCCACTTCACGGAAATCAATCACCTCACTCTTGTTCTTCCGGATGTCATGGACCAGCATCACCCCACCCCTGCAGAGAGATGGTGAGATTAGCCAACCCCTACATGAACAGTCATGCTACTATAAAGCCCAAAAGATCACAGGCCCTGCTGGCACTGATGCAAAGGAGGGCATTATAGTAAGTTGGTCAGCTCCCTTCAGAGATCCAGGACTCACAGCTCACTAGGAAAGAAAGGCCACGATGCCCATCCTGGCTGCCTTCATGCACAACACAGACTGTTGGGTTCAACATGCCTGGCGTCACTGCAAGCCACAGGTGTTACCACAGGAGCAGAGCCCTTCTTGGATGCTCTCTGCACAAGAGTGGCCCAGACTTAGGCCAAGACATCAGCAGTGTAAGCGGAATGTTTCTGCCCTTTTTGGGGTTGTGGCTGCTTCCAGAGCAGCGAAGGGAGCTCTTCAGGATGACCAAATGACGCCTGGTATCTGGAGCAGGTTGTCCACGGGAATGACTCAAGAAGTGAGGCTGGATCAGTTCTCACCAGCCTGGCCAGCAGGGCCACTGGATCTGTTCCATTTTGAGGCTGGGATTCTGTGGGATTTTCTTTCTAATCCTAGCAATTTTGAACAAGATTAGGTTGGGGGTGGGGGGAGTGTTGCTTACAGTAGAACAATCTCCAGTTCATCTTGGAGCTGTTATCAGGTGACAATGTTTTATGCAACACTCCCAAGACTTCCTGGAGGGCTGAGAATGCAAATCTCAGATGGTTCCCAATCTGGGAAACAAGCACTGGGAGGAGGCAGGGAGCCCACACTGAGAGCTTGCCAGCCCCAAGCAGCGCTCTTATCCAAGCCTTTCCATGCATGCTTCCCTCACCTTTCCCAGTTCCACCAGGAGCCAAGGTCAGACCTCACTCTTCCATTGCACAAAGAGCAGACTTTATAGAGGGAACCATCTGATTTCTAACAACATTTAGACTGAGCCTGGAGTATTGTAAGATCCCTGGCACACCTGCCCAGAGTTCAGTTAGCCTATGGTCACTTTCTTCTACATTCACAAGCCTAAAGCTTAGATTAGCTCGTTGCTCACTAAAGCAGGCACATGATTACTCTCACTGGGGATCGGCTATGGATCTCTCTGCCCTGCTGTCAGCTCTGGTTTGGTGTCTGCTTATCAGTGACTGGGGGCTTCCTTGTGCTGCTAAGGAGGACATGAAGGCACAAGCTGTAGCTGAACAGAGACACTTCTGTATGGACACAGTTGGAGATGTGAATCTGGCTGGCCACAGCTGCCATGGAGACACATCAAAGCAGGGGAGAAGGCTTCTGCTGATCTGAGGCTCCCTTGCCCTCTTTCTGAGGGGGCTAGACTTGCTGTGAACACATCCTGTAAGATGGGACTTGGATTAACAGGAAGGCAAATCTCCACTTAAGTGGAAAAAATCTGTGAGGACATCCGCAGACAACGCGAGGCAAGCAGAATGCACAGGGGAAGCAGCTAATACTTACCCGCCAATCCCTGATGTGTGGGGGTTGACTATTCCTGCACAGAGGGCCGAAGCGATGGCTGCATCTACCGAGGAACCCTGCTTGTTGAGCACCTCTATTCCCAGGGCTGTGCAGCGGGCAGCATCGGTAACCACAGCACCCCGATGGAAGAGCTGCCAGAAGAGGAGAGAAGAGTGGTTGTGCCTGAGGAGAAAGTGCCAGTGCCACTCAAGTCTCAGCTTGGTTCTGTGGGACGATTCAGGTGCTGTGGTTGATGTAGCAGTAATTATGAGGCCAGCTGCTTGGCTCCCACTTACCAGAGCCAACGCTGTGCCAGGCCTGAGTTTTCAGGTACTTCCAAATGAGGAAGCAACATATCTCTCGGCACAAATCCACACTGGGACAACTGTGGCAACTCTGTGTGCCAGCATTTGAGCTGGCACACAGCACATCTGGCTTTCATCATCGCCACAACTGGCATCATCATCACATCTGGCTTTCAAAGGCAGCAGCAGGCGTGCTAAGCTGATTGGTCATGCTCTGCCCTATCCTCCACAACCCAAGAGCAGAGTTGAAATAATCTTCAAGAGTGACAGAGGGGTGGTTTGCCCTCCTTACAGCTGTGGCAGTGCAATCCCTGGAAACAGGAATACACTTGTGCAACTGCTAAAAGCGACAGTCCCACCTCCCGACCACAAGGACATGGCTTGTTCTTGTCCTTGCTTTTTGCCAGCACCAGTGTTCATGCAGTTGCATGAAGTTAAAAAAGGTTCATTTTCAGCCAAGTTAATTCTCAAACCCAAATTGCTGGCCCTTAGCATGAACCAGGGTAGCCTTGGGAAGAGCTCGGATGGAAGGGTCATGGCAGGCTGGTGGGCAGGACTGGCCTTCCCAGTAGCTGCATCAAAGGGACTGCATTGCACAGCCTCCATTTGTCATTATAACTCTGGCATTATAACTCTGGGTACTCTCAACTGCCCCAAACAGACAAGCAAAAGGACAAGCTACCCCACTGCCAACAGCTTTACTTGCATCTCAGTAAGAGAAGAAAGGAATTAAAACAGTAAAACCCTCTCTTTCTCTGTCTGGACTTGCAGCCAAATCTACCCTGCTGGGTGGCATGTAGCAAGGACAAATGTGTCTACTGGATGACCCCTTGCCATGCTCAGGCTACACGACTTTATAGGAAACGTTCTGTAGCATGTTTCCTCTATGGAAAATTTGGTTTCACCACCACGCTACCCTTGCTCTGGAACTTAGCATTGGCCCATGGAGATGATTAGCAGGATGTTGTGCTCTGTTTTCAGACTTTTCCTTGCCTGATCTTGGATGGAAATAGATACTTTTGGAGATAGGCTCTGACAGACAGATGCATAAAACTTCCTACAAGTGAAGATGTGCAAAAGATGTCTCCTGCTTCAATGAGAATTGCTCTCTGAAAACCTTCACATCTGGCTCAAATCACAGTTGGATACAGAGCAGGGGTTTCTGTGCTCCATCCTGCAGCACCCCCAAACCTGTCAGGCACTGCTACTTGCAGCCCCAGACACAATGCAGGAGCAAAGAGCCCAGCAGGGCTCTTCTATTTTCAGAGCTAAAGCACAGAGCAGACTGCAAAGCCACTGTTTTGTCTTACCTGTGGGTCCCCAAAATAGATCTGCATGATCAAGGCCACTGTTACCCCTGTGGCAAAGGTTAGGCAGGCGGTGATGATGACGGTTAGCCCATCCTGCCGACAGCTACAGTCTCCGGAGAAAGGGTCCTTGCTCGTCTCCCGGAGAGGGGACACATCCTGGCTGCCCATCTCTGAGGAGGACGAGGGCAGGCGCTGGAGGCGAGCAGACTTCAAGAAGGAGTCTGGATCTTTGTGGGCAGCAGGGAAAAAACAAGTGTTAGTTTATTGAGCAACACTGGGTTCTTGTTGCAGTGTTTACCCAGCACTAATGTTACACTGTGCTGCTTCCAGCAAAGCTATTACCTTCCCTATTGATCTGAGCTCTCAATAGACGTTCTGGCTCAGATGCTGCTCTGGGTCATTTTACTCTTCCCTTCCTTTAGTGCTAGTTATTCCAAGATTAATTTTCCCTGAAGAAGAGTTTAGAAACCTGAATTTTGCTCCATTTCAGTCAGTTCATCAGCCTGCAACAATTACTGCTCCTTTGGATTGTTTCTTACACAGAATTGACTTGCTAACAAGTCTCAGAAATACAGCAGAAGTGAAGGAGGGGAGATTAAGATTAAAAAAAAAATCCAGCAGCTTTATTTGGAGCTATGCTTGAGCTGAAGCATCTGAGTAAAACAGACTCAAAGCAGAACACGTGACATAGACAGAGGAAATACCTCTATGTAAGCATGACAAAGTGGGGGCAGAGTAGAGAGCAAACCTGCAAACTAGAAGGTCTCAGAAGGTCCACCAGATCTTACAGCAGGAAAGGCTCTGCTTTAATTTCTCACATCCTCTGGCTGGCAAGGTCCATGTGAAATCAAGCTGCTTGCTGAACTCCCAGCCTCTGAGATGGCAAATGCAATGGGAGGAAGTCTTGACCGCCCAATACTTGACATCCACTGGACAGCAAGCAAAGTTCAGTGTAACTAAAAAGTCTCTGTTTTGCTCTGAAATGTATCTCAAATCTCTCTGCTCATTTCAGCTGCTACTTTCAAGGCAGGAAGGGTGCCTGCTGAGCATTCACTGCCTGCACACGGGTGATGTCAAGCACATGATGCTGCTGGAGCCAGCTGTAGGGCCCAAGGCTGGATGCAGAAGGCTGCTGGAGAGGATAAGCCCATCCCTGCCAGGCACCGAACAGGACTGAGTGACTCAGGATGGCTGGGACCTCCTGACTTAATTTCTCCTGGGCTCCTGAGAGACAATTAGCCCTCCTCAAGGACAGACCATTCCCATTGCCCAAGGGCTGCAGTGCTCTGTGCATCCATGGTGGGAAGAAGAGGGACACTGAGTAGGGGGCTATTACTTTACAGGGAAAAGACAAGGCAGAAAGGACTTCTGCCTCATGGAGACTGACAGGAAATGCTGAATAGTTTTGTGCCTACAGGTTAATCCTGCATGCATGGTCAGGGGACTGTGAACTCCCTGGGATCGACCTCTCTTGCAGTCAGGCTGGGACCCAAACCTGGACCTTCTGGGGCTTTGGCTATAAAAGGTCCAACTGCCAGCTTGCTTTCCAGCCAGAAGACACCCTGAGCAGAGATAATGGAAAGAGCTGCAGATCTCACAGCCTCACATTCACGCCTGTGGCAGCAGGGACACCCGCTCTTTGCAGTGCCTGTCCCTCTGTTCAGGGGGCATTTTCTGGGTTTGGTGTAAGTGGTCACCAAGCGAGCAGGAGCAGGTGGAAAACTCTGCAGCCCCAATAATCCCCTTTGCCTCTTTCAATCTCCTGCAGCAGGCAGTATCTCCTGGGGGACTGCCAGCCATGTCCTTGTCAGGCCATCAAAAACCTTGGGGTCCAACTCAGACCTTGTGCAGTTCTCCTAGGGCCAGGCAGGGAATTAGTTTTAATTTCAGTGATGCCACAAGTTGAAGTAAATCCCCTACAATTGGGGAATCCCCTTAAGGTGAACCAATCTCATCCATGCTGCAGTGACTCAAGAGTGGGACTGGGAAGGGCTCAACTCTCACAGCCTGGACCTCTGACCATGGCAGCACTCAGCACACCTGGAGCCTCTCACAGGATGGCCAGGTCTGAGCGAGTGGGGCCTGCAGGGTATGGGCACCATGGCGGGGGGGGGGGGGTCCCAGGCCCATTGGAGGTAGTAGGCTGAGGTGTCTCCAGCGAGGGCCATGACTAGATTGGCAGTGGATGCTTCCGGTGAGTGTGTCATGCACAGTCCCTGACACTGGTGTGGGCACATTTCCCCTTGCAGTTCCACCAGCAGCAGGGAAATAGAGCAAGGACTGACCTGGGATCCTTCACCAACCTCCCCAGGATGGCATCCGTCTGCTCTGCCTCAGGCTCCCATAGCACCTGGTGACAGGGGGCAATCTAATGTGTCCTTGAGGTCCTGGACTGATCTTTAACCACTCAGAGAGTAGCCATGGGAGAGGGGAAGAAAGGATAGGCCACTGCTCCCTGGATGGCTGCACCCAGCCAGCACAGAAGCCTTACATTGCCATTCGTTCTCTGCAGCAGACTTCCTGCAAGACCTTGGGCAAGTCACTTAGGCTGTTTGCAGCCACTCACACTACATAGGGAACAGGAGCACTGCTGTGATTCTCTGAGTAGCACCGATGATCTCGAGCATGAAGGGCAAGGAGTAGGCTGCTGCATCAACATCCGGATGCCTGTGCCAGGCATCACCGTTCACCCTTCTCTCTTGAAAGAAAAGCTACCAATTGCTATTTGATTTCCATGCTTGGCCAGGAAGGAAACCTGGTTTTGTGTGGGAAGTGGCACTTTGAGGAACCAGGGTCACCTCAGCACTAGAAATGCTGTGAAGGGACAGCAGAGAGATTGGAGCTGCTTGTAGGCTCAGGAAGATGCTGCAATCTGGGACCATTTGGCACCTCAGAAGGCTTCTCCTCAGAACCAAGAGCACTAGAATGGAGTCCTCTTTTTAATGAAATCTTCCAAATGGCAGAAAACAGAGGTCTAGACTCCCATCCCTTTTGGTTTGGCAGGTCATGTGGCATGAAGAAGCATAGATATCTTTGCAATAGACACATAATGTTGTATGAGAGTGAATTTCTAGGTGACATGTGGTAGCACAGGAGAGAGGAAGCTCTTCAAACCATCCCACACGTGAGCACACAGGGAAATTACATGACCAAGGACACACACCTGGAAACCCTCGTGCCCCAGCAGGATACTTGCACATCCAAAGCAACATAAAACTGCTTGTGCTGCATATGAGATATGAGAGGTCTCATGCTTTTGAAGGAACTGTTCCTGCAAAAATGCATCGTGAGGGGCCTTTGCTTTCTTGGCTCTCGTCGTGAAGGGGTGCTGGAATGGAACAAGATGAAAATGGATGATGGAAACTTTACTCAACAGTCAGAATAGGATGAGGTGAAGGACAAGGTGCAAGCGGGACCTGTTGACATACTGCGTTTGGGCTTGGAGGGTCACCTGGCCAAAGATCTGCCTGGGGGCTGTAAAACAGCCTTCGTGAGCGGCATGCATCTCGTCTCAGACTGCAAAGCTATTGGTCTGCAGAACCAAACTCTGCTTCTTCGGCAGAGAGATTGTAGCAGAAGCAGGTCCCTGGCATCCATCACCACCACGGGAAGAGAAACAGGCCTTTGGATGAATTAATCCTTGTAGCAGTGAATTACAGTCAGCGGTGTTACACTGGGATAACTTACAGGCTGTTAAAATTGCAAGGTTCAGTTTTCCATCGTGATGGCTTCCTGGGGGATTTTAACACAGGGAAAGGCTACATTACTTGAGGAAACTCAAAATGGAGAGGAGAAAAATGTGACTCTGAACTGTTTACACAGAAGCATTAATTAAAAACAGGCAATTAAAAGGAACACCTGATTTTATTAAAGCTGTGTATTTGACAGGAAAGATCACTAGGTTTTTGCAAAACCTCCTTGTATCTGCAGCTAGTATCCAACCTCCAGATCTGCTCTAATGCCTGTGATTCTTGCCACATCCCAGCAAATTAAGTGAGGGGTGAGGCAGAGTCTGGGGAAAATGAGGATGTGGGATTCCAGCAAACTCCCATTTAGTGAATAAGGCACCGAGGCTAAGACGATGGACGCGAGCACTCAGACCCACTGGAGCTTGTGGCCAAGGTAGACAAATGAGCAGCACTGGTTGCATATGTGCAGTGATGAAGGCTGCAATGTGATAGCGATCTGGAAAAATGAGTAACAGACACAGCTGTGATTTGATGAGAGCCTCCAAGATTTAACAAAGTGAAAGGCTGATGCTTTGTGGAGATGGATGGGGGGGTGGCATTGTCACAGGTGGTCACAGGCTCTGGGCAGGCAGTGGGGCTGGGATACTCCTGGTGCTGCACAGTGCCCAGGCAGTGGTGGCTGGCTCGTCCTCCAGCTCAGCTGGCCTGAGCGTGGCCATACTTGCCGCTGCGTTCCCATAGAGAAGCACAGGAGCCCTGCCTGGACCTCCTGGCTCATGGGCCATGGCTGCTGGCATGTGGCTTACCTATCCCCTCTCTGCAAATTCCCTGGGGACACTGTGATGTGATAGGGCAGGGAAGGAGTTTGGGGGTAGGTTTGGACTTGGTTTACCTGATCTGTTACCCCCTCAAAGTGCCTAAATCCTGAGTGACATGGGTTGCGGAGCGGTTCCTTTCAGCCCGTGCAGAAGTATGAGTGGGAGACAGACCAGCCAGGAACTGCCGCTGGGATGTTCATGGAAAACCAGGATCAGGGGCTTTTGGTGGCTGTGGGGAAGGCAGAGGGATGTGAGGGGCAGTGCCGGAGGGCTCTGGAGCATCACGGTGGGTGTAGGGAGTCTGGAGGATGTGGGGGAGGATCCAGGGAGGGGAGGAGGCAGGGACTGGTGGACAAGCGAGTGGGAGCATGCAGGAGCGAGGGGGCTTGGAGGTGGAGATGGAGCAGGACGTGGAGCCTGGGATGGCAAGTGGGACCAGGGCCGGGCGCCCCCAGGAACGGCCCGGGGAGAGGTGCAGGCTGCATGCAGGGTGAGGCTGGCCGCCTGCCCCCTCTCACCCGTGTCCTGCTCGCCCAGGAATGCATCCTCTTCCTTCCGGGAGCGCAGGCCGGTGTCGGCCGCGCCGCCCGCCTCCTCCTCGGGCAGCCGGGGGAAGCTGGTGATGCTCATGTAGTCCACGGGCGAGTAAGCGCCCAGGGTGCTCTGCTGGCTCGCCTCCTTCTCCGCCACCGCCATGCTGCTCCGCGCCCCGTGCGGATGTGAGGAGCCGGAAGTGACCGAGCGCGACATGCCAGGCATGGCCGGGACCGCCTCCGCCGCGGGCACCAGGCACCCCGTGCACCATCACCAGTGGCAGCCCTGCCACCCCAGCTCCTCCGAAGGAGCCCGGGCAGGCCACGGGGTCCCGCCGGCACAGCACCACTGGGGCAGCCCAGTGGCCTGCGACCTGGGACCGAGCAGCATCCGGGCTGAGCTGCTCCTCCGGCTGCACGTGATGTCCCAGAGCCACCCTCCTCCTGGGGCTTTTCTGCTTTGCAGCATGATCTTCTGCATGGAAGAGCTTGAAGGTGTATCCCAGCTCTCAGGGCAGGGCCCGGGCTAGCAACCACCAGTTGTCCTGACCTCTCTGGTTTCAACCCCAGATCTCCTTCTGGTGCTGGGAAAGTTTAGCTGCAGTGGACACATTGCCGCTCTCCCCAAAAAATAAGAATGATTTGGCTTTTTTCTAGGAAAATAAACAAATGACACCTGATGGGCCGTGCCACGCTGCGCACAAGCTCTTGGCATCCCTCTGCCCAGTGATCCTCTGTGTCCTGAGCCTGCTGCCACGTGGACGGACCCAAGGCCTGCCAAGTCTCCTCCGCTCCATCCGCTCCTGTCCTCCCAAGGGCTCATACATCTCACCACCCAGAATCACTCTGTGGCAGAATTGCTTGCTGCTGGCATGCTAGAGGCCCAGGGAAGGCTCAGCAGTAATTTTCACACATACCCCAGGAGAATATGACCTTCAGATGAGAGACAGGGCAGGTTTGTGGCTATGGCCGTGAAGACAGTGCAGCCCGCCTTGCCAGCCACTGATGTAGCCATGGGCTAGACCCTCTCCCAGGCAGGCAAAAGGCTGCTTCATATCTCAGAAAAGCAAGCCAATTTTCTCACTAGTGCTAAGAGGACTGTGCCTGGTTGTGAGTGCTCATGGCCCCATGCTGCTGGAGGATTTACTGGCCAGTATAAGGGGGGAGAGATTGAAGCAATGTAATTATACAGGGGGACATCTGTCCTGGGTGGCCTGGACCCCACTTTGAAAAAGGGTACACCATGCTGTAAGGCACCTTTGTCACAGAGCTGCAAATGCCAAATCGAGATTCAGTCTCTGCATTTGAGAGTTGGGGGAAAGAGAGTAATATACAGCTTAATCTACTTTCTTCGCACATCAGCTCCCCAGGAACATGCCAAGGGGTCAAGGCACTGCTCCCAGACAGCTCTGCAGGTAAACAGTCTAGTGGACCTCACCGTGGGCACTGCCCTGGGGCTGCAGAGAGGAGTGCTATGGCAAAGAGTTGAGCCTGGCTACTGGGACAGTCCAGCAGCATCCCAGTGCTATTCTGGGCAGTTGCCCTGAGGATCCAGGCAACAGATAGCTGGCTCTGAGCTGCTTCCCTTCCCACCTTGCCAGTAGGTTCTGCTCAACCTCAGCTCCTGTTGGTAAGTAGCTAACCTCTCTAGGACATAGGTGCTTGCTTGGGCACTTGCTTCATCCTGTAACCTGTAAGAAGGAAAGGTGTTATCTCAGGGCAGTGCCTGTGCTTGCAGGGCACTACACTGTAGTCCTTGGTCATCAAGCGGTGATGTAAAGGTCCAAGAGGAACCTACACAAAAAGGGATGCCAAGAACACCTGAGCCCTGCAATTCCGGTCTTATTCTCCTCTGGACAAACAGGTCTGCCCTGAGTACATGCTTCCTATCCTCCCTCCCAGCCTTTCATGGAGGTAGGTGGCACTGACAGCAGACTGGGGGGGCTTCCCCATACCCTGAGTGTTGGAGGAGGACAGCTATGCACCTGGGGTCCTGGGAGAGGAGCTGGTGAGAATTGGGGAATTGTCCACAGAGAAGGAGATCAGGCACAGCAGGGTGAGTGGGAAAAGGAATAAATCTAGTTTGGGCTCCAGCAGGGTAAAGCTCTGCAAGGCCAAGTCCCTGGGCACCCCCTACTATACATGCTGGGATCAGCTGGGAGGTGGGGGATGTGGAGGGAGTTCAGCCCCAGCTCTCTTCCACTTCTACTTTCCAGGACACAAACCTCTAGCACAGCTGGCTCAGAGATTCTTTAGCCCTGTCTCCAGAAAGGCTGAAAGAGTTTTCCCAGGGACCCACACATACTTTTTGCCACATTAGTGAGGTCCACACTGTTGTTTCACCAAGGACCCATGACCATGGCGGTAAGGGGAATGAACACCCCAGTGAGCCAGCCTGTGGAGCTAAGTGCTCAGGGACAGCTTGGGGACAAGAGGGGCTGGTCTCTCCACACACAGCCCAAGGAAGTGGTCTCCTGACTGGAGAAGAGGCCAGGAGAGTGTCAGTGACAGATCCATCCCTCATAGCAAAAAAAGCTGGTCATATTTTGTAGACAACTCTCTCTGCTTGCTCCTTGGCTTGACCCTAGCTATTCTGGTGAGGGAACTGCTCTCCCACCCACCCCACAAATCAAAACGCTATGTGTGAAATGCACCATGGTATTTTTGCAGGACTGCCTGGTGTGTTCTCTCTTGTCGCAGGTTTGTCCTTCAAACACAGACCTCTTGCTAGGGGCTGCATGGGAGATGATAGCCAAACAGTGCTCCTTCCTGCAGCAGAACAAGTTTCAGTGCGGTGTTTTCAGGGTGACACGAGCCAGGTTCAACCCTGACATGAGCAGACTCAGCCACTGTGGGCTCCACCACTGCCAACATGTGTGCCAGGAGGGGCTGAGGCTGGCATGCTGCATGGCTGCTGGCCGATATGGAGCCAGGTGGGTGCAGACAGAGCCTGGGCTGGGGCCAGAGGACTAGGGAGGACTGGGTCAAACCTGAGCTTGAGTCTCATCAACTCCAGGGCCCTGTGTGCGTGCTCAACATCCACAGTCCAAGGGCAGTCACAAACCTCGAGACCAGTGCACTGTCCACTAGGTAGCACTGACTCCTTTGTATGTTGGGTTTTCAATGAAATCAAAAGTTGCTGCTTCCAGTCTAGTAGTACAGCAGGCAGACAGGGTTTTGACACACAGTAAATGAGCTGGAACATTGTCTTTCCCTGTTCACATCTGGTGAAGACTTTTGATTGAAATACATATTGTGGGGGGACTAGCTAACTACTTTGCACTGACATTTCTGAAATCACAAACGCCAAAATGTTTCAATTTTCCATTCTTTTCCCCAACACTTCTTCCAAAAAATACCAGTAAAATGACTGGAAGATGCAAGAGGTTCATTCTGGGTTGAATAAAATACTTCGGGTTTGAAGAAATTGCTTCCCCTCCCCACCAGTGACAAAAAAGGACTACTTCCCCTTCAGCTTGGCACATGCCACTTGTTTGTTTGGATGCCAGATCTGAAAAATTCATTCTTTGCCTTATGTATCCTGGACACCTGTTGCTTTGGGAAATAGAGTATGTTGGGTGCTGGGCTGTTTGGAAGCGACAAGACATATACATCCTATTTTCTCATCCTCCAATGAGCCAGTCAATGCTCTCTGCTCTTCCCAAACTAGAACTGTGTGAGAAACAGTGCTAATTAACTCAGTGCTTTTTAATAGAGATGTAAACCTACCTTTGCTGTGGCAGCGGCAAAGTTTTGTTCATCCAGTCCAGCAGCCTGAGGGCATGATGGGCACTGCCAGTCAGTAACTGAATACTCGTGGGAGGATAATTTAGCTTTTGCAAACCAATTTCAGCCTGCTCTATTTTCAGGTCTCTCTAATATACCCATCCCAAAGTTCCAGGTGGTCCCTTCCCCCACCACAGGGTCTCCCCCAAAGCCAGGAGCTCTGTGCGTGCTGCACCCTACTCCATTCATTTGATTGCATTAAAAGACATCCTTGAAATTAAAGTCTCCGAAAAGCACGGTCAGGAACATTGCTATCCCAAAAGACCTCAGCAAACACCATCTCCAGCTGTTTGATCCAAACATGGTTTAACAGGGCTTGAAGGCATGGCTCTACTTCCCACTTCTTCAGTTTTCTAGATCCTGCTTGTCTCAGACCAATCCATCTCTGGCCTCTACTGCTCTTGTGTTTTCTTATGTACCAAAACCAGTTAGCTTTGTCACCTGTCTACAGATGAATCTCAGCAAGTTGAGAGATTGAGCCTTTGCAAACTTGGAAATCAAGCAGGGATGATGACACCTCCACAGAGTGGACAGAGGCTCCAAAGCCTCAGTGGTGTGCTCCCAACCTCAACAAGCACCACTTTAAGGACATCCCAAGTGCTGCTAAAGATAAGCAACTCCAGCAGAATTCCCTTGCTGAGCCAAAAATACAGGTGATAAATTTACAACATGCTGCATGCTCATCCACCACAGAATTGGAGAGCTACTCCATGGCTGGCAAAGCTCTGGTCTGACAACTATTATTGCTAAGACACAAGATACAACTTCCTCTCACCAAGTCTTAGCACATATTTGTACCTACACTTCCATTTTTCCCTTAAACAACAAAAATAACTTGCATAAACCTTTACTTTTATGGTTGAAGTTCAAGGGAGACCACATAAAGCTTCTCTGCCAATTCCATGCCAGAACACCTTCCCTCTCCTCATAGTGAGATTAGGTAGGGAATATCTTCCTCACTCTCCTTCCTGCCAGGGACCTGCTGCTTTTTGCCAAGAGCCAAAGCACTTTTACTACCTGGTTGCACAGCTCAGTTCTCTAGCTCTGGACAGGCCTTGCTCTCCCTGAGTCTCTGCTCCACAGTGGCACAGACTCCCACCACCCATTGATTGTTACCTGCCATTCAGATAGAACATGCAGAACAAGCATGCCCATCACATCAGTAACAAAATCACTAAGCATAGAGGTCCTGCACTAACTGACCGCTCCCCCTCATTGCAAACCCTAAACTCGTCAGCTGCTACTCTTCTCTTTCCTCCTAGAATTCATCTTCATGCTTTCTCCTAGACAATCCCCCCATCAATCTCTAAAGTCTCTGCAAAAAAGTGTTCATTCCTGTAAGATGCTCAGCTCCACTCTGCAGGCTGCTGAAGACCACCCTTGGGCTTCTTAAAGTAAGTCTCAGTTTCTTAGGGGCAGGTGCCTGGGGACACAGCACTGGAGGAACTTGCTTCTAGCCATTGAGACACTCCATGAAACAGAAACCTAATAGGCTAAAAGCTTGTAATTGAGCAGCTGCAGTCACCAACTTTTTACTAGGAGCCTTAGAGAGAAGACAACGTCTCTTCCTTGTCACATCACAGTCCTCAACAGAGATATCACACAGGTTCTGCCTTAGCTTCCAGTCTTCAGAACTGTAGAGAACTGCAAAAAACAAGAAACTCAACTGGTAGGACTGCAGACAAGCCAAGAGCAAAGCAAAAAGGCAGGCAAGCAACTCTCACCAGCTCTGCTTTCTTTCCCTTTGCACCTTTTACAATGGTGCTTGAAGTGCTGCTCTGGATCAGGCTTGGGAACTCTGCAATGCAGCAGTTGCCAGTCACTCAGCAGAGCAGGTGCCGAAAGAGCAGGAACAGCTTGCACAGATACAACACTTGGCATTCTTGCTTAATCACCAAACCACGGATTTAAACATTAGCTATTATTTCCACTAAAAACGCTTCTGTCACCTTCTGAAAGGGTAGGAATGAAGCCTGCAGCATGACAAGAGACCTGACAATCCCTAGGAGCTGCTGGCTGAGACATTTACAAAAAAAATCCGACTCTTAAAGGAATCCCACGCTGTCAACATTTTGCAAAACTTCAGATGATACAGAAAAACAGAAGATAGAGAAACTGCATAGTGGTTATCCAGGTGATGTTTATTAGAGTATTTCAAGTATACAATGATTTTACTGATGACTGGGAACAGCAAAGAGGCCAACTGATGCCAGTAGCAAAGGGTGACCTAGAAATAGCAGGCTATGTAATTCTCATGGAAAATTAATGCTTTCAGATGACAGAAGAGGAGAAAGATCAAATTGAAAAGTTGAGCAGGTTTAGGGCTGCAGAGGAACAAATATAGATTGTTTCAGTTTGAGATAATTTATTTGGCAACTCATATGTAGGAGAAGCTGTCTGCTATTGCACTCTTCCATCAGCAAACTGAGGACCTAAGATAGCCAGCTGTGTTTTTTCCATGCAGAACAGAAAATCTCCCTTGATAAGGATGGAGGCCTGCATAGGTGGGTGATTCTGAAGCCTCAGCTCAGCACTTCAAGTGATTTAGATCTCCAGCTGTGCACACTCACATGTAAGAAGGAGACTGTTAGACTTCCAGCAGCAAGGAAGCATTGTAGACTTTTAGCAAGAGCATATTAAAACTATCAAATCCTCTCTATAAGGCAACTTTAGATAGGGACTCTTTTGAGTGTACGAGCTGTAGAAAAGCAAGGACTACCTGGCAGCTAGACTACAAGGTCCTCTGACAACAAGCAGATGGGATTGTGCGTGTTTCGCAGTAACAATTTCTGAAAGATATGTCTTTAAAACTATTTTAAAGGAGAGGCCTTCTGACTGATACCCAAAAGGAACATCAAAGTGTCACTAGGGAAGAACTAAGCTATTTAGTGATCAGCTCAAAGAAAACCTCTGATGTTTGAGGCCTTGTACTTTATTCAGTATGCTTGATTTCCAAGTTTTTAATTCTGTGTTTAAGATGTTAGCTGCCTCAATTGCATTTTGGTCTTCTGCATTTATCAGCAAAGAGCATCTGAATCCCATTGAATTCGACATCTTCAAAAAATTACTTTAGAATTTAAATCCTTAATCTTTAGAAGGATATCTCCAGAATGACTGTCCCTTAGGACTACTGAACTCTGGGGTAAGCTCCAGCAACTGAGTTAACAGTCAGGCTAGCAGAACGCAGTGAAGTTTAAGTCTCCTGAATACTGCTCTCAAGTTAAACGTTCATTAACCAATTAATCACTCTTTCCAGCAAAGTTGCTTAAAAACCGTCTTCAGCAAAGACCATTTGAAAATTCTGGTGAGAAAGCAATTTGCAAGTAAAACAGGAAAAACTGTTAGAAATGGTGACAGCATAGTCTGTTTAATCAAATCAGACCTGATCACTTCAAAAATATATTGAGGACAGCCACTGAACTCATATCCTGAATGCTGCAGTGCCTTCCTCCCAAGTACTTTACAGCTGCTTTTTTAAAAACTGTTTGTCTGAAGGACAACAATGGAAGACAAGTCAGGATTTAATGACAGATCTCAAACAGAAGGCATACACACATTAAATTATCAGATTCAACCTTCAGCATACAGAAGTTCGACACAGTTACTGGCTACAGTCACAGGAAGAGTTTGAAAGCTGAACAGTCTTGAACCACTTTTGAAAATTTCAATGGCTTTTTTAAAAGTTCCAATGAATAACAGGTATATAAAACTGAGATGGACTGGCTTCTCCAGCAGAACAGTAGGGGTTCTTCCAGGCTAATCAGACCATCGGTACAGAAGGGAGTTGATTTGACTCCCCCCACCTTCCTAACAGTTCACTAGAGACTATGATTTATTAAAACCTTCTTGATTTACTGAAGACTGATTTAACAGGCAAGGGCTGCAGACTGTGTCAATCATAGTGGATGGCAGTATAAAAGATTATCCAAACAACCTGTGGAGAGGAAAGGAAGCTGAGGTTATTCTGGTACCTCTAGAGAGGCTTCAAGCACTGAAAATAAACCTCACACCTAGCTCTCAAGAGAGGACTGGAGACTGAATTCCAGCTTTGAGACCGTCTCACAGAGATGTTAGGATCACCATGCACCACAGCCTGTGGCACTCAACTTGCTTGGCTTGCAGGGTGACTAACATCTCTACACTAAAATTCTGTCAAAGTATCTATATTGCTTTAGAGGACTCACCAAATCAAGTCATGAGTGTATTCAGAGGCTTGGGGGAGGGAAGGTGTGTAAGGGAGGAAACGTAAGGACACTCAAACATGAACTCAATTTGGTTATAAACAGCTCTGGATGAAGCTCCACTAGAGCTGGGGAGCAATGCATCTGTGACAGAGAACAGGAGGGTACAGATGTTAAGCAGTGGATGCAAAAGTATATCTGCCTGTTCCTACCTCCTTTCCTACAGGGAGATGCCAGCCATTAAGACTGTATTACTTCACAGCCAGTAGCCATCAGACTGAAGGCCTCTCTTTGCTAATCAGTCCCATTTATCAGATTATGTTAACATATCTCTTTATCTATGTGCTGGACTACTTGCTTTTCTTCCCAGAATTTTTACTGCAGAAAGTATACTAACCCAATTCACAAATCAACTTAAAGAGAACAAGAGGCATTACCAAAAAGAGTGCAAATGATGTCATGAATCCTTCTTTTGTCAACTCCCATGTTCCACCATACTCCTCCTCATCTATCTGCTGGAAGCTACTGAAGTAGAGGTAAAGAACACCAGCATTGATCAGGCAGAATCTGGAAAAAAAAGAGATTAGGAACTGTAACTCCCACAATGAGAGTGCAGGCATCTAATCTCCCACACAGCATCATAGCCATGAAACATTTTCTCCTCAGCAGAGTGGAAACAGAAAGGAACAGTATTTCTGCAACATTCTCCAGGTTCCTCAGTAATTTCCTTAAAAGAGCACCTCCAAGTCAGCTTGGCATATCATTACCAGGTTGAGGTGAAGTTCACCTTCCTCAGGCACAGCCTACTCCTATTAAGGCTTAACAACAAGTAGTCAAAAGCTGGAAAGATATCTACAATTGCAAGGCTGATGCAGTATCAGGATCATTCATATCACCTGGAAAGGGGCCCTGCAAGTTTTATTCTACTGCAGATCAGTAGCACTTGTTCCGCTCCAACACAGAATCCAAATTGCTTGCACATGTTACTTGATTTTGAGGCTGCTAAAAGGGAAGACATTATGCTCAGTGTTAAGACCCCCTGTATTAGTGTCCCATAAACAAGTGCAGTGACCGGAGATGAGAGCCAGAGACTTCATAGAACTTCTCAAAGCCACAGCACGGGGTTCAACTTAGGCAAGTTGCTGTGCTCTGTAGTCTGTGCCAACAAAGGATATACATGATCTCCTTTCTGTTCTCAGGCTGATCTAGCCTTTCTCCCAACCCCAACTTAGGACTAAGACAGCCTGCAACATGAAGAGTATGTTTCCCAGCAAGAAGTCTGTGCAAGAAGGGCGATGCTGGAAAAGACTTCCATATACGTAAGCTCAGTGATCGGCAGCAAGTCACAAACAGCAGTTTGAATGCTTAGCACAGTCAAAGAAACAAACCACATACAGTTTTAGAAGATTTTGCCTTTCTGCTGCACAGCAAATCAGTTTTATTTCCTATTAAACATTCAGCATAGGAGTTGATTCATGTGTCCAAAGGTGCCTTGTGAATTAATGGATGACTAAGTAAGAACAATGCTTCTCAATTATTCCACATCTACTACTGAGAGCATTTTAGATTTAACTGTTTGCACATAGCTGTTCAGTTCCTGGTGAAGGGTGATGTGTTTAGATCTCCATTCCCACAAGTCTCAAACTTAATTTTTTTTCTTAGAGACATTCATTGCTACTCCCTCCACTTTCTTGTCACAGTTAGGATTTAGGAGAGGGGAGAAGATGACAAGTTCATTTTCTCTAAGTCTGGCTGCTCACTCAACTTCTAGTCAAGCTCTGAGCCTACCACACAGCTCATGCTAAGGCCTGACATGTGCTGAGAATAGCACCACTAGGCTAAAGTGAGAGCAACACATACACTAGATACTTGAAGACAGAAAAGAATGGGGTCTGCTAACCTTGCAGTTTTGCAAGCAACTGTGCTAGTTCCTGAGAAGACTGAAAGTCTTAGAATGAGCAAGTTCTGGCCTAGGAACTGAAATGAGCAATAGGACCTATATAGACCAAACCTCCAAGCTGGAAGGTACAAATATATCAGCTCACCTACACAACCAGATCCACTGGCAGCCAGTCTGCTGAGAACCTCATGCTTCCTGTGGAAGGAACACCCTTAGGGAACACTCATATGATGACAGAGGAGGAAGGATGAACACTTTCATCATTGGTTAAGTAACTATTTTGCTTATAATTGCATATATTAGCAGGTTAGTGAATTAATGAATTAGAAGTCCCTTTCCTATAGCTTAGCCTATCTAATGAGTTCATTAAGTAATGTTTGATTTGCACAGTATGTTGACTGTAAGTTTGAGAGATCCAAACAAACCAAGGCACAGATGACACAGGACACTAAGATTGTGAGCTGTTAGTATGGAGATCTTGACTAGGCAAAGACATCTGCAACTGGGACTCCCCAGAGCATACACAGCATCTTCCCACCACCTAAGATCAGAGAGAAGAGCCATGCTTTCCCATGAGCTCCATCTCTGCTGTCCCTCTGCAGGCCTACAGGTTTGGCCCCTGCTGCACACAAGCTATCATTCCCTCATTCAGAATGCTCACTGAAGCTTTCAGACACTTGGTGGGAGGTGATGTGAACCCCATGATTCTGTGGGGATCTGAGAGGTAGATGCATATGCATCCTTCTGGGCCTTGCCTTCCCTCCCCCCAACATCATGGCTTGAAAGAACAGTAACTTCAGCAAGCTGGCAGAACTGCAGAAGCACTGCCAATAGTGCCACTTTGCCTGTTTTTACTTACCCTCTTTAGTGTCTTGAAGAAAGCTTTTCTTTTTCAAAGACAAGCTGCTCTCTCTTGTCTACTCACAGAATCCCTTCTCCAAGGAGGGCTCCTGACCCAAACATAAGAACTATGTCACCCTTCCCTGTGTGTGTCCCTACATCCCAGAAGGGTGCCCCACCCAGGCACCATACTCATAGACCCTATTCATGGGGTCATGAACAGCCTACTTCACAATCAGTCAAACCTTTTATTCCTTTCTCCATCCCTTTTCCTTTTAATAAAGATAATAACAATAAAAGCATTAGTCAGCTCAATGAGGTAGAAAGAGGCTGATTTGTATGAAGGACAGTTCACGAAAAGTAACAGCCTGGGAATGCAATGCTGAATTTGAGAAGCACAGCAGAAAGACATTGCATTTGGCCAGTCCACTGTTTATAATGTGACTTTAAAATGGACAAGAAAAATAAATGTGGGAAAACACATGAAACAGAAAAGGAAATAAATCTTACATTGCTATTCCCACGAATCCCTTCAGTGGAACTACTCCCCAGATGATTCCCAAAATAACTGCAATGATCTGCCGGAACCAGTAGATCACATCTAAAAACTCATCCTGGGGAGACAAAGCACAGAAAACATTTTGGCGTTTACTGCATTTTCTTTTTTAAAAAGCATCACACAATTAATAAATGAAAAAATAACACTCTGAACATATTTTTTTTAAGTTATTGTATGCAGAGTAGACAAAAGCAGCTTATGACATCATGTACCTTGGACATTTCTGCTTTCAAATTAAATACCCAACTTTGTCCCTTGACTGGCTAATGGCAGAAAAAAAAAAGTATCTAGTCCCTTTGATGAATAAAGACTCAATTCCATAAAAACTCAGTGGAACAAAACATAAACTACGTTCTTTAAACTTCTAAGACTTTCATAGCCACCCTTGGCACTCTTCTACGCAAAAGTGAGTGCTGCCAGTAGCCAGTGCTCATACCAACTGCAAACTGTCTCATGCTTACTACAACTGCATCTTCTTTCATAGCAACAGTACAGTGGTCATTCCTGTTCTCCCACGGAGCCGATGCAACTGCAAGTATTGCAGCTGGATCATGCTGACTCGTGCTTTAAGTAAAATTCATTTTTGCTCCTATCCTTTCTCAAACATCCCTAAAGGCAGGATTTCCCAGGTATGGCACAGCCCATCATATGCTGCTCCCTACCCTGGCTCTCCCACCATAACTTTGAATGCTTCATCCAATTCCTGACAGGTTTTGTTCAAGAGGTATGAATTATTAAAGTATGCGGTATTCCTGCAAGCTCTGTGAACAGCAGCAGAAAAGTGTTCAATCAGTCATCTTAGCACATACATACTTGGACTTGCACATTCCCCCTGGAAACTCTATGGAAGACAAACACTTGACCATACTTAGAAGATTTGCTGTTGTTGCAAACGTTTAGAAACACTGTCAAAACATACAAGTTCAGCACATATACAGATTTTTGTAGAAATCAAATCTTTTTCTGCACACGAGCTGGACTAGCTAAGTAGGCAGTAAAGCACACCACAGACAGCTGAACAACTGCCCTGTTTTGGGGGGTTTCAGGAATGTAAAGAAGCCGCGACATTGTAACAGACAAACTCTCACAAGCCTGTTCTTGTTCCACATTTTTCTTCCAGATCTAACCTGGGCCTCCACAGTTTTGCTCAGCTGGCAGCTCCTTACTCCTACAATGCAGTTTTCTTCACCTTTTAGGTTAGTCTCTGAGTCAGCCCAACCGCACCTTAACTTCACCAGTAGCCTGAAGACAGCCCAGCCAGAGGCACGGGGCCGCGGGACAAGCGAGGCACTGGGCAGGCAGCCTGCAGTTCCTCCTGTCGCGGCCCAGCAGCAGCAACCACGCTCCAAGCAGGGGGCGAGCAGCCTCCCCCGGCGCCCCCGAGGCGGGCCAGCCCAGCGCCGCCCGCCGCAGGAGGCGGGCCAAGAGCGCAGGACGCGAAGGCGGAGGGCGCCCGCAGCTCGCACGCACCAGCCCGGGCCCCCGGCGCCCGCTCACACCACCCTCCCGCCCCGCCCCCAGACGCCGCCGCCGCGCACACCTTGTCCTGCCAGGCCGAGTCGCTGCGCAGCGCCTTGCTCCACACGGAGCCGCGCAGCGCCGCGCCGCCGTTGGCCACCGCGTGCTGGTGCTGGAGCTGCTGCTGCTGCTGCTGCGCGTGCGGCGGCGGCTCCTCCCTGCGCCGCGCGCCGCTCATCCTCCCGCGCGCCGCGCCGCGCCGCGCCGCCGACACCGGCCAGGCCGCGCCCGCTCCAGCGCGTCATCCGCAGGCGCCCGCGCTCCGCCAGTGGTGGCGGCGCTTCGCTTTCACGTGACTACAGCCCCTCCGCCCCCGGCTACGGCCCGCGAGAGGGACCAGTCTGAAACGCGCTGCGCCCTGGGGCTCGGGGCACGGCCCCCACGGCCCCGCCCCACACCGCCGTCCTGCACGGCCCCCACGGCCCTTATGGCTCCGCCCCACGCCGCCGTCCTGCACGGCCCCCACAGGCCCCGCTACCCCGCCCCACACCGCTGTCCTGCACGACCCCCACGGCTCCACCCCACTCAGCCATCCTGCGTGGCCCCCGATGGCCCCTACAGCCCTGCCCCACACCGCTGTCCTGCCCGGCCCTCACGGCACCCGTCGCTCCGCCCCACACTGCCATCCAGCATGGCCCCCCATGGCTCTGCCCCACAGCACCATCCTGCATGACCCCCATGGCCGTGCCCCGCACGGTCAGCCTGCATGGCCCCTCACAGCCCTGCCCCACAGCACCATCCTGCACAGCGCCCCATGGTCCCCATGGTGCTGCCCCACGCTGCTGTCCTGCATGGCCCCCCATGGTCCCCATGGCCCTGCGCCACACCATTGTCCCGCACAGCTGCAATGGTCCCCACGGCCTTACCCTACACCAATGCCCTGCACGGGGGAAGGGGTCCTACCCCTCTCCCGGGCAAGCACCAGCAGTGCATGGCCCTGTCCTGCAGCCTCACTCCTGCCTCGCACAAGGGGAGGCTGAGGCACGGAGCGGCCATGGAGGGTCTCCAAGGCCCACAGTGGGGCAAAGGCCAGCCCAGCCTGCAGCGCAGCTCCACGGCAGGATTCCCCCGACTGCCAGCCTGCCAGGAGCTAAGCGCCTGGGCACAGTGACAGCCTATGCCTGGGGCCACCAGCGGAGGGTTCTCCATAGCAGGGCAGTCTCTTGCTCCGGAGCTTTACGAAGAGAGAGATGCAAGTCCAGGAGCCTTGGCTGGCAGCCCCGCTTGCTGTTAAACACACCCATGCCGTTGGTAAGCCACGAAGGACATCGCTGTGTGCAGATGCTGCTGCCAGCGCAGACATGGCCCAGCATTTGTCTTAGGCAATCGATGACCCCATGAAGACCACCTGGCAGTGCTACTTTTGCACAGCAAGGGAGGCCAGTGGCTGCCCTCAGACAGTCTTTCTGTCTGCCCTTGCACACTCATTTTAAAGGGGGGATATCCCTTTGCCAGTCACTCTTGGATGCTTGCAAAGCTGAAATGCATTCATTATATAGAGGTGTGCAGATATGACAGCCGTGAACAGGTAAACAGATTCCTTGAGGACAGCTTTCCTCCCATGCTGTACAGTTTGATGGCACATTTCCATCATGCTATGTTGTCTGCTCAAAATCCATGCTTTCAACACTCTCTGTAGCTCCTTCTTGGATACAAACTGCAAGACCTGAGGCATCTAAATTGGGATAGCCTTGAAAATAAGAAGTAGTTGGGCAAAGAGCTATAGCTGTATATTTATTCAGCCAGACACATGTAAGCCATTATGGCCAGCCAAACACACTCTTGTCTGCAGAAAGTATGCTATTGGAAGTATCTGCAAATATAACACTAACTGGGATGTGTGGGGGGTCCTAAAGATTTGACCATGGGTTTCCGATATTCTTGCCTCTCCTCCTGGCTTGGTGACTCTCCTGTCAGCCAGCAAAGAGTTCAAGGGCAGTTCCTAATGTGCTCCAGGGATAATGGAGAAGTTACATTCACTGATTTTAATTAATGGTTCTAGTTAATCTGGTTGATTTTATTTCAGAAGCATAAAGGAACACATGCACAGATGGACACCCAAGTGAAGGTTTGTGACAACATATCATCCTATATCCTATATATGCATGGATGTGAATCTAGATACCTCCTTCTGGCAGTCAGCATGAGGATCAATTCAGTTCAGTAGTGCTAGGGTCACTAAAGATGTTGCTGGAAGACCTTGACCTTGCAATTAAACGGAGTCTTACGAAGATATTTTATACAGAACCATTCTTTATTTGCTTGTCTGTGCACATCCCTGCTCACACATTGATGCATGATGAAGTTCACTGTTTTATTTCCCATTGACAAGCAATAGGTCCACTGTCCAGTATTTCCTTGTGTGACACAAGCTAACAAAAGCACATACACAAACTCGCTAAGCCTCTCAGGACCTTAATTGCTTTCTGTTTGCAGCACTAAGTGCTTCAGTAACAGCAACTTTGCTGTTGATTTTAGCAGAAGCTGGGCATCTTCAGGGATAGACTGAACCTACTTGGGTTGTGTGTGATTAATATAGACAGGGACAGGCAGATGAGTCCTTGCCCCAGACCTTTGATCATGCCCAACTTTGTCAATATCATTTAAATATAGGTTTTGCAAGGTACTTGTGGGCCTTCCCCAGATCAGTGCCACCCCAGCTATCAGGACCACGCTCCTAAGTATTTGTGGCATTTGCCACAGGCTCAAGAAGCTGGTCCAAGTCAATGGACCCATGGTGCATTAGCAGGATGGTGACAAACAACAGGGGGAGTCATTGCTGTATCTCAGACAGACAGTTTAGCATCTGACATCCCCACCATGACAGAGCTCCCTTCAATGAGGAGCCAGGTCTCACACAGGCACATGTATAGCTGTCTCTGACCTCATTCCCCTGTAGCTCCTCAGATGCTTGAGGCACAGCACTCCCTTCCTGCTCTGTGCCCTCCACTTTTTGATAGCTCCCCAAGCACACAGGGGCGTGATATCAGAGGGTTACCAGGGTCAATCTCCTTCAGATCTTTGTGTAGGATCCAGGGCGCATAAGCAATTTCACTGTTCCCAGGTCCGTGATCCTGCCCCACACCATTTAACAGGGGCAAAAGTGTTTGCATGACTATGAGACACACTGGATCAGAGAACTGATCAAAAACTCATATACTAAAAGGTGACCTTGTTTTACCCATCTCCATTTCCTGATCCACTGCCCAAAGAGAAAAGCAAGTGAAATCACAGCTTGAAAGAACAAGACAAGAAGGAGCCAGACGAGAGGTAACAAAGGAAGGCATGGAGCTACAAAGAAGACCCCAGTAAGGGATGCATGTTGGCAGGCACATGGAAGTAGAAGAAAAGGAGAATCCAGAGAGCCCTGGATACAGAGAGGAGAAATGGGAACCTGGGATGGGCTGAATGGGACTTGAGGGGGGGCAGGTATAAATTCTGGAAGGACGGAGAACCTGAGGAATCACACAGAAAGTCCCAGCAATAGCACATTCTGTACGTGCAGCTGCACTGGCTGCAAAATGTGCAAGAACACTTTATAGAATTGTATGCATTTCTGGGCTCCCCACTACAGAGACACATGGAATTACTGGAGAGAGTCCAATGTAGGGCTACAAAGATGATCAGAGGACTGGAGCATCTCTCCTATGAGGAATGGCTGAGAGAGCTTGGACTCTTCAGCCTGGAGAAGAGAAGACTGAGAAGGGATCTCATCAATATATATGGATATCTTAAGGGAGGGTGTCAAGAGGATGGGGCCAGACTCAACAGGATAAGAGGCAATGGGCACAAACTGAAACACAGGAATTTCTATCTGAACATGAGGAAGAGCATAGTGTGAGAGTGACTGAGCACTTGAACAGGTTACCCAGAGAGGTTGTGGAATCTCCTTCTCTGGAGATATTCAAAACCCACCTGGATGTGACTGTTTGCAACATGCTCTAGGTGACCCTGCTTGAGTAGGGGGGTTGGACCAGATGATCTCCAGAGGTCCCTTCCAACCTTATCCATTCTGTGATTCTGAACTCCTGTGATCTCCCAGGTACACTCTTGCTGCTCTTCATCTGAATGAATGACTGATGAGTCATTCATTCAGGGCTTGGTGTGATGTCTGCTCCAAGGCAGGGAAACAGAGGCACAGCAAGGGGCAGCGGCTCCCCAAAGATCAGGCAACAAACAATTCCTTACAGAACCTTTCTCCTGCAAACCTCTCTGAGGAAACATTCACTGACAGAGCTGAGTTTGGGGCTTTCCTCCAGCAGATGTACATAAAACCCTGCTAACAGCCACGAGGTGGCAGGTCATGCTCTCTTACTACTGACTCTTTCTTTCTTTCTTTGGGAAACTTCAGAAGGAAACCTTTAGACAGAGCTCAAGCAGAGCAAAAGCTCTGCAGGACAAGGCATAAATGCTGATTCCCATGTCCCAGAGTTGCTACACAGCGAAGCAGCAGGCAGAAGTAATACTACAGGCTCCTTGCATGAGCGTCATGTTCTCCCAAGCTTGCACTCTTTGGCACAGTCAGTCTGCAGCCACAGCCCATCCTTTGGAGAGGACATTGCCAGTTCACCTGTTGAATGGGCAGATACTGTCTTGCTTCCAACAAAGGCTTTTCAATAGTGGCACTTCCACAATTGTGGCTGAATAAACTCAGCACTGATTTCACATGCCCTGGAGGATGCAACAGCCTTGACAGCTATCTTCAAAATAGCAAATGGTCATAGTTATTAGGATGCCTTCTAGAGTCCCCTGAATTTGGTAGGCAGTGGGTAGAGCAGGTCTTTAGCCTTCTGAATCAGTGGGTACACAATCAGTGACCTGGGCAGAGTCAAATCAGAGGACACGGCTGTGTCTTTTGTTCCAGCCATGAAAGAGAGGACAGGACTTTTTTAAACTGTGTGTTGTTCAGTATAAAAGTAATGACACACAGGAGGATAATAACTCTCTATTAATTTACGTCTCAGTTCATTTCCTCTCTTCAGCTGTGTTGGTGTAGTTCCCTGGCCATGAGCCCTACCGTGTTCCCTCAGCACAGCCCTGCTGTGATGCAAAATGCCCAGGGTCACAACAAGGTATGGTCCTTGTTCTTGAGCTCCAACCTGTCCACAGGCAGTGACTAAGCCATCAGCAGTGCCCAGGTGGACAGCCCTGCTACCAGTTGCCTGGTCTAGAGTTGGGGGCATGTGAATTCCTCTCAGGCTCCCAGATAGTTCTTCAGGCACTTGCTTCTTCCTCCTTGGGCTGAATTCTAGCCCCAGTGTCATCAGCAGCACATGTCAAAAGCAAATCCTCTCTTGGAGGATGACAGGGAGAGCACCACCCTCCAAACTTCAGAGCATGCAGGACTGGGAGCTCCTGTTTGTGCCCCACATGACTGAAATGACAAAATCACAGAATCACAGAATTGTTGAGGTTGGAAGGGACCTCTGGAGATCATCTGGTCCAACCCCCCTACTCACCTAGATCTAGGATCACCTAGAGCATATTGCCCAGGACTCTGTCCAGACAGCTTTTGAGTATCTCCAAGGATGGAGACATCACAACCTCTCTGGGCAATTTGTTCCAGTGCTCTGTCAACCTCTCAGCAAAGAAGCTTTTCCTCACGTTCAGATGGAACTTCTGTGTTTCAGTTTGTGCCCATTTCCTCTTGTCCTGTTGCTGGGCACCACTGAAAAGAGGTGTCCCCTTCCTCTTGACACCCTCCCTTCGGATACTTACACACATTGGTAAGATCCTCCCTGAGTCTTCTCCAGGTTAACCGGGTCCAGCTCTCTCAACCTTTCCTCATAGTAAAGAAGCTCCAGTCTCTTCATCATCTTAGCGGCCCTTTGCTGCACTTGCTTCACTAGCTCTATGTCTCTCTTGTATTGGGGAAGCCAGAACTGGAACCAGTACTCCAGATGCAGTCTCACCAGGGCTGAGTAGAGCGGCAGGATCACCTCCCTTGACCTCCTAGCAACACTCTTTCTAATGCACCCCAGGATACCATTGGCCTTCTTGTGAATTGTCTCTTCCCACAGGTGCAATAAAAAGCTCTGAATTTAGTTCAGATTTCTGCATTGAGGGAGAAGGGCAGAACATGTTCTAGATGAGTTTACTCTGACTTGGGCTTTCTAAGCACATTTTAGCTCCAGTGTGGTTTCTGGGTCTGCCACACAATCAAAGTCTCTGCTTTATGGTCACAGAAGGCTTGAGAGGGATTCATAGAATCAGTAAGGTTGGAAGGGACCTTTGGAGATCGTCTAGTCCAACCTCCCTGCTCAGCAGGGTCACCTAGAGCATGTTAGACAGGGTTGCATCCAGGTGGGCCTTGAGTATCTGCAGAGAAGGAGACTCCACAACCTCTCTGGGCAACCTGTTCCAGTGCTCTGTCACTCTCTCAGTGAAGAAATTCCCCCTCACGTTCAGGCAGAACTTCCTGTGGTTCAGTTTGTGCCCTTTGCCTCTTGGCCTGTCACATGGGACAACTGAAAAGAGTTTGTCCCCATCTCCTTGACACCCTCCCTTCAGGTACTTATACACATTGATAAGATCCCCCCTCAGTCTTCTCTCCTGCAGGCTGAACAGGCCCAGCTCTCGCGACTGTTCCTCAGAGGGCAGATGCTCCAGTCCTCTGGTCATCCTTGTAGCCATATGCTGGACTCTCTCCAGTAGCTCCATGTCTCTCTTGTATTGGGGAGCCCAGAACTGGACACAGTACTCGAGACGAGGCCTCACCAGGGCTGAGTAGAGGGGCAGGATCACCTCCCTTGACCTGCTGGCAACACTCTTCCTAGTGCACCCCAGGAGACCATTGGCCTTCTTGGCCACAAGGGCACATTGCTGGCTCATGGTCAACTTGTCATCCACCAGCACTCCCAAGTCCTTCTCTCCAGAGCTGCTCTCCAGAAGGTCAGCCCCCAGCTTGTACTGGTGCCTAGGGTTATTTTTCCCTAGGTGCTGGACTCTGCACTTGCCCTTGTTGAACCTCATGAGGTTCTTCTCTGCCCAGCTCACCAGCCTGTCCGGATCTCTCTTAATGGCAGCATAGCCCTCGGGTGTATCAGCCACTCCTCCCAGCTTGGTATCATCAGCAAACTTGCCGGGGAGGCACTCTGTCCCTTCATCCATGTCACTGATGAAGAAGTTGAACAGGATGGGACCCAGCCCTGGGGGATACTGCTAGCTACAGGCCTCCAACTGGACTTTGTGCCACTGAGCAGAACCCTCAGAGCTCTGCCATTCAGCCAGTTCTCAGTCACCTCCTTGTCTGCTCATCTAGCCGACACTTATCCAGCTTACCTATGGGATGTTTTGGGACATGGTGTCAAAAGCCTTCCTGAAGTCCGAGTATGTCACGTGATAGAGATCCTTAGCTAGGCCCAAGCAGGACTAACTGGTGCATACAGTGCCAGGGCTAGTGCCATGGCTGAAAGTTGGGTGGGATGAAACATCACCCAGACAGCTCGCTTGGGGTCCCTTGTCAGCTGCAGTGGCTGTCCACACTCTGCAGCACAGCCACCTTGCACCAGCCAGGTCTCCCGGTGTGCCTGGCTCCACCAGGCCTTCACAGAGCACAGTGTTCGCTCTGTCACCGGGGTTCAGGGAGGGATTGAGGCACAAGGACGCTTCTACTTGCCCACGCCGGTGTGACACCCAGCCTGGCATCCAGCTGCGGCTGGCCTGAGCCGGGTCTCCGACTTCCAGGAGCTGCCCAGTGCTTCCCTCGAGCCGCTCAGCGGCCCTGGCCCCCCGCCCTCCCGGGGCCCCAGGCAGCCCCCGCGGGGGCTCCCCGCGCCTCCACCGCCGGCCGTCGGGCTCCCGGGGCAAGCGCTCCCCGCCGCCGTTTCGTCTATATAAGGCCGGGAGCGCGGTCCACCGCCCCGGCCCCGCCGCCCCGGCCCCGCCGCATTCTTCTGCCTTGTATGGGCCGAGCCGGGCCAGGCGGGGCGGGCCGAGGCGGACCGGCACCGCCCCGCCCGCCCGCCCGCGCCTAGGGCCGCGCCGCGGGCCGAGCCGCACCACAGCAGCGCCGACGGCCCCGCCGCTCGCCCGCTCCGGCCCAGGTGAGGCGCCGCCTCTGCCCTCCGCCGAGGTCCCTGCCCCGCCTGGTCCCCGCAGCCCAGGGAGGCAGCCGCGGGCAGCGCCCGACGGGGCGGCGGGCTCGGGCGGGCGGGAGCCGCGGGCAGCGCCCGACGGGGCGGCGGGCTCGGGCGGGAGGGAGCCGCGGGCAGCGCCCCACGGGGCGGCGGGCTCGGGCGGGAGGGAGCCGCGGGCAGCGCCCGACGGGGCCGTGGACTGGGCGGGCGGGAGCCGCGGGCAGCGCCCGACGGGGCGGGAGGGAAGCGGCTGGAGCGAGATGGAGTAGCCGGGCGCTGCCTCATCCCTGCTGGCGCGGTGGAGCCAAGGCTCCGGCCCGCTGCAGGGGCTCAGCCCTTTGGACAGGGAGGCGCATTGGCAAGGAAAACCCTGGTGGGTCTCTGCCGCCAGGCGCAACTCTGCTCTCCCCTTGGAGAGGATGGGGAGAGCCTTTTCCTGCGGCCCCTGTTGGGGAGCTCCTGGCTAGGAGAGGCAGGGATGGATCTTGAGTGAAGCTCTCTGTGGCTCTCTGCTATGACCTGAAGCCAGGATCCTGGCTTCACCAGGAGGGCAATGCTGCAAGAGTAGATTGTGCTTCCGTCCATGTCTTCACCTACATCTTGTTTTGTGAGAGCTGTTTTTGTCTGGAACATCTGCTTTTTCCATGTCTTTCTACTGATGGTCGGAGCCAAGATCCTGATGCCTGTGTGATGCTCCAGAGATGTCCCAAGTGACCAGTGAGCAACTTCAGGCAAAAAAAAAAAAAAAATGCTGTAAAGAAGAAATGCTTTATTTAGCTCCTTTCCCTCAGAATTAAACCCAGAGAAACTTTGTGTCTTGTTTAGCCTGGGCTATGAAAACTTGAGGTTCCTTTGGCTTCCTGTGCTCAGCTGCACGTCCATCTAGTATGAAATGTTATAAATGCAATAAAACAGTCAGGAAGGCTCTTAAACATGGATGTGTAGCAGAAAAAGGAGGCAGGAGCAGCTTTCTTTGGAGTGGAACATCCTTACATATCAACAACCACTGCTGCTTACCAAAGATGGTTGGTTTTTTCATCACTAACATTTTTTCCTCTCACCACTGGCAGGCTCTGTGTTGCCGATAGGAGGAGTTTATGGTTACCTCCCTCTCAGACATGTTAGGGTCAGATTCCCACTCTGGGCTGAGCCCCTTAATTCTTCCGGGAAAATAACAAATCCAGTCCAGGCTCTATTATGCTGCTGGCCAAAGGCCAGCAGATATTCCTCCACATGCTTATTTGATATCCTCTCACGAGATGCTTCTCAGGGCCTCAAAAGGATAGTTGGTGGCAGGTCGTTTATTTGCCAACAGTATTTGTGTGCAGCATTGCTCCTGGGCTGTACTGTCTTCTTGTGGTGGCCCCAGGAGTTCTGCTTGAGAATGTTTTGTGTGTACCATGTGGGCATGGAAAGATCCTTTTCTTCTAAGCCCAGTGGGCAGGAACTGGCCCAGAATCCATGTGCTGTGCTGACTCCTTGAACCTTCAGGCCTGTCATCAGAGCCCACTCAGCTGTGCTCTGGGCCTGACTGGCCTCCTAGTATCCTAGTGGGAGGACAGAAGGGGAGGAAAGGGATGAGTTCTCTTACCTGGAGGGCCCTGGTAAGGCTGGCTGTGATGTGATGGGAAAGCTGGCACTGTTATACAGAACCTGATGAGTTTCTGTATGTTTGAGGATGTGGAATAGCTTAGGACATCTTGCAGCTGCTCACTGGCTCTTCAAAGGTGCAGGTTGGCTGGATCAGTAACAAACCACTCCTGCACCTTCATCCAACTGTTTGTTTATCGTCCACTTCATTGTATGGTTCTCAGTTCTGCCAAGTGGTTCTGGCAGCTGGGACACGTTGGCTTAGCAGAATTACTCTTCATTACCTTAACACTGTTGGAGAGCCGCAGAAACCTTCTGCAGTTCCTCCTGCTCCCTAGGAGGTAATGGAGCCATTTCTAGGCTTACTGGGCTAGGGGAGAGGAGATGAATATGGAGGCAGAGAGCCTCTCCCAAGCTCCAGCTATATCCTGCAATGCTCTTCCCCAGCTGTGGTGCAGCCCAGGAAACCTCTGCTTCCTGTGAAGTCACTGCAGAGATGTTGTCACTGGCTCTTAAACACTGTGCTTAAAGCTTGACGGTTCCTATCCACATGCGAAACCCACTCACTGACTTCAGTTCTGGTGACCCTGGTACGTATATGGAGACAGCTCAAGGCTCAGGTTCTGCTTTTCTTTAGTCTCCAATCTCCATTTTTTGCATCTGTCTCTACTCTGTAATGAGGCCAGAACAGGACGGTACAGTAGCCCATCTTTGTTCCTGCAGTGCCAAGCAGTGTGGGTTGTTCCTCCAGCAGCTCTTGGTGCCTCTGGCTGGTGGCGTGGCTAGCCCCGGCACTGGCTCCCCTAGACAGCTCTGCAGTGAGGATGTAGCTGAGCAGTGCCACATGCCAAGGTTAGCTGGTTTTGTGAGCAGAGATACACTGGAGAAAACGGACATTTTAAGAACAGATTGGGCAAGGAATAAAGGCTGCTCACTGCTCACTCCTCCAACATTTGACAGCTAGAAGCTGCTGGGAAAACAAGATGTATCTCTTCTGCTGCCTCTGGGGATAGCATACCTGCTGTGACCCTCATGGGCAGCCGTGGTTCTGGGAGAGGTGCCTTGCAGTCAGCATGGCTTTACAGGGGGAAGGGAAGCACTGTGTGTGCCGTTACCCTGTGACTTCCCATGCCAGTGCGGGACACTTCAAAGCATCACCCAAGCTGGCCCTCATGCCACACTGGGAAAGGGGCTGTGTACTGCTGCCTGCACTGGACTACCCTGCTTGCATTGCCATCATGCACTGGGGTGTGACTGGCCCCGTGTTACAGAGACCTAGAGTTCACCCTGCAGGAAATGCACCTATGTTCTGGGTTGATGGTACTAGCAGCCAATTTAGGAAAGAGACTTTGGGCATAGATTTAATCACAGTCTCTCAAAGTTTATCTGACATGGATGGCAGGGATGTCCTCTGGGACAGTCCAGACTGTGAATCACCCTTTCCTCAGCCTATGAAGCTAGGCCAAAAGCATCCAGCAGATACACATCATGTGTTTGGCTTCGGGAGTCTCATGGCGGAGAGGCACTCTCTGCAGTGCAGAAGGGTTCTCAAGCTCTTGGGATGTGCTTGGGACCATGTGTGAGCCCAATGCAAAGCTGAAGTCCTGTCAGCATTTCTAGAAATGACTACTGTAGTTGCAAACCCAGCCTTGGAGAAGCCATGCTGGAGAAACTGGGTCCTTTGGGTTCCCTTTGGTGGCATGTTCCAGGTGATTAATGACTTATGAATACCATGGCCCATGTCCAAGGGTTCTGCAGAATACGTTCGACAGTACACCTGCCTCTCCACACCAGGGATAATCCTGATGCCACTTCCTTTCTTCTGTGCTCCTTGCTGCCCACAGAGGTACTGAATGCAACTCAAGAGCATGGCTTGTGATCACTTCATCTGGCCCAATTGTAGCAGAGATGCCCTCAAAGCTGTGTCCATGCTGCAACTTTGCCCATTTGCTATCCTTGCAGTTTTGCTTTGGATGGAGCAGGCAAGAGCTCCCCAGCCTGAGGTGAGCTCATTACCCATGCTATCCAAACCTGCCCTTGGCCTTGAAATGGCAGTATACTTTCACTATCAACATGAAGCAGGACCTGGGCCACTTGCCTCAGGCCACTTGAGGCTACTAATACTCAGGAAATAAAAGGGTAGCTTTTCTGAAAGATCTCTTTTACAAAAAGCTGTGTTTGGGTCCAACCAACCTCAGAGATTTTCTTTCTTTCTGCAATGACTGTGGGAGGAATGACTCAGGAGCAGGACACTTTGTAGGAACACCCCAGGCCCTGGGAAAAGGGATAGCACAGTACAGGACGGGAAGGGGATATGTTGGGAGTGATGGGAGCAAAGGGCATATTGCTCCTCCCCATGTGACTCTGCGTATGGGCACATGTGGAGGTGTAAGTGCAGCTTGATGGCACATACCCCCACGAAACATGACTGCCTTTAGCCTTGCATGGTCTCTGGCCATGTCTGTCACAACAGTAGCTGCCAGAGGTGTGGACTTGTTTGTCTTGGTAATATGTTAACTCTAATGTTGAGGACTTAACTTGTTCTCTGTAACCATTAGCCTTGTTTTCTTGTATTTCTGCTGTTTCCATCTCTCTCTTTCCTCTGCCCCACTTGTATTTGGGTAGACAGCATTGTGTTTGCACCATCCGTGACACAGCGTGTTCTCCAGGTTTCCAGTCAAGGAAATAAGGATGGCCCACAACAGAACGAGTGCTGCTCCACCTCGGAAGAAGAACCTGGTATGATACAGAGGCTGGCTTGGTACCGCTCAGCAATGGTCTGCTGGCAAATAGCTTACCTGCTGGGCTAGTTGAGATTTAACCCTCTGCTAACGTTGCCTGTCACTGTTTTCTGAGGGGATCCTGGATGGGAGCAGCCATTGGGAGAGGGCTTTTACCTAGTTTTGATAGGAGCAGAATCAATCTTCATGGGTTTTGTTCTTGCTGATGGGAAGTCAAAGGTTCTGAGGCATCATCAATTAGCTCAGCCTGCTTGAGACCATCCTGGCGTGCAAGGTAGTGTGACCTGACCGGGTACTGCCTGAAATGGTAAGGCTCTCAGGTGTGTTGGGTCCTGTGGCCAGATCCCAGAGCTGCATGGGCCGCTTTCAGCAGGGCTTGAAGACCAAAGGAGAGTGGCTGTCAAGCCCTTTTGCACGGCATGGATCGCCTGTCTCAAATCAAGCCTGACTGCAAACCACTTGGCTCTTGAAACAGGGATGGCTGATGTCCCGTTTCCCTGCACCAACCTGAAAAAGTGTCTTTACATATCCCAGTGAGCCCCAAGGGATTCTGCTGAAAGCAGAAGTAAAACAGTTAGGACATGACCAAGCCAGGCTGGCTCTTGGAACCAAACATCTTTCCAGGCATTTTTTGAATCAAACAACAAAACCATGTGCTGTCAAAATTACGCCTAATCCACCTAACAAGAACCATCTCTCTGGGAGAGTGTGCCAAGTAACTCTTGTTCTCTCTGGTCACAGCCAGGGCAGGATAAATATTTGGATAATATTAGTTCATGTGGTGAGAGCAAAACTCCTGCTTATTTCTCTTGTTTTCTGCTAATAATTCTAATAATTCTGTGTGTTTTGAAAGCTCAGTGCTGGCCTGATCTGCAGCCCAGTGTGATGGCGGGCAGCAGAGCTTTTGTTGCTGGCTCTGACCAGGCACATCAAAGTTGGAGTGAATCATGCTATTCAGATGAATTTCCTCTTCTGGACTGATACCTGTGCCGTTGTCTGGACCCCTGATTATTGTTGGGGGTGGGGGGTCGTGTGCTGGTATTTGACAGAACACACAGAAAGGTGCTGTCCTGCTGCAAAGAACTTTACAGACCAGACATGGTAGTGGAATGAGCAGGCAAGGGGCAGGCCGAGAAGGGTGAGATCACCTGCGCACGCTAGCCATGGGCATGTCTTTTTGGTTTTGCTGTTTTCCTCAGCTGGCTGGTCCTCATGCACCTCTTTCCTTGTGGGCACTGTTCCATGTACCATGGATGACACCTGATGGGTCCCAGCCAAGGGGTCTCAGGGAGCTGCAAGAAGAGGAGATGATGCTGGGGCGGGTGGGCTGAGAGTAGCGTGGGCTTCATGCCAATGCCTGCAGCTGCTGGGGGTCTTGGGGAGCGAAGAGGAGCTGTCTCCCGTGGAACCCTGAGCTCATCCGCTGCAGACAAAGGGCACAGCTTTGGCTCAACTGAGTACTTCCAGGTTCTCCCTGTGTGGGCTGCAGTGGAGTTAAGCAGCACTGCTCATGCCAGTCAGGGTGGGAACAAACATTGGGGTAGGGGCTGCTAGCAGGCTGTGGCACATCCTACAGCCAAATCTGAATCTCTGAGCTACAGCTGGGCACTGTGGGGGAAGAGAGGTACCTGAAAGCCCTGCTGACACAATAGCTAGGGATTTTGTACTTTCCACAGGCCTTGTCCAGCCTCCTTGGGTTGTCCTTCCAGCACAGCCCAGCTAGGGGAGCCTGGGAACCGTGGCAGAGTCGGGAAGCATGCGGGTGGCCACTCAGTTCCCACCTTTGCAGCCTCATTGAAAGAGTAATAGGAGGCAGGAGGTGAAGAAAGAAAGGGAGCTGGAGAAAAGATAGAATGAGGCAAGGACAAGAAAAGAAAGAGGCTATGGACTGGGGAAGGCAGGAGCTGGGTGGGTGCACAAGAAGGGTGCTGCAGGCGGGCAGTGAGAGGAGTGCTGATTGCTTGCTCTGCCCTAGGCTGAACATGGCCTTGCCAGCACCGGCGTCCCAGCTGGATGGGATGTTCCCAAAGACCCTGTAGTCCCCGTGGTATGTCAGCATTAAGGGTGCAGCTGGAAAGCATTTTCTGGAGCAGCATGCGCTGCCAGGTGGCCAGGGCAGCCAGATACAGGGTATGATCATATCCTGCTCTTCCACCCAAGAAAGAACATTCAGAGTCCATTAATTTAACATAGCTTCCCTCAGGGAAGCCTGCTGTCCCATGCAGAAGGCCCATACTCCCTGCCCTAGATGGGGAAACTGAGGCACAGGGGTGCACATCGGGGAGAAATGAGGGCATTTGAAACATGAGGGCTCTGAACAGCATCTCTATCTTGGCCTTACCTAACCTCAGACTTTCTCTCTGGGCCATGGGGAGCTGGCAGCAGACATGGTCCTAGGGGAGAGCTGAGAAACACCCCTTTGCCAAGCCTGTCTTTACTGGTGCCTTGTTGAATTAAAGTTGTCAGCTTATCTCCAGAGGCTTGACTAGAAGGGTGTTGAGCACCTTCTTCCCAGGTGACCTCAGTGGTAGCCATGGGTGCATAGCACCACCTAAAAATAAAGTTTGGACCCCCAGCACCTTTGGTATAGACTGTTTTAAATACTTCTCACGTCCATTGGCCATGCTTAGCTGCAACCCCCCGGCTGGGCTGTGATAACTGCATGGGCCTGAGCGTGCTGCAGTGGGGAGGAAGACGTCTTTCCCTTGCCACAGCTGCGCCTTGCTTCCTCCTCTTCGCAAAGAGGAAACCTGCTTTGAAAAATGGGTTTCTGCCCTGCGTTGCTGGGCTGTGCATGGCTACTCTTGCTTTAGTTGCCAGGTGCATGTGCAGGAAGTGGGTCCGAGTGGCACCCCGAGAAGCCCTCCTCTGCCCTGGTGCCTTGGAGCATGGAGATCCTTGGTCCTTGTCCTTGCTAGGTGCTTAGACACAGCATGTCCCTGCTTTGGGGCACGGCAAGATGGGAGAAACCCCGCAGGAGTCAAAGGTCTCTCACCCTGGGGCTGTGGTGACTGATGGGTTTATGCCTTGCCCACATGCCCTTCTTGGCTGCTCTTAGTGGCATGGTGCTGTTCCCGGTGGGGCACATACTGCGCAGGTTGAGAGTCCATCATGTGCTGTCCTCAGGAGCAGTTGGGGCTCAGCCGTACGCTTGCAGTACGTGTCCCTGGCACTGCTGAAAGTCGCTAAGCAGGCAGAGGACTCGTAGCAGGGCACATGAGGACCCCAAGCTACCTTTCTCCTTAGCAGATTCCCTCCTGGTTCCTTACAGGTGTCCTTGCACACCTGCACCTTGGGCAGTGGCAGGGGTTGGTATCTGTGCTGCGGCCAGCCCGCCGCAGTGTGGTAATGCCCTGAATCGCCCTGGGCCTTGAAGCTGTGTTTTGCAGTACCCCATGGCCCGTCACCCAGCTCCTGCAGAGTGCTGCAGTATGACGACCAAGGCTGGCCACCTGCTGGTGCTCCAGACCTCTCAGATCCACAAGGGCAGAGGAGCTCACTACTAACTCCTTCTTTGCCTTTCCAGGCTGTCACCTCCTGTGAGTTTAGTTACCTGCAAAAAGAGCATCAGTTCTCTGCACCCGGTGTTCCCTACTTTGCTCAGCAGCTCTCCTCCACCGACCAGTGCTGAGCAGCCTCTTTCTTCCTAAAAGCTGTGTGGATCAGGCCTTTGGGAGCTGCTGCTCTAAAGCAACCCCCAAAGCCGTGGAATCGGTATAAAAGCGCTGCCCAGTGACCTGGCCCCAGCGCAAAGAGCGGCTTGGCTTTGAGGTTTTCCAAAAGTTGCCTGCCCTCCCTTTTCCCTCCACCCCCACCCCCCACCCCGGGCCTCTGAAAGCCTGTCCCGTGCATCTCCCAGTGTGTGGAGTGCACTGATTGCAGGGCCAAAGCCAACTCCTCCATGCACTGATTGCAGGGCTAAAGCCAACTGCCAGCGTAAGACCATGGCAGGGGGAGAGCTCTGGCCCTGGTAGGGTGCACGCTGGCTTCCTGGATGGGCGGCCTTTGGCCTGACTTGCTGGGCAGGGACCCAGAGAAGCGGGCCGTGGTGGGAGGGATGGAGAGCTGGAGAGGCTCCGGCTGCCTAAACAAAGAGGGGGAAGGGAAGGCAGTGGTATGTGAGGAATGTGCCCAGAGCAGATAACCCTCTTCCTGCTGGGTGCTGGGCGCTGAGAAGCAGCCGCTGGTGAGCCTCCCTTTGTGTGTGCCAGCAGGGTGAGGAAAGCAGATAATGGTGGCAGGCAGGCCAGAGCTGCTGGTGGACCGTGGGCCTCTGCAGGGAGAGCCCCAGGGGCTGCTTGTGTGCAGCAAGATGGAGGGATGCATGCCGTGATGCAGGACCCGGAGATGCTCTTCTAGGAAAGGCTTAGGGCGTTCTGAACGCAGGCGAGTTGCCCAAAGTCCGTGTTGTGTCAGCAGATGCCGAATCTGGCCCCTTGCACATGCAAGGCGGGAGTAAATTCTTATGCCCCAAATACCAAGATGGCATCTCATCCCGCCCAGAAGACTGATCCTGGTGGGGGAGCCATGGGGTGCTGTGCTTGGTGTCTCTCCCTATTCATGGGGTACAAAGGGAAAGGCCTGCAAAGCAGGTTTGAGGGTGCAGACAGGGTGCTCTCCTCACTCCCCTGGCCCCAGCTTTTGCTGCAGTAGTACCTGATGCTACAAGTCAGTGAGGGAAACAGCAGTGCAAGTCCTGGCACTAGGTAGGGTCCTGCATCTGCAGGGCACCAGCAAGACATACCCGTCAAGAAAGCACTTTCACTAACCATGCTCAGAGCAAACAGGACCAGCCTTTGAGCTGTCTGCCATGAGGGCTCTTGCTGTTGCTGGGACACTGTGCGTGTGAGACCTGCATGCTCCTCTGTGGGAGCTAAGTATCAGGTGTCTCAAGGTGCCCCTGCATAGCCATAAAGAGCAGGAGGCTGTGAGGACTGGAGCTGGGTCTTCAGATTCCTTTGAATTCTCTTCAAGGGAAACAAAGCCTGTGGGAGCAGTGATGTCTTTTCAGAAGTCTTGTGTGCATATCCAAGGAGTATGTGACGTACTAGCCTTAGCCTTGTGTTCTAGCCTATCCCCTGTCTTACATTATGACCAAATTATCTTACTAATGCCAAAGTATTTGTCAGCCAGGGAAGTTGAGGCATGGGACTGGTAGGCGGCTGTTTGCACATCCAGAAAGGGGATCCGGCAGTCTTGACTCCTTGCTCTGCCCTCGTCCACCTGGTGCCCTGCTTCAGTCCCCCTGGCTCTGCCTTCCTTCCCTTCTAACCCTCCTGGCTGCTTTCTATGTCCTGCTCACAGGTACTGAACCAGCTTCCAAGATGTCGAGCAAGCGTGCCAAAGCTAAGACCACCAAGAAGCGCCCTCAGCGCGCCACCTCCAATGTCTTTGCTATGTTCGACCAGTCACAGATCCAGGAGTTCAAGGAAGCCTTCAACATGATTGACCAGAACCGTGATGGATTCATTGACAAAGAGGATCTGCATGACATGCTAGCTTCCCTAGGTGAGGAAATCTTTCTCCTGGCCCTTTGTGAAACAGTCAATCCCTGTGCATGAAAGAGCTCTGTCCTTACGCCTCTTCTGCATGGAGAGAGAGCTGCCTGGGTGCACTAGTACCTTGCATGACAGGGAGTTACTGTCACCCTCCTGCAGCATGTCTGCATTGAAAACTCATTCTAGTAGGATTGTATTGATGCAAAGACCTTCTGCTTTGGGCCAATTTGATGCAGGCTGTGAAGACACTGGAACCATCTCTGCTGGCTCTGGTAGACCTTTGAAAGCATGTTTGTGGGAACGTCTAAGGACAGCAGCCTGGTTTGTTGGCTAAGTGGAGGGGATGCTGCCCACATCAGCTCCCAGCAGCAGATGCCCTGGCAGAGTGGCAGGAGGGTGGCAGGGATCAGCATCCTCGTCAGCCCCTGCAGCCTGTATCAGCCTTTATCAAGCCATTCTGCCAGAGACAGTCTGCATGGCAATGTCCTGTCTGCAACAGAATATCTGCCCAGCAGGGGTCTTATTGGTCTGCCTAGCTCTGCTGTCCCAAATCTTTTCATCTCTATCTATAACGGCACTTTGAGGAGGGCATGGGGTCCAACTGGCCAGGCATAAGGTTTGCATCAGTGCAGACAGGGAGCTGCAGCAGACCAGTGTTGCCAGATGGATCCCCATCAGAATTGGGATAACTCTGGACACAGACAGAGCCCAAGGATCCAGGCAAAAGCTTTGGGAAAGCACAGGTTTCCAAATGGCATTCTTGGCTAGGTCTGCCCAATCTTATTCAATAGGTCGCCCAGCACAAAGGCTCTCTGTGGATAGGTGAAAAGCCTGATACCTTGGCCTGTTGAGACTTGCATATCTTGCACCTCCCTCCCCACCCAGAGCCCTTTCTTCTTAGCTGCAGGCCATGGCTCACTTTTCCCTCTCCTGTTCCCCGTGCAACCGCTGTGGCTCTTTGGGAGGTCTGTCAATTATTGACCTGGCAACCAAACCTGTTCTGAAGGCCCTCTCCACCCAGGAGGGAATCTCCTCCCCATAAACTAAAGCTCTCAGAGAAGAGAGGGGCTGGGCATTGAAGGAGACGTGTATGTCAAGGCTGTGCTCGGCGGAGGAGGTTAAACTGTCCCTATTGCATTCATGGTAGGAGCAGTTTGGGATATGAGCAACATGAGATTCATATTGGGACAGTGCTGTCTCTCTCTTTGGGTGAATGCTAGGTGTCAGCTATCAAGGAAATGTGAAAAAAAACTACACATTTTTAGTCCTTGGTAAGCACCAGATGAATTCCTGCATCTCCCTCAAGGTTGGGCCTGCCAGTGCTAGGAAACCATCTGGTTCCTGTTCGCCTCCAGCACAGAATAATGTAGTGAGGGGCCAGGGCAGCCACAGGACAGGCCACAGGGAGAGGTGGTAGGGCTGGCCCCTGGAGAAACTCCATTTCCTTGTTTCTGGGGTGAGTGAACCCCACACAATTATTTTAAAATTCCCTATTTCCCCATAAAATTTTAAAATCATTTTAATATTCTTAATATTTTAAATATTTTAAAAATATTTTAAATATTTTAAAATTCCCCATAAGAGTACTATTGGCAGGTACTACTCTTAATTCCCACCTAACAGGGGACAGGAAGGCACTAAAAACAAGGCTGCAAAATTTGGTGGGATTTATCTTTTGGGGAGCTGGGCCTAAGTGGTTTGGAAACTTTGGCCGTGTTGTTTTCCTGGGAAAGGGAGCCTGCTGCACTGTGCAATGTTGAAAACAGAACTGCAGGTAATTGAGGGGGGAGGATCACTTGCTTATTCTCTCTCAGCCCAAACTAGAATGGAATGGATAGAGGAGGAAACATTTGGGGACCATCAGGTGTATCCTGAGTGCACGCAGAGGTGGATGTGGTCAAGTTTAGATACAGTTCAGGCAGGTTATGCCTCAGAATGGAAGGGTCCATGGTGGTCTCCCATTGCTGAATTTCTTCCTGAAAGCAGAGGCGTGAGGCTGGCTGCTGTCCCAATGGGTCTTGGCACCTGGCAAGTAGGATGGGTGCTCCCAAGGAAGGGAGTAAGGGCAAAGTACCTACACCTGCTGGTTGTGTCCGGCAGGGAAGAACCCCACTGACGAGTACCTGGAGGGCATGATGAGTGAGGCGCCGGGACCCATTAACTTCACCATGTTCCTCACCATGTTTGGGGAGAAGCTGAATGGTACTGACCCAGAAGATGTCATCCGCAACGCCTTTGCCTGCTTTGATGAGGATGCGACAGGTATGGGCAATGCCATCCCAACTCCGTGATGGGTAGCGGTGCCTACTTGGGGACTCTCTTGCACATAGAGGGGTGGCTGAGCCAGCCAGGACAAAGGCTGGGGGTTTGGCCAGTGTGCGCCACCAGGCAAACACTTGGGAGGAGCCCACAAGCACAGCAGCTTCTGAGCAGGCTGCTGGCTCTCTCTGTTCCCTCCTCATGTCACACGTCTGTGTGATGAAGGCCCTGTGCATGGGGAGTATGCACAAGGTTTGGGGTAGTGGAATAACAGGGTGGGGGTGCAAGGAGCATGTAGGAGGGATAAGGAGGCCCTGCTGCTCAGCCCTCTGCCCAGCCCTCACACCATGTCCTGCTTAGCCACTGCTCTCCCATGCCCTGCATACACTCCACCTCCTCCTCCATCCCCACAGGCTTCATTCATGAGGACCATCTGCGTGAGCTGCTGACCACCATGGGAGACAGGTTCACAGATGAGGAGGTGGATGAGATGTACCGGGAGGCTCCCATTGACAAGAAGGGCAACTTCAACTACGTGGAGTTCACCCGCATCTTGAAGCATGGGGCCAAGGACAAAGATGATTAGCACCTAGAGCTGCTACACTGCCTCTGCCTCCTCCTGCACACACTTCCTGCCCCCATGGAGTCCCTCCATTCCCCTTGCTGTTTAGGCCCACAGCAGTTTCACTCCATCAGAAATATCTTCCTTCTCTGGGTTACACTTATGTTGGCACGTGACCCTGCAGCCTTTCTAGAGTGCTTCCATCACTATCCCCCTGTGTGCCCATCCATCAGTCCTAGACCTCCTCTCCCATCTCTCTCCCACCTCCTAGCCCCAAAGACTCTGTGCAGTGTCTTGGTGCCCATGCCAAGGCCTTTCCAGGGCTGTCTTCTCCATATCCAGACATTGTAAAAGACACATTCTCTTCCTGATGTGTCTGTCTGACAGAGGAGAGAAGGTTTGCCTTTCCTTCTGGCCTCTGTCCAGGAAGAACAATCAGGTCATCGTCTACCGTCTCCTTTAACAAATATTGCTTGAAGATACCACATGGGTAATTTGATTTCTGAGGCAATGGAGTGCTGTGCACTCATCTGCCCTACTGTCCTGAAACCTGGCCATGTGCCTGTCCCACGTACAGGCTTGCAGGGGAGCGCCTCAACATCACAGCTTCACCCTTGTGCTGTGTCCCAGGTGGTCCTTACCTGAAGGACCTTGCCACAGGTGCTCTTCACAACCTGCTAGAAACCCCCCTTTTTCACAGCCCCCAGCTCTGCTGCACAGCCCTACTTTGCATTTGGATGGCATCTTTCAGCAGAGGTGAGCCCAGTGTGCTGACTCCTTGGCATCCACAGCCTACCCTGCCATGCTGGCTACTGTGCCAGGTCTGTGGGTGGGGGTGTGTGGACAGGAGAAGGATGGAAGGATTTTTCCTTTCTGTCTGCCCTGATCCACTGCTGTCTCACTGTTTCCTGTGACAGTATCTCCCTCCCATGCTTCAGCTACCATGTCCCTTGGCCTCAAAGTGGATGGGATCCAGCAGCACACATCACAGGCCCATCATGAGGCACAGGTGGCAATGCCAGGGGAAGTGTGCTGGATTGTCTTGCTTTCCTTGTGCTTCTCAGCCCCAGGACTTCCACTCAGGTTTGGACCCTACCAAGCAGCCATTTGCTCCCTGGAAGCAACTTTGTAGTCTAGTAGTCACTGTTCCAGCTGAGTAAGTGGGAGGTCTGTTCCAGCTGAGTAAGTGGGAGGTCTGTTTCCCAGGCATAGAGCTGGTATGGGAAGGAGCATCCCAGGTGAGTGCTAGCTTGTTGGGATTTTGGCTGGCTTAAACCAGTGCAATCCCAGTCTTGAAGGACACAACATAGAAAGGCTCTTGCCTTTCCTCCCACTCTCTTCCTTTATGAAAGGGAAAAAAGAACACTTTGTTTCCTCTTCTATGGTTGTTTTATGGCTTGAGAGCCTGTGATTTAAGGGATTCAGAAAGCTGAAGCCACATACAAAGTCTGATGGATGTAATACAAAGGCATGTTGTGTATGGCTCCCTCATTTCAGCGCTGCCATGGTGCTGTGCTGCACTGCTGATGTGTGCCGGTGGGTTGGGGGCTTGAAGCCCTGCTCTCTCTGAGTGTCATGATATCCTCCATCTCCTCCTACACGAGTTCTCCCTGACTGCCTGCCTTTACAAGGTAGGATCTCTTCTGGCAGGGTGAATGCCAGCTCTTCCCATCAGGGCAGCCTGTTTTGAAGCCAAATCCCTCCCAGTCTCCACCAAGGCCCTCTGCCTATATAATGTCTCTCGCAGCTTAGACATCATTCTCAGACTGCTGATGGAAGAAGGCTTGCTCTGCCATCCCCCACTTTGGAACATGCAGAGAGATACTTTGAAATACAAGAAAGTCATTTGACAAGGTGTCAGCTGACATCCCTCGCTCTTGGTTTCAGAGTTGCTAAAGACTTGGCATTAGGTCAACACGGGCCCTGCAGACAGTGATGTGATGGAGATGTCGTGAGAAAAGCCTGGAAACTAGGTACCTATGAAGTAGCTGGCCCAGATTCTTACCTCTTGTGATTAGAAGCAGCTCGTACATGTCAAATGGTGGTACTTGGGTCCCCTGAGCTCTGGGGGAGCCCAGGGAGCTGGGCTGAGACTCCCAGAATCACCAGGTTTGGGGTCCTAGAAGTTCAGACACTCTTCTTGTGTGGTCCTGAACTTGCAGTGCTGTGAGAAAGAGGCAAGGCGTGGCATAGCAGAAATGGGGAGATGGGGCAATGCAAACATGGAGGAGGCAAAGTTCATTTAGCACCACCTGGAACAGGTTAACCTTGTTGGTCAGCACAGCAGATAGGCTTTTGCAGCACAGCTGCCCTTCCATGAGAGGCCACTTCGTAGCTTGTAAGTGCTCAATGAGCTATTTTGCCTCCTGTGCAGCAAGAGGTGGTTGCAGGAGGACCACAGCCCTGGTGGAGCCTGGGTCTTGCATCACACATCATCCCTTGCCACTCATCTCCACTTCTCCAGGCTTGGCACAACACTGAGTGGACAAGAGGGAGGTACAGCCCCCAGTAACTCATCCCTGGGGTTGTTATCCTTCAATGGACAAATGGTATTTTGTACCTATAGGTCTTTACAGCGTGTCCCTGGTCCATCCCCTTTGGCTAACCTGACCTGACACTTCTATAATGATAGAAATACTGTGGATGTATGCAAGGAGGTTCCAGGTGATGGTTGTGCCTCTCCTCCCCGTAAATGCCCACCAGCATGTCACATATTCTCATAGTCACTGCCAATACTCCCATTAAAAGTCATGCTGTATCTGTCCCTGCAGATCTCCTGGGCTGCCAAGCTATTTGGGCAGTGTGTTCCCTGCACTGCTAGCCCCTCCTCTGCTGTCAGCTTCATTGTGTTGTTTGTCTCCTTGGTTTGATTAATTAACACCATCCTGATATGAGTGCAGAGGGAGTGTTTGTGTGTGTGGGGGGGGGTTCATGCTTAAGTTAGCCAATTTCCATTCTCTCAAAGGATAAATTTTCCCCATAGAGAGTACTGCCTTTATTTAAGATGTGGGAAAATGTGATCACAAAACTGCAGGAACTGTCAAGTTGACTCCCTATGGCACACTTTGTACCTGAAATCCTCTCAGCTTACTGGGAAGACTCAGACTGGGTCCAAGGGAGCTCTTCTGAGCACACGTTACTGGAAATGGAAGAGGTCTCACTTCCCAGTGTCTATCTCCCTAGGCTGTGCATCAGGAATCTGTCAGTCCCTGTTGAAGCATGCTCCCACCTGGGAAATATCAGCCCGTGGTTTAAAAGCTTATCTTGATTCTCAGAGATTCTATTTTTCAGACACCACTGACATAAGGACATGAACTCAATTTTCAGAGACACAGAGAAGTGAAAGGATAAATGTGGGGTCCGGGGAAAGCTGTTAGGACGTGTTCCCCAGATCTCCAGTCTAATCCCAGTGCCTTGCCTAGAGCTCAGCAGCAACAGGTAGTAGTCCCAAACAAGCCTAGCTCAGTGCTTGCAAGTCAAAGCAGGAAGCCTTGCTCATTCCCTAATTCCACCTACCTACCATGAAAAAAACATGTAGTTCTTTGGCTTTCATAGAAAATTCCCAGGTCTGAAGGCTGTTGAAGGGCAGGATACTTTGTAAAACAACTTCTTCACTGGAATGCACACCAAAGTGAACGTCTCTCAGACATCACTGGGACAGACGACTCCATCCAGGCGCAGGTCTGATCCTAGAGATGAACCAAGTGGTGTGGAAAAGAGCCTCCAACTTTTCCAAGGTCTCTGCCGTGCTGTGGGCAAGCTATCTTCTGGATACAGCTGTCTCAGGGAGAAATACTTAGCCTTACTGACCTCCCAACAGATCAGCATGTGTCAGCATTGCCCAAGTTCTCCCAAGTAAATCATGAATGTCAGGAGTTTGATGGATTTGTTGGCTGGCCATCTCCAGCAGCAATCAACAGGCATTCTTCTGGTACAGCTGGGCCCCAAAGAAGACATTTGTTAGAGGCGCACATGTCAGGCATTTAGAAGTGTTGTCTTCAAGCAACTATAGAAGTCCCTGTTCCTCAGTTACCCTATTCATAGGCACAGATGCAATATACACTACAGTTGCAATGGTGAGTTGCACCAGATGGGTTACAATCCACCAGCATACAGGGGCATGTGCAGAGTATGGCTTTGGACTTCTTCAGACTCAGGGAACCAGGCTGTTTGTTGGGAACATAACACTGTGCCAATACCAAACTGTTAAACATGGCATAACCTCATGCCCAAGCCTACCCTGGCATGTGGGGGAAGGCTTCTGAGGGGAGGATATCTTTCGACCTTGATGCTAGCAAAGTAGGAGAAATTTTCTTCGTGGACACTTGGGTAAATATGAGAAGAGCAAATATGGCTTTTGCAAAGGGAAGCTCCACAGCCTGCTGGAGCTCTTCAAAGGTCACTAAGAAGGTGGAACAAGATGAGCCAGGAGACACCATCTTACTGGATTTCGAAAAGGCTTCTGAAAAGATCCCTCACTAAAGATTTTAAGGGATCCTAAGGAGTCACTGCATAAAAGGGAAGGTTGTTTCAGAGATAAGTAGTTATAGCAGGCAACGGAAGTCAACAATACATGGTCATTCCAGCAGTGAGAAGAGGTTACAGGAGATTACTAGTCAAATAATCTGTGAGAAGAGGGAGAGCTGTGAAGGCCAAGGTGACAGTCCATGTAAAGTTATTTGGTAACACAGATAGGGCCACCTTGAAGGAATTCAGAGGGACTTTAAGAGACTGAGTGAGAAAGGCTGAAATGCAGGTGGTCTTAGGTGGACTGATGTAAAGTGAAGCATATGGGGAAAATCAGCCCTGACTTCACAGACAGAACAACAGGGTCCAAGTCCATCACCGCTGAGGAGTGAGACTCAAGAGATGGCCCCATGGAAAAATCAGAGGTCAGTAGCTGTCAAGAAAGAAAGACAGAAAAAAAAAAGAAAGAAAACCACATGCTAGGTATCGCTAGGAAAGGAGAGGATACTAAAATAGAAATCACTGCTCTGTCATTGCCTGAGTCCCTGGATCACCCACACCTTGTATATGAGCTCCAGTTCTAGTCCCTTCCCAGCTCAAAAAAAGATACAGCTGAATTGGAAGTGTTCAGCAAAGGGCAACAAGGAGGACTGGCAGTAAGGAAGAGCCTTCATCCAAGGAAATACTGAACAGGCTGAACTCTTCAGCCTGGAATGGAGATGAGTGATGAGGATGGCAGGGTTCTGCAGAGCTGCAGGCAGCATGGGGACTGTGCTGCTTCCTGCCTCTTCCAGGAAAAGCACTGCAGGCCATCACATGGAGATGCCAAGTACCAAACAAATAAGCAGTTCTTCACCCATGTGTGATGAGACTGGTATTTGCTATCAGAAATAGCATGGAGGCTAAAAATCTACAGGACCTCCAGGGAGACTGAATAAGTTTGCAGAAGGGAAAGCTACTGAGCTTGTCACTGAACACGCAGGAGCCATGTCTGGCTCGGGAAATTTGGCGGGTAGGAGGATCATTCACTCTTGCTCTCTCTTTAGGCACCTGCTTCTAACCATAGTGGGAGGCAGGACACTGGGAGAGGTGCTCATCCACCTCAGCATGGCACTCTGCTGCTCTGCTAAACCAGGACTGCTTCATCTCTGCCTTTCTCCTGGAAAAGGAAGGCCATGGACCACTTCAGCTGCACCTTGCCCACACTCCAAAACACCAAGTTTACAGAAATTTCAGCCTCATCAGTGTACCCTTCTCCTCCTCCATGGACTCACACTTAAGCCACTTTGGACCTCCACTTTCCAGTAAGCACAGCTCAGTTTGCTAAAGTCAGTTGATTTAAACAAGGTGAAAATGGACCTAAGCGCATGCACGTGAAGGGGCCTTGCTCGTCAAGCACAGTGATATAGAATAAGCTTGACTGACCCAGATTTGCCCCACTGGTGGAGACTCCCGGACGTCCCGAGCAGGGATGAGGTCACATGCTCCTGGTGCCATTGTGTAGGTCTTGATCTCTTGCTGGGCAAGTTTTTCCCCATGATGGTGGAGGGCAACATTTAAACTGGTGCATTTTCAGACAGCCCAAATTCAGCCTTCACTCTGCAGGTCAGCTCTGGGACAGAAAGCTGCTCCGTACAATGGTCATGGAATGTGGCTGCGCCTCCTTGCTGGGTACAGGACCATAGGACAACAGAGGGTGGAAGGGACCTCGGCAGGGCTCCAGATCAACCTCCTGTGTAAAGTGGGGCTGGCTGTGAGCCAGACCAGGTTGCTCAGGGCTTTAGCCAGTCCGGGCTCCCTTTCCCTATCCCTTCTTCCTCTTGTACCTGTGAAATGGAGGCAGACACTGCTCCCATGCCAGCTCACAAGTTCTCAGAGAAAAGGGGCCCTGGCAACCATCACAAGCACTTGGAGCTTTATTGGTAACAGCCTCTGGACGGCCAGTTTTCCCTTAGAGGGCTGGGCTGGGTGACCTACCAGTTCTCAGGCTCTTCTCTCTGGCCATCACAGGTCCATAAAGCATCAGAAGAGTCTCTGCAAACAATTGATTTTAAAACCACACAGATGGACCAAACCAGCAGAGAGAGGTAAGAAATGGAGGAAAATCACCTGTTTATTCTACAAATATTAAAAATACTCTAATGTTGCTGAGCAGCTTGTGAAAACCACTGTGTTCACACACTGAGGTGATTCAGAAAAATCGTGAGCAGTCCCTAAATTACAACCAGCTGGGAAACAGCTGATTTAAGCTGGTAATAAAATGTATGAGCCAATCCTAGGCTCCTGTTCACCTTGTTTGGAGCTACAGAGGATCATGGTCTAACAGAAGAATCCCAAGAGCAGAGATGGCCATTGTTTTTTTCTAGGTAAAAACCTATTTATTGAAAAATTTCGTTAGGACATGTATGAAAAGAACAGATGTAGGAGAAAGGGGAAAAGGCCCCGAAGGAGAAACTCAAAACATTTAACTTGAACATAACATTTGGATTTTTTCCTTTCAAAACCTATTAAAACATAAAACTAAAAATGTTTTAGAGAAGGCTAAAAATTTCTGAAGTTTCTTTGTCATCCTCTCCTCCTTAGATTTTTTTTTAAATATCATTATTATATGATTTTATGAACAAGGAAAAAATTAACAAGTTTCATTTCAGGTGAACGGTCTTTGAAAAATTCTCCTCACTAAAGAGCTTGCAATCCAAAATGAAAAGAGAGCAAAAGGGTAAGAAGGTCACACATTCCTGGAAGTGAAACAACCTGCTTTTATGGCTCTTTGCAAACACTACTTTGTGCTACTAGTGCCAGACCTTTGCCTCCTGGCTCCTGACAGGGTGCCCTGTGCCCCAAGCCAGCTCAGTTTCCCCCATCTCAATGCATTAAACCAGGACGAGGCAACAGGAGATGAAGAGAAGACAAGGTTTAAGGCAAACTGACCTTGAGGTCTGAATTAAATGCAAGAACAGAGGTAGGAGTGGCTGGTACACTAGAAGGCTGTGCTGTCTTTCAGAGAGACCTGGACAGGCTGGTGCAGAGGAACCTCTGAACAAGGGCAAGTGCAGGGTTCTGCACCTAGGGAGCAATAACGCCATGCACCAGTACAGGCTGTCCCTTCAACTTCAACCATTCTGTGATTTTGTGAGTGGCTCGGACTAAGGGGTCGCCTAGCCCTTTGGCTGAGATGAAGCATAGGATCCGTTCTTACCAGGTTCATGTCTGGTATGTTCTCTGTTTGAGCATGACAGGAACTGGAGAACAGATTAAGAAATTGCTTCATCTGCTCATATTATCACCCTCATCCTGCAATGCACCCCAGGAACTGAAGTGGCAGTGGGAAGGCTGGGGGCTGTCCTTTGCTGGTGCCCGTCCAGTGGGGAGCCAGGGCTGCTAGGGTGCCTGCTGCTGTGGTGGCAGCATTGTGCCATGCTAGGCAGCTCATGGGAGCCTTGCAAACCGAGAACAGCTGGCAGGGGCTGTTGAGGGTGCAGCTCAGCATCCTCCACAGCTCAGAGGACAAGCTGTCATCTGCACCCAGCCCTAATTTAAACACTCCCCATATCCCTGAAATACCAAACTTTAATGTAAAACTGGGTTACTACCCCTCTGACAGATGCCTGGTCAGGAGAAGAGACCACGGGATGCTGAGAGCTGGATGTGGAGCTGGGCTTCTGCAGCTTCATCCTCTCTCTGCAGACCCACACCATGTTCCTGTCATTGCTGTGTCCATTCAGACACCAAAAGACTGGCTGTCATCAAAGACCAGTGGGAAAGGACCACCTCTGCTAGCTGGTATCCACTGTACAACCTGGTGTGGAAAAGCGAGCCTTAACTTGCTCCATGGCTGTGTCCCCCCTGCATGGGAACAAGGAACTTCAGAGGGCTGCTTCTTGTCTTCTGAAGTCCTCTGTAAACAGGGGTAGTCATTTTTTTTCCTGTTATATACCAAAAACTATCGCACAAAGCCATGCGGATGGCTCAATCTTCTCTTCTCTTCTTCATTTCCAGCCCTTTAGCAAAGCCCCTTTTCTCCTGATTAATGCTGAAGCATTTATATAATGGGCCAGAGTCTGTTTTTTCTCTTATATTTGTCCAGTGCAGAAGAACTTGATTAGCTGATTTTTCCTCTTCTGTCAGTCCTATGCCATCCCTAAAGGTCTTCTCCTTGCAGAGCTGTGTGCCCAGGTCTGCACAGATCTCTGCTGTGGCAGGGGCTCCCCGCTCTCCTCCAGGTCCAAGCAGCCTTCTTCTTGCCACAAGGCACCTAACTGGGAGTCTCAAGGCTGGGTTCCTCAGTCTCTCTGAGCCCTTTGGAGTCCGCACATTATGTCTTGCTTCTCCCAGAGATCTTCCAGGTGATGTCGCTTGACTGCTTACAGAATCATCAGCCTCCTCCTTTTAAAAAAAAGTGATTCTAATATACATATACATACATATATATATACACATACATGTGTGTATATATATATATATATATATGTATATATATATATATATATATATATATTTAGGTCCATCAGCACTTCTGTGACTTGATTCATGTCCACTAACCCCGCTTTTGCTTTCTGACGCCAGCAGATTTACCGCGGTTTTGGCTCAGGAGGCTAGCCAGTGATCAGGGTCTTGCAGTTTGTTTCAGTTTAGAGGAGGCATTTCTCCATTTGTGTTTAAGGGTAACTGGCTTTTAGACCTTCCTTCTAAATCACAGCCCTCCAGCTGTTTGGTTCTGTTCCTCCATTCACAGCTCCAAGTGTCTCCAAGCCAACACAGCACCCAAAAGTGCTTTCTCTCCAGGGTCTTCCTTAGCGTCACAGTGCCAGGATTTCTCTGCCTATTTATTCCTTCTCGACGTGCTTCCTCCCTTTCCCTGCACACACAAATGCACGCTGCCAGTAACTCCTGCTTTTACATACAGCCCAGCTCAGGACCCAGAAATAGCCTGCGCTTTGGGTGCCAGCTGCTATTGTCTCAGTTCTCCCTACAGGAATTGTTCCCTCCTTTAGCTTGAAGGAGAACTGTTTATTCAGCTCTAAGGCTTCTTCCAAACCCTGACCGAAGAGTATTGTTACAGAGAGCTGTGAGCTAAGTCCTGATGCTTCCAGGGCCCAGAGCACCATGACTCCTCTCCCACTAGCATCCATGTGCAGAGTACTGCTGGTGGCCCCACATCAGAGCTCCCCCCTCCAACCTTCTCTCCTTTCAGGCTGGTGAATTCAAAGCTTGGAAAAGGGTGTGTTTCATGGCCAGTTGCCACAGACTCAGAGCATGTAGACATCGAACACTGACTGCAGAACTATATTCATCTCTGTGGCCCAGCATCTACAAGAGAGCTGGCTGTGAGCAAGGGAGCCCAGCTAGAAGTACATTTTGTAGTGGCAGGAATGGAGAAAGAAAGCAGGAAGCAGGAAAAGGCCAGAACAGGGGTATCTGAAGACAGGCAGTGGGAGGCCAGAATGTTTCCAATGATGCAAGGGTTACAGGATCATCAGAGTTGTGACGCTCAGCCCTGGGGCTCCCCGTGATGGAGCTGGGCAGAGTAGCAAGGCTCCTCTGGAGGTGGTGGAAGTGCTCCTGGAGCACATGCCAAGGCTGACGTCAGGCTGAGCACTGCGCTCTGGAGGGCTGCAGCAGAAACAGAGACAGGGTGTTTTCACCACACTGCTTGATCCTAATCATTACTCAGCTGGCATGCACAGACCTTTACAGGCACTCCAAAGCAACCAACAAGCTCCAGTCATAGCAGGGACTGATTGCTTTTAAATCTGCCTTTAAAGCTCTAGTGGAGCTGAGTGCAGGAGAACACTAGCCTGAGGCTCCCACTAAATCCATCAGCAGGAAAATAACTAACCCAGCTGCTGCGAAGACTGGGCCAGCCCTGGGAACATTATCATTTCCTCATAATTAATACCAACATGTCTCCAGCAGCTTTGGCAAGCACCCATGCAGAGCAAAGGCAGATTGGTAACCAGTAAAAATGCCCTGTTAATGCGGCTAATGAACAGTCCTAATGGGGGAATCCCAGCCTGTGTGTGTGGGGGAGGAGGTCCTGTGGCACCGAGCACTGAATACGTTTGATAGCCAGCACCCAAAAAAGGACTGTGATCCCTCTCAGCTGGAAAAGCTGGAGCAGGGGTCAGCATCTCCCACAGCTGGAAAAGCCAGAGCCAGGACCCAAGTGGAAGGCTTTAATCAACTTCCAGTACAGCTAATCAGAATCCTTCTCCTTGCAAAACACACAGATTAAACAGCAGCGCGTGGGCACAAGGACTGAGGAGTCCTGCATGGGCCAAGGTTGCAGAGTGGGTCAGTGTCACAGACCATCTCAGCTCTTGGTCTCTGCTCCTTTGGGAGGTGCCTAGTGTTTCCAGCACCCCAGCTTTGGGGTCTTGTTGGCTGATTGTTTTTCCAATTGCTGAAGTTTAACAGCATTATCATGTCAATGGGCCCAGCCAGACTTTGCAGTGCAGGCTGCAGGGAGGTGGCAGTGCTTAGCTGGGCCACTCTGCCTGGAAAAACTCTCGGGAGAGCCAGCCAGGGAGGTGTGAGGCTTCTCTGCAGCTCCTGCCTGATACTCAGCTCCTTTCAGCCTGGCCCCTTGCCCCACAAGGCTCCTGCTCCCACTGTCAGCTGGGACACGTGAGAGCTCCCCAGCTCCTGGTCCTGGTTAGATTTGCCAAATGCTGCAGTCAGGCACCCAGCTGGATTTTTCCAGTGCCGCTTCTTCACTGCCTTATCTGCACCTAGGACCCAGAAGAGCACGGGAGGGCTCATAGCCCTCAAAAAACCACTCTGGGCAGCAGCTGCCATGCTTTGAGCTCAGGTACCATTCCCTGGTTGTCTCAATTAGGCAAGAGACTCACCAGCCCTTTTGCATGGTGTCTGAGCAGAAAGCAGGCTGTTTTGAAAGACAGTCTTGCACAGGGCACAAAAGCTGACACACAGCCTTAGGACACTCTAGCAAGGAGCACTTGTGCCAGAAATAGGGCTGTTCTGCCTGTATAGGGGCACTCGGAGCAGGGAGCAGAGCAGGCTGGATAAACACTCTACCCCTGCGCTGGAGGCGGGGGGGTGGGGGGTGGTAATTGCCTTGCTTCTCAGGCAGCAGTGATCCCAGTGTGGGAGGACTTGCTGGGGATCTATCAGAAGATGGGATGTGCTCCAGGGTGAGCTTGCAGCAGAGAGTATTTGCACCCAAAGCGCTGGCTCCACACCTCACTCTTGGTTCACCAGTTCACACTGCATTTGCGTTCACTCAGCAACAGCAGCTTGGAAGTATGGTCTTGTGGTTTTTGGTAACAATCTCACTCAGGACATTGAAGATTTATCAGCAACTAAGCAAATGCTTTAAAATGTTATCCTTATTTTGCTATTTAGCCCTTACTATGCCATGAAATCTGCTTCATTCAGATCTACAGCTCTGCTGCCAGCACCTGCCCCTTGGAAATGTTGCAAATTAAACTTATACAGAGGTTTGGAGCCCAAGCCTGGCTTTGCAGACATGTCAAACATGTCTTAAGACCTTCAGGTTTCCCCTCTTAACTCTTCTGGTAACTAGAGGCAGCAGTTAGGCTCTGCTTTCTCTGGAGATGGGCTCCTTCTCTCTCCAGCTTGTTTCCCTTTCAGACCTGAGACCTCAAGCACCTCTCCCATACCCTGGCCTCCCAATCAGCATAATCAGCTCAATTCACACATTTGGGGTGGACAATTCCAGGCTAAGAGCCTGGAGCCTGTTCCCATTGAAAGCCAAGTCATCTCTCCCAGCTGCCCAGAATTGCCCTTCATGGGGGGTGAATGGTCTTGAATCAACCAAGGTCACTTGAAAACCTCCTCCTCCTCCTCCTCCTCCAAAGCTCCAGTGTCCCTATGGAGCCTGATCCCCCCGCCCCCCTTCACCCCCCCCAGGCTCTAGGCTGGGGAAGGAGAGGGTCAGCTCAGCTCAGGCTGGGAAGTGCCACCGGTGCTGCTGGGCTCAGAGCGCAGGGTGAATGAGCAGGTTCGCAGCGGACAGGTAGCTCAACATGGGGCTGCAAGGCCTCCTGGGCTTTCATGGTGCCTGCAGAGTGTCGCAGTCTCTCCTGCTACAGATCTATTTTGGTAGTAAAAACAAAACTGCCATAAAATATCCCCCAATATCCCAGTCGATACATACCTTTTTCTCTCTGGGAGCTAAGGGAAGAACTTGGGAGTGATAGGAACATAGGCTGCTACAGAGGCTATCTGTCTGCTCATAGGCAAGGGAGGGAGGGGAACTGCAGCACAGCCCAAAGACCGCAGACAGGCCTGGGAAAGGGGAGCGCTGCCCCAAAGACCAACTTTGGTGCCAGCGTATGATCAGATACCCAGTGTGGGCAAGCTCTGGGCGAAAAGAGACTCGGTGAGATTTGGTTACTCTCTGCCCTGCTTTACCCCATATGCACGCAGTTCCCTTGGCAGTTCACATATACGCCCACCCTGCAAGGTCATGCTTAGTTTGGCAGAGATGAGCTGTGGACATCCACGGCTCCCCTGGGGAGAGGGGATTACTCTGCTGCAGCTCCTCCGGGACGGCACGCGAGCTCCGTGCTCGAGCAGCCAGCTGGCTGCCACTTCACCGCACAGCGCTGCCTTCGGCCAGAGGCTTTTCCTCCACTGGGCGTGCGGAGAGTGTCAGCCTGTGTTTCTTACTGCTTCATCCACACGGGCCAGAGGAGTTAGCTCAGGGAAGCTAGGAGGCTACATACTTCACATCTGCCTGCTAGGTCAGGCTCTGGAAATACTGCTTCCCTCCTGCACCCCCAGCCACAGCTGGCATTTTGCCCTGGTGGACTTTGGCTAGAGTCTACGACAGGGCAGAATTCACTGTCCAGGTTGAGCTTCAAGGCCCCTTCATGGCCTGAGATCCCAGCCCACAGCCCTGCTTATGCACTCCCCAAGCTGGCTGTGCACACCCAGCTTCCCGCTGGCTGTCCCAGCACCATTTCCAAACTCTCCCCTGTCCAGCTTGGCTGCCCCAAAGCTGCCCTGTGTGCGCTTGGCAAGCTGGATGCATCAAGGCAGCTCGGAGCGGCTCTTCTCTCCCTGGTTTCCCACCTGCGGCTTTCTTACTGCAGCGCTGTTCTGTCGAAACGGGATGTGAGATGTCCCCATCAACATGTCCCCATCCTGGCTGCCTCTCACATGCTTGCTCTGATTATCTTTAGTGTGAGCTGGAGCCTTACACCAGGTGTAAACAGAACGATTTGGTCTCCAAAATTCAAGAGGTCCTCTTGGGTCCTCTTGGGCCTTGGGAGGCCCAGGGAAACCAGTGGCTGGCCTCCAAGGGCTTGGTGCAGCCTGCGGGGCCCTGGGGATAGCCCAGGCCCTGATGGCTGTGCATCAGGCCGCCACGCCGCCGCAAGGATGGGCTGTCGTCGTGATGACTGGTGGGCGTGGGGCTGGGGGACTGGAGGAGGTGTGCTGGCCTCTGAGCGACAGGGAGGTCACAGTGTGGAGTGGGTGGTGGTCCCCGATCACTGTCCCTTGCTCTGAGGCGCCCCCCACATCCATGGGACGCGGCGATCTGCCCAGAGTTTCTGTGTTCGCATCGGGCCAGCTAAAAAGCCAGGAAGCTAAGCACCCGCCTGCTGTTCTCCCTACCCGAGGGCAATCTTTTGTCAGCGGGCCTGGGTGCGAGTGCAGCCCTGCTCCCACAAGAAGCGCCTCCTTCCCGCCCGGAGACACCCGCAGGCTCTTTTAGCTTCACTCACGGGTTTTGGCCCGGCTCTGGCCAGGGCGTGGGGCAGGGCAGGTGCGGCGGCGCTGGGTGCCCACGCGTGCCCAGGGCCGCGGCGGGCCGAGGGGCTCCGGGTGGCGGGCCTGCCGGGGCTGACGTCAGGCCGGCGGGCAGGTACGGGCCGGGGGGGCGGGGGGATGTGGGGGGGCTCGGCGGCCCCAGGCCGCACAAAGGAGCGGGGCGCTGCGGGCAAAGGGGCGCCGGGGCGCGCCCGCGGCGGCCGGGGGGCCGCGGTGACAGGCGGGGGGCGGGCGGGCGGGCCGGGGGCGGGGGGCCCGGCCGAGTTCCTGCCTCCCTGGGAACAAAGGGAACTCTGTCTCGGCATCTGTCACCGCCGCAAACTTTTCGCCGCGCCTCGGCCGCTCGCCGCTCGGCCCCGCCGCTGCGGCCGAGGCCCCGGCGCGCCCCCCCCCCGGAGCGGCGGCGGCGCGGCCCATGCAAGGGCCGAAGCGGCGGCGGCGGCGGCCCGCGGGTAAGAGCGCAGCCGGAGCGGGCAGAAACATGGAGTCCCGGGCGCGCCGTGTGCGCGGCGGCGCCGGGCCCGTGGCGGAGCGCGGCCGCCGCTGGGCGCTGCGCGGCGGAGCGCGGCCCCGGCGCGGCGGCGGAGCGCGGCCGCCCGCTCCCTTTGTGCGGGCCGAGAGCCGCCCCCCGGCTCGGGCGGTGGGGAAAGTTTTCGCAAGTCCCGCGTTGGTTTCTTCAGTGTGTTTTTTTTTCCTTTAGTTTTTTTCTAATTTATTTTTCGCGTTTTTTTTCTTTTTGTGTTTCTTTGCGGGGGGGGGGGCTGTTTTTTAATTTTTTTTATTTATTTCTTTTGGTTTTTTTTCGGAGGAGACTTTTTTTTCCCCTTGTTCTTCTTCGCTTTTCTCCCCTCCCCTTCCCCCGAGCAGGGATCGCCGTTTTCCCGAGGTGGCGGTTTTGCCTCCGCTTTGTGTCTGCGGAGGGGCAGGGGGCGGCCTGCCGAGCTCACCGAGCGGGGCGCTACCTGTTGCCGGGTGGAGGGGAGCTGGAGAGGCTGCTCTGCCCGCGGGGAACCGCTCTGCCAGGGTCCCCGCGCTGAGGCAGGGCCCCGCAGGTCCCCCCCCCCCTTTTTGGCAGGGCTCCGGAGCTGTCTTTCAAGTGACAGCAGCTGTAAGAAGTTGCCTCTGCCGGTCCCCATCATCTGCTCCCTCACATGGGCAGCAGAGAGCCTGCATACTGCTGAACAGTAACTGAGAACACAGTTTTGCACGTATTTTTCTCTCCTCAATGGCTATGACTTTCCAGCTTGGGCCTTTTTCTCCTGCAGAGATTTTTTCCACTCAAATGCTTGATTTTATTTTTATTTTTATTTTTTTATTTTTTTGCCTGCTGCGAGTAGCTCCTGTTGAACTCAACTTGCGTGCACTTCACTTAAGCCCGTGAGGTCCCTGCAGATCTCTGCAGACCTCCAGGGCCTCTGTTCAGGCGAACTAAAGTGGTGCGGGGTGGATTGTTGTCTCTACAAGTGCCTGTAGCTTCTCGTCTCCTGGGAGGGGGGAGCTGGCCTCTGCAGACATCGGGTTATTCCTACCCTCAGCCTGCTTAGGAGGGGGGTCACCTGGCCCCCTTGCATTTGAGGTGGTGAGGGGGACCGTATTGCTGTGTGCCTCACCCCACTTTCTCCACTCTGTAGCTGGGACACCACGTGATGTGGTGCTGTTTGGTTTCCACCTTACTAGGCTTTGACCAGGGAAGATCTGTGGGCAGCTTCGCCATGTCGGATAGTGACCTCGGGGAGGATGACGGCGCCACATCTCTGGACCTGTCTCAGGCAAACAAAAGGAAAAGAAGGGGAAATCTGCCCAAGGAGTCTGTGAAGATCCTTCGAGACTGGCTGTATGAGCACCGCTTCAATGCCTACCCCTCCGAACAGGAGAAGCTCAGCCTCTCTGGACAGACCAGCCTCTCTGTGCTGCAGGTAAGAACTGGTCCCTGCAGCCCGGCTGCAACACGTGTTGCGTGGGGTTAGGGTGGGGACACTCTGCTAGGCACTCTGTGACAGCACTTGGGACAGGCTGGTCTCAGAAAACACCTCTGAAGATCCCAAATGGCTTTGGAGGCTCAAACTGTGTCTTCTCCTTGCCCTTGTGACCTGTTTGGCAGAAGGGAGGCAGGGAGTGACATGGAAGCAAAAATATCTTTATGCAGGCAGTCCCTTTTTGGAAGAAGTATGTATACTAGGGACCTGTCTTATGGTGGAGATGGAGCAGAGCTTTTTGGCTGGATGGAAGATGGAGGGACTCAGACAGGGACAAGCTAAGCAATACCGTATCTGTTGATAAAACTTGCTGTGGGTGGGGGCTTTCATGGGGGTTTTCTAGCCAGCGCTGTTTTATCCTGTTTCCCCAGGCACCCTCCAGCAAAGGGGCCAGAGCAGCCCCCTCTCCACTTGCCAGATCAGAGCCTTTGAGAAACTCTGGACAGGAGAAACCAGCTCCAGGAGAAAGCAGGCTGTCCAGGGCTGGGGGTGAGATGGGCTTTGACCTCAGGTGAATCACTAGCAGCACTAAGCAGCAGCTTGCCCACCTGTCTCTGGTTAAATTGGTTGCATTAAGGGGAATGCAACTCAGCTGAAGGGCTCCCAAGTAGGAGGGCTGGCTGTTAGCACTGATGGTCTCATCATGGTGCTGGGTGCCCGTGCAAGGTGCTCATGCAAAGTGCCCAGCCTGGCTGAAGAGCCCTGGGTAATGGTGGAGGCCGACAGTGCTTTTTCTCTGAACCTTGACCAGGCTGTGGCTGTGATGCCACCTGCCCTGCTGTGTCAGGGTGGTGAGAAGGACTTGGATGCGGTGTGGAGGGCGGGACTGGGGATGGCTCACCTGCAGCTGCATGTCCCTTCAAGCCACACAGTGGCTGACAACTGCCAGGCAGGGGGTCCTGCATGCCCAGGGCCACGTGGCTCCTCTTGCAGCCTACTGGGAAGGGAGAGCAGTCGGGCTTTTGCTCTTTCCTCTGGTTCCTGGAGCAGTGTACTGTAGGAAATGACTTTTGTGTAGGAGGGAGCAGGCAACAGCCAGTGGATTTGTGGCTGAGCTCCTCTCTTCAGGACTTCCTTTGCACCATGCTTCTCCTTTCCTTGCAGCTCAGTGCAGCCCTGGCCAGTAGTCCTAGCCGTGGTCCAGTCACTAGTGCGGGGGCTGTGACGTTCTGTCTGGTTTCCCTGTCCCTGACCAGCAAGGCAATCTTTTTTTTTTTTTAAAAAAAATCTTATTTATTTGAATGCTAGCCGTGTGACAGATTCATCTCCAGCCAGCCACTGGGGCACTGCTCTGGGGGAAGGTTGGTGGTCCTGGGGTGGCTTGAGCTGGATCGGCTGAGTGGGAGCTGCGCTGGGCTTGGGGCCCTGCAAAGCCGAATTGTCCTGGACCGTGGCCCCGTGCAGCGAGGAAAGTCCTTGGATGCTGCAGCAGGTGTCTGGAGTGCTGGGATTCTCAGTCACGTTGGGATTTACCTTGCTGGGCAGGGCACCTCCACTGGTGCTGCAAGTGGGCTGTAATCATGCACAAGCGTTCATGGCAGTGATGTGCTGCAGTGAGACCTGGCAGGTGCTTGGCTCTCCTTGCCCTGAGCTCTTGGAGACCAAATCACAGAGGAGCAAGGTGTCAGTGGGTGCCTGGGCTTGTGTTAAGATTTGGTGGCCTTGCTCTGCACCAGCTGCTGGCTGTGTGGGGGTTATCCTTGCAGCCAACACACACTGTTGGCATTCCTGCTGTCAAAAAGCAGCCACGTCTGGGCTGAAACATGGCAGTCTTTGCCAGTGGAGAGACACTGTCCCATTGCAGTGTAGGGAGCAATGAGAGGGTGCTGATCTCTTGGTTAGAGAGGCAGGAGATATATATGGAATTTCTTATTCTGAGGGAGCTATTTACCTTGCACAGCTGCCATGTGAAGAGGTTGCACTGATGTCCTCTCTGGCAGAGGGAATCCCAGCCCGGTGACACTTCCCAGTACCAATGAGGGGCTGTCACTGGTTTTCTTTGTAAGTCTAAGTTGACATCCACAGTAGCACAGAGACTTTGGAGTAGTGCTGGCCCTTGGAAAAGTGCTGCCTGCTAGGCACAGCTCAGCCAGGGTGTTCTCCCCCGATCCTCTTGCCCCTTTCTGGGGGAGGACAGGCCTGTGTGTCTTCTCCTGGTTGAAGGACAAGTGCCAGACTGTGGCATGGAAGCATGTTGTGTGGAGCTCCAGGCATGGACTGTTCAGAAGCTGGGCCTCATGTCTGCTCCTGCCTGCTGATCCAAGGCAGGAGTGGAAAATCCAGCTGTAGGGGGTGGTATAATTCGGCATGGGGGCAAGGGCTGCTCTTCTGCCCTCTAATTTAGGAGGAGAAACCTCTTGGGGTGGAGGTGTGGGACTTCTACAGCAAAGTTCCTTCTCTCCAGCTCCAGCAGCTGTCTCATAGGTGGTGCCACTGCAGATGTGCTTTTGCATCCCTTGGTGCTGGTCCCTGCAAAGACAGGAGGAGGAGCAGGGCAGCTTTCTCTTGCTTCCCAGTTGTAGGTGGCCATCCATTGTGTGTTAACTGGGCCATCTTAGGTGTGCAGCCCAACTGCTACAAACAGGAGACAGCTGGGAGACCTCTGACTGGGGAGAGGAGGGCTGGGATGGGAACTGAAGTGCCTGGTGGAGTGACTATAGGGTTTTCACCTTTCTCTGGACTGAGGGCAGCTCGTGAGGAATGTTTGATCCGGCAGTACCGCTCTGCTGCTGATCTTCCCCCTGCCAGTTGCCTAGGCTTGGCAGGAGCCTCTCAAGAGCAATGTTATATTGCAGCCGCAGACCAAGCAGGGGCCTACAGCTTCCACTTATTTATGTATCCCCCCTCCTCAGTCCAGCTGTCATTTGGAACTGGAGCCAGGGAGTACAAGCGCGGCAGCCGTGGGTCTCCAGGGAAACCGGGGAGCCACGTATCTCAATTGCAAAAAGTTTGGAGATAAGAATGCTGTGCCTGCTCCCGGGAAGGCTGCCTGGACAAAAGCTTTGTGGCCCATCAGGCTCCTGTAGCCAGGAGGTTTCTCTGCATATGCTCTTGTGCTTGTGAGCTAGGGGGCTATGCAGTGGGGCCCAGGCCTTTACCTCCCTGGGATCACTGTGGGTCCTGCAGGATGTGCTGCTGTCATGATGTTGGTGGGGTCAGAGGCAGTCTAAAGCGATGGCTCACCATGTGCTAGTGGTGGGGCAGAGCTGCGTTAAAAAAATAAGCCTGCTTGAGAGCTGCTGAGGCAGATCCCAGCATGCTGGTGTGAGCGATACCATATGATGCCCTGGGTTTCACCCAGGTGCTTGCTCGTATCCATCTCTTTGGTCACGTTCTCTGAATGAAGTTAGATGCTGGAAAGAACAAGCATGGATGGGAGACTGCGGCAGGAGTTTTGGAAGGTGCCCTTGAAGCCTCGAAGAGTTGGTTGGGCTTTTTGTTCAGAGAGTCCAGTCATCTGGTTGGCCAGGGGATTGCGAGATTGCATCAAGGGTGCTCAGCTAAGGCTTGTAAAAGAGCATGTTTGGAAGGGAAAAGGAGGTGAGACTGACATATTTGAGGGTGTTAAATGCCAAATACTGTCTGAAAGACAAAAAAAGACAACTGAGATCTTGCTGTGATCGAAGTTGTAGTAAGTTCTCTCTCCCCACGGGAAATATTTTACGCAGCTTTGGGGTTTTTTGGATTTTACAGAGATTTGGGAAAGATCAGTCATCTATTTTTTTTTGCCTGATTTATTCTTCTAATTGTTTTCTAGGAGGAAGACAGTTATTTTAATGTAACTTTTTTTATATAAGGTCTCTGAAACAATACATGGCAGAAACTGAACGCATGCCAGCTGCATTTCAGAAAGGCTTCCAGAGATGTAGCCACAGAGCGCTGCGTCTTTGGAGTACAGATGTTTGGAAGTCCCTTTAAAAAGTTCAGTATAACTTTACTAGCTGGTAGGAGGCCTGGAAATGTGTTAACATACACTTGTGATCCCTGCCACCCAATTAGGGTATGAAGGGCTGCAGCTCTGCGAGTTGACAGTTTGGGATGTAGGGTTTCCCATCTGAGTGGCTGCCTAACAGACTCTTTGCAGCGTCAGTTCTCCCCGTGGCTGTGTTTTGGCACCGGCATGTGCGGGTGGGGCTCTGCTGACATACGTCATGAGCGTGCAGCGTTCACCGACATTCTCAGAGTGAGGACCTGGTTAACCAAAAGGTGGAAAGCTCCCTGTAGTTTGGACCTGAGGGCTTTTGGAGTCCATCGATGTCTGAGCTGGTTCTGTGCAAATACCACGTGTTGGTGTTGGGAGTCCTGGGAGGATGCTGTGAGTTCTGCCCTGCTTTGGCTGCAAGCTGCAGGGTACAGTCAGTGTCCCCAGGACTTTGGGGCCATGCTGGTTAGGTTGCAGTGCCCATCTTCCCCTGGGGCATGGACAACCTCTGTCCAAGAGCTGCTGTGTCCCTGCTGGCTTTGTGTAGCCTAGTTTTGACTTGGCCCCTAAGCTGAGCTGGGCTCTAGATGAGCATGGTCTGCTGGGCAGCCGTTCTACCCGGAGGAGAGCTACAGGCTCCTGCCACAGGGAGGCTGCACAGTGGCAGGGCTTTGGCAGGAGCATGGCACCCTTTGGGTCTGCGTGCCAGCAACGAGACATGCCTTGAGGAAAGGGAAGCCCAGTCTGCCCGAGAGGAGGTGGTGCCAGGCAGGAAGCAGCTGGCTTTGTGGTTTCCGTGAGCAGCTCGAGTAGTTCCAGCCGAGAGCAGCCCTGCCTCGCTGGAGCTCCAAGGGCAAGGAGGTACCGCGAGGAAGGAGCCCTGTGCTCACCCGGTCCTGTGAGGCTGCCGCCCACTGTCCCGGCTCTGTGGCATGTCCTGTGGCAGCGGCTTCCGGCCTGACCGCCCTGCGCTCCTCTCTCTCCCTCCCAGATCTGCAACTGGTTCATCAATGCCAGGAGACGGCTGCTCCCCGACATGCTGCGCAAGGATGGGAAGGACCCCAATCAGTTCACCATCTCTCGCCGAGGGAGCAAAGCTGGTGACGTGGCCGTGCCGCGAGGGGCTGCCGCGGGCTCTGGTGTGGTGGTGGTCCCTCCTGTGACGGCTGCGGCCGCGGGGGCCTCCAAGATGCTCTCGATGTCCGTGTGCCCGCAGGTACTGTGCCACCCTGCCCAGGCGCTGGGCAGCAACCTCACGGTGGTGAGCACCTGCAGCCCCGACAGGGAGAAGCAGCCCAGCTCGCAGCGCGTGGAGTCAGACCCTCACCCCAAATCGCAGCTGGGTGCCACCGGCAGCACCATGGCCTTGCTGGCCCGGGCCGACGCAGCCAGCCCCACAAGCGGACTCTTCAACACGCCGCCTCCGACGCCCCCTGAGCTCTTCGGTGATGACTTCAGCAGCTTCCAGCTCCTGGTGGAAGTGGCGCTGCAGAAAGCAGCTGAGCTGGAATCGCAGAGGCAGAGCGGGCAGCTGCCCCTTTTGCCCCAGACTGAGCCCCCAGGAGTCTCCGTCTCCAAATAAACCTCCCAGGCCAGTTCCCGCTAGGGTGCCCTTCCTTGGGGCCTCCTGACTCCTCCCAGCTGCAGGTCCCTTTCCTCCAGCCAGGCCAGGGTCTGCCTGCGCCTCCCCAACCAGCTCATCTCAAAAGTGGACTTCTGCAAGCCCGAGGGACTCCGGCATCTTTGTTGGCTTGGGGTGGGGGGGGCGGAGGAGAGGGAGGATTGTCCCATCATGTCATCCTTTGGTTGTCCACGTGCTCTGGAGATAGCTGGCTTCCCTCGGAGCCCCTTTCCACGCCAGCCCCAGCGAGGACGGTGCCTTGGGAGGTGCCGGAGGGATGCAGCCACAGCAGTCTGGCCGTTGTGGAAGGACCTTTGCAGATAACTGACCTCCTCTTACCACAGCTGTCCATGACCGTGTCAGGCTGTGGCGCCCCTCTGGAAAACCTGACTTTCTTCTTTGCTTCTCTGTAAACAAGGGTCCAGCCAAAACTGTTTCTTCAGGGTGTGACAGAGAGAAACTTTGTTTTTCTTCTCTTAGTTCATGTTTTTTTTTCTTTTTTTAAGGATTATGGATGGAAAGGTTTTTTTCTCCCAAAGCTCTCTGATCTCCTTTTTTATTTTTATTTTTTTCCTTCCTTGCTTCCTTGCTTCCTTCCTTGCTTCCTTTCTTTCTTCTTCTTCTTTCTACCTTGTTCCCCTCTCTGGTATCTTGTGCTGGCCGGGTGCCCTGCATTGCTTGGGGAAGGATAAAGCTCAAATGAACTGGAAACCTGAAGTCTGTGGCATATTCTTGCACCGAAAAGAAGTGAGACCCTCCTCTTCTGTCTTAGGGTATTGCAGATGCTGCCAGCAGAAATCTCCATGGTGCTGTTCAGCAAGTTTGTTTTGAAACATTTTTCCCTTTAATTGTGATTTTATTGTACATTTTTTTTCCCTCTACAAGCATTTCTGCAGCTTCCCTGTGTTTCTCTTGAGTTCCTGCTGAAGATGTGCACGTTGTAGCCGGGAACAGCGCGCGCCCAGAGCCTGGAAACTCTGACCACGGGCAGCTGCCAGCAGGGAGTGGTGGATGCGAATCTGAGACTGTGAAATCTTGTATCCAGCTTGTTTTTATTTTAGTTTTTTCATGTTTGGAAGGATGCACATTTGGCGTGCAAGCAGTCTGTGTGTTCTTTTGCAAGTGCAAGGCATGCAGCCCCAGGATGGCAGTCCCAGGAAAGCAGAGGTGTCTTTAGCCAGTGCTGATGAGCCGCCCACGAAACGCGGGGTGGTTCGCATCCCTTCCATCACTTCCCTTTTCCCTCTCGAGGGCTGCGTGCTGTTGTGCCCGGTTGCACTGGGGACCTCTAATGATGAGCTAGTGTCTGCTGGGAGCTGGACTGGGCATCCCCTCGCCCTAGGGACAGGTGCCCGCGCCCCAGGGGATCACTCGCCGTTGCCAGGGCTCCAGGTGCTGCGGAAGTCCTGGGGCTAAGCTAGTGCTGTTTCACTGTAAAATGTAAGTTAAATAGCGATACGTACGCACCTATAGTATCTATCCTGAGAAACACTAATCCTAGGTTATTAGCCTGATTATTAAGTTGCATGAATAGAGATATTAATGTCCTCAGGACCTTGAGCACGGGCGCTGGAGCCAGTGCTGCCAGGATGGGCCGCAGGGGAAAGCACTGGTTTTGGAGGGGGTCTCCCCCCCGCCTTGTTTTGGGGAAAGCTGACAGCAGAAGAGACATGAAGGGTGACTAGAGAGAATTCCCAAGCGCTGGCATGGGCTGCAGGAAGGTCTGATGGGGGTGCGTGGCATTGGCTGAGTGCCCGCAGAGCACCTGGCTGGGAAGGATGTGGCGGGGCAGAACTGCCCCGGGGCTGATGCCTGTGGCACAGCCTTGGCTCCCGTCGGGGCAGGACTGCAGCCTTTGCGCCTCTGCCTTCATTCTGGGGCCAAATGTTTAGGGGCCTCCTTGTCACTCTTATATTGCTCTTTCCTCTCCTCCATTCTTAAGTGCTGTCTCACCTGCAAGCGGGGGGAAAAGCTTTTCCCTCCTTCCCCCCCCCTTATTTTTCCCCCTCCCCTTTTCTGCCCCCTCTTCCCCCAGCGGAGCAGAGCAGCGTGATATGGCTGTGCCCACACTGGGCCTGGCCAGGCTGCCCCAGAGCATGGGCTGGGAGGAGGTGGGCTGGGGGACTTTAACTGAATTGAGGTTTGCAGAGCGCAAAAAAAACAAAAACAAAAAAACAAAAACAAAAAAAAAAACTACTGTAAATAACTTGTTTGTTCTGTTGGCAAATAAAAGGTTTTCAGTTTTTTTTTTTTTTTTTTTTTTTTTTTTTTTTTTTTTTTTTTGGAGGGGGAGGTGTATCTTGTCAGCGGTGCGGGAGCAATGCATCTTTCCCCCCCTCCTTGCTGGCACTGGGGAGTGCATTAGCATCACTGCCTGTCCCTCAGTCAAGAATTTAAAAGCTCCTGGTGGCTCTGCTGCACTTGGAGGCTCCAGGGCCAGGAAAAGCCTCATGTGAGTGAGTGAGGTGACCTGCTGTGCCAGCTTGAGCCCAGGGCAGAGCAGGCTGCAGCAGACCCTAGTTCTCATCAAGTCCTGAGCCTTGGGAATGGGCAGCGGTTACTGCAGCAGATCCGGTGCCCTAGGCGTAGTCTTGCCCCAGGCTGGAGCATGCAATGGGGCTGCAGCATCCCTACAGCCTGAATGGGTGCAGGGGCTGCACGAGGGCACTGGCCTGCCTCAATAGCGTGGTGGGGACATGGTACCTGCTAGGCTGTGCCACCCCAAAGGGAGAGAGCCAGGGGTGGGGGGGCCCATGCCTTGAGCAGCTGGCCTGCAGCCATGGCCAGCCTTGCTGCTCTGGGTGGTTGCGCCCATTGCAGCACAAAAAAGTTGTTGCGGAGGTAGTGTTGGCATCATGGCAAGGCTTGGCCCTAGGCTTCTGCACCTGCTGCAGTGCTGGGCTGGGCAGAGGGCCAGCAGCCAGCATACCTGGCCACAGTTCATCCGTTGTTAACATTTTCTGCCTTACCACCACCTTGTACTGTGGTCCCCACAGAGCTGAGCCCTGGCCCACAGCTTCTGCCACTTGAGGATGCATGGATCAGCCAGCAAGCGCAGGGCTTGGTGCTCTTCCCGTGGCTCTCCTCTGGCCCTGAGCTCTCCCCGCATATGCCCAGACCTGCCAGCCCCAGGATAGGCTGCGGGTTCTGCAGACCAAACGAGAGTTAGCACATGTGAAGAAGCTCCAGCAGCCTTAAGGACCATCTCAGAAGCGCTAAGCTGCAGAGCCACTTCTGCCCTCTCCTGGCCATCCCCTGGGGCTCCCCACCTTGTGCCCTCCTTGCTTTGTAAGCAAAGGGCCACATGCTCCAAGAAGGGGCAATGGGAAAACAGTTCCTGGCCATTCCCCGAGATGGCTGGTGGGGCAGCAGGTGCCTTTTTGTCATCCTGCCTCATCAGAACTGATTAGACCCAAATGCAGGAACTTCTCCTCTCCCCTAGCCTCTGGCATGGCCTCTGAGGAATTCAGGCAGCTGGCAAACTGAGCACATCATAGGCACAGTACCTTTGAAGCAGTGATGGTGTATCTGCAGCGAGATCAGAAACACAATACCTGCCCTGTGATAAGCCATGAACACCAAGGCCAAGAGTCACGGCACTGACCATCACTTGCTCCCTCTTCTGCTTGGCAGCAGCTGGGACTCGTGCGCCTCAGCGCAAGAGATCCTTCCTTGCACTGGTCTACGCAGTACTGCCAGGTCCTGGGAAGTGGCGAAGTCCCATTCCTGCTATCCCCATTCTTGTGAGGGCAGATCTGGTTGTCTATCACGCTCACGTTTGCTTCTAGTTTAGAAAAGCCTTGTTAATGTAGAGCTTTCATATGTTTCATGGCAGCGTGACAGAGTAAGCGCTTCCATGAAAACGCACACGTGGAGTGGGGGTATAAGGCTTAGGGAGACCCTTACAGCCAGATGCATCCCCCACTACTGTCTGGAGCGGTCAGCACATGATGTCACGCAGGCACTCCAACAAACTATGCCCCAAGGCTGAGCCACTCTGCAAAAGAGGAAGATAAAGTGCTGGGTCAAAAGGGTCCTGGGCTCCCTCTGAGGACCTGCCTGCCAGTGGTAGTATGAGCAATTCTCTTTCTCATCCTCTGATTTCCTGCTGTGCTCCTCTTACCTGCTGAACTGAAGAACCCAGGGAGAATTTTCCCCACCATTTTTTGGGGCGCCTGTTGTAGAGATGTCTGCTTGGCACAAGCTTGGTTTCACACACCACTCCCAGTTTTCAGTGCTGCTCAGATGGTGCAAAGGGTGCTGAGATGCTGTCGAGGGACTCTCACAGACAGTCCAGCAGAACGTGCCACTTCGAGGGCAAACCTACATCATGGAGCGGACAGTTGTTTCTAGGCAAGTCATACTGAAGCACAGCCGACAAGAGAGCAGTTCTTATTTGAAAGCAATAGGTGGGGAGATTAACACCAGGTCGGGAAACAAAACCAGTGTCAAAACAAGATGTAGCACAAGGGGTCTCTATGCCCAAACAGTCAGGTGCATCTCCCTGGCTCTTTCCCAGCACCCAAGTCAGGGAACTGAGGTGCAGGCTCAGTCCTCAACTGCGCTGGCTGCTGCCACTCGATGCCAGCCGAGCTGGAGCGCAACATCAGGGACAACTTATCCCAAGTTGTGCTTCCTTCCAGCAAAGGCTCCTGACCACGGCTTCCACCATACCCACCTCTAACCGAGTGCAAATCCCACCTCTTAAAAGCATAGGAACTTGGTTCTGACCTTGAAAAATCAGCATCTTCCAGAGCTTGCCACAACAAAGTCCCCACTGTGGAGCTCCTGAGCAGCTCCCGGTACATACCCAAAGAGGAAGACAGATGCTGGAAAGGTCCCACTTTTTCCTTTGAGTGCTATTTCCATTAGCAAAAAGACATCAGCCTAAATGGAAGGCTTCATTTCCCCAAGGCTTTCTGAGGAATTAAATTGGCATTTCTAGAGTGCTGGGAGGATGGCATGTGAGAAAAGGACTCCTCAGATGCCGAGTTTGTTTAGCCAGGAATGCGAGGTTCAACAGTGTAATTGCACCATCAGAAAAAGCTCAAGAGTTTGAGATTAAAAATTCCAAATTGTCTTAATTGGGGATAAACCTCTATTAAGTAGCTTCAAGGCACAGGCTTTTAGACTGAAGATTGCTGTCAAAGCCATGACAGATTTAATGTTCTTCAGTCCTTTTAATCACAGCAATATTCTTAAGACACCTCTTTCAACCAATGAAAAACCAAATGGGTCAGCAAGTTGAATCAGATGAGGAACATATGATCTCATTTCTTCCCCACACAACCCACTGCTGCACTAACAGGGTGATAATTCTGGTGTCCACAACATCCTCAAGGCTAGCTGGACCCCAGGCTTGAGATGAGCACAAAGCTTGAAGTATGAAGTTCATATCCTCTCCTTCAGCCATCTAGAGACATTTCCTCCCTGCCTACTGCCAAGACTTGAGAGCAGGGGAAGGAAATGGGCGCCTCTCTGTAAGCTGAAGCATCACCCAAAGCTGACAGCACACCACCAGCCTGGAACTAGGGGCAGCAGTTGCTTTAACCCTTAAGCAAGCAAGAGCTGCACACACAGCCCTAGCTCTGAATGCCAACAGGCTTCCAGGGCACCAAAGAGTGCCAGAGCAGCAGGTGAACTGGCTCACCTACGAAACAGCGCTGCCAACCTACAACAGCCACGTAGTTGGTGCACACATCACGTCCCTCCAGAACACCAGCAACCTCGCTGCAATCTGCAACCATTGACTGCAGACATCCCTTTAAGGATCAGTTTTCAGTTTGTCCATTAAAAAATGAACAAGCATACTGATGGAGGAAAAACTGCAGACAGCTATGAATTGAGACTGCATTTGTTTATTTATTTATTTTTTTTAATGGTAAGTCAGCCAGATGTCCTTGCTGCTGTAGGTTCTGGTCCTCCAAGGTAGCAAGGAAACAGAATGGAAGTCAGGCAGACACACACACTTGCTTCCAGATACCCAGGCTTGCTCAAGAGATTAGCTATGCAGCACAGTCATCATCAACATCCTGCTTCACCCCTGCTGGCTGCATCCCAGAAAACACACCCCGAGCTCTTAGTGCAACTTGCCTAGGATGATAAACAGCAGGAAAAGTGATCTTTGCCCTGGGATCAGAGCAGATCATTTAACAATTCAGATGATGGGCTACTGTCCACAGACTACCAGCCCATGAAAAGCAATTTTCTGGGCCAGTCACCTGGCAGTCTGGTTACTTTTGAAAGGAGAAGGGAAAAAAAAAAAAAAAAAAAAAAAAAAAAAAAAAAAAAAGTCATACAGTGCAACCCAGCAAGTCAGTATCTCTAACCCCAAAGATTAGGACCAATATTGAGTCACATTGAGTCACATTATTTATGGCCAAGCTTTGATGGGATCTAATTCTGTGTTACGAGATTTAGGGTAGGTGGCAGAAATCTAATAGCACATACGCACAGACAATATACAATGTTCACTCAGGCATCATTCAGAGTTTTACTTTTATTTATTTATTTTTTGCCTTCTGGATCATCAACACCCTGGTTGAATCTTCTTTGGGATTCCTCCCCCACCTCCAGGAGGGCAGCACAAGATCCCCCAACTTGTTCAAGCAAATGAACAACAACAACAAAAAAAACCCCAAAAAACAAAAAACCCTAACCAACTCAAAATTGCCAGTGAGGTCACTCAGCATGGGGCCAAATGCTTATTTTGAGGGGGTGGCAAAGAATTCAGTGGCAGTTCTGGCTTCAAAAACCAGAGTGGAAAGGAGGCCTATAAAGGGGAAAATGGGCTAAAAAATACTTAGCAACCCTTCCTCTACCCAAAGAGCAGGGAGATAAGGAAAAAATAGTCATCTGATTACACACAGGGTATATATTTTTACACACACTTCTACACACATCTAGATATAGTACATGTAAAAATATATGCTATACATACGCCCATTCTCACCTAAGGTGCTTTTAATACACCATCTGCACTGTGTGTATGGGCATGTATATGTGTGTATGAATTAAATGTACAGGTACTAAGTGTATATGTGCATATGTACACATACATACAGGCAGGCAGCCTACCGTCAGCTACCCTCACCTTCCTCTTTGTACAAAACCCAGTCCTCCCACCCTGTAACACCATCACATTCCCTACCCCAGCCCACTTCATAACAGATCCCCCAGTGTAGCAGCTTCTTTCTCAAGCAATTCAAGGAAAGTAATTAAAGGAAGGGGAAAAAAAAATGAAAGCAAAGTGTGCGCTCACGCCCGTATTTTCTCTGTGGTCCTTCCAGCTCCCCTCCTGTGCCAGGAGTAGGGTACATATTTTTCTCTTGGGATCAGTTGACCAAACGCTATCCCTTTCCTCCCAATGCCAGCTTATTGCACATATTTGTTTCTGGGCTGCATTTCAACACCTCTACATTACATTCTATAGATCCTGTCATCCTCTCACTTCAATAAAATAGAGGAACACAAACCCACCACCATATCCCTGCCCTCCCATCCTCTTCCCACCCATTATCCCCATCAAAAAGAAAAAAAACCCAAAACAAAATGAAAACCCCAAGAAAGGCTGCTTGCTAGCAGAGTGCAACAGTAGTACACACTGAATAGGTGTTCTCTTCGGGAGCTCTGTAGAAGAGAGGTTATTTCTAACACAGTAAACGAAGCCATGCAAAAGGTGAGAAGAAAGGGAGCAGAAGGAGGAAAAATTAAAAGATGATGAGGAAGAAGAGAGGTGAGGAGGAGGAAGAACACAGCATGGCAAGTGCTCAAGGCTTCATGTTTTGTTGTCCTCTTCTTGTAAACAAGCTAATAATTCTCATTAGATAGAACGAGTAAAAAGACTGAAGTTCCAAGTTGAGGGGCTGGAGTTTCCAAGAGTCTGTTCAGTCCATTCAGCAACACCACAGCCAGTGAGAGAAAACAAGAGGGGAATTTTTTCTTTTCTTTTTTTTGTTTTTTGTTTTTTTGTTTTGTGTGTTTTTTTAAAATCTTCATTACTTAAAGCTGAGAGAAAAAAGCCAACTCAGGAGCCCTTTTCAAGGATGGCTCATTGTCTCTAGACTGAATAAATCACACTAGTTTAGAGAGAACCTTTTTTTTTCCTTTTTAATGACTTATTAAAAACCATGTGGTTCCTTCCTCTGCCCCTCTGCTCAAAGGCGGGTCTGTGCCTCGGGGACGTAGATCTCGATGCTGTCTGCGCTCTCCGTGGCCGAGTTCTGCCGGACAGAGGCAGCCCGCTTGGCTGCCATGAGACGCTTGCGAGCTTCCTGGCGTTGCTTGTCTGAATCAGAGGTTTTGTCCCGGTTAAGTTGGGTTTTGGACTTGGCTGGCTTCTTTGGCACTGGAGGGGGTGGTTTCTTCTCTTCCTTTAGGGAGACAGTAAAGAAAAACCCGAACATAAAATAAAAATGCACATACAGAAGGTCTCTGTTATGATGGGGACTCTCCTAGCCTGTGACACTAACCAACAGCACTATGAGCGACAGGTGAAAGAAGCAGGAGCAGTTCTTCAGCAAGGCACTCATCATGTAATCAGTTCCCTAATTTCTAGAAGTGGATCACTGTGCATTTTAGTGGCACTAAGGCCTTCTGTTAAGTGGACTGGGGTTTACAGCCTACTTCAGTGGCCCAGCTGTGGATCAGAGTTTAGCACCCAGCACTAAGGCTGGGCTTCATGCTGGAATTGCAAAGTTTTAATATATGCTCATAGTCATGGTACTTTCCTCCCAAAAGTCTAGTCATTAAACCTGGCCCATGAACGCAGCCCACACTGCATTTTTCAAAAGGTTCCATAGATGCTTTTTACACTACTTGGAACAGAATAGCTGCAACCTATTTATGCAGTGCTTAAAAACAGAAGCCTCTGTATTAATGCTCCAAAGGTATACTACTCATCTCTCCACTCTTCTCTCCATCGTAACATTTTTACTTAAGAGGAATGTTCTTAATGCATTGCAAATTGTGCCTGCAAACAGGGAGGATGGCTGATGGACACTGCAATCACTTACTTGACCAACTCTTAAAAGCATCATGAAGGGCAGATACATTACGGGGATTTACATGACACAAGTGGGAGATAGTAGAGATTTTATAGATTTTTCCATTTGCAGATAGAAATAGCAGAAGAATCTCTGATACCCCAAACATCTGTGAGGTGTTTTGGCCACTAAGCTGCGCCACACTCACCTTTCTCTCCGGTGTCTCTGCCAACTGCCAGCTGTTAGCCTTCAGGTGGTACAGCTCATCAAATTTCATGCTGATGTCTTCGATGGACAACTGCAGGAGATCCCAAAACCCAGCTAGGTCCTGGGCTGTGGGTCTGGGATTGGCATTAGGGTTCTACATGGAAAAGAATAAAACAATTTATTAGAGAACATATCCACCCTGCCCCTGCCAACTGAAGTAGTCTGGGCAGCTTACAAATCCACCTTTTGTAATTCCACCCTCCTGACAACTGAAACTTCAAACCCCATAGAAGACACTAGCCTTAAATGCACAGAGAAAAGGCCATTATCTATAGACAACACTTTGGTCTACAGATCTGGATGGTGTTTTTCTTACACAAGTCCAAAGAAGAATCCTGAAAAGGCACCTTGATAGCAGAAAGCAATAGCTCCCTTCTTCCAAAGGTTTCCCTGGCTAGTACTAATCCCACAGTGGCATCCAAGTGAAGGTCCCCAGAACATGCTTCAGAGCTAGAACACATGATTTCAGGCAGAGTAATAACAGAATAAGGAGCTGGACAGCACACAACGTGCATCACAGCCATAACACCTGGAGAACCTGAATGCATCACTGTGCAGAAATACAGCTTGTCACATGCAAAGTCATTTTGCTACATTCCCCAGCAAAACAATCTGGAAGTACATCAGTAGTTTTCAAGTTAGGTTGAAAAATTAAGCACTAAAGGAAATTTCTGTCAAATAAAAAGAGAATTTCCCCAATTCCGAGGCATCTGAACTGCCATCATAGCCCTGGATTCTCAGGGAAACAAGGGATCAGATTGACACACAAACTGCCAAAGGAAGACCTCAACACAGAGCTTTGTTGAAAGCCTGGCTGCTACTTTCATTGCTGCTAATCTCTCAGTGGTGATCAGCCAGAGATCAGCAAGCAGATGTTCAACACTTCACTTCCTCCTCTACTTCCCGAGTTTCTCTAAGTTTCTTTGAAGCAAACTGCACCTCTGATGAAGTTAGCAAAAATCCAGAACATGGTAAAACTTGAACCTGCCTCCTGTTCTCCCCCCTACCCCTGCAAAACTCCACACAGACGCCCACCTATCTCTAAGCTAGCCCACTTTGTTCTCAGCAAGGGCAAACCCTTGCATTACATTTGAAGAAATCAAATTCAAGTAGTACTTCACAACCATCTAGGGACAGTCCTGTGCAGATGATTAAGCTATCTACATAACCCACATGCAAACCAAGCATATTTAGAGAGGAACTGCAGGCTTTGTGATTCAGCTCAAAAAGCTCTTTATAAGCAAGAATAAAGAGGTCGTTTCCAGGACACATAGCAGTAAGGCTAGGTGAGGATTCAGACTCTAAGTGTCTCAGAAAACATATTTAGCATGCCCTGATCAACAGTTCAAGGGAAATTCCCTTGTGCTCACATCAGCATCAAAATGAATTGTGAACACTCATCCTTGAGCAAATGACAGTCTAAAAATTGCACATTCAGAATAGACACTGAAGATGTTGGCCTCCCGCTGCCCAGCTGCTGTTTTTAAAAACAGCTTTCATCCATCACTGTGTGATTGTCAGGTTGTGGGACACAGCAGCTTTGGATTTGCTGTACGGCACTGTTGCACTGACACTAGCCTGTTAATATCCACCCATCTCCCTGCAGTAATCTTCAGACAACATCTGCCCCCTTCCCCAAATCAGGAGAAAGAGCTGGACTCACCAAGTTTTGTTCACAGAGTCCATGGAATTGCTGGAACTTCTGCGACATTAGTAACTGCGCACTGCCCACTGCACTGAGGACTTTTCCTAAGACTATAGGAGGAAAAAAAGTCTTTGTTAAACAGATTGTTAAACACAGCGAAATGCCTCCTACCACTTGTTTACTGGAATTACATTTGTTCTGTGAATAAAACTGTCCTTTTTACTCTTCATTTTAGGACACTCACACCGATGACAGCCTACTATGATAAACAATGAGCTACTCCCTTGTCTCAGTATAATGATTTCTCCTTGTTCTTCTGCCACCAATCACTAGGATGGCCAAGGACATTTTGGGTGGCAGATAACATTTTCTGTTTGGAAGAAAGTTGGCAGAGTAAGTGCTAGGTTGAGTAATTCTTGGAGGTGTTTTTAAACACCTTCCTCTGTTTATTAGGAAAGAAGTTTCACAGATCTCTATAGAACTAACTACTGCCAGAAAAAGAAGCTTTATTCAAACTACAGTCAGTGGCTTTCTCTGCCCTCTACTATTGCTCCTAGGACATCCCAAAAGGAGACAAACTGCACTGAGATCACTACACTGCAGCCTGAAGAAAGGCTGAAGGTCATTTAAGGTAGTATCAGAGAAGCCACCAGCCCAGCTTCAGTAACCTAACCTACAGGCACATGCTCACAGATCATAACCTGCTCTTCCACATATGAGGTAAAGGTGGTAAAGGCAGAAGATCTAACCTTTGTTTACCAGAAGGATTTCAAGTATGAACAGACTATGGCTTTTAATCATGACAGTTTAAAATCTAGGACTTAATGCTGTACTCAGTGGGGTCTCCAAGGAGCCTCTGGATATGGCTACATTCCCCTGCTCATTAACGGAAAACAATGATGTATGAGACTCCCTTCCAGCAGGGCACTGGGAGACCCACAATGCATGCAAATGCTCCATGAACAGAGATGAACTGATGCCCCTCTCCCTCTCTGGTCTGCCGCTGCATCTACCAAATCAATTTTTAATGTCTGAAGGTCTGCATGTAATTTGGCAAGTGTAAGCCAGGCTCTCTCCATACCCTCTAAATTCTCATTACATAACTTACTAGGAGATTGCTCTTAATGCCACAGATAATGCCACACTAGTCCCAGCATGCAAGGCTGCAAAATAGCACACTCGCCACAGGCGGAGCAAGGACAACCTGATAAATCCCATGCTCTGAACCAGGCAGAGCCTTGGCATTGCCTATCCAACTCTGCAGCCAGTACAGCATCTTAGTGCAATAGGGTTTGAGATTAGCTGCCCCCAACCTCCCAGAAACAACAGTTAGCTACAAACGACTCTCACCATCATTTCACTTTGTTAAAAAAAAAAAAAAAAAAAAATCAAACAGGTCCAAAATAAAGATCATGTCCTCTGCAACCAGGTACCTATTTCCACTGTGTGCACTTTATGCACTTTCTTCACCACAAGAAGCAGAGTTTTGTTTACTCAAATTTGAAAGTAAAAGAACAAGCCATCCCAAGTGAACCCTATGCAATTAGATGGCCTTGTGTTCATCACGCATGTATTTTTGGCATATTTAGCATGAACTAAGTGAAGGTTGCCTATATGAAGGAGCCTCTTTGCTGTGAGGACAGGTTCACAGATTCAACAGATCAAACAGGTTCAGAAGCTATAGTTCCATCTGCCTCACTGCCAAATAGACTTTCATAAACCAGCTTGAGCATAACAGGATAGGCAGGAAGAAAGATCCCATTGCCTCCCTAAAAGCAACCAATTCAACCATTTAGACGTCTTTCCTGGTTAGAAGCTGCCATCATCCCCTAAAGTCTTCCCTGCTGCATATTAGTATTATTTCCTACCCCATCTGCAAGACAAAGTTGGGGACATGCTCTATATCTTTTCCTCTTTCCTGTCCTTTTCAAAGACAAACTGTTCCTTGCTACATACACACCTCTGTTCTACCCTACTCTGCAGGCTACCAGCAGTTTAACAGCAGAAAGTGGATCCTAATGTTCAGCTTCAACTCCTTCTTAAAGGAGAGCTGCTAGGCTGCTCCAGCCTGGTGTCTAGAAGTTGGCAACACCCACCTTCTTCAGAGAGATTGTTCTCTTTGGTCTCCTGGTCCATCTGACGGCACCACCCTTCTAACCGCTCAGTTTCTGCCTGCAGCAGCTTCAGAAACCAGTACCCATCCCGCCGGCAGGCTCCTGGTTGTGTGGGTTCTGATGGTGAGGTGGAGGAAGTCTCAAGCCAAGGGTCAGGAGGAGGGAGAGAGGAAGGCTCCAGGGCTGGGTCATTGTTATCTCCATAGGAGAGGTTTCTCTTAATCTGTGAGGGCTTGGCTGGTTGCCTGGTACTGGCATCAACACTAACAGAGTTATTGTGCTGCGGGCACTCAGCAAGGCTTCTCTCAGATGATTTACAGCTAGAGTTATTAGGTTCTTGTGTGTCAGAGTCTGTGTCCTGTTTGGAGGACATGCTGCGAGAGTGGCTGCTTCTAGAGAGATCAAGAGCAAACATTAGATGGCAAAACTCAATCTGGCTGGCTGGCTTCACATGTTACAATAAAATGCATTTGTTTATGATGTCTGCAGCTGAGCCTCATCCCCACAACCTCCCCCTCCTCACACACAAATACGCACACCACACATTCAGACAGACATAATTATAAGGTTGCCTGCTTACTGCAATAGGCCATTTAGACAAGAGGACTGACGCACATCTGTAATTAAATCTTGGACTTTTTTTTTTTTTTAAGACTTCGAACTCCCATTGATTTGGCTGTTTACAGAACAAGTACTTTTTGCAGTGCGTATATGCTGTGGAGGAGGAGCACTCAATAGACCCCCCCCCCCATTCAACACCATTCGCATTGAAACAAAGATGGGGAGAAGAAGGTCTAAGCATGGGAAGTACGGTTCAAAAGAAAGGAGTAAGAATTACAAAAGCCTGCGTCTTTCACTTACCGCCACTCGTCCTCTACCTGTACCCCGATGGACTGGAATTTGGTGACTGGCGGAGGAGGCTCCTCTTTTACCACTGGCTGAAGGCAGTCAACCTTATTAAACAAAAGAAATACAGACAAAAACAGACACAAGAACTTGCTGCTGGAATTCACATTAGTCGACCAGGAGCAGCACTGCACAAACACACAGCATGCTGACACTACATGCCAACTCAAGGGCTGTTTTAGGTGAGGCACAAAGCTACTGCTCAAGTCAGTCTCCACATGTGTACTAGAACTATATTTGGCCTGGCTTCTGCCAGGCATCTGCTAGAAGACTATCAAGCTCTGCCATCTGCCACTGTTTGCATGGCAGCAACATGCTGGGAAGGGCTGTGTATTCCTGAGGCAGCAGCTGTGTGTGTGCGGCATACAGCACAGGCAAAGGCCAACAGCTTCAAGAGAGGGCAGCAATCTGATTAAGATAGACAACAAAGTCCGGTCTCCTTTCTCTCAAGGATTGACACCCTCCATAGCCCTGGATAAGAGGGTTAGGAGGTTTTAGGAAGGAAATCCAGGCAGTGAGGCAGATGGCTTAGGAACAGTCTGGGGCAGGGAGTGAGGGGAGAAGGGGAAGAAGAGGCCAAGTTAGTCAGCCTCTGTAATAAAGAGTTCTCATCTGCCCTTCCACAAGTTGTGCTGAAAAGTCTTCACTGTAATATGTACCTAGCTGGCCATCCAGCCTTGCTGCAAAGCCAAGGAGAACTTGATACGGAGCTTTATCATCATTAAGGAGAGAATGAGTGTTGGCAGAGCTCCCAGCAGACAACACTCACTACACTCAACTACAGACAAGATGGGAGACTACAGACTGACCTCAGCTTCAGCGCAAAAGATTTTAAACCAGCTGTAGCAAGTGTACAAGCCTGAGGGTGAACGTTATGAGAACGGAGACAACAGCTGAAAGGGTGTCTGTGACAGTGCACACACATGATGGCCACAAAGCACAGATTCTGCATTCAGGCTTGCCAAAGTGCTTAAGTTCCTATTTGCAGGTTATAACCTGCAGCATTCAATAAGTACTTTGGGACAGAACTGATGCTTACAGTAGTTAGCCATCTATATCAGAGAAATCTGTCCACACAAGAAGAGATAATTGCAGATGACTTAAAAATTTTGCCAACTAAAGCACGGATTTACTCTACTCCCCAACTGCCTCTCCTTTGAGTGCATAATCAACACCTCTTTTGCATTGATTTGCAGAGTTAAAAAACTTCTGTCAAGAGAAGCAGCAACCTGCTGGCACAGAGAGTCAACACAGGGGAATGGTGGATGCTGAGGTAGTGCTCCTTCCTGCCTACAGCTTTGTAAGCCATTTCACACTATGTAAGTCCTAAATATACCTAGATCTTAGATAGAAGGGTCTGCCTCAGGAGAAAGCTGCCCCTAGAACCATGATGGACAAGGAGCAGGCTGACTTGAATACATAGTAAAGATCACAGTATCAGCACATGCGTATCTGCAGCAAAAAGCCTTTTTAAAGAGGCTCACCCAGTTAACAGGTTTCCAATTGTGTTATGAAGTACTTCACCATAAAGTAACTTACTCCTTTCCTGTCTGTTGTAAGAACACTTTGCTGTGTTTCACCTCTAGATAGATGGTAAGCTGGTTTTAAAAGCTATTTAATTTCTTTTGGCATTTTGAGTGGGTTCAGATGCACATTTGGCTGCACACAACACACATACTAAACGGATGAGTTAAGGATGTTCCTTAGAACATAAAAGAGAACAAACAATTCCATACTTGTATTCCTATAGATGACAGCTTTCTTTTAGGAATGTTCTCCACTTTAGGCTCTTCACTAGTCAGAGTTCCTTTGTCACTCTTCAATGTTGCATTTTTCTGGGGTAAATCTGGAGTCTCTCTAGCTGGAGTCACAACACTGCCTCTCGTCACGCTGGGTGTCTTGGTACTGTCCAAGCTGTCTGAAGAATTGCTCAGTCCTGACTGGCTGGTCACCTCACTCTTGTGGTCCTGGCTATCCAGGTAGGTGTCTTGCGCCGATTCAGTGCTGCTCTGTACAGTGACAGAGATGAACGGCTTTGATGTGGTCCGAGGTGGGACAGGAGGTGGAGTCTTTTTATATGCCACTAGGCATGATGAACCTGCAGTAATGGAGGTAGGAAGAACAGAGGATGCAAGAGACAGATTGGAGAGAGTGACAGAGATACAGTAAAAGAGAACGAAAAAGCAGGTCAGTTACAACATTCAAAAGACACCCCCCAAGCAGAAGCTTGGGGCAGAAATACAGAAACACAGTCTACAGCCAGCAGCTCACACTGGATAACCCAAACCAAAGCATAAGGGGAAGCAGAAGGCAGAGCCACAGCTAGCTTGCAACAGAAGTCAAAAGAAATGCTATGATGTATGAAAGGTTGGAAATGGAGAGGAAATACAGAGAAGCCTCCCAAGAATGCTACAAGGTTTGGCAGGTACAAGCCTCCACGTGGGGGGAACTCTGTTTAAACCCTATATTTTAGTGTCCTAGAACAGCCGAGTGTCTCAGCTCTTTGTTCCCATTGGTTGACAAGTTTCAGTGTCTGGACCAGGCTGGTACTTTTTCCTACAAAAATGGAAAGAAGCCATAAAATCTGTTAGATCCTGATGCTGGGAATGTATGTCTGAAGTACTTTAAGAATTTATCTGCCACATTTCCATTCATATGCCCAGAGATGCCAAGAAGCACCGCCAACTGTTTTGTCGAGTGCCTATGCACCTTCACAAGGCAACAGCAATTTCTTTTGCCTGAATGGCAGTTGTTCAGTTTTGACTCAAAAAGCAGGAAACATACTGTATTTAGCACTTCCCTCTGCATGCATCTCTGCTCAGAAGACAGGATTAGTCAGGCAGGTGAGCTTGTGGGATGCAGTGGGTCTGAAAAGGACCATGATCATCATCTCTAGGATCTCAGTCCCAAACGTTCCAAATCAAACTGCAACACAAGCTAGGAAACAGCATTCCAGTCTTATCACAAGCATAGTTACCAGAAACACCTCAAATATCCCAGTCTACCAAAAATGTTGCCTGAACAGACCATATCATGCCAAAACTGTGATCTTTGAACAGACCTCATGAGACACACACTTGTGCCTTCCAGGACTTGCTAGAATAGAAGCGCAAAATCCTAGAACATTAGAGGTTGGAAGGGACCTATGGATGTCACCTCATCTTACCCTCAGCACAAAGCAACTTAGATGAAGTTGCTCAGGGCTTTGTCCAGTAGAGTTCTGAAGATTTGAGCATGGAGATCCCACCACCTCTCTGGACCCATATCCCAGTGTTTGGCCACCCTCACTAGGAAGAGATTTTTTTCTCCTACCTGGTTAAAGCTACAAGTCCCAACTCTAATGTCACAGATGTTAAGGCATGAGCAGTACACATATCAGCACACTTTTGCTGGAATTAGACCTTGACTGAACCTTTTCTTTTTAGATATAAAGATCAATTACCCCAATACAGGAGAAGCACCAGGCTTCTTGCTAAGAATTGCTAAGTCTATGCCAATTTTTTGACAGAAGTCAAAAAGCTCTCACAGAATTTGTATCCATAACCAACAAGGCAGAAGAGCAACACCAGTTACCTCCTGCCCTATGATACACTAAGCCCAGCACAAACCAAGCAGTGTCATGATGGCCACAGGAGCAAGCCCAGTCCCTGCCTACTCATCCCAGCCCTTACACCACCTGCTGCTGAACGCTCTGCATGACCGTAAGGTAGACTTGCGGTGAGAAACCACCTATCTGAAAAATAATCAGGACATTGAAGACAGGGTTATTTTTCAGTTTGATCTGTTCCTGATGCTATTCATGGTGCTGCCAAAAGCTGATAAACCGCTTAGGTCATTCTGAGCCCACACTTGCTGGATGCCCAGCCAGGACAGGAACATATTATGCAATGTAAAAGCCTTCCATCATAACTTCCTAAAAAGTCAGATGAAAGTGACCAAGAAAAGTCAAATGTTACTCCTGTCTTCAAAAAGGACAAGAAGGAGGACCCAGGCAACCAGAGGCCAGCCAGCCTTATCTCCATCCCTGGAAAGGAGATAGAATAGCTCATTCTGGATGTCATCTCCAAGCATATGGAGGAAAAGAAGGTGATCAGGAGGAGTCAGCATGGACTGGGCCTACTTTGCCCAGGTCTGTTTAGCCTGGAGAAGACTGAGATGGGATCATATCAATGTGTATAAGTACCTGAAGGGAGGGTGTCAGGGGGGATGGGGACAAACTCTTCAGTTGTCCCATGTGACAGGACAGGAGGCAATAGGCACAAACTGAACCACAGGAAATTGTGCCTCGATATAAGGAAGAACTTCTTAACTGTGAGAGAGACATAGCACTGGAACAGGCTGCCCAGAGGTTGTGGAGTCTCCTTCTCTGGAGATATTCAAAACCCACCTAGATGTGATCCTGTCTAACATGTGCTAGGTGGCCCTGCTTGAGCAGGGAGGTTGGACTTGATGATCTCCACAGGTCCCTTCCAACCTTATCCATTCTGTGAAGTGCTCCAGGTTGTCACATTTATATGCCCAAACACAGCTATTTAGCCAATATGTTATTCAATCATGTGCAGTATAGGACCGGTATTGGAAGCTCATCACTAATGGATGACTAAAAAGGCACCAGCATTTTACTTCCTACTAGTTAGTCCCAAATTACTCCCTTTTCTTCGCAAAGTGGAACCTTGTGCATTCAGGCCAGCAGCAGCCTTTCCTGCAGGCACTGGAGCTGCACCAGCTCAGAATTGTCTTACTCCTCTAAGCAATTTAAGATCACTCACCAGAGTGCTTCTTCTGGCAGTGGTAACAGATTACATGGTCCCTGACTGTTCTTTGACAAAAGCACTTGCACAACCACATGCTGAACTGCACCAGAGTTGACCTTTATCCAAAGTTGCTTTACAGCAGCTGGTTCATCATGCATCTGCACAAACTGCCAGCACAGCATAAGGCTAAAGCAATACAGTTCCTGTGCAACTGCCTCCTCTCTTTCCCCAGGTTCCCTGATGGACATCCCCAAAAGCTTCCCTAAGTGTAGCACATGTGTGGCCAGAGTAAAGCTTTACCTGTTACAGATGTTTTGACTGTGCTGCCTACCCAGTCACAGAACATAGCTTGCTATACTGGTAAAGCATTCCTCATGCAAATACAATTAAAACAATTTTGTCCCTTAACAGAGCCCTTCTCCCTTCCCATCAAAGGCTCTACTGCTAAACAAGCTCTCTTGGTGTGTGCTGAAATAACCCAACTGCCATAGACACCTACTTGTCCAGAAAATACCTAGAGTGCATGCTAAGAGTGTTAGCAATCCAAGTGTTTTGCTTCTCAGCACTCATGGCTGCCCACTATGTGGCAGTGGAGCTACTGGACACTTGTTGGAGCTTCAGGAGGTCAAAGTCCAGCTAGCTATGACAGCAAGAGAGAAGGAAGCCATTGAGCACTCAACAGACAAGAATGAGAAGTGCCCACACAATCATTCTGCCAGTGCTGTGCAACAAAGAGCAGCAACTTGAACTGCCATGGTAGTTCCTGGGCCAAGCCTGAAACCTTGCTTGTACAGCTTGTACCAAGAGATGTGCACAGGAGCAACTCGAGCAGAGTAGCAGCAGAAGTACCCCTTCATAAGCTATGGCCACACTACCAGAAAGCAGGAAGTTCATCCTGCGAAGCATCACTACACCAGGAAGTTATGGTGGCTCTTATCAAAGACAAGCACAAGCCACCCAAATGGGTAGGTAGAGAAAGCCCATCCACATGGCCTCCGGTTAAATACCTTTTTTTCACCCTCTCGTATGGCCTGTCTGGTCTTTCCCATGTAGCAGTGCACAGCCCTGGAGTGCCAGATGTGCCAGGAACTGCTGTGACATCCCTTGCCACTCCAACAATGATCCTCTATGACAATGTTCAGCTTGCAGCAGCACGAACAGGAGTTTGTGTTTCGCTTCTGCTGGCATGTTTACAAGCAGCACAGCTCAGGTTTCCCAGCTGCTGTTTATACCCATAGTGCTGTACTGTAATTAGCAAAGTAAATCAATTGCTCTCTCAATATCGAACACTGCATCTAGGCAAAACAAGATGAGGACAGTAGAGTTCTGCCTAATCAGCCACCATTTCAGCACAGACAGGAAAAGGCATCAGAATTTCCTGGGGGGAAGATGAATTTTCCTGTCTAACGTGCTCTAGGTGACCCTGCTTGAGCAGGAGAGTTGGACTAGATGATCTCCGGAAGTCCCTTTCAACCTCAATCATTCTGCGATTCTGTGAGAGTGATGTTTGAGGTCACAAAGCTAAACTCCAAATTTAGCTTTCCACCTCTCAACAGGCAGTAAGAACAGGGTTTGTGGTGCCTCATAAGGGGGAAGTGGCAGCTTCCCCTCTGATCTCTTCATTATACCCCACTCAGCTGAAAGGCATCGTGGATTTTGCTAAAACGGAATCCCATAGTACCGGCAGCAAGACATCCCCATTTACATAAGCATGGGGGATTATGCGAGCTATAAAAACAAGCCTATGGCTTCAACAACTAATACATCTGAGAAAGCCATAAAGATCAGGAGCCTTGAACAACCAAGGATGCTTAGGAGACTAGTGCAATTAAATTATTTAAACATCACTTCCACCAAGCTCAAGAGTGGTGCATCCCTATAAGAAGTCTAGCAAAGGAGGCAGGAGACCTGCATGGGTGAGCAAGGAGCTCTTGGCCAAATTCAGACAGAAGAAGAAAGTACACAGAACGTGGGGAAGAGGGGACATGCTACCTGGGAAAATTATAGGAATGCAGTCAGAGTATGTAGAGATGCAAAAAGGAAGGCTAAGGCCCAGCTGGAATTGAGTCTGACAAGAGATGTCAAGGACAACAAGAAGGGATTCTTCAAATACATCAATAGCAAGAGGAGGACTAGGAAAAATGTGGGCCCACTACTGAGTGGGGTAAGGGCCCTGGTGACGAAGGCTATAGAGAAGGCAGAGTTACTGAATGCCTTCTTTGCTTCAGTCTTCACTGCTAAGGGCAGCCCTCAAGAATCCCAGAGCCTGGGCGTAAGGGAGAAAGTCTGTGGAAAGGAAGATCTTCCTTTGGTCAAGGAGGATACGATTAGAGATCTGGGCAAGCTTGACATCCACAGATCCATGGACCCTGATGGGATGCACCCACGAGTACTGAGGGAGCTGGCAGATGTTGTCGCAAGGCCGCTCTCCATCTCTGAAAACGTGTGGAAAACTGCCTGAGAACTGGAAGAAAGTCAATGTCACTCCAGTCTTCAAGAAGGGCAAGGAGGAGGACCCAGGCAACTAGAGGCCAGTCAGCCTCACCTCCATCCCTGGAAAGGTGATGGAACAGCTCATCCTGGATGTCACCTCTAGGCATATGGAGGAAAAGAAGGTGATCAGGAGTAGTCAGCATGGATTCCCCAAGGGGAAATCCTGCTTAACCAATCTGATAGCCTTCTACGATGGCATGACTGGCTGGGGAGATGAGGGGAGAGCAGTGGATGTTGTGTACCTTGACTTCAGCAAGGCTTTTAGCACTCTGTCTCCCCTAACATCCTCCTAGACAAGTTCAGGAATTATGGGTTAGATGAGTGGACAATGAGGTGGTTTGAGAACTGGCTGAAAGGCAGAGCGCTGAGGGTCATCATCAGTGGTGTGGAGTCCAGTTGGAGGCCTGTGGTTAGTGGTGTCCCCCAGGGCTCAGTACTGGGTCCCATCCTGTTCAACTTCATCAATGACCTGGACAAAGGGACAGAGCGCCTCCCCAGCAAGTTTGCGTATGATACCAAGCTGGGAGCAGTGGCTGACACACCTGAGGGCTGTGCTGCCATTCAGAGAGATCCGGACAGGCTGGTGAGCTGGGCAGAGAGGAACCTCATGGGGTTCAACAAGGGCAAGTGCAGAGTCCTGCACTTAGGGAGGAATGACTCCATGCACTAGTGCAGGCTGGGGGCTGACCTTCTGGAGAGCAGCTCTGCTGAGAAGGACTTGGGAGTGCTGGTGGATGACAAGTTGGCCATGAGCCAGCAATGTGCCCTTGTGGCCAAGAAGGCCAATGGTATCCTGGGGTGCATTAGGAAGAGTGTTGCCAGCAGGTCAAGGGAGGTGATCCTGCCCCTCTACTCAGCCCTGGTGAGGCCTCGTCTCGAGTACTGTGTCCAGTTCTGGGCTCCCCAGTCCAAGAGAGACATGGAGCTACTGGAGAGAGTCCAGCATAGGGCTACAAAGATGATCAGAGGGCTGGAGCCCCTGCCCGATGAGGAACAGCCACAAGAGCTGGGCCTGTTTAGCCTGGGGAAGAGAAGACTGAGGGGGGATCTCATCAATGTGTATAAGTACCTGAAGGGAGGGTGTCAAGGAGATGGGGACAAACTCTTTTCAGTTGTCCCATGTGACAAGCCAAGAGGCAATGGGCACAAACTGAACCACAGGAAGTTCTGCCTGAACATGAGGGGGAATTTCTTCACTGTGAGAGTGACGGAGCACTGGAACAGGTTGCCCAGAGAGGTTGTGGAGTCTCCTTCTCTGGAGATACTCAAGGCCCACCTGAATGCAACCCTGTCTAACATGCTCTAGGTGACCCTGCTGAGCAGGGAGGTTGGACTAGACGATCTCCAAAGGTCCCTTCCAACCTTACTGATTCTATGAATCCCTCTCAAGCCTTCTGTGACCATAAAGCAGAGACTTTGATTGTGTGGCAGACCCAGAAACCACACTGGAGCTAAAATGTGCTTAGAAAGCCCAAGTCAGAGTAAACTCATCTAGAACATGTTCTGCCCTTCTCCCTCAATGCAGAAATCTGAACTAAATTCAGAGCTTTTTATTGCGTCTGTGGGAAGAGACCATTCACAGGTGTGATGTGCTACTGAAACAACCAAGGAGGCAGTGCCCCTCATGGCCTACCAGTGGGGCATTTCATTCTGCTGTTTTGCCCTAGGATGCAGTACCATTGGCTGAATTTGCTTGTGAACATCAAGCAATGCTCCAAGAAGGTGCTGATGAGACTATGGAAGCATTGCTTTAGATTACAGTTCTGCAGCAGGCTCCTCCTGTTCAAAGGACCTATGGTGACTGTGCAGTCAAGGCTTATTTAAGCAAGCTCTTAGAATTCACAATTGTACTGTGGATGATTGATTTTTTTTTGATTGACTTTACAGCTTTCCTCGCATATTTTTAGAAAGCAAACATTTCAAAACAGCATCTTCCAGATGACTACCTACTGCTTTTTGGCACTTGGGCAATATTCACTGACTTGGCCTCTGGCTGAAGAGCTTTTTTTTTGTTTTGTTTTGTTTTCCTCCTTCCCCATCCTAGAGTCTTAGGCTGGAGAGACCTCCTGACTCCCAAGCCTGTTGGGCATATTCTCTGCCTCTCTCCCTTCTTGAGAACCAGGGAATTGCTTCTTGGAAGACTGAAGTGTAGGAGTCATAAATGAAAATTAGATACAGTATTGCCTTAAGAGTCCCCTGGTTAATCACCACCAGGGCTGTGCTCACCTACTCAGTACCTGGTATCACAGCAAAGGTATTTGGTTTCAGATTTAAATATTGGAATTGATGTCAAGTGTGCATCTGGCATAAAATGCGCAGTTATTTTGTTGTTACTGCTGATTCAATACAGCCTGCTGATAATTTTAATCACTCCTAGTGACTTCAAGGATCTGTTCAAGTCATCCTCATTTTTAAAACTCTCAAAAGCCCCAAATCATTACCATTTATAAAGATAATATGTTTGAGAGAAGTCTGATTTATCAAGGCTCTATCCAGCCTTCTCCATAAGAAGATCTGTCAGAATAATCACATTCCCTTGTGAATAAAACAATATATTCTGGAGCAGTCCTTCCTACTACAAGACAAGCTCATTTGTCTCTTAAATGAAATACTCCAATGATCTTTGAGCAAGCTAGAATAGCCACCAGTTGCATTATCCCATCTGAGACTTTGGCATAGTCTTTGGACTTGTTTCCAACAAGGTCTCAGACTAAAAGGAACTATGTTTAGAGGTAGTTGTCAAATAGGAAAGGAAAATGGAATAGCCATATTTGATTTCTGATTTTTCCATGAATATACAGAACACTTCAAGGTTGAGACTACAATGAATTACTGCATGTTTTACTTATGGAGAGTCCCAGTAAAAATGACTCCCAGCAGCCACTGGAGAGCGTGTTTTTTTTGTGTGATTCACACCAACATCCTCAGACCTTATTTTTTAATATTTTAAATGAGTGTTTCTAGCCCTTATGGCCATGGAAACTAACAGCACTTGGACATACTTAAATCTGCATTTGGCCTGTATAAAAGCTGTTTCAGTATTTTGCAGTTGGGAAGTCCAAGTTTCCTGCATCAGTTAAAGGCATAAAAAGTTTTATACACATTTTATTACTGACCAAGAAAATATTTCCATCTAGATGCAAGGGTGATCTTTGCCTAACGAACGTAAGGGGCAATGCTACTACAGGTAAATTTGAACTTCTGGTACCCTCTCAGCTGCAAAAAGGGTTCAATATCACAATGCATACACTTAACACCCCAAACATTTTCCTAGCACAGAAAAACTTGTCAGTGGAGGGCAGGAAGTACAAAACCACAGCTAGAGACAGCCAGAAGCAAGTTTTTGGTTAAAAACTGCAAAAACTTCAGGTTTAGGTGCAAGCTCAAAAGCATTTGTGCCAAACCAAATAGGAACTTAATTGCTCCAGAGAAGTCTAGAACAAGCTACCTTAGCAATTCTTGGACAGGGGAAGGCAAGGGGATTTAGCTCAATTAGGAGACACTCAGAAAAACCATGCTCACACCATCTCATGCTCTGAAGGAATTACTATCTTTAGAGGGCAGGAGAAAAATGTAAAGATGTCTTACAGTAGTTAAGCAAAATCACACTCCTGGAAAGCAAAACTAAGTGACCGAGTTCATTAAAGATAGTGTACTGAAGTGCTATAAATAGCTACTCCCTCAGTGGTTTCCATTTGTAAGCCTTAGCAGTACTCATCTTTGGAGAGCAAGGAAAAAAGCCCACCTCTTCTCCACACTATGCAGAAGAAAATAGAAGCCTGACAGGGAAGTAAGTTGCTCATGGTCAATAAGCTGGCAGGAGAATCAGAGAGAGATTCTGGAGCTTGCTTGCAGTCTACCTACACTCTGTTGAAATATAGCCTAAATCCCCATTAATGGATACATCTATGAGCTGTGTCACTGGTGAGAAGCTTAGCCACATTTCAGTCAATGAAACTACGCTGCTTCCATGGAAATGGAACACATCTGCAGTGACCTACAGAGTTCTGAAAGCCCTTCACTGACACTCAAGAGCAGCATCTATAGCATCTAACCAGCTTCCAACAGCCCTCAACTTTTGCTTACTGTAACTGTTGTTTCCTTCTAATTGCATACAGACAACACAAAAATCTGACTGTGCTTTCAAGTCAAATTACAAAGTACACTCCAGATACTCTTCTCTCAAGCTCTCTGGGAGGCTAATTGGTAGTAAAGATTATGTGCACAGTTGAAGCCTGGGAGAAAGCACCATCACTTCTGCCCAGACTCACACTATAGTCCTTGCTTAATCCAGATAACCTAGTACAGTTTTCAAAGACCTCACTAGAGAAATTTAAACTTAAATTTCCCTCACATTGTGTGCAAGCAGGCTGCTATGACCAAGGAGTAAGACAGTTGGAGTAACAGCCATGACAAGGAAGTCACTGCCTCGTGACTGTCTGACCAGTGGTGCAGGTTGCTTCTTCTGCCACCTATGCAACCAGCTGAGACACAGTTGTCCCAAGGAGAGATAAAAATGAGGTCCTAGGCTGGTGCTTTCTGCCCCTCATCCCTCTATACAGGGAATGGGACATTATGGCTTCAGAAGCCCAGCCTCAAAAACAACACACCAGTAATCAGTATGGGAGCATAACCAGAACCAACAAGGAAAGGAGATGAGTCTACAGCCAAGATCAAGGAGAGATGAAGGGGGAAAATGGTCTTGTCTCTCCCACCCCACCTCTCTGCTGACACAAGCTGAAGGTGATTCACTGAAAAGACACCAAGCAGGAGCCTTTATTAACAGCAGCTTTGGAAGACAAACAAGGCCTTTGCTTAGAGCTGTGCTTAAGTCAGTTTTCCTGGCCCAAACAGCTATAGCAAGTAGCTATTTCCACTTTAAATAAACAGCATTAACCCACCTTTGAAATAAGCATACATTAGAAGTGCAGGTGCCCTTTAATAAAAGCAACAGTCTTCCTACATAGGCACACTAGTCTCCTCCAGGAGCACCCACATGTCGTATCTGCCTACCAGCTGGACCCATATTCCATCTCCCTGTTGCTAGGGCCTGTATCTAGACTGTATTTCAGGTATCTTGCCTTTCTCTGCAGAAAGGGGAAAGAAATCATCTCTATACTTTAAGGCAAGAGAAACACCTACATCCTCACAACCCACATAGGAAAAGACAGCCAGAGAAGTCAAGATAGCAAAGCCTCAGTTGCCTCCTCCTCATCATCATAAGTAGCAAGAGCTTCCATATTCTAGAGGTCTACAGCATTAAACACAACAGCTCTAACACGCAACTAGATCTTGGCTTACTGGTTGGAAACCACTTGCAAGTGCTCATTGAAAAAACGCAGAGGTGTGTTATAGATCCATCTTGCCTGCTCCTCTTTGTTCAGGTTCAGTTCCTACCTTGCTCACAGCACTCCCACAGATCTTTTAAGGTTACACTAACTGGATAATATTTCTGGTCTATTTATTTGTACTGGTTGTTAACAAACAAAGGACTCTCCTGCATTTCCTTGACCAGTGCCAAGCACTACTTGTTTCAGTGATATCCAAGAACTTAAGAACTGGACATATCTGCATAAAAATAACCTCAAACTCAAAGGAGCATCTTCTGAACACCACAATCAAGATGAGTTTTCTTCCAACTACAAATACAGAAGCAAAAAGGCTTTCCCTGAATACCAGTAGTTTATTTTTAGACTAGTGATACAGCTTTCATCCAGAAATGCACTACAAAACACTTTACAGAACAATCTGTATTCTCTACTCACCCATGACCAAAATGCCTTTAGGGTGAATGGCAGCATTGGTTAACAGCAGAGACCAGCTTTGCTGGATGGGTTGGGAACTACGTAGGTACATCAACAGAAGGAGGGGAGGCAGGAGGAAATGGTGGGAATAACATCATTCTGTGCAGTATTTTCACTTGCCATTTCTGATTAGACACCCAGCCCTTTTGGGGGTGGGAGAAATGTTTAAGCAGTGAACGCAAGGCTAAGAGGGTTGTATTTGCTTTATGCAAGGGGCCTTTTCAACAGAGTTCTAGAGTTTCCTGAGTTGCAACTTCTCTGCTTGAATATTGCTAAAATCAAAATAGAAACAATAAGCGCTTCTCTTATCCCAGGGGGTGGGGGACCTTCCCTCTCCCCTCTTTCTCCCTCCCCCCCAAAGGGGAATAAGAAGCAACTTGCAAAGTCACAAATTCAAGAGGCACGAAGCATCAGATTATATCACCCAAGAAAGCCATGATTAAAAAAAAAAAAAAAAAAAGTATCTTACACTGTTGCAATTCTGACTGATTTGGTCATCTTTCAGCATGTATTAGTGAGTACTCTGCTACATAGACTGCCAACCAGACACTCCTAAACCCATCTCCAGTAACTATTATAGGGGGTGTTATTTGTATCAGAAGTGACATTGTAATTTCTCCACACCCTTGCCAAATTAGTTTTCAGTACTGGCTTAAGGCAAGTCACAGCCATGATACACAACTCCACCCTCCTCCACAGATGGACAGCTTGCTGGATGCAGATCTTTGTTTTGGGATTTGGGCAGGTCTCCAATTCAACCAGCACTGGGCCTTAGCGTATGTGAGCATTTTTTCCCTCTCAAGCTGTTAACAAGTGCCAAGATTTTACCAAGACATGAAACACCTACAATCCTTCCTCTGGAAATCACTGGCAAGAAAAGAAAAAAGAAATTGTCATGCGTGAGATTCTAGAAGGAAAAGCAGTATCCAACTTTGACAGAGTTTGGGTGTCTGTTCCCAAAGGGACAGGGCCCCTTGCACCTCAGGTGTTAGCTCATTGTCCATTTACTATTAGCACACACATGTTCTTCATAAGAAGAGTGAATGGGATAAGCAACCATGTTTCGGTGTGCCATTGATTCACACAAGGCATCAGGCAGCGATTATCCCCCGAACATCCCAAAGAAGGTTAAAGCTTAATAAGCCAAGAGATGTGAAGAAACCCACCTACAGGGAACACAAGCTCCTAGAGCTGTCTGCTCATTATTTACACTTCTGCAGTATCTACCAAGATCAGGATCTTAGGTCAGGGCCACATTGCAGTTTAACCAACACAGCAGGAGTCACCAACCTGTGCAGCACACTCTTGGGCAGATGCCCACAGATTACCAAATGCCTTCACCTGCCAGGTTAGGTTGTGATGGAAACACAAATTGATTCTTTTTGGCACTGTATATCACTTTGACATCAGTGGGCTCTGTCAACATGGCTAAGTCAGCACAACTAGGGCTACAGAGCCTCCTCCACAAAGGTACACAAGCAGTCTTAAAAATAGACTGTCTCCTCCCCAATGACCACAGCACAACTGCTTCAGAGTCAAATCCCCTGCTATGCAAGACCCCTAAAACAGAGGAGACACAGGAGCAACTGTCAAAGTGACAGTGTAATCCTAGTCCTACAGGAGTTGAGGGGCTGACAAAATGTGTGTGTGTGTGTGGGGGGGGGGGATTTGCAGCAACAGAAATTCTGCTTCATGCAAAAGCCACATTCAGATATGCCATTCTCCCCCATTTACTTTTGTCCAGGGGAATGCAGAACTGGCAGCAGAGCCAACACAAGCAGAGGCATCGATGGTGATGAGAACCCTTTGCACACTAGGCTGACAGTAGTCCTTTAAAAGCAGCACCATTGACATGACAAGACTCACTGCATCATTCAGGAGACCAGCAGCCTGTTTACTACACAGCTGCACAGACAGCTCCTATAGGCCCCCCTCCTTGCCTCTTGCATACACCCTAATGGGATCCTTCCATTCAGATCAGCAACACACTGGCTCTGACCCAGGCATGAGTCATTGCAGGCACAGGGGGAGGAAGTGAATCCTTTCGCTGTCTTGGCAGCAAGGCTCCTGAAGAAAGGGGCTGGTTGAGGAGGAGTCTGAAGCATTTCTTTGCATAAGCAATATTCACAGGGAACCCACGGTGCTGCTCCTCCTGCCCCTGGAGGAGGCAGGAAAGCCCTGCAGCTAACTGCAGCTCATCCTCTCTAGAGAGTCATCAGTAATGAGCTGATCTCTGAGCCATTTGTGCTATAGAGACAAAGATTTCTGCAGAAGAGATATGCCTGCCCACCAGACAGTTGCCAGACAGGACAGGCCACACAGCCTTTACTGCAGCCTGTACCAGATCTCACATTCTCAGCTGAGAAGGTGACACTTGAGTGATAGATGGGAGCACATGCTGCCTTGCAGAGCCCACCAAGGAGCACTGCTAGTTGCAGGGTTGCTGCCTCCCCCTCAGACACAGCCAGCCAGAGGCTGCAGAGCAGCTCAGCAATCTGCCAGCTCACAGAGCTCCAGGAGATACATGGATCACTTTGCTAGGTCCTGGGGACCACAGCTTAGTGACCACCATTGTCAGCCAAAAGCTCCTCAAACAGTGAAATGAGTTACACTGCAAAAGGTACTGACACAATGAGAAGTGTATGCTCAAGGTAGTGTGTGAGTGTTGGTAGTGTTAACCCCAGAGATTAGAAAGACTGAGCTCCTAGCATAACAGGAGAGAGAGAGGAAAGTGACTGAAGATGTATATCCAGAGATTGACATTCCACAGAATATTTCCAGGAATAATACTTACTACAGGTCCCATTCCTCCTAACTTTTAAATACTTATTTCTAAACCACCACAGAACATATTTCTTCACCAAGAGGCTAGCGAGTCTTACCTCGGACAGCATGCTGAAGCTTCTTATCTGAGCCAATTTTGGATCAGAAGCCCCAAGTCTCAATACTAGAAAGACCTTGTGAAGGGGCAAGGACTGTGCAGGACCTCTGAGACCACTGCTAACACAGAGAGGCAGCAAAGGGAGCACTGGCTTGAAGTACAGGTGCCTTACAGCATACTGATTAGTCTGCTTACCAATTATGAATCAGATGCAAAATAGCCTGTGCCACTAAGTTGCAGGTTGCCTCCCTTCTCCCTTTGCCACCAGCAGTTAACCAAGTTCTCTCAGATTACCTGCTGCTGGCCAGAACTCACTGCTGCTTCCCCAGCATCAGCTGTTACACAGAGTGTCAAGCTACACTCTTCAGAGCTAGGTAGTTTAAAGGAAGGTAACCTTTTCCCTCTGCCATGCCTTCCAAGTATATGCATCCTCTTGGTTGCACAGACCAAAAGCAGAAATTTCCTCCACAGACACAATTCTAAAACAAAGAATGAATGAGAATCCTCAGTTCATCCACTAGTATCAGCAAAGACTAAGCACATTGAGGGTATTAGCATTAATCTTCCAAGTGCCTAATTAAACTAGATTTCTTAAACAAGTTTTATTTTTCTCCAAGTTATCAGTTTCAAGAATATCCTGCAGAAGTAAGCTCCATAAGCTAATTATGTATCATATGATATATTCTTTCCACTTACTGTCACTTCCCTTTCCACAGCACCATACTAATTTTCATGACTACATATGCAGATAGCTTTAGCCAGCTTCCATTTCACTATGGAAATCTAGATAATCTCAACTCCTTGGAACATCCCACACAGTCAGAAAAAGCACACGGCTAAAAAAACAGTGCAGGACTACTTGGTAAGCCAAGGCTGTTTTTGCCTATGTCAGTGCTTGACAGATCAAACTTATTATTTTAGGATTTGCTAACCTCTGAAGGACCCCCCCCCGAAAAAAAGAAAAAAACAAACAAAAATCAAAAAAAAAAAAAAAAGCTTTCAAGGTACAGGCAACAAGCTGCATCTTGAGCACAAAATACATACAAGAACCTAACTCCGTGCCCTCTAAGAAAGTAGAGTTTGTTTATTCAACATGTTACCATTAGCACAGTTATTCTGCAGTGCTTTCCAACTCGCTGATTGTAATCTAAGCCCATCAATAGCCTACCTTACTCTTTTTCCCAGGGCCTTCCCCAGGAAAGAGGAATCACACCTAAAGCTTTTGGATAACCAAGCAGGTTGACACTAGTTTGTCTGTGGAGCCTGTGGAACAGTGGGGAGATTTTGCAAAACTGCACAGATGCTGAGGCAATATTGGCTTGGTTCCACCAACAGAGGAAGTCTTGGAAGCAGTGCAGCTGGGTTACCCTTATTTTAAGTATACCATTTGAAACAATATTCATAAAAGAGCTAGCCAAGAGGGTGCTGAAAATACTGATGGCAGCCAGCAGTCTGTCAACAGACTCCATGCTAACAGGAACAGAACTGCACTTGTGTCAGCAACAGCAGAGTTCTTGTTAACATTCTCCTTAGTCAAAATGGGATTTCTGGGGAATTACTTCAATCCAAGGAACAGAAACAGCTAACAGTTCTCCAGCCTACCTTGGATAGAAGAGCTAGCTTTAGTCATCATCGCTTCAGAAAAACAAGGCAGAAAAGAATTAATTTTCTCTCATTTTATTCACCCCCAGGATTTTCATTGCACCATTCTGTTATTGTATCCCAAACAGGGAATTGCTGGTATCTGGAATTCTCACTTGTTCAGAGGACAGGACTCCAGCTGTTCTGAATGAGAGGAAACATTCAGTTATGCCAGCAGGAGCAGCAGCAGCGGCACTTTTGCCAGAATGTTATGAAAAAAACCTCCCCACACCCAGACAACTAAAAATTCTTTGTAAGCTAAAAAACAAACCACACCCTGCACCCACAGGGCCACAAAAAAGACTGGTGTCAGCAGATGAGACAATGCTACGGAGTCTCCGTGCAAGCAAGGGGAAAGGCATCAAGCTGAACATACTTCTCTCCTCCCTGCACTTTGCCACCCTATGAAAACTAAGCATCTGTCAAGACGGTCTTTTTCCACTGGACATTTGCTGTTAGGCAGCCAACACCCAAGATTTACATCCTCAAAGCCACTATCAAGAGGTTTTACTATGTAGCTTCAATTGAAGCTATTTCCTCCCTTAAATACGTACAAACCAAGATATGGCATCATTATGTTAATACTGAAGAATCGAAGTCAAAATTGCTGGGAAACTTCTGTTTGCTGAGGCATAGTACAATTTTGCATGTTAAAGAAACCTATTCCATATTCTAGTTTGCAATCTAACATGGCATTAGTTAAAAGATTAAGTCTCATGAGCAAACAAAAAAGGCTCAGGCTGGTTCTATTCTCAAGTTGCTCCCTCTCTTCATTAGCATTAAATTTGACAGTGCTTAGCTCTTTCAAACAGAGCAGGCAGTGCTGCAAACCTCTCATATAATCTGAGGCAGCAATGCAACTCCTTATAGTCAGGACAGGCAATTAGGCAAATATCCCTATCTAACCCCTTTGAGCAAGGCATTAAAAAAGCTTTTGAAAGCATAGTTGTTACCACTGCTTTAATTTCTGAATGCTGTTGTATGAACTAACCTTACATACACAGCAAGCTGACTTTGTTTGTAATATCCCTTCCTTCCTTTGTTAGGCACAAAGGAGGTAGATGCCTAGAGAAACTGTAGCATATGTTCTGGTAGCTTTATGCTGTTCTCCCAGAGGTTGAGTCCCCAACATTGACTTCTAAAGAATTTCAAATACCACAAACACTTCCAAAACAGTGATCTTTTCTTCCACCCTCCCAAAGGGGGGGGGAGCATCCAGAGTACACTAAGCACTTTCTGGAATACTGCCTCTTTGGGAATTAAGGAGTCAATCTGACAAACAGCCTGTACAAGCCCAAGCTCACAAGTGAAAGATAACAAACCCTAGGCATGAATTGAGTCTCCAAACACATCTGAGGCTCTAGTATCTGTGACCTAAATAGCTTCAAGACAGATGAGTCTTCATCTGTACAGCTCAGTGTTTTTATTAAATATTCTAAAATGCCAGGTAGTTCACAATTTGAAGAGCTCCTTTAACTTCTGAAGCTGGGGACACAGAACCCCACTTTCCTGTCTCAAATAAGGGAAGCTGAGGAAGATCTGGATTCGCACATGCAGTACCTGTTTACTCACACCCACGTTAACCTGGTCCTCCAGCTTGCAGAACCTGCTGTAAAGGTACTTTGAAGAACTAGGACTAGTAAACAGAAGAGGGACACCAGGGAGAGACTAATAATGAGTCCTACCACATCAAATTAACAGATAATAGTTACTAGGCAACAAAACTGGAAGCAGCTTTCTCGTTAAGCTGCTTCTCATGCAATTTTCTGTCTGGCATTGCATTTGCAGGACCTGCCTTTTTTTTTTTTTTTTTTTTTTTTTGCAGTCTTGAAGTTGGTTCCCTGTTGATTCCCTGGCCTTCCAAGGAGTATTAACAATAAAGCCCAACCTCCAGCAGAAATATTAGAACTCACTAGAGCATCACATGCTGCTTGCAGCAACCTGCTCATTTCTGCAGAACAGACTGCTCTATTTTCCTGCCTTGAAAGCTACGTGCTGGAAACTTTCTGGGCTTCATTTCCCATCTTGCTTGTATTTATTCCAGTTGCCAAATCACTGCTGTCCAACTCCTTTGAACTTACCAGTTGCATAGATCCAACTCTAAAACAAAGAGCAACTAAATCAAAATCACAGGAATCTCAAGGTTGTCCTGCAGGAGCCAGCAATGTGCCCTTGTGGCCAAGAAAGCCAATGGTATCCTGGGGTGCACTAGAAAGAGTGTTGCCAGCAGGTCAAGGGAGGTGATCCTGCCCCTCTACTCAACCCTGGTGAGGCCTCGTCTCAAGTATTGTGCCAGTTCTGGGCTTCCCAGTCCAAGAGAGACATGGAGCTACTGGAGAGAGTCCAGCATAGGGCTACAAAGATGATCGGAGGGCTGGAGCCCCTGCCCAATGAGGAAAGGCTGCGAGATCTGGGCCTGTTAAGCCTGGGGAAGAGAAGACTGAGGGGGGAATCTTATCAATGTGTGTAAGTATCTGAAGGGAGGGTGTCAGTGGGACAGAGACAAACTTTTCAGTTGTCTCATGTGACAGGCCAAGAGGCAATGGGCACAAACTGAACCACAGGAAGTTCTGCCTGAACATGAGGGGGTATTTCTTCACTGAGTGATGGAACACTGGAACAGGTTGCCCAGAGAGGTTGTGGAGTCTCCTTCTCTGGAGATACTCAAGGCCCACCTGGATGCAACCCTGTCTAACATGCTCTAGGTGACCCTGCTGAGCAGGGAGGTTGGACTAGATGATCTCCAGAGGTCCCTTCCAACCTTATTGATTCTATGATATGCTACAAACTAGCTCCCAGGGCTTGATCTGTAAACACTAAATACCAACAAGCAGGCGGATCAGAATTTCCAAGGCTCTCATTTCTGCTTTTCCTGATCTGTTCCTTAGCACTAAGTAGAGGAAATTAGTCTGATTAAGTGGGAAGGAGTTAACAATAATTGACTTATCATGACTTGAGAAAAGTAGTGTGAATGATCTGGAATCACACTGTTTTGAAGTTATTCCAGCAAAAGACAGTATACCAAAGGCATACTCAGAATAAGCTACTCCCAACTCAAGCACAGCTCTGATCTGGAAGAAAACTGTTAACTTAATCTCCCAGGGCTGGACAAGCCTTTGAAAGGCTGCTAAAAGATCCCCTTCCTCCCAAGCTACTCTTTAATCCAAAGGGTTGTAAACACATGTCATCAGCAGGCTTCCCATGGCTATTTTTTGTTAGAAGCAAAGAAGGGCCTCCAGACGGACTTACCCATAATGGTGCCTTCTCCTATTCATCTTCAGCTTTTCTTTCTAGCATGCACAACAGTTTCACAGGGCTGTCTCAGACATCTGCTTTCATAACAGGCACCACAGATCAGTAGTTTTTTTATTGCAAAGCCCCTGCTCCAGTCAAGAACAGAAGCCTTTTGTTACTATGTTTAGACTTGCTTTAGAACTGACAAAAGTGGTTCCACAGCAAAATGAAGATCTGCCAGACTTAGTTTGACACAAGTCATATCAAAACCAATGTAAAAGCTTCAGTGAGAATGACCCAGCTGCTCAGATCAGTCATGAGCCTGAAGTTCTAGAAGGGAAGGGGCTTTTCACTAGTGATCTTCAGAGCTGTGGTCCTACTGAATAGCTATGTTAACAGTTCTTTGGAGAACACGATTAGAAGTTTCAGCAACCTGATGTTGAGACCGTTGCTCACCACATTACTACCTGTCTCTTCCCAGTGGTCCTCTCCCCCTCCCCAAACTGGGTAGGGGAGACCAACTAGGATTTTCTAAATAGCTCCTGAGTGTTACGAGCTGAACTCGCAGAAGAGTTTGGTGATAGCCTAACCTTGCTCCCACACAGACACCAAGAACAACATGTTTTGGCCAGCACTTTGCACTTTGGAAAACACCCACCTCTGAATTTCTCTGAAAAATCTCAGCCAAACCAGACACTTTGAAGATTGTCCAAGGCTGGAGTTTTCTCCGCTTGGCCATTTCTCTATACTTGGCCAGGGAACAGTTGCTGGCTTGGAGAGAATCACTACCTTCAAGCAGCCACTCCTTATGACAATTGTCCAACAGCAAGACTGATTTTAGGATAAAATTCAGAGTAACAGCAGTTTACTATCCCAAAGAAAAGGTCAATATTTTGTTGCAGTACTTCCCACTGCAGCAACTAACTCAGGCTTTGCCTTGTTTATATCAAAGGGATCACTCAGGCTATAGCTATACTAGCTACTATGAAGTAAGTTCCAATACCAATTTGCATCCTATCAGCTATTCTGAGGTTATTCAAGCAAGCGCTTTTACCTTAAGTGTCCTTGCAAAACAGAAACACGACACAAAGAATCAAACCTTAATCATATAGCCACAAATCTAGAGCAGTGCTTTAAGCAGGGAGGCACAATAAGCTATGGGACACAAAAGAGTATCCAAGCACAGGCTTCCCAAACATAAATGCTGCAGTGATTTACTGTCCTAGTTAGTATAGTATTTGTGACATCAATAAGGGGAACAGTGCAGCTGATTTGCTCAAATTCATTCCTGATATCTGCAGTATCAAGCTAGAGACAAACCAATCCTATCTTTCCTGTAAATGTTTTCTTTAAAATGCTTTAAGTTGTTTATGTACCAGAACCATACTTGGACAAAAATGTACCAGTCAAGTCTTAGATCTATGCTATACCGTAAAAGTTAAGATAGATTTACTAGATACTGATTAAAGATACTTCATAGTAAGCAACTGAAGACAGCACAACTCCATCCCTCAGCTGTTCTGAAGTCTCAACCAAGGTTTATCTAAAAGTCAGTGAGAAAGGGATGACTACCAGGAGTCTCCTCCACACAGCTCGCATTTGTCAGGCAACATGACCTTATTGTCCATAAGTGAATGATAATGAAAAATAAGTGCTGTCAAGAAGCTGAAAAATGGAAATGCTGAATAACACTCCCATCGCAGCACAGGTGAATGGAGACCTGGAGTACATACTGCAGAACCTAATTTTTTCTTCAATCTGAAAAAAAACCCCAAAAACAAAAACACACCACTGCATGCTTTCAGCTCTGTCACTGTACTGTAGCATGTGTGTGTGGGGGGGAATCCTTTACTCACTCACGGTCTTTCAGAAGCCAAAACAAACCAAACATACTTTTGAAGATAAATGAATAGTCCTATGGCAAGCAAAGAGGTAGGAAGCCTCAAATAAATGTCTGTATTTTTGAGGGATTAATTTCTATTGCCTTTTGATCACACAGGCAACTGGTGAAACATTGAAAGCTCTCCTGTTCATGCTTATCTCCAGCTTTCCATCAGGATATATCATAAGGAGACACAGCATGTTCCAGTTTGCATCCTGCCTTCCTTCAGCGTTGTCTCCAAAAGGATTATCCCTCTGGCTTATTTTCAGGAAGGTAAACAGAGCAGCTAAGGCAGCCTTTCTTACACAAGTGACCATTCCCTAAATGCCCACTTCCAGAGGGATCAGATCAGCACATTTTCATATCACTAGTCAGACCAAGAATGAATCCAATCTTTAGACAGTGATGCAAGACAATAGTTCCATTACTGGTTCAGACTTCTGGGATACACAAGATGACCATGAAATGACAGAAGAAACTTCGTATTAACAAGCTAAAGTTCTGAGGTTACAAAACCAATTTAACATTAAAGCACTGACAGGAAAAAGTCTCACTGTCTTTCAACAAAAGATTTGTTTCTGCTATTTTTCTAGCTGTAACCAAGACACGCAGTACAGCTGCAGAAACAAAGCAGTAACAACTTAGTTTGGAGACTGTTTTGTAAACAGATGCATAGCCTATGATCTAACCATGGGAACATTAACACAAGAGGCTGTGACAGGGAGCAGCAGAGTACTCCTAGGGTTATTTAACTACAAGCTTTCATCTGCTTGCATCATCTTCACCAGTAAATTTCCATCAGTCTGCAACACCAGCAGCTTATGCTGTAAGACACTTGTCACTTCACAAATTCTTCCATTTCTCTTGGGTACCACAGGACTGTTCCCTCCTACTAGAGTACCAGTGCTGTAGGTTCCAACCATAAGACTGTTTAGAGGAAATGTTTCTACAGCTAACTTAATTACATTAATTGACAAGACATCTGACTCAACTGCTTTAGAGTCTGGTACAACCTGGGCCACTTTTCCCAGCTGCTCCCCATAGTAAGGACACAACAACAGAAAGGAATCACCTTACACACTTAAGCAAGCTCCCACTTCAAGGGAATTTATTCCAAGACAGTCTACTGATTTCAATATGATTTGCCTACCATAACAGGCTTCATACACAGAAGTCATTACTTAAAAAGCCTTAAAAAGCTGTGTACAACTCATTCAAGCCCCAAGAAAGCAAGGCAGGAAAATAAGAATTGAGCAACATTAAGTGTTTTGCACAGGTTAACACAGCAAGCATTGATAAATACAAGATCCATGAATGGAGGACCACAGTCCCCACCTGGGAGATCAAAGGAAGAGCTTTATACAGACACTGTACTAGATAGGCAATAAAATAGAGAATATTAACTCAGCCAAATTGTAGTTATGGTCTCTATTGCAATAGGATTGTTAAAACACAGCAGGCCTAAAGAGAGCAGCCAGAACTGGAAAAATTACAAACAGGGTTATAGAAGGCCAGGTAGTAAAAGCCATTCTGATCCTTTCCTTCCACTTTCTCCTTAGAACTCTTCACCTTTATTGCCCATCATGCTTGGTGCTGAACAGCCCACAACTTCAGCTGTTAAACTTGACTACATGTCAACAAGAAAAGATAGAGCAGTGCAAAGCATAGAGAAGCTGGCAGTCCACATGGAAGGGCAACAGCTGTAGAATTTGAAGTCTATTAACATTCAACTTCAGAAGCAGAAGACAGGGGAAGATTCACATGATCTGTGCTTTCTCTAGGTCAGAAATCTCAGTATTCTGTTAAATTAAGTACCATTTCTCCTGACAGCCAGGACTAACAGAGATACAGCATGCATACCTCAAAACTGCTGTCCTACAAGACATATACATCTCTAGGACAACTCAATCTCTCCCCCAGAACTGTTCAGTTTGGATGATAGTTTTAAAGGTGCTCCCTGTTCAGAATTGGGGTGGAGAGTTCATATGCTATGGCAATGCTGGAAGAAGTATCTAGAAACAATCATTTCAGGTGTTTTGAATGGAGAGAGAAGTCTTTACAAGTCTGTAGGGAGCCTTAATCAGTAAATTCTGCACCTAAACAAAAGCAGCACCATGCCCAAGTTTCATAGATGTATGTACACAGTTTCAGGAAGACATTTGCTAGGACTTCATTGTCAAGCACCACTGTCAACTAAGCTAAAAAACCCTTGAAGTTCTTGTCTACAGACTTCCATCTGATCTCTTTGCCTCTGCAGTTACTATGATGGGAGAACATGATTTAGGGATTACTTCAACACAATATGAATCTGCAGTCATTGGAAGGTTCATTCTTCCAGATCACTACTTGCTTCATTAAGCTACATTATAGAATGTTCTGTCCTTTGCCTGCCCAGCCAAATTCATAAGAGTAAGCACCCCTCCTATTACTTGTAACAATCTTCTCTGAACACACAGAAAAGACAGGAGGACTGTAGTGTTTAGAGATGAGGTAGGCTACACAAATGACCTTGCAGTTCCCAAGTCCAGCAGGCTATGAGAGAACACCTTCAGATATTTGACTAACCAGAGAACTGCTTTATAGTTTAACACAGCAACCCCTGCCAAAATGAGCAAGTTTGCCTTGAAATTTGGCTCTTGCATGTTAGATGCAAGAAGCTTCAAAGGATTAGAATTTAAATTAGTTGACATTTCCTTTATATTTCACAGATACAGTGCATATCTACCATGCATTAGTATCAGAACACTCATTAGTTTCTATTAGCTTTGTGAGAGCACTGGCACAGAGTAATGAGATGGAGTAATAACGGCATCTGCAGTTTTCAAGCTAGCTTCAAGCCTGACTTATGACCTATGACAACCAGGCTCCATTCTACTGTGCTCCACTTACTTTGAATATTCAGGTCCTCAGCAGATAGGGAGGTTAACCTGTCAGCTCTTGGAAGTGCCAAAGAAAAGATGACAAACCTAATCTAGGAGCAAAACAGAAGTCTCAACTTCTACAGCAAAACATTTCATTTGCTTTCTTTTTAACCAAGCATAACTTCTCCTACACTGTGAAGGTCTAGCTGTCCCCATTCCCCTCCTGTTCCACTTACTGCTAATGAACTCCACAAAAGATACTGTACAGCCTAACAAAACAAGCAATAAGTACTTGCTGCCTCTCAAGGCAAGAAATATGACTGCAATAAGGAAATAGGTAACAGTTAAGCAATGACAGCCTAAAAAGCACATGCACAGCTAGAATCACAGTACTTGAAGCAGTCACAGCACCTGTGAACTTAGTCATTTGCAATGACTAAGACCAGTGGTCCAGGTTGCCACACCTTGATGCCTCACAGGCTGCTATGTACCAGTTCAGGTGTGCAAACAGGCATCCTGATTTTCTGGGAGTGTTTAACAACACTAGAAAAATTAGATAGATTCTGAAAGATTACAGTATAGACACTCTCTGAATCTAAGTTTTCCCAATGCTGCACATAGACCAGCTTATTGCACTAAAAAATATAAATACCATTGAGATAGAAGTGATTCACCTCCTTGAAGTGTCACCACTTCAAGATCCAAAAGACTGAAAGCAGTTAAGTGCCACCCTTATACACTTGGTCCTCCTCTTCCATATGACACTATTAGGAAGTGGTGTTCAATACAACTGGAAAGAACCAAGGCAAGTGCAAACCTGATTCACTAAGTAGCTTCCATTTTGAAAGGAAGAGAATGGACAAAAAGGCTTATCACAGAACAAATATGGAGAAGAAGAAACAAAAACAGGACTCCATTATGTCCTGCCAGACACTGACAGTTACTAGGAAGTGTAGAGACATTTACAAAAAGTTCATCTACTGCATCATGAAGAAACATTCAGAGGCTTCCAGATGTTCTTTTGTGACTTCACTCAGTTATCTGCTTAAAAGCACCTGATGGTTTCACAAGTCATCTACACTTCTATACAATAGTTTACTTTGAACACAAATCTGTAACTTGTTATCCTCCAACTCCAGGCACTGTTTGCAGGAGCTCTTCTTACCTTTAAATGAGTATACATGACCATTCCTGCTACAGGATCAGACAGCTCTTGTTTCAGGCTTTATCAGAGATCACGAGACAACTTGATTTTCATCTGCAGGCCATGGCTTGCAGCACACAATGTTGACTTGAGAACTGAACACATACTTGGTGTCAACAACTCTTAAAGAACTATTGATGAAAGAATGCCTGAACTTCAGTACTGGAAAGGCGCGTAGCCAAACTGGTAGCAATTTTTTATTATGCTGTCTCTCAGGTGGGAATGCCATTTTCCTTAATACCTCAGATATTTTGCAGGGTCACTCTGGGTAAGTTGTCAGTAAACACTTGACTTTTAAGCTTGGACACTGCTCATATTTCTGTAGGTGAACATCTTTAGCCAAATATATCTTTTTGAACTTGACAGATGTGTTCTTATGTCTAGATCTCAGAGGACTCTGTTGAAGAACACATTGATTTGAATTTTCTTGCGGTTTCTATTCCTCTCCTCAAATGCTCAGCCCACCTTGGCTACCTTTTCAGTTCTTCTTTCTGCATAATATCACTTCTTATAAATGCCAACCAAAACAGTTTGAGGGACTGCATTCATTCAAGAATCCTGCAAGCACTGAGGAAAATGGTTTGTGGTGGAGAAAGAGGACATCACACTACCAATCATCTGCAAAGTTAAAGCTGTCACAAAGGCCAAGGTGGCTGGCATAGCCCTTCAAGTGGGAACAGATAAGATGCAGCAAGCCATGAGTAAGGAAATCTGTAGCACTGGAATTCACATAGCCGCAATACAGGAAGAGGTGACTACCTCTCCTGCTAATCTGTTGCTCCCCAATGCAGCACAATGCTGACTTAATCTCCTTTTGTCTGAGTAACAGCAGCCAGGGAAGAACACAGCAGAAAGCAAGTCACAGCAGCATCAGATACAAATCACTGAACTGTCACTCATAAGGGTTGCTCCTATTCAGCCCATGCCAGGGTTGGAAGAATCCATTCCTCACTAGCAGGAATTACCTGTTGGATTTGATGGGGAGAGGAGAAAAGAGCTTCCAGGCTCCTCCAGAGAACTGAATTTGGTCAAGATGCTTCATCTTTTTGAAATAGAAACACAGAAGCAGCCTGTACAACATCTTCTGACAACCTTAGGTCTAATGGATTATTCAGAATCAGCTGGTGGAGACAGTCTGACCATCAGATAGTCTGCTATATACTTGGCATTCACGTTTGCCAAAAATCATCATTGGCATAAGAACAAAGCAACTTAGAATACCAGATCAAGGATTCAGCCACAGAATTATCCCCATTTAACTCCACGGGCACATAAACAAGTTAGGTGAATAAGGAACACCACACACAGACACTCTTATTCTGTGGGAACAGCCATTTCACAGCAACTCTCTCCTGTAATAGGGAATTATCTCCAACAAATTCCTATTTAGATAAGCCCATGAGTAGAGACAGAAGGACTAGTTTCCTTCTAGTAAGCAATCTATTCATAACCTTTAATGGAAGCCTCCAAATACTCTGGAATTTGCTATTTTGCTGTACATAAGGGAAACAGCATCTTACCCTTCCCAGAGATGAGGCAGTATTTTGCACATACAGAAAACTGAAGACATGCTTGAAGAATATAAACTTGCAATCATGCATAATTACAGATGAGTTGTTAACTTTTCCTGAATAATATTTGTTTCCAGACTGCCATTCTGACAATCTTAGACCTCTCACCTTCATTTTCTCCTGCAAAACAACAATTTATCTAGAAGTCTTAAGAGTCAAACATCATTTTGGGTAGCTTCAATAGGACAAATGTGACCAAAGACAGGAGGGAACTAAAAACCACTTCCCATCCTCCTCTGCTTTTACCAAAACTGAAACATTTGAGCAGGTTATTTTATCTTGGGCCAGATAGCTAGCTACCTTAAGATCAACAGCACTACAAATTATCAGATTCGAATACAATTGTTCCTTCAGTCACAAGTCCTGGTTTTCCCTGAGAAAAATAGTACACTTAACGATGTAAGGCAAAAATGCTAGCTCATAGCATTAAAAAGTGTTCTTTACCATGTCTGTTTCCTTATAACCCTTTAAGTAAAAGACAGCAATTCAGGAAGTAAATTAGAAAAAACAGTCTGCCAACCAAACTGGGGGAAAATATTTTTGATCCTTTCAAGAATACAGCTACAAATTTAATCTCGCACTGGAAAAGTCATCTTCTTTCAGCTTCCATATTACATGAAATTTTATCCCCTTTGACTACAAACGTGCTTAAAACAAGTGAAGCACAGGGAAGAAATGCACTCTTGTGCTTACCAAGCAAATGGCAGCCCCAATAGACTACAACCCAGAGCAGTCCAAGCCAAATAGTGCAGGTGCAGCACATGGGGCCTCTGCTAAATAGCAGGGCCAGTAAACAGCAGTATGGGAGAGCTCCCATCTCACCTCTGAGCTTCAGATTCCATCCTAAATACAGGGCAAATTGGCATTCCTCTTTCCCTAATATCAGGGGCCAATAAAAAAAAGTTACACACCATGCAATTACAGCCAGCATGGTTCTGTGATAGGTCTGTCAAAGCTCCTTCAGAAAACGGAAAAGCATTAGCCACCTCTTTGCCAAACCAAACACCTAATACAAAGCAGGACTCTGGCTGTTTTTAACACAGTAGATTAGTTAATATCTGAGTAGGTTGTTATGGCTCAGCACACACAGCACCTGGTACACTGTGCTATGCTTTCCACCAGTCAAGAACCTTACAGGAAAAACAGATAACACTGAGGACAAAGGCATGGAAGAGACATTGCAGAAGCCAGGACACATCATTGTATATTGTCTCAGAAACAGCAAGCTGCAGCATTTAGGAAAATAAGAGTTCCCAGCATTTTGGAAAAGCCCAGCTACTCCATTATGCAGTTAAAGTACTACCACAACAGAACAAGCACTCTTAAGCATTGAAAAGTTAGCAAGAGCCCCCCTAAAATTACTCACTGTCACTCTAGTGATAGATCAGCTTTTCTTGACTGATGCCAGAGATAACTGGACAAGTTCACCTTGGACCTGTCACCCAGTTTATGTTGTGACTTGAGTGCAGCCTAGCAGGTACTTAGGTTCTTGGTGTCACAAATGTTTGTTAGCACGGTTCAAGTGAGGCAGCACTGTGATAGCTTAACTTTTAAATAAAAAAATAAAATGAGCTCAATATAGACCTGGCAATAAATGTAGCTTCTAGAAAGTGGTTATAATACACCCTTCCTCCTCCCCACTCCTGAAGCAGCTGTGGCTCAGGTACATTTAAGAGCTTTGTGTCTTCCCAAAGCCTACAGAGCTGCTTGGCATTCTCTTCCCAGTAGTCGATTGCTGAGGTGAGGTGGAATATTAACAACTTCCTCCCATCCACTCTTTAATGATGCCATAGCTCATGACATCAGAATTTTCTCCATGGTGACAGAGCAACACAATTGAATTGTAACAGGAGGAGGCCAATTAGAACATGAACACTCTGCAGTTGAAACTGGAGTAATTGACAGAAATAAGAGAAGCTCTTAGAAAGTGCACTGTTCCAGCTATAAAAGTCCTGCATTCAGTTTTCCCAGTGAGTCTAAAATCCCCAAACCGTGGCTAAGTGTTTTTTTTTTTTTTTAAGCCCTTCTAAAATGGAAATTTCATTACATCGTTAGCTTCTGCCCCAGCTCCAAAGAACGCTGGATGCAGCCTGGATCAGATCTTATTTGTTCTCCTCCCTCATGCCAAGTTCTCTTTTCCATCATAGCCACAGCCATCCCCGCAGCCCCCCCCCGCCCTCCAACACACACATGCTTAGCAGGCTTCTTAGCTCATCACCCTCAAGCAAAACTTCCCAAGCGACTTTTAACACGCCACAGTAAAAACCATAGGGAAGGAAAAATGGGGAAGCATACAGATGAAATCAATACAAGGCAGTCAAATCATATAATGACTGCTGTCAACTGAGATGCCACCTTCAAGTGTGCACACACATGCTCAAGATTTAAAAACAGATAATATGAACAAGATCCAGAGCCTCTAGGTAGCTACATCACATTGTTTTCATCCTCCAAACAAGCACAGGACATAAAGGATCAATCTCTGCTGACATCAGTTAACATGCCCCCAAAAGCACCACAGCAACTTAAGCCAAATCTGATTCACTGGCTGCATCTTTGCTGACTAATCTCCGCTCTCCATCCTGCAATGTACCTTAACCTAGAAAAACATGCTTCAGTCCAAGAGATAACGCAACAGTTGTGTTGCTCCAGAGTGGCCCAAAGCAAGGCAAAGCTAATAGGAAGTCTCCATGGCAGAACAGTTGGGTACCACAGTCAGGCTTTACGCCTTAAGCACTTCTACTTTGTCTATAGATTCAAGGAAGCAGCTGAGTACTAGCTGCATTCAGGGATGTTTTATTGTACTTCTTCCTTCTTGAGCAAGCTCAAATGCTGCAGCAAGCCATGAATAAGCTAAGGGTACACTTTCTGAGAGTAAACTTGAAGGTGTAACCACAGTATGAAGTCAGGCTACCTGGAGTGAGGACAGCTGCACTGAACACAGCAGCTCAAGCACAGTGATGCTGAATACACTTGTGAACTGTAGTTAAGCTGTTGGGGTAACACTGCTTTACAGAGCTGCAGTAAGCAGACTTGCTCTGCTATTCTCCTGCAGTTTGAGGGGAAAAGCAGCACATCATTCCCAGGCAGGAGAAACAGTACACAGGTCAGCAGTACTGGCAAGCTTACAGTATGTTGAGGCAGAGCAGTAATAAGGTTAGCAGCTGTTCTGTGATATGAGGTATAGTTAGCTAAGCCTCAAACTGGCCCAGCCTAAAAAAGAAATGCTGAAAAGTATCACCCTCTAAGAGTTTGCATAAGACACAATATACAGGTACCACTAACAAGAAAAGCAGAAGCAGTTCTCACCATAAATACAAAGTGAGAGTCTTGGTAGGCACCACTTAAATAGCTCATACATCAGCCAGGTAAAATTATTTCTGCATACAACAGCGGGTCTTGAGTTACAGCAATCACAGTGACCTGAGCTACTGTTAGTATTAACCCAGCAATTAAAGACAAACCATCCTATGACACTTCTAAAGCATCATGGGACAAAAGAACTTCCTCAAGCCACTGCCACCTGCAAATACTGCTAGTCTGAACAGTTGAGAAACATACTTACATGCTTGCATTTGCACAGCAGTATTTCTGAGTCTCAGCTCTTTGCATGCTATCATTTAACCTTTTGAAGAGGTTTTAATCCATTCAACATGGTTTCAGCACAACTGGTAGACAAACTAGTTCATTTAGAACTGCAATAATACCCATCTGCTGCAAGAACAAATGCCATTGCCCATAATCAAAGCAAGTTTTCTAACAGACCAAGAACCAGAATGCAGAAGAAAACATGATTAAGCATGAACAAAATCTTGCGCTAGGGGAAAAAGAGACGCTATCTAGAGAAGGGAAAAAACCTTAAGAGAAGCAAAAATAAGTTAGAAGTAATCAGCCTCCAAAATTATTTATAGATCTGCCTCCCCCAACACCCTAGATTATTCACGGCCTTTGAAAGTATCAAAAGGAAGCACACAAATGGCAGCACCAGAAGAAAGCAGAGTGTACTTCAAAGTTTACTGCTGTCACAACATTGTTTAAAACAGTTGGCCCAATTCTGTCCTTTGAATCATGAACAGGGCCTCATTAGTCCGAGTTCTGCTTAGCTAGACCACAACAAGTACACAGTAACTTTGACTTCACTGGAGTCATGCCATACAGGATAACTAATGAGCATAATGCTTTGCTTGGAGACTTCAACATGATGGATGCCAGTCTGTGGCTGGGCAGGACCAAGCAGACCTTTAAAGAGACAACCCTCTGCCTCCCCCCCCCCCCCCCCCGACTTTCATCTGGGCTTTTTAAAACTTTCTATTAATTTCATCCAAACTGCAGAAGATAGGTTGGAAGAATTTTCTGAGTCTTTGCATGTTCAGCAGCCCTCCATCTTTGCAGCTTAGGCACCTGCCTGCATGGGCCCACAGGGGAGGAAGCTGTATGCACCCGGCATGGTAGCAACATACCTCACTGAAACCTGGGTGGCTGAGTGGTTTTCCAAGCCTAAACAGTGTTGAAACCACCAAAGGAGAGAGGAGAGAGAGCGGGGGGGTGGGGGTGGGGAAGCACATGTCAAGGCTCAAGGGCCAGGCCCACCCGAAAGCTGCTTCCTTCCGCCACAGGTATGATCTGAACCGAGACCCCAGTGCCAGGCCCTCCCCACCCCTTGCCACTAGCTTTGTCTGGAGCCACCTCCCTCTTTCCAAAATAAAACTACGTAACTTGTGGGAATTTAGAGATCATGCGAACACAGAGAGCAATTTTGCAAAGAACTGAAGAAGGAAAAAAAAAATACATATATAGGCACGTTTGGAGCTCATGGAGCCTGTTGGCCTTCAGAGCCAGGCAGGCAGCCAGCTGGGGCACCGTCCCCCCGGGATGCTGCAGGCAACCTGGGGCAGGCCTAGGTGCCCGGGGCTGCCAGCACGCTGCACCGCCTGGCCTGCTGGGCATATGCCGCCGCCGGCCCGCTGGGCACCTACCTCACTTTACGGCCTGCTGCAAAAGGGCCGCCTGAGGGAGGCGGCCGCAAAGCAGGGCCGGGCTGTGCGCGGAGGCGCTGGGCCTCCGCCTGCAGCGGCGGTCGCCAGGGCCTCCCCCCGGCAGCAGGGGCAACAAGGGCACCGGAGGCCCTGCCGTGGCATCGCTCGTGTCCCATCTCTACGCCAGCAGCGCGGGGTGCCGAGATGGTACCGCCAGGCACCAAAGAAATGCTGCCGCTGCACCTGGAAGTAATTCAGCCCAGCACCACGATACCGTGATTTCGGTTAAGGTAGAAACCCACAGAAGAGGCAGTTATGGTGAAGGCACGTTATCATCAGTAAGGGCATTGCTAGCGAGTCAGCCCCAAGATTTTTGCAGAAGCAGGAACAATCTGTCCTTTCATACTTGTGCTATTCAGTGCTAGGAGAAATCCACTTTGTGGCACATCATGCAAGAAACTTCTGGCTATACCCCAACCTTCAACTGCCTTATTCCTTGGGAGCCTAAACCGTTCCTTTTTACTGCAGTTGCTATCCTGTGGTCTCTCCTACTCCACCTGCTCTTGAGCAAACGAGAGGTTCGTAGTTCACAAGGGATTGGCTTCCTTCTGCTTATATTTATAGCATTTGCATATTTCTTCAATTATAATCATTTGTTCACATCAAATCCTTAAAGCAACCAGAAAATGAATTAAAGCATCAAGCAGATCAACAGCCAGGATAGCTAATGCACTGAAATAGAGGATCCTTTTGTCTAATGGTTGCATAGAGACCCTGTAGGTTGGCTTAAACGCAGACCTGTTCTCAATCAACAAGCATTTCTGTTAGCATTTCTGTTGATGCGCACAACTGCATCAGAATCCTTTTTCTTTTGCACAATTTACAGGGCATAGCATTCACAACAGCAGTTCATAGGCAGAGGACAGAAGACAGATATATCCACACTTTTTTTCTTCCACTCCCCCCAAAAGCTATAATTTCCCCCAAATTTGCCTGATCAAGTATTTAACTCAATGAGCAAGAATGACTTCTGTGGAGAAAGCAAGACTGTAGAAGTCTGCTTTGGCAGCCTCCTTTGCAACCTGGAGCACTTTGCAGCACTCATCTCTGGTAAGCATGTTAACAGAGCAGCGATAAAAGCTAATGTGTGGCATAATACTACTATTAGTGGCAGCCTCCAGAACACCCTGGAAGATTGCAGGGTGACGGTGAGATGCAGACAGTAGAAGCTACTGCCAAGTTCAAAGCAAAGCCCAAAAGCAAGAGTGCTGTGGCCAATACAATAGGCTGCTCTTGAGAAGATCTCTACTATCTGGTATCAAGGGTTTCCCTGCTCAAGGGCTTGCTCTTGGAGTGCTGCAAGCTTTAGGGCCACTAAAGTTCAACACCTTTGATCCAAAGTATACACTTTATCCAGGAAAAGAGCTCAATAGGAAAAAAGAGGCAGCTGACAGTGTTTGTAGCAAGAAATACAGAGGCACAAGGGTTTATGCATGGGGGGGGGGAGAGAAGAGGAAGTTCTCCAGCTCCATTTGTACCTATTTCCCCCAATCCAGTTTGACTCTGGAAGAGTCCCATGTTAAGCTGCAAGGGGCTTGGCATTGTACCAGCCCAGCGTTGCAAAGGAGCTTCCTTTGCTCAGAGCGGTGAGAGGTCAACATTCTCAGCCCAGCATCATTGCTAGAATGCAGGTCAGACAAGAAAGTAATGGCAGTCTTTGAGTAAAGAAAGAGCATCAAAACCTGGAACAGTTCCTGGACAGAAGTGTTATTACAGCTCAGAAGCCCATGTCTGGGCCAAGCTGAGCAACTGAGGAAAGCCTCGGGTTCAAACAAGGAAGAGAAGGCTTCATAACAAGACAGCTATTGAAGCGGCCTTACAGAAGGCAAGAAATACCAACTACACAATAGTGTGCTGACTCATGAGCTGTTCTGACACACACTATTCTCCACAACACCAGCACTCTGCCTAGCCTGCAACCCAACAGTCAGTGGCTTGTAGCAAGTGCTTTTAGAGGAGTTATAACCCCCCCCCCGGGACAATTCTGCACTTGCCTGCTCACTGGAACACCTTCTTCAGCTTCAAACACCAGCCTTATGTAAAATACTTATATAGAATACTTAAAAGGCTATAATTTCTCAATTTTAAGTTTCAGTTTAATGCAGCTTTAGATATTCCCACCCCAAGTAGGAAATTGTAGGCTTGGAGATAACTCTTGTGAGCAGCAAATACCCTGCTGGGGCTATGTTCACAATTAGGTCCTCAACCACTCCCAGAATATGTAAAGCAACCTAAATAATTGTTTTAGAAATTTGAGTAATCTCATGACACTTTGCATTATAAATTCCCTTTTATCAACTGTTAAATATCTGTCACTTTAATCAAGTATCACCTTGTCAGCCTAGCTGACAGTCACACCACAATTAAGAATTTACCTTTGAAACAGTCACGACTCAACTTTTTTGCCAACTTCAAACTAGAGACAACATAGTAGCTTAAGCTTTGATCTCTAAACTAGGGTTAAAGGAAAAAGAGCACAGCAGTGAAATCTGGACTTTTTAAATGAGAAGCACTAAATAAGATGCACAACACTGATCATCATGTCCTTGATGTAAATACCAGTGGAAACTTTTTAAATTTATATACCCTTACACTGCTTGTCCTTTAAGCACTGCTGTCTGATGCAACTAACTATAGCCTGTTTCAGATTATTCCATTGTACAAAGACTTTTTCCCCCCATCAGTCTTGGGTTATGAGAAGAGCTGACAAGCTTAACCCCAGGAAGACCCAGTATGATAATGAGGATAATCAAGTTCCTGTGTGCACTGTCTGCTAAGAAGAAACAGCAGTGGGCAAGCTGTAGTACTTCAGCTCATATAGGTATGAGACATCCTTCCTGCATCCCAGCACATGCAACAGCCCCACTACTCCTTTAGTGGCAATCTCCCTGTGCAAGACCAAGCCTACAATCTGATATCCCAGGGGAAGCAAGATAGAATCAGAATTCTGCTGTCTTCCTCTGTATTATTCAAGAGCTGCACAAACAGGGCTGGCAGCACACAGTGACCAACAGTCCTGTCCTCTACAGAAGTCCATCACATGCCTCTAGGGGAACACCAGTTTCTTCTCCCAGACTCTGAAAGATAGCACTCTTGATCAAGTACACCTTCTTCTCTTGGCCCTGTCCAACAGGAAACTTCCTCAGATGTCAGACTTCAATATACCCCAGCATCTCAGCCTGCAGCAACATAGCACTGCTGCCTTCGAGCTTTATACTTCCTTCCTCTATTACCTTACTGTTATATACACAACTCTTTGATAATGGGTGAATCTACAGTGTCCCTGTTTGGGGGTTCCAGGTCACTATAATCATGTGCCCAGAGAAGGATTTCCCTGCCTCTCTGCCACCTTTCTGCTTCAGTATCATCAAGGATGGCTGGAGGCAAGTATGACAAGATATCCTAGAGGAAGTGACATCTACTACTGTATGTGAATGCTAGCATTGCCCTACCTTCTGTTGCCCATTACCCTCATTTTACATAATTAAAAAAAACTAAACTCATGGAGATGCATATGTGCAGATGTATTTCAGCATTTAACTCTTGTAGTTGTCAGTGGAGATTCAAAATGCTTTTAAAGCAATGCAGTTCAGGCTTACAAGCCATACCCTGGCAAACCAAAAATGGGAACCACAGGGCTTAAGTCCCAAGTCAGGATGGGACCCTGGGACCATTATTCCTCTCTCCTACTGCTTTTCCAGAGGACTGCAGGCTGACTTAATGTACTCACTTGCAAAATGCCAATAATTCATTAGTTTTGCAAGCCAAATAGAAATGAATAGAATCCATGATCTCCTCATTAACTAGCTACCAATAGTTTAACTTCTATTTCTTAAGGGCTGTTTGTGTCAAACACCCTTGCTGTCACTGTTTCCCCCCACTTCTGCCTCTTTTCCAGCAGCAGGCTAGCATGTAGGTCACAAGTTGGAGACTGGGAGAAACTGCAAGGATAAATGCATTCTTTAGTAAGCTTTTCTGGAAGGACCTGGAATTTGTCATTCTCATCCCCATGCCCTGAATACAGTCTTTACAGAACTTTATCTGACAGCCTGAACTCTAATCTGCTTTTAAAGCAAACTGCAATTATACTTAGTGTGCCTCCCTACTCAAAATCTGCTCCAATAGGAAAACCGACAACTTTTCACTGCAGAAATTAAAGTGGCTTTTTCTTGAACAAGGCCATCCGTCTGCGCAACCTTAATCTGTCCAGCTCACATATGCTGCTGTAACTTGCACTACACTGAATCCAATTATGCCTCTTCAACCTATTAAAAAATATAGGAGGTTGTTGTGCAGGTTGTACAGGGAAGTATCAAACGAATAGATGAAAGCAAGCCTGTTGCAGAATGACTTTGCAGCCTTATTTCTGCAGACAGGCATGTATATCATAGTAAAATTAAAGTCAGAGATTTTTTTACAGGGACCAATGAATAGTTCATGCCAAACTATTTAAAGCTGAACTGAAACAACCAGAAAGAAATCTATGCAGGAGACAAACTGACATACACTTATTTGTAAATGCCTGGCAGTTATTAGTTATCCATTAAAAGCTTTTTAAATTATATTGCTCTGGCATCATGAACAGCTAAGAATGAGCTCACAGAACAGCATGTCTCCCATGCATTACACATTAGGTTAGAACAGCAGATGAATAACCTTGAGCTAAGTAGTCAGAAGTATCCACAAATCTAAACTATATGCACCAGATTAGGTAATTCGGTATCCAAGCACTGACTCACCCAGCTCCGTTTCAGCTGTTCTCCCCAGCGGCTGAAAGTTTTCCCCTTCAGCAAGAGGATCGAGACACCAGTCACAACCTGTCAAGTTCCATAAAGGTACCTGTTGGCCTCAAAGAGCTAAGTGGCTTTCCAACTCTTAATATATTTCCAGTGTTCTCCAGAAGGTCAATCCACATATAATGGAAATCAGTCTTCTGGACATTGTGTTGTCACCTTTATGGACAAGGATCCGAGATGGGCTTCACAGAGCCTTTGTGTTCCCTTTCAAAGCTGGCAAGCTGAATGGTAGTCATATCCCATTACTAACTCTAAGGACCAAGTTAGAAATCCAGTAGTGTTCTGACATGCATCTCAGCTATACACACAAAAATCTTACACAGCCACTAGTAGAAGAAGAACAAGAATAATAAACTATAGAAGCAAGACATAGAGCAGTTAAGCACATGCCTCTTAATCAAAAAGGATGAGCTTCTAGGTTTTCTGTCACAGCAACATCTGTCAATCACAAATTCTGCAGAGAATCTTTTTCTGAATACTTAGCTACAGTTGCAGAATAAGTGCACAAGTTATCTTAATCTGAAAGACAAGCAGGGCAGATTTGATCACTAGATACACGAAGTTTCCCCACACGCATCCAAAAGGCTATAACTTTGTAGCACCAAATTGTGGCTTAAAGGGCAAGTACCAGCTAAGTAATGCAGACCCTTTGGAGTCAAGTCTGCCAACTTACAGAAACTTGTAATCTGGCTTGTTATCATCCCACATGACCGGAATATATTTAAGATCTAATGTCACATGTTTTTTTTCTTTTTGTTTGGTTTTTTTTTGTTTGTTTGTTTTAATTTTGTGGCAAGTTATAACCCAGGAGTCAAGAGATCCTAATTCCATTCCTCTCTCAACTACACACTTCTGCACAACCTTGGGTAAATTACTTAATGGTCTGCACCTCTGCAGACTAAGTAGTATTACTCCAGCCAACAGCATCCTAGAAGTCCTCTCCTCTTTAACAAGAATTAAGGGTTATATTTACTTACTGCTAAAACAGCAGCAACTCCTCCACACCCCAAACAATACACACTGATACCTGAGATATACCTGTTGTTAATTCCAGAGGCATTTGCCATAAATGCAAAGCCCCTTAAATAGTGTAGGCGCATTCAACCCCACATAGGCTCAGCTACGATCTATTTTGCTTCCAGGCTAATAAGAAAAACTTCTCAGAACCTGCTCTGGCCAGAACTCACCAGCTTCATGCCGTGCTGAGTGTCAGCCTTTAATGACCACAGGCACTCAAAGCTTCAGCATCTATTCCTCATCCAGACAATACCCAACCCCCTTTTCTTCTCAAGCAGAGGGAGAATCCTAACAGCATCTTAAAAAAATGTGGCTTAGGGAAGAACATGACCTAATGAAACACACTATCATTATCCACAGCATCCAGGGACTCTTTAAGGGCCTTAACCATCGACCTGGGACGCTCAGATCCTGACCTGCCATAACCCTGCCTGGCTTAGGAGAGAGAGAGGAAAATCAGAGCACAGTGCTGGCATAACTTCACCCAAGCTTTACTACTTCTCTATTCCTACTACTGATGCTCAGCACTCTTGCTAAATACAGAGCAGTTAGCAAGAACAAGGTTACAACAATTTCTTCTGCTCCAGGAGCAAAGGAGACCTTCCCAAAATTTTAGGATACCACAATACTTATCTTCAGCAGCAACCTGGCTTTCCAGCACAGAGCTGACTAGTGGCAGTCACACCACAGCTAGGGGGCCAAGATTTCCCAGCAAGGACCCTGACTCTAGCCACAAAAGAAATCCTTGGCCCTCAAAGCAGCAAATAGGGAAGGCATAAGCGGGCTCTACCTTCCCAGGCAACAACCCGGGGTCCACGAGGAATTCAACTCGCGGAAGAGGCCCCTCTGCTTCGGACCCACCGAGCCTCAGCGCCGAGGGGGGGGGAGCCGAGGAGGGCGGCAGCCACCTGCGAGCCGGCCGGGCGGCGGCCCGGGGCGCGCCCGCCGCCGCGCTGGCGGCCCGGGCTGAGCGGAGGCGGCGGCGGCAGCGCGCCGGGGAGCGGGAACGGCAAGCGGCAGCAGGCAGGCGGGGAAGCGGCCGGCGGCGGCGCCGCGCTCCCCGCCGGGATGCCGCGGAGCCATGCAGGCGGCGCGGCGCGGCCCGGCCCCCCGCCCGCCGCGCCCCGAGCACTCACATTGCTTGAGGAGCTCCAGACACAAAGCCATGAGAGACACAAAGAAGGGGCGGAGGGGACCGGAGAGACGGGGAAGCGCGAGGCGGGGGGCGGCTCTGCCTCGCCCGAGGAGGGGGCGGCGAGGGCCGCTCCGCCGAGGCGAGGCGAGGCGAGGCGACGCGGCCGGGAACACCCTCCGGCGGGGGCGCCGCTCCGCACCGCAGGAGGCGGGCAGCGAGAGGCCGGGCGGGCCGCGGGCTCGGGCCGCGCTCGCTGCTCCTGCCGCCGCGGCGAAGGCTGGGCTGGAAGAAACAAGGGACGAGACGCACGGACACCGCCCGGCCCGACTCACCACCGCCGCCGCCCGGCCCCGCCGCTCCGGCTGCGCGCTGCCGGGCGGGGCCGCGCCTTAAACCCGGCCGCGCCCGCCCCGCGCGTCACCGCCACCGCCCCGCGCAGGCGCGCGGCGCCGCCGCCCGGCCGCGGCGCCGGCGGAGCCCCGAGCCCGAGCCGCGGGCGGCGAACTCGAGCGGCGAGCCGGAGCCGCGGGCCGCGAGCCCGAGCCTGAGTGCGAGCCGCGGGCCGCGAGCCCGAGCGCGAGCTGTGGGCCCTGAGCCCCGAGCGCGAGCTGTGGGCCCAAGCCGCGAGCGTGAGCCGTGAGCCTGAGCCCGAGCCCTGAGCACAGCGGCTGCCGGGCACTCAGGAGTGCACTTGCGAGGAGGTTCATCCTGGTAGGGCCCGTGATTGCCGGGCCCGAGCCAGCCCTTCCTCACACTTTGTTTGCTCCGAGTGCTTTACTGCCCCTTTCCTCCAGCTGGCTCCGGTCACATCCTTGTGCCATTTGTTTGCCTGGAACAGGATGGCTAGGCGTGTGTCAAAGAGCCCTTTAACCCCCCAGTGCAAGCAAGCCCATCTGTTGTGCATAGTGTTAATGGGGATTTGTGCTTCCTACGCATGGTCTGCTGGAAACGAGGAAGCCAAGCACAGCGATAAAAGCAGCTGGCTTTTCCTGCATTGGCAGCTGCTGCTTTGCAGAACAGTAGGCCACCACGAAGTCCCCTTAAACCTTCACCTTGCGCTTCTGTGTCTGTGCAGCGCCTTGTTCTCCTCGCCTTGTTCTACAGCCCAGTTGTGCTGGCAGATGCAGCTGTGAGCACACTTGCAGTGCAGGCAGAAAGGCAGAGGAGAAAACCCACCAGAGGAAAGACAGAGGGACAACTACTGTCCACGCAGCAGAGCACTAACTGAACCAGAGAGCAACAGAGAGCCTGGATCTTGCTGGAGGTTTGTACAATGTGGAGAAGCCAGTGCAGCAGAGCTGCTTTTCTGGTTCTGCTCGGGGGTCTCCATCCCCACTGGGGATCAGAGTTGCAGGGTGGTGAAATACTCCAGAAAACCATTAAAACTCTGCTAAATAAAAACGGTGCCTCTCCCATCAGAGCTGTGCCGCTTTGTCTCGTTGTCAGAGGAGGTGCTGGCAGGGCTCTGTCACACCGGACTGACAGCTCCAGCGACTGACAATGAGTGGGGTGCCATGGTGATAATTTTCCCAGCATGACTCTTTCTCTGCTGGAGAATCTCTCACGCATGTACAAAAGGGTTTTTGCTTGAGGGATCTCCTCTCAGCCCCCATGCTCAAGTGGTTCATAGCCCCTCAGGTTTCTGGTGAGAGGTCACAGCTTAGCACAGAAGATGGGCTCTGAGGGGACCACTCACTTTTCAGTACAGAGTTCCAGCAAGGCCCTTGCAGGGAGTGACTAGATTCTTTGCTGGCAATGTCCTGGGTTTATAAGGTGTCTTTAGTCTGGTCTTCCCTCTGTGACTCTCTCCTTAAGGCCATATTCAGCACTCCAGGCCCAAGACCACTTGCCTGTGGGCCAGGCTGCTGGGCTTAACTACACAGAACTAGTGGGAGAGAAGTGTTACTGAGATGCCCTTGCTGCAGGATTATTCCAGTGAAAGAACAGTGTTAGCTGGAAGGAAATTCCCTCTCCAAATGCAGAGACAAATGAATGGAAAAGAACACCGTGAGGGAGATGTTTCCACGTGGTCACAGATTTGCCAGTGGGACTCCACAGTGATAGGGGCAAGGGGAGAAAGAATTGAGTCTCATTTGACTTGGTGCTGTCACTGTCCTCTGTGGCCAAGTTTTGTATCTCCTACTAGATTCTCTGAGCTGCAGCCTTGAGACAGGAACAAGTTAGGCTGGATGTGTGGAGGGGAGAGAAACTGATAAAACTCACTTCCAGGCTGCAGGAAGAGCCTACTTGATCAAAGCCAAGACAAGCTTGGCACCCTGGAGCAGAGCTGAACTGTCCATCCCTGGGAATGGACTTGCTGGTTGCTAGAGCAGTGGCTTGCTCCTCACTATGATCTGCTCCCAACTAGGCCAGGCCTTATCCCTTTGCTTCCTACACTTGAGAAATTCAGAGCTGTCTGAGGGTTGCTCAGATTGCAAGTGTGTGTGTGGAGGGGGGGGGGGGGAGGAGAAGTCCTGCAAGGCAATGACCACATCCGTACTATGGTCTGAAGTGAGATAGTGGCACTGGGTTCCTGCCAACAAGCAGTGCAGCACGGACGCAGCCTAAAGATTTTTTTTCCAAAGAGTTTGGACTGTGGCAGAATTTGTGGCTTTGCAGGTAGTTCTGTTCCCCACGTAGCTCACACAGGAAGCATATATACTATCCGAACGTGCTGTCATGATCAATCCTTGGATGCTCTGATTTATTTATGACTCATTAAGTTCACTGTACTCTGTGCAGAAGAGGTGGTCTGGCTTTTGCAGCAAGGAGCAATCAGAGGAAGTGCCTTGGTGAGATACTGTGCTCAGCTCAAAGACTGTCTCTTCACGGCAGGTAGGGCTGAGCTTCAGTCTCAGCTTTCAGTGATGGAATCAGTATGGGTGTGCTGGTTCTGTACGCAAAAAATAGAATGGTAAAGCAGGCTCAAGGAAGACCTTATATGATAGTCAGACATAGCCTTGAGCCTTAGAAACATGGGACCTGCAGGTCTGGGCCTCTCTGCTCTGCTGCCTACCAAAGAAAATAAGAAAACAGACAATTCAGCTGCTTCCTGTCTGGAAGACAGACACAGGCCTGGGAGCGGAGACTTGGCTGAGAGTTTGTCGTCTACACAGGATCTAAGTGACGTTGTAAAAATCTAAGCTGATATCTTCCTGAATCCTCAGGGATACTCACGTGGTGGCTTACCAGATGGAAAAAGCAGTGGAAAAGTATGAAGGCAGGAGAGAGAAAGCAACCCAGCAGCAGAGTGGAGAAGAGAACAAGAGAGACAAACACAAAGAAATCCTCATTTGCCTGCATTGTCTGGAAATGGGCAAACGCTGAGCTCTGAATGCATGTGCTTGCTAAAATTCATCTAGTCCCATTGTCCTAGCACATATGTGTGACTCTGAGCCAAGAGTGTTGTCTGGGTGTAGCTGCTGGGCTGTCTGAACAAGGGCACATACTCTGTGTTGGCTGGCCCATGGATGGATATGCAGAGAGGTGCTAAGCATGACTAACAGGAGGAGGGATACAAAGAAGACATCTGTGATTGCCTGGCATTAAGCCAGCTCCACGCTCATTCAGTTTGCATGGAAGGATGAAGGTGCTAGCATACTGTGACATTATAGGGCTCCCTCAATTTAAGAGAGCCTGCATGTCCGTTGTACCCGGCGTGTTGCTCTCCAACAAGTGTTGAGTGTAGCCTCATGGGTGGAACAGACACTTGGATTTGTGCTACTCCTCTCCCAGGTGATTTTGAGTGAGCTGAGGCACCTCTTGGTGCTTTGGTTTCTCCTTCTCTCAAACAAAGACAGTACTACTGACTCTCTTTGGGGTCAGCTTTGCAGTTAAAAGCAAGCAACAAGAAGGGCTTGGCTTTCTAACCACATTATCAAAGGATAATGCTGGCAGCTGCTTTTCTTTCTACTTCTTTGTAGATGGCCCCTGCTGGGAGAACACAGACTGTTGTCCTGGATCTTGGAGCCATGCTCACTTCCCAGTATTAAGATTATGTCTATGGGCAGCCACTTCCGCCTTCCCTACATCTGCTTATGTTTGCATGTAGCATTACGTGTTGGCTGAAGCTTGCCTCTTACAGGGGACTCCGAGCCGGTGTCACATTTCTGTTGGGTCTGATCCTATTGCAGCATGTTTCTGAAGTGTGAGAAAGACGTACATACAGCAAGCACTAAAAAGCAAGGTTGTTGCACTGGGTCCTACCCATAGCAGAGCTGAAACCTTACAGCAAGGAGCACTAAGCTCAGCTTTGCTGATGCAGGGGACATGGATTTTTTTGTTGGTGGAATTTGAGAGCAGGGTTTTAGCCACAAAACAGTGTTGCAGACCTCCTGAGGAAAAGGAAGCACTGCCTGGAGCCCAGAGCTTGGTGGTAGAGTTTCCATAAAAGCAAAGAAAGGATTAGAGATGAGAAATGTACATAGAATTATATAGAGAAACAGTAGTCATAGACTTCTTTGTGTCCTGTGGACACATGGATAGGTCATGGAACATAAATATCTGCCCTCCCGGGCACACACACGGGCACACACACACATACGTACACACTCCCTAATCGCTTTCCTGCTGGTATGTCAGAGAAAGCTATTTCTAGAACCTGAAATCTAGGTCAAAAAGAAGGAGAAAATCTGAAGGGAACGGTAATAGTCGCTCCCTTCAGAGGCCATATGGGGTCAGGTCTGGTTGATATGATTAGTAAGGGGGCCTCTGTGGTGCTTTACTCCTCAGCCGCAGCCTTTCACACACTGGCTGAACAATGTGTCCTGGTCTGTTCTGTGTTTTTTCTTTCTTTCTTTCTTTCTTTCTTTCTTTCTTTCCTTCTTTCCTTCTTTCTTTCTTTTTTCTTTTTTTTGGCTTAGTGTTCGCACTAGATTTGCAAAATAGAGAATACTGTGATCCAGACCTAGGTAGGCCTGAGGCCACCCTGACTGGCCAGCTGAGAGAGGAAGGGAGCAGACTTTGCCTTCAGGCACAGGCACCAGGTAATTATGATCCACAGGAGAGCAGAAAGGGCATAAGTGCCCTTCCGTCACAAGCCATAGCTAAGTAACTTTGTCAGAAGCTGTGGCAAGTCCCTCCATAGGTGAGCGAGCCTTTGAGAATTTCATCAGCTGGACCCACTCTCTGCACAGGGTTGCTTTGTGTCGTAATGCTGCACAGACGTGTGCAGATACTTTGTCTTTTCCCCATTATACCCAGCTGTGACCCTCCCTGCAGGGTACTGTATGGGGCCATCAGTGCCAGGAAACCAGACTAGGATCCACCTTTTCCCATTCCAGGTCAGGGTTACCACCACAGCAGCAGTGAACCTGGGAACCATCCCTCTAATTCGGAGTGATGAATAAAAAAAAGATGATGTAAAGAAGAAAAAAGGCAGGCTGAAGGCAGAAGACCAGGCTGTTTTCTGATGCCTTTGGGGAATATGCATCCCTGGATGCATATGTGTGGTGCCCTGGAAAACCAGCCTTGGTTTGGCAAAGCTCTGGCACATAGATGGGCAGAAGGTATGTGCAGCCCTGGAAGCTGCTTATGGGAATGTGAGTGGCTATATGGCATGAGCCTCCTGCCTGGCTCTTGGGGTCAAGGTGAGGCTTGCCTGAAGGAGTGGTCTTTCTGGAACTGTTTCTGCTCTGGGTGCTGCAGTTCCCTTGCCAGATTAGATTCAGGGCCTCCAGCTACTTTTCTGCCAGAGCTGCTATCACTGGGGTCAGCAACAAGGGAGAATTGGAAGGTCACTGCTTTACAGAGCTCACTCTCAGCAACATCGTTCAGGCAGACTAGCCTATTTGAAAGGCAGGTCAACAGAGGCAGAGCCCAGTCCTGAAAGAGGAACAAGAGCTGGATTGCCTGGCCTCTTAGAAAGAGATGTAGACACAAAATCCCTGTCCTGTGGGCACCTGGGCTTTCTGGGAACAGATTACTGAATCCCAGGACAAGCTGCTCCCATCTGAGCAAAGGTGATGTTACCAGAAGGCATCTGGAGGAATGGGAAGAGCTTGAGTAGGAACTGGCTTGGTATGAGTTTTTCCTGCTGTCACTGGAGTGTTGATCAGAGGCTGGGCTGGGATCTCCCCTCTGGGGAATGTCACTTTATTTGGCCATGCTTTACTCACCTCTCTCCTTTCCTTTTTTATGTCCCTGGACATAAAGTATTCAGAGCTCTTTGAGCATGGCTCCATGTCATTTGGCAGTCTATTAAGCAAGCAATTCCCAGTGATGCTTCTAATAATAAGGAACTGGGGCTATGAAGCCCTTTGTTAATGCAAAGGATTCAGAGTGGCTGTCAGCAGAACGCCTGACAATTAGATGAATAGGTTTCCTGGGACTTTCACGTCTCCTGCTTTGTAAGGCACAAAGCTTTGTTTAACACTGATCAAGGGCAGTTCATCATCTGTCTTGCTGACTGTCAAATGGGAGCTAATTGCCTTGCAATGCGCAAGTGACACACAAATTTGTGGGAGGACCTAGAGCCATGTGGCTGATCAGAGGTGTGGCGGCTGTCAAGCCTCTCCCTGCCATGCATGGACCCCAAAACTTGCAGCACTCCATGAAAGGGGGCTTGCTGTGTGTCCTCAGCTGGTGACTGAATCCCTAGGACACTGCCTAGCTTGGTGATTTGAAACCGCCTGTTGTTCTCCTCAAAGATGAGAAATCTGTGTCAGACACATCATTACTGCTGTGGATGCCTCTTCAGGATACTTCCATACAGACAGGAAATGCAGTCCTCCTCTCAGTGACTGGGCACGTGATGTGAACAGTTCTCCCAGTCTGGTGCATGGATGCAGGTGCGGGAAGGTGTCTGTGAGAAGGGAATGGAGTGAGGATCCTCAGTCATCTGTCCCCATAAACTAGCATGTAGCAGAGGTCAGGAGCGACAATTCAGCCTGCAGATGATGCCTACCTGATTTGGTATACTCAGTTCTCTTTATTTGTCTGCACTGATGCAGTTGAGCTCGGAAGCACCAGTCTGAGCTTTAGGAGGCTCCTGCTACATTATATTACAAAACCAACCAATTAAAGCTTCCGCAATGCACACGTGTATTTGCAAGAGGAACTGAGACCAGGTGGCTGATTAAAGGTGTGACTGCTGTCCAGATATGCCTCCTGCCTTCCCCATCAGGCACACACAAACACAGATGTCCTCTCTTCTCCATTCCCCCTCCTCCTCCCCCCATCAAATCTGTTCCCTACTGAAGTCCCAGCAGCCAATGCAAAGGGATGGAAGATGCTTGAAATCAGCAAGTCTGTGCAGGGTTGCATTGGACAGATGGTGGCAGGGTGATTTCAGGGTGGCAACCAGTGATCTTGAAAGCCTGGTGCTATGCTATGCCTTCTATTGTTTCGTGATGTTAGCCTGGATATGCAGCAGTACTGAGCTCACCGTTGGCTGCCCTGTTGATGAGAAGCTCTGCTTGCAGGGGTGGGAGCAAGCTGGTTTTGTGGGTAGTGAGTTTGTGGGCAGAGAGGCTGTTATAAATGAGGGACCTGGACTGGGCAAGCAGCCCTTCCCTCCCAGAGGGTCTCTTCCAGAGCTCTGCCTCATCATGTGATCTTCCACAGTGCTAACCCTGGAGCACAGGCCATTAACACTTGCTCCATGAGCAGTGTGCTGGCCTACAGAACAAGGGCTGGGGGCAGGGGTAGGTTCGGGGCATGAGCATGTCTCTGTGGGCAGGAAGACCTGGAACAGGGCAACTCATAAAAGACATGATGGCACTCCCCATTCCCGCTCTCTGTGTGCTGCTGACACAGTGCTCCAACCTGGCTTCCACCAAAAGCACACTCCAGAGCTGGGGAGTGCCTGTGCTGGCAGCTTCACCCAGCAGGATACAAGATCATTCTGAAATTCTCCCATTGCTCTGCAGATTGGTGCTAGTGTCCTGTTGGTGCCAAGAGCAACCTGTCCTGCTGGACATGACCCCAGTGTCACTGTGGGTGATAGGACTTACTGTTTGTCCCTGCTTCATTAGCAAAACTGTACAATCCCGGCAAGAGCCCAGACTCCTGCTCCTCTTGCCCACTCGAGTATGTGCCAGGCACGATGTCCACTCACAGTCAGGTCTGTGAGCAGCAGAAAATTACCTTTTCCAAGCTGCATTCCCAAACCAGTCTTGGAATTTAAACAGCCTCCTTTCGACACACTACCCTCCACCTGGCAGAGGAGCTGAAAGAGATGTGGGATGCTTTGAAGAAAGCAATGCAAAAGTGATGCAAATTTAGTGACTTGAAGCAAATGATCTGCTTCCAGCATCATGTGGAAAGGTGAAGGCTTTCTCTTCTGGGGAGGATGCTGTTGGCACAGCCATCTCCATGCAAACTTCCTTGGAAAGCTGTTCTCCAGAGCCTGCTCCCAATTCTCTGTATACTCTGTGAGGGCTTTGCATGCCGGCTGAAATGCTGCAGTGAGAACAGGGCTGCTCCTGACACCAGAGTTTTGCACAGCAGAACCTGTCACCTCTGCTCAGGGCTTTGGGACTTATTACCAGAGGAAGCATTTCCTGAGCAATGATCCTGTCATCTGCAGCCCTCACACACACTTTCCAAGGGAGGCACAGACCACTGGAGAGTATTTAAGCCACTGCTGTAGATTGCTGTTCTAATTCACCTACTCTGAGGAATGCTCAGTGAACTCTGGGCTTACTCGCTGGCTGACGAACCACAGCGCTTCAATAAACACAAGCGGAGCCTGGCTGCACTACACATGGCCTCCAGGCCAAAGCTATGCTGCCCTCAGGGCTGGGGAGCCAACACTAGCTGATTTTTGGATGAGATGGAAAAGCAGTGCTTTCATCTCTTCCCTCACTGGCTTTCCTGCTGCCCCATGCAAGATCTAAGCAGCCCTTGTCATTGCTAGCTGTCTCAGACTGGTAATCCTGGTGTCCTGGCAAAATTCCAGCTGGAGACAGAGCACTCACTTTCCTTGCTTCCCACCAAGGCGTTGAATACATCCAGTGTCTTGGGAGCCTCCTCAGGGAGCATTGCTGATGGGTACAGTAGTTCTGCTCCCCAGTAGTTCTGCTGGGGAGCGTTAACAGCCCTGGCTCATCCCAGAGGTGGCAGAGAAAGTGGCTCCCTTCTTTACAGGGCCTTTGGAGAAGAAAGGGCTCGGTAAGCAGGAGCTCTTGCTCCTGTGAACCATTTGGCAAAGAGACTGCTGTCCTGCAAGGCTGGGAACTGCCTTGTGGTAGTGACGATTCAGCTGATTAGAAACATCAGCTGAATGAGGCTGCCTTCAGCCTCTCCCATTCTCCAGAGGATAGAGTCACTCCTGACTCATATCTGAGGGAGAGGCCAGGCTTTTGTCCAGTACAGTAATTACTAATCAAAAGAGAAAGGCCTGTGTGGAGTGAGTAATGCCCACAGCCAGTGTCAGCAGAGATAGGCAGGGTGTCTGGAGCTGAGTATAACATTATTAATTGCTCAGGAAAAACAGTGAGCTGAAGCTGCAGGGTGCTGGGCTCTGAGGCTCAGAAAGGCTCACTAGTGCCATCAAATTTAGAGCAAGATTTGTTTTTAGTGCATATCAGAGATGTTTGGATCAGGACCTCTAATCTGAGTACACCTGAAGGGAGAAGGGCAAATACTATGAGATTCATTAGACATCTGTGTGGCTACTGCAGTTCAGCTTGTCTCCAAGACAGAAAGGAACTGGGGGAAGTGCAGCCAAAGGATGAACTCCTAATGTCGCATTGTCAGAGGATTTTGAAAGAAGGCTAATCTCCAGGCAGCTGTAATCGAAGTGGCAGCCCAAGGGCTGGGTGCAGCCAGTGACACTGTCTGCCCCTTACCTTTTCAGCCCTGGCAGCTGGAGAGGGAAGGGACTGCAGTCAGAGAACTGTGAGCCTGCCACATGACACTGCATTGCCTCTCATGGAGCTTAGTTAATGCCTGGGCCTGCACAGGAGTCCTCTTGGTGAGCCCCTACTCAGATCCAGTTCTTCTCTGAGTTCTGCCTGCTCCTCTCATCCTTAGCTAGGAGGAAGCCTCACCAAACGCTGCTCAGATTGCTGGGTCCAGCAGGGTCAGACCTATCTGTAACACTGCTGGAGGAAATTCCAATCCCTGAGAGTCTAGAGGGGACAAACTCACACCATGAGTCTCTCCCCCCCAATCTACTTCCAGGAGTTCTGTCTTTTGGAGGAGCCTGCAATAAAGTTCATGGTGAACCCCAAAGCCTTGTGACTCTTCCATCACTGAGGGACAGGGGCCTTATATCCTCTTGGCTGAAGGGTCTGCAGAGATCAGGATATGCTCAGATCCCAGGAAAATGATGCAAAGTCCCTGATACACATTTTTCTTCCCAACGATTTTGGAGAGAGGTTAAACCTGTCATCTGTAGCCCAGATTGGAGGAACAACACCTAGATGCTTTGCTGAGAGAAGGAAGAACAAGAGGAAGAAGAAGGCTCTCAATAGCTGTCTCAGCAGCTGCTTGGCCCCTGCACCAAGGCTTGCAGAAGAAAGGCTGCTTTTCTGTACAAGATTCCCTCTGCATCCTCAGCCCCACAGGACTCCCAGCCCAGCAGACAAAGGCTGCTGCCCATCCTCCTAGAACCCGCAACAGGGCAAGGTGGATGTCCCCTGAGATGCTCCCAGCTGCAGTACTCAGATCTGTTTTTTGGTTTGGCTGAGCCAAGAGACAGCTCTCCTGGACTTCCACACACTGTATTAACTGTGCAGGTAAGAACCCCTTTGCCATTTCAGCCCCTGCATCCAGAGACACAGAACCATCCATCCTGGCCCACATACACTGGCTGCTGTACTTCCTCACCAGCACAGAACAAGCTCAGAGACACAGGTTCTCCCTAGATGGCCACAAAATTCCTGGACAGCTGTGGCTGGAGATACCTCGTGCAGATATCTGAGGGCAGCACCTTGCACACTCAACACCTTCCAGGCAATTCAGTGGTGACCTCGCCCATGTTCCACCAGCCCTGTACCCCTTGGTTTCTGATTTGCTCACTTCCCCTCTGCCTCCCCTCACGGCCCACCGCTGGCACTCACTGCTGTTGCTGGGCAGGGTCCTGCTGCCGCTGAGGCTGCCTGCCGGTGGCGGGGAGATTGAGCGGACAGAGCCTGTATCCTCTTCCTGGGAGCAGCCCGCCTGGATGGCACGGAGGTAGCTGTGGCTCCGGGAACGGAAGTAGCTGGGCAGTGGCAGGTCCAGCACCTCCACGGCAGCTGATTCGGCCTCGCTGTAGGTAGAGTCGCAGACTGCCTCGTACTGCTCCCCCAGCTCTGGCTCTCCTGCCTGCACAGGAAGAGGGGCAGAGCCAGTCACCCCCTGCTCAGAGCCAAGCCTCTTCCCCTTCTCTTTCCCCTCGCAAATTAGTCTCTCTCTTCCTGGAGATCTCTGTCCTCCAGGGCTGCTGCTATTTTTAAGTGGGTTTCAATTATTTGTAGGCAAGACTGTGAGGTTTAGTGGTCAGTGCTCACTGCAGAGCAGGACTCCTGAGTTCTCTGCCATGAGAAAGTGGGGATGAGGGCCTCCTCCAAGGCAAGAAAGTCCTTGCTTGTGGAGCAGGAGAGACTTACCACCACAGTGCCTACGAAACACTTCCCAGGCTTTGATGGAAAGGCTGAGAGCATGTGAGGCTAAAATCCCTGTTCAGCCTCTGAAAAGCCTCCTAGTGCCTGTTAGCATGGCCAGGAGAATCCAAAACCCATCAACAGGACCCCATCAGCTCAGGTGTTTTCCTCCCCTGGGGGAGATTGCACAGCCTTATGTCAATGTGCAGTGCAGAAAGAGAAGATAGGAAAGTTTGGACTAGGTGGGGTGATATTAGTAGCCCAAGATTGCCTGGACCTGTGCTGTGGTGTTGCTGTCAGGAATTCAACCCCAGCCTTGTTGAAGGTGAGGGATCAGGAGATGGCTGAGTGCTGGGCCAAGGCGTGGTGTGCCCCGAGCAGAAGCAGCTCTGTACCCTGCTTTTGCTACTACCTCAGCTTCTCCCTCCCACACCATGCCCCCGCTGCCCTGCCCTGTTCTCAGTCAGCAGCAGCTGATGAAACTTTAACTCAGGAGAGGCTCACCTGGATTACACCACAGCCAGCCTAAAACAATGTGTTTTGAAATACAGATGCTGAGAGATGCTGAGATTGGACCTGTTGCCCGCTCCTGTCTCTCCTGGCCCTTTCTTAGGCCTCAAGAACAGTATGGCTGGTGTTGGTGTCTGGAGCCTTTCTCCAGTTTCCACAAGGTTTGGCTCAAAAAGCTCATTAGTTTCCATACAAAAGTGATGCTCCCTAATACCCCTCCCACCAGGACTAGGGAAAACCAAGCTCTCCAGCTGCCCTAGAGTGCTTTGGATTGAGAAGATCTTCCTTCTGCTCTTCCTGCTGGCTCCTGGGTGAAGGCTGACCCCACAACCTGCCTGTGCACTCCAGGCAGCATTCCAGGAGTGACTCAAGAAAACTCTGTGAGGAAGGAAGAGGGAAACACCAATGGGACGGTACCTGATCTCCATGGGTAAATATCTGAGGGATAAGTGAGGGGGATCCAAAGATCTGGAAGAAAGAGTTGGAGAAGGTTAAAAGCTAAGAATGGGGGAGACCCTCACACACACAGCCACTGCACAGGGACTGAGGACGACGGGAGCAGATAGCCTTTTCTCTGGGACCACAACTGCTGACAGTTCAGCACAAACTTCAGAACTTGTAAGACACCAAGCAAAATGCTGGTGTGGCCTGGCACCACTCAGGCTCCTCAGACAGTGGCACAGACATGGCATGGCAAAACTCCATGGAATGTCTCCAAACTGGAGAGAAGGTATCGATGCATTCAGCCTGTTGTATGCACCATATATAAATATATAGATACACAGGGCACACTTGGACTCTGACAGTGGGAACACAATGCTACAAAACCCGTCAGCACATGCAGGGTGTCTGTGACTGTGGGACAAGGGCTGGTGTGACTCCCAGTCAGCACCTCAGCTAAGCTCCCAGTATGGATCTGGCCAGCACCTCAGCTCCCTCCTTTCTGTGCTACAGGAGGAGTTCAGTGGAATGTCCAGGAGAAAGTGATGGCCCCCCACAGCCTTTATCTGACACTTGAAGAGCCTGAGTGGATGGGCAGCTGGAGTGTTCCACGGCAGGGGAAATTTGCTTGGCCTTCATCTAAGCCTTCTTGGTGTTTGGCTGGGCAGCTCACTGCAATTTCCCCTTTCACCAGTCCAGGAAGAAGGCACTTAGAAATGATACTCCCTTCTCTCCATAGCGCAGTCACAGCACACACTTGGCATAACAACAGATGCTTGACAGACACTGTGCTGCCTGTGGGGAGAAATCCTTTTTCTTCCTCCCCAGGCAGTTCCTTCCATCCAAGTTCTGCAGATCACGTCCACGCTATTAGGTCTTCACTATGTGAACTGCCCAAGATAACCCATCTTGGGAAGAATCCAGGTTCAAAAAGTACACCAGATGAAGGGGCTTGGGTCTGGGACCTAGGTCGTGACCCTCCACAGAGAAGGGCAGCTCAAAGTGTGGATGTACAATGTTGGCTCTGTCAAACCACTGGTTCCCTTGCTGTGAAAGGTCGATACTGACATGCACATCAGAAGAACTCCAGGTTTCCGGAGATTTGCAAGGTGGAGCTCGGCTGGCATAAAACCAAGTGGAGTGAACTTTTCTTGCAGAGCTGGCGATACTCCTCTTTGGGAGGACTCTAGGGTCTGTCTTGCTGTACAAACAGAGAAGGTGTTGAAGGTCACACAAAAGCGAGGGCAGAGGAGGAACTGCCTCTGGTACTCATAGTATGAAACAGCAGAGCTTCCAAAAGATCAGGCCAGGGTAAGCATACAAAGTAGATGTACTAGGTCCATCCTGAATCAACAGAGGTACAATATCTGGGGGAGGGGCAGGGGACCTCTAAATCTCAGTCCAGCTACAACTGGACTCTTTGGTCTGTAGAAAGGCAGGCAAAGTGTAAATGATGACATGAGCCCACACTTGATCCTAGTACTGTGGGCAGCTAGGATACCACCTGCATCACAGGGCTAAGGCTCCATGTCTGGAAAGGAGTATTTGTCTACGCAGCTCCTAGCACATCAGCTCAGACCCTTCATCTCCAAGAACATCCTGGTGTTTTTATGGGTGTGTTGGAATCAGCTGCTAGATGGTAACTTTTGGCTGGAGGAGAGCAAAAATTAAGTGGGCATGTTGTCTCACACCTCCTTAAAGATGGCTTGGCTTCAGACACAGGTTCACATACAAAGCACAAGAGTACAATGGTCTGACCTCTTTCTCTGTGCAATGAAACACCCAGCACATTGTTGCTGATGTACAAAGAACGAGACTGATCACAAGGAACAAGTACACCCCGTGAGCAATACTCTGTGCCCTTCCCCAAAGCTCTCCACAAGCGGCTCCAAGCACACTACTGGGAGTAATAGCAAGAGAAACCAACCTGTGGAGCTGGAGAGGCCAGGCTGAGATTAATGTGTACTCTGAGCCCCATGGATCTGTATGGGGGTGACAGGGCACAAATCTCACAGCTTCTCCATGGTCTGGTTCATGATATCCGGCCCACTTCTTTAACCATTGTGTTGTGCTGCCTTCCTTGATCATTGGATGCTGGCAGTGTGTGGGGATGACAGATTCTGGAGCAGCTCAGTGGGGCACGTGTGCACACACATTGCCATGTATACTCATGTGAACAGAAACTTGACATGAGAGAGGCCCAGAGTGATAGTGAAACAGCTGGGCAAGGTTTGTGGAGTCATTGCTGCCCCAGGACACTTTCAACTATGTACTGAAAGGAAGAGTCCCTGTCCCACAGCTGAGATTAAGCATATGGGACCTATGCAAAAGCCATATCCTGGCACAAGTTATTATGGAGCCTGAAAAGCAGCTGGTTTATAGCCACCCAGCCCTTAACCACTACAGTTTAATCCCAAGGTGAGGCTTAGGATAGGACAGGGAGTTATATCCTGTTTGAACTGACGACCTCCTAGAGACCAGGGTCAGAGCACAAAAACCCAGCTTGTGGCGAGGAATCTGCCATCCACCAACAGTGCCTCCACTAGGATCTTTGGCTTTGCCTAGAGACCATCTAAATTAAGTGTTTTACCTTCACTAATGCATGGGGAGTAGGAATATCCACTGAAGACATTCCCATTTAACTGCCAGAACAATCTCATGAGTTACAGACATCTCATTCCTAGGCCCAATCCACTTCACAAAGGATGAGATTTTCAGAGTAAAGCAATAGTGGGATTACTTTCCCTAGTTCTAGCTATGTAGAGCTTCTGGCAGCTGGCCCCAGGCTACACACTGTCTTTTGGATGAATGAAGTCAGCAGGGCCAGTCCCTGCTCTGTGCCCACCTAGCATGTGCAAGGAGCTTGCAGTGGGAGGAAGCTGCCTTGCAGGTAGCTCTCACTAAGGCTGTGTGCAGGCTCCTGGATGGTGCCTGTGCTTGTGCACAGAGCAGCCCTGAGCTTTACCCATCATTGTGAAGGTCTGTGCAGAGCTCTGGGCTGCAATACCTGTAACCATGGCTAGTTTGACTTCAGCTGCACCAGTGGAGCTGAGGGGAGGGGAAAGCTGCAGCAAGAGGGAATCATGAATATGAATATCATGAATATCATACTAATATGAATCAGAATTAAGGAGCTGGCCCCGAGGCTTTGGTAAAGCTGCCAGAGACTAGGTTGCCCATTACTGGAGTTCAGTCTGAGCCTTATTCTGCAGGGGAAAGAGAGATGTTCCTCTTTCCCCTTAGCCAGCCTCCTTCATCTTTTGGGATCGTGTGTGTGTGTGCAGCTGGGTACAGCTCTCCAGCATCTCACCTGGCTGATGCAACTGGACTCATTGACACTGTCAGAGATCTGGTTATATTCTTCCTCCCAGGCTGGGAACTTTGGAGGTAGGAGGATCTCAACAGAGTCCAGGCGGTCCAGGCTCCTGTTAGGAGAGAGAGAAGGGTGTGAGGGGGCAGGTGCACAGACATCTGCCAGGCATTGGTGTGCATGGCAGCCTAAAGCCAATGTTGGGCACTGAGTCCATGGCTTGGCCCTGGTGGCAGCTCCTAGAATAGAGGGAAGCACTTTCCTGCCTTGCCAGCCCTGGTTTGAACTCTTTAGTCTGGCACATGGGTGGAGGCTTTGTGGAGAACAAGAGGAGGAGAGAGGACAGGAACTTGCAGCCCCCTGCAAGGAATGCACTACAGGTGTCAGGTTAGTCTAGCCTAATCCCAGGGAGCACACAGGACATGTGCCAACCCACATAGTCATGCCCTGGTTACAGACTAACTTCCAGCAGAGACTGATGTTGGGTGTTAAACAAGCCAGCTCTTCCCTGCTCAGACTGGCTGGAAGGGTGTGGGGCATGGGGTGACAAAAGGCTTTTCAATTATTTTTTTGTGGATGTTTAAGCTGGAAAAATCTGCAGGATTTCTTCTTATTTATTTATTTTTTAATAGAAAAAACCCAAAGATTATCTGGAAGAAGGTCAAAACAAACTGAATAGCAGCATTGCATGAGCAGAGGAGTTCGGTATATTCTGAACAGCTTTCTCTGCAGGCTCTGGGGGAACCACTGTGCTAGGGTTCCTCTATAGCAGAGAAGAGAACAGCAGAGCCTCATATTCAGCCCAGCCCACCTACAGCCTCTGCCGAGAGCCAGGCACCCAGGGGTGAGGTGGGATGCAGGAAGGATGGGAGTGATGCGGCAAGGACGGGAGGTATGTGGGATGGACGGGACTCTCATTCTTCTACACCACCATGACATCCTGTGTGTGGCTGAAGGAGCCTTTGTCACAGATAAGCTGGATATGTTAAAACCTGCCACTTTGAGTGCATACCCTGCACATTAGACCTGTGCTGTCCTTTATGAACATGCTGAAAGGTATGGGCTCTGCAGGCACAGCCTGTTATCCTGGGCATGTGGCAGGGCATGCTGCATGCATGGTAGATGACACGTTTAGCCATGCCAGCCTAGGTTAGCTCCTGGGGAACTCCCTTTTGAATTGCTTGTGATCCTAACAGAGTACTGTTGGGGTGAACAGTTCCCCCTCATCCAGAAGTGCCACGGAGTGCAGAAGGCCTGTCCTTCATCAGCATGGGCTGGCCTATGTGCTGGGGGATTCTCTTGCTACTGCAATCACCCTCAGCCCATCTAGTCATTGGTACTGGCCACACAGGGTGGTATGGTAGTATGGCAGCAGTTCTCCAAGAGTGGGGCCGTGCCCCCCTCAGCTGCTCTCTGCACAGCCAAAGCACTACTATTTACAGCAACAGCTGCAGATCTTCAGAGGGCTGGGAGCACCATGGCCTGTAGGAGAGACAGCAGGACTGGGACTCTGAGGGATGGTGAGCCAGCTTACCCTGGAAGGGTTAAGTCCAGGATGTGTCTGGGGAAAGACAGGAGCCCTGTGCAGTGGGGCAGACCCCATGGAAATCCTGTGGCACTTCCTGGGTCTTCTGGGGCGTGAACAAGAGTGAGCAGGAGCTTCTTCCATGCCTGGTGATGGAGGAGACACCTGGCCCCCAAGGAACCTGGTACTAAACTTGACCACTCATCAAGGGCCACTTCATGCCCCAGGCCCTGGACTATTCTTTTAGTGTGTCATTTCCCTTAGCTTGAGAGGGTCTCATCTGTGAGCTTGCTGAGAACCTGTGGTGCAAATCAGGCATGTTCTGGGGGCAGGCAGTGTCCCTGGTAGCTTTCATATACTTGCTTGCTGAACTTCATCCCCTGTTTTAGCCTCACAGCCTGGCTGTGGGGAAATGGAGTCATAAAACAGGTTACAGATTTGTTTCAAAGGGCAGAGATCCTCTCACCAGGCTAGGACCCTGCAGTGACCTGAAATCCTATCTCACTCCTCTATGCTTCAGTCCTAGCCAAGACTGCAGCTCTCTTTTTCTTTGAAGTCCCTCCCGTCTTGAATTACAGATCTGGTGACTCCTGGCTGACAGAGACTGGGAGATGGGGCCAGCAGCTCTTGCTGAAGAGAATCAGTCTCATGAGTTAGGCCTTGTGCAGAGCTCTGGTGAGCACTGGCACTGCAGTTGTGCTGGGGCAAGGGCTGTAGATAGTGCTGCCAATGCTTCCTGGCCAGTCTGTCTCCAGCTGCCTGTGCCATCAGTATGAGTGCCTGATGGGGGACCCCAATCAGGCCTCACAGCAACCAAACCAGCCACAGTATCCAAAGAAGGATGTGAGGGAGTGAGAAAACTGAGGGGGTGGTCAGCAGATGGCAGCCGTGCACACGCTCTGGCATGGGACTGACTGGGATCAGTCCTGTGCAAGGCACAACACTCAAAACACTCAGCACATGCCCAGCGCAAGACCTCACCAGTCTGGGGCTGATTCCCAGGGGACAAATAAGCCAGGACATTTGGCTTCACTCACAGAATTACAGTGCCAGGAGCTGGCAGAACTCTCTCTTTCTTGGGACAAGATCATTCCTTCCAGCAAATCTTCTCTTGCTAAGGTCCAAACACTCTCAGACATGAGTGTTGCCAGCCCTCAGTGCTTCCCTGAATCATTGCTCTCCCCACATAACTGCATCCGTGGGCCCAGCTGGCTTTGTCCTCTCTACTCAACCACACTGCTCCAACCCTTTCCTCAAAGCGGCATATCTGTAAACTCCAGCTGGATGCCACAGCAGGCCAGAGGTAGGAGAAATTCTACATCCTGATGGAAATGACCAGAATAGACAACTAGCTCAGCATAGGAATGTTCTGACTCTCCCAACCCGGGCATCTCTAAGCTCACAGTATTTTACACCAGGGACTCCTGGACTCAACTCTTCTCCCCCTCAAGTGTATGTGAAGGCAAGAAATAGGGATGGACTCAGAGCAGGCACTTCCAGGGCTCCCTGTGGTTAATTTTGTTTCTGATCAGAAAGAGACATCTCATCTGCAATCTGATGCCACCATGAGGGGTCTCCATGTTGCCTATTGTTTCCTTACTTCTTTCTGGATATATTTGCTGAACTGTGAGCAGTTCACTTCCTGCAGCTGCTCCTGCCTCCTGCTATCCTTCACACCCTCACTTGAGCCTCAGCAATTCCTATTTCAGTCATAGCCTATTATAGACCCCTGCTACCTTCTGCCAGGAAGCAGGGCAGCTGGGAGGCAGTGAGGAGATGAGGTGACTACGTTGTGTGTTCACCTACTATATACATTGCATAGAATTACCTCCATTCATGCAGTTCATATTGACCTTGTGCTGTGAGAACTCAGCCACTTGCCCTGCACACAAACTTGTTGTATGCCCTTTACTCTGCTATCTACACCAAACTAGCTTGGGTCTTCCTCCTGGAACACCTGGTCCTGGGCATTTTACATTGTCTTTCCTGATTGTAGGACACTATTTAGCCTTATTTCCCCATCAGGCACTTCCTGACTGGTTCCAGAGTTCTTGGGGCCCTAGAAGAGCAAAGCATACCACAAAGTCCCAGCTGCCTGTGGTCTGTGCACCAAGTGCATTTGGCTATGCTGGCTGAGCATCTTCCATGTCTAAATAGCATTACTGGGCTGAGGTCTCTGTTCCCTAGGAGGAGCAGATCCTTATCTAGAGAAAATCCACACAGTATCACCAAAGAAATGCCCTGCAGCTTTACTCCCCATTACTGAAGGGAAAGGAATCTGAAACAGGCTCCTTACCACCAGGGCCATTTTGGAATCACCAGCGTCAGAGTGCTCTCTCTATTCCTCCACCACATCATCTTCTGTCCTGCCCCATAGCCTATCTGGTGCGCAGGAGCTCTGATCCACAGGCTGGGTCCTGTGTGGGTGCTTCTGGCCAAACCCCATATACTGTTTCTGGGGCCACCCCTGGGGAGCCTGTGCAGAGCTCCCGGAGGAGCTCCAGCATTACCTTTGGGTGGTGCTCTGCTCACTCAGGGACTGTTGGGTGGCCTTGAGGTAACTCTGCCTCCGAGCTGCAGTTTTCGGGGATGGTTTGGGGCTGGTTTCTGAGTCTTCACTATCGTCATCCCCCATGGCTTTGATGTAACTCCCGCTCCGCATGCGCCGGCACGGGATCTCGCTGTCTTTGTCCCGAGACAGCGTGTTGTTCCACTCCCCCTGAGGCACCTGCAAGAGCAAGGGGAGCATGAGCAGGTATGAGCAATGGCGCCTCTGAGATCAGGGGAACCATGGGGGTTTGGTGATAAGGCTGATCCTCAGCTGGTATGTAATGGGAATGGGCAAAGCAATTCCTTTCTGACCCTCCTTTGCCAGCTCATGCCAGGAAACCTTATGTTTGCTTGCCTCAATTTTAGCACATCTACTCATAACCATTAATCCAACCACAACTACAGACCACCTTTAAATGGATCATGCTTACATAGTTGATTTAAGACAAACAATACCAGACATAGTGAGAAGGGAAGAACCTCACTAGTTTTGTGCTGGGCATTGGGACAAGAGTGGCACACTCTTGTTTAATGCAAATCCCATACTCAACTAATGTGAAGTGCACACGATATTCAGGCCAAGGCCGACAAGAACTGTCATAGACTAGGACCTGTGAATGGCTAGCCAGAACCCAGCTCTCCACTAGGTCCATCTCTTTGTAAGGTGTCTTAGTTGAAAGTGACTCTTGGCACCTCTAAGTCATTTTTTTAAGTCTAACTAGGTCCTCTAGTTAGACTTAAAAAAATGACTTAGAGGTGCCAAGAGTCACTTTCAACCAAGTCCCTCTGGAGCAGCTGGGGTACATAGACCTTGCACTGGTATCTCTATACAGAGTTGAATAGTATCTCACACAAGAATAGCATTGCTAATTTCACTTATACAGTGGCCCTGCCATTAATTTAAAGCAGAAATGGTCTCTGTTCCCTTACTAGAGATGGGCAAGCTGATATTTTCCACTAGAGATGTGAAGCACAGAGCAATTCAAGTGACTAATACCATTCTACAGTCTGTCCCCACCTGTGAAGGGTTTATATAGCTGACAGAAGGGCACAGCCAAGGCAGTCGGCCAGAAGCAGAACCAGACATCTGCACAGGACTGATCACCACCAGAGCCACGTGTGGTATGGGATAGGTCAGGAGAGAGATGAGGTAACCTAAATGGGCCAGGAGGAAGTCCTGGTTGTGTGGCTAACTCAGTTTGTAGCTGGTGTTTAACCAACTCTTGAGATGAAGAAATGTGAAGAAGGAGAAACAGAGAGATACTTGTCAGGACAAAAGCAATCCCTTTTAATGTTTCCTAAGAGGTTTCCTGCTCAAAGGTTTGTCCTGCTGCTTTTGACATCCAAGATGTGCAACAGCATGCTCTCATTTTGTGAGACAAGGGCAGGCAAACAGGTCACCAGCTGCTGCACAGCCCTGGCACAGCCACTGCATGTGTCTGGGCCTCCCTTCCCAGCCTGGACCCTGCTGTCTTCTGTCTGTCCTGTCTCTGTATGGGCAAGAGTAGTCTATGAAACAGGGGCTGCTGTGGCTACTGGTATGTACAGCAGTCTGGAAAAACACTTGTCAGCTGCTGCACTGACTGCAGGTACCACACTACCCAATAGATAATGATAGAAAGCTGCAGATACTGAGTTTTGATCTCTTCTCTACCTTACAAATGTGCACAGACCAAGATAGTTGCAAAGCCCTCAGCTCTGCTGTGGGAAGCAGGCTGGCTGGGGATCACTATGAATAGTGAAAAGCCTTGTGCTGAAAGCGGCTCATGCTGTCAAGAGTGTCCATATCTACTCTGTTGGATGGAGCTGTTGGATTTACCCAGTTCCCTGGGGAGCTATGGGATTAATCAGCCAGTGTTTATACAGTGCTTTGGGAATGCAAAGAGCCATGTTGCAGCTAACTGTTATTAGCCAGAGCAATTAAGCATAGCTTACTTCCTACCCCTCCTCCTTGTCTACAGCAGGCCTATTTTGTGGGAGAAGGTCCAATATGCTACTGCTGCAGGGGTGCAGCATCTTCCCAGACCTGTGGCTCTGCAAGTAGTGGCTTCTCATTGCCCTGAGAAGGGAGGGTGCTAGGGAGTGCCAGAAGCATGCTCAATCCGTGCACAACAGTTTAGCTCACTATGAGGGCTTTCTGTTGCCCAGGAGAGCCAGGTGTTCCCCCATGTTCCCCTAGACTACTGCTTGCTGTGTCTCTTCAGAAGAACATGACCCCAGTGCTATGCTTAGCAGAACTGCATAACCTGGTGAGATCGCTTTGGTGATGGGGCTCCCACCATGACACGTATCCTTCGGCCACGAGCAGTATACTGAGGGCAAAGAGCAGAGAGACAGAGGCATCATGTTGCTGGTGTGGAGTGAGTCCTGAATGTGAGACACAAACCTTGCCAGGCCTCCTTTGCCCTGCCACTGCAGGTTTTCCCAGCTTCTTCCCCTTCTACCTCTTGCAGCTTCATGTTTGCCAAGGGGCTGGGTGCTTGCAAGATAGGAACACTGCTCATTTCTTGATCTACTGGTTATAATCTTGCGGGCTCCTGTAAAGCAAGAGTAGAGAGCCCTTTCTCTTGTTTGTGTGAGCCCTTTCTGTGTCCCAGCCCAGCTACCCACACAGAAGAGACCATGCTGGCTCCAACCGAGCCCACTTTCTGGGGCATTCCTTGCCACAGGAGAGCGCTTTCCATCACCCAGGGGTCCCTGGGGTGGCTGGTTCTGGCCTTTCCTAAATAAGAAGACAGGAGCCTCTGGAAACAGTTTTTATACTGGCTATCTTGGAGTCAGGTCTGACTTGAGACTTTGCTGCTTGTCTTCTCCTCAGAATGAGTACCAGCCTCCCACCAGCAAGGCTCCTGGGCCAGCAACGGGCTAGGGTGAGGAGGCAACAGAGCTGGAGTCCATAGCCCCTGGCTGATGAGGTTAGAATGACATTTCCATCAGCTTTCTAGCAGCCAGGTATGCCAAACAAGGATAAAAGGGACACAGCCATCTGCTCTTCAGGGGCAGATGTTGTATTTCATGGGGCAGTGGAGTGCTGAAATCACCTCTCCCAGCATTTGCCATTCCCCTAGAGAGCCTGAAGACAGATGTGGCATAAAAACCTTGGGCTTTTGTGGCTACTCTAATTCTACTGCTTGAGGGTAGGGTCTGGGGCTCGATCAGTTCAGCAAAATCTAAGCTTGTGCATCTGCCCCCTGGCCTTGGGCGCTCTTGACACAGGGCAAAGCATCACCAAAGCTGATGGTTTCAGTATATCTCTGCTAGTGCAGCTTGTCTACAACAGTGTGAACCAAGCATCCCATGGCATTGTCTATCCCATACAGACTCAGTGCAAAGCTCTCTCCTAGGAACAGCCTCCACTAGGTTTCCTGTCACACTGTGACAGCCCTCTGATCCTACTTGAACTGCCTTACTTCCCCTTTCTCTCACCTCTCCTCCACTTTGCACTGTAGAAGGGCAGCGACGCTAGTGCCAGAATCAAAGTTACCCTCAAGGTGTTCCACATTCCAGTTTAACAGCATCAAGGGCAAAAAAGATCCCTGGCCAAAAACTCGTTAAATCCAGTGCCCCAGTTTGGAGCAGCATCCTGAGTAGAGCTGCCAGTTGGCAAACAGAGCCCACACAGACTCCCAAACCTCTTGCTCCCTGTGGCCCAGAGCACAGGACCAGTATTTCAAAAGTGCTGCACCTGAAGAAACAAGCACTTCTAAAGCAGTGCTGGTTCCTCAGGTGCTCTTCAGAATCCTGCAGAGTACTTCTTTGTACCTTCAGACACCTGAGAACCTGAGAAATCTATCCCAAAGCCTCTAAAACTCTGCAGTGCAGGTGAAGACCTCAGAGCACACCCTGCTATCAAGAGACAGACCTCAGCAGTGGCCAAGGCAGCACATTGATGGCAATACCTTTCATGGCAGCTGAGACCGGGCACTGAACCCAGCCCATGTATTAAAGAAAGGACAAAATGTTTGCCAGGTGTTGCATGTCGGCCTTGCACAGAGAAGCTCAGAAGGTTCCTTATGGGCTATAGGAGTGTTGCTGCACTTCCTATTGCTTTCCCAAAGTTAGGCTTGACTCTGGTGGTTTTGTTGGTGTGAAAGGGGTGGGAACAACAGGAATGCCAGGAATAGAACTCTCATGAAGGGTTTGAGCAGATCCTGGGCTTATCTGCAAAACTCTTGCAGATGGCTGCTAGACATGGACAGCAGAGGGATGCTGCCAGACTTCAGGGTGCAGACCACCCCTCTGCTTCCTGCCTAGTCTCTGTCCACTTGGTGCCTCTTGGTGAAGGCATGTGGGATCCAAGCATGTATCCATCCCTGGTAACTAGGCTTCACTGGCAGCATCCTCCTGTAATACTGCACTTTGCAGGGAAGTGGTGCTTTCTGGCTCTTGCCCTCAGTATCATGAGCTAAATGTGGAGAAGAAAGAAAAGAAGTGCCTGCAGAGGGTTCTTCCTACCCTAAGCTTGCCTGGGGCATTCCCTAATCACCCACACAAACAGATCCTTAACAGAAGGGAGAGAGCAGTGAAGGGGAAAAATCCACCTCCTGGGTTGTGGGCAAGGTTGGAAGAGCTGTGTTGTTCCCATTGTTAGGGGAGTTTGGGGAGAAGAGAGACTTTCAGAACAGTCTTCATTTACACATGTGCCAGCTCCAACATGCAGCCCAGGCCCAACACACATGAACATGCACCCAAACATGAATGCACGCGTCAAGGCACACACAGAAGTAGATGCAATGCATACGGATGTATGGGCCATGCAGACAGGTTCCAATGCAAAGAGAAGGAGCTTAATGAGGGTACCCTGCCCCTCTCTTCGGGGCTGGATCTCATAGGGTGTCCATATACAGCTATGTGTGGCCTCACCCATGTCCCCAAAGAAGAAAGCAGAAGCCCAGAATGCCTATTGGCCCCATCTGTCCTTTTGGAAAGGGACTCTCTGGGAAGGAGCTGGGCTAGCTTTCCTGCCCCTGGGAGCTGTGTGGTTGGTATGAGAGCAGCCAGGATCTATGAAGTGGCTGGTATGGAATGGGCTGCCCACCTTGGCTTATGAATGTATGTTTGGAGCTACTGGGAGGTTAGGGAGGCTTCAGTGTCCTCTGTCTGTAAGGGCGGTCTGGAAGGCTAATCTGGGTGATGGTGCAGGCTAACGGTGCTCATGGTGTGACCCTATCACCTGGGGATTCACAGCTGTCCCACTAATGGCAGAGCTCTTTGTGGCTACTCAGCTTCCTGCCATATGGCCCAGAGCAGCTGGGATTCTAACTGCCTTGCTGCTTCTTTTGGGAAGTGTTTAGGAGAGAGAAATAACACTGGGCATGGGCAAAGTCAGACTACGCCACCATGTCTCTTCATGTACATCTGAAGCACTGTCTTGGTAGCATGGTGTTTTCCCTCTCTTGCTATGCAATATTCATAAATAATAGCTCTGGGGCTACCCAGAGCTGTGAGTATTGTCCATTCCTTCAATGTTATCTCAGTACCCACACAAAGTGGGTCTGAAGTCAGTGCAGAACATAGAAATGCTGCTGGTCCCTGCCAGCTCCTGTTTACCTTTGCTTGGTACTTGTCCTGCTCTGGGCATTTCTCACTCCAGGGAGCTTTTGGGATACTGGGGGCCTGCCCTCTCAGTTTCTTTCCTTTCACTGCTAGCCACACCTAGGGTCCGCCTGAAGCAGAGGAGAGGAGAGACAAAAAGGAACAAGGCCTCGATCCCTCGAGGGCTGTTCTCCAGCCCTCTCTCTAAGGACAGTGGCATAGCCTTGAGGGCTGCTCCAGAGAAACCCCGCACACAAACGGGATGGAACTGTACCTGGAGCAGATCTGGGTGATCACCCACTCTCAGCTCCAACCTTTGGGTCTGGGAATGGGCCTGGAAACACACAAAGACTCCCAACAGTCCCTGACAGGCGCCAAGCCTAGCCAGAGCCTGCAAATAGAGCAGGGGAAGTGAATAGGCTTGTCCCAGCCTGAAGGCTTGGGGAATCTGTCTCCAATCCACTTCTCCTACTCACCCTAAGGTCCAGTGGGCATTCTTCCAACTCTGGGCCCAGCTGGGCATTTCTCCCTTGGAGCAGTCCCCGGTAGTACTAGGGCAGAGCACTCTGTGCTCCCAAGGATCCAGCTTTTCTGCCACGCAGAGGCATGTGGTTTCTTGCCGCAGTGCAAACAGGTGCTGGGAGGGGGGCTGTCCTGCTCTAGAGAAGGGGTGACAGAAGAGCAAGTGGCAAGGGACATACGGCCTTGCAAAAGGACTTTTCCCCCGCACAGCCCTCAAGGCTCTGTGTGACTTTTCCATCACTGGCTTAAGCTCTTTCCCAGGCTGAGGATGTATCTGGATGTAACTGCCTCATTCTGTCCTGAGGGCCCTAGGTGCTCCAAGCCCTGTGCTCTGTCCTCAGGAGTTCACACTAGGCATTTCGGGGCATGTTCAGCCTGAGCAGATATGATCTATCAGCTTTTGTGAGGAACATACATCGCATCTTCTGGACTCAGAGTCCTGGTCTTGTCTGGTTTTGCTGGTGATGCACTCCTGGACATGGGAGCTGGCCCAGATCCCGAAGACACTAATCACACTCTCTGGCCTCCCCCAGGTTTTTCTCAAGCCATGCAGGGAGCAGGCTATGGGCTGATCCCTACCTGGACAGTTTCTGCTCTGAGTTTTGTGGCACAGGGTTGTCAAACCCACTTGACGGTTCCAGGAGGGTCAGGGAGGGGAGGTAACTGGGCAAAAGCTTCCTCTCAAAATAAGATCCCTACCTGGCCGCTGCCTGCGTCGGTTGGCCCAGGGCTGAGAGGCTGTTCCCACCTCGGCGGGAGCTCGCTCGGCTGCAGCAGGGCGGCACCCGTTTCCTCCCAGCCGAATGGTGGGGCTGCCCAGCTGCTGGCCGGGCTCACGCTACCCAGCTGTGCCCACAGCCCACGGTCAGGCTGTCAAGAAATGGAGGCTCATTACATGGGTTGGGAATAAATGAGCAGGGCAGTCTGATAACCCTGAGTCTGGCCAAATCCCGAGAGGTGTGTGAGCACTGAGCAAGGGGCTGCAGGGGGTCACTGTGCTCAGAGCCATCTTTGCTGGGCTGTCTGCCAACACATAAAGAGCAGGAATGGTACTGGTGGAGAGTTTGTCTCCAGTTTTTTAATCTCCTAACACTTAACTGAAAGGAGGGCAAAGAAAAAGAAACCAGGCCAAGAACCTTTTTCTGATGACTTTCCTGATGCAATAAGTCCCTCCATAATTTGATTTGCAGAAGGAGCCAACAAGATATTGGAAGCAGAGTGTGCTTCAATAATTCATTGCTCTTTAAAGCCTTCAAGCCCGCTGGCCACAGCCAGGGGAGCCAGTGACCCCTTTCCATTAAAAAAGACGTTTGAGATTTACATACATAGTCCATCTGATTATTCATTCCCTTACCTCACCCCACCCAGGCCTGGCTTATTTATCTTTATTCCTCTCTCTAGAGCACAACCAAATTTCTATTCTTCAAGTAATGCTTTCTGAAACCACCAGGCTCCAAAGTGACCTGGTGCTATCAGAACAGGGGATTCAATTCTGTGGCCCCCAGCATTAGCCATGCAGGCCTCTGCCATGCAAGCTAGGAGGCTGGTGTTGCTCTCCTCACCCCACAGCTGCTTTCCTGAATGTGATGTGAGCCAGCAAATGGAGCCATGCCCTGCTGAGCTGCTGTTCCTACCAGCACTCCTGGGAAGCTGTGCAGAGCAGGACTTACTGGGCACGCTGACACATCCTTGAGATGCACGGATATAAGGGGTTAAGCATCAGTTATTATTGGTGTCCTTTGGATGGTGGGATCACTGCAGTGCCTGGTCAGAGGCCAGGGAGCCTTCCTGTTGGGGTGGGACAAGAGCTACAGCCCCTTGGTATTTGTAGCTGCCCAAGCAGAGAGAAGAAATGGCTGCACACAGGTAGGAGTCAAGCTGCCTAAGAACTGAGTTCACCTTGGCCTTGGCATCTGCAGGATCTGGGTGGGTGGTGAGTGTGTGCTCAGGGCACAGGGAATGAGTGTCACAAAAGATGCCGAGGCCATGATGCTATGGGGAATGTAGGGCCATGGGCACAGTGGCTCCTCCTCACACTTCCATGGCCAAGCATAGGGCTGAGAGGAGACCCTGGGGCAGCACTGCAGCTGAGGGAGCTGTCAGCACTAATGCCAGTGTCCCCACAGGAGGTGTGGTAGTCTGTCCCTCTGCATAGCTGGAGCCTTGGCAGAATTTAACCTCTCTCCATCCTCCCCAGCTTTTTCCTGGTAATGTGCCACTGGGGGCTATGGGGCAGCTTGGGCTGTGCCACATTGGAACAGGGATAACTTGAGGTAATAGCTGAAACATCTGGAGCACATGGGCTGTTTCATAAGGCCTATCATCTGCCCATGAGAAGGGTATCCCCTACCTCCTCCCAGCCTACATTCTCCCCACATGGAGAAAGTCGTGCCCCCTCCCCCCCCACCCCTCCACTACACCCACCTGCAGGTAGTGGTAGGCCAAGTCTTGATGGCAGGACTTGGATTTCAGCAAGGCTTTGTCGATCGTGGCTGAGGCCTTCTGGCACATTTCCCGGGCATGGCTGAGTGTCAGTGTAGACCAGGAACCCCTTTTAATGTAGTTGGACTCATTGTTGATGGGGATATTGGTGCAAGGGGTGACCTTGAGGTCGTTATTGCTCTTGGAGGATTTCAGCATGTGCTCACTGATGGTGTTATAAGCATGCATGAAGTACTTCGGCTGGCTGTGATCTGGCTGCCGGCCCAGTGTCATGAGGCCCATTGGGTTGCGGTAACTGCAGGTATCACTGTCTAAGTTGTCATCTGAACTCCACCAACCTGATATATTGGATCTTGTTCTGCGCTTGGGCTCAGAGGTCTTTGCCCGATCTTTGCTCTTGCTCCTCCGGTTCTGCTTGGGGTCATCAGCCCCTTTCTTTCCATTCACGTTGCCTTTAGTGGGGCCCTCCAGAGACTGGGATTTGGCAAATAGCTTCTGGACAGAGTGGACAAGGTGTCGGATCCGCCCTGGGCTCTCACTCCGGTGCTTTGCATCACTCCTCTGAAACTGGAGGGTGCTGAAGCCATCTCTGTGGATGGGCAGCTGCTTCTCAAACTGGTCAAGGAGATTTGCAGGCAGGCGGTTGATCTTAGTGGCTTGTGCATGGCTTGGAAAAGGGTTCTCATCTGGGACCTCAAAGTGGGAGTTGTAATGTATGCGGGGGAAAGTGCTGCTGTTGGAGATCTGGTTGTTGAGTGGAAGGAGGCAGTCGCTGTGGAGGGTATTCTGGGCTGGGAATCGGGCATCCATGGTGTAGGAGTCAGTGGGGCTGAGGAGATAAGGATTCCTGTCCTGAGGGGCGTAAAGAGAGTCCTGAGGGGAGTCCAGGTTATCAGAGAGGTGGCGGCTTCTGTTATCTCCTAAGCCCTTCATGATCCTGGTGTTTTCTAGAGCATTGCTCAGGGATGGTGTGGCAGAGCCTTTGCAAGAGTGCTGACTCTGCTCCCCAGGAGACTGCTTCGCACCTGGAGGAAGAGGAGAGATGCTCAGAGCATGCCAAAAAGCTGTCACTGATGCTCTCTGAGAGCCCAATCCTCACTGGGAGAGGATCTCCTGCAAGGACTGTCTCAGCTCTAAAAGCAAATATCCCCAAGGTTAAGAGATTGGAGAGAGATCACACAGCAGGAAGGGAGAAGAAGAGGTATGAGAACCAACGACTGGAGAAGACCAGTGAGCAGATGATACAGAAGGAGAGGAGATGGGGAAGGATTCATTCTTTCTGGTTGCAGCTTAAGTACTTGTGTGCTCCAGTGCTCTACCACAAGCTGCTTAAATAAGGATGCTGCATCTACTTTTCTGGCCTCTGCACATGTTTATTTTATAGAGTCCCTTCCCCAGCCAGCATAATGAGGCTAGCAGGGATACTGCCAGCAAATTACCACTCCTGTCCCATTTGCTCAGGGGGCTGGAGAAAAACCTGCTGTCAAAAACTGCGTGCAGGCCTTGCCTGAGCCAAGGGAAATGAGGAGCTGGGCATCTGGTCTTCTACATTATATTTTATGTTTCTGTGGTTACTGGATCTCGGAAGGTGACTGGCAGCCCTGCTCTGTGTGTTGCATAGAGCTGTGTTAATGCAATATGATGGCAAAATGTCTCCCCTCTGACAAGCATCTGGCTTTATGACATGCTTTACTCGAAAGGAATATATTCCAGGACCTATGATGAGAGGGAGAAGTGTTTCTGAGCACTCAGAGCGTGAATTGAGAAGCTGTTGGCTACTCAGTTGATCTTTTCTTCCTTGTTGTGTCACTCCTGAGTGGGTTGTGACACCCTCCAAGCCTGGCCATCCATCCCCTGGCTAATGCAAACCTGTGGTGCTGCACTGCTCTTGCCCTCAAGGGATCCATGGCCATATGGAAGGTTGGGTTTCTCCTGTCCCGCTTCTCCTGAAACTCATATGGAGAAGCTGTATGGTTTCATGAAGTGAATCCTTTTTAATTGCTGCTGACCTAAGAGCTGCCGTGGAACAAATTTTCACCCTGAACCCCTGGACAAGTGAGTGGCTGTGCAGCTGGCCCAGAGGCCTTTAATCACAGTCCTGAGCCGAGCCACCTCACCTGGGCACCTGGTGGTATGGGAGACATGACTCGGCCTTCAGGCCTCTCCACCATCTGGAAGGATTTCCATGGATGGTTTCTACATGTTTTGGTCATAACATGGCTGTTACTCAAGGCTGAACTGGAGGAACCTTGATACCAAAGTAGCCCTTCTTGCAGTGTCAGCCTTGGCATACTGCTTATGATTCTTGTGGATATACTATCCTCTTCCTCTCCCTTTGTGCTCTTCTGCAGATAAGAGTATCAGCCTGTCCTCGACAGGGGCAGCACTCACCTGGACCAGAGGGGCACCTGCACATTGTAGCTGGAGAAGTGTCCCCAGAAGAGAGAGTCACACTTGTGTCAGGCAGCCCTGCAGTTGCTTCTGAGGAGAAAGGCATTTGATCTCTGGGCACAAGAGGAGAACAGGGTGTCCAAACTGATTCACCTACTTTGTCCTTTAAATTGCAGGTTGCTATGAATGGATAAGCTCAGCCTTGCCCAACTCAGAGGGGAAGCCCAGCAGTTGGGAGAGCCCAGATCCTCCCTGGATCCTAGCAGGCTCTGCCCAGGCTAAACTCTGCCCACAATGGTCTCCTTCCTCTTTGCCTTCAGTGCCTTGGCTCTGAACTCCTGGCAAGTTCTTTCTGCTCCAGCATGGCTGCTGTCAGCCATCTCAGCTCTGCTGATGACTGTGCTTCTCCCATCGCATTATGCTAAGGGACCAAGACAGTCCCTAAGGAAACAATGCAGCTTTGACTTGATTCTAATGGGATGTCTCTGGATATTGATAGTAAATATGTCTTTTCCTACCAAAGACAAACAATATTTGAGGCAGAAATCTCTTAGGCAGTTCAGAGACTTCAGCCCAGTGATGGCTTTGCCATAAAGCACATCAGCATCACTGCTTTCATCTTTTCTGGGCACTGGACTCTGGAATGAAGTAAAACTGCCTTAGGATTAAAAATAAAATGAAATGAAATGTAAATGAAAAGTGAAATGAAAGAGGAGTGGGGCCAGGGGCTGGAATGGCTTGGAGAAGTAGAAGGGCTGGGAAAATGGCTGTGAGGACAAGATAGAATGAAAGAAAAGTAAAGCTTGTGCCATAGGCTAGAGGGCTGCGAGCAAATGGGGTGGGAATCTAGGGAGCTGCAGAGGCCAGAGAGCACTCTCTCTCACAGGCTGTTGTGCTCTTCCCAACAGTGGACGCTTACTTCTATGCGGCAGAGAATTTATTCCTCTCTTTTCCTCCTCCAGGCTCTCACAAGGCTGCCAACAGACCCTCATCCTCCTGCCTGCTCTGCTTGCCATGGACATTCCTGTGTTTGATGACCAGCTGCACCATGAAGCATGCTACTGCTGCTGGTATTGCTGCTGGAAATGTGCGGAGTCAGAGCTGGTGAGGCAGGATACAGGGTCCTGGGGTGTTGATGGGGCTCAGTGCAGGTCAAAACCCTCTTTGGGCTCCCCCAGCTCTCAGTCATCCACCGCACTGAGCTTGCTGTATCCTCTGTGAGCTGTTTTCACTTTAAGACAGATTAAACTTTTCATTACATTTCAATTCCTTTCTACAATCCTTGTCACTTCCTCAAGAGGTAGGGCTGGAGAAGATGAGGAAAAAAAAAAAAACCCAAAGCCTCTTCTCCACTGCTTTTTTTTAGTTTGGAAGGATGAAAAAGCTTGAAATTAGATTTCCCAAGTCCATGACCCCTGCGGCTCACAGCCTGAGCAAGGGCTGTCTCCTAGGATAGCTGCTGAGTGCCCCAGCTTGCTGTGTTCCCCCTCTGCCCCCACTTCCAGTCACATTGGCACAGAGAGGAGGTGCACAATCCTCCCCTCCACCCTCTGATCACTACTTCCCATGGGGAAGGGCACTGAGAGGAATTGCAATAATAGGGCCTTGCTAGACCATTCAGGAGAGGCTGCATCCCTGAGTCCAGAGGAAGGGTCTGGTTTTGCTGCATGGCTCTGTGACCTTCCTTCCCCTTAGCTTGTGGTTTTTCCAGGTCCCCCTTTCTCTTCTCAGTTTTACTAATGGATAGAGGCTTCTGAGGTACAGCAGATGACTGGCCCTGATTTCTGGCAGTTTTGTGTCTCCCAAACCATTGTGAACCACAGCTGGAGTCAGCTTCTTCTCTGACAGGTGAGCAAGCACTGGGCAGCTGCAGAGGTGCTGGTGCTGCCTGTTTTCAGATTTAGAGAGGCAGCACTGAACTGACTTGCAGGCAGGACATCCTGCAAAAAAATCTGCAGCTCCAAGGACTGAATAGTATATATGAAAACTCAAACAATGCAGCAGATGATAGCCCTTGCCTGAAGAAGCTTGCTGCTCAGCAGGGGATCCTCTCCTTCCCCTGCTGAGGGCTGCCAACGTCTCCCTCCTACAGTGTCCACAGCTGCTGTACTCCTCTATTGTGAATGGGAGATGGGGCTAGTTTGGGGGCTGCTGAAGCTAGAGGGAGATGGTTCACTCCACTTCAGGAAGACTGAATCACATCTTCACTGTGAGCTGAAAAGCCTCCATTGTTGTAAGAGCTACTTCACTGAGAACAAATACTTGTTCTTGGTCTCTTTTTAATACCAAAGGGATTAGACTGGCCTGTACTCTGGACGATGCAGGAGATGATAAATGAAAAGCGCTGGACAGAGAAGAAAAGCCAGCTGTGATACAGTGTAGATGTCTGCAAGCAGTATTTTCCTAGCTATCTATTCTGTCCTGACTCTCACGTCCCCACTCAACTTCTGTTGGTCAATCTGGGCAGTTGCCCAGCCACGCAGCCATGCATTTTATGGTGAGTTGTGGCTAGGCGGGTCCTTAAAATAATGGTTTGTAGCTCCTGGCATTAGGAGCAAAGGAGGATTCTGCCAAAAAGTCAGCCATGGCAGAACTCTAGTGAGCTGTGTCCTGGAGATATTTGTCTCTCTTTGCAATCTTGAAAAATCTCTAAAGTTCCTACTAGCCAACCTTAATTTCTCTGGTGGCTGTTGTAATGTCCTGTCTTGTTTATCCTACATATGGGGAACAGAAGATCTCCTTCCTCCTTTCTCCTTCTGGAGACTAACTCCACATTTTGGAGGTGCCCCCACCAGGCTCTGCACTTTGTTCCCAATAAGACAGCTGCCCAGGCTATTTTGGCCATGGATCCATCTCCACATCCCACAATAATTCCTCTGTTGCCCTGATGTGGTGAGGGCAGCAAAAGGTACTTATCCTGCCAGAGGACCACTGTTCCACAGAGTCTACTACTTGCCCATTAAGAACAGGCTCAAGCCCCAAGGAACATAGCAAAATTTGCCTCTCAGAGCTTCTTTCTGCTTCAGTCCATTTTCAGGGTCCAATTTCACTTTGCAATTACTCAGTATTTACTTTTAAAATGTCTGGCAGGGTGATCTGGTGCTGGGAGTCACCCAGACTGGTCTAGTCCTTTTCAATTAGACCTAGTAGGGCAACGAGAGCACAAAGTCTTTCATTCATCTGCTGCGCTCCAGATGTTCATCTGAGTTTGTAAGCACTGGTGTGGGAAAGGAGGTTAATGGCTGCAAATGTGGGATGAGGGGGACAGCCAGAGTTGAGAGGTGTGTAGCTGGACTGTCAAAGCATGTACTTGTGTATGTATGAGGAAGAGAAAAACATGGTGTGTCTTACTTGTGCTCTTTGGAGCATGAGACTTTGTAATATCTGTTTGGATGCACTGTGATAGGAAGTTATGTGCTTGTAGGGACTGCAGGATGAGACAAACGCTCTGTCTATGTGGCTGTGGATTGTGTGTGTATTTGTGTGCTGTTGCTGGCGGTGTGCATGGTGGAGACCCAAGTCTGGCCACTCAGTGCTGAGTGTGCTTCAGCTCCTATTGAAACCAGTGAGCTGCAAGCTGCAACTGGTGGCAGTGTTTCAACCCAAAGTCCTTTACCTCCTTTCTGCCAGCAAGTGGGTGCTGGCTCAACCAGCCTCCTTCCCTGTTACTTGGCACACATCTTCTATCCAAAGGTCCATACCCTTTCCCTCAACAATCTGCACTGCAAACACAGCCTCGGATGCCCTGAGAGATGACTTGATCCAGAAACTGGCACATGCAGAGCTTTTCTTTCTCCCTAGAACCACAGCTAAAAGCATTATTCCTCACCTCCCTTGCTTCTGTCTTTTCTCTGCCTTTCTGCCTCCCCCTCACAGCTTAGCTGTAGTTTTCCTGCTGTTCTCATTGCTCTCTCAGGTTAGTTTATAGTCATAGCGAAAAATGGCAACAGGGCTTTCTCACAGCTTCTGAGTTTACTCCCTGTGGATGGCTAAAGATGTTCCCCATCTGGCATGCTAGCCTGGTGGGCTTAATTCTTGTTAAATGGAAAGAAGAACCCACCACTGTAGCTTGTAGGAGCTCAACTCTCTCACCTTAACCTCTGTCATGTCTCATCTGAAGAACGTAATGTGCCACAAATGCACTGCCCTTGTGCTAGTACTAGCAAGAAGCCAGAGACTGCGTAATTAGGCTTCTCTGCTGACATTTATATAACCTCCAAAGCGGGGTCCACCTGTACAGGACTGGTTGGGGAGGTATGTATATCACCACCACAGGGCTGGCCATGAAGGGCCAGGGGGCCTTTCAGGTATTGGTCAAGGGAAGAGGTAGATAGAAACATCAGAAGAGGCAGCCTGTAGCACAGATCTGCTCTGGGCACAAGTCTTCCACATGGAATAACTCCCATCCTGACTGGGCTGCAGGCACCCTTTGGAGTCGACTAGTCATGCTCTCTGCTGATCAGCACTCCCAGGGATCCACATACCATAACCTCCCACGTAACCTCAGCCTAGCCATCCAAGCTGGCTGCAAACACACGGGTGGCTTTTATATATAGAAAGCAAGTACTGTGCTAATAACTACCTAGAAAAGGAATAAATGATTTGCAACCAGCACTAGAAAAATGACTCTCCATACCCTGCTGCCAGAAGCTTAAAAAATTATATACCGTGGTATATGTGACACCGACCTGCCTACACGCATGATTTCAAATGTTCCCTGAATTAGCAGGAACGCTTCATGTAGCATTCAGTTGGGAGGGGTGTAGCTGGCTTCCAGGGTGTTACATTAATGATGATTCAAGGAGTTCAGAATATAATCACAGGAGATAAAAATAGCAGACTTCTACTTAGAACAATTCAGTATAAAACAGGCCTTCCTCTAGCCTTACTCTGCTGCACATTTTCTCCCCGGGGTTTTTTTTCCATTGTTTCTGGGGAGCTTCCTCCCAGGTGCCTGTGAGTTGTAGGTCCAAGCAACAGACAGTGCTGCCTGTCCTGGAATGCTGAGAAGAACTTAGGCCAAATTCTCCCAAGGGAACCCCTTTGGGGTTAACATCACCTGGGCTTCCCCATGAGACATGTGATAGCCTTATCAGAAGGACCAAGGTGCACCAGCCATTTCCCCCACACTCCCTATACAGCAAGGAATGATAGAGGACCTGCTAGTGAGTGATTTGCCCTATCTACCTGAGATACTTTCTTAGGAGATGGGCAAATTGCTTTATGAAGGCCAGTCCATCTTCATTGCCTGAAGATGTCCCAAAGGGCTAGGCCAGCCTGCCTGTATGCTCAACTTCTAGGCAGACAATGCTAGATAAAACAGGTTCCAGAACAGCTACATTGGTGTATGAGCTCAAGAAATCAGAGAGCACTCATTTCTGAAAGTGGCCAGGTCCTATATCATTGCTGGAAGGACTTACTCATATCTCACTTCATATTTGAATATGTGATTTAAGCCTTGTAAATAATTTTCACACTGCTCCTAGAGCCCTCATGGTAGCTAGAAAGTGCCACAGTGGTCCTGTGAGCCTCAGTGAAGGCCTATGGAGGGTCTCTGCCTGTCCTTCAATCAAAAGGACATCCACCAGGACTACCACCAGATGCCTGTGGTGATGAGGAGGGTCTGGGCTGGAGCCAATCAGGAGGAAAAGAATCACATTCTTTCTTATATGATCTAGATACTTCATTATTTTCCCTTTTTCTTCTTTTTCTTTTTCTTTTTTTTCTGTTTTTTTTTTTGGATCAGCTTAACCATTTTATGTGAAAATCAGTGGCTGCAATATGACAAAGACTTTTGCCTTCAGTTACTGATTAAGCTGGAGAAGCAGATGAACTCTTGAGAAAGAGAGAACTTATTTTCATACAAATGTCCCTGGTAATATAACCAACTCCAAGGGAACAAACTCCCAGAAACTATACAACTTATCTGATTGTCCCTAAATAGAAGTTTCTCAAAGTTCTCCAGAAGATGGATCTACTCTGAGGAAGGAAATGCAAGGCGTTAAGTAGGTCAAATGAGAAAAAAAAAAAAAAAAAAAAAAAAGAGAGAGAGAGATAAGAAAGGAAGAGTTTTCAGGAAGAAAGCAGGAGAGCTGATGAGCTGGAGTGGAAGGACCAGGAAAGTGAGCGAAAATCACTGGATTTGGAACCATAACTACAGTGTCTGCTCTACTGCAGGGCACTCCAGCCACATGTTGATGACAACATGATACATGTTCCACATTGTCTGAAAGAGTAGCTAATAAAACTGTTTGGGAGCAAGAACAATTTGTCTTGGTCAGTGTTGTTCAAGAAGCCTGGAGGGCCGAGTGCATTGGTAAAGCCCTCCATGAAGCAGGCAGAAAACAAAAAGCACCTAACATGAACCTGTCCTCTACGCTGTATATAATACTGTGATTCTCAAGGATTGAGATTTTCCATACATGCATTGAGAAATTCATGACACGAAAAACACAGGATGCCTTATGTGACCTCTTATACACCCTGCCTCAAAATGCTGGCCAGATCCTCCTCCCTCACTGCTGCCAAAGGCAGAAGCAGTCCCAGGACCAATGGTACTGGGACTAGAGCAGGTAAGGGGAAGGTGGGAATAGCTGAGAGGACAAGGACATGTTTCTTGCCCTAAATGTTTGTCACACAGCAGAAACAGGATGCTCTGAATGATAGTGGCCACTGCTGTTGTGCCACCAGATCTCTCCAGCTTTGCAAGGATATTGCATAGTGCAAAGGCAGATGCTCCTGTTGCCCAAACATTCAACTCAAGCTAAGGGTTAATGTGTTTGTGTTTGGGATGCAGGACTGAGACTCTCTCTTGCAGTGGATTTGCTCAGTGCCTGAGATAAAGCAGCTCATGTTGCCTGATGGTCCTGGGGCAAGTGGAAGCAGATGGAGAAAAATTGCCAGGTCCCTCTACCATTCTTCCCAGAGGAGAGAGTGAAACTCAGCTGCAGCCTCCTGCATGCTCAAAATTGCAGGAACACTTCCTTTGTCTCAAACTAGGTCAGCGTGGAGGCGTGATGTTACTATAGCAATTGGTATTAGATTTCATAACTTTATTTTCGCGACAGGCGTGTTGCAGGATTCACTACTAGATGGAAGGAGGATTGTCATTGAAATACCCTATACAGCTTCCATTTCCCCAGCCTCCCTCTCTCTCCCTCTTCCTCCATCTCTGCCATCCCTCATACCACATGCACACATCTGGCTTATTTCTCCCACCCCTTCTGCCTTTAGTTGTTTCTGAAGAACCTCCAATTCAGCCCTGGGCCATACTGTACCTCTGACAGCTTGCTGGGTTTTAGGGCTAAGCCAGATTCAGCATCCCATGCACCTTGGGTCTCTCTGGGCTCCAGAGCTGTCCCTCATGAAGACCTGCCAGGCAAAGAGAAAGGAGAAAACATTCTCAGATCAAAAACATGATTGTAGCGTCTTCCTGCCAAAAATCCTAGGCCAAAATTCTGATGATTAAAAGTCATGGAAGTCTAATTTACACTCAGGTTAATACGCAGGGGAAATGCTAGAAAGTATCCTATATAAGCAGGCAGGAGCAATGCTTATGGGGGAAGTGGGTCCCATGTCTCTTTACCTTGCATGTGGATTAAAAGAATGGACTGTGTATCAGCTAGGTGAGGAGGAGAATATGCAAAATTCCAGGACTAGCTGCTCAGGGGCACAGGGGCGAGCCCTTTGTGTTCTTTGGCTTTCCTTCCCTTGCTTCTGTGTCATGAAGTAATCCCACAAAGAACCTCCCTTGCTGCCTGAGGTTGTAGCTTTGTTTCTCAGCTGTGCCAGCAGCTTACTGTCCTGGGCAGGAATGGTTGTGTAGCTCTTTGTACCTTTTCTTCTGAGTTGACCACTTCACTCTGTGCCCTATGAGAACAGAGTTTTGAAAGGCAGGAAGGACAATCTTGGGATAAAGCACTTCTCAGGAGTGGCAGATTGACAGTCAGTTACCTTTGGTGTGCTCCAGCTATGCAGCTGGTAAAATCTGCATTTTACTTTCACCTACCCATTCTCCTTATTAAACTTTTGCTTTTGTGGCTCACACTGTAAATCTCTTCTGGCTGATCGCTAGGTGCTACTGTGTTGCAGTGAAAATGTTGTGGTGCTTGCCTCATTGTCATTCACCACCAGCAACACTGTAACCAACTGAAAAAAATCACTCTCTGTATGAAAGCAAAGTAAATAAATATGGGAAAAATACCAATGTTTCTTAATGTCCTCTGATGCCTATACTTCAGAGCAAGAAAGCATCCTGGAATTTCTTATCAGTGAGATTAAATATTATTTGTGGTATATGTTAATTAATTTCCAAGGTAGGCTTGTGTGTGCACGTGTTTTTTCTTCTGTACCAAGAAGATGTGGATGCAGGGCTGGGACAATCTGGGGCATTCAGCCTTCCACTATTGAGAAGCAAGTGGTAACAATAACATGGCAACATGGAGAACTTGGCCCTTTGTATGGTGTTTTTCTGGCTTCCTAGCTGAGTGTGAGACAGGCTATCCAGATCTTAAGGAGTCCTTCCCATAGCTGAAAGGGGTTTATGCAGTAGTGTAGTTTATGCAGATCAAGATGCTTGGTGAAAGAATGGAACAAGCATACAAACACCAACCTATTTTCTAGCAGAGCTGCATCTGAGCAGTGTGTTTGACTCCCTCTTTGATCAAGGAGAGGTAGACCAAGCCAGTGTCATAGTGGCAGTAAGAGGACAAGAACTCTGTCCCCCAAAAGAAGAGCTGGGTACTTCAGTACACATGAGATCCTACTCTCTTATAGATGCACCTTGTCAGCCACCAGGAAGAGGTGTTTTCTCCCCAGGATAACTCATTCTTGAGGCCTTTACAGACATCCCAGGTGCAATGTGTGCTTGGGTTATACTAGAGTGACCACATTTCCTTCCAAACATGCTCAACATTCCTCCTTACAGCCTTTAAAAAGGAGGGAAAAACTAGCTAGAAAGCCAGGTAGATCCTGTACAGGCAAAATAAGAGGACTTGGTGTTCAAGAGGCATTCAGAGACTCCTATGGATAACCCGATAGACTGAAGAATGGTAAGCCTGGGCAGAATAAAAGACTACTCCTAAAGCCAGTAAAGAAACTCTTCCCTTTCCCATTAGTTTTTTAGTGTTTGAACTTCAATAGTGCAGAAGAAAAGACAAAGGGAAAGGTGTATGCCCTGGGAAAGACTAGGCATTTCCCAGTGCCTAGGGGAATGTGCTAAGACTAGGTATGATAGATCTGAATGCTGAAGACAGTCATCCAGCAGTAATTGTTCTGACACCACCTAAACTTTTCACAGCTGTCTCCATATGCCGAGTGATTTCTGTTTGCTAATGACTTGGTTTAGGATTGAGACAGTAAGCTATACATGCACAGTTTTCAGTATTAATTAGCCCAGCCAGTATCCCTGACTAGTACTTCCTACAGCCATCCAGCATCAGCATCAGTGTGACTAGAATCCAGCAGCAAAACTGTTGCCTCCTGGCACTGGTGCCACCAGCACTGTGATGAAACGGACATTATAGTCCAACACAAAAGCCATCAGGTATCTGCTAGCAATGCTCTCAGCATCCTTCATGGATGCACAAGTATCTATTGTCAGTGTCCAGCTTCCTTCACCACCTCCAGTAGCTGCTAATACTGGAAGGATCTGCTCCCAGTACTACCATCACCCACAGCCTCAGTATCTGTCACCAGCACTCTCAGAATATCCCAACAAGCCCTCTAGGAATGGTACCCAACATGAGACCCCTTGACACAGTGTGGCTCTGATGGCAGGAAGAGCAGTGCCTGGGCTCAGGCTTCTACTCACCTTACAGCTTTCTCAAAATAAAAGATTCCGCTGAGACTCTGGAAGAAGGAACCTTTTTGTCTGTAATGCTGCTTCTGTCTTTGCATGCTATAGTTGCACCAGGAAAGCAGTATTATAATTATGTTTAATTAATATCAGCATCAATGCCCCATGGTTATGCAAATGAGCAATTGTACCACCAGCACAATCACATTACGTTAATTACCAGCAATCTACCTCCGTCATCCCCCTCTTTCTCCCATTCTCAAGAGCAGCTTGGCGATGTCATGGCTGCTGCATGGAGGGAGTGGGATTGAAGGGGATGTGTGGAAGGATACATACTGCTACAAGAGGCAGTGTAACCTCAGCCAAATAGATACTAGGTTGAGGGGGGCAGCTTGAGGGTCCCTGAACTTCCAGGCAATGAAGATAGTGGGTGCTGCAGGAGGCTGCCAGGGGACATCTCAGGGTGGTCCATCTCTGTAAGTTCCTGTGCTGTTGTTCTCTCCAGTCTGTACTGGTGATGAACAGACCTCACTTCCCTTTCTTTGTTCAAGACATTCTCACTGACTCAAAGCCTCAGATGTTCTGCAGTGAAATCTCACTCAAGAAACCTGGTCACTTTCTGGGGGTTCTTGGCCCTGGTCTGCTGCCACTTCTTCATCCCCCTCTCCGCAGTGCTGACATCAAGATAGGGCTAATAAGTGCAGTACTGCTGCTCATCCAGAGCCCTGAGATCAGCCCTCAGCCCTCCTGAGTCTGGATGTACAGTTCCAGAGTACCAAGTTACCCTAAAAAAAGTTGGACTAGAGGAACTAGTCTGCTTGGACTAAGGGCTACAGTGTGACATTTGGGGAACACTGTTCTAAGGGATCCAGTTATAAAGCGCTGTCCTCCCAGGCTATCAAGACTGATTGCTCTACAGTCTCCTACCTCATTCCTCTGCAGTCTGAGGCTGGCACTTTACCAGATCCAAGGCAGCTTTCTCTTTGACTAGTGCTTTAAACCAGCTGGGTCAGGATGGGGAAATTTTCTTTTTCACACCACAGGACACAGGTCTGGGACAACAGTGCCATCTCCAGAGAGCCTTCCTCATCATTCCAACTGCTGTGAGTGACAAACTGATGGGATGACTACACTTGCAAGATTTTACAAGGAAATATAGAGAATCACAATTGCTGCTCCTCTGAGTCTTGTTCTGGAAGGAGAGGATGGACACAATCTGCCATTCTGTAGCTCATATAGTTCTGATGGCCTGGAAACATAACCTGGAGAGGTCCTTCAAGAGGAACTGATCTGGCCTTATGGCTGGCCTTCATGACCCGTAGTATTTCCACCTCAGAGATGACTGCAACTAAGTCACAGAAGATGGCGCTTCTGTTTACACAAGGGATCCCATATAGTCTGTTTGGATTGCTAGATGAAGTCTTGGGGATGAGTGTTTCAATTATGTCTGAAGAGCAGAAAGCAGAGCCTTCTCACATGGCAGCACAATGCAAGGAATTGTGAAAGCCATTGTCTCTGGCTTTCACTTCCAGGCAATCATTCTGGGGCCGCACTATTGTGGCCACATTGCAAGCACAGCAAAGCTTGGAGAGCACTCATAGTAGTTCCTGGAAGGTGCAAAGAGTGTTGCAATCTACTGAGCTAGTGAAAATACCATGAAATGTTAAAGGCTCAAAAAGCAGCTTTTCAGCCTGGGTCTGTGTGAAAAAGGGAAGTCCCTTCCTGGCTGTTCCTTCACCTCCTGCTGCAAGGATATTCTGCTTCTCTTCCAAACTTCAGAAGAGCCTCAGCAAACTTCTCATCTCTGCTTCTTGTTCAGCCTGAGAAGAAATGAAGTCCTAGTGTCACAGAACCAGCAAAGTGACCTGCCTGTGCATCTGTATTTCCCAGTTATCCCCATGCTGGATACAATTGTACTGCAAAGAAATGGAAAGAAGCATCTGAATGAACTTATCTAGACCCTCTGATATGTGAGAAAAGGCTGTGACTCTTTGAGGGAAGGTCCTGGGAGCTCAGTACTGTAGGAAGAGAGGAGAATAACAGCTCCAACACATGTACAGTCAGAAATGAGTGAACAGCCAAGCTTCCACTGACAGCAAGGGCTATTGAAAATGCAGTATTCTCTTCTCCCTGCTATCATCCATAACTCAGGTTCTCCCTAATACTTAGATTTATAGACTGTAAGTTCAGATACAACCATTATAAACCTCTGGGCTGCTCTCCTTCATAAACCAGGCATCTCACTGTATAATTCCAGCAATGGAAATAACGAAAACAAATATATGTGTGTTCTGTGTTCTTGTACCTCTAATCCCATAACCATTTCTCTGGATAAAACAAATAGATTGAGGTGCTTCATGTCTCTGATCAGGAATTAAATTTTGTATGAAGGGTGCTTGAGGCCTGATTTGAGAGCTATCACAGCCTGAGATTCAAGAAAGGAAAAAATGAGACTGTGGAGAGCACAGCTGTTCATAAGTGGAGAGATTTGTAGTCTATATTAAGAATAATTTGAAAGAAGTATGAATGGAAATGTCTGCATGTGGAAATACCAGAGGAAACAATAGAACAAGAGTTGAAAGAATGGTGAATATTGTTAACCAAGGGTATGAGAGAGAGCAATCAGCCTGGTAATCAGTGAGAGATGTGTTCCTCACATTGAGTCTAGATCTGTGCTCTGCTAAGGCCCAGCACAACTGACTTGTCAGCAGAAGAGCTGTATTCAGGTCATGACCAAACATGGAAACAAGGTCACAGGGAAACAAGGTCACAGAACATTGCATCTGTTATTCCTCTTCCTGCTCTCCCACCAGGAAGATACCCTGAACAAGAACAAAAAGACAACACTCACTAACCTTGCCTAAGATTTATGGAAGCTGAAGTAAGCAAGATGCTTAGGCAAAAGGACCTCTCACAGTAACAGCTGACTCCTAAAGGGTATAGAAGACCTATCCCAAAAAAGTATGTCATGGTCAGTCAGGAGAAACTCCAGAAATGTCAGGAGGTCTCAATAGCAGTGTTTCTTTATTTTATTTTATTTTATTGTACACAACTCATCCTGGCCACACCACATGGACATGTCTTGCAGCTTGTGATTAGATGAGTGAGAAAATCTAGGAGAGAATGTGTTTGAGTGACCGAAATCTGTTTCACTGAAAGAATATCACCCTCCCTTTTGGTATGATCTTTCATTTAATTTAGTTTCATTAATTTACTAGATAAACACCTACAACAGAAGATTAGGGTCTGCTCTGCCTGGATAGAGATGAGCGTGGGAAGGCAGCACCAGAGAGAAGAGGAAGTGAAAGAACTCCCCTGTACAGAATCTGGAAATTACCAGGTTCTTAGCATGGAAACAGGAGTTCTGAGGTTCCCAGTGGTGGTTTGGGAGACAAAGGAGAACTGAGCAGGCCTGTTCGATGCATGTGCACAATCAAGCCCACAGAAACACCCATCAAGGAAGAGGGATGCTTTTACTGAGAGTTTCTACTGAACAGTGAGGTGACACATTCCTTCTCTGGAGCATAGATACATTATATGTCTGCAAGACTGGGTAACTGCAATTGGGGCAGAAGGATTCCCTCCATGACTGGCACATCCACACTAACAATGCACCTAGCACAAAACAGCTCCTGAGATATGACAGGGAATGCAGAAGGGCAGTGATGCGGCAGGACACTCTACTAGCCATGCTGAGGATTCTTCATTCCTCCGCAGGAAGAAAGCTCCTGCACTGATGCCTGACAGGTGGCTGTGAGCCTGTCACCCTGACAGTGAGGATGTGAGCAGGTAGAACCTGCTCACATGATGCAGCAGTCCAGAAGGAGATGCTGTTCATAGGGAAAGGCTTCACTCCTAGGGAGTTGGGAGCAAGAAGGGTGCAGGACAGATACATTACCCAAAAGGATATGAAACAGTGAAAGAGAAGGGCAAGTAGGGAGAATTGAGTAGCTTTCATTTAATGTGACATCAAGATATTGAGAATAAGATTGTTCCAGACAGCAAGGGACTTGAAGAGGAGAAATTCTTTAATTGCCTTCACACTGACACCAGGGAGTCTGGATAATAAACTCTGCTCACATATGGACAGGAATTCAACCTAGTTGTACTCCTGAAATCTGGCTAGGAGAGTCGCATAATTGGAGTGTTAAAATCAGTAAATGTTAACATCAACACTTTTAGTGAGGAATGAGGACACAAACAGGGACATTGAATGTCATGGCACTTGAAAAGGGTGAGGCCTGGTTTCTGAGTCACATCCACCTCTAAAGCACATGATCACGAATACTTGCAGATCTGTGTCCTAGCAGAGAAAGTATAAGACAGAGAATGTAAAAGGCCTTCAACAACCTGCCCAGCTCATCTTGGTGAGCCTGCCAGCCTACTCTGAAAGCATCTGTGTGATGTGCATGAAAAAGTGGCTGCCTTATTTTGAGGAACTTGCCTGGAGTGATTTGCGCTGAGAGCTATGTACCAGTACATAGTCCCAAGGCCCAGGATGGACTTGAGGGATGTGATGGCTTAACAGCTGGACCCAAGATTTCTATGCAAAATGATGGTCTAAATGATAAGCTGCCTTGATCAGTGATGGACATTGCAACAGAAGCAGAGTCTGCTTGTGGCACTGATGATATCTTAGTGGAAGAGCAAGCCTATTTCTGACAGTTCAATATCTGGAAGGACATTGAGAAACTGGAGATAGTTTAGAGAAGATCCATGAGAATGACTGAAGAATGTGGTTCAATCTGAGGGACACCAGGAACAAAAGTGACTTAACTATAGATCACAAGTCCTTAAAAGAGTGACAACAGAGGACTCTTCAGTGCTGTAACCAAAACTGCAACAGTATCTAGTGACAGGAAGCTGAAAATGGACCAGCCTAGACTACAGGAAAGCAAAGGTTTTATTTTTAACAGACAAGAAGAATCAGCCATAAAAAGGACCTCTGCTCCATCAGGTATGGCAATGCATTCTCCATCATAGACCAAAGCTCAAGTCTTCTGGCAGATTTTTCCTGAGTGGTTTAGTTTATAATTCTGGGACCTGAAGGATAGATTAATCCAGGGATCTCTTCCCTACTTGCTGCTACATTTCCAAAAGTAGCAGTACTTCTGCTACATTATGACAAATGGGACACTTACACAAGCTTAGAGCCTCTGTTTTCATGTGTACATCTTCCATGAGACAGCCCAGATTTATGACATTGTGAAAGCATGTTTTTGCTGTTGGTGGTGGGTTTTTTTTTTCTTTGAAATACCACTGCAAGTACCATAGATGAAGAACATCATCAAATCGACAAGTCGTTGCTGCACTGCTCAGTCCTATGGAGAAGAAGGGCCAGATTGTAGCCTTTTTTAAGAAATGCAGTGGGGAGTGCTTTTACTGCAGCATGGTGTTTTGAAGAGGGTTGGCATCCCCTGCTCATTGGTCTCAGTCTCTTCCAGTCCCTCATTCCTGGGGTCTATGGGGGAGGTCAGCTCATCCCAGTGGTGCTTTAGACTTTGGGAATGTCCTGCCTTTCAGCTGCTGCAAAAGCTGTGAATCTCTGTAAGACAAGTCTAGAGCCAGGGGTGGCCCCCGTTTCCTGAGATGCTAGGAGCATGGGAGGTAATCTATTAAGGGCCACAAGGATACAGATACAGCCTGGCTCAAGGGGTGAGAAGAAGAAGAACAAGGCTACACTTGCTCAGTCTGTAGGCTCTCCCTTAGGAACCTGGCATTGTCCAGAGACAGGCCAGTGATTCATTCATTTGGTGAAGGCTTTCCCATGATAGTTTCTGCCCTTTCTGAAGGTTCTTTCCCTCTCCTAAATCCTGAGGGGAAGCCAAGGCACAAGAGAGTGTTTGGCTCTATGTGAGAACATTAGTAGTGATGCTCTAGCACCTAGACATCATCACTTCCAAGAATCTCCATGTTCTTTCCCAGCCACCACCTAACTTACCTAGAAGGAAAGTATGAATGCTGCTGGCTGTATCATCAGGCATGGAGGGAAAATAAACAGCTACCTGCAGTATCTCACTGATGGACAAGGCTAAGAAAGGGATCTACACCAGTGTAGCAGGAGCAAGCTTGAGACAGGGGTGAGAGGATGAGATGAAACTCTCTCAGGGCTGCAGAGCAGCCATAGGACACCACAGGCTTGCTGGCTATAGCTCAAGGCTAGGCAGGGTATGGGTTGCAGTGCTGGTTGTACACCTGGAAGAAGTTTTCCAAGAAGATTGTGCTTAATTGCAGAGAAGGACAGAAACACAGGAACAGTGATTCAACAACACTTGGCATTGATCCAAAGATAAATTAGAGCAGATTCTCATGTGCCTATGGCTCAACTGACATTCAACTGTGGATAGGCAAATGCTCGCTATTGCACCGTCTCTGATGACTTCTACTTTAAGCTTCAACTGTTAAGGGAAAGCAGGAGACAGGATTTGAATGCACAGGTGGTTTAGCCAGCTGGGGCTGAAATATGGCTACAGAGTAAAGAGAAGACTAGAGGAGCTGGACTCAAGTCATCTCCTCTTCTGCCCAGCCTGCTCCCAGCCTGTGGCTTTGCAATGTCTGTTGTCTCTGCTTTCCTTACACAGGGAACCAAGCAGCCTGGTCTTGATTGGGGTCTGATGGGGTTTCCTGCTGCAAAGTCCTGTCTCCACTCCCCTGATCCCCGCAGGAGGAAGACCTTCTACTCTCCTACTGCAGAGAAGACCTGAGTGCTCTCCTGTCCTTGCTATAGCTCCTTGCTCTCTCTCTGCTATTGCTTATCTGCTCAGGCTAAGGAGAGGTAAAGAGCAGCATCTCTCTCTGGAGCTGGACTGTAAGTGACAACCTGATGTGACTACTCAAAATCCCAGGTCATTTCCTGGTACACAGACTCTGAACCAGGCCTGCCATGCAACCACTTCTGTTAGAAAGCCCCAAACTTGCTTGACTCAAAGCAGCCATTTACACTGAGAAGCCCTTTGTCCTCTCCCTTTGCTGGCCCTGGGACTCCACTGTGCTATTGAGAGTTCCACAGCAGGCCTAGAAGTGCTGGCAGAACTCCTGGCATTGTATCTGGGACAATCCACATCACTTCCCATAAGGATGCCAAAGAAGTAAGAAAGCACTTGGGCCTGCTTGGGGGGGCAACTCTACGCTTTCTACTTTGCATCTGAGCCCTGTTCTGACATGGTCACCAACTGCATCTTTACGAGGTATGGAGGAGATGAGGCACATGGAGAAGCTGTCTATGACAAAACCCAGTGAGAGCAGACTGCTCTGGTGCTAGAAGAGAACAGCAAGCCCAGAAAGACAGAGAGCCTGTGTGTTTGCAGATAACCCCCTTCCATACCCTCCTGGCATCTTGTTGATGACTCTGCATGTGCTCTGCTTAGGTCACATCGCTAGAAATTGATTGCACTGTGTTTGGTCAGCTTGGCCCAATACTCTTGCTGTTTTGCATTTGCATTGTGTAGACTGTGCTGTGTTGTGTTGCCTGCTGTCATACTGACAGCCGTCGACTGGCCCTACTTCGCTTTGGATCAATTTGCTGTAGCTCCTTGGGATGTACTGGGACAGTGGATGTGCATTTGTGCTGGGTGACAAGACATGCTATGTTGACCAAGACTGCTCCATGTGTCTGCCACTACTGAGCAGCAGTATCCTCGTTGGGCTACAGAGGATATTGCCTCTCTGGAAGCAAGAAGAGCTCTGCAGGTGCTTGCTTTTAACAAGATGAGTAATTCCCTTCCAGTCCATTAATCACTCATTTTTAACTAGTGTGCCAATTGTTTTTCCTTAGTGAACAACTCTTTCAAGGAGTTTTTTTTTGCTACATTTGCTAGTTTGGGAAAAGATTGTTCCCAGAAGGGCTGTCTTTTAGCAGGAGATTCCTCCTGTGGTGATGCTAGGACTAGGCTCAGATATGAAGCATGGTCTAAATCCTGCTGAGAGGAACTTTAACCCATACTAGGGATGAGCACTTGGCAGAAAATCCATTTGCTATTTTCAGGCTTTTGGGGTGCCTGCAAAATATGAAAGTCACCTCAACCTAGGATGACTATTTCCCTGACTTAAGCAATGTTTATTCACAGACAGTCTGTTTCCTGCTGAAGGCATTTCCTTGAGCCTGGAAACTGGAGAAAGTCTGCCCTTCTGATGTGGCTCTTGCCTCGCCTTGCAGTGCTCCAGAGACAATTGCACTCCTGGGCTGTGCTTGGTAGACAATAAGGCTTTCAGATGATCCTGAGCTGCAGAGTGGGAGAGAGTCTTGTAGGTCCAAGGAGGGATTATGTGACCCTTCCTGATAGCTGATGTTCAAGGTGCACATTTCTGGGATGAGGGCAGTCCTGGAGGTGCCCCCATGCCAGTGATGTCCAGGGAATTGCATTATCCATAGGTCTCAAAGACAGGCTTTCCCCTAATGTAGGCAGAGACAATTTCTTTATCCACATCTCTTTCAGCCTTTTTTTATTCTTTTGAAACTTCTTCAACTTTGGGGTTGTCATATTTTGTGGCAGCAAGTTCCACAGGTGAATTCTGCTTGTGAAAAAAAATAATTCCACTTTGATCACTTTAAGTCTTGCACTAGTGAGAAGAGTAATCAAAGCAGGGGAGTTCCCTACTTCGGGGCATGATCTGGTTCCCAGATCTCAGCCCCATGGGTCTCTGTTTCTTCATGGAGTCAGACATGTACTTTTTCCCTATTCTTTTTCCATGTGAATTTCCAAGTCCAGGGACTCTGATGGGATGCACTCATGAGTGCTGAGGGAGCTGGCCAATATCATTGCAAGGCTACTGTCAATCATCTTTGAAAAGACATGGAGATTAGGAGAGGTGCCTGAGGACTGGAAGAAAGCAAACGTCACTCCATTCTTCAAAAAGAGCAAGAAGGAGGACCACAGGCCAGTCAGCCTCGCCTCTATCTCTGGAAAGATGATGGAGCAACCCCAGTCCTGGTTGCCATTTCCAAGCATGTGAAGGACAAAGTGATCAGGAGTAGTCAGCATGGATTCACAAAGGGGAATTCATACTTAACCAACTGGGGAACCGTCTACAATGGAATGACTGGCTGGAAAGAGAAGTGGATGATTTCTACCTTGGCTTCAGTAAGGCATGTGAAACCAGCCCCTTAATGACCTAACCCTTAGGGGACATCCTTGAAGGACAAGAAGTGTCTCTAGCAGACAACAAGTCTGGAAGCTGGGGCCTGATGTGCTTGGTCATGATCATGCACTATGATCATGGCACAGCAACACTATGATAAAGCTGGAGATGAGGTAGCCAGCTCGACCCTCACCCACTGTGAACAGGGAAGGTCAATCCACAGGTGGTAAAGGTCCTGGAGAATGGGGCAGAGGGAGATGCATAAATAGATTGTTTTTGTTTTCTGGCTGAACTGTGAAAAAAAAACAGTACTTCTTTCAAGTTATCCTGAAATTACATCTTTGTTTTTTGGGGGAATTGGCATAAGAAAAGGGTTTGCTGATGAATGGCATCATTTTGTCTGGTCTATAACAAAATATTTTCTTTTGTTCAATTGGATTTCTTTAAAAGTTAACTCTTTTTGTTGTTAAATATTTCTCTTTCTTTAAAATATATCAAACTAGCATTCTCAGATTAAAAATTGAGATATTTCTGTTTAACAAACATCAAAATAGGAAAAAAGCTCCAAAAATTCCCCTCTTGTTTATCTGAGGTTTTGAGCCCCTCCAAACCTCATACTCACTCACACATCTCTATTGTGTGGTCTCTTTCAAGGAGACACAGTGGTGGCTTCAGTTTTAGAGATTTGTTTATTCTGTAGTTCAAGAGTGGGATCTCTGTTGACTTAGACACAAGTTGTGTGCTTGGTGCTGACACCTGTAGGTTATTCAGATCCAGATACAATGTGAATATACAGTTTCACCCTCCCCATCTCACCTCCATCACATTGAACTTCCCCCCTCGATCATACTACATCCATATTCAACACCCAGCTACAGCTCTTTGAGGCAAATCTGCCAGCCCTGAACGAGAAGTCCTGCTTTCATTCTTGATTTAAATAATAACAATGCACAAACCATAGTCTACACTGGCTTTTTCCTCTTCCCTCAGAGGACTTTTATCCTTTGCTCCCTTCCTCTCCCCTCCAGAGATGGATAAAGCCGCTTTCCAGTGCTGTCCCAGCTTCCCAGCTGGGTACAGGGCTGGACATAGTTTTCCAGCTATGACCAAGCTGTCCCAGCTTTTGGTGAGTCACCAGCAAATCTCCACTTCCTTCTGCATGGCCCTGGAACCACAGCGCTAATTACAGGGCAAGACCAGCGGAAACAAGCTTATTATTTAGAAGACTAATGAAAATTAATCATGCCTCCTCCTCCCTTTCTTGTGGGAACAGTCATATTAAAGCAGATTATAAAAGCATTATGGGTGACTGCTGTGCCAGTTTTCGGCGTGAGCCAGGAGATTCTGTGCACTGCAGGTTTTATTTGCAGGTCACCTGAACCTCAAAGATTAGGAGTACCTAAAAGTCAAAGTGACACTTGTTCCTATGCCTCTCTCCCTTCCTCCTCCTCCCCTCCCCTCTGATGCTGGCCAAGGTTGCTAGCTGAGTCGGGGAGCAGATGGAGCAGAGAGCCCCCAGTGGTAATCCAGACATGCTATAAAGCCCTTTGGTCCTGTTCTAAGCAGCTGCTGCTTCTCCCCATGCCTGGACCCATTGGCATGGTCCGCCTTCTTGCAGAAATGCATGCAGGGCACGGGGCTGATCCCCACCCCAGGGACTGTCAGCCCATCCATCAGAGGAGAAAGGGGAGATTCCCAGGATGGCCCAGAACTCATTTAGCTCTGCATGGGCAAACAGGTCTCAAGACTCCAGTAGCTTCATGCTCCAGCCTGCTGGACAAAGCATGGCTTGAAAGAAAAATTGTATGAAAAGCCAGATGGAGAAAAACACGTCAAGAAGCAGTTCATGTTGAACAGGTTTGGAACAACAGGGCAATCTGTACCAACTGGAGCCACTGGTTCTGGTATGAGTCCTGATGACCTCTTTTATAATGAGAGATTGAACCCCGTAGCACAAAAAATATCACACTCAGCTTCAAGGGAAACTGAGGCATGAGAAAGTCAGTTATAGAGAGAGGGAGAGACCCTCGGGCTTCTGAGCCCTGCCCAGTGCCTGCTCCTCTGTTCTCCACTGCAGAAACTGCTGCAAGGGATGTAGCATTGCACGGTCCAAGTGCAAAGCTGAGCCCAGAGCTGCCCTATCTTCCCTTGTGCTGACCATTTCCCCCTCTTTTGCAGCCTGTGAGAGCTTTATGCCAGTAAGCAGTCTCCCTCTGCTTGGGGATGAGTATGCTCAAGAGCCAGAAGAAGACAAGGAAAGGACATTGGGAGACCACTCCAGGCCACTCCTAGTCAGCTATATGGCTGATCACTCCCAGATCAGGAGCTGGGCTGGAAGGAGACAAGGAACAGCCTCCAGAGCTGTGCTGAGGAAATGCTTACTGCCAGGTATGACTAGGTGGCCCTGAGTCAGTACAGTGCATGGAGAAGTCTATTCTGCAGCTCCTGCAGTAATTAACCGCTGCTTCGGAGAAGAGAGGAAATTAGCAGGAGGTCAATTTTCAATTTCCCAGCCATGTATAACTAGTTTCTAGCAAGCAGACTGAAAAAAACCCTCCATCAATCTGGTTACCGCTTAATTAACATCACTAACAATAACATGTGTTCCCTAGCCCAGACAAAGCTAAAGCTCTTCCACTACTGGTGTACAACCAGACAGAGCTGGAGCTGGGACACGGCTCCTGCAAAGTCTCTAACCTGGAATTTCAGTTCTGCTCCCCAACACGCTGGACTTTCTCCAGCTCAGGCAGGAAAGTTCTGCTTTAGCTTGCTTTGAATTGCACCGAAATGAGGACAGCTGCTATGTTCCACCCCAGAGCTGGCTGAATTTCGAGGAAGGATAGGGCTGATGGAATGAAATTTGGTGAAAAAAATTGAGTTTGTTTTCCTGTTGCATGGTATAGAATAAAAAAGAAAACAGGGCTATGTGGGCAAAACAGTTTCCTGCACTACTACTCAGCACAAAATTTCAATATTTCCAAGTAAAAATCATGCTTGGTTTTCCTTAAGAAAGTATAGGTTTCGGTAAGTGAAGAGTGTTGGTTATTCCAAAGAGAGTTTTTGGTAAAAACATCCTGAAATTGTCATGGAAAATTACCATTTCCTTCCAGAGCACACCGGTTTTACAAGTCCTGGCTACCAAATCTCAACTCTACTAAAACCTCAGTGCCTCATGAATATTGGCCAGCAAGGCCGAATTGCAGCATGTGGGCGCTGAGGTCCTGATGCTGCAGCCTGCAGGTACCTTGGGCCTCCCTTTCACTCATGTGGAGGATGATCTGTCACAGCAGTTCAGGTTTGTGGTGGATGTCAACTGCCCAGTGCAAACCTGGTCTGACCAGCACCAGGACTGGGCTTATAGCTAGCCAGTTGCATGGGCACAGGGTATCAGGAGACTCCCTCTCCTCTGCACATGGACCTATATGCTGTTCAGAAAACCAAGTGTTGGTCCTCTTTTGGGGATAGCTCAGGCCATAGGGGAAGCTGAGGTAGGAGAAGGAATAAAACTGGGAGTTTGCCCTAGCCACTCAGATGCAGTGGGATTCAGCTGCAGTGCTGCCCTGCAGTCTCTGGTGAGAAATCACAAGGCAAGTATGACCTCTGTGCTCTCCTGCCCTATACTCCACTCAGTAAATGTATGTCCCAGCTACAGCTAAACCTCCACTGACTGGAAAGTTTTCCTGTGGAGAAACATAATGTTGTTCCTGTAAATAGACTAGATTAAAAATCTGTTCCAGTACAATGCCAGAGCTCCATGGATTTAGCTCCATTCTTACTCCAGCTCTCCTTGACACTGTATCAGACCCAAAATACCCCCTTAGGAGTGACCAGAGATCAGTGTTTCTCTAGAGTTTTGGGCATTATCTCTAGCTCCTAGGATGTAACCTGCTTGGCAGAAATACCTTAGATAAGTTCTCCTTATGGGCTGGGCAAAAAGTGTGGGTCATTAGCCAGAGGAGAAATTTTCAGCAACCAGAAGTGTTCTCTCATCAGGACTACTTAGCTCTGAGCAGCTGTTTCCAAAACTTGCCCAACTGTTGCCTCTTCAGGGGGGAAAAAAAATGGCTTGCTCCGTCCTTCAGTTATGCCTATCCCTCAGTTTCTTGTTTTTTACCTTATGCAGAACAGCTACATGGGTTTTATGAAAAGAATACATTTAGAAGAAAACAAATCTTCTTGAGGGATGGAGCCAAGTCAGGAGACCTGTGAAGCAGGGAGGCTGGGATGTGGAAAATCCAGCCTGGCTAGTGAGACCAGCAATGACCAGGTTCACTTCTTCTGTGTCCAAAGGGTAGATATCTCCACTGAGCTGGCTGATAGCAAATTTGTCAGCAGTCAATGAGCTGAGCTCTGTATCAGCTAGAAGCACTGCAGTACGCCTGCCAGCCTGAGCCAGAGAGGTTCTGGGCACAATTCATAGCCCACTGAGCTAGCCCAAACCACTGCCAACTCCCAGAGCTGTGGCAGACAGCTTGCCACTCAGACCCCACCAGGACCTGCCTGTAGCCCTTTGCAATGCAAGTCCAGACAGTAAACTGGGGCAGAAAGAGATGAAGCTTCAGTTAGTGAGGTGTTCACAGATGCTGACAACCTTGGAAGCAGTGTGCTCAGGGTATACCTACCCTTGTGCCATTGTGTCTCCTTTGCCTGGCATTTGGGTCTTCGAGTGCTAAATAGGGTGCCAGTGATCTTTGGAAATACCCCTTCAAGGTACAGGTTCTCATCATGAATGTGAAGGGCATGGGGCCTTGTGAAGCAAGTGAAGATTGAATCCAGTGCCACATCACCCTGCTTCAAGTACCTCACACTCTGCCATAAGCACTCAAACCTTCTGCTCACTGCTCAGTGTCTGTGTCTGGTGGTGAGTGCAGCAGGAATGAAGGGGAGCTGAACTCTGGTGCCCTCTCCAGCTGACCATCTCCTCTCCACCTTTTTTGTTCACTCTCCATTGCCGATTTCTGCTCACACACTATACTCTCACCATGGTTTGCGACATGAGGCAACACTATCCCTACTATGCAACTTAGCAGTGGAAGAGCACATTAGTTGTTAGCATTAGCCCAAGAGAAAAAAAGAAAGGAGACAAGATGAAAGAATCCATTTCCACTCCTACCATCACCCTGCTTGGCACTTAATTTTCAAAGCACTGCACAAATATTAACTAATTAATCTTTCCAACACTCTTGAGAGGAAGAGACATATTAGCATGACTTTTATTTTAGATGCCTTATAAACATGAAGTATAGATGGGCCAAGAGATACCAGACAGGCAAAGGAGTCAGTTCATGCCAGTTACTTGACTCTTCCTGCTTAATAATGCAGAGTTCGTGATTCAGTGGATGTGTCTTAGGCAATTAGCTGATGAGCACATGCTTTGGAGAGTGGACAGGGAACAGAGGAACTGGAGTGGAGAGCAGACCAGAAGAGCGCATGACATACAGCAAATACAGAGCAGAAGAGGAAGAAGAAGGACTGGCCCTGTCATCTGGACAGGACAGACAGATAGTCTACCTTACAGTTGAATTCTGGAAGATGGGGAGCTCAACAGCCTCCCTAGGAGAAAAGAGAGGAGAAAGGTGAGAAGGGACCTGCAGGAGCATGTGGTTTCTGCTAACTACAATGTGTCATCCTGAGACTTGCCCTGTGGAAAAGGGGTACAGTGGTGAGCCAGCGATCTCTGACAGACACTACATGTTGATTCCTTGTCACCAAAAGATCCTTCTTCCTCACTCTCTACTGCCTGGCTTGAAGAGTTATTCATCTCCAATGACTTCTGCCCTCTCCTGGGAAAATACACTATCAAAACAGATAGATGCTGATATCTGCTGAAAAGTACTAGGACAGCGCTGTATGACAGCGGTTGCAGGGTCTTTCTGGGCTGTTTGCTGGGAAGATGCCCTTACCCTGGGATCAGGCCCCAGGGAAGTCTGGCACCTCCAGTAGCTCTCCCTGAAGTGGGGTAGGTTGTGGGGGGAACCATGTGGGGGGAATCCAGAAACCGTGAAAATATAATTTTGAGCTGAGCAGCATTAAAAATAACATATTTCCCAGCAACCTGGAAGTCAGAAAGCAATCTGGAGGGGATCAAGCAAGAGTTTTCATTTCCAGCTTTGAGGAAAATTTATAAATATCACAAAATTAGACTAACATGGAAGGAAATTCTGGCAACACTGCTGAAGTATCCTGGAGGAATATATTGAAAAAAAAAAGTGAGTTTTGACCTATTCAATTTGGCAGCTCCACGTAAGTTTCTCAGATACTCTGACCTCATCAAAATAGAATCAAAATGTGAGTTTTTTCATCTTTAAAAAGATTTTAGCTGAAAAATTCCACTTTGTTCTGCTTCTTCTGACAGCTCTTCTGCCTTGTGCAACAAGGAGGCATCCTTCAGTCCCTGTCTGAATGATATGGTCATAGCAAAGTCTTTGTGTAGAACAGACATCTCACCACCACAACCTACACAGCTGAGAGACCTCAGGCTAGCAATGCCTACAGGGCATGTATGGGGCACACTGAAGCACCCCAACAACTGCCCATGCCAACAAAGAATCAGTGCCTCAGTGCTGCCATGAGCTAGTGGTTCTTACCCAAAGACACGCTGAAGGACTTGCACTATGCATGTTCCCAAGGGGCCTTGCCACTGGTTCAATATGGATGATCCCTATTTTGAACCAGTGGTAAGGTCTCCTAAGGGAGCTGTGTAGTATTGGGGCATCATCAGAGAGAGGTGAGAGAAAACCAGCCCCACTCCCTCTGCACTGAGTTGTAGCCACCCTGGGTTGTGTTCTGCAGAGATGACATGAGTCCCAGCAGAGAGAAGCTAGGTAGCTGACAGCAATCCATCCACAGGTGGCATCCAGGCCTGCCACAGCCAAGGAAAGGGAAGCCCATTCCTGTGCTTTGGTCCTTCAGCGCATTGCTAGCAAGGGAACAGGCAGCCATCTCTTGCCAATGCAGCTTGGCAGAGCTCGTGATCAAATGTTGCAGAAGTTGCTGCCTTTTTCTGGAGCTGGTGGATGGGAATAGGAACCTTGGCTGGCAAATTCTGGGTCACATGTAGCTCCACAGCCCTTGCAAGTCCATGGGCTGGCATTGGGTCTTTGGGCTGAGACAAACAAATGCAGCATCCATTCCTGAAGCTATCAGTAAGGGCTGGAAAGGGGAAACAGAGTCACCAGTGAATGACAGGACAGGAAACAAGGGCTGGGTCTCTCCAGTATCTATGGTCTGTTGGTTTTGGGCATGTTTTGGGGAGCTGGCTAAATCCTCAAGATCTTGCTATGCCTGATGATGAATCCTTGGGACAATCTCCTAGTCCTTCTACTCCCATATGTCATGCATGGCTTCAAGAGTCAATCTGCTCCTGCAGTCAGCACTGCCTCTTTTACCATTTTCAAACAAACATCCTAATTATAGCACAATAGTTGTAACCGTAGTTACCTCTCCTTATCACTGCAATTTATTACTGCTGGAGCACAATCACCCTGACAGTGTAAGATCATGAAGCAAAAATACACTGTGGCCTCAGTGTTCAATGGGATGTTTCATGTGCTCAGATCTCTGCAGCCCCTCCTGAGGGCAGTAGGCCAGCTCATCCCATGCTCTCCACCCTCAGGGGTGACCCGTGCACATCCCAAGGTGCTTTCACACATTCACTGTTATCTTGCTGCCTGACTTCATGTTTGACAAGCAGAGAAATTTCTCTCCAGGGCAGTCAGTGTGTTCATCTTGCTTCCTTAGGCCAGAGATCAGTAGTCCTTAGAATTAACCTGAATGAGTATAAGTGCAGCTGTGGCTATTTGTTGTATACCTGTTTGCTCCTCAATAAACAAGGCACAATGGTTGTCCAGCATAAGCAGTATCAATGAGCTCCACAAGTTCTTTTCAGCCTCACAGGGTCTGAACACCTGAAAGGAGCAGTTGGATAATTTCTGTTCTCACAACTGATCTTGCCAGACCTGGACTTGAGAACATTATCCACGTGCATCTGCAGCAAGTCCACAGCCTGGGCTGGGTCAGGATAACATCTGGAGAACCCATTATATCCCTAGCTATGACCATGTCTAGCTTCACTTCCCAACCTCCATATGCTGCCAGTCCTCAGCAATGCTCTCAGCTTATCTGGATCAAGTACATTGACTGTGGATAGATATTTGTAATTTGTGATCATGACACCCTTTGTACTGCCTAAGATATAATAAATAAATCAAGTGCTTTAATTCTCTCTCTGGAAAGTAACTTCTATCACAAATCATTCTTCACTGAATAGTCTCCAATTTCTTAGTGTCCTTTCTGAAACATGGAGCCCAGACAGAAAAGCAGCCTCTTTAGTAATGATTTTAGGAGGTCTGGCATTGGCAGAGAGCCGTATCTCTATTCCTGTTACACATCACTGGGGAAGAGATATACAGGAGTACCTGGGTATAACAGCTCTGCTCCCTCTACAAGGCATGTCCCTGCACTGCTGATTTGTGATTTTGTCTGAATTTTCAGCTTAGACGGCTCCAAATCTTAAACCATTTCTTTCCCCCTTTAGCTGAACTCTCTTTTCACTACTCTATTGTTTACCTAGTAATGCATCAATAGACAGCTGTTGCATCTCCTTTCTTTCAGCAATCTAAACAATTCTGGCACCCTTGCAATCTGCAGGTTGACTTTACTCTCTCAGGAGTGGCCTCACTGGGAACTTGTATTCAATGTTTCTTTTTCCTTAACTCCTAAGCTGCTTTCAAGATCGCTGCATGCCAGGATTTCACTGTTCGGTCCTATAAAGCGTGACCTGCATTCAGGACTCCTTGCAGCCATCTGTTAGAAAAAATATTGGTCCAATGAACCCTCCTTGGCAGGTGATCCAGATCCATCTATGTAACTGCCTGGTATTTGCCACCAGGGCTACTGGGGGACTGGACCACCTGCTCACAGCTGTTTTTGCTTGGTGTTCTCTGCGTCTCTCCTCTTACGGTTCTCAAAGCTAACTACTGCAAGGCAAAAGTCTGGGAACCCCAAAGTCAAGGCAAGATCCTGCTGATTTCATGGGGGCTTGATTCAACTGAACCGGTGCAATTTCTTCATGGAGAGGCTTGCTGCTGTGCCTGAAAATACAGCCACTAAAATGTTAAACACAGCAATATACAAAGGTCAAAAACAGACAAGAGTTTCTTTCTACTGGTCTGTCCACAGATCTGGAGTGACACAGTCCCTTTGGACAAGATCTTGCAATCTCTTCACCAAGTTTTTATGGAGATGGCTAGGTCTAGTTTTGAGAGGTTCACCTGTACAAGGCAGGAGGAATCTTGCTACAGAGTGAGCTGTGCTTCTGGGGTGTATCAGTTCCCTCATCTTTTCAGACTTATGTGCATTTGGTAGATGAATATGGTTTTTTTCCTCATCTCAACATGTACGGAGACAGCTTCCTGTATAATTTGTTCCAGTTCCTCCAAGGGGATCTGTACCAATCATGTGCTAATTCAGTGTGTCAGGTCAGCTATCACAAGCCCAGAGCTACCCTTCTATTTCTCCTGCTGTCTTTCTCACAACAGCCTCTCTCCTGCATGGATCTCAGCTCTGTGAACACCACCAGACACTTATCTGTAGAGTTCTACACCTCCAGAGCATTGTGAAAATGCTCAGCTTTGGAGAGGAGACCCATGGGCATGGAATCTCAAGACTCTGCCTTGCCTTTGCCTCCACTAAGCCAGTAGTAGAGATCTTGCTTGTGGGAATCTGCTTCATTTTAACTCCTTCCCCCTGAACAATCTGCCCACCTGAAGATATATCATCCCCAGGTATGTTTTCTCCCCCTTTCCATTGGCACCTGCACTCTCTAGCTGTAATACTCTAAGCATCTGGTATAGTCCCTATACTGATGTGAACCTTGTTTTTATTAAAGGAACACCCCCTCTTCCCCCCATCAGTGTTTCTGGCCTTCATGCCTACCACAGGATTCTGCCAAGGCTGGCATACTGCCCATCTCTGAGTCACATCAGAGATTTGTAGCTCTTTATTCAGCTCTCTGAACATGCTTAGCTGAATGTAGTGTGAGATGGGGCAATGTCCACAATCTGCAGCCCTGTGGGAAATGCTCCTATATCCTGGCAGGCATAGGAGTGGTGTCAGGAATGGAGAAAGAAGCACTGAAGTGACAGAAAGGGTGGGAACCCTAGAGCTATTGAGAAGACACCCGTTATAGCAAACTTATGGGGCAATGTCCTAGTGCAAGCATCAGCAGGGCTGTCTATCCTGAGTGTGAGCTCTGTGCACAAAGTTTCCCTCAACACCACTGAGGGGTTTTCCTGACCCTCATCATGCCCACAGTGTCCCCATGCTACAACCCAGACCCTGGATCTTAATCAGACATTGGAGCCCAACCTTCTCCCAATGAGCAGAAAGGCCTCATCTCAAGAGATGCACCCATGTGGTGCAGAACGGGTATGGAGTGGATGGGACGTGCTCTGGGAGGATTTTGGAGAGAAAGGGGGAATGCTGAAAGGCTGAGCTTAAACTGCAGCTACACAGTGTACCAGTCTGCGTTCAAAAGGCTCACCCACTGCAAAGACAAAGGCAATGCAACCAGGAGTTTGCAGAGTGAAGTAGCTTGAAATAGGCAAGCAGCAGAAAAAGAATAACAAAGACAGAGACAAGTCAAGGAGACGTTTGATTTGTGATTCACATGCAACAGGAAAAACAGAATGGGCCAAGGGCAGAGGAGAACCAGCCCTGAAGGGATAAGCCATGGCCAGAACCAGGAGGGGAGCTCTTATGCACTGGGCACAGAGGCTTGGGCTTGGACAGTTGATACGTGGGCATCAGCTTTCCTTGCCAGTGGGTGGCTCAAAGAATCGTAGATTCATAGAATCAGTGAGGTTGGAAGGGACCTTTGGAGATCATCTAGTCCAACCCCTCTGCTCAGCAGGGTCACCTAGAGCATGTTAGACAGGGTTGCATCCAGGTGGGCCTTGAATATCTCCAGAGAAGGAGACTCCACAACCTCTCCGGGCAACCTGTTCCAGTGCTCTGCCACTCTCACAGTGAAGAAATTCCTCCTCATATTCAGGCAGAACTTTCCGTGGTTCAGTTTGTGCCTGTTGCTTCTTGGCCTGTCACATGGGACAACTGAAAAGAGTTTGTCCCCATCCCCTTGACACCCTTCCTTCAGGTACTTATATACACTGATAAGATCCCCTCTCAGTCTTCTCTTCTCCAGGCTAAACAGGCCCAGATCTCGCAGCCGTTCCTCAGAGGGCAGATGCTCCAGCCCTCTGATCATCCTTGTAGCTCTATGCTGGACTCTCTCCAGTAGCTCCATGTCTTTCTTGTACTGGGGAGCCCAGGACTGGACACAGTACTCGAGATGAGGCCTCACCAGGGTTGAGTAGAGGGGCAGGATCACCTCCCTTGACCTGCTGGCAACACTCTTCCTAATGCACCCCAGGATACCATTGACCTTCTTGGCCACAAGGGCAGGCACATTGCTGGCTCATAGTCAACTTGTCATCCACCAGCACTCCCAGGTCTTTCTCTGCAGAGCTGCTCTCCAGAAGGTCAGCCCCCAGCTTGGAGTTATTCCTCCCTAGGCACAGGACCCTGGACTTCCCTTGTTGAACCTCAGAAGGTTTCTCTCCACCCAGCTCTCCAGCCTCTCCAGTCCTCTCTGAATGGCAGCACAGCTCTCAGGTGTATCAGCCACTCCTCCCAGCTTGGTATCATCAGCAAACTTGCTGGGGAGGCACTCTGTCCCTTTGTCCAGGTCATTGATGAAGAAGTTGAACAGGATGGGACCCAGTACTGAGCCCTGGGAAACTCCATTAGCCACAGGCCTCCAACTGGACTCCACACCACTGATGATGACCCTCAGCGCTCTGCCTTTCAGCCAGTTCTCAAACCACCTCATTGTCCACTCGTCTAACCCATAATGCCTGAACTTATCTAGGAGGATGTTAGGGGAGACAGAGTGCTAAAAGCCTTGCTGAAGTCAAGGTACACAACATCCACTGCTCTCCCCTCATCTCCCCAGCCAGTCATGCCGTCATAGAAGGCTATCAGATTGGTTAAGCAGAATTTTCCCTTGGGGAATCCATGCTGACTACTCCTGATCACCTTCTTTTCCTCCATATGCCTAGAGATGGCATCCAGAATGAGCTGTTCCATCTCCTTTCCAGGGATGGAGGTGAGGCTGACAGGCCTATAGTTGCCTGAGTCCTCCTTCTTGCCCTTCTTGAAGACTGGAGTGACATTGGCTTTCTTCCAGTCCTCAGGCACCTCTCCAGTTCTCCATGAATTTTCAAAGATGATGGAGAGCGGCCTTGCAACAACATCTGCCAGCTCCCTCAGTACTCATGGGAGCATTCCATCCGGGCCCATGGATTTGTGGATGTCAAGCTTGCCCAGAAGATCTCTAATCCTATCCTCCTCAACCAAAGGAAAGTCTTTCTTTCCACAGACTTTCTCCCTTACGCCCAGGCTCTGGGATTCTTGAGGGCTGCCCTTAGCAGTGAAGACTGAAGCAAAGAAGGCATTCAGTAATTCTGCCTTCTCTGTAGCCTTTGTCACCAGGGCCCCCGTCCCATTTAGTAGTGGGCCCACATTTTCCCTAGTCCTCCTCTTGCTACTGATGTATTTGAAGAATCCCTTCTTGTTGTCCTTGACATCCCTTGCCAGACTTTATTCCAATTGGGCCTTAGCCTTCTTCATCGCATCTCTACATACTCTGACATATAATTTTCCCAAGTAGCCAGTCCCCTCTTCCCCACATTCTGTGTACTTTCTTCTTCTGTCTGAATTTGGCCAAGAGCTCCTTGCTCACCCATGCAGGCCTCCTGCCCCTTTTGCTGGACTTCTCACTCATAGGGATACACCACTCTTGAGCTTGGACGAAGTGATGTTTGAATACTAGCTCACTCTCCTGGACTCCCCTTCCCTCTGGAGCCTTAACCCATGAGGTTGAAGATACTACTGGGGCTGTGAACTGACACCACTGGTCACTACGAAGGGTGATTTGGCTTTGGCAGACCTAATGGTAGGATATCAGAGGTATATTCTTAGAGAAAGCCTCCTTCAGCCTAGCCTCCACTCTGCCTGAGCTGGCCCAGCTGGGCACTGGGCATGCCTTAGGAAAGTCAATGTTTTACTCTGACAAATATCTACTCATGCCCATCCCAAGCTGTGTGAGGAGGCTGATATCATCATTGCTGCTGCCATCAGAGCAACCAAAGTTCTGTGCAGCCTAGACCTCTCATGGGATCCATGCCTATCCCTACCATTTGACCACAACTGTGTGAGTGACTGAGAGCCAGATGCCACTGAGGCCATCCTGTCTGGCCGGTTTTGGCAGCAGGTCTTCCACTGCCTGCCACTAAGACAGAGAGACAGCAGCTGCCCCTTACATACCACTCTGTGTTTCCAGATGCCCTGCATTCCCACGCCTGTGGACCCAGCTCAGAGGGCTGATCAGCTCACCCAGCTACTGCACTTTGCCCTAGTTTGCTCTGATATCCCTCTGGCTGGACAGAGGATGCCCAAAGGACCAATCCATGTGAAGTCTGGGCATGATTGTAGCTGGCCCTCGGCATAATTGGGAAGTGACCTGTAGCACCTCATGGGTATAGCATTGGATGGTCTGGTCTGCTGCACAAAGAGGCACAGCACACTGGGATCCCAGGTATGCTCCTACAAGAAATGCAAGTGAAAGAGCAGAGTTCTTCCCCTCCAGATGATTGACAACAACATATGCCACTCGACCACAGTCACACATAACTTGGGGTCCACATTGTTACCTGTACAGTTAAAGCCTCCTTCTCTTCTTCAGCTGCAGCCCTTTCTGTCTCTGCCCCTTGCTTCACTCCTCTGTTGCTAGGAAAGGACTGTTGTCAGGTGATGAGAAGCTGGATCCAACATGGGCAGAGAGGACCCTGAGCAAGCAGAAAGGTGGATGGGGTCCGCTAATACCACCATGCTGCACCCAAGCCCTAGTCTCCAGGGTGGGGCAGCTCTGCACTACATCTCAGTCTAATGATACCCAGCTTCTAGGCATCACATGAGTATGGCAGTTCTGGTCTGTCAGGAGCTACCAGCATCAAGACTTTCCCAGTGAGGAACATGCAAACACATACTGGCAACACACAGCAAGTGACAAGAAAGGGGAGTATCCCTTTGCAAGACCAGTGTGAAGCTCAGGAAGTAGCTACCCAGGGACCCTATTCTGCCATCCCTGCTCTACTTGGTCACTGGAAAGTCAGGAAAACACTGAGGCTACCTCAGCGATTGTTAAACACACAGTTATGTGACACTATCTTTGTCAGAAAAGAAAAAGTTAGAGCAGCTTTGTAAGGCTCCATTTTGCAAAGGCAGGTCCCACTGGCCTACCAAACCCCTGTGTCTTAATTTGGCGATGCTGAAGCTGCCATGAAACTCCTTTCTGTGAAAGCATACTCCACTTATTCTAACCAGATGCCACTTCTGAGTTGCTCTGGTTGAACTGAGTTGCACTTAGTCTGAAGATTTCTAGGCATGAAACTTTCCTGTCTTTTCATCCTTGTTAGAAGGCCCTGGGAAAAACTCCAAATTAAGTAAGAGGAAGAGCCCAAGGAGAGAAAGAATTTTTTCTGTGGGTGTTTTACCCTCTGTTTGGCTGTACTTGGCATCCTGCAACTTAATGGTTGGCAAACTCTTCAGAAAAAGTGCTTTCTGGGAAAATTCAAAGTCTGCTCTGCCATGTAAAGGGCAGGAATATGCTGGGTGCAAGCGAACAGTGTAGCTCTAGGACTTGTACAGGCACCCACTTAATCCTTTTGGGAGCTAGTTTGTGGACTCAGATTAACAGAAAGTGCTGCACTTTTCCTATGAAGTTAGATCTGTGCCATGGTCTGGCACAGCACAGGACCACCCAAGCTGGTACAAAGAAGGGGAAAGAGAAGGCCAAGAATGGACAGGGGTGGCAAGACAGCCTTTTCCAAAACAACTGGCTACCAGGTGCTCAATACTCTGCTATAATCCTTTGGCCCGAGTCCAGGAGGTTCCTCACTGAAATAAAATATGAAGACACTTGAAATCCTGATTATTTCTAAAGAAAAAGTCCAGGTAGAAAGGAGGTGTAATGTCAACTGCAAGCAAACAGGCTCCATCCTCCAAGGCCCTTTCAAGGGAGCAGTGGGCTCCCCCCTCCCTCCCTTTTTTTTTAATCAGTTGCTTTTTAGCAGCTTGATCCCAACTTGCCATTTCTTAATATGAAGCACACATCTCCAAAGGTCAGCAGCGCGTGCTGAAGTCATGGTCCCTATCCACTAACCACACATGTAAGCCCACTGCATCCTTCCTAAGTGTTGCAGTGCAAGCCTTGGGAGGAGATCCTTGCAGTGTGCCAGTGCTTCCCATTGCTTCCACAGCAGCTGTATCCCATCTGGAAGGGGACATAGAAAAATAACTGAATTTCCCAGTATGGCCTGTGATTCAGAGAAGATCTTCACTAAGGAATTTGAGTGGTAAAAACTACCCATTTAATCTACTCCACAAAGCATCTAAGCATCCTACTCTGGGTACTTGATAGGCAGCAGTGCTTCATGGAAACGGGTAAGAACAACCATTCCCTTTTCACAAAGGGGAAAACTGAGGCACAACAGCATATGCAGAGGTGTCTTGCAGGGTAGAAAGCAGATATCCTGCTTACCAGCTCTCTCCCTATTGCTGCATGTTGGATCAATTCAACTGCATCCCCTGGAGCTGAGAAAATTCTGCTTCATTTTTGTTAAATGGCAAGAAACAAGAAAAGAATAGGTCTACTAAGATGTTATTGAAACCTCTCACCAGAACATGCAATTATAATGTGGTTGACCAAAACTGGTGCATGAGCCCCCTTGTTCACTACCCAGCAAAGCCCATGGAGCAGAGAGAGAAGCAAAGCTGAGAAACTGAAAAATGCCCTGCTGGACATCTGAAGGACAAGATGATCAGGAGCAGTCAGCATGGATTCACAAAGAGGAATTCATGTTTAACTGACCTGAGAGCCTTCTACGATGGAATGCCTGGCTGGGTAGAGGAGCGGAGAGCAGTGAATGTTGTCTGCCTTGACTTCTGTCAGCCTTTCGACACTGTCTCCCATAAAATCCTCATAGGCAAGCTCAGGAAGTGTGGACTAGATGAGTGAGGTGGATTGAGAACTGGCTGAATGGCAGAGCTCTGAGGGTTGTGACCAGTGGTGCAAAGTCTAGTCAGAGGCCTAGAGCTAGCAGTGTCCCCCAGGGGTCAATACTGAGTCCAGTATTGTTCAACTTAGTCATCAATGACCTGCATGAAGGGAGAGAGGTCACCTTCAGCAAGTTTGCTGATGACACCAAACTGGAAAGAGTGGCTGATACACCTGAGGGCTGTGCTGTCACTCAGAGGCACCTCAACAGGCTGGAGAGATGGGCAGAGGGGGGCAGATGTTCAAAAAGGGAAGTGCAGGGTCCTGCACCTAAGGAGGAATAACTCCATGCACCAGGACAGGCTGGGGGCTGACCTGCTGGAAAGCAGCTGTGCAGAGGAGGACCTGGGAGTGCTGGTGGATGACCAGCTGACCATGAGCCAGGAATGTGCCCTTGTGGCCCAGAAGGCCAGTAGTATCCTGGGTGCATTAGGAAGAGTATTGCCAGCAGATCGAGGGAGGTGATCCTGCTCATCTGTTCAGCCCTGATGATGAAGGGACTGGAGCCTCTCTCTCCTATGAGGAAAGGCTGAGAGAGCTAGAACCCTTCAGACTGGGGAAGAGAAGACTCGGGGGGATCAATGTGTCTAAGTGTCTGAAGGGAGAGTGTCCAGAGGATGGGGCCAGACTCTTCTCAGTGGTGCTCAGTGACAGGAGAATGAGGGGCAATGGGCAGAGATTGGAACACAGGAAGTTCTGTCTGAGCACAAGGGAAAGCTTTTTTACTGTGAAGGTGTCTGAACACTGGCATAAGCTGCCCAGAGAGGCAGTGGAGTCTCCATCCTTATGGAGATATTCAAAAGCCATGTGGACAGGGTCCTGGACGGCCTGTTCTAGGTGACCGTGATTGAGCAGGGTGTTTTGGAGTAGATAATCTTTAAAAGTCCCTTCCAATCTCAACCATTCTGTGATGCTGGATTCTGCAACAGAAAAGGATCAGAGAATTAGCTACACTGCAAGAACAGTTTGGACTGGTATTCCAAGCTCCCTTCAGACTATGGACTTTTTGACTTATATTTTGGCAACATCACCTCTTTGGGCAAGCACTGGTTCCTAGCCCCTGCATAGCAGCCATCTTCATGCTGTTTACATATGAGGCAGCCTGGCTGCTCTGTCCTGCTCTGCACTCTGGTGCCACTGTGCCAACTGCTTCCTTTAAGCAATGCTTGTGCCAGCCAGAAGGTGGGAATGGGAACCGCAGTCAACCTAGCACACTGGTCCAATTTGAAAATCAGACCAACAGGTGCCATTGCCAGCCCAGGACAGCCACACCATGGAAGGAGAGCACATTCTTTCCCACCCTGTATAGCTGGAGCAGTGCCTGTGAGAAGGCTGTCCCTCTGAGCTGCACATGTCATGAAAGGCTCGAAAAAGATGACATCTGGCACAATCACCCTTCAGCTTTAAAAATCTCATTTCTGGTCATTTATTTCCTTGTTTCTGAGACATAAAACAAGACAGGACAGGAAGGCAGCTGCAGTAGGCTTGTCTGCCCTGCAGATATCTGTGAACAAGGTGAGCAAAGTTGCCACCAGCTGACTCCCTGCATGAACATCACATAGATCTATTCTGTTTTCTCCATCTCAGCTATGCAGGGGTTAAAACCATGTGAGAGCTGACATGCTTTTGAGACCTGCAGCCTGACAGGAGCCATGGACATGATGACACAGCTGCCTGTTGCTGAGACCCAGCATCCTGAAAGCATCTTACAAGGACTTTATCGCTCAGCAAAGGAGACTTGGATTAGCCAAAGCTCACACAGCATGAGCAGGAGAAGGCAGAGACTGAGGCTGTCCTGCCATATATGCCCCTCCATACAGGACAGTCCATCTCCAAACACTACACTGCAGACGATAACTGCAGTCCTGGGACAGCTCTGTATCCTCCACAGGAGGGCAAGGGATGGGGATACATAAGCCCTTATGCTCATTCTGTCCCCAGAAGTTCAGGAAGCTGTTTCCTCCGTAGGCTCCAAAGGCCTAACACAAGTGCTCTCAGGTCCTATCAACATGACTTGTTGCTCAGTCATGCTCCAGCACAACTATGAAATAGTAGGTGATAAAAGGTCATCTCTCAGTATGTGGGCACTGGACTCTCCGGGCACAGGGAAAGAGTGATAGCTGCATTGGAAATCTTAACTGCTGTCATTTCCTCATCTTGGGAATATTCTCAGTAGAGTGACTGCCAGGAATGCTGGGAAGTTGGAGTCTGGGACTGGAACTCAGATTCATCCTCTTGCGATCAGAATAGAAAGCCTCTTTGGTGGTACTGTTACTCAGAGCTTTGCCACATCTGGCTTTAAACATTCCACATGCACCTCCAGCTCCCAGGGCATTGCTTCCTCAAGAGCTCGTTGCTAGTTGATCTCTACTTTCCCTCAGGCAAAAGTTCTCCCTGATGTCTTGGGACTCAGGCTTACCTCAATGCATTTCTGCATTGTCAGATGTCAGCATCATGTCAGCATGATGTCAGCATTTCTGACATCCCTCCCTTGGACAAAAGATGTTTGTTCCTGAGCACAATGTTACGGTGAACTGTATGCCTACAAACTTGATAATTATCTTTAAAACAGAAGAGCAGCCAGGTATTAACTGAGGCCCCCAGTCAAACCATAGAATAGTTTATAAAGAATATATTATTTAATATTAATGGAGTGCCACAAAGACAAACACTCAGTTGTTGCCAAAAAATATCTCAGATAACAAACAAGCTGTAAGATATTATCACAAGCAATCCTAACTCTACTGAGACAGAAAAAGAGACATGAACTCCTCACAGGTGAAGAGGGTTATAAAACATCAAGACCCCTTTGCCCAAACTCTGAAGCAGACTTGTCTCTCCTCCTCCCTCTCCCTCTTCTCTCCTCTCCTCTCCCCCTGTCTGCAGAACTAGGTTTTGTAGCTATAATTTACATTCTCCTTTATTTACTCCTAGTCTCACAAACAATTTCTCAAGTTCTGTGCTGTCCCACCACCCTTCCTCCACCTCTATAGCAAAAACAGCTTATATCTTTCCTTTAGGGGAAAAAAAAAGGAAAAAAATAGCACATCAAATACTTTTTTGTGAATATTAATTTGCAAACGAAAGCCTATCCCTGCTACCTGAGGTGGTGAGATAACTCACCTATCTCCCTGAGGCTGGAGGACCACACCATGCTGTCAGCACAAATAGCCTTGGGGCTTCTTTAACCTAGGTTTTAACCCTCCCTTACCTGGGGAGGGTGTAAAGCAAGCATGGGGCTGATTTGCTGCACAGCAATTCACACCTGAGCTTGAAGGAGCCCTACTGAGTCTCTGCAGGCTACACAATCTCCCTCTTCCTGACCGAGGCCAAGAGCTTCTCTGCCACCAAAGGCTCAAAGTGCTAAAGTGTCTTTCTGTCACTTTGTACTTCCTCAGGAAATTTCCAAAGCTTTTCTCCATGCTCAGAATTCACCAGCTGATTTTTCCAACCACGAACACATGCAGTATCAGACCAACTCATGTCAACTTAGCAGCTCACAGAATTTGCTCTGGGTTTCAAATGTTGCAGCTCTAGGAGCCACAAGTTTATGTGAAAACCCATCTCGATTTTCTTTATTTTAAGTAGCAAAGCTCTATGCTCCTGATCACAGTGGTATAATGGCATGCCAAATAGCTTGAAAAATCAAGAAGGCCAATATTTACTGTTTTCAAAACGTATGATCTCTGTCTTTTTTTCCCTAATTTTCTCTAATTTCTGAATTTCTCTGATTTCTGAAAAGCTGCACATGTGACACCTGAGCATCTGGCCTTGATTGTCCTGTTCTCCCATGTATGGAAACATGAGTTGTTTCTAAAGACATGTTAATACCTTTTTTTCAGACCTCCTTCCCAAGTCTTACAAAGCACAGGCAGCCTGGGGCCATGGGCTGACAAAATCTGTCTGATTCAGTTAGGAAGGAGGAAGCCAGGGCTGACTTTAGATTTCCAACTACAGTGCCTCCATCAGCAATCCCTGCAGAGGGGGACACAGGCTTCCAGGCATTCATGCCCACACTCCCCATGGCCTCATTCAAAGCGCAGTCACTCTCAAGAGCAGTGCTGGTAAGATACTATTCTAGATAATCTATGTTGTGGAATTACCTCTCCCCTTCCAAGCACGCATGTGCATGCACACATGCATGTACACACATATACATACACTCATACATACACACATGCACATACACATGACTACACACATGTGCATATGCACAGGCACACACATAGGGTGGATGCTGGCACAATTCCCCAAGCTGTGACACAATGTACCAGAGACACCAAAAGAACCCAAGAGAAGGAAGAACAAAGAAGAGAGAGTGCACCGGGGAAAATCTGTTGAGAAGAGCCCAAGAGTGCTTGGGTGACAGTGGCAGGCTGGGGAGAAGTAGGATTTTGCAGGCTCTGAAGGAAGAGCTCCCAGAGACTCACTAACAAACTCCCTCTGCAGTCTCCAAAACTGTCCTTGCACATGCAATGGACACTGGAGGCTTGCATGTAGTGATATGGGCTGCATTAATGAACCTCATTAATGTCAGGAGATAACCTATTTTTCTAACCTTAGCATCAGTTCTGTGCCAGCGTTACCTTCATCTCATGTGCCAGATTGTTAGGCCTTAGTGGTCACCCTCCCTGGAGGAGCTGGGATAAGCCATAAGGCAAGGAGCAGGAGGGGGAACAGCACTCTGCCAGGCCCTGCAGTATCCCTTTGGCCTGAATCAGTCCTGTCGGTCTCTCACAGTAAAGGGTAGCTGTGGACAGACTGGAGCAAGGCCTGCAGCATAAAGTGCTAATCTTGTAGGTGCTGTAGGTACCTCCTATTTTGCTATGTCAGTGTTTCTGTACCATCCAGTGTTTTTGATGTGGTGCATATTAAAAGGTCATGCTTTCTTCCAAGATGCTTCAGCACTCAGATTCAAGAGAGTATCCTTTCAGAATCTTGATTAAGTCACGTAAAGCTTTTGGTGTCTCAATTTGCCATTTATAAAGTGAGGCTCATAACACTTCCTTTGTCTGTCTTACCTGGACGCTTCATAAGCCATTTGGATCTAGAAGAGTCTCTTAATGCGAATTTGTGTCTGCTTCATACAGCAGGGCCCTGGAATATCTAGGAGTTAATGTGATATTTGTTCTGTGTCTAGCCAGGAGAAATATGACACAGTGGCTACTTATTTCTGTGCTCATAGACAGGAATGGCAGAAGTAACATAACACGTGCTCTTCTAAGCTGTTGTGTCATTCCAAATTGCATTCCAAAGCAATAAGCATGGTGGTCTCAGCTTAGGCATTCCCAAATGTTTCTTTATCTTGTGCTATTACGTGACTACAAACTCTTTGCTAAGGGGTCAGGGCTTGTCACAAATATCTTTCAAAGACATGGCTGCTACAGTGTGTTCACACATATTTGCGCTGTGCAGAAGTGCAACACCTCAGATGAGAGTTATGTTCACCTAAAGCTGTGATGGACATCTTCCTTTCACGCTTTTCCTGCCACTTTGTTGTGCTTGTCCTTCCAAGGATACCTAGCTAAGAACTACCCAAATAAACAGAAAGTAACCAGAATAAACGAGAGGATGTAGACTCAAGCCAACCTGGCCCCCCTGTGTCAGCTGCCCCTAAGCCACCACAGCTGAGCAATCAAGTCATTGCCACTGTGGCAAAATCCCTCAAGGTGATTCAACAGAAAAAAAGTCTCTCTGGAAATCTGGGCAAACTAAGGGAATAGGAGTACTGTGGGGTGCTGTGAGAAGTTTGGAGACTGAACTAGAGAATTTTGGGATGATACAAGACTTGTTACGAGATAGTTCAGGGAACCAGTGTTTCCTGTCTTCTTATTTTCCTGTGTGAGTGCATTCCCATGTGTATGTGTGTGTCTATGTGATCCAGATCAGATCCACTAATGAACTCCAAGCCAGGCTAGCCAATGAGAGGGACAGGAGGTGATGGTGTTAGATCCCCGAGAGACTGAAGGTCTGGGATCCAGATAATAAAATGACTTATGAAGCTGCCTTCCCCTCAGCAGCAAATCTTAGAAGTAGAATAGGGCTGTTCCTACTGCCTGCTTTCCTGTAGGTGACTGGACAAGCAGAGTCCTCCTGCCTGTGCTGATCTGTAGTGTTCAGCCATGTCTGCAGTGTGTTTGCCTAGTGGGAATCTGGCTCAGGCTTGCTTCTGGAAACAGGAGCAGCAACAGCCACTCATCCTGACCAGCCTCGGGGAGGAGGAATCCGCTCAGACCTTCAGTCCATAGGACTGAATGACCTTGAACAGTCCCAGCCAAGTATATGCTTAGAAATGACATCTGAGACAGGACAGGCTGAGAATCCTATTAATTGCTTGGTTGCTCTGTGATTTATTTGCATGTTACACCTGAATAAGTACAGCTCAAGTGCTTTGTAGTCAAAGTTGCAGCTGGGATGCAGGTCTGGCATCACAATCCTGAAAGCATGCCAGAGAAACTGATTTTTGGCACCTGAACCTATGTGTTAATAGTAAGATGAGAATATATTGAGCCATACCTAGTCCTGTCTTTGAAACTATTTATCATAAGGGCATCTTGTGCTGCTGATTCATAAGTGTAATGTACTGCCAAAAAGCCAGGATGAGTTGACTTATCATCACAAGCACCTTCAGAGATGAGACAGCATCAAGACGTCATGGAGCACCAGCCTAAAACGGATTCTGAGGATTCCTATAACCATCTCTCAAGCCCCTGTGCCTCTGCACACAGGGCTATGCCTCTGGGAGTTGACATGACCATTCCATGGCGTTTGAGCATCCCAGAGTCCTTGGAGGATTTTACTTTCTCAGTTATTCCGTGAGGCAGGGATGCTCCAGTCTTGCTTTATAGAGCAAAGGGCTCATTTAAGATCCTGCAGGAAGCCTATGATGAATCTGGGAAGGTAAATTCACTCCCCCCCCCAACTCCAGTGCAACCCTTTATTCCAACTTGTGGGGCTGCTCTCTGACAGGGTCAGCATCAGCTGAAGCCAGCACAGCTTCCTTCAATCCCTGCCTGCCTGGCAGCGTCTTGAAAGGTCAAGAGGGTGGGAGGCTGGCAGCACTGGTCTGCGCTGATCCACATGCTGCAGACCTTCACTAAGGTTCTGGGCATCTGTGCCTGCCACCTTGCATCTGCCAACTGCTCAACATGATTTAAAGCAAGCCTCTGAATAGGTGTTTGTGTGTGCAGCATGAGAAGCCAGAGCACTTACTGCATGCAGGCTACCATGAGACAAGGAGATCATGCTGCTGCCTAGGGGCACAGGGCTCAGATGGACAGACAATGCCTGCCTGACCAGGTGAAGCTGAGAGCTGTTTTCAGCCCAGGCTGCCGTGAGCCTGGAGACTGGCACAGCAAGGGAGGATGGGGCTTAGCCCCAGTTCCTGCCACTGCCAAGAAAGTTGGGGGCATCAGAAGGGGGTTTTGTGAAGTGACAGAGTGAAGGTGAAAGGACATTGTACATTACAGGTGGTTGCTTCAGTCCTCATGCACTTTGCAGCTGCAGTACCAGCTGGCCTTTCTCTGCGATGAATAGTGCAAAGGAAGACAAAACAATGAACTATTTAAATTCTTCTGAGCCGTTTTGATATACAGATCCTAGAATGTGTCTGCACCCTGCTGAAGGTATACCAGGGCATGATGATTCAGTCTTTTCTGATCTGCCACAGCCTGGGCTTCTCTGGAGAACTCTCAGGCTGCACTTAGGGGACTAGTGGCAGTGGGATATGAAGGGAAATGCATTTTTTTTTCTTGCTGTGGTGCTTATTAATGTAGCAGTCTGGGGAAATGTGACCAACAGAGACTACTGTACAGAAACATGCAGCACAAACACATACTGCATGAAGAGCAAGCACCCCACTGATATTGACTAGGGACATGCATGTTCCAATTTCCAGGACATTAGACAGGCTGTGCACCCCTCATTTCATACCATGACTGCATTCCACCCTGTATAAAGCAGAATTACAGCACCCCTGAGCCAACAGCTCCTGAGCTGCACCCTCAAAATCATAGTATCAGCTTAAATCCAACACCATTAAATAAAAATGCAAACTTCATTTTTATGTCTGTTTTTTTCCTATTGAAAGGCATCTCTGTAAGCATTTTTATGCCACCAAGAGGATAATATTGTATTTTAGGAATGGGAAAAACTGAATTCCTCACCTGACTCCCAGTGCTGGGGCTTTTAGAGAAACCTTCCATTCAGGGAGGCCACACTCTCATCAGAGCTACCTGGTGACAGTGACAGCATTTGGTCTCCTTTACCTCAGAGAGGACAGGAGTGCAGATTTAGGCGGGAGGAAGAAAAACCTGCTAGGCAGAGATGGGATGTTTGTGCTGTCAGCTGCCTTGGCTTCCTGTACATCTGTGATTATCTAAGAACAGCTGTTAATATCATGCATAGCCAAAAAAGGGAATCGGAAACACAAGATGTATGGAAAAGTGAAAAAGGACAGGATGCACTGTTGCTTTCCTCCTATTCCTTTCCTTTCAGCATCAGCCAGGCAGCCCATTGCTTGAGCTGCTGCAGCACATCCCCCACCACACACACACTTTGAAGGCTTCTGCCTGAGGCTGCTGAGGTCCTCAAGCAGCCAATGTTATTTTTTAAGATGCAGGTGCTGGGAGCAGTGGCAGTGGGATGACAGGACCAGGGAGATCAATCCAGTAGAAACCTATAAGTAGCTTTTCTGGATAGGCATCACTGCCTCCATTAGTGAGCACAGCTCAGCATGGCTCACATGATCCTGCTGTGAGCTCAGCACTGGTTGTGTGCCTGTATGAGCCCCTGTTTTGGCCACTCTCTCCTCCAGAGAGACACTGGCACTAGCTTTAACTTAATGAGCTGAGACTCAGGCAAAATTAGCCTGCACAAGGCTCCATGTTATCATGGCCCAGGAGCTGATGGAAGCCAAACTGGTACATTAAAATTCTCTTTGCTTTGAGGTCTCTGCACTGCACAGCCATGGCTGATGATGGAGAGAATGGCAGGCACTCCCTACTTAGGCACCCAAACTCAGAGTACTGGGGCATACAAAGTTTCTGAATTTACAGGGAGCTGAAGTACTCAGCATCCCTCAGGATATGTCCCCAAGCCTCTCATGCAGTTTACCAAGTGCCTAGACATGTAGCAGGGTTTGAGTCAGGAAATCTGGCACCCTGCAGATAGAATCATGACTGCTTCTGCAGCAGCATCTCTCTTTGCAGGCCAGAGCATAGAGGGTGAGCCTGCCTCTTGTGTCTGTGCAGTATCAGGAGAGCTGGGGAATGAATACTTCATGGAGAGAAGAAACTTGGGGATCTTGTCCATGAGAGTGAAGATCTGCCCAAACAGCAACAAAGACTTGAGCTCTGAGAGCCCTGCTGATTTCCTACCTAGGGAAAATAACCTCAGAGGGAAGCCAGCACCCAGTCTAAACAGGGTTTAATTTGTTGTTGGCAATTCAAATGGTAATTATATTACCAGGTACCTGACTTTTCATTAAGGCCTCATGCAGATGTTGCCTTTCTAGTGCTGACATAAGTGTACTCATTTATCTTCATCAAAGCACTACACACACTCCCTGCTGTCTCCCTAGTGACCTGGTGCAGCACAGGCACGGTGCCCCTTTGCAAAGCAGCGCTCACTGACATTGATAAGTTCCCTTATGTCCCCAAACAGCACATGGGCGATGCTCTCTGCAGCCACTGTCAAACTGAAGCCATGGCCCTGTCACCAGCTTTGTCCCTACCATCAGCCCTGCCCTTACCACCAGCCCCAGCCCCAGCCCTGCTGTCAGCCCTGCCCCTACCATCAGCCTCAGCCCTGATGCAAGCTCTGTCCCTGCCATCAGCCTCAGCCCTACCATGAGTACTGTTCCTATTGTCAGCCCTGGTCATGCTGTCAGCCTCCAGCTTAGCCATCAGCCTCTTCAACAAGGACCAGGCAGGGCAGTTTGTTTCCCTGCAGGCAAAGTCTGTCACATCCAGGCTAGTTTTGTGGGTGAGCCAGGTTGCTTGGCATAGGGGAAGCTGTTCCATGCTCTCCAGCACCTGTGATTGCTCTTGTCCCAGTGCCCAGCTAGCCTCACACAGCACATCCATCCTATTCTCCCCTCAGGAGCTGGGACTGGGGCCAGAGATGAGGCCAGAATCCAGTGCAGAGTGTCCCCAGTGCTGACACCTGTGTGGTTGCTCACTGCAGACCTAGGCTGATCTGAACAGAGCATCTGGCACTGGCCATGTGGAGAAAGGCCAGGACTCAGTCTGCTGCTGAAGCCCTATCACTGTAATAGCACAGGGTAGACGTCTGCCAAGAGCAGTAGGGCCTAAGTGTCAGGTCCAGGCTGTGCAGCTAGTAGTTTAGCAATGCAGGTGACCCTTTGGTCTCATTAGAGAAACAAGAAACCAGCAACCCAAAGAGCACAGGCAGCATGAGGGGATGGCAGCAGAGTCTGCTTCCACCTTTACCACATGGGATCCCTGTCTGCCAGGAATCACCAGGAGGAGTGGGGTGGGAGCAGGCCAGCTTGCATGCTGACAGAGATGGAAAGCCACAGGCCAAAGACCGTGTACTCTCCTGGTGTTGTTCATGCAACCTTCGAGCTCTGGGGTGGGGGGAAGGGACTTTCATACAGAAATACAACACCCAGGGCCAGTTGAAGGCATTGCTAGTGACAAATAACCTCTCACTCTTAATTTCCTTAAAAAAACCTTTGGAAAACCTTTCTCTGGCAGCAAACGTCACTAGATACTCGTTAAACTACCTGACCCCTAGAATAAAGTGTAGTGAACCACAAGTGGCTCCAACTACTTGCTGCTGCCATGGGTTTGATCCCTTACAGTTTGGGAACCACTGTGATTTTTCCCAGAGATGCTGATTCCTTTCAAAGTCCCACTTAGGTGGTCCTGAGAATGCCCCTTGCTCACAACCTTCTCCTGTTTACTTCATAACTGAGCAGGATTGGTTTGTATTCATGGTGCTGAGCTCCACCTGGGGCTCTGCTGGGTCTGTCTTTTGTGGACCAGAGACAAGGGCTCATCTGATAGTGTTTAATATCCATTTCTTCTTTCTTTCTTCACATGTTCCCCCGACTATTTCTGCTCACCTCTGGAAACTTTCTCATGCTGTCCACAAAGCCCTGGAAGCTGGAGCTGTTCTTTGACCATTGGCCTTAGAAAATCAAGCTGCCAGGCTCATAGAGATGCACTATTCTCCTACAGATCTTCTACTTGGGCCATGGGTTGGAAGACACAAGGCTAAATAAGTAAATAAAGACTGGAACACACAAGCAAGCACCTCCAGGAGCTAAGAAAAATGTCCCTGTGGAGAGGCTGATTCTTTGATACTACTGGATCCACAGTGGGGAAGATGAACTGCTAAGCCTGTCTTTAGTTGCTGGAGCTCTGCTTCCAAAGAGGCTTGTTTGCTGCCTCACACCCTCCTATTACTTCCTTCATCCTCTCCCTGCAGCAGAGCTTTTCCTTTTTCTGCTGGAGCACAAGGCTAACGACGGTGCAGGCTGTCCTGCAGCAGTGCTGGGATGCTCTGTAAACACTACTACTTCTGCCAGTCAGCTCATTTCCCCCTCTCCAAATCAGCAAAGTGCTTGCCCATGTGCTCACAGACTTTTACCTGGTATCTGGCAGAACTCAAAAGTTTGAGGTTGGTTCAAGTTCCCTGGGAGCAGAGAAGCAATTCAGTGCAACAGTACGCTGAAGCGGACATTTTAGCAACCGAGAAGGTGACAGTCTATAGATTTATACACATCACATGTCATGCTCACTGAATCAAGACCACTGTGTGAGATGTCTTGTATCTTATACTGAATTGTATCAAAGCTGTAGCCTATCACTCATAGTAGTTGCAACACAAAGGCCTGTGTGGAGGAAGGAATTAAGCTCATGGGATATGACTTGCAGCAGGGAGTGCTGGAAGAGCACAGACACATCCTCAGGTACTGTGAGAGCCACAAAAGATTGCAACATGCTTGCTTTCTATGAGGCAGCTCCAAATGCTCAGGAGCCTCATCAATCTTGTCAGAGGAGTAGGCACAGTGTGGAGGCTGGCAGGACTTCTGGCTCCTCAGGGAGGCTCATCATTTCTCTCCAGCTGTGTGTGTTGGGAGGCTGACAGGACACACCAGGCTGTTGCTGGGCTCTGGTGAGGGCAGGGTGATAAGAGAAGTACCGTGGCTTGCACTGACACTCTGGAGCATGACAATCATAAGCCAAGCCTGAGCTACTAGCCTCCTCTTTGGGGAACCCTCAAGGGATCATTGTACCAAAGGTGAAATTGACCACGAGAAGGTAGGCACTTCCCTTCCTTAGATATTCCTGTGAGAACAAGGCACCCACTATGAGATATGCTATCTCCCTTCTCCTGTGAGCCAGTAGGCCTCACGTTCAGATCTCTTTTGGATGACCTGACTGGAGCATGCCACCTGATTCCTGTTTCCTCACTCGAACAGCCTTCCATGGAGTAGATTTTGTTCATCGCTCTCCTGCCAGTGATGAAGAACCCACTCTACTGGGAACCTCTGGCCATCGTTTCTGACAGTCCTATAGTGGAAACCTTTTCCTCTCTTGTCAAATGTGGCTTTGCTCATATGGCACAGTCACTCTGCACTGAGTCTGGCCTGAATTGTTAACAGCCTCTGCTTACGCAGACTCACCCTGTGATTCCCTGCCTCCTGCTCTTGTGGGATGACTGGAATGACTTGTGCAGAGGAAAAGCTCATGGTTTATTTCTTTCTGCTGCTGCCAGAGCCACCCTGGAATGTCTCCCTGCCCCTTTGAGGACTGCCAGAACTCCACAAGGAGCACAGCATGGCTCTTTGTGCCGTATGGGGTGAGTGTGTGTGAAAAGGCTCTATATGAGCTCCCACCTATGAGTGTCAATGGAGAAACAGAGAACAGAAAGCCGAAGAAAGGGACGGTGTATATGGAGAGGTTGTGTGTGAAAGCCCTCCAAAGAGCGATATGGTCCAGAGACTCACAGTTACGTTGAAACCACAAAAACTGAAAACCTCAGGACACCAAGAGCCTACCAAACCTCTACAAGGCACAAGCACATCAACAGCGGGTTATGTAATTCAGATCATATCCAAGAAGGCAGTGACTGCTAAATGTAGACCAAGACTACAATTTATATGCACATCTGGTGACTCCCTGAGGGACATTCTGAACTGAAAAAGGCACTGGCACATCACTACACTCTGCTTTGGAGTATACAGTCTGAGTCAGTCTCCATGCTGTGGTTCCAGTCAGGGAACGGTGAGTGTGTGAGCTGGTGGATCTGTTGTGTGAACAATTATCTGCTATCAACAGGTTGATTCTGTTAGCAATAGTAGCTTAATTAATAAGAGGTGTTCTAATATTGGTTGTGATTTGTGTCTCCCCTGACCCAATTCCCTGTCTGCAAAAAGGAGGAGGAGGAGGAAGGTCACTCTTGCTCTTTATTCACAGAATCACAGAATGGTTAAGTTTGGAAGGGACTTTTAAAGATTGGCTACTCCAAAACACCCTGCTCAAGCATGGTCACCTAGAACAGGCTGTCCAGGACCCTGTCCACATGGCTTTTGAATATCTCCATAAGGATGGAGACTCCACTGCCTCTCTGGGAAGCCTGTTTCAGTGCTCTGTCACCTTCACAGTAAAAAAGCTTTCCCTTGTGCTCAGACAGAACTTCCTGTGCCCATTGCCTCTCATTCTCCTGTCACTGAGCACCACTGAGAAGAGTCTGGCCCCATCCTCTGGACACCCTCTCTTCAGATACTTAGTCACATTGACAAGATCCTCCCGAGTCTTCTCTTCCCCAGACTGAAGAGTTTCAGCTCTCTCAGCCTTTCCTCATAGGAGAGAGAGGCTCCAGTCCCTTCATCATCTTTGTAGACCTCCGCTGGACTCATTCCAGTACCTCCATATCTTTTTGCACTGTGCAGCCCAGACCTGCACACAGTACTCCCGCTGTGGCCTTACCAGGGCTGAAGAGACAGGGAGGATCACCTCGCTCGGTCTGCTGGCAATACTCTTCCTAATGCACCCAGGATACTACTGGCCTTCTGGGCCACAAGGGCACATTCCTGGCTCATGGTCAGCTGGTCATCCACCAGCACTCCCAGGTCCTCCTCTGCACAGCTGCTTTCCAGCAGGTCAGCCCCCAGCCTGTCCTGGTGCATGGAATTATTCCTCTCTAGGTGCAGGACCCTGCACTTCCCTTTTTGAACATCTGCCCCCCTCTGCCCATCTCTCCAGCCTGTTGAGGTGCCTCTGAGTGACAGCACAGCCCTCAGGTGTATCAGCCACTCCTTCCAGTTTGGTGTCATCAGCAAACTTGCTGAAGGTGACCTCTCTCCCTTCATGCAGGTCATTGATGACTAAGTTGAACAATACTGGACTCAGTATTGACCCCTGGGGGACACTGCTAGCTCTAGGCCTCTGACTAGACTTTGCACCACTGGTCACAACCCTCAGAGCTCTGCCATTCAGCCAGTTCTCAATCCATCTCACTGTCCACTCATCTAGTCCACACTTCCTGAGCTTGCCTATGAGGATTTTATGGGAGACAGTGTCGAAAGGCTGACAGAAGTCAAGGCAGACAACATTCACTGCTCTCCGCTCCTCTACCCAGCCAGTCATTCCATCGTAGAAGGCTCTCAGGTCAGTTAAACATGAATTCCTCTTTGTGAATCCATGCTGACCACTGCTAATCACCTTCTTATCCTTCATATGCTTAGAGATAGCATCCAAGTTATTGGTAGGACAGACTGTGGCTAGTTCCCATCTGGAATTATCTGTCTCTGCTGTAATTACTCTGTGGAAATGGGAAAGACTCACACTGTTTCTGCAGAGTCTTCTGCCCTGGATCTCCAGAGCTTTTCAGTTGGCCCTATAAGGCAAATTTTATCTTTTGCCCTTTTCTCCCTGAGTCTCAGTGCTCAGGGCAAAAGCAGCTCAAGTCAAAACGTTCCTGGGGTCAGAACATACAGCATGCCACATTCTGTGCAGCAGCCTGAAGGGAGGTCAAGGCACTGCTTTTGGATTATTTCCACAGTTTGAGAAGGCTGCTCTGTGAGTAGCTTCCAAAGCCATAGGAGATGATGGCAATTCCCCTGCATGACTGATGGATTCCTTTGTTCCCCATCTCCTGCAGAAAGCTGTCAGCTCCAGTGCACTGCTTGACTGCATTTGGGATTGTATCCAACTTCACGCTTGACAGTCCTGTCTGATGAACCATCCCTAGGATGTCATACTACTCCTGCCAGCTCCATGGATCAAGGCATTCTCAGTGTCATCTACCTGAGATATGACTGGACCACACTGAACTGAGAAGGTATGCATTCTGCAGCTCCAGGAGCTGCCCACAGGCTTTGCAAAGCTCCTACACCAGGAACAGCTTCAGGGACATCTGCTGACATTCAGAACCATGGGCTCAGATGCATGAGATCTAAATCTCCATAGAGTTTGTGGCAGGGAGATCAGAAAATTCTTTTTTATTTTTGCAAATGGTGAGGAGCTATTTCAGCTATAGTTTTTCCACATTCACAGCTCTGACCAAACAGTCATCTTGCTCCTCATCTATGAACATGCATTTTTCCAGTGACCTCACTCCATTAGGCCTTGTTCCATTAGACGTCAACCTTCCTACTAGTTTCAGTGCAAAAAAGAAGCGTGCAAGGCACTTGGTGTGTGACACTTCAGCTGAATGGCATGATAGGAGTGTTAGCAAGCAGGGAATGGCTCAGTGGTTCTGGGGTAGCCAGCTTGGTCCTCTGTCTTGTTGGCAAAGTTGTATCCTGCCAGGCAGGAGAGTGCTGTTTTAGGTAGTGGTGCAATGCAGGGGTGCTGTGATTGCAACTGTACATGCCTAAAAATAATCCTTGCTCCTTGCCACAGTGCATACCACACCTTTTCCTAGCACCAGACCTCTAATTGCTCACACAAAGGGACTGAAGAGGAGATGGCAAACAGATATAAATACCCAGTAACAAAGATTAAGCAGTGGAGCCTGGAGGCATTCACAGAACCCTCTTGTCGTCTTGTTTGTGAAGAAATACCTTTGAACTGCCTGTACAATGTACAAGCTCCACTAGCCCCTGCTGTTCAGGAAATTTTGGTAATGTTCATGCCAACAGCTAGCAAGACACCAAGGTAGAAACAGACCAGCCTGTCAATGCTATTAGTAATAACTGGGTTTCCTCTGTTCATCCATGAAGGTGACTGCACCCAACCCTTAATTCCTGAAGGGTCTCATGGGTAAGAGACGCTGAATCTTTGGTTTGTTCCTGGCTAGATCTTCCTCTTCAGAACCCAGCTAACAGCACGTGTCCTTGGGCTTTATGCAATAACATCTCAGACAAACCAGGGAAAACCATCATGTAGGAGAGCCTTTTGTCAGGGCCAGTTATTTTGAAGCATCAGCTTATCCCACAGTACCAGGTATCACAGGTGCATGGACCTCAGCCTTCTGAACGTTTGAGGACCAAAGTGCAAAGATGCTTCTGGTGTAACTGCACTGTGGGCACTGCAGTCTGCTTACCCTGCTGAAGGTGGTAAGGATAATGTGCAGTACGCTGTATTTACTATTATTGCCATTAGGACAACATTTTGTCATGTTAGAATAAATGGGGTGTACCATTGCTGTAGATTACTAAATAGCATTACATTACACAGCTAATCAACTCTTGTTTCAATAAGTCAGAAAATGCCCTGTTTTCCTCTCATTATATGTGGTATATTAATAATAGTAATTTATTTCCAGGTGGTTTCCCAGGGACTTTGTTTCCTCAGGTTTCTTACAGGAATCCACCTAGTAATCACCTCTGTGGTTCCTGAGGATCGTTCTGGCTATAGATTCTTCTGCAGTGGCCCACTAAACCTTGACTCCAGACTATACATGTATCAGTTGCAGCAAGGGAAACAACTAAATAAAGAGAAAAGAGCTACTGTGTCTTGTGCTTGCTTGGACCATTTCCCTACCTGAAAGAAGACAAAGGACAAGGACTTCATCTGGAAGCTCTTGGAGGAGGATACACAACTAGTAAACAGTAAAGGAAAGCATCACCTATGACCTTCACAAGATCTCTTTAATCAGCAATTTCTTGACAGGTTTGACCTCATGCTTTCTTTTTGCACACTGTAAAATGTATGTACTAACTGAGAAGTGACATGGCAACATGAGTAAACTGCTGTTTCCAAGTAAACATTTTTAATTACTTTGTTTAATCATGCTGAGCATTGTCCTACAATAGCCTGTGAGCAGCTGAGCTTGGCCGCTTACCTATTTTGCCTTTCAACAGAAGCAAAAGGGCCAACAACATCCCTTCTTGAGTGCTCCCTGAGGCATCAGCATTGTCAGGTCTCCCCACATACTGCCTTTCACTGTACCAAGTGGCTTTAAGCCTGGCAGCTGCTGTAGCAGGGCCTCCATCAGAACTGAAAATAACTCTCCTCACTGCAAGAAATGTTCTGTCAGTAATTTCTAGAAAGCTGTTGCAGATGCAGACAGAAGCGAGGAGATACAAGGTGGCATTCGGAAACCAAAGCTTCCTGTGCATGCCTCACAAAACTCCTAGCATGCTGTGTGACATGTTGCAGCTTTTGGGCCCATTAAAGCAGCTGGATGTGGACTGAAATTTGGCAAGCAAAGTGCACTATCTTAGGCTTGGATTTAAACCTGCCCTCTCCCTACTCCAGCTATACACCTCGCTGATTGAAGGCAGAAATTTGGCTTATTTGGCTTTGCAAATTTTGCAATTTGCACTGTATGCAATTGGCTTTACTTCTGCACACAAAGGAAATTTCTAAAACATTCCCCCCCTAGATCTGTTCGCTTGTCCTAGTCATGAGGAGTTTAAATTCAGCCACCTGCAGACATCTCCTTGAGAGGTCCTACTTCTTTGCGTGTTTCCAGAGGAGCACAAATCAATGTGTCTTCCTCCTGTCTACTTTCTTCAACATTTCTGTAATTCATATCTGCAAGAACACAGCCAGTCCTGGCCTTGTTAGGCCATTAGGGCTTCCAAGTCACACGGGAAATAGGAGTATCTACCGACTGGCCCACAGGAATATACTACAGCTGTTGCTGTTTTGCCAAAACTCTGCAAGGCACTGGGCTTACGTGAGATGAGAGAAGGAGCCTCCTGCAATATGAAGAAAATAAGGAGGGAATAGACACTTGGTCATTTCAGAAATGTTATTTTCCATAGCTGCAGCTTAAAACCAATCTGGTGCTTTACAAGGGAAGGCAATGGGGCAATCTTTAGTGCCTAGCGTGGATGAAGCATTGGGGGCTTTTCCAAGCTGTTGTTTGATTAGTACAGTGACAAGGTTGACTCCTGGAAGCTGCTGAGTTTCCTAAAATCCCTGAAATCTATTAGGTCCGTGGTGTCTCAGCACCACTGAGCATCTGGCATAGGGGATCTCTTAAAATTAGCTAATGGTCAGGGACACTTTTTGACATCCTCCTGTGCATTATTATAATGATGCTCTCCCAGAGCACTATCATGACTCATGACGCTATATGTATTTATATATATAAATTTGGAATCAAAGAGTCATCAGGTTATTCAGAATCTGCTTTTCCTGCATGACCCTAAGTTAGCTAGTGCTCCTACCACTCCCATGTGTGCAGCAGGGAGCATAAGCTCTCTCCTAGCCCTGCTTTGCCAAAACTGGAGGAAGAAGAATATGATTTCCAAGAAGAAAGATGGATTCTTGAAGATCTTCAGTAGCCTGGAGGACAGCTCAGTATCCAGCGCACTTCCAGGGATGGCTGCTGCAGGTGATTTGGGTGAGATGAAAGGGAAGATTGTACAGAGGCCTACTGCCCAAATGCAAGCTGGGCACCTTTCATTGCAGTGCCTGGCCCTCTACAATCTCTGGCTGTAGGAGAGAATGGGATGTCTCACCCCTACCCCCACTGTATCATCACCCCAAGATGTAGCCTTGCAGATTAGCCTCAGGATGAGGCAGCAGCCTGTCATGTCAGCTTCCATTCCGACCTGACTGGCCATTTACATTTGTCATTTAAGGCGACCATTGCGGTACTTGAACATAGTTTCTGTGGTTTAGCACCATTCCAGGAGATAAGTGCTCTGAGACATGTCCTTCTGTACTCTCTGATTTGTGTCTAAGATATCTTCATATGTTGTCTGCGGTGTGAGCAAGTGCCTGCATTCTAGAGCAGCCTGCTGGATTGCAGCCTGTCTCCCTTAGGTCAAACTAGGCTTCAGTTACTTCATGTGAACCTTCATTTTACTCTCTTTGCCACTCAAGCTGCTGGGCACACCCCGGAAGGTCCGGAGACCCAACTGACTTCACTGACCACAGGTGACCCAGTGTCATGTAGGATCACCCTTTCAGAGGTGATTTTTGCTCCTGTGCCTAAGAAAAAAAATGTGGAAAAAATAATCCTTTTCCTTGTTAGTTGGGTCCCCCATGAGAGCACTGGAAATAACAGCAGCCTTTTTAATCTCATTAGCTCTCATAGGGATCCTTTAGAAGATGGGTAAACTGTGGCTGAAATGACCTTGGTACTCTTGCTTCAGGAATCAAGCTTGGGAAGCCATTAGAAACATCCTCTCACCATAAAGCATCTCAGTGGCATGGCTGCACATTTCTTTCTTTGAGTTAGAATCTCCAGAATATCATCTGTGTCCACCAAACAGAACAACTTAGATTCAATTTTAGCACCCTATTTTAAAGTTGAAATACTTTAACTGAGTTTTCCCATTTTAATCTTTAATTTTATTCATTTGGATGAATTTTCAGTGAACAGCCCTATCAAGCTTCTTGGCCATCTTTGTGGGAAGTAAGGTTTTCTGAAACGATAAACAATACAAAAGGGAGAAAAGAAAGAGAAAGAAAGAAAAAGAAAGAAGAAATCTATTGAAGATAGGAAGCCTGTGTTCAAGTTAGTCACAATATATTATTCTGTCACAGGTAATTTATCTTCTTACAGATGCCACTGTAGCATATAGCATATGTTTAAATGGGGGAAATGTAGAATTAGGAAAAGGCTGAGTTCCTGCATGTTACCACTTCTGATGAGGCTGTTAATATTTCATTACTGTATCCACTGCAACCAAACCTATGGTAGGACCTTATCTTCTTTTCTATATGATGCAAATATATGTCAAATGCCATTCCTGCTCCAGCCAATTCCTGTCTATGATGTGGCAGTCTGGCTCACATACCCCTACTTGGGGTACTTCCTCCCAAGTACTTAGGTACTTCATCTCTAGCACACAAGACACTAAACATGTTTAACTTCAAGCAGGTACTCAATTTATATTAAAGTCTATGAGATTTAATGCTTTACCTAAAATTATGCATGTTTAAGTGCTTTCCTGAAAACAACCTGCAGAAGGAAGGGACTGAATATGAAATAGTGGGTGGAGGAGGCACATAAGCGACAGGGCTGCTAACGATTTACCCAAATACAAGTCCTAACTAAACTCAAAGAACAAAAGTCCATAATCCAACTGTTAACACTCTACAATTTCATTGCCAAATAAATTGAGCTTCTGCTAACTTGTGACACTTGTGCTTGGCAAACCATGTCCTTGTGGACATCTCAAGCAGATGAAAGAGGACTTAGCCTCTTTGGTATGAAACTGCACAAATATCCTAAACTACCCACTTTGTTCTCCTTAGACAATGTGACTTAAACTATCGTTGTTATCATTTCAGGCTTTTTGCTTTCACTTAATCATTTTGCAGAGAATATCTTAGCAAGCCCTCTTTAGTGCAATTGCATGCAGTCTTTGATGAGATGGTCACAGAGAGACTCCAGCTCTTCTCCAGGAAGCTCTTACATGAGGATCTGAGGAGTGCTGTTCTCACCACAGTGCTCCTCAGACTCACAGCTCAGCTCCTGACACTGCTGGAGATTGGCATATTTGTTTCCCAGCATGTTATTCATTGACTTTATTTTCCAGCCAAGAGAGCTTTGCAAATAATAATAAGAAAGGATAAATGGAATGGCATGGGATGATTAAGCAGGATTTTCAAAGAAGGGCCAATAATCTGGATTGCTAGCACCACAAGCATCTCACGAACAACGATTCGTATCATGCAACCTGTCCTCCACTGGAGAGGAAGATAATCCGGCAGCCATTTGCCCTTAAGTAGATCAGTCAACAATGATTATCTACCATATCAAACAGAACAATAAAGCTGTATTTTCGCTAACAGTCTTTCCCTTTTTGTTGTTGTCAGGTTTTTTGATCTTCTTACAGAAGAAATGCCTACATTTATTCCTGCTCTCTGAATGCATTGCCACAACAGTTGGGATCTGATGCTGTTATAATCTTTCTGGACTATAAAAAACAAGTCATGTCTTTCCATGGCATATGGTTCTCCCCTTACAACAACAGACACCAGAACTTTCAATTAAGTTTCTGGGAACAGCACTGAAATACACATGACTCATTTCAAAAGTGCACTAACAAGTGAAATGATCCCATTTTTTGCCAAATCTCCTCTCATCAGGAAACAAACAGTATCTAATGTCTTTCTTTCTTTATACATTGACAAAAACAACACCCTTCTCTGTCGACACTGAGCTTGAGTAAAAATCGTCCAGTTAAATATTATAATATTTGATAATAGTCCTGCCAGCATGGAGCTGACTCATTTAATGTAATGTGCTGCTCCCTGAAGATTGCTTTTCAGCACAGAAAACAATTAGCTAGTTCATTCATCCCAGCTTGAGAATGGTAGATACTTACAGGACCATGGGTACTCTCCTAACTGGAGCTGATTTATCAACAATCATAGTTGTTCCTCCTGTAATTAATCTTATGCTATTTTCACACACACATATCCCTCTGATGACATGCAGATCCCAATTCCTATCTGCTTTTGTATACTCAGAATGATACAGAAATTGTTTTGATTTCTGGTCACTGACATGGAAATGATTAGGCAGGATCAAGCTGTGATTCACAGGCTTCACTCTCCAGCACTCCTTAATACTGCCTATTGCTCCCAAGGAGAAAAGCAAAGGTGTTCCAACTCCCATTTCCCATCCAGTAGAGATTTTTGGGCCAGCAGTGCATTGCTAGGGCAGTACTACATGTGCCCGAGCTGGGCACATGCTTGACTTTACACCAACTACCTCAGTCAGAGGTCTTGCATTGTCATCACACCAAGACACATGCTCACATACTTTCCCTACCCCTCTGGCACCCCATATCCTCACACGCTGTGCCTTCACATACCCTTCAGTGCCCTACCATCCACAACCCTTGCAGCCATGTGCATGCCTGCCTCATGGACAGACACTGCCCCTCACATAGACATCCATGCACAGACATTTGCACACAGACATGGAGGGACATGCTTCCCAGTGCAAGCCTCCTTTCACCTCCCTTCCTTCAGAAATCCCTCTGGCTCCAGTTTAAATGTGGTTGCTTTTTCCCTGTCAGCATCATTCCTCCAACCCTCCCCCTACCTGGTGGCTGGGAACATCCTCCCTAATTTCAGCCTAAATTTATTCCTTGCTGTTTATTCTTGTGACAACACAGTCTGTTAGCTTAACAGCTCCTCGTCCTCTCTGGGGCTTACTCCGGAAGGATTTATAGCCAGCAATCACAGCCCCTTAGTCTGTGTTTGCTAGGCTAACCCAGGCAATTGCTTCTGCATGCCTCCTGCACACTGTGGCCTCTGTTACCCTGTTCAGCCCTGCTGCCTTTAACTCCATCTCTTTCAATTTCATTTCATCTGTCCTTTACACAGTTTGCCAATGCTTCAAGGCCTTAGTGCTCTCTTGCACCCACAAATCCCTCAGCTGCTCACTTTTGGGACAATGTTTGTTCTATTCATGGCTAAAAAACATTGGTGGCTCCACCAGTGCACCTGGTCCCATCACATCCAGCCTTCCTGTTGGACTAGGACAGCCTGTTTGTCACTAGATGCAGGTGTCAGCCTTTGCACTTGATGTTGCTGACTTCCCCAGAGCTCTTTGGACATCTCCTTCTGCCTGAGCTGCCCCAAACCATCAGACTCCTTTGGCATGTCAAGAAAAGAAAGAAGCAGTTCCAAGCTTGAGCACTGATGAACCCCTTACAAAAGTGTGCAGCCCACCCTGTTTCACTATGCCAGACATGCTGACCCATGCACACACTGGCTCACATGGCCAACGGCACTCATCCACACATGCCTGATGGACAACTGCACACAAAAGTCTTTCAGCTTGCCATACCAAGACACGTATCTTGTTCCTCCTATGGCCATCCTAACAGACCACCAACACACCAGCAGACAGTTCAGCATCCAGTAACAACAAACCTTGGAGAGTTTTTATGTCTTGGCCTTGAAGAGGATTAAAAATGTGGGGGACTACCCTTGTCCCAGATGCCAGTGGGCATAGATGCCAGAGGAAAGATTAATTTGTCCAAGGTCATTTGGTGAATGAAGAAGTTGTCTGATCTAGTGAGATCTGTGATTCCCAGTAAGAGCTTTTAGGAGATGGAAGCAGGAAGCTGTTGATAACGCCTCTGGTGTATCTGCCTGCTTTTTTGCTCTGACTCCTTGTTGCTATTATTTTTATGAATCTGCACTTCTGCAGTGTGCCTGGGCACAGCTAGCACAGCCAAAGCTTTCAGCACCGACAGGGCTGCTCTCCAGTGACCCCCCACCTCTAGGCAGGACTAACATCCCTCCTCTGAGATCTGTTTTCCAATGTGGAAATGTGAATCCCTGGCTAATTTAAACCCTGTTGTACCATTCCCCTCGGACACCATTCAAGGGCGCATTTGATGTTTGTGTGCTTCAGATTAGCAGGAGAAAATGGCAGCAAGGCACCTCCTTGGCAGTGAGCATCTTTTATCTCACATCACCCTCCTCCCCCCCCCCTCTTTTTCTCTTTTAGACTTGGGCTTCAATTGGAGATTTATTTTGGTGTGTGTTCATTGCAATAATTATTTCTAGTGTGAAGATGATGACCTCAGCTTTCAGACAAATGAATATAGCAATGAGTTCATCTGCAGCATCCTTATATTTTCTGCCCAAATAAACACCATGGAAACCAGGATAAAATGGATTTCCAGGTATGAATGGGAGGGAATATCTCCATTGCCCTCAGAGGCAGCACCATGTAGGCCTGGTTTGCTGTAAGAACCCAGCCCAGCACTGCAGAAGGCCACTCATAATGTTCAGGCATCAGCATGGGCTGTGAACTCCTTCTAGGAAGGGGCAAGCACGTCCATGCCTGTGTCATTTCCACACAGTCATCATTACTACTTCTGCAGTCAACAGAGTCTGGTAGGGTAGCAAAAGTAAGAGATTAAAACAAGGAGTGCACCTGCTGTGTCCCAGCCACAGTTCTTGCTGACTCCCTGACGCCAGGGCAATAAGGGACAGAGAAGGGACAGCTCAGTGACATTTTCCTGTGGCCCCCAACAAGGCAGGCAGTACCAAGAGAGGGCTCTGCACAGCCCCTCACTAAATGACACCTGCATATCCATCTTTATTGCCCAGGGGCTATGAGAGACTCCAGGAGGAGACAGACTGAGCTTTTTGCAGGATGTGAGAGCTTTTCTCTGCATCTTAGTCGCTTCACAGACAGCTCTGGCTCACTGCCTGTTCACATCCTGCTTTCTCCGGGGCTGGTCTGAGAGCCTTTTTTCACAAGGACAGCTCTCTGCACTTATCCTTGGCCAGCCCATGTTGGTAGGTAAGAGGGAGTGCCCCAGCAACCCCTGCCCCAGGAGCAGCTATATGGCCCAGCCATTGCAGTTTCCAGCACAGGCAGGATGTTGAGCTGTTTGGGGTTTTCTGGGGGGAAGCCTGACTACTTTCTGCTCTTGTTCAACCGAACCAATTTCCTCTTAGCCTTTCAGGCTTAGCTGAAAGTATGTGAGAATTGGGCTGTGACACAGGCTCCAGGGGTGCATCATTTGGCTTGAGACTGAAAACTGGCTTCATGGGGAGTGAGGAGAGAGAAATGTTGCTGGCAGGGGTTTGTTTCACCCCTTGGCTCCTGTTAAGGCCAACTAAGCTACCTTGCTTGTTCTGCATGCTGTTGAGTTTGGCTGGTGAGTGAGGAGGTGATGGTGGAGGGACATTTCCCTGAGATCCCTTCTTGTCATCCACCCGTTCATGAGGTAATGGCAGTCCCCAAGAAATTCTGCACTCATCTTCCTCTGTTTCTAACCTGACCTTGTTTGATTCCCATTCAGCAAATATCCCTCCCTTCCTCTCTCCCTTCTATCTTTTCTTTCATTCTCTCCTTTCTTCTGTTACTCCTTGTCTCCTCTTTTCTCCCTTCTATCTATTAATCTTCTTATGTAGAAATTATCTGATGGTAACATCTGCCATCAGCTAAATGTTCATCCAAACTCTGAACGAACAGGGTCCTTCAATGCTTAATTTTAAGCATTTGAACCATTTAAGAACTATCACTATATCTCTTCATAAGAACAGTGTTTACTGACTGTTTCTGGATTCTTCTCCTGAAGCACTGGCTAACTTAATATCCAGCTAGGGAAACCATATAGTACATGCTTAATTTGCTGGAAGGTTAGCATTTCCCCAGATGCCAACTGGGCTACTCTCATGAGCCTAAGATAAGGCTGTAGTTAAGAGTTCTGCTGGGCCAGAGAGAGTCCTTGGTCCTTGGCAGGATCCAAGAGCTGAAGGAGGTCACTAGCCAAGAGGAAAAACACCGGCATATAGCTGCTTTGACCCAAACCCAGGCTGACTATCAAATATGCCTGCAGAACCCTGCTTGTGCAATCTTAAATATTAGAAATACTGACCACTAATGCTGGATAAATTGTAGGGAACTGATATTAGCTAAGAGACAATCCCCAGACTGGAGAAGAGGCAGAATTAACCAGCTTATTATTATTATTTAATCCTTATATTGTAAGAACAGATGAATAATTCGACTGCTAGACTCTGCATGCAAGGCTGTTATGAAGCTGAATTCATTAGTACTTGTAAAGTGACTTGAACTCATGAGATGAAAGGTGCCCTCTGAGCGCCGAGTACTATTATGGCTCCAGTACTGTGGATCTTTAATAAGCATATTGAATGACTCCTCTGAGCTAGCACATTGCTTTTTAACTTCTTTATGGCTGTTTTCACAAGCACCATCCTAGAGAGCCAAAAAAAAAAAAAAAAAAAAAAATTAACAGTTACAAGAAAAATATATCATAACAGTGCACAAAACTTAATGCATCTGCCAATTTTCCTCTCCACAGGGCATCGCAGCAGGGAGTAATACACTGCTGCCTGCCTCAGCTGTGGAGGGCTGCAGGTGCAGGCATTGCAGTGACCTTACTCTGCACAGCCTATGGACCTAGGTGACATTTCTATTACACTGATCCTTGCTACCTAGCTGGTTTGCCAGCTGCAAAGGGATGGGTTTAGCTAAGAAACTAAGCCACCCGGTTTGGAGTGTGAACCATGAGCATCTGGGTGTACAACAGCCCACAAATGGCCCTGCTTTTTATCTCCCAGGTCTGTTACAGGCACTGTTGCCATGACTGAAAGCTGGGCTGTGACACAGGCTCTAGGAACGTCATTTGGCTCAAGACAGAAAGCAAGCAAACTGGTTGCATGGGAAGTGAGGAGAGAAAAATGACGCTGCAGAAGTTGAAGACTGCTGGCAGGCGTTTGTTTCACCCCTTGGCTCCTGTTAAGGCCAGCCAAGCTACCTTGCTTGTTCTGCATGCTGTTGAGTTTGGCTGGTGAGTGGGGAGGAGATGATGGGGAAAATTTCCCTGTGGTCCCTCCTTGCCATCCACAACTGCCTGCTCTCATCTCCTCTGTCAAACAGCTTGATGAAGGGGTAAAGCACTTCCTTTTCTTCTGACGTGTCGGGTGTGCAAGCAGAGGCCCAATTCACCATGCCACCAAAACTGTCCCCCTATGCTGAGCAGTGACAGTCCCTTTCCAGTTCAGTTATGTCCGGCTCTGGAAGGTCCTGGTGAAAATAGTTTCTCCATGGTGGATGTGATGGATTTGGCTCTTACATGACTCTCCTGCAGGGAGAGGGATTCAGCTCCTGCAGACCTCAGAAACACAGGTGAGTTGAATCGCTTCACTGGAAAAAAGAATGGCCCAGCTTATTTCCTCTTGGCTTGCTCTCCACCAGTACAAATGCTGTCAGCCTTTTGCTCCCCTGGTGAGTGAGCAGGTTTATACTAGCTGATGCACTTTGCTTGCTTCCCAGTGGACAGAGAGGACTTTCATGGACTCCCTCTATTGAGATTTTGCATCAGCACCATTTCTCTGTGAGGCCATATGCTCCACAACAAAGCTGTTCTAACACTTCCAAGCTCCACTGTCTTGGCTCCACTGAGCCAAGGCACCATGGAACTGTGCTCATCCTCTTTTGACAGCCTTGTTCCTTTACATTCATCTTCCTGCAGCTATTGTTGCTCATTTATCAGGTAAAAAGCCCTGGATATGAATCCACAGAAAACTCTTCCCTACCTTAGCAAAGTGGGAGGTTTTTTCCCTATCTAAACTCCCACCTATGGCATCTCTAATTGCTACCGCATTTCCCATAAACTGTAATGGGTTTTGGAAAAAATGCTTTCTACAATTTCTCCATTTTGAGGACAGCAGAAACTGTCGATGAAGCATACTGTACACAGCATGCCACCATACAGCAAGTGCAATCTCCAAATGACCATGAAGGCGGCAGCTTCTTTCATTGAGGGAAAAATGAACCCTCCAAAGAGAAAGCAGTGACCTTCTCATATGCATTTCTCTCTTTCTTCTTCAAATACTGTTGCAGCCAGCAAAACTCACTCATTATCTATGGAGGCAGTTTCCATAAATTGCTCAATAAGGCACACAAAATGCAGAAAGTGTCTGGCTAACCTGTGCTTGGCTAGATGTGTGGCCTAGTGTGGGGGAGAGATTGGGAGCATGAAATCTGGGGAAGAGAGCCTTGGCCTGAAGGCAGATGCCTCTGCTTGGGCTGAAGTAGAATAAAGGATCTGTCATTCTCATTAATTATTCCAAAGTCTCTTTAGTTGGAGGGAAATAAAATATTTATCATCAACTCATGGCTTTGGCAAGGGAGACTAAACTCAGATTAAATTTTTAGATGCCCATAAAATTTAATTGGTGTTAGCATAGGATAGCCTCTGTCTCTGAAAAATAAAAAGGCTTCTCTGACCAGGCCAGGCTTACCTTAGGACAGCTATCTCTTTCCAATGTCCTCAGTGTTGCCCAGGGACCAACCCAGGTTGGTGCCCCTGTGCCACTAGGTTCCCTTCCTAGACCTGCCAGCAGTAACCACCTTAGATCAGACAATCAATATTGCAGGTAGAGAAACAGCCTTTTTACAGTGTCCTAAAGAACTTACTTGGCAACTGTGATATGGACTAGTACTGGAGACGAGATGTGCCTGGGAGAAGGTGGAGCTGGTCAGCATTGACTGGTCATCCTGGGATCTGATGCCTGCCTTCAGCAGGTCTGGGATTCAGATCCAGCTGCAAACTTTATCTCTGACCCTTTACTTAATCAGTGTGGCAGAGGCTTCAGCTCCTTAATACACAACTCTGAAAGAACCTAGTCCTGGTAGATGCCTCTAACTTCTCTGAGTTTAGATGCCTCTAACTTCTCTGAGTTACACAGAGTGGGAGGGCTTGTCCTGCCCATTGAACCAAGATCCAGCCAAAAAGCGGTTCGAATTTTGCCCTGACTTTTGGCTGGCTCCAGCATGTCTCTAGTAGTGGAAGGTCTGCTCCACAGCTGTCCTCTAATCCCCAACAGTTGCTCGAGCCACCTGTTTTAGTGTCAACATTGCCCATTCTCAACTTGGGCTGTTCTTTCCTCTCCTTTTTTTTTTTTTTTTTTTTTTTTTTTTTCATCTTGGTGTATTTAGGGATTTTTTTTACAGCCTTTGTTTGTGACAGCCAACAAACTGCCATCCTCTAGACCCCATTACCAACTTAAATACAGTTCTTCTCCAAATCTGAGACTGGCTCAGCCCTTGCCTTACTGGAGTCATTGAACAAGCTGCCCGTGAATATGTACACATGAGCTTCCCTCATATGACCCTCCAAAACCCTCTTCTAAGGCCAGGCTGCTGTATCTCTTCCTGCTGCTTTGGTCCAGTATCATAGGCTGTTACAGATAAACACAGGAAGGTTTTGAATAGTGGAAAAGCTGTAGCAAAAAAGCACACTAAGCAGAAACTGCCCTGCAGCTCCTGAGCCCATGGCTGGTGTGGGCTGAGACTAAGCTGAATACAGAGCACATGTGCTGCAGGGTAAATCCCTGAAGGATCCACATCAGGGTATGCAAAGTATCTGTATCTTGGGCAACCCTTCATACTCCTTATACCCAAGTTGTCCTCCAGGAAGTTGCTCAGAACAGGATGTTGGCACAGCAGGCTGTACTGGGGTGGGGGAAATGGCCCCACAGCAGAGCTATGGCATCACAATGCTCCACAGTGTCTCTCGTCCATGAAAGACCCGCAATCATTCCACGGTATGAATCTCTCAGTTCTCCCTTCAGACCATCCTCCAGACAGCTGGAAGACAAAGCATATTGTGGCAGTGCATATGCATACATGGTAAGGAGACAAGCGATAAGCACCCACAGCAACTGTACACACTGTGGGGGAGGGAGGGCCACATATCAGATTATACTGGCTAAACTGCTAATTATCCTTTGCCAATCTTGCAGAAAATCTCTCTCTCTCATGTGCGCTTAACAGTATGCTCCCTCTTACTCGATTTTTCATGCAATCTTTCATGTTTACTATCAGTTTCACTGATGTTCTACTTGCCTGGCTGTACTCTGTGGACATCTTGGGCTCAGTTTGCCCTGCTTATCTGTTTCAGCACTCAGCGCAGGGAGGAACTGAGCTCTCCCAGCCTCTGCCCCTTGCTCTCATACTGTACTTTTCCTGTTGATGCTGACAGCTTTGCAATAGCTTTTGAAACAAGATTTCACTTTGCTCTTATGCCTGGAGTGCAAACTCACAACTTCCAAGAAAAACATCTAGACAGGCTGAACTGCAAACTTGAAATCCAGTGGGCTGGATTCAGTTCTGGCATGTTAGGAATAACCTAGCCATCTTACTTCCAAGAAAAAGTCATGTAATTGAGATCAGAATCAGTCGAATGAGTTTTAAGACATATCATATCTTTTCCTTGCTGTTATCTGCTCCTCCACTATGTTCAAAAACCTATATGTGCTGTCCTAACTCTCTGCCTTCGACAGAATGGCTGCCTTTCCAATAATTTAATGGTTGCCTTTTTTTTAGCCTACCTTGACAATGTAAACAGCAGATTTTTCATTTCAGGATTAATCTGCTCAACTCCACTCTTCCCAAAGGCTTCCACAGACATTAAAGAGGTAACTCTTTGTTTTCCAACAGGCAAAAAGCCTCTCTAGTGTCACCTGACTGAATTAAGAAGAGTCACCGAAAGAAACTGTCAAATTAAATATGACCAGATGGTGAGTGGAAGTCAGAGAAGTACTGAAGTAAAACAGAGATTCAGGATACTGCTGTAGCAGATTTAAAAGGGGACAAATCCCATGGAGATCTTCTCCTTCAAGGGAAAAGAGGATGAAAGTAAAGAGGTTCAAGCAGCCCTGAAAATGCAAAATGCCACAATGCAAAAGCAAGGTAGAGCTGTGTGGCTAACAGGCCCTCTTTGCTGCCCAGATCATGTCTGCTGCACATTTCCTATCATCAGAGGCACTTGGAGCTTCTTTACTGCCAAACACCAGAGCTTCTTATGGGTCCCAGAGGGTCAGTACTGGCTTACACAAGAAGCACTGAGGGGAGGTGTGATGTAGTTGCCTTTGGGAGGAGACCTGATGCAGCCAGGAACAGACCCCTGCAGGCTCCCCTGGGACATGGCTGTCCCATGGTATCAGTTTGGCAAGTAGGTTTGCATCCCCCTTCCATGTGTTCCAGTAACACATGCTTGAATTCCATTCAGAGCAACATAAACTTCAAATTATAAATACATGGTCAACTCCCCTCCTGAATCACGGCTATATTCCTGTACAGCATAATCAGCCAACAGACAAGATAGATATACAATATGAAGCTGAACTGTATCCATAAAACAAGCTGCCTTGTTGTAATATATGACTTATATGAATATAAATCAGACAGGCTCTGATACACAAGGTTGCTGTGAAAGTGATACTTCAAGATTGTTTCAATTAATTATCAGTTAATTAACTTTAATGCCCTGAAAAACTCTACAAGTCATACAAGTTGGTCTAGATGTTGTCATTCATGGCTCTCCACCTGTTTAGGCAGCCTTGCTTAAAGGGAAGCTGCAAAGTAAAATGCATTATTAATTCAACCTCTATAATCCTTTCATTATGTCTCATGAGATACTTCTTATTATCAAGCCTTCCAAGATGAAACATATGGAGAGGCCAGGGTTGCAAAAAAAGATTGTAATATGGTGGGGTTTCAAGTCACTCTTTGAATGCCTGCAATTACCATCAGGCTGGCAAAGGCCAGAGAGGGCATGGCATAGTGGGGAGAGATGGCTGTGAGCACCAGGGGCTCAGTACAGTGCTCAGCACTGTGGAAACCACTTCATTCCTCTGGGCAGGTCCATGGTCCACAGACATTCCCACTGGGCTGCCACTAGGGAGATGCAGGCGGGATGTCTGTTTGGTTTGAGATTGGCAGTACAAGACTTTTCAGAGGCACTGAAATGGGAGACATGATGAGGACTGAATGCTGGGTGAGACATCCCTACCTTGTGTGAGCTGTGGAATCCTCAGAAAAACAGAGTGGATCCTAACCAGAGCTAGGAAGTGTGAAGTCAAGATTATTTTTCCAACTCCTACAACACATGCTAAAGCCACAAGCCTTTCTCTTGTCTTGCTGCCCCTGGGCAATATGGGTGACTGTAGCTTCCAGTAACTGTCTAGTGCCAGGTACACCTGGCACAGCCAGAAGCCTTTGATACCTTATCAACAACTCATCCATCCTTGGAGGGGAGGTTATAATCACCAGTAAACAACAGAGATGAAGGGAGGCATGAATGATAGACTTGAAGAGGTAGTGAAAACCAGACTCTCTACTAGGTAAGTGTAAAAACCTACCAGCACTGCTTCAGGGTACTCATTAGCACACATTACTAAGTTAACTTTATATTGGACATAAAAAAGCGTCGACAGCTGGGGATGAAATCTCATTTTCTAGCAGAAAATATGAATAAAACAGAATGTAACTGCTGTGCATATGAGTTTATCCTCTGTCAAGCACTTGTTATTTCTCCAGTGTGGCCTCTGTCACACTGTAGAGGGTAAGCAAGTTAATATGTTTTCATTCCTGTCCATTTTTCTGCCAACTGCCAAGTGTCAGCAGAACAAAACAGCAGCAAGTCAAGCCACCATAACTGCAGGCTTACAGATGTCCAAGCTAGAAAGTGCAAGTATTTTAATCACAGTCATTTTCAGTAACTAATTCTTTCACAGGTGAAGGACAAATCAATGCTCAATCAATGCTCTGTTGGCATCTCTTGGTCAGATTTCCATGGGAACTCTTGCAAGCCACCTTCCCTGAGTGATTGCAAGTAGATTGCTTCCCTCTTTTACACCTTCAGAATGCAAACATGCCCCAGCTATGCCTCTGCACCTCACTTTAAAGGTCTTCTATACCACTGGGTTCCATTCTATGCTCCATTGGGTTCTCCTCATCCTTTCAGGAACAAGTCAACTATTCTCTTCACTCAGCAAAGAGTCCTGGGGGAACATGGAAGAAATGCTCCACACTTTGGAAAATGCTGGCCCGCAGGGCAGTATTTGTCTGACACACATAGGTGTTCCCACAGGGAATGCAGGCTACTATGCTTTGATCAGAAATTGCAGCTATTAGACCAATCATCTCTTCTTCTCCCAGTCTCAACAAATTGCCCCCTTGGTCACCAAGCCAGGTGTACGCAGCAGAGTCAAGAAGCCTCCACTTTGCCCAGTGTGGGATGTTCACCAGGTCTCTTGTTTTGACAATGGGCACTGCCGAATTACTCACAGTGGGGTTCACCAGGCAAATGAGTGGTGTGAGTGCTCTGCTGAGGAGCTACCACAAGCCAAGGGCACACAGAAGCATATAGTTGGTCACTCCGGCCAAGAGGGCATCCAGGGAGATCCAGGCAGAATTTCCCCTTCAAAGGGCAACCCTAGCTCTTGGTCAGGTCACCCTTTGACACAGCAACAAAGTGCTTTTGCAGGAACTGGCACTAAGCATTTGCAACAGGATCCTCTGATGTGGGAAGGAGAATATGCTGTGTGGATGGACAGTAGCTGGTAGGGGCAGAGATGAATGGACTGCTAGTTGCAGAGCAATTGAAGACTGGAAATTTGCAAGTGCCTGAAGGGCAGAGCACTGAGCTGCCAGGCTCCTGAATGGCAATACTTGTTCACAGGTGCAAGTCCAGGTAGATCACATGCTGGACGAGACAAGTTCTAATCCTATTTTTAAACTGTGGTAGTAAATGTGCCCTGCAATACCCAGTGTGGCTTTTAGAGAGAGAGAGACATCACACACAGAAATGGTAAAAAAAACATTCCAAGTACAGCAGCCAGACAGATACAAGGACTAGGAGAGGCTGACTTATGGGCAGAGAGTAAGGGAATTTAATTTGTATAGCCTAGAAAGATGATGCCTGAGGGGGAACATGATAACACTATATAAATATCTAAAGGGCAGTTGTATGAAGAAGCGGGGGGGCGGGAGGGGGAAGTGACGTATGCACTAGTTGTGGGAGTGATGTGATGGACTGAGGAAGGGAAAAACTTCCCAAGGGAGCATGGAGGGCTGTTGTACCCTAGTGGGCAAAGAGCAGAGCAGCGTGCTTGAAGCCCACATGTGGTTAGTAGCAGTACCTGGGATCAGATCCAAGATGATTGGGAAGGAGCAGCTGGCCCGGTACAAGCAGTAAAGGTGAAGTGTTTGTGGCCTGTGCACTCTACACCATGGGACGGGCACGGCCATACTGCAGGGAGGAGATGGGCTGGCATGGGGCTTGCCTACCCACCCCACTGCAGATGATAGCAGCTGGCAGCCAAGCACACAGGAGCTGTGTTAGCACCGGGCTTGTTAGCACAGGCACTTTTCCTTCTGGTTCACTCAGCAGCACAGAGCTCCCACACTGATCTCTGTGGCAAGGCAAGGGCAGGCCCCCTTCCTGATGCTTTGCTATCTGAGCTTTCTGAAGGATCCCAGAGGACCAAGGCATTTAAACCCTAAATGCTTTCTAGCACAATACTCCAATAGCCTCGCCTCCCTCCCAAATTCTGTCTGTGCAGTGTCAGGTTGGGGGCACTTTCTACATGTTTTTGGAGGGAACAATACACTCGGCACCTGCATGCCTGGGTTTTTGAGAAGAGCACAATCCATACAGGGTCTCAAAACGGAGAAGGATTAAGGTATATTGACGTCTGTGTTCCTGCCCCTTTCCCCTATCTTCTCTGCAAATTTGAGTTGCTTTTTACAATCACATTTGCTTCTTCTTCAAAAAAAATTCTCTCTGCTGTTGCCATGTGAAAAACCCACACAAACAACAGGAAAAGCTGGCTACCTCTACGCAGAACCCAGAACAGCGACTGCAGAATGCACTGTCACACAGGCAGTAGCCTAAAAAAACAGAGAGAAAAATAGATTTTTCCCTTCAGCCCTTTCAGACACATGACTTTGAGACTTATTATAGTAATAACAGGCAAAAGATTTTTCAGAGAAGAGGCTGATCTCCATTTGTTTATTTTTACTTTGCTGAAGTCCATTTACCATATTAAGCAGTCCATATTCTGCTCTCAGTTGCCATTGCTTGAAGCCAAACATTGCCATTCAGTAAAGTACTTCTCCAACACAAAAAAGCCCTCAGAGATGGGTCCTCATGATGAGAGAGGCCCATGCCATTGGACAAGGCCTTTATAAGATGGCATTCCATTAAACCTGCCATTAATTACTCTCCACCTATTTACAGCTAATTTACTCGAAGCAGAGCCCAGAGCATTCTTTGCAAACCCCCAGTTTACCAAACAATGCAAGGCAAAACATAAAAGCCCTGAGTACTGGCACCAGCAACTTGCTCTTCCTCCAGCAAGCCTGTTAAAGAATATACAGATGAGGTTTCACCACTCACATCCATTGCCCAAAATGAAGGGAGGTAGGGGCCCTAGCAGAAGATAAGCCTTTTGGGTGATTATCCTTGTATTTGTTTATCTCCAAAGGATTTAAAATGAGAACATGTTTGGATCTGCACATTTTCCAGCACGTTTGTAATTATCCAAGTCACTAGCAGTAGATGAATCTGAGCCCCTGATACTCCATTGAAGCACAGTGCCCTTTACTTCCTTCCTAGCCAGCTGTGGGTTGTCATGGAAACTACATCTGTCACCCATTTGTTCACAGGCCTTTAAATAACCCAGACTAATGAGACCTTTTCTTTTTTAGTCTGTGGCCAGCCCAGATTTTGCTCTCTCCTCTTTCCTTTTATGCCAAAAATTGGGTTATTCCCCAACAGCCAAACCTGCTGCAAGGCAGGTCATTTGCAGCCCTTGGCCAGGCCACTGAGACCATGTCTGGCTGCAGCTACTAGGGTCAGTATGAGCCAGCCCTTCTCCGACCCGGTCTTGGGCGGGAGCAGGAGGTTTGTGTCTGGAAGGTATTTTGTCCCTTGTGAGCTTGAATCAGGAGCAGATACTAGCCTAAGAGCAGAGATGTCCCATGCTGAAGTTATCTTGATTAATACCAGCAGCTATTCTGGATTACCATCACTATAATCAAGAGTCGATCCATGCCCAGCATTGCTGCAGCTGACACCAAAGTTGTTCTTGGCTAGACTAATCCATTCCCCCATTCAGGAGTTTATATGATGGTCGGTGTATGGAAGGAGCACCATCTCCTTCTCTGCTATGCTACATCTGTGGTGCAGGATCTTCTTACTGAAATGAGGGATCACTGAGGAACCACAGAAGCAGGGTTGCTACAGATTAGCAGGAATACTCAACTCAGGAGTCCTGAGTGGCGATTCAGGAAATGCTCTTTTTATGGCTACGGGCCTGCCTTGCAGGATTCTGCTTCCTAATTTTCTGGCACAGAGTTAGTGCTTGAGCTCTTTACTATCCTGGCCCTGTCATTTGGACAGGAACCAGAGTAAGGACAGCATGGGAGGTGGTTTGACTTCCCCAGCACTGTGCTTTCTGCTCTCATGAGGACAGAGAAGCACTAACCGAATATTAGCTTGCTTGGGGTGCAAGTATGGTTGTCACAGCCCTGGAAAAGAACCAGTTTGGGAGGATGAGATCTGGCAATGCTGTCCACTTGCACACACATACACTCTTACTGGGAGGTGGCTATGCTGCTGGGGAAGAGAGAGGTTAGATCTGTGGCAGCTTTCAACAGTAGCAAACCAACAAGACAAAAAAAGCCCAGTGTCCTGCACCAAGGGGTGTGAGTGTCCTTTGCATGGCTTATGCCACTAACTGGCTCTGTGAACCTGAATCCCTCTCAGCTCTCTCCACTCCTCTTAGTATGCTTCAGTTTCCCTTTTGCACTGCTGAACTGAGTTGCAGGAGGATTGTCAAACTCATCTCTGCATGGCCTTTGAAACTCTGGAATGGGAGATGCTGTGAAGTAGCGTATTCTGTGTACTGCTAAGCAACAGCCTTAGGGTGACTTTTATTTCCAGTAGTCAGGGAAAGGAGAAAGCATTTCAATGCCCAGGCAAAGAAGAGAATTTATACTCCAATACTAAAAAGAACAACAGTAACAACAAAAAGATACCATGGAAAGTTTCACTCTTCATTTAATCCTAATATATCTATTGTGGCAAAGCAGTGGATAAAGTGGGTCATGAACATGTATATGTTTCTCTTGGCTATTCTCAGACACCTTTGATTTTATGATTGAGCAACTGCTTCCACTTATTGTCCTTATTGTCTAGCCTGAGAGCAGAGCTCCTCTGGACAAAACTTCTGAAAGGCCCATGGCCTTGCCATGGTGCCAAGGAGAGGGAAATCCCTTGTGTAAGTCCTTCGTTCCCCATCTCCTCTCAGACTTGTGCACTACTACTTTGATTTTAGATCTTTCAGTTAAAATAAAAAAGAGAAGGGGGGTGGATAGCAGCTACAGATGACCTGCAGAGCCCCTTTTCTGTCCTAGAAGCTGTAGGGAGCCGGGCTAAAGAGCTTTGGGAGCCTCTAGGTTGGCCACACATGCAGGGTGCAGTGTGTTTCCAACAGCTGGCCAGGCCAGCAAAAGGAGTACTGAGAAAGGGAGGCCCTACTGGAGCTAAGACTGGGAAGTCAGAGCTGTGAGGAGTGGAACAGGCATATTGACAACAGTTAGGAGCCTTGTAAGGTGAAGGGGGCAGGGCAGCAGGCAGACAGGGTGGATGGTGAGGTAGGACTGTACTGCAGCAGGGTGTTTGGAGGACCTTTACTACAGTGGAGACAGAAATGCGTTCTCTTTGGATAGGGAAAAGAGATGTTAGACCCAGTGCAGGGCCAAGGCAGTCAAAGGTCCCCTTCCAGGGGCCCAAAGCAACATCCCTTTTCCGGGGTAGTCTGCCCAGGCTTCTGCAGCAGACATTAACCTTAAGGAACAGGGCTCTGCCCAGATATCTCCTGGATCGTTCACATTTCAACATCTCTAGCCCTCAAGCCTATCCTGAGGTAAACTTCACATAAGAATCCCTCAGTGCATACAGCAGAAGACCATATGATGCTCACCTGGCAAATGCAGCCAGAGAAATCCAAAGCTAGCCAAGATCAGAAACCTCTTTCGCTACTTATCTCTCCACTAAGCATGCCAAAGAGGGGTGGCAAGTGGGTATTGGCAAAACGGTGCAGGCCACAGGAGACCTTTCCTGTTGGACCAGCACAGGATGTCCACCTGTCCTCAGAGCCACGGGGCTTTGGTCATATCACTGCTGGGAGTGAGACTCCTGTTTGGCTTTTGCTGCCAGGGCCCAGAGCACTTTGTATCACTGCAGAGCATTGGGGGGTCAAATAGGGGTGGATGACAGAGTCTGTCCCACCATCCTGCCTTGATCAGTAGGAATCAAGTCATATGGAGGTGCAGAGAAAGCAACCAGCACATCCAAACTGGACCAGAACTGCCTGGAAGGACTGTGCCAGCCAGTTGATGTAGATCAGAATGGAAGAACAAGCTCCGCCTCTTCCTTGCAGAGAGGAATCATGCCTTTTTCACCCTCAGAATCTCCTCTGAGACAGTGCAAGCTTATGTCATGAGATCAGGGAGTAGAAAGCAGGGAGCATTTCCTCCTGTGCAGTGGGAGTGGTGCAGACCTAGCATGTCTGCAGTGACATGGGCAAGAAGGAGGATCCAGGCAACTACAGGCCGATCAGCCTCACCTCCATCCCTGGAAAGGTGATGGAACAGCTCATTCTGGATGTCATCTCCAGGCATATGGAGGAAAAGAAGGTGATCAGGAGTAGTCAGCATGGATTCCCCAAGGGGAAATCCTGCTTAACCAATCTGATAGCCTTCTACGATGGCATGACTGGCTGGGGAGATGAGGGGAGAGCAGTGGATGTTGTGTACCTTGACTTCAGCAAGGCTTTTAGCACTCTGTCTCCCCTAACATCCTCCAAGGTAAGGTCAGGAAATGTGGGTTAGATGAGTGGACAGTGAGGTGGATTGAGAACTGGCTGAAAGGCAGAGTGCTGAGGGTCATCATCAGTGGTGTGGAGTCCAGTTGGAGGCCTGTGGCTAGTGGAGTTTCCCAGGGCTCAGTATTGGGTCCCATCCTGTTCAACTTCTTCAATGACCTGGACAAAGGGACAGAGTGCCTCCCCAGCAAGTTTGCTGATGATACCAAGCTGGGAGGAGTGGCTGATATGCCTGAAGGCTGTGCTGCCATTCAGAGAGGTCTGGAGAGGCTGGAGAGCTGGGTGGAGAGAAACTTCCGGAGGTTCAACAAGGGCAAGTGCAGAGTCTTGCACCTAGGGAGAAATAGGCATCTAGACACCCAGACACCTAGGCATCAGTACAAGCTGGGAGATGACCTTCTGGAAATCAGCTCTGCAGAGAAGGACCTGGGAGTGCTGGTGGATGACAAATTGACTATGAGCCAGCAATGTGCCCTTGTGGCCAAGAAGGCCAATGGTATCCTGGGGTGCATTAGGAAGAGTGTTGCCAGCAGGTCAAGGGAGGTGATCCTGCCCCTCTACTCAGCCCTGGTGAGGCCTCATCTCGAGTACTGTGTCCAGTCCTGGGCTCCCCAGTACAAGAAAGACGTGGAGCTACTGGAGAGAGTCCAGCATAGGGCTACGAAGATGATCAGAGGACTGGAGCATCTGCCCTCTGAGGAACGGCTGTGAGATCTGGGCCTGTTTAGCCTGGAGAAGAGAAGACTGAGGAGGGATCTTATCAGTGTCTATAAGTATCTGAAGGGGGGGTGTCAAGAGGATGGGGACAAACTCTTTTCAGTTGTCCCATGCAACAGGACAAGAGGCAAAGGGCATGAACTGAAGCACAGGAAGTTCTGCCTGAATATGAGGAGGAATTTCTTCACTGTGAGAGTGACAGAGCACTGGAACAGATTGCCCAGAGAGGTTGTGGAGTCTTCTTCTCTGGATATACTCAAGGCCCGCCTGGATGCAACCCCGTCTAACATGCTTTAGGTGACCCTGCTTGAGCAGGGGGTTTGGACTAGATCATCTCCAGAGGTCCCTTCCAACCTTACTGATTCTATGATTTATGATATAGCCCTGCCATTTTGCTGAATGGCTGCACTGTGGGGAGCTGAGTGCAGTTTGTACCGAGGCATATCGCTGCAATTCTGTGCTGCTCACTTTGGGCAGAGGGAGGTGTCAGGTCCCATTCCCTACCAAATGAGAATAGGATCTATTCATTTCCTATGTTTATTTCATTTCCTTTGCTCCCTCCCTGGCTCCAGGACCCACTGTCAGCTGCGCATTGATGCATTCCGGCCCCTTTCTGTCCCCAAGTTTGGCCCAGACATTTCTGTTTACAGAGGCTGAGCAAAGTTGAACATGGAGGATAGTGGTAAACACGAGCAGGCATTTGCAGAGCTGTGGCTGGGAGGCTGTGTTTGAAGATCTAATTAGATCACAGCAAACCTCCTGAATGGTGAAGTTACAGCCCTTTCTCCCTTGAGACATCAGACCATGCCAGGATTGCTGTCTGATTCTGATCTACATAATTCGTCATAATCCCTAAAACTGACTCAAGCAATGAGGTTCATTGCACAGCTCACTGGATTTAATCCACCACTCTAGCAGTGCTAACGAAGCTAATGGCATAGGCAGAGAAGGAACACATGTATAGCTAGGAGGCAGAAATGAAGCATTAATCCAACCATATGCTTTCAACCCACTTCACTCTTCTACCCTCACCCCAATGTCCTTTTGCAGCATGGGAGAGAGGAAAACCAGTTGGAAGAAAGTATGAGGGAGGAAGAATGTCCCTCATGGACAAGTGGCTGCATGTGCTTGCATCTATGTGCAGCAACAGCCATCAGCGGTTTGAGCCAGAGCTGTGGGCACAGCAGGGCAGGGCAGGGGCTTGGCAAAGTCAGAGAGCTGGGGGAAGTGAATGGAGATTTTGGGAGCTGAGAAGCAAGAACCACTGATCAAAAGTTTGGCATCTAGTCTCATTTCTAGATACAATCCATTTATCCCAACCTAAATAGTTTAGACAGATAGGTTATCACGATTCCAAACCTGAGGGCAGTATTCCTACTAACACTCAAGTCTGAACACCCACTCATCTAGCACTGCCCCTTACTGTCACCTGTTCAACAGGTAAATGTGCTGTCCCCATCAGTGACATTCATCAAGGGTGTAGTTCAGCCCCAGAGCAACAGGATCTCATTAGGAACACCATCTGGCCTCCATCTCACTGATGGTATGAGAGGCAAGAGAGCAAGGGGGCCTGCTGCAGAGAGAGGGCAAAGACTGAGATCTAAAGATCGAAGTGCATACAGCTGCAGGGAGAACAGAGACACAGGTGTAGAATGGAGAGAGCCCCCTCCAAATCCCCTTTCCTGTCTGGTAAACAGCAGACCCACTTGTCCTCTTCTGCCCTTTCTGTTTCTGTGTGCACCCTCTTCCAGGGTGAACAGCAGAGGAACAACAGAGGGGCAGCTTTCATGAAGCTGTTCAGGAAGGATTGATACCAAGGAACTTCCCCACAGAGACTTGGGAATGAAGAAAGATGATGGTGTTTTGGGATCATTTCTATTGCCACAAAACAGATGTTGGTTGCCCATGCCTGCTGGACCATGTCACACCTGCTGTCTGGCACTGCTCTTGCTGTGAGTGAGCTGCCTGGAGAAACAAACATGTGAGGAGGGGGTCAGCTCCTGGCAGCAAGGTGAGAGCTTTGCCCAGCAGAAATCCACGGTCAGCATAGCTGGGGTACTCCAGCATGCTTCCCACAAGCGAGGCATGAGCAGCATCTGCCTTTCTGTCAGTTTTAAACTGGATGGGCTTCCTTATGTCTGTGTACAGCACCTAGCACAGTGCTGGCAATGCTGCCATGCATAAGGTAGCTCTTATTCCTTGTTATCAGATTGTCATTTCAGACCTTCAAATGGCCAGTGTGTAATCCGAGAGGGTAAGTGAGGAAGACCCCAAATGGAAGCCTTGAATGGCTCATCACCCCAGTTCAGCTCAGTGTCTGCCTCCCTAACCATCAAGGCCAGGTGGGACGGATGCAGGGTTAGCCTATGCTGGCAGTGAGTTGGAAGGGAGGGAAGAAGTACTATTTCCAGTGAGGTTTCCTGACAGTATGGAGGAGGACATGGAGAAGGTCAGGACACAACAGGACAGGATAGGAGGCAATGGGCACAAACTGAGCCACAGGAAGTTCTGCCTGAATATGAGGAGGAATTTCTTCACTGTGAGAGTGACAGAGCACTGGAATAGGTTGCCCAGAGAGGTTGTGGAGTCTCCTTCTCTGGAGATATTCAAAACCTGTCTGGATGCAATCCTGTCTAACATGCTCTAGGTGACCCTGCTTGAGCAGGGAGGTTGGACTAGATCATCTCCAGAGGTCTCTTCTAACCTCAACCATTCTGTGATTCTGTGATTTTGTGATTGGGTCAGTGACAAGGGGAAGGAGATGTCAGGTGTCAGGTGTCTCCCACAAAATACACCTGAGAGGTTAGCATGACGAGTCTGTGCCTCCTCCAGCAGCTTCTGCCCTCATGACAGGAAGAGAGCAGCTCAGGAAAATGAAGGGCCTGTCCAGGGAAAGGCCTCCTCAGCTTTTGTGGATGTTGAAGAGAGCTTTGAGCCATCAGGCAGTAACCTGGTTGTTTGGGAAGCCAATGGAGACTTCATGGGAAACAGTATCTATGTGGCCGAAAGCCAGCTGAAACTGAGGTGACCTTGGGCTTCTTGCAGGTACACAGTGAGAAGCTCTGCAAGCATCTAGGAGCCCTCTGAGGCAGAGAAAGTGATTCTAGTGTTTGCAGATACTGTGTTTCCCCACCCTGAACCAGGACTGTGCTGCAAATGTTGCCCTTTTCCCTGGAGGAAGAGCATATCCCTTTCAGCTCTCCAAGCCTGGCCAGTGCTCATGCCACCTCAGCTCCAAGAAGCAAAGCTTTCCATTGCAGCATTTAGAATCTGTCAATGAGGGAAGGCGCTCTGCAGAGGCAAGGCATTCAGAGTCTAAATTAGCCGCACTGGGCTCAATCTGAGATTTTGACAGCGGATGCCAAATCTATTTCCAAATGCACTCTGGAAATGTCACCATGCTGGTCGGAAGGAATTGGGTACATGCTCCCTTTAAATAGTACCAAGCATATGGGAGGAGGATGATTAGATGGCTTCCAAGCTGCCAAATTTCTTTGCTGCAGCTAAAAATCTTCCCCAAAATGTCCCAGCCCACAATGTTTCCGAGTACAGAAGTCTGTGCTGAGACTCTTCCACTAACAGGTGTGCCTAAGCAAGAAAACACATCCCTCCAGTGAGGTCCCAAGGGGTCCCAGCTCTCAAGAGTTGAGGGAGGTCTCCTGCCTACCCTTGCAAGCAAGAGGAATTTCTTCCCTTCTCTGACATCTACCCTGGGGGGAGCAGAGTTTACTTCTCTCTTTTACTCTAGTGAAAAACAGTATTGATCTCAGTCTGTCTCCTCTCATCTCCAGTGTCACACCTGTCTGTTTTTGGCAGACCCTCCTCAAGAAGGGACCATCTCCCTGCTGGGGTCCATACAGTATCCCACTAACAATACCCAGTGATAGCCCTGTCTGTGAGTATTCAAAGCATGGTGTCAGATCCTAGCATGCTGAACCACCACATCCCATGCATCTCTGGGCAGGGCAGCACCAGCTGTCCTCTTCCCAGGTCCCCCAGAAATCCACTGCATCGTGATAAAGACTGGCAAAAACAACCCAGTAATCATTCACAAACCAAGAAGGGAGCAGTGAAAGCTCTTCAGTTCCTGAAACATAAGCCCTGGGCTTTCACATTACAACTTGCTTCCTTCAGTGTCTTCAGCAGCTGGACTTCCAGTGATCTCAGCTGCTCACAGTGTGCATGGACCGCAAAGGACCCAAGGCCAAACATGGACTTTCCAAGGTCAGTGTAGCATGACCACTTGGGGAAGAGAAGTGTTTCTGCTGTTCCCACTGTCCAGAGTCAGAATTCAGGCCTTGCATGCAGCTCCGAAACATGGTAAATAGAATGGGAGGAGAGATGGGGCAGCTCCATGGGTCTCATTATTTAGTTCTGTATGAATGATGCCAGGCTGTGGGCACCCTGAGTCAAGTAATTACAGTACTTTATCTGCAGATGACCCCCTGGTTCACCCTCATCTTGGGGGGAAAGCAATGTAAGTCTCTACTGTCCATTTTGTCCAGGCTAGGAACAGGGTAAGCAGCCCAAAATTCAAAGCAGCACCACTGTGCTGTCCCTCATCACAGCCACAGTGAAGGGAAGTTCTTGAGAACACCTAAACCTTCCCTGTCCTTGAGACTGAGAAGGCGACAAATAGCTTCCTGGCAGGGAGTTTCCTTCTCTCAACAAATAACATTAAAGCTCCTCTAGGGAGACAGAGAGTATGGTGGTCTTCTGAGGAAAGGATGTGCGGCCAGCACTGGCTTTTCCAGATCTAGAGACTGGGCCCCTTTCCACTTGGCCTGCTCAAATTCTGCCAGCCCAGTGTGTGGAACAGCCAAGACCAAGCACATTTTGTCTCTTCAGCATCAGCATCCACTGGGCCAACCTCATTTTCTCAGCAAGAAAACAAAGCAAGCCCAAACCTGAGAGGACCAGGACCAATACTTTCCCTTCTGATTCAGGACTAATCTCTGAATCCTCCCGGCCCTCTCTCTAGGGTCCCATTGGTAAGGTATCCCTCTTCTTTCATGAGTAACATACTGAGCTGCTGGATCATAGAGACAAAATCTTATTGTCTAGTATTTGCTTCTATCTCCTCAATAATGCTTTCCATGCTCAGACCTCCAAGAAAGGTAAAAAGTGAATCCAGTTGCCCCTGTTCAGCAGACTGGGAAAATAAAGTATGTTGCAAGGAAGCAGCTAGCTACAAAACAGCTGAGAGAAGATCGTCATTCCCTCCCAAGCCCCAGGGTACTGCTTGACCCTCTAGGGCCTCAGAGAGGGCCCCAGAAGGAACATCACAAGTCCACTTGGCAGACTCAGGATCTCAGGGCCAGGAACCAACCCAGAACATGCTGAAATGTGGCAGAGCCCAGAGGGCACAAGCAGGAGGACTACTCACCCCAAGTAGCTAAAGTAAAGTGGCACAGCTGCTCCCAGCTTTGCTCTCAGCCCACACACTGCTTAGTGGCAGGTAGGAGGTTTTTCTCTGCATTGCAAATCTCTTCCTATTTGATCTGATACTGCAGTGCTGCTTGGAAGGAAAACAACCCCTCCAGGGAGCAAAGAGTTCCAGAAGAGCAGCAGCACCTTCTCCTGCCCAAGGCAGGTCCTAGAAATGGCTACAGGATAGCCTGGCTTTGTAGATAATGCTAAGGCTTCCTTAGTAGATAGCCTGTCTAGGATCAGGAACCATCCATCCCCATTTTACTGTGTTTGCTTCTGGTACAGATCTGTCTGGGATCTCTGCTCAAACTTGGAAATTAGGAGGAGAGGAGAAGGCAGAGAGAACACTTCTAAGTCTGCGGAGGCTGATTGGCAGCAGAGTGAGAGATGTGAGAAGTAGTGGGAGCTATATGGCAAACTGCTCACAGAGTGTAGCTGCACTCCCTTTGCAGCATGGCCTAGAGTACTTCTGGGAAGGTGTTAATACCATGCAAATGCATGGTCTGAGAGCTAGTGTGCAGCAGTGACCCCCAACCCTTTCTGTGCAGCCCCTATTCCAGACCAGTTGGAGGACTACAGCTGGGAAGGAACTGGACCAGTGCTCATATGCTGCCAGCCATTCATATAGCACAGAATAACAAAGAACAGACCTACAGTCCCCACCTAAATGCATGGAAGTGCATATCTTCTCCAATGCCCAGCATCCACATTACACATTCAGCAGCAAATCCCCATGCTGGACACATGGCACTACTTGTCTATAAAGATCTTTAGGGAATATGGAGTCCCTTGTGTTTGCTATAGATTTCCCATAACGAAGTTTTGGGGAGCCATCTTACTCAACATTTTCCACCACTATCCAAGGGAGAGGAGTTGGCTTTGTGCTTCCTGCTGCAGGTTATCAATGACTGGGAGAGTCTGGGAGTCCAGGGAAAAAAATAGCATGGTCTGTTACAGAAAAGGAGCTTTTTTTATTTTTTTTTTTTTTTTGGGGGGGGGGGGGGGAGGGAGGAGGGGAAGGAAGAGGAGGAGGAGAATATGCCCCTGCATGACTAAAGGGAGAGCAGTGCTATGGAATAGAGATTCAGTAAACATGTAGAGGCTTTATATAGAAAAATCCCATTCGGACCAGGAACCTTCTCAAGAGGAAGGCATGCTTCCTTCAAAAACGATGACGTTTCCTTCGAAAACCATGACTCTTCCTCCCTCCATCCTCTCTAGAAATCAAGACAAGAGGGTGGTGTGAGGGAGGCAATTCTCGCAAACGGGCTTTCACCAAAGGACCTAAACTACTTGCACTCTTGGTCCAGCCCACTTGTCTCCTAATAGGACTGTCTGTGCTGATAAGTGCTTAGGAGTAGAAACAATAAAAATAGAAAGCTCTGAAAACAAGCAGGGCAGCAGTCCCCAGCAGCAGAAAGCCATCACTCTGGCAGAGACCTCAAGGCTGGCCCTGTAGGATTCCACTGGGGTAGAGACAGCAGATCAAGTGAGAATACTAAGTCCAAACATAGCCACTGCAAGGCATATGCTTTCCTCAGCTCCCTAGTAATGGCACGTCACTTCACTGTCAGGAAGGGGGGCTGATAGCCTAGTCCTAGACCAAAGGCTTTTGACAAGTATAACCATGAATTGAGGGGTCTGGAGACTCTGCAAAATGCATTTTTCCTTAGCCAAGCTAGCCATGCAAATCTGCTTCTTCAGCCATTGGGTCCCATCTTCCCCATCACAGCCATCTACTTGTTCACTTACAATTTTTTCAGCTCATCTCTTTAAAACAAACCATTCATCCATCCACCAATCTCTTCACCTATCCATTCATGGTTTTCCCTTTTATCTATAAACACCTCAAATCCACCAGCTGTCTGGACTGCTTTTCAACAAGCAAGGCAGCCAGGCAACTCTTAGGATCTCCATTTATCAGTTCCAATAGGTTTCTTTTGCTTTCTCTGCAGGGAAGAAAGTGTACTTTAGAGTGTCAGCTAGAGGATGGGATGTGCAGACATCTAGGCTGAGTACTGCCACAAGACAACAGTACTGTTTTGAAAACATGTGGCCTTGGGCAATGGACACCAGGCCTGGAAGTCCTTCTTTTGCTTTTATGCAATCTTTAAGTAAGTAAACACCCAGAAGAAGTAATGATGTTTCTAGCAGTGGCCTTCAGAGTACAAACAACAAAATAACTCCACAAACTCATAGTGTACGATATGGAGCTGACTCTGCCAGCAGCCCAAGGTTTCACTGCTCCACTTTATTCATATTGTGCTATGCTAGCATTTCTCCATGCTGAACACTAACTCAGAGTACCCCCTCCCCAGCAGACTCTCACCTCTACCAAAACATCACTGCTCTGGGCTGTGCAAGCCCTCTGGAAAAACAGAGGCTCTCAGCCACACTTCGTTACAGACATACACAGGAAATAATATGTTCTGTTCTCAAGAAGAAACCTGGAGGGTGTATCTGGGCAAAGTGCTGGGCTGAACAGAGTGAGTAAATGCCATGCTATCCTCTTCCATCCACCTCCTACTATATTTAAGGAAGCAAGGAGGACGGCAGGTCTCTAATCTCTCTCAATCCCAAATAGGCCAGATCTTGACTTTGGATCAAGTCCCGGTTTCAGAGGAGGAATACAGAATTCATTTACTGACTTTCTTTGGAGCACACATCAGTAAGCAACAGCGGAGTCTTAGATTAAGTCTTTGTCCTGGACGTACTAAAGAAAGTCATTAGGAGCAGGGAGTTATCAGCTCTCTCCTTTCAGAGCTTTGCAATCTTTAAACACAGAGTCACAGAATAATGGAATGATTGAGGTTGGAAGGGATCTTTAAAGATTGGCTACTCCAAAACACCCTGCTCAAGCATGGTCACCTAGAACAGGCTGTCCAGGACCCTGTCCACGTGGCTTTTGAATATCTCCATAAGGATGAGACTCCACTGCCTCTCTGGGAAGCCTGTTTCAGTGCTCTGTCACCTTCACAGTAAAAAAGCTTTCCCTTGTGCTCAGACAGAACTTCCTGTGCCCATTGCCTCTCATTCTCCTGTCACTGAGCACCACTGAGAAGAGTCTGGCCCCATCCTCTGGACACCCTCTCTTCAGATACTTAGTCACATTGACAAGATCCCCCCGAGTCTTCTCTTCCCCAGGCTGAAGAGTTTCAGCTCTCTCAGCCTTTCCTCATAGGAGAGAGAGGCTCCAGTCCCTTCATCATCTTTGTAGACCTCTGCTGGACTCATTCCAGTACCTCCGTATCTTTCTTGCACTGTGCACCTGCACACAGTACTCCCGCTGTGGCCTTACCAGGGTTGAAGAGACAGGGAGGATCACCTCCCTCGGTCTGCTGGCAATACTCTTCCTAATGCACCCAGGATACTACTGGCCTTCTGGGCCACAAGGGCACATTCCTGGCTCATGGTCAACTAGCTATCCATCAGCACTCCCAGGTTCTCCTCTGCACAGCTGCTTTCCAGCAGGTCAGCCCCCAGCCTGTCCTGGTGCATGGAATTATTCCTCTCTAGGTGCAGGACCCTGCACTTCCCTTTTTGAACATGATGAGGTTCCCCTCTGCCCATCTCTCCAGCCTGTTCAGGTGCCTCTGAATGGCAGCCCAGCCCTCTGGTGCATCATCAGCCATTCCTCCTTTGCCACTCCAGCCACTTGCTGAAGGTGCACTCTCTTCCTTCATGCAGGTCATTGTTGATTAAGCTGAACAGTACTGGACTCAGTATTAACCCCTGGGGGAATACCACTATTTGCAGGTCTCCGGCTAGACTTTGCACTGCTGGTCACAACCCTTTAAGATTTGTCTTTCAGCTAGTTTTCAATCCACCTTCCTGGTATATCATCCACTACTTCCCCTGCCATGTTAGCACCTTCACCCACAGACCAACACACCTTGCAGCTACAGCAACTCCTAATACCACAGTGGGATCCACTGCCATGCAAGCTCGGTGGTTATCTGCCAGTCATACAGAAGGAGGCCAGGCAGGAAAGGAGTACATGTCCTGTGCATAAATACTTGGCCCTGATCCTGAACCCTCCTAGAAATAAGAAGAAAAAAATCTATAGAACTTTTCTTCTCTCACACTACAGGGCAGAGAGAGGAGGAATCAGACCTGTCTCTGTCCGCCTGCACTGCCTGGTGCAGCTTCTCCAGCACCAGGCACGTGTAGAGGGCACTAGGTAGCATGATATATATATTGCTCCTCCCTGTCTACTTGGCAGCCCATTGCAGGAAGGTCCAGGGCACAGTGGGGGGCCTGGCCACAGGCCTCCCCCCTCAAGCACTTGAGCCCTATGCCAGAACATTTGGCATCTGGCTCTCACCTTCATGCAGCTGCCATGCCAGTAAGGTGGGATTGGGCTTGACACTAGCAGTGCAATTTACCTTCCAATTCCAAAAGAGTTGTGGTGTATCAACAGAACATCACCTTCCTGCTCTGCTGGAAAGGCTCATTCCTTCCTACCAATGCTCCTCCATTTAGGAGCTATGGCAGAGGGTGGACCTGGAGAGAGGCTGGTTACACACATGATGGAGGTATCAGTTTTTTTTCCCTCATCCTTCCCTTACAAAACAGAGAAGAGGAATGAAAGGGGGGGGGGAAAGCAAAAAAAGCAAACCTGACAACTCACATTTTGGTCTTAATGAATAAATGAAATGCATCTCAAGAGGTAATTAAGTGCTTCAAACCAAACATGTGTCACCTACATCAAAAAAAAAAAAAAAAAAAAGAAAAAAGAAAAAAAAAAGAAAAAAAAAGAAAAAAAAGAAAAAAAAATGAGTGGAATCAAGCAACTGCAATTAAGGGAAAGAGACAGATGAGCAATTACCAGGGAGTGGAAAAGAAGGGATAATCAGCTAGTGAGGCCCCTGCTCCCACAGTCCAACATTCTCATGGTGGGAGGAGCTGGGGCTGGCTGCAAAGGCTGGTCACACTGTGCCATCTGAGTCCCATGGAAGAGGGGCAGACTCACATGTGTGCACAGTGTGGAGGTGTCCCCATGTCCAGAGGAGATCCCAGTGATTACTCCTATGCTAAGGACATATTCCTCCTCCATGTACCCATCTGCCTTTGTGCCACATAGGAACACTTTGCTCTCAGGACTCTGGAGAGACTTGCTTTTTTTTTCTTTCGTGGTATTTCCCCTCTATTTAAAGTCACACAAAATAGAAGAGACCTATGGCCCCCCCAAGGGCCTAGAGGGTGTGGGACATGATAGAGCACCAGGGGGAATTTGGCAGCAATTAGGTGCAGAATCACTTTGTCACAGGCATGGATTTGCCAATTCCCTTCCCAAACCACACAGCAAGCTCTTTCTCACCCATCCTGCTGCAGCTGTAACAGCCAGAAAAAACTCAGGCCCATCTGATTTCATTTTCTTCTGGTCTTTTCACTGTCTTCAGCATTACAGTGTGTGAGAGCTGCCTGTGTTTCAATCATGACCAAACCACATGCTCAGTTTGTTTTGGTATGATTTACTGATTTTTATATATATATATATATTTATGTGTGTGTGTGTGTGTGTGTGTGTGTGTCCCCTGTTCTGGAGGAAGACTAGAGAAGGTCTTTTCCAGAGAGTAGAAGGTTTGGGTTGTGTGTGATCTGTTACTCCATCCAGTGCAGCAGCCATCCTTGGTGCACAGCCCATCCCTGTGCATACTCATACTTAGCCTCTGTCCCATCACTGAATCTCCTTGCAGGTCTCCTCTCTGCCAACTGGAAACCTGACATCAAAAAGCAATCTCTCTGTATGTCACCCCTGGGTCTCCAGAAAGCCACACACCTCTTCTTTCTAAATAACTCCAGGAGGCTACAAAGACTATCTTTCATTGGCCCAGATGGTGGGCAAAAAGACTAACTGAATTACAAAAGTATCACATATTTTCCTGTGAAAACAGCTCAGAGAAAGTTTTTAGCAGCTGCTGTAACTGTGGAGAAAGTAGCATGCCATGAGGCTCATGAGCTCTCAGGTAGTCTGTGCTCTCTGGCAGAAGTGGTTCTTTGCCTTCAAATGGAAACAGGGCCCAGACTGGGTCCCCATGCTAGAACCTGCACTGTCTCCCATGTTGCCACCCTTTGGGGCTCCCTGGCTGCTTGCTGTTATCCTGGGTGGCAGGGCCAAGCCCCCAGGACTGTGGAAGAAAATCCAGACAGTCCCCTAACATGCTCTTTGGTGCTCTCTGAGATTTTGCCCATCTTCCACAATTTAGGAAAGCCAATCAAAACCTTTTGAATGTTTGGGCTTGGCTGAGCTGCTAATGGAGCCAGTGTCACATCCCAAGGCATGGTAAGGGCTCGTTCCTGGTGTGAGACAAGCATGTGATTTTTCATCCTTAAGTTTGTCCTGCCTATTCACCATCTCTCAAGTGTTTGTTGCTTTCAGGACAAGTTACTTCCTCAGGGATCTTAGCAGCTGTGACAACACTCCTTGAATTCAGAGCCCCGTCCTTGGGTGAGTGGAAGTTCACCTTCTCTCTCTTTGGGGGAAAAACATAGGCTTTCCACATGCTTAAGATGGCTGCAGAATCAGATGGCCCTTCTCAGAAAATACACAGTATCCAGTCTCTGCCTTATGCACAGACATGCCAAAAATATGCCAGATGGCAAAGCAGTGGCTTACAGGCAATCTCAGCCATACTCTGCAGAAGCCTCCTTCTCTGGCTCACCAGAGGAGATTAAGCAGCTGTGTTCTCCTCCCGCCCATCTAGCAGAGGCCATCACACACATCCTTCTGTCCCCCAGCTCTGATGGACATGGTTTGCTTAGGCACTGGGTCTTGGGGCCCACTGACAGTCACACTGCATGTGGCTGAACTCACTGCCATAGGCTGGAAATGGAGCAAGAGCTAACAGAGTTGAGCATCCAGCAGAAAGCAAACCATGGCACTGCTACAGTGAGAGGCAGCCCTACAGCTCCTACTGGGCCTATATCTGGAGGATGTAGAAGTTTCCCAAGTTCATTTGCCGCCTGGCTAGTGATTGGCCTAGCCTCCATCGGCATTGCCCAGAAGGTCTCAGGCAGAACCTCCTTCAGGGTAGCAATAGCCCTGCAGGCTACCATACTCTTGCTACATTGTTCCAGCTACTCTCCAGCCTAATGGGTGTCATCCAGAGCAGACACGATCACACACCAGCCCAGCTCTCCCTAACTTCTAGACACACCAGTAACAGAAACTCCAAGCTGCCCTGTGCCCAAGTCATCTGCCTCCCCAGGAAACTGAGGCCATACAAGCATTTCATAACAGCTCACTTATGCATCCCTGAACAGTGCCCTTCATCTTCCCCTACACTGCCAGCAGTACCTCTCCTCCCTCACTGCCACTTCTGCACTCTGGCTCTTGTTTTGCCTCACAGAGCAACAGCATCATGAGAAAAAACTCAAGAATTTTCCAAGTTCCTTTTACTTTTCACTTGAAGGAGCCCACCAGGAGCAGGAATGAGACCCCTTACTGCCTTCCCCACTTCTGTGCCAGACCCTGCACCCACCACAGTTCCCCTGAGCACTCACAGTCTGAACGCTCCTCTGCAGGATGCCCCTCTTTCTCCAGGATGCTGCTTTCATTCATGAATTGGGGAACGTTGCTCGTCCATGCACAGGCTGCAGGGTGGGCACAGCCAGTCAGTGACCTTATGACAGTGCTTACCCGTCTCCTTGGGCTGTGAAGGGCAAAGAAAAGCGTGAGTTCAGAGAGGTATAAAACAACCTCAGTCCCTTTCCCCATTACTGAAAAATCATTTTCTTTCCCCACCCCATATCCCTTCAGGCCTACACAGTGAGGGAACAGATCCCAGGTATGTCACTGCCCATCAGGCTTGGAGCACACTTGTGTACCCTGTGTCTCCCACAGATACAGCTCTCCATCAGCCCTCTGTGGCCCCCGTGAGCCTTCATATCACTGCTGTTCCTGTGAACACACCAAGCAAGGCTGTATAAATGCTGGTAACTACGTTGGGTTGTGCTGTGGGGACACAAAGGTATGCTTTGCTACTCATACTCACCCCAGTGCCACAGACTGGCATAGTCCCTGCCAGTTTTACCCTCCCTAATGCTCCATGCAAATTCAGTGTAAGAAGGGCTAGTGGGGAAGGTGCTTCATCCAAGGCCATTCCAGTCAACCAAGTAGGAAGTCACAGTGTTCTGGCTGCTCAAGAGCATTCCTAACACTCTGTTCTCCATTAGGTACCCTGAGGGTGCTGACACAAAAGTCACTCATCAGATGGATCAAGAGATGCCTTGCAGAGGGACAGCCATGTAGAAAGAAGTGATCTCAGCCCTCTGGTCCCTCAGCAAGGAGGACAGAGGCAAGGAAGAAACTTGGCAGGGATTCAATACCTTCCCTGGCTTTTCCAGCCCTGTTTCAGGTGCAACTACTGATTCTTGAGCTAACCGGAAACAATCAGTCACTATGACTGGGTGGCCGTCACACTGCAAAGGCCAAATCCTCAGATATCACTTGAACCTCTGCTGAGGTTTCCACCTTAAGGGTGGTATTGAGATGGACAGTCCTATTCCTCTGACTCCAGGGTCTTTGTGGCTGTCAAAGACTGGACTTCAGCTTGATGAGAGTGTCCAGGAAGACCAACAGATCCCAGTATGCTGGGACAGCACATTCTGCCCAAAAGCAAACCTTTTGCCTTGTGACTGCTGGTGTACTTGGTACTTTACCTAGATGTTCCCTGGGACCCAGAGGAGAAATGGGGTTAAAGCCATGAAAATAACTAATGTGTTACCAAGCTGGAGAACAGGACAATCCCCACTGCTTACAGTCACAGAACCAGTGTCATGCACATCCATCCTCCCCATGCATTTTGAAAAGAGCAGCTTACACTGTGATCAGATTAGAGGAAGAAAACTGCATTGCAATAAATCCAGGGAGGGGACTGCCTGCCTGTTCTTTAATCTGAGGGGAGCCTTCAAGAAAAGAGTATTAAGAAGTGGAGATAAAACACCCTTGGTGCAGGAGTAGCCTGAGCTGGTTGCTAGCCTGGGAAGTAGCTCAGTGGAGCTGTCTGTGGGGTGTCTTGGCACGGGAGAGGAGTGCAGTATGTCCCTCGAGGCATCACATATCTTTATATGCCTGCAGCCCTTCAGTGTAGGAGATGGGGGAGCTCTGGGAAGGGCAGACTGCAGGAGAGAGGATTGCTCCAGAACCTCTTCTTGCAAAATGGAAGGCTGAAACCCCAGGTCTGAACAAGGATGTCACAATTTCCATTGTGAAATCTTGGAATGGAGCAGGCCCTCCCCATGCCCCAAGACTCTCTCCATAGCTCCTTTTCTCCAGTAAGGGGATCTGGCATCTCCCAGCTCTAGAGAGATTTCGCTTCAGTTCAAGGTTGGGACTTCATTCTCCTGCTCTGGGAAGTCCTTCTTCTGCCTCTTGAATGTGGGATCAGAGGCAGCATTGTTTTCTCTCTTGTAAGGTTTGCTCTGCAGAGGACTCTGCTCTTCCCTCAGTGCTGTGCCTTGCAGAAGCATTTACTGAGAGTTATCATTGCCTGGGTAACATCTTCCATCCCCAATCCATGCCCCATGGGCCAGACAGGAGCTCAGCAGCTGCTGCAGCAGGAGCAGACACAGGCTGCTTGTTCTCAAACTTGCTGTTCTAAGAAAACCAGGCACCTTTTCCTCACATCTTCTGAGATGCAATCCCTACACCTGCACCAGGTGGGAGAGAGGGAATAAGACAGAAAAAACAACCCTTCTCCTCTGATGAAGTCTGAGGAGCCTGGTCTGCTCACATACTAAGCCTGTGCCTGAAGGATCCATGTGTCAGATCTGAGACATGTGCAGTCATGGAACCCGAGGGTGAAGCCACCTCTCATATTAATGCAATCTCTTAGGCATAAGTGAAGACTAGCACTGCATGGGGCAGTAAGGGCTGTGTTGGTGCAAGGTCTTGTGCACTCAGCTGTATTTTGTGAAGCCCCAGGTGAATGCACAGCTTTAGTCTCCCATTGTGCTCCTGAGATGAATGAAAATAGCCCTGCAGCTTGTTGTAAGTAACTGAGGAAAGAATATTCACAAATCAGGAGACAGCTGGATTAAAAAGGTGAAGCCCACAATCAGCTGAAAAGAGAATTATCAATGATGAATGGGAAAGCAGTACCTGAATCCAGTGTTCTCCTGGATGCACTCTTGCACAGCAACACAGACAAGGAAATCTGAGATCAAGCCACTCACTGACTGAAAGAACTAGATGAGCCAGGAGATCCTAGGAGTTTTCAGAGCCTGATGTGGTGCAAGAAGCATATCAGCTGCTGAGCTCCAAGTGGTATTGCCTTGAGAGTCTCTGCAACTGGTACTGGGTCCTGCAGCGCAGGGCTAGTCTTCTGACCAGCATTAGGACTAGTGCGTGCAGATGCTCTGCACATGAGGGTGTACTCAGCTGAAGTTCAGCAGAATGAGGTCCAGAGAGACCTGTGACCACTATTGCCTGCTCAGCACAGCCCCACCTGCACACCTCCCACTGCACTTTGTCCTATCCTGGCTCTGTGTTGCAGAGCAGAAATCCCAAACATCTGTCTCATTCTCCTTCAGAGCATCCAGAGAGTCTGCACAGAACACACTATAATGGTTATTACTGCAGTTTGCTTTGTTAATTGCTGCTAATCAGGCAGCTTTCTTCGCAAAGAGGGAAAAACTTTTGGATCGAAAAAAAAAAGAGTTCTTAAAACAGAAGAGTTCAAAATTCCTCTTTTTGCTCAAGGTACAAGCAAACAGGCCATTCCTGCAAAAAAGAGGGTCTCTGACCATGAGATAGGCTGTTCAAGAGCCTCAATCTAAGTCACAGCCGTGATGCAGGGAGAGCAGGAGAGTCAGGGTGAGCCAGTGTGCAATAGTTGCTGCAAAGGCAGACTGACAAGTGGTCAAAATTCTCAGACATGAGCAAGGGGCTCCCCCTCTACTGGTAAGGACACAAGGGAAGACCACAGCCCTTCCAACCTCCACATCCCTCCCCTTTGACTTTACACATCCTTATACCACAGCTGGAGTTACTTGCCATCAGACAGGGCAAACTGCTGTTCTGTTATCTCTGTCTGGCATCAGGCTTGCTCTCCATACTGCCAACCCATACCTTCCTGACACAGCCCAGAGACAGGACTCCCCCATTCTCCACTGCCTTTTTCATCAGGACTGACACAGTCTCCAAGGGGTTTCAATTATTTCTGCCTAATACTAACCAGAGCTCTTCCATCCCAGCTCCTTTCCAAATCAATTTTATTCTGTCCTGCTGGGGCAGAAAAAGTAAGGATGCTTGTCTGGACACAAGCAGGCCACATGCTATACAGCAAAACATAGGACTGCCTACACTCTTGGGCTTCTTAAAATATCAGTTTGTTTCAGTAACCAGGACAACCCCAGGTATTTGTAAGCCACTGAGAGGGGTTCAAATCCAGAAGTACTTGCCATTAGAAGGAAATTGCACAGGCACAGCAGTGCAAGAGTCTCCCTTTTCTCCAGAGCAGAAAGATTCAGTCCAACCTCATCATTTCCCAGTGGACAGGAAATAGTAGCATGAGGCAGGCCCAGGGTTTCACCCTCATGCTATAGAAAGGGGTTGTATTGCCCTTGTCGTAAATGCTCTACCATGCTTTGGCTCCTGCCACTGCAAGACACCAGTACAGAGACTTTTCGCCGTATGTCTGATGAGCCCTATATCTGTTTTGTGGATAGGTAGCCTGAGGCACAGAGTGATAACACAACTTGCCCAAGAGATCAGAGGGAGTCAACAGAAGACCCGAAAGTGGGGCTTGCATCTCCCATACCTCAGACTCATAGGATCTTTTCCAGCACGCTGTGAATTAGTGGGCTGTGATCCAGAGCAACTCTAAGAGCATCCATCTCAGAGGGCTCTGGGTAATGTTGGTTTGTGCAGCACCATCTCCCTAAAGAAACACTACATTTCATCAGCATCACATTTTGAATAGCAAGATCATGTAACAGAGAACTGACATACCATGATCCATCCACTAAGCAGAGCTGCTGGGACTGCTATGGCCAGGATATACCCCCTAATAGCTGAAACCACTGACAAAAGACTTAAGATCCCTGCTGAAATATTAATGGCAGGGTCCAATCCTATGGGACGCAAGTGCAGCAGGACCTCTTATGTCAGGATCTGAGCAGCCAGCTCCTTCTTTCTTGGGGTACATCCCCCATTGGACTCAGCAGGAGATATACCCATTACCCAAAGCAACAGGGCAGTGGAGCCCCACAGACCAGTACCCAGCCAGCCTCCCCACTAAAAATTATCAGCATAAAAGAGACTATTTATGCTCAGTCAGACCAGTAGTCACTCTACATGGTCACCAATGTCTGTATATCCTTCCACAGGCGCTGCTGGTTCCCATTATTTACTGGGCAGGTGAACATTAGTGTATGCCATCATAAAGGCTTTTTTTTTTCTCATTTTTTTTCCTTTTTTTTTTCTTTTTTCCCCTCAGTCAGATACAGAGTAAGAGGGAGACCACAGACTAGGTTGTGCCAGGAAAGAAAATGCTTTTGAAAGCAAAGCTTTTCACCTTTCCCAATGGCCAGAGGTTTGGGCCCTCACATTTTGGTTTGGATCAGGTTACTGTTCCAAGGTATGACAATGCTGCCATTGCTGCTGGATAGGACTGGCTTAGGTTTGCTGGTCTGTTCCACAGAGCACCTTTGTCAGCCTGCAGAGACAACCGCGCCCTCACTTCCACAGAAACAAATGAAGTAAGTGACAAAGACCATGGATGCACACCAAAGAGCACGTCTGATCAACATAAGTTTCCCTCTAGCCAAGTTTTTTTTCAACTTGCCATTGCTTTGTAATTAAAACAAATAACAAAACTCATTAGGGTTTTAAATAAGGGAAAGGTCCAGTATAACTAGTCTTTGCTGTGTTGGGAGGAGCCCTGACACACAGAAAGTGGAGGAGCAGATAGCAGTGTATGAGTAGAGATAAATCAGAGAGGTCTCTAGCAGAATCAACTTGCTTTTGTCTGGCTGAACCAGTTCATTGTGGATCAACCACAGATTTCCTCCTCCCAGTGCTTGAGGAGGAAGGCTGTTAGTGCCACTAACCTGGAGATGAAAGGGCCTCTATGGGGAAGGACAAGGGCAAAGCTTGAGGGCAAGGCTGTCCTAAGACTTCTTTGTCCTTAGTTGGAGGGCTTTCCCTGCTGATGCAGAAGACATAAGGTCTCCCACAGAGGAAGCATTGCTGATCCTTTTGCAGATCTGGCTGATTTTGAGGTGTCAGTGAGATGGAACAGACGAGGGAGATGGATTTCAGTAGTGCTTGAACTCCAGAGGTACTTCAGCATCACAGTGCAAAGTAAACAGCCTGTAAAATGTTCATCTGGCAGCTGTACTATATTGCATAGGTTCATTCATCTCTGTTCCCAAGACATTCCTTTGAGATGAGGAATGAGCATTCTCACCACTGTGGAAGCATCCAGCAAATCCACAGCCTCAGTAAATGCCAGTGATTGGGAGAATCTCGGGACCCCCCCATCTCAGGCTGCCTGGAGGCAGTGGGAGCAGCTCTTGGCACTCAGCGCCATGGAGCTTTGGGGAAAGCAAAGCAGTGGGAGAGCAGCAGGAACCCAACATGGACCTGAACCATGTGTCTCACACAATACACAACTATGAGCACTGGAGGGAAAAAACAGATGAGAGCACCAGGCACAGAGCCAGATGTGTTCCCCATCTTCCATAGCACTCCTCCAAGGCCACAAAACACAGAGAGACCCCCAGCCTTGCTGTCCCCACAATGCCATGTCTGCAGGGCAGGTGCACCCCACGTAGCAGAGAGCAAGTTATGTCCAAGAGGGCTGCTGCAAAGCAGCTGCTGTGAGCACTTGCTGTGAGGCACTGCCTGTTACTCATCTGATATGCCAGGCTGTTCCCTCCATCTGCTGAGCCTAGCACGCCTATTTTTCTATTTCCAAGTTTGATCAGATCGACTCTTCCACTTAAATCTAATGAGCACACTGAGCTGAAACAAACACAATCTGTCCATGGAAGGCCAGGGAAGGATGTCTGGGGGCATTTTGGGGGGAGTATAGGGGGTCTGCAGTACTCTGATGCACAATCCAGAAACTGTTTCGGTAGTAAGCACATGTTCCCATCCCTCTTACCACAAGCATACTCACACAAATTCTGCCTAGCTCTCTAGGATCTGAAAACTAGAGCTCTGTGACAGCCTCCTCTGGAGAGAACAATTTCCTCAGGGCATAGCTTTGCTATTTCTATTTCTTTCCTTGTCCACCTCCTATGTCATTGACCTTCTTTTCAGCTAATTATACAGAGGTGCTATGGGCATGAACCACATGGCAGCAGGCATCTGTACTGGCTCCCAGAAATGACCTTGGCCACTCAGAGAAAGGCAGGAGCCTTTTTGCCTTTCAGGCACCCTCAGAGTCAGACAAAAAAAGCTTCAGTGGAAAGAATGACATGTACACAAATTCCACTCCTCATGGTTTGCTGCTCTCCAGTCATGAGTTCCTTTACATCAGCTCTGCCAGCTCTCTGGCATGTGGCTGGATGTGTCTACTAGCCAGTGGAGACTGGCCCACGCTGACCTTGTTGTAGCAGTGCACTGGGACCAGTCACCTTATAGTAGGACTCTCCTTGGATTGATCCCTTGCAGAAATGCCCCACCAGGATTTGCCCCCAGCTATAGGCTCGGAAGACTTCCTCCTCATTTTCCCACTCAGGTTTTTCATGGAGGTATTTCACTGCAGAAGTCAGGAAAGCCCTAAGATGGTTTGTCTGAATTCTCACAGTGTGTGGATGGGAGGAGAAGCCCCACGAGAAAGATGGAACAGAAAGAAGGAGGCTCAGCAGAAGGTATTATCTTCAGCTCTCCACAACAGAAATGACAGTTCACATGAGACAGAGACTGCTTCAGAAAAGGGAGAGTCCTCCTATTGGTGGCTGCTCCAAGAACAGAGAGCATGAAGAGTGGCAGAGGATGGATAGTATCATACCTTTCACCATAAGATCTGGCAGGCATCGAGCTTGTCCTGGGAGCCAGGTTGCTGCCAGAAAACCTCGAGCTTTGGGACCCAGAAGCCCTGTGGCTGGGAGACTCCTTGGGGCGAAAGGAAAGCTGCTATCTGGCAAACTGTGGGGGCTGCACAGGCAACAGCTGAGAGGCTGGAGGCATGGCAAGCTCCCTCTTGGCTGCAGCTGCCTGGCAGCAGTTCAGCTGGCTCTGATGGGCTGCCCAGCTGGCCCCCAGAGGGGTCAATTGCATGCAAGAAGAGGGCTCAGCTGCAAGTCACTGGCACTGCTAGAGCATGCAAGGGGACAAGATGGTTGGCAGCTCACACAGGCAGAGGAGAGGGAAGTTGGGAAGGCCCCAGCAGCTCATCACTGTTGGTGGTGGGCAAAGCCCTCCTGCCCGTGTGTGGAGCTGGGACAGTGCAGAGAGAGGGTAGGCAGAAGCAGATCCTCTCAGCAGGGCAGGAAGGCCTACAAGGATCAATAGTAGTTTGCATAGGCTCAAAGGCTCAGTAGCATCACAAGCTCATGCTGGACTTCAGGGAATACCTGCACTTCATTCTTTCTAATTCCAGTGCTTTCGCAAAGCAAAATGCTAGGAGCAAACACACAACTTCACACACACCCCTCCCTGTACATATACACGAAGACACACAACCTGTCACACAGATGCATAGTCTGATTCCCCCCCCCCCCCCCCCGCACACACACCCACTGTTTGGCACAACACACACAGCTCCCCCCAGACTCACAGGCAGACAGACACCCCCCCCCCGCAAACCCTGTCTGTCACACTGACACACCTCCTCACATACCTAGACATGCACACTCACAGCCCCCACCCACGCAGAAACAGTCTCAATACCCCAACGTGAGCAGACGTACACATGCCCCGCATGCCTCTCACACAAACACACAAGTGCACACATGGGTACATGCACGCACCTCCCCAAGCTCACACACGCACACTCTGCCAGATGCACAGCCTCACGTTTGCACAGATGCATGCACACTTATGCGTGCACACATGCAGATCAGTCGGTGTGAGGTCAGCCCCTGGCATGGTGAGCAGTGCTGGGAGGTGCTGGGCAGGATGCTGTCCCTCTGCCTTCGCAGGCACCTGCAGTCCCCCAGCAGGAGCAGAACCTAGGTAGGGTCCCATCCCCGAGGCCAACTCTAACACATGCATGCCTGGAGCTGGCCTGGCCTGGGCCTCTGAAGTCAGGGATTTCCATGCCATCATGAAGCCTACACGCAAGAAGCTCTGCAGCTCCAGCTGACACATCAAAGCTCCCAGGATTGCCATAGAAACGGGGAGTTTGTTCCTAGGAGAGGAACATCTCACATCCTTCATATGCAATTTAAAGTGACTGCTCATGTCCCCAGCTGATTGGATTTCTAACATCTCAAAGTCCTTCCTTACGGTTCCTCCCAGCCTGCAATGAGAAGGAGGAGGTTGATGCTGGCTAGGGGGCTGCCCTGCTCCTCCAGCCCCAGCAGCAGCTGGCCATGCACTGGTGTGCACAGCCATGCAGAGGTGTGGGTGGGTGGCAGAGAGACAGAGGAGAAGCCAAGCTTAGGGGGCCCTAGTACTTTCTCCACTGGTTAGTTTGGCTTTAAAATAACAGCAGCTAGAGCCATTCCTAACACTGTGAGCTGCTGTGGAAAAGGGTGCTCTCCACCCTGTCCTCACCACCATAGTCCACACATGAGCACTCACAGCCCACCAGCACTTGCTCACCATGCCAAACCCTCCTGTGCCAGGCCAGGTCCCCACCCTGGCACTGGTAGCATGCAAATGACCGCCATCTCTTGCTGTTGACCAGGCAGAACCAAGATCAGCCACCAAGCATAGGGCAGGAGTGTGTGGCTCCCTCTGGCCATCAGCTGAAAGAGGATTTCTGCAGAGATCAGCAATATTTTGAGGGAAGTATATGCAAGCCTGGGCTCTGCACAGTGATCAGCCATTCATATGGTGCTTTGCAGTGACAGCCAGACTCTTTTACCTGACTCTTACACTTCACAGCTTGCTGTTCTACTCTGACAGGAATACCTTCCCCTCTATTCAAAGCTTTTCAGTTTTCAAACACTTCTGCCCTTCTCAACATTAGTGTCATGATGGAAGAGCTTTGGGTAATGGATACCCAGGAGACAGCAGCAGAAATCCAGGGGAGACCTTCTGGGATTTTTGCTGTACTAGACACATGGCTGCACATGGCATCTGAGATTTATGCTAAAATTGTTTTTTTGGGGGGTCTCCTCCACTGCAGTTGGGTGTTTGTCATTAGCACCTTATCTTTACACACCAGCTAATCAGCCCTCACAACACTTCCTCTGAGACAAGCACCCTATAGGGTCTGTATCTGCCAACCTATTTAGGCATTTTAGATCAATGGCGGTAAGAGGCTTGAATACCTTTGGAGGCTGAGTCTAGAGTCTGGTTTTAGCCACGGGTTCAGCTTGGTGCGAGTTTCAAGGAGGTCAAAAAGATGAACAGAAAAGATGAACCAAGCCAGGAAAAAGGTTTTAGGTGATTTTTCTGCTCTTTTGTTTGAAAGCAGCCAGGCCTCTGAGTGCTGAGATTCCTGGGAAGTCCAACTCAGGAATCTGAACTCAGACGTCAGACAAAATGAAGTGTTCAAATGCTCAAATCACCCTGGGACAGGTTGTCCTCTGTGACTTGCTCAAAACCTGCCTGCAGAAAGCAGCGGGGCAAGCTAGGAGCTCTGGCCTAGGGCACAAGACTGTGGCCTCATACCCTCCCCATAGGCTGGACCTTCCTGGGCTCCCTCATATACACCCTGAGGTGCTCCAGCACCTTCCTGGGCTCAACCTGCTGGGGTACCTCAGCTGCGTTGCCTTAACCTTGAACCTCACTGCAGGAGAACTTTGTCTGCAAACAGGTTTTCTTTGGTGTCCTCACCATGAACACCTCCCCCCAAGCTCTCTCCCAGCTCTCGCATTTGTTCTTTTTCTTTAAAATAATAACTCCATGCAGTGAGAGATTCTCTCTCACCCTGCTTTAATAAAGAATGAAGATGAAAAGACCAGGAGAAGATTTGCTTTTGCAGCTCATCACTGTTGTTTCTAGTTGTACACTCTCTGTCCTTATTTCTCATTCTCCTTTCCAGGAGCTGTCTGTAACCCTTTGATAATAATCTTTTCTCTCCCAAAAGCAGGCAGTGTCCTTTCCCATCTGCACAGGCAGAGAAATGTCACACACAGTCCCTTTGATATCAAGATAATGTATAGATGTAACATTTTGTGTATGTGTGTGTGTGTGTGCGCGCGTGTGCGCATGCATGTATGTGTGTAACAAATACAAACAGCCAGATCTTTGTCCCAGATTTGTAATTTAGGGATAAAAAGGAAAAGATAGAAAAAAAAATCCTAAAATGAATCCTTCAATCCATTTATTTATCCTATAAACCTTTCTGTTTGTTCCCTTCCTAGTGGTTTGGGATGAGCTCCCCTACTCACATAGAGCCACAGGCACACCCAGCTCCTGCTCCGTGCTTTACAGGGCTGTCCCACCCCATGCTTTTAGCACACGGCAGATCCAAGCCGTCTGCTGTCATCATAGGTATCTGATATGCCAAGTAACCCAGGGCATTCAGGGTCCATAGTGAGCCAGAGGACGTACAAGTTAGCTCCTTTCTTGGTTGCTGTGGCAGGAGAGATGTCCAGTTGGTCCCTCCAACAGAGCACTTGGGGGGGGTCACATCCTAGCCTACCCCCAGCAGGATTTTGTGTCCCCAAGAATACAGTACCTCAGTCTAGGGAAGTTAAAAGGTGGACAGAAACTACCTTGCTTCAGCAAAACAAGCAGATCAAATGCAGTCTACTCTTTTGTCAAAAGCATTTTCAAAACTGGATCTGCAAAAATACCTTGTCCACTCACCTGAGGCACTGGGTTCTGCGTGTGCCAGGGCTGTGGACCTGGCTTCCACAGAGCCCCTAGCTCCCTGGGTATCATGGCACTCCCAAGGCAAGCTGAATCTCAGCAGAAACCTGCACAAGAGCAATGCTCAGCCTGCAGTCAGGGTCCCTTCCAGTGATACTCTCCCAGGACAGGTGCCCTGGATGCTCCTCAGGCTTCCTGCTTGTGGCAAAGCAGGTGAGCAAAGGGGTCTGCAGAGCCCTCAGAAACTTTCCACTGTTTTCTCCTCCTCAGCCCTGAGCTTTCTCTAGGCCTCTGCTCCTCACCCTGACACAGAGGTATTGTCCAGCATGCAGCCCCAGATTACCCTCCAGAGCACAGCCTGGTCCCCCTCCAGAAAACATCCCCAGCCCCAGGCATCAAATGTTGGCTCATCCAGTCAATAACATAGTTTTTGGTCGAATTCAAAATATGTTTTCTGAGGTAGCAAATGCAGGAACTGTTCCCAGAAGATATTTCAGAAGTGGCCCCTCTGTGTTGGAGAACAAGAAAGTTTATTATCAGAGACGGGCCTTTCCTTGATCCTTGGCCTCACATCAGCATGGACACATTTAATTGCAGCCAAGGCACAGTTTGAATGTCAAAGATCAAACAGGGCTGCATCCACCGCCTTCTTGCCTGCCCTGACTGTGTAGCCCTCTTCAGCCAAAGGAAACAGAGCAGCCTACAGCCTCATGTCTCCAGATCCCACAGGATGCAGCAGGTATGTGCAGGAAGGAATGGTAGAGCCCAGTGGCTGTAAGACATAGCAAACAGAGATCACCTTCCAATTTCCTTTCCCAAGATCCCCTTCCCAACCCCATAGATGGCTTAGCTGTCACTCCAGTATCAGTTTCATTCCCATCTTCATATCCTATGCCTGCAATGGCTTCATGACCTTCCAAGCTTGTGCCATACCAGGGTTCTCATACACAAGTCCAAGCTTGCACAGATGTGGTCATGCAGTAAGTCTCTCGCAGAGCAGAGATCTGAATCTAAGTCCTCAAACGTCTTAGCAAACACCCTAAGCATTGCCGCTGACCTATGTGTGCTGTTGACACACAAAGGAAATGTGTTTACATTTTGCCAACATCAATATGTTGCATTGATTTATCTAAACCACTGCCAAAGCTTTTCAGGTAGAATGGCTTGATTCAAAGCTTAAGCCAGCTTCCTACAGCTGGAGGATCCATGGAAGGTTTGACTCTAATTCATCTAAACCAGTCAATCCACTGCAGTGTGTGGCTGGGAAAACCAAGTTGTCTCTGGTGAGCATGTCAAGGATGGCAGGTTGGAGGGCGAAGCTCACGACAGCGATGACAATCTTCAAATCTTCAGCAAATATTCACTCACTCTAGCATCATGATTCACTGCTTTGGTAGCAGAGTAGCAGGCTGGGGGCGAGAGCCCAGCAGCACAAGGTGGAGCAGGTGGGTACAGGAGGAGTGACAACATAGCCAGTAGTCACATCCCCAGAAAGATCACAGGCAGTGAGCTGGCCAGGACTCAGCAGACAGGTTCCTCTCCACTGTTCCCTTGCTCCACTGTTTGGAGACCATCAAGCACCAGCCCTGCATCAGCAGTTCAGGCTGTGGGTCAGGCTGAAATCTCCTGCAGTTAGTACACAGTGATAGGCACATTTTACCCAGGCCAACAGCTCCTTTGGGGCATGACCAAGGAAGGGGGCTTAGGCATCTCAGGGGCACATATATTCTCTTCCAAAATGCCAGAGCCCATCCTACTCCAGATCCAGCCTATGCTGATGCACACTTTGCATGGTGACCCTGTCCAAGTGCCTTGTTCTTCACAAGCAATGGCCCCTAATAGCCAGATCTGGCTTAAAACTAGTCTTCCTGGAACTTCCCGCTTGTCCTCAAAGCTGCCTGGCCCCTATAGACTCATCCCTTTACAAAAGGCCAGGCTGCTCCTAGTGTTCCCCAGCTCCCTGCTCCAACCCCTGTGCTCCTTCCTTCCCATGGCCAAAAGGACATATTCTCCTGTGTTCCCAGCTCCTCCAGGAACTTCATATCTACTCCAAAGATCCTGTCCTTCTCCAAAGGAGTGCAAAGGAAGCCATGCAGACTCAGTGTCCCAGCCAGGTTGCTGCCTGGAAGGAACATGCTGTGCGGAGTCCAGGAGGTGGCTATAACTACCCTCTCTATGACATGTTGGCAGCTGTCTCTTGAGTGCAGTTGCATGGGGGACATCTGGGGGAATTGGGAGAATCTATTTTCAAGGAGTGGCAGCGCCTGAAATGGAGCATGTGACTTCTGCAGCCTCTACATACTTGACAGTCCAGCCTTCTTGCCATTTCACTTCCTTTCTCCTTTTTCCCCTGGCTCTGATGCAGACTCCTGAAGTCTGGGATTGGTGAGGAGAGGGGAAGAGGCTGTAAACTAGGGTAAAAAGATGCCCACCTTCCTCATACAGCCTGCCACCTGCTCTCTCTTAATGACCCAGACCACTCTTCCATATTAATGGGAAGCTGGGAGAAAGATTGAGTTTATTTAAGCCAAAGTCACTAAGAGCTCTGGAACCATGCTCAGTCATTAACTGGTGAGTAAGGAGCTCTCAGTGAGTCACTAGTGCTATTATAAACACTTTCTTTTAAAGGCTGTAGAAATGCAGTAGGAAAGTAGTGTTCCTTGAAGTCTCTGGCTGTAGCTGCCTCTCTACATCAAAATTGCTGCTATGTGACCTCGGACTGCTTGGCTCCCCCTATCCTGCCCCATCAACTGTCTCCTGCCCCGCTCCCCCAGGGCTGTGGATCCTGGGGCTGGGCTCTTCGTGCCCTCTGTGCCTCAGGTGACAACAGGAACTGTGTCTACACTACTCCCCCAAGCCTTCCCAAGCTTTGAAACTTCACCTAGTGTTAAGTCATTTATAAAGGTTAATGCATGTGAGACAGATACGCTTTTCCCAGATTAATTGATGTTAAAGACACCAGACAGTGTGTGTCTCTCAGTGCCATCTGTAACATGGTCAGTGCTACATGACCCCCTCCCAGCATGCTAATACTTCTCCTTGGCTTCACTTAGTCTGCCCAAGTGTCCTTCCTGCCCATCAGAACTGTTAAATAATTCCTGAGATCTCACTGAGCCTCAACACCAGCCACTCCCCTTTGTTTGCAGCTCTACCTGCCACCCCTCTCCTGTCTCAGCCCCACCCCTCATCACAAACACCCTCCCTTCCCCTGCTTTCATCCATGCACAGGAACCACTCTAAGTTCTCTGTGAGCCTCTCACTCCTGGTTGAACCTCTGCCTCACTCCCTAGAGAAAGACTCCCTCTGTTCCAGGGCTGTATGGAGCCCCTGGCACTTGGAGATGAACTGCATCCATCACACTGAAACACTATACTCTGTGCTTAACTACTCCCAGTCCAGCCCACCTCCATGCTGGTCAGGGGATTTCTGCCTCCCTGTCCATCTAACAGGAATTTGTTCCTGCTCCCTCTGCTGAGCATGGGAGTGTTCTCCCACCTGACCTCTGCTCACCACTCTGCCTTCTGCACATCTCCTGCCCTCATTCCCTTTCTCAGGCCCCTGAAAATGCAATTCCTGTCCATTTCATTTTTCACCTTCTTGTTTTTTTTCTCCTTCTGCTCCCAGGTTTGATATTATTCTCAGCCTTAAAAATGTATTTAGATCTGCCAGCTCACTGCAGTGCTGTGGGGAAGGCAGCTCAGGCAGAACTACATCCTGAAAACACTCACTGGCACACAAAAGAGAACCACAGGCCAGTCAGCCTCACCTCCATCCCTGGAAAGGTGGTGGAGCAACTCATCCTCATTCCCATTTCTGAGCATGTGAAGGATAAGAAGGTGATCAGGAGTAGTAAGCATGGTTTCATAAAGGGGAAACCATATTTAACCAACTGGAGAGCCCTCTATGATGGAATGACTGGCTGGGTAGAAGAGAGCAGTGGATGTTGTCTACCTTGACTTCTGTAAGGCTTTTGACACTGTCTCCCGTAAAATCCTGCCATAAAAGGTCAGGAAGTGTGAGCTAGATGTGTGGACAGTGAGGTGGGTTCAGAACTGGCTGAACGGCAGAGCTCTGAGGGTTGTATGGCTCAAAGTCTAGTCAGAGGTCTGCAAAGAGTGGTGTCCCCCAGGGGGTCAATACTGAGTCCAGTATCATTCAACTTCTTCGTCAATGACCTGGATGAGGGAACAGAGTGCACCTTCAGCAAGTTTGCTGATGACACCAAACTGGAAGGAGTGGCTGATACACCTGAGGGCTGTGCTGTCATTCAGAGGCACCTCAACAGGCTAGAGAGATGGGTATAACATTCAACAAAGACAAGTGCAAGATCCTGTACCTAGGAAGGAATAACCCCATGCACCAATATAATGAAAGACTGAGAGATCTGGGACTCTTCAAACTGGACCAGAGAAGACTCAGGGGGGATATGCTTATAAATATCTAAAGGGAGGGTATAAAGAGGATGGGGCAAGACTCTTTTCAGTGGTTCTCAGCCACAGAACAAGAGGCAATAGGCACAAACTGAAAAACAGGAAGTTCTATCTGGACATAAGGAAAAATGTCTTTCCTGTAAGGGCGATTGAGCACTGGAACAGGCTGCCCTGAGAAACTGTGGCATCTCCATCCTTACGGAGATATTCAAAAGTCACTTAGGAGTCTGGGCAAGGTGCTCTAGGTGACCCTACTAGGATCTCCAGAGGTGCCTTCCAATCTAAATTATTCTGTGATTCTGTGGAAGGCCAGACCTCCTTCCACCCACACAGGGACAGGTTTGCTCAGGGGAGTTTTGAGTCCTGAGCCTCCCTTCAGACGTTCTCCACCCTCAGAGTGATCGTACCTGGGTGGTTTGCCATCAGTGCAGATATATCTGGCTCCTGCCTAGAATACTATCCTGTGGCCGAGCACTGGGAATGTACAGCAGGCACTGGAGTTGTTGATAAGCAAAGGCTGACTCAAGTCAATGAGTCGGCCTTCTGCCAGGGGCTGCTATGCTTACAATTTTACACATGGTATCACAAAGAGAAATGAAAAATGCCAAAACTCTGGACAGGGAAGAGGAAGATGCATTGGACTATAGAGACAGGACAAAGTGGAGATTGAGGGAATCTGCAAAAAAACTCTTCTGCTTTATCCCCCTCTATAAGTCTTCCTGGCCACTGCCGCATTCTGCTGTCTCCTGCGTCCTGTCCTGTCTCCACTGCTAGACACTAAGATCTTCCTATTCAAAAGGATTACAAACTACTGTCTGATCCACTAATTAGAAAGGGAAGATGAGTGCAATTCTGACAGTGATATTTAGCAGTAATTTAGAAATTATTCTGAAGGCAGTGAGGTGCTGTGAGCACATAGCAGTGTGCAGCTACATCTGCTTCATGCCAGCAAGCCCAGGCTCACTCCAGTGGCACCAGCATTGCCTGCTTCCTCTTTCCCTGGGAGGCTCTGCCAGACACTTTCCCAAGCTTACACAGTTCCCTGCTGCCGATAGATTTGCAGGGCAGTCTTGCCTTTCTGCAGAGCTGGTCTGGCTCTCAAGAATGTCTCCAGGCAATTTGGCTCCTATCCCCACTGCCATTACTTCATATTTATTTAACAAAATTAAAACCTGCTTAGAGGGGCCAATCTAAGGCAGGGGAGACAAATTGAATCTTCATGCTGCTTCCAGAAAAGGATAGTCTGGCGCCAGGCTAGAGGCCACCTGCACTGTCTCTAGGAGGATGTGAAACCTCCCTCTTGCTGGCAATTTATGTTGGGTGACTTGGCATCTGCACACAGCAGCAGAGGAAATGCCCTAGATTCCTCATGGCCATTTCCTTCTGGGCTTCCCCCTTTCCCTTATTCTCCACATGGCCTTTGTTGCCAGGGCTCTGATTAGGGAAAGTCTCCAAGAAGAAAGCTCAGTCTGGCACTTGTGCACTTTGCTGGAACTCCTGCAGAGCTAGAGAATGACACAGTCCCTGTGCATGCAGCCAGGGAGCAACCCCAGCCATGCAACAGAAACAACAATCCCAGCCCAGAGGACATGGACAGGACACAAGGATAGGCAGCCCACATGCACATGTGTTTTGTGTGATACCCACAGACTAAAAGGTGTGTGGATACTTCTCTGAGCGCCTTCTCCAGCCAGTGCCTGCAGAGCAGATTCTGCTCCAGCCAAGGAAGGACAGCAGAACTGGCTTTGGACCCCTCTGAACTCTTGCTCTCTCTAGTCAGGGTCTCCTTTCAGTCCTCCTTTCTTGTGTTGCTTCTTATGAGACTGGGCTCCTTTTTCCTGAGTGAGAAGCTGGCTCCAGAATAAACAGATTAGATGGGTCCAGGATCATCTCAGGAGCTACTCTATAGTTTTGCCTTCCCAAGAATTGTCCCAAGGCTTGGGTGCCCTGCAATGCTGAGCACCTTTACCAGCATCACACTGCCTCTGAAATCCAGCCTGTTGACAGGCACACAAACCCCAGGAACTCTGCTGCTACCATAAATGCTCCAAGCCATAGGCAGAGGTTTTCTGTGGGACAGAGTGAAGAATCAGAGCTCAAAAGTGTGTATGTGGCTTCAAAGAGCCACATACTCAGTGCACAAGGTCAGATATAAGGCTGTGCTCAACCCCTAGTGTGACTCATATAGGACTTGATGTCCTCCAGGCCCAGACTAGCAGTATCCCAGGAAGGTGTGTCCCACCTCTCATAGCCCATTCCCTGCTCCACACATTACCTGCCAACCCTCAGCAATGAGCAGCCTTCTGGCACAGTCCCCATTCCCAGTGTTACCCAGCACAAAAACATCGACTTGATGTGAAGGGGAGTGAGGCAATGGGAAGTCCTAGGAACAAGATAGGGCAGGCTTAGCTGTACACTGGAGCAATGCCACTGTCTAACCTGACAACAGAATGACCATGGTTGTGCTTTGAGACTATCTTCTTCTTGCTGCCAGCAGCTGGAGGCATTCAAGATCTGTCAGACTCCCTCACCATCCCAGAGCTGGCTGAGCAAGAAAGAGAGGTCAGTCTGATGGACAGCCATTTTTGGTTCTGCATGAGCAGCATGGAGGGATTTGGTGCACTCTTGCCTTCCATGTCCTTGGCCATGGGCATGTCATTCATTGTAACCCACAGAGTTCCAGAGAGGAAATCAATTCATACATTTTATTTTCCCCTTCCTTCACCTGGGACACCCAAGGCCCCAAATGGCTTTTCTTTCACATCTGGCTTCATTTCCTTCCTTTTATTTTTCGTTGCTATTTTTTTTTATTCTTCCATCCCACCCTCTGTGGGCGTTTACACTGTAATTTCATATCTTGGCGCTTAAGTTTTCCCCTGGCCATTTCTATGGTCACAGACATCCTATGATCAGGATTCCATGGGCAACAACACAGTAAAATAGCACTCACATAGGCCTGTTCTGGGCACAAGAGGTGCTTTAAATGACCCCCACCCTAGACCCCCACCTTACTTCTCTGACACCGACAGAGAAGTAGCTTTATTTCAGAGATGGACCCAGCCAGCTTAAGGTATTATTAGATTAAGTTACAGTGCTATTCATGAGAGTTTTCAATTTTAATTAAACTAATCTGTCTATAAAAGCTCTTTATGGCCATAAACATGATTTGAGAGAGAAAAGGACTTTCAGACACATTTTTACAACATTTGTATGTGGTTTTGCAGACACCTATTTAACAGCAATGCTGGCACAACCGGTGGGGGAAAAGCACTCCTTGTGAAAAATGCAGCTTCCTGCAGTGTCTGTTAAAAATAGCATGACCGCTTGCTCCAGTTGCATAGACTTCTAGGGGAGGCAGGGTTTCATATTCCTGTTAAGCTAAAGGTTAAAACCCCCCTGAAATTCTATATAATAAAAATACATTTTTTTCACAGGGAAAAAGATGGTGCACATAGCCAGAGCACCTGATTTCTGGCTAACGTAAATGATGACTAAATCAAATCAAATCAGATCAAATAGAGTTTCACAAGGCTATGAATCCCTGTCACAGGAAAATCCTGCTAGGGTCTCCTCCTCCCTCTTCCCTTTTGTATGTCATAGTTTTGGGGGGAACTGACAACCTTGTTGTCTTCTGCTGAAGAAGTGAGCTTGTTTGTAGCCATGTATTCCCCCAGGACCGTAGAGGGACCACAGACTGGCTGCATCTTCCAGGCCTCCCCTCTAATGCTCAGCTTTGCCCAGCCCTTGCAGAGCACTCCAACCCAGAGACGCTTAGGACACATCCCGAAGCAAATCTACCTCACAGTGATATGCCTTTCTTCAGAGGTATCTTCCCTGATTCAAAGTGTCCTTCCCTGCTCAGACTGGCTATGCACTAGCTTTTCTCCTCCCCTCTGTCATGGGCAACTAACCCCCTGTCTTTTCTCACAATAATTGAGAGTTTTGCTACTATTGCGCCCCATGCAGCTCCCTGCCATGGTCCCTTGCAGGTGGTGTTTTTGCTGTTCCTTGTCCTGTCATGCTGCTGGCCCTGTGCCACAGGCAGAGCATGCCTTACTCCTGCTTGATGTGACTGAGATAGCTTGCCAAGCTTTCAGGTTATATCTTTCCAATTGAAGTCATGATATCTCAGTCAGATTTGATCAGGGAATGAAGCACCTCCCTATCATATTTGGTGCCTGACTGGTCTCCAGCCCCCAGCGTCCTTGAACAGCAACCGAGGAGGACTAGCTGGCTTCAGGGCTTCCTGTGTGTCGGCCAAGAAGTGCATCTGACCATGGTAGGAGCATGGAGACCCCTGTCTGCTTTGTCAGCAGAAATTCATTTCTTTGATGTTTCCACATATTCTTGGAGGGTCTAAGTGGTCTGGGTTTGATTTATAATTTTCTTCCCAAAGTGATTTCAAATCTTTTTCAAAGCTCTTTCAAATGAAAGCTGCAGCAAGACCATTCAGACATGATGCCTTTAACACTGTTCACTTTCAGTGCCTGCAGTAAATTGATCCTTAGCATCCTCATGTAGACATGAGCTGGCCACAGGTGCAATTCAGTCCCTATCTGTGAGGAACAGCAGCTTTTACTGCAAAGGAGCCAGTGCAGAATGGCTCAATCAAAACACACAGCCTCTGCCAGCAGTGAGGAATGAGGAAGGCCAAGTGTGCACAGGGCTGAGTGGGGCTAAAGATGAGGCAAGGACACTCGTGAGGGTTTCTCTGGGGCTCTGTGCTAAATCTCTGACACTGAGGATGGCAATGCCAGTGAGCCTCAAAAAATCAGGCTTCATGCATTCCTGGGGCTGGATAGCCTCTAGGGCAGTAGTTCCTGCCCTAGAGAGAAGTGAAAAGACTTGTTTTTCCCCATTGCAGGAGAAACAGAAGAGTCAGAGCCTGCTTCTCACTGAAGATAATCTCACTGAAATCCAGTTTTGGACTTTCTCCTCCATATTCTCCACGGATTCTGCAAAATTGCCCCTTCTGAGAAGAGCCAGCTGGGGTCAAGGTGCCAGGGGACAATAGGACTCCCAGGGGACTCAAGCTGTGCCTCAGCGTGGAGGAAAGACCAAACTCTAAACAAATACATCAAGCTAACTAGAAAGCCACTCCCTCCTGTCTGAAGCAGAAGAAAGACCAGGAATGACACTGAAAATTAAAATATCTCAGGGAAAATGACTTTTTCATCTAGGCAAAGGAGATTGGGCCTCTGAGGGGCCCAGGTGGCAGGCACACTGAACATTATGGAGAGGGACATGAGGGGCAGGACTGCAGGGCTCTCTCTGGCTAGCCTTCGCAAAGCTGCTGCCTGGGTGCTGCAGAGCCATGGGGTGCTGGGCACCCTTTAGAGGGTGCCCAGGCTGGATTCAGAGCAGAGATGAGTCTTCACCAGCTACAGAAATGGCTTGGTCCCCAACCACTTTGTCTTTCCCACAAAAGTGGGCTTCTGCCTTGAGTCCTTGCCATCCTCCATCTGCATTGCCAAGGACATTACATTCCCAGACCACTTTCCACAGGAGCTGTCAGCATCCTATCCTGTTCTCACTCCTGCTTTGTTCTCCCTATTGCCAGCAACTCTATGAGAGTCTGATATCTGGTGGGACTGGAGAAAACATAGGGGTTTCTTAACGCCCTTCAAACTCCAGAGCCTCAACATGAACTTCTGCAAGCCATGCTCAGACATGCCCCTACATTGGCATAGAGGCAGAAGGTCTGCCTGTACCCTTAGGCTGGCTTACCTGCCTGAGCCAATGCATCTTATTTGCACTGCACTCCTCAAGGTACTGCCCAGGGGCAGAGGACAGGATGAGCCAGGGCTCCTCCTTTCACCAGCTGAAAATTCCCCGAAGGCTGCAATTTACATGTATGTGAAAAGGTCACATTTTGGCCCACAGTTCCATGCACCCCTTGATAGGGTAACTTACCTGTTCAGGGTGGGAAATGTCAAAGCAGCTGCCTCTTTCACCCCTCTTCTCTCATTCTGATTATGTCACCTCTGCCTTGGAGGGTACCTCATGGTAACCAAGTGCATGTGGTCCATATTGTCCATGACTTGTCTGCTATGGCTACTGGTGATGGCACTGTTTCTCTTTTGCTAGGTCTGAGTCAAAACATCAAAATGAATCAAGGATAATCCTGTGGGAAGGACAGGAGGAAGCCCTCCCTGAGACAGTCACAGTCACAGTCATATATAACATGAGTGGACAGAGATCCTTATAATCCTGAAGCCCTAACATAGCCAAAATACTTCAGTCTGGGAGGATGCTAAAGCTTGCAGAAAGTAGAGTCAATCTCTAACTCTGTTCCCAAACCCTCAACCAAGGTCTTGACTGCCCAGTCCCTGAATACTTCCACAGCTCCAAGCCAGCATCCCAGAAGTAGCAACCAATGTCAAGGCAGTTCTGCATGGAAATGCTGTAGGTCAGCACATCCTCTGTGTATGCAAGAGGCAGGGATGTTGGTTAAGGGTAGTAGTTCTCAAGTGCTCCAACCTAAACAAGCCAGGAGCTGTGGCTGACCTGCCAGAGGAGCATGCAATGGTGCCATGTGGGTGCTGTGGCACAGTTTCTGGGCCAGTAAATTAATCTTTCTTCAGAAGAGAGGCCTGGCTCTTGGGAAAGTACAGCCTGAAGAGCTGAGCCCTGAGTCTGAGGTACACAAATATCCCTACATACCTCCCTGAGAAAGGGAGATTAAAGCAGTTGTACATCTCCAGAGCAGTGTAAACATACCTTTGTGAAAATAGAAATCAAAATCCTTTTCTCATTTTCTGTCTCTAAAATTTGCCTGATTCCTAGAAATACTATGTGTTTCTGCAGCAGATTGTGTTACAATTAATATGAGGGATACTCCCAGACTAAACTTTGCAGGGAGCACTCATAGACCCAACCCAGACCTGGATGGGAGCTTTACAAGAGGGTATCCTGATCTCACTAGTGGGTGCCTGGTTTGAGCCCAACACTGTGGATGAACTAGAACTGGTTAAAGGTGACTGTGCTATGGAGAAGTCCAACATGATCCTGGCTGCTGCCAGGGGCAAAAATAGTGGGATTTCACAGCTTGAAAGTCAGAATCTCAAAGGAGGAGTTCCCAGATAGCTAAAGCTCATCTTTTTTGGCATGACCAGGAGGGACAACTCATCCAAATGGGGATGGGTAGAACGCCCTGGGGCAGAAATCAATACCTGGCCACTTAGTGCCTAGGTTGTGGTCATTAATCAATCAGCATGTTAGCAGTCAGAAACTACAATGCATTTAAAGAAGAGTCATGGCACTGAGCAGAAACGAACCAGGCCCAGCCAGAGCAGGCCATGGCTTTCCTTCTCCTCCGAAACGGCATGCTATCATGAATACCAGGAAGCTGTACCATACTGGGAATACCAGGGAGCTGAAGGTGAATACCAGAGAGCCACAAATTACCAAAAGTACTAGGAAGTCACAGGCTATCAGGAGGCTCTGCACTGCTAGACCCACCCCAGCGGGATGGTTTGGTGGATATTTGGATATTATGGGCAAGGCACTCCAGGGACAATACAAATGCAGTTTGAGATGTCCACATGTAAGATTAAGAGTCTGACTCAGACATTGGCCTCCCCACCTCACAGAATGCCCATCACGACTTTAGTTTACAGAGGCAAGCCTGGTGTCCTGCTGCTTTGGTCCAAGTGGGCCACTTGACTTGCTCTCACAGGCACTGAGTTTGGTCCCCTCTTCCACAGATGCACAGGGCTGCAGGTTCTCAACTGCTGCTCAGCACCTGCCAGCATCACTTCACCAACCTCCCTCCTGAAAGTCAGCAGAGTCCATAAGAACCATTGAATCTCAAAGCAGAGGAGAGAGGAGATGGTCTTCTAGCAAGGAGACCAGCCAGTACACAAACCTCCTTCTGCTCCACATCCCCATTACTTCAAGGCTGGAGTGGGCTGGTCAGTGGCTAACTGCTATCTGGCACAGCTCTGAGGACAGGTCTGGGGCAGCCATGTCTGCCTGATGCTTTGTCTGGGGAGGAAGCCTCTGTGGCAGCCAGCCCAGTACTCCTAAAGCAATGCTGCTTTGAAGACCATGTGCATGGCTTGTTTGGCCCATGTCACACTGGGAACATGGTGCTTGACCCTAGTGTACCCCATTCATCTTGCCACCAGTCCTGCTAGGCTTGTTGGAGCAGTCACAATGAATGAGAGAGCGAGCTGCCAGGAGCTCGCTGCCTGGGTATCACTCACCTTCGCTGGAATGAGCAGGTGGCTGAAGTAGGGCTCCCTTGCTCCCTCTGGGCCACAGTGGCACAGAGGTTTACTCAGTACACTGTACAGAACAGAATGTATTGTCTAATTATATCAGCTCCCCAGCCCACAAAGAGGAGCTTGGAGCCGGGGTGCCCTATTTATATGGCACTTCTCTCTGATCCCTGACAGCCTCAGCAGCAGTGCTTGCACCAGCCTGTGCCTCACCCAAATACTGCAACACCTGGCACCGTTCATGCTCACTGGCCTCAAGAAGGGAGCAGTTGCTTCCCATCACTTGCACCTCTGCATTTTGGAGGCTCATTGGGCACAACCCACTCTCCGGGACTGGACTAGTTTCGGGGAAGATAATTGCATGGTCAGCATCCCATGGTCCAGCTGTCTCACTCTGTCCCAGTTTGTAGCCCCTGTACTGACTAATATGGGCTTCACACATTGCCAGGAGGGGTAGGAATGATTTCAGGTCAAAACAGAGGTCTGATGGTCAACTGGGACACTGTGTGGGGAGAGGCCAGTACCCAGGGTTTGTCTGTGGCAATCTTGCAGTGCAAATGCTCAAGAGAGACAGAGCTCAAGGCTAGGGAAGATGTGTCCTCACTGCACAGCATTACACACATGCTGATACCAGGAGCCATGTGTTTGTAATAAATGACTCCATACAGCTCCAAATGGGTGGCACAAACACACATTAAAGGTAGGGCCTGACTGAAATTGTCCTCACATACTCCTAGTCGGTGCTCCACAGGGCTAGACTGAGGCCACCCCTTTCCTGCCTGAGGCTCACTTTTCCTCTCAGCTCAGACCCTGCTTCAGGGGTACTCACTGCTGCAGACCCAGCTAAGCCAGGACAGAACATAGTGCGATGGTCCATGCCGGCAGCTTTTGGGAGACTGACTGTGTCTAGCTTTCTGCCTCACAGAAGTCAGAGAGTTTTTCTGTAGGGAACAGTCAGGAGGCAACTGTGCTGTCTCAGAAAGACCGGACAAGAGTGCCAGCACCTGGGCAAGGGCTGGCACCCTTCTTCTCACACCAAGAGCACAGGCAAGTGAGGTAAATACCTCCTTTTCCTTCACCAGAGGAGAAACTAAATGAAAATGCTGACTCCTGGGGTTATTCTCCCTTTCTGAGGGTGCCAGGCAAGAGGACTGGGCATGAACCAAAGGTGCTCAGGGCTGGCACTGTAGCTGTGCATAGAGAGGAGGAGGGTCCCAGTAGGTTGGTGGATCCCATCCAAAGTCCTCTGGGTTCACCTCTCAAGAACTTCACTGTGCTCTGGAGGCCCCCAACACAGGGCATTCTCTTTTCACAACAGACTGAATACTCCAGATGGTCAGCAACCTTCCTAAATTGTGCTGAAGCTCTTGCCCCTCTGTGTATGCCAGAAGGATGCTTGGAGATGCCTCCTTTGACCTTTCCAGGAACTGGCCTCAGGGGGCTCTCTTCACCCCCTGCATGGCACTGTGCACTCCACCTCAGTCATGGCTTTGGGAAACTCCTCTGCTAGGTGAGTGGATGCACATGTGGTGCCATGGGGCAGCCCAGTGTTGCTTTCAAGAGGGGCAGACAGGAAAAGGCCCCCTGCCCAGCCTCATCCCAAGTGGTGGTGAGGGGCAGCCAAGGAGCCAGGAAATGGCTCAGGGTCTGCCTGGTCCTTGCCAGCAGTTTGACAGAGGGGTTGTGGGCTGAGAGTGGTTGAGGAAGCACTCCTCACCTGACGTTATTTTGGTTGCTAGGTGATTAAATCATCCATCTGCTTATGACAGCACAAGAGAGCAATGAGTCAGTCCTGTTCATACAAGACAACAAAGGGTTTTTCAATTCTGATCCATCTCCAGCCCATCACTCGGCCCTGTCCCGTCAGCAGGATGCTTGCATAGGCAACCAGCTGCCAAGGGTCTGCAGGGAGAGCAGGACTCCTGCCACAGCACCCCAGAAGCAGCACAGCATACTCTTGGAGAGGCCCTTCTGGAGGAAGTATGGCATCCTGCAGGTAGCAGCCTGTGGCTACAGAGTTGCAGGGATCCTGAAATGTGTTTCTGATGAACAGGACTCCACAGTATGCTGGAGAGCAAAGCTGGATGGCAGCAGGAGGTTTTGCTTTATTTGTCATTGCATCGAGAGAGCAGACTAGCACCACTTAAAGCAAAGAAAGATTTGCTGTTAGCTCCATGGACCAGCATAACACCTGCTGATATCCCCAGCACCTAAGCACCTTCCCCGCTTCTTCAGGCTTAGCCACACCAGCCTCAGGGATGTTGCTAATGTTACCACAAGTGGAGGGGCTATAACCATGCGTTTCAAGAGCACAGCCCAGTGAAAGCCAGTTGCCCTGGAGGAGCAATGCATAAAGGCACCAGTTTTGGAAATAATAGTGTTTTCAAATGTGCTCAGTCTTTTGGAGGAGAAAAGTGGGAAGGAAGAGAAAGAAAGAAGAGTGTGTGTGCGTGCGTGCACGCGCACGTGTGTGTGCTGTGTGTGCACGCATGTGTGTGAGAAAGAGAGAGACAACATCCCCTTCCTCCTGCCGGGAAGAAATCATCTCAGTTTCTCAGGTTCAAGGGAGTGTTGAGACATGGAGAAATTAAAGTAGTGCCCACAGAATATTTTCTGAAAGTCCAGTTTTCATTACTAAGGCTCTAAACCACAGGCTGCCACACTAAATCCCTCTGATGTTAACCAGCACACGCTGAGCCAGGGAATCAGCTGCTAGGTGAGGGTCAGAGGCTGCCCCAGACCCTCTCAGTCCTTACTACCTCAGACAGCCTACTTGATTTAAAGCCCACAAGGGTTATTAGAAAGACTCCTGTAAAATGCACTGGCCTTTGCAGGAGTTTCAACGTCAAAAAGAGCTTTGCAGGAAGGATAGAGCTAGGATGCCACTTTGGGCTCCAAACCCTCTACCCAGTGAAGCACTAAAGGAGAAGCTCAGAGGTAGAATAAGCAGCATAAGGGGAGTGGTCACAGCAGAGATAACGCTAACCTGGTTTGAGGAGGGGCCAACCACAGCAGAACAGTTTAGAGCTAGATGATACCAGACTCGCTCACCTCCTCCCCCTGGCAGTGAGCAGTACAGAACACCTGACTGCCATGCCCTGTACATCCAGTGCACAGGGAGGCTCAGCCACAACACAAAGGCAACCACAGCAGTAACATACCACCCAGCATCCCAGCCCTGGACTGCTCTGAACTGTAACACTGGCCTCCCCATTGCTCTCCAAAGTGTAGCCTGTCCTCCTTCATCCCCTGGCAGCTATTAGGACTTCTTAGTGCAAAAAGAGACTCATTAATAAAGTGGAAAAGGAGAAGGAGGAGCAAGTTGAATGGTCTGTCCTAGGGGACAATACAACAAGGAGGAGGAGAAGAGAATTCAGCACTTGATCTCAGGATATGCAACCGCCCGAGGGAGAGGAACAACCGTTATGAAAATAACTGGAGGATGAAAGGATGATGGGGCCAGCTGGCTGGGCAGCTTGCACAGGAAGGCTGGGAGCAAAGGTGCAAGCCAAGGAGATGAGAGCAGGAAGAGGGTGGGAAGAAATGTAGCCTACAGAGATGACGGCCACAAAAGGTAGAATGAAGAGGTGGAGGGTGGACAAACTGCACGTCCCTGTCTCCAGTAACTGCAGGTTTTGGAGCAGCCTTCTCCCCAGATCCATACAGATGCCATTAGTGCCCCATCCACAGAAACCTGACTTAAATGCAGCTTACTGAGCCAGCAGAAGGCAACGGGAAGCCTGCAGAGCTCGAGGCAGGAGGGGAGGGCTCCCACAGGCATCTTCTCCCAGAAGACATCCAACATATCCAATGCAACACAACACAATGCAGCCTTTCCCAGGGCTACCAACTCCATCTACACTCCTTGCTCTTGCCCTTGGGCCTCTCCACCTACACACGGCACTGTTGGCTTCGCTCACTCCCAGTGAGTGTGCAGCATGAACACATGTTCACAAACAGAAGCACCCAGCTGAGAGAGAAAGACAGGTTGGGCTATGTGGGAAGGACATTTTTCTCTATCACGTTGGTTCCCAGTTTCCAGTCTGCATCCACAAGGGCCCGGTTGCTGTGTTTGTTAGCAGCACTGCAGGACAGGCAGAATTGAGCAGGCCCAGTACTCAGCAGCTGCTGGCCACGAGCCACTGGCTGCAAGGCCCTGGCCAGCTTGCCTGATGGGCAGACGGTATGGAGGCCTGAGGAGCAGAGGGCTGGCTGTGTCACACATGGGCAGTGCCAGAGGCTGCCAGAGACAGACAGCAAGGGGAGGAGAAGGTTTCCCTTCCATATCTTAGCTTCAAGCAGCAGGAGTGATCAGGATCCCAAGGATGGAGGATTTCATGGTCAGCAGCTCCATAAAAATAGCCGGTGCTGCAGCTCCAAAGCCTTACCTCTCCCTTTCATCCTTTGTGTCCCAGATGGGCATTGTTTCCAAGCCTCGGGGAGCCATAATTTGCAGTAGCCTCCCATTCCCAGGGCAAGCCTTTGCTGGGGAAAGACCTCATGTCACCCAGCCCATGCAAGGGAACTGTCTCCCCATGGCTCAAACCCCATATCCTCAGGGCAGCTGCAGCCCCTCCTACTCCCTGTGCTGGAGCACAACACAAGCCTGCTTGTGACTCCCAACAGGCTGAAGGAAGGTGCTGTTCTCTCATGTTACAGCAACAGGAAAAGGTATTGGCCACTGTGCTGTGGCAGATCTGTCTGTCTGCCCACCTTAAATCTCAAAGGCATCCAGAATGCTGTCCAAAAAGCCTGATCCCAAACTTAGATCTGACAGGGAAAAGGTTTTCCCACCCCATAGACTTTTACCAACAGCAATTTGGGGCTGGACAGAGAATTATGAAAACACTTGTGAACTGACAGGCTGAAAAATCCTTTGTGTTTCAGCCAGCGGAAACACTTCCTTGTGACATTGCTAAAATGATTGACTTCTACCTCTTCCAAAACCAAAAGAAACATCTGAGAGAAAAGGAGGGTATTTTATTTGGAAAATAAAGTCATCGGAAAGAACCTTTTCCCTTAAACAGCTTCCATTCAACCCCAATATGAAGCCTGACACATCAGATGGGGAGGCCCTAGCTGCACCTTGGCAGAACAGTCCTAAAAATGGGGGATCAGTGAGCCAGTACTCTGTAAGTCTTGGTACTCCCCAAGGTCTTGTTAGGAGCCACCAAGACTAATCATCGCTCCTGCCCTTTTGATCCACAAGGCCAAACCCTGCCACGTAGCAGCTTGCCTTACTTGCTTGGGGTCCAAGGCTCAGCCAACTGCTCCCCACGGGGTATGGGACAGGGAGTATATCTGCCTGACATGTCCATCTCAATGACTTGGTCATGCTCACAAAAGCCAGTTGCAACAAAAGAAGGAATTGAACTCAACCTGTCAAACAAGTGCTTGATCACACTGGACCAGTCATCTCTTCACTGCCTCTCCACCATGGGAAAGATTAATCAGATGAAAGAAACAGTGAGGGAATGTCAATTCCATTCCTGCATTGAAGAAACTGTGCCATTAAAATCCTCTATCCTGTGACACACACTGAGCCTATTTCAGTAATAGTTTGGCAGGGGAATAATATTACTGAGCCTATAAATATCTTGTGGGGTACTGCTCTGCTGATAGAGCAGCAGGGTCTAGCCTTTGACTATCATCACAAGTGCTTGACGTGGGTATGAAGAAGCCATTGGCTTTGTGCAGCAATCACCTGAGCCATTGGCTACCCTACTCTGCCTCAAAAAGTGAAGGACAAGGTACAGCATTACTGTCTCAGGCATAGCTGGGAACATCCCACATGCAGTCACAGAGGAAAGTTAAAGGATGGAAGAGAGCTGTGGTCAATGAGAAGAGGGCAAGAGCTGATGACATGGGATGTGCAATGCAGAGAGACACAGGAGGCTATAGATCTGTGCTGAGATGGAGGATGGAGGTAAGAAGATGCTGGAAAGCATCAGCACCCAGAGGATGTTTCCAAAGCAAACAACTAGGCTCCCTACCTCTGAAGCCAAGGACTTTGGTTACCCAAACCAGTCTGACAAACACATTCAATCCTTCCACATCCACCGCTCAGGCCACAGAGCAAGGGACTTCTTACATGAGGAGGTACTAGCTAAGGCTCCTCAGGGCACAAGCAGATTTCCTAAAGTATTCTGGGGACATTTGCTGCACATTATTCCCAGCATATATAGTGCAGAAGGAAGCTGCTCTCTGCAAAGCCCCCAGTATCATCTGAGCCAGCCTGTGCACCAAATGTGACAAATCAACAATGAACCTCCAGTGCCTGCTCCTGTAGCAAAGTCCTGAGATGACATAGCTTGAGAATTTGCCCTGTCGTGTCCCAATGGGACCATGAACAGAGGGGAACAAGTCAGAAGAGGGGCCAGGCACTCTAGCTATTTGAGCTGACCACCATCGCAGAGCTATGCAGAGTAAAGGGAATGACTGGAGCCAGCAGTGCTGTCAGGCATTTGTCATCTTGCAAAGGAAATTGTGTGGGTGGCCCCTGTCCTGCCAAGACACATTGAGACAAATGGCTGAGTGATTTGGATATTAAATACTTGAATGTAAGGAGACTTTCATGACACTCAGCATGGGTCTCATACTACTCATTCTAAGGGCAGAGTTAAGTCAGTACTAAGTAGTTTTAATACTCTTCACTTTTACATATTTTATGTATACAGAGAGAAGGGGCTGCTAGCTACCTTCATTGCTCACAGGCCAGATCACTGCCCACCTGCAAGAGTGTCAAGACTGTTCTTCAAAGCTCTCTCGGAAAGCTCTCCCAAATCCTCAGTGCCCTTGTTTATGGGCATCAAAGGAGAAAAAAAGGGTCATCAAACCAAAAGGCCTGAGGGAATGTGGTTCCTCAATGTGAGGACTGACCAAGAGATGTGCCAAAGGGACCATATACCCCAGAGAATGCAAAAGCCAGACTTGTGAGAGACATGTAAATGAGCTAGCAGACAGCAGAGCATAGATTTGTGGCTACTTGTCACACAGCACCTCTGCCCCAGAGGACATAAAGCTTTAGGAATCCCTGAGACACAGAGATGACTGTGACAGCTCTGGAAGTTGTAATGTGCTTCCTCTGAGTAGCTGGAAAGCTTTGCAAAGGGCTGTAACAGGCCAGGCTTCATTCAGGGAAACTCTCAAAAAAAGGGAAATTTCCTGACAGCCCATGGTCCAAACCCACCAGACACCCTTTAGTGCAGAGGAAAGCTGGTGTCCACGGGACCTTGCCTGAGCTCGCAGAGCTGGTACATTAGAATTTGGCCTTATGAGAACCTTCCCTGTGCAATGCCTTGGCAACCAAGGAAGAGTTTGGTATTCACTTTCTTTTGGACACATAAAACCATAAAGTAAGGTCACAAAAGGAGTCTGCTGGAAACTCTTGCATGGTTCTTATAGCCAGAGAGTGTCCACAGTGGAACTCATATAACTTCCCAAATGAGACATGGAGAGCAGTTACAAAGTGTGAAATGCAGATATGTCCTGAAAAACGTATCACTCGTCCGCAACAGCCAGTGGGACCCACAGATCAATTGCTCAAACTGAAAGTCATTCCCAGAGCCAACTCAGTGCAGTTTCAACAAAGCTTTGCTGTGACATAACCCTCCTTCAGCAACACACAGTACATTGGACAACTGCTTGTGCTGAAGGCTTCTGCAGAATCCTCCACACTCCTAATCCTATGCAGTGGTTTATAGAGTAGCTAAATCTTCACTTTAATTAGTTCCTAAACCTAAAGACGCACCCCAAAATTACGAATCATCAAGCAGACGCTCTGCTCTGAATAACTCCCTAAGATCATCCCAGCTTTCTCCAGCAATAGTCTGCAGTCTGCCTGCAACACCTTTGTTTCCAGTGAGCAAAGATTAGAGTCATCTCATCAAAAATAGCCTCTCTACAGGAAAGGTGACATCTCAACCAGGCCAATGGTAGTTCAGCATCAGATATTTAGGAGGCCAAAAAAGCTGCCCAGGGCTACAGAGCCTGAGCAAAGGGCAATCCGTTGCCTCCAGCCTCAAACACAACTGGGCAAAGTACTCCTGCCAGCTGTGGCTTCAGCCATGGTTGTTATGGGTTCCATTTGGAAGATAATTAGAAGAAGATGTGGAGCTCAGAGCTCAAAATTAGCATCTTGAATCACTCCAAAGAGCAAACAGAAAGTCAGTACAGCTTCTAGAAAGCAGATGCTATCTTGCTTGTCCCCGGTGCTGTTAAGCTCAAGCTGATGACATTGGCACTGGCCATGGGTAGTAAAATCAGAAACGCACATAGCTCCAGACTCATGCTGAGCAGAAAGGTTCCTCCCAGGGACACTCTCACAGGCTTCTGCCCGCTTCTGTGGATGGTAAAGGGAAGTTGTGGGCACCAAGGAAAGCAGTCTGTCATCTGGATCCAGTACTATTCATCTCTGATGACAGCAGTATCAAACCAGTGCTTGGGAGAAGCTCAGTTGTGGACAGATTAGAGGGGACACAGTGTGTTCATTCTTATCCATGCTGCACTGCTATTACCAAGAATGAAAATAAAATCTCATTTTTCATGCAAAGATGCACAATGGTTAACATGAGAAAAACTTCCCTGGGAAGCATGCAGGTATCAAACCAATTTCAGAACGGGTCCACAATTACTACTGATGTTTATGTGATTCATATTCTTTCCAGCTTGCCAGATGTTTATTATCTGAAGGTGAATTTCTGCCCAGCGCCAATGGACTGGTGCAAGACCATGAGGAGGTGCAAAAGTCTCCTGATGCAGAGTGGTACGTTTCTCTTGAATTTCTCTATTCTTTTGCCACTTAAAAAGCTGTGCTTCAGATTGTATTGGTACATCAAGTACACAAAGAGGAGTGAGGGAGCAGTGCTTCTGTGGAGGTCAGAACTGGGCTCACGTACACCAGCTGCTGAGCCCAGGTTTGGAAAAATACCATATTTCTGTCAGTGTACGAAACAGACCCAGGTCTCAGAAGCAGGAGTGGCTGCTCAGATCAGGTATTAGTTTCCTGCAGAAAGCCTATGTGTTGGCTCTGCTTTCTGCTTCATTGGAAGAGAAGCAATTTGGGGTGGATTCACAAGCCTCCAAGAGTCCATTTTGCAGGCTGCAAGATGCCTAGGTCCTGATGGCATTCCCTGATGGCTGCCAGCCCCTGCTCACCACAACGGACACTTTTGCACATGGTGAGGGATGTACTAGCCACACACCAGGATAGTGGCATGTCACTGGAAGAGTCAGTAAGGCTCAGCTCCTTGAAGGCATTTGGGTGCCAAACTTCAGTAGAAATCATGATAACAAGGCCTCCTCCTGCTCCTGCCTGGGCCTCATCCTGGGGTTTCCTAACTGCATCATGATGAAGGCCTATAGGAGAAAGAGTCCCACGGATTTTCTCTCCAAAGTAGGTATGTATGCTGGGGAGAGCCTTGTCTGTCCCAAAATACAGATAATGATAATGTAACAACCTTGCCACTGCTTCAGGGCTGGTCCACACCATTGCTCTAACTGGAAGGGATATAGGGAGCCTGTCCGTTGACCACACCCATGCAGGAATGGACAGTGTTGCTCACTAGCAGTTGGCTTCCCTGAAGCTCCTTGGTGTCTGTTTTAGCTAGCATGGGTGGCAGAGGTTCAAAGCAGAAGGACCGTTACTCACACAGGTAAAACCTACCAAGCAGCTGAGGGTTAGGTTCAGGTTGGCCACCCTGTGTTGGCAGGGCACTGAAGTGTGTGAGCCATGGTGGGCGGAGGGGTTTGCTAGAGGGTACTATCCACTAGCCCTCAGAGGAGGCAGTTGTCTGTTCCCCATCCCAGCCCCAGGAAAAGCAGAGGGAGACAGTCAGGCCCAAGGGAGAAAGGGAAGGGAGAGCTGAGGTCTGCCTCGCTTCTCCAGAAATACACAGCCAAACACAGATCTCTGGGCTGAGCTGCACACCAACAAACACTTGGCAAGATGAGGGGACAGAAACTCAGCCACTAGTCCTTTTCCTCAGATGTTCCAGGAGCCAGCCCCATCAGCATGGGAACAGGAGTTCCCTTCATACACCAAAGTCCCTGCCTACACCTCCTATCCAGCCCTCTGAGGAATGAGGCAGCCCTCGCAAACAGATGCTTACACATTCAGGCTCCATGCACCTTCCCTGCTTTCCCGACATGTGCCTGCTCTCTCCATGATGCTTGTGTGTTCCCCAGCACACATCAACAGCCCCCAACGCATCCAGACACAAACAGACATATACACCCTGCAGAGCCATCACCCCTCCGTACACACACTGACACACATCACCTACCAATGGCACGTGCCTCCATATGCTACACAAAACCAGACACATGCACACACATGCACCAACTTGTGTGCACACGCACACAAATTCTCTGCCTGGGGTTTCTCCAACACACAGGCTCAATGCGGCTTGCATGCCCACAGAAACAGAGACATGCTCAGCTGTACATCTCACACACATTCAGGCTTGTTGTGGATCTCACATCCATGCACAAACATACATGCTGGCTCTGCAGTGGATTTCACATGCACGCACCCATACACACATAAATGCTCAGCATGGGGGTTTTCTCTCTCTCTCTCTCTCTCTCACACACACACACACACACACACACACACACACACACACACAGGCGCAATGTGGCTCTCAGGAACACAACAACGGGGACATGCTTTGCTGTCGCTCTCACACACACCCCTGCAGAGCCATGGAGCTTGGCTCACTGATGTGCTACACCCAGCACCCCCTGGAGCTCCTGGCCTCCCACCTGCCCTGTGCTCACCCTCTGCAAGAGTGGGTAGTGGATCACACACACACACACACACATATCAGTCACTCTGCAGCCACTTAACTCCTTGTTGCCTGAACCCAGCAGCATCCAGCCTGGTCTCAGCGTCATTCAGCCTAGTCTCGCATCATCCAGCCCTGCTCCACACCAGCCAGTCTGGCCCCAGCACCATCCAGCCCTGTGTCTTGCACAGTCCACCCCAGCCTTTGATCAGCCCAGCTCGGCCCAGCCTGGCCCCACATGGCACCGTCAGGCTCCACACCTTGCTTCTTTGGCCAACCCGTCGACCCGCACCCTCAGGCCAGCCCTAGTACCCTCGGGCTCCGCACCTTGCCCTGTCTGGCTGGCCCTGGCCCCCGGCCCCACATCCCGCGGCCCCCGTTGCGTCCGGGGTCCCGCAGCCCGCCCCGTCGGGTCAGCCCGGCTCTGGGGGAGCGTGGCCAGCCCGGGGTGGGGGCACCGCGGGAGTGGGACCGGACCCGCCGCAGCCCCGCGGCGCCCGTCCCCCGCGGCTGCAGGGACTCGCCGCCGCCGCCTCGCACTCGCCAGCCCCCGGGCCGCCCGCTCACCTCGATCCGCGGCGGCAGGACGCGGCGCCTGGGCCAGAGCGGTCCCGCGGTGGGGCAGCGGCTGCTCCTAGGAGTGCCCCGGCGACGGCGGGCCCGGCGGGGGGCCCGGCTCGGCTCGGCCCGGCCCGGCCCGGCCCCAGCCCCGGCCCCGGCCGCTGGCCGGCCGGCGCTGCCCCCTTGCCCGCGGCGCGGTCTGGCAGCCTCGCCCCTATGCGGAGGCTCCAGCAGCACCGAGGCGATGCCCATTCATTCAGCTTGTCCCCCGCAGCCCTCCCCTTCCGCCCCGCACTCCCAGCCTCCTGGATGGAGGTGGCTAGTGATGCTGCAGCGGTACCCAGAGCCCCCGGAGAGTACAGTGCGGAGAGGAGGGAGGGAGAGGAGGAGGAAGGAGAGCAGAAGGAGGGAAAAGGAAAGAGAGAGAGCAAGAGCGAGAGAGAGCGAGAGAGCGAGAGAGCGAGAGAGCGAGAGAGAGAGAGAGAGAGAGAGAGAGAGAGAGAGAGAGAGATGGCTGCTCCCAAAACCAGAGCTGGATCTTGAGAAGACTCTGGGATTTCCACAAGAAAATTAGGGCAGGGAGCAGAGCTGGCCCAGCTCGGTTCCCACTAGTCAACTGAGAACAGCACCCCAGCTCAGCATGAAGGGCTGCTGGCAGTGAATGTGGCAAGTGCAAGGAAAAGGGGAAGGGGAATACAGGTGATGGACAAGGCCTGTGCAAGGCTAGACCTGTGTCAGGGCTTCCTTGCAGAACTGAAATGTCCTCCCCTTAGACAGGGCTGACATTGCTTGGGAGTGACCAGGCACCTCAGCCAGGAGCATGTCTTAAAGACATGTAAAGCTCAGAAGCAATGTTTTGCCCATGCAAGGATGCTTGGTCTTGCATCTGCCCTTGCAGACTCCCAGCTTTGCCATCTACTATCAGGGTTTCTCCACCCTGGTGCAGAGCCAGGAGCCTCTCATTTCACTGGGGTCTGCAAGTCTGGAGTCTCAGACCAAAGTCCTGCATACTACATCAAAGTTTCTCAATCTTTTCTAATCTGCAGCCTGCTTAACCCTCTGGAAAATAATCCACTGACCATCTGCCACAGTGGTTTTCATTTACAACCTTACACAAATTAGGCTCAACTGCTCACTTCTTTCTCCTCTTTCACCCATGGCTTTCATCACTCCTTTGTGTATGTATGTGTCTTTCTAGGCATGAGCTTGCCATGAGGCTGAGAGTGACCTTGTCATGCTTAGCAGCTGGCAGTGGGCTGCAGGCAAGAGCCCCTTCTCCCTGCACTTTCTCTGGTCTTCTTTGCAGATGTGTTTTACCCCTAACAAAGCGGAACACATTCCCCCCTGATCAGCCTGCCTGTCCCTGATGCAGTCGTGTCCTCTGGGGATTGTAGTGAGACCTGTTTGGGAGAACGACACCCCAAGCCTGTGTAGTCCCTTTGAGATGTATGCTTATATATTCATGCCCATCACATTAAACTCTCCTTGCTGTGCCAGAGCAACTCCTTCCCTGAATGGCTGGGCTGTGACATTGCTGCTTGTATGTGATGCATGTGGGAAGGAAACGTTCTACTGGGTTTTTTTTATACTGAAAGTAACCTTCAGGAAAGGCATGGTTCCCACAGGCTTCAAGGATGGAAGCAGCATCTCTCCTTAGCCAAGAGTCTGTGGAACAGACATGTTCTTCTGACTAAACCAAGACTGATGCCAATGCCCTGATTCATGTGGATCCCTTTGATCACACAATCATTTGGCCTACAGTGCATAGGATCTTTTTGAGTTGTAGAAGAAATGAGTTCCTGAATACACTGAGAAGCTGAGTCTGAGGCAGAATAAGCGTAATTTGTCTTGAGCTAAAGTGAGGGACTTAGAGGAAGACATCTTGCACCACTTTCCTCTGACATGGAGAATTCATATCCTGGCCTTGGGCAACTCACTTTTCATGCTTTTGGTGGTGACTGATAACACAGGAGTGCTGGCTATTTGGAAAGCTTGAGATGGGCTGCTCCATATGACACAGAGGAGTTCAGAGAGACAAGTAGTGGTCATGTTTGAAAACACCTTAACCACTGTACATCTCAGTTTCCCTACTCAGAAGCTTTGGAGTCAGGCCTGAAGGATGATGCAAGATGCTGTGAGCAGCTATCATGGTTATTTTCTCATCACTTCACCCTAATGTTTTTGCAATTGGCTTTCTGGGGAAAAGGCTCCATTCTCTAAGTAAAATGGAAATATACAGATTTTTTTCCTTCCTGTAGCAAATTCAGCAAAAGTGCAGCTGTCTTCACAGACTTGAATACAGAATTGACCATTCAGTACAGTCCTAAGGGGAAAAGACCAAGCAGAAATGAACAAGCCCCACAGTGCTCTGTACACCCTCTAACGACTTTTCCAATCCAGACAATTTCTTCCTCCAAGCTTCAGGAGTGCCTCACTCCTTTTGCCATTCTTGTAGGCATGAAAACTACCTATGTGTTTTCAAAATACCTCTTCAAATGCCTAGTAGTTCAAAACAACTTTTAGACTAAAATTTGGTATGTTATTTGTCAGTAATGGGGACTGGAGCCCAGAAGCATGGGGACCAAAAAGAGCAGAAGTCAAGGCTTGCATCGAAAAGCACCATGCTGCTGCAAAAACAAAATACTTTTTGTCTCCTTCAGAGACAAGAAGGCTCCCAAATACCAGAAGTGGGACTGGTCAATCTTGATCCTTTTGGCTATGTGGAGGCAATGCCTTTTCCATCATCCTTCCCTTTCTACAACCATCCTGAGCCTCAGGTCTGCCCCAGCTGGCCAAGAGGAAAAGAAGATAAAGACATGAGTAATACTATTTTTTTTTCTGCTATTACCATGAGTGTATGTGTGCTCCTCAAAGAAAGGCACTTGGTGTCCTAGAAGTTTACAGCCTGATGCAGTGCAGGGTAACAGACAGTAGCCATGGCAGGATGGAATGCTCCCTTGTTGCAATTTTAGATAATGACCCAGCAAAGTCTATGTGGAGGAAAGGGATGATAGGATAAGGAGGGAAATGAGGAATGAAGGGCAATTAAGCAGAGAGAAGAAAGTTTGTTTGAAAAACAGTGCCAATCCTGGATTCCTGTGTGTACAGGAGCCAAGGTGGGACTTAGACAGTGACAGGAAAGCCACGGCAGACAGGTCTTTTCACATGAAGACTAATGTCTTGTAACTCACATAATAATGAGCATGGAGAGGGGCATAGGAAGGGGTGACACGTTCAAGGCAATGGGAAGTAGTCTTTAGAGGAACCAGTCTGATGAACAACATTAATAAGACTGCTGTTGTCAGACCAAGAAAGGAATGTGGCAGTAATCAAATTGCAACGTGCTAGAGCCAGACAAGTATTTTAGCTGGAGGAATTAATAGGAAAGGCTTTATTTGAAAGCATTATATAGAGAGAACGTGTGGGACTCAGATGTAGCTGGAATAGGAAGACGTATGGGGGAGCTGAGCTCAGCGCAGTGTGGAGTAATACACAGAATGGAGGTCTTGTCTACTTAGGAGAGATGGGGGAAGGCGTCAGTGAGAGACGATGAACTCTGTTTTCACTATGCTAAGTTTGGGCTGATGGGTGAGACTTCTACCAGAAAGCATCAGCCAGGCTGTCTGATTTTTGTTTGGAAAGGAAGAGGCATGTCTGGCACAGCACAGTAGATCTGAGGGTCAACATGGAGATTGTGTAGGTGTCAGTGTGTCATGGAGATTACCCAGAGATAATGGTTGAAGGACAACAGAGAGGGCTGAATGACAGGATGCTGTGAGCATTTTGCAGAAGAGGAAGGCAGGCATGAGGAAGAGGCAGGGATGCAGAAATGAGAAGGGCAGGTAGAAACCCAGGAAAGGACACCAGAGAATCTCAGGAGGACCAGCTTTTTAAACCAGTATGGCTGAATGTGTGGAGACCAGGGGAAAGATCAAGGATGAGGCTGGAGCATAGCTCCAATCATCATAAGAAATCTGAACACAGGAGTCTGCTGAGCAAGTGAGACAGAAGGCAGAGCAGAGACAGGGTGAGCATTAAAGTGAAGGGGGATAAGGCCTGAGAGAGAAGGTGTACCAGTCTGAGGAGATTTCTTAGGACTTTGAAGTGTTTGCACTGTGAGCATGACAGGCCATAGCACAGCCAGAAGTTAGGGAGAAAGCAGAGTAAAGAACAGAGAGGGAGTGTGTATGGGAGCTCTCCTTACAGGAAGGGACAGGATCCTCAGGAGGAACAGAGAGATTCAGGAAGAGTCCCACCAAGGACCACAGGAGATGCACCTTCACAGAGCAGCAAAGGAGCAGGAGGTATATCACGTCACTATCACTTAAGTCCCTTATGGAAAATAGTGGCAAGCTGCTGTGTGGGAGAAGCATAAGGAGCAAGATACAGACAGCAACAATGCAGCAGCAGTCAATTCACTAAAAGAAGCAGAGTCATGCAGTGGAGGAGAAGGCAGAACCAAAGACAAAGGGAAGTGATTTAGAGTAAGGGAGTCAGCTTACTTTTGAGATTTACAGTACAGGACTGTGTGAGCAATGGGTGCTTGCACTTTTTGCGAGAATAGTGTGTGTGAAAATAAAGGCCATTCCAGTCACATCAAACTCCTTCTAGTTCAGATTTTACTCTCCAAAAATTTTAGATAGTAAATTACTTTGCAACGTGACAGTCTTTGAGTGTAGTTTGTGACTCACTTCTGTTAAGCAGAAACAATTCCTATGGCACTGTATTACCCAAGTATTCAAGGGGGATATAATTTGTCAAAGATGCCACTGGACATTTCAGTCATACTGGAAAAAGCATTCGCTGCCAACAGAAGAAATAACCCAGTTTGACTCTGCATGATAAGCAACCAGTGCTGGGGAGGGACCTGGGGGCATCCTCAGAGGAAGATCAAAGGAGGAATAAGTAAAGTGGCAGTGTAGAGTAACGGATGTGGTGCTGAGCAGTGTTGGAGCTGTTGAGTGTATAAGACTATGAGAAAAACAACCATGACTGACTCAGGTCCTGGAGTGAATGAAGAAGAGAGATGTAGTGAACCCAGACAAGGGCACTGTAGGGAAGCAGCAGTTCATATGTGGGGTCCAGACCTCAGCACAGCCAGACACGTGGAAAGAACAGAAGAGGGAAGGTGCACTGAACACAATGCTGGCATCCCTCAGGCTCATGGAGAGTAGTATGGCTCTTCTAGTGAGAGCCTATGACCCCCTCTACATTTGTGGTGCAGATACCTCCTGATACATCAGCAGCCACTGAGGGCTGAAAGGATGAAAAGCCAAAGCCAGGAGAGCAGCAACAAACTGTAAAAGATCAGAGGCACATGCATAGTTCAAAAACATACGATGCAGACCTCCTGTACCTCCCAGCTAGGCAGAGGGCAGGCCTGGTTTGCTTTGACCTTCTGCTCAATGAATCGCTCGGAAGCTAATTCTTCTCCTCCTTGCTCCTTCCTGAAATCAAAGGCTGGTGAGTAACAGCCTGACCACAGTATCCCTAAAACTGAGAGCCAGAATCAACCAAGACAGCACAAAAACTAGAAATAAATCCAGCAAGGTTTCCTGGACCAGTTCCTCACTACTCAGCCTCAAGGGAGCCTGAGTATGAGGAGTCTCCAGGCAAAACCAGATCTCTGTCTTTTAGGAGACAGGAAACAAAATCAGAGAGTGTGAAACTAGCATCCACCAGCTGCTCTCATAGCTGGGTATTTTGGAAAGTCCAACATGAATGTACTTTTAACTTAGCTACAAAGAAAGCAAGGCAGCATTATACAGAGCATGCAGAGTATGCTCAAAATCTCTGCCCCAGTCTTCTCTGTGCCCTCTGTGCCCTGCTCATAGAAAGTGTCTCCCTCTGCCCCTGTCTTGGTCTTCACTAGCTGTTCATATCAAAGCCTGTTTCATCGAAGAGGAATGGTCCATCAGACAAGTCTCTGCTACTCTTTGTTATTCACTAAAATCCCTCCTAACCAGGTAACAGTCCTTTTCTCCATACAATGTGGCATCAATGGATGCTTGAAGTTCACATTCTCTCTGAGGAAATACAGTTCTCTTACCCTTCCTGAACAAGCCAGAGAGCTTCAGCACAACTGAGGGGAGACACAGCTGACACAGACAAGATGCAACAGACAGACCTGTAGCTTACCACTGTGAAAAAAATCTACCTCAAAGAGCATGCAAAAGAGGGCACATCAAGGACTGAGAACCCAGGAACATGAAATAATTAGCAGGACTAAACTCAGTCACACTCTTACCCTCACATTTGCAATGCACAACATTCGTTTCCATACCTGATGAGGTAAGCAATGAGCACAGTAGGGCTGAGAGTATAAAGCCGTATCTAATTATTTGAAGGGACACAGGGAGGAAGGATGAGGAATAGTGCGACAAAAATGAAGGAAAGAACCCAGTAAGATTCAGAAAAAGGCTTAGACACTAACAAAGTAGAGGAGCATTCACACTAGGCCGGATGGGGAAGAGAACAAGGAATAGCTAACCTCATGCTGCAGAACATAAGCTGCTGGCCAGCCAGGATTGGTGGAATTTCCCCAACCAGATGAGACTGCACAATTAAGCACATTATTGGGGTGTGATGACTTTCTTGGGAGCATTTACCATGAGCCACTGTTGAAGATATAGTACCAGACTGGAATGGACCATCAGTCTGCTCCAGTGTGTTTCCAGAGCAGGAAATCATAGCTTGGGCACTAGGAAACCTTTTGTGATACTGTGGGGCTCCTCCATGGGAGGTACTGATATTTAGCTCCAGCAAAGCTCTGCGTAATATTCTGTAAGAAACAAGTCTGAATCAGTCTGTATACTTACCTGGCAAGGTAGACACCATGATCAGGCAGGTGATTTTCCCAGGATGATGCTCATCCCTTGCACTCCAGATGTGCTTTTTTATTTATTTATTTTAAGGGTGACAGAGCATTGGAACAGGTTGCCTGGAGAGGTAGTGGAGTCTCCTTCTCCGGAGATATTCAAACCCCACCTGGACATGATCCTGTGCAACATGCTATAGCTGACTCTACTTGAGTGTGTGTGGTGGGGGGGGGGTTGGGCTAGATGATCTCCAGAGGTTCCTTCCAACCTCAACCATTCTGTGATTCTGTGATCAGGAAAGGAATAGGGAAATTAACAAAGTACTTTTGAGTTTTTCTTTTATTAGTCAAGCTCTCGTCTTGCTGCCATGATCCCCGACTAGAGCCAATTGGCAATTCTGCAACAATTAAGAAGAGGAGCAACTTCACCAGGCAGCCACTAGAGTAGCTGCTCTAGCAGCTCTTTCCCTGTGCCAACCCACACAGGGAACACAAGAGGCACAAGGGTAGGTCAGCAAACAGGTATGAGGGCTGAGCTTGTGCAGGTAGAAGCATACTGTCCCTGCTTGCAACTGCAACCTGCAAGACTGACAGAGGTGCCAACGGCTGGATGTCTCTCGGTAGGGCTTTGCTCCTAGAGGCTGTCTCTTGGTGCTCTTCTCTGCTACCAGACTGGTTGAAGAGCTCTAGGGGATGCAGTACAAGCAAGAAAGGACAAAAGAGTGCTGTCAGTCAGTTAGTTAATTCAAGGGAAGAATCTCTTCTAAAAAGGAAGGATAAGGTGGAAAGTGTTTGTGCCATACAGATGAGGCCAGAGAGGAAAGAGGGAATTGGAGGCAGTACAGAGTTGGTGTCCCTTTGTGCTGCCTGTTCCCTCTCAACACTCCCTGTGTTTCTTGCTCATGGATTCCTAGGCATTGGCAGCCTGCTCTTGCTTACCTGCAGATCAAGCAGTCCTCAGGCTGCAGTGTGGAAAGTCCTGGGTTTGACCCACAGACAGCAGCCACAGCTCTACTCAGCCAGGGCTAAAAGTCCGGTTTGAGCGCATCCTGGTGGCACCGAGAACAAATTTCAACCCCACTTCATTTTGCATCCATTCTCTGCTACTTCAGCAGCACTGTGGGGTGAAAGGGCCTAGGGTCAACCACTCCGCTCTGGTTTCCATTTAGTTTAATTGCTGACAACCACAGATGACTGCCTGTGTGATGAACGGTGAGGTGGCCCTTTCTGAAGCTTTAAATACAGCACCAAGTACAGGACGGACGCTAGGTACCTACATATCATAACTGAGATCATTTTCTAGATGCTTGTTGCTTGGCAGCCAAAGGCTTAGAAATGTCAATTTCTAATTAAAACCATGCACCCAAAATCCACGCAGCCTCCCTGAAACCCGGTATTTTTATACACCACTCTTAGCTGCAGTGGGCATGGTAATAGCTCTCAGCATGTGAACTTCCAGAAAAAAGCCACGTTTCTGCCAGGGAGGATGCAGGTGAGATATATGCACCAGCTAAACAGAAGTGCATTCAATTAATAGAGTAGATGCAATCCAGTAAGAAGGGAGATTGAGCATGTGACCCAAATATAGAAATGAAGAAGGCTTCACTGGAGCACATAACAACTGGAGCAAAGCCAGCATACTAACCGCAGAACCGATTGCAGTATGATGCCAGTCTCCCACACGAGATGTAAATGCCAGTGCCTGGGCCTAAGGATTGCCTGTACAAAGTAGCTGACAGCTTTGCAGTGTCTACACCTAGCATCAGACAGACAGTGCTCCTCTCCACCAGGTATCTCTGCCTTCCCTTGGGGCCAAGATCCTGCACTGGTGACTGATCAGTGCTTGCTGAAAATGAGGTTCCCTTATGGGATGCTGTGTTGATGAGCTAAGAAGCCCAAGGTAGCCTGGCTTGCACCCACACTGGTTCCTTGTTCTGCTTGAGCAGGATACACAAAAACCCCTAGACTTCCGTGACACCAGTTCCCCAACAGAATCAGAAGTTAACTCAATGGTGAAGTCTAAATATGAAAAGTACCCACCAAAAAGTACAATACATTAAATTATTGTTTTTTAAATCTATATGATTGGATTGCAAACTTGAAGAAGTTAAAAATAATAATTGTTGGCATCTGTATTTGTGTTTTGTCATATAAACTCCTAGAGTTTGTATTTTTAAGCTCTCTTTACATCTGAATAATGCAAAAGGCATGGAGAAGAAAAGGAGGGAAAGGTGCTGAGACTGCCACCCGTAACAGGAGTCCAGGAGCTCAAACTGGAAAAGGAAAACAAAAACAAAAAAACTGTTGTGAATCACAGTAAAATCCTGAGCTGAAACACTGATAGAAGGGCACTCAGGAAACAACTTAGTATACTGATGCTTGGAAATCAAGCCTGGAAAAAGGCCAGGTTGTCACAGGTGCTACATCCTGTATCTCCAAGGACCTGCACCACCAGCAGTACTGGATCATGTTGTGGCCCACCTGAGCATAACCAGTGCTGCTGCAGAGCTGCCAGGAGCACAGGAATTTGCAGGAGCAAATTTACCAAGTTGAAATTGTGTTTTATTTTTGGGCAAAAGTTTGAAGAACCTCTTTTTAGATTTTTCTCACGGAATAATTCTGTTTTTCTTCTTCTGACTGACATTTGATTTTGAAGTTTGAGCTAGAGATTAAATGAATATTTTTACAGTCTGTCTGAAATCAAACCAAAATGCCTAGAAATTATGAAACTTTGCTATCCATGAAGCACAGCAAAGGTAGGCAGATATGCACAGCCATATTTATGCTTGCAGGGCTTTATTTGCCAGTTCAGTCTGGAGAAAGCTTTCCAGATCTGAAAATTTGCCATGAGACAGTAAAGCCATTTCCCACCACTTTCACCTCTAACCAAGCCAGTGTTTGTTGAATGACAACTTGATTTGGAAGTGAGACTTAGGGAACACCTGCTGACAGCCTGGGGCAGAGGCTCTTGTTATTTTGAGGATGTTTTACCATGACGAATAAGCCTCAGTACTAGGCTAATCTTTTTCATCCTGTTCCCTACCTCTCTTCGTGCTATATTCATCTGATCTTATAAGACATTTGATTGGCAAGTCATACCTGACACACTTTCTTTTAACTTTTCCAGTTACTTTGTAAAGTATATTCTTAAAAGAAGGGCTTTGTTTCCTTTGGACGGAGTATGCAAGATGTTTCTTCTCATAGATACACCCAAAATTACACCTCTCCTTTTCTTTTCCTGGAGGGACTAAGGATATTCTATTGTGCATGACATAAAATCAGGGACTTTAAGCAGGGAGGCAAAAATGCCCAATGGTGTACAGAGATACCTTTTTTTCTCCAGGGTGCTACTTAATTGTTCAAACCTAATCAGTTATTACAGAGTGATTAAAATCCCTTCCTTTTTCCTGGTTCAAATACACAAGTGCTTTATAAATAATGTAGCAGCCACATATCAGCAGAAATCTCCTTCATTAGGTATATCTCACTAACAAGCAGTGGCCAGAGAGGTCTGGTCTACAAAATGGCAGGCAGCGGTGTCCAGGAGATTTCTACTCCCAATCCAAACTAAGCTGCTAATTCAAACATCCACTGAGAGACACTGTCTGGGCCCTGAAGCCATCGATAGGTGCTTTCAATGTGCCGTGCTGTTCAGGTAGTGCCTGCTGGCTGGCAAACGGCCCTGAGAGCATGGATGGTGGTACTACTTCATACCTTTAGCATGTTCCTACGGCCATGTCCTGAGTTTGCTCCACCCTCATCCTTCAACGTCTTTTGACCTTGCTAAAATCTTCAGATACCATCAGACATCCCTGGCTAAAGAAAAGACAAAGAAAGTTTTGCTTACCCTTTTTCAGAGTATTTCCTTGGGAAAATGTAGATATGGAAAGAATTAGCTTTTACTTTGAGACAAGAGAAACACAGCCTCCAGATTAAGTGTCAGCTTTATGAGTTCCGTCAAGTAAAGCAGGATTCTCAGGGACTGAGAAGCAGCAAGCACAACAGCAAGGGGGATCACTGACCTATCACAGGACAATTGGCTTAACATCAATGTGGAGGAAAATCAAAAAATGTTAGGAAGTATTTTGTTAAATGGATGGAGACGTGTGCCCTGACTAGGGGTGCTCAGTGCAGGGTGGAAGAATAAGGCTGATCTGAAGGTGCAACATCAGCATCACCAAGCCTAGGGCCAGCACTTAATCTTCTAAGAAAGCCAACTCTTAGATTCATAAAACCTGATAGAAATAGAAATAGCCGTGCTCTGTTTTTAAAATCACTTACAGATCATTATTAGTCTTAATTATCTCCCTGCAGTGTGGGGCTAACACTTTTTTCCCCCGTTTTTTTAAGATCCAGAAAGCACACAATGCCCATTTTAGAGACCAAATAAAAAGACCATGGTAAAATGCAGAGAAGCCTGTGATATCTTAGGAGCTGAAGGCCTCCCTGTTCCTTCAGCCTTCAGAACAGGATGCGTGGCCTGGGCACATAGGTCACTACTGCCTTTTTGACTTGAGCTTCATGGGCAGCACAGTGCCTTTGAGCAGTGCTAGCTGCAGTGTCTGCCCCCGAGTCCCTGCAGTTAAAGGTCTTGAGGCTGGGTTTAGCTTTAACTGCTCCCATCTGCCATGCTGCAGCAACATGAGGCACCACAAGTCTCTCCTGGTGATGTCCCCAGCTCCATTTCCTTGGCTGGGGCAAAATGAAACAATGAAAACATCAGCAAACACTTTATTTCATTCTGTGGGCAAACAAATGCACCTGGTCCTGCCGGGGAAGGGCACAATGTCACAGGTGTCAGTGGTACTCTGGAGATGAATGGTGACTCAGAAGAAAGACTAGGCAGGATGTTTTGGGCAGCATCAGTGGGTGAAAAATGGAGGCAAAATAACCATTTCCTTGAGCAACTGCAAACTCAAACCCTGCAGCGTCCGCCTAGTGAGGAGTAAAAGATCATGAAACTGGCTGGCTGGCAAGCACAAGGCAAATCATATCTAAGGAGGAGCTGCAACCCAGCGGAGGCAGTGGAGTTGGTAAAGTTGTGCACATTTTGGCAACAGGAACAGGTCTGTGCAAGACAAGAGAGATAGCTTCTGCCTAAAAATCCAGCTCTCATCTTTACAATGCACCTTTCATTTCCGCCAACGAGCTTTCTTCTGTGGCTGCTATGGGAGATGCAACAGGTACCATTATATAACGTACTTAGAGTGTCACAAAGCATTTGCCTTCATGGCCTGAGTCTCTGAACTGGAGTGTTAACGCTAATGGGAAAGCTCAGTGGGAGAAGAGAGGGATGGACTGCTCGGGGCACCCAAGGGAGCTACCATGGCAGTGCATGTCATTTGGTTTCACAGAAATCAGGTGAAGGAGAAAGGGGACAGCAAAGCCACAGTGTGAGTCAAAAAACATGATTTGATCACCTGTTGAACACCACAGCTGCTGTTCTGCCCCTTCCCCTCCAACTTACAAAGAAGAAATTAAAACCAAAATAAGTTCACAACATCTTACTCCAAAAGAAACTAATAGCAATGAGCTTTAACAAAAGTTAAGTGTTTTTTCAGGTGGTGAATTGTCAGTCTGTGATAAGTCTTGTCAGAAGAAGCCTCATGTTGCTGCAGTGTGGCAGATGCTAAGAGTGCACAGGAAGACAGGGAGACTAGAAAACTCATTTGAAAGAAAAATTCATGAGGGCTGAGAAATAACAACATGAAAATAAATGAAATTTGCAGGAAAGTTATTATATAGCCAGCAAGAAGATCTGGCTCATGTAGTCCCTAAGCTGAAAGTACTGGAGGCTGAGGTAGCGTGAGAGGAAAGGATGACACTAAGTTGTCCTGTTCTTGCTATTTCCTGGACATCTACTCCTATTCCTGCTGGCATTATGAGAACTCAGAGCCAGGGCTAGCTGGGCCTGCAGCTGAACCTACATTAATCATAGTTACTTGGCTTTGAGAAAAATGGTATTTTCCTGGACTTCCACAGTGCTTCCAATCTGTGCTTGTGAGAGAGAAGCTAGACCACCAATGAGAAGAACAGATTAGTTCAGGAAGAATTTAAATAGACCTTTAGAGGCTACCTCTGGGTCCAGTACCTGTCTGGCACATGGAGACCAGTAAAACAGAACTCATCAAGGTCTACGTACAATAGGTGTCTCCAAAGCCTGGTTTCAGCTTTGACATTGCCATTTGTAGCAGAAGAGTCTTTTGACTAGAAGGAGTAGACCAGCAGAAGAGTGCAAGGACTGAACCCATTCACTTAACATACTCGTTAGTGCAGAGTGTACGCACTTTTTGCTCAGCTCCCATTTAGGGAGACCAGGCAGATGCAGCCTAGCAGCATTCATGAAGACAGCACCTCCAAGAGCTCTGCAGCCTGATTGTCAGACTGTGAGTGTAGATAAATTTTGGCAATCCCAGGGCTTGGACAGCAAAAGGCGCTGTGAGGACTTGCACCATCAAGAGCCAGGTAGATAAGGGGATCTGCTCTTTCTGGCAGGCATTGCTCAATGCCCTGCAAGCAGGGCAGATTCAGATGCAAGAAGGGCTCTCAAGGGTTGCATGGAGCCCTCCCTGGGGTTCAAGAGATGAGATGATTCTTCTGCCATTCCCAAAGGAGGAATTGATTTCCATGGTGCACATCCACATTGATGACAGAGATTCACAGTTGCTTGTGACTGCATTTTAAGTGTGCAGGAGTCCTCTGCAGCCAGGGCTGTGGAGAAGGCCAGCTGCACACAAGGGGAACTGCTGACTAGTCCCATGCAAACTGATCTTTGTGAGATAGATTTGGCACAAGCTGGAGTGCTTGCTTCACTGATGTCAGACCTCTCTGCTTATGCAAAAAGTTGCAGAATAGGAAGGAGAAAGTGGTGTGAAGAGACATGTAGTAAAGCAACAGGGGAGTCCCTGATTTGGCTTTCCCTGCAGAAGGAAAAGAGGGTAGAAGGGTAAATTACTGAATTCATGTCACTGTGGGCCAGGAGTCTAACTGATTCTCTGGACCAGTTTGGGGAGGAGAAGTTAACAGGAGTCTCCAACATCCCTGGGCTGGCCAAGAGGGTGACCAGATAGAAAGAGAGAAGGCTCCTAGCAGGGTGTGTATTTCTCTCTCAAACACATAATAGGTAGCAGAATCTGCCCTGTACCATGAACACTCCAGGCCAAGAGAGGGACATTTTACACATGCACTATTGCAGAATAAATCTCTGAATAAGGAATGTGGCCTGAGGGATACCTACTACATGCTGCCACTGCAAAATGCCATAATGACTAGGAAAGAAGACAGTCATCTTGTTCTCACTCTGCAGAAACAATACTGACACCAGGCACTTGTTAAAAGGCAGACCCTCCCATTCAGCCTTGAACAACATAGGCAATGTAGACACCAGCCTATACCTCAGGGAGCCAATGGCTGATAAGTACCCAGGCCTGGTGGGTACTTGGAGGAGGTGGGAACCTCCATATGTTCAGCAGCAAGCAATTGAGTAGCTCCCAGTCTTCCCTGAGCCACCACCAGGGAGGACTAGAGTAGTCCTGGTGATGTCATCTTGCCGCTGAAGTGCAGAGGGAGAGCCCTGCCTGTAGACAGGGGGGTATGGGACAGATCTGCAGCGAGGAAAGACCAGTCCAGGCACCTCTCCATGAGAGCTGTGCTCCCCTTTGTACCAAATCCATCATTTTTGAATCTTCGGAACATTAAGAAGTCCTTAAATCAACACTCTGTTTTCAAGGCATTGGCATCAACCAGAGAGTAAAATCAAAGGAAGAAAAGCAGATTTTTCTAAATCATCTTGACATTTTTACTGACATACATTTTTTTTTTCACCGACAGTCATTTTTTTTGCCCTTTACTAACAATCTATATATTTTCTGATAGCTGCTGCTACCTTTGTGGGATTGGCTAGATTAGAAGTAGCAGCTCAGCTGAGCTCCATGCTCCAGAGGAATCCATCATTCCAGCTGAAATCCCCTCCTGAGCTTCTTATAGGGAAGCAGTGCATGGTCGAAAGCCCACTCAGGCTCCCAGAGGTGCCCGTGGAGTGTGATTGGGGCCACCAGTCTACCGGCAAGGCAGGAGTGACCCCTGAGAGGCAATATCCTGTTGGCAGAAGCTGCCAGTACATGCCTCTTGCTGTGCCAAATGCAATCTCCTGGTGCAGGGACTGTTTCAGTGCAGGGCTTTGCAAGAGTAAAACTTGTCAGGCTTGTCTGGGTAACCCAAGTGCTCACTACCAAGCCAGGCCCTGCCTGGGCTGTGTGTTCTTGGAAAGGACTGGCTCCTTCTGACTGCTCTGTGATGTGAAGGAGAGCCATTCTTTGGAGAGATGAAGGATTTGCCTTTGTGACTGTAAACGCAGCCTCACAACTGCTGCTTATATCTGAGTGCACATCCTGCACATGGGCTTGCCCTGTGCTTAGTGTCCTCAGGCAGCATCTCAGGGACAAGGTGAACCAAATAGCACTCTCTTGCACCTAGGCATCCATGCAGGCACAGTGCTTGATGAGACACTTGCCTTGGTGCTTTGGGTGCAGCTTGCAGCAATCAGTCTTCCTGGCCCTCTGAGGGCACCAAGGCAATTACATACCACTTCCTCAGAGCCAAGGCCACTAGACCAAGCTGTGATGCACTTGCTTTAGCTGAATGGTTCATCTGTAGCTTCTGGTTGTACCTTTTGTACTGCTGCAGTTAGAATCAGAAATGACCCTCCTGCCTGTCACAGTGGCAATTATCCATGCACTACAACAGTGCATCCCAAAGCAGCTCTCATCTGGGTTGAAAATAGTGGCTTCATTATTTTAGTATTTTAAATGCAGCAACTGGAAGCATTTGTACGGAGCATTCCTGCTCCAAGGCAGTTTGGGTAGACTCTGGTGAGGTTTTGTAACATGACATTCTTCTTCCTCTTTCGGAGGTCCTGGTCTCTCTGGCTTTCAGAGGTGGGCTGCAGAGAAGCCAGGTGCCCTACTCTGAAGCCTGTGTGAAGTCAGTCTGTTGGCTGTGACTGTCCAGTGGGTGCCTGTGTTAGACAGATTGATCAGACTACTCTTGTCCCCTGCTCTACCTCTTTCACGCTGGCATGTGTGTGAGGCAAATGGGACTAGTTGTGTATGTGTCTGAGAAACTCAGTGCTGTCTGCCTGTGTTCATAATCAGGAAATTTATGCTAAGCCCCTGACAAGATTTGTAGTATCTCAGCATTTTCCCAGCTCCTGGTACTGCCAGCAAGTTCTGGCACAACTCTGCAGAACATGAAAAAGAAATGTATGGATCCCAAGCTGAGGTAAAATGAATGGGTTATGTCTTCTGGCCAGGATTATCTGCTTAGCATATATATAAAAAACCCTGAATAGAAAATGTCAGGCTTGCCTCCTGGCCAAGGAGGCTGTGCAGTGGGACACCTGGCTGCTGTGGGGAACTCTCTGCAGACAGCTGGGCACACAGCCGAGCAGCAAGACCTGTGTCCTGATGGCACTGTAGGGCCTTGGATGGGAGCCAGTGTCCACGGCATCACTTGGAGTGGGAATAATAACAGTTGCTGCTTGGGAATGGAAGGAAATAATGGTGGTGATGCTGTGACATTATAACCCAGGGAGGAAACTCTCTGGATCCTCATGAGCCACCAGAGCAGCCAAAATGCAATTAATGCCACGCAACTCACCCCAACCTGTCTATGGTGCATGGAGTGGAAAATGGCTATTCTAATTAGCACAATAACAGGTTAGCAATGATAGACTGAGGGATTCAGATCTGTTCTCAGTCAGTCCAGCATGCATTCAGAATAGCACCACAGTGTCCTGAGGGAGCCATGCTTTGCTTGTGTGACAAAGGAACAGAATTAGGCTCCAGTACTGTACAAGAGTCAGAGGCTGAGCGTTACTCCCAGAGATGTTGTTTTCTCTAGTGAGGCCTTCAGGTTGCACAGGATTGCAGTGTTCCTTGCTGACTCCTGCCACCACAGGGACCGTATCTCAGCAGCAGCTGCCAAGCTGCAGCATGGACCACTGCTCTCAGCTATGAGGAGGCAGGAGACTGAGGAGGCAGGAGGCAGATGCCTCCAGCATCTGCTCCGGCCTCACATGCCCGCAACCCTGGCACAGAGCATCCCTTGAGGGAGAGAAGGGAGCATAATTTTCAGCCTATCTACAACAGTTTGGGGGGGGGTGACTGCTCTCCAGGATCATGTCAGTCTGCTTTATAAAACCAACAAGGCTACATGCTAGCCAAGAAAGCCTCCACCTGGGGATTCCAAAACTTGCCACAGGAAGAAAGGTCTCTAGCTGCCTTGTCCTGCCTTTTCCAGCAGTGGACAGGCAAGAGACAGTAAAACAACAGAGAACAAGCCAAACTGATCAGTGGTCAGCACTTGGAAACTGCACTTAATAAGAGATTGTCACATTTTGAAATCTGCTTTAATCCTAGCTGAAGAGAAAACTGCCCTTTGAAATGAGCAGTTTTGGAACAAATATAGTTTGGAAGAAGGAAATGTAGATTGTGTTTCAAAATAAAATTTCATCTTGTTTGTATTTTCAGAGACGTAATTTGTATTTCTTTACATTCACATCATTCAGGATGTGTCAACGGCAGTACTGTGTAACATGCATCAGACACGCACTGGGGCATAGGATTGCTACACTTCCGCTACTTTATTCAGATTACTGTATTTGTTTTACATCATTCTGAATAGCTTTTACTTAGCATTGATTGAAACATCTTATTTTCTAGATCAAAGTGTTTCTTTGTGTTTTAATGAAATACTTCGCACAATAGCTTTGTGTTACTTTAAAATCATGATTTAATATATTGAAAACTGCTGGTCCTCTAATTAGTACGCTGTGTGCTTGTCTTCCTATCTTGTTTAAAATGTCAAAACGTTTCACTACAAAACAATTCTATTACGATACATCAACAGCGGTTGTACACACTGTGATGTGGCTTTTGATGATGCCATGTGTATCCTAGACCACGATGTTAAAACAGTAATGCAAAACTGAAAATTAGAGTAATGATCTTGCAATCAAAATTAATTTTGAATGTAAATGTTGTTTCCTAAGTAGATTCTGAGTATGAAAAAGAAATTCAAAGGTCAGTAGAATTTTGTAGTGTTTGGGTACAAATGTTGCCTATCTGCCTCTAAACTTAATAAGAGCTTTTGAGACAGTGCTTGTACAGTCCCTACAGAAATTCAGGCAAGGGGGATGAGCTCTGTTTGCTCTTCTGGAAAAAAATTAAGACAAATGACTTGGTTGCCTTCAAATCTTTCACTTCCAACCCCATGCAAAATCCAGGAGGGATACAACAAGGGTGGTATTTCAAATCCACGTCAGCTATTGACTTGTTTGGTGATTTGTGGTCAAATGCAATCTGCCAGCCAAAACCTGTGGTGAGTTTTGCTGAGGCAGCTGAAGCTTCATGCAAGGACCTCACATGCTCTTTGTTCTCTTCAGAGTAAATTCTGCAAGTCATATAAACCTGCTTCTCTTACCTTCTCTTTCCTCTTAGACACATCCTGTTCTGAAGCACTCAGGCACAGCAGATAGGTTGTGATCTGTCCTAGAATGCACAAGATGAAGCTCTCAGATGCAAGGAAGATGCTCAACAAGCAGGACTTCTGCTAATGCTCAGTTTGCCCTCTGTCCTCATAGTTTTCTATCCAGGTTCACCACTGTTTTTACATACACTTTGTCCAAATTTCATCCCAGTCCTCCCTTCTCCTGTGCCTCATCTGTCCATCCATAAAGTGCTCTTCTTCTGTAGATTTCTTTCCCTTCTCTCTTTTGGATGTGTATATATCTCTTTTTTCCACTTGAAGAGTGACTAACATGCAATGAAATTGTGAAATGCTCTCTGCGAGTCTCCAACCTTTAATTACGAATGCAAGGATCATTCTGTTTTCACAAAAGATCTGCAAAATATTACAAATATTTTCATTAAAAGGACCTATTTATATTTACCAAGGAAAGTTTATATGTATATGTATGTATATACATATAAGTGTGATTTGGGATGTTCTCAGCATGGAAATACCTATTTTGTGAATCTTGGGAAAAATACTCATTTTAAGAACCAAGAAATCCTGGCAATGGGAAACAGTGTACAAGAAACCAAAAATTTTGGCTCTGTAGAACTGAGATCCTCCCTTTTTTGCGCGTCTCAGCTCCCATTTCAGTAAGAACAGGTTTGGAAGCTTAGGAGACAAAAGACATTGGTTTTATTAATCAGGGACCATACATACATACAGGGACCATATTAATCAGCCCACCATACAGATTGTGCCAAGGATGCATAACTCACACTCCTGCAGACCACAGAGACATGCATTATCTATCTCTTAGTGAGAGTCTTATTTATTGCACCATGAAAGGATCCTTAATGCTTTCCCACCTACTGGTCAGATACTGTACCTATTTCCTTCTCTGTTTATCTAGATATGTGCCTGCTTGGCAGCTGTCTATCTGAATCTGTCTAGCTAGTGATTCACCTTCTTGTCAACATACCCAGAGATTTGCTAATGTTGTAGCCTTTTACCTATCAAGTATCATGAGATTGCTGTACTGTGCCCAACAGACAGAGTTAATGGATACAAGCCATCAATTTTATTATTCATCACTTTTCTGGCTACTATCATAGTCCTGGACCAAAAGGCTGAAGCACAAAGACATCTGTAAACAGCTCTGACAATCTAGAAATTAACTGCTAGGGAGGGACAGAGCCATTTCACATTTCGTCCAAGCTCTCTGCCTCACTGCCTCTCTGCCTCTGGCTTGCTTAATTTCTGCCAGTTCAGAAGGGTTTTGTCTAGACAGCTGTTGTACAGTCCAGGGTTGGACTACCTGGAGCTGATGCAGGAACAAACCACAAGAGAAGCAGTCGGCCAATGTGGAGAGTTGGGCAGAGAAGGGAAAGGCACACTCCTGGCCTCAGCTCTAGCATGGGCCCCCAAAGGGTCTTTTGCTACTGCTCTCAGTATCAAGGCAGAAAAAGCCATGGAAATCCAACGTGCTGCTTGGTTATTGTGGGCAGTTTCTCATCAGCTAGACTGTAGACCATCCTGCATGCTTATTTCTCTCCACAGTTTCAGGAATGCAAAAGGCTTTGTCCTGAAAAAAGGGCTTTCTCCTGAGAAAAGGGAACAGTCCTATTAGGAAATCCAACTCCTATCAGGTGACTAGGTTGCTGTCACACAGGGTCTGTGGGGCACAGAAAAAGAGATGAGGAGGATGAGAACACATCTGGTTATTCACTCTTTCTCACAATTGAGAAGCTAAATCAGCAAAGAAGCTGCTAGATAGAAGGTTTAAAACATGAAAAAGGAAGGATCTGTCCATACAAAGGTGTTAGGAAACTGGATTTCCTTGACATAGGATACTACACTGCAAAGAAAATAAAGGGATTCAAGACGGAGTAGGTCCAAAACAGCTATTTAAAATGATGGTCTCTCTTTTTCAGAGAGACCTGGACAGGCTGGAGAGCTGGGTGGACAGAAATCTCATGAGGGCAAGTGCAGGGTCCTGTACCTCGGGAGAAATAACCCTAGGCACCAGTACAAGCTGGGGGATGACCTTCTGGAAAGCAGCTCTGCAGAGAAGGACCTGGGAGTGCTGGTGGATGACAAATTGACCATGAGCCAGCAATGTGCCCTTCTGGCCAGGAAGGCCAATGGTATTTTGTAGTACATTAGGAAGACTATTGCCAGCAGGTTGAGGGAGGTGATCCTGCCCCTCTTCTCAGCCCTGGTGAGGCCACATCTGGAGTACTGCATCTGGTCCTGGGCTCCCCATTACAAGAGAGACGTGGAGCTACTGGAGAGAGTCCAGCGTAAGGCTACAAGGATGATCAGAGGGCTGGAGCATCTGCCCTCTGAGGAATGGCTGCAAGATCTGGGCCTGTTTCTCTGGGGAAGAGAAGACTGAGAGGGGATCTTATCAGTGTCTATAAGTATCTGAAGGGAGGGTGTCAAGGGGATGGGGCTGAACTCTTTTCAATAGTGCCATGTGACAGGACAAGAGGGAATGGGCAAAAATTGAACCACAGGAACTTCCACCTGAATATGAGGAGGAATTTCTTCACTGTGAGAGTGACGGAGCACTGGAACAGGTTGCCCGGAGAGGTTGTGGAGTCTCCTTCTCTGGAGATATTCTAAACTGGCCTGGATGCAATACTAACATGCTCTAGGTGACCCTGCTTGAACAGGACGTTTGGACTAAATGATCTCCAGAGGTCCCTTCCAACCTCAACCATTCTATGATTCTCTGATTTCTACGGTCTTCCAGCTCATAAGTCTCTAAACAAGCAATGAAACCACATTGGGAGGCTGGGGGGAAGGCAGTCTGTGCTTGCTAAGTTTCTTATGCCTTTTTCCTGAGTATCATCCATTGGCCACAAACTGCACCGAAAGTTTGAGCTTGTAATTTCATTTTCTCAATACATCCAACACATATGTATCTGTCTCCACCCTTTGGAGTAGTGATAGCCCTCTGCATAGCAAATGTACATCACCTAGCACATTGTCTATGGTCTAGGAAGGTGAGAGGCATTGCACTGTGCAAGTGAGTTAGTAGGTAACAATGTGTGACTCCTCATCTCTGATTTTTGACAGTAAGCATCAAAAGAAAGCCATGCTTGCCCAAGCATGCTTTTGAAAAAAAATGGAAAAAAAACAGCCAGAAGAACAGGTATCATTCCTAATCAGATGCACAAAGCCAGACTTTATCCACCTGATATACTATGTAAAGCAAGGTTTTGGCTCATTTCTATATTGATTTTGTTTCATGGGTCAAAGAACAATAACCCTTTCAGTGTTGTGCTACATGACAAAGCCTGACAGGGTGCAGTTAGGGCTGGCTGCTCCCCAAGTGACTGGGAGCCAACTATGATACCATGACTGGCAAGGCAGGGTGCTTGCCAGCCAGAGCCCCATCCCATGATACCCACATGGGGGAGCAGGGCAGGCTGCAGATGGCAGTCAGGTTGTCCATATCACCAGGCAAGTTTGTACTGATAAGGCAGGACCAAGGTCAAGCCAGGAAGACAAGTCAGTGATCAGATTCAGTGATCAGTGTAACCAGGGCTTGACACAGTTCAGTGGTCACCCAGCAAATCCACAGAGACAAGGCAGGGCTGAGGTCAAGTGGAGAAGTCAGTCTGCACTTCCAGGTCTGGCTCACCAAGCCTGTGGCCAGGCACTGGCACAGCTATGATTCAGCAGGAGCTGGAGCTCAGGTGGGGGTCATGCACTAGACCCTCAGCCTAACAGTAGCTCCTGGGGGAAGGGGACTCAGCCCTCACTGTTGCCTCTCCACTGCACTGTCACCCCACAGTCCCCATGGTCACCAGAGGCATGTGGACAGCTCTCAGTTGCCCTGTCTCTCAGTCGGCCCTGAGCCCCGCCAGCTAAACCTCCAGGAGGGGGGGATGCTCTCACAGCCCTTAGAGTGCCTTACCAGGGTAGATGCAAGGATGACAAAATGTGACTGAACAAGCCTGAGAGAGGAGGTAAGTAAACATGTAGCAAATGCATTCTTGGCTGTGTGTGATAAATGACCAGGAATGCAATGGCCCTTTTCTAAGAACCGCCAGCTTTGATCTGATGGAGATAAGCTGCCCTTGCTTTGTGTCAATACAGATCAAGGAACATAAATCAAGAAATGTAATTTATAAGTATTATATATACATATGTGTGTGTGTGTGTGTGTGTGTGTGTGTGTGTGTGTATGTGTATGTTCATATTCCTCTAAAGAATCAGGCTGTACTTGTGTGAGAGACCAAGAAACATCACTGTCCACAAAGACAGTCCCTGGAGACTGACATATAACAAGGATCCTTCAGGGAACTAGCTAATGGCAGGTGGGGACATCCCCCTTCTGACCCTCTGTCTTGCCAGTTCAAGACGCTTTTTTCCCTTATCAGGAAGGGATAAGGCTTTCCAGCCCACCTAGTCTCAACAGCAACCTAAGGGCAAGGCCGTATGGGATTGTTTAATTCCTATTGAAGACAAATATTGCCCAGTGTTCCTTAATGTCATTTTGCTTCCACATAACTGTTGCCTGGGAAGCATGATGGTGATAAAAGTGGTACTGTAGGAACATGTGTGGAACAAGAATTCATGCAGCACAACAGGAGGCAGCTGGGCTAGGTCGGCTGCAGTGCCAATTACAGCTCATCTCCCAAACACCAGAGCTGAGTTGAGCTTGGAGTAGGAAACAGTCCCACAAGTCTATCCCACACTGTTCCTTGGAGTATGATGCTCTTGCCATTGTTTTTTCCCGTGTGACACTGATTTTCACACCACTGTGTTACAAATATGTTGTGCATGAGTCTGAGTACGCTGACTCTGCCAGGATGGGACTCTGGTTTTCCTCGGAGCATGAGGAGAAGCAAAACTGGTTGGCTGTCTTCCTCTGGAGTTTTCAGGATACTTAATGTCAAATAGATCTTATAGCATCTGTGTCCCTGGGGCACTAGTTTGGATATAAAGGACTGAGAGTCACAAATGAAAGGGAGACCACAAATCTAATCTGAGACCTCTGAGGACACTAGCACAGAAATGATGATAGAGAGAAAGCACACATTGGATTAGTGGGATCCTGCAGCAAGGGCAGCACAGAGCAGTGTCCAGGCCAGGGCCAAGTGGAGACGGGATGAGGCAGGAGGCATCTGCCAGGAAGGGATGAACAGGAACCTTCACTGACTGAGGAGGAGAGAACTAGGGTTTCTCTGATGTTAGGCTGTAATGGGAACTGTGTAGCTGGAGGAGATGAGTATTTCAGAGATGTCTGTCCTCTGAACACACTGCAGAAATGTGCCACTGCCCATTTAGCCCCACGCTTTGCAATCTCCATTCTCTTGCCCCGCATGTTTTTGATGCTATTACATTTCCCATCCTCCCATTTCCGATAATGGCAGCTTCTGGCACAGCATATCATCACCCTGCTTCCAGACGGCCTTGGAAGCTGACAGATACTTCATCTGAAACTGCCTCAGCAAAATGACAGTCCCTTGGTAACCACAGGAACTAATCTCAGCTTTGGCAGTAGGATAAGAAAAATCCCCAAATGGGTATTTATAAGAAAGCTTCGTGGTACAGATTAGAACCTCAGGTAGTGTTTGGCAAGCATTGGCAATGCCCAGAGGCAGTGGCCCTTGCTCCTTCCCAGCCTCTGCAACTCCATTTACTTCAGCACTCAGTTAAGGGCCAGCCATGACAGGTCCAGGGCATCCTGCCCCACAGGGTACAGTCCCAAACTACACCTGAAAGGGCCAGGGAGTTCCATGATCTCTCTCTCTCTGCTTAGCAGTGAGTAAGTACAGAACTGAGAGCAAGACCCCACAGGGAGGTTGGAAGTGGTTGCCTCTGTGAATCAGTGACTTTCTGCCACCTCCTCCTCCTGCTCTTCCTACTTCTCCTCTCAGCTCACCAATCCCCTGCTCTGCATGTCCTCCTATCTTACCCAGGGCTCCATCCAGACTATAGCCAAGTCTCCATGCTTGTTTCAACTCCCACCTTCAGGGTCCTGTGAATCCTGAAGGCCTTCTAAAGATACTGCTTGCAGCTCAAACGTGTAGTAAAGCCAGATCTCTCTGGTGAGTGTGTCCCATCAGTGGCACCTGCAAGGCTGCATTTGACCTGGAAGCCCTGCTCCTCCACAGCCACAGGGCTCTCCTACTTCTGAATTCACTTCTCACTAGTGGGGAAACTAAAGGACTCAGTGCTGAGCACACAGTACATGCTTAACTGTGCCACAGGGAATGGCTGCCTGTGAATCTGCTTTTGACAGTCAGGCAGATATGCCTCAGCTACCTCTTCTTTTCAGCAACAGACTTGGGATGCTGGGCTCTCCCATCCTTTCATAGCAGTGGTGAGCCTGCTCTTTTCATGCTTGGGGCTCATGCTCCTGAGGCCTAGCTGAGGGCCCCAAAGCCACAGAAGCCCCTATGACAACAGCAGCAGGAAGCACAGTCCCAGCTGCTCAGCACAAATTGAGGTTCCTTGAAAAGAGAAGTTTTCTGGATAGCATTGTTTAACTTCCTCTAGATCTCCTCTGGGCTAGACCTCCTCTATGTTATAGCTAGTGTTTGCCAGCGATCTCTCAGAGCCCGGTCTGATACCTCAGTGTGTCCATCACTCTCACACACGTTATTTCTAGAGGACCTCCTCTGTACTTCATTTAAAGGCTCCGTTCAGCTGCTCAGGTTTTGCGCAGAGTGCAGCACTCCTCAACCTTCTGTAATACCCTTTGATAGTTAGCTTCCTCTGCCTGGCTTAATTGAAAGTATTAAAAACATCATGTGCTTCAGAGTAGGCTATTGTAAGAAATGAAGCTGCCTTCCAATAGTCTTCCTTCTTTATTGCTTGTAGAGAAAAAAAGAAAGCACCATTCAAATTTTCCCTCCCACTCTGCCTCCTTTCCAAGAAGTCCTGACTTGCCCAGGACTTCTGTCAGCCCTGTGCTTGCCTTCAGGGTACCTCTCCAGTCTGTATACCTTGGTATGGTCATCTCAGATCAAAATTCTAACCCTGTACACAGGCACAATACACCAACTCATCTTTTACGAGGATCTCCAAAGTCTTCAATTCATTCAGCAGAGGGGAAGAGAAGTTGGTGATACTCTCCGGCTCTTGCCTAGAGATAGTACCAGCCCCCTCTGTTTTGGATATATGGGGCAAGCCTATGATTGGGGATGCTGGGGGGCTGTGCCCTGCTGCACATGTGGGCAGTGCCATGCACTCAGCAGTTATCACTTGCAGGAGGGTTTAGGAAATGGCAGGCTGAGGAAAACCAAAATAGGGCAGAGTGTGCCAGAAAGACACCTTTCAAGAAGTTCTGGAGACTCAGTCCATATACCTGAATCCTTTCCTGCTAGCCACATTTTGTTCCCACAGGGACATTGGCGCAGACCAGCAGAGTCTTTTTGTCAACAGGTGTAAATGGCAGCATGACTGGGATCAGCACCTGAGGGCTCAGTCAGACACTTTTCTGAGCACCAGACCTAATCTTGTCCATCATTCCATCTTCCTCACAACAGTCAGTCACATCAGCTCACATGGCCTCAGGGGTTCTGAGGATCAGGAAAACTACTCTGTGGACAGAGTAATGACAATTTCTGCTGCTGATGGGATTAATTACCAAATGGATCATTGGCTATTGTGTGTTCCTTCTATGGTACATGCTTTTGCCCAATACCATGGAGGAAAGAGAAGGAAGAGGTTCTGAGTTACTCACATGGGGACCTCACATGCCCCATAACAAAGAATTCAAAATACTGGGGTGTTAGGATGAGCACCTTGCTCTTGGAGTGGTGCAGTCTGTCCCAAAGTCTTCATATCCTCCACCAGGTCAGGGCTGAGAGACTCAGAACGATTAAGCCCCTCAGATCTACTGGGGCTGGGAGTGGCACAGAGTCATTGTGTCTTGTGACTGCAGGAGGAGATCATAGACCAGCTGTGAGGAGAAGGGTGACCACCTCATATTATTGTTTAGTTCCCTGGCAAGAGTGCATCAAAGCAGGCAGACATCAGGGTGGGTAGGGCCCATCGCGAGCCAGACCAAGTTTTGCAGGGACCACTGCATTAAGCGTGCTATAACTAACCATGGGTGAGTGAAGAAGCACTCCGAGCCATGAATACCAGAGCCATTACAGATCTACAGTTTTGCCTGGCGCTAGCGTCCTGAGCCCTAAACAGAGAGAGAGAACAGCATAGCTCAAGATCTGACAACAACCCCAACCTATTATTGGTGAAGCTGAACCTAGCTACCCTCCTCTGCCCCACAGGTTGTTCAGAGAGGATTCCCAAACCCTCCTTACGTGAGGCCATGATGGCTGCCATCAGGACTTAGTCACTAGAAATAGGAAATTGTTAACTTGGTTTTCCCATGAAAACCAGATGGTGAATATCAGACGCTGAAGCACTACCACCAGTATGCTACATGCTCCTCTCCACTCTTCTTTGTTCCTGTGAAAGCAAGAGATAAAGCATGGTTAGGAGCATACCTCTTCCTTCTTCTCCTCCTCTTTCTCCTCCTCCTCCTCCTCTCAGCATGGCCGAGAGAGGAAGATGAGGTCCTGCCAAGGCACAGCATTTGCCTCATTCTGCCATTAAAAATCAAGTCAGCCCAACAAGTAACTGTTGTTAGCACTGAATGCTGGTGCCCTGGGATGCTGTGTGAGAGCAGAGCCCTGCTGCACAGGGCAGTGCATGTGCATCCACCCAGAGGAAGAGCAACCCATAAGAGATGTAAAGGTCCTAGGTGGCCTGGGGGTTGCTGGGGCTGGCCAGCTTTTTCCTAATTTGTTTTCTAAAAAGAGAGTCTCAGGCCCCAGTTTTGTCAGCAACATTTTCAGGCTTCACTGGAGGAAGATATGGGAGCATTACTAGCAGAAGGATCTTTTTCCATTTTGTAGGTGGGGCAGAGGGGAGCGGCAATCTCCGGAGAAATGATACAATGTTAGACATGAATGCTCCACCTAAAAGGTGAACCCTCAAGCCAGCCTCTCAATGTGTTGGAAATAAAATCAAGTCTAATGGGTTTTTTTGCAACTGATGCTGAGTAGTAGCTGCAGGTGAAGTGTTAAGGCTGGATGGGAGCTGTTCCATGTCAGATGTACATGTGAGAGGGGGAGAGCTCTCAGGACATGGCCAGAAATGACTCCCTCTTTGTCCTTTACTTTTATAGTAAAAATAGTTGATTTTGATCTAAATTGGAGCCTTGAGGAGTTGAGTGACATTTAACCTGTCTCTGAAATCTTTGGCAGTTGTCTTCTTTAAAAAAAATTGAAGAAAGTGGCTGTCCCAGAAGAACACATCTCCAATCTCATTTGATTCCAATAGGTAATTTGTTCCTGGCTGGTAAGCAGCTTTGGAAATATAAAAAGCCAGTTCCAACCACAGACGAGAATTGATAGCAATGAGCCCAGTAATCAAAAAGGCTGGGAGCCATAAAGCTGGTTGCAAGAGGCCAAGTACATCTCTGGTGTAACCTGGCTCCATCAAGGACTGCATATCTTACAGTGCAGTTGGTCACAGACTCAGCCTGTCCTTGGCAAGCAGCAGGCAGAATATTAACCTGCTCAGTTCTACTAAGGCAACTCCCTATTCCCTGACTAAATGATGACAGAATAAGATGGGATGGTAGGGGGTAAAATGTCCTCCATCCCTACTTTCCTTTGGAAGAAGTATACTTTGGGCTACACTTACTTTTTTGCATAAAGAGTGGTTTTATGTCCAGGATATTTTGTATCAGTCCCAGCTTTGAGATAGCGTTGCTCCCCGCTCATACCTAAAGCTGCGGTGGTGGTGATGTTCTGTGGTCACACAGCCACTCTTCACTAGCGCCCTGTGAGCTGATGGCTTGGTGGGGTCCTGTGTCATGCTGTGCTCTGTTGATGGCCCTGGAAGCAGCTCAGCTTGAGAACTTTGATCCAAACTCAGACCTCAGCTGCCTGCCTGCCGCTCATCCCAACTTTCCTGACATGAGACAGTTAGATGAGCAACGCCGTGCTCTATCATGGCTGGGTGCTTGTGCTCCAAGGCTGGGAGATGCTGTCTTCAGTGCAGGCAGGTAGAGAATTGCGGTGACAGTAAGTGTTAGCAGTTGTGCTACACTGTCAGCCCAGCAGTCTGAAAGATTTGTTGGCTTGAGGTAGGAATAGTCTTCCTGAAGGCAAACAAAGGACAGGTAAACAAAATCCTGAGCTGGCCTCCAACTGGGCTGTAAATCATATTGGTGTCCTCAGTCACCTTCCAATGGCCATGACCCTGCTCATCCCTTCCTATTCAGGTATCTCACTGAGTGTATCAGAGCCTCTGCTACTATAATAATGAATGGGAGAGTTTCTCCTACAATACTCCCAGCTTCTGCCTTTGAAGTCTTGCCAGTCTGAACAAGACTGTTGAGAAGGGAAGGAATGAGTCCAGGGACAAATCCTGCTGCTCCCCATGCTGCAAAAAACAAGGAAAGATGGAAAGTCACTTGAGTCGGAAAAAGGACAGAGGAGACAAGCTAAGGTGCATTAACTGTGCCCAGCAGCCCACTGCTTCTGCACAGCTGTTGTACCCTACCTGGTGTGCTCCAAATACTTTGGTAGTAGACAGCACCAGATAGCTTGCAGGCTGCCTCTGAGGCAGTCTAACTACAGAATTTCTGAATGATTCCAGAACAGATTTGTACACAATGCAAAAAACAGCTAGATCTAATTTGGAAATTGAATTAGTGTAGGAGAGATAAGACAATCCACTTAGTGGTTTTGTTGAGCTGTATTCAGTTAAACCTGATTAGGAGCGGATGTTCAAACAATGTGAGGTGGCACAGTGCTGCAGGAGCCCATGACATCAGCATACTTCCTTCCCAGTAATCTATCTAGTCTTTTGGGATAGCACAATGCCAGGGCAAGAGCTGTAAAGTGACATTAAGATGGAGGAGTGGCTTAAATGGGAGATTTGGAGATAGCCTTATGTCTGTATTTATGTTTTGTATCACTCTAGGCAGCTCATGCTACCCTTCTGCACGGAGAGGTGATGCAGTGTTCAGTTGCTTTTATAAATGCTACCTTTGACATTGCTGAGCTCCTTTGGTTGTGGTATTCAGCTGAAGCTATCCACATCCCTGATTCTCATGGCTAGATTCTTGCTCTGCAGCCACAAAAAGGGACTGGGGGATAAGGGAGAAACAGTGAGAGCGTTGATATTTTGTACGTTCCTGAAACCTTGCAAATATGTCCTCTCTCCCCTACCCCTACCCCCACTCCAAGCCTTTAGAGCAAACAACCCAAATGTTATGTCATTCTCAAAAGCAAAATAAACTGCTGTGCCCCTCACCCACCTAGTTCTTCAGCCATGAGACTCTCATAATTTCTGAGTTCTCTCATGAAACACTAGACAAACTAGGAATGTAGCTTTGTAGGGTCTAGGCAATCCTGCCTTCTGGGTTCCTCTTCAGCTCCTGGGGCATGGGAGTTTGGTCTAGGAGGAGAAGGACAGGAACTCACACTTCAAAAAAATCCGTCTCTGGAGTTTCTTATTGTTTTCATTAATATCTAGTGAACAGAACTGTTTGGTCTCAATTTTCAAACAGACTTTTCTTTTTCACTTCTTTAACGTACTGCTGATTCATAGAGAGAAAGTTAAAGCAGGGAATGGGAGAATCCCATGTCTTTTTAATTCAGTCTTTACCAAAACTCCTTATAAAAGCCTCAATATCAGCACCAAAGTCAGATTATTTTCTTTCTACTTTGTCACATTTCACTTGTAGCTTAAAAAAAAAAAAAAAAAAAAAGCAAAACCAAAATCGTTCACAAGTCCTGACATAGATATGTGCATATCCATCCATCCAGCAGCCACTTCCACATGGACTTGACCCTTCTAAGGCACAGCAAAAGTGCACTGGACATCAGAGATTGTGGGATGAATGCCTTCCCTGCAGCACATTATACCTGCTCAGAGCAGCCCAGAGGCTTGCCCTGGGTGGGCACAGAGCCCTTCAAAACACAGGGAGATGCACGTTCCCGTGCCGCATTGCTTCTCACTGCATGAGACTTACCAAAAAGGGCATATTGTTGCCCTAAAAAGGACAAATCATTGCTCTGTGGGGGAAGAGGGTGTGCAGCTTCTCACACAACCATAGTTTACCTTCACTATCATTAACATGTAACTGAGAGCAAGACCGTTCTGCTGGGCAGGATGTACAGGCACCAAGTCTGAGACAATACAGGCCTAGAATAGGGGGAAATGGTGACAGCACCTTTCCAGGGAAGGAATGGCTTGTCCAGCACTCAGCACTGTGGGCACACAGGATCAGTCAGGAGCCCTTGGCAAACACAGATAATATATCCTGCTGGCCATGTCTCCCCAAAGATCTCATGATTTTTTTCCCTGTGTTCTGAGTTGCGGTTGTTTCTCCTCTATCTTAACTCACTGCTTTTATACATCTACAGGAAGATGGAAATCAAAACCTGGCAGGTTCTAGGTAGCAGCCAACCAGTCACAAGGAAAGATTAGAATGATCCTATCTGTGCACAAGTCCCAGGCAAGTACAAAGTACAGGGGAGGTGGCATACCCAGCAAAGACACACATCCCATCCACCTCGTAATCCCTTGTGATCTCCTCCCCCCCCACCCCCGGATGGAGCAGCCTCCCTTCCTCTCTCTTCAGGTGAGTCAGTAGCTGAGCATGCCAACAGTCTTGCTACCACAACTCTGCGCTGCGTCATGTTCATGCTGCAGAGTGCAGCCAGGGAGCCTCAACGTGGCTGTTACATTTGAAGACAGCTTTTCCAGTGAGTCACAGTGCAGTGCAATGCTCATAGTGTTTGCTTGCTAGGTGAGCGCTGCTATTTTCTCCCTCACAGAAGGCACGCATGAGACACATAGGCTCCAGGTGGCACGTTTGCAGCAGATAATAGCAAAGGGAAAGGTAATGCCCTGAGCAAGCACCCAGCACATCAGCACCCAGCAAAGGCTGTTGCGGCCACAGCTACATGCTTTGAGCAGAGTTTGTTCAGTGAATGAATGAGGCAGCTGATGAATATTCAAAATTGGCAAAGCAGATCGCTTTCAGCTAAATTTGATCATAATACAGGATAAATTAAGCCACAGGATGAATGCATTTAAAATGAAGATTAAAAGAACACACTGTACAAAGTCAGGAAAGTAGGTTTAGCCAAAATCTGACAATGTACACAAACAGATGAAAATAAAGTTCCCTTCACTGAGCAAATAATAAAGCTGGGATCAGCCTCTCACCAAGTTCCTATGGAAACATCTCTTTCTTTTTCCTTTTAATTTAAAAATGGAGGGGACGGGGAAATGAAAGATGCTCAAAAGATCCAAGAATAGAGGGAAGTGCTCACTATGGATGATATCTAATGTGAAAAATAACCTTGCATCATGGGAGGCCTGATGAGAAAAGAATGGCTCAAGGTGGCAATGGGGGCAAGGCTGGCTGACTGAGTGCACAGCCAGCCCTTAGTGCTGCCACCAGCCCTGGGTGTCTCAGGGCTGGGGCAGCACTTGCCATCACCACTCTTGCCCTTCCCCAGCACTGGTACATGAGCAGAGCGCATCCTATGCCACCCCATGTGGCACGGAAAAGTTTCACTCACTGAGTCTCTGCCCACCCAGGAGTGCTACTCAGGTCCCAGAGAAACTCTGGTATGCTGGTGCAGCCTTCACCTGCAGAAAGTGAGGCAGGAAGCCCAAAAGGTGCGAGAGAGCAGAAACTGTCAGCCCAGCTCTCTGAGGCATGGGTAGGCCTTGCACCATGTTTCATTTGAAAGACTGTGAGAAAGTCAGGCACAGATCCAGACCCTGTGTCTTTACCTCACATCACGCAGACAATTCTGTGCTACAGGGAGCGAGAGCAAGCAAGATGGACAGTGGGAACTCACTGCTATGGAGGGAGCAGGCTACATTTGGGAATGGTTTCATCCCCTTCCGGCAGGTCTAGCAACAGGAGGGAAAACCATCCTGCTGGGAGCAGCACGAGGAGAGATGAAGGCCCTTACAGAGCTTAATCTGGTCACTACTTGGATGTCCGCAGGGCTTAAAGAAAGGTGCCCACAAGAAGGCATCATCCCACTCCGGGCAGCGGAAGTGCTGTAGGGCCATGCAGATCCCTCAGCTGCTTCCACCAGCCACCTCAGGGCCCCTAGAAGCAATGATCTTGTACCAACCTTATTCCTGTGTGCTACCCCATGTGAAGGGACCAGGCCCAACAGTGTGGAATGGGAGTTTACTTCCTCCTTTCTTGCTGCTAGGCAAGGCTGGCACTGCACAGGGCTGCAATGGTCAATGACAGGGTACCAGGGCCATGTCTTACCTCATCCTACTCTAGACCAGGCTGTTTCAGGCTGCACAGGAAATCCCTCTGCTTGCCTAGCTGTGGGAGAGAGAAAAGGCTCAGGGGAGCCACAGTGCTTAGTCCAACTCCAGAGTACAGTCCTAGCACCAATCTGCTGAAAAAAGGCAAAGCATTGGCTAGGCAGAGCTACAAATCCACCAGTTAGTAAAAAACAGCCTCCCAATCTCCCCAGCTTCACAGTGGGGACAGACCAGGCACAGTGGCACTGGGCACAGTAGCATTTGCATAAGACCACCAAGCACCAGAGCTCATGTCCAGACTCCTGACTCCAGAGCCTCAAGCAGTTCTGAAACCCACTGGACCACAATGTTCATCCTGGCAGATGGTCTTCCTCTCCCAAAGCCTTGCAGTTTGCAGGGGGAGAAAATTAAAGGGCTGTCTATCAGGCTGACACGAACAAATCTATTAGCAGCCCTGGCAGGTGAGAGGAAAGCATTAGCATATGGAAAATGGGGGAGGAAAGGCAGAGTGTCTGGGACTGTTATGACTGAGCAGACAGGTGAAACTGGGGAGGTTATAAATAAATCCCCCGCGCACACCCCCAGCCATCCTGCTGCGAAGTCTCTAATGGGCTCAGAAACTCGGCACTGGTCCCTGGTGGCTGGAAAGGGCAGCAGGCTCTCAGCACAGGACTGGCAGGCAGGGAGAGAAGGAAGAGCAGATTTGCCATAAAACAACCTACATCTGCTGCAACAGGGCACCAGCAGCAAAGGAGTTCAGATCCTGGGCTGTGCTGCAGGATCTGAAGTCCATTCCACAAAGCCAAGGATCTGCTTATCAACTGGGATCAGTTACAGCAGAAAGACGGGGGGAATAGCTTTCTTCTCCCATCCTTTGCCTCCTATGCTAAGAAGTTTGCTGACTGGGGCAAAGCAATTCCTCCCTCTCTATCCTTCTCCCACAGCCACCAACAAGGGGATTTATTGCCACATCCCTGTCCCAGTTAACAGCTCTAATTACCAAAAAAATCAATGAATAACTCCAAAAAGCAAATAGTACTAGAGTCAATGTGAGCCACACAAGGAGTAACCCCCATGCCATACTTGGGGTAGGAGAGAGGTGGGCAGCAATGAGACTGAATCAAAGGACCATGCAGTCAGGCTGGGATTTCAGGAAAGGGACTTACAAAGGAGATGGACAATTGCATGCTGAAGAGACTGCGGGCTTTTGCTGTGTAACCTCTTGGGAAGCCACTTGGGCAGCCAAATGCTACTGTAACACAGTCAGAAAGGGCTGCACAGCCTCTCCTGTGAACCTGATCCTTGCCGCAAGTGATGCTAAGGGGGAGAGGTGGGAGAGTGCAGCCCCTCACCTGCTCATCTCCTAGCTTAAAGTATTCATCAGCAACATGCAGGTGGGATACATCTGTGGGGCCAAGATAGACAGCTGGGCCTAAAATACATAGTCCAATACCAGCACCAGCTCAGACCCTCACTGCTCTCCGTGGTGCTACCCTAGGTACTGCAGGCATGGGGATATTTTGCAGTATGCACCTGGTCACTGGTGTGCTGGGCCAGGTTCCAGGAAGGTATGTTAGCAGGCTGCAGATACTTACTGAAGAATTTGCTTCTGAGGAATAGCTACAGCAGGGGTGTGCACAGGGCATGCAGAAGGAGCTTTGCGCAAAGCTGGTTGCCTCTCATCCAGTGAACAAGATCATGAGCTTTGAAGTCATTCAGAGCTAATGTGTCCAACACCAGGTTATCACAGGGAAACTCTACCAACCACCCTGAGACAACCCCATCCATCACATTAGTACAACTAAGAAAGGAACATATTTGCAGTAGCTGAAGGATTGCTATAGGATGGCTCATACAAAGCATCTCAAGGTCTCAGTTGTGCAAATGAGAGTTTATTGCAATGTCCAGTTGTAGGGCTAGAAGAAACAGTGGTCTAAACTAGACAGCAATAAGCTCAGACAAGCAGATCAGCCTTATTATGCCATAAGAGGTTTTATTCAGTCCCTGAGAGCAAGACAGCAACAGGGTTTGTGTAGGTCTGCAGAGCTATCACACTCTCTGCACTAGCATCCTATGCAAGCAAAGAGCCTGGTTGTCTCCTCCTTCCCACTTCCCCAGGTTCTTTTCCATTTCTCCCAGCTTCAAGGCTCCTGTCTCAGAGCTTGGGCAATGGTTGTTGTACTTTGCTCAATGGGTCTCACCCTTCATTTTATATGCCCCGAAGGAGAGTTTCTTTCTGCACTTGAAATGCTGAATAAGTCTCAGAGGCACTGCAGGGGAAAACATTTGTTTTGTAGCTTTCTTTCAGGTAGAAAGCATGCAGCCAACAGCTCCTTGGACAAGGGTGCACAGCACCTAGGTTCAGCTCATCTACATGTGACACTGATGAAAATAGGGCAGTCTCCAGGTTTGAGGCAGTACTTTAGCCTCTCCTGAGGCTGGAGGGAAGATGACATTCAGTCTTAGACTCTTCCCAGGAAGCTAATTTGCATACATTGCTTTGGCTCAAGCAGGCTGAAGTGCTGACAGTCCAGCCTTCCGATTTCTGAGGGCTTTGGCACTCAGAGACAACATCTAGTATCAATGGAGGGAGCAGAAGGATGCCATAAGAAGGACACAGGCCAGTCTGAAACTGATGGGACCTTCAAGACAGCACCCTTGAGTCTCACTCTGGCACTTTCAAGAACATTTGCAAAAGTGCTGACTTGACACTGGTCACATCTCAGTGTCTGCAAGGCACCAGCTCTGCAATCACCTGCTGGACTCTTGGCATGCCAGTTCCCTCACCAACTCACATAGTGGAGGCAGGAATAAAGTTGTTACTAGCACTGGCTAGTAACAGTTCCAAGAGGAACTGGCCAGCCAGGGCTTGGTGGTGAGCGAGTGCACCATTTCCTGCTCATGTGGAAATAGAATTTACTCTGTAGTGGCTCATGCTGGGCTATGAGTGACTGCAAAGTGAGCCATCCATGTCCCATTGCCCTGGAGACACCCTCGTGAAACTGGGCATTTCCACTGCAAATTGGACATCAGGGCTTTAGCAGGGCATAAAGAGAAAGCCAGCAGTATGGTAGAAGGAGAGAAGAGAGGGTATAAGAGATGCAACACAAAGTGGCCTGCTCCAGGGTATTGGTGGCCCAGCTGGATGACAGCCCTGGCCACCAGCCCAGACATCCTCTGTCGTGTGCCCTCCTGCCTGGGCACTAGGATGGCTTCTGGAGCAGGGCACTCCAGCAGCACCAGCTCACACCCTCACCCTGCCCAGGCCCATTTGAGAAGAGTAAATGTTACTGCTGGCACTGTCGTCCCATGGGGTAGCCCTCAGTACCTGTGGGGAGTGCCTCTGCAAAGCTGTTGTTACCATGCACCATGGTATAGTCTCAGGAGCTGCGATTTTTGTGTAGAAAGGGAAGAGTGACCTTGTCCTATATTTCAAGGGCCACTTTTCATCTACAAAAAGCAGCCAAATGAGGGCAGCAGTAGGGAGGAGGAGAGATGAGGAATGCAACACAGCTGTTAGGCAGCGAGGCAATGCCCCAAAGCTCAGTAGCTGTCTCCCCGTGCCAGTCCCATCTCTACTCTCTCTCCTCTCCTGACCTGCACTCTCACAGTGAGGGCATTTGTGAGGAAGAGGAGCTGGGAGGGGCAGAGAGAAAGGCAGCAAGTCTGTGCTGAAAGGTGCAGAACTGGGCAGGGAAAATCAAGAGCATTTGAGTGTCAGCCCCACAGCTCTGAAACAAAGCCTTTGATTAGTCTCAGCAAGGGCTCGTCTCAGCTGACACTTCAGCACATCTTGCCAGGCCTGCACTGGCTACAGCTTCCCATGAGGTCCTGCATCACTGTTACAGCCTCACACAGTGTCTCAGATACTGAAGGAGTTTCAAACACCACCAGCTACCAGGGATTGAACTGGGAATATAGCATGTCTCATAGACACGCTGTTTTAGGGGCATGTGGTAGCCCTCATTTTTTGAAGAAAGGTGGAATTTCTTTGCAAGACCACAAAGGCATGCCATCACAGTCTAAACAAGCCCCTATTATCATTCATAAAGTCAGGAGGCAAATAGAGAAACCCCAAATGAATGGTTAGCTTAGCAAGGGAAGCATAAAACAGATTGAAATACAGAGTTACCTCTCTGCTCATTTCCCAAGAGCCCCCTTGGAATTTGTCCCATGTTCACGAGCAGTGCAAGCCTTAGGGAATGGAATGGCTTTTGGCCATGACCAGAAAGGACTGAGAGAGGAGTTGTTCAGGCTCTCTCAGCTGCTGGCTCAGAGCTGAGAGAGGGAGATCTCCTCCAAGCCATCTGGCCAGGCTCAGCCTTACACTGCAACTGTGAGTCTCACTCCAGGCTCTGGAAAGCACTTCAAAGACATCCTTAATGACAGCACATCACTTGGTTGGCAGGAACTGAGAGCTTATGCTTCCCTCCTCAATAGTGAGAGAGAATTAGTAGAAGAAAGGAAGGCTACATTATGGGTTGATGCTCTTCATCCAGCCTCCCATTTTCTGGGAGGAGAGATTGCTTAAGTGCAGTCATCAAAGAAGGTATTTCCTGCACTCCAACTCCAAAACTAGAAGTCTTGCACAAGTTTATGAAATTCAAGAGTTTCTGAAGGAAGATACCAAACTGCATCTGCCTCCCAGTGGTTTGCAGAGAGGAAGGGACACAGAAGGTGAAAGTAGGAGTGCCAAACAAAAAAGTTGGTGCATTGTCCTTCCCTGCAGTTTCCCTCAAACTCATCTTCTTCCACACTGCCCATCTCTCCTAAACTTTGACAATGTCACAGCCTAAATCTTTCAGGCTGCCAGGAGCCCATAATATTTGTGATGGGGGAGTTGCCAGGTAGCACTCACAAAAAAACAGAACTGGAGGGATCTTCACAAAACATGAGGGTGCTGTTTGGAAGGCAAAGAATGAAGTAGGGAAGTCAGTCCAGCAAGCTATAGTTGTTTTGTGGACCAGACTCCCTAGAGATGCTCTCAGAGAAGTTATCAGTAGCTCTTGCCTCCAGAAACAGCCACAATTTGAAGCAATTTCCAAATCAGCATACTCCTCTCAGTGGCACAACCACCAGCTCCTGGAGACAAACCTGGGCTCCACTTCCTTGCAACCATCCCCTTTGGGATAGATTCACAGCAGCAACCCATGAGTTGGGGGCCTGAATGGAGCTAAGCAGGGGAATGGAGGTTTGTATGTGAGAAACCAGTCCACTCATGGTGCCACTGCATTGATTCATGCCCTGTATAGTGCCAGTCAAGACAATTTCAGTAGTGACTACAAGAATACATACAGCTGCCACATGGTAGGGTGGGAAAGAGATATCAGGATGAGTTGGGACAAGTTGGGGTGGAGGGGCAGGTGAAATCTTAGACAACCACAGTCATTTATGCGAGTAGCTACCACATTACAAGGAAGAAAGGCAGGCCAAGGAGTCCTCAGGCTGTGCTGATCTTCAGAAGTATGGGACAAGCTCCTACAAGGCCCTGGAGAGCAGGAAGAAGCTTTTAAAGAATGCTTTGCTCTTTCTAGTTTCTCTTGAGGGAGGAGCTAGGAATCAGTGCTAGAGTGGCAGGACAGAAGCAGGAAGAAAGCCCCGCTGCTGCCTTTGGAGAATGAGACATCTATGCAGCTGCAGAAGCAGTTTTGTTGCTAATTATTTTTACAAGGGGTTAGGCTAGGTTCATCATTAATATTAATATCTCAATGCATTATGCATATTACACATTTGCATGTAGCATCCCCCAGTGATGGAGAGTGCAGTTCCCTGCATTGCTAGCTTGCTTTTCCCTGTGCACATCGTTCTCTTCAGCAGCCTGCTCACAGAATTGGTGGCTACAGGTCAAAATGCATTATCCTATAAAGAAAAAAAAATCCAGTGCAAAAATGAAAATAGTTTGGCATGGGTGGGAGCTGATCCCTTCCTGCTAATGGACACCAAACTTCAAATAAAAGGGGCAAACAAACACTGTCACCTTCCAGCAAGGGTGACAGAGTAGCCAAAGGCAGGATCTCTCTACCTGGCAGAGGAAATGGCCATCTTCAGCCAACCCATCCTCTCCCAAGGATGGATAGATTGCCAGATCTAACCTATCCTAGGCAACTATCCTGTTATAGCCTAGATCTAATCTTCCCTATCTTCTTCTCACATCTTTCTCCAGTTCTCTCATGTAACATTTGGCTCCTGTCTCTTATTACTGCTTGTATGAGCCAAAACTCTATCATCATACAATTATCAAGCCATGCACCTTATTTTCTGTGGTACACTGTGTCCTCATCAAGAAGCAGCTCCGTACAACTTAGTGCTTCATTTGGTACGAGGCAGACAAGTTGTGTTGCAATGAGCAGAACACTAACTCTTATCTACCATCTTGCCATGTGCTTTCAAACACCAGGTACATCACCACATATGTGCATGGCTGGGCCTCAGGACTGTCCACGTTGGATGCTCACTCTCAAGCCACAGAAATGGATCTACTGAGGCAGGGAGCTCCAGGTATCCTGCTGGGGCTGCCCCTTTGCTGTGTAAGCTATCTAGGCCCACGTGCCTGTGATGAATGCACTGCCACACAGCAAGGTGAAGAGCTGAAGCTCAGCCCAAGTTATCCAAGGCTGTGCTGCTGAGCTTACACCTTTATCCTCTTCCCACCATCACTATGATTGCTGCAGGGCCTAGGGCAAGGAGCATGGGCAGCACAAGCTGTCCTCCCAGAACATGCTTGCAGGGACAGGGCAGCTGTCTGATGCTTTCTGAAGCTCACCCAAGCAGCTCCATCTTTCCAGATAGAAAGCTATTTATTACCCTTACTCCCCCCTCCAGCAAGTCAGTGCTGGTCCCTGGGACAGCATGTTGTGCATAAGTCCTTTTCGCCAAGAGTCAATTCCTGACTTCAGCACATTTCCAGATGCCTTACACAGGAGAAGCAGGCTGTGGTGAAGGATATCAAGAGCTAATTAAGAAGCAGGAGATGCAGACAGCAAAGATGCAAAGTAGTGTGGGACTGACACACCTAGAAGAGGTTATTTAGTCCACAGTGGATGTTAAATGACAAGCTAGCTTCAAGAACCAGCCTTCCTTTTCCATCAGCTCCCATGAGCACAGCTAGTAGTGATGGAAGAGGACATATCACTCATCTGCAGCCTGCAGATGCCAGGCTCTTCTCCACCAGGGCCCACACTATGGAAATCAGCTGCATGCAGCATTAGCTGTCCCTGGACAGCCAGTCAGATTTTGAGGGGTTCCTGAGCCAAAGGTTGCAGATATATCACTATATTTGCTAACTTCTCTTTTAAATCTCTTTTTATAATTCTAGTCTTTACAATACCTTGGGACAAACTGTTCCACATGTAAATTGTGTGCTGGCCAGACAAAATTTTTAAAGGTCATCATACACTTCCTTGCAGTTCTGTTTAGCCTCTCCTTCTACATAACCTGTCCCATATTCTAACTCTCCTCTACACTTTTCCATTTTCTCAGGTAAGCCAGCCACCACTGAACACAGTACCTGAGACAGGTACCTCCCCACTGTCACAGAACATCATCCCATCATTGCACACAGACCTCAGAAGCCTGTCACTGCAGAGCAGCTGCATGGACAACAACACCCTTCCCTTTGCAGAGGACCAGGGAGGGCTCTGTAGCTGCAACTCACTGGACTGCAAGAACATGCTGGTGCAGTGGGGGCAGACAGAAGGGGAAAGCATCAGTGGAGTTGTGAGAGTGGTACTGGGCCCTTGCACAGCCAGCTGGCATGAGGATTCCTAGATGTAGTTAAGGACCAGTTACCAAGAGCTAAAATCCTCCAAACCTTGAGGCCGCTTGAAGTCTCCCTTGGCTCCTTTAGGATGGCTATTCACAGAATGTGCCCCAGCAGCCTGGCACAGGGATCAGATAGGCAGGATAGCCCTCGGTCTGTTCAGCAGTGGAAATGCCAGGGGGCTGCTCCCAGCAGCAGGCTCAGACAGTCCTCTTCAGCAGTTACTGGGAAGAAGGGGATTAGTCAGTACATGAAGGTCATTTGTTCATTATGTGGGTGGAACAGTGCAGCAGTTTCTTCCACAGGAGATTATGTTCTTTGCAGAAGACAGTTTTATTTTTTTTCCTTCTTTTTATGCACACTGCAATTAGTTGCTCCTCTGCTCCTCCACACCCGGGGTTGCTACATGTGGGAAAGAGACACTCAGTGTTCCCCTCACTTAGACACACAGGCAAGCATGGACCAACTCAATATGCAGGCCAGGGTCCAGAGTTCTCCTCCTATAACTGGCATGGTGCCAACGAGCGAGGGCCTCACCACATCCAATCCCTGGTAAGGTGCCTCAAGGCAGAAGCCTGCTTGGATCAAGTAGTGAGGCAGAAGTCAGGGCTTGACCACCTAGCCTCAGCCCTTAGTCACAAGCCACTCTCATCTGTACCCTGAATGGACCACGGTGCTTAGTGTGGCAAGTGCACTTGGGTGCCTTCATCAGGCTATGTACCTCAGCTCTATCAACAACTGCATTGGAGTCAGGAAAAAACAGTACTGTGCTGCTGCTCTATTCAGTCCTCATCCCACTTCATGCCTTGGCTTCCTCATCTGTAAAGGGCAAACAGCCCTTTTTCCTCTCCACTTCTTGTGCAAAGAGCTGGGGAGCCGTAAAGGGAACTGCAGGGCCAGCACAATGCCCAGCAGCAAAACTCATTTACACTATGAAGCCATCTGTAACCTAAAACCACAACAGATGGAAATTATTGCCCCTCTTTGCTTCTCAGCTAAGCCCCAAGCACAGGATTCCCTTGCGGGACCTGACAGCACAGCATGTGCAAAGCCGCAGCAAATAGCTTCCTGCCTGGCTTGTGAATTGCTGTCAGAAATTGCAGAGGAGCTCTGAACTTTATGGACAAACAGACCTAGGAGACATTTGACCAGGAAGGATTGCTCTATTCTAAATTTAATCAGAGCCCCTTTAGAGACATGGAGTGAATGTCTTTTACCCCTGCCTTAGCTGCCATGAAACCAGGATGCGCAGAGAATTTTCTCTCTTCCTCCAGCAACAAAGAACATCTGATCCTCCAGCAGTTCCTGGAGAACATGGGTATGACTGCGCACAGGGACATGAGTCTGTCAGTCAAGCCATCAGCTTCCCACCTCAAAGAAGGCTCAGCATCTTCTTGGCCCCACCGAGTTACCAGATCCTGCAGGTGCTCTACCATGTCCAGTTGAGGTACATGAGCCCAGCAGCCATGGACCAAAAGACATATGACAGACTGTGGTGGGCTCTGACAGGAAATGAAATGTCTGCCCCTAGTCCCCTTGAGTTTCCCCACGAGAGGCCAGTCTGTGGGGATGGCAGGCTGCCCACGGCTGGCCAGGGCCGACATTCTCTCTGTGGGACACACAAAACAAAATCATGCACAAACCTGCCTCAACTGCCTCTTCCAATTTCATCAGAAAAATACTAAGAACCCTGACTCTTAAACAGAGAAGCTCTACCAGACAGTAACAAATCTGCCAGCATGAGGATGGTCAACAGCATTTTCATCTCCACCTGGTTGCTTCAATTTAGGACTGTTTGGCAGGTGTTAAGGTCTAGAGATTCTGCAAGACTGTAATTAGAGCCTGATTTGCCTTGCATATGGTACCAAAGTCCTCTCCCAAGCCATGGGCCTCACAGGCAGATGCATAACATGTTCTGCATATGTACGGTATGGCCCTGGTTGAGGATGGCAAAGTCCAGAGATATCTGTAACCTGAACAAAACCCATTGATTTCCTGTATCCCAAGCCTAAGGGGAAGAGAGAACCTTCATATCATCTCATCCAAAATCACTGACAACAGATAACTCTCTGTGCTTCCCATCACCTTCTCTGCAAAGAGGGATAGATATATTCAAAGAATCCTAAGGGCTGTTCTTGGCTCTGCTGTGCTCTCACTGCCCAATCTTGAGGTCAGTTCACCTTTGCAGTTTACCCAGTTGAAATGCAAGCCTAATTCCTGGCCAGCTACAGAAAAGAAATGCTAGTTTTAGTGCCTGGACTACTCTAAAAATGCTTTCCAAGTGTAGCTGTGAACACAGGTGCTGCATCCACCCAACAGCACACACAGCAGCTGGTGACAGCTCATCAGATCTACTGCTGGCTTGTTAGGGGCAACAGCCTCCACCACACTCCCTCTCTTAAGTACTTCTGCAGGACTTTAGCCCTAACCATGCAGAGAGGGCTACTGTCACCTTCCCAGTGCTGCCAAGTGCTGCTTTCCCTGGCACTAGCATTCAGACTGACAAAAGAATAAATGTACTTTTTATGTTGTTTTAGCATCTTTCCTTCCATGGCAGCACTTGCTTCACTTCACTGAAAGGACCTGGAGAATTGGCACTGTTCATAGGCTATGCTGTCCTTTGGGGAGGAGACCAGGCTGAGCACAGCATCCAACTTGCACAGTGGCTGATGCTCTGCTAAATTAGAGCTGGCTTTGATCATTGTTGTGACAGTGAAATGCAGATCCCTTCTGGTATGCATCTTCAGGCCCTGTTTCTGCTTCAAGGGATAAAGCCTGGCAGATGTTGTCCAAGAAGTATAAGAAAGTAGAACCGTTCCACAATAAGTCACCTTAAGGAAAACCTCCTCCTGTTGTCCTCCACATTAGCTCTCCTTGCTTGCAGGGACATAAGGAGAAATACTATTTCCTGAAATCTTCATTACCCATATGCTAGTGCACATCAACTATGTGGGGAACTACCATGCAAGAATATAGGCTCAAGGGAACAGCACTGCCTGCACCACGAGACTCTCATGTAGTACCCTAAGGAGTAGGGATTGCTACCCAGTAAAGAGGAGGTGTGACTGCCGGAAGGACACAGGTGAGTATCACTGCCGCCACAGGCCAACAGGAGGTGCCCAGCCCTGTGGAAGACTGCACACCTCAGATCCAGCACGGCAATCAGTCCATAAGATGGATGGGCTTTTCTTGCCTTTGCATCCATCTCCTCCCCAGTATAATCCATGAGTGGTCCAAAAGTCAGATTGATTGACTTCAACCTGCAAGAAGAACATTGAGCTGCTTGGTCCCACCCCTGGGGCAGGCCACTCTTTACTCACACTGTTACTCTCCAGCCAGGTCAGTCATAAGCACATCAAGCTGCAGAGGCGCAGGAAGGGATGGCACTGCAGCTCTCAGCCTCAGCTCTGGGCTGAGCTGTCACACAGAGCAGTACAGCCTACCAGTCATCCCTCTTCTTCCTGCTGCTCTTCTTCTGGGGTGCTCCTCCTATGAGAAGTCATTCCCACTGGTGCATTTCCAACCCATTTCAAGTGGCAACTGCCAGATGCTGGTAGGGTTACTCACTCTGGATATGGGACCTGACAGGGACACTCATGTCTCCAATCCTTGCTCTGAGCTGCAGAGACCATTCTTTTGCTCTGGTCCCTGCTAAGGGTCACCTGGGGTAGTCCTGCTGTCAGGATTCTGCCAGGGGAGTTGCAATGCACAGAATGACAGCCTGAGGGCAGGGCCCAGCTCCTGGGGACAGTGCACTCAGAGTGGTGTGCTGCCATCTGCCTACACTTCTCTGTAGTAAGCAGGGACTGCAGCCTGGCTGCATAATCACACATAGGCTTAGTGGAGCAGAGCCCAAGCAGCCTGCTTATGCCATGGAGGCTAGATGGAGAAGCTGGCAGTGTCAAGACAGAGGTCTTCCTCTTGTTCCACCTCCCCAATCCCCTAGCCGGGTCAAATTTGCTCTCTTTCCATATCATACCAGACTCAGTCTGTCTCACTTCCCTTAGTGCAGTCAGCTACCTTTCCCACCCTCAACACCCCCCATCAACATTTCCCAAAGCTGTATTCCTACTGTTTCCTTGACAAATCCAAGCAAACATTCACATTTGCATCTCCCAAAACCCAGTACTGACCCATCTGCTACTGACAAACAGGCAGCCACTCACACAGGACAAGGTCTTCAGAGCAACCCATCCTTAAACTGCACTCCACCCCAAATCTGCAGTTCAACAAACACTAGGCTCTATTGAAGATCCTACCATGTATTTAGACAAGGACATATCTATGATCCTACTCTGCACAAAACGGTGGCCAGTTATCACTGAAAGAACCTATCTGGTGGCCCAAAGTTCCTGGCACAAAGAGCCAAGCAAAAGATGCTTTTAACTGAGCAGTGATTTGAAAGAAATATGAAAAAATAAAATAAAAAACCCATTGATTTATTGCTGGCACAAGACAAAAACAGTTTTTTTCCAATACTGAAGTGTTGGGGAGGCAGTGGAATTAGTCACATTAGAATTGGACAAGGACCCCTGAAATGACAAGAGAAGTTGGCTAGTCTTTTGAAGCAGGAATGAGTGTTTTGTTATTGAAAAAGTAAAGAAAGGGAGAAAAATGTAAATCAAAGATAACATTTTCTTTGTGAGTTTAAAAGAATCTTTGTTGAAAACTGTGGATAATAAGGAAGGTGGAACATCTTTTTGCCAATGCAGGAGAGCTCTTGACCTACCTGCCTTCTTCTGCTAGGGAATAAAGTGAGTGAGAGCCCCAGAAGGAACATTAGATCACGCTGGTTATTGGTCTTGTTACAAAAATAATTCAATTAAATGAACACACTTGGGCAGTGTGAACTTCCAGCAATGATGTACATGCACAGCCCTCCCCAGTGAACTCCTACTAATGAAATAAAACTATTAGAGGCCCTGAGTGAGCACACATCACAGCTGGGTGATATGTTTAACAGGTCCCTGCTAGATTGCAAATGGAAGGTATTTTAGAAATTTGTAAAGCTCACAGTGACAATGAACAGAATCTCAAGTGATGCTTATTAAATTCTATAGCAGCTGTTTGAAAAACAAAACAAAAATACCACCAGATACGAGGTTTTGCTTAGTGCACAAGTGGAAGAATTTAGCCAGAGGGACCACTCAGCACTTCTCGTGCTTGAAACGCCTTCTCTTATTGCTATGATGTCTGTCCAAGCAGTCCACCTCTGCCCCATCACTTTCTTCTCAGAGACCAGGGAACTCACTGCAGGAAGATTTGTGATTCTCACAAACGTGATCAAGTTTGTAGGGTAAAAAACAGGCTGTTCTGTGGCAGAAAGCCATGTGGCACCTTGTATCACCACCCTAGCTCCAGATCTGAGTGAAGGCCTAGCACAGTTCATCAGGCAGAGTGCCTCACTGGCAGGACACAGCGGCATCCTTCCCTGGCTCCATTTGTCCTCACACTCCCACCTGCATGCTTGTTCATGGTCACTTGTGGATCACAAACTCCCCACACAATACTTTGCTTCTTCAGACAGTCACTGCCTTTACTGTAACAGCACGGCCTCAGAACAAGGCCCTGTACCTTCACCGATATGCACTGATGTTAAGCATTGGGCAGGGCCTCTTCACTACCAGGCAGGAACCACATCGTGTATCCGAATACACACAGATTTAACTTATTTGTGAAATGATTCACTTTAAGAAGAGGCAATTGCTCAAAGTAATCATGTTATCTGAAATCGCTCTACAAACATGCAGCCCAAAAGCAATAAGCCAAAAGGCTTCAAATTCACTTGCTTACCTGAGAAACAACGCTTGGGACTGTTATACTCTGCATCTTGACACTGGAACAAAGTGACTCTGTAATCCTGACTGCATGAAATCCTCTGCCTAGCAGTACACCACAGCCTTGTGACAACCCCAGCCCTCAAGGAGACTAGCAGCTCACTGCAGTCTGAAGGGCACAAGAATTTACATACAAAAGGAACAACAAGCAGCACTGAGTGAATATTTTTTGATGTAAATAAATAAAATCCTCAAGCAAACCTTATCAAAAGAAATAGTTCATCTTCCTGCCACTGGAAATAGCTGACCTCTGCTTGGACAGAATAACTGTCCCCAAAACACAGATTATTGCAAAAGCTTGTTCTGTTGCTCTGTGGAGAAACTAATACTGGATGCTCAAGCAGTCAGTCCCTTTCCAGGCCAGTATGTGAAGCCTTTACAGATTTTCCATCACCTTTCCAGCTGGGAAACCCAGTTCAAGCTCAGAATACATCTCTCCAGTATTCAGAGACAAGGCAGAGCTCTCAGGGATAGCTACCTGGTTTAAGCAATTCCTTAGACTAAATGCAGTAAGACAGTCTACCTAGCTGCATTAACCAAGCATGAATGCTCAGAGCTGCTGTGTGCTTAAAATGTAATGAGGATCAAACATCCAAAAGTCCTTCTTCATGGAAAACCACTTCTCTGCTACTGAGCAGCTTTCTTGACCTAAACAAGTTTCAACAGTTGAAGCTTTCTTTAAAACACAAGATGAACGCAGTGCTCCAACCAGTGAAACTGTCTTCATAATAATCGTTGCAGAAGAAAGAGTAATTCAAGAGAATACAAGTAAGGACTGCTTTTTGGAGAAGCTGTAAAAATTCACATTCTGCTCCTGGCACATTAGCTCAAAGCTTTTCACAGTTTCTGTAGTTATAAGTAATTTTCACAGGTGGAACAGTCCCACAGATAACCTTTGTCATTGCTAACCTTCCAGCTACACAATTAGCTTGGGATTCCCAACACAGGTCCCTAAAAAACAACTACCAGAAATTCCCACCGTCCAAAGGTAGTTTCAGAAAGAACAAAAACTAGGATTAAATTGACCAGATTCTCAAGGAAACCCATGTCCTTGAAGATCCTTTCCAATCATAGTCATCTCTTTGCTTGCTCAAAGGCACTTACTCAAAATTCTTGAAGAATCCTAAATTCTGCTTCCAGTCAGAAAAAAAAAATGTTCTTGTATCACAGGATTTCATACAACACAACATCCAATTCCTCCAAAGCAAAGGCAAAACAGTTCCTACTTCAATATTTAGAGGGAATGTCTTTTCCAGACATAATTTTTCAATAACAACATCCTGAATGACTCTCATTTCAAAACCCTCGACAGCCTCTTACAAAGCCACATCCACTTCTGAGTTAAGCCCTCCTGGTCTCTGCCTGCTATTCCCTATGCTTCCTTGCTCCCCAAGTAGACAGAAAACAGATCTTGGAAACCAGAACAAAACAACCTGTTTGTAAAGCAAACTAGAACAAAACAAACTTATTTGTTTACAAAACAACTTTAAATTTGAAACTTGTCATCTATATTAGAGTTTAAATTTACTGTGCTGCATAAAAATCATGGCAATTACATTTATGCTGCCCTCTCATGCCAGTCTTGTCCTAATGAATTCAGCACAGTGATCACAGCAGAGGAGGAGAGGCAACTTTTGCTTTTAAAAAAATCAACTTTAGCTTTTTATATAAATCAAATGTGGCTAAATCTGACTTTGAAAAAACTGACAAAACCCGCAGCACAGGATAAAACTCCCTCCTGTTCTGGTTAGTCCTGCATGTGTCCCAAGCAAACACTGGTTCCCAGTCTCCAACCCTGCACAGAGGCTTCCAGGGCTTCAGTGGGCCAAGGCAGCAGACAGCTACTCTCCCTTCTATTTCAGGTAAGTCCCAGACTACTCCTGCCTTTCATATACCTACTTGCCGCTAAATGCCTGATTTTTTCACCATTCTTACCTTACGTATTTCAGTTGATTTACCGAATTATTTAATGATTATGGTGGGGAGAAGTGTAATTTTTACATTATTTTTAGGAAACCTGGCAGGGAGACAGTAAGCATATGTGCAAAGGGGACAAAGCAGAGCCAGGGAGGAGCACATACTAGACACCATACTGGTACCTTTCTTTTATGAGGTCAGGCTTGCACAGCACATAGAAGTTCTTGACTGAACTACAAACTTCCAGGCCTTCACGAGCTGGGAAGAGGTGGAGGTGGATAAGGAGTGCCCTCAAGCATTATGGCTTTGCAGATCTGAAACCCAAGAAACTTTCTGGCATTTGAGACAAATGTCCCTTTTGGCTCAGGAGGTGCAGGGCACAGAAATAACCAGGCCACTGAAATAACTGTCATGACCACAGCAAGGGGCCTAAGACAAAGAATTAACCCTCTAACTCAGCTGTTTTGTGCTTCCAATCACTTTCTGCATGCACAAATTGGAGACCTGTTAGGGGCTGCCTTAACCTGCAAACATGCTGCAACAAACGCGAGCACAGTCTTTTTGCTTCAAATCCCTGCAGGACCACGTAGCACCTCAAGCTGAGGCTGACAAGTGCTGCTGAAAGTATGAGATAAGCTCTGCTGGAAGAAAGCAAGGCATAAGCCTGGCACCTCACCACCAAAGCTGCAGCTGCATGACCTATTTTTGCAGCAACTGCTAAGCCTTGACAGCAGCCTCATGAAAATGCAAAGCTCTCAGAGCAAGCTATAACACACCCACTGAGGCAGCCAAAGCAGCAAGTTAGACCAACAAATCCAAAGCAGTGGCTTTGACAGTCTGTGTTTATGGATTTTTCCTCCTATTGATTAACCCATTTGGAGTTTGTTTATTTATTTGTAGTAAGGTTGCCTTGCAGTTCATTTACTCTCTCTTAATGAGGTCCCTGAGGTGACATTCTCCCTCGGTGAGGCCCATGCACAGTCAATGCCTCCTGTGCATTAACTACAGGCTCCAGCACAATCATTCTGCATGGTGCATCCTCCCACTCATGCTCCAATTCCATGGTGTAGTTTGTGTGACACACCTCAACAGGACAAGTTCCTGCAAGGTCAAATCCTAGCCTGGCTCTGCTAGGCAGACTGCAGTTCTAACAGCCTGCAATAAGGACAAGAGGCACACGTTTATTGAGGAAGAGAAAAAATAGCTACGAAATGCCAGCTGACCACATCATGAAGGAACGACCATTCATAGCACATCCCTTTTATAGCAACAAGGATGTAGAATAAATCACTGTCACAGCTTTGTTGGACAATGAACAGCAACATCAGGGGAAGGTTTTATTTCCTTTTTCAGAGAAAGAGATAACAATGTTCTAGTCCATCCTTTTGCGTATTTCAAAAGCTCAGTGCCAGCCATTCCATCCATAGCAGCTGGTGTCCAGCTGTCAACAGCATATCTAAGCAGTAGCAGAAATAAAAGAAATCACTCCAAAGAAAGGTGCTGTATATCTACAAGACTAACAGTAATGGGAGTGAGAGATTTTTCAGAGGCATGAATGTCAATTGGGTATCTATCATTTGTATCCTTACTTTTTAAATCCAAAAATAACAATGTAAACAATAAAAAAGGCTATTAACAAAAAAAGACTTGAACTGAAACAAGACACATACTGCACACAAAGGCTAGGGTTACCATAAGCAACTATTGAGCAAATAATCAAAAGTTAAATTTAACATAAAGCAGTACAGTGAAAACACTGAGGAATTAAAGTAATTGCTGTTTCCTACAACAATTAACCCTGAGCTCACTTAAGATTATTAAAATAACAGCACTAACAATCTATGCAGTGTCAGTCTGATTGCTTTCTGCAGTATCTCCACCTACTCCTTTTTTTCTTCAGGTTGCACTTAGAGCTGTGGGACAAGAACATCTCTACACATTGTGTAGCATCTAACACTAGATGACCTCAGTGCTGTTCAAAGTCTGCAAGCATTGCTGCTGTAGAAGTTCAAGCATTGCTGAAATAGCTGCAACGGAAAAACAATTTGATCTCCCAGACTTCCTAGTGGATGTTCAGCCATGGCACAATGAAGTAATTATCAGCAATCCACCTGAGAACAGATGGAAGTGGTCCTCTTTTTGGACAGCTGGGGAGGAGGAGGTGGAAATCACAAAGGAAGCTACATAAACTGACAGGGTAAGATGTGATATTTCTCTTTTGAAAGGCATGATGATAGAAAAAGGCTGACAAGGAGAGTATCGAGCAGAAGGAAGAATAAACACTCTCTGATTGTCAGTAAAATAATGGTGTACTGCATCCATGGGAAGGAAGGGACAACCTTCCTAATGGAGTTAGCACATTCTACACCTCTGGGCTTGCAGGGATGATGAAACAGGAAGCAGCTCTCTCTTCAGTGTGGTGGTGAACACACAGGCAACCACACAAAGTAAATACATCATTGCATCTCAAAACTCCAGCTAACATTACTGTGCCCAAGAGTAAAGCAAAAACTGAGATAGCAGCACTCAGGACTGAACATAATTGCACTGGGTTTTGCATTGCAAATGTGGTGTGCAATGCATCTTTGGGGGTATTGGACGGTTAGCTCACCTTATTGTCAATCCACAAGAGACCTGCCTCACTCAAGACTGAGCAGGGTGCAAGCTCCAAACAGTTTGCAGTGAAAGTATGTCATGTGTCAGGAATGACACCAATATGACACCCACTCGCAGAACTCTAGTGGCAGGACAACTCTTCACATAAGCAGGAAGCCAACATACCTCACGCTTCAGCAGCACTTTACAACAAACGAAAAGCTGCTGGGCCTGACCCTAATTCATTGCTCAATCAATATTGCAGACACATCACCTATTACACTTCATTAGCTTGCAGTAGTGTATATTTACACATACACATGCAATCTCTCTTCTGGTTCCAGATTATTTTATCTGCCTTCGTTAGAAAGGAAGGGTAGTGTTATCATGGTCATAGCTGGCCTAAGGCAAGAAAATACTCCTTACATATTACAACTTTCCTTATACTCTCTTTCCTGCTGATTTCAACAGGAAAAATAGTTGTCCTCTCTTTCTCGCCCCCCCCCCCCAAATTTATGACCTCCCCTTTTACTAACATATCCCTTGTGCTGCCTCACATGTGCCAACTTCTTTTTTCTGTCAAAGCATCCAACTGTTTCCCACAAATAAGTTGAAATCTGAGCAACTGACTTCAATCTATATTTAGATGAAAGTTTGCTGCTTCTGTTTCACATCTATCAAAAGGACTGTCTCTCTAACAGCCTGTTTCCTTGCCAGCTATTTCATGGGTCTATGGGTCTAATAAGAGATAGTATTCCTCTCCCCGTTATAACCTTGCAAAAAAAGAGAGAGGGGAGAAAAAAAGAAAGAAAAACATAGTGGAAGGACAATTACAATCTCTTTTCTCAGTTGCGAGATGTGCAGCTTATCATGGGAACCTGACGGTTATACATTTTGGAAATTAACGTTCTGTTACTATTTCTGAGATTTAAATGAAGACACACTCAAATTAACCTATCAAGCAAAGACATGGGAGCACTGCCAGAACAGACTGTAAAACACTGACTTTGCCTACCCAGCCTGGTCTGTGGCCAGGAAAAGGCTCTCCCACAGAGCACTATTCTTCCTGCCTCCCTTCCAGACAGGAAGGCCCTTAGGCTCCTTGCTACGTTTACTATTTACATCAGTAATTGGTGTTCTGCTCCAAAGCAACAAAATCAGTCATCAGGATGGTGCAAAAAGACAGCAAGCCGAAAAGGAATCTTTCATCAAAGCTGGGAATACTGATTACAAATAATTTGTCCAAATACCAACTGCAAAGACAGCACTCTCTGTGGATATAAATAAGCAAAGAACACAAAGACAACAGAAGAACATAATGAAACTACAATACAAAAAAACTTCAAGGGTATTCAGGACAAGAAATTGTGCAAAAATTTAAGTGCAAAACATTCTGTTAACAGCTGTGCCAGTCAAATTGGAGTAATGTCCCCTAAGGGCCTGTGGTCAATATTTAAAATAGGCAAACTAAGACACTGGAGTAATGAAGCATACAGAGCCCTTGAGGAAGGGAGAAGATAGCAATAAGGCAGTAGACTACGGCTTCTGACAGCTGATTTCTCCAACAAGCACTTCATTATCTGGGAACACATCACCACATACCTTCTTCCAGAATATGCTGTATTTTGCACCATGCAATACCATGTACCATTCAACTATGAGCTGTTCTTGGATGTCATGGATATCATTGCTATGTTACTTCTGGAGTCACTGGACATTCTAATGAGAGACACAGGGCAGTACCACAGTGCTATAAGCTTTGGCTAAATAACTAACAAACAACTTGTACAGATGTTTTCTGTAGGAAAAGCTAAGAGAAGAGATTTATTTTGAACTATAAAAGATTAACAGCGTATCTTGTTAGACATGCACACAAACAAATTCCTGAAGGAGACTAATAACCTAGAAAGTAACAAGCAAGCTGAAGGACCAAATCCCTACGCAGCCAGGATTCTCCTGTGGGGGAGGGAAAAAAAGAAAAAACAAAAATAAACCAAAACTCTTAGTGATTATACACTTCAGAGTACATGTTACGAGATAACACAACAGGAATGCTGCTAATACACTGAAGTCATTCTACAATCTTTCCAAAACACTGCATGAGCACCAAGTTCTCATACAGCCTGCCTGGAGGAATGGGGAAAAAGGAGAAACTAGTGAAAACACTTAAGATTTCCCATTATAGCAAGACTGAAGGGCCTGGTTCTGCCAAAGTCTGACCTTTTATTTCGCTCTGCCTTCTGTTTTGAAACATGGATGGCTTCTGTTCAACGATTGTATTTCTTGTTACCATACTTTAATGTTATTTTACATCAGGCTAAACAGATAGTGTCAGCAGTAAACATAAAAGGCTTTAACAGAATTAGAGCAATAAGACACCTCAGTATTAGCAGTACAGAATGGGAGAAATTCTGCTGTGACTGAGTTCTCCTCCACAACATGCCATTGCAATAAATCACATTAAACAGCATCAGTATCCAAGAGTTTTGAAACAGTTCTGATTATATTCCTGTAATGCAAGCCTAGGTAGAGCAGAACTTCATGGTTCACAGTTTGGGGTTAGGCTGCAGCAAGCTGTGATGATCAGTTATGTGAGCTTACACTCCTCATTCTGGAAGCATCAACTGGATCAGCAAATGTTCCTCATCTAAAACACAGGTGTTAGAACTGGGTGTCACCTCTAGCCCAGCGAAGACAGAAGAGACCCAACGATCTAGCAGTCTGGCTAAGAACAGAATGAGGAATTTCTGCAGAAGAGTTAGAAAAAATGAGGTGTCCAAAGTAACCATTGATGCCACGCAGCAACACTAACAGATCCAATAATTCTAGTCTCACCAGTTGAGGAATGCCTCTGTGGTTTCACATCTTCTTCTACATCAGGAAGAGGAATCAGCTGGAGAAGCAAGCTCTAAAAAGCTGGTAAGGTTAGAGAGGTTGTAGAGAAAAAGTTACTTAAAACAGCTGTTTGTTTCTAAGTGAGCACTTAGCTTAGTCCACCTGTACTCCTTCAGGAAGTTCCACAACTACAGGAGCACAGTCATCAGGCTCTGCCTCAAAGTCCCATTTAAATTTCTTCGTTAGGTGAGCCTTGAATTTTTCAGCCTTCTTCCTTAGTGTCCTGTCAGTGGCAGCACTGCATATGTAGGAAAAGAACACCTAAAAAAACAGAGTAGATGTTAGTAAGACCTCTGTGGCACAAGCTGTGTCTCTTTCTTGCAAGAGTTTCATCAATAAGGTGCACCAGTTAAAATTTCAGGTTAGCCCCACCTGAAAAAAATCAGCCATCCTGGAAACCACTCTAAATATGAGCTACCTAAACAAAGCCTACACTTCCCCTTTCATCCCACAACCAAGACAGACATTCTGTCTTCATTCCAATAAGTCATCATTAGAAATATTTGTACTAAATAAGGTTAAGTCAGCTCTGTTTCAAGCAGCAGCATACATGTAACTAAATATGTATTATGATTCTGAAACATGTTTAACTGGCTGAACAGGAAAAAAAAAAAAAAAAACTAAGTGACAGATGAGAACTCTCAGTATGTCTCACAGCACGAGTCAACAAGGCCTAAAGGGAATAATACTTGATATGAATAACAACATTCTCAGCTGGATGGTCCAGGAGATCCTCCAAAGTATTCTTGTAATATAGTATCACCAACAGCTTAGGAAATATGGAGGACATTTTAAAAAAAAATAACAAACAAAAAAACAAACAAAAAAAAAAAACTTAGAGGTAAGAAAGGAATGGGAGTTCCCTAGAAAAAGTTCAGTTATCCCCAGCACAGCCACCCTCCGAAGATCCTTGAGTACAGGTTGCTGCCATCTGGAATAACTTTTAAGGAAGGGCGGTTCATTCCATCCCACTACCACTATCCAAACATACACAAATCACTAACTTTTCAAAAATTCATAGCTTTCTGTTAGCATTTTTGAGAGTTAAAGCATCCATGTCTGATTAAACAGGCCATTTAGCTTCAGAGCCCATCTCTTACGGGCCTGCTTCTATTAGTGCACCAAACTTGTAACTCAAAATTCATTTTCATAGAAAAAAACTTATGTTTCAAAGCCAAAGAAACATTCAATGCAGGGCTGAAGTGAAAGGAAACCACTTTGGGATAAAGTAAGCTCCTACTTGGAAGATGTCGACCGACAGCTGGAGAAAACACTGAAAAGGAAAAACAAAGTTTGTTGCTCTGTATATGACCATTGGCCTTTCCCCTGTTCATTCTACTGTGAAACTGCCTGAATGAATTTCATATTACATTACTTATTCATAAAACTATTTTTTTTCTTTAAACCTTGTGGAGACTGCATATTCAGTGGTAGTTATGCTGAACTTTTTCTGCCTGAAATCAAACTCCAAAAACAAAGCTGTTGCATTCAAATACACTCTTCCCACCTCAATTTTGCACTTCTTCCAATCTACCTGCCTATATCTAGCCAAGACACACTCTGCTGGCTGCACACATAAAGTGGCTCGTTACTGCAAGTCCTAGAGGTTCTCTAGCACTATTTCAAAACATAAAGAGTGGCTGGTTGACACATTATTTTCTACTGTTGTAATTTGGTAGGACAAAGTGTTGCTCTGCCAGTGTGCTAAAAACAGAGCTGAATTTTCCAGTCCTGAAACGGGATAGGAAAAAAAAAACAACCCACTACAATAAAAAAAAATAAAAAGATCAAGATTTCCGCAAATCAAATTTGAAAAAGCCCAAGGGCAGGGAGGTGGTGAAGTGAAGTCATTCTCTTGATTAAAGCAATGCTTCCCACAATTCCCCAAATTAATTTACCCAGTGAGTTAAAACAAAAAATCAAACAAAAAAAAAGTCTACAGCAATAACTTGGAATTTCAGGCACAGAAACGCAATCACTATCTTTGAGAAGGGAAAAGGTAATACACAATTTACACCAAGCACTGCAACATAACTTACTGATGGGATTTTCATTGCTGAGTTATATGGATATAACTGTTTTCATTTTTAACTGAATTTTGCTTAGCTATAAAACTTCTCTATTTGCTGAGCTGTTAGCATAATTTCAGTGAGTGGGAGTAACTGGTCTTACTAGTACTGAATTATAAAGATTTGTCATACTTGTCTCAGCGTAAGTAGAGTATTTTCTGCATTCTAGACTACCTGTAAATTCTGTCTAGATAAGAACAAACCCTAGGACCCTAGGAAATGAACGTGATCCTAAAAAAAATAGAAAAGCTTTTAATATACTATCAATGCCCTAAGCTCAAAAAGGTTTCACTGAAACTTCTCTGCATACAAAATATCATACTATTCAAGTTGACCAAAGTCAGTATCACTAATCTTTTATGACACAGAGTGTGTATACATTTATTTAGAATTAATAGCTTTTGGAAAAAACAAAACACATAAAAAGACCTGGCCTTGCACTTGCTCAGCTTCTCTCATAGCTGTTTAGCTTAATGTAGCCTAAGACTTTAGTCATTTTAGAAAAGGTATGCTGGTGCAGTTCACTTGCATTATATGCACTACTCCAGAACTCTGAAACAGATGCATGCAATGTTGATGTAATAGGCTACTTTCAGCATTATTTGCCAAGAAACCATACTAAGACACAGCCTCCATTCTGTATTGCAGCTATTTATGTTCTCACTAGTATTTCCTCTCATTGCCTCGCTTTGCTGGCCTTTCTATAGAGACTAACTTAAATTTATGCTGCATTAGACTCTTCTGGACTTAACTTTAGCAGACAAAGCTCAGAGAGGACAAGCAAGCAGCATTTCTGTGTAAAGAACAGAGGGGAAAAAATACAAGAAAATAAGAACATGCTTAGAGCACATAGACTCACTGTCTTCTATGTAGATCAATAGTAGCTTACTTCCTTTTGAAAATTTTCTCCAAATTTGCTCTGATGTCCTGTATATCCTCTCCCACTGCCCTTTTTTTTTTTTTTTTTTTTTTTAAAGTCACCCACAAACCTACCTGCAAGGTGCTGGTTAAAAAGTTGTCCTGAGAGACTATGTCCACAAAGAAATCAGCTGGGATTTCACTGAGTTGGTGATACAGCACAGAAATGAGATTTGTGTAAAGGTCTTGATACTTCCCTATGGCATCTTCGGATCGACACAGGATATTTAAGAGTCTTTTCCAGTGCTCAAATGCATCATACACATTCCCAATCAGGAAGCAGATGAAAGCAAACTGCAACTCAGCTGCACATATTCAGGAAAGGGAAAAAAAAAAAAAAAAAAACACACAAAACTAGAAACATATGTAAAGTACGCATCCTCTTGAAAGCTCTGAAAATGACTATATAAACACTGGGATTGCCTTTTACACATGAACAGCATCCTATCCTCCCAGTGACTCCGATAATAACGATCAATACTTCAAGCACTGACTATTTCCTAATGCTCTGCTATTCAGCTGGCGAAAAAGCAGAGCATGATCAAGCAGGACCCCTTATAATTGTAATGGTCAACTTTGGAGAATAACTTTACTGGTGACCAAAGTATACTGCTACCTCAGGACTTGCCTGCATTCTCAAAATCTTCCATGATGTCTAAATGAGAAAACAGAGGTTGCTATTAGTCTGCAAGCATTGTGCTCCTTTTACGCCCAAGTTTCCAAAATCATACAGCACAGCAAATCCTACCACTCTCTGAAACACAGAGGTGTGGGAACAAAGGACGATGTGAGCAACATAAAGGTTGTTTTTTCCTTCATTGAACCAGAGTTAAGTAAGCATCTTATGACAACTTCACCATTCCCCAAGACACTAAGGGAATCTTACATACCCTTGAGGTAATTAGTCTTTGTATACCCTAGAATAATTTTGATAAAGAATATAGTTTATAAAGTTAATAATGGGAAAATAGAGGCTTATTCCATGTCAGTAACCTTAAGACTCTAGCTCAGCTAGGTTCCTAAGTCCTCATTCCATCCTGCACAGGAAAAACATACTCAACGATCTTCACAAGGTTGTCACTAATTTGTACCACAAGCCATCAAAAAAGGCTGGCAAGTAATCAAGACCTGGTGAGAGAGAGATGCAGTTCGTAGTGTGCCCATGAACACTAGATACCTCACGCTCTTCCAGCAGAGCTCACAAATCCCAAACACTGCCACCGAGGGTCGCCAGCAGCCCACAGAAGAGACCTCCCATCTTCCTCCGGACCCGACACGCTGATTAGCTACTGTGGTAGGAACTGACTACTGGGAAATGTAATACCAGATTACTAAAACTCACTTAACTGACTGGCATCTGTACATTTTGGATAATTATAAATATAAATTGTCAATAATCTGTTCTAGCTATGGTTAGTACTTTCAGTGACATCTGCACAAGCTGCTACCTCCCCACAAAGTTCAACTCTCTCATGACAGCTGCATTCACCAACAGTCAAAGCAGCATTTAGTGAAAGGACCATTTTTGTTTAGTGTTTACCAAAAAGACATCAGTGGGAACAAGAGAGGGCTAGGACCAAATTAGAAGGTCCTAAGAGAGGTGAGGAGAGGAGAGGAGAAAGTTTTGAAGGAAACAGACTTTACTGAGAAGAATACAGAGGGCAAAAGGGACAACCAGAATCAGGTAAGAAGGACAGCTGCCTCCCCGGTGCAGCTGTTGATTCAGAATCCAGAAGTTGATTCTTCACCTGCTGTAAGTTACTTCACAAACCTTCGACCTTCCTTGAAAACATCAAGCCTAAAAAATAAAAATCCACGAGGCGTGGAAGCATCATTATCCCTAATCTATACAAAGGGAGGCCTACAAAGCAAACCAACTTGTCCAAAAAACCAAGGATTGAGCTGTTGGCAAAAAGGGAACAAGAATCTAAACATTAGGATATCCTGTCCCATTCAGTGGTCTCAGGACTCCCTAAGCTCTGTCATTAGATCACTTGATACACAAATCATCACGCTGGCACCACAGAACAAAACTGATTTGTATTAGAGGCAATGTGGTGTGCCTTCCATGCACAAGGGAGAATTTGCAACCACATTCCACTTCATACCCAAAATATGTTACTGCAGTATCCAGAAACAAAAGTGGCCAATGGGGCAGCCTGGTCACTCCAGACACAGAACACAAGAGTGTCCAGATTCTCATATCAGTGCAACGGGAATAAACCCTATAGCTACTCCAACTTTGTAGCTTGTATAAACTGTTTTTATATAGTCATAAGTGCACACTTGTGCACTGAGGCTTTAACTGCAGGTTTCACTTGGGGACTCTTGCTTTACTGCAAAACAACCTAATTCTTCTGAAGTGAATAAGTACTAATGGGAAACTAAGTACTCACCAAGCAAATCGTGAGGTTGGCTGGAGTACCGCTTATTAATCACTTTTTCTAGAGCATAGCTAAGGTCCATGCTATGCCTGGTTATCTCCTCTGGAGTAGCACCATCGGGGTACATCTGCTTTGGCAGCTCTGTGAATCTGATCTCAGTGCCAGCTTTCAGTTTCATCTTGGGCAGCCGGGCCATACCTTCAGCATAGCTCTTGCATTCTGCGTCGTACGGGGGCAACTTCTGTTCAGCACGGTCTTTGGTGTGCTTCCCAACCAGCACGGGGAGAACTTCAGAGAAGGCACAGATCTGCCCGCTCTCTGGTTGCAGCTTCTTCACTGCTGACTCGTTGATGAAGTTGGTGAGGGAAATCCATTTTTTCAGGGTCTCGTACGGATAAGGCCCAAGAAACTTGTCCATGCCCTGCAGATTCGCTCTCATGGCTTCGGTCTCCTCCTGGGCTGCCGGCGTTAGGTCCACTTCCTCGCTGGCGGGGTTCCAGCGCAGCACCCGCAGGTCTCGCTGCTGCAGGCTTAGGAAGAAGCCTGTGCGCGGCCCCGTTTCCCGGCTGCTGGCTCCCCGGACAGAGCTGTAGTGAAGGAAATGGACGCCCGGAGGGATCATCTTGACTCCGCGGAAGCAGGGCCCCACGTCCCAGGTGTTGTAGTCAATGCCGAACTCGGTGCCCTCGGGCACGTTCAGGATGACGACTGTGGCGCCCTCAAAGAAGAGCCTCTTGGCCAGCTCGGGGTCCAGCCGCCGTGCCGCCATGGAGCCTGCCGCACGCACGCGCCTCCTCCGCCCACGGTTCCCGGAGCACACCCCTCGCCGCGCCGCGCCTCTCCCCCGCCCCGCAGCGCCCGCCCCTGCCGCCGCCCCGCCCACCACGGCTACCCCGACAAGCGTCCGGCTTCCCCCGCAGCCGCCGCACTCGTGTTCCGGGCGCAGCGGCTGCTTCCCGCCCGGCGCCGGGGCCGTTCTGGCCAGCCGAGGGATGTCCTGGGGGCCTGTCCCTGCCCCCTGCCGCACAGCTGCTCCCCTTGGTTCCTCTCGCTGGGTGTCCTACAGCGGGTGGGCGGCCCCCCCCATGCTCCCCCCTACACCCCACAGCTGGGGCAGGCCTCCCCCTTCAGCCCCCCACAGCAGGCAGTGCTTCCCCTCGGCCCCATAGACGCCCCACGGCTAGCAGTCCCTCCCCTCAGCTGCCAGCCTAATCCTTTGTGCCTGCTCAGCCTGCAGGCGCTCAAGTTGAGCCCCAGGTGGTGGGGACGCAGCTTGGCAGCACCTTTGAAAAAATCTGAGCTGTTGTCCCTGCAAAATCGAGCGTCTGTTAGACGAAGAGATCGTCTTTGGCCCCACGCCTGCAGAAACGTCACCTGGCAGTGCAGGATCAAGAGGGCATCTCTCACTCCGGTGTCCCAGGCACCCTGCAGCAAGAGCTACCACAGCCTTCCTCTCACCTGGACTGCAAGGCTGAGAATCCCACCAGGATGCAAAGACAAAGTCAGGAGCCTCAAGGGCAAATGCAGCCCTATTCTCTGAGTATTTTAAATGTCTTCATAATCTACCTGCTGGCAATCCTGAGTCTGCTACCTCAGGCAAACAGATGATGGTTAGTGGGTACAGTGTGAAGAAGGGACTTTCTTCCACCCTTCTCCTCAGCAATATGCAATGCCCAGAACTGGTATCTGCTTCATTTTCTAAAAGAACACAGGGAAGAGTACAGTATTTTAACATGCAGAGACCTTGGTCCCAAGACCTCTCTATTAATCTGCCCATTCTCTTTATGGGAAAGTGTCCATTTCATGCCACAAGCTGGTTCAGCATCAAACACATTTATTTCACTTTTATTGAATACAAGAACAGTGAGCACACACACATACACCACCAAGCACTGAAAAGGAATATGACTGAAGGCAGGAGGGAGAAGAAGAACAAGGGAAGAGAAAAGGGGAGTTAGTGAAGGAACAACAGAACATTGCAGTTGGTTGGTAAGGTGCTTTTCAAATAAAAATAAATATTGTTATTGTTACTATCATTATTACTCATGCAACTGCAGGCCAGGTTTGAATGAATTTGTGGGATCAGGTAAAAACAGGCACTCATGTCTCCCACCCCTTTCAACAGAAAGGCCCTTGGAAGAAAACAAATGGTGATTAGCTCTTTGAAATGGCAGTAATGTGATGGGCAGGCTGGGAGAGAGCCAGGCCCCTAAGGGATGTTAGTCATTACTAAATAGCAGAATCCCACACCTTGCCAAGTGAACAAGAAGCAAACTTTTTTCTTCCTTTTTTATTTTTAAATATTGTCACCCGTTAAACAAGCTGTGGAAGGCAGGAAACTGGATCCACTCACTGAGTTTTTTTAACTTTAAATGTAAATAGCTTGAATCCAATTTCACATCAGTTCTATAACTGTGTAAGGCTACTAATTTTAACAGTGAACTTAAATTTTATAACCATATATGTGATTTCAAAACGAGCTATCCAGTTTCAAAGTGGCCTGTAGTTCAGTTTTATGAATACCAAAACCACATGGGATCTCCCAAACAATCCACATGGGGCCTTCAGCACAAAGGGTGCTGAAGAACAACCCACATGATACGTGGACCATTGCTAACAGGCAAGATGGGCTGAATGCCTTGTACAGGCACTGAGAACAGGACCCATCTTGATTGGTGTCTCTTTCAGAAAGTGCAACTGCTTTTTGCAGTTGTTTTAGGTGTATTTAAAAAGAAAAAAAAAAGAAGCCTCTTTGCAATTGCCTTAACTTTTTGGTCTGAGGTCTAGTCTCTAAAAACTGCAAGTTACAAGCAACTGAAAGCACTCGGACAGAACCTGGGGGGAGACTACATGACAGAATTGATCAGAAACCTGAAATGATCTTCATTGGCATTAGCCAGCAAGTCTATTCACTTCACAAGAAGCCTTTAATGCTTGTAGAAGAATCTTATATGCCAGAGGAAGAACAGACTTCATTGGGACATAATAGTAAGTGACTGGTGAAACAAGGCTGCCAGAGAAGAGGCTCTCTCTTAAGCAAAGTATGCTCCCATAATATTCCAACAGCTCAAGTTCTCCCCGTTTAGGATCATCCTCAGATCCATTGCTGGAACTGGTAAAATGCACCTACTCTGAGCAGCCTCTGTGAGGGGTGGAGGACTAAAGGCAAAATGGTGCAGAATTGTGGGCCCTTCTGTTTCTGCAGGAGATAAGGATAATTCCAAAAAGGAAACCCATTTATTTATTTTCCTTTCTGATTTTGGTTCCAAATCCACCCTAACTGCCTGATTCACAGTGTATGAGGCCCTGGCCTTGGCCCATAATCCCCTTACAAAGGCAGCCATAGAGGAAGCCTGTTGCTAAAGGCCAAGTTATGATGATTTCTGGGAAAGGCAGCTTCACTGACATCTTCTCAGCACAGACCTTCTTACATGGAGAGCCTGGATTCTGCCATCCAGCCTTGTACACTCAGGGCACTCTGCAGTGATTGAGATAATGTGGTCTTTCCACCGCCTGTCCATCAGCAGCACCCAGAGACAAGGATGGGGGAAGGACTGGCATCACCCCTCCCTTTGCTGTCATGTAGCCCACAGTGCCATGGGCAGCCCTTGCCATTGCACCTGGACTGTAGGGGAAGCAAGGCAGAAATGCCTCCTCTTTGCCTCCAACCAGTCCTACTACAAAGATTGAGTAACTTCATTATTGGGGTCCAGAAACAAACCAAAACAACCCCAACAATCATCACAGCTCAGTGGGCTGGAGAGGAGCTAAGACCATGCTGCCAGTTTGTTCCCAGCTGACTCTAACATCTTTGGATTGGAGCCAGGTAACATTCCTGCCTAGCATCCGGGCCACAGGAATGGCAGCCTGAACCTTCTTCCTTGCCCTTCTCAACTCGCCACTGACCAACCAATCCCAAACACAGTGTAATGCAGCACCAAACCCAGCCATCCTGCTTCCGCTTGGATCAGCCAGCAGGATGGGACCTGTATGGTCTTTCTCCCTCAGCCCTGCCCCCCCTCCCCCCCAAAACAGAAGTGGCTGGAACTGTCCCCATTTTCTTCTTGCAGGGCTAAAAGTCCCAAGTATGATCTAAGAGTCTCAAAATACACCAACCACAGTCAATCAAAATAATTAATAATTTTAAAATGTCATCATCATATTTACCAGGACTGTTGAATTATTTTAATATTGTTCCCTCCCTCCCCCCTTGTTATATATAACAATATACATAACTTAAATGCACATCCATATGAAACCCCTACAGGCTGCATTTTTATAAATGAGAAACCATATACATATAATTTGTTTTGTTTGAAATGAGATCCATTCCTAAATACCTTCAGAGAACAAGAGCTTGGACAAATGCACAGAGAAGAAGATAAAGAACAGAAGGGGCAGAATTAATGGAACCCCCCAAATGCAAAAGAACCGGCATGAAATGAGAAAAAAAGTGTAACCACACATTCCAAATTGGAAAATAACTCTAAAGTAATAAACTCAATGGTTTCTCTCTTCTTTCCAGAGGTGGGAAATGGTTTTGCTTCTGCTTGTGATTTTTATTTTGTTGCTTATTTCTTGCTTTGTTGCAAAGCAGTTTTCCTTTCCATTCAGTGTGCAATAAATGAACTCAAGATTGTGTATCCTTTTATGTAACATGCAAGACAGTGGCTTATTGTACCTTTAACAATATTATTGTTATTATCATGATTTTTTAATTTTATTTTATCACCAATCCAGTAAATTCTTCAATTTATCTGCAAAGATGGTTGGCTTTGTTTGTTGTTGATGTTGTTTGTAATTCATTTCCAGCATAGAGCAGCAGTGCAAGGATGCATTTTGTTTCCTGTTTTTTATATTTTTATATTTATATATATATATATATGAATGTATGTATGTATATATATATATAATATATTTGCTATTCTTTTTTTTTTTTTTTTTTTTTTTTTTTTTTTTTGTCTCTCGCCATGAACGTTGCAGCCAGGATGTCTATGTCTTGCTGACAAATCCAGCGTGAAGGATCCTTCTTCACTATTCCCCAGGCTTGAATACAGATGCCAACTTCTGTGAACACGGTGGTCAAGATTCCTGTACAAGGTAGATGGAAACGACTGGTCATGGAGTGATCCCTTTCTTACATCTTAGGCTCTAAAAGGGCTCCTGTTTGTCTGAGGGCACTGGACAATAAAACTGCAAACACTTTGGGGGTCACAGTTTGCCCTTGATTACCAGGACCTCCGGTAATTAGAAAATCCTCTGGATTCACTGAGCTTGTGCTGGCGCATGGGAAAGCTATCAGTGAATCACTGCTGAAGTCTCCCTTACATTAAGCCATTAAATCAAAACTGGTTGGCTCTCTAAAAGATGTAGAAATCACTGGGCTTGGTTGTTTGTACTGGGTTATGAAGGAGGTGAGATTAGACAAATTCAACAGTCTCTTCTGACCTTCCAATCCACAACAGAAGTGGTCATCTTTTCCAAGCTTAAAAGCTGCATATCAAAATCTTTGTAGGATCAAGAAACAAAACCACGTTTCCAAGAAGTGTCTGGAATCTTGGTGGGGACATAGTTCCTTAAACAACTTTTAGTAGTGAAGCTAGCTTCAAAAGCTCCCCTTCTTGTCTGCCATTCTTCTCTGCCCCTCAGTTGCTCCGATATCAAAGTCTGTTGGGTTGTGACATAGCCCTGATTAAAACCAGTGCTGTGAAAGAGCTGCAACAACCCAGCTGAGAATGAAGTGCAGCATGGAGTAAGAATAAATAGTTAAGAGTAGGGACAGGCCTCCTCAAGACAGCTTTGCCCTGCAGAAAAATGTGTGTGGAACTGTGTCCACTTTGGAACATTTGCTGGGAGATGCAAACCTTGTATGCTGTTACCCACACTTGCATGTTTATAAAAGGACAACCTGAGGAACTGGACTGGGCATTAGAAAATTCTTTTTTGCAAATATTGGTCTAATATTTGGGATTGGCCTTGCAGAACCAGTAACCAAGTTTCTCAGCCTATCCATGAAACAGGCATCACTTCTGTCGTTCCCTGCCTCAGAAGGATGAGAAAGTCCTTTGTCCTTTACATGCAAATGATTCTTACTCCTCTACTGAGCTAAGACAACAAGGGGACCACTGGAGCATTGCTTTTGCCAACACAGCCACCAGCTTTCTAACCACAATCAGGCAGCCACACCTGGGGGTCACCATCACACTGGGCTGGACTGGAATTGCTGATCCAAGAGATGCCAAGATAGTGCCCTGGGGCAGTTCTTCCTATCAGCAACTACAGCTGATGGGATTAGAACCTTAATTGTGGCCAATTGTGGAAATGTGCCTTAGCCTGTTAAAGCATGGAGGTGAATAAAGCCCATGAACTGAGGACATAACTTCAGAAGGTTACCTGGGAGGGAATCTGAAGTATTTGAGATGAAAAGAAAGCCAATACAGAAACACAGGGAGTAAAAAAAATGTGTCATGCAGTATAGCATGGGAGGAAACAGAAACAGTGCTCGCAGAACTGCTTTGCCCACCTCCAGGCACCTGTCCTTCAGGGCCCGCCAGCAAGCACATCACTCATGCTACTGTAGTGGGATGCTCTGTTGAAGTCTGCTGTGGCTGGGACATGAGGGATGCTCTGTCTGGGCAATGCTGTAACTGTCACACTGAAAACTGTGCTGCTGTCTAGGAAGAACTTGTGCAAAGAACTCCACTGTGCTACTTCATAACATACAGCACAAGGGACACTCAGAGATACTTGTACAGTTGCATACATCTCTTATACAGCATGCATAAATCCTACCTGATAATTTCTTTACCTACCTGAGGTTTCTTGTCCCTTTCCTCTGGAGAAGGTTCTGTTTCTCTGTATACCACAGCTTTGGTTACCAGCATGTCAGGATGCTGTAGTTTTGCCTCTTTGATTGCTAAAGCCAGTGCCTAGAAACCAGAATGATGAAAGCATTTATTACTACTTCCCTGAAATCTGATATGAACATTGCCAGAAAGAGTCACTGTATAAAATAATACCAGGGCTGAATGTGATTCCAGAAGAATGTGAACGGAGAGGTTCTGAACTGAACCTAAATACGATGGCCTGGAACAAAAACTCTGGAGCCTACTACTGATGTGAGGGGTTGTAGAAAAGCATTGGGATGCCTTGTGTATTGTTCTTCACTTGCTTGCTTGTTTGCATGCAGAAATGCACAGTGTTCCAGGCTTGCTAATGAACCTCAAGCAAAGGAACATCAGCAATTCTCTCTGCCAAAAAAACTGTAAAAAAAGATCTAAAATATTATTCTAAATAAATTTATTATTCTGAATAATTCTAAAAAAAAATCTAAAAATTATTTTAGATCCTGCTCAAAACAACTTTTTAAATACTTCGGACCTTTAAAAAAATTGTAAAGCAAAAAAACTTGAAGAATGAAGTCACAATGAGCCTGCAGCCCAAGAGTTTTGTGTCAGTTTCTGTTATTTCATCATAAAAGATTGTCACTTTTCATTCCTTCTCTTAAGGAAGTAAATGCAAAACACAACTATTTGAACTGAGTGAACCTGTAGTGAGACTCTGCAGGAAAGAAAAGGAGAATCCTGGGTCACTCCAGAGTATTCCAACAGAGAAATGGCAACTGGAAACATACAAGAAAAGAAAAAGGCAATCTCATAGTTGGGCTCTGTGCTTGAACATAACCCTTGCTGCAGACTCATTCCTTCAAAAGGCACTGGTGGGAGCTGAGCTGGAAGTTCTTGTTCAGTATAAATCAAATGGTCCAGCTCTTTTGCAGGCCAAATGAGTGATGATTCCTGTCACTTCTTCCAAGATGATTCCTGTCTTCCTGTCACTTCTTCCAAGATGGAGACTGGGTTTGCTGTGAGTACTGGAAGCCTACAAGAAATGGACTACCACCCTCTTCCACAGCCTGGACAAAGCCAGTAGGCTTGGGGATGTGAGAGATCGGTTTTCAGAAGGAAAGAGCAAAGAACCAAGAACACTCAGTAACGCAATCAGGGAGCAGCTACAACTCAGCAAAGCCACAGCATTCTGCTCATACCTGGTCTTGGTCCACATCTTCATCTCCTGTGATAATGATGCGCTTCTCTATCCTTGTCTCTGAAAACCCTCCTTTCACAGTCTGCAATACAAAAAAGAACAGAACTAATTTTCAGCCTGTACCCCTCCTTGCTGGCAGCAACATCCTGCCACTTACCATTGTATGGCTTGGGCATCACACCAGCCCTACAGGCTGCAGGGTTCTGGAGCAAACAACTAATGCATAGCCTTAAAACCCTATATCGTTCATGTCCTAAATACACTGCAGTGAATGTGATGCCTGCCCTCTCTCAAAGCCTTGCCTACAGTGACATTAGCCACAGGAATGCAGACTGGATGCACACCAAGAAGCAAACAAGAAGGCTGAGGGTCGCTGTAGTAGACACTTTAGGATTGAGGGATAAAAACTTGTGGCCATGTGGTCACAAGATGGACAATAAAAAGATTCAAAATCCAAGAGTCAATGATGTGCTACCTCTATTTGTGTGTAAGGAAGATTTGTTAGAGAGCATCCAAAAAACTAGAAGAAATACTAGCCACCAAAGGAAGGACAATCCCATCATCACCTCAGAAACTCCCACAATAATTTAGCATGCCTCCCATTAACCTTGATTCAGTGTATAATAAAAGTTAGCCTATAGCAAGAGAGGACATAGCTAACCCTGAGTGTGAGAGAGTGTGGATGGGAGTAACAGTGCATGAAAGAACAGTGAAAAAAAGGGCCAGGCTGCAGGTATTGAGCACCACTCTTGCCTACTCAGGTCTCTCACTGACCTTCAGCTTTCATTTGTACATTTAATTTGGGAACAAGATGGCCAGTGCTGAGGTTCTCTGGTGCAGCTCCCCCTACTTAATTTCCTGATACCTCTTCCGCCTTTCCACAGTACTCCAACTTTAATAAGTGCAGTACACCAAATCCAAACACAATAGCAGAGAGGAAGTGGAGTGCTCCGGGAAAGGGTTATTTGGGGTCTGGCTCTAAACTGGATACACACACCAGTTGCATGGACAAGGACTTTCACATGCACTGCTGGCAGCCTAAAGCAGAGTCACTTCCATCCTTGCAAGCGGCTTTAGGGTGCAGAGAGGTCAGTAATGCTGAAATCTGTTCTTCCACCTTAACCCAATGACTCTCGTCCTGAGTCACCAGTACCTACAGCTGGACTTGGCTGGCAGTCACAGTCCCAGTCCATGTGGCTAATGCTGATAAACACCCAGTGCTTGTCAAACAAAGGCTGTCTGTACCCAAAGCCTCCCTAGGTCATACCTGGCTGAACTGAACCTGCTGTACAACAGGGGTGAATTGGGCTGGGGCTTTTGGACAGCAGCATGAGGGATCGCACTGGCTGATGATCCCTCACAGGACAGCACACACGTTTTCAGCTCATAAGGAGAACAGTAGCATTTTTTTTCCAAATACCAGTGGCATCTTTCATCAGAAACCCACTGGGTTTTCATATTTGCAGATGTTCTTACCTTGGTAACATGGGTAGTGGTAGAAGTGGAGAGGGTTTCTGCGGTGGCACTGAATATGCTGGTGAGCACCTCCTTCCCAGTGGTGCTGCCAATGATCTACAGGACAGAGAACACCTGTGTCAGTAGGGACCTCTGCAGGGAAAGACACTAGTGCTGGCTCCAGGGGTAACTTTCAAAGATTTCGGATATCAAGTTTTCAACACCTGTTGTTGATATGAGCATCTTCCCCCATCTTATTCCTTCTACCTGATGAAGCCATGAATAAGAGCTTCATTCACCTACTGCAGCCTCTATCCTCCTTAGCCACCTTTCATGGGAGCAGAACATCAGTGGGGACTTGATTCTCCCTTTTTACAAGAGACTGAGAAGTAGGCTTAGTGAAGGAATAGAAGCGTAAATGGGACACGCTACATGAGGGCTATTGCTGCTCCTCCAACCAAGACAAAGCTGCTTAGCCAAGCATATGCCTGGCTTGCAGAGGGTAGACTATGGCGAGAGAAAAGACACACTGCACTGTTCAACTGGACATGGGTTTGGAGGCAGAGTTATTTTTATTTATTTATTTATTTATTGTGAGTAGCTGGGCAGAGGTATCCACAAGCTCAAGCCCAGAGAGCTGCAGAAAAGGCCCTCTCTAGCAGGGAGATGATTTCATTGCTGCATTTGATTCCTCCACTTCCATCCTCAAGGCCACGACGTGTGCAGAGCTCTCAGATTAATTCCACCCCTAAACGTGGCACTTTTGTCCGTCTTATTTTGTGTGTAGATGGCTGGAAAACCTTTGCTGGTTCCTCAGTCACATCTACTGCAAAGCACTACCTCCAGGTCAACTAGGTGACCAGTCTAGGGCAGAATAAAGCATTTAGCCAGGTTTGACTGCACCTTGAAGAAGCAATTAAGTAGAAAAGCACTTTATAAAAGGTCTGCTCTGAAGGCCTTGTCTTACACAGTGCTGAGCAGTGGGTGGGATTGTTGATGATTATCATCATTAAGAAGTTAAGAGTTTGTGACTACCAATACTACAAGATAGGAGATACTGAGCATTGCCCTGGGTATACAAATTCAGAACTTGAGGCAGGGAAGCAGGAACTCTTGGGCTAAAGAAAACTCAGCCTGCTTAAGACCTCACCAGGGACTGTCTATTTTTCAGAATCTTTCCTTCTCCAGTTGATGCTCCAAGTGAGAGTCTGGCATGGGAAAGAGGCCACAAGCATGGGAAACATAGCCTTCTTGGTCCCCAAACTTCTCCTCCTCAAACACTGATACATCCTTCCACTCTTTCCCAGTATCACCACATCAGCCAAGAGTGCTGCTGCTAGAAATGTAGGATAAGCATGCCTCCTAGGTAGCCAAGAGTGACTGGCCAAGGCAACCTAAACCCTGCACAGGCTGCCAGTCCCCAGCTCTAGTGTTCAGAAGCCAGGCTGCCTTCTGCTGGGCCTCCTCCCTGCACTGAACCTTGGGCAGTGGCACCATGTCCTCCACTCACCGGTGACATGGAACGAAGGTCTGCTGTGGGTCCTGTCCCTTTCCCAGGCTTAGTGCTGTGACCCTGAAAGAAAAGCACATGAGAGTGTTGGCATGGATAGAACATGAGGGCAAACATAGCTTGCTTTGAGAGGGCAGCACTGAAATAACAGTGGATCTCCCCCAGCCTCTGGAGCCTTTAACAGCAGGACTGAGGTCTTCCTCTTCCATCTCCCCCAGCATCACAGTCTGCTCTCAGCCTTCTCACCCAGCCCTAAGAATATAACCAAGGCAGAAGAATTGAATAGGACACTAGTGCCCTCTCGCACCCTGAGGAGTCTGCCTTGCTTACTGAGGTTGTTGATATGGTCTCTGCAGTGACAGTGTGGGAAGTGGCTATTGCGTCTTTGCTGCCTGGGGTGCCTCCTTCCACCTGCCAAAGGCAAAAGAAAACTGGTGAGTTTGAAGGTACCTTTGAGGGAGGTATACTAGCAAAATCGGTGCTTTATTTCCCTTACTGTCAAGGCATATAGCTTGGGAAGCTGTGGGATGGCTGCAGACACATGCCCAGCAACACCATGTAGCACATACAGTGCGAGTCAACCTCCAGAGACATCCCTGCACACTAGTGCTGCTCAGCAGCATGGGAGATGAGGTGAGGGAAGCATATGCAAGGGAAAGGTTCAAGGGATACTTGCATGGAAAAGTAAATGCAGAATGCATGTGGGCTTTGATTTTATGTCTTGGGGCTTACAGTGAAACCAGGACAAGCAGAGAAACCCGATGGCCTTGCTCAGCCATCTGCCTTCACAGTGTTGCTGTATGGGGGGAGGTTTTGATGAACTGAGGCTCTACAGAGCCACCAGGGAACACGGCAATGAGAAGATGAACCCAGCTCTGCTCCCTGGCCCCTAGAGCCAGTCTCATGCAGAACAAGGTGCCATATCACCTGGGTTACTTCTGTGGCACATACCCTGTGGGGAGCAGAGGTTTCTTCTTCAGGATTCTTCATGCCTGACACCAGGCCAACAGTTGCAGCATCTGTTTTCAGCACTGCCGACTGCAGAAGAAACACAGTAAGTCAGCAACTGCATCAGACTTCTATTTCCAGGGCTCAATTAGAAACAGTGCTGCCCAACTGGACATGTCTAATTCTTCCTCTTGCACTAGCCCACACAAAACTAGTGCCTCCCTGTTCTCTTACAAATGCCGTATCTTGCTGATAGCCCTGTAGGCTCAAGGCAGCCAAAATGGTCCATAAGGACACAAGCAGTGTCTGGAAAAACTGTAGAGCTCTACCCTCAAGAACATACTGCAGAGGCTAGGCTGTTACCAGCGGGCAGAGAGCCACCATGCAAACTGCCCCAAATGACAGACTTACCCCAAATTGGACTGGATGCCATCACCAGATTTTTTTGTTCATAGATTTATATATACCATAAGTTAGGGCAAACTGGTCCTCTAATGTTGAGACCCACTAAATTCATTTCACTTGTGACCTGACACAGGTTTATGAGTCTTCATTAATTCCAGGCAGTTGTGATTACATCCTTGGTGACAGATGAAGACTAAGTTGCAGGAATGGAGACATGTTTTCAGCACTTCCCTGCTATGAGACCTGGAGCTGCCTAGAGGTCCTCCAGGGGATGGTTACCTGATTCAGCCCCCAGTGAGTCCCCCACATTTCTGAGCCAATGACCATCCCTACCCAGTCTATGGCCATGGATCAACAGTATCTCACTATCCTTGGCATAGCAGCTTATGTCATAGGACACAGTTTACACAAGGGTTTCAGATTAAACACCACACAGGCTGTCTTGGAAAAAATACCTTCTATTCTTTTGCTTTTTCCTTGCTCTGGGTCTGGACTCATCCTGCTACCAGCTCATCAGGGAACAAAACAGGGACTTACCTGCCAGTAAGGGCTCACGGTTTGTACTGCAGAGCAGCTGCCTGGAGCATGTGGCCAGGCAGAGGGAGGAGATCTCCAGTTCGGATGCTACTCTAGGGGCTGGGTGCTCACACAGGGGATAGCACAGCCCTAGCCCAGCACAGAGGCAATGTTACATTCCATGCAAGATGACTGTGGCTCTACTGTCATTTCTCAGCAGTATATATCCAAATTCCATTTATACAGACATGCCACATGCAGTTTCCTCAGCCTGATTATAAGCAGTCCCCTAACAGAGACCCTCCTAGACCTTTGAGGCTGTTCCCATCAGCTGTTCCATAAATGTCTCCCATCCCCTGCACAATCAGAGAGGGGTTAGTTGGCAGTACATTTCTCTTTACTATGTAAGCTATTCATTGACTTCATGCAAAACGCAGGGACAGCGGTTGGTTAGAAAATCATGCCCTTCCTAACTACCAGCATGCTAGCATGGTGCAAGGGACAGGGAAGGAGGCCAAACACAGTGTATTAACAGAAGAAGGTCATTTCTTCGAGTTAGCAGATGCACAAAACATACAGATCATGCACCTGCCTAAATCGAAATAACCATGCAACAAAGATGACAGCTTGTGTTAGGGTGAAACAGTTACATTGGGCAAGAACATAGAGTTGTTTGAAAGCTAGCATGCTCTTCCAAACAGACGTGGGACTACATGCCAATGCAGCAACACTGGGCACCATGACAAAGAACACCGAGAGATGATGGGTACTGAGATGGTCTTGGTGGGTGGCTTCTCTTTTTGTACCTCTAGCTGAGATACTTCTGGTCTAGGCTGGGAGACCTTCTCCCCTCCTTTGACATCATCTTCAAGTACAGGAGCTATTTTTTCAGTATCCTGGGAGGAAGTCAGGCCTTCATCTTCTGTCTCACTCTTGTCTTTATCCAGCTCGGGCAGACTCCGAGATATGTCCTCAAAGGCTGTCCCATGAAAGTCACCGATCACCGTGAAGTCCACTTCTGCTTCCAGGCTGGATGTTGAACTAACTGTGATGCTGGAGCACTTGCGCTCGATGGCCAGGTGGTTGTCCTTCAGAAAGACTGAGTCCTTCTCCTGGTCCTGCTCCTCATCCCCGGTGTCACTCTCAGGAGCCCTGTGCCGAGGCGGCTTAGCTTTCTCCTCGGCACCCTCCCTCAAGCCCGCTCTCTGAATAAGACACAAGGGCAGAGAGAGACTGAGACTGTGAGCATTAGGTGGCACAACAAAGCTGGCTATGCCAATGGGAGAAAGAAGGGGAGGAAGAGGAAAAAGAAGGCTGCGGCAAACATTACAGAGTAAAGTCAAACACAACTCAAGCATGGAAACTAAAACCTTTTTGACAGCAGCAACTTTGCGGGGAGCGGAGGAGTTACCCAATCTGATTTTGTCAAAAGCCTATTGGTAATTAATCATATGAGAGAAAGAGTCAGTCCCACAGAAATGCTTGGCCAGCCTGGAGGCATGTCAGTGCACCTGGTGAAAACAGATGTGTGGAAAACAAGAAGTCTTTTAAGAGACATTTGGAAACAGTTCAGACGCTAAATCTATCACATGTCAGTAAAGTTGGGCACCAAAAGAAACAAAGGGAAAGAAAGAAAAAAAAGAAGAGTTTGAACTAAAGCAAAGGGCCTCGTCAGCCACATACGTTCAAGGAGAAGCAAAGGAGCTTGCCAATTCCACTGAGCTTGCCCCAAATGAAGTATCTGCCTTGTGCCCTGGCAGAGCATCACCCCAGCCTTCATGTGGAAGGGAGGGAGGGCCCAGCACTCACTCGCAGCCAACTGTGAGTACACCACGGCATCTGCCTGTAAAAAGGCAGTGGTGCTAAATCAGCTCCACTGACAAAACACTCCATCTCCAGAGGCCTCAGAACTAGGGATGACACCAAAGGATTGACTGATTTTATATCTAATCAGTGTAATTGACAGCACGATCAGAGCCAAGGGACAGCCTCCCTCCATTAGCTCCTCTCCAAACATGGACATACCTCTCAACTCTGCCATCAAAGGGTAAACTTCCTGTTCCCATTCTCTGCCATGAAGCAACGGGAAATCTGCATCCACGCTTCTATTTTATTTTGCATCTCACTCTATGCATTTCTCCCTTAGGATTTGCTCTAAGCCCACGGATGCCATAGAAAAACCTTCTCTTGGGCTCTGGGCCAAACATTTGCAGGCAAAGCCAGTCCTCCAATCAGCCAGGCTCTGCCAGTGCAGGTACCCTCTGTTTGTACTGCTGGGAGGTTGAGAGGTATGAAAAACAGGGCGTCAAACAAACTCCACAGAAACACACCCATACACACATATATATGTGTATATATATATAAATATATACATAACAGCTCTGCAAAGGGGAAAGAAGCTAGAAGCATATAGTCCTCAGAAGGTTAAGGTGAGCTTTCATACTATGGTAAGAAGCAGTTAATAAAACAGCACTGAGACCTGGAAGACTACTGGAATAGCAGTCTTTAAATTGTCTTCTTTCAGGCTGGATTTTACTGATGGGTCAGATAAATCCTTTTCTTCCCCACTTGGTTCCTGAGATTTGCTCTGGATTAGAGAAAAGGGTTAGTTTTAAAGAGGTGAACTCTGCAGGAGCTGATCTAGTGCTTATAAGAGCAGAAGAAAGCTATTTTATCATCCAGCCACCAGCTTGCCGAAGACAGAGGAGGATGGGTGAGGCTGGAGAGCCAAGCAAGAAGGGATATCAACGTAAGAAATGCAAGGGTGAAGCTGGAAGCGTGGAAACATTGCTGCTAGGTGTGTGTGCGCGTCTGTGACAGATTTACAGCTCTTTAAGCCACCCCCCGCCCAATATCCCTTTCTTGCTCCTGGACATGAAGCTTGGGTGCCCATTTTCGGGTTAGCAGCTGGCATTCTCCAGATAGCCAAACTGTCGGGGTTCACAAAACAAAAGCTGATGAACCAACTGGCCAGCGGATCTGCATTCAGCAAATAAGCCTGACTGCACACACATACATAAAAGGACAGGGGATGCAAAGCGACGGGTCTCAGTCAATGGATGTGTGAGGTGCCATTGAATATGATAATAAAGAGCCACACAACATGCGTATGAACTTTCCATCCGGACAGTTCATTGGAAGAGTTACCACGGCTTCTGCCAGTGTGAGTTCGCAGCCGGAGTCAGGGGAGGCAAGGTCAGCATTGTCTTCTCCTTCATGCTCCACATCAATAGAAACATCTTCCTTTAGAGACAGAGGCTGGGATGAATCTCCTGAACCAACCCCTTGCCTGAGGGCTAAAGAGCCAATACTGGACATGGACCCCACAGGAATGGCTGACACCACAGAAGATGAGAGGAGGCCTGCATCCAAAATTGTCCCCTGTGCCAGATCTATCTTCCCTCCTTTTTTTGCTGCTGTTGTAATTTCAGGCATGCGCGCTTGTCCCTCCTGCACTGTCCTTTGCTCAGCTTCACCTTGCTCAAACATCTTAATCTTAGAAGCCACTGAGGTTTTCTCATACATCTCACCATCCTGCCAGACACCTGGGAATGGGGCTGAAGCCAGTGTCACAGTGATATCTCCATGCTCTTGGGACATAGCTTCTATCCTCCCAGCAATGGACATCAGCGGCCCAGATTCTGTTTTCTGTATCCCATTGCTAGCTTGCAGCTTTACCCTGCCTTCATATCTAAAGGCAGATAGTTGGTACAAACTGCTTCCTTGACACGATTCTGTTACAGGGCAGTGGGAATACACAACATGACCATCTTCTTCAGAAGGAGACTTATCCTGCAGTGGCTGCTCTGGAGCAGGGCCCTTGTCCTTGGCGGTTTCTCGTACCATAGAGCTCCTATCCTGCAGAGCCTGACCCACATTAAACTCCAATTTCCAGTATGGCTCTTGTGCCTTGGGGATTGTAGTGTGGAGTGGCCCTCCTGCCTCAGCACCCTTTTGGTGTAGGTCTCCTATTATGGCTCCAGTTTGTAGTTCCATTTCTTTTGCCTTGGGAGGAAGCTCTTCCAGGCTAGGAGTTTTGTCATGAGACAGTTCTCCCATTTCATTATCTTTATCTTGGGACAATTCCCCTGACATAGTCTCTATTTCTTTTGACAGCTCTTTTATGATGGGCTTTTCCTCCTGGAGTGGCTCTTCTGTGGCAGGGACTTTGCTATAGGCTGCCCTCCCTGTGGAAAGGTCTGTGTCTTGAACCACCTCCCCTGGGGCTGGATCTCTGACCTGGGAGAGCTCCACTGCAGCAACATCTGTGTTTTGGGGTGGTTGTCCTACAACAGGACTTGGACCTTGCTGTGTTTCTCCTGCAGCAAAGCCCAAGTCTTGGAGCTGTTCTTCAGACTCAGGGCTCATGTCCTTGGATATCTCCATCTCTGTTACAGGGCTCATGTTCTTGAGTGCTTCTTTACCTGCTATGGGGCTTGCATCCTTGAGTGTCACCTCAGTTGTGGGGTTCACATTCTCAATTATTTCCACATCTATTAAAGGGCTGGTGCCCTGGGCCAACTCTTTGCCCTTGGGCTGTGTGTCCTGGGCTGGCCCAGTATCCTGGGCTAGTTCTGCAGAGACAGGGTCTGATCGTTGAGGTAAGGGCCCAGGGGTGGGAGCATTCATTTGCTCTGACCCTTCTGTGGCACTGGGATGGCCCTGCTGAGGCACAGCTGAAGGGGGTGGTTTAGTCTCTATATCTTCCATCTGAAGAACCACTCTGGAGCTTTCCTCCTCTTCTTCCTCTGCAGTGATCCTTTCTGAGACCTCCCACTCTGCTGTGGAGCTATCTCCCTGCTGGTCTCCTGTAGCCAATCTCAGTGCTGGGTTCTTCACCTTGCCCAGCTGCTGCGTGTCCTTAGCTCCTCTGCCTTCACCTGCCGGGGCACAGAGCTTAAATTCTCCTACTGATGTTTGCAGATGCTTTTCCTCCAATCCCACCTCTTGGGAACATGATATGGCTTCATCTCCCTCTTGTGTTTCATGGCCTGTCAGCCCAGCAGATGTTCGTTCCTGTTTTACTAACAAAACTTCCTCCTTCCCTGAGCAAGGATGTCCCAAAAGGCTTGTCATATCACAGCCTGTCTTAAGCTGGTCTGGCTCTACAGCAGGTTTTACCGCTATTGCTTTCCTTTGACTACCCACTGAGGAAGTGGGCTGGGACTGTTGTTCTGCAGGTGCTGTGGGCCCTGAGCCCTCCCCTGGTTCATTTACTCCTCCAAGCCCCTCCTCCAAGCCAAGTCTTTGGCTGGCCTCTGAGAGCAGATGCGTTTTTTTCTCTTTCTCATTTCCCTCTATATCTCCTAAGTAGATGATCCTCTGTGTAGCAGAAGTCTCAGTCTTGTCATCGCTAGATTTCACTTTAATTTTAATGACCTCTATGGCTGTGGTTGGCATTCTGGCCTCCTGCTTCCTGGAGGCTGCAGAAGCATACTCCTCCAAGCCCACCTTGCTTTCTCCCTGGTAAGAGTCTGGGTCTGAAATCTCAGGCCTTTGCCCCTCTTCAGATTTCTGACATGGCCTGGACAGACTTGGCTCTCTGATAATCACTTTGTCACTCCTCTCTTTGTACTCCTCCTGTCCACTTTCAGCTGGCAAGTGCTCTGCTTCCATGCTGGGCTCCTCCCTGGATGCTTTCTCACAGATCTCATCCTCCCAGACAGACTCAAAATCCTCTGGACTAGCAATCATTTTTGCTCTTCGACGGGTGTCCAAGGCTGTATCTGCTGGCTCTTCTGGGCCTGTAGCTTCCTTGGCTTTCCCTACAGCCATCTCCACTTTTGATATGTTCACACTCATTTTCACCTCTGACGTACCTGCACACGCTTCTTCTTTCTTGACTCCCAGAGCTTTCTTTAGAGCTACCTCTTCCAGCCTAGAAGTTTCTCTCTCTATAAATACCCAATGCTCCGAGCCCTGCATTGCAATTGGAGCAAGAAGAGTTAGCATCAAACATACTTTACCTAACAGCTGATGACTGCTTTGATAATTAACAGAAGTCTAATCTGCCTCAGACAGGGTTGACTATTATTATTCATGCAAGAATTGAAGCAGGGTCTATACTAAGAGACTAGCACCTGGTGGATGGGCAGAAGGGACTGAAAATAGTGGGGCTGATGCTGCAAAGGTGAATGAGGCCCCCCAAACTCTCCACAGCCTGGGATTGTTTGCTGTGGGTGATGGCTTTAATATCTGCAATATTTGCCACTTTGATGGACATAAAGAAGTGGGGGCAATATTCCTATCACACATATTAACAGAAGCCATCACAGCACTTCCTAAGAGGCAGTGTAGCAGAGTTGGTTAAACCAACTAGGACTCCACATTTCAACCATGCTATTAGTTGGCTCTTGTAGTTCCCAAAGGGTGAGATACCATTGTAAGCAATGGCCTGTGTTTTGACTAGCTCTCAGCTTCATCCACATACACTAACGCCATGACAAACTGATAAGAAGAGAAACCACCTTTAGGCATTGGAAAAAGCCTTTCCTGTCCTTATCAAATTCTGCAGCTCAGATGATTAACTCCAAAGTCAGTCTTTCCTTCCTAGCTTTCCCTGGAAATCTCATCAAAAGCAACTACTTAGCTGAGGTTTCTTAGCAATGCTGAAATCACATAGTTCAGAAAATATAACTGTAAAAGGTCACCTCTAAAATATAAAGGAAGATCATGGGCTTGGAAGCTGAGACAATTACAGACACTGCAGCAAGGACCAAGTGAAGTCAGTAAAGCATCCTGCAGCAAGGACACAGGGAGTATGTAATATACCACACAGCATATCTATTCTGCTGTGCAGGGGAGGATCCTAGATTACTATTACTATAATTAAAAATGTACTCTTTGTACATTCAAATGTTTGCCCTGCAAGACATCTAAAGACTTTACAAACTCCAAGCCCAAAGCACTGCTAAAATTCAGCCACTTCTGGAACAGAAGGTAGAAAATAACCCACAACAACACAACAGTAGGAAAACATCATTTGGCATTTTCACTGTCAAGAATGTTTTGCAGCCTCCTTACTCATCCCCAGGATACACACCGCCTGCGTGGAGGCGGCGGCCTTGGGCATGATCATTTAGAGCTCACGCCGGGCATCCACAGGAGGGCACGCTGGCAGGCACAGGTTGGCCTCCCTGCGCTGCTGGGTCTATCCACGATGTGGATGCCCAGGGCTCTTCCAGTAGGCAACTGAGATGCAGATCCAGCATCTCAGCTGAAAGATGGTGTTCTGTAGCATGAGTTAGACTGACCTTCCATGGCACAAGCAAGCACTTCAGCCACAGAGAGCTCAGTTGGCTGCACTCTCCCTGTACAAATTAGGAAAATAAATCAGTGCAATGAAGAGCTGAACTTGCAGTGCCCAGGACAGGGGTGTCAGGTTGATGTTTTTGCAGCTAATACAGCAGTTACACCCAAAACAGAAACCTAATAACTGAATATTGAATAAGGGGAAACTGAGGGCAGAAGGAAGCAGAAACAGAGAGAAGGGAAAAGAGGAGATTAAGAAAGAGATAGAAAGGAGGAAAAGCAATTACTGATGAAAATGCCTCCACATGGAGGTAAAGAAGGGAGATCAGAAATCAGTGAAAGCATTCAGTATACAAATGTCATTCCCCAGTTCCCATCTTTTTCACCCAGATGCCCAAGAAAGAAAGGCCTGGGGGTCCTGACAAACAGAACATCTAAAGCCATGAGCCTGGCCCCAGTTGGGCAAGATCCCCTGACAGCTCCTTTTTCATCTGGGCTCTGGCCAGAGCTTGCAGAGCTGGCAAGCACACAAGGACACAACAGTCACTGAGGCCTTGCCTAGTTATGTTAGTGATGGCTAGTGTTGGTTCTCTGCTCCTCCCTACCCAAACCATGGAGTACAAAGCAGTAAGAAGGGCACCCTTCCTCTGCAAATGCAAGCAGGATCCTTCTCTAGGACATCATACAAGACTGGACAGGCTGAGCAGAGGCTCTGCCGTGGTATCTGGCATCCCGCAGTCTGCCACAGCCAGGCAGCTGTGTGCACCAGTGCCGAGGAGCCCTGTCCTCCAGGAGACCCGTACTGAACCAGCTCTCCATTGCATCGCTTGCACAAGCCTCCTCAATATTGCTTCTAACCCTACCCCACATTCCCAAGTGCTGACTGCTCCTCAGGTCCCTTCCTCCACACTTGCCTCCATCACTAGCTCCTCATGCACATTTCATTTCTCCCGAGTCCATAGAAATCACAGTAGAGGCAGTCAATGACTTTCAGGAGCATTGGATTATGGTAGTGTCTTCATAGGCAAGTCTGACCCATAAAAGCAGCATTATCACCTACTCCCTGGCTCTCCTAGGTCTGCCAGGAAGCCTGCTTAGGTCTCTTGTCCATGAACAGCAGCCTCCCAGTTTACAAGGGATGCACAAGGTCCATTCAACCAGAGGATGGCCTACTTTCCTAAGAGTACAGCAGCTCCTACCCTGCTCCTGCATTGTGGCCTCATTGCTGAATCCTTGTACCAGTTGAGGCAAAGACACACAGATCATAGGCAGAAGCACAAGTTCCTTGAGTAAAACCCCTTTCCCCCTTTCTCTGGCTGGAAACCAGGGTCCTGTGGAGGAGTACTTCCCCAGGCAAAGAAGGCAAGCCGCATCAGGCTCTTGCTCAGAGTTACGGCTTCATAGATTGAGAGTTGTAAGACAAGCCTTCTGAAGCCTACTATAGAATGTTTATCCATGGCAGCACCTCTTAACCAGGAAGGAAGAGATCAAAAGTTCCAGATATAAATCTGAACCATCTTCCTTCTCCTCAGAGCCGAGAAAAACTTTGTTGGTATGAGCATAGTCCACTCCATGGAAACAGCAAACTACTCTGTGGAGTGGTCTGTGTTCTCTGTTCCATACAGCTCAGTCAGCTCCGGTTCCCCAGCTCTTGGCAGCCTACATAACTTTGGAGCTTGAGGATTCCTGGGGACGTTTGCTGTAGATATCTGGATAATTGAATATTTCTTCCAGGAAAGCAGAAAACTTCTGGAGCTTTGGCAGAAAGCATGCCAGAAGAAAGAAAACCTCAGAACAACAATCAGTAGGCTGGCAGGACAGTGTGTGCCAAGACAATAGCTGAGTCTAAGAAATGATGATGCTGGAAAGAGTCTGACTGTAGAACAGCCATGACTTCCCAAGGGATAGTTTACTTTCAAGCTTTTTCTTTACATCTTTCCTAATAGATTTGCTCCAAGGATCAGGAGTGGCTGGAAAGACATATGAGCTGTGGCCTACACATGTCACAAGAGATAACAAAGAGGCAGAAAAGTAAAGAAATGACTTGAAGCAGAGACAGTCAAATGCACCTGATGGCTGCAGGCAAGGCTTACATACCTTGGAGGAACCCAGGAGCAGGCAGGAGGTTTCTCCCTTTGTCATCCTCCACTATATCTGCCATTTTCCTTTGCTCCTTGGGAAGACCCAACTCGCCCAAGAGGAAAGCATTAGTCTCACAGAAAGAAGGGAAGAATGAATGACTCCTACTTCTTAAGAAAATACATTGCGTTGCTTTGTTACCCAAAGTTAAAGAGATTTCAGTCATCTCAAAACCCAGCACTCTCTTCTTCTGAGTAGAGTAAAATCCCACTGTTGCCCGCAGAGTCCATCTAAGGAAGGCCAGACTGTGCCATGAGCACAGAAACTCCATGGTGCTGGTCACACAAGGCCTGAGCAGCTCTCACCAGGGATGCAAATTCCTTGTGAAGACACAGATCACATAAGGATAAAAATCACAGTGGCTCTACATCAGCTGCTGACTCTCACTCACCAGTACATGCTGAGAAATCAAAGACGAGTCCAGCTTAGTGCCTGGGCACCCCAGTACTGACACTCTGGGTGCCTCCAGCACGTAGAGGTGCTTAACTCAAGAAAGTTAAACACCACATGCTCACCTTGCTTCTGCTTTTTCTGGCCAGGTGCTTTGGGGCTCAGCTCTGGCAGAGATTCTCTGCTGTTACAGATGTGCACAGAGCTATCATCTGGAAGAATTTTGCAGCAGCTCCCAAATACTGGCAGGCAGAAGGTCACAGTGCAGATGCTGCCACAGAACCTGAGTCTTACCAAAGGAATATCTATCCTTCCTGTTAAAGCCCAAGGCCATCCTCAAGTCCTGACTCACAACCCTGCTGCCTCTCTGCAGACATGTACTGTAGCCCAGGTTTGAGATATAGACTCTTTGGTAGGGCTCAGCTTGTCAACACCAGGCACTTTTGTGCTGGGCCAAGTACTCCTTTTAGCTATCAGAACAGGCTCAGGCCATGGGCTGGCCACCACATGGAGCCCTGATCTCAGCCTCCCTGAAGACAACAGGACTGGACCCAGAGGGATCAACAAGCCAGACCTGCCCACACTCCCTCCAGCTTGTCTCCCTCAGAACAAACACAGCCTCTGGCTTGCACAGAGAGCTTCTGGGCATCCTGCCCTGTGCACAGCTTCCCACTCAAGCTAACATCATGGGGAGCAGCAGAACAGAGGCAATCCTTCCCCTTTCCCTACAGCCCCTTCCTTGACACAGTCTTGGATCAACACTGACTTTGTGCTGTCTCTTCTGGGTGCACTTAGACAGGATATGCACGCCAGCACTGCTGTGCACCACCTTTCAATGAGGGTAGGTCCAACCACATCAGAACTAGATCTTAAGTCCATTTTTCTTCCACTGAATAATATCTTCTCTTGGCTGGCCTAGGAAACTGTTGTTCTGTAAGAGCTATAAAACCCCTGAATGCAACCAGTACTGAGGGCTCACATCCCTCAAAGCCAGGCACCACAAAAGGACAGTAAAGGCAAGGGAACCCTGCTTTACACAGGTGGAATCCAAACATTTCTAACCTATCAAGAGACTGGGTGCTTGGGCCTGAGTGACAATAACTCCAGCTGAAGTCAAAGAAAAGCAAAAGGATTTGCTAAAGACAGCCTGTAGCTAAGTGCCTGCTTGCACTTAGACAAGACAGACACATGCATAGCTCTCTGGGCCTCAGCACTGCCTCCTGGGAAACCCAGCATCAACCACCAGCTCTGCTCACTTGCTGGGCATGCAGCTACCCCTGGGCAGCTTATCCTGGCAAAACTGCACAGCACTGCTTTGCTGGAAGGTCTCTCCCAGGAAACCCTGTCTCAGAGCCTGGGAGAAATGGCCACAGGAGCAGCATTCACTGATAGCCCCATCCTGATGAGGGATCCTGCCCATCATGGGAAAGGACCTGCTAAGGGTGCCAGTGAATGGCTTGGTCTCTGCTTGCAGGGCAGGGACCACCCATTTGCCTGAGAGGCTTTATGCATGGTCCAAAACAGTGAGAGAGAGGTGTAGGGAGAGAAAGGGGATGGTGATAACCTCAGGAGAGGAGACAAGGCTTTTCTGCGTGAAAAACTCCATGGTTAGGGAAGCTCCATGCTCTGATGAAAAATCCTCTAGGGTGTCTTCTTCCATCCTCTGTGTCAGCAGGAAAACCCCAGCACCCAAGGGGAAAGAGAGAGAGAGAGAGACAGAAAGACAGAAAGACACAGAAAGAGAGAGAGAGAGAAAGAGCACATGAGAAGGAATGAAGGGACAAATGGATAGATAGATGGATGGATAAACAGAGGTCACAGATATTCCAGCTCTAGGTCTTCCACTTAGGTCTTTGAACTTTACATGTTTACATGTGAGGTAAAGCCTCTCATCCTGTTCCCAAACTCTGTGCTTTGATGAGTGGTTATGAGCTCCCTCAGCTCACCTCTGCTCCCACACTCCACGGCCCTGGCCAGGGGAATCCCAGATCAGCCAGCTCTGTACCTCCAGTAAGTACTGGAAATCAGCAAGCACATGTGCACACGACAAATCCCCTGCAGAGATCTCCTGGGTCAGCCTCTCTCCTAGGGCCAGGCACTACTCCTAGAAGTGTGTCACTGCTCAGAGAGACCTTCTCAGGACAGAGCCAGGCCATAGCACGCTCTGTGCATGGTGTCCATCCAGCTCTGGAGCCATGCCAACCATGGCCAGCACAGGGCTAGCTCCGCAGCCCTTGCAGTGGAAAGTTCGCCGAGGTGGGAAGAGCAAGCAGAGAGGTCTTGCACTCGTCAGCCAAGAAGGTAGAGAGACACCTTTGCCACACTATATGGCCTGAGCCAACCAAGAACCCACCCCTGCACTGCATCCATACCATACCACATCCAGCTCTCCTCCAGCAGTGATGTGGAGGGCTCTAAACAGCTCATCCCCTTCCTCCCTGCTGGTGGGGGAGTGTCACCAGCTCCAGCCCCCCAGCCAACTTCCCTTCATGCTCTCAGTGCAGGATATCTCATTGCAAAACCAGCCCCAAGGCAGATAAAATGCCAGGAGGGAAGGATGGGTATACAGGATCCCAGTGTAGCACCACTCACCTCACTGGCCCTCTTGGCCTGATGTGCCTGCACCTCTTACTGCTCACACCATACAGGTGCCTAGCCCATGAGGGGCACCCTTTGTGCAACACCTCCCCCCACACTCCCTGTAGGTATCTGTAGGAGAACACCTACTCTGGGCACTTCCAAGCAGGACCCCTGGTAATACCATGGTTAGAAAGAGCCTAGTCTCATAGGCCAGCATTGCCACATGCAGCCCAACTCCAGGCATTGCCAAAATAGAGGCCTTCGGAGATGGATGAGAAGTTTGACCCCACGCAGTGCCTAGACATGAGGGGAGATCAGTACCAGTAGCATGCAACCAGTTAGCTTATTACAAAACTTTGGTAACAGCCTCATTCACAGGCCCTCTCCCTTCACCCAATTATGTGTGTCACCACCACATAATTCCCATGGTCACATCCCACCGTGCTTACATTGGACATCATAGGAAATTATGCCAGCAAACTATGAACACCTCTTGATGAATAACCTGGTCCCCTCCATAAAACAAGTAGCAGAACAAACCTCTCTGGCCTTCTCTGGGGTTCCCTTTGGTGTTTCGTCTTCATGCTTGGGTGACGAAGAGGCTGGTGACGAAGGCAGCCTCCTGTCCCGATCCCTGTGGACCAGCTTGCTGTTGGGCTCCTTCAAGGTTCGTTTCAGCTCATTGATGCTGGCCTGATGCTTTAGCAAAACATCTTCTGGCTTGTCTAAAAACTTGGGGAAGGAGAGAGGAAGGTAGCTATGATTAAAGCACTGGTTAAGGCAAAGTGGAAGAGCAGGGGCACTAAGGAGGGTTTGCTTCACCCTGGGCTTGAATTTAGAGTCTCAAGACCCAACTGAACTGTGTGTCCAAGAACCCTCGTCTGTGAGTCGCACTAAGACCATTACAGGGAGCAAGAAAAAGGCGGTGAGTGGCAAAATGGACACACCTCCATGAAGGGCAACACATGCCCCTTTGGCATCTCAAGCATGCCCTGTTGAGGATAAGCTAAACTAGATGGGGGAAGAGAGCTGGTGGTTCCTTGAGATCAGCAAAGGTCTGAGCCCTACTGGAAATACCCGCAGCCTCATCTCTCTTGGCTCCCTTCAGGCTGTGCTGCTCTACAAGGCATGAAGGAAACAAAATCTCTCGCTCAGCAGGGCAGGAAAGCAGCCAGTCCTCCCAGCAAGAATTTTTGGAACTCTCTCATTGGTATTTATAACAGGGCTCCCTAGAATTGGATTCCTGTAAATCCAAAGTCAAAGATGTCTGACACAGACCCAAACCTGAATCAGCATGGACCAACTCAGGCTCAACAGCAGTCCAGGGGTGGGGTTAGATCTGGTTTGCTATAGAGAAAACAGCTCAGAGAGCTCAAATGCAAGGTGAGATGTGGGCTTTAGAATGTCCTTTTGTGATGTTACAGGCACTAGGATACCTCCCTTGTTCTGCCATAGGGGTGGGCAAAGCAGCTCAGAACAAGAACCCACTCTTGATTTCTGCCTCAAGCTCAAACCTGTTTTGAGGTTCGAAAAGAGTCAACTAAAATATCTTTCCTTCCCATTATTTCTCCTGGTTGCCACAGTAACAGACCAGAGACCCAAAGGAGTCTCGAGAAAAGCCCAGCCAAATTTTTCAGATCCTCAAGGCTCAGTAGAATTGGTGAAAAGATTCTCCATCTGCACATCTGAAGCATGTGCCCCACAGCTTGCCCACCTCTAGGCTCATGGGAGTGTTGGGGAGCACAGGACCGCAGGAAACAGCACATGTACATGCAGCGAGAGTAAGTAAATGAGGCAGACAGTGGAGGGAACACAACCAGGTGCCTGGCTCCATGGTGGATGAGAAACTAGCCTACTAGGACACCATGGCACCCACCACACTGGCTGGGTTTCCTTGCTGTGCTGAGTGGGGATGGCAAAGGCCTGTGCACTGCAAGCACACCGCTAGGGCTACATCTGTCTCTGTCAATAACTCAAGCAATTTAACGCCATCTTAAGCGAAGAAGAAACCTCCCTGATAGCAGCTATGAATTTTAGGCTGGAATGAATTGTCAGACCAGGGCCAGAGGGTCTCTGTCAGCTGTTTCTGATGGAGGGGCTACCACATACACAGGTAATTTGTGAGAGGCTCTGGAAGCCTTTGCTGAGACCTGGTGAGAGTGCAGTCTCTCTCCTCCCTGCTCTGCAACATCCCTCTCTAGCAAGACTATCCAAGCTCAGTCCAAGTGTCCCTCTACTGCACAGTGAGTAGTTATGGTTGCTTGCTTTTGACAGGTGAGTGAAGCAGGCGCTGAAGGGATCTCTGGGATTTATTTGCCCAAGGCCAGGCAAAAAGGCAGTGATTGAGCTCAGACTAGATCCCTGCCGTTCCTGGCTCTGCTGTTTGACCCCAACTCTCTAAGGAGTCAAGCCATGCAAACCGCTGCTGGAGCAAGGAATTTTTTGAAAAAAAAGAGTTTACATGCTAGGAATATGATATAGACCCCAACCCAGGAAACCCAAAAGCAGAAACCAAGCCAGGGTGTAAAGTCCCAGTGATAAGCAGGAGCAATAGGGCTATTCTGTGCCTGTGCTGCCTCCTCAGTGGGAGAGTTAGGGCCACAGTACTGGACAAAGAGACATAAGGAGAAGATATGGAAGAGTCAGTAACATGAGCAGAAGCGAGGTCTTCCCAATGGGCCAAAGACTTGGCATGGTGGCCAGTCCATTGTGTCTTGGGAAGGCTCTTGCTCGCACACACAATGAAGACTGCCTTACTTAGTGGGATAGAAGATGCTGCTGCATATGTTCTGTTGCTGGATCCCCAGCTGTTTGTCCATTGGGTTTGTCTAGCAGATCAACCCCCCGCCTTGGTGCATCTTGTATTCCAGTAAATAGGGTGACACGGAGTGTTGCTTTGAGGAGAATGGACAATATGATGCACCGACGAGAACTAAGATACTCCAGAGAAAGAATACCTCCTGCTTGTGCCTGGGGGTTGTTTCCTGCTCCGACTGGCAGCAAAGAGAGGATTAAAAGCAACCAGCAGAGTCAGTCCAGGGAATTTGTCACAAACATCACAGTCAAATTGAATTTGGATGCCTACACAGGGCCTAGTTGGGCCCCACTGCCTTCGGTCAGGACTCATAGTAGGGCCCCACTGGTATCAGCATGAATAAGCACAGAAGGACTGGAAAACCCACTCCCTGCTCAGTGTGAGAAGGGTTAGAGGTAACCTCTGAGCCAGCCCAGGTGGCCAAGGCAATATGTGGACAGGGCATGGTTGCATGCCCACCAGGATGTGAGCCTGCTCACGCGTATGTGTGTCTGGTATGCCTGGGGGAAGGGTTGCACGTGGATATGCTTCTGCAAGGATGCAGGGAATGCAGAGGAACGGACAGAAACCCAGGCAGTACTTCCTGTGGCCAGGAGCTCCTTGCCTTCACAGCAGTGACCACTGGTGCACTTGGTCCTTCCCCTTCCCACATAGTAGACTAGGGCCTGCTCCCAGACCCAGCCTGGCCACCTCTGGCTGGGGCTGAACTATGAGATAGTTTGAAGGGTCCTGCAGGAATTAAGAGTTGCTTCAGGGCACGAGGCAATAGAAAGTAGAAATGAGCCACTATGACAGTCCCACTCCCATTGGTAAGGGCAAGAGAATGCACCACACCAAGCCTTGTGGTGGAGCACTGGCTCTAGAAAACAATGCCCAGTGGTGATTCATCCTAACTGTAGCCCAACCTGAAGCTGGGATACAGATCTATGATGTCTGTGCACTGGCCTCTTGTTTGTCCTTTCTCTAGGGGCAGCCCAGAGGGGTCCAGGCAAGACTATGTCAGAAGCCACTTTGCGAGATAGCCCATTCTTTAGCCTCCAAGGTCCTATGCCCACAATGTCTGTACCTTCAACTCTTTGATTTTTGTTGGAGTAGTCACTTCCTCATCTTCCGCCTCAGATCGTCTCCTGCTGCCAGACTCACCGTCCTCATCCTGCTTCTCAGCTTCTGCCCCAGCGTCATGATTCTCGCTGACAGAGGCTGGGCGTGAGAACTCTGCACATGCAGAAGACAGCCGAGATCACAGACATGTAAGACATCAGTCCTTATTCACCCCACCTCCCCCAGCCTTCTGCCTGGCAGGTTGGCTTGAAGGCCAAGAAGCCTTGAAAGGACCTGCAGCAGGGAAGACAAGTTCTAGGCCTTGCTGACACTGTCGCAGCCCCAAAGTTAGGCCTCTTCTCCCTTCCTTTGAAGCATACACTTGTCCCCAGCCTGGCCCATTTACACCCTTTCCCACATCCTTGCACACCCAGGCTGAGCTAACACTATATCCCCAATGGAGATGAAGAGAGCCCCATCTCCCCAGCCTGGCTCAGGTCCCAGTCCTGGCTTTGTTAAGCCAGCTATGTCTGCATCCCTGCTTGTAATGCACGGACACACAAGTCTGGGCCATCACTTGGGAGGGACAGGCCCTCTGCCATGGGTACTCAGTCAGAGGCAGCCTACAAGAGTCATCCCATTGACTGCAACAACCCTGACAGATCCAGTCAGTCCTTTCCCTACAGGTATGAGCCACAGCAGGACAATGTACTGTGAGCCCACCGCAGTGAGCCCAGCTGCCCCTCACCCACCCAGCCCTTGCCTAACAGCAGCTTCATCGCTCCCATGAGCAGACCAATCTCCTCCCCCTCCCCAATTTGGGGGCATACCTCCATCAAGGCTGCGAGACATGGTGTACCGTTTGCTGGAGGAGCGCTCAAAGAAAGGGGCTGGGCGGTCAATGAGGGCACTGGCCTGCCGCGTCTGTGCCTGTGTCCGCCCACTGTAGCGGAACTTGGAGCCCATCACCAAGAAACCCTTTGGGGGTGGCTCCGGAGACACCAGCCTGGGGATGAGTTAGGCAACACACAGTTAGCAAGCCCACACATGGTACTGAGCTGGCCTCCATAGCCCTGTCCCATGTATGCATACAGACTGCACTAGTGTGGGGCAAAGTCCTGGCTCCTCCTCCCTGACAACTTCAAGATCCAAAGCAAAGGTGAGAGGTGCAGTGAGGAAGAGGAGTTTGCCTCAGCAAGGTGTCAATGGGAAAGGAGGGATGAAGGAGGAATTTAGGGTCCTGAAGAGACAAAGACCAAAATGGCAAGGTTTTCCCAGGCAGTGGCAGAGTGGGCAGATAGCCTCTGCCTTATGGAGCAGAGATGGCTCCAGATGTGGGAAAGACAACCTAGAACCATGGGGCAGAAAAGGTCTGTGGATGAGAGATGGGCAGAGTCTGCTCCTCTCTGTCCAGAAAAGGCAGAGTAGTCATTCTGACGGACATAAGACGGGATAGCCCTGTGCATGCCAGGGCAGAGAGACCTGCTCCTACACAGGCTGTGAGAGGAGGACAGCCAGCTCCTTCCAGGGCAGGGTAAAGGAAGCCCGAGGAAAGCACTAGAGGGTCTTCTGTTTCCCCCATGAACAAGCTGAGATGAGCCACAGGCAGCAGCATGTCTCCCTCTGAGACATGGAGAAGATCTCCTCACCTGAAGAAGGTGTGATGCTCTATGCAGACCTTCCACAGACGCTTGGCAGAACGGTGGTTGGGCAGCTTGAAGCCAATGGTGCTCTCAAACTGTTCATACTTGAAGGAGACAGAGACATGCCATTACGGGCAGATTCTGCCCTAAGGGATACAATGGGAAGGGACCTGCCTCACCAAGGTCCTCAGGTTCCCCTAGCAGGAGCCAAGCCATGCAATATCTTTTTCAAACCAGCACTGAGAAGGTCCATGACCAGTACTGCCGGATGAGGGGATCTGTTCTTCCACCCATACTTACAGCCTAAGCACTTTCTGCAACTGCAAATGGCTTTTCCATTCAAGAGATATTTCCTCAAGAAATAAAAAAAGTTTGTTTTGGTGAGACAGATTTATTCTCTCTACTTTAGACATACTTTCCTTGTTTTCCTCTCCTCTGCTGAACACTGAAGATATATGTATTCTCCCATCAGTGCATGTAAAAGTAAAAAGGGTAAAATTTAAGCAGGAAAAGGTTTATAGAAAATTAAAGAAAAAAATATCAAAAATTGTTCTGAAGCCCCCTTCCTGGGAAACATCCAAATGCCAAAGAGGTCACAGTGCCCAGGGAACCTGGGCAGAGGTGCGCAGGGTGCCATCAGGCCTGCTGAAGTGCTCTGACCAAAGTTACTTTTTCAGTGAGAAAATGAGAGACCTAACAAGAAAACACTTGCTGACAACTCCCATTTGCCAAAGGAGTTGTGCTTTCTTGGCTAGCCATGGCCATTAACTTGGGAACTGCTGGGGCAGAGACTGGAGCAAGGCCAAGACCACACCATCAGGCAGAACTCTGCCCTGCTCTTGGGCCACGTTAAGCCCATGGCACCCACCTCACCAGGGCGGATCTTGATGTAGAAATTGCTCCTCTTGTAGGAAATTTTGAGGATCTTGGGCCAGGCAAAGCGGTTGATTCTTAGCCTGTCCCTGTAGATGAGAAGGCCGTTGGCACAGACGCCCAGCATGATATCAATGCCCTCCGAATCCTGGAGGAGAGAAGAGAGAAAGGTGGAGACTGCTCAGTCACCCAGTAAGGACTAGTCTGGTCTGGAGTTTGCCTTACATTATGGTGTCATATTCCCTCCCATTAGGTGCTCTGATATAAGGGACTGCTCAGCTTTTGTGCTTATGCTTATGGGACACCCCAGCTGCACAAAAGGGGCTTCATGTTTAAACTCTTTTCTACATTACTGCACTGACAGTATAAAAACAACGTGGGAGCTACAGACACTACAGAAGTCCCAGACATCAGGACATTTGAGGAGACCCAGCAAGCCATGGGATGTGAATGAAGGAGGAGGAAGTGGAGAAGAGGTGTGACTGTGAGAGGAAGAGGCTGTGCAAGGATGAGTGTGCCTCCTGCCAGCAGCAAGTTTCTCCTTGGCCAAGGCGAGTGAGACAAAGCAGCTGGGGAGGGCCAGGCATGATGGTCAGTGTGCGTTCTGGCTCCAGCCTCTGTACCTCTGTCTCACACCACCAGTACCTTGGCATGGTGCAGGTCCACCCCGTACATGGAGAGCTTCTTTGCATTCTCCAGGAAGTGGATCTCTGCTTCACCTGGGGTCATGCCCCTGTGGAGAGACAGAGAGAAGAAAATGTGACCCAGAGACCCAGGGGATGTAGATGCCTCTATAGTAAAGCACTCTGGTGCCTTCCCTCACTGCCAGCTGCCAAGAGCTACCCCGGCCAACCCCATCCCTTCCTGGGGCTTACCGGTAGGTCTTGTGCAGCTCCATGATGCGCTCTTCCAACTCTCGAGTCTGGTTAGGGGCAAAGCGGAGCTCACTGACATAGTTGCCCACGTGCTCCTCAGCATCATAGTCCCCCAGCTCAGCTTGCACGGCATAGGAGCCCAGCAGGGCATGTGTGACAAAAGAGCAGGGCAGGCGCCCCGCGATAATGTCTGCACGGAGCTGCAGGCACAGGTAGTATCTGCAATAGGAGTCAGACGGTAAGAGCGGGTGAAGGCATGTGCTTTCCAGAGAGCCATGCAGACATGCTGTGCAAGCTGGAGCTCCTTAGTGAGGGCTGTTAGAAAGAAGGCACCCCACCTTGCACTGCTCCCCACAGTGACTGCCCCCTCTCACCTCCCACTGCAGCCTTCTCTGCCCCTTATCAGACCTACTCGTCCACTGCTCTGCGTGTGATATACATACTCCTATCCCACTCTCTGCACACGCGGCAGACAGCAAATCCTCCTTTAGGCCATCTTCACTGGCTTCCCACACCAACACATCTCCTTAGCGCTGCCCCTCCACACACCCAACACGTGGTCCCACTTGACCCTCCAGGAAGTCTCCCAGAGAGCCTTCCCAATGGGCCTACGTGGGTTCTGTGCAGCATGTGATGAGCTCCCACAAACTGTCCTCACCTTGTGATGTCCTCCATGAGCTGGGCAGGGTCAGGAGGGTAAAACTTAACTGTAAAGGCAAAGTTCCAGGGCCCACCTAGCAAGGGGAAGAGAGAGGTAAGGGCAGTGCACATGCCAGCTGCAAGCAGACATCAGATATCTCCTTCACTCCTGTTCATGGATATACAGGAATATCATAAGGGTCTCCTGGCTAGACCTTGTCCACCCCTGGCCAACACAGGGCAGGATAAGAGAATTCCAAAAGCTGTTAGGAGAAGGAAGATTAACCCCTGGTAGGCTGTGAACATTCAACCAGCCAGACACCAGCATGATTTCTTTAATACTCCCTAAACAGCTCGAGAGAGAAAAGCATCACAAGTCTGGGAGCTTTGGCTCAACTTCCTTCGTGAAAGACTCCCACTGCCACAGCAAAAACCTCACATGTTCCAGTAAGGTGATACTGTGGGCAATGGTCTTCCTGCTACCCCAGTGCATGGTCCATGAGACAACATCACAAGCAAAGGCCCTCTTGCACCTCAGTACTTGACCCATCAAGCCCACCTCAGCCTGTTCCACCATCCTCCTCCTCCCTGCCCAGGGCACATGAGGATGGCACCTGCAGAGGGACCAGGTGTCAGCCCCTCCATTCTCAGCTCTCTGATGGCATAGACAGGGTCCTTTGCCCCAGAGCCTGGCTCCTTGTGGCTGCCAGAAGAGCAAAAGGACAAGACGTGGACAAGACGATCCAGGTGCTAATGAGAAGCCAAATGGGCAATGACACCCCTGTGCCTAGGGCAGTTGCCACAGGTCTGGTGGGAGGGGCCATATCAGAGGGGCCTTTCCCCAAAAGCCAGTGATGCTGACAGCCTGGGATCAGAGGTTCTGGTGGCTCATCTCAGCCCATGCTCCCAGAGCGTGCTTTTGCAGAAGAGAAGGTCTTCCCTTAAAATCACTCTCGCTCCACTTTCTGCTCCTGGCACTGATGGTGGGATCTCCTGAGCACTGGAGTTCATCAGAGCCTCTCACAAGCTGATCTTCTGCAACACTGATAATTTAAATCAGCTTGTGGAAGAATCCATTGAAGGCAGAGCTGTGTGACTGGGGAGGACTGCACACCAGGGATGGGGCAAGGGACAGAAGGGGGAAGGAGCAAAGAGGGAAGATATCCTGTCACAGCAGCTAAGTCAGAGTGGTGGCCCAGTTTGCAGCCATGATCTCCCAGGCATCCTATACTCAGCCCCTTCAGAGTGCCAGGCTCCCAGGCTGTATCTCTGCCCCTTGTTTATCTACATCAGCCAGGGATCTGGGACCTACCAAGGGCACAGAGTTACTATGGTAAATGGCAGTGAGGGCTCAGCCAAGCTGCAAGCTATGGCTGGGACCAAGCAGGCTGGGAGTCCAGCGGGCAGTGAGGAGCCCCAAATCTGGGGAGGAACAACCAACCCTGGCCACTTACTGCGGATCTGCTTCTTGATCTCTTTGGAGGGGTCCAGCCAGTTCTGAAACAAGGAGACGTAACATTAGGGAGGAGGTAAAGGGCCAAGTGCTGGGGAGGGAGCAACCTGCAGAGAGATACTGTCTCATGCTCACCTTCTGGCTGTCTGAGTCGCAGAAAGTAAGGCCAAAGTAATCCTTTTCCAGAAGATTGAGGTGCTCACACACCATGTCAAAGAGGACTTGGCCTCGGGAATGCTTCTGCAGGAGAAACAGATAGGCAGGGGAGCAAGAGAGAAGCAGGGATAGGCCATAAGAAAATTTTATCCATGCTCCTTCAGATCAGGCAGGTCAAGGCAGCAGCCGCTGGGCCCAAGAAATCATCATCACCTTTCCCCAAGAGCCCCATTCATGTTTCTGGACCATGCCAGAGGAGGTAGGGAGCTCTGTCAGGGGAGGGCAGCCACACTGTGGCCCTCCCGGCTAAGGGCAGCATGGTCCCTCCAGGCCACTACTGGAAAACTGCAGAACTGCCTTCAAGAGCAGCCTTTTTTTTTTCTCCGACAGAGCTCAGCCTAGTCCTCTTCTTCACCATGGCTGGTTCCTGGAATTGCCATCCCAAACGTTAGCCCCTCAACACTCCACGCTCCTGGAGTTCCAGAGACCCTGCTCAGCCCTGCACACTCAGGCCATCTCTTGCCCACAGCCTGCAAGCAGCATCACTATGGCACAGACCTGCCTGCACACAGTGAGTTGCAGGCCCCATGTCACCTCAGGAAATGGTGATACCAAACCAGAGCGGGGTCCAGGTACATTTGGAGAGCCGAGACAAACATGCCCCAGAGCTCACGGTAAACGACAATGCCTGTAGGAGAAGATTCTTCCTGATGCTGTCCAACAGGATAGAGGAAAGGCAAAAAGAGCTTGAGCCAGGCCCCGTGATGGAGGTTGTCCTCATCATCTGGTCCTTAAAATTCTCCTGTATATCTTCCATTCATTACTTGTGGCAGTGAGTCCCAGAGATCACTTATGGAGATGCAAGAATTACTTCTTTGACTCGCCCACTTGTTTCTCCCATATTTACAGCCTCCTAGTCCATGTATTTTCAGACTAGGAGCTGCCAATCTCCCTTGTCTGAAGTATCCTATTTCACAAGTGCCTTTACCAAGCACCCTGCACACTGAGCTTCCGAGCATCACTCTCCCATTGAAATCTGTATGACTGCCTCAGAGGTCTCACTTCTAAGCTGCTCCTCATCTGGAAATCAGCAGATCCAGTCATTTCCGGATCTTCTTTTTCCTGCTGAACCAAGATTTGAAGACAGGGGTTGTACATACCACATGTGATGCATGTAGAGATCTCACATTGAATGGTTTCACTCTCTTTTTTGGCAGTTTTTTTTCCTCCAGAATTAAGCATTAGCATCCCTGTTATGTAGGTAAGGCAAAAACTCTTTCCATCAGGCCCAAGGGAAAGAAAGAACTTCAGTAGAAGCCTTTCTTTTCAAAATAATTCCTTCTTCTCTCCCCAACACCCCAAATGACTTTTTTTACAGCGCAGAAGCTCCCTGTTAGTTGAATCAATCTCTATCCTTTGCATTGCAACAACAGACAGCTTGGCTTTACTGTGAGTATAGCTCCACACATCCCAGTTTGCTGCCAATCTCATGCACTGGAAACAAAACCAGATGGGAAACAAAGCCCAACAGGAGTCAGGTCAGTCAGGAACCAGGACGGCTTTTCCTAACCTCTCTGAGGAGTATTGTTCTGCTAACAAAGCAGCCTGCAATTCTACAATATGCATTTTGATTTGCATGCAGGTTTTGCCAGACAAATACTAATGGGAGATTTGGGGGAAGGATGACAAAACCACGTGCTGTGTCAAGGCTTAGGGACATTGGTCGTTCTAGCCTTATGAGCTCATTTCAGTCACTATAGTGATGTGCTCCATTTATCGTTCAAGAGGGCTTTCATCTTTGTGACTGCTCATCTTTTCACAGTCAGTAAAGCTCTTTGTGACAAACCTCACTGTTAAAGTGACAGTTAGGGCTGCAGGAGCACTGAGATCAAAGGATCTGCTTCCAGTATGGTGATCCTGGGGCCAGACCCCCCGACTGCCAGCTGCCTTGAGGCACTCACTATTCCCATGCAGCCATGGAAAGTATACAGCCGTGCTTCTTATGTTCATTAATCTTATGCAGCTGAGACCTCTGAGAGCTGGGACCTGCATACAGATCTAGGTTTGCTCTGCACAGCCAGCTCCTGAGCCACTGCTGCTCCCACTGGGGAACAAAAATCCATTCACCTAGTCACCAATGGCAATTGCAAAGGTCTCCCTGACAAAGGCACAAGGATTTCTATTTAGAAAGAGTCTCAGCTTTTGCCTTTTTTTTGAAAAAGCCTAAAAGCCTCCTAACTGAAAAGAGCCCCCTCCCCACTAACAACATGACACAGGTCAGAGAGGTACTGTCTTCCTGAGCCTGCAGGCAGGAGATAGCAACAAGTGCTGGGGCAGAAATGGGCATTCCCAACAAACAGTCCTCTCATCCTAGCTGTCTCTCTCACCTTACCTGGGTCAGAGGATCCCTCCATCCTCTTTCAGCAGAAACTGGCCCAAAATCTAGCCTTGAATTAATCCTTGCTTTTCCCAGACCTGTTCTATGAGGGACATTGAGCTAAAAAAGTTGTCACCACACAGAGAGCAGTTGAACACTGCGGCAAGCTCCTAGCATGAACAAGGCCACTGGAAAACGCCATGGCAAGGTAGGTGCCAGAGTGGCTTCGCAATGCCATGGACGTGTTATGCGGGCAGCCAGCCTCCTTGCTCCCTGTCCCATGATGCCAGGGAAATTGGCTTGCTCATGCGAGTCCCTGCTCTGCTGCACACCCCCGCTAGACACTCACAACGCTACACAAATAGCAGGCAGCCCACGCACAGAGTGCCATGTGTCAGACCGTCTTGTGAGGCCCGCTGCACTCCATGAGGATGTGCCTATGGACACACGCATGTGTATCATCCTCATTTATGCACAAATACACAAGCACACGAGCCTGCTGCTTCCAGATGCTGATGCACCTCAACCACACGGTCCCTGGCTAGCCAGTTTTATGGGGAGGGTCAGCCAGGATCGCAAGATGAAAACAGAGAGGATGGAGCGAGGTGCAGCTTGTAACACTGCCAAAATGCATGTGTATCTTTGTGCGTGTATGCACATAAACACGTCTGTGCCTGTCCCTGGCTGTGTGAGCTGAGTCGGTCTGTGTATGTTGGCCTCTTAGCATAAACACATGCACACACATCTTTTGCCTTGGCACACAGGACAGCAAACATGCTGTGCTCTTGGGGTGTCAGCAGATACACTGGCATACACAGACGTGTCATGCATATATTTTTAGGCAGAGCTCTATCCTCCACCTATTAAGCTCTCACTTTTTAGATGCTTTTTCTATAGCTAGTCTCTAGGCTGAAATTCCCTGCTAGGTTCTGTCTTTCCAGATTTTTTTCTTTTTTTGAAAAGTTCAATTTAAATGGCCATTTCTGTGGATGAAGCTTGCAAATGGAAAATAATTTTCTCTATATTAGATTAGAATTATTTCTCTATATAGAAAACTTTCTCTGGAGGAGCCCTGACAACTGAATACTGGCTGGAAGTCAGCATAACTCCTCTTGACCTGGGCTTGGAAGGGTCCCTGGGCCAAGACTTGGCTCCAACATATCCTGAAGCTTCTGCACAGAGCAATCCGAATGCATGCATGCAGGTGTGCAAGTGCACCTTTGGCACCCGTTCTCCTGCGAGCTTGCTCCTCCATAGTCCCAAAACCTTGCAGCTGGAGCAAGGTGGCACAGGGCATGGCAGGGAAGTTCTGCCCAGCACCTCTCAGACCGCATTGATGCCTGAGCAGAGCAGGAACTATGTGCCCTATGAGGTAACGCAGCAGGGCTGCTGCAGCCGCAGCCAGATTGTCACACTGAGGAGCTTGAGGGCTCTGCATTCTTCAGATGAGCCTGCCAAAGCCTCTTCATTGGCCCAAAGCACTGAGCCTCCCCAGTGATGCCCTGATGATGAAGCATGCCAAACAAGACAGCGGCCCTTGGCCCCCCAGAAGAGAAAAGATCGAGCATCCCTGAGGGTCCTAACCAAACCTGAGACTTACCTCCACTTCGCATTCATACTCAGAGGCATCGAGCAGGGTCACTCTGCAGAGGGCACTCTTGACTTTCTTGGTGATTTTCTGGGGTGATTTCTGGGTCTTGCTGGGTGTTGTTTTATCAGAGAGCCCATCCGTTTCACTGTAATCTTTCTCCTCCGTTTCTGTGCTCTGGAAGGCAAGAGGCACACAGCATTTACCTTGCACCCACTGCCAGGATGGAGGCTGGGGGAAAGCCCTGACGACAGGCAGGGAGACAAAGGCAGCCAAGCAGGGGCATGAGCTCCCAACAGCTGATGGCAGAAAACAACCCTCTCTTTCTGCCCCTCAGGGTCATGGGAAAGAGAGAAGGGCTATGGGTCCATCTTTCCGGGCTCTACCACATAGGCCACACAAGCATAGCCCCTATGGAGTCAAGACTAGAAGCTCTCTCCATAGCTGCTTGAAGCCAGGAATGCAGGAGACCAAGGAGCTGTGGTGACATGTCCACTTTGTGAGCACTCAGCATCACTGCCACATGCCAAGGCAGGAAGGAAAAAGAGACTCTGCAGCCTGAAGAAGTCACCAGGCTATCTAGAGCAAAATCTGCCTTTAGCAGACTGTCTGGTTCAGAGAAGTGACTGAAAAAAGGACACTCATGAGCCTAGTGTCAATATAGCACCTGAGACCACCATGCTAAACTGTCTTATTCAGCAAGCAGGGACAAGAGTTCATTCCCTTCCCTTAACAGGATGGAGCTAAGTCTCCTCTGATTTGCTGGCTGCTCCAGTCTGGCAACGACAATCTTGGGATAAAGCAGCTGCTCCCAGTTCTGCCAGAGACGGTTGGTTTCTGAGACATTCAGCTACTTGCTTCTTTTTCCTTCCCTGGGTTTTGATACCATGGCAGTGCCATTTCTAGTACATTCAGGACATTAGCCTTTGGGCTCCTGCACTTTCTCATTTATCTTTCCTTCTGCTCACAAAGTGCAACCACTTTGTAAAGACTTGCCCAGTGAGCTGGGAGGTAGCCACGCTAAAGGAGCAGCTGGCAGAGCTTATCTGCAGCAACAGTCTTATGGGGCTAGTCTCTTGAAAGTGATCCTGGGGGCTATTGTAGGGCCTAAAGCACGGGACAGCACAGGACTCCCTGCAACAACTGCACAGGAGCAAGGATGTAGCAAAGGAGAGGCATCAGTGGCCAGAACCGTGGCATATCACCTCCATCTGCTGTATCCTGTAGGCTTCTTGCACATATGTACAGGCTGTATGTATAGACTCACAGCGCAGCAGGGCAAATTCTTGAGAAAGGGACCAGGCAGCTCCCCATACTCTGCTTGCAAGCACCATGGTTGGATAGCCCTGCTCCCCACTCTCTGGGAAGGGAGGGTGCATGTCATTCCCAAGGAAGAGGCTACAGAGTCAAAACACGGAGGATGGTGCTGCAGAAAGCTGTATCTTCACATGCAGGGCCTGGCACATAGTGGCCAGAGACCCACCTGGGCCCAGCATGCCCACCTTATCTCTCTGCAGGCATTTTTTTTGTGGACTAATTTAGTGATGGAACCAGGTGACTGCCTGGGGACCAAACAATTCTCCTCACAATGGTCAATCAGACCCACAATCTTTCCCTCCTCTGTTGCACAGCTTTGTTGGTGCCTACTCACCGGCTCTGCATTTTGGGAGTCAGGCTGGGCCATAGGCTTCTCATTAGCCTCAGTCTCTCCACTGTTGGCCACAGGTCCAGGGCTGGCAGCCATGGCGGTGGGGCCAGGGGTGGCTGCCTCCAGCTGCTGCTGCGCGGCCTCCTCCTGTGCATTCTTCACATCCGAATCGGGGCCCGTCTCTGTCGTCATGACGGCTACTTAGTCTGCCCTGGCACAGGTATGAGAGAGAGAGAGACAGAGAAAATGAACTACCAGTCCAGCCTTCATCCCAGCCTCTTCTGAGCTTGAAGGACTAGTACACACAGGGATGAAAAATGCACGCTATGAAGACAGAGGCTCTGGAGCCCTTTGCTGCATGCATGAACCCACTGGGGGTCCCTGGCTCATCCCTGCTGAACAGCACTGCTGGCCACCCGGCTCATGCTGCTTCTTCCCTGTGGCAGGCTGCTGCTCTGCAAAGGGCCAGCTGTAGGGACAAGGGACAGGTCTCCCCAGAGGGCTGCGGGAAGGATGCTCTGACTGAAATACCGAAAGCCTCTGATTCAGGTCAACAAGCAATGTGGGATGCCAGAATTTCATGCTCAGTTGAGCCAGAGAAGTAGAGCCCACACAACAACCAAGCCTGAAAGCATATGCTCCCTGCCCACTGAGGCCAGTTTACAGCTGGCAGGCCCAGCACATCCCCATCCGGCGTCACAGGGGCCCAGTAAGTTAGTGACTACAGCTACACCCAAAGAGGGGGATTAGCGGGTTGGAGCTCAAAGACAGCAGGACCCTCCTGCTCTCAGAGTCCACACGCAGAGCTCCACTTCACTGACAGCCAGAATGGAAAACTATCCCTGCCCTGTGCCAGCACCCACTGAACCCCTCAGGCCCGGGGCACCAAGCTGCCCCCTCCACAACACCTAAGGGTGCATGCTGCCTGCGCTGGCTGAGGCTAATCCTCTGTACTTGGTGTAACGAAGGACCAGGGACTCTCCAGTTTTAAACATGGAGCTATCAAAACACTCGCATGCATGAGCCCTTTTGGGGCAGCACCCCAAACAGGGCCACTGCCTTTTGAACAGAATTATATTTAATTCAGAGACTCTGATGACCTAAAGGTCCCTGGGACAGGAAGGATACACAAAAGTGCCACTGAATAAACACAGCTATGGAGGGGAGTTGGGCATAGCAGTGCGAGCAGAGAGTAGGGCTCACCCCCAGTGCTCCACTCACCTACCCATAGCCCCATCACTGCCAGGCAGAAGAGAAGGCTTGGCCATGCCCAGCCTGTTCCCCATCACTGTGGTCTCTGGTACCACAGTGAATTTTTACAAATGGAGGAGATTTTCTGGGAGGAAATAACAGGCTGTGAGCCAGGTAAAAAGGCTGCATTATCACAGGAATTTGAAAGCACTGACAATTCTATATATTGCATCCAAGATGGTTTGTTTTTCCACTCTGGAATTCCGACTAGAGCAAGCGAGCTGGATTCTCATGGCCTCGCAGCCCAGACCCTGTGCGGCAGGCAGGGACAACAAAAATCTGCCTCTACCGCCACTGCCTCTGCTAGAGCAATCTCACAAGAAGATGCAAAGATGCCAAAACAAGATGCCAAGGATGCACAAGATGCCAAAACAAAATCACCAGCCAGGAGCAGGGAAGGGAGATGCAATTTCAGAGCTTACGAACCCTGGGTTGGGGTGCTCATTAAAAAATACATTTTTGAAACCTTTATGCTGTCCTTGTCCTCTGCATACATTCTGCCATTTGCATTACAGCATCATCTAACCATGCAAAAGCACTTGGCAGGTTTACCAAATGCAGCCAAGAGCAAATTAAGAGAGCAAACCTGCTGGTACAGATGCCTCTAGCCAGGCCTTACCGTACGGAGTCAGAAGTGGAGAAATGGAGGCACGAAGCCCTGGGTTTTTTTTCTTCCTGCTAGTGCCACCAATGTTCCTTAACTAGGGAAGTGGCCAGCACCACTGACGGCAAAATATGATGGTGGCAAGTGAGACAGCCCCTCTGCTCATCTCCTGCCCAAATTATCTGAGTGCACGGCTCAAAGCTGTGTTATTGATGGACACAGGACGCTCTCTGCCATGGCAATCATGAAGCTACATAGCCCACACGACATCACCGGCTCTTGGCACATCCAGCCCTGCTGATCTGCAAGAGCAGCAGTGGGACTAGCAGGGGCTTGCTGGGAATGAGCCACCACACACAAGAGACATCGAGCACTCTCTGCACTTGTCACTCGTTGGTCACACAGGACTGTCACGTGCCTCCAGCTCCCTGCTGCTGGGCTCTTTGGGCCTTGTGCCAGCCCTGAGACATCAGCAGGCAGGAGTTGCAAAGTACATTTGCACTGAGCTATGGGCAGGAAGGATTCCCAAGTTCTCAATGGCTGGCCAGGGACGGGGGAGCACTTAGAGGGCTATCGCTGCTGCTGGAAGATGGAAGAGCTGGCTCAGTTGACAGCATGCTGCCCACAGTCACATCACCCACCTGTCCCACATCATAGCCACATGAACAGCATTGAACAAGTGCTTATAACAGCAAATTGGGGGAAAACCTGCACTTTGCAGCATCGGACCTTACATGGAATACTTCTGATGTTCATTTCTGAAATCACAACCCATGCCATCTGGCTGTTCAGGCCAGGAGCCTGCTTCTCCCAGGCCTCACCATCTCACAGGTTCACTTGCCAAGGAATAAGGGCTGTCGGTCAAACAACTCTAGGTTTTTACCTCAGCCACCAGTGGCACTTCCCCATAATAATGTAGAAGGGAGTGAGGTTCGCAGGGCAGCTCAGCATCAACATAGGGCCAAGCCTCCAAGGAGCTGCCTGCTCTGGGGCTGGACAAGTTGCATGGTGACATTACATCCTGCCAATGGCAGCCACCCCACAACTTCCAAGTGTTGTTCATCAGGTAGGAGAGAGGAAGAGCCTGGTCAGAACTGTGCCTCCGCTCCTCAGTCAGTCAGATATAGACTACTTTTCTTTACTAAGATTTCTCTGTCAGCTTCAAGCCACTGATTCTACCATCCAACTCAACCTGTGTGCACAGCTCTTCAGCAGCAGAGGTGCAAGGAAATGCCTCATGTAGTCCAAGGCTGCTTCTGAGCTTGCTTGCTCTGAACCATGCCCAAATGCCATGATGTGGCACACACCAGCCTGAATTCAGAGACAATCTGGGCTAGAAGAGCAGAGCAGGAGTGGGAGTATGAATGCTACAAATGGAGTTGTTGCAACAACAGGGCCAGGAAGTGAGAAGGAAAGGGGCTCAGCAAGGGCCTGAACCTTAGAGAGACATGGGCAGGCTGCAGACCGGGAGAAAGGACACAGGCAGAGCCAGGCAGGAGAGGACACCCAGGGAAGCCACAGGAACATGCCTGCATGTCAGGCATGAGGGCAGCAAGAGCAGTACATCTCACACTTCGTGTCCCACCTCTGCCTTCAGGTGTCCTCAGCACAAAGGTAAGATCTGAAGTCACACTCAGAAAAACTGTAAAATTTGGTTCAGAATCCTCTCTTCAAATGGAAGCAAATTCAAGGAAAATGACTCCCAGAGCTCATCTCCTTGGAACCACACAGCAGCTCAAACACCTCATTTTCTGTCAAGTAAAGCTTCGCAAGACCTCAGCAATGGCATCTCCTCCATGACAGTACCTTCCCACAGCATGCACATGCAGAAATGCCCTGCCTAAAGAGGCCATCAATGCTTTCCCACCCCTCCTCTGCCTCTCCAGCTACTCCCATGTATCATGCTTATTTTAGCTCAGAAGCCTGGCCTTATTCTCCTCTCCAAATGTCCCTGCACCTAACGTCAAACACAGATAGGTTCAATAATAGCCTGGCTCCTGAGAGAACAGCCTTTAAAATGGAGACACATAGAGATATGGAGGAGATTGCTGACCTCCCAGCAGAGGGATTTTATTCAAACAAGATGACGTGGTTTCTCATCCCCTTCCTGCTTTGGATGATTGGTGTAGCCACCCTCTGGCATCACCCCCACGGCAGCAAAGGACAAGCTGTACTCCAGCGCTCCAGGTGCTCGCTCCCTGGACAGGCAGGATGACCTGCCACTGTCTTTTGAGGAACATCAATTCCATCTCTCTTATAACAGATCCACATGCTTGGCAAGGGTCATGAGAAGATTTTGAACATCATCAGTGTTTTTTTCCACTGAGGAAACAGGATGAAGGATTGCTATTTTCCAGCTTTAAATTGAAACAGTTACACTATCCTCACTCAAATCTGTGTGTATATCATTTCAAAAAATTTCAGTTTTGATCTGTGTGTGCATTTTCTAATTAACATGAATTTTCTAAATGAAAATAATCACTTTGAACCAAAAAACACACTGAATTTTTCACTTGAGGTTTCAAATTTTTTTCTAAGCCCCTTTTCCCTGCAAAACAGAACACCGATTGCCTAGGAGACCTTACAGATGTGATTGGATGGGTATTTTTTCAAATATGGGAGACTAGGACTTCATTGCAGTTCTTCCAGCTAGCCTACCTTAGCAGGTTAAGCTCTGATTCAAATCCTCCAGTGATGGGAAAGGAGTTTGTTCCAGACTTGCATGCCGGGGCACCAAGTCAAGCAGGAATTCAACAGCGCTCCCAGCCAGGGCCACACAGCAGGAAGCTTGCAAGGTGCAAAAGCTGCAGGAGCAACTGCCCCAAGGCTGGTGGTGCATCCCCGCATGCACATCTCCAAAGACATGCAGCGCTTCTCCCCATCCCTGCATAGAGCCTTCCATTCCTCTGCATCAGCCGCCCATCACCAGCCACCCACAAAGGCAGCCTGAAGCAGTGCAACTGGAAAAGAAGGCCACGGGCAAGGACCAGTGGAGACAGATTACAGAATCTCCTTGCTAAACCTCCCCCTGCCCAGGGGCGTATGCAGGGGGGAATCCCAGTAGGAAAGGATGGAGGAAAGGTAGAAATACTTGCAGGAAGGGGAATCTTTGGCAGGTCCCTCTGCTCCAAGCCCCTTTCCCACACACTCTTAGGCCTCGTCCCCTTGTCCGGATCCAAGCCTGGAGACCGGCTCCCTTGTCATAGGAAGTTGCTGGCACCTGCAGAACGGGATGACGTTCACCTCCAGCACAAGGGAAGAAACTCCCCCTTCCCCAATCCCTCACTGCTACAGGAGCCAGTCTCCCATCACAGATAGGAGACTCCCTTTCTGTACTATTCCCCTTCAGCCCCCATCACCTTGCCCAGCCACCCATGTGGCCTCCAAAATCCCAGCCCTCTCTCCTCCCCTTTCTCCTTCCTGCTGCCTCTCCTGTCATCATTCATAAATCATGAGCGTCTGGCTTTTATCAGCTCCCTCCAAGCCCGGCTCAGCCCCTCTGCTCCTCAGCAGCTCTGCAATACAAGCCACAGAGTCTGGTTTGCTAGGGATGCAAAACCCAGTTTGGGAGCTCTGGTCCAGAGGCACGGTCGCATACCACACAGCAGGATCACCTCTGCTCTCTGCACATCAACCCTCACAGCAGCAGCACCACTTGCTCAGAGCCATACTGAACCCAGAGATAGGGTTTGGGGCTCTGGAAAAGCACCACAGCTAGTATGTCTGTTCCCACAATTCAAAACTCTCTAATGATTTCCTAAAGCTTTTCTAAGACAACTCCAGTAGCAGCATCTGGAGATTCATGGAGATTCACTGTTTCCTCTGCATGTGGGGCTGTGCTGGGTTTCACCAGCCTGAATCAGAACGGTCTCCAGGCTGCTGCTCTGCAGCAGAGCTGGGCCCCAGGACAGTCCCTGCCACGCCTGGGATCACTCCAGCCCTTCCTGGGACTCTCTTACATGCCCTGGCAGAGTATAGCAAGCCTGGGAGAGCTGGAACATGACAGGCACTGATGCAAAAAGGTAGGAATGGTAAGGAGGCCTCCCCGTACCTCAAAATGAAGGTTTCCTCTTCCAGACCCTCCTCTCTACCACACCTCAGCTAGTGTAGCAGTACTGGAAAGGGAAGGCACTGGTTCCAGTTGTAGCAGGCTAGTGGCGCTGCAAATGTTGGAAACCCAGCACTAAGGAGAAGGGGAAGGCAAGACACCTGCTTAGGCTGCAAGGTGGGCAGCAATGGAGCTGGCAGCCTGCAGCCCAGGTGGCATGGTGCTCACCCCCAGCTGAGCCTCGCAGATGCACATTGGCCCTGCTACCGCTGTAGATAGCACAAGCAGTGGCAAGCACAGCAAGGGCCCTGCACTGGCACGGCCACAAGGGCTGCATTCAGTGCCCAGAGTGATGTTTGTGCCACATCCAAAAGGCAGCAGCACCAGAGAAAGCCCAAGGGCTCGCTTTCTATCCTCCTCCTCCTCCTGCCCACAGCTGAGCTGAGGCAGCCACAGGTCATGGGACCACTCACAGCAGCTTGAGAAGATGTTTTATTTGCACTCGGACCCATCTGAGAGGAGCAGCCCTCTGCATAAGCTCAGCCCCTGGCCATCTGAGGATCACCAATGGGAGAAGGCCTTCGAGGCAACGTTAATGCCACTGCACAGACCACTCCGTCAAGCTTGGTGGAGCTCAGGGATACCACAGGACCCAGGATCCACCCTAGGCATGGGGCTTCAACCCACAGCAAGGGTTATTACTCCATGTGCTAGGGGCACCTTCAAAATTCAGTTACAGAGCTGAGGGTAGGTTGCACAGGCTACTTCAGTCCCTTCCCCCTGCAACATTAGGACATGGATTCCCACTACACCATCACCTATCTACCTTCCCCACGCTTCCTGCCCCACTCCACACAGATGAGCGGCACTTACGCTTCAGGTTTATTGGTAACAAGTGATACCAGCCCCGTTTTCCCCTCAAGAAATTTGACTGGTCCGTTTCCTCAGGGAAATGGAGCACCCAGGAACTTCAGAACAGAAGGTGTTTATTATCAGAGCTCTCTGTGACTTAAGCAGGAATTATCCTCATTTTTAAAGATGGAAAACCCACTTCAAGATAGCAAGAACCTGGTTGCGCAGAGCACTTAGCATTACACAGCACTTTTCAAATGCAGGACTCGGCTCCTGCAATCTTATCTTGTAGGCAAGCTCCGGACCTCTGCACAGTAGATGCCCGATGCAGGGAGCAATGGGAGCAAGAAAGGACACAGATGCCAGCAAGCTGCAAAGGCACAGCTTAAGTGATGCTTTTGCCATCACAAACTGCTAGAACAACTTTAGGCCACAACTTCAAATAAACCAATTGAGGCCAGTGGAAACGCTGTTCCAAATCATTCTATATGTTTCTAAAAATTATCTACAACAAGAGAAAGGAGAAGATTCAATTCTTCATGGCTGATAGTCCTACCATGTGACTGTCTCATTTCTCTCTCTGATTCCTAGCCTTACTCATTACATATTCCACTCTTTAGTGAAGCTGGTGGCCAGAGAGGCTCCCTCAGTAGCTAGGCCTGACACACCCAAAGCTAATGCAGCCTGGAGACTACACGCGGCAGGAATATGGCCAGAAAGAGCAAGTTCTGTCTGACCATCTGAAGGCTGGCTCCTGATTTCCATTTCAAAAGGAGACGAAAGCCAATTTGCGCAGACAAAGTAAACTCCAGTATTTCCTCCTGGTTCTTTTGAGAAGCAAAATCTTGACCCGAAGCCATCCCCCACACAGCATGCTCCTGCATGGGACCCTGACACCAGTTATGAGGAGGGCTGGATCTTCTGGGTTCACTGCTCCAAGGGAAAAGTGTCACTGATGACAAGAAGCAGGTTGCCACCATCTCTGCAGACCAGCACTCAGCAGTGCTGCAACAGGGATGACTCACAGGCTTTTCCAGTAGGTTCCACTGTCAAGCACCTCTGGGACCGCAGATCCTCCTTCAAGACAGGAATATGCTATTCTGGGTACTAAATCTTCTGCCTCTTCCAGTTCTCTAAAATCAACATCTCTCTAACTCCTCAACCAGTCTCTCTCTCCATGGTCCAGCTGCTGTTTACTTGCAAAGTCCTTCCCAGCACTACCTCAGTTGGTTCCAATCTCTACTCTCCCATACTTTGCTCCAGGCTCTCTCTGGCCATCAGCAGTCCCCACCTCTCCTAGCCTCTCTCTTCTGCTTTCAAGCTCTTGTGCTGAGGCAAACAGCATCCTGGGCCTCAGCTGGTGAAACCTGAAGGATCCCCAGATCTTGTTCCTGATCTCTTCTCTACTCAAGGCCACAATAGCTTGCAGAAGTGCTCGCTGAATGACTCCTCAGCAGGATGCAGAATGCCAAGAACAAACGGGATTTGGCCTCCAGCAAGTCACCTGTGATTTCAGATTTCTCAGAGCTTACACCACTCAACCAACTACAGTTCTTGACTAAATCAAGATCCCAGATGAACGACTCATCAATACAGAGGAATTGTTCTCACCACCATCCCACAGAGGACTTTTCCCCCTTCAAGGGGACAAAACAGCTATTTCCCCAAATATTATGCTCAGAAATGCCTGGCTCACTTCCACTGAAACCTGACAAAAAAAAAAATCAGCTAGGCAAATTTCAGGTCAAATGGCTGGAACCTGTCAGAGCTCTAAGCCACTGAAAACAGACACGTCAAAAAAGCAACTATTAAGGAAGCCTTAAAAAGACTATAGGCAGACCTGCTTGAAATACCTATAAACTCTTCCTGTATCTTCCTCACTGCTTTTCTTTTCCAGAGTGTTTTCCTCTTCACCCCCTTCAAGCTGGTGTCAGGATTCACAGGTTCCCCCAGACACTCTGCCCCCACACTTCCCCCAGCAGATTCTCAGCTCTGCAGCAGCGTAGCTGTTTCCCTCCCAAAGCCCTTCCTTCCCTGCCTCCCCACAACAGCATTTTACCCAAGCCTGCTTGCTGCTTCTACCACCACTCAGTCCTCACTGCCTTTGTTTTTAAGGGCAATTCTTCACTTTGCTGAGCTTTCCCCTTTGCTCTTAGGCTCTTCTTTCTTCCTCACACTCTCTTCTGAGGATGCCTGCCCATTCCCTAGTTGGGGTAGGAGGTTCCCCCCACTATTTCAGAAGCACCACAAACACACACACGCACACACACATATCCCTCCCTGCAAAGCTGGGAAAGTCTACTGAAGATCTGAACTTGCCAGTCCAAAACATGAGAAAAAGTGGGTTATTTTCTCCTCAGGTCCTGCAGGCCTCCACAAGGTCTAGTGCAACAGTCGTGCTTAGAGCTGTGCAAACACCAAATGGTGCCTTTTTCCCTTGCCATCACATGTGGCAGCTTCCAAGGGCCCCAGTTGCTCCTGCTGGCAAAGCTTACTAGCCCCATTGTGGGACAGACCACTGTGGCTGCAATCAGGACATGTCCTGACCATGACGCAGCTACCACAACGTTGAGCAGAGTTGGCAGAGTGCCCCTCAGATGAACATGTGGATGAACAGTGGCTACAAGAGACCACGCAGAGGGTCAAGCTGCTTTCCAAATCTCTCTGAAACAACCTACAACTTCCCAGAGCCAGGGGATAGCCCTCCAAGAAGCACCAATGAGTTTGCAAGGCCACCCCAGCACTCAGCACTGTTATGCTGATCTGCAGGCAGGCCACAGTCTTGGGACAGGGGCTGAGCTAAGAGAGGACAGGCAGGGCAAGGAACAGAGGCAGCATGCAGCATTGCCTTGTAGCCATCCTAGAAACACCAGTGAGGAACACTGAGCGAAAAACATGCTCAACCACCCCAGCTGAAAGTCCAAGACATCCTCCAGAGAAGTATAAAAGGAGAATGACGAAAGAGGTCTTCAGGCCCCTGGCACAGGCACCAAACTGTCTCATAACTCCCATCCCCTGGCACTGGGGATAGTGGGACACTTGTAAATGCCACAAGTCCCATTTGACACAAGTTCCACATTCTGCACCACAGCAGGCTGCTGAAAGAGTTGTGTCTACAGGAAACAAGCCCTCTCTCAGCCCACAGCTCTGCTGAGGACCTTGCAGCAAGGCCAAAAAAGTAAAAACCTGCCCTGCTCGTGGCGGGGCAGGGGGTGGGAGACAAAAATGTAAGGTGTCCCCAGCTCCAGGAGACTGGATATAGCTCCTCCTTATGCAGGGCTGGCAGGAAGCAGAAGGCAGAGAGCAGAACACTGGTGCCCAGAAGGAAAATTGCCCATCATCTCCCCCAAAACCCAAGCTCTAGGACCTGCATCACACCCAGGCTAATGCTCCACTGTGCTGGGCCAGATGCCGCAACTGCCTATAGGGAGACAGACAGGACCACCCAATCCCCCCAAACCACTCCAGGCAGCCTGCTCTGCCAGAAAGTATCCCATACATTTGCCCTCTCCACAGCCGGACAGTTCCTACCTTGGTGAAAGCTCCCAGGCCCCATGTCTAAAGCGTGGCTCTCCTCCGCCAGACTGCTGCTGCATGTACAAGGCACTGCTTTCTGCAGAGCAGCCTCTTCTTTAACTTGAACACCCCCGCACATTGATTGATGCGTACTGCAGCCGCAGCGGAGCTGGGAACTGGGCTCCCTTCCCGCTCCACTGCGCTGGGCTCTCTGCACGGCCCCCTCCAGCCAAGCACCCCATCTTGTGCCACAGGAGCTTTTGCAAGCCAGCTCTCACCTCGCAGGGAGCACTGCACCCAAATCGCATCCCCCCCTGCATGGAAGGGATCCCTTTGTGTGGAAGATCATTTCAGCCCATTTCGCCTCCCTCCCAGCGCTCAGTCTCTGTTGCCTGTAAACGTCTGACTCATCCTGGGTCAGGCAGCAGAGAATAGGCGCAGCCTGCAATCTTTCCCCGAATCCTTCCTTGCTGCATACACCAGCAGGGAAGAAGCTTTGCTCCTCAGCCTCAGCGCTGGCTTTTCAGCAAGGAGCTGAATCCATTATCCATTTTCATCCCAAATTAATCTGGCACCTCTCTGCCTAACCTAGATTCCTTAAACAGGTCCCAAGGCAGAACACACTGAGCTGACTCTGAAACACGCAGTCCAAATAGCCCAGTTGTACTAGCTGAACACACATCAGTGGTGAGACATATTGACAGTGAGAGCTGAATACAAGCTCTTTTATTAAAACTATCCATGCTGAAGTGTGGTCCTCACGGAGCAGAGCATGACACCCAGCCTACCTCTACTTAAAGGATGCTCCTTATGCCCCCTTGGCATGTGGGAGGAACAACAACTCAGAGTAAACACCAGGGCTGGTTGCTTCACAAGTCTCTAAGTAGGTATAGAGTAAGTGGTACCCCAATAATACAGCAGCACAAAGTGTCCAAGAGAGTATCTGTAACACACAGCACTAAGTGCTGAGGGCAGAACACAGCAGGCTGTAATACTGCCAGAGCAGAGGGACGGATGCTGCCTGCAGCAAGCAGTGGGAAAATCCAGAGCACAGGCAGTGCTGCTGCAGGACAGCAGAGGTGCTAGCCCAGCATCTGCCCACTGGGCAGCCATCAGGTGAGTGGGCACTGCGGAGCAGCAGCCAAGGATACACCGGCCCTACAGTGCTCACCCCTCCATAGGCAACGGGCTGCTCCAAAATCACCGGGCAGGTTCCACTCCAAAGGCAGTCACCTCTCAGTCACAGCTCCTCCATGTGTCACTTTTTTGCTCTTATGTCCTTCCAGCCCTGGGGCTGCCCGTGGTTTGGCAGGACCAGTGTGGTGGATGGGCAGTCTGAGAGCAGGGATGGAATAATATTTTCGCTGAACCCAAAGGAGCCAGCCACATAACCAGCGAGGAAAAGCAGTGCTTAAGTAGTACCCATCAGTTAGGACAAGTGCTGGTGAAAGCTTCAAACCACTTCGAGACAACAGAAATCCTATGTAAAAAAAGAAAAAAAAAAGTAATTGAAAAGTAGTCTATAGATGAGCTGCCAGCAGACTCCCTGTCCTCAGGGTGCTGGCACCCATTGATATGGTCCACTCAAGCAGAGCATGACTGAGAAGTTTGCAGAGAGAGAAAACCCCACCCAGCCCTGAACTGCCTGGTTGCTCACCAATTTGAGCTCCCCAAACGCTCCTCACTGCTTTGTGTCCAATGCTAACAACTCACCAGGCATCAGGACCATGTGCTCCCCTTCCTGCAAATTTCAGCCCTAGGGAAACAAACAGGAGACAGGTCTGAGAGCCCCTGAGCCAGGCAGAGGGGGGCATATCGGAGAGAAGTACAATGGTAAAGATCACCACCACCATCACGAGCAGTTTTTTGTAGCTTTCTGAAGGGACAAGGAAAGCACTGAATGCTTTGGTGGGGCTAAAAAGGCATGGACAACACTTCCAGTCTACAGTGAACCCCCTACCTGAGGCAGTACAGTCCTATACGGATACCAAGACAAACATAACTCCATGGTGCACAGATGTGGATCTCTGTGTTACATAGAGCATGCAATATGCAGGCTCTCCTCCAAAAAAGGCTAGTGAGAACGGAGCTAATTTCTACTGTGAATGCTCCGTATGACAGAGTTTGCCTCTTTGTTTTCTTATCAGGAGAGCAACGTGGCTCTGCAATCTGCAGCAATTACCCAACACTGCCTGCTGAGATTTTCATAACCTCTGGCTCACAGGCTGGGCCCTGCTCACCTGTAGAGCGAGCACAGAGCGAACGCCCTTCAGAGCCCTGCTTAGTCATCAGGATTTCCGGCACAGCTGGCAGCGTGGCAGCTCAGCAGCACAGCAAGTGCCATTTCACAGCCCGTCAGCAAATGTCCGGCTCCTGTTATCCCCAGCTGGCGAGCGTCGTGCTGAATCGAGGCACCATTCAGCCCAGCCTAGCGCGCGCAGTGCTGACAGGCAACGATTTCAACCTTGTGCAGGGACTCCTGTGCACTGTCATCAGCGGAAGACAGCGAGGAAAATAGTGACTTTCCACCCAAAACATGTCATGCCACCCAGGGGATCCAGCCATGAGCACACGAGGATCCTGGCTGATGGAAATGTAGAAACCTGGGAAGGGGGAGGGCCACCCTTGCCACACACAGTTAGGACATCTCCAAATGAAGCCACAGAAAGAGCTCCAGAAGTTTGTACGCCAGATGGACTACCACAGGCCAGGGTTAAAGTTCCTGCAAAAAGCTCTGGGATTTTAGTGACCTGAAAGTGGAAAGAGAATAGTTACAGACAGCTATAAACTGGAGAAGGGCTCAGCAGGAAATACAGTCTACCAAGTCTTCTCCCCAAAACCAACAAAACACATAGAGACAGAGCACAGTCCAAGTTCCAATCCTACAAATAGCGAGTTCTCTTCTTCCAAAATCCATGCTCACCCTTTTGAGTTCTAATTTAACACCCTGATCTCAGCAGAAGAGTTCTCACAGGTTTAACTGGCATACAGATTAGGCTCACAGCTGTCCCAAGCTCCAGCTACAAAGGTAGAGAAGCCAGACAGGCACGAATATCCACAGCTCTTGTGGGACAGGCACTGCTATGTACACATGGGGATCACAGGTCAGATGGCACCAGAAATGAGTAGCCCAAGAAATGAATAGCATTTTCAGCCTTGAACATCATCTCATCCTTACCCCCTCCTCTGCCAGTGCAGAGGCTGCAGACCATCAACACTCAGCAACATTGCTTCTGCAGTAAGAGGCTTGCAAGGGGACCAGAGATGCTCCTTCTCTCCAGGACAGCATCATCCCAAGTGTCTCTCTCATCCCACTGAATGCAGGTAGGACATGCCAGACAAGCCTCCTTCCTTTGTCCTTCAGGAAGGTAGACACACATCAGACCCTTACTCCACAGTCACTGCCTGAAGCTGCCATCTGCAACACCTCCTAGAGAAGACTCTCTAGAGGCAGCCTAGTTTTTCCCTAGTTGTGTCAGTGGGCTGATACAAGTGATTTCTTTTTCCTGCAAATCTTGCAGGATGGAGCTCTCGCTACCGACTGGACAGCTCTATTCACAAGGGAGCTCTCCCACAGCAATCAAATCCGATGTTACCCATATCCTTGCACTCACAACTGCAGAACTACCTGAGTTGTTAACAGGAGCATCTGGTGGTAGTTCTCAAGGGCTAGACACCATGCAGTACCCTGTCTGTCTGCCAGTCCTCCCAGGAAAGAGTGCCTGCTCACTGACTCAATGAGGCCTTTGCAAGGAGCCCTGAGGAAATCTGCCACCTTGCAGGTCCCAAACATGGAAAAATGTGGAGAAAAATGATGCACAAAGGAAATGAGTTCCTTGATGATCACAGCCAAAGTTCTCTTACAGCCCCAGGTCCCTAGTACCTGGCCATGACTTCAGAACCTCCCTATAATAGATGTGGGACCAGGGGAAAAAAAAGGAGCTGAAGGGACATACAGACAGGAAGAGAAGATGTAGAAAGCAGAGGAAAGAATCAAAAAAGGCCTGAAAGAGGAAACAAAATACAGCTGTGAAAATGAGGAAAAAAGGCAGAATTTAAGGCAGACAAAGGTGCTGAGTCTATAACCCCAGCTCAAATTGGATGCGACTCATGATGGGAAAGACCTAATTTATTATGTTGTGCATAACCCCCATGCCATGGCTCAGTCAAACTCACCCGCACATCAGGACTGCTGTGCAGAGAATAAGGGAGCTTGCAGTTGCTACTTCTACGCAACACTATGCCCACTGCCCATGTCTTTGCATCCTCAGAAGAATCAAATAGGTCTGGGGCAGGCAAGCAAGTCAGTCAATCAATAGCCATTAGACATACCGTCTGATCATCCCTTAACCACATGAAACATCCTTCTGTTGGCCTTCTGGGGCAGCCTGGAAAAAAAACTAACAGAAATGATCTTACTTCAGTGCCTGGCAAGAAACAGTGAACCCAACCCAAGACAGGAAAGGGTATGGGATTCTCAGGGTGTCTGCCTGGAAGGGACCAGTTGGGCCCACAGTCCAGCAGCCCAGAACACTGACAGCGATGGAGACATAAGCCAGGAGCAGGCATCAAACAGCTGCTGCCTCTCTCCGCCTTAAACACGGGGACCAGATTACTCTATTCAGCTGGACACTCAAGACTAGCAGTAAGACACTCCAAAACCTGGACCTTACAGAAAGACAGAACTCCTTAAATGCCCTACAATGGTGAGGAGTGGACCAGGGGAAAGGACCAGCTCTAGTCGTATGCTACGTAGAAGGCAAAGCCCTTGCTAGCCTGCCTTCATAAGACTCCTCTTCTTCGTCCCCAAAAACTGTAACTAGTTAGACCTGAGAGGATGTACAAGGCATACAAGAGACTTCAAGAGCATCAGAGTTTGAACTGGGTCCTACTGGTCACCTTGGCATCAGTGCCTATGCTGCTCACAAATCAAGGAGTTTCAGGCACAACTACAAAGTGGTGGGCTTCCAAACTGGACACATTTGCAAGGAGCTCTGTCACACCTATATCTCAGCTAGCACAGCACGCCCATCAATGTTCAAGGACAGCCAGCATTGCACAAGTTCAGGCCTCCCATTCAGAGGCAGAGCTCTACAGCACAAGCCCTCAAAGAGGAGGAGGAGGTAGCTGTCTCCAGGGGAGCCTCCATACCCCTACTCCAAGCCATGTTTGGGGGATGCAGCAAAGGGGAACTATACTCCGAAGACATGGCCACAATAGCCCACAAGAGGAAAGCTCCTTCTCTCCTGGGGTTGGCATCAAGCTCGCTGAAGGAGAGGATGACCGAGGCTTGCTATTTGCCCTTGTGGGCAGGACATCACAAGCTCTGGGAGGGTGAATGCAAGCAAAGCACAAGATATAGGCAGAAACATGCCTCTTACTGGACAAGCAGCTGGGCCAGAAAATGGATACGACTGGGATTTTTACACCTTTCAGTGTCAAACATCTAAATATCTGCATTGAAGTTGCAAAAGGGAGAGAGATAGTAGAGATCTGGGGTAGAAATGAGACACCAAAAGAACAGATCTGGACAACAGGGCAGCTGGAGGATAGGCCTCTGGGGTGGCAGAGAGACTGGGGAGTGGAGGCTGTGCTGAGTATTAGCGGAGGGGCAGGAAGGGAGCCCAGCTCCAACTGCCTCCACTGCCTTGACAGCCTGTTAGACCCATCACACGTGAACTGGGATCTGAGAAAGGCTGAGCCTTTTCCAAGGGCAGGACTGCCCAACTTCTCAGCTGTTACTCACAAGAGGAACAGGGAGTGTGACTTTTTCAAATAGTAAACAGAAAAGAAAAAAACCTACTTAGCAGGTTTGCTTCCATCCAGACAGGACATGCCTACTGAAGGAGGCTCAAAGGCCTTCATCAACACCATCCCTGCTGCACTCCCCAAGTGATATGGACCACAAGGTTGGGATAGCCCCAAAGAGTTTTACCACCATTAATCCCCAGGACTGCTGCTGGGAGAGGCAGGAGCAGTGGGAGAAATGAGTTCCCCCTGGGCCAATGCATGAGGCCTGTTCTTGAGAACTGCCCCTGTCAGGATGGGTACAGCAGAATGTGCAAGCACTACCATGTTCACCACAGCAACACATAGGCACTTTAGGACTGCTATTGAACCAGTCCTGCCAGTCACTACATGCCAGTCTCCAGGATTATTATCAGGTTTTTGGCTTAGGCTTTTTTGTTGTTGTTGCAAACTCATCTGTTTAACCATCCCTAAAAAAGAATCATAAACAGCATAGCCATAAGCATCACATTCAGAGGTGCTGGATGAGGGACATGTTGCAGGATCAGCACAAAGGATGTACGCAGTGGTTAGAAGAGCCCTGACAGATTATTACATTGCTCATGAGTGATAACACCTAACCCAAAGGACAAAGGACAGTCAAAAGGACATTCACCCCTGTAATGCCAAGATATGAGGCAGTTCCTGCTCTCCAGCAATGCTCAAGGAGCTCAGGGCTCACTCAGAGACAATCTCAACTTGGGGTAGCGCAGGAAAAGATGACTGCTCAGAAGAGGCCATTTGCCAAATGGTGCAGGAACTTTTCCTCAGGAGAGGACCAAAGTCACAACAGTGGTGGAAGAGAGCACATGCTGACTGGAGCAGGGGGAAGCTGCCCATGGACAAGCTCTCCAGCTTATAACTCTCAGAAGAGGCAGTTGGTCCTGTCAGGTGTCATAGGCCTGACCAGTGTGGCACATTTTTCCTGTTAAAAACAGAAGGAATGCTAAACTGCTGGCAGAGTTTGAGACACCTCCAAGTGCAGAGTCTGGGCCAGCAAAAAGACAGTAGCAAGGTTAATATCCCACAACTGAAGCCTTCCTAACTCTGTCCGAGTTCCACAACATCTCACCAGACTCACTGAGAACTCAGCTAACCATGGGCCTTCTCATGGAGATGTAATCCATAGGCTAGGCCCAAGGCAGCACCTCCTCAACCACTAAAACACCAAAATCCCTCACAGACCTCCCAGTGGGAAGGGAACAACCTAGAGACCCAACTAGCCTCAGGGGTGCAGTGGTGCTGCTCAGAGCACACACAGCCCTATGCCACATCAGTTTTGAGCTGGCTTGCTGGCCGGTCTGCCCTTGCTTTTAATGGCTCTGCTGATCCCACTGAACTGCAGCCCAATTTTCTCACATCCTTGTGATCATAACCAACGCAGGAGATGATCATTGGCATTCTCTGTTGCAACCAGAAGTGCTGTTCAGTGACTCAGATACTCTGAAACATGGCCAGCTCCCTCTGACCAGTATAGGAAGCATGTCAATTCTTAGAAGGGGTCATGGCTAAATTTGGGGTTAGGTTTAGTTCATCAACATGCTAAGTCCTTAAATCCTAATAGGAACATCTTCAGTCAGAGAAGTCTGGATAGCAGCAGCATATTGCTCTTTCTGGAAGCTCAAAGACCACTGGTGGGAGGCAGATGGGCAGCAGACTTTGCTCTCCTCGCACCCCTAGATAAGGCTTACAAACTGGCTGGAGACCATCAGTTTGGAGGCACTTATAAATCAGGAGAAGATCTGTATGTATGTACAACAGTTTCTGCTGCACGGAGTGATTTTATCTACAAGCTTGATTCAAGGTTTCCTTCAATCCCAAACAAAGCCTTCATCAGAACATTCCTGATTAATCTGGTAGAAATTAATGTTCTGAGGATGTGAAGAAAGGTAAAGACAAGGGGTGGTAAAGATGACCATTCCCCAGAAAATTCTGATGAACCAACTGAAAAACTTAATACAAACTTGCATTTTACAAAATAAGTATATTTTGATGAAAACTAATAAAAGCAACATTCTTTATGTAAGGAAGGCTTTCAGAGGATGACCTTCTGCATTTCTCACAAGGTCCATGCCTCTGAGTAGGGCTGTATCTCCCTTGCTAGAGAGAAGAGCTGGGGTACAGCCCTTGATGATCCCAGGGCTACTGCTGCACCTTTCAGCCAGCTGCAAAACCATCCATGTTCCTGCAGAAACACTGCCAGTGGCAGGGTAGTGCTCCCCACCTCCCTGCCTTCTGTCTTGGAGGAGCAATACAGGCCTGCAAGACAGGGTTCATCCCGCAGCCTTCCTCCTACCCAGAGCCTGCGTTCAGTTGTTGAACTGAAACTGACCACCACACAGACAGGCATAGAGGTATATGCACAGGAAAAAATAAGACATTAATCCTCAAAGTGCTTTAAAAGACAGATGAGCGCTAGTTGTCATTTGTAACTCCTAGTGATTGCTGCTCACACCACATGTGGCACTTGCAGGCTGAAAGACATCATCAAGTCTTACCACTTCAGACATCAGTTCCTGTCTCTTGCTCATAACATCTTACAGAATCACGCAGCAGTTGAGGTTGGAAGGGACATTTAGAGATCATCTTGTCCAATGTCCCTGCTCAAGCATGGTCACCTAGAGCAGGCCGCCCAGAACCCTTGAGGGTTTATCTCTGCCTGAGTTGAGGCAGTTCTGAAGTTTTTCTAGAAGGAAAACCAACTCTGACTTAGAGATGATTCAAAAGTCAAGGTAAATAAATGAACTGCTGTTTGGAGCTATGTAGGGTGAAAAGTCAGGGATCATCTCACTCTTGTCTCCCTCCATAGTCATCCCCAATTCAAAGCTACTCCTTCTGCAGGAAGGAATGTTCAGGGAGAAAGAGAAAGGGAGCCTGGGATCAAAATCCTGTCCTACCAGCAACAAAATCCAAAAGCCCTTTGCCTCTCTCATACCTGGCTGTGGGCCAGCTCAAATCTACAAGCACAACAGCTCTGATTTTTTTTTTTAACTAGGCTTTTCCCCCAGCTTTCTCCCAATTACAGCTGCTGGAAGCAAACAGGCAGGGCTTCCAGATCCTACTGCATGGAGAACAAACCAGATGTTGCAATCATTGCGCACACAGAGAGAGCCCACAGGGACCTGTGTCCCCACTGCCTACTACACATGCACAAACCACTATGTGGAAACAGGCACATGCTGCCTAGTTGCTCACACAGAACTACCTACATGCACCTTACCCCACAGCAATAACCAAAACTAGTGCCTGATACGCATACCTCAAGGGTCTTCACTGTGCACAAGGGGACACCTACACACACATCACCCCACAGCAAGACCTGCACCCGCTGTCTCATACATGGTCCCCGAGGATGAACAGCACAAACACTACCTAGCACAGGCACAACCAACACCTCTACCTTCTCTCTACACACCACCAGGATAAAAAACATCCTAGCATAAACACTTCCATTTTCTCAATAGGCAAGGTACATCTATGTGAACACCATGCACTGTGTGCCTTAGCTAAAAGAGCAAGGTCTGCCCTGACCCCATTAATGCTGCTTATGCTTGCTCATACCAACCACAGAACGTGCCAGCAGTCCAAACACAGGCTGGATTTGCCCAAGCCCAGCAAGCACTGGCGAATGAAGAGAAGGCAGTGCTCTTAAAAGGGTCCAAGGGCTGGGCCAGGGACACTGCCAGAGCCCAGCTCATCCAGGTACATGGCTGGGACCTCAGTACTGGGGCAGCTCAGGAATGTTATTTCTTCCAAACTGATACTCTTCCAACTGTGAGGAACTAATGTTTGGAAAATGGGAACAACCGCATCTCTGTGGAAGAGCCAGCCTCCCCGCCACGGCCTCCCACGAACTCTGCACCACAGCGTGGCGGTTCCCATGGCCCCAACTCCAACGCTGCTGCTGGAAGCAACGTGGGCTCCTGCCTGCTCTTGGTCATCACTTCTGCTTCTGAACAGGGGCTCACAGCCTGGTCCAGAGCCCCTAGGGTTATTTGCACAGCACGGCTGCAAGGGGAGCTGTGCTGATTTACCAGGATCACTTCAGCATTGCACTGCTGGCAGAGAGGGGGAAGAGGAGAGATGTGCTGGCAGAGATTTATACAAACATACATTCTGCTCCAGTTCTTTTGAAAGAGATTGGGTACCATGTCCCTATTGATGACAATGGGTCAAAAGGCTATTGGAACCCTAAAAATATCCCAGAGCATCACCAAAAAAAGAATAAATAGCAGGAGAGAAGCATGTGAAGGAAGCAGCGCACCCTGCTCACCTCTGCACTCAGCATTCCACTAAAAACAAACCCAATTTGAGGCACCAGACAAGGACAGTGCAGCTAGATGAGGATGAGCAATTAAAAACAAGGGGTTAAGCAGAAAGAGTGGGAGCAATCCAGAAAGCAGTCTATCCACAGGTGAAAACCCACAGATTGAATGGAGGAGTAGACTTGCAAAAGAGAAGAACAGTCTTGTGCAGAGCACAGAAACAACCTCCCAAATCCCCATGGGGCTGTCAGAGCCAACTCTCCATGGAAATGGCTTCTTGGGCTGCCACACAGAAGGGGCCACACACCCTCTGAATGCTCCCAGACACAGAAGAAAAGAGGTTTTAGCAGGAGAGTTGGCCTCTTTTCAAAGTAAGGACAGCTCTGAGGCCTCAGAAAAGTTCAGGCCTTGCAGGCAATTATCAAAGATAAGAGACAAATGTTTTAAAGGACAGAACACAAGGAAGAAAGGATAACAGAGTGTGGGGAGGAGAAAGGGAAAGTTAGCTCAGCGTCACTGCAGGGTGGGAGAACAACATATGTGCTTTCTGCAGCTCATCGGCCGTGACCTTCTCCACAGGGAACACCACAGCCAGTGGAAAACAGCAGGGACTCAGGGCATGTGGGCAGATCTGGGGCTAATGAGAAAAACAAAGAGGCCCAGCTCATCAGCTGGAGCAGAGGAGAACATGCTTTGGTCTTGCTGCAGCACTGCAACTACCCTGATGTGCCTGACAGGATATTGCACCTAGGAGACCTTGGCTATTTGGTGCACCTGAACTCATCCCACCTAGTGCTGCCAGCAGCCTGCATCAAAAGCAGGCACTGCAGTCCTGCCCACCTCTTGCCACTCAAGATGGCAGAATATGCTGCGCCTGCTGGGTCGGTGTGGTGCTCAGGCCATCGTGTTGCGATCATTACTGCTGGATCCATGCACACTCAGGTCACTGAGCAGTCCAAATTGAATGATGAGCGGGTGGCTGCATTTTTGGCTGACCCAACATAGCACACAATCCACCCTGTGTTGAGCCTATGTTCTGTGCCAGCTGCAAGGCAACTGGCAGCACTGATGTCAGCCCAAAGCTGGCAGAGACAAGCTTCACCCTCCAACTTCTCTAAATTAACCTTGCGAACAGCATAGGGCATTTACACCAGGGCAGCACCTCACGTTGTGCACTCCAAGCCTGGCAACCTTGAAGCTGTAGTTGAGATGGACACCAAGCTCACTATACTGGCTCAGGGAGGCAAGCGCTGAACAGATTCCTCCAGAGCATCCTGCAGCCCAACCCCTGGCTTCCAGCCCAATGCTGAGGAAGAAGCATCAGGAGGCAGCTGTTGCAGAGCACACAGCAAGAAAAGACCAGCCCTGCATCCCAGCACCCTACATAAGGCCTTATGGACAAGAGCTAAGGGCCAGGCATCTCCTAACATCCAGTTGTTAGACCCTCACTGCAGCCTCTGCTCTGACAAATTGTGCTGCTCACCCCTGGCCTGCATGGGAAACCTCCCTCAGCTTCCGGTGGGGGATGGGCCAATTCCCACATTCCTCACTTTTTCCAATTTGTCTTGGATGGTTTCCCAATGCTTGGGCTCCCTAAAGACCTTGCTGGGCCCAAACAAGCCTGACACAGAACTGACTGGAGAGGATGGGATATTTGCTGGATGGATTTTCAAGCAGACTTGCATCACAGGGGAGTGCCTCAGAGCGACGGTCCCATCTAACCAAACTGGGGCTTGTCTCTTCTCAGCAGGGGATGCCTTGAAGGTAAGGACTTGCAGGGTCACCACTAGCCCCCTTGAAGGTAAGGACTTGCAGGGTCACCACTAGCCCTCTCCTTGCTGTGGCAGAGGGTACAATAGCTCAGAGCCTGGAGGCAGGCACACAGACAGCAGCCCTGTATCACAAGGTGAGCTGTGACTCATAGTACAAGTACAGAGAGAATGGTAGCAGAGCAGCACCTCCTCACAGCTCCCCACACTGCCCCACACCTGCACCAAAGGGCACCAGGGAGGTTTGCAAGGTCTTCAGGGGCTCTTGGCCCCCATCTCCTCATACATATGCTCCCTGCTGAATCATATCCCCACGGAGATGGGATGCTGCTTGCTTTCTTCAGGCAGCTCTGCACACCATGGGAGCCCCTGGAATGCTTTCTTCCCCCATTCAAAGAGAGGTATTTATCTTTCAGCTATTCTATGATGACTCGTCTGCTTAACTGGCCCTAAGATGACGGAACCAAAGCAAACAGTAACCCATCTCATTCTTCTCCAGCAAGAGCTACCAGAGAGCAGCAGGCTCCCTAAGGATGCTCCTCTGATGCCTAGTAAGGATCTGCCTTGGCAACACCCCAAGGTGGGACAGAACTGGCCTGCAGCCTGCTGCTGAGTGGCTGGGGACCACAGCGAGGACTGCATCTGAACGCCCTGCAGTACAGGAGACGGCCTTGTGAACATGCAGATGGACTTGGACTTAGGGCCTTCCTCTTCCAAGGCCTTTCCAGGTACCTAGGACCAATCCAGGTCCCTTTTTCTCAGCTCTGGCAAGAGGTGGGAGAGCGTTTGAATCTTTGGGAATCAGCACTTACCCTTGGCTCCCCCAGTGCAGGGCTGCATTGTAGCACCCAGCAGAGGAACAGGCTTCAGTTAAATTGCTTTCTGCTCCTGCCGTCCTTGCTGCTCCCAGGAGAAATGGCATTGCTACCTGGCATGGTACCTCGGCTGACCTGTTCCACCACTCCAAGAAGACCTCTCACCTGGCCACAACCCACTCAGCAAGGGAGTCAAGCAAACCCAAGGAGTTTCACCAATGGTGCATTTGGCCCAGGCTGTAAAGATAGGCTGCAACATCACAGGAGTGCAAAGCAGGATCTAGTTTGGATGGGCTTCTTCCCCCACTGCACCTCTGCCCTGGCTCCACTTCATTAACCTGCTCCGAAGCCACATTACAAGCATGCTGGTGAGGTACATCTACACAGGCAGATGTGCTTCCTCCATCACACAACTAGCATAAAACCAAGCAAGAGGAAAACAGATGTGGCACCAGGAGTGTGAGGGTAGGACAGAAGGGGACAGCTCTCTGACCATCTGCAGCAGCAGAAGCTCTTAGCGTCAGTGCTGGTTTCCAGCCAGCTGTCCTGAGCAGTAGGGCTGGCTTTCCTCGCGGGAGCAAGTTTCCCACAGCAGCATCGCCCACAGAACCAGTCTGCGCTAGGATGGCTTTGCTGGTGTCACACAGCTATCCCTATCCAAGAAGTGCTCATATCCAGGACAACTGACTTTCAGCTGTAGGTTTACTCCAATTTCCTCCCTCTTTATCCCCTCAATCCATCCTCTGTTTGCATTTTAGAACAAATTAGTACTACCTGCGCTGCTTTCTGTGCTTGCTTTATACTCAGGACAAAAACCAAAGCCATATTCATGCAGCACTATAACCACACAGTCGAATGCACTGAACGCAAAGAATTCAAAAGATACGATTCCCAAAGCTACCACACCAGTGGCCTTTCTACATGTCTGCAGTGACTGGCACTGCAGTGCCTGCAGGTATATTGGAGTCCTAATATATACGTGCTGCATGGACAAATTACAATTGCTGTGGGAAAACTATAACTTGGAAATTTCCATGCTCTGAAGCATTTAACAGATACGAGAAAGTAGGACCAACAAGATGGCAACAAGTCACAGGAGTGAGCAGGAGCCTGAAATAGCAGCTGAAAGCCTGGGCTACAAATGCTCAGAAGGAGAAGGGAGTATGCAGCCAGGAAGATGGCCATATGCCTCCCCATCAGGCTGCACTGCAGCTGCATGAAGACAAAATTCAACCAGTTGCTTCAGTGGACATGGAAGGCAAGAGGCTCAGAGCCTTGAACAACCCTTCATATGTTGTTCCAAGTCTACTGGAACTGTGCTGACAAAATACTTCACTAGTCTTAGCAATATTTAGCAACATATTTGCAAGCAACAGCACTTGTCTCACCAGCCAAGAGAGAGCCAATCGCCACAGAGCAGAATCTGTCTATTGACTTCTAAGAGTGTCCAGACACTACAAAAACATAGACCTGGGGACAAGTGGAAAACCCCTGGGTGACTTGTGAAAGGCAACTGAAAAAAACAGTCATTAGGCTTCCGTTTGCTGCAGAGCATCTACACTTCATCTGGGAAAGTCTTTCAGGTGTCCAAAAAGAAAATCAAAGTTGGAAAGCGCTGACTTGGGCAAGCATGCTTTGAGGACACATTACTTCCAGCCTCAAACCTGGCCACACGTCTGCAGTCCTCCACACAGCAGATGCTGCCAGGTCCCAGTATGACTCTGCCCAGCACTCCATGTCACCCCCCTGTCCATGCTGTAGTCACCTGAGTATCTCACATGCTCCCAAGTACACAACTCACAAGCCACATGTCCCATGCGTGCCCCTCCACCAGTGTCACAGGTCTTGGCGCCTGCTTTGCTGAGGACATATGTCTCGACATCAGCCAACAAGTGTTTGCTTTTCATCCTAAACATTCTCAGAACAAGTTTTGCAGTGCCCTACTTTGGCTCTCACCATGTCACCAGGACAAGTGATAGATGTGCAGCAGCCTCTGGAAACATCAATAGCCAAGCTGAGCTATCACCTGTTTCGAGGACAGAGCCAAGCATCCAAGCCTCTGAGAGAATTATGTCTATGGCAATTCTGACAATTTCAAACTCAGTTTGAGGCTACCTGAGCCCAGAAAGGACACAGAAAAACGTCTGAATAATTTTCCTGAAGAATAGAAATCACACTTGTCCCTCATACTCGAGTAAGTTCAGAATAGCTCAATGGATTTACAGCAGTTTCCAGATATGCTCAAAGTTCACCTTCATGCTGCAGACAAGTCTGAGAAATTCCTACCACAAGAGACTGTTTCTTGCAAAAGTTGCTGCCTAAAAATAGATATCAATATCCTTCTTTTTCACTCCATTTGAGTAAGTGACAAACAAGAACCATAAACAAACTTCTCTCCAGCCTCATCTCCATTCAGCCACCAAACTCCTTCTGGCCATTAAAACCATTTTAACTATCTGAAAATGGGGCAGCAACTATATAGCCACAGCTCTCAGCAGATAAGTAAATGAGTTTCTGGGATTCAAGTTAACAAGGAGCTCAACACCATGGTTTTTAGGGATCAGAGATAAGTTTCTCATCACAGAAACCCACAAAGGAGAGAAATCATCTCATTCTCACCACTGGAAAGGGCAAGAGGTGTGTAAGCTTGAAGCAAAGCACTAGAAGGTCTGGCTGAACAGGCAACCAAGCCCCAGGCTTTTCTCAGATCCCAAGTTAGGACAGCAATGGCTGGACTTCAGAGCAGCGTCCACTTCACCAAGGTGCCATGGTACCAAAGCCCGCACCCAGCAGCACTAATTGCTCCTACCAGTCTGGCTGCACGATCAGGATGGGGAGGCTGAGTGGTGGAGCTCACTTTGCAGGCAGAGCACATCTCTCCCCAGCTCCCTGCAGTCCAGCTTGGTGCTCAAACACCTCATAGCTATGCTTGGGAAATGCTAATAAGATGAGAGAAAACAGCTTGTCCCTCTCTTCTTGGGCTGCCCTCATTCCAAACAATTAATTTCAGTCCTGCACGAGCCCTTGGCTGTCTTGCATTCTTGCTGTGAATCATCAGCATCTGAAATGCTGACTCACAGAGGTGAGGTTACAGATGCCACTGATGCAAAAGTCATCATTCCTGCTTACTCCTGCACACTTGGCTCTTGATAGCTCTCGTTTCATCCCTTTACTCCTCACTGCCTCCCTCTGCAAGCCCCAAGGAGATCACTGCATCCATTCACCAGCAACTCAAGTACTGCAGCACAGAGATGCTTCAAATCATTTAATCCCACCTGGCCCAACACAAGGATTAGCTCCATCTATGTGGGCCTGGCAAGCCTTTAATAGGTTCCTGCATCCCTACAATGAAAATTCTTGTCCTTCACACAGCAGCCTGCTCTGGGATTTCATCCTCTTAACATTAGAGAGGTATTCCCCAGTGTCTCACCCAAAACCTCCTCCCTTGCAGTTTAAGGCTGTGACTGCTTGCCCTGTTCTCTGGAAGCCAGGGAAGAGTTCTTCCCTCCTTTTCACAATTCTCTACCTTTTCCAGGCCACAGTAATCCCACTACTAGGAGCAGGCCCATAGAGCAGTGTGTCTTAGTGCCAAGGGCAGAGCTGACACACAGCTCTACACAGACATGGAAGGCAACATCCCCAGTACCTCACACAGCCTCACGGCAATAACTCTCTGCAGGCACTGTTCAACCTGCAGGACCTGTGTCCACCCCAAAGGGAAGGTGCCTGTTCAGATTCCATCACTGTTCCAGCTCGTGATGCTTCCAAAAAAGACCAGGCAGGTCTATGAGCCACTAAATCTAATCCCACAACAAAGACTGCTATTCAGGCAGTCATTGGGGTCGAGCCAGGGCTCCAAAACCAACCCTGGGAGATGCTCCTCTCTGCTCAACACAAAGAACAGAAAATAGCTGAACATAGCTGCGGGCAGTTAGGCATAGAACGTTGCTGTCTCCACATTGAGCAGCATTAGGTTGCTCCTCCTGTCATCAGGGACTTGTTCATGCAGTGAAGGACTAGTCCATGTGCACTGCTGCTCTTAGCTGGATGGACCCCTGGGGGTTCACCTATCATCACTGAGTAGCAAGGCTTTGCTATCGCATCACTGAAATTTACCTTCTGATATGTAACTACAGCTGTAGCACAGCAATACTTCGAGGTATTTAAGACTACTCATGCATATGCACTTGCCTCACGTCATCTGCATATCTATGCCCTCTCCTCACCTCCTGCTATCTTCTGCCTTGGAACAGTCACACAAATGGATATGTTGGCACCCAAGTCTTTCTCCAGACAACCACAAACTCTCCAGACACTCTCCAATTACAGTAAAGCAGCTCCCCCTTTGCCTTACTCCCTGGTGTCCTCCAGTTCCCCAAAACCTTATTCCTCTGCCTGGCAACCACTTAAATGTGTGCAAATTGGCAGAACAGGACTAGAATCTGAGACCACAGTTACCACATGCTACAGCCACGTTGCAGAGGCAAAAATCAGTTATCACAGAAGAAGCAGGGTTCTGGGAATCTGGGAGAAGATTTATCAGTCATCCACTCCCTGCCACTAGAATCCACCTTATCTAGGTTTCACTAGAACCATTAAGCACTCACGGCCATTATCCCTCCATCCGTCACCCATGGGCCTTGCACCACACATCCATCCATGACACTGCACACACATTCACTGTCACAGCCACATGGCCTGTAACCCACTCTTTCTCCATCACCTCTAAGCCTGCTTCCTCCCACCCACTAGCTAAACACATTTGGAAAAGAGATGTCAGATCTGATCATCCTGCCATCCAACAAGATGATCTGAACAAGAGCAGGTCTCCCTAGAAACATGAAGGGTAGTATGTGTTTTCCCTCTTCACCTCAGTCATCTTTTCCACCAGCCTATGAACAAACCTTGTATTACCCAGACTGAACTCTGGTGCCTTGTTCTGTGTTAGTCAAACCAAGGTTGGCCTATCACACAAGAGAAAAGCATCAACAGGACTGGCCCTGCCACAGCTCCTGCCTTCAGGTAGGGAGGAGCACTGAGGAAAGAGCCAGGGAGGAGACCATAACCAACTAGGCACAAGAGGATGCTCCCAGTGAAACTGCAGGGACATGTCAGCTCTCATCCATCCAGGAGAGATGACACTGGTCTATCCCAAAGACTGGTTATTGATGGAGGGAAGAATGATCTCACCGATGCTGTCCAGAACAGTCCTTTCCCCAAGGACAGTCACAAGCAAGTTGCTGCCCTCCCAGTAGGCCTTAAATCAAGGTAGGGTACAGCCACTACAGAGACCACAGGCTTTGAGATCCACTTTAAGCTACCCACACAGTACCCTTTGTGCAGCCCAGTGCTGGAAGAGGCCAGCCAGCTCCAGAATCAGAGGCTTTCTAACCTATCTGAACAGAGTTGGCAAGGCTGCTTTGATGAAATGAGATCAGACTTAATTGACACATGTTGCATTTGTGTTTGAGCAATTATGTATTTATATTATGTCAGCAGTTGCCAAGAGGCTGGACATCTGCATACTCATCACATGTAAGCCAGGCAGTGTGTAGATATGTGACTCTGGAGTATGAAGCTGTGCTTTTGCAATGCATCTGATGAACAGAAAAGTGCCTTCCCCCCCACAAACTCTACTATGCTTCCTGTGGTATCACTATCTGGAGACGGGCAGAGAACTCCCTTCCATAATGACAGCCCACAGCCCCAGTATTATTCAAACGGCTCACACTTATTTTGCTATGTGCAAATCAAAAAGCCTGTCTCAGCTTCCCTGTGGCTCAGTGGCATCATGCCACGCAGGACATAGGTCAAAAATTACTCATGAGAAAGCTAGAGCGAAAAATGCAAAGTTAAGAAGTCACTGGGTTCATGCAGAGAGGGTATGGATATCCCACAAGCCAGTCTTAAGTTTAAGGACCAATTGCAACTCAAAACTCTTTCAGCTTGAAAAGACTCTGCTCTGCTTTGGCTACCAGAGCTGACCTTGCAGCAGTCAGGTGAAAGAGCCAAACAAAAGAGACTGAAAAACATCTCTCAATTTTCTCCCTTTGTGCACGGGCCAGCACTCACCTAGCTGGTTCTGTGGCTTCTCCAACATCATTTGTCAAATTCTCTCTTGCTTTGAAAAAAGAACAGCCCTTCAGACACCACAGAAAACAGGAAACAGGAATGTGACCTCTGTCATGTGCTCAGTGCTATGGAAAGGCTCAGCCACTAATTTGAATGCCTCAGTAAGGAGGCACTGTGGACGCACATTTTCATGTCCCGGCTATTAGCACTGGCTTACAGCCTGCTCCTCTTTCAAGCCTGTCAGCATACAAAAGCAGCATTTTTTCCTTCCCTCCTTTCCAGCTCACACCAGACATGACAGAAAACAGTCATTGTTCAAGACCTGGGTATTTAGGGACATTTTAAACAGGGCTTTAGCCACCTGCTTCCTCCCCTTTGAGGTGATACCTCCCAGCCAAATATGTAAGCTCAGGAATAAATTGCTGTAACCCTTCCTGGTAGACAGCTAGGGAAGTCAAGAAATACTTTTTGCATAGCTTCATTAGCATGTAAACAAAGATCCCGCAACTGGTGGGTCAGAAGAGAGCATGATTCAACTGTGCAAAAACACCATGCAGTTCTCCAGATTAAAGAGTAGCCAAGACATCCAACAGCAAGATAAAAAAGCAGCCACAGATTTCAACATGCGATGCCTTAGCCACATTTCATCCCAGTTTGCTTCCCTCTCTGCTCTTGATGGTCCACACTGGGGACTTCCCAGGACAGGATTGTCTCCCCCAGGCCTATTAACTAAAGCATCTCCAAGGCAGAGGGCAAAACGAGCTCTTGTGTGTTTTTGTCCATGCTGTTGTTTGATACACCGCTCCAGCTCACTTTCCATCACTGCAAAACTCCCTTTACTTTCATATTTGTCATGCAACTCTGGAGAATAAAAGGCTTGCTTCCAACAAAGAAAGGGTGACCAGAGCACTGAATGCAACTGCCTTCCCTGATTGCAGGTTACCCAGCATCACACGTGCAGAGAGCCCCCTCCCTGTGCCTCATATTTACCAAGTGTGATGGTCGGCTTCTACTTGGTTGTGCTACTTGGTTTGATAAACAGTAATTTCACCAAAGCCCATAAATTTCACAGAGCTGCTGACCTCTTGGCAAATGGGTGCAGTCCATGCCAGGCTGGGACCAAAAAACTTGAGCACAGGATACTCATCATCCTGTGAAACCACTGATCAGTGATGCAGCCCAGACCTCAAAACATCACATTTTCTGCAGATCAAGGAAATCCTGCTTACTACCCCTGGGATTTATTTGCTTTTATCCACATCTGTGGATCCCTTTATTTTGATCCTGCTTCTCCATCCCCAAAAAATGGTCTATCAATCCTCCTTTGGAAAGGGCTTGGGGCCTGCCAGCACAAAGCCCCAGGTAAGGCCTGGGCAGCAGCTGGGTAGTTCTCTGGTCTTCAGAGGTGCCAAACTGTCTCCATCAAAAGGCTGATTATTATTCCAGAGCACTTGAATTTCAACTCAAATCCTTCACACTTCGATTCCCCTCCCCCTGGCGACAGCAGCCCCTTATCACAAGCAGAAATGCCTACTTGTCACCAGGCTGCTGAGAAACATCCTCTGCTCCAAGGCAGAGGCACAGGCACCCTCCTCCCTTGGCTGCCGCTCCCAGGAGAGAGATGTCTGCTCCCACTGGCCACGCTGGCCTCCCACTCCAAAGCATCTCAAGGCATTGAAGCATCTCCGCAGGCTGATGTGCACAGGCTGAGGAAGGTGGTCACGTCTGCCTCCCTGTCTCCACGTCTGGCGAGTTGATGCCTCCAGAACAGCAGAGACTCCTGGCCAGGTTGCATCATCTCAATAGCATTAAAGCAGCCCAGGGCTCACCAGCCAGTGAGAACAGATCTCACAGTAGAAATCAGCTCTTTGCTGCTCTCTGTACAGGGCCAGCCACAACAGCACGCAGCACCTTCATGGCAGATAGCTACACCAGCATGCAGAGACCCCATCTACAGCTGTACCCTCCCACACAACAGTACAGCGCATGTAGACTGGTTCAAAAAGGCATTAATGTTGCACAGACAGCGCTTTTAGGAGCCCAGGTCAGAAAGCAGCTGCGATGCAGCACCCACCCTGCCTGATATCCTGCATTCGTTTCCAAGGATGGCCAAGGGAACAACAGCCTATGCACAGGGCCTAGGGCAACCCAGCAGCTCCATAACAAGCAATGTAAAGTCCTTTACAGAGATCCTAATGCTCACTCCCAACCTGGTCCATCCACACTGCATTGAAGGCCAGCCACTTGGGTCTGAAGGGAAGGACATGGCATGTGCAGATTCTGGCAAAGCAAAGATCTGCAGAGACTACAGCCAGCAGCAGACCTGACAGACCATGAACCAGAAACCATGCAACCATCTTAGTGGCAACAACTGACCATCTCTCTTTGAGAAGCACTGGAAATTCAGCACTGATGCAGAGGGGCTGAGACCTTCCCACTGCCCATGCTGCAGTCTGGAAGGGGAACAGAGCTTTCTTCCCCCACATGGAAAAGCTGTGCTTTAGCTATTAGCGACCTTTCCACAGGATTTTCCTCCGCTGGCTGTCTGCATCCTGCCCTCTGCTCTAGGAAAAAGCACGTTGGGTGGGAGAGTTTATTAAGGCTTCTCACAAAGAGAAACATTGCACAGCTTGCATCCCTCCATGATCTGGCATGTCAGGCAGCCCTGTAAAACCAGGAATGTGCCTCTTCCAGGCAAACACATACTTTTTAAAGTATGTTTTCACTGTCAGCAGAGTTCAGGGAAGACACCAGGAGCAGAAGGACAGGTGTTTTATGGTTCAAAGGTGCAGCCAAGGCCTTCAATGCTTCCAAAGGTCCATGCACATAACCCGGTAAGAAGCACTGGCAGGGACTTCAGAATTATTACAGCAAAGGGAAGGAGAGAAAGCAGTTTACTTAACACTGAGCATAAAAAAATCCTTCATTATGATAGCACACTGGCAAAGCACACCTGCAGATGCATCCCACTGAGTGGTTTAAGCCACTATCCAAAGTGACTTCCCCTTCACCCAGCCCCAGAACAGCTCTAAACACATCAGTTTTCCTCCCTGTAGGATATCATTCGATCCAAGGTATTTTTGCTTCCAAGAGAAGACTCTCAAAAGCCTTACAACCCCCTGGGTTTGGGAGCAGATTATGAAGAAAATGGACACAAAACAATAACTTCCCCAGGCATGCTTGCAATTGCCCTGCAGGTGAACCCAGGAGTATCAGCACCTGATCAGCATAGCCGCTGAAGTCCCCAGGTGATCCAAACCCTTTGGATCTTTACCAGGGCCTGCCCATCCCTCTTTCCACATAGAGGCAACCTAAGAGAGACCACAGGTGTCCACCCCCTTCATTTGCACAACCTGTTGCTCTCTCACATGGGTAAAAAGAGCTCAGACCTGCCTCCCAACACTTCACAGCCATCTTGTCCTGCAGTGCAGCCTCTACCCTGGCCAAGAGGCTGCATCTGAGCCACCAGCGCTGGGAGATGCAGGAGCCTCATGGAGCTCTACTCTTCTCCCTGTTTTAATGCAAAAAGGAAGAAGCAGGTAGGGCATTAATGATTTTGAGCAGAGAAGCCCCAAATGCCTTGTCAACAGCGCCCAGGGGGTTGCCCCCCTGTCATGTGGGCCATTGGGGGCAGCAGCACCTCCTGCTGCCCTCTCTCCACCCCTTGCCAGGAGGATGCAGACAAATCTCTATGCAGCCAGACACAGCCTTCTCAGCAGCCCAGCAAGCTCTACCTTTGCCAGTTGCTTAGCAACCAGAATCCCATGAGACACACCTCGGCTAGCACGGCCCCACAGTGGGGCACTGGCTCCACCGGCATGGCTCAGCAGTGGAGGTGAAGCCTGAAACCTGAGCTCCTCAGTGCCTTGTGCTCCTCACCTCCATGCAACTGCCCCTCTCTCCACTGAAGCACCACCACCAAAAGGACCCAGCTTTGCAGACAGATGTACTTCAGCTGCCACCTCCTCTCCTGGCCTTCCCATGCCCCACAGCCAGAGTTTTACCCACAGGAGAATGCTGGCTTCCCATGTCACTAGCCCCAAGCCTTGCCTTGGTGTCCAAGACCCACAGGAAAGAGAACAAGGATTTGGACAAGACAGATCACCTGTTCCTAGCTGCTGCCAGAGCTGATAAATGCTGGATGGGGAAAGGAAAGGGCCAAATCAAGACCACACCAGATTAGGCCACCCATCTCAAGCAGCCAGCCTAGCACAGCAGGTACTGGTATCTCCCTCAGCATCACAAAACCTGCTTTTGCAGGGACACCAACATGGCTGAGCTCACTCCTATGGTCTGGCTGGGATTATCCTTTACAGCTCTGCTCCCTTCTCCCAAGTCCCCAGACTACAAATCACTGGGCAGACAGTCAGGCTTTTTGCATTTGCAAATCCTCGCAAATTCAAAGTGTCTACCCAAGGGAAAGAGCCTGCTTCCTAGACAGCACCTGCCTCCCCTTCCCTCTGCACACCTGGCTGTCAGCCAGCCATGCCAGCCCCCAAGGGTCTGAGCCTCTCGGACAGGAGAACCGGACTGCTCTGCTCGCAGGGCAAAACATAAATCTCAGCACTGTTACTTCCTATCTGATATAGATCAACGTCGTGGGGAAATTCCTCCAAAGGACTCAAAATTCCTTTGTAGGGAAGAAAATGCTGCAAATTCATGGTAAGAAAAGTAGCAAATCAATAAGTTAAACAGGCAAGTACTGGAGTTCAAGGAACAAAATTGCCCTTGTAAACATCCTTTTGGTGGTGCCTGCAATTTATGCTGCTGTTCAGCCCATTTCTGAGTAAAAAAATGATCAGCTGGTGGGAAAGAGGAGAAGCAAATTGCAATGTTAATCATGGAAAATACAGGCAGGAAATTAAACCTTCAGAGATTCCTTAAACCATCACCAACACTGGTGTCTACAGTAGAGACCCAGCCTGTCATGGGCACAAGCTGCTCATCAAAGTTTGAGAGCAAAGCAAACTTTTTCATTGATTTGACACCTAAAAATCTGATTAATCATCAGTGCTGTGAGATATCAGTGAGACTGCAAATCTGTTGCCCAGAGGCTTGTTCAACAGTATTAGGAGCTTCAGAAAACACTGGTTTTAAACCTGCAATGCTATCTTACTTCTAAGCTTGCAGATAGGCAGTGCATGTCACAGAATGATGGACAAAGGGCCCTTGGGCTAAAGGAGCCCAAGCAGCTCTGCAGGCAAGTCTCAGAAAAGAGATCCTGTCCACATAACCCATCTTACCACATCCTGCTCGCTCACCAGCGCTAATCAAAAAATAAAGCTTTCACACTGAAGCAGAATAGAAGATCTCAATTTTGTTGTTGTTGTTGTTGCTTTCCTTTAGGAAAAAAAAAAAAGCGTGGGAAGGAGATGCTTTGTGCAACAAGATAATTACCGTAGCCTGCTCAAAAAAAAAAAAAAAAAAAAAAATCTTTGAATGTAGGTTTAACAAAAAGCACAAAGCACTGGTCAAAGGCACCAGTGGGGCCTTGGTACCAATCAGGAGCCACAGCAGGCTCATTAGCTAATGCTGGAGTCGCCCACACCATGCCTCCCCCATGCAGCTAGGCAACCATTAAGCAAAGCAGGCAGCTTCTGCTAGAGATTGAGCCTCTGACACCTCTCCAAGTGCTGGTTTGAAGTTGTCTCAAGGCTTCAACGAACACCATCACATGGATTTCATTCCACTTGCTTTGAATTATTCCCAAACATGAATTATTTTATTTTATCTTTATTTTTAAATGAAGGCCGATGCTCAGGTAGGTTTCAAGTGTTGCCAGTCAATTTCTACCAACACTCAACCCAGGACCAGTGCTTCACTAAAGGCCTGCAGTTGGGTGGGTGCAGGTCCCCTACCTGCACTGCTGAGACATGGTGAACACTCACCCCCAGGATGCATTTGCAGACCCGTAAGAAGCTAGCCCATTTCTGACACTAAGTGTGCTGCTTGATGTTAATTCTCTTCATTTCTGATGCCGCCACATTTCCAGAAATGGGCATCAAGAACGACCATTTTGAAGTCAGATTAAAATGATTAATCTTTTAATTAATTATTAATTAATGGGGGGGGGATTAGAGACACAGACAGAAAGCTCATGCTGCAACAGATGAGCACCCATCTTTCAGAGCAAGGAGTCAAAATGCCCTGGGAGGTGGAATGAGAATGAGAAGCGGAGTCAGTTATATTATGCAGAGATACAATCCTGATAAACAGATCTAGAAACCCATGCCAGGGCTGAAACAGGAGAGATGCCCTGAGAACCCACTGCAGAACCACTCCAGCCTTGCTTCCTCCCGTACATCATCCAGGCAGGTCTAACCTGGAGAAAGCCTTTCCCTGCAGGCACCCATCACACCACTGGGCCTCCCAGGGATGGGGGAGATCATTTCTGGTAATTAAAGACTTAAAGGTTTCCCTCACTTTCATCCAACTTTTCCACTTTACCTCTTCAACAATCCTTAGCGATTGTTTTTCTTTGCTGTTTATTCCTCCAGCTCCCAAAGGATATATGCTTAGCACCTGCAGAAGTTAATCTAGCAATCTCTTTTGGTGTGTCTCAAATTTCCCCCCCTTAAGGCAAGTGACAGGAATTCAGGGAACTTGGACAAATAATGACAACAGAAGGAAGGGCTGGAGGTTTTTTTTTTTTTCTTTTCTTTTTTAAAAGAAAGTAATTAAACCTCTCCTTCTCACCACACCTAAGGGCAGAGACCCAAACTGCAAAGAGGGCAGAGTCCTCTGTGAAGGGATTATCTGTATTTTCTCCTACTGGACCCAGACAATATGACAGAAAATTGCTGTGAAATAGCACAGGTACATCAGACCAAGCAGCAAGGCACAAAATCCCACATCCAAGCACAGGACTTTTCTGTGGAGTGATCTGAACTCAGGGACTAGGAACCTTGCTCATGACCAAAGTTAAAGCATGGTGTCATCGTTGAGATGCTTCTAGAGGAGGGAATTACAGCCCAGAAGCCTGAGGCCCAAGCAAAGGGAGAAATTCATGTTTTATCACTGCAGAAATCAACAAAAAAGCTAAAGTTACACTATGCAAAAGGTGCTAGTCAAGAGAGGAGCCAGAGTTACTTCCCTAACACACATTTTCTAAACTCAGCCTAAGACCCATGGTTAAGGTCTGCAAAACTAGAAGACAGCTCTCATCCCCATCCTGGGGCCCTTGGACAGCCCAGTCGCAGATGATGGTTCTTGTGACTGAAGCACAGCCTCCCCAGCAGGAGCACCACCTCTCTGGGACTACACCAGGCAGCTGAAACGTGGTTTGTGCCAAATGGACTTAGGCACAGACTGGTGGCAATCCCTGCTCTCTCAGCTGTATCAGAGGCCAGCCTCAGCCAGGACAACACAAATTAACCCTGCAGATGTTCCTGTATGGATTTTCACTCACCTGAGTAAATCACTGAAAATAAGAAACCTCTGCCAGGTCTACAACAGCCCAGCATCTCCATCCCACGCTACCCAGCCTCGCCCTGCAGACAGCTATCTTGGCTACCGAGCAGCCTGAGCCTGTGCGGTGGGGCCAAGCACACAGCAGAGCACCAGCCTTCATCATCACACAGCATGCAGGAAGATCTAGCATGCTCTGTCAACCACAAGCACGGGGCTCCAAAGCACACAAGACTCACAGCACAAGGGGAACAAGCCAGAGATGCCTCTTATAAATGGCAGCTATCACTGATGAGTAATACCACTCTTCCCCAATGCACCTTTAGCCACATCAGGGCGACATAATGGTATTATGTGAAAGAGGTATAGGACACTTATGACAGCTATGCATCTACACAGGCATGGCCAGTGCCCTGATGGAAGATTAACAAGCTATATCCCCCTCCTGGTTTACATGAAAAGATGCACGGAGACCATGAAACCATGTGTCACAGCTGGTTGGCTTCCTAGTCATTCCTCAACCGAAGGCAGCTCTCTGATGGCTGCCTTTCAGGACAGGAGAAGTCACAAGCCTACATCTCCCAGAAAAGGGGTTTTGCACTTACCAAATGGAAAAGCTGAGGAGAAGAAGACAGATCTTCCTTCCAATATATCACCCAAAGCAAGCCTCTCACCGCCTGCCAGCACCAAATTCTCCAGGCAGGAGAGATGTCCTTGAGTCCAACACAAGAAAATTTGTTGGAGACAGCTTTGAAATGGAGGCTCCTGGATCAGCTTTCCTGAAACACTTACATTCATTTGGCCTCCCAAGAGTGTCTCTCCTCAGACTCACACAGGTTTAGAGTGTCCATCCCAGGCACCAAGGTGGCATGCCCCTGAAAGCCTGAGCCTCAGCTCATGTAGGCAGAGCTGCCCTCATGGGGTCTTCATCAACAACACAGCCACAGGCACTTTTGGACTTCCTGCTGGAATTTCCAGATACAAACACCACTCCAGTCCAACTCATCCTCTGGCAGAGATATCTAGAAACAACCATTTGGGCAGTCACACTGGCAACAGCAAAGTAGTGGGACTCCAATTCATAAAAAGCACGGCTGCAACGCCAGCAACATCTCCCTACTGGGCTGAACACTCCCGTTACCTTGGCAACATCGATAACGGTACTTTATTACTTGCAGCCAAGTGGTCTTGTGCAGAAGCAGCCATCGTGAATCCATAATAGGATTACAACAGCCTTTTCCTTTCTCTTGCCCTCCTGCCCTTTTCATCTGAAATTTATGATTCAAATATAATCCCGCAGTGAGGAAAAAGACTTATCACATCTCCACTCTGGGAAGTATATAATATTCACACTCACCCCTGCAAACCATGGCTGAGGGCATTTCCTGGCACTGCTCAGAATTTGGCGGGAGGATCGTGGGGTCTATGAAGCAGAAGCATGCGGAGCTATGAACAGTCTTGCATGTGTAGGAGTACAGTGTCAGCTCCCTCAAGCAGCCTTTGAGCCACTGCAGATACAAGAGGGCAAGACAAGTGTGCACCACATGACACAGCATTGGCAGAAGATCCGACCTCCTGCTCTCACCTCATTCCCTGTCCATGAAGACACTTCCCTGTTCTAACTAATCCTCACCACAGCGCAGAGCTGCTTCCAGGCCCCTGCCAGATGGTTTTCCCCATTGCCAAATCCAGGCGTCCTGCCTTAGTTGCAGGTGAGCAAAGACCCAAGTTCCAGGATGGCCAAGGACAGAAAATGGCCCAAACACTCCATTAATCTCTTCAGCAACAGGGATAAAGAGCAAGAAAGGAAAATCAAAAGCCTCTCGCCCAAAAAAAGGAGAGAGGAGCAAGAGCTGTGGGAGGAGCTGGGCTGCAAGAAGTCCACAGAACTGCCACCATCAGTGCTTGCCTACTGTAAAGCTGTTGCAAGCCCATGCCCAAGAGCATCCCTTTAGTGAGGCCAGAGTGGTCTCTTGCATTTAGTTGAGGCTCAACATCCACTCCTGTAAGCAAGTCCTGCAGATCTGCATCCCAGACTACACCTGCTAAAACATTGCTTAGAGCTTTCTATCCCTTGGGAGCTGCTGAAATTCTAGTCCCAGATGGCAGACACTGCTCCAGAGGAACCTGAGGATGGACAGGTCTTCCTTTTAACCCAATCTCTGTGAGATCACCAGTTGGGCAGGGCAGGAGCCTGTCCAGCCCTTCACATCTTTGGCCAAAATCCACGAACCAGATGGCGTATTACTGTCAGGTACACTAAGATCTGCCAAACCCTTAAGAGGTAAGTGCATAGCTGTCAGAGCAGCAGAGCATCAACTTCAAAGGAAGGCAGCAACTCCTGTCACTCAAAAAGATAGCACCAAAAACAATCCCAAAAGTGGGGCAAGATTACAGCCCCAGTACTGATCTCAGGCAGCTAAATCTGTAACAGCCAGCCAGAGAGGGGGCCAGAGATGGACATGCATCCCAGTTTTAACATAACGTGTGGTAAGTCTGGCTGCTAACCAACATGATACAGAAGAGGTTAGAAGTATCAGTCAAAGCAAGCAAGATATTTGGCCACAAGCCATCCTCTCCCATGCTCAGTGTGAGGGAGCTGGCAGAGTTCTCATCAACCTTCAGGGCATGCATTGCCACATATAAAACAATTTGCTCAGATGAGGCCAAAGCAGCTGGGATCGCAGAGGGCAAGTTTCATTGACCAAGGCACATACCACAGTGAGTACGAGCCCCAAATCAAGAGGGAAATGCACCAGCTGCCCTCATATGGCTGTGGGGAGCAGGCAGAACACTGAGCTCCACACCCAGTCCAGGCAGGAGTGTCACCTCTGAGCAAACATCTATGATGCCACCAGCTCCTGCAGAAGAAGCAGGGCTGCTCCCTGGGCTTCCTGCAGGCCATCCCAGGGTAAGGTGATCAGCAGTGCTCCCTGTGCCAGTCAGCTCCAAGCTAAGCTCCCATTGCTGCCTGAGAAAGTACAATAATAGCAGGGAGGCAAGAGCTGCTTCATCTTCTCAATTGATCTGTAAAATAGAGTAAGGGTGTGAAAGAGATGATTAGTGCAACGTTCTGAGCCAATTTTTACAGCAAATCCTGCCTGGGGAGCAACTTCAGCAGCTACTCTGCTCATCGGTGCTTCACTGCCATTAGAAACTGCTGTAAGCACAGTTACTGTGGCTAAATTTCTCAGTGCCAGGTCCCAGCAGTGCTGGGAGCTCTGCTTTGGGAATGGAGTTCCCTTGTGTCCTTGACAGCCTGGGTACAGAGCTGGCCTTGCCTGAATGGCCCCTGTGCCCCATCTCACAGGCCTTGGTGCTCTCACTTCCTTCCTGCTCTACGGATCACAGAGGGAAGGCAATGGAGATCAGATGCCTTATGTGCAAGGAGGACATAGGACAAGAAATCCTAGAAACTCAGGATTCAACCTATAGGTAACTCAAGTTCAACCTATAAGTAGAGTGGTGGAAGGGGAACAGGTGAAGAGAATACCTACAGCCAGATGAGCCAATAAAGGGAGCCCAGCTCAGGGACATGTTTAACTTGGCCTTCTGCTATCTTTTCTTTCTTTTTCAAGGAAGTCCCAAGCTCTTGGGCAGGTTGCCCAGAAAATGCTGTATAGCAAGAGTGCTGATCTGCTGCCCCAAAATAATCCTGTTCAGGGTCTAAAGCAGTGGATAAAAAGTGCCATTTCTTCCAAGGATAAAATCATGTCTTATGCACCATTTCCTAGGAGAATGACTATCTCCACAGAGGAAACTCTACCAAGGAGACTTAGCCTTTTCCCTTCACCTCTGCCTGCTAACATCCAATAGCAAGTCCTACGTGACATTCATGAGATAGGATACCACATCAGTGGTGAGGGAGTTGCAAAATGAACAGGAGAGATAAGAGACTCATCCACAGGATGATAAACATGTCAAGATAGGAATATCACCAGTCCTTCCAGAAGCACTGGGATACTTTCCTTAGCACAAAGTAGCAGCTAGTCCAGGCTACCTATGCTACACCAGTGACATGGGACAGGAAGGTTCTCCACCTGCCCTAACCGGAATTCATATTCTTGGCTCTGTGCTTACCCCAGCAGCTGATGCTACCTGGCTCGGTAAGTCTTCTCAGAGCTGCCTCAAGTGGACAGTGTCAAATTAGTTCTGCTCTAACATGCATGTGTTTTCTCCAAGTCACTTGAGCAAGGAAGTCTTGTTACTGAGACACAAGCAAATAGAGAAACAAGAACCCAAAGAACCCTGGACCTGGGCCACCAACCTTCTGCTGCACTTGGGGACACTGAGGTCATCAGCAAAAGCAAGGGAATCATTGGATACTGAGGCCTGACCCCCAGCTTGGCAGTCACTGCAGAGACTCACTAACATCATTAGGTGCAGCACAAAGCACAGAGAAACAGAGGTGGCTTCTTTGTGCTCTTCATCCTTCCCCCCTACCCTACTCCTCACCTCCCTTGCAGACCTCACCAATGGTACTCAACCCCCTCAGCAGCACTTCTGCTATCTGGCCCCAATGAGGGGGCATCCCTGTTGTTTATCCAGCCCCCTCAGAGCGGGGAAGAGGCAATATCCGAGGCCCAAGGCCCTCGCTGAGATAAGGCTTACCCAGCCCAGAGAATCACTACTGGGAGCCATGTGCTGCCTCTGTAATGGTAAGCAGCTTCTAGAGCTGGCAGAAGGCCAGGGACACCACAGGAATCAGCAGAGGTAAGGAAGGGCTGCTCCCCTGGCAGCAGTTTCACTTCTTTGGAGATGGCCTATGGCTTGCGAGTGCTTTGGGGACTGGCAAAGTCACCCTTCTTCACTCCCTAATGGGCAGGACCAGGCTCCCACTAGAAATGCAAGAAATCTCTTCCACTCCTGCACAGCAATAAGCTGGGGAACGCAACCCCATCACATTCATCCATCTCCTGGGTACCAAAGGGTTACAGATGAGCATCTTTCAGCTTCTCTCTTCATCAGCCACAAGAGATGATCAAAGCTTCACCTCCTTCTATCTGATTTTTAACAATCCTTCCACCTAAGACAACTTCCTCCTGGCCCTCCCAAAGCACAGCCCTGCTCAGATATGCAGTGAGACAGGGAAGAAGAGACTGCAGGGCTCTCTGGGATTTGTCAAGGAGAGCCACAAATACACAAGGAAAAAAAAATAATAAAAGAATGCCATGCAAAACAGGTACAAAATCCCCAGGAAGGGGAAAGGACATTTGCCTCCAAAGGGAGGGAGGAAAAAAGATGCTCATCCCTAGGAAGAGGGAGTGGACTCACCAACAGCTCTTGTCATATACACTGTGGAGAAACACACTCCTCATACACAGTGCAACAGAGCATCCAACAGCAGCAGGTAGGGATGTAGGGTCACACCCAAGTCAGCACTGGAGCTGAGACTACACCTCTGCTTCCCCTCCCCCTCGCCCTCCCCCTCCCCCCCCCCCAATTCCAAAACTGCCCTCCTGGCATCCCAACTTCTCTCTGGCATACAGAAAAGGGAACAGACAAGAAACTCTGTGCTTTCCTTTCTCTTATTTTCTCCAGTCAAGCCCTCCTCCTCCTTTTTCAGATCTGCTGCAGACAGAACACACCCATGGATGTGGCAGAGCTGCAGACCAGGCTGGCATTTTGTTGGATCTGCAAAGAGTCTTCCTCAAGGGATGGTCTCTTAGAAGTACTCGTGAGAAAGTGCTCATAAAAATTAAAAAAGCTGCCCCATTCAGAGTCAGAAATATCTCTAGCCCTGAGGAGCACATCTGCAGTAGCCCATTTATAGCTCCCTTCAAAGACATGGATGCTGCATCCAGAGTACAGCCTGTTTCCGCTGACAGCACTGCAGCAGCCCGAGCCCTTTGCATCGCAAGGGTAGAATTCAGTCCTCGGCTTCAGGAGCAGAAAGCAGCAGATTCAGCAAGCCCCGTTTGGTGCACAGCACCACAGCATGCTAGGCAGCAATGCACTTTTGTCATCCAGACAAGGGCTCAGAACAGGATAGTGAGGTGCAGCAGGACACACAAAAGAGCTAAAAGAAAGTACTGAGGTACCATGGGAGAGCTGCTAATCACCATCTGATACAGCACACACTGTCCAAAGGCTGGAGTTTAATGTCTGTTCCCTGAGCGGATGGAGGAATAAGGAAGTGATGAACACTGTGGAAGGCTCAGCCCCATGCAGGCACTGCGTATCACCTGGGATGCTGTAGATCACCACAAAGCAGCAAACGGCTGCAGCAGCAGCCATATCCAAAATGTCTTCAGCAAAATGCTTTCAGTTCACAACAGATGGCCCCGTCCTACAGACAATGGTACTTTACTCTCATTTTGGAGCTAGAATCTGAGGTAGTCCTGCTGTTTTGCTGACCTCCCTCCCAAGCTCAGCCTGCAGGTCAGAGACCTAGAGCAGAACCTAGATCTCTTCCTCCCAGGTAATGCTCTGTCCCTGGCACCACATTGCCCACAGGATGCACAGAAAAAGCTCACAACTGAATTCACAGAGACTGCACAAGATCTTTGCACAGCACAAATTCACTGCAAACCAACGTACCACAGAAGAGTAAAGCCACCAAGGCAGTGGGGTATCCCAAGGACTCAGAACCTTCTCCTTGAAGGCCCAGGACAAGAGGCTCTAGATACTTTCAGGCATTGCAGCAATTTAATTTTATATCTCAGATCTATTGCTTTCCTTTCCTGTCTTCTATTCTGAGCTGCCAGGTGGTATCAGCTTTCCTGGAGTAAGTCTTATGCCAATCTTGCCAAGCCCCATTCTGAAGCTGTGGAGCCTACACTCTAAATTCAAATTGCGATTTCACAAAATGCAATGACACATTCTGCTGGTTTGCAAATATGCTGCCGTCCCCAAAATTCCTTTCACAAAAAAAAAAAAAAAGGGGGGGAGGGAATGAAAATGAAACAGCGTTAAGTGCGATGTCCCAAGAACAGCTTTGTCAGCATGCAAAGATGCAGACAGCTGGTAGGAGCCTTTCTGTTGGCAAAGGGACTGTTGCTTAATTCCTAACTAAATATGAAAAACCTCAAAACACACACACGTGCGCGCACACACACACAACAGAAAAAGCCCAATCCCAGCAGTCTTGCACTTCAGCAGTTAGCAGGCCAGATTTCCAAGCCTAACAGGGGTATCCTGGTAAAAAACATTTCACCACACAAGCCTCTTTCATGTTGCAACACTACTTCCACCAGTCAGTGCAGCTCTTCTGTACTACATAAAAAAAAAAAAAGAGTGAGAAAGGATAAACTCACGCTGCTTCCAGGGGCTGCTCTCAGTACTCTGTTCAGGCACAACTCAGAACCTGAAAAGAGGAAAATCAGATGTGGTTAAAAGAAAAAAGAAAAAAGAAAAGAAATAATAAAAATCCTCCTAGGAATGATCACAGGCACACAGAAGGACATTAGCCAAGCATTTCATCACAAGATGGTGCCTTAACTGCTCAAACACTGCATTTAGATTCCACACAAATCTGCTCGCTAGAGAATTTAAGCTACAGATTACTTTATATGCAGCTTTGCTATCAAAGAGACTGATACGAAAACAGCACCTTCTAAATCAGTAGGTCTGCTCGCCGCATGTGTTTTGAGCTAGGTCTGCTAATTTGAGTGATAAAAGCAAATATTTACTACAGTGCTACAGAACCAACACACCTCCGAGAAGTGAAACAGATACTTTCTTGGCTTGCACAGCCAGTTGCTACCCAAGTTCTAATTTCAGGGCCATCTGTGCAATGCCGTTGTCTTCTGTCCCTCCACTTCACCAGCACGACCCCTCCGAAAACGATAGCCTGAGCCAGTGTCACAGAGGGCAACATCTGGTCTGCAGGATTTTTATGCTGGGTAATGATGCATGACCCGCAAGGAACCAGCCTGTCTTAACCAGCCACAAAGATACTGGCAGGTTTGGCGTATCATTCAGCAGTTTTAATGGGAACTGCTCTGCAAACTGAATTCTGCAATAGCAGTTCCAGAGCCAACTTTTTAGATTACAACTACATCAAATGACCAAAAAAAGGAAAAAAAAAATCAAGGAGAGTCTATCAAGCCCAAGGAAGTGCTGAAGCCCAATATTCATTACAGTTAAATGAAAGAAGAAGCAACATCCTACAGAGTAGCTAGGATAGATCCTGCTTTAACAACAAGAGTTAATTTTCAAATGTACCTTTAACATGCCCACAGGCCAAGCTCCTGGCTGCATCTACTGGTAAGCACAAATGTAAAGACGATAGGATGATTTGCCAACGCAAAGCACTGATGCTAAATGAAAGCCCCTCAGTGCACCCAGCCACAAGGTCCTAGATCTTGCTCGCTCCACATCTCATAGCAACTCAGTGAAATCATTTCTCTCCATTTCTCTCATCAGCTATTCGTAGCACAACACAGCTTGCCCTGCATGGAGATGCTAAGAGCAGCCTTTAGCTCCTCAGGAATGACACAGATCCACAACAACTTTCTCAAGCACTTGCTCAGTACACAAAAGCTGCCTCACTTCCACCGCGGCAGAGTCCCCAAGCAGTACAGCAACACTACATATCTTCTTGTATCATTTCCTCAAGCCTTAATGCTGTGGATCTCCAACAGCCCGCAGCTGGGCCAGCATTTGACTCTCGATCTTGCCCTTCTGAATGAGACGAGGATCCTCTGCTCTTCTGTCTGGCAGAAAATCTGATACATTAAGGCCAGGAAGGAAGTACCTGCAGGGAAACAAACTCATCTTTGAGTAGGGAGAAATTTCACCCCTGAATGATCTGCATGAGAGCTACAGCTGAAAAAGGAGGGAGATACACCCCCATTCTGATGTGCCATGCTCCTTCCTCAGCTGTCTGCCACTCTCCCACTAGGAAAAGTACCAGCTGAGTATGGCCAGAGAGCTTCTGCAAGAACCTCATTACATGCAGGAGTTCAAAAACACTCCAAGATATCCATACCCACTGGGGATAGATTCTTTTGTAGCTACTTTGTAGACCGGTTTTACTTGCTTTGCTCTCTAACCATATTCCGGACCTGGGCTGGGACGCAACATGAGGCATTCCTGAAGCCAAGACCTGGGTATCCAAACAAGGCTGGGGAGTCAGGGACCTTGGTGAGCTTGGCTCAGCCCCAGCCAGCAGGCTCCCCACAGCACTTATTGAACGCCTCAGTTGACAGAGCACAATCAGCTGTAGTAGGCTGCAAACACTGAGTAATACTCAGCTAGGATGTCAAAATCCAGGCACACCTCCTTCAATTTTGTATCCAGATGAATCACAGAATAGATGAAGTTGTAAGGTACCTCTGGAGATCATCTGGGTCAACCCCTCCTTGTTCAGCTAGAGCAGGTTGTCCAGGAGTGTGTCCAGTTGAGGTTGGGTGAAGACTGCACAATCTCTCTGGGCAGCCTGTTCCAGTGTTCAGCCACCCTGAAGATCAAGACACTTGTGGCCAGTCACAGTGCAAACAAAGCCGAACACCCCAGTTTTACCTAGACTCCCCAAAACAGCGCTGTTAGCACAGTAACAGCCTAGCTGACAACAACAGTGGCTGTACCCGCAACTCCAGCTCTCTGCCTGTTTACACCATAACAGCAGGCACCATGAGACCAATGAAGGCCAGCCCAAGAGCCTAAATGCCTTGGCACTAGAGCCCTGGATGAGATTTGAACTCAGGGCTCCAGCTAGTCTTTCAAATCTGAAAACAGTATTTCCCCGACACTCTGAAAGCACACAGACCAGCACAGAAAGCATTCCCTGCTCCAACGCAGCAAGCGCACAGCAGTCAAGGCACACATGCAGACCATGACTGGCAGCACAGGCACCTGGTGTCAGGAGCATAAGGCTGCTCTCACATGTTGTTACATACATGCCAACACATTACTGATCTTAGCTCCCACTGGGGTCCTCCCTTTACCCTTCATCTGCCTCTTCTTTTCACACAAATGCAGCTGCCCAGAGGCTAACAAGCCAAACTATAGTTCCCAGGTAAGGCTCCATGAGGATAACTGCTCAGTCCTTTCCTAGCAGGAAGGACACACAGATGCCCCAACAGGCCAAGCTGATTTTGGGAGTGGACTCGAACACTAGCAGCTCCTGCTCTCACCAAGACGAGGTTGCACAAACCTACAGAGATCTGTGGAACTCCCTCTCCAGCTGCTCCCTCCATTGGTGTTGCATGGAGGCAAGCCTCCACAGCCCTGCTACTGTTCCACCAAGCTCAGTGATTTTTGTGGGTGCTTGCAAAAAAAAGATAAAAGGCAGATGTACAGCCAGCTGTGAGAGCAGCAGGCTTTTGTTTAGACCCAGGAAAGAGGGAATCATGTTGGCAGCTCCAGGATCCAGGGCTTGCCAGGGCTGCGTTGTGTCCATCCTTTGAGGGAACACTGAGAACGTAGTCACTGAAGGCAGGGTGGTGGCACCAAACACTCCCAGCTTGCCTGTTTTACAGCACTGCTATCTACATGCTACCAAACAAAGCCACTGCACTCTCAATTAGACACAGACTTTCCTTCCTGACTTCTGCTGCTGTGTGAAGCAGTTTTTACCAAGGCTGGCTGTATTGCAGCAGTCTCTAAGGGAGAGACCCTTTGAGATCCAAGCATCACTTAGCATCATATCAATGAAGCGCTTTGAGAATATGGACACCTGGGAGCAAGACCCTTCCCCAAGCCTAAAAGCTTCCCTTGCAAACAAGCAGCTCCCCATAACACTCCCACTAGCAAAAATCTGCACTGATTGCATCAAGATCTCCTGCTGTGCATCTCCCTCCAGCGCTGTGTTGGTGTGTACACCATCTCAGCCAAAACAATTGCCTTGGGCTTGAAAACATCCCACAGTGACCCACATTATCACAACCCCATAGCAAACAGCCAGCCTAACCCTGCAGAGGGCAAGCGTGTGTGCTGGCTGTCAAAGCAGTCACTGGGATACCCGACTCCAGCCAGGAGGCTGAAACAGCTGGACAAATGGGCAGATCCTAGTCAGCAATGCTGACAGGCAAGAGTCTTTCACTGGGCTTAGGAGGAAGCTGTATGTTAAGCCTAGCTTGCTGAAATCTAGGCCAGCACACTGCAAAGATGTCAATCAATTTAACAAAGGGCAACGAAGGGGACAGGGATTCACACCATCCCCCTTGCCTGTCCACTAAAGCAGAAACATAAATGGTACAAAGCAGCATGGCAGCCCCAGTGCAGCTTGGCCGAGCATTAAGCAAGGCTAGGGAGAAGTTCAGCTGTGCACACCTCCACCCCATGCTGTGATCACATCAGCTCTGGTGAGCAGAAAAGGAGCAGCCCAGCCAACACTGGAGATCACCATGGACCACAACATCACAGGCAGCCCAGCCCCTAAGGTTAACCTGGGAAGCTATCTGCACGTACAGGGCTCCTGCAGCCAGCAACAGACATACAGGAGGTAGGACTGAGGTCCAAAGCTCTTGCAACTGCGCAAAAAGAGCTATGGTCTAAGTTGCCTCATCCCAACGAAAATACAGCATTGGCAACTGCATTTTCTCCACCTGTAATTCCTTTAGTCCTTCCAACTATGCCTGCCACGTAGCTGCAGGTGAAATGTGACAGCTGAAACGTGGACATAGTCATTGTGCAGCTAGCTGCATTTTCCTACAAAACCACCCAGAAAACAGCTGAAACAGATGTATTATACACAACACCAAGGCCACCAGCAGGGATGCACTCATGCCATACTATCAGAAAGCTCATTTTGGTGCTCAGGATAAAAGCATCAATAAACTTGCAGAGGGAACCTGCAGGTATGCATATTCCCAGAGCTAAATCAGAGCTCAAAGAATGTTGTTCTGTCCAGTCTTCTTTGCTGGAACTTCATATATCAGGACTTTCAATCAATTTGTCCTAGAAGCCAACACTACTGAAAATGCAGGCTGGAAGTTTCCCACCCCAAAGTTTGGTTTCATTGTTTGTTTTTGTATTCTTTTTCAAATCCCCCCCTCCCCCCACAGCAAGCAACAGAAAAAAAAAGAAAGAAAGAAAAAAAAGATAGCTAAAAATATCCTCTGAAAGATACCATGACAGCAATGACAGCAACAGACTCACAGCAAAATGAGGTGGGAAGGGGCAGTGAATGTGTTAAGATCCTCTTTAATCTCTTCCTAGACACCTAAAAATCCACCAAAGGCAGAAGAGATACCTCAACATTTTCTTTGTGCAGCAAGAGAGATGACTCCACCCTGTGTTTTTCTCTCCATCTGATATGCAGTGAAGGATACCAGCACACATCTCTGCTCTGCTACTAGGCAGCAAACAGAGCTGAGGCAGTGGGTTAGTAGGAACAGAGAAAAAAAGGAGGTGGGTAGGTGGAATGTGGCAAAAATATTGTTCCGTAAAAGCCTCATTCAGTATCAGTTCAAATCCAAGACTCATTCTACACTACTTCAGTACCTGATCCCAATTTTGACCTTCTTTTTAATACCTTGCAAAGGAGCATCAGTCTTGGGGACCACACAGAGAAACAGGAGCTGTATGGAACACCAAAGTCCAGCTAGATCACCATAGGGTCTGACCATAGCCAGTGGGCAGAAAGCTGGCTTCTGAAAGGGGAACAGATCAGATATTAAACTGACACCACATTTCACCTCCACAAAGAGACCAAATGGTTGAGTAAAACTGCTGACCCACGGGAAAGTGCAGATTTGCAGCTTCAGCCTCATTTGTTTTGTGTTTTGAGCACAACAGGGTCAGCCTGGTCTCCTCTGTGCCCCACTGTCTGCTCTCCACCCTGGCTGACCGCAGGAGACCTGAGATGCCATTCACTCCGACTTAGCTCCTCCCAGGGATAGTGGCTTCTGCACCAGGCAGATCCATCTGGGGCACTAAGGAGCCTCCAGGTTACCCAGTATTGCCCTTTGGAGGTGGGAAGACAAAAGCAAATTCATCTTTCAGAGCATTATCTTTCTGATTTTAAGGGCCTGTCTGCTACACTCGGGCAGCAAATCTGGGAATACGCACGTGTATGCGTATGTGCACACTCATATACTCACTATATGCAAGGCTGTTGCTAATTCTTAGCAATTCAGAGGACCCTTAGCTGTCTACTGAGTCAAGTAGTCATGAAGTAGTTGTACCAAACTGCACACCCTGGGCTCTAGAATGAGTGACCCTTTCCACATACAGTCCTGTATTTCTCTCTCTAGCACAAGGAGAGCTGGCATGCAGCTCAACCCAACAGCTCTTGGCACGACCGCTGACAAGAGAAACGAGTTGTGGGCCACAAGGGAATACTGGAACACATCCCCACCAAAGACAGCCTGCAGCCATCATCCTTCCCATCTCCTGTAACCCAGACAAGGTGATGTGCAGGAGGAAGTCTGGTCCACTTGGCAAACTACCTGCTGTCAGTAGCAGGGCTCAACTTTATAGAGCCAATTGACCCAAGGCAGGTGAATCCGTACTGCTGGAAAGGGAGTTCCCAAGAAAGACAACCCTCCTGCTCGCACAGCTATATACAACTTCTTCCAGGCTCAAGCGGGACCATGAGCCAACAGTGAGTGTGAACCAGGAATCCAGGCTCCAACCCCAACATAATGATTCAAGAACAACGGCGCAGAACTCAGGCCAGGATGGATCACCCAACTTTTCCCACACAACGCTCCAGATTTCTCCCTCTACCAGCAGAATCTCACAGGTCTCCCTGATGCTATCACCACAGCCCAGAATCAAAACCTGCTGACTCAGAGTCATCTGACTGCTCTAATGAGAGCAAAAAGCCACACAACCATCACTGTCACAGCCTCAGTGGAAACACATTTTTATATGTTGTATTAGAATCGCGTATTTATAACTGCCTAAGTCTTCCTGCACAGGAGCTTCCTGCAACAGGTCTCAAGAATCTCTGTTGTTTTGCATTTCTTCTTTTATGTCTATGCTCATAACAAAGCTTCAGACTCAGAATAGGCTCAGACCTCCAGGCAAAAGGCACTGCGTGAAAGTCGACTACATAGCTAAACACAGGCTGTGCAAATGCCAACATTGATCTGCCGCAAAGCTTAAGCCCATCCTTACCCCATCCCCTCACCAGCAGTACCCTCACTGTCATTCAGGCAGCATGTCACTACACCAAAGGCAGCAGGGAAATATCATCATTTTATACTTGAATAAAATTAAGGCCAAGGACAATTGAGTGATCTCTCAAGAAGCACAGAGAAAGCCTGGAAAAGGACAAGCCCCGCTCCCCGTACTTTTACCAACAGGCCATTCTCTGTGACTTCCTAATTTGGAAATGTTCGTTATCTGAGGGAAAGGTTTGAGAGACAAAATTAGTCAGGCGCCCAACCAGACTGTTCATTTCTGACACTTAATTAGGCAAATTATGCAATATTGCCATTATGCAAAACTGTTCAGCAATGCCGTAGCAAGGTAGTGTGTAGGCAATACAAAGAGTGGCACCTTAGTTATTCAGAAGACTAGCTGATCAGTCCTTTAAACCGAAAGCATGAAAGGCTAGTCTGCAAATCAAAGAAGAGCTTCATTTCCTCACCAGGACCAAGGGTCACCACCCAAAGCTTAAGTGGAACTCAATCTCCTGGGAAAGCAACACTAATTTTCAAAAATTTCCCCATTCTACATTGCAATGACATTGAGGCCTTTTTCAGCTCACCCTTCCACTGCACTTGGCTGCCCACCAACCATACGCCAGGAGACACTTGCCCCATGAGGTTGTTGTAATGGTAGTGATCGCGGCAGCAGTCTGGGAAACAGGAACCTACCAAACTCCTTTCTTGCCCTAGACAGGAAGCGTACCAAAACCTTCACCTCTCATGCAACACCACACTTTGGAAACCTTTCTCAGAAGCTTTGTCCAAAACAAAACATTCTTCAGAGTTTTGGAAAATGATTATTTCTCAAAATCAATAAAAATTAAAACTCTGGACAGTTCTAGCTATAACATCAACATGCAACCAAATCCATAGGGAAAAGGCACATCACCTTCAGTCAAAGACAACCTGCTGTTAGCGTAAACACACCATCTCTGCAGACCAGTATCCTTCCTGAGACACTCCTAGCACTAAGGATTGCACTCAGGGCCCTTCTCTTCACAGCGATGTCTGATTTAATGACCCCCTTACCACGTGAGGTTGCTGCTAAAGCAATAAACAGAACCCAATGATTATAAAGAGAAGAGACCTAAGTATTCTCTTCCCATCAGTGGCTCCAGCAGCAAAAGGAAGCAGAAAAAGGTAAATACTAGACAAAAAAAAAATCAGCCTCATGGAGGAGAGACAGTATTCATCCCCCGCAGGCAGCTTGCATCAAAGCCAGGGTATGTGCTGATCCCTTGACATCAAACAGTGCAAGTCCCACATGCCCTCACATAAGAAAGAAACACTTTAGGACAAGGACAGTAGATGAAGACCTGCCACACACCGCAAGAATCAAGATTTGGCCCAGAGCTTACAGAACACGTCTTGTGTCTCCTGTCAGGGCTGAATACAATGTTCAGCAGAGCCTGAAAATCCTGGGGACCTCATTGAGAGCGTGGATCTGAGTACTATGCGAGAAAGAGGCTCCATTCCAGCCAAGCTAGAAGCCAAAAAATACAATTAAAGAAAAATTCCCTTCTTGCCAAGTTCATTGCCCAAACCCAGCTTCCCCCAGTTTATGCTACTAAACCTCCAAACTTGATCGAAGGAAACACAGACATGCTACTGAAGGCCACCAAAACAACTCCCCAGCCTTCACAGCCACAGTACCATTGCACCGCCAGCCTAGACAGCTTAAGTCAATGGGATCTGACAGGTAGAGAGTCCTACAGAGGCATAAGTCTGCAAGCCAGCTCAAAGGAGCAGACTCTGGTAATAGGTTTTCCCCATCTCGAGCAGTTTGGGAGCAAAGACCACCTCGGGCAGGTCCAGCAGCAGAAAGCTGGAGGGAAAGCACCATTTAAGTGCAGGAATGAGGCCGATACATGGACCCTTCTCTATGGATGCTGGAAAAGCCACACCTTTCACAGCATTTCAGCCTAGCACAGAAGAGGGGTCTGATCAGGAGTTACCTCACACTGCCTACTGGTGAAGCTAACAGGGTTTTTCCATCATTTGCTCCTGGAACACATTGCAAATACTGAACTGCATATATCCAGACCATTGGTTTGTCCACAGAAAGGTCCGTAATGTAAGAGACCGAAAGAACAGCTGGGCATGCAGGAGGGAAACAATACCATAGTGGAAATGGCAATAGAAACTGTCTGTTTTAGAGAGAAACCACAGAGAGAGAAAAGAGAAAAGGGCCACGCAGGTCCCCTATTACAATCTCCCGGGTAACCAGGCTCTGGAGAAAATGCTGAGCTCAAGGATACCTCCAGAGCCCACCTCCTGCCGTATGACGATACTCCAAAAATAACCGCAGAAATATGCGAGGAGTCATTCCAAGTTGTTCCTGGCTCCCTGCACATTCTCCCGCTAATGTAAATCGTCTCCTTGAAATTACAGCCCCACAGTTAAGCGCTATTACAGCGACCCGGCGGCGCCGGGCTAAGCAGTCCCGGCACGGGCTCGCCCCGCCGCAGAGCCAGCGTTAGACACGAGCCGACGTTTCGCCGCATCCGCTTTCTGCTCGGCTCTGCATGGGGAGCGCGGGGTGCCCGAGCTCGATATCCCGCACCGCTGCCGGGGCTGAGGGGCTGCGGCGGGGGGCGCCGCCCCGCTGCGCGCAGATCCTCCCCACCCCCCCCCGGCCCGCATGGGCACTCACCTCGGCCCGCTCCGCGGCGTCCTCCTGGGCGCAGCGCCACGCCGCAGCGGCCGCCGCCTGCCTGCCCGCCCGCCGCGCGGCGGGAGCGGAGCGCAGCGCAGCGCAGCGCGGGGCTGGGCGGGCCGCAGCAGCGCTGCGGAGCGCGGAGGGGGCGGTGGCGGCGCCGCGCTCCCGCCCACCCGCGCCGGGGCCGCCCCCGCCCGCGGCCCCGCCCGCTCCCCTCCTCGCCGCGCCGCCCTGCGGATTGCGAAGGCGCCGCGCCGCCCGCTCGGGCGGGCCCCGGCGCGGGAGGTTCCGCCGCGCCATCCCGCGCAGAGCCTGCGGCCGGGCTAGGCAGGGCGGCGAGCCGCGGGACGGCTCCACGGGGACGCAGGGTGCGCGGCGGCTGCGTGGCCGCCCTGCCTCCCGCCGGCTCCGCTCCCTTGTAAGCCTCGGCGGAGCTCCCAGTCGTTCCTGCCGCGCCCCGCGCATTGCGGGCCCAGACTGAGATCTGCTTCCGTGAGGAAGGAGCTTAGCTTCATTCAAGGAGGAAGTTTGGGGAAGATTTTTTGGCACTTCCAGGTAGCGTGCACAACTCTCCTGGAGCTTGCATGGTCCTGCCTGGCTGCAGTGCCCCTTTGCTACCCCTCCTCCCCCACCCCCACCCCCGCCCCGCTATGTGCTACATCCTCCAGGACTTTAGTGTGGTGTTTATACAGCAGCTGCTACAAGGGCACCGTAAGCAAGGTCCTAGGTGACCTCAGTACTTGCAATTTGAGTTTTATATTTTGAGGGTGTCAGGATAGGTAGCTGCCTGCAGGAGATGTAGTTAATAAGGGGGGGCATGGGCAATTGCCCCTGGCACACGCATGCATAGGACACCAGTCTCCATCAATGGCATGCTATAGGCCATCAGAGAACCTTCTGGGGAACTCAGAAGTAGTCACAACCCAACTCTCTATGCCAAGCAGATGCTTAGGAGAGAAGAACAGAAGTGATGTGTTGCACACATTACCACTGGATCTGGTTTCCTTTTTCCCAGAGCCTGTGACTGGTCCTGATTTGTTATCAAAGGGTGATACGCGCTTGCTGCACTCGGTTCTAGCTAGATCACATAGGGCTTCAAGCAGAGTGTGTCAGGCTCCCGGATTTCCTTACATGGCTTTTGCTTTTTTTATGTTATCCAATCATATATTGCCATTAGTAACTGTATTGATCCTTTGAAGTTACAATTAAAGCGTGCAGGTCTGCTAGGGGCACCTGGAAGGGCAAGTCACCAGAAGAGCTGGAGTGGGGCAGAGCCTGTACAGCCTTCAGGGCAAGGAAGAAGGTGGTTATCTGCAGCATTTCACTGCCCTGGGAAGCAGAAGAAGCTTCTTCATAGCAAGGAGGGGAGCAGGAAAGGCCTGCCATGACTGCCTTTGCTGTCTGTTTCTTCGCAAGTCAGAGCTGGCCTCAGGGCTCAATAGCTTGTCGTGGTGTCTCACCATGGCAGCGTACCTACCTTCACCCCAGAGCCATAGCACAAGTGTTGGAGCGGTCCCTTGGCCAGCAGCAATGGGGTGTCCAGAGGTCTGCGTGTGGGCATGCTGCTTTTGGACGGATACAAGCCATGCTACCACTCGGCAGCACTTCTTCGCCAAACCTTCGGGAAATCTGCTGTTTCAGCGAATGCTAGGAGGAGCCACACACTCCGATTCTGACCCCTTCTACCACAGCCACCAGTACATGCTGGAACGAAGCAGGCTTATTTTACTGCTTTAGAAAATGCCTCTTTATTAGCCACACTGAGGTTTTTTCCTGACAAACCACATACCAGCAAAGAGTATCAGGAACAAAATGAGGCTGCATGGTCCAGTGGTCAGAGCCAAGGCAGCAATGCCAGCAGGATTGTGGGCTCTAATCCCCTGCTGAGCTGTTGACTCACTGTACAAACTCAGGCAAGTTCTGCCTCTTTGTGCCTCAGTGAAGCCCAGCTGGAAAGTTGGGTAAATAGCAGAAACCTCGTGGAAAAAAAAAAAAATCCCTGCATCAGAGCCAAGCTTGAGAGAGGGCATTCATTTACAAATAAAAGACATTTCAACTGGCTTATCAGATTCCCCTTGCAGACATGGTTTTCACCTCCAGCCCTCCACTGCTGTGCAGTGTTACCATGCGCTGTTCTATAGGTGCTATACCTCACCCCAGGGATGGCTGCTGTTTGGTACGCTTTGCTGAATGTCTGGAAAACTTCTACGGAAAAGGAATTGCACCTTATTGTTGCTGAAAATATGCTCTGTTGTAGTTGGGTACGCATAGTCCCAAGGACTATTACTGTCTGTTTTAATCTTTTAGATTGTCCAATGGAAAAGTAATGATTTCTTTAGGGTATAACAGAACCTCACCTAAACAGGTAACTTACTTAGGAAATCTGTTAAAAGTGAGTTTGGGTTTTCAAATTAGTCAGTGGGTGACCTCATTAGCATAGTTATGAGCACAGATATCTTCTATGTAGTTCCCTAGTAAACATCCCAGTGTGCATTCCTCCTGCCAAGGCAAAGATCCAGGATGTTGGAATGGGTAGAACGTCTTGCTTTGGTGCAAATGGTCCACCAGCCTGGATTATCTTCCATTTACCAGGAAACTGCAAACTGAAACTCTTCAACAATCCTGAAGATATGGAAAATGAATTCTGTGCACACACATGGCCATGCAATTTTCTTTCCACCGAAACAAGGAAAAGAAGAGCTTAATTTACAAAATAATCTCTAATGAGCTGTGGATCACTCCATCACAGCAGATTCCAGCTGACATCATTGGAGTTGTGGAGATAGCTAGCAACTAACCTGCTCAGTAGATGTGTGGCAGGCCACACATTACAGATGGGGTGGTGGGACAGGAGAGTAAGACCTTCTAATTCCCCAACAAAATAGTGAGCAAAACAAACTTTATGAGGTTTTGGTGAGGCTTAACTGAAAAAACATAAATTCAAAGCAACTGCCATTTGTTCAGTTTTCTGTACATTTTCAGCTTTCAGCTCTTCGCTTAAAAAGTTATTTCTTCAGCTAAATCAAATGCGTTTTGAGAAGAGTTACCTATTCATCAGAACAGAGCTTTTATTAAATATTGTACAGCTATTACGCAGCCGGATGGAACGGCCTCTCCATCTGCGCTTAGGATACTGGAGGCCTTTATTACCCAGCTGTGCACAAGGGAAGTCTTTAAGCCTCCTGCAACAGTGGTGTAAATGGAGGACTTTGCCAGAGTGGCCAGCTGGGGCTAGGGCTGGCCACCAGGAGGCTGCAGGCTGTGTTCTCTGCTGTCCAGCAGCTCCATCAGAGACCCCATCAGACCCCTCTCTTGGGAGTCAGGTTATGCCTTTGCAACTCAAGTGACAATCTCCTGGCCAGATTCCCACTCGACCAGAATCAACTTGGAACAACAACATCAGAAAAAACAAACATGAATACAAATAAACAAAGACTGGCAGAAATTGCAAGGGCTTGCAGACATTTGATGTTTCAGTGATGAGACAGGTTCGGTCACTGCGCTCTTACCAGATCTCCTTGAAGGCCTCCATGTTCTTCATATTCCAGCAAGTTCTCCCCTTACAATTTATGTTTAGCTTTATGAAGTAGTAAGTCTCGACTCTGTTTTTGCATGGAAACCTGCTCCAATGAAGAGCCTGCTACAGAGAATGACGTCTCCTCGGTACAGCACCCTAGCTGCTCTGGCTCTTCCACCCTTCCCATTTCCCTTCACACCCTCAGGCTAATTTTTCCCTTTCCAAAGTAAATGCAGTCCTGTGGAATTACTCCCACTTTTTATCAGTATACAGTAGGGAGTCAAATTGTGGGTCCCAATCCTGTTCTTGTTTTCTGATGCATTTCTTACCAGACATTTTCCTTTTCTCACCAAGTCTATAGAGTGCCTGAGCACGGATCTGAGTCCTTGTCTAGCAGAAATCAAAGATAACAAGTCCTCGCCCTAGCTGCACCATCCTTTATTAACCTCTCTTCTTATCACACTAATTTCCCTCTTGGAAATAATAACTGCTAGTGCTTAGCACCTTCCAAGCGCAGAGCAAACTTTATTAATTAGCCCTTGGAATATCACTGTTAGGGAAGCACTTCTCTGGTTATTAATAATTACTGCAAAATATCCATCAGACCTGCTAAACACAATGATGCCTCAAAAGTTCAGCTGTGGTTTTATTATTCCTGACTTTCAACACAAGGTGAGCATGCACATATGTGCATCCAACCCTCTGGCCCCCTCACATCCATGCACATACAGACACATTCACCCATGCTTGTGCAGTCTCAGCTCTGCCTTTCCCATCAGGAGGCACTGCAAGAGGCAAGGGTAGAACCCTGCCTTTGAGACAGCTCCCAGCTTTCCTAGGCCAGCAGAGGAGCTAAGTACACCCCAAACCTTCAATTACATTGAACCCAATAGCACAGAAAGAGAGGTGTGCAGAAAGCTCTTTATCTGGGCCCAAGTTGGGCAGGGGAGACTGAGCCCAGCCTTCCACATTGCATGCCTGTGTGTTTTGGGGAGGAGGTTATTTTGGAAATCCCCACTTGAGCTGCTGCTAGCATTGATGCTCTGCGATAACAGCCCTTCATGACTCTCGCTTGTTTATGCAGGGTATGAAAAGGCCTTTTGTGCAGTTCTGGGGGCCAGCTGCCAGTTGGGAGCAGTGAGGCACTACTCATCTCCTCATCCTTGGTGAATGCGCACTCTTGGCAAGGCACAGGGCAGTTCACTCCTGGAGCCAGGCAGCCCAGGGCTGAGAAGGGATAGCAGAAATAGCCAGCCCTGCACAAGGAGGGGTACAACTCCCTGTGTTGCCCTTCTAGGTGCTTTCTGCCTTTCATGCTTTTTGGATAATGTGAAGATACTGGTCAGCTCGGAGCTGCTTCACCTCCAGGAGCTCCAGGCAAATGTTTATGTTCAAGAAAACATTTCTAGCTCTTGGTACCCATGCAGTGCCCCAAACTGTGCCATTTCCTCCAGGCTGTTTGAGTGGGACATCTTATCACACTAATTTCCCTCAAAGCTCAAAGATGTCCCTGGGACTGAGGTGTCATCAGAGATACTCGATCAATCCCTCATTGTCCCCTCTATGTATTTTGAAGCTTTGAAATCTTGGGAAGCTGAGCAGGCCTCCCACAGTCTTCATCCTCTGCTTCCCATGTAACAGGACCAAGTACCATAATGTTGTCTATGCTTGCCTATCTTGATGTGAAGTTTGTTACTAGGTTATGTCCACCATGGAGAACTGAGAATATAAGGGGCAGGAAATGCATCTTCTTAATTAACTAGGAGAAATTTATGATCCACGTAATGGTTACAACATATCTCATCTTGACACCTTGCAGGGGTGGTAGTGCAAATAACTGTGGTATCTCTGGGAGACAGAGAGGAGGGAATATCTGTCCATTTTACAGGCAGGCAAACTGAGACCTGGAGTGGGATTAGTGTGTAGCAGAGCTCAAAGGGAATGCAAAGTAAGAAAGCATTTTCACTACCGGCATCTCAGCAGACCACAGGGGGTTATGAGGTCCCCCAATGAGTCAGTGATGGGGTCAGGAGCCACCAGCAAAGACAGAAACAACATTGGCAACCAGAGCAAACCACACCTATTACTCCTTTTTGTGTGAATTATGAGGGTAATGAGGAAGGGCCAGGCAGGTTCTGCTGTCAGCTGCAGCCCCTGCCCTCTGTGCATGTCCTACCCTATGTAGGCCAGAGAGCTGCAGGTTTCTCTCCTTCGTTAATTAGGCTTTTTTCATGAAGTAGCTAGATGTGATCCTGGAGACCCTGGAGAGCATCAGTCCCATTTAGGACTAGGTTCCCTGTTCAGGAACCTAGCAAGTCTGTGGTTCTGTCCTAGACCTCACTCACCACACTGCGGGCATGGGGCATCCTGTGTCATTCTGCCCTGAGGCTGTTAGGAAAGTATCTGTTCTCATGAGGGAAGCCCCTGGCATAGGTCTGACATGCTCTGATTAAAGGAAAGGCTCTGACAGCTCAATTAACTGCCAGCTTGAGAATGGTAGGGATTGAATAAAATCAGTCTGACACTAGCCTGCCCCACAGATAGCTACAGCTGAGACCCACCTAGCAGAAACACTTGGCACCAAAGAAAGAGAAAGCAGGCAAAGATGAAGAATAAGGCATAAACTGGGGAGTGGACACATTTGTGTTTGCTTCCTTAACCCAATCCCTATGCTGCTAAAAATCTCGCACCCAGAAGGTTAGACCCATGTGAGAGTACCTGCTGCTAACACCTGTCCTAAAGAAGCATCTCGTTCCTCTCACATAGCTCCCATATCCCTTGGCTGCCCTAGTTAGATGGATGCTCCTTAACACTGGACTTGACTCTGTCCTAAATTGCTCTGCTTTGGGGAGCCACAGAGGAGAGTGCAATGTTAATTACTGCATTGCAGCAGGAGTGCTGACTCAGGGGATTGGACCAGCAGAAAATGCTATTTCTGCTCAAGAAATTGACTTTGTGGTGCTTAATATCTAATGCTTCCCAAGCTATTACTTATCAATGTAAACATTTTGAGACTGTATGAATTTTTCTATTAAGAATCCCAGGCATAAAGGGGACACCAAAAAACAAAAAGCCATCTCTTCTGGATCTCAGATGAGCAGTTATAGCCACCAAAGTCCCAAATCTCAGAGCCAGGTGATCTTGTGAAAATTTCAGCTTCTAACATTTCTGGATACAGAAAAAAACCCAGAAAATATGACACCTAAAGGCTGAAAAATCAGGAAACAAATCAAGAGGACTCACAGGGTCAAGAATGAGCTAAGGACCTGTACAGATGGAAAAGGCACCGAATCAGATGGGACTATTATAATCACCTGGCTATCTGAACCTCCTTTTTTTGAACAGTATCTTAGCCACAATTTGAGTACCTTCCATTTCCAGCCACCTGATCTTGCTACACATGTGTCTGCTTAAAACACGCTCTATTATGCACAAGCCTCTCCCCATGCCAGTTCCTACGGCCCCCACTAGCACCCCTGGCCTTTCTCATGGAGAGACCCACCAGGCTGAAGTACTTTAATCTCCCACTGCCAGGCAGTTTTTTCTTTCCTAACTGCACTTGCTGCCATCTTCTGAACATCTTTGAACTTCATATATAATGTCAGAAACTACTGTGATTTTAAGAAACATTTGTGACTCAAGTTTCATTCAGGATGGCCACAGAGAGAATGATGCTTCCTTTACCAAAGATTCCTATGAGTCTCTGCTCCAGACTTGGGCTGAAGTTAGCTAAGAGTTGGGCACAAGCTTCTTCCCTGGTGCTGCAGAGGAACAGGGAAGTTTTTCTAGGGATGTGGGTCACAAGGAGCAGAGGCTTCTCTCCACTATCTTCAAAGCAATTAGCATACCCCATAGTTACTGTCAGTATTTTCCTGGGATGTTTTCTGACATCTCTGAATTAAGGATTCATGAAAACTTGCCGCTCGGACTGCCACTCAATCTTACCAGCTTTCTTGTGAGAGCTATTCTGCAACAAATTGCCAGGGACAATCAAGAAGGATTTAGTCCTGGGATCAGCACATGGGGAGGGCTGAGCAGCTTTCAAAACCTCTGCTGAAGCCACATTTGGTCCTAAACAGTCTGGACTGAAGTCTGGGTATCAGCTTATGGGCTTGGGTGCAGCATTCGTATAATTCCCATCTACCTCCAAAGATCCCAGTGTACATGCCATAAATTAACCCAGAGACTTTGCATTGATTAGCAGCTCAAACCTTGGAGCTCAGTGCTCAAAGTGTAGTGGGAGGGTCCCATCTTCCCTGAATAAAGAGGGCCAGATTTCCCACATTTCTCCAATAACCACAATCACACTGCTGGTCATCAACAGGTGGTAGGCATTGGAAAACCCTGGGTAGAGCACTGTGGAGGTCTTTGAGGAGAACGGCAGTGCAATCTGCATCAGCATCCAGAAACCTGTTGGCAAAGGAAGCCTTTTTACCAGCAAGCACTTCAGCAGGCCTCCTGAGCTTTCTGCTTGTTTGATCCCCATGGAGAAGACTCAAGATTCATCCTGTTTTCCAGGAGAGGCACTAAGCTGCTTACAGCCCTTGTGCTGTGAAGGTTGCCATAGCAGAGTGAGATTACGTAGATAAGATTAGATTAGATAGAGCCCAAGTTTCTTTTGGGGAGAAGGAGAGGATGTATTTCTAATTAATCTGCTCCCATCATGGCTGCTCCAGCAGTATCTCCACAAGGTACCACCTGATCCTCTTCAGCCTGGACCTGAAGCGCAGAGCACATGGTGGGCAGGGCAGATTTTGCCAGGTCCTGGTCACAGGCAGCAGGAACATAGGCAGGAGCAAATGTGCATAGGGAAGAGAGAAGATACTAAGATACGTGCTTTCCCTTTGAGTGATGCCAGCTCCTCCATACTGACTTCTGGGGACCCTGGAAGATCTGCCTGTCATTGTGCTTTGCCTTCTCTCTGGCAGGACTGGCAGCAGACAGTCTCTCCTCAGCACATCACTATCCCCCCCAGGGGTGACTGCATGTGCACACACATGCTCCTGAAGAGGCAGAAGTCAGAGCCCATATGCTTGCTTCACACTGCGTAAAGGGCCAGAGGATGAAGAGAGACCTTGTTGCTGCAGCTGTGTGGTCAACACCACCAGCACAGAGCCCTGGACCCCTGTGCATTCTGCTAAACACATGGCATACTTGTATCATCATATATGTAGATGACATATGTTTAGACTGTTGGTCCTAGAGGTCAGGCCACTCTCCCTGGAAAAAGACACTTGGCTCACTGGTGCTGGGTGGCATGGCAGATCCTTTCTTTGCCCTTAGACAGGCTGCTCAGCAGGCTGGGCTTATCCTGTACTATGGAAGCAGGGCCATCAGTTAGAGTGTCTCCCCCTGCCACTTCACACTGGGCAGGCCCAAGCCAAGCCAGCTGACAGAACCCACTTGCCTGGCTGTCTGGTTGGGGCTAGCAGCCGGTGAGGCCATCTCTCGCACTGTTCTTTATTTGGCAGATACAGACAGCACAGAGGGTTTGTGCTGGCAGCACTAAAAGCCTGTCAAAATGACAGTAAAAAGCACAAGACATTGAGCACTAGCCTGTCTCTGGCCTGTGGTGGAGAGAGGCACCTCAGGTGATGCACAATAGCAGTAGAGAAGTGGTCCATGGATACTGGAGCAAGTCTTGAAAGGTGGAGAGCACACAAGAGGCCATGGGCTGGTAGAAAAAGATCTGCACAGGAGAAATCAGGCACAAACACAGCTAAGGAAAGTGCAATGCCTCTGTCCCCGGTAAGGGTGTGATAAGCAGTCTCCGCACAGACTGCAGCCTGTTTTGGCCCACCACAAACTAGAGGAAGCCCAGAAGAGTGGGTATGTAGGAGAGAGATTCTCCAAAGCAAGGGAGGGCTCCTGCATCCCATTCTTCAGGCCTGCCTGGCCCCATGCAGCACTCTCTACAGCCAGCTTTCCTACTGTCCTGGCTGCTACCAGTGCCCGTGGGCAGCAGGAAAGCCTTGGCCCATTGCACAGGGGTAAGTGTTCTGCCCAGAGAACAGGACTCCCTACCAAGCAGCTAATTGTCTTTTCCTTTCCACTAAGAAAGCTATTGTCTTCTTATTCCTGGGGCCACCTTCTCTTGATTTTCACAGCCAAGTTCTGCTTTCCTATATTGGAAGGAGACCATGAATTTCCATGAAGACTCAGGGAGAAAGCTGGGCCATTGATGCTATTTTAGGAAGTCGCTTAGTGCCAGAAGCCAGAACCCTCTGCAGCCTCACTAAACAGGGAAGCCACCGCTTCTGTCTCGTACTTTTCCTCTTCTGTCACTCAGGGCTGGCTCCCCAATGGTCCAACCTCTCTGATTGCCAAGGATGAGCCAGCCTGGGGGGCTTCTCTGAACTGAGACCCAGCATAACCCAGTTGGCCTGAAAGCTTCCCACTATGGTGCACTTTACCCTATGAAATGGCTGGGAAATGCATGGAGAGGACAGTCCATCCCCATCGGACATGGTGGTCAGTAGCATCTGGCAGTCTGAGAGAAGTTAATAAGAAAAGCCTGAGAAAATACTGCTAGATTACAGCCGACTCTTCCACTGGAGGATTAGCAGCTAATGCCCCAGTGAGGCTTGTGGCTCTTGTACCCACTGATGCCTTTGGGTGTGGGAGGGCAGTGTGTGGACTGGACCAGAGCCTGCATACAACTGAGGCAATGAGAGAAACCAGGGCTGAGGAATCAAATTCTGTTTTGTCCTGAATTTCTGCCTCCCTGGACTCTTATCACCCTCCATAGCAACTCCTAGTGTGAGCTTCTCCCTGCCATGCCACTAAGGGCACAGGAACCATGGGACAGGCTTGCACCAGGCAGCCTCTTCGTGGGGTTGCAGGGCTTCAAGTGCTCGTCTCCCTGCATTCCACAAAAGGACTGCAAAGGACTCCACAGCCAATTTGCTTGGCCCAGGTTTCTTACACGAAACAAGATCCTAGCCTTGTTATTTCTCATTACATATGAGATTACCAATTATATCTGGGGAAAAAAAGGGCTGTGCACAACCAACCCCTGCCAAGGGCATTCAGCACTCAACAGGAGCCTCTCACAGCCACATAAGATTGAGGCCCGTGCTTGCAGCTACAACAAGGCATTTTCTGATCCAGTTAGAAGGATACTTCATTGGTCACAAGCTCATTGCAAGTCTTTCTGTGCTCCAGGCCTGCACTTGCTGACTCTCCTGAGCCAACTCAGGGACATGGGAATATTTTCATGCATAGGGTCAGGGCTGAGGCTTAGTTCCCCACTGTACCCTCACAATTCTTGGACTGTTTCTCCTAACAGTCTCCAGAACCTGCAGCTCCCACATCCCACTGTTTTCCCATGTCATCCATCAGCAGTGGCAGAGGACCTGCCATTAGCAGAGGATTTGGGTGTACAGGGCTGTTCCCAAGTGGTTTTACTGGTGTCTAATAAGTCTTGAGTACATGCCACCACCTTTCTTGCAGAGGGATCACTCACATACTCTCTCTTCTACCCTGTTTTCAAGACATTTCTATGAACTTCATCCTACTGAGACCTCCAGCGCTCTGCCAGCTTTGACTGAAGCTGGATAACAGGATCAAAAGTCAAGAGGAGGGATCAGACTCATGGGGCAGCTTGTCCCATGTGCCAAATCTGCATAGCCTGGGATGTGTCTCCCAAGCCAGAGCATCCCACAGCACCTGCAATCTCTCTTGGCCCCCTACATCCCTGCCCTGTACAGAACCAAGGCCACTGTGGCCAGGTGTCCTCAGCATTTGCTGCACCTGCTGAGCTAGAGCAAAACCCTGCTTCCTGAGTGGAGATTGGCCTCAGCCGGGGGATTCCCATCACCAGCAGCACATTCGAGCAGATGTCAGAGACATGCTTTGGAAAGCTAATTCCCAGGGCTGGAAGGAAGGTGGAGGGTGGAAGGACTGGAGCCAAAGAGGTTTCATCCCATCAGGGGGTTCCCATCCAAAGCACACTTTTGGAAGGAGCAAAAAGGCTGATGCTACTGCGTTCATCCTTGGCATGGGGGAGGATAAGCAGAGGTGTGTGCAGGCAGGGCAAGGAGGTACAGGAGAAGCCTTTCTTGCTCCCTGGTCCTTCTTCAAATGCCTTTGGTGAGGGCCTGGTGACCACCAGTGCTGGCAGCAGTAACAGTGGCCCTGGACTAGGGTGCATGCTCCAGTTAGCTGGTTTGAAGGAGAGATGCAGATACTCAGCACTTGTCTGGATCCGGCCCTTTCTGATCTCTCTTCTCAGATGCTAGAGCTGGATAGCGAGCCTAGCCAAGATGTAAAGCTGCCATGGCACCCAGATGCTGTCAGGACCACCTGTCAGTGCTGGCAGGTGGCAACTGGATGCTTTTCAGCATGCTTTCTCTCTTTTTTCCACTGTGAGGAGGGCTGGGCATCCCCAGTGCCAATGGCCAGCCAGGTCCAGGGGGACCTAATCTATACGTTGGGTATGTCTCATGCAAAGCCAACAAGACCAGCAAGATCAGGCTAAACTTTGTGGCCTTTGCAAGTGGATAGAGCTAGCAGATTTTCTGCTGAAGATGATACAGGGCACTCACAAGGTAGTTTTGCTCTGAGGCTACAGACATATCTAGTGGTCACAGGTAGGCCCCCAAAGGGTATGTGGCCACAGTATGTGGGAGAGAGTATAGTGAATGAGAGATGCTTTGCAGAGCAGAGAACTGAACAGTACCCACATCTCAGGCTCTCCAGCGGATAGCTGGCAATCCCTATGCTCTTCTGTGGAGCTGTGCACAGAGAAGCCCTGCTTGTCTGAAGCAGCCAACACAGTCCTCTGTGAAGACAGTGTCTGGCTCTGTTCAGTCCATCCCTGATAATATCTGCTTGTGGGACACTATCAAGAACAAATCCTTACCAGGCCACTGCAACCACTCAGAAGTGCAAGAAAGTGCAAAAGCCTGGAATCTGTCACCTTCATCCCCAGAACCTCTGCAGTCCTCTAGGCCTTGCAGCATACAAGGCTCCCTGGGTCCATGCTGGGTACTGTGTCCTCAGATCAGTCTGATTGGTCAGTCAGTCCTAACATGCTGTCTAAAATTGAGGTTGTTAAGCATGAGAGCTGGGCCAGACAGAAGTGTCAACACAGAAATGTTAATGATTTCTGCTTTGCATAAACCAGCTGTTTTGGTTTGTGGGAGCACTGGGAAATCCATCCTGCCCCCTTAGCTTTGGAGCTCTCCCATGGTGGCTTGCACATAAAACCCATTCTCAGCCTTTGCCACTTTGTCCACCTGGGCATCAGAGGCACCAATACCAGCCCTTCATATGTGCCAGGGATGGCAGCCCAGGCACTTTTATGGGCAGCCACATCTGCTCGGTTGTAGGCACTGATCCTTCAAGCTGATAAATCACCCAGTGGCCAGGTGAGATTCGGAGAATTCAGGCTGCCACACTCTTCTACAGTACCACCTGGCTTTTTGCTTTCCCAGCCCATTTGTCAGCACTGGCTGGGCTTGCTCACCAGCTCCAAAAGCCCTGCAGACACATTAATTTATTTGGGAAGAAGAGAAAGGTTAATGGCTGGTGATACGGAAAGCAGACAGTAAGCTGTCTTGATTCAAGGACTGTGTTTTGCAGTGCTGTAAGGGCTGGAACAGGCTGGAAAGCTCTTTAGCCAGTGCTGCAAAACATGTTGGAAAATGCCTTGCAAAAGCTCTGCAGATCTCTCTGTGTTCCTGAAACACAAGCTCCCCGGCAGCAGCTCCAGCATCCCCACTGTGGAGCCATACATGCTCTGTCCGTGTTCCCTGCTGAGCCTTTGAGCTACACGTGCTAGATCTGAAATGTGTGCTGCCAGTGTCTATGAGCAAAAAAATCACACCCTGACACACACATCATGATGGCTTAGTAGCTCATATCGTACACAGCCACAAATCAGGAGGACTTGGGGATCAAGCGTAGGCTGGGATCCAGGGGCCCACCTAGACCTGATGCATAGGAATGGGCATGTACTGGTAAAAGCCCCTTGCAGACATCCTCAAAAATACCAATTAAAATATCAGACCTTCAATACAAATCCACCCTGGCACTGGACCAGACCTGCCTCCTGGTTCCTACAATGACAAAAGCCAGATGCATCAGAGGGACTGGCAAGACATCCACCCATCAGGCAGATGTGGGAGATCCTATCTCATGGGAGAATGAGTGCCAACTTCTAAAAGCTAGATAATCTCCAAAGGAAGAATTACCTTCAAAAACACAAATTAACATTAATTCTCGTTATCCATGTAAATATGTGGTCTCTTTTTCCTGCAGAATGTGCATGTTCTCTAGCTGCATGAGCTATCTGTTGCTGTAATTGCTGGGATAAATGTAAGATGATCATTTCTATTAGGGAAAGATTTTAGGACCACAGTTAACATCATGATTTCTTACTGAAAGCTGATAACAACGTTTCTCAGGTCAGCTTTACTCCATGACAAGACACTAAGCAGCAAACAGCTCCCTGCTGTCACATTTGCAGCCCAGGCCCTGCAGCTCAGGAGCAGAGCAAAGGAACTGAAATTAGCTGGAAAATGACTCTCAACCATCCTTGCTAAATTGCCATGAAAATTTAACAATCCAAGCACAAAACCTCTGCTTGTTTGTTCTCTCCATCATGGCAGAGAGAATGGAAATGAAGTGATATTTTAGCATACCTGTCAAAAAATAGTATGTGCCACCCTGAGTGAAGGAATGAGGCATTTTGCCATGCTGCTGTCCACCAAAGAGTAGCTCCAATTGCTCTGTTCATACTGTCTAAGTCTAGCTGGTGCTGATGGTTTGTGAAGGGCCAGGAGTGAAACACAAACAAGACTGCAAAATATTTTCCCCCTGTGGTAAAATGGAGGCACTGGTAATAACTGTGAACCTCTTTTTCTTTCAAATATATAAAGTTCTGGGCAAGACTACTGCTTTTTAGAGAGAGTAAGTGGTAATTCATGCACCCATTCTTTTCTCCCATTAGAAGGGAGCTGAAGTCCATAGCCATCAGGGAGCTCCCAGCTGCTGATTCCTTAGCACAAACTATCAGCGCACTGTGGCTGTCTCACACATTTTTCTGGTAAAGGGTTTAAGGCTTCCCTGAGTACATCAGCAAGCCAATCCTTTTCCCACCTGCACTGCTCCTGTAGCAGGGGAAGAGCAGAAATTTGATTTATAGCGCAACAAGGACTTAAGGACTTACCCTGAATTATGCAGACTCTGAGGTCCCAGTCACTCACAGAGGCCATTACAGTCATCCATCTCAATGACTGTTGAGAGGAGAAGGAAAGATCTTCCCCACATTGCAGATGGGAATGGAAGTGCAGAGAAAAATTTGTCCAAGAGACATGGTGACACAAAGCTCAGAAGTCAGCTGTACTAGGGAAGTTTCTTGTCTGCCAGGCTCTGCCACCCCTCAGTCATGTGAAGTTGTGATGCATGCGACAGCTCAGAGACGGAATCCAGGCCCTCAGCACAGTGCATCTAGCCAGCTGCCCATCCCCTTCCCCCTGCCCTGGTCATATGCTGGGATGGCACCATCCCATGAGCACAGCAGGGCACAGAGCCAGACATGTGCTGGGAGCACACATCCCTGGTAGATCCCTAGAGCAAGAACACCTGCGTGGGGCTCACCTAATGGATACAGCTACATGTTGGAGGGGCCAGGGCCCCACAACCCCTCCTGGTGCTGTCTCTCTTCCTGATGGCAAACAGCCAGGTAACTACGTGGCCATAAAATACTCAGCTGCTTCTGTATCCTGCTGTTAGACTGACCTTCTATATTTTCTAAGTAAATTCAAATCCTCTCCAAACTCTCTTCTGTGTCTTGCTGCTGGTGACTGTGGTTGGCTTGTCCTATAGGCCACGCTGATCCTGTGCCTATTGCCACCATCTGCTTCCAGTCACACCAGCACAGAGACATCTGCAAAGTGGGCATGGGTTCTACCTGGCATAGAAAGACGTTCACTAGAAACCAATCAGCCCAAGAGGACATCAAGGGGTTAAAGAAAATGTCACAGGGCTCCCTGTTTGCCAGGAGGAAAACTTCTGAAAGTTAACCGTTAACCAGCACCCAACAGGGAGAAAAAGAAATATCCTATGAGGCTGGAGGCCATTTGCACATTTGTGTGCCTGGTGCCAGGGAGATAATAAATCTTAATTAGGCTGGGCTGACTGTGAGATTACAAAGCAGACAGGCAGAGCTCCATGAGGCTGAGCACCCAAATGAGTCCCAAGAGAAGAGAGAGGAAGGTGGGGAGGGTGGGCAGCCATGTCCCCCTCCCAAAATCTGCTTGAGGATGTCACATGCCTCCTAGCCAAAACGACCCCAGAGGACATAGGCCTGGGGGCAGAACTGTGGCTTGGTCTCAGGGGCTTTCACAACTGGGCCCCTTCCTATCAGCAGAGAGGTAACCCACAGGGTGGGATTTCCTATCTCTCCATAGAAGAGGTTGGCAGTGAAGAGCAAGCAGCACCCCCAGAGCTGAGCCAGGCAATAAAGTAGGATACTCAGATCAGCACAGCATCCCACAGCCCTGCTGGGAGGGAGCTAAATGAGACCCCACTGCCCCCTGTATAGCCATAGACAGCATTCAAACCCCTTGCAGCTTCAAAATAGGCTGGGTATTAAACAAATTCACAAAACCACAGGGACCCATATCCCTGTAGTGCTTCCTTCTTGCAGCATTCCTAGAGGGATCGAGCACTGAGGTAGGAGCAGCTGGCCACAAGAGACCTGTGCGAGGGCTTGGATCAGGTTATCTCACTGCCAGAGGATGCAGCAGGGAGGTGTGATGGAGCTCCAGACAGAGATTTGTGAGATCTTTCCCCATGGGTAAGTGTGAGTGGCAGGGGAAGGGGGAGAGGAAAGGATTCATTAATCTTACCCACTTCCCTGGCGGGCCTCTCTGCACTTCACCTGTGAGCACCCAAAATCACCCCAGCAAATCCCTAAGCTTCCCTGTGCAAGAGGAGGGGGCACAGAGGCCATGGGGAAGGAGCTGGGGACCCCTGGCCAAAGGCCCCAAAGAGAATAGGGAAGGCAGAAGAGCCACCCTAGTGGGTCTGATGGCCCCTCACACAATGGGGTCTGGTTCGTGATGGATGCTTGCATGTGTTGATGTGGCAGAAGTGAATTAATGGTGGCATTACACCCCCAAAACACATGGTTTGTGGCTTCCTGGAGCTGGAAACCCAAAGTAGCCTGGAAACTATTCACCATGCAGGCCCTGGGCTGCTTCAGCACACTGCCAGCTCCATCTTATTAATGCAGGGCAGCTGCTTGCAAATCCATCAGCACTAAGGCAAAGAACACTCTGTGGTCTGCCCACCTTGACCATTTGTCTTGGCAGGAGGTTGTATGGGTACAGCATCAGGTATCATGGCAGGCAGTGAACCTGCTTGCGCTGCAGCACACCTGGAGCTCCAGAGCCACTTGGAGCAAGTCCAAATGGGAAAGGCATTCAGACAGTTGCAAGAAAGCTTGCAATGCTGCGTGACCTAACCAAGTACAGAAAGCCCTGGCCACCTTTAAATGCATGTATGTGTGTGTGCTAGGTGGGCATTTGTGTGTGCAAGCACAGGGATACACACATCTCAGCCTAAAAGCCTGGCTATGGAGAGGCTGGAGGAGGAAGAGACAAGGCACATTTTGCCTCTGCTTTGGTACAGGCTTGGTGGGGCTGAGCACATAGCTGAGCAGAGCAGAGAAGAGCTCAGCAATGCCTTCCTACGCTGTCATCACATCTCACGTGCGCTACGGAAACAGGCAAGGCAGGTGTTTCTGCAGGGTGGCTCCACCAAAGCCCTCACACTGAAGTGCTGCTGCTGGTAGAAAAATAGCCTCTGCAATGCTTAACTGAAAAGAAGAGGATGGCTCTAGGAGCACAGAGCCCTCTGAGTCTGGTGACATGCTCTCCAAGAAATACACAGACTGCTTCAGTCTGGACTATGCAACAGCGATGAAAAACACAAGAAATTTAAAGGCTGCAGACAAACCACAGCAGGGCACTCATCAGACCTGAGAAAATGCAGAAAAGGGCAGGTCAGCCCCAAAGAATCTCTGTCCTCATAGAATCACAGAATGGTAAAGTTGGAAGGGACCTCTAGAAATCATCTAGTCCAACCCTCAGCATAGCCCATACAGGGATTGAACTAGCAACCTCGGCATTAGCAGCACCACGCTCTAACCAACTGAGCTAAACACGTCAGCACCCAGCTGAGCAGCAGTGGGGTGGAGAAGGCCCTTCCTTGGGAAGGACTTGACCTTGTGAGATGCTGGTGGCTAATACCTGGGCCTGTGTGAGGCTGAGGACATACCTGAGCCAGAAATGCTACTTCAAAAGCAGCCAAGCTGGGGCTAGCTCTGCACATGCAGACTGATAGAAAGACTATCTGATTGCTACTGTTGCAAAGCAGTTCTTGCATGGATCTTGGTCCTCCAGGCAGCTGCTCCTTCTTACCACACTGGTCTCCTGTCTTTGACTCGCTCCATCATTGCGTTGCCTGAAATTGGCAGCAGAGTTTGCAGGTTAGCCCACAAGAAAAGATGGGCAGAGACAGCATAAATAGGCATGCCTTTGAATCCTCAGAAATGCAGCTTGCAAACTCAGTATATCTCATGGAAATAAGGGGCTAGGGAGTAGGGAGTATTTTTTTATCCCCTTGGGATGCCAACAGGAAGCACTCAGTCTGTCTCCAGGTGGGACTCACCATCACTTTCTGTCTGCATGCAGACTAGAGTGCTGTGTATACTGTAATCCATGCTTAGCACACATTAACCAGACACCTGGGGAGCACACTGCCATGAATACAGAGTGGGCTTGCTGGTGACAGCCAGTGCCGTCCACGTGACACTAATGAATGCAGGCCTGGGACAGGATGCAGTGCCCTGGCTCAGCTCTTGTCCTAGATGGAGTCAGGAAAGCAATTCAAATGGAAATTGCTTGTTGCTGAATCAAAAAAAAAAAGTGCAGGAAGGAATGAGAATAAAGAGGGAGACTAGAAAAAAGGAGTGCAGCTGGAAGGCTGGGGAAGAGAGATATGGAGTTGGAGGAGTACAGCAGAGGAGAAACGATGTAGGAGATGCAAAAGAGAGGGACAGAGAGATGGGCAAGGAGAGGAGAGTGTGGCAGAGGGGCAGAGAGGGGAGAACTGGAGATACAGTAGGGAAATGGAGCTGTTTTTCATGTTTAATGGTGCTGCTCACCAAAGCATCTCCCACTTCTTACTGCTGGGCAAAGACTTCCTCTCATGGCAAGTGGGCAGACAAATCCTCATCAGCTGGAGCTAAAGCCCCAGCTGCCTCCTCTTCCTCCAGTCCCCTGGGTGCTCAGCAATGTCCCTGTCTAGCCTTTCTCAGCCTGGCCCTGATTTATCATAGAATTCCCTGGGATACCTGGTGCATCAGGGTCCCCACCTGGGCTAGAACTGCTACCATGACCTGGTAGTTGTGGGAGCACTGGAGCAGGGGCATGCACTAGCACCGCTGTAGATGTGCAACAGCCTCAACAGGCAAATGGGTATTTGCATGCTTCTTTGGAGCAGCTAGATCCTAGATAGCCTTTGATACCTGACCATGTGGCTTAAGGAAAATCTCCCTGCAACCCTAATACTGACCCTAAATCTCCATAGTGTCTCCTCTGGACTTCTTCCTGCTTGTTACCTCCACTATAAGATGACCAACCCAAAATCCAATACAGTGCTCCTCTGGCTGAGGCTCTCCCCATGCCAAGCAGAACAATATGTTTGCCACCCCTGCCTTGTGAGGGACATTTTGCTTACACTGCCCAGGATACACTTGCCTTGCTCACAGAAGCAGATGACTGCAAATTTAGACCAACAATGACCCGCTAAAACTCCCTAAGGTGTCCTGCAGTACTGCTCTCCAGCCCATTAATCTCTACTTGGTATTTGTGCATCGCCGTTTTCTTACTTTGTTCTTGTCTTTACTGAATTGCATTTTATTGGCTCCAAGTCATTTTTCCAAGTGATTGAGATTTTTTTTGAATTCTCATCATGTCCTTCAAAGCAGTTGCAGCCCTTCTCTACCTGTTTTCATTTCAGCATTTTATAAGCATAATCAACCTGACCTCAATCTGAATGAAAATTTTGAACAGGACCTGACCCAAGGCAGACCCTCACAGACCTCACTTAGTATGTCTTCCCAGTCTGACAGCATCTGAGTGTTCCTGGCTCCCAGAATTCTTTAACCAGTTGTACATCCACCTCAGACACGTTTCAACTGCACTCTATCTCCTTAGCTTCCTGAAGAGCATGTCACATGGGACAGTACTAAAAACCTATGAATGTCAAGATGTGTCATATATGCTTCTTCCTATTATCAGCTAGGCCTCTTACCCTGTCAAAGATGGAAATTAGATTGGTTTGAAATGTTGTATTATTGGCAAATCCGTGTTGGTTGTCTTATTACCTTAAGATGCATGGCAACTGATTGTATAATAATTTTTCCTGTATGTTTTCAGACCTCTAAGCTGTCTGACTTGTATATAATTCCTTTTTCTCCCTTTATAATGGCAGGTGCAATGTTTTGGCCTCCTCCGATCCACAGGAACATCACTCATACTCCATATGTTTTCTGAGATAATTGCTAGTGGGGTCAGAGATGACTGTAGCTAGTCACTTAGGTACTCCAGAGTGAATTTTATCACACCTTGACAATTTGAATCAATCCATATTATATTCTTCAGGCTTGTTATTCTGTTATTGTTCCTAGCCTCATGTTGTTAATAATAATCTGGTCACAGTTAACCTTCTGTAAAGATTTAAGGCATGAAAGATACTGAACATTTCAGCCTTCTCATGTATCATCTAATATTTGCTTATCTGCCTCATTTTGAAGTGGATCTAGACTTTCCTGGACATACAAATTATTTTCTTCTAGACTTACATATCTAGTCAGAATTCATTTTCTGCCTTAGCTTGTTGATTTTGTCTCTCCATCTAATCTTCTTTATATATACATCCTTAATGGATAACAGTGCTGCACTTCTCTCTTTTCCCAGCCTGAACAGACTCTGTCTTCTACACTAATGTACCCAGCCTGTGATGCCCCACCAATTCCCTGAGATGTTCAGCTCCAAGGGGAGGTTTCTAACTCTTCCAATCTGTTCCCCTTGTTGCTGACATTCATGCCTAATCATGAAAGTTTGTGGATGATACCAAGCTGGGAGGAGTGGCTGATACACCTGTGGGCTGTGCTGCCTTTCAGAGAGGCCTGGACAGGCTGGAGAGTTGGGCAGAGAGGAACCTCATGAGGTTCCAGAAAGGCAAGTGCAGGGTCCTGAACCTGGGGAGACATAACACCATGCACCAGTACAGCCTGGTGGCTGACCTGCTGGAAAGCACCTCTGCAGAGAAGGACCTGGGAGTGCTGGTGGACAACCAGTTGACTATGAGCCAGCAACATGCTCTTGTGCCAGGAAGGCCAATGGTATCCTGCGGTGCATTAGGAACAGTGTTGCCAGCAGGTCGAGGGAGGTGATCCTGCCCCTCTACTCAGCCCTGGTGAGGCCACATCTGGAGTACTGCATCCAGTTCTGGGCTCCCCAGGACAAGACAGACATGGAGCTACTGGAGAGAGTCCAGCATAGGGCTACAAAGATTATCAGAGGACTAGAGCATCTGCCCTCTGAGGAAGGGCTGCAAGAGCTGGGCCCGTTCAGCCTGGAGGAGAGAAGACTGACAAGGGATCTTATCAATGTGTGTAAGTATCTGAAGGGAGGGTGTCGAGAGGTTGGGGCAGAATTCTTTTCCATGGTGCCATGCAACAGGCCAAGAGGCAACAGGCACAAACTGATCCACAGGAAGTTCCATCTGAATATGAGGAGGAATTTCTTCACTGTGAGAATGACAGAGCACTGGAACAGGTTGCCCAGAGAGGTTGTGGAGTCTCCTCCTCTGGAGATATTCAGAACCCTCCTGGATGCAACACTAACATGCTCTAGGTGACCCTGCTTGAGCGGGGGGTTGGATTAGATGGTCTCCAGAGGTCCCTTCCAACCTTATTGATTCTGTGATTCTGTGTCAGCAGATGGGATGGTAAATGGTCAGCCCAAAATGGAAAGCCTTGAATGGCTCCCCCATCATGCTTCCTGTGTGGTGTCAGTGGCCATGACAGTTACCACCTTAGTTCCCAGCACTGGTGCATAATGTGTTTTGAAGTACTGCAGATACAGCATTGCATGGACAAGGAGCACAAAGGTGATTTGAAGTATCCAGAAGCCAGCAATGGCTCAAGCTGAGTAGAACTTCCAACAGTCATTTTATCCAGGTTTCAAAAAACCAGTGGAGAAGACCCTGACCTGCTCTGTCAGTGGAGAACAGGCCTCACAGCCTGACACTCCATCACACAGAGTGAGAGGACAGGAGGAAGGAGCTCCATGCCTGTCTTAGAGGGCTTACCACATGAGTGGGAGGTCCAGGCTCTCAGAGATAGCGCTTGCTCTTTTGCAAGTGGTGATGCCTTTTTGTTTTTTGATGCTATTGCACCAGCGTAACAACACTAGAGAGGCTTTTTTGACAGTGCTTGCTGCTTATGCTTAAGATTCTCCGCCCCCTCATTGCAGATGGGTTTAGGCTGCAAGGAGATGAGCATGATACCCAGGAGGAATCCCCGGAAGTGCTGTGCTCCTCCTGTCAGCTAGAGCGCTGTAGAGCCCTGGGCCTCTGCAGATGTCTGTCTTCACTGGGCCATGTGGCCCCATGTTCCCATCACAAGCACACAGCAGAGATTTCTACAGGAACTCCTGTGCTCAGCTTCCTGTGTAAGGACTATACTGTTCTTCCCTCTCTTTTGACTTTTTGGCTTTTTCTCTTCTTGTTGCTGCTCCCCAGCAGTGCTGCACAGTTTGGGCACTAGTGCTGACTGGCACTGCCACATCAGCATGCTAAGTTCGCTCCATGTCCTGATAATTGTGCCTGGCTGTGCCAAAATAACCAGCGCAGATGAGTTTCCTTGGTTGTGCTAACTCTCCCATCAGAAGATCCAGAGCTTGCTTGTGTCATTGGGGCATCCCTGAAGCATCACAGCACAGGTGAGCTCCAGCAGCTAGGGGGAGAGAAAGCTGCAGGGCCCCAGGGAAGCCCTGCTGTTTACAGTGATGACTGCTCTGGTCATGGCACCCCTCCCCCAGCCCAGGAAAGCAGTGCTGAGGACTGACCTCCTGCGACCAGCCCTTCTGGAACCTGGGCACAGCAGGGAAGGCTGCCCAAAGGCAGTCAGATGTGTTTCTTGCTCCCCAGTAAATGAACAGGGAAAATACATGGAAGCAGCAAACCCATCTCCACTGCATCGCTCAGTGTCTGGGCTCCTGCAGGCTACGAGACACAAGTCCCATCTGTTGATGTTCTCTGAAGGGCTGAGCTTTGTTACCTGCCATGAAGGACTGCTGGCTGATGACCCAGTTGACACAGCAGCTGGGGAAAGGCTGATAGATGGAGAGTGGGAAGATCTCCCCTGGAGAAGTGAGGAAGAGCACAGAACCCATCAGGCCCTTGGGATGGCTGCCACATGATAGCAATGCCAAAAACTTCCCCAGGCAGCTATCCTTGCCAGGATGTCCTCAGGTCTCAGATCTCTGAGCTCTGGGGACTCCTAAGCCTGAATGTCTGCCTGAACAGTGCAGCTCTAGCCCACCCAGTGAGCCAGGAGTGGAAGCAATTAGCTCTGCATTTGGATGTCTGATGAGTCATTCCTCCTCTAAGCAGCTCTCACTGATCCCTGGGGCAGGCAGCTGCAAGCCATGAGAAGTGCACTGGCATGGGGGCTGCAGAGATAAAGGGACAGATGTTGAGGTAGCTGGGCCATCCAGAGGGAGATGCAGGTACAGCTAGGATGACAGATGTTTGGAGGCATGTTGGCCCTCCCAAGGCTCACCCCTTTGCTGTCATGCCCTCATCCTTCATCACCCCAATTCACTGCCAGCTCCCGGGATGCAGAGGCTGAATTCATACCCTGGCACTGCAGACGTGCTGTCCTGTCCCAGCCCAGGGAGCTCCTGGGGATGGATGTAGCTGCTTAGTCAGGCTGGTGATATATCATCAGCCACTCATCACATCTGGCTCAAGGGGATCTGGAACTTGAGAGATGCCACAGCATAGCTTTGCCATGGGGACGTGCCAGCTATTGGGCTGAAAAGCATTACAAAAAGGGGTAAAGATGGCAGAATCTGGGCAAAAGATTGTTTGATGCAAAGTTCAAATGCTCAGGTTGAGACATCATGGATCAAGCTTTCTAAAGAGTCAAGACCAATGGTTCAGTGCAGACGAGAGGGACCAGGTCTTACAGAACTCGTAACTCCCATCGGGCTGAGACTCTGCGAAGACAAGGACAACTTACAGTCCCTGCAAATCTCAGCTCAGGAGTCACAATGCCTGCACCGATCAAAGAGATTTCAAAACTTCGGGGTGACACTTGCCCAAGTGTCTTGCAAAGAGCATATCCCCACTTGGCAAAATAAACCCTTGGTACAAAATCTGGTTTTGCATGTCTCTAAAGCTAGTTCATGAGCATGAGCTCTAAAGCTAGTTCATGCAAGGAGACTTTGCTGTGGAGTAAAACAAAAACTGCTTGTGATTCCCGTTAGCATACAACAAATAACAAAACAATACTGAACTTTAAAGGCTAGGAAAAAAAACAGAAAGGTATTCCTAGATTGTAATTAAATGCTTGAATGGGATGCAAAGTCAGACTTCAGGTTATGTGAGTACTGGCAAGTCAGTGTTTCTCTGATGGTGTAGGATTCTGCTATTAGGAATCTGGATCTGCTTTTCTTGTGAATCCTGTACCAATGTGATGCTCTGCTTCTTGGCTTCCTCCCATGTCTACCAGGTTCTTCTTGCTTTTTGCTGATTCCTCTCCCACTGCAACTGCCAATATCAGTGCCAAAATTCTTGAGGTTGGTGTAAAAGTAACAAATGCAGGATCTGCTTGTGATTTCTGTGGGTTTAATGTTTAAGCATTTGCAGTCATGTGACGATGTCTCTGGGTTTGAGCTGTATTTAGCAATCATAATGATAAATTAAAAATACCTTATATGTGAACTTTCTAGGTTTAGAGAAACTCAGACATTACAATCCATGAAAGTCAGGCTGAGAGGAGTGTTTGGTGGCCTGCATGTTCAGTTCTTATTTTGCTTTCCTTCTTTACTATCCTCCAGTGTCTCTCTCCTCATTCTCGATTCTCTTATCCCTGCCCGTCTCCTGGAGCCTGAAGGATGGAGCTGAACACCAACAGAAACCACCAACACCTGGAATCTACAGGGGTCAGCTGTGAGCCCCTCCTCTATCACACTAGTAGGGAACTACAGATATTCAGAAATGTCTGTTTCCTGAGGGTACCTGCTTCTTATTTCATATGCCACATCCCTCCCCTACATCCCTTTCCAGGTCCAGACCCAGGATTCCATTGTTCCTCCTGTTCTCATCCACCTCTTCCTTCTCCTTGTCTCTTTCCCTTCTTACGCTGCTCCCTGCAGCCAGCACCAGTGGAGCCTACTTTTAGGAAATTAAAATTTTTCTGATGCCTGTAGCTCATAATGTGCACGGGTAGAAATGTGCAGAGGCACTTTGTGAAGTGCAACACAAGCAGGTCTAAATACCTGCTGGATCTGAGGAGTAAGGCAAGTTCTGCAAGGTGTGATTGGTCTGACAGGCTTGAGAGTTTGTGAGACATGAGTAGTAAAAATGAGCAAGAAAAATATGTGATGGTGATAGATGAGGAACATCCAACACAGCTTGTCCAACATTCCCTTTCTGACTCTCATGACACAGGGGAAATACAGATCTTTTTCCTTATGGGATAAATCTGTCTCTGCTCTGTCTAGGAGGGACCGTCCAGACTCAGTGTTAAGCTGAGACAGGAGGAAGACAGCAAATAAGCCAGTGAAACGTCTTAGTGGAGCTGAGAACAAACATGGCCCTTGCAGAAACCCGAGAGCTGTGCCATCATGTTGCTTTGTTGCCAGCTCTGTCAGCACTGGAAGGATAGGCAGGGGGAAGGAGGACTGAAGAGGACCCAGCCAAAGACCTAACTGGTGTGCCACAGCACCTGAACAGCATGACAGGACCTCTATACTATGAAAGCTTGCCTCACAGCCTGCATCCGCCCTGCTCAGGGCAGGTTCACCAGTGGTTCAGTACACATCTGGTCTAGGTCATCAACTTCACATGCACACAGCAGCTGCTGCCTATGTACTGTGCAGCGCTTAATTCACACTCATTAAGCTGTAGCTGTTTTTTGTGAGCTGGGGAGATACTGCTAGCAGGCAGACTGGAACAGGTATGACAATAGCTGTGCACTAAGTCAGGAGAGAACAGGAGCTCCTGCTTGCACTGTGCCAAGTCTGAATGCTGGATGGCACATCATTAAAAGACCCTAAGCTGAAGTCCCTGGTGTGCTATAGCAGCAGACTGTTGGGTAGATGAATCATTGTGAATATACCCATGTCCCTGGAGGCTACTCATTAACAGGGATAGTGGACTAGGTTACTGCAGCTCCTAAGTTTGAAGAATGGTGACATCTGTCATCAGGGACAGCTCCTAGGAGCCCAGGCCAGCCTTGACATCATGCTATCTCTTCCTGCCCTGAGACTAGTTCCAGTTTTTCCCTTCAGACCCCAGAGCTGGTCTTGGTGTGCCAGAAGGAGACCTTGCTTTTATCTCCAGAGCTGGTTTCCTCATCCAAAGCCGTCAGCACAATACAAGAGCCTTCCCATGCCGTGGAGCACCCACTGTCCCTACCTAATGGCAGAGGTAGAAGAGGGCTATGACTCCACTAACCACCCAACTCCCTCTATCTGCCCTTACATCAGGAGTGGAAGGAGAACTTCAAACAACAGGCTGGAAACAGCAGTCTGTAGTTGTTACTTCTCACATGTGGCACAGCAGAGCTGACAGGGCTGAGCAGTGCATGATCTCCATTCCTGGGAGATCATGACTGTGGTCCAGCAGGGAGATCCAGGATAGAAAGCTTAGTTAGGGTCACCTCATACACTGGCAGCACAGCCAGAGACAGATTCTGGCTCCTGAGCACTAGTCTTAGCATCTAAATCAAGTGGCCGTGCCTCATGTAAGCCATGTGCATGCTGCTTTGCAGAGCATTTCAAAGGTGTGGGTTAGTCTGTGACATTTAAATAGCTGCTGCACTGGGTCTATAATTTTAGCAGCTTGGCTGCTACCTTCTAACCCTTCCCAAAGTCCCAGGTGAGAGGTGCCATTACATATAGCTGGTCAGTGCAATGGGCTGGGCATCATTCCCTTTGCTCCCCTGTAGTTGGTAAATGTATCAACGCCCATGGGGCTGCAGAATCTTTGGCAAATAATTATCTGTGCATTTCCCAGAACCTACCTTCTTAAAAAACACAGATAGGATTCAAAACTCCTGGATTTCGGATGAAATGTGGATATCAGTTTGGGCTCCTCTCTAAACTCCACTGTGCAACTCAGGGTACCTCAGTATGATTTCCTCTCCCATTCCAGTGCTGCCAAGAGGCATGCAAACCCACTGTACCCATAGCACTGCATTTCTGCCCACACTGCAGGGAAATGTATGTGCTGAGAAGCCAGAGCCCCTGCATGCTTGTTTGTCCCTCCCTGCTCTTCTGAAAATCCAAAAGCCTGCCCCTGAGACAGCCCAGCCATCATTCACAAAATGTGTGTCTCAATTAGAGGGAGGGAAGGGAAAGTAGTGCAGATGGCATGAGAAAAATAGCAAAGCAGGTAATCTGGCAATGGCAAACTGATACTAAGCAGAACCCTTGGGAGAGCTGAGTAGAGCAGGATGTGCAGGTTCCTGCAACAGTTTTCTCTGGATTCACGAGAGAGGAATGTTCTCCACTCAAAGCAACTGTCCCAATGCTACATTTGTTCTTAGGTCCCCAGCCAGTTCACTGAGAAGACAGACTGTTCAAAGATTACTGTGTTGGAGCCAAGAATATTAATGCTTTAGCATCTACAGACTACATAAATGAGAATGTAACCAGACCTGCACAGGAGCTAAAAGCCACTGGCCTGCTGGATGGTTCAGCCAAATCATTTCCCTTGATTTTTCCATCAGCATAACAAAACAGGAGACATAACTCTGCCCTCCTTTTAAAATACCAATGGAAAACACCTTGTATGAGTTGCATAAAGATTGCATGCTCACAGGCCACATCCTGGCAGGGGGGGGAGGGGGGTTAAAACATATGGCCCTTTCTCTTCCCAGGACAGTTACTTAGAGGCAGGTACTGTATCTATCTGGGGAAGGTCAGTCTGGGCAATGGTCATCTCCCAGTTATGACACTGGAAGCAGAGCAGCATAGCATCCTCTGCATAAAGCTACACCTACTCACAGAAGGCAAACTCTGGAGGAAAATACAGGCATTACACAAGCAGGCATGACATTTGGAATATTGCCATATCTGAGCAGCTATCAAAACTATCAACAAACACAGGAAAAGATAAACATAAGAGATTCATGAGAGTCAGAGAAAGAGAGAAAACAGAGGGAGATAGGAGAGAAACTGAGAGCCAGATGCCAGCTGTCAGAGTTGCTTCCTTTGCAATGTGTAATTCAATTGCATGTCCAAATGGAGACTGTTGGTAAGGTTGCAAGGCCTAATGCTGAAGTTGAGAAGTGCCAGCCCAAAGGTTATCTCTGTCCATTTGTTTCCTGTGGCATTTTGCCACATCTTTAATGACACTCATGACCCCCATTTTCCATAAATCCCTGTCCCATGGAGCTAGATGAAGGTAAGGGGGGGGGGGGTTGCCTTTTATGTCAGAGAGCAGCTGAAATGCATGGCACTCTGCTTAGGGATGGACAATGAGCCAGCTGAGGGCTAATGGGTCAGGATTAGTGGGCAGACCAACATGGATGACATTGTTGCGGATGTCAGCTATCAGCCTGATCAGGAAGAAGAAGATGAGGCCTTCTTCAGAGAACTGGAAGAAGATTCATAATCAAAGGCCCTGGTCCTTGTGGGGCACTTTAACCACCTGTCCTGCTGGAGAGACAACACAGCAGGGCACAAGTAATCCAGCACAAACCGAAACACAGGAAATTCTTTCTGAACACATTCTGCCTGGAGAGGCTGTAGAGTCTCCATCCTTGGAGCTTCTCAAAACCCACCTAGACAGGGTCCTGGACAGCCTGCTCTAGTTAACCCTGCTTTGATCAAGCGGTTGAAAGACACGCCTCTAGAAGTCCTGTCCACCCTCAACTTCTCTGGGATTGTGTGGTTCTGTGTTGAATAAAGTCATTGATTTTATAGCATCAGATGCTTAAAGAAAGGGCTACCAGATCCTCTGCAACATTAGAAAGACTACTGCATACTACTCTTTGGTATTGTTTTCAGCTACTTACACTGCTCCTCCAGCTTGCTGATGCATAGCTGCAATATACAAGATCCCAACTTCAGCCTCCTCTAGAGTGGTGCATGCATGATGTCCTGCCACTGGCACAGCCCCACAGCTTAGCTGTATTGTGAACAGAAACTGTGTGGGCCAGCCTGAGCCCACAGTGCAAAACATAGGAGATGTGCTTTTTCACATAAGGCCATCTTCTCACTCCAGAGCCTCTTTATTTGGGTAAAGAAAAAAAACACACTTAGGCCCCACCTTTTCCTTAAGGTTTAAGAGTGTGGAAGCAGCCCAGCTCAGCACTGTCATACAAGCAACTCAAATTAAATCATCAGAGTGATTAACTGAATCAAGAGTGCAGCTGGGATGCACTCTTGCAGAAGGGATGGGCTTTGCCCTCAGAAAGACAAGTCAGCTGAGGAAGGGGGACAAGTGCTAGCAGAAATGAAAGCAGCTCAGATGTCTTCATCTCTACTGAAGCTCAGGGACTAGACTAAAGCACAGATCAGCCATGGGGACCTTCTTTGCACATCAGTGAGAGGACCAGGGAGCAATGCTAACCCTCTGCAAGGAGGAAGGCTGACTGATTCTTTGGCTGACATAGCAAAGGCAGCATGGATAGAAGTGAAGAAAAATGGCACAGAATCAGGCCTGCTTAGATGTGCCAGACCTCCAGGCTTGGAGAACAGGAAATATATATGTAATTAAGAACTATAAAAGGACATCCAAAAAGCCAGATCCATCTTAAGTGAGAGTAAAGGGGTTAACTGCAGTCGTTGATGGAAGCACTAATGAGAAAAACAGGTTACTTTGCCCTGTTTTGATTTCACTTCTGCTAATATAGATGTTACAATCATTAGGTATAAACGGGATCTGCTTACCTACCATCTCTGAGCACAATGGCAGCATACATCAAGAGCATGGTGGTCTGTTTTATACACAAGGTGCCTCTCCCCTCCCACCTCTTTGGCAGGATTTAGGATGATGCTTTTTTGCAGAACCCTGCACCCTGCTTGAGTCCCTCCTGTGCAGGCAGGCCCATGCATCTCTGAAGACACTTGAGAACTTGGACTGTCATGCTGAAGTTTCTTCCAGCTGAGGAAGCAGGGAGCTCCCATGTTTCCACTGCCCCTTTAGGTGACCAGGGTGAGGAGAGGCTGTGAGCAGTGTGCAGCACAACTGCTTCCAGTCTCATGCAAGTAGCATGAGGACAACCCAACTGCAGAACAGGCAGGGCAGGGAGATTGCAGTGCCACCAGACACAAAGGTTTTGAGACAGAAGCAAGACTAATATTGAACTCTGATACCAGAGAACAAGGAACCAGAACATACATAAATGGTTAACGTCCTTACAGAGTTTACTAGGTTTTTGCTTCTGTTGCCTCCTCTTTCCAAACGAGTGCCCCACAGCTTTGAGCCTGCATGGCCCACAACATGCACATGGTAGGGTTTTAGCTCAAGTTTCACAGTATTGCCAAGAGGAGTATGGCTTCTTTGCATTCATATGCCCATGCTTGGACAATATGACTTAATATGATTAGCTTTATGGGACCCTCTTGAAATGGAAGGGTTCATAACACCACTGGAACCAGTAATCTCCCCAATCCCACACCAGACACAGCCCACCAAGCCCAGACTGCTGTGTTACTGCTGAAGCTTTTATATAAATCTGTGGCTTTTGGTGTTGTCAACCCAGTCAATGTTTCTGAAACACAGTCAAGCCATGTCACCCCCCAGGAACATCCCAAGCAAAGGCCTCCAGGCAGCTTAGGGGATTGTGGCCAGCCTCTGGCACTCAGTGGGTATCACTCAGCAGGGTTGGCCAAAAGCTGAAGAAAACTGCAGTCTTCCTAGAGCCCTGAGAAAGATGAGAAGCTGTTAGTTTGACAGAACCTTCAGCCTGATTTCCATGAAAACCGTCTACTTTTATAGCCAGAGAAGCCTGTTTGTGGTGTTTCCATCTTTCAAGGATCCCCAAGTGAGGGTCCAGGCCCTCAAAAAACACATGTTATTTTGAACTGAGCAGTCTGGGGACTTTTTATTCCTCTTCTCATTTCTGAGCTTGCAATTTTCAATCACTTCAGAAGTTCAAGACTACGAGTGCTGAAATAGCTTTTACTAAGGAAAAAACCTCAAGATGAAGTTGTCATGCGATCTCTATTTCAACAACACCATCTTGGAGAAAAAAAAGATACCATCAACAGGAAATGTTATTCCCACTTCTCATTTGTCTAGAATTTCATCTGTTTACACAACCAAAGCCACTTCACCCAGCTCTGGTTTTGACAAGTGAAGCTGCAATAAACCACCTCTCCTGAGCAAAGCCATCAAGATTTGGCCCTATGCCTTCAAGAGCCCTGCACAGAAGCACTCCAAGATAGGACAGCTTGTCAAAGTAGTAAAGGAGGTCAAATTTGACAACTAACTCCTTTTGACAGAATCCCATCAATCTAAATAACAGATCACAATTTCCTTGCTAATTACCTTCATTAGGGGTGATTGTGAATCATTCAGCCAGTCAAAATGCAGGTTTTGAGAGAGAAGAGGAGCATATGTTGTGTGCAAAAACAGCTCCAATATCAAAATCAACACAGGACAGCCTCTAATTGATGGTATTTGCATTCTGGGGGCTCTTGCACTCAGGAGGAAACTGGTATCTTATCCCATGTCAAAGGAAACAGTCCAGAAGAGGTCTAGACAATTTGGGTCCCCTGAAAATGGTAATCCTTGTGCAGGGACACTTTCCTCCTTATACCAACCAAGATAACGTCCCCCAGAGGCCATTCGTAGCATACTGTGAGGATTGTGGTCCCAAATAGAGAGCAATTACCCTATAGAAGTAGTCTATGGCTGCTCATAATTTGGAGAAAGTATGGCACAGAGTGACAGAGTATTCTGCAAAAGGGATAAGTTTTTGCTCTGAAAAGTGCAGATTTCGTGTTGTATCTGTTTCAACAAATGTGCTCAGTGCTGTGTGCTGCAAATGCTGTCTGCCCTCTGCTTCCAAGCTGGATGACCAAGAAGAGGGAAGGATCAAAGTTAATCTGTTTCTTTTTTTTTTTTTTTTTTTTTTTTTTTTGAAAAACACTGGAAATTAGGACGTTCTTTGTGCAGTGAAATAGAGTAAATTTTGCAATGTTGAGGGCAGTGCATATAACCATAGTGCTCTTCAAGGGGGCAGATTAATGAGGTGGTGTTCATTAAAGGGTTTGGAAGTACTAATTGCTCTTAAAGCTAAGTGGTATTCTTACTCCCTCTGTTTCACTGGCAATGGGTTTGCCATTCACAGTTGTGTTTTTGCGAAGTAAAGCTTGTCCACTAGGACATTGAATCATGCATCGCTCACAGCTCAAGAGGAGACCTGACACTGGAAGCAGATTTTCCCCATCAGCTAATTTGGGGTGCTACAACTTTCTCTGAAGCATCTGAGGATGGCCAGTGCTAGCAGCAAGTTAGGGGGCTCTCCAGACCCAGTTTCTTAAGAAAATGAATTTGTGCTTGGATGTTGGGGAACTTTATTAATGCTTCTCCTGTCAGCAAAGCCCATACAGCAGTACCGTGAATTCTCTTCAGAGCAGAGAGCCTTGGGGCCAGTGTGCGGTGCTGCAAACTATGCAGTGCCTTGCTCTTTGCTTTGCTCCTCTTGCTGCCAGCATTACCTCAGGTGCCTCAGGAGAACGGGAGTTTTGTCTGCATGACAAATAAAGTGAGCAATATTGGCAAGGAGGAGCAGCTTTCCCATTTGAAGGAGGCCTTCTGCAAAAGGTGGCAGGGTTAAAACAACTCTCCATTTTCATTTCCCCAGGCAGTTCTCCAGTATGTTTGTGTACCCCTGCCTAGGCATCTAGCAGGCGATTTTCACCACAGATGTATTAATGAGCAGATAGCTGCTAGCACAACACAGCCTCGCTGGCACTTCATGAGGGACAACTGCCTCAGGAAAATGAGGGGAGATGGCGTGCCTCAACCTTCTTTCCTTGCAGAGAGGTGTGCAATTAGAGCAGGAGTGCAGGCCAGGACACTATGGTTTGCTCCATGCTCCAGACTCATCCTTCATCATCTCTCCTGCTGTCAAGGGGAAGGATACAAAGCACATGGTCCAGTGCCCAAGAGGCCCTTCTGCAACTCCTCTGCTCCCCAGTCAGATGCTGGCTGGGTGCTGCAATACTCCCATGAGCGCTTCTTGCTGCAGGGACATGCAGTCCCTGCAACACTAGGCCCTTCCACGCAAGCCAGTGAGCCTTGTTCTGGAGGAACTGATATGATGGCAAGAAAGGAGCTGATATGATGGCAAGAAAGGTGGTGGCTGCATGCAGGCCAGACTGCAGCAGCTGTTATGTATCACTTCCACCACTCTGCCCAGAAGGAGCCTGGGATGAGAGGAGGAGAGAGAGAAGGACGCCCCCATACTCTGAGTGATGAGACCTGTGTGACCATGGGTTTGGGAATGGGATGGCCAGGACACATAGCGTGGAAGAGCTTGGCAGAGCCCTGCTGCAACCAGAGCCACATGCTACCTCTGCTCCCCAGATGTGTCTGAGGAACAGGATAATAACCTCCAAATTAAAAGCTCTTCAGTCTCTGTTACTAATCTTGAACATAACAGGAATATCATACCAATTGCATATTTGTTCATATTTCATTAGAAGGAGAGGAGGGTGCAGACTAGTTTCCCCACCCTGTTCAACATCAACTCTGATGAACTCAGCAGCAGCTCCTTGCCCTTGCCTCTCACAGCATGGCAGCCCCAGAAGCAACTGGTGTGAAATCACTGCGACACACAACTGTAGTGACTGTGTTGTTTTCTCTTTTTTTCTGACAGAGCTCTCCTGAAACACAATGTCTGACTCTCACTGCTAGCCACACTCCCTCTGCAGCAAAGCAGGCTGAGCATTGCTCAGCCCACTCTGGCACTGCATCAGTGTTATCTTTCCTGACAGGTGAGGAGAAAAGAAATCAATGGGAATCTTGGAAAGGAGAACACATGATAAGCAAATCTTGGTCATTTAGATGTGAGGTTTGCTTCATATTTCTTCTCTCTCAATCTGGAGGGATTAGCACCAGCCAGATAAGAGAACTGCCAAAGCACTTCCAGCAGCCTTGCTCAGCTTGGCCTCAGTTTAGCTTGTAGTCAGGCTGATTTCCGAAAGCCTGGACAGCTCTCTGCAGCACCTTCTGAAAAAAAAAAAAAAAAAAAAAAAGCCAAAAAGGAAGCTGCTCTGGAAGCTTTTCTTGAACAAAGAGCAGTCTTCCATCACCAGTGCCCCCAGGCCCCAACATCCGCGTCCTCATTTTACCTGGGAGCACTGCCAGTGGCTTGATATTTATGCAGCTCTTCAAAGTGTGCCAGAGTTTCACAGTGCAAAGAGAAAGACCCAGCATGGGCCCTGCCCCAGGAACTGCCGACCTGCAATGTGATGGAGTCCAGGCAAGAGGCTGGAGAGCATGCTGGGAGTCATGGCGCTCAGTGGGGCGTTACCAGTCCTTGATGCTTGGGATGCAAATGCTCAAAGTGGCTGGGCTGCCCTGGGGGGGTGCAGATGTGGTGATGGAGTGAAACATAACCCTGAATGCCAAGAACACATTATTTCTGCTTTATAAACACACAGTTTTGTTCTCCTAATTGATAAAGGGAGCTCCTTCCCCAGGGAGGCCATCCTTGGGTCTCTGAGTTCATATTGGACTTTCTAGCCAGCCTCTATCGTGGTGAGGAGGAGTAATGTTTGGGTTTTGTGCGCAAGCTGAGTTTTGTGCTGACCTCTGGGATGCAGAGCATCAGCAGGAGATATGAGCATGGCAAAGCTGCAATAGCCCATCTAAGGTGGCACTGCAACCACCCACCTGTACCACAGCCACCTATTATCTCCCCGGGCAGCAAGGCAAAGATGAGATGTGGTTTGGAGGGTTCCTCCCTTTTCAGGTAGCATACAGAGGGATGCAGGGGTGCCCATGGCTGCTGCATGGGTGCTCCCGAGGTGTTCTCAGGGTCACCACAGCAGGTGAGCAGCTGAGGTCTACCACCTCCCCTCATCTCCACCGGGAAGGCAGAGTGACCTTGCTCGCAGCAGCACCCACCAGGCACATGAAGCCTCCAAACAGTGCATGGGGGAGCTGAGGGGAGCTCACCCCTCCTCAGCCAAACTCTGCAAGTGCTTTTGAGGTCTATGTTTGTACTCTTGGCTTTTAAAGCCAAACAGAGAAGCTGTCTCAGCACAATGGCTGTGAACTGGGAGGCCAATTTAGAGTAACTGTAATGTTTTCACGCATAGGATAACAGAGGGTTGCTGGGGCTTTTTTATTTAATTTATACTTGTCAGAATAGTGGGCTAAAGGCTCCTTTTCTGTTTCTTCCTCTTACAACAGCTGCTGTGAAGAGCAGGAGTGCCACTGTTGGTGATATGCTGAGCTGGGCTAGCCCCACGGTGAAGTTGCAGTTGCTGAGTTCCCGCTGCAGCACACGAAGGGGAAGAGGCAGATCAGGCTGCTAGCACAGATGGGGAAGGCAGGGGCGGGGGGTGAAGGACTCTAGGGGCCAGGACAGCATGGGGGGACTTAAAGAGGGGTTGCACAGAGGGATTTGGGCTCTGCCCGTGCCTGTAGCCCTCTATCCTTTGGTTTCTCCAGCTGCAGAATGGGAATAACATCCACATCAGAGTGTCTTGATGACACCAAAGCAAGGCCAAGTATTCTTACTCTCAGTTGTGGAGCCATCCAAATGCCTCCCTGTGAAACTAGGAATTAGCCTGTGCATTCAGCACCACCTCCAAGTCTCTTCTGGGCTCTCTCTCTTTCTTCTCTCAGAGCTGAAGGCCACCAGGAATAGAGTTAATGTCAAGAACATCGCTGTGTATGATAGCATAGGTTCAGGCTTTCCTTTGGCTTTGTGGGTATAACATCATGCATCCTTCATAAGACCCTTTAGCACTAAGCAGCTGTGTAAGAGTTCCAGTTAAGACAATATTCATTCTAATCACAGCTGACCCACTCAGCATCACATGAAAAGCAGATTTCCTATGCTTCTCTATGGCCTTCCTGCAAAGGTTTCCAAGTACTTCTTGGAAGTACTTGCTCTCACTGACATGGATCTTGGCTCCAAATGAAGGCAGGAGTTATTCTCTCTGTTTTACAGAGAAGTGTGGAACACCAAGATCTCCAGGTTTATGTAAGGCCTGAGAATGTAGATGCCTCTGTCTGTGTGCCTGAGATGAAACTCCCACAGTGAGATTTTCCTCTGGCTGCTTCAAGATGCAGAAAGGCACCTGAGAGGTACCTAGACTATGGAAATGCCATTGGCTCAGATGAAGGTAGATATCTAGGAAGACTTCAAAACACCACCAGAGCTCTGCCAGCTCCTTCAGGCACCTAAATGCTATTGAAAATGTGATTCCCCTGAGCCTGGTTTTAAGATGTTCAGCATGCTGAATACCAGTGCAGCTTCTGTGAGCTGCAGGTCCTGCAGCCCCAAACTGCCTCACTTTGGGGGTCACTTTTTAAAATATGGGCAAAGATCTCGCATTCAATGTCCCCCACACAGAGGTAGCAGTGGCCCAAAGGCAGCAATGGCTGTGCAGTGCCAAGCCTTTTCTGCAGGTGCATCCCTCCTCTGGGAAAACCTAGGGCACTGCTCATGGAGTGACTGCTGCTTACGGAGGCAGATGGCATCTCCTCCTTCCCATAGGGATAACAGGGGTCAGACCCTTTGCAAAGGAGACTGCAGGTTCATCGCCACTCATTGTGCTTGCTGTGCAGCAGTTGGACAGAAATGTATCACTGCAAGACAGGAAACAGTTTAGGTGCATCTGCCTTCAGCGCATGTGCTGCCAAGAGCCATCACATCAGCCCTGCAATGAATTTCAGCTTAGCTACCTTCATCTCTCCTCAAGACAGATGAATCATGGTGCCCACATGCTGGACATGCTCCATACAGAGCCTGGTGTTGTCTAAGTTCACTGTGCTGCACAAGGAGGTAGCCTGGAGATTTTATTTGGCTCTGGAGTATTTCTGATATGCATCTCCAGATCTCAGTGGAAGCTCGGAGATGTTTTTGACATCCATTTCACCTCTGTAAGAGACTGACCTGACTCTCCATCTTAAAAATTCCAGCCTGGGGGAGTCTTTACTAGTAAGAATTTGCCTGAGATGATGGTCTACTTTTTTGTCTAGTCAATCGCAGTATTAATTCTTCAGATCTACATATTAATGGTGAGTTGTCATTTATTCTATTGATTCAGATACCTTCATCCTCTCAGTAAAATAGCGCTAATGACACATCCAATGAAAAGTAATTAACCGACGCAGCAAAAACATCATTTTGTAAGATCAGAAATTTGCCCGAGTAGCTTGGGCAAAACCCTTCTCTGTACTTTCAGACGCAATGCTGCTTACCAGCCGAGTACTGTGCTCCACCCCAGCAGCAGCTGCACTTGAGGACTACCTCAGAGCTCCAAGTCATCACAAGCAGGGCTAGCACCAAGGAGGGGCTGTTTTACATTCATTTTATTGGTTAAGGGAAAACGCTTCTGTGTTACAGCTAAAACCAGAGAAATTTAACCTGTAATGTTATTTTCTTTTGTTTTCATCAAAAAGCCAAGAAATGCTTTCTTAAGAAAGACTTTGAAGGAACAAAAGGCTATTCCCTGCCTTCAGACTCTCTCCACAGAGGCAGATCTGTAGAAATTTGGAGACCCTTAGCTGTAGGACAGAAGTGCCTTTAAGGTGCTCCGGTTGCTAGATGTCCATAGGGTGAGGAGAAATGCTAAGGGACAGATAAAGGGAAGGTCTGAAGGCAGAAGGGAGAGAAAACCAGAGTCAGGACCTGGGCAAAGCAGCATTCAGTGATCACCCTAGCCTGGCTGCACCTCAGAGCCTGACTACTGCTGCTTGATTAACTCCAGGCCATAAATGTTGTTTTCCTCTTTCTTCTCTCCTTTAATTTCAGCTTGCCAGCTCCCATCAGGCCCGTCTGGATTAAGCTTCAGTGCTGAGACAGAGCACTTCCCCATGCCCTCCTGGGCGTGAGTGAGGGAGAGGCAAAGGGCAAACAGATGGAGAGACAGACATGGCTGCAAGGGACAGACAGCAGTAGGCATTGCTGCCAAGCTTTGTGCAGCTCTGTGTGTGATATTTTATGCAAACAGTTTTAGCTAACTTGCCTGCCCAAAGCCAAGCGAGGTTGGTACTTCTCTACTGCTGCAGGACACGGAGCAGGACAGTGTGATTGCTGTCCTGCAGGGAGGAAACTGCTGGTCTGAGCATTTCCAAAGCAAGGGATGTCTCATATCGGCAAAGCAGCAGTTGTGGGACCTGATAGCTGCCCAGAAACCCAGACAGCAGCAATGCAAGCAAGAGAATTGAAGGGGAAAAATGTATATCTAAACATCACATGTCACAGAGCAAGCCAAGGGCTACATGGCTGTACACAGAGTCCCTTCTTGCACCTTTCAAAGCATTTTAAAAAATACCAGGGAAATGGAGATGTTCCTAGGGAAAAACCCAGCCAATTATTTTTCCCTGCTGAGTAATCTGTTCTTCAACAGCCTAATTTCTGCTTGACTTTAAATCACTTTCTTCCGTTTTCTGGGCCTCAGTTTCTCCAAAAAGAAAATAAATAAGGGCATTAATGCCTGCTTCCCCGAGCCTCTCTTAGGGTAACACCATTTCTGCTTCTGCTGTCTCTCACTTCATGTTCTGTTCCAAAGGAGAATACCACAGTGAACCCCACATGTTAAAAATAACATCCTGCCCTGCCCTGCATCATGACCTGCTCCCACGTAGACTCCATTCACAGCAATGGGCCTGGTGCATGTGGAAGCAGTGTGGATGTGATGGAAGCAGTAGTAGCGTGGCAGCAATCTGCCTGTTGCCTCTTGTCAGAAAAAAAACAGATGCACATGACCCAGCATGCTGAGATGCAAGCATAGCTAAAAAAAAAAACAGAGCAAAGCAGCAATCACTGCTGGGAGACATTCAAAGACCATTGCCATGAGTAACTAGTCTTCAAAGGGCCACACCACCTACTGAAGGCTGAGAAGAGAGGGCAAGCAGGAAAGAAATCAATAGATTTTAATTGTAAAAGCAAGAGAAGCAGCCTGGAAAAGCAGTTGTGGATTGCCTGTATAATATGAGTTTTGTTTCACTGTGGGCTATTACGCTCCTGCAATGTCTACAGCAGCACCAGCTTGCACAGACCTGCAGATGGGTGTGCATGCTTATTTGGCTTTTCATCAACTTGTCTGAAAACAAGAAAGCATGTCAACTCTTTATGCATACAGAAAAGAGGGTATATTGGATGGGACAGTTATTCACAGCAGATTATAACCCTGTGGACCTGCCAAGGGGACTGAATGCCAGCGGCAACTGCTTCTAGGTAGGCTTTGTCTTCCTGCTCAGGCAGGGTAATATCGAATTTCTCCTGTAAAGCAGAGTGAATCATTCAGATTTGGGAACTTGAATCAATCTTTTATACTGCTTGTCTGCAGGGTAAAGGTATAACAGAAAGCACTGTGGGAAGCAGAGCTGGGACATCTGCTTGTCAGTCCGAGTGACTCTTTTTCTGCACTGAACGCTGCAGCTGAGGTGCTCCAAGCATTTCAGACACCCCTTAGAGTCAGTGGATGGGCAATGAGCTGTCTCCAAAGAGGAGCTCAGCCTCTGCAGCACAGATCCCCTTTACCTTCTTTGTGCTAGGCTCTTGTCCAGGTGAGCAGGGACTGTGATATCGAAACCTACTTCTTCATACCATTTCACAGGTCTCATATCAAAGGGGAAATAATCATGTCCTGAAGGACAGAAAGCAGCTAATGAAAGAATTAATTGCTGCGTCTAGTGAGTGAGGGCAAGCAGAAATTACCCATATCTCTCTACAGGCTTATGCAGAGTCCACAGACAGCACTGTGAGCATCAAGGGAGCTTGGGCTCCTCTTTGATATGATAATCTCACCACTTATGAGAGACACCAACACAACACAACACAATGCCAGCAAGAGTCAAAAGGGCTGAGGAAAACCAGACAGGCACAGGAAGGACTATAAAATCAGCATCACACTTCCTGATTTTCTCTTTTACACAAGAAAGGCAGCAGTGACTAATGGACAAAGCCCAGGATTGCTGATCCAGAGAGTGGCTGGCTTTCCCCGAGAACCAGCTGACTTGCTGTGGAGTCCAGGACGAGTTGCTTCAGCTTTCTCAGCCTTTGGCCCTCCATTTTCCACCTCGAAAATGACAGATTTTGCATAGGGGACTTAATGTATGTCTACTTGACAGGGCTGTAAGCTGCAGAGAGCAATTGCAGAGAGTTGTCTTGACTCTTGATGTTAAAATATCCAAAGGAAGCACAATGCACTATCAGCAATAGCAATGATCTTATATCACTCCCAAAGCATAAGCAATGTGATACACAGTCTGTGCACTGAGATCAGATAATCTGCCTTTGAAACACGGCAACTGTTTTAAACACATGGACAACCCACGCACTACTCTGCGCAAAGAAGCTCAGAACTTTTGCAGGGAGAGCCGGACGTGAGGGGGAAACAGGATCACCATTTTCCAGGAAATTCTGACATTTTGAAATTCCTTCTAATGCTGACATACAACAAATTGTCACCTTCACATTTTCCTGCCAAAAATCATTTTGGAAATGCTCTGCTCCAACAAAGTTGGAGTATTTCATTCTGATACTTTAAAATGTTACAAGATGAAACAATTTACAATATAAAATATAATTTTGGAATGAAAAGATGCTTTAAAATAAACATTCTTTTAAGAACCTTGTTCAAAACCAGCACTCACTGACATCAACAATTCATATGGAACACTTGATTTTGGGGAACAGCTTCTAGATACATGTCCTAGAGGAAAATTTTCCTCCGGCTCTAAGATGAGCTGAGTTATCTCAAAACATTAGATAGCTCTTCAGGGGATCTCCTGGCCCCTGAGTGAGGGGTTAGGTGAAATGGGATCTGCACTTTGTTTTTTACAGCTGTGGCATGTGAATGTGGGTAAGCAAAGGATGTTACAACTGCAGATGGCATCTGCCTGAGGTGCAGCTGACTTGGAGTCCATCTCTACCAGTGCTCACCAGGGTATGTGCAGGATAACCTGAAGTAAAAAGGCACCTGCAAAATGATCCTTCCCTTGGATTCTTCCATATCCAGCAATCAGTAGCTGACTGCTTCACCTCACTCCTCTGACCATTTGTTGATCTTCACTGCTACTGAATGTCTCCACAGAAGACTCTCTCTCTCTGCACAGCACTTGGCACATGAGGGACCTTTCAGTCTTATTGCAATTCAGTAAAAGACAAACATCCATGAGAAAGGTTTCCCTTTAAATGGACATGAAAGCAGAAAAAACAGGGAGGTGAATGGGGGCAGACCCAGCAAACTGCTGGGCCACTCAACAGCAAACAGCATGACAGCACAGCTGCAGGAGGCAAGGTGCTAGGCAAAGCAACAGAGACGATGAATGACTGGGCACGTATTTGGAGGCTATCAGCATGCACATATAATAAAAGCCAATTAGAGGCATATGACAGATTGTAAACCTCTTGTGTGTTGTTTAAAAAAAAACATGTTTTCAGCTTGTCTGCCTTTAGAGAGCTTCTCAATAACACAGTTTTACTCTGGCTGAGAAATTACAGACATCTCGCCCACATCATGCAAAGCCTGACATTTCCAATCACATCATCTTTCCTTCCATTTTTAACATGAAAAAAACCCAAACAAACAACAAAAGACACCTCAACATGAGTTATCATTTGTAAGTGGAGCCAGATGTGATTCCATCCACAGCTTCTGGAGCTGATCAAATGGTATTATGTCTTATAAATAGCATACCTGCATTGCTATTACAACTAGCAATAAACCAGCCGAGTGACTGCCTCACATTAGCTTCTAAAGTTAATGGTAAGTACAGCAAACTGGCTACTGAAAAGGATCTTGATATTATAAATTGTACTGTGTCTTCATGCAAATAATGAAACAGGTTTGATCTTTCATAAGATCCAAACAGAGGCTGGTTGAAATGGAAACTCATTTTTTCTAATGACATTAAGACCAGGACAGGGATGGCTCTGAGCAGCCCAGGCTGCTGAAGGTGTGCAGACATGCAGGGGAAGGAATTTCTGCACCCCACTTTGAGGTATCAAGCAGGTTGTGGGCAGGGCTGGTGGCAGTGCATGGAGGATGGGGGCTGTGTCTGCTGCCTGGTGAGATCTCCTCTGCAAGAACTGGCAGAGAAGGCATCACTCCAGGAGGATTTCCCTCTCTCCTTGTGCCTCCTTCTGTGTAGTTACAAGCAAGAGCGTTCAAGCGCATTTAGTAGATCTGCTCTTGGATATGTGATAGATTTTGCTTTGTTTTCCTGGCACAATTGCACTGAAATACAGGACTGTGGATGCAACTGCTGCAGTGCAAGGGGAGACCTGTGGTAGGATACTCTACCTCCCACTCCCAAATAAATGTGACAAAATGAGTTGTGCAGAGAGGCAAGGACTCAACATCTTGAAATCCTTCCCAACTCTTTTTTCTGGATCAAATTCTGAAATCTGTTTTATACCGTATGTTGAACAAACAACTACACTTGGCCTGGGAGCTGCCTACTTCAGCACAGCCCACGTAACTGCTATGCCTGGGAGAAAAGGTGCTCAGCATCTTGTTGAAGTGTTGCAGTGCCAGACGAGGCAGCAGTGTGGGCCCACTCATCCTCTCATCCCAGCCTGTTATGCCAGAAACCACAAAAACACAAAGAGCACTGGTCCAAAGCGCACAGGCTCTGAAGGACAGTGTTCCTATTAATTTCAACACAGGTTGGATTGGGACCTCAAGCATTTTGGAAGAGAGTTGGCCTAAGATGCGACAACAGGTGTCTTGCAAAGAAAAACCTTCCTGTATGAGTTTGCAAATGCCTTGCTAAGACGAAGTCCTGGAGTGTATGTACACTTCTTGCCCTCAAGTGCTGGTAGGGGCTTGTTTGCTGCAGGAATGAAGGAACAGGTTTGGAGGCAGCTCCCATGCTCGCCAGCTCAAGACCACACATGGCACCTGCTGCTCCAGCACCCAGAGGAACCTTAGGATAGTAGGCTCCCCACTAACATGGACAAAAATCCAGGGAAAGTCTCCAGAAAAGATGGCTTGAAAACAGAGGAAAGGAGAAAAACAGCTTGAAATTTTGATTCTCATTTTAATTTCATGATATTTCAGCCAATTATATTTCCTTCTACTTCTTAAGGTCTGACTCAGGATTTTGGAAAGTTTAATGCTGGTATTGCTGCAGAAGAAATATAACGTGAAGATAAATTTATTTTCCAAAGAACCTGATTCAAATGGTGGCAATTTCGCTTTTCAGTAGTACAAAAAAATGGACTGACATCTTTGTTGAATAATGCATCTGGGATAACATCCTACTCTGCAGGGAGATGTCTGGCACATAGCCCTAGCCCTGCTTACACCCTGACTGAGTTCTTTTTAGTGGTTTGCAGGGGATTACAAATGGGGTATGGGCTTTGTCCTGGCTCCTTGCACAGGAAAATACGTCATTCTCCAGGGGAGCTGCTCTATCGATTAATCTTTGTGTTATTACATGCTCAAATAGTTTTCATCTGAAAGTACCTGCTCCTCATTGCACTGAGTTTAATATTCAGCTAGCAATTGCACCCATTATTTGGCAAATCTTAAAAAGAAAAAATCCAGAGGGCAGAAGGATGGTTTGTCACTGAAGCATCCCTGCTTGGCCTGGTCTGTGACCCTGCTCCTAGCTTTGCAGGGCCACACTGTGCTGTCAGAGTGCCAAGGGTGTGCTCAGCAGCTGTATCAGCTGAGACACTCAGAGACCATCCAGCAAGAGTGACTGTCTGCACTCTGTCCTTGTGCTGTGCCAGAGCTTGTCAGTCACCTGTTGGACAGCAGTCAGGGAAGGAGAGGTTGTTGTGGTTTTCTGGTCACCTTCTCTATCCACCTGGACAGCTGCCTCGCATTAAAGCTCCCTTGAAAAGTTTTTAAACATTTCATTATCTTGCATCTCCCAACATAATCAGCCCCCAAAGTGCCTGACTTATCATGCAGCCTGCACTAAACAAATCAATATATGCATGATATGTCATATTTTTTAGCCTAACAGCTCTGGCAGTGCTCCTTAAGGGGAAATATTCAAGTAAACCATCATTTAGACAGGGAGGTTTAAATTAGCAGGAGAGTCATATTGGCAGGTGCAACAGCTCCCATCATCCAGCTACCTTGTGAGAAAGCACAACTGGCCCTCAGAGTCAGCGGTGATGGAGATGAAGGGAGACAGTGGGAGATGTTGTGGCAGAGTCAGGCAGGCATGTGAGGGCTAGATGCCGAGTGTGTCCCAAATTTGGATGTGGACACAAGTGCCAGGTGGCCTCTTGCAATTCTGTGGACATAACGACACCTGCACCCATTGCACATCTCTCTTCTTTCTTTCTTAAACACTTTCAGATACATTACATCCCATTGGTGATGAAAGAGGGACACTGCCTCCACTTTGGGCAACAAGTCCCAGAAGTGTAACCAGCACAGCTCTCCAAGAGGAGAAATGGGAATCAGCGGCCCTGGGAATAATGTGGCAAATACACCCTGTTGCTGCTGGCCTCCCTGAGGCAACTTTGGCTCTGCCAGTGTGCATAGAGGTGCAGCAGTGCCGGACAGAGCGGTGGTGATCTGAGCACCAACCCTCAGCCAGCCCACAGCTTGTCCCAGGATGGCAGCGGATGCCAAGGCAGCCTGCCTCCTGGATCTAACCCACTACCAGTTTGCTCTCTGGGCTCAGGGGAGTGATGATCTCCCAGCAGAGTGGTCTCTGGGCTTTGGAGTTAGCCTGGGCTCCCCACTCTGGGATGCTGCCAGCTTGGCACCTTGCTCTGGCGCAGCTGTTCCCTGTTGTGGCCCCAAAGCTGCAGTTACACACGGGTAACCACAAGCTTTGCCACAGCACAGGCCTGTGGCTGGCACCACACACCAGCCCCACAGATCTCACTGCATGAGACACCTGTACCCCACAGCAACCCACAAAGCGCTTCCTTTTCCCATCAGCTTTTCTCAGCTCTCCCCTCTCACTCTGCCACAAGACCCAGGGGATATGCTTCTCCACAGCATACAGAGCACAGCTCTCCTCTCAGTCTTTGCTGGACATACGGAAGAGATTATTTTTCCTTGCCTCCAAACCTAACAAGCTGCCTTTGCTCCCCATGGCGTGAGATCATGGCAACCCATGGTCCAGACAGTCTCCCTGCTTCCACCATCCCTGGGGATGGGCATGGGATAGAGGGTTTGCAGCGGCACCAGCTACTTCAGGGCTCTCCTCCACGCTCATATTTATCACACTTGCTTACAAATGAGCTACACTGGAGAAATGCAGGAAAGATGACTGGATTATCACAGGCATGCACTACTAAGACCAGGATATTGCCATGTTCCTGCCTCAACTTAGGATTTCTCTTGGTGAAGCTGATGGGTCTGGTTGCTGTGGCCCATTTGGATTTGGCATATTTGGTCAGCAAAGGAGAAGGATGCAATAAAGAAAGGGCTTAAGGAGCAGGGTTAACATATGTTCATTAATTGGTTGGTTTGTGCTATGTGTGCCAGGGGCAACGTGAGCTTGTGATCTGCATGTGTGCATGCTGTGTCTGGTGCTCTTGCCACACCTTTGCCCTGCTAGCTCCTGCCCGGTCACTCACCTTGGGAGCTCAGCTACTCTACTCCCTTGTCAGCAGGGCCCAAGTATGCTGAATGAAAAGGGTCATTCAGGCAAATTCAATTTCCAGTCTGAGTTATAAAGTACAGGTCAGCTCCACGTGTCTTGGTCTGGTGTTTTTTTAAGTGAACCTGTATTCATTCCCTTCACAGCTCTGTGTGGATATTGCCATTACTTACAAAATAACAAGCAGCTTTGGAAACAGTTGGATTTTACAGCATGTCTTTTCAGACCTCAGGACTTGCCTGGTACCAGTGTGCGTTCCTGCACACAATGGCTCTTCATCTTCGGATGTGCTGGCACCGTGCATACAGTATCACCTGTGCAAAGACAGCTTGGAATAGGAGCTCAACAACCAGCACATGGCTACAACAGCAGTGAGGAGAGGACAGGGTTTGCTAATGACAGTGCACATGCCCTGGCCACTTAGGAAAGTGCCAGGGAATGCTTACAATCAAGTAACAGCATCCTAAAGAAGGAAAACTGGGCACAACACCACTTGAGTAAAAATGTTGATGCATGAAAGACTCCTGGTTATAGGGATCAGAGGAATGGGGGTTATGATAAGTTGGTGGACTTGGATGAAGCTGACAACCAGGAAGGCAGTGGAAGGGAGGCTGAAGGTGGAAACATACTGAGGAACACATCCTGGAACCAACAGAGCAGAGAGCATCTCTTTGAGACATCTCTATGGGACATGTCACCTCCTAAGGCAGCCAGATAGGGCAGGCCCCTGCTCTCACTTCTAGGCAGCACAGCTACCACCAACACATAGCTGAGGCAGCCCTTTCTGCTGCGGACAAAAGCCATCAACAAAGTCCTAATTAAAAAACAACCATGAAGCAGAAAGCACAGCTAATTGCTTTTTGACTGTAGAACAAAGGCCACTCCTCTGCCTAATTACACTGTGAAAATGAGAAGAATTTAAACAGGAATTATAAATAATGACACAAGTAAAGAAATGAGAGTGAGTGCCTACAGAAACCTGAACGCAAGCCTGAGCACAAAGACTCAGGCAACAGCTGTAAGAGGGAGAAAACAAGGAAAGTATTTAAGACTTATTATATGGAGCTAATGGGCTGCTCCTCAAGTACCTTTCTTTGCAGGCACTTCAAGCACTTTGTGCTTTCTGGTAAATTTATGCTTTACAATACTCCAGAGAGGTCCTAAGGGTCAATATCATCTGCTTTCTTTGGCAGATTGGGGGAAATACATCATTAAGAAGCAGACTGAGTTACTCACCCACAGCCTGGGTGAGCCTGGGAATCCTGGAGTGCAGTCCCCACTCAGGGAAACAGGGATTTTTTTCCTCCTCTTCATACCACTGAACCACAACTCTTTGCTTTACAGGCAACCACACAGCTTTGCAGGGCTAAAGAGATATCATATGAGGTATTGTGAGACCACTGCATCCCTGAAGATGGGTGCAGAAACACACTGAGGTGGGCAAAGATCGGACTCCTGTGTGGGCAAAGAGGTGTGATTGAGAGTTCACACCTGAACCCTGCAGCTTGCCTCATCCTAGCTCGACAGCTCTTCGGTGGCCTATGCGAAGTGAGCTGAGCGGGCTGTCTCTGAAATAGGCAGCTAATCTGGAACATAAGTAGGAAAAAGGAAAGAAATAATTTTCTTCCTCAAATAATCAATGGGAGAGAAAGGATGTGGGGAAGCAGGAGAAGAAAAATAGGTAGGTATCTGAACCCTCGGTGTTCGCACTGGAAGAACAAGCCCTGTGCTCCCAAGGGCTGTATAGAGATGTAGGTCAGAAAAGACAAAAACAGCCAAATTAACATTTCCCCAACCAGAGTACAGCTAACCTGCAGACTCAAGCTTGTCACAGGGAGGGAGGCTTTGCACAAGCCATTCTGGCTCAGTCCCTTCTTCTCTGTTGCCCCCATAGCTGCAGCTTCCATGCCCCCAGAACAGTGAGTAGAGGCCATCAGAGGAGCTGGATGCAGAAGGGGACTCAAACTGCTGTGCAGCCTCAAGCAGCACTACTAGGAACCTGCCCTTCAGCCTAAATAATCACGCTCAGCTCCAAATAAGCCCTAGACGCACCCTGTCAGTCCCAACGTGTAGGCCTGATTATTCCCACTTACAGTAAAGCATGGGAGTGAGCTCCCCCTCTGAAATGCTGAGTGTTGTATATGAATCAATAGCTTTTTTTTGGTGTTTTAATCAAAGGGGATTTGGGAGGGAGAGACCATCAACATGAAGAAATCAAACCAAATGGAAATGACATGGCAACAAGCTGAAGTCTGAGTGGAGTCTGTGACATCAGTTGGGGGTCATTCAAGTGATGAATTAGACGTGCTTCACAGAGAGTACTGAGGGACTGTCAAATCACTATCAAATTCAGAGGTGCTGGAAAATATGAATGTCAAAAGCCTTTTGTCACCAGGTTTTGTAAGCATGGCTTGGCTTTGTGCTCCAGTCAACTAAGAGGGTAGGAGCTGAAGGTTAGGACCTTGGCATTGCTGGCTCCCTAAGAGCCACTGTGCAGCCCTGGCCCTCTGCACCCCACATCAGAGAAACTGCAAGGGTATGTGCTGTGTGCCACATTTGTTGCTTCTGGGCTTGTCTGTGGTTAATCAGGGCCAGATCCTGCTTCAAGCCAAATCCAGCAGGCACTTGCAGAGCTGGCCACAGTGGAAGAGCCAAGCTCAGGGAACAGCTCAGGAAACAGGGCTAGGGCCTGAACTGCCTTGACATAGGTCCAGTACTTTCCTCTCGGGATCATGGGGCTTCACTCAGTGGCTGGCAGGGAGAGATGTCCCTGTGTAGGACATCCCATCCCATCCCATTGCATACCATGTCCATACCATAATTCCTGTTCTGAAGTCCCCCAGAGAGCCTGGGTGTGCAGTCTCAGCAGTGCCAAAGTGCTGCTTTCCTTCAGGGCAGTTCTCTTCTCTGCAATCATCTTGTCTTTCATAGACAAATCCACACAGGTTTGTAAAAGAAAGTAATTGCCTGCAAATGCCCAAGTCCCCAGAAAGACTGAGAGAAAAATCGCTAGCATGTGATTAAAGATTTTCAGTGGCAGAAGCAGCATCAAAAATCCCTGATTTGCAACAGGAGGTGCAAGCTGGACCACGCAGCCAATCCAACACCAGCATATGCTCTTCCAAGCCCACTGTGCCTATCAGGTGCCTGGGAAGGCCTTCAGCACCTATTGCATTGTCACCTTCATGATTTTGCTAGGGTCAAAGAGCCCAGATACCAAGCTTTTCCTGGCAGTAGGAGGGTTGGGCCTCTGTAGGAAAGGCCAACAAGATTTTGAGTTCAGTAAATCCTGCTCGCTTTAACTGCACAGTTAGCCACATCACTAGGTTGTAAACTGTGTGCCTGTTACATCCATTATCACCAGCCCACTGTGCTGAGCTGTTTGCCTGTATTATTTGAAAATAAAAATTACTCTGACACACTGTAGAAAGGAACAGTTTCTCTCTTAGGCCTTCGCTTCAGACTAAAAGTGAGATTTCCTCTCTGGCTGGCAAATGAAGACATTATTCAGAGGTATTAAGACATCAAAGAGAATGATCTTCCTTGTGAGGCAGACTTGGGAAGTTAGTACTTAAATTCTGCCCAGGGCTGACCTTGCTTCATTTACCTTACAATAAGATTATTGTGCCTTCTATTTGCCACCTGATGGACAGAGCTGAGAGCTGGGGATCAGGAACTGATGCTACCCCTACAGCCCCTGCCACAGGTGCAGGGCTCAGAGAACTGTGCTCTGGTGTGTCCTGACTAGGATGCTACTAACCGCAGCTGCCTGTCTTCACTGCTCCCAGGCGCAGCTGCTAAATCTCTGTCTGCACCATGGCCATCCCATTTCACTGAGTTGGCTTTAGCCACTGGTGCAGGTAGCTTTATCCAGAGCACTAGACTGTGTTCAGGACAAGCAGACATGCATTGATACTGCCTGTGCCATCAACGCCAGGGCAGCAGAGGGAACAGGGAAGCATTCAGGATTCTGGTATCTCCAGCTAAGGGACTGCATTTCTGAGACTGGGAGAACCTACTCAGCTCAGGTTTTCCAAAAGTGGCAGCTCAGTTTAGGTCCTGCCAATTCTGAGTCTTGTAGGTGCCATGAGGTGATTTAAGTATTCATGTTCCTGTAGCAACTGCTACTTTTGAAAATCCTGTCCTACCTGCTCAGTGCCTAGATACCTCTAAGATGGCCAAAGATAAGTAAGAATTGAGGGGAATCATTTGCCTCTCCCTAATCATGTGCTGTGCTGCCTTTGCCCTTAGACCCCAGGAGAAGGTGGATGCTCTGCATTGTGGCATTGGGAGGGGAGACAAAGACAAGCATATGAAGCAACTGCGTTCAAGCTCACATCTGCTCTTTGCTCCCATTGGGCTTCACGCAGGGTCTGGATTGAAGAGAGTCACACAGAAGGGGTTGTTCTCAGGTGAATGATAAGGGAGGGTAGGAGGAAATGCAAATATTTTTCCCTTGAGAAGACTTTTTATAGACAAAAGCAATAATTCATGAAAACAACCCAGTAAAACAGAGAAATGAGGATGACAGCAACCAACCAACCAACAGCAAGAGCTCCCAGCCAGGGAGCTCTACTGGGCTCAACTTTGTCTCTCCTGTGAGACAGAGAGCATGTTTCCCTCTTCTCTGGAATCAAAACCCACCTCCAGAGGCAGGCAATACCTTGACTATGTGGCTATCAGTTTCTTCCACACAAGCACCACTACATGATGATGTGGAGGGGAGAGGCTGAGGAGCATGGGCCTGATCCCCAGCTACCGTGGACCCGCCTCCTGGGCAGAAGAAATCAGGACCCAGAAGATCAAAGATTGCTGAGGTCAGCAAGAGAAAAGTCAGGAGCAGGAGTAAGCAAAGGGCTGAAAATAAAAGAGTCGGATGGTGACATGGAAGAACTCAGTGCGTGATTTGGCAGTGCCTTTTCCCAAGCAGAGGAATAGCAATAACAGCAACAGTGCAAGCTCCCTCCATCCTCTCCTGCTTGTGGCAAAAAGGCAGAAGGCAATAGCATCTGCTTTTTAGTTGCTTAATTGTTACTGCAGACACATATCTACGGGATGCCTTACCCTAGAGACATTATCTCAAGATGCAGGAGAGAAACATTCACAAACAGAGGAGCTGTGCAGGTGAGTGAAAGGGCACTCAGTATATCCTTGGACTAACCTGAGCTCTTGGGAAATCACCAGCCCACCGCCAGTGGCATCAGTCTTGCAGGAGCTCCCAACTCTCCACTAAGCCTGTTAACATAGATATCACCAACAAGTGCCCACGGCAACATGAGGTTTTATGATCCGATACTTGTCTTATGGCAGAGGAGATTGCCTGCCCATCCGTCACAGAGCAGCCTGCAGATGAAAAGTTCCACCTTCTCCCAGACTACAACATGTCTCAACTAGCAAAGAGGACAGGCGGCCACCAAGTTACTCAGCCTGTGAAATTTCTCCTTAAAACAACTACGGACAGCATGGCCTCAGTGACCTTGGGCACTGTTTGGGGCTCCTACGTCAACACTCGTGTTACTGCATGATTTGACCAAGGTCCATTTGCTTCCCCCCACAGAAAAAAAATATAGTGGGATGATGGGGAGGGTGATGGATGCAGGAGTTGCCAACTAGCCTGTGAGAGCAGAGGACCATCACATCCCTGACTCCCTGCAGAAATGTCCCTCCTTCGCAGTGGGAGTGTGGGGGTCTTTGGCTGGTGAGCTGTGACAGAGGGTGCAGAGGTAGCTTCCAGGCTGGAAGAGGGACAGTTTCCTGCCCCATACAGGAGAGCTTCATTAACATGTACCAGGCACTCCAGAAATGGGATAATCACTGCCAGAAGCCAGAAGGGAGTGTGTCTGCATGGTGGCTGAAGTACACAGGCGAACTCAGCTAATCTTCCTCTCTGCCCAGAGCAGGGAAGCACCTCTTGGGGAATGGCTTGTGTTTAGAGATGAATCACAGTCTCTGGAGAGCTATTTACTGTGCAACCTCCATGCAGTGAATGCTGGTGTATTGAAGCAATGCTCTTTGTGACCACCTGGAGACCATAAATTCCCATTTATCAGAGTTTTATGCTAAAGTTGCTGTAGCACTTTCTGGAGGGGTTTAAAAGGGCAGAGCTCTGGTCTGCATTTCAGCAAAAGAGGGTCTTAATCTACTCCTCTTTCATCCTTTTGCCTAAATAGCTAGGTTTGGTGTTTATTGAGGGAAGGAGCTATGGTATTTATTGCATTTCTTGCAAATATTCTCCCACCTCTGCAAACCAACACTGCCTTACATAAGAGACCTCAGGAATATTTGAGATAGATAAGCATTTGAGCATGCAGGAGGTGTTTTGCGCATTGACGTCAGCCTGTGCAGGCAGACTAGAGGTGCAGGAAGGGAGCTGTTTCAAAGGAAGAAAGAAATAGCACTGTAATCAGCCAGAGCCATGATGGTGTTTTTAGGCCCCTTCTGCAGGAGACAGACCAAAGAATGGAGGATGGCACCCTCCTTGTCAGCTTGTACTTAAACAGACAGCCCCTCTGACAGGGGGCAGTGTACAAAAAAGAGCACAGAAGGCTGTGGCAACCCCAAAACCTCAGAGTTTGTCTGATACCTAATGAGATCTTCAGTCCATCACTCCCATTGCTCTGTACCGAAAGCCAGAAGTGAATCATCAATCGATTGACCTGGTTTACTTGTGCTGGTGGTATCTGCTTCTCAGGTCATTGATTTTGCACAATGTCCCCCTCCTCATCTTTTCCCAAAAATACTCAGGGATCCCTGTCATCAAACTTCCAGCATGCTTCTGACATCCCCTTGGCTGCAGGGCTGGAGGTATATTCCCAGGAAGAAAAACCATAGCATGTTTGTGCTAACCAGGAACATATATGCAACTATGGCTGTGGGACCCCAGGAAGAGAAAACAAGTTTCTGCCTAGTCTGGTTTAGAAAATAACCAGTACAAGATCTTTGCTATGTTTCAGTTGACTCTGGTACAGAAAGCCTGGAATTAGATCTATGAATATCTTAGTGCTTTGGATCTGGGGTTGGTGGAGCAGGTATATTTTCATGGTTATGGGACTGCTCCAGCACCTGGGTCATTTGGGATCGGTCTCTGTTTCAGGCATGCAGACCTCTTGCCTGAGCTAGTCCAGCTGGAGTGGGAGGGATGGACACTGTGTCATCAGGCTGCCCCAAGACTAGCTTACAGCTGAGAGATGCTGGGAGTTTCAAAACACGGGCTGTCATCTTTCTGTGCACAATTCTGTATTTGTAGCAGGGAATTGCAAACACATCCATCCAGTTTTTCTTTCCTTTGTCTCCTTCCATGGTGAAACTTTGGTGCTGGGACCAAGTCTGGCACTGCACTCTAGACTCCTGCCAAGCTGGGACCTTGTGCTACCGCATTTCGGGTAAGAGTTGACAATTAAACAATTGACAATTAAACAGTGCTGGACTGCTGCATGGGTAAGTCTTCTTCCTTGGCAAGTACAAAGATAAAGACAGAAATGTAGTACAGAAAACAAGATAGACTTTTCCTTGAGCAGTGGCTGCCTAATAGGCTGTTACGGGAGTGTGGAGACCTTTGAGGTCACAGCATCCGTCCCTTTGCACTGAAAAATGATAAATACATCTAGGCCAGATTTCACAGCTGCTTGTTCAACCTGTTCTTCAGACCCTTGCAGATAATGGGCTGCACAAAGCTCTACAAAGCCCTTTGGTAGCTGAGATACAAAAGTTATTTCAAGCCTGCAGTAATGCCCAAGGATTAGAAGCTGAGTGCTGTATGCTTGGGGCTGGGATGTACATGGGCATATTCCTCTGCAGTTCCTATAATTTAGTAACAACATGTAGAGTGGTGCTGGCAGACTGAGGTAATTTGCTCTTGCACACAGGATCACTGAATTTCAGGGCTCCAAAAACAGGACTTGCAACCAGACTAGGGCAAACAGCTGGTGGATCATATATCCAGATAAAGTCAGGTATGGCGTTCTTTCTGTCTATCTTCCAATTGCTCTGTTGTTTCTGCATGCGCTGAGTTAGCTCTAAAATTACCAGGCTTTAAGGGAAGCTGTGGTGGTTGCTGAGCAACAAGCACCTGAACTCACTGGAAGAGATTATAGTCCTCATGCCTAGCCATACAGCCTGGCTATCCTGCCATCCCCCGGTCCTGCCCAATTTCTCCCTGTGCTCCTCTGCTTACGGCAGGTACAAATCCCCTTTACTCCATCCCATGCAGTGTCGGAGGCAGCAAACGCTGAAGCCATTGCAAGGTGTTGCACCTTGGTTTGTTCTGTTTGTATATGTCTCTTAGCATTATAGATTTGCCCTTTGTCTTTGTTATTTGTGTCTCCAACTCTTCCCCTACAGAGTGCATTAGTTACTATGGAAACAATTTTTTCATTGGTATGAGTAATCTTTATGACAACCACAAAAGCAGCAAAAAGTCAGTTCATATACTGCACCTTCTGCTTAATTCAGTCAGCTACTAATTAGATCGTCCCTTGAAAGTGATCAAAAACTCTGCCACTGGTAACCTACAGGGAAAAATAAAGAGTTTTGACTAGCTGCTTTGATCATTTTGTGCTCACTTCTCATGAACCAGAAAAAATAACAGGTAGATGCTGGAGCACCTAGTCCCTTAGTGTAGGGAGGACCAAGGGAAATTCACTTGGATGTAGGAAGAGCCCAGTGACTCACAGCATCAAAGCTTGAATTGCTGAGCAAGCAAAAAACAAACCTAAGCAGAAAGGTCTAGAAAGGTTATGCAGCTCAACAAAATAGCTCTGGGGTCAGAGCCTCCTCCTTTGTTTCTGACCCCATCCATGAGGGCCAGTGTGTCTCCTTGCTCCACGGCTGGGTAAACTCAGCGTCCCTGCACAGCAAGAAACGGGCTCCCTATAGGACACCCCACTTAGGACCCACCAGAGCTAATCCACATCCTATATCAGGCTGAGCAATCTTCACCTAATGCTACTGGAAAACCTCCTCTTTTATGCTAAGCAGGAGGCGAAAACGTTGCTTCTTGCCATGTGCCACAGTAATAGGTGTTCATTTGATGAGAGGCAACAAGAGGCAACAAGAGGATCTGTAATCATCTATCTGTTGGGTGCCACATGTGCCTGCAACAATAATAGCTCTGTTTATGCTGGGCCAGACTCTGCTGTATCCCACATTGGACATGTCTCATGGCAAACCCTGTGCAGCTGATTTTCAGAAAATTAACCATCATTTGTAATACACAGGAGTTTACCTGAGGCCTTATATTGAGATATAATGAAATTTCCAAATCAGGCCCTTGAAAACTGTCTGATGGCATGTCTGCAGATGACCCTGCAGCTCTGAGACACCAGCTGAGCCCCCTGAACCATGCTGGGTCCCCCGAAAGAGCTGATCATACAGAACCAAGCTAGCGTTAGCAACCAGATAAGCTCTTTAGTGTGGAAAGGGGCTGGGGCAAAAAACCATCAAAAAATGACCTGAGCCCAGATCAGTCCCAAAGAAGCTGACTTCTCCAGTGATCTGTCAGGGAACAATAAATCCAGGGAAATCCCCTGGATTGTGACAGTCATTGAAAGAGTGGATCTGCAAGCTGTGACAGCGAGGACTCAATGTGTCAATGGAATGAGACAGATTGAGCTGTTGTTTTCATTTTTCTTCTTTTTCTCTACAAAGGGAAAATTTATTGCCGTTCAAACAACAAAACTGCTACCTCAGCTACTTCTGTGTGCTTTCTCTGCCAGGCCGTCACTGGGGAAGACAATCAATACCAATGCCTCTGAAGTTTAGAAGAAATCCATGTGCCCCCTCACCTCCCCTTGGTGTATCTCCTATCCCAGTGCCCATCTCTCTTCAGCCCATCCATGTGGCTGCAAAGTCATCCCTATGCCTCTGGTTCCCACAAGGCCCTAGGCTAATGCCAGGTTGCTTTTCCTACCCCGGACGCTCATATAGTGAAGCACCTGTGCAACAATGGAGAACTGCTTGCTGCCCAGCACTGCACTCAGCCACCTCTAGGAGAGAGAATCAGAACAGCTCTGCATCCCTGTCCTACCACCCATGGTCTCATATGCAGGCAGCAGAGAAGCCTCCAATATATTGGACCTTGACAGGCTGGAGAAATGGGGAGATGGTATCTTCATGAAGTTCAGCAAAGGGAAATTCTATGTCCTGCACCTGAGGTGGAATAACCCCATGCACTAGTACATGCTGGGGGACAATTGTCTGGAAAGCAGCTTGGCAGAAAAGGACCTGGAGGGCTTGGTGAACAACAAGTTGTATATGAGGCAGTAACATGTCTTTGTGGCAAAGAAGGCCAAGCACATCCTGGGATTCATCAGGAAGATTACTGCCAGCAGGTTGAGAGAGGTGATCCTTTACTTCTTCTCAGCACTAGTGAGGCCACATCTAGAGTTCTGTGTCCAGTTCTGCACTCCTCAGCACAAGACCTGGACCACATAGAGTCAGTCCAGCAAAAGGCCACAGAGATGATTACGGGACTGGAGCATCTCTTATACAAGAAGAGGCTGAGAGAGCTGGGACAGTTTAGCCTGGAGGAGAGAAGCCTCAGGGGGATCTCATCAATGTATACGCATACCTGATCGTGGGGAGTACAGAAGACAGAGCCAGTCTCTTCTCAATAGTGCCCAGTGACAGTACAAGAGACAGCAGGTACAAGCTGAAATACAGGAAATTCTGTCTGAACATGTTTTTTTTTTTACTGTGATGGTAGCTGAATGCTGAAACTGGCCGCCTGGAGAGGTTGTGGAGTCTCCATCCTTGGAGCTACTCAAAATGTGACTTGATGTGGCCCAGGGCAACCTTTTTCTGGCCGACTTTGCTTGAGTAGAGGGTTGGAAGAGACCTCTGGATGGTCTCCAAACTTCCCTTCCAACTCCAACTACTCTGTGATTCTGCTATTTTGTTACAAGGATATGGTGTTACATCTCTGAGCAAAACATATTATTGAGACCTTGCAATCAGATGGGGCTTGCACTCAGCCAAGAGCCCTCCAGGGAGGCAGCAAGTCCAGGGAGAAATGGCAAGCTCAAGAAGGATCAGGGTACAGTCTGCCCAGGCAAGAGGCAGATCAGCCTGTGGACGCTGAAAAGCGTGTGTTGCGTATTGGGTTCATCTATGTTCCAGAACAGCCTGGGACCTTGTCTCTCTTCCCCTACATGTGGAGGCTCTGGCAGCCAGCTGGCATGGGGAAGTGTGCCGGGAGTGTGCCAGGAACATGCCAAGAGCTTTGGTCAATGAGCTGGGAATGGAGCCACTTTGAAGAGTAGGAGGGCTTTCTTCCCCTCTGCAGTAGAGCTGTTCCCAAACCAGCCCCTGAGCCCTGTTGGGAACAACACAGCAGTTTTGGATAAAGTGAAGGAGAAGAGTGATTACTGCAGTGCCCCAGCAACAGCTGACAAACATCTCTGAGCAGGGCATCAGAGTCCTAATCCACTCAGCACACTCCATTTCCGCTGTCTGGCCAGGCTTTAAGCCTCATCACAAGGATTTCCCCAGAGGGAGCTGAGGTACACTAAGGATAAGAAGGAGTCTCAGCACAGCTTTGTGGAGCAGCAAGAGCACTAATATGTGCACATGCAGGCACGAGATCTGGGCTACTGCATTGTGAGTCTCTGGACATGTGCTCTGCAGCCCACCACCAGCACTGAGCAGTTTATGTCCTCTCCTGCTGCAGAAAGGCAAAGGGCTTCATAACCACTGGGCTTTGCTGACACCCAAATGAAAACCTGGGGCATCGCTGGGATATTAAAGCTTCTCTCTCCTCCAGCTTGATCTCAGTGCTGCCAGGGAAGAATCGGTTGGTACAGACCCACCAGGACCTGAGTTAAGTAACTGAGGTGAGAACTTCAGTGAGACTGAAGGTGCACACTTGGCTGATCCCATCCTTTCAGATGCCTAACAAAATCCATTTGCCACCTGCACTCCTTCACACCAAGGACAGCCCCTCTTTCTTCCCATCTATCATTGTTGCCCCTGTCCCAACATGCCAAGATGCTCTTTTCCACTTGTAGGACTTCAGAGCAAGAGCAAACCTCACTCACAGGAATATGCCACTAAAAGATCCTAAAGCACATGGCAGGTAGAAATGCACCAAGATTCACCCTCTTTCCCAGATGAGGGGAAAGTATTTATTTCCCTGGATGTCCTTTTCCTGTGTGGTTTGTGGAAAAGGCACATCCTGCAAAGGGAATCCACTGTGGGAGCTGCCAGGAAGCAGTCAGTAAGCCATTGTAACATATGGGATTTAAGAGCTCTCAGGACCCTATTCAAAGGCAGCAGGGTTAATAGTTGGGAGGTGCCTGGGGATTTTTATTTACGAACCTTTCGGTTCCTTTTCCGGGTTGGTTATAAAGGCAGCCCGTCCACCTGAGTCAAATCCAGTGAAGCGTCATTTGGGAACGAGAGCAACGTCTGCGCTCGGATGGAATTTGGAACCTGGGCGTGGTGCAGCCGATGGTATTTGGGCTGCCCGATCTTAAGCCCCACAGACATGCCTCATCCCAACAAGGTCCCTCCAGCACACAGACAAGCAGGCATAGACGGGGTATCAGCGGTTCCAGAAAATGAGCAGACTCACCGTCCATGTGAAGAATTTTGCTCTGCCTTTGAAGCTAAAGGGGTAAGCGGCATGCCTGAACTACTGAGCTAGGTCAGGCGGTAGGCTGCACTACCACTTGGTCCCTGCTGTCTCACGTGAGGCCAGGGGACCTCACAGGGCCCCATGCCCTGCTACAACGCCCGCGAGAGCACAGACACTGGCTCAGGGGGGGAACCACTGGATAGGTCTCCCCCAGCCATCACTCGCTCGACTAGCCGACGGGACAGGCAAGCAAAGCCGATCCTGCTCCAAGTAGGGGCATGTCGTGTCACGTCCGGTAAGGTCTGGATGACCCGTTCCCCAAGCGGGTCAGAGCCAGGTCAGTGACGGTTGTCGGGACCGCCACCATGCCCAAATTTTGAAGAATCGCCACTGGGCCAATGGCTTGGAGGGGGGACCGTGAAACCCGATAAGGCCAATTAGGCCCTCCCTTTACTGCCGAGGATCAACCGATTCTGCGGCAGGGCAGAGGCAACTACGAGTCGCCACCATCACAAACCTGGGACGGCTGTGCACTCGGTTCCCCCAGCAGGGGTATCCGGCGGGACCACGAGGAGGTGGCACAGCCGATTCAAGCCCAGTTAGTAACTAAGAGAGTCATGGATAGAAGCTCAGCAGGCACCCCTCACACCAGCCCTCGGACACTTCCCTGCCCATGTTGCTCGCAGCTTGCCCTGGGGAGGTGGGCAGATACTTAGTCCCATGATGAACAGAGTTGAGGCAGCATGGGACACCCTTCCACAAAGAACAGAAGAATTCCTGGGCTGAGGGAACAGAGTCCTTAATTTAAGGTTATATAAAAGCAGTCCTGCTGCCTGGCCACAACTAGGTTTCCCTAGGGTTATTTTCCAATCGCACAGAATGATTTTGGCACCTTAGTAATGGCTGGAGCAGCTCTCCACTGTACCTGCTATAGGCTGATGTTCACCTGAGCCCTTTGAAGTATGCTGGGGTTCATTGCAGCAGCCCAGCTCCTTCCCAACTGTTCAGGCCTAGTTTTTCTTCTCTTACCTCCTCTCTTCCAAAGGGATAAAATTCACCTTTTCAAATGGTATTAGAGACCAATGTTTGGCAGAGTCCTCTGTCTCTGACTCATGCTACCAAATGATTGAGGGCATTGCCTGTGCTGGAAACATTGGCAAGATGTGCAGGCTGTGCAAAAATTAAATACACTAGCTGAAGCTCTGTATGACTCCGGGTAATTCAACTGTTGTAACTTTATGGGGAGCCCTGTGGTGCTACATGGTTTCTCAGGGCTGCAGTTCCTGCAGACAAGAGGATGGAAGGAAATACTAGCTTTCACTAAAAAGTTTCCAATCTCTCATCATCTTCTAGTTTCTAAGAGAGTAAGAAAACGTGATCTGAGTTTGCAGTAAAGCTACCAAAAAAAATCAAACTATGAATAAAAAATCATATAACATAAAGTTTTAAAATTAGTTAATGGAAAAATAATATCTCAAAAATTAACTACATACCAAACGTCTGGGACGTTAGGAGATAATTTTGGACTCTGTGTTTTGTGGTTGGCCAGCTCAATGGCCTGACTTCACTGTCTGTGCCTTCTCAGGAACTCAAATTATGCCTGTGGTCCTAATTCAAAGGCACTCCCGTTGTATCATTACCGCCCTCAAAAAAGCCTAATAACCTCCCATATTTAATGAAATCAGCAGACTCTTCTCATTTTGGAATTCACACCTAGGTTCAGATGATCTCTACTTGCCTGACAGCTGTCATCAGCCACTTTATTTTCTTGCTGCTTGGTCACCACTGCCCCTAAAGCTCTACTGCCTGCCCTGGCACGGAGATGACAACCATGACAACCCTCCTTAGTCATAGTGTGTTCATCTCTCAGACTAGACAGGCAGCAACAGGAGAGTACAAAGCAACAGCATTCAGGGATGATCTGCTGTTGGTAAAGGGCAATGTGCCTGCTGATGCATCCCTAGCCCATACACTGGGACTTTGTGTACAAAGCCAGGGCAAGGTCTGCAGCACTGTCTGATTTTGCTCTCCTTGCCTGGGCTTGCCACTACAGCTGTTCATGTCTTTGCAATGGGCCCAGGAACTTGTGCAGCCCACTTAGTCCCTGGGAATACCTGCGATTCATGCCTCAGCAACAGACCGTCTGTTTAGCATCTGCTGTTCAAATGGGCATCTCTTAGGCTTGTCCTAAGTCCTCCAATATCCCTTCAGCCTCTGCAAATCCAGAACTCCCATAATCCAGGGGTACTGGGGCCCTGGGGATCTCCACACCCTGTCCATGAGAGTAAAGACCAGCCAGTTTCTGCTCTGGAGAGAACCCAAGAGATCCAGAGAATGGTAGACCTCAATACACCCATCCTGCCTCTTTCCTAGGTGCCTCTGCTGAGTGCCTTAGTCAGTTCTAGAGAGTGGGACTCTGCTCTTAACTCAACCCTCCCAGGCATATCTCTCTCTGATTTCTGTAGTCATTAGCCTTGATATTGGGTAAGGCTGATGGCCAAAAGAAAGTCCCTTTCTCTCACAAAACCTTCCTCAAACTCTCCACCTGCTGCATCCAAAGGCAAAGCAGCTGCTGCTTGCCTGAACCTAGAAGCTCCTCATTCACCTCTGCCACCCTCCCACTGGGGTGGGGGCAACACCGAGACCCACCTGTGCACACCTTTTGCAATAATGGCAATGAAATCCCTCCTTCGTGGCCTTCATATTGACATCTTGTGCTCAGCCCCACTCCTTGCTGGGGGCGGTTCCAGCTCAGCAGAATTTCGGGCTGCCACCACCTTCCCAATCCCAAGAGAAGCTGTACATGGTGGTAGCTTTCTGTGCCCATGATTCCTGGGAGCAGGCCCTCTGACTTGCACTCCTCTCCTCAGCAGCAGTCACAGGAAGTAAAAATATAAGAAAGATAATCAGGTCAGAAGCCTGGAGATTCAAGAATCCTGAACAGCCTAACTCCTAGATCATCATCTATCCTCTCTTGCTTTCTTTTTACTCATGAGGAACATGCTTCTTTAATATATTCTGCTACCTCTTCAAAGCATTTGGGATGCTCTGGTGTCAGCCATTCAAAAAGCTTTCTGAAGGGGTTGGTGATTTAAGGAATAACTATGGATACCTATTTTTCAGAAAAGGTTAAGTATCTGCCCTCTGATAATCAGGCCTTTCTTTGGCCTGTCATCATGATGATCAAGCAAGTACAATGCACTGATTGATAGGACTGCAGGATATTTTGCTCTAGGGCCCAACCCAACTTATGATGACTTCCTGCTGGAGCAGGATTGAACACCACCTACGTCACCATGGATAAACTCACAGTGAAGTCACCACGGGCACAGCAAGAGCCCTGTGAGGTTCTCTGTGCCATATCATGAAAGAAGCAGATCCACACTTGTTTTCAGCTGAAACTCACAGATCTGCTGCACACGGCCTCAAGGATCCTGAGTGATCTCCCTGTGCTGCTGTATGCAGGTCTCACATATCTCAGACACCACCAAGGTGCCAGGAGTCTGGCCAGCTCTAATGTCTTTCTACTAAGTGGCAAATGCTACAGGTATTACGGATAACAGTTTTTTCTTCTTCTGGAGCAACGGAGGCATTTCAGGTTTTATTGAAATGAAAAAAGAGTAGAAGATTCAGTTTATTAATTGAGTCTCAAATAATCTTTTACTTAGGTTTGGATTCAGTGAAAACTAAACCATTCTTAAAAATACACTTGTCAGAAAGAAGGGGGAAAGGGGTAAAATAAAGGAGTAAATGAAAGCTGTTTCCTTTTTTCTACGAAAATCTGGAATGCTATCAAAACGCAAGAAAACAAAGAAACCACACACTCAGGAAAATCAGGGGAAAGGCATATTAATGAACTATTCCTACAAAAGTTAACCTTTCTTAAAAAAATAGAAATGTTATCATTCACAAACATGCTGTTGTCCTATTTTCTGTCATTTAAAAGGCACAAAAATGTTCTCTTTTCAGTAGCGCCTCCCAGCTCCAGCCTTGCAAAAGAATGCCCAATCCTGCAAGCAGTTGCTTGCAATGGAGTCATTCTGTTTAGTTGTGTGTGGCATTAAATATATGTCTCTCTAACAATGCATAGCTCAGGGATGTTTCTCTGGATTTACCAGGTTAATTTTGAAGTCAGATCATGTAAAGCTGTGCCAGAGAAAAAGAAACTCAAGATATCTTAATTCAAAGACCAAAGATATAACCACAAGATCCTTTGTGGAAGGCAGTCTGCACTGCTGAGAATAAATCTCTATTTTTGTTTCTGTTTAAAGATCTAAGAATAAATCATTTGATAATGTTTATTCTCACAACATGTGTGAAAGCCTTACATCCTTCATTAGATGTTTAGATTTTAGGATAAGCAGATACTATGGATGAACAGTGACTGCTAGCCTCTAGAATTAACAGAAATGTTATGAGATCTTGTCTGAGCAAACAAATTACTCTCCTACCACCTAGACAGAACAAGGCCCTTGTCCAAAAGCCTTTCCTGAGCCCAGCTGAGTCCAGCTCTCGTGTGTCAAGCACATCTCTGTTCACTTGCCAGCCCTGTCCCAGTGGGGTAGCATGACCTGATCCACCTGCCATCCACCTCTTTTCTCACCTGCTGTTTCCTAACTTCTTTGCTCTGCTCACCAGATCTTGGGAGCTGGGATTTTTCCATGCTCTTTCAGGGCCTCTAACAACAAGGCCTTGCCTTTCTACATGGCCTTATTGTGATGCTCCAGCTAAAAGACCTGTGAGCATCCCAAGAAGACTCCCACCAGCCCAGCTGCAGCTCAACCCAGCCCAAAATGGTAGCAGAGCAAAGGACACACATGGGGTAGCCTCCACGTGCCACAAGTCCCATGTGAGCTGCACTAGCAGCCTAGGCCAGGTAAAAAGGTGTGAGGCCTTAACCCTCCACGTCCTTCCCAGAAACATTTTAATTCATCCCCATCTGGCTGCAAACCCAGTTCCTTCCCTGTGCTTTAATAGGACCTCTGACGGGTTGCTTTTCCTAGGGAGATGGTTTCTTTGAAATTCCAGCCCAGAAGGGTTTAGATTTTATTAATACTGTTTGGAGCAGATTTTTTAATGCTAAATAAGTTTTAGCCTGAGCCAAGGAGGCCCAGTATCATGGGCAGCATAGAAAAGAAGGATTCAAAGGAAGGATTCACAGAAGTTAAGGAGGCTTAAAAGAAAATGAGGTGTGATTAATCTCCTTAATGCAAAGAACATTTTATGTGATGTCAGTTTAATGAGTCAACACTTCTTTCACAGTGTCGCAAAGTCCTCTGCTTGCTCCAGCTCCTGGAGTCCTAGGATTTTCTGCTTTTTATTCAGAATAAAAGGTGCTGAGCCCCTGGGTCAAGGAGAACAGCTGGAAAATAGAATAAAAGTCCCCCAAGAGGGGATATAGACCAGACTGGTCTTAGACCAGACTTATGATTTTGGAGCCCAGTGCCTGCCTCTAAGCAGCCTGCCACTGCCACAAGGCTCTTCTAACCTTCCGCCCTAAAAGCCTTCAGTGCTGGAGGCCAGCTCTCTTATCTCTGTTGTGCATATGGGGAGCCAAGACAGTGGGGCACAGGTGACAGTGGCAGCTTGCTGTGCTGCCCATGTTGTGATGTCAGGTTTAAGGACACAGAGGGCCAGGACGGGAGCTGCCTGAGGGGAGGGATAGGGTTGGGGCAGTCAGTCCAGCTCAGTGCATGTCACTGCCTTGCACAGAGCTGGCAGGTGGCACCAATGCTGTTGGGGGCATTGGGAAAGCACAGCCCCAGTGAACACTTATCAGGGCACCCCGACTGGCTCCCTTCACTAGCATCTTCAAAGAGCCATCCCTTGGTAACGCATTTCAGCCAGGGCTGTTAGGAACAGACAGCAGATGCACAGAGGCTGGAAAGCAGATGGAGAGAAGGAAATTTGGACATAATGTGAAGGCCCCTAAGTGTCTTGTGTAGGAAAACAGACATGACAGGCGGCTGCCTGAAAGGCAGCCCAGCCCACGTCCAAGCACAAGCACAAAACTAGAAAGGAAAGGATGCAAGAATAGGGCAAAGCACCAGTAACACTCACGGACAGATCCTCACCAATTCAAATCACTTGTGAGTTGCAAAGAGAGCCAGACTACCTGGGAGAGACTCATGCACCCAGTGCCTCATGTTTCTGGCTGCACTGGTTTGGACAGAGATGCCACCTTTTGTCAGCCCTCAAAGGCATCCAGCCATAGACCCCAAGCAAATATTTCAGCCTCGCACTGTCCTGCAGCTCTGGGCTGGGGATGTGGGTGTACTTAAGGTCAGGACAGGCAAGGAGACCTTGCTCCTCTATCAATCACTTGGAAAAGGCCCTGAGCTCTCGGCACCCAGCTCTTTTCGGTGCATTAGGGCCAGCTTCAGCACCAGGACCAAGCTGACCCATCGGTAGAAGTCCTGCAACTGTGTGGTCCACAGCCCTGAGGTTGGCAGAGCTCTTGAAGCCTCTTTGGCAGAGCTGTAACCTGTATACAGGGGCACAGGGGACAATGATGCACCCTGGGAAATGACTTGGGAAGCTGTCTGCCAGGGAGAGCAGGATGGGTGAAAATAGGGAAAATGGGACTGTTTGCTGTCTGTATATTGGTTTCTGCACCCCTCTGCTGGACAGACAGTAAAATTACTAAAAACATGGAGAATCATAGCAGTAACGATGAAGGGCTGGTAGAAAAAAAATCACTTTTTTCATGAAAAAGCCAGTGAAATAAAAAATATATCATCAAAATTTCAAAATGTGGAATATCTCCACGATCTACATGGCTAGCCAGGTTGGAATCAATGTTAATTGATTTCTCACCTGCAAACTTATCCTGTTCATGGAGTGGATAGGATAAAAATGCAACATCTTCCTCAAAAGAATTGTTGAAAGAAACATAAGCTAAGAATCCCTGACCTGCTGTTTTAGTGATAACAGTACTATCAGTACCGAATAGGAAGCATTTACAAAAATTTCACTCTTAATTCGCTGAGCATTCCCCTCTTAAAAATATACCATTGCACAGATCTGGGACCTAGGCTTAGAGACATCTCAAATTAGGGTGTTTTTGGTCAAAGTTCAGCCTAAAGTTATTAGCTGTGTGTGTTGCATGCACATTGTGATACACATTATTCAACTAGCAGTGTGTCACCTTTACAGAGACTTCATATAGAGATAGAGAACTGTATCTTCTGCTACCATATATACACATACATATATATTATATATAAAGCATATTAAAGAGCCTGTCATTTCTGCTCATCCTGGATGAGCTTAAATGCGCCCTTAAATATGCTACCCAAATTGAATATTGGTCTCAGAAATTTGGTCTCAGAGTCTGATTAGTACTTTATTTGGGCACAGAATGGATGGCATTCCTCCTATGACCTTCATTAGACAGAAGCAGAGCCTTCATCTAAATTGGAGGGGGGATTCTCACTTGAGTCCATGACCACTTATGAGATGATGCAATAGTACACATCACATTCACCAGTGTTGCTGGGGAGAAGAAAGAACACATTCAGTCCCAGGATATCCATCTCTCTCTGTATGTGTAATTCCTAGCTGTATAAATACCCGTTTCGATCCATACTGGGTGCCCCTGCTTAGATGGTGGGTCCACGGGGGAATGAAAACCTTACGCAGAAGAAGTAACAAAAGACAGAAAGCCACTAAAATGAGTGCACATCCACACTTGGCTACTGTCCTGAGCTAAGCACTTCAAAGACCCCAGAGGTACCCACAAGACATTTAAGGATACTCACATATATATTGCAAAAAAGTAGTAGAAAAGGTCACGTCTTAGCAAGTAACGCACAAAATCAGTCACAGTCGCATCAGTAGTTTTGCACATATGTGTCAGGAGGTTGAGTTTTGGTCCAAAGCAAAGGCTGAGACACTCATCAGTCAGTAGCTGGTCTAACCTGTCATGATGGCTCTAAAGAAGCTGCTAAGCCACATCAGATGAATGAGTTGCTTCAACAACAGCCCCTGAGGGCTGTTAACATCTCTTGTGCTTCAGCTCATTCAGAGACATTTTTTTTAGTTTGTGTCATGATTCAGTGATGATAGCTTTTGGAGCTCTTACATTTTAACAAGTTGATGCCACTGGTGAACTAAAAATCAGTAGGAAATCATCCATTTACAGTATGCTGATTTGTAACGACCTGTTTCTAAGACAGTACTTCGTCAGTTTGCTTTCTTTTCCCCTTCCCCCCAACCCTAAGGAAGCAAACTTAATCTCTTGCTATGCTCCTTACCTCTGGAGCTGTGTGAGAGAGGAAAGATGGTCTCATTGGTAAGACTTTGGCAGCATGAGGCTTCATCTCTAGGCCTGCCAAACACCTGCTGAAAGACCTCATGTCCTCTATGTCTCTCTAAGACTCAGTTTTCCATGTACAAAATGAAAATGCTAGTACATCTGCAGGGAAATATTATATTGATGATGGGGTGTTTGGCCTCAAGTGCCACAGTACCTGGATACATTTGCCAATAGCCTGAACTGAATTTACTCATATTTTGCCTATGAATACAAACCTGACCTCCAGTGTCAGTGCCTGTGATTCATCTCAAGAATGAGTGTGAATACATGACAGAAGAGTCAGTCTAGGCAGCCTGCACATCAAGTTCATCACTTGAGCTGCACCCTGGATTCAGAATTGGGTCCTCTGTCAGAGAGAAGCATGACAAGGACAAGTTGATGGGAGAGGGAAGTATAATGGGAACACTGTCAGACACTTGACAGCAGCATCCTGAGAAAATGGGTCTTGCAACAAACAGCTGGTGCATAATAAATGCATGATATGCATATTTTATACTGTTTTCATGAGACATTCACATATGGCTGTACCTACTGCTGGTAACGTGGGAGAAAGATCACCAGCTTCACACTGAGTGCTCCTTTGACAACAGATTATAAGAAATAATCACTAGCCAAATATTAGTACTCAGCAAGACAGACAAATTACATATGATATTTTTTATTGAACTAACAATAAAGGACCCTTAAAAGGTTCCCAGAGCTCTGCTTTGTGTCTCACAGATTACGATTAATTACAGACTTTGAGCCTTTGTACCAAGAGATTAGAGGCTTTCACCCTTAAGAAGAAAAAAGATGAAGTGTAATTTCTTCTCATGACTCTCCTCCCACCTTCTACCATGGAAGTGGTATGAAAAGACTAATATTTATCTTTTTCCATTTCTCTGTTCTTCACTTTGTCTTAAATGCCCAGCAAAGCACACCAAAGGTTTGAACCGCCAACCTACAATTTACAATTCTGCAGAGCCTGCAGGCCTGAAACACCAGCCAGACAGCTCTGGTGTATCAATATCCCATAGGATAGGGACTTCATATGTTATATGGTTGCACCCTCTGCATCCTTATAAAAAGTGTATCTTTATAGCAAGCACATGCAGTGATACTTCCTTGGAGAAGTGGCTCCTGTGCATGTGGAGATAACTGTGCAACTCCCATCACTGGATGCAGTCATTGCATGCATAACGGAGAGCTTTTCCGCATGTATGCTTTACTGCTCCAGAACCGCAGAGGTCCATGTGCCCTGGTTTTGGGTAGCTCTGTTCTCCTCATCAGCAAGGTGCATTACTAGTAATGACCTAGACCAACTGGAGATGTAATTAGGCAACTGTCTTTCCTTTCTCCTCCTATCCAGTCCCTTGACTTAGTAAATGCATTCATAGTGGTGCTCTGCTTCTTTCCAGTCACCTCTCCCTTCTCCATTTCTTTGCTGCTTTCTAATTTTTGGATTTTTCCAACTTGCTGTTGCTTTTTGGAGATAGGGCTGTCTGACAAGGCAGTCTTGTTGCAGGAAGACTGCCTTTCGCTTCTTTACTTTTTTTTGCTACCTCTTGACATCACTATGCTCAGGATAGGTAGGTGAAAAGTGCAATTCTTTGCACAAATAAAAACAAAGAGGCTAGAAAGTGGTGGGACTGCCTTTATTTATTCATGTTCCATAAGGGCCTTAGCTGAACAGACTGTTTTTTCTCCATTTAGCATCACTTCCTCCAAGCTCAAGAGTGGTGCATCCCTATGAGTAAGAAGTCCAGCAAAGGGGGCAGGAGACCTGCATGGATAAGCAATGAGCTCCTGGCCAAATTCAGACAGAAGAAGAAAGTACACAGAATGTGGAAGAGGGGACAGGCTACTTGGGAGAAATACAGGAATGCAGTCACAGTATGTAGAGATGCGTTGAGGAAGGCTAAGGCCCATTTGGAATTGAGTCCGGAAAGGGATGTTAAGGACAACAAGAAGGGATTCTTCAAATACATCAGCAGCAAGAGGAGGACTGGGAAAAATGTGGGCCTGCTACTGAATGGGACGAGGGCCCTGGTGACAAAGGTTACAGAGAAGGCAGAGTTACTGAATGCCTCCTTTGCTTCCGTCTTCACTGCTAAGGGCAGCCCTCAAGAATCCCAGAGCCTGGAGGCAAGGGAGAAAGGAAGACTTTTCTTTGGTTGAGGAGGATAGGATTAGAGATCTTCTGGGCAAGCTTGACATCCACAAATCCATGGGCCTGGATGGAATGCTCCCAAAAGTACTAAGGGAGCTGGTGGATGTTGTTGCCAGCCTGCTCTCCATCATCTTTGAAAGATAGTGGAGAACTGGAGAGGTGCCTGAGGACTGGAAGAAAACCAGTGCCACTCCAGTCTTCAAGAAGGGCAAGAAGGAGGACTCAGGCAACTATAGGCCTGTCAGCCTTACCTCTATCCCTGGAAAGGGGATGGAACAGCTCATTCTGGATGTCATCTCCAAGCACATGGAGGAAAAAAAGGTGATCAGTAGTCAGCATGGATTCCCCAAGGGGAAATCCTGCTTAACCAATCTGATAGCCTTCTATGATGGCATGACTGGCTGGGTAGATGAGGGGAGAGCAGTGGACATTGTGTACCTTGACTTCAGCAAGGCTTTTGACACTGTCTGCCATGGCATCCTCCTAGATAAGATCAGGAAGTGTGGGTTAGATGAGTGGACAGTGAACTGGCTGAAAAGCAGAGCTCAGAGGGTTGTCATTGATGGAGTCTAGTTGGAGGCCTGTAGCTAGTGCAGCTCAGTACTGGGTCCCATCCTGTTCAACTTCTTCATCAATGACCTGGACGAAGGGACAGAGTGCCTCATCAGCAAGTTTGCTGATGATACCAAGCTGGGAGGAGTGGCTGATACACCTGAGGGCTGTGCTGCCTTTCAGAGAGGCCTGGACAGGCTGGAGAGCTGGGCAGAGAGAAACCTCCTGAGGTTCAACAATGGCAAGTGCAGGGTCTTGCACTTAGGGAGGAATAACTCCATGCAGCAGTGTGGCCTGGGGGCTGACCTGCTGGAAAGCACCTCTGCAGAGAAGGACCTGGGAGTGCTGGTGGACAACCAGTTGACCACGAGCCAGCAATGTGCCCCTGTGGCCAGGAAGGCCAATGGTATCCTGGGGTGCATTAGCAACAGTGTTGCCAGCAAGTGGAGGGAGGTGATCCTGCCCCTCTACTCAGCCCTGGTGAGACCTCATCCGGAGTACTGCATCCAGTTCTGGGCTCCCCAGGACAAGACAGACATGGAGCTACTGGAGAGAGTCCAGCGTAAGGCTACAAAGATGATCAGAGGACTGGAGCATCTGCCCTCTGAGGAAGGGCTGCGAGAGCTGGGCCTGTTTAGCCTGGAGGAGAGAACACTGACAGGGGATCTTTGTGTATAAGTATCTGAAGGGAGGGTGTCAAGGGGATGGGGCCAAACTCTTCAGTGGTGCCATGTGACAGGCCAAGAGGCAATGGGCAAAAACCGAACCACAGGAAGATCCGCCTGAGTATGAGGAGGAATTTGTTTGCTGTGAGAATGACAGAGCACTGGAACAGGCTGCCCAGAAAGGTTGTGGAGTCTCCTTCTCTGGAGATACTCAAAGCCTGCCTGGATGCAACCCTAACATGCTCTAGGTGACTCTGATTGAGCAGGGGGGGTGGACTAGTAGATGATCTCCAGAGGTCCCTTCCAACCTTACTGATTCTATAATTCTATGATTTCTAGAGCATTCTCTGGGGATAGTCCTCCACTGAAAAAAATCTATAAAGCAGTGAAATAAATGCCAAAATAGGTCATAGAGTGCACAGGACACATGGACAGGGCCTTTGTCATGAAGAATTTATTTTCCTGTCAGAAGGGGGAAGTAAATTCCCCATACTAAAAGCTGATAAGAGGGCAGAGATGTTGAAATGAGTGTCCTCACCTACCAAAGAGAAGTTCCATGGGCTGTGAGGAAGCCAAGGAACTGCAGTCCTTTCAGGAGAGGCAGTTCTTTAAGGCTCTGATCCTGCAGAGCATCTGCTTGTAGGGAAGCAGAACAGGCTTAAGCCTTCCTACTCATCCTTGAACTTAAGTACAGACTTACACATTACCTTGAACCAAGCATAGGAAGTTTTAGCAAGAGCTTTCTAATTGGGTTGTTTCCACTGAATTTTAACACATAGCTCTCCTATTCTGTGGGCACCAGCACAGATGATTTCAGAGGAATGCTCATAGCTAAGTTTTTTTTTTTTTTTTTAATGTGTCAGTGAATCATTATCTTCTTACAAGAACAGCTAGTAGAAAATAACAGAATATAGTTGTGCAAGGGACAAGATCTTTATGATCAGACATTATAACCTGGAGTTATCTCAAAGAAGACAAAAATGATGTATAAGAACAGATTTTTTCAGACTTTAAATTTTGGTAGGAAGAACCATTCTTTAATTCTATGTATGCAATACTCAGCACAATGGTAATGCTGTCCATGGAAGAGACTCAGGAATGCTATCACATTTTAGCAATAAAGAGCTATAATACTTTTCTCAGTTACCTTTTTCTGAGCAAGTGCTGGTGCTTCAGTGGTTTATTCTCCAGACATAACAGCTGGAAGTTGAAGACCATGACTGTGGGACCTTAAGTCCTCTAAGGCTATGTGAACCTCTTACTGGTGATGGATGATGAGCCTACTGGTGATAAACTTGTGATTGCAGTAATGAATTTGAATTAAAGGACCAGCTTGGGCTGAAGCACTTGCTTTCATTACAGTTACATTTTCTGTGATGGCATCAGAAAGATCTCCAACTCCACAGATACTTCCAGAGTGCAAACTCTAAACAGGAGTTTGCCTTTATGTTTAGCTATACCTCAGGCTAAATGCTGCTTATAGCCAGCAATCCAATATAGCCAGTATCCCAACTCTGCGTTTGTTTGCGTTGTTGATTAACTCTGTTTCCCCTGTAAGACTTCGTTATTACCAATGAGCCACATCTACACCTGTGCTGCATAGTAGGGGCTAGAAAGACTTTCCTGCATGACTGTCTACCTCTTAATCCTTGTGCTTATGAGCTAGGTGTTCCTCTCTGACCATCAGTACAGCTGCACCAGTCATCTTCCCAGGCTGTATAAAAAGAGCAGGGGTAGCCTGCTGTCAGGCTGGGCTGGAGGGGAGCCAGCTTGAACTGTGTAACAAGGACCTTTATGGCACCTTGACTTCAGGAATGTGCTGGGCAAACTGATGGCTGCTTGAGTTCATGACCCTCTGGAAAATGGTTTCAATAGACACATTAGAGGGAAAATGATGCCCACAGTTTGGAATTTCCTTGGTCATCAATCCTCCCCTTAGTGTTTGCCCTTTCCTTCAGTCTGCTTGTAAATCCTTCCCTTTCAAAAGCCTAAAAGGGCAGGTCTAGACTAACTAGGAGAGTTCAAGGGGTCTCTCTCCTTCCTGTTAGCAAAACTCCAAACCTGGGCTTCAAGACAATGTCCCTGGTTTTCAGGAGAGAGTCAAAAGGCAGGACTGATGGAGGACTCTCCAGAAAGGGCTCTATTTTCTTGACAGAACTACAGAAATTTTTTTTAGTTCAGGATGAACTTTGCAGGCTTAGGAAAAATACTTATGAAGACTTTGATGGAGGGCAATAGAGTACTATAGAAACCATGCCCCTGAATATACCTGCTAGAATTGAGGCTAAGTTAGTGATACTAAGAACATCTGCCAGCTCAGTAGGTTCAGGGCATGGTACAGAACATCTTGTGCTGCTCCCCTCTGTGTTGGGCTATTCAGGACTAAATAAAGCCTTTAGAACTTCCACACAGTGTTCTGATGACCATGATAGCCTGGGCTAATAGCTAAACTAACCCTCAATTAAAAGTATTTCCTGGTGATAGTGTACAAAAAAATACAACAGGTCTGTAAATTAATGAATAATCTCCCTAAGTCCTTCTGAAGCAGACAGAAAACATTCAGTGTATTCATGAAATCTTCTGAGGATTGTCCACCATGACAGAAAAGAAAGGGGTCACCTGTTTTCTATTCTATTATATGAATCAAGTTTTTATGGAATGAGAAAAGACAAGACTCAGAAATTTTCACTTCTTTATCACACACACACACCAATTGGTTTGTTACAGATGCACTCAGGGATGGCAGAAGCACTGGGAAAATCTGAAAGCAATTTTGGTGCCTTTAGTGAGTTATATTGCCAACCGTGATGCTCACAGGAGACTCATATTGAAGTGTTAAGGGAACATGAACTGACTTTCACACAGCTAAGACAAGAAAATCTGGGAGTAGGAGCAGGATTCTTTTTCCTAATATTTTTACATTAGGAAATATGTATTATTAAATAGTATACAAAAGTATATTTTTATATAATGTAATATTTTACATATATTACTATATTAGTGTATTTGTTTAAAATATATAATGCAAACAGTAGCATATACTATGAAACAGTGCTGCAGCAAAAAGCATAGTACACTGAAATAGCAGTTTTATTAGCATATAGGGAGAAATGTTCTTGTTATTTAGAATAGACTGTAAGGGAAGCCAGGAAACACTTCGTAACCTTGGTCAGTACTGTGGATAACTAACACATAACTGCTTCTGGAAGGCCTCTTAAACAGGTAACATATGCCAGGCCATCCCAACCTGAAAGGTCCATTTTGAATCCTAGAAAACTAGTTCTCTGGTCCCAAGGATTTGCTCTCTGAGTGCCTGACAGACTCCAATTTATGGGATGTTTGTCTCAGACGGACTGGGGGGAGGGGAAAAAAAACCACAACCAAGGCACCAAGACCTTCCTTATCAGCGCAGCGCAAGGCGCTCCCGCCAGGTCGCGACATGCCACGGTCCAAAACTCGCCGCGCCTGCGCAGCGGCGCCCAGCGCGCTCCGAGAGCCAAAGCGCGCCAACGCTCTGCGCACGCGCAGTTCCGAGCGTCACCTAGCGAGCGCAGGCCTCCACTTTGGCGCCTGCGCGCAGACCGCACCGCCTACTCCCTTCCTCCCCTCCCCCACCTCGCCACCGCCTTCTCGCGGGAGCGTGATGACGCAGACGCCTACGTCTCCCTTCCCCTCCGCCCCTTCGCTCTGACGTCTCACGAGAGCCCGCCCCTTGATATAAAAGGCTGCGCGGGCGGCAGGCGCCATTGTGCTGCGGAGAAGGCCGGGTACTCGGCGCTCTGTAGGTTTCGCAGCACCGGCCTCCGCGCTCTTCTCTCTTTCTTCCTCTCTTTTTCTTTTCCTTTCCCTCCCCTTTCCCTCCCCTTCCCCCTCCGGACATGCCGCGCGTGTATATCGGCCGTCTGAGCTACCACGTCCGGGAGAAGGACATCCAGCGCTTCTTCAGCGGCTATGGCCGCCTGCTCGAAGTCGACCTCAAAAACGGGTGAGTGCCCTGCGGCCTGCGGGGCGGGAGCCGTTTGGCGAGCGCCGCGGCCTGCTCCCCTGCGCGGCCGGGCCGCCCCTCCCACCCGGCACCCCCCATGTTGTCGGAGGCTCCTGCCGCGTGGCGCCCGACTCAAAATGGCGGCGGCACGGGGGCGCGGCGGCGGCGGGGCCGGCCCCATTGTGGCGATGCCCGCCCTTGCCCCCGGGGAGCTGGCGGTGGGCGGTGGATGGGGCGGGGGCGGGAGAAACCAGGAGGGGCCGCCGCTCGTGTCGTCCCCACCCTAAAGGCATCGGCGCTGGCACGGCTGGTCTTGTGGCTTACTGGCCTTTTCGTCCGTTCTTAGTTACGGCTTCGTGGAGTTCGAGGACTCCCGAGACGCCGATGATGCCGTTTATGAACTGAATGGCAAGGATCTATGTGGGGAGCGGGTGATCGTGGAGCACGCCCGTGGCCCCCGCCGCGACAGGGATGGATACAGCTACAGTAGTCGCAGTGAGTACGGCTCTGTCTTTTTGCTTGGTTATAGGGCTGCTTCGGGCAAGGGCAGAAGGAGGCTAGGGGAGGCGGCTCAGCTCTTTTGGCAGAGCAGAGCCTGGGGTGACTGAGTGGATGGGGCCGAGTCCCGTGGAAATGTGGGGTGGGGTATCGCTACCTTAGCAAGCAAGGTGTTACAGGATACCTAGTGCATTGTTGGGAGCAGGCTATCTGCTGACTGTGCATTATAGACACTTTCCAGCACCAACATTGCACTCGGGATATCCTCTAAGAAATTTGAGAGCGAAACTGTGAAGCAATTCTAGCTGCAAAACTGTAGCCTTGTTCTGGAAGGGGTTTCTTGTTAATTGGAAACTATGCTCTGCTAATTTAAAGGCTCTAGTGTTCTTAAGAGCATGTAGATGAATTAGTGATGTTGCATCACTAATGCTAATTAAAAGATGCAAATGCATAATTGGCATAGAAACACTCAGCTGTGAACTTAAGTGTGAAAAGTAATTTCAGTTTAATATGCAGAATGAAGTAATGGGTGGGGGAGGACTTGAAGCAGAAGTCAGTACTAAGTGGGGAATGTTGTAAGCATTACTATATTCAGCTGACCTGTATGGTTTCTTGAGGAGCTGAGCTAACTGACCTAGTACTGTAGTTCCAAGTACTAAGGTTTATCTTTCATTAATCTCTAGAATCTTGGTATGGGGAGGGATGGGAATCTGTCTTTTTTAAAAAATTCAAATGTATGTTGTTTTAAAATTGTTGCATGTTCAATTCCAACTTTTTAACAAGTCCTTGATGTTTCAATTTAAAAGTGACCAGTGGGGCTGAGGCTGTGTCCACTGAGGCTAAGATGACTGCCTTTCCTGATTGGCCATGGCTTTTCCATACATTGTGTGACCCTTGCCCTATGACCCTTTGGCTGACCTTACCGGAAGCCATGACGACAGCAGCCTTTTGCCATTAGACGCAGGGTGATGGTGAGGATTCCAAGGGTTAGACAAAACTGTTTAAACTGAACTAGGTGACTGTTACCTTGCGTGTTTTGTGGCCAAACCACCACCAAAAACCTCATACTGTGATGTAAGTACTTAGTGTAACTAGTAAACGTTTTTGTAAAATGTAGAAATGCATGTAATCAGTTAAGTTTTATATTTTACAATGTTCTGTAAAATAAAACTTAGCAAGGTGAATCTAATAAGGAGCAGTCACTCTCTAACAGATCTTAGGAGCACAGACTTGTAGGATTTTAGTCTGTATAATTTGCCATTAATGTAGATTATGGCAAAATTGCAAGTTTATTGGAGGCTTAGAGAAATAAAGTCCTACTCCAGTAAATATAACTGTTTAACTAACTTTTTCAGAACATTTTTTTTCTTCATGCTAGGAGACAATCTAACTTTATTTCTTTGTACAATAAAGGTGGGGGTGGTGGCGGATATAGCAGTCGGAGACAATCTGGAAGAGATAAATATGGACCGCCTGTTCGTACAGAGTACAGACTGATTGTTGAAAACCTTTCCAGTCGCTGTAGTTGGCAGGATTTAAAAGTATGTATTAATGTTCTATTGTAGAGCCTATTGTGACTAGCAGGAAGCAGTAACTTATGTAAATACTTACATATCACTTACTGTGATTTAGGTAGAAATATTTGAAATGTGTTTGCATGTGACTGTTTATGCAATTTGTTTTTTTACCTTTGTTCAGACTTGTCTTAATCTATTTGCAGGCAAAAATAAGATAGTCAAGTAATTCTTCATGTACTCTCTCTAAAGGACTTCATGAGACAAGCTGGTGAAGTAACCTATGCAGATGCTCACAAAGAACGTACAAATGAAGGAGTAATTGAGTTCCGATCTTACTCGGACATGAAGCGTGCCCTGGACAAACTGGATGGCACAGAGATAAATGGAAGGAAAATCAGGCTGGTTGAAGACAAGCCACGATCAAGCCATAGGCGATCTTACTCTGGCAGCAGGTCCAGGTAACTTTCTAGATGTTACTCTCCACATGATGACAATTTATATTAAGAGTACTTACTACTTTTTTTTAAGTTAATATTAGTTGTTGTTTTAGGAATTGTAGTCCCTGGAAATGTGGAAGGAATTACTTTATGCAATACTTGTAAAACTGGGTTTGGGGATATTTAAGTTTCTGAAGCATCAGGTTAGTGACACTATATTGAGCTGAAGTGAATCAGTGGTCTCCTGATACAGTTACACTCGTTCTTGAGAAATTCATGAATGCCTTTTCTGTGCTGGATGGCATAGCAGGGTATGCCAGACTAAGAAACAGGGTTAAATTCTATTTGAAATGTTTCTAGGTCACGATCTAGAAGGCGGTCCAGAAGCAGAAGTCGTAGAAGTAGGAGCAGTCGCAGCAGGTCCCGTAGTGTCTCCAAAAGCCGTTCACGGTAAGTGATGTGGTGTTTTCCGATAAGCAGTGATTCCTGCACTATTAATAACTGCTTACAACTGCTATAAGTATATTGCAGTTCACGTAGAATAAACACTATCTTTTTTTTTGAAAGATCTAAATCCAGGTCACGAAGCAAAGACCGCTCACGTTCCAGATCTAAAAGCAGGAAGTCTAGATCAAAGAGCAAATCGAAACCCAAGTCTGACAGGGGTTCACGCTCCCACAGCAGATCCAAGGAGAAGTCTGAGAAGTCGCGATCCAGATCCAGGTCCAGGTCTCGATCTCCCAAAGAAAATGGTAAAGGAGATGCTAAATCTAAATCCAGGTCAAGGAGTAGGTCTCGTTCCAATTCTCCACAGCAGCAGCCATCTGCCAAGGCTCGTTCAGAGTCACCACCCAAAAGAGCTGCATCGAGGTCCCACTCCAGATCTCGTTCAAAATCTCGCTCACGATCAAGATCTAGTTCAAGAGATTAAGACTAGAGCTCTCCTCTTACGTTGCACACTATTATGGAACATTTTCCTACTTGTCAGGCCATTAGTGTTATGTTAGTACTTCAGAAGTTGGTTTCTTCTCTTGCAGGAGTGAATGGCCTAAGAACTAAGTAATGAGGCAAAAAGGTTTGATTTGTATCCCAAATTTGAACAGATGAGGTTGTATGGAAGTGGTGGTACAAAGCAGGAAAAGCCCCCTTTTGTAGAAATTCAGCCAAGTTTGATTTTATAGCATTTCAGCAGGAGTAATTTACCTACTCTTCAGTGCAAAGTGGTTTTTATATTAAAAATAAACTGAATATAAGAGGCTTAAATCTGGGCTTTTTTGGGGGAGTATCATTTTTTCCCTTTTTTTCATAGTTTTAGAACTATTGGTATTGTTAGCTTGGTAGGTTACAGCTTGCTACCAAAGGCAGAATTGCCTTGCTGGACAGGTCAGATAATTCTGACTTACCTTAATTTGTGATAGCAGGCTGCAAACTGTATAAATGTGTAACAAAACTAGGCAAATTTTAGGCCAGCAATAAACTCCAATGGGAGCACTTGTGCTGTATCTTAACTCAACTTGCCAAAAGAACATTCCCCCATACTGTGACTGTATTAAAGGTAATAAAGGTACTCTGTAGCCTGTGTCATGCAGTATTGCTGAAAATCATAGGTTTCAAAGTTGAAAGAAGGAAAGCTTTGTGACATTTTTGCTTGAATATCAAGTGACACTGTCAGACACTAATGTGTCTCTTGGATATGGTCCAAGTCACTAGTATCTTGTATGGTTTGTCAGCCTCTACGTATCTATTGGATATGAAAACTAAGTAAAACTTGTCTTCCCTCCCCTTTGAATCATTTATGTTAACATCATTTTGCTTCAGAATAGGAGAACTACAATCCTATTGTGTGTGAATCTGAACTTTACTGGAAAGGTAACCTGTTGGAGCTAGAGTTCTAGTCTTAACAAAGGCTTTGCAAAACCACAATTGCCAATTCACTCTAAATTGTGGAATAGGATTCATCCCCCAAATTCCCCTTAATAGCTAAATTGATTTTTGTAACATGCAATAGCAACTATTAGAACTGCCTTGTACTCTTTATACAATGTGTAGTTTGACTTGTATAAAATTAAATCAGTGACTCGAACTCCTGTGTTTATTGCAGTGTAATGGAATTCCTTTTTTCTTTTTTCTTTTTTCTTTTTTTTTCCCCTCATGCTGGGGATTCACAGTTGGTTCATGATAAACGCCTACCTAGAAAAGAATCTTGGGTTCTTACCATCTCTTGATCACATCCAGAAAGCTTGAGTTGTTTCATACCTAGTAGCCATGCTTGTGCAAGAAGAGATCTAAAGTAAAGTGTTTATTTTGCCTGACTTGCAGGTATTTGTGAATGAACGATTTCATGGTTTGATAATGCTGGCAAAAAGATCAGGTTACTTGTTTCTTTTATATTGTACACTTTCCATGGTGTATTTATCCCAAATGTTGAAAAACTTCCACTAACTTGAGCTGCCGAGTCTAGCTTCCACATGATTATTCATATAACTGTAGTCTGCAATGTATCCTAGCGTAATTAATTCCACACTTTGCAAGTGTGTTTAATATTGAAGTTTTATGCTCTGCACATGGAATAACAGGTGACTCTCATCTGTTCAGTTAATTTGGGATAAACTAAGCTTAAATGACTGTAGTTTTGTTTTTCTAGTTAAGGTATATTTTAACATAATAAAACTGTTAAATGCTGTGTTTCTGATCACTGTAGGTAGTATCTGATGCAAAGGACATCAAAATGGGGGAGCACTGTGGACTTTTTACAGAAGTCAGATTGTGCAAGGAGATTAATGCATGCTTCAGTTAACTTACCTGGGGAAGTGTTATAAACCTACACACGGAAATAATTTTAATTTCTTTAACTTCTGACACTAAGGCATTGTTATCTTCATTTTCATCCTGAACATATAGGATGGGTCATAGTTCATGGAGAATTCCTCATGTGGAGTTCTCTGTTACCCACTGGATTCTGCAGTAAAATATGTTGTGCTCTTGAAAACAAGAGTTGTAAGCTTGAAGTCAGTAGTTCAAGAGGTAAATACACCTAAATTTTAAATCTCTCTGTATGTCCTGCCTTGGTGGTAATAAAACAAAATATTAACAATTACTTTCTTTTACATGCCTCTAGATATAACTTGTTTCTACAACTGGTTTCCAATGCTAGCCTAGGAATGTCTTGGCATTGTCATAGAAGTTAACACATCAATTAGCTATGCATGTGTTAAGGCTTTTAATAACCATATTCTTAGCTTTCTGAAATTAGATTGTTACAAAAATGGTTATGTTTGAAGTAATCTTTGTTCACGAATAGTTGTAAGCGGGGGCTGTAGCTTTAGCAGTGTTTAACTGGGAGCCATTTTGTGCGTTGTCTGCCATTTAGATTGAATTGTTATAAAATGGATTTAAGCAGCTTGCCTGTAACTGCTTTAAATATTGAAGACTCATTGTTACTGGAACCATGCGCAATACCTCCCTTTAATACTATGCAAAACAGAAATCGTCTGACTGCAGCCGTCTTTTAAAGGATGTGCTCTTGTAATGGACATCCTGACTTTTTTCTGCTTTTAGTATAAATAAATACTGATTTGTTCTTTAAGCAAAAGGTGAATGTTCTGATAGAATGTAGAGTGGAGGATTGATTTAGACTGTTAATGCCTATTAAGTTTTGAAGGGGAAATCAACATTGTACTATAAAAAACCTCTATAAAAAACTATAAAAACCTCTGAAATTTGCAGTCTCTGTGGCCACATTTGGAGACTGTATGTAGTCTTTAAGTTCAGTACTGACGTTATTAGCAATTTATGTGATGTAAAATAGCTATTTCACAGTTAGATGCTGAAACCTTGGTGAGTAATAGGAAAACTTTTCTACTTCCTGTGGGTGGTAAATCAGAATACTCTTAATAAAGCCACTTAGAGCTTTGGAATTGAAACCTCCTTATGCTACAGCTTCTGCACAGTGAGTTTATGAGGAATAGTTTTACTCTACATCAGGTCAGGACTTTTTTTTTTTTCTGAGTATGCACAGCAGCAAATGGTTTAGCTCTCAAGTACAAGCTGTGACAGTGTTTCTACCTCTTTCCTTAGATAGCAGTAACCCTACGTATGAGGCACAAATAGGGAAATCTGGTGTTAAGTGAAACTCATTTTTCAGAGTTTGTTGGCAAACTTTACGTGAACTTTACGCCTGTGTCAGCGTGTCCCAGAAGTATGTTCTTTTTTTCTCCATCTGAGTGCCTTGATCTCAACATGCAGACATCAAGGCCTTGTGTCATGGTAGGTGGTCTTACAAAGTAAATTACTTGACCCTAGATAGGGAACCACAACATGGCACAAGGGCTAGCTGGGTATTTGGAGGTCATTGCTTAAAAGAGAACAGGAGATGGAGTAAGGAAAGGTGAATTTGAAGTCTGCAGTTGCAAAACATTTACTCTTTGAAATGGCCATTTACACTACCTTACCAAAGGAGGTACAACAGATGCATGCTTTTTTTTTGCTGTAAGGAAAAGCACGAGTTCTTATTTGGTATACACCAAAATACATACTTCACCTAGCAATACGACTATTTTGAGTGGAATTGTGAGTAATGAGAAAACATGGCGCACTTTTTTTTTTCCTGCTATTTCATTTCTACCTCTAAATTTTCCATTTTTAGAATTGATTTACAAAAAGGAGCTACTCATATCTAAAGCAATACTCTAGCTGTGTTAGCATGATGAGTGGAAAGGAGCATTGAAAACATTCTTGCTGAATTCACTATTTCACAAATGGAATAACTTGAACTGTTTGCAGTTCCTCCCCCAAAATCTCATTGGGGTGGGGTTTGGAGTGAAGGTATTGATAGAATGATAATATGCTTAAGTCAAAGAGCAGAAGCTGGAAAAGTGGGAATTTGGCTAAGGAGCCTAGAAATACTGAAAATTTAGTTGAGATGGCATTCAATATATCTTTCAAAGTGGCACAAAAAGCTTAGTAATTTAAGAGGTGCTTAACAAATCTTGCTCATCAGGATATGAAGTTCCCACAACACAGCAGCTTTTGCTGCATTTCTTTTGTGGTGTATAACATCTATTTAATATGAATAGGAATCCTATTATTTTACACTGATAAGCACAAATAATACTGCTTTCTGTAGTGACAGATAGTAATGGTTCAAGAATTCCAATTTGGGGATCATAATTGCATCCGTTAACATTGAGTTCATCCCCCATATTTAGTTTCATGGTTGGAATCAAATAGCACAATGCTGGCTCTCAACTCAATGCATTTTCACGTGTTACTCGTTTTGCTAAATATGTGTGTAGATGTTAGAGGGGAAGTTTCAGTTTCGTTTTGCATGATTTAATGAGATTTGAACATAATCCAATAAAAGACTGAAATAAAAAACAGGCTGCTCTTAAGCTTCTACCATTTTAGCTACATCTTTCACTAACATATTGGTTATATATTGATTGCATAATGAAAGATGCATGACCTAAAAAAAAAAACACATCATAGCAATTGGTATGATCTGCACAGCTGGAAAGGCAGTGGCAATGAGATGGCTATGTCTAATCCAAACTTTGGAACGGTTCTCATTAATACCCAAGATTTGGACAATCCCCAAATTTGGATAATTCTGGTGATTGACCCGAGGGATACATCCTCCTCCTCCTCTTGTTCACAGAAAGCTTTTGCAGACAGGTATACTTAAATGTAAAACACCTCAAACTAATTCAAAAACAATAATGCAAACATTGTGGGCAGGAACTGAGTACAGTGATTACAGTTCAAAATACGGACAAATAATGGAGAGAAAGCTCTGCAACTCAAGCCAGGATCACACGCGCTTGGAAGATGAAGACTTTAGTCATGTGAGTGGAGCTGGGGTGGGGATTTTACTGTGGTAGATTTATTCATATTGTATGCAGCTCCTGGAACAAGATAATCCTGTATGTATGAATAATATACATTAGTGCCATTAAGTAAGTAGGTGTGAGAGAGATGTCTCATCTACTTAGGGTAACCCACAATGCACAATTGTATCTGGTTGATCTAGTCAAAGAGTAATGTTGCTCCTGGAAATGGGTGTTACAAAGTGTAAAAAGCTTTACTCTGTGCAGCATGTACCTCTTGGTGTTAGTTGTCAGCATCGTTGCTCAACATCAAAAAGAGGAAAATAGTGCAGCAGTCTCATGTGATCGTAGTGGTATGACAGTGACATTGTACAGCTAACACGAGGGCAGCAGCAGTGGATGGAGGGCAGAATGCAGCAGCTGCCCTGTAATGCCAGCTTCTGTTCTGCTGGACTTCTCTGCTATGGCTTGTGCCACTCCTGTGGTGGAGTGAGCACTGTTAGGAACTCGGAAGACAGGAGAAAGCTTTCTGAAAGAATCTGTCATGTCATGTCATCTCATCTTGATCTGTTTGCTGCTCATTAAAAATAGTACAAGTTGGAAGCGTAATCTACTATGTGCTGTAATTTGGGTGTCACCTACTGTGTCTGACAGTCATAAGCAGAATAATTTTTGTAGTTATCTGTACATAAAAGCCATTTACAGTGGACAGTGAAACCGAGGAAAAGAATTGAAGCGCCTTGTGCAGTGAATAAGCAGCAGGAATAAAAGCCCAAGATTTCAGTTTTTATTTCTATTGCTTCATGCTTTGTAAGGTCTCAGTCAGCCTATTGCGTCAAATGAGCGCAGGGTGTGAATCTAGGTGAGCCTAATACTGGTGGCCACAACTGCTTGTAGGGTATTGCTGTCCTGTGAGTAGTGGAAGAATGTATTGAGATTAATAGTGGCCTAGTGTGAGCCAGGGTATTTCTTGTTAAGCACAGCTCTGTTGCAGCCTACACTAATTAGGTCTAGTGGCCTAAGTGGTGCAGTGGAGTCTGATTAGCCATGTAAAACCAAATAAAAGCATTACTAAGAGCTAAATTTTGATCAATAAACGATGCTTTACAATACAGGATACAGGAGTGGAAATTAAAGGCAAACGAAGGTGAAATGGTACTATCCTACATCAGCCAGCAAGGCCACGATGAAACCAGGAATACTCTCTCTCTTTTTTATTAAAGTAGTTGTTTTGCAAGAAATCAATCTTCTGAGGTCACAGAATCACAGAAAGGGCAAGGTTGGAAGGGACCTCTGGAGATCATCTAGTCCAACCCCCCTGCTCAAGTAGGGTCACCTAGAGCATGTTAGGGTTGCATCCAGGCAGGCTTTGAGTATCTCCAGAGAAGGAGACTCCACAACCTCTCTGGGCAACCTGTTCCAATGCTAAGTCATGAACTTTTATGATAAGCCTGGGAAGGAACAAGGGCTTTATGGGATATGTTTCCAAAATAGAGAAGGTGAATGCTGGGTTGCTTTTCTCTGCACCTGTTTTGAATCAATTTGAACTTCCCACAGCTGCATATAAAAGCATTTACATGTGACTGTCTTTTTTTCTTCTTCGCTGTTATTGATGGCTCATTAAAAATGGGGAAGAAGGCAGTAGCAGCAAAGGAAATACCTGTTAGTTATTCCTTCATTATCAGGATCCAATTACTTCATGAGTGATCAACTTCATCTTTCTCTTTTTGAAGATATCAAAAATGTTGGGGTACAAACCTTAAGGCAATGAAAGCCTGGCAGGTACTCATGACGGAAGCAAAGAGTGTGAACCCTGAAGTGAGCAGGAATATTAATTACTGCTCAATTCAGTATGGCAGGACTTGGCCTGCAGCATGTAAAAGCCATTTTGTGTGTGGTGCTCTAAGTAGCCATTGAGTGCTGGAGGGTGGAAAAGTACACTTTACTACTTTTTGACCAGAGCACTTCTTAGTAAGCACTACCCAGATGTTGGCATTGTGCAAGAGCAAGTCCTACGTTTCCTCGAAAGAGCTAGCTAAAGCAATCCTTTTTAGTGATCTTTTTGGACTTTGTCTTTTTTTCAGCTTTTTTTTACGTGCCCATGGCATGAGTGCTAAGTAGGCAATCCTTGCCCCTCTCCACTGGGAAAGCACATGCCCTCTTGCCTATCTCCTTCAGCGGAGACCTGGAGCAGTTGTTCCAACTCTGGAGCCTCTTAGCTGCTAGGTAAGAGGTAGGCATGTTAACGACAGCGATAGATTTTGACTGCTGTCCAAAGGGGTTCAGTTAATGTCTTGGAGAGAAAGCAGCTTCCTCCTTTCAACCCTCCCCCCTGCCCCACATAACCCATTTTGAAGCCTAAGTATTAAGATAAATAGTGAAAATTGTGATTGAGTCACAAACCCCAGGTGCAAAAGAACAATGGACACCAGAACTCAACATTTGCTTTTATTTCACAAATGCCAGCCCCAGACTTCCCAGTAGCATTGGGCTTCAGGCCTATGCTTAGGCCTTGCTATTCCTGCCATAGGAAGGTGTGGACGAAAAGATGAGGTGGCAGAGCTGGATTTATTATTCCTGCCGAAGTGAAACAGTGTTATAAAGATGAACAGGTCAGCCAACCTTACTGAATCACAGAATGGGTAAGGTTGGAAGGGACCTCTGGAGATCATCTAGTCCAACCCCCCTGCTCAATCAGAGTCACCTAGAGCATGTTAGGGTTGCATCCAGGCAGGCTTTGAGTATCTCCAGAGAAGGAGACTCCACAACCTTTCTGGGCAGCCTGTTCCAGTGCTCTGTCATTCTCACAGCAAACTAATTCTTCCTCATATTCAGGCAGAACTTCCTGTGGTTCGGTTTTTGCCCATTGCCTCTTGGCCTGTCACATGGCACCACTGAAGAGTTTAGCCCCATCCCCTTGACATCCTCCCTTCAGATACTTATACACAAAGATCTCCTGTCAGTGTTCTCTCCTCCAGGCTAAACAGGCCCAGCTCTCGCAGCCCTTCCTCAGAGGGCAGATGCTCCAGTCCTCTGATCATCTTTGTAGCCTTACGCTGGACTCTCTCCAGTAGCTCCATGTCTGTCTTGTCCTGGGGAGCCCAGAACTGGATGCAGTACTCCGGATGAGGTCTCACCAGGGCTGAGTAGAGGGGCAGGATCACCTCCCTCCACTTGCTGGCAACACTGTTGCTAATGCACCCCAGGATACCATTGGCCTTCCTGGCCACAGGGGCACATTGCTGGCTCGTGGTCAACTGGTTGTCCACCAGCACTCCCAGGTCCTTCTCTGCAGAGGTGCTTTCCAGCAGGTCAGCCCCCAGGCCACACTGCTGCATGGAGTTATTCCTCCCTAAGTGCAAGACCCTGCACTTGCCATTGTTGAACCTCAGGAGGTTTCTCTCTGCCCAGCTCTCCAGCCTGTCCAGGCCTCTCTGAAAGGCAGCACAGCCCTCAGGTGTATCAGCCACTCCTCCCAGCTTGGTATCATCAGCAAACTTGCTGATGAGGCACTCTGTCCCTTCGTCCAGGTCATTGATGAAGAAGCTGAACAGGATGGGACCCAGTACTGAGCCCTGGGGAACTGCACTAGCTTCAGGCCTCCAACTAGGCTCTGTGCCACCAGTGACAACTCTACCTTTCAGTCAGTCCTCAATCCACCTCAAAAACGAGGCTGCTGCCTCCAACAGTCACCAAAGCTGCCCTGTCATGGTTGTCCTGGCTCACTAGGGCTTGGGGATAAGCAGAGGAATGGCTGCTTTGGTGCCGGGGGCCTTGCAGCACCCCTCCTGCTTTCCCAGAGCAGGCACCACAGGCTGTGGCCAAGCTGGTGAGTGGTATATCCACGTATCCTTCCGTCAGTCCTTGCCGGGCTGCATGTCCTTAGTCCTGTGTGCCTGGGCCAGCTCTTCCCCAGGATGTCACCCTTGGCGTCCCAGTTGCAGCCACGCAGAGGCAGGCTGGGGGCATGGGAGGGCACCCTGGGAGACTGCAGAGGCCTGCTCCTTGCAGAGGGCAGGCCATGCTGGCAGTGTCTGGAGAGCACTGAGGGTGGGCAGTAACAGCACATCCCACCTGTAAGGGCACTGTGTGGCCCCACTGTGTGGGGCATTCGGCTCTGAGCCTCTGTGATTGCCTGCTCCTTGGGGAGCTTCTTGGCCAGGTCCCCACAGCAGCCTTGTCCCCTTGGTGCCAGTGGTGCCTGGGCCTGGCCCGCCCAGGGCCCTGCAGCCCGCAGGGAGGCCAGATCCGAGCTGTGCCGTCGCCATGGCGACCTGCAGCTCCCCTCCAAAATCATGCGGTGGGATTAAAAATTGACACTGCAGCGTGGAGGAATACACGGGTTACCATGGCGACGGCGCTTGTTAAGGACATACATTGGAAACCTGCCCAATTACCGCCCCCCCCCGCAGGCAACATCCGCGCACACACACACACATACACACGCACTCGCACGCCCCGGTCGGCCGTGCCGGTGGGGGCCAACGCGGCGGGCCGCCCCGGCGCGGGGCTCCGCCGCCCTCCCCGCCCGCCGCGCCGGGCCCGCGCGGCCGGAGCTGCGCAGCTCGAGCGCGGCCGCGTCGGCGCCGCTCGGGCGGGCTGCAGCGCGCCAGCAGCGCCCCGCCCCGCCGTGCCCCGCCCGGGCCGCGGGCCGCCGCCCGGGAACCGCCGCGCCTCTCTAGGTAAGCCCCGCGGCGAAGAGGCGTCGGCGGAGCCGTGGTCTCCGCGCCGCGCCCCGGCTCGCGTGGCGGGCAGCCGCTTCCCTCGGCTTTTGGATTATTTTTTTTCCCTCTTTGGGAGGGGAAAAAAATAAAGAAGAGCAAAGAATGGTAATAAAGCAGTTTTGCACTTTTGTGTTGCAAAGGGCAGCCTGGGAGGCGGCTGCGTGCCGGGCCCCCGGCCAGCGGCGGGGCGGCGAGGCGCCGGGACTGGCATCCCCCCGAGTGGGGGGCAGCGGCGGGCAGGGTTATTCCGGCAAACTTTCTCCTCCGCGCAGCCTCCCCCCTCCCCCCCCCGCACACACACACCGCGGGAGGAAACGGCGGTTGCGAGTGTCCTTTTTTTTTTTTTTTTTTTTTTTTTTTTTTTTTTTTTTTAAGAGAGCGGAAACAAATTCCGCCATTTTGACGTTTATAAAAAGTCGCGCCGGGGCCCCAGCGCCGCCTGCCTCCGCGGCCGGGCCTGCGGGGCCGCGGTTCCCGGCCTGGCGCCGCTGCCCTGCCCTGCCCTGCCCTGCCCTGCCCTGCCCTGCCCTGCCCGCCGCGAGGCTCTGCACACTGTTAACATGGAGGAAGAGGGGCGGTTTTGCACCGTGCTGTGACCGTTACATTTATGTGCAACAAAGACATTTTATTTCCGCACAAAGCCTTACCTATAACGTGGGGGTGGGTGTTACTGCCCCCCCCACCCGAAATTACCTGTGGGTTTCATCTCTTTCAGAGGAAGTTTTTGGCCAGCTGCTGAGGATTGCACTGAGCTGCCGCATCCCCCCTGAGCCGGTGGCCTTGCTAGGGAGAAGGGGATGAGCAGCTGCTGTCCCCCTGGTGCTCTTTGCGGACTTTGCATTCCCCCAGGGGATGCCGAGCAGCCCAGGCTGTGGAAGGAAAGCCCTGCATGTTCTAGAACTGGCTCTGAATTTATTTCCTTATTAGTTATGCAAAAAGATGAAAAGGATGGACAATTTGAGATATTTTGGGACCATGTTTCAATTCTCTTTGAATGCTGCTGCCTACCAATAACTTGTATTCATGTGCAAAAAAAATACACTGCGTTATACCCTAATTCCATGCAGGGCTGCATCCCACATCCAGGTTGGCATAGACTACGTAGGCAGTGACCTGTGGCAACACACATGTGAGGTGGGACACAGGCAGTCCTATTGTCCATCCCACCATGGTGGCCCGGGGCCCATATCTAATCAGAGCTACCCTGGCTTCACAGTGCTTTCTGGCCTCATCAGCAGCATGAGGCCATTTCGGGAGGGTGGTGCTTTGGGGACACTTGACATTTGCTAGGAGAAAAGTTCCAAGTGTCTCTGTTTTGTTAGCTGTTTCGGAACCACAAGTTTTGCCACTGGAGATAGTCCGCATCTCAGCTGCTGTTAGAGGAGGAGTTGTCTGTTACGGCTGAGGAAGAAATCCTCAGAAAAAATAACTTTAAAACCTCAGAAACCACAAAGCCAATATACATGTTAATATTGTTTTAAATCTGTTTATTCTAAGCTGATTTTACCATGAAAAAGCATGCATATTTTGAATGGACTGATTTTTAGAAAGCATTAGCTTTCAGGGCTGTGCAGTGTCTCTGAGCTGGGAGCTGATACTCTCCCTGCTCCCTTACGCCCTGTTACCCTGAACAGATCCTCACTATTTGCAAATGGCAGATGATCCTACAGCTTTTCTGCAACATTTTAAGAGGGTAGCTGTGGGGTCATGGCAGAACTGGAGCCTCTTGTGTATAGCAATGGTAGAAACACTTACTTTCCAAATCCCTGTGCCACCAGCTCAGGGCACTGGTGTGCTGAAAGCTAATGCTTTTTGTTTGATGAGATAAAAACTTTGTGTGCAGCATAACAAGTGCAGTCTGATTACCTTCAAATGTGTGATTTGTGGTCTGATTCCCCAGTATGTGTGAATATTTGTACACTGCTGTTTGCTGGTGTTTAGTGAGTTTGGCTGATGTTCCATGCTGAAGCCTTTCCTGGGGAGGAGAGGGGCAATATTAGAGAGACTGTTCTGTATTCACATGGTTTGATTCCCAAACTTGAAGGTTTTACTATTACAGAAACTGTGTTAGAGACCTCCATCTCACTATCAAAATTGGTTGAAATAGGCTGATGAGTACTGAACTGGTTGCAGACAGATGGCTGTATACACATACATACTCATACATTGAGAAAGTGCTTGCAAAACCTACTTTCCTGGAGGAAAGTTAGCCAAAAAAGAGAGCATTTCTAGGTGAAAGATTTCTTGGAGTTTGTGAGAAATTCCTCCTTCTAGATAGCATGTTGTGGTGGTCTCTGGAGAGACTACAGATCAGTCTCGTCTGTGGGGCTAGCCTTTCCTAGGATGATTTTTCTCCTTGCTTCTCTGTTGGACTCCAGAATGGGAGCCTGAGGTTCTTTGCTGTCCTTCAACAGAAGGTGAACGAGAGGGAGCGGCTGCACCTAGTTATAGCTATCTGCAAAATAACCTGAGGAGAAACTAAATTGCAGGCTTGTTGGGGACTAAATTGCAGGCTGGGTACACCCTCTGTAAGACATACAGAGTTAGGCTCAATACCATGAAAAATGGAGAACTCGGGACTTCACTGATATGTCAAAAATATTTTGCATCTCTAAAATTGATTGATATTTTGAAATCTGGGTGGTGAGATCTTTGAAAGCTGCTAAAGCTTTGGCTTAACTCTGATCCTGTCAGGGGCCAGCAGAGTTTCCTCAGACTTCTGGGGCACATGCATGCCAGCCGCTTTTGAAGATCCCAACCAAATTAAGAAAAGAAAATAAACACACTTCTGTTCATCATCTAGCACAACCCCCCAGAAAAGGAATGTGTTAAGTTGTGGATTGTGCTAATTTGCAGGTTGTGCATTTCCCATCCTTGGAGGTTTTCAAGACCAGGCTGGATAAAGCCCTGAGCAACCTGGTCTGATCCCATAGCTGGCTGTGCTGAGAGCAAGGAGTTGGACTGCAAACCTCCTGAAGTCCCTTCCAACCAGAATGACCCTCACTGATAGTATGAGAGCTTGCAGGAGATCCCTTTGAAAAGTCTGGTGGGGTGGTAGTACCTGCCAAGGCTTTGAAGCAACAGGGCTGCTAAATTATGCCTTGTCTCAGCTGTGGGCTATTTGTCAGAGGTCCTACTTTCAGGGCACAGGGTTGCCGAAAGGGCAGTGTGCCAGTGCTTTCACTGCTGCCACGACAGTAATGCTAAGGTAGACCATGCCACAGCTGTGTTCTTTTACAGAGAAGCTTGTTCTCTCTCTCGTTTTTCTCTTCCTCAGATGCTACTTTCCACCCAAAATATTTCATAATCTGTTGGTTTGCCCTGGGGGGGGAGGGAGGTTTGAGGTTAAAACTCCATTGTTTTGAAAACTGTGAGCTACAAACACTGACTGTAAGTCTGATTCTCACTCCTTTGACGTAGGGAAGGAGCTCTGTTTTTTTGCCTGTCTCTGCTTGGCAAGCGCAGCTCCTGAGATTTGCAGCACCAGTGTCCAGAACAATACTCTGGGATTTGAGATTGTTTGTGCTGGGGAAATCTAAGAAATCCTCAATTACAGGTTTAGCAATGTATACTATGCTTGATGCCAGAAACATTGATGGTGAACTATTGTCTAACACCACCACAGGCCGGGAGGAGAGCTGGGAGTCCCTGAAGTTACTGGGTTTCAGCTGTGGCAGCAACGTACTTACACGCTCACTGCAACGGTGTTCTCATTACTTGTATTTGGTCTTGGAATACCTTGGGGCCCATCTTGCCTTGTGGATCTTAAAAGGAGAAAAACATGGCTTGAAATGTCTGTAACTTCAAGGCATTGAGCTGAAAGCCAAACCCTCAAAGTCTTCACTCTGTTGAGGAATGGAGCAGGACATGTGCTGGGAAGGTTGTTTACTGGATTTGTGCTCTACCTGTGCTTAAAGGGCAAGAACATGGGCAAAGGATTAGGAGAACGTTTCTCCCAGTAAGGGCAGTGTGGCAGTGGCCAGAGGTGCTTGGAGAAGCACAGACCCTTTGCAACTGAGAAGCAAAGGGAGTGACAGGGCAGGGCTGTGGGCTGGAGAGGCTCCTCGGTCTCCCTCAAGCCCCATTTGGCTGGTTCCTGACCTCTGAGTTGGGCTGCCTGACTGTGGTGGGATGGAGTGGGGGAATGTAGCCTTTGCTGCAGCAAGGCCTGTCCTGGCAGGTTGATGGAGGAGGGACTGTCTGTACATGAGTCCTAAATCTCACTTACTAAGTTATTACAGCTTAAGGAATAATGATGGTGCAGTCTTATAATCCAATTTCATTCTATTTCCTCGGGTTTTAAGGCAAAAAAGAACCAGTCTGAATGTAATCAGCATGCAGCCCTGCAAAGAAAGTGTTCGACGCATGATAATTACTCGTCTTTATTTCCTGTGCTATTAACTGATATTACGTTCACAGACTAGACTGCTGTACAGCAGTGAGGCAAGTTTGAGCATCACCTAGCTCGGACACTGGAACTAGTTGTTTCTCTCTTGCTTTCTGTTCGATAGGCATTTTAGAGTACTGAGTCCTGTTTAAATGAGAAAAAGCCAGCTGCCCACACAAAACTAGAAGCTGACCTAGGAACATTTGACCCAAATGACAAATCAAGCTATATATCAGATTTAAATACCTAGAAGAGCAGATAGGTGCCTGGTGTGTGTTAGGAAGCATCCCAACAGATTGGCTGCCTGATTCATTTTGGCTTTTGGTTGGATTCAGGTGTCTAGCTGAGTTACTCCTTTCAGTCCTCTTGTTACTTAACAGTGCCTTTCTGATGTTGCCCCTAGAGCATGTTAAAGGTCTTTTATCAGCTGAAGATGAAATATTTCCAATCACAAATGTGGCAGCATTCTAGGAGAGAAGAAAAAGAATATTTGGCTCCCAAAGTAAATCTTTGCCTTACATGAGTCCACCATTGCACTCTTCAGTCTGGTTATGACAAAACTTTTATTTTATTGTTGTCTCAGGGTTCAAAATTCCAGACTTGAGACTTTGTAGCCTAGCATATTTTTATTTGTCAGCGCTTCAGTGCAGTGCTCCCCTTTTCCGCATAGCTTCCTTCTCTTTCAAATTCAGGTTGCAGAAACATAACCAAGATGTGAGCATGGTCCTGCTGGCTAGCCCAAAGGGCAGCCTCACATCCACCCCATCTCTGAGGGTGGCCAGCTGGGAGCGGGCACTTCCCAAGTGAGGCAGGCCAGGGATGGTAGCCAGGTTCAACTGGGAATCCAGATCACCAGGCAAGCTCATGATGATGAGGTGGGTCCAAGGTCAAGCCAAGAAGTCAGTTCACAGCTCAGGGTCAGCTCGAATAATTGCCAGGCACCCTCCACCTAAAAAAGGGGAGGTCAGGGACCTCTGTCTTTTTCTGGTAAGGATTCCCAAACCAGCAGTTATAGGCCCCATCACAGTGGTACAAACCCCAGAGAGAGCCAGGAACATTTGTTGCTTGTGGTGGGACCTGCCACATTGATTCCTTCTTTGGCAGTGCCGTGTAAGAAAAAACCCTTGATGTTTGCAGACTCTGAGCTGTGATCTCACAGCAAAGACTTTCCTAGATCATGTTGGTACCAACAGTGACTGTCATGCTGTTCTCTGTTGGGTTCACTCCTTCACTAAGTGGTGCTTTAATGTGTCTTACAGGGTATCCTGCTAGGAGATAGTGAAAAGGGACCATCCTCTCTAGTCTCTTTCTTGCTCCTCTGGCAGGTTTGTACTACCCAGCCTAATTTCTTCCTTACTTCCAGTTTTACACTCTGTGACCAGGCAAGGTGATGGACAGCAGAGCAGAGATGGAAGTTGTGAGAAGCACAAAGGGAAATCCTGCTGGGGAAGTCAGTGTCCATATGGTCACCACTGAGAGCACTGTGCAGAGCACCCACCTTCCAACAACAGCCTTCATCATACCAGGTGTGTGGACTTGTCCTCTGTATCTGCTGCCTGCACGGCCTTCTCACCGTGGATCGCTCCTTTCACACTCTGCTTTTATTTGTGCTCCTTGCAAGGCCTGGGAAACAAAGCTATGCAGCTGTCACCATTTCTGTGGCAGATCAAAATCTCCTAAATCTTAAATTGAAGCCTTAATCTTTGAGGGCTGCTGTTCCATTGCAGCACGATGTGCTGAGCTTGGATGCCTGCTTGGCAATGCATGTGGATGCCTGAGCTGCCATGTTAGGGCTGCTCACCCTAACACGTGAATGTTAGGTCCAGGTGGCCAGTGTCTTTCAGAATGTGTGCAGGCAAAGCCCATACCAGCCTGGATGTGCCTGTATTTAGGTGAGATCAGAAGTGGGTTTTTGAAACAAATTTCCCATTTTCGTGTGCTTCTTGAGTCTTGGCACTGTAGAGCAACCCTGGCCTGCACACTGTGTTCTTTGAAAATGAAACTAAACTGCAAGATGCAATCCAGGTACTCACTGCTACAGTCCTGCCACAACTGGGCATCTTGGCTGTGGGAACAGGCTGAGGTGAAGCTAAAGTAAGACCCTCCTGAATGTGGATAGTGTGGGTGCCACCCCCTAACAGAAGCTGCCAGATCCCATTGAATCTCACTACCTGCTCATGGATACTTTTGCCTACAACACAGGCCCTGGTGGGGAGGCTGTCCCCTCTGCATCACTTTGTGCTGCTTGGGGCTGCTGTGTTGCCATTGTGTCTTGTTTGCATCTACAAAGAGTTTTCTTTATGTCTCTCTGGTTGTTTGCTTCTTTTCTTCTTATCTCAAGCAAATGCTACTACCATCAGCCTTCCTGCAAGCACCTTAGAAGTCCAGCGATTTCCCCGGGAGCCACAGAGAAGCACAGGGACCGAAAGGCTGGAGAGGGGAGCAGGGAATGAGCCCATCACAGCCACTGTCATCCCCCAGATCAGTGGGGTGCAGACCTGCAACACAGTCCGTGTGCTGGAGTGGAAAGATGGGGTGGCTACTCTGCCTGGGAGTAACCTGCGGGTAAGTGTAAACCTGGCCCGCCATGTTTGCCCCCCTCAGCTGCTTGCCTTTGTCAGTGGTAGCCCCCAGGTCTGTGCTGGCCAGGGACCACTTAGCTGTGATGTGGCCACCCTGGCAGTACCTGCACCCCTAGCAGTGCCTGCATCCCTCAAGCTGTTCCTGCTCTGCAAGGCTGTTGTGCCCTGTTCCAGCAACACGGTGGTGTGAGCTTAGCAGGGAGAGCATGTGCATGGCATTGTGGCACTGTGGCAGGTCTATCCTGCCTGCGCAGGCAGCAGAGTGATGCTGCTTACTGGGCAGGGTGTCTTGCCTTTCCAAGCTGTGCTGTGGAGTTGCCCAGTCTCCTGCACTCACACTGGAAACAGTGGCCTTGCACTTGTCAGGACGTGGCATGCTTTTAGGTCTACTGCGGCTAGGAAGTGTGGGGGCCTGGTAGCACGAAACAGCTTTCACAAAGTGTACCTTCTCTCCTCCAGTCTCTCAGCTGTTCTCAGGCCTGGGGTACCACATCTTTGCCTTGCCCCTTTGATGCTGCCAGCTGGTGCTGGTCTCACCTAAGTGCAGGCAGAAAGCAGGGGAGGCTTGAGGGTTGTGTTCTGTCTTGTGCTTTATCCATTTCCTTGAGGCATGTGTCTCCCTGCTAGTACACTGGCCTGGCAGGCTCAACAGCCAGCAGAGATTGCATAGAAGGACAGCAGGAGAAGTGACTTCAATGCTGTATTTGGCTCCATCTTTGCTACCTTCAGCCTTGTGCTTCTGGGAGAGCTGTCCCCTTGCTGGACACCATGTCCCTCTCATTGTCAGAGCTCACATATACCCACTAGCTATTGTGTTAGATTTCTATCTTCTTTGTTAACTTTTTTCCTTCTGTTTTTTTTTGTCTGTGCCATAGTTTCGGATAAATGAGTATGGGACACTGAAGGTGGTGAGTGCTGATAAGATGCCTCCAGTGGAACCTATAAAGGAGAGTCACCCGGAGAAAGACGGGGATTCAGAGGTGCCTCCCACCAGCAGGGACAATCTTACTGTTGCTCAGGGTAAGGGCACTGCTGTGGCACTTCTGGGGTTGGTACCATCTTGCAGCAGGTATTATCTGGCTTAGACCCTGAGTGAGGCAAATATCTACTGCTTCCTGCTCTCCTTCCCTCGCTGATCCTTGTGCCTCACTGCTCCTCTTCTGTCTCTCCTGACTCAGATATACCAGAGCAGCCCAAGCTGCCAGCAGCAGAGGGCATGTGCCACTGTGATACCTGTGGCCGGAGACACGTTTCAGATGGGGCCCGGGAAGGCAGGGGTTTCTGCAGTGAGCACTGTCACCAGCAGTTCAAAGAAAGGTAAGGGAGAAGGAGTCCATGCAGAGCTGTAACTATTTGTCTGTCTGTTTACCCTTCCTGCTGTGTGTGCTGAAGCAAGGGATGCAAGTGCATCTCTCTCTGGCGGGTGCTGAGGACCCCATTTGTTTCCCTCTTTCCTTTAGATAGGGAGCCCTGGCTGCAGCTTAGGGGTATGAAGACCTGTCCTCAGGGGCCTTGGGAGTCGCAGGAAGTCAAATTTTCTCCTGCTTAGTTTGTGGCCTCATAAATAGGCAGCTACTAGTACAGGATTGTTGCCAGAGATGCTGCAAGAGGTGCTCCAAGATTGAACTGCACTTGCAGGCATGAGTCAGGAAGGGATTTCCAACCCGCAGCCTTACAGACATGTTCTCAGGGGTGTCACTAAGTGCAAAATGTGATTCCCAGGACTGGATTTCCATCATCTCTGAGTAATTTTGATACAGCTTAGAGCCTTGCTACAAACCTAGATCCCTTTGATTCATCCCCAGGTCCAGGTTTCTGACAAGTGAGGGTGGCTCAGACCTGTCCCTTGGTTGTAACCTCTTGTCAACTTTTCTCTAAGTGGATTGCATACATTAGTCAGGAGGAATGAGAATGTATATGTTTGTGAGAAATGGCATGACAGTGATTCTCCAGCAGTCACTCTCTTGCAGTCTTGACTACCTGGTGGTAGACGTTGACTACCACCCCAACTATTGCAACGTGCTCTGCTGCAGTGATTTACTCTCCTTTCCTCCATGCAGGTCTGTCATTGTGGAAAACTCTGCCAGCAGCACCAGCGTCACCGAAATCCTCAAGCCAGTGAAGAAACGGAAGAGGAAGGATTACCAGAGCCCTTCAGAGGAAGAATATGAATCTGAGCAAATGGTAGGGAGATGGAGGGTGTGTGTGTGTGCATATATGACAATACTGGGATGGGCCAAAGACCGCTCATGTATCTGGTGCAAGAGCATACAATTCTCATCAGTGCTTTTCAGCACCAAATCAGCTATGTGTCAAAGTGGTAACCAGAAGCAGCTAATGTCAAAAAGACTTGAATGCATCTATTGTCGCAGCTTCTAGACACTTAGCTTGCTATTTGGCATGCTGAACGTGCTGGATTATACAGCACTGGGCGAACCCTGATTGGGTTATAGGTGCTGAGTTCTCCTAACTGATCTCTTGCGTCTGGGCCAGCAAACTCAGTGTTGAAGTAAGAGAGCATCTGTCTGCTAACTATATAATGTATATCCTGAGGAAGGGAGAGTGGCTTTGACAAGGCACAGAACAGCTGTGCTTGCTAGCCTTGCCTTTAGCAGATTCACAGCAGGTGTGGTTGCTACCACTCCACCAAAATACCCCTCAGGTTTCCATCACTAGATGCTCTTGGACACCCATTTCTGGGCTAAGCATCATCCAAATCATGAATGTTGTGGAGGCCCCTTGTGGCACTGGCATGAGGGTACAGAGTGAAGTGTAAGTCTCTGTACAGGAGTCCATGACTTCCAACATGATGAGCTTCTGTTTTGTCTGCTCTCATGCATAGGAGGAAAAGCAGGAAGAGAGGAAAAACTCTGCAGGAGACTCTGCCATCAGCAATCCAGATGTTGAAGCATGGAATGGGAGCCAGCACGGTATGGAGGGGCTGGGTGGGCTGTGGGGTGAGTGCTCTGCCATCATGGCCCCTTCTCACTTGTGCAGAAGTGAGTGGGGCCACACAGCAGAGGCTGCAGGGTTCCTCTGCAGTGCTGAGAAACTGGGCTAATGTTATGGTGCTCCAGCAGTGAGTCAAACACACAGTGCTGTGAACCGATACTTGTTCCTGAAGGCTTGTAAGCTCCTCTGCTTGCTTGGTCCTGCTCTCCCTGTCTCTTTCCTTTTCTCTCCTTCCTCTCTTTCTCTCCGTGGGTGCATCCTTACAAGTGTGCAGCTGTATCTTTTTCAGGAGTTGGGCCGTACTGTACAGTGCTTTCTGGTCCCTCCCATTGGGAGCTGATTTTATTACTTGCTTGTGAATATGCTGTTTGTGATGATCTCATTTTGCTCTGAGAGATGCTGTTGTGAGCTCTAGTGCGACTGTGTGCTACATCTGGCTTTGCCCCACTTTGGACAGTCTCATGGGAAACATCCCTTACATGATCCAGAGACCCTGAAAGTTTGGGGGCTGCTCCTGTAGGTCTGGTGCTGCTGAAGCCTGAAGCTTTGCCATTGTCTCATCTCACAAGGTTGGCTGTTCCTGGACTGTGTCAGAGCAGATCTTGAAGACAGAGCTGTGGGCACTGAGGGAAAAGAGACAGATTGATGGATGCAGTGTTTGCTTTTCCCTTACAGTATGATAGGGAAGAAAGTAAAACTTGGGAAAATATTGGACATAAACATTTATGGGGAAAATTTCCTCCTTGAATAGAGAAAGGTCACTTTTAGAGTCATTTTGAAATGAAATTGTTCCTGCTGCACTTTGGAAGCCCCTCCACAGCCAAGTGTAGGGACTCTAACAGGGACCTGGTTATTAGAATAAGTCAATCCTTGATGTTACACTGAGTTAACCTGTTAAATGGGGAGCTCATAATCACTTACCAGGTCCTTTGCTCTACAGACATACTCTGTGGGAAGAACAGGTTTCTACTTGCATTGTTTCTGAGCCCTGAACATGTAAACTTCCTTATTGCTTACAAGTAAGCTTCATTGAACCTTATAATTTTCAGTATTTTATTTTCTCCTATTTTAGAGGTACATCAGTGGACAAAATACACACCTGGATACTTCAGTGCATCAGAGTTTCATCTCTAGGTGCATTTGTCTAGAAGTGCAGAATTTGTACTTTCCCAAAAAAGCCTTCCATGTTTTTTTCTATATGCTAGATAGTAATACAGGTGTTTTCCACTCTCGAGCATTAAATAAAGTATCTTTGTTAGTTAGTATACTTGCCCACTGAATCTCAGCTTCGATTTCTTCCACAAGTTTCATTTTTTCCTTCTCTGCCACCTCTAAACCTGAGGGAAGAAAGGAGAAAGGAATAGGTCTGTTTTCCCCATACATTGCTGGCCTGCCCTGCAGAAGACTACCTGCCCTGGATGCTATGCAACTGCAATTTATTTTGTGCTAGACTAGGGTTCACACTCTCAGAATCCCTTCAGATGCTAAGGAGCAGGGAGAGGGTGTTTAGAGAGCAGAGGATTTGGGATATGTCTTGTGTGCCTTGGGCAAGGTCTCTTTGGCCTTCCCAAGGGGGCTGAGTGCATGAAGAGAAACCTCCCTGCCCATAAAGAGGGGATGCTGTCTTCTTTCATGAGTATGTAAAGAGTAAATGCATCCCTAGAGCATCAGAGTGGCCCTGGTCTACTGAGGTGGGGTTATGAGGGTATCTCAGAGCAGAGGATAGCAGAACTGGTGCTTCCAGAGCAGCTCTGCCTTAGCTGTAGTGGGAGGTTAGCCTACTGCAAGCTTGACTGGCCAGGAGCCCCTCTGCAGCTGGAGGTGACCTCCCTGTTGGATGCTGTGACCATTTTGGATGTACTAGCTGGAGGAGGAGTGGTTGTATAGGTCTCTGGACATGCTGTAGGCTTTGCACAGGATAGTTTTTCCCCTGAGGGCTCTCGGAGCACTTGTGTAGTAACAGAGGACATTTGGGGTCATGGGCACCTGTGTGAGAGGGGACCTTTTGACTCTGTCCCTTGTCGGACAGCCAGCCAGATTTGCTGGTGAGGGGGCTCTGGTAGGGTGATGCTGAGCCTCATAGGGATGCTGCACTATGTGCGAGAGCAGGATGTGGCCCCGGTGGGACCCATGGCCTCACCTGCGCTCCGCACTGCCCCGAGGCAGGCAGGAATTGGGGCTGGAGCTCACCCTCAGGAGCGCCTCTTGTGTGTGCGTTTGTGCTGCGCTCAGGTGCCAGCGAGGAGAAGAAAGAAGGCTGGTCTTGGGCGTCCTACTTGGAGGAGCAGAAAGCTGTCGCTGCCCCTTTAGATCTCTTCCAGGATGTGAGTTGGGATTTTCCTGTCTTTTTCCCTCTTTCATCTTCTCTTTTCTTTCCCTTTTTTCCCCCACCCCTTCTCTTTCTCCTCTCTTCCTTGCTTCCCTATTTTGCGGGGCTCTGTGCAGTAAACAAGCTCCTTCCTTCATCCAGAGGTGACCAGTTAGTCCCACTGCCTTCCAGTTGTGATTTATCACCATTCCTGCTCCCCAGTGGGGTCCTGTCCCCTAGCCCTGCACCTCATGTGTGCATAGGAGACTTTGGTGGCTGTAGAAGGGTGATGGAACCCTTCCAAGCCTTCCCTGAGCCTGTGCGTGAGTGCTCTGGGAAGCCGTGTGCTGGGGTGGGCCTCTGCTTCTGGCTGGATGCTCACCAGCACATGAGAGGAGCCCAAACCCCGGTGTCCCCGCTCTCCCATGGCCCCAGTGCTGTGCAGCTCTGAAGTGGACTAGTGTCCTAGGGATATCTTGCCCTGCCAACAACAGGAGAAGCAAACCTGCAGGTAGATGAAAGAATGTGTTTTTCTACAGAGAAAATTTTGGCTGATGACATAACCTGTTGCCCACCATCTGCTAGGCCCAGAAGTTCCCATTACCTGATGGTTGCTCCGTGGGATTGTTCTAGATTGTTCCCCTTTACCTGTATTGTTTTTTACATTTTAGTTTAATTTTTGTTTCCAGTACCAAGTAGCTTCCCAGCACAAGAATGGCTTTAAAGTGGGGATGAAACTGGAGGGGATCGATCCGCAGCACCCATCTATGTACTTTATCCTTACCGTGGCTGAGGTAAGGCGCCTCCAGCTTTGTGGTTGCATCTCCTGACTCTTTCTTTCCCTTCCTCATACTCGGGCAGCGAAAAACTCGGCAGGAGAGAAGGTTCTGCAAGGAGGCTGGTGGAAGGCTTTGAGCCCTCACATGCACATCACTGCCAGCACTGTTGGGCATAGAATGAATTGGCACTTTGGCACCTCAGTCAAGGAAATTGGAGGTTTCCTGCTGATTTGTAGAGGACAGGAGATAACACTGTGGAGCAGTTGTCATGTCCTAGTGTAGTTAATCTGTCCATCACACTGACACAGGGTGTCAGGGTGACACCATAGCTTCACCATGGGGCAGAGAGGTCACAGTAATGACAACAGCTTCTTAACTTCAAGCTGATGCCTTTCAGATAGGTCTGACCCTTGGAGATGGATGGTGTGGACATATCCCTTTTCTTCTGTCAGTGGAAGCCCACTGTCATTGGGGTTCTTAGCTCAGCCACATGTCATGCACCCAGACCAGCCTTGCCTCTCAGTGCTCCCAGGGCCCAAAGGGAACCAGGGAGAATGGCTATACAGCAGTGGCTGTTGAAGAGATTTCACTGAAGCAGCATGGCATTCAGTCAAAACTCTGTGCTGGAATATTCCACAGATGTAGAAATGGGAACCTTTGCACTTGCTGGATCTGGCAAGGTGCCCGACTATATGACTTCACAGAGTCATAAAACAGCTGAGGTTGGAAGACAGCTCTGGAGATCATCTGCCCCAACCAGTTGCTCGAGCAGAGTCATGGTCACAGTCACCTGGAACAGGTTGCCCAAGGCAATGTCAGACAGCCTTTGAATATCTCTGAGAACAGTCTCCACAAACTCTCTGGGCAACCTGTTCCAGTGCTCAGTTACCTCACAGTAAAAAAGATTTTCCTTAGATTAGATGGAGCTTTCTGCGTTTCAGTTTGTGCCCATTGTCTCTTGTCCAGTTCCACCAGCCCTGCAGGTGCCTATGCCAGTGTATAGAGCTGGGTTTGTGATGTCTCAACACTTACCTTGCTTCATGCTGAACACCTCCTGGGATTGGCATGTGCTGGCTTATTAATATGACTTTTGGTTTCCCTAAATGATACACTTGAGATTTTAGGTGGGGAGGGAGGTGTGTGCTGTGCTTAAGCAGAGCAGCAAGTTTTCCATGGTCCTTCCCTTCTCCTGCCTTCCCTGGTGGTAGGTGTGTGGTTACCGGATGCGCCTGCACTTTGATGGCTACTCTGAATGCCATGATTTCTGGTTGAATGCTGACTCTCCCAACATCCACCCTGCTGGCTGGTTTGAGGAGACAGGGCACAAACTCCAGCCCCCCAAAGGTAAGGAGCTAGAGAGTCTGGGTTCACAGGCCCTGTCGAACAGGGGGATGAGGAGCAGACTGTCAAACTGCGAGGGTTAGCTAGGGGCCAGGGTGGCTCCAGGGAGAAGAGGAGGGATGCTGCTCTGTTGGGGCTGTTGCAGGACAGCCCTGCAGGTGCCTGTCACTACTAAAGAGCTTGGCTTGCTCCCATTTTGAGGCAAAGCCCTGTTGTCCTGGATGACACTGTGCTGCAGCACTGTGGGCAGAACACAGTGTGCCCCAAAAGAGATTTGGGACCAGCGTCCTCCAGGGAGGAACCAAGCACTGAATTTCCACTTCAACGCTAACATTTCTCAGCATCCCTCTGAAACAAACCACTGGTCTGTGCCAGATGTGGCCAGGCTGTGGGGTTTCCCATGGTGCCCTAGGGCCCATTCTCCCACAGTGAGGCAGCCTTAGTGGGGGGAGGGCTGGCCAGACTGGGGTGGCTGGGCTCAGACATGTGGCCTTCTGGCTGCTCTCTATGAACAGGCTGCTCTCTTTTCCATTCCTGAGGGGTTGTAGGTTATAAGGAAGAAGAATTCAGCTGGACAAACTACCTGAAGATAACAAAGGCTCAGGCAGCTCCTAAGCACCTCTTTGTGATCCGAAACAGTGTGAGTAGCAGCTTTTCCTTCATGCCAGAGCCTACAGGTTCAAGTGTAACCTTCCTCCCATCTATCCCAGCCCAATCCCTCCCCTAGTTTGGGCTTTTCAACATCCACCCCATGCCTCTGATCCCCCCAGTACAAAGGGCCAGGAGAATGCACTGCTGGCATTGCTTAATGAGACCTGCTATGATTTGCTGCTGAGGATCTGCAACTTGGATGCTAGTCTGGTCTGTTCAAAACTGAGGTGGGTCTCGTACACCGAATCCATCTCATGTACAGTTACATCTCCCAGATGTACTAGTGGGGAAGAATTAGCCTTTTTTCCAATCTGTTGTTTTGCCGAAAGAAAAACTCCCAACAGTTAATGTTTCATCAGTATAATTCTTTTGTCTCTGTTTTCTCTTGACCTTTATTTTTCCTATGGCAGCTTGGGTAAGGAAGGGGAGAATACAGTGGAATGCTAAATGCTGATGGTTTCTTTGTTAGTTGCAGAGGAAACTCAACCTAGTGATAAATCAGTCTCTCCAAGTTACTTATTATGTCTAAATCCTCCTCTTTGAAATGATGCATCCCTGCCAAGGTGGAGATGCATGATTGCTACAGTGATCCCACTAGTGTGTATGATGCAGTGTGTTGCACAGATTTTTCATCCAAGAAATAAAGACAAGGTAGGATGCAGGACCCCTTCCTAGGTCTTGCTGCACAGGGGATTTAGTAGGTGCAAACAGTGGAGGAGCATGACTACAAGCAAGTATTTTGTGACCAAATCTGAGCCAATATAAGTTGGAGACTGCTGCTGTCTTGGATCTTACTGCTTATAGAAGATCCTGAGGGTCTGAAGACTTTTTTTTTTCTTTCTTTTGTGGCCAAGCCAAGTTACTTACCCTGTGCCCATTTTCTTATGTGCACAGGAAGGTGCTGCTCTCTGGGACCCCTAAATGGTCACAGACCCTGGCTGGAGGCCAAGGCTGAGTCTTAACTGTGAGAGGGTTTGGGGAGATGCTGTGTTTGCCACAGGCGAGGGAAGTGAGGAGAGCAGCTGGGACCACAGGCATGAGCAAAACCTGACCTCTCTCCTTGTAGCACGAGGCTCCACCGGGCTTTGAGGTAGGCATGAAGCTTGAAGCTGTGGACCGCATGAACCCTTCCCTGATCTGCGTCGCCACAGTGACGGACGTGGTGGACAATCGCTTTTTGGTGCACTTTGACAACTGGGATGATACTTATGACTACTGGTGAGCATACAGAGGCTCCTGGACACCAGTGCTGACAAGAAGTCTTGCTGCTGCTTCAGTAAGACTGATGGTGCTCTGGGGCAGTCCCAAAATGCCTCTACAGGCAGGCCAGCGGTGGCCTGATAGGGCAGAGGGTTGCCTACCTGTGCTAGAGGAGAAACCTTTTCCTGGCCCATGTCACTTTGCTACTTCCTGGGATGTAGGCATGTCTGTCCCATTAACGTGAAGTTAAAACAAGCCCTGACCTGGGCCTGGAGCCCACTTCAGTGTCAGGCAGGGCCACCTACGATGTCACCAAGGCAAAGGCTGAAGGCCTGAGCTTCAACTGAGCTTGTGGGGCCGTGGGCAGACGGTGTGTGCCCTTGTGGGAGTAGAGGTCACAAATGAGGCTGGCCAAGGCTGGTAAGGCTGATCAGTGCACTCGAGGCCAAGCCTGCATCCATCCTGCCTCATAGCCAAAGCCTGCAGACCTTCTCTCTCTTCTTGCCTGCTTCAGTTCACTGCCAAAAGAGCTGTGTTTCTGTAGCCGTTGCTGCACCAGTCATTTTAAATGCCTGACCCTTGCTGCTTGCTCCTTGCTAGGTGATACTGGTCACAAGAAGTGTCCCCTGTGTGCTGTGCCCCAGGGCAGACCCGTGAAACAGAAGCATCTGAGTAGTTAGGATCTATTTGGGGGTACTGACCAGTAGTTGAGCTCCCCAGCTGCTCAACTCTGCCTGCTCCGAGCTCTGAAATGCACAACGTGTCTCCCCACAGCAAAGCATTACTTTTCTCTGCATAGCTCCACTGTGGAGCTTGCACCCAGGACTTACTGTCAGGGTTCATGCCCTGTTGCTATGAGCTGGAGTCCCCCTGCTCTAGCTCTTGACTCCACGGTCCTCTGGGCTATTCAGGACTGAGGGTGTTGTAAAAGACCCAAGCTCATGCAAGACCTTTTACAGGTGACACAGGCCTGGGCTATGCCACCAGGTGGCCTGCCCCAGTTCCTGACAGCTTGCACTGTCCAGCAGTGATGAGCTGGGTGTCTCTGCCGCATAAGTGTACAGATGTGTTTTGCAGGTGTGACCCCAGCAGTCCATATATCCATCCAGTCGGATGGTGTCAGGAGCATGGCAAACCCCTCACACCTCCTCAAGGTGAGTAGGTGACCAGGGAGCACAGCCTACACAGCCTACACTTGGGGGCAGGCTTCCCCTGGGAGGTGCCCAGGGGCTTAAACCCCACAGCTTCTGCTTACCTGCAGACCTGGGAGGTTTCTGTGAGTAAGGCCACAGCCAAGGAGACAGCATATGCTGGCCAAGGGTCTTGTACCTGTGTTCAGGTGCAGCACCACTCTTCTTAGGCCAGGTGGAGAAGTCAGGAGGCCCCAATGCAGGGCCAGACATTTTTGCTTCCTCTGCACTCTGTATGTTGTGGTCCATTAGAAAATAGTGGCACATCTTGATGTATCTCAGGTTTTCACATACCTGGTGCAGGCTTGCTTGGTCCTTCAGGGTAGCAGGACACTGTGGGATACTTGCTGTTCTCCTGCAGGCGTGTGTGTCTCACCCTGCACATCATTCTCCCTTCTAGATTATCCTGACCCTGACAACTTCAGCTGGGAAAAGTACCTAAAGGAAACTGGAGCATCTGCTGTCCCAGCTTGGGCCTTTAAAGTGGTGAGTGCCCCATCCTCCGCTCCATTGTGCCTGGGCAGGCCTTCAGGTTTTCTCCATCATCAGATCTAGATTTTTATGAAAGGTGATGTTTAGTGTGCTCCTGCCACAGCCTGGGTTTCAAATCTACACTCAGGGTGCAGAAATCAGGTCTATACTGGGCAAGTAGATGCAAACTGGGAAAAATGAGAAGTATGACCACTTCCTTGACTGGATAGGAGCCAGGTAATGGGAAATCTTTTCAGCTTGCTTGATGGTTTTTGTCTCCAATTGCAGTAAGAGCAGTTGTGTCCAGCCAGCTGCAGCCACAATGTGAATCCCCAAAATGAGTCTTCAAGAGGCCTTTTTCTCTTAGCAGGGATTTCCCATCTTGTGTCATCACAATTCAGATCCAGGAAATCCATCCCTACTCTCTCCTGGTTCTAACTGCGAGCTTGGGGGTTGTCATTGGGGCTTGAAGGACCCCCAGAAGGGTCAGAGGTGGGGAGCTAGGTTTTGGAGCACGTGTTGGTGGAAAAATGGGGAAGGAGTGCAGGATCCCAGAGCACAGTCCTGCTCCTCAGTGACCTGGTGTGCTCCTTACCCTCAGCGCCCGCCCCACGGCTTCCTAGTGAACATGAAGCTAGAGGCAGTGGACAGAAGGACTCCTGCCTTGATCCGAGTGGCGAGTGTGGAGGACGTAGAAGATCACAGAATAAAGGTGGGTTCTGGGTCTTAGTGCTGAACTTGCATCCAGACACTGTCCTGGCTTACTTCTGCTCCATTTTGCTGTGCCAGTTGCAGTGGTAAAGTATGTGGAGGTCTGTGGAAGCATTAAGTACATAGGATGGCAAGTCTCATTGCTGAGATCTGAGAGGGTAGCAGAGCATTCTGTTGCAGTTCAGCTCTACCCTGCTGTTTGCCATCACCTTGGAGGGCTCAGTGCTTCTCCGGGAGATGCGTTGAGGTTTAAGGTGACCTTTCCACTTGTTTCCCAGATCCATTTTGATGGCTGGAGCCACGTCTATGATTTCTGGATCGATGCAGATCATCCGGATATCCACCCCATAGGCTGGTGCTTGAAAACTGGGCACCCATTGCAGCCTCCTCTCAGTAAGTCCTTGGCCTGGGGCAGCCCTTCACACCAGTACCCAAGAGTGCCAGATTCCTATTGTCACTGGCTGCTGGCCATGAGCAGAAATGTGTGCTGGATGAGGGTGGGCGGGGAGGAAAGACCTTTCTCACAGAGCTGGCAGCTGGAGATGTCCTTGCAGTTTGGAGCAAGCAGGGAACACAGACCTCTGGCTCTGCCAGGGGCTGTGGCTATGACTGTGTCTCTCTTGTTTCTCCTTTTGGTGCAGGGCCAAAGGAACCAGCCTCCTCTACCCATGGAGGCTGCCCAACTCTGGGCTGCAAGAGCATACCTCATACCAAGGGCTCCAAGTACAGCTTTCACCACAGGTGAGAACCCCCAGCATGGCTTGGAGGGGCAGAGGTTCCCTGTGGTCACAGCACCAGGGCCTTCCTCCTCTCCTCTGTTGGCCACACGGCTTCTTAGCATCCTTCTTTGCTGCCATCCAGCCCACCACCTCAATTCTGGCTCTCCTTCCAGCTCAGGGGCAGCTCTTGCCCTCCTCATGCCAGGGCTGGATAAAGCATGGTGCCTCCATTCCTGGTGGAATTCCTTATGAGGTGGTGCTCTTTGCTCTGTACCCGCTCTTTGCCGCTCAGAGCCCCCCAAGGGCACCCTAGACACCCATCTGCCTGTGGGGCATATGGGCTATGTAGGGGACAGCCTTAGGTACTTTTATGACACTGCTCATTGATACCAGCTTCCAGGATGGTATTCTTTCAGTCCCTCATGGATGCTTTTTCCTGTGAGATTTTGAGCTAGGAAGTGCTGAGTCAGGACAGTAAATCTCCTCCAGGTCATCTGTGTGAGCTTTTTCTGTGGAAGTTAGGAAGGCTGTAATGCTGACCCCAGCGTGGCAAGCTGGCATCAGAGCAGAGGAGCATGTCAGGTGGAGAGTCCTTGAGGACAAGGGAGGCAGATCAGGCTCCTAGGAGTTTCTTTCCTGCCCAGGCTCACAAAACTTCTTCCTCCTTACTCTGTTGATTTTGAGGCCTGTGGATAGTCTAGATGTCTGAGGGGGGAAGGAAGGGAGATGGAGAACCCTACTGTGAGCCCTACTGGCCTGATTGATCAGGACTGTGGAGACTTGCACAGAGTTACAGTTATGGCTGTGGGGAAGGTGGGATGAGGATTTGTACCTGGAGGGGCTGGACCTGCCTGTGAACTCATGCACTCAGTGCCCTGGACCCAAGGCATTTGTTCATCAGATCTTTGACATTACTGTGTGTGCCAGAGCTGTGGCTTCCCATGGTGTGGAGTGAAGGAGTAGCCCTGCCTTCAAATGCGCTGGGCCTAGCTGGCATCCCTGTGCTGTCCTGTGCTGAGTCCAACGCTCGCCTACCCTCTGTTCTCTAGGAAGTGCCCCACGCCGGGTTGTGACGGGTCGGGACACGTGACTGGCAGATTCACAGCCCATTACTGCCTGTCAGGGTGCCCACTGGCAGAGAAGAACCAGGGCAGGCTCAAAGCAGATTTATCTGACACCGAGGCCTCAGCTCGAAAGAGGAACTTGATCGGCTTCTCTCAACGAAAGAAATCTCGGCACCATGGGAGGTAGGGGCAAGGCTGGTGAGGCCAGTGCAGGCAGTGCTGCACCTGTGCTATGCTGGGCATCCTTGAAGGGGACAACCAAGCCAGAAGAGGCACCTTTTCCACGGGGGTGTGTGCTTACTGGCAGCCTGTGTTTGTCCTTCCAGCTCTGTTGGGTCACCTTGGGCATCTGTCCTGCTTTTTCTTTCCAATTTGTGTGAGCTTGGCTGTTAGCCCTTTGGGTCAGGGTTTGAAAGGTAATCCTTGCTCCCATCACCAAGGCACAGTTATGTGCTACACGGAGAAGAGCCCCCAGGCTGGTGGTCCCAGACGAGTTTCAAATCCATCTTCTTGTCTCCTCAGAGGGCGACCTCCAAAGTACCGGAAGATCCAGCAGGAAGACTTCCAGAGTAAGTGCAGTCCTCTGCCATGATGTCACTGCAGAGCAGAGGCATGTCTTGAGGACCTGACATGGTGGGTGGAAGAGAAAGGTCTCCTCTTGGTCTATTTGGTCAGACCTAGTGCAGATCAGCATCTTGTGGAGGGCTCTCTGCAGTCTGTGCACAGCTCATGGCCTGACTGTCAAAGCTCTGTGACAGGGGATGTCCCTGCCTCTTACCAGAGCTGTGCTTGGTCCCTCATTATATCTTTTGATCCATATTCCTGATTCCTATGAGTGCATTAGGGCAGGGAATTAGGATTCTCTCTCCATGGCAGTGCATTTTCCAATGCCCTCTGTCCACCACAGACAAGAGTGTTGTGCCTTTATCCTGCGGGTACATGTGAACCACAAAACATCAGTGGAATTTTGAAATGCCATGTTACTGCCACAGTACAGAAGATTAATGCCGAACAATTTGCTTTGCATTTAGTTCTTATGATTCAAATAAAACATTGACTGACTGCAAGAGGACATATCTTCACACAGTTAGCAGTTTTACCATGGACTGGTCTGGTGCCTACTCCAGCACTAGAACAAATGAAAAGGATCTCTTCTTGGGAGATGACCCTGGCTCCCTGGGGCAGAGAACAAGAAAAAAGCTTTGTTAAAAAACTGAAATGAACTAAATGATTAAGGATGGCATTCTAGTATGAAATTTGACATTAGAATTTAGTTTAGTTTAGAAAATGAATGATGGGAAGTGGTAAGAAGAAGGAAAAGCCAGGCTTGTTGGCTCAAAAATTCTTCCCTCACCATTGCCAATCCCACCTACCTAGACCCTTTGATACACTAATATCCTATTGATGCAAGAGTCAACCTGGCTCTTGATAGTGTGGATTCATGAGACCATCTGCTCCCAGGTCCTCCACTGGCCTTTAGGATGGGGTGGGATGTTCATGTCTCTACCTTATCATGTCTTTTTATTGCCAGCTGTTTCCTCAGACAATATGCATCAGTCGCTCTTTATGTCTGCCCTGTCTGCCCATCCTGACCGCTCTCTGTCCCTCTGCTGGGAGCAGCACTGCAAGCTCCTGCCAGGAGTGGCTGGCATCACAGCAACCACTGTGGCCAAGTGGACCATTGATGAGGTAAAGCAGTTCCCTTGCTGGCTCCCTCTGGTGTGGCTGTGCAGTGCTGCTGGCACATGCATCAGGTGCTGAGCCTGAGAGTTCCCTGGACCTCTGTAGCCAGAGTGCCAGCCCCAGCTGCCAGGCTTGCCTGATATCCCCATTACCCTCCAGTGTGTCCTTCCACTGGCCTGGACCCTCAGTGGGAATCATCTTGCCGTGCTGAATACTGCTTACTGGAGATGAAACTGCTGTGCCATTTGCTGCTGTGGGGCTGGAGAAGACCAGAACCCTTTCCCTGATCTGACAGTGGTCTCCCCTAGACATGGGAGAGCGCTGCAACTGCAGCACTTTGTTTTGTCCAACAGGCATGTGTTACCCTACAGTAGGCAAAACACCACTGTGAAAGTGAAGTTGTGGGCTCAGGGTGTTTCCAGTCAGGGAAGTCTCTTCTTCAGGGAAGTCTTGACACTGCTCTCCCTGTCTGTTCCAAGGTCTTCAGCTTCGTTCAGACTCTGACAGGTTGTGAGGACCAAGCCAAGCTCTTCAAGGATGAGGTGAGATCAGCTGGAGCACAGGCACAGGCAGCCCAGGACAGCGAAGGGGGAGGGAGGGATTGGCCAGCAGCCTTTGGCCCATGGCACAGCCACTGAATGTCGAGAGCCTGTTTGGTGCCTGACAGCAATCTCACCCTGCTTTTTCCTCACCCATTCCTCCTCCCCGTCCCTGCGCCTTCTCACTATATCATCAGTCCAGCATTATTCCTGATCATCAGGCATGTTCATCATTTTTAGGCTGCTCTGTGGACAGAACTACAGAGGAGCTGCTCTCCACCATATGCAGTATGTCTGGGGCAGGCTGATGCTCAGCACTCTGGGTGCAGTGAGTGTCCCAGCCTGTTGAGTAAATAGCCTGTGCCTTAATGATGCTCAGGCAATCACAGCCAAGCTGGGGCAGCCTTCATGCAGACAGAGGGCTGGAGCAGGGAGTAGATTGGTGTTTGCCCAGAGCAAAACACCTGTTGGCTGTGTCCTGTGGCGGCTGCGGTCTGGCCTACAAGCCAGTTGGCTAGCTGCAGCATGAGCTCCATGGCCACCCTGGGAAGGGACACTTCTGTCCTGTTCCTGGGTGTGTAAATTCCCCGTTTTGGCTTACATGACACAGCAGGTTGGGATATAATGGGAACACTATACATGGCTCTTGCCCTGTTCCATATGAATGGGGGTGGCCTGGAGCAGGGAAAAGACTGTGGCACAACACTCCAAAAGGCTTGGAAGGGAACAACTTGAGCTATCTGCTCCCTGCAGCAGATGTGGAGGTGAGTGTGAATGTACGTGTCTCTAGGGAGTACCTATACTGATTGTCCCTGGGAAATTGCAGCCTGGCTTTCCAATGAATGCCCTTGTCCCTGCTCTCCTCTCCAGATGATCGACGGCGAGGCTTTCCTCTTGCTGACGCAGGCTGACATTGTCAAAATTATGAGCGTCAAGCTGGGCCCGGCACTCAAGATCTACAATGCCATCCTCATGTTCAAAAATGCTGACGACACCTTAAAGTGACTTTTCTTGGCCCAAATGAGACTCTCCCTCAGCACCAGTGCTGCCAAACTGTCCAGGACAGAGATCCGCTCCCCCCCACCACAACAACCCGCAGCTTGTCATGTCCTGCCCATGCCCTCATGGATGCATCATGTCTGCTCTTGCACCAGTCCATCTCCCTGACCCTCTTCCTCTCTTTCTCTCTCTCCACACTGTTCCTTTCTTCCAGTGCTGGTAGAGGCTGACGAGGCAGAAGCTGGATGTGGGACTAGCCTGCCTAGGTGTGAAAGTCACCTTTGATGTGCTCCAAGTGCGGTGACTGCACTAGCGCAGAGGTGTATTCAGAGACAGCAGAGCTGCATGGAGGGTGCAGGGGACCGAGAACTGAGACTACCGGCCAAGTAACCAAGGAAAGGGAAGAGGCTGACTACCCACACGCATACTCACACCAATTTAAAGGCTTGTCTTTCTTCAGCAGCTGAGAGAGATTCCCCCTCCCTCCCCAGCCTCTTCCTCTGGAGAGAGACTTGTGTTAACATATGAGGGATGCTCTTTCGAGGAGCTTCTGCTCACTTTGCCTTTTTCTCTTGACTTCTTGTGACTCCCCCTTTTAAGGCCAGATGATAACTCTGCTTTGCACTTTCATTGCACTGGGAACCAGTGACCAGCTTCTCACCCCTTCTGGGGAGCAGCATGTCCTGGCCATGGCTCTGCCCATGACCAGCATCAAGTGTTTGATTGCTCTTTACTGTAAGGAAGCAGGCCCAGAGCTCCATGTGGCCAGGGCTGAACAGATGCAGAACAAAGCTCCAGTTTCCTCTTACACTTTGGGCCAGCACATCTCTGGGAGAAAGGCTATTCGGTTAACTTGTGCCCCTTGCAGGAATTAAAAGTCCTCTACAAAAGAGAGGCGGACCCACTTTAGTCTCTGTATTAGGAGAAAGCCCATTTCTAGCATTGAGGTAGCTGCAGAGGGCAAAAAGCCTCTATTTCTCCATAGGCAGATCTGGAGCTTGGTTCCTAAGGAATTCCTAAGTTAGTTGACTCCATCCTGCCAAGCCACTCTCTAGCTTCCTTGTGTGTTCCCAAGGCCCCCAAGCTTTGGTATTGGAAACATAGGATTATTTCCTTTCGTTCTCTGGTTTCCTTCCCTGCAGATCTAAAAGATTGAGCAGCGGACAGGTTTTTCTATCCTTTTAGCAACATAGCGCCTTTCAAAAAGACTACATGCGGTTTGGAAATATGTAATGCTGTCCCCTGTAATGGGGGGACAGGCCTGGTAGTCTAGGGTTTTTTAGCCTAAAAAGACGACATGACTGAAGGGATGCAGACAGAGTCCCAGGCACCTTCAGGTAGTGCCATGTCACCACCTGCCAGGATGGAGAGGACATGCGATGCTTACGCAATGCTTGCTGGAGTCTTTTATCCCTTCCAGCATGTCTCCTGTGGGTCACCACTGGAGCAAAGACACCAGGTGGAGGGACCAGTAGTGTGACTGTGTGGTGTTTGTGGTTCTGCTGTGTTACACCAGAAGGATGTCAGCGCAGGCTGGGCTATGTGTGATTGGAGGTGGGCTCCTGGGCCCTTGAAAACTTTCCACAGTCAGAAATGGTGTGATCAGAGTCCTGGATGTTCCTTCTTTCCCATTCCCATGAATGACATATCAGTAGCAAAACAAATCTTTTCCTCTTTCCCAGTGCTCAAAGACAGGGGGAACATGTCTCGGAGCAACACTGCCTTGGAAGCCACTCTCACACCTGGGTCTATTTGTGCTAGGCTTCCCATGGAAATGTAGCATTTTGACTCTTACTGAATTGTTGGGGTCACATTTGACCTGCTCTTAAAATGTCTGCTGCTTGCTGTTCATGTGGGGCTTGTAACTAGTCCATGTATTTATTTTGTCAGTGCTTGGGTTTCATTTAGGCAGCTCTCCCTCTCCTCTCCCTTTTTATTTTCTTCCATCTCTTCAAGCACTGTAGTGTGGCCAGCTGTGCAGAGAGGGTGAGTGGGAAGGAACATATGTGTGCTTGAGTCCCACCATCACTCCCAGAGTCACCCTCAATCCACAGTAAATGGTGTCAAACTTGGTCTCTTCAGCTGTTGGAGAGTCTCTTCCTGGGCTGTTGTGCTGGGAGAGAGGAAGAGGAGCTCACCTTCAGTTGTGAGATTCTCTATGTAAACTGTGCTCTGATGCATCTCCAGGTGTGATCTGGAATGGCACATCTACTTAGTACCCTTGCACAGGGCCTGGTCAGTGAACTTATAAGGAAATACCTTGTGAACCCTGTTCTTTTCTGCTCCATTTCCTCATGCTAAGTCATTCTTCCTTTTGGGGAAGGGACTAAGTGCTTGCTTTGGGTGCACAGTAAGGAATTGCTACCAGGGTATCAGATCTAAAACCAGCAAGAAGGGAGAGTCTTCTTTCTCCCAGGGCTGCCCTGGGGAGCAGAGATGGTGGGGAGCTGCCAGAATCCCTGCTGAAGGGGAAAAGGATCTGTAAAGCCAAACCATGGCTGGTCCACAGGACCATGTTGTCCATAGTTGCAGTTCTTCCTCTGCTGTTGTGGTGACCAAGCTGTACTCTGCCTGAGCCCTGACAAGATGGGCAGAGGTGGGTGCTCCAGCCTGTGCTGGCCTTGGGCACCAGAGGGTGCAGCTGGAAGCTGCTCCTGTTGGTTACTGCCTTCCTGAGCTCTTGCAACCTCCCTGTAAGAGCAGATGCAAACTGCCATGCACGGCCCCTGGCTGCATGGCTGGACCCAAGGTCTCTGGTGCAGACATTGCTGGGTCCAAGCTCTGCACAGGGAGTAGCTTGCCAGGAAAAACAACCTCATGGGAAGTGTGAAGTGAGTTATGAGGATTTTTGTCACACTCACTCACTCATCTGCTGCCTCGAGCAGCAGTTAACCTGCTTCTTGGGCTGGCTCCTTTCAGTCTGTTGGATACAAAGCTGCTGATTTGGTCTGGAGAGAGTTACAGAGTGTAGATAGTCAAGGGCTATTTACTGTTAAAGCTTATAACCTTCTTTTTGTTTCCTAAACAAAACAAACCAAAACAAACCCAAAGCATTATATGTATGTGTGGATGGGTGTTTGTGGGTGCCAGTGTAGAAAAATCACAATGCCATTTCCTCTGCTGGTGGTCTTGACACTGTTTTTGTGTGATGGTCTCTGCCTGCTGCAAAGATACAGCTGGGAAAGTGGTAGGCCCTGGGCCATAGGTGGAGGCAGCTGGGGGAGCAGGCAGCCTGTTGGAGAGCAGAGGTTGCCCCTGGTGCCAGCAGGGAAGCTGAGAGAACGAAGAGTGGCTACACCCTGGCTATGGCAGGATCCTCCATTTCCACAGAGCCCCAGTGGGGAACCCCAGGTCAGGGAGTGTCGAGGCAGCTGTGGCCAAGGCAGAAGCACGCAAGTTTTCATCCTTCCCCTGTTGGCTAGTAGAGCTCCTCCTGGACACCTCCTCTGCAGTGTCACTGAGGAACTGGAGCAGATGCTAGAGCAGAACCTGGCCTGAAGATCTTCTGGAGGCTCTTTTTCAAGAGATGTGACAACAGCTAGAGTTTTTCAGGCCGTGAAGGATTTTAAAATATATTTCTGAGTGGAGGCCCCTGAAGCCTGTGCTCTGCAGTCCCACCTGTGCTGCTGGAGGTGGCATAGGAGACTTCCTGCCTTGTGGTGGGTGCCGCTGCCCCTCCAGCCCTGGCCTCAGGTGCCAAGGGTATCTGCCCGGGTGATGGCTCTGAGTGCGTATTAACAGTGAGCCTTGCAGGAAGGTGTTTTAGTGAGAGCCCCAGGTCTGTGTTCCTGCAAAGAAAAGGGGGGGCCTGAGGCTCGGCAAGGAACCTGACTTTCTGTGCCCAGAGCGTGTCTGGCTGCCTCTCTTGCTCCAGGAGACCTGAGCAATTTTTGCATCATTCACAAGCACTGTAAAATATATATATATATACATATATATATATAAAAAAATCCAAATTGGTAGGGTTGATGGCTTACAGCAGCTGCCACCTGCCAAGGCAAGTCTGTGGACCTGAGTGCAATCGAGCAAGTGCCAGAAGGGGAGGCAGCCACACGGAGAGGTAACTTAGCAGCTTCTCTGCTGTTCTCCCCGTTTCTTGGGTGGAGGCAGCATCCTGAACACAAACGGAAGGTAAACAGCCAGGCATTGAGTTTGTCCCCCCCTTCCCTCTCCTCCTGGGGCCTGTCACTTGCTGTTACCTGGTGGGAGGAAAAGGGAGTTGCATTTTGAAAGGAGTGTGTTTGTGATGATAAAGCTTTTTTGCACTTTCATTCATTTTGCACTTGTTTTTGATTTCCATTTCCTGAGGTTTTTGATATTTGCACCTCCTCTGTTTTCATAATGGAAATACTATTGTTGTAGCCAGTGCAACTATTCCAGAACTTTGTGTCCTGAGTATACAAAGGTTTAAAGATCTTAGATATATATAAATTTATAAAAAAAAATATAAATTTATATATAGAGATCAGTACGTGGTGTGTTTTGTCAGTGTTTCAAAATAAAAATAAATAAATGTGAGTAATGGAATTATGTACAGCTGGAGACTGGTTGCTCAGCCCTGGGCCGAGCATTGCTAGGATGCTCTGCGGGGCAGGGGAAACAGCTGCTTCCGCCCTCAGCCACAACGGAAATTGAGGTCGGGTAATGGGGGGGGGCCCAGCCCTGTGGGGCTGCCCGCGTGTCTCCGCCCCGCCCCCAGGCTGCCAGTGGCCAATCGGCAGCGGCTCTAGAGGAGGGGGGGAGGCTCCTCCTCTGCCCCTAGAGCGCCCGGGGGGAGCTGGTGCAGACCGCGGAGCTCAGGAAGTGGGGGGATGGGAGGGTGCGGCAGAGCAGAACCGCTGCGGGGGAAGCGCTCTGCAGTGCGATGGCGAGGGAATGCGGAGGTCTAGGCCGTGGTGGCCTGACCTCTCTGGGGCCGTGTGGGGCTGCTGTGCCACGTGCTGAATGTGTGCCAGGTGCTGAATGTGTCAGGTGGCCCTGTGCAGCAGCCACTGCATCTGGGGCTGGCCTGGGGTTGGCTCTCCCTCTCCTCAGTGCCCACACTACCCTGCCCTGGGGTGGGGGTCCCTGAGCTGCCACAGGACAGGGGCCCCATCCTCTCATGGGGTGCGAGGGGTCCCTGCACTCTGTTGGAGTGGGGGATACTCACAGGGCCAAACATCCAACCCACAACTTTTCTCTCCCACAAAGGTGGCTGCTGGAAGCAATGGGATGGGGAAGGACTGGTTTATTGCACTGTCAGGAGATGGAAAGGGGTACCAGCATCCGTTTACCGGTCACAGTTCAGTTGATGGTAGTTACTTGGAGCTCCACATGCAGGGAACGTGGGGGCCACCTCTAGCCTGGGTGGCCATGGCAGCATCACCTTCTCTCCTGGTGATTTGGAGGTTAGCTCTGTTCCATTCTAGAGCGGACGCAGGTGTCCAGATGTGGGCCTGTTGCTGTGCACGGCTTCAGCCACAACCAGCCCCAGCAGGACCAGGATCCCAGCACCCAGGGCCAGGCGCACAGTGTTGCCCCAGGTGTAATCTGTAGGGTATAAGAATGGACAGTCATTGGGGTCCCAGGGCAAAGGGGCCCCATGGGCAACAGGGGACCCCAGGGAACAAAGCAGGAACACATGGGGCTCCCAGGGCAAACAGACCCATGTGAACAATGGGACACCCTGAGGGTCTCCTGGGCTAAAGGAGGATACAGGGAAGTTTATAGGGAGCAAAGGGAAACTCCAAGGGCTTCTAACTGCCTTTATCTCCCTATCTGTGACTTCTCCCCCCAGTCTCCAACCCATCACCCTTCCTGGTGTGTCCTGGCACCAAGGTCACAGAGGATGCCAGGAACATGGAACCTGCCCTCACCTGCCACCCCTAGCCAGACGATGCTGCTGGGCTCTGACGAGATGTACGGCTGCTTCTGGGGGCGGTAGGTGCAGGTGTAGGTGCCCTCATGGTGTCCCATCACATGGGTCAGCATAAAGATGGCCACGTCAGCCTCTGGCTCTGCCTTCTTTACCATCTCACCATCCCTCCAGAAGTAAACCTGGGTGCTCTGGCCGACACCAGTGCACGACAGGGTGACATTGGTCCCTGGTTGGACATGGCTCAGTGGCTCTAGGAACAAGCTGGGCCTGGCCAGGCCAGGATCTGCCAGGAGAAACATATGGTGCAGTTGGAAAGGTACATGCAGCCCTTTCATCACCCTATGGCCAGCCTGAGCTTACCCAATGCAGAACATCCCCTCTGTGCTGGTGGGGGCAGTTGCTCAGCCCAAACCCATGTATTTCAAACATCTCTGGGGCTAAGGACAGCTGCTGATGTCTTCACCAATTCCCAAGCCCAACAATGGGGTTGTGGCAGTGTTTCACCTTCTCACCTCTCACTAGCAGCTCTACGGAGAGGCTGGGCTGTGACAGGCTGCTGGGGTTGGACTTATTCCCATAGCGGCAGGTATAGATGCCCCCATCTTTCTTGTCTACACGGGCGATGGTGAATGTTGCCACATCCTTGGCTAGCTGGGCTGTTTGCTGGACAGTGATATTCCCAGCCTTGTAAAGCAGCATGGCTGTCCCCTGGCAGGCACATTTGCAGTAGATTGTGGCTGGTGTCCCTAGGATGGCTCCATCGCGAGGTGTCACAGAGATGAAGGGGCTGGGAAGCTGTGACTCTGGGCAAAAGCAAACATGGTAGCCTCTCAGAACTGGATCAGACACCATCACCTTTCGGGCTTGACCCCAAGCCCTGCCTCTAACCTCCCCTCTGCTGGTTTCTCAGTAACACCGTGTCTATAGGTTCTCTGAGAGGTTGGTGAGCCTCAAACACATTTGGAGGAAGCTGCAAACCTCTGCTTGGGACCTTGTTTCAGCTGCTTTCTTCCCTCTGCCTCATCTTTTCTAGCTCCCCCAGGATGTGGCAGATGTTAGTGAGGAAAAAGAGAGTAGAATGAAATGGGGGGTGGTGGGAATGTCTCACCTCTCACAACCAGCTCCAAGTACTCACTGGTGCTAGACCACTTTGGCGGGGTCGCTTTGGTGTAGCATTGACAGCTGTAGCGGCCCTCATTGCCTTTGTCCACGTGGGAGAAGTGGAAGTTATGGAGTGTCCCAGCCTGGCCCTCCAGGTACAGTAAACAGTTGACATTGGCAGATGAGAACATGCAACTGAATTGCACTTCAGACCCTGCAGCTACCTCATGCCCAGGCAGAATGGAAAGGACAGGCTGGGAGCCCTGCAGCTCTGAGAGTGAAGAGAGAGACATGGTGCTGGGAGCCTTGTGAGGTCTCCATGGTGCCACTACCTCACTAAGGCAGAGGTGGAGAAGGTCACCTCTCCAAGACAGGGAAGAGGGGGAAAAAAATTCTTCCCATCATGCAGACAGGAAAGCCAAGGTGCCCAGTGCTTCACCCATCTTGGAGGATGTTGGAGCAGTCGCAACACATTCCTCACCTTCCACCATGACCTCCAAGGTGTCACTGCGAGCCAGCACAACCCCGTCATCTCCATGCAGGTAATGGCAGCTGTAGGGACCTGAGAAACTTTGGGTGGCATTGGAGATGGAGAACTTAGCCCTGGTGCCACGTGGCTTCAGAGTGCGGAACTGGTGCCCATTCTTGTACAGCACAAAGCTCCCACCATTGCACTGGCACTCACAGCAGATGGTGGCAGAGCCTCCCAGTGGTATCACCCCAGGTGGCTGCAGGTAGATGGTTACATTGGTGTCACCTGCTGTGAGAGAAATGCTGCCAGACAGACATGGAGTGCTCTGGAGCCCAGCTAACCTGCAGTGAGCGTGGAGCCTGCTCCAGGCCCCTTCTCAACTCACAAGGGTGAGTTTGGTGCACCGGGGATGGGGGAGGGCCCCAGGAAGTAGATAGGAGCTTTGAGATGCATTCAAGCTCCCCATCTCCCTCCTCATGATACTCACGTGTGGCAATCACACTCTGCACCACCAGCCAAGCACCTGCAAGAGAAATAGCCCTGTAACATCTCTGTTGGCGGCTCAAGGCCTCCCTTTGGGAGCCCACACAGCCACCGGCACTCACCAAAGGCTAGGATGTAGGTCACTGCCAGCATTGCAGTCCGTCTTAGCTCCCTCTGTCTCTGGCTCAAGCAGGGCTTACTCAGGAGGAAGGGTTGGCAGGGAAACCCTGAGTATATTCTCTTGCAGCTGCGCGGCTTCTTGCTGTGTCCTGGCAAGTCCTGATTGTCACAAGCCACTTCCCGTCCCACAGCTTGTGTTTCTGCAGACTCAGTGCAGGGCTTGGCTGGTTGATCTGGTCCCAGAATGTCCCAGTCACCCCCTCAGGACTGTGCATCCACAATGACCTGGTTTTAGGCCCCTCCAAACTTGCAAGATAAATCTGTTGGGGCTTTTGGTTTCTCTTCCTTGACTCTGGGTCACTTGATGAGGAAATGGATTCCTCTCAGCACTTGCGAAATGCGGACAGTGGTGCAGAGGGGTGGGGGGAGAGATGACACTGCGACCAGCCATGGGGAAGTGTTCATGCTGAGCCTTCCTCAGGGTTGTGAGGGAGGCGTGGTGGCCTCACAAAATGGAACAGCTGGGAATTGACTTGGTTTCCCTTTTTTTTTTTTGCCACTTCAGGGACTATTTCCTCCCATCTGGCCTAAACTTCTGGTGACCCCAAACCCCAAAGACTCCCATTTTGAGTTTATTGTCTGCCACTTGTCACAAGCTTGCTCTCTTCCCACTTAAATGATCTCCTAAAAGCTGAGTCATCCATGGTGTTTTTCATTGGGGTAGGGGTGGGAGCTGGTTGGGGGGGGAAATCAGACAGTCAAAGCCCTAAGAGACAGGAACATCTCCCTCAAATTTAGGTTTGAAGCCACTCCATATTCTACACAGTATGATTCATTCCTTGGCTATGCAAGCCTCCTCAGGCCTGTACTGGAGCAATGGTATGGTCCTTACCCCAAATAATTGCCCCCTGCCTCCACGCTCTGAGCCTCGCCTCCGGCTTCCCCAGCTGTAATTCATTCTTGGGTTGGCCAGTGGTGTTTACAGAATCCGTTTGGCAATAATAACAAAGGGTTAATTAAACTGCAGAAGGGTAGTACGTCCTGGGTGACATGAGAGTGAGGTGAGCAGGGAAGAGGAGCTGGGAGACTAGAGTTGTGTATGGTAAGTGGCAGCTTGGCCCTAGGCTGGGACTAGACAGGCGTAATCGGCATTTGAATTGGTTGAGAGGAGCAGAGACGTGCGTAGAGGTGCTGCCTGCATCCCAGTTTGTCTCTGCTTGCAGGGTCCAACTTCTGCATTATGTTACAGAGGAATGGGACATAAGCCCAATCCATGGGCCCGGATGGAATGCTCCCATGAGTACTAAGGGAGCTGGTGGATGTTGTTGCCAGGCTGCTCTCTGTCATCTTTGAAAGATAGTGGAGAACTGGAGAGGTGCCTGAGGACTGGAAGAAAGCCAGTGCCACTCCATAGGCAACTATAGGCCTGTCAGCCTTACCTCTGTCCCTGGAAAGGGGATGGAACAGCTCATTCTGGATGTCATCTCCAAGCACATGGAGGAAGAAAAGGTGATCAAGAGTAGTCAGCATGGTTTCACCAAGGGCAAATCCTGCTTAACCAATCTGATGATAGCCTTCTATGATGGCATGACTGGCTGGGTAGATGAGGGGAGAGCAGTGGACATTGTGTACCTTGACTTCAGCAAGGCTTTTGACACTGTCTGCCATGGCATCCTCCTAGATAAGATCAGGAAGTGTGGGTTAGATGAGTGGACAGTGAGGTGGACTGAGAACTGGCTGAAAAGCAGAGCTCAGAGGGTTGTCATTGGTGGAGTCTAGTTGGAGGCCTGAAGCTAGTGCAGTTCCCCAGGGCTCAGTACTGGGTCCCATCCTGTTCAACTTCTTCATCAATGACCTGGACGAAGGGACAGAGTGCCTCATCAGCAAGTTTGCTGATGATACCAAGCTGGGAGGAGTGGCTGATACACCTGAGGGCTGTGCTGCCTTTCAGAGAGGCCTGGACAGGCTGGAGAGCTGGGCAGAGAGAAACCTCCTGAGGTTCAACAATGGCAAGTGCAGGGTCTTGCACTTAGGGAGGAATAACTCCATGCAGCAGTGTGGCCTGGGGGCTGACCTGCTGGAAAGCACCTCTGCAGAGAAGGACCTGGGAGTGCTGGTGGACAACCAGTTGACCACGAGCCAGCAATGTGCCCCTGTGGCCAGGAAGGCCAATGGTATCCTGGGGTGCATTAGCAACAGTGTTGCCAGCAAGTGGAGGGAGGTGATCCTGCCCCTCTACTCAGCCCTGGTGAGACCTCGTCTGGAGTACTGCATCCAGTTCTGGGCTCCCCAGGACAAGACAGACATGGAGCTACCGGAGAGAGTCCAGCGTAAGGCTACAAAGATGATCAGAGGACTGGAGCATCTGCCCTCTGGGGAGGACCTGCGAGATCTGGGCCCATTCAGCCTGGAGGAGAGAACACTGACAGGGGATCTTAATCAATGTCTACAAATACTTGAAGGCAAGGTGCCAAGAATTTGGGGCTGAATTCTTTTCTGTGGTGCCAAGTGACAGGCCAAGAGGCAACAGGCACAAACTGATCCACAGGAAGTTCCACCTGAATATGAGGAGGAATTTGTTTCCTGTGAGAGTGTGGAGTCTCCTTTTCTGGAGATACTCAAACCCCGCCTGGATGCAACCCTGTCTAACATGCTCTAGATGACCCGCCTGGATGCAGCCCTGTCTAACATGCTCTAGATGACCCTGCTTGAGCAGGGGGGGTTGGACTAGGTGATCTCCAGAGGTCCCTTCCAACCTTATCCATTCTGTGATTCTGTGATTCTGTGATTCTATGGATGAGAGAGTGCTAGCACTGGAGTGTGTTTCAATCTGCCTGGCAAAGAGGGCCCAAAGCCTGCCGTGCTGGGTTCTCACCATTAGAGTGAGTGTTGTGGACCACTGCAGAAAGTTACGAGGATACAGTGGTTTTGAGTAGAGCCTGTACATAAGACATAACTATGCAGATACCTGTATGTCAGCATAAGTAACTGCTGTATTACCTCATAGCACTAGTATGCATATTAGATGGTTGGCTAACTTTTGTAGTGCAAGTACATATTGAGCTGATCTACGCATACACTGTCGAACCCATATGCTGCCACTGCACTACCTAGGTGCACATCAGGTAGATAATTGCATACCACCTGTCAGATAGAGCACGGTTAATTACTGTAATGAAACTCAGGTATAAATGACCCAGATCTCCCAATATATGTTGAACCTCAACACAACAGGATTCTGTACAGTGTACCATGTACACAGAGGTCCATCCAATGCTGACTACACACAAAGCTCCCAGCATCAGAAGGAACATACATGAGCATATGCCAACTAGCTCCTGTACTTTCTGTCTCTTATTAAATTCTGAGTTTATCAATGTATCAGTATATATGTCATGCAGCTTTATTCTGATCCCCAGTTTCTATCCCAGACTGCAATAGTGAGACATTTCCATAGATGTGCCCTGAGTTTCATTCTAAGCCCTGTGTTCCCAGTATAAGATCAAAGCCAAGAGAAACTCTAGTTTCTCCTTCTTGCACAAGTCCAGTTCAAAGCTTAACAGGGTGAGTAGGAAGCCTTGATGGAGTTATGTATGTAGGAGGCACACTGCCTTTAGGAGCAGAGGTGCTCAGAGATAGTCCCACATCCTTTCTGAGACCAATAATGGAGGAGATTTCATACAGAACCAGCAGTTTTTGCCCAGTTTATTGAAGAGTGAGGGCTGTTTCATGACCCAGTTCTCTTGCTGATCCTCTGAGAGGTGTCAGTGGGGTCTTTTTCCCATGGCCCCATGTTGCTGTAGAGTACAGCATCTACAGATGCCTGCCTGCCTGCAAGCCACAGGCAGATTTGTCTTGTCCTTCTCCAGCTGTGCACAGCCTTGATCATGATTGGCCCTAGAAGGAGCAAGACCCTGGTGCCCAGGGCTAGACACATGGTGTTGCGGTGGTTGTAATCTAGGAGGGATGGGAGAAGCAGTGGCTGGATTCGCACAGGGCTCTCAGCAGCCCAGTATAGTCTTCCCTAGACCTTCTCCACCCTCTTCCTCTTTCCTCTCCTTGTCTTCAGCACTTATGATCTCCCCTGGAGACATTATGGGATAGAGGAGATTTTGCAGCAGGGTGCCCAATGGCCTTGTCCTTTTCTAGGGCACCTCTTCTGGTCTTGTCTCCCCTCTAACCCTACTTTGCCCCCTGCAGGCTGGACCAACTCTTGGCATCTCCTTGGATGTCCTGTCTCCAGGCCCACCCATCTTGGTGGTCTCTGCTGTCCCCTTTGTACTAAGGGGTCCCAAACTGGGCCTAGTATTCTGGTCTGGCTTCACCATTGCCCTGTGGAGGACAACCCCCCCCCCCCCTTTCTCGCCCTGTTGGATTGTTAGCTCTGGCTAATACAACCCATGATAAAGTTGGTGGCATTGCAATGGGGATAAGCCATGGGCATGTTGGATCCTGGGTCTTCTTCTACAGAGCTTCTCATGTCCCCTAGCCTGGAGATGTACCTCTGTGTCCAGGTCGAGGATATGAAAACAGGGAGCCAGCTCAGCCCTCCATTGCTACTGCTGAATCTGGTGGCCCAATAGAGGCAAGGCAGTCATAGCTCCATGCCCCCAGATCCAAACAGTAGTGAGGTTGGGCGTGTATTCCCAGTAGGCACACACTCAAAAACAGGTGTGCTATACACATATACACATGGCCAGCCGCACAGAACACCACAGACAGAAACATTCAACACTCATACGAAAGCTAACAGAACCAATAGCCTCATCCTGTTCCCTTTTCTGGCTGATCAGGATGAAGGTCCCTTAGTGGGTTATATATATATGTGTGTGTGTGTGTGTATATATATATGTATGTATATACACATATGTACAATGTCTCACCCTCAGACACAGATGCACACTTTGGCTCCCAAGCCACTTCACTTACTAGGCAGCTAGTCCTGCTTGATACCCACGAGTGACTGCACACTCCCCTATACACCCTCTCTTTCTTGCAGCCTGAGACCTGGGCCCTAGACCTGCACTCTCTCTCCAGCTGCTGCCACTCTGATCTCCTCACACATGTGCACACAGAGCAGGGAGCCCCTCACCCAGGAAAAGTTGGAAACAAATTTAAGAAGAAAACAAGACTGACTGCATTGATCAGCCACAGGGCATGGCTCTGTTTATATGCAATCAACCCTTCTTATCCCCTTTATTTTCCCATGTTTGTTTCTCCCCAAATCAGCTGGATCTCTCTTTCCTCACCTCGTAGCTGTGTCCCACATGTTCCCATGACCTCATAACCATGATCCCATATCTTCCCTCCCCCACTTCCATGTCCCCATGTTCCCCTCAGTCCACTGCCATGACTTCCATGCCCCCCACCCATGACTGCATCCTTAAGGCCCCACCCATGGCTGTACCGCTACCGCCCCACCATGGCCATACTCCCGTGGTGGCCCTGTGTCCCCTCCTGGACTGCAACGTTGCAGTTTCGATTTTAGAATTGACATGGCTGGTGCCTGCAGGAATCGAAACTGCCGGAGTGGGAGGGCCTCTGCCCAAGGCAGAGTGCCAGGCATCCTGGACACAGACACAGAGGGGGAGCAGCTAACTGGCAGAGTCCTAGGTGTTGTCCTAACTCCTCCAGTCTTAGGAGTTAGCTCCTGGGAACAGCTAACAGGACAGGGACCAAGACATCTGGGAGCACTGCCCTGCTCCCCACTGCAATTTTTGTCATGGCCCTCAGACAGCCGAAAGCGTGAGTTGGGCTGGGAGGGTGGTTAGGGAAGTACTGGGGCTTGCAGGGGCACTGTGCATTACAAGGGGTCACTGGGTGTTGTCAGGGGATGTGGAGATTACTGAGGGCTCAGGAGTTACTGGATAGGATCCAGGGTTACTGTGGGAGACGTGGGAGTCCTGGGAGGAACCAAAAGGACATTTGATTCTGGGAGGGGGGAGGCTGGAGTTTTTTGGGGGTCCCATAAGGACATGGTGAGACTGAGAGGCATTCTGGGAGGGATTGGGGGGGGTTGGGGGATTGGGGGATCATGAGGGTCCTGGAGACCCATGGCAGCCACCTCCACTGACTCCCTCTCTGCTTTGCAGTGAAGCCTTCTGCCAGCAAACACCCATCTTCCTCAACTACCTGCACAGCATCCTGCAGAGGTACTCCGATGGGGGGCAGATTCTCAAGGTGAGTCCCCAGATCCCAGGCACCTGGGTTCTCCCACCCAACTGCAGAGCTCATTGCTGGGCAGGGAACCCAGGCAGCCAAGGCTGGAGGGTGTTTCTTGCCCAGCACTAACTCTTAGACCCTACTGCCCACCTGCCCAAGTGTCTGGGCAGGGTTGGTGCTTTCTCTGGGGATTAGGGAGACCCAGGTGTCCAGATGCTGTTCTCCAATCCCAGGAGCTGGTGCAGAACGCGGATGATGCAGGCGCTACTGAGGTCGTGTTTGTATCTGATGAACGGGAATTTGATGTCATCGCTGGAGGGGGCCTGGAAGGGACCCAGGATGAGGGGCAGCGGGGAACATGGGGAAGACTAGGGGATTCGGCGCACTGGGTGGTAATGAGGGAGAATTTGGGGGATCAGAGGGAAGGAGAGGCACTGAGAGGGACTGGGGGGGATTGTGGGGCACTGGGAGGTAGTGGAGGAGACTGGGTGGGATTGGGGGATACTTGGATGAAATTGGGGGGTATGAGAGGAGATTGGGAGAACTGGAGACAGTGAGGATCAAGGGACATTGGGGACACTAGGAGGATGGGTGGTACTGAGGACACTGAGGTGGGCTGAGTGGGACTGGGGGACTGGGAGAAATTGCAGGGGCTTACAAAGCACTGAATGTGGGTCCAAACCCTCCCTTCCCAGCCCTCTGCCCCCTCCTAACCCTGGTACTCTGGCTCCATAGGCCCAGCCCTCCTAGCCTACAACAATGCCCCAATGGCCCCCCGAGACTGGACTGGGCTCCTACGCCCAGGGGTGTCCCATAAGCGATGGGACCCCAGCACTGTGGGGCGCTTCGGCCTGGGGTTCACCTCCGTCTACCGCCTCACAGGTGAGCTGTGCTAAAGACCTGACTTGGGTGGCTGAGACTGCAGTGGGGGCATGGGAGGTACAGGGGGTGCTAGGGGGACACAGGGAGCCAGTGATCCACTGGGAGTCAATAAGGACTCCTGAGGGGGCAAAACAGAGGACTGAGTTTGAAATGGGGGAACTGTCATTAGGGACTCCCGGGGCGGGGGGGGGGGGGAGCAAAATAGAGGGCTGAGTTTGAAATGAGGGAACCATCACTAGGGACTCCTGAAGGGGCAAAATAGAGGGCCGAGTTTGAAATGGGGGAACTGTCACTAGGGACTCCTGGGGCAGGAGGCAAAATAGAGGGCTGAGTTTGAAATGGGGGAACCTGGGGAAGCAGGGGCTGGGAGGGCTGGGCAACCTGAGAGGCTCAGTGATGGCAGAACTGGGGCACTGGGATTAAACCTGAGGGAGTGGGAGGCTGAACTTGAGAGTTCTGGGGCAGGCATTCAGGGCATTGGTGGGCTGGGGGACCTAGGTAGGCTGTGGGGACCATGTTGCCCTGTGACCTGATGGTGTCCGTGTCCCCAGACCTGCCAGGAGTGCTGAGCCCCCCGTCCCTGGGGGTGCTGGATCCTGAATGCCGAGTGCTGCCAGGTGCTGGTGCCCGCTGGGACATCTCAGCAGCCCAGGACCTACCTGGCCTCTTCGAGCCTTTCTGGGCTGGGCTAGAGGCTGTGGGGCAGTGCCATGGCTCTGCCCAGGGCACTCTCTTCCGCTTTCCCCTCCGCCGGCAACCCTCAGGCATCGCCACCGGAGTCTCCAATCCTGGTCTCCTCCATGGCCTCCTCCAGACCTTCCTTGCTGAAGCCCCTCTTGCCCTTCTCTTCCTTCGCCATGTCAGACATGTGGCCCTGCATCACGTGTCCCCTGACGGGGCCCAGACCCTCATGGGTACCCTGACAGCATTCTCTCAACCTCTGCCTGTCCTGGAGCCAGCAGGAGCCATGGGGCTGAGCCTGACATCACGCCTGGTAGCCCTGTGCAGGGATGGTGTTGAGGATGGGGATGAGTGGCTGGTGACCACAGGCAGAACCATGGCACGGGTGGCCGTGGAGCTGGGTGAGCGGATAGGGTGCAGCCCCGAGCTGAGCCTGGCGCACCCTCTCCATGGGCCCTGCCAAGGGCGGCTCTGCTGCGTCCTACCACTGCCTGCCACAGAGGAGATGGTCACAAGGCTACCTGCCCATGTCAGTGCTCCCTTTGCCCTCTCTGATGATCGTCACCACCTCCGCTGGCCCTCTGAGGATAGAGAAGGTGAAGAAGATGCCAGCTGGAATGCCCTGCTGCTCCTTGACCTCCTGCCACGGGTCTACGGCCACATGGCGACTGCGGCTGCAGCCCTGCCTGGTGCTGACCCCTATAGCATCTGGCCAGACCCCGAGTGCATTCCACGCCATGGCTGTATCCATGAAGTGATGGTCAGTGTCTGCCAGGAGCTGGCAGCTGCCCATGCCCTGGTGCCAGCGGCAGAGGGGGCCTCAGGGCGGCTGCAGGCAGCTGAGGCTGTGCTGCTGCTGGAGGACACAGAGGACACGGACACACAGCGAGTGGTCCAGGCTTTTCTAGTGGCGGCTGGGGAGCCAGTGGCTGTGGTCCCGACCCACGTCCAGAGGGCACTGGCACTGGGACTGGCCAAGGGCCCACAGGAGGCCACAGCAGGCCATGTGCGAGAGGTGCTGAGGTGCCACAGGGACTTGGAACTCCCAGCCACTGACTGCCTCTGTCTGCTGCGCTATGTGACTGCAGACAGGCACTATGCCAAGCTGCAGGGCCTCCCACTCCTGCCTCGTGCTGACGGTACTTTTGTGGCTTTTGGCAATGCAGCGGCCACTGTCTATGTGGACACATCTGATTGCCCCAGGTGAGCTAGCAGGGGACCCAGGCATCCAGGTGCTTGTCCTATTCCCAACCCTTCTCAAGCAGGCTGAGAACCCAGGTGCCTGAATGGGCTAGAGCACAGCCTGGTGGAGGGGGTGGAGGAGGGTTGAACCCAAGCATCTGGGCACCTCATTCCCCCTGCTCCTTTCCCCCCAGTCTCACTGAGTGGGAAGAGAACCTGGGTGTCTGGGAAGTTCTCTGTCCCCCCCCTTACCCCTGTACCCCCTCAGCATCTTTCATTTGCCCCCATAGGGTGCTCCTGCCTGGCCTGGCTGGATCCTTCCTGCCCTCCAATCTGGAGCCAGCCCTGGACAACCTCCTGTGGGGCATCGCCAAGGCTGGTGAGAGAACAAGAGTCCTTAGACCTGCCTAGGGTCCCCTGATGCCCGTCTGGGCCCCCAAATCACCTGCCAACCAATACTCCCTTGACTCCTCCAATACAGCTGAGATCCTCTCCATCCATCCCACCGCACTGTTCTCATCTCTAACATCTGTAGATTTGAGTCTCACTCTCCCTCCAGGCTGCGGGGCCTTCTCAGAATCCAGACTCCCCTGTCCATCCCTAGATCCTATGTCCCCCTGTATCTCCATCTGTGGCCCTCATTGTCCTTGACGTCCCTCCTGCATTCCCCCTGTCATCTCTGTCCCCTGTCAGATTCAGGGTCTCCCTGTGTTGTCCCATCTGAGGATGTCCCTGCCCCCAGTTCTGGGCACTCACCTCTCCTCTTGCCCTCTCAGAGCTCCTCTGTCCCCACCAATCTGGGGTCCTCCTGTTCCTCCTATCCAGGGTATCCTGTGTCCCACCAGAGCCTAGGTCCCTTCACCCCCTCTGTGAGGTTCCCCTATCCCCTCCACATCTTAGATCCTTTCCCCTAGATCCTATGTCTCCCTAGTTCCAGGTTCCCCAATCCAGCTTCTGCTCCCTCCCTCCACCACAGGTCTCTTCCCCAACTTGGTTCTGCTGGATCCAGCCATGACTGCCCGGATCCTGCACTCGGCTCTGCCCCCAAGCTGGACATCACAGTCCTCAAGTCTGGTGACCTGGTGCCCCTCCCAGGGTCCTCCTCAGCCCCCAGCCCAATGGCTTCCAGCCCTGTGGTTCTTCCTGGCCAACCACATGGAAGACCTGGGCCCTATGGAGGGACTCCCACTGGTCCCCCTGTCCCTACCAGGTGCCCCCAGCACCCATCTAGCCCCACTGATACCTCAGTCTGGCCTTATCTTCCAGACGTGGGAGGACCAGGGGCTGCCATCCACTGTGGCCCCCATCTTGGAGGCTCTGGGCTGCTCTGTGGTGCCCCCAGGCATATGGCACCGCTGTCTGTCCCGCTACATCTTGCCCCCATCCCCCCTCAATGCCCTGCGAGCCCTGATCACCCGGGGAGCTGCAGATGTGGCATCCCGCCTGGCCTCACTGCCCACCGCAGCTGTGGACACCCTCCGGCTCTACCTGGCGGATGTCCCATCCCTGGCAAAGCCAGAGAGAGACATGCTGGCCACTCTGCCTCTCTTCATTCCATTGCCCTGCCTGGCCACCCCGCAACCCAGGGGGCTGGTGCCTGCTGGTGCCACTCCAGCACTGGAGCCAGAGATGGAGCTGCCCAGAGATGTGGTCCTGCCGAAGGCTGTGTTGCAGTGTCGGGATGAAGCTGACCGTCGGCTCCTGGGGCGACTCCAGAAGTCCTTTGTCAGTGCTGCCTGTGTGGCACTAGAGGGCATCAAAGCTGTAGCCCAGGGCACCTATGCAGGGTGGGCAGCTGAGGCCCAGGGGCTGCTGCTCTGGGTGCTGCAGCATGGAGACACCCTCTTTGCACAAAGCCCCCTGCTCCAACAAGCCTGCAGCAACTTAGCCTTCCTGGAGACCTCCAGTGGTCTGGTGCGCCCACGGGACCTCTACGACCCTTGTGAGAGTACCCTGCGAGTGCTTCTGGGCCCTGAACGCTTCCCTCCTGCCTCCTTTTGCAGTCCACCCATCCTCCGTGCCTTGCGAGCCCTGGGCTTGCAGCATGGCAAGGGGTGCCTGGTGGCTTCAGACATCCTAGAGGCTGCGACAACTGTGAGTCAAGATGATGGGGTGGCTCTGGACAGGGCTAAGACACTGATCAAAGTCTGCAATCACTCCAACGCACTGGCAGGCTTCAGCACAATGGAGCTTAGGCAGCTCTGTGCTCTACCATGGGTACCCCGCTCAGAGTGCACCGGAAAGCCTCAGCAGCCCTTCCTACCTCCAAAACAGCTGCGGTCCACCCGGTACCTATGTCTAGTGGGGCTTGCTATGCCTCTAACAGGTGTCTTTTCACCAGAGGCAGAGGAGAAGCTGGGGCTGTGCCAGGCCCCACCACCAGAAAAGGTGTGGGAGCAGCTGAAATGCCTGGCAGGGTGCAGAGACACAGATAAGGTAGTTCCTGCACTCCGAGCTGTCTACGAGCACATGCAGGAAGATCTGGGGACCTTTGGAGCTGCCCCAGAGGGTGCTGTGGTGTGGACCGGGGCTGGGTTCATCCGGCCAGCTGATGCCGTGCTGGGCTACCCCAAGGAGCTGAACCCGGCATCATTAGTGCCCCGGGTACCCCCTGACTTCCTGTCCTACAGCTGCCTCTTCAGTGCTTGGGGGGTAGAGGTAAGGGTGAGTGAGGAGAAGGCGGTCACAGCCCTGCGCTGCTTGGGGCAGAACATCGACGCCCGCAGCTCTGGTGCTGGTACAGAGGCAGAGTTGCAGGTGGTTGTGGCTGTCCTGGAGTGGCTCAAGAACAGGGGCCACTGGGCTGAAGGCATGGTGCCGATGCCAGTGAGGGTCCCAGAGGGCTCTGGCTTTGCTCTTCGTCCAGCTACTTCTACAGTGTACCTGGACATGGAGTTAGAGGCAGAGGAGGATGTGCAAGAGGTGGTGCACGAGGCAGTGCCATCCAGCATAGCTGTATTCCTTGGCACAGAGCTGCTCAGCACCCGGGTGCTGGGGCCAGAGTTGCTCACAGCATATGGACCTTCAGAGCCCATCACCTTGCGGCTCCGCAACATTCTCCGCGAGTATGGTGAGGAGGGTGACCTCTTCACAGAGATGGTTCAGAATGCAGAGGACGCTGGAGCCACTGTCTGCCGCTTCCTTCTGGACCTCCGACCCTGCAGAAAGCCCATCACTGGACTGCTAGACCCAGGCATGGCTGCCTGTCATGGCCCAGCCCTCTGGGCCTACAACAATGCCCTGTTCACAGAGGATGACTTCCATAACATCACTCGTGTTGGGGCAGCAACAAAGGAGCACCAGGCAGGATGGATTGGACGCTTTGGGCTGGGCTTCAGCTGTGTGTATCGCATCACAGATGTGCCAGCTGTGTTGAGTGGGGCCACATTGCTTATCTTTGACCCCAATGGCACCCATCTGGGCAACCGTATCCCCAAGAGTGGCTGCCCTGGCATCCGTCTAGACTTCTCCATTCGGCCCCGCATCCTCCGTGCCTTTGCTGAGCAGTTCCGGCCCTACCAGGGTGTCTTTGGGTGCCACCTGCCTGAGCCAGGAGCCTTTCCAGGGACTCTTCTGCCTGCCTTTCCGCACTGAAGAGGAAGCTGTGGCATCACAGATATGCTCAGAGACCTTTGGCACAGATCGCATCTGGTCCCTCGGCACTGGCTTTACTGGCTCTAGTCGACTCCTGCTGCTTTTCCTGCAGAGAGTGAAAGAAGTATCCCTGGAGATGCTTCCAGATATGGCCACCTCACCTGAAGATGCTGTGTCTATGGCCACACTGCAGCGAAAGAGGATCCGAGACTTGGGGGCCCCTGGGGATTCCCCAAGCTGGGCAGCCATTGAGCGGCTCACAGCCCATGAGAAGGCCTCCAAGACCACCTGGCACTACCTAGTACTGGTGTGCCAGGGGCATGGGGAATCCCTGGAGCTGTTTCACCAGAGGACACAGGCAGGACACCATAATCTGCCCCCTGTAGCTGGTGTGGCCCTTCCCTTTGCCCTCACTGCAGATGGCAAGTGGGTGCCAAGCACGGGAGCTGAGGAAGGACAGGTTTTCTGCCACTTGCCCATGCCAGTGGCTTCAGGGCTGCCCATCCATGTGCATGGGGCCTTCAACATCCTCTCAAACCGCAAAGGGCTGTGGGACACAGCAGAGCAGGGTGAGTGGAACCGAGCACTGCTCCGGGATGCTGTGCCGGCTGCCTGGCTCCAGGCACTGGCCCACCTCCGCACCCTACATGAGGCAGGTGAGCTGAATATGAGTATTATGTCTTTTGGCCAGACACCAGCACTGCTCGGTACCCCTTTACTGAGGCAGTGACTCATTTCTACCAGGCCGTGGCAGCCAGGAATGTCCCCAGGCTCTTCTCTGATGGCTGCTCAGGGTGCCAGCTGCAGGATGCCCACTTCCTGCACCAAGATGTGGCCAGGCACCCCAAACTCGGGGCCATGGCAAAACGTGTCTTCAGCACCACCTTGGCCCATCCTCTGGTGGCTGTAGCCTTGCCAGAGTGGGTGCAGAGGGGCCTTGGGAGAGTGGTGGCTGCTGGCACTTATGACTGGCCCTGGTTTTACTGTGAGCTTGTGCTGCCCAACTTGGGAGACCTCTCCGTGGCTGACTGGGACCCACTGCTTCTTCATGCACTAGATATGTCTCATGATGATGTGGACAAGGTGCTGCAGACAGTGCCCTGCATTCCTGCCACCCCTCATGGCCACCTGCAGTTCATCAGCCACCTAGTGCATCCTAGAGGCCGTGCAGCTTCTTTATACGACCCCAAGGATGAGCACTTCCCCTCTGGGGATGCATTCCTGTCTCCAGAGAGACTCAGTCGGCTAGAGCAGCTTGGCATAGTTCGGGATGTGTTGGCTCTGCCAGAACTGCTGGAGCAGGCAAAGACAGTGAGGCATATCTGAACTCAGGCCCAGGCCCAGGGATGCTAGAAGGATGCCTGCATCCTTGAACTGCTTCGGGATGCAGTGCAGCAGAGAGTGAATAACACCATGCAAGCTGCTTTCCAAACTGTGCCATTCCTGCCTGGGACACTGCCCACTGGTGAACATGTCCTGCTCCCAGCTGCCCAGCTCTACCATCATCGCCATGTCCCACTAGTGGGGCTCATCTACCCTGTCTTGGCTCCTAAAATGCTGAGAAAAGACTTCTGCCTCCCTGAAGAGACTGCATCTTTCTTGGGGTTGAACCGGCAGCTACCAGCAGCTGTAGTCCTTAAGCAGCTGCAGGCACTGAGCCACAGCTCCAATGCCCTCCCTGCTGCAAGGCTCCAGGACACCACTCACCACTGCTATGACTACCTGGACACGCTGCTCAAGAGAGACCACACCAGCCAGCGTGAGGTGGCTACTGCAGTGGCCCAAGGGGAGCCCTTCATCTTGGTGGACTCCCACTTCATGCCAGCCACAGCTGTGGCTGAGACTCTATCATTTGAGGCTGCCCCATATCTTTACCAGCTCCCAGTGCACTATCGTCCCTACAGACAACTCTGGGAGTGTGTGGGGCTGCGCCACATATTCACCTGGAATGATTATGCCCAAGTGCTTCGCATCCTGGCTGAGAAGCATGCTGGAGAGCCCCTGCCTGCCCCAGAGCTGGCCCTGGCTTTGCGATTGATATCTTGTGGTTTGATGGCAGATGGGGAAGAGCCAGATGCCTATCAGACTCAGCAACTCTTTCTGCCTGACCACGAGGGCATCTTGCGTCCATGTGACAAGCTCCACTTCAACGACACACCATGGCTGCCAGTGGAAAAAGGGGGCATGCTGTGCCATGAACAGCTGGCCCGGGCCACAGCCCTGCGCTGTGGAGTGCCCACCACACGCCACCAGGCACTGGAGAGGAGCCGGCTGCTGACAGCAGATCTGAGCTGCTGGGCACAGCCTTTCGGTGCCCGTGAAGACCTACCCACACGGCTGAAGAACATCTTGGGTGAGTACCCAGGATCCACTCGTGATGTAGTGATGGAGCTGCTCCAAAATGCGGATGATGCTGGCGCAGGGACCGTGCACTTTGTGTGGGACCACCGGCAGCACCCAGTGGGTGCCACCTTCGGTGAGGCCTGGAACACTCTGCAAGGCCCTGCACTCTGCATCTACAATGACAGACCCCTCCAGCAGCAAGATATTGAAGGCATCCAGCGCCTGGGGGTGGGTGGCAAGCAGGGTCGGCAAGATGTTACAGGCAAATTTGGCCTTGGCTTCAACACTGTCTTCCACCTTACTGACTGCCCAGCCTTCCTTACCGGAGACAGTGCCCTGTGCATCTTTGATCCCCACCTCTCCTATGTGCCTGGAGCCACAACTGAGAGCCCCGGTGGGATGTTCGCTGTCAACCCTGAATTTAAGAGATCCTTCCCAGATGTCTATGGCACCTTCCTGCCCTCCTTTTTTGACCTGAGCCAAGGTGTCCTTTTTCAGCTGCCCCTCTGCACTGCAGCTGGGGCTGCCACCTCCAAGGTGTCTGACATGGTTGTGCGGGACCAAGACCTTGTGACCATGCAGACGACACTGGCTGAGGAGGGTGGTGACTTGGTTCTTTTCCTCCGGCACCTGCACACTATAGTCTTCTCTGAGATCCCCCTGGATGGGGGGCCATTGGTCAACAGGCTACAGGTGGCCATAGAGATGACAGAAGAAGATGCAGAACTGAGGCGGGGTTTCCAAGCCAGGCTGAGCCAAGCTGTGGATGGGGATGGCCCCATCTCTGTCTCCTACATCATGAGAGTTAAAACCAGCAGGACCAGGGCCAGTACCAGTACCGTTTGGGGGGTGACTGCTCAAATTGGAGTGCAGAAGGGGGCTGAAGAGTCTCCAGTGCCTGGGCAGCTGCCCTATGGAGCTGTGGCTGCCTGCCTGAAGCCACAGGACTTGGACAATCCCATGGGCAAGGTTTTCTGCACCCTCCCATTGCCACTGATGACAGAGTTGCCTGTGCATATCAGTGCCAACTTCTCTGTGGATGCGGCCCAATGTGGCCTCCGCCAGGACCCAGGCAGCACCGAAGCAGCCTGGAATGGCTTCTTGCTCCGGTGCTTGGTGGTCCCAGTTTACTGCACCTTCCTCACTAAGCAGCAGAGAGCCTTGGGACCTGAACAACTCCAGTTCAGCTCCTTAAATGTCTGCAAGCAATACCTGATCCCCTATCTCCAGTTCTTCCCTACTGTGACAAAGAGTGTGCCACCCACCTGGCATGACCTTGTGAGGGACATCTACAGGCACCTCAGCCACCATTGTCTCCTACTGGTGCCTGTGTGCCGTGTGAAGCTACCTGACAGCAATGTGACAATGGCTTGGGCATCTCCAGGTGGTAGGGATATGCTGACAGAACCATACTTCCTTGAGAGTGAGCCTGCATTGCCTCTCTGGGATGTGTTGCAGCACTTGGACATGAACTTGGTGCCAGCATTCTCCCAGCTGTGGCAGATTTACCAGGAGCTTGTGGCAGCTGGTGTGGCAGCTGTGGCCTTGCAGCCAACTTCTCTTCAGTGCTTCCTCAAGGCCCTGGCTCTCCCCTTGCCCTGCCCGCTGACCAAGACACCCCTGAGGACCCCGGAGAGCTGCTCCATCCTGCTGAAACACTGCCTGAAGCACACAAAGGAGGTCAAGACAGAGCTAGAGGGTCTCCCTGTGCTGGCCATGCAAGATGGCTGTCTGCGTGCCCTCAGCACCCACCATCCAGTCTTACACAGCTCCTTTGCCTACCTTTTCCCCCACCACAGTCATAGCTTTGCTGACAGCTGTGTAGCTAGCATAGCCCCATCTTGCTTTGTGCAGGATCTTGGCCTCCTAGAGGCCACACCACTCATCAAGGAGGCATTGGAACAGCTGGATTTGGCCACAGATGGGCAGAAGTGGCTGAAGGGGCTGCGGAAGTTCTTTGATTCTGTGGTCTACAAGGCCACAAAGGCCGAGAAGAACAAGTTGGAGGCAGCTATGAGCATGTTCATAGACCATCTCCAAGATGCAGTGCTGCTGCCTGTGCAAGGACATGAAACAGGCTCAATGTGCCTGATGTCACTGTCTTCCCTCCCCAATATTCTCTATGATTGTGACACGGATGTGGCCAAGGTGCTGCACAAGTTGGGCATCCCTATGCTCCAGAAATCCCTTCTGCCCTTTGGCTTTGCCTACCACTGCCTCAAGCGACGGGTACTGCAGACCACGAAGCCCAAGGCTGTGCTGGCCCGACTGGCAGATACCGTTGCTGATCTCCGCTGGAGGGACCTGCAAGCATATGAAGTGACTGTCCTGCTGCGTTTTATTATTCAAGGGAGGCTGGACAGGCAGGCACTGGAGCATCTTCAGCGCCTGCCTCTATTCCAGAAGTATGGTGGGGATCATGTGGCTGTGGCACCCTACCGCAAGGTGCTGATTTTCAACAGCCAATTCCCAGAGTGCCGACTGCCTTCAGGTTCCCAAGCCCTGTACAGTCTGGAGAAGGACATGCTGTTGCTCAGGGAAAACATAACACACAAGCAGCTGGCCAGGGATTTAGGATGGGAGGCTGTGGATGAATGGCAGCTCTTCATGACTGTAGTGCTACCTCGGCTGTCCCAGCTCACAGCATCAGAGCTTGTGAACGCTGTGCAGTTGTTCTTAGCCTTGCAACACACCTATGAGGATAAGAAGTTCTGGCAGGATGCTGTGACAGCCTTCCAGACTGTAGCCTTCATACCAGACTCCCATGGCGTGCTGCATCAGGCATCCTACTTCTATGACAACATTTCCTCCCTTTGCACACTGCGGCTCCAGCACCGCTTTGTGCCTGAGTCCTTCCTCAAGGCACTGGGTTCCAACCGTGAAGTTGCTAGGATCTTCCTGCTTGAGACAGGTGTCCACACCAGCCTCTCTGCAGAGGATTTTGTGGTACTGGCCCTGGAGATAGAGCATGAAGCCACCCAGAGCAGGGGCCATGCTGAAGAATTGCCTCAGAGACAGAAGGCGATGTTTGAACAACTTGTCATTCTGTTGAGCAGCCCATTGCAAAAGGGTTTTCTGGAGCAAATTGCCTCCATCCACTTCCTGTCTCCACTAGAAGTGCCCATGTGCTTGAGGGATCTTCACCCTCCCTTTGCAGCCTGCACACAGCCTGTGACCCTGAAGGGCAGTATTTACCATGACCAACAAGATGTAGCTGAGCTCCTGTGGACATCGGCCACCATCCTGCCAGTGTCCTCCATACCTGAGAAGAATCTGGACCTGCTGAAGGCTATAGGAATCCTTGTGGAGATACCAACTGCCCTGGTGGTTGCCAACCTAGAGCATGTGTGCAAGGCACCCTGCTGGACACCGGAGCAGGTGACCACACGGACCAAAGCACTCCAGAAGATGTACAATTTCTTGCAGAGCCGAATGAATGAAGTGGATGTGGGACGGCTTGCTGAGCTACCTGTGGTGCTGACCAAGATGGAGGACATGGCCACACCACAGCAAGTGGTAATATCACTCCCGGAGAAAGCTGACTTTCACCCTTATCTCCTCATACCTCACCCCCTCATGGTCTTCTATAGAGACCTTCTGCAGCACTTTGGGGTGGTCTCATGCCCCACAGTGTCTCACTACAGCCATGTCCTAGCCCAAATCTACCAGGAGAGCCATGCCAAGGGGACCCTCCATGTCACCCAGAGGAAGACAGTCTTTCTGGCTATATGGCACCTCTTCCAGCTGCTGCAGGAAACACCAGAGCCCCCTGATTTTTCTACTGTGCCTGAGTTGTACTTGCTGAGCACTGCCAACTGCCTAGAGTCATCCCACAAGCTCTTCTTCAATGACTGTGTGTCCTTGAGAACCTCCCGGGCTTTGGAGAAGACCTTTGCTTTCATGGCTGAACTGCCTAGGATTAGATTCAATGTCTGGCACCTCCTGCAAATGCTGCCCCAGCACCTGTGGCCACGGGCACTCTCGGAGGTTCTGGAGCAACGGCTGGAGGAGGGTAGTCTAAAGCCATGCCGCTACAGTCCCCACTGCCATGAGCAGAAGCGTCTGCAGACCCTCCTGGTATCCCCATGGTTCAGGATGGGTCTAGAGGCCCTGCTCCAGTGGCAGAGCCACAGGGGGATGACAGAAATGGAGGGGGCTGGTGGCTTTGCAGCAGAACAGTTGGAAGTGCAGTGCTGTGAGGACATACATACTGTGCTGGTCCACTGTGATGCAAAGGTGGAGGGCAGCTCCCAGCCACGGACCATCCATGTGAGCCGGGCTAGTGGTGTCTGATGACTCATCTACCTGCAGCATGCAGAGATGAGGCTGGACCGGCACCAGCTAAGGGTCTTGGAGACACTGGTGGGGGAGATTAATGAGCTTCTGGGCAGGCAGCTGGAGGCACCCGCCTTGTCTGTACTGTGGGAGATGCTGGTGTGCCAGAAACCTTCGGATGTGGCCAGTGTCTTGGAGGAGAATGATGTGGCACTGGCAGATGCTGTGCCAGAGCCATGGGAGGCCATGGTCCTGGAGCCAGGGCTGGAGAGAGAGGACACAGAAGGCTGTAGTTCCAGAGCCAGAGGGGAAGCCATGGCAGGACTGGCACAGCCCAGCATTGGAGGAGGTGAAGGGTGATGTGAATCAGAGCCCAGGAATCCTGTGGCAGCTGCCTGCTGTGAAGTGTATGAAAATGTTGCTATACCTCTATCTCCAGTATTACCCCTAAACCCAGAGCAGCCTGAGCTGCTAAGGCAGTGTGTCAGTACCTCCAGGCATGGAGCCATGCCATGGCCATTGACCCAGGGCACCATGGAGGTGCTACAGGGCTGGGATCAGCAAGCCCAGTGCCACAATAAACAAACCTTGCAGTGCTGGGATACCCTACATGAACAGTGGGGTCAGAGGATGAGGAGAGGTCTAAGATGATGGACAACTGAGATGCAAGGGCATAAAGGGGAACAAAGAGGGTGTAATAGGGGCATGAGTGGTCAAGGGGCATGAGGGGGTGATGCACCAAGAAGTCAGATTGGGGTCATTGCCATGGGCTCACAGGTCTTTGCCAAGGGTCAAAGGGTGATAATAATGTGTATGAGGCAAAGAGGCTATTGTGGGCCCTGGGGGTTGCCATGGCACCTTGGCATGTCCTCAGGAGCTGGATGCAAACTGCCATGAGGCCAAAGGGCAGCTCCTGGGGAGGCCGGACATCTCCCTGGCACAAGGTTGCAGGGTCACGCTGCACCTCTGTGCTGGTGGGTCACTGCCAGCTCTGACCCCTGATCCCAGGGATGGGAAGTGGGAGGACTGAGCGCACCACTCTTGTTTCTCCTGTCTATGGTTTGCCTCTATGGTTCATGGGTGTGTGAAGGGGTTGAGCTTGGAAGTGATATCAGCTGATGGAAGGGGCTGGTGTGCCTCTGGGGACCATAAAGATGAAGGTAAAGAGGCTCTGACCACTGTGGAATTGTGCTGCCGCTATCTACAAAGTTCCTCCTTCGGGCCTGGTAGCACCAGGGCTCCATGGGCTGGTTGCCCTGGGAGCACAGGACCCAGGCATCTGGGGAATGCCCTTCCCCCGAAACAAAAATTCAGCTGGGGGAGGTGAGTGTATGGGGATAACCTGGCCTGGATGCCTGGGTCCCTGGGAGGCAGTGGGGCAGGGTAGCTCAGATGCCTGGGTCCTCTGTCCCCACACCTCCCCTCCCTACTCCCCATGTTCATGGGTGTTGCAGGCGCCTCCTCAAAGGAAGTCAGGTGTCTGGGCTGTGGCTTCCTGTGAAGCCTGGCAGGGTCAGGAGCCCAGATGCCTGGGTCATCCTCTGGCTTGGAGGAGGGGGGAGATTCCCCATGTCCTGGATCCCCTGTCTTCGTCTGCAGTTTGTGGAAGAAGAGTCTGGGGATTAGAGCACGAAAGGTGTCCTAGTGTCTTGGTTGCCTGGAGTTGGGGGTCCCTCTAGCTGCTTAGCAAGCAGCACCTGCCCTGATCTAGGCATGCTCCATTTAGCATCACAAGAAGAGCACCTAATACAGCGTTTAAACAGGCCTGAGAAGAAATATGTAGTTACTATATAGGCGAAGTGTTTGGAGGAACCTGCTGTTACAGCAGAAAGGATGCCTGTGAGAGGGCACTTGTCTGAAAGCCATGCTGCTGCTCACTGGGCATGATGTTCCTTTCCCTTGTCTCTCTCTCTCCTTTAGTTTTAATCTTTTTCCCTAAAACATACATTTCCCCTGTTATAGTCAATGTCCAGTATCAGCTATGGATGCTGCAAATAAATCTTTGTGTGTGTGTCAGCTCATTTTGGTATCCAGATGCTCACTGGCTCTGCCGTTGGAACCTAGGAAAATGTTCATTCCTAAAAGTGTAGGAGCCTTTCTCCAACAGAAAACATGGCTACTGAAGGTCAATGTTTCTGTAGGTATTTTTGAAATCAACACTTGAAGGAAAAAAAAGTGTTCCCCCCTACCCCAAGCATCAGCCATACTCAGTTCCCAGCATCTTTTTCTTCCACCCTCTCCCCTCCGCCTCCTTCCAGATAGAAGAACTGTTTCACCCATGGTATACTATGACAAATACATCATAATTTTGAGTGTTTATAGGCTTTTCTTGATGAATTTGCCCAGTCAAATCTTTGGCAATTTTCACGTGCATCCAACAGACAAAAAAATCCCTACTCATGGGAAATCTTAATCACATATTTTAATACAAACCATTCTCCAGATATTGTGGTGAGGAGGGCAGGACGGAAACATACACGGAAGGAAATAAAATTGTCTTCCTCTTACTTCTGTGAGTTGTCTTGCTCACTATGACAAGAGGCTGAGAGATGGATTTGTTCAGTCTGGAGAAGTGAGTGCTGCAGGGTGAATCTTCCTGTCCTCAGCTACCTTATGGGTGATTACCTGATTACAGAGAAGGAGCTGAACTCTTCTCCAGGGTGCACAGCAAAAGGCTATCAGGCAAGAGACACAAGTTGCATCAAGTAAAATCCCAACTGGATACTGGAGGAAAAAAATTCACAATGAAGTGGTCAAACATCAGAATAGGAGCCGGGAAAAGATTTGGGGGAATCTCCTTCTTGGAACTATTCCAAGGCACACAGCCTGAGAAACTAGATCTAACATCAAAACTAGCCCTGCTGTAAGCAGAGGATTGGACAAGAGGCCTCCAGATGACCTTACTGGCCTACATTATTCTGTGAGTTCACACTCTTCCCTTACAATCCCATTATCAAGGTCTGTTACTCTAGTGCTGCTTATACTTGGCCTCTCTAGGAATATTTCCTGGGGGCTCAGAATGGATAAAATAAAAGAAAGTCACTCTAAACCACGACACCAGATTTTGGCTCTGCTGATCACAACCACACCTTATGACTTCCTTTAGGCTTCCATTGCACTCCACTTTTATTGTCAGCAGGGTCACTTAAAGCAGGTTGCCCAGGTTTGTGTCCAGACAACTTCTGAATATCTCCAAGGAAGGAGATTCCACAACCTCTCTAGGCAACCTATTCTAATGCTCAGTCACTCTCACAGTAAAGAAGTTTTTGTGTTCCTCCTTGTGTTTCAGTTTGTGCCCTCATCCTATCGCTGGGCACCACTGAAATAGTCTGGCCCCATCCTCTTTACATCCTCCTTTCAGGTACTTACATCATAGTATTTGGAAATATATGGTAATATTTGTTTGCCTCTACTACTATTCTGTAATTTCCGAGTGAACTAGTTAGCCTTAAACTTGTAGTTTTGATATCTGTTACTATATCCCAAACCAATATCTCAACTAAAACTTTCTGTACATGTCCCATCAAACAGACCTGGCTTCAGCTCTACTCTGCTTAGACAACATAACCCTGTCTTTATTTACTGCCCTCTCACCCTGACCAACTGACATTCCATCCCATACTGACTGCTCTCCTCACACTTGCCTTCTCAGCTTGGGAAGCTGATGGAGGGCTAGCCCTGCTCTTGGCCTCAGCAGGAACACATGGCTGTGCCCCCTGGCACAACTTAAACCTCCTACAGTGAGAAAAATCCCAATTCCTGAACTTCTCCTAGCGACTCTTCTGCCTGCCTCTCACCACAACCTTCAGCTTCCTAATCAACAATGTAAACCTATGGTGACAAATCTGCTCTTACTATCCCCCCAAACGACCTAAAATTAGTACTTGGGAGTTGATCATGTTTCAGCTCCCTTAACAGCCCTTACCTGATGACTTCTCCTGAAATCATTAGTCAGCCAAAACCACCTCTCACCAAAGCCCCTAGCATTGAAGCTGGTATTTATAGTAACTATAATTTGCTTTCCACATTTTCTGACTTTCTTATTTTTGGCTAGGGAACTTCTCTTAATTCATGAGGCATTTAAAAGTATGTAACTCATCTCTGTGGCTACCAAATGATGGGAAAGCTAAGCAGAACATTGACACGCTGAACTCAGCTTCCTCTACTGCACTCTAGTAGTCTCCCTTCCACACCTAAATACTCTCCTCTATGTGCCCTGTTGCACAGGAACAGTGCTCTTTCCTGCTCTTCCACATGCCCAGCATTCCTGCACTCATATGTACACAGATATGATGGGATGAAGTGCTTTTGACTTCTAGACTTCCTGATAAAAACACCCAGGATAGCCTCCAGCCATGACTTCCCAACCACACTACCCCTTCATAAACTTTGTGCGGTACCATCAGGACTACCTCAGCTTGCTTATGACAAACTGACCTCAAATCTCAGCCTGCTTGTTCCTCAGCACTGCCACTGACAGCTAGTCTAGTAGTGGAACCAGCAATTGTCCCCTACAGCATTGACCATGCTTCAGGTTACTGTAGCAGGATTTGGTGCTGCCTTGTGCACCTTCTACTTACTCCTCATAATTCAGGAAGGTAAATGCCCACCCACAGCATATATACCAGCAAGTGTTCTACACAAGAATAGCCTCTCACATCTGCAGTCTTCTTTATCTTAAATAAAGAATTAGTATGGGGAAGTCTCTTGTGCAGACAGGTTCAACACAGACATTAGATTGTGACTCTACAAGAGGAGTTGAAGCCTACTCAACATGTAGGAGGCATTTAAATGGTTAAATGGCCAGTAAGGTCTGTCTACTTCTATACCTGAGACTGGACCTGCAGCCATTTGTGTAGAGCAGTAACAGTCACCCCCACCTCAGGGACCTATGAGAGAGCCATGACCTGTTTCTAACTTCCAGTATCTCTGTTCTATGAGCTATCCCAGCTCTTCTGCTCTTGAACCTGGACACACATCACCCAAGCAAAATCCAAAACAATGGGCTTTTTTTTGCAAAAAGTCATCTTCATAAGCTACTTTGTCATCTTGCCTTCCTCTATTTTGAACTGAGATCAGCATCACAGATGGATCCTGCAGGCTGTTCTTAGCCTTTGCAGTTCATTCCTGTGTATTTGACTGTTCTTAATGCTACTAATGACATCTTTCCTCACTGTCTTGCTAACTTGAGCTGGTACATTGCTTCAGGCCTTTACCTTATTAAATAAACCAGCTCTCTCCTGATCCTATTCCTATGAGACAAAGCATGGCTCATTCTAGACTACACTGCTGCCAGTGTAGCAGTGTGCCTAACTACTGTCCCCAAAAGAAAGTCCTCATGGTGTGCCTCTGTCCCTGGCCTGGGTGCTGCCCAAGCTGCTGGGGTCTCCCTGTGCTCCAGAACAGAAGCCAGTAGCCACAGCAGTCCTGGGGCACTTGGGGCTGGCCTGCAGCTTGTGTTCTTGAGGCTCCCTGCAGCTTGTGATTCTGTGTGGCTCCACACTTTCCACGGCTCCAGGATCCATGTGCATTTGGGGTCCCTGCAGCTCTGGGATCCATGTGGCTCTGGGTTACTTGCAGCTCTGGTGTACCTGTGCCCCTGGGCTTCTTGCATCTCCCCTGGACAGATGGCACTGGCCCAGCTGGGACAGGATTCTCCTTGCACCAGGTGCACAGGCAGGTGTGCAGTCTGTCATTCCCTCTGGTAGTGAGTAAAGACCCCTTTGGAGAAGCTGGGTCTTATGCGTATCTCCTCTCCAAGAAGTGCTACTTTTGTGCCCCCTCTGAAGCAGCTGTGAGGGGGTGCTAGCAAGCTAATAGGCCCTCACTGCTCTCAAAGCCTTTCTAGGCTGGCTGGCTGTCTCCTGTGGGACCACGTTTTGCTCCTCAGTTGCATGTGCTTCCATCACTGAAAATATGTCATCAAGACACATTGCCTGCAAAGGCCTGAGACTGCCCTGAGGCAGTTGTTGAGTGGGTTGACAGGGGCACTCACAGCAGGAGGGCAGCAGAGGTCTGCACGGCAAGTGAGCCAGCCAGTCCTCTGTGCAGATGGGCAGTGGAGACAGCGATGCCATTCTCCTCCCTTCTTGCAAGCACAGGCACTTCTGCAACTGGACCTTTCAGCAGCAACTGTATGTGCTCTCACTCCACAGCTTGCCCCCACTGTAGGAGTACTCACTGTTTCAACTCTGTGTGGCCTTCCCCCCACTGCTCCCATCTTTTCTCTGCCTGGCCTGCTGCACAGATGATAGGCTCAGCTTGCAGCCAGCCGCCCTGGGGCCCCAGGCAAGGAGGTTCAGTGTGCTCTCCAGTTCACTGTAGCCTCAGGGGCAGAGATGTCTGCAAGGATACAAGAAAATGGGTCTGGGAAGACAAACTACAAGACCTTCTTGATAACAGGACACGTTAAGGAAACAGAAAGTTCAGCTTGTGCCGAAAACTTGGAAAGCTGACACCTCACAGTGCTGACAGACCTGCATATCTTGGGGGAGGAGGAGTAGGGGAGGGCATCTCCAGCCCACAGCCTGTGGAGGGTCATTATTTTGAGGATTTAAATAAAACTGACTTAAAAAATATTAAAAAAGAAATCTCTTTTTGGGGCCATCCCACTTGCTTTCCTGCCAAGTTCTGGGACATCTCACCCTGCTGTGGGAGGAGAATGCTGCTCCATTCCCTTCCCGTGGTCCACGGAGGTGCTCAGATGAGAGCTTGAGGGACACTTGCTTTGAGAGGGAAAAGCCCCCAGAGACCCTTGATCCAGTGAATGGTCCAAAGATAGGCCAGGACAGAGATAGGATTGCACAATTCACCCATTCCTGGGAGAGGGAAAGCGGATTTTCCTGCTTGAACAAACCCTATTTTATTAGCTTCACAGCAAGGAGTGTCTGCTGCACAATGAGATGGAGGGCCAAACACATCCAGATTAGTCGCATCCCAGTCCTGTGGCAATGGACTGCGAGGAGAATTTGGGAGTTGCATGCAGCTTTTCTCTCACTGTTATACAGCCCCAAGAAACTGGAGAGCCCTGGGCCTGCATCCACTGTCCCCTGCACATCCACACCCACTGCCTCCCACACCTCCATGTTTCCCTCTGCAAGCCCCATTTGCTTCCTCCAATGGCCCCCTGCCCCAGCATATCTCCCCTTCCCCCCATATTTCCCCTCAGCAACTCTCTGCCCACTGCCTCCATCCCTATCCATGATACAGGGCTCACTGCTGGAACTCTGCCCCAGACAAGGGCTAGTCTGAATTCCTAATAAGCACACACAGTCAAGCACACAGATTAGACAGCAAGAGCAAAGCACTGGGAATAGGGTTCAATAAGAGGACAGACAGCAGTGATCAGGTAGACCAGTGTACATACCAGCAGGCTACTTGCACACACTCAGCCCCTTTTACCTCCCTCCCCCATTTCTCTTCATTTACCCATGCCTGTTCCTCTTTGATCCACCTGAATCCCTCTCTTCTCCTGCTCTTGACCTTCTCCAAAACAACCCTTAAGAAGCTCTGCATACTCACAATCATTTTCAGATAACCCAGAATTAGTCTGCTTTTCTCCACGAGACCATAATAATCTTGTTTTTTCCTTGTTATTCATTACAAAGTTCTGGCTGAACTACTTCAAAATTATTTTTGAATGGCTCTCTCAGTGGCCCACTGATCCTGAGAGCTCTAGGCTTTGCTTTTGTCTCTGTTATCCTCTTGGTAGGATTTGTCTGTCTGTGCATTTAATTTATTACCTCTCCTGTTTCTTGTGTGCTTTTTGTTGCATTGCTGTCAGCCTGATACCTTATCCTAAATTGCTTGTGGCTGCTTGTTGCACATGCTGAATTCCCTCCTGGGAGTGCTCAAGAAGCCAGTAAGAACCATCCTGTCATGCTATGGCATGATGTGCCCTACCCACCACAAAGTGGCCTCCTGGGGACAAGCCAGAACTTGGAGGGCTATCCAAGTCCTTCTGGTGTCCCCTTAGACCCTTCACCTGTGCTGTGGGGGATGGTTTCACCCCAGAGATGCTCTGATACTCTGGGAAGCCCCTAGGCTTGGCCTCTTGTGAGCTCAGGAGCACATTTTGGCTCAGACCTGGAAAATGCCTGTATTTTCCAGTCATCATCCTTGCAGACAAAATCCTCATCTCTGTGGGAATGCCTCTGGCCCTGTTGCTGCAGGATGATACACAAGCCTCAGCTAGAACAAGCCTGGGCCCTGGGTTGGGAGGTGGATGGAGAAAAGGATGCAGAGAGGGAACTGTGCACACTGCTCTGGGGATGAGGAAATCCAGCCTCGTCCACATTGTCATGTCATTTTGAGAGTCACAGTCACTGCAGCTGGGAAAGCCCTTGCCTCTTCTTCTTGGAATCCAGAGGGACAAGCCTTCCACAAGCACAGCAGTGTGCCCAGGCTGCAGGAGTGCCTGGCTCCCCTGGCTACAGACGGGCACAGGGTCAGTCTCTCTCTTGCCTTCCAGAGTGGCCTGGATGATGAAGCCTCATTTCATGAGTAAGCACTGAGTGAGGCTTTACATGTTATGGTGGTGTACTTGTTAGCTCAAGTAAAGCTTTTTCTGAGAAATGCCTGTGTTTCAGCCAAAGATAACCAGCATGGATCCTTCCACATTTTCTCTGTTGGAAAAATGGGTCTGGGTCCAACTTTTGAAGAGGTGGGATGATCTGGGCCCCTTCAGCCACTCATCTCTTGTAGTGTTCCTATCAGCAGGTCTTCATGGTGGTCTTGACTGCAGGAGGGCCAGACCTCCAAGCCTGAGTATTCCTTCACTCATGGCAGTTGTGCCAGGGATGTGGAGCTAGTGGAGACATCCAGAGCCTCCTCATACAGTCTTGCCCCGCTGGGCCAGGTCCTCCACCCTTTCCTTCCCAGATATGCAAGGATGCTCCTGACACCAGAGTACCTCACTGGATCCATAAAGGTGTCACAGAGAGGTGGAGTTAGCCCTCTTAAGGAGATCTGGGACAGGGAAGGCACAGACCATTCCCAGTGGATGCTGAGCTTCCAGAGGAGCAGTGATGCCCTTGCTAGTGCTGACCACACTGGCCTTAAAAGCACTGATGTCTGTTCCTGTGGCTCTGCCCAGGCTCAGTCCCACAGATGCTGGAGACAACCTGTCCTTGGTCTGGGACACTTCACCCTAGTTGCCTTTCAGACATCCTTGCCTGCTCTGGCTGCTGCATTCACCAGCCTGCTTGCTTCTGCAGGCCATGGCAGCTACTGCCCTGCTCCTTTTGTACCTCACACTGGACTCACTGATGCCAGTCCTCCTTGGCAGATGCCATGGGCACAAGTATGACAATTGTGTTGGCCTGGACACTGGCAAGAGGCAAAGAATGCAGGTCCTAGAGTAACTGTTGGGGCTGGGTAGGGCAGTGGTTTGGGTGGGTTTCTGGTGAGGAGAGTAGTGTGGCCACGGCCAGCTCTAGGGAGACCTGGCCAGCAACTCCCCACCTCTTTCCTTGGGGGCAGCTCCCAAAAGAATCACACAAAGTTGAGGTTGGAAAGGACCTTTGGAGATTATCTAGTCCAACCCCACAGCTAGCATTACTTGCACACAAGTTCTCTTCAGCCCCCTACTCTTGGCTAGGCATTCATCTTCCATCCCAAAACTGCCCCTCTGCACTTCCTCCCACTTCCCAAATGGACAGCATGCCTACTCACAGATTGCTACAAGGAGTGCCACCCTGCTTAAATGACTCACCCACGAACCAGTGTTTGCAAGCATGACATCTTTTGTCCTGACTATTGCCTTCACTTGTGGATTCTGGCCCCCAAACCACTGCCCCTCTGCATTTCCTCCCTTACCTCATACTGACAATATGCTACTCACGCATTCATAGAATGGTTGAGGTTGGAAGAGACCTCTGGAGATCATCTAGTCTACCCTCCCCCCCCCCACCCCCGCTCAGGCAGGGTCACCTGTAGCATGTTAGACAGGACTGCATCCAGGCGGGTTTTGAGTATCTCCACAGAAGGAGACTCCACAACCTGTTCCAGTGCTCTGTCTCTCTCACAGGAAAGAAATTCCTCCTCATATTCAGGCGGAACGTCCTGTAGTTCAGTTTGTGCCTGTTGCCTCTTGTCTTGTCATATGGCACTGCTGAAAAGAGTCCCAACCCATCCCTTGACACCCCCCGCCTTAAGGTATTTGTAGACATTGATAAGATCCCCTCAATGTACATTACTACTACAAGGAGTGCCACTCTGGTAAAAGGGCTCACCGACCAACCAGTGCTCAAATACAAGGTCACTTGGGCCCAACTCTTGCCTCTGCATGAATATTCCACCCCATGATAACTGCCCCCTGCATTTCCTCCCTCATCCCATATTGACTGTGTGCTACTCACACTTTATTACTAGGAGTGCCACCCTGGTAAAATGTCTCACCACCAACCAGTGCTCAAAGGCACTTGAGCTCTTTGAGCTCTCTTGGGCTCAACTCTTACTTCCACATGCCATTCCACACCGCAACACTGCCACTCTGTGCCCCTCCCACTTCCTAAACTGACAGCATACCTACTCACAAATTACTAGAAGGAGTGCCACCCTGCTTAAATTACCCACCAACCAGTGCTCACACACTGGACATCTTTTGCCCCAATTCTTGCCTTTGCTTGCCAATTCTGGCCCCCAAACCACTGCCTCTCTGCATTTCCTCCCTCATCTCATACTGACAGTGTGCTACTCATACAATACTACTACAAGAAATGCCACCATAGTAAAATGGCTCACCCAGCAATCAGTGCTGAAAGGCAAGGTCATTTGAGCCAGAGAACTGCCTCTGCATGCCTATTCCATCCAACAACTGCCCCCTGTGCTTCATCCCACTTCCAAAATGGAGAGCGTGCCTCCTCACAGATTATTACCAGCACTGCCACCCTGCTTAAATGGTTCACCCATGGGCCATGACACATAGAGAAGAGCTCTTAGCATGACAATATTGCATTTGCAGCCCTAATGCATCCCCAGAAGAAGGGTTTCTCTCAGCTTCCTCCCTTCCCAAAACTTACAACAGGCCTACTCACAGATTACTACCAGCAGTGTCATCCTATTAAAAAGACTCACCCCCAAACAGAGCTCACTGACAAGAGCTTTGGGTACAGTAAGCTTGTTTTTGCATTCCTAGGGGAGCCCCAGAACTAATGCCTCTGTCAGCTTCCTGCCTCACCAAAATTTACACCACACCTACTCACAGATTACTACTGGAAGTGTCACCCTACTAAAATGCCTCACCCACAAACTGGCACTCACAAGCAAGAGCTCTTAGCACGCCAATATTGCCCTTACATTCCTAGTGCAGTCCCAGAACTAATGCTTTTCTTGGCGTCCTCCCCTCCAGAAACTTGCACCAGGTCTTCTTGCAGCAGAGAAATCCTGCTAAAATGGCTAACCCACCAACCAATGCTCACAGCAAGGAGCTCTTGATATGCCAATGTTGCCTTGGCATGCCTAGTGAAGCCCCAGAACAAGCATCCCTCTTGTTTTCCTCCCCTCCCAAAATTTACACCAGGCCAATTCAGCTAGGCTTGTAGGTCCTGGGGCTGGGGCTGCCCTGAGCCCCAAGGCTCTTTGCAGGAGGGGGGAAATCCAGGGCCAGGTTCCCCTGGGAGTCAGACCCTCTTTGGGACATGGCTCTGGGAGGAAATGGGACCTGCAGCACAGAGGCTGGGGTCCTGCAGCTCCTGTGGGGTTCTCCATAGCCTGCTGGAAATGCCTTTGCTGGAAATGGATCCTTCAGCTTGTAGTAACTCCAAGTTGTCTGCTCATCTGGTTCTTCCCCCTGGATCCTCTTGTGCCTCCAGCTTGGCAGAGCATATTTTGGGCTCAGAGGTGCCATCTGAAGATGCCCACAGCCCCTCTCCTTCTGGAAATTGGGCTTAAACATCTACACCCAAAAGACAGCAGTTTTGGGAGAGCAGCTCCTCAGCCCTCTGGAGTGACTGCCCAGGGCACAGCCCGGCCTCGCAGAGAGCAGTCCCTGCCTCGCCATGGTCCAACCCAGCACCCTGACATGGGGCTGCTGAGGGGAGGGGACCAGGGCAGAAGGGGTGAAAGGACACTACCCTGCCCTGGGGGCAGCAGCACATTGCCCATGGGCTCTGGGCCCCCACCATTCCCAAGAATTGTGAGGAGGCAGAGCTGGTTGTCACGGCAGGAGGGTGCAGCGTTGCCATGGCATTGCCCCAGTGCAGCCCTCCTATTGGCTGGCATGAGGAGAAGGGCGGGGATGGATTTGAGTGATAGCTCTCTCAGCCAATTGGAGTTCACAGCAGGAAAAGGACGAGAGAAGAGAGACGTGCAAAAGGCAAGGGAGCAACGCAGGAGAGAAGGAAGCGGGTAGAGGTGCAAGTGGGTTTGGTGGAACTGCGACTGCATTCAAATGCCAGCAGGTGCCCTCATTCTGGCGAGGGGGCTGCTTTCCTGCAGGAGCTCCTGAAGGGGCTGGTGGAGCTGTGACCAGGGGACACAGCGCCCTGTAACCAAGGGCAATTGACCTGCAAGCCAGGCATGCCAGCACACCCCCGAGCAGCTGGGCCTGGGCAGCATGATGGGGTTGGGATGCAGGAAGCTTTGCCTGTGTCGTGGGTCTGAGATGCATTCGCAAGCAATTCCCCAAGCTGCTGCTGCCCCTGCAGCCCCCAGGTGCTGCTCAGAGCTGAGTTTGTGAGCTGTTGAGCAAAGAGTGAGCAGGTTGCTGGTATCCTTGCAAGGTGTCCTTCCCAACGGTTGCTTTTGTTGTGAAAACTGCATTTCAGAGTCTCTCTGAGAGAGGCTGTCCCTGCCTGTCATGCCATGCCCTAGCCGTTGTTCTTGCTCCATGCCTTTTGGTTTGCCCTGGGACCCATGACCCTGGAAGAGCCGGAAGGGTGTTTGCAGAAGAGCTCTGTTAGTGTGAGCTGTGAACTAGACTTCTGAGTTGCAGATGAACTTATCCCTCTGACTGCAACATGAGGCCCTGCAGTCTTGCTACATGTAGAGACTACCTAAGCAAAAGCTAATCTTTTTTTGGGGGGTTGCAACTGCTACTTAATGTGTGTTTAGCTGCACTATGAGCATGGTGAAGCTATGAAATGAATCTGCAAGGCTGTTTGGGAGCTGGCTTCGCCTTGTGGGAAGGCAAGAGGAGCTGCAGGCAGCAACAGGGTGGGTAGTGAGGTCACTAGTGTCTGAGATCTATACTAGAAAATCCTGTGTCAAATCAAGTGTTTGTCAGTAGCTGATAGGTTGTTGATGATCAGGTCATTTCTGGCTGAGTCCCTGATAGGCCAGCACAGGCAGTTAGTCATGGCATTGACTGTGAGGTCTCTTTTGTCCGAGTACCTGCTAGGACAGCAGTGGCTCGGGAAGTTATTTTGAGGAAACATGTTATCTCTGAAGCCCACAGGCCAGCAGCAGGCATGTGTTGGGGGCTTGCACTTGTGAGGTCAGGGGAAGCCACACGGCTTGGACGCTGGTGGTGAGGTGACTTCTGGGTTTCTTGTATGTACCCAGAGGAAGGATTGACCACTGCAGAGCTCTACAGCAATACAGAAAGGCAACTAGTTAATCAAGCAGATGTTCCACATCATCTGACACAAATTCTATTCCACTCCATCATCCTGAGTTAGGACTGCTACATTTAAAATGCGGGTGATGTTCTCTGGTGAATATGGACATGGAGTTTGACTTTCCACTCATTGCTAAGTAGAAGCTTGCAGCCAAGTATTGGTCTGCTACCAGTTAGACTTTTTAGGCTGTTAAATTTATCTATTGCTGTTGTAGGCAGTAGTGCTAGTAATTTCTTATTCTCAGGGTGTGCATACTTTAGAAATTCTCCTTGTCAAAACAGCAGGGAGCTTGCAAGATTTGCCTGCAAGATCTGAATGATGTTTCTGTCTTTCAGGTGTCCACCTGCTTTCACGGCACATTTGCAACTGCAACATGTTAGAAGTTGGTGATTTTCTGTCCAAGTATGCAGTCCCCAGAGAATTGGTGCAAAGTCTGTTGGAGGAGATAGAAGGAATGTCACCCCCCAAACAGGTATGGGCCACATTTTCAAAGAGATTTCTTGTTTAAAGAAGTTGGGGCACAAGTGAGAGGCAAGAGGTGGCCCGATCAGTACTTGCTGCTTCCTGGACGTGGTAAGTGAGCAGGTGTAGTGTTGTGAATGGATGTTGAGAGGCAGTGTCTGTTTTAAGGCCTTGGACAACTAGAAGGTAACTAAAGGTCTGGAGATTTGGACTTTCTGTGTTGTGGGGCATTTAGAGGTGCCCTGTCTGCTGCCATGTGTAGTACTGTGCCCTATGTGTCACTGATGCAGAGGCATGTGTTTGCTGGCAACCATCTGTAAGGCAAGCAGCAGTGGGTGTGAGGTGTCACAGTGCGGGGGTGCCTTGCAGTGGGCCTGGATGGTGGTCCCAGAGTTTTGGTGCTCAACATGGGAGGAGATAGCTGGAGAGATCAGTGCTGTATGTGGAGTGCTCCCAGACTGAGGAGCTGGGTAGTGGTGCAAGGTGAGGGTGTAAATTTGCTTACTGGGTCTATGCTGCCCTGGTGTCAAGGGCCAGAGTGCCTTGGCCACCTTTAGTGTTAGTGCAAGAGCTTCCCAGCTTATCTGTGTTTTGGAGCCAAGGAAGGCAGCTAGCCAAGCGCTGCCTGGGGAGTGTGCAAGTGGCGAGTGTCCTGCATCTATCTCTTCTTGCTGGCACTTGGCTTTACATAGCAGATGAGCCAGCTGTGTGGAACAGAAACAGTGTGTTTTAGTCCGACTGGCACTGCAGAGATCTAGTGTGATGTTGATGGCTGTTGCAGTGCTGAGTCGATCTGTCAGTGTCAGACACCCTTTCCAGTGAAGCTGCTCCCTGGGCTGATCTCTGTACCTAGGCCCTAGAAATGGAAGTGGCATCCTGCTGTCATTGCATAGGTGCTCCAGGGCAAAGGCTCACAGCTCAAGTGCCGCAGCCCATTATTGGCAAGTACGGGAAGGAACACACACACATCAATGTGATGCAAGTTCAATCCAACTTTATTCCTTTGTCTATCTAATTTATATATCTTTTCTAACAAGCTCATGTATCAACGCGCCTCGCAAAGCATTTCTATTGGTTGTCTAATATTGTCCAAGCGCATCTACTCTGTTTCTAATTGGCTGTTGTGTTGACTCCCCTTCTGGGTGCACATTCTGTGAGTGATTACAGGCATCTGCTTATCTGCTGGGTTGACTCCCTTTCTGGATGCATATCCTGTCAGTGATTACAGGCATCTGCTTATCTGCTGGGTTGACTCCCTTTCTGGATGCATATCTTGTGAGTGATTACAGGGGTCTGCTTATCTTATCTTCTTAGTCCTCTTGCCCTCAAGGAATCCCTCCTTGGTGACTTTTGAATGGCTTGTTGCTTACTTCAGTTCTTTATAATCCTGCAAGATAGCCAAGGCCCCGACACTCAAGACTTCATGGTAACGAAGGAAAGGCAAGACCAATTGTTCCTTTTTGTGGTTTGTGCCCAGGGTGACAGAGTGGAGATGTCTCATGACCTGGAGAGAGTCTTGCCAGGAGATGAAAGCCATTTGCTGTTATTTTTGGAGTGATAACAGCATAATAAAGAGCCATGGGAGTGGGCCAGGTGAGCTTCTGCTCTATGAAGGTTTGCACTTTTCAGGTCACCTGTGACTCAGTACCAGATAGACCAGCAGCAGGCACATTGATGCCATTTGCCTGTGTGAGGTGAGTTGTGCCTCTGAACCTTGTAGGTCAACAGCATGCCCCTAGCCTTGGTGAAGATGGTGAGGTCCCTTGTGTCTCAGTGCCTCATAAATGGGGAGCAGGCCCGTTGCTGCTGTTAGTGCTTTTGTGGTCAGTTGTGCATTGGTATATGATTGGTGATCAGTGTGGACATTGCTGCTGTTTGTGCTTGGTTGGGTCAATTGTGCCTGAGTTCCTAACAGGCCGGGAGCAGATCTATGGCTTCCTGGCTGCCTGGGAGGTCACCTCAGCCTCAGTAGCTGGCAGTCCAGCTTGATGCATATTGCTCATGTTTGTATTTGTAAAGGCATTGGACCTCAGGATCTGCTAGGCCAACAGGAGCTGCATTGCTCCTTCTTGTCCTGGAGAGGTGACTTTTGCTTCAGGGAACAGCATCAAGCACACTTCTGCTTTTGCGCTTGTGAGGTCTCTTGTGCCTCAGTGTCTGATAGGCCATCAGCAAGTGCATAGCTTCAATGCAGGCTCTGAGATCACTTTTGTTTCAGCATGTGAGAGGCCAGTGGTAGGCATATGGCTTCTGTTTTCGCTTGTGAGGTCACACTTGCCTTACTGTCTGATAGGCCAGCAGATGGCATGTGGCTTAGATGAAGACTGTGAAATCACTATTTCCAGAGAACGGGATAGGCAAGCAGCAAGCAAACTCCTGTGATACACATGGCTGATGTTAGTGGTTGTGAGGTCACTTCTGCCTGAGGCCTTCATAAGCCAGTGCTAGACCTGTGGCTGCCATTTGTGCTTGTGAGGTCACTTGTCCACCAGGGCCCGATAGGCCAGTGTTAGGCCCATGGCTGCTGTTTATGCTCCTGAGGCCACTTCTGCCTCAGTGCCTGATACAGCAATGTTAGGATCCTGGCTGTTCTTTGCGGTTGTGAGGTCCCTTCTGCCTGAGGCCCTGATAGGCCTGTGCCTGGCTCATATGTTAGTGGTTGTGAGGTCATTTCTGCCTCAGTCCCTGATAGGGTAATGCTAGGATAGTAGCTGGTATTAGTCGTTGTGAGGTCACTTCTCCTGAGGCCCTGATAGACTCGTGCTAGGCTCATGGCTGATGACTGGGGTTGTGCGATCACTTGTGCTTCATTGCCTTATAGGCCTGTGTTAGGCCCATTGCTGCTGTTAGTGGTTGTGAGGTAACTTGTACACCAGTGACTGATAGACCAGTGCTGGTGATGTGATTGATGTTTTGCTTGTGAGGTTACTTCTGCCTGGGCCTTAATTGACAGTGCTTTGGGAACTGCTGCTGTTTGTGGTTGTGAAGTCACTTGTGCTTCACTGTCTTGATAGTCCACTGGTGGTCACATGGATGTTGTTTGTGCTTGTGAGGTCACTTGTGCTTCCATGTCTGGTAGGGCAGTGACTGTCATGTGGCTGCTGTTGGTGGTTGTAAGGCCACTTCTGCCTTAGTGCATGATAGGCCAGTGCCAGGCACAAAGCTATTGTTTCTGCTTGTGAGGCCACTTCTGCCTGATGCCCTCATAGGCCAGTACTAGGCCCATGGCTGCAGTTTGTTGTTATGAGATCATTTCTGCCTGAGGTCCTGATAAGACAGTGCTGGTTATATGGCTGTTGCTTGTGGTTGTGATGTCACTCCTGCCAGAGTCTACAAATAGATTTTGCAGACATACCCCCGAGAGATGGGCAGAGACATCTGTTAGTCATGGTCGGCCAAATATCATGTTGACTGGAAGCATTCCCACTCATGAAGGCTACAGCCCAACTGGTAGTGGAAGACTTATTGAAAGATATCATGCCACGCTTTGGGGTACCAGAAGAAATATATTCTGATAAAGGAGATCATTCTACTGCTGAAATACTAAAAGCAATATATGAAACATTGGGAATCCAAAGAAGACTATATACACCTTATCATCCTCAACCTTCAGGGCAGGTAGGAAGAAAGAATCACACACTGACAATGAAGTTAGCTAAAATTTGCAGGGATACTCAGTTGAAATGACAATGCTTCTGTCCACAGTGTTATGGGAAGTAAGATGATGCCTGAGCCCAAGCCATGGGTTGACCGCCTTTTGACATTTTGTTTGGCAGACCAAGCAAAATCGCAGGGACATTTGCCCTGGCACGTACAAGCCTTTTGGCAGGAGATGAAGCTGTTACCCAATATCTTATGTATCTGCAAAAAAGTTTAAAGAAAAGAGATATGGAAGTGTAATTACCCAACCTATGCCTTTAGGATATTACCTCCATCCATATGAACCTGGAGATTATGTTAGGGTAAAAACCTCATAAAGTCAAAAACATGTTACAGTCAAACTGGGAGGGCCCTGTACAGCTGTTCTTATGCTCTTATTCTGCTCTTAAGGTTACAGATAAAGAAACCTGGATTCATCACTCCCAAGGAAAGGCGGCCCCCAGCACTGCAACCTCCTCAGAGGACATTCCAGTTCCTTAAGCATCTGTTGAAGGAGATAGTATACCTGTGCAACAGCAGGAAATACTATTCAAGGAAAACCATGTTTACCTTTTACACTCTGTAATTATTTTGTGCTATGTGTCTAAAAGGATTCCCATCCTTTATTGCTATTACAAGTGTAATCCTAGGCTGGGAAACTAATTGCATTCTCCAGTTTATGACTAGGGTCTGTCAAGTGGGGAATGTGTCAGAATGTGGATACTGCCTATACCACCCTCAATCCCTGGACACTGATTTTGGTTGGCTAGCAGAGCTTGTTTCTGTTTTGGCCTGCTATCAGTCGCATGTGACCTATTTACACCCTTGGGTGCCAGATTTTCAGCTGCAACCCTTTAAGACACATTCATATGATAAAGCTCCATGGTGTGTTAGCATGCCTTGTGGAAACCTCGCAATTTGGGTAGGAGAAACAACAAACTGTAACTACACACTGTGGTATAGCTATAGGAAAGCAAGGTTTCAGTTGGACTGTCCAAGGGCCAGCAGTAAGAATAACTTGGTAATTTGAAATAACACTGAGCTAGAGAAATTGCCCATCTGGAACCTTACTTGAAGCACAAATGGTACACACTGTCAAAGATCGTATAATAGTTCTTCTTCAAATGACATATCTTGGAGAGTAATGATCGACCTAGCCCTGGTACCACATGCATTTGAAACTATAGTAACAGATGTATAGGTGCAAACTCTTTTCAAATGATCTATCTAGGCAAATGGGAACTATTAAAATGTAAAAATGCCACTGTGATTGAAGTTATGTCCTGTCCTGCTGGGCACAGAAATAAGACCATCCCAGTGTGGAAACCTACTATTCTGACATGCAGGTGGTTCTGCTTATGTGAAACCGATGCCTACAAGAGTTTACCATCATGATAGGCTGGCACCTGTACCATTGGATGCCTAGCCCCTTATGCCCATCAAAGATGTTAACACTAGGCGTTTTGCATAATCACTGTCCAGGGTACAGAAAAAGGGATACCTCTAACCACGTAGGAAGAAGACCAAAAAGATTCCATCAATTTGCATGTGAACTGTTTCCAGGTCTGGCCGTGGCCGAGTTGAAGAAGCTATTGTCAATATCTCCACCACCCTTGAAATCATTCAAAACATTACTGCTGATGCCTCAAAAAATCTACAAAGAGAAGTGAGCTCTCTCTTTCAATTAGCTGTCCAAAACTGATGGACCTCTAGATTACCTCTTGGCCACACTGGGAGGGGTATGTGTAGTGGTATACACTGCCTGTTGTTTGCACGCAAAGAAATCAGAACAGATTGAATATGATGTAAATGTCATTCAATGACATGTTTGTGCCTTCTGTCAAAGAGCCAAAGAGCAGTCCCTGTCTAATACCCTAGCAAAAGATTGGTCATGGTTGTGGTCATGGCTCCCAGATCTGGGAGCATGGACCAGGAATATTTTAATTATTTTAATGTTAATTCTGGCAGTAGGAACCATGATTTTCTGTTGTGTCTCATTCATGGGTAAAATATGCTCAATTTGCTTCTCATGTGTAAGGGAATGGAAGTATAGATCAGTATAACATTGAAAGTAGGTATGCATGAAATAAAAGGAGGCAATGTTAAGGAAATTTCCATTTTACTCTAGTTTTGCAAAAAAAGAAAATGCAAGATGTCATATTCTGCAAGCAGAACATCTTGCCTGACCTTGCGTTAGTCCTCTTTTTTTGTACAAAGCTGAAAATCTGCAAAGAAGCCAGTTTAATGCAGCCAGCAGGACACAAATGCAACACTGAAGAGGTACAAACTCAGCTGATGAATAATTACAGGATGAACCATACAAGGCTGGCACGGAACTATCTTGTATTGTAACAAGGGGATTGGTAGAACTAAGAATCATGGATAGATCTAGTTGGTTAAAGTGAAGTATGGAATATGTAACAACTTATTGTTGCTTAAAAGTCATGATGAAAAGCTGCTCAGGGTGCCTTCTGCTGCTACAAGCCAAGAGGAACCTTATTTGTAGCAACAAAAATGAAAAAAAAAGAAAGAAAGAAAGAAAGAAAATCTGACTCTTGCTGCACATTACCAGTGCTTGCAAAAAAGAAAAGAGAATTATAAACTGGGCTTAGCTTGAGGATGTCTCCCAGCTGCTGTAACCTCAGGCTGGCGAGCAGCTACTCTTCTCTCCTGTAATGCTCCTCCTACTCACAGGGCTCTTTTTCCAGCAGAAATCCCTCTCTCCCCACAAACCTGCAAAGACTGAGAGCAGCACTGAAGGTGATGGATGATGTGCTGCTGCAGCAGGGCTTTATAACCCGCCACCCCACCCTTCGCAGCCCCTTGTGTCCACAGTCCCCAATGGGCCACTATAACACAAGAAAAAAAAAAGCTGACTTGCGATGATGAAGTTCATGAACTGGGCTAGCTTTCCTTGATGCTCATTTACTAGTTCTACATACCTGCTTAACGCAGCTTTTAAAAACCCTCTCTCTTCCCCGCCTATCCCCAACACACACCTGAGTTCCTCATGTCAGACACCCAGAAGAACTCATGCCCTTCCAAAATCTGCAAAATGAAAATGACTTACCAAGTGAAGCAATTTGGAATGCCTGTGGAATTTGGTAGCTCTGGTTCTGCATATTGCTAGGGACACCTGGCTGTAAGAAGCAAACTGGAGAGGGCCAAGCCTTGCAAGAGGCAGCCTTGGCTGAAGCTGAGCCCTTGCAGGAGCAGTAGAGAGCAAGGCAGGTGTCTTGATGGTGCTCTGCTTTTTCTTCTAGCCAGGCTGGCTGAGCAGAGGTTTTGTCAATGTGGGGAAAGAGATGGGCAAAGGTAGCTGCCTTGGACACCCCCAGGCATGTCCTTACAGGCTGCCATGCTGAGCATCTAGTCAGCCTGACGGCAGGCAGAGACCTTCTCTTTGCCAGCACTTCCCACCTGCTGCTTGGCAGCTCCAGGCAGTCAGGAGGCTTTCAAGGCCACCGTCATGGCTCAGCTCTGCACCTCTGTGAGGACATGATAGCAGCCCATGAACCCTGTGCATCGAGCGGCTGAGGCAGCCTGTGCCATTGGTGGGAGCAAGCTGGTCTCTGCCTGTGCTGCAATGCTGCGGGCAGCTGCTGCTGGCCCACTTGTGAGCAGAAGGACACAGAGGGTAGAGGTGGTTGTGTTGGTACAAGTGGCTGCTGAAGAGCAGGAAACCTGAGGCCTTCGTGCAAGGCAAGCTGCTGGCTGCATGCCGCCTGCCTGAGCTGGTCCCAGTGCTGCTCTCTGCCTCTCAGTACAGAGCTCATGGGCTCTGTGGGGGCCTTGGAGCGTGCAGGTCGGTGTGCTTTGACACAGAGAAAATCCCAGGGCCAGCAAGAAATTCCCAGCTAGCCACAGCAACTCCTGCCTGCCTCTTTCACCTCAGCTCCTTTGCCAAACCAGCCCGGTGCTCTCCGGGTGGCTCCCATGCCTGCTGCCTGCCTCTGCCTCCAGCCCCATGGTTAACCTCACCCCTGCGCTCCAGCATGCCTGGCATTCCTTGAGCAGCCTTGCAGCAGGTGTTTGCTTGCCGCATCTTGTCCCTCTGCAAGATCCCCTCCTGGGGACATGCTGCTCTGGCCCCAAGGGCAGCTGCTGCCTCCTCATGGAGAGGCTCTCCTCAGAGTAACGACCCAGGGGCTCTGGTCATAGCAGGAACACAGTCCCCATGGAGACCATCCCATCACAATGGCCTTGGAGGCACCATGCCACCACCATCATAAAGCCCGGCCGCTCACCGTGGCAAGACCCCTCAGCAAGTCCTGGTGCTCCCAGTGGGCACCTCCAACACAAAGCCTTGGCAGTTTACATGGCCACATTGATCATCACAGCCTGGCCTCCAAGCCTCTGCTACCAGATTCACAGATTGGCTGGCAGCCGAGAGCTGGGCGGCAGCAGGAAGTACCCTCTCTTCAGACTTGCGCTCTGTGCCCCTTGACCAGCTGCCCTTCTGTAGAAACTCCAGAGCACATATTAACTCCAAGGCGTCCCCTCTTCCTCTGCTTGCTAACCCTAAGCCCCACACCTTCGACTGGCTAATGGGGTGGACAACGAGGCAGCTAACTGCATTTCACCTGCTCTCTTGAGGGGCTTCACTTCCGATACACCAACACACCAAAAGTGACCTCTCAGTGCCAAACAGCAGCTTGCTGGCCTGCCAATGGCCTCTCAGCGCCTCACGAAGCACGGACCCCACAACTGCCAAGAGCAGCCATGCAAACAGCACTGCCCTACCACGCACTGCAAACCAAGTGACCTCACAACCACCAGCACCACAAAAAGCACACACCCTGGCACTGCCCGCAAAGGCACCGATGCACAAGTGACCTCACAATCCTGCCTCGAGCTCTGGCGTCTCGGGCACTGTGGCATGAGTGAGCGGCCACAGCACCAATGGCCACAGCCAAAGTCACCTCCCAGTGCCAAACAGCACCTTGCTGGCCTGCCAAAGGCCTCTCAGCGCCTCAGGCAGCACGGACCTCACAACTGCCAAGAGCAGCCATACAACCACCACTGCCATACCACGCACTGCTTTGCTAGTGACCTCCAACAACAGCACCACCAGCAGCCCACAGCCTAACACTGCCCGCAAAGGCACCGATGCACAAGTGACCTCACAATCCTGCCTCCAGCTCTGGCATCTCGGGCACTGTGGCATGAGTGAGCGGCCACAGCACCAATGGCCACAGCCAAAGTCGCCTCCCAGTGCCAAACAGCACCTTGCTGGCCTGCCAATGGACTCTCAGCGCCTCAGGCAGCACGGACCTCACAACTGCCAAGAGCAGCCATGCGACCAGCACTGCCTGAGCAGGCTATGCTTTCCAAGTGACCTCACAACCACCAGCACCACCAGCAGCCCGTTGCCAGGCACTGCCCGCAAAGGCACCGAGGCACAAGTGACCTCACAAATACTGCCTCTCAAGCTCTGGCATCTCGGGCACTGTGGCACGAGTGAGCGGCCACAGCACCAGTGGCCACAGCCAGAGTCACCTCCCAGTGCTAAACAGCACCTTGCTGGCCTGCCAATCGTCTCTCAGCGCCTCAGGCAGCACGGACCTCACAACTGCCAAGAGCAGCCATGCGACCAGCACTGCCCTACCACGCACTGCTTCACTAGTGACCTCAAAACCACCAGCACCACCAGCAGCCTGCAGCCTGGCACTGCCCGCAAAGGCACACAGGCACAAGCGACCTCACAATCCTGCCTTCAGTTCTCGCCTCTCGGGCACTGTGGCACGAGTGAGCGGCCACAACACCAGTGGCAACAGCCAAAGTCGCCTCCCAGTGCCAAACAGCACCTTGCTGGCCTGCCAAAGGCCTCTCAGCGCCTCAGGCAGCACGGACCTCACAACTGCCAAGAGCAGGCATGCGACCAGCACTGCCCTACCACGCACTGCTACGCAAGTGACCTCACAACCACCAGCACCACCAGCAGCCCGCACCCTGGCACTGCCCGCAAAGGCACCGAGGCACAAGTGACCTCAAAAATCCAGCCTTGAGCCCTAACCTCTCAGGCACTGTGGCACGAGTGAGCGGCCACAGCACCAATGGCCACAGCTAAAGTCACCTTCCAGTGCCAAACAGCACCTTGCTGGCCTGCCAAAGGCCTCTCAGCGCCTCAGGCAGCACGGACCTCACAACTGCCAAGAGCAGCCATACGAACAGCACTGACCTACCACGCACTGCTACGCAAGTGACCTCCAACAACAGCACCACCAGCAGCCTGCAACCTAGCACTGCCCGCAAAGGCACCGAGGCACAAGTGACCTCAAAAATCCAGCCTTGAGCCCTAGCCTCTCAGGCACTGTGGCACGAGTGAGCGGCCACAGCACCAATGGCCACAGCTAAAGTCACCTTCCAGTGCCAAACAGCACCTTGCTGGCCTGCCAAAGGCCTCTCAGCGCCTCAGGCAGCACGGACCTCACAACTGCCAAGAGCAGCCATGCGACCAGCACTGCCCTACCACGCACTGCTACGCAAGTGACCTCACAACCACCAGCACCACCAGCAGCCCGCACCCTGGCACTGCCCGCAAAGGCACCGAGGCATAAGTGACCTCACAATCCTGCCTCTCAAGCTCTGGCATCTCGGGCACTATGGCACGAGTGAGCGGCCACAGCACCAATGGCCACAGCCAAAGTCACCTCCCAGTGCCAAACAGCACCTTGCTGGCCTGCCAATGGCCTCTCAGTGTCTCAGGCAGCACGGACCTCACAGCTGCCAAGAGCAGCCATGCGACCAGCACTGCCTGAGCAGGCTATGCTTTCCAAGTGACCTCACAACCACCAGCACCACCAGCAGCCTGCACCCTGGCACTGCCCGCAAAGGCACCGAGGCACAAGTGACCTCACAATCCTGCCTCTCAAGCTCTGGCATCTCAGGCACTACGGCACTTGTGAGCGGCCACAGCACCAATGGCCACAGCCAAAGTCGCCTCCCAGTGCCAAACAGCACCTTGCTGGCCTGCCAAAGGCCTCTCAGTGCCTCAGGCAGCACGGACCTCACAACTGCCAAGAGCAGCCATGCGACCAGCACTGCCTGAGCAGGCTATGCTTTGCAAGTGACCTCACAACCACCAGCACCACCAGCAGCCCGCACCCTGGCACTACCCGCAAAGGCACCGAGGCACAAGTGACCTCAAAAATCCAGCCTTGAGCCCTAACCTCTCAGGCACTGTGGCACGAGTGAGCGGCCACAGCACCAATGGCCACAGCTAAAGTCACCTTCCAGTGCCAAACAGCACCTTGCTGGCCTGCCAATCGTCTCTCAGCGCCTCACGAAGCACGGACCTCACAACTGCCAAGAGCAGGCATGCGACCAGCACTGCCCTACCACGCACTGCTACGCAAGTGACCTCACAACCACCAGCACCACCAGCAGCCCGCACCCTGGCACTGCCCGCAAAGGCACCGAGGCACAAGTGACCTCACAATCCTGCCTCCAGCTCTAGCCTCTCGGGCACTGTGGCACGAGTCAGCGACCACAGCACCAGTGGCCACAGCCAAAGTCACCTCCCAGTGCCAAACAGCACCTTGCTGGCTTGCCAAAGGCCTCTCAGCGCCTCAGGCAGCACGGACCTCACAGCTGCCAAGAGCAGCCATGCGACCAGCACTGTCTGAGCAGGCTATGCTTTCCAAGTGACCTCACAACCACCAGCACCACCAGCAGCCTGCAGCCTAGCACTGCCCGCAAAGGCACCGAGGCACAAGTGACCTCACAATCCTGCCTCTCAAGTTCTGCCATCTCAGGCACTATGGCACTTGTGAGCGGCCACAGCACCAATGGCCACAGCCAAAGTCACCTCCCAGTGCCAAACAGCACCTTGCTGGCCTGCCAAAGGCCTCTCAGCGCTTCAGGCAGCACGGACCTCACAACTGCCAAGAGCAGCCATGCGACCAGCACTGCCTGAGCAGGCTATGCTTTGCAAGTGACCTCACAACCACCAGCACCAGCAGCCCGCACCCTGGCACTGCCCGCAAAGGCACCGAGGCACAAGTGACCTCACAATCCTGCCTCTCAAGCTCTGGCATCTCGGGCACTATGGCACGAGTGAGCGGCCACAGCACCAATGGCCACAGCCAAAGACACCTCCCAGTGCCAAACAGCAGCTTGCTGGCCTGCCAATGGCCTCTCAGTGTCTCAGGCAGCACGGACCTCACAACTGCCAAGAGCAGCCATACGAACAGCACTGCCCTACCACGCACTGCTACGCAAGTGACCTCAAAACCACCAGCACCACCAGCAGCCCGCACCCTGGCACTGCCCGCAAAGGCACCGAGGCACAAGCGACCTCACAATCCTGCCTCTCGAGCTCTGGCCTCTCAGGCACTGTGGCACGAGTCAGCGACCACAGCACCAGTGGCCACAGCCAAAGTCACCTCCCAGTGCCAAACAGCACCTTGCTGTCTTGCCAAAGGCCTCTCAGTGCCTCAGGCAGCACGGACCTCACAGCTGCCAAGAGCAGCCATGCGACCAGCACTGCCTGAGCAGGCTATGCTTTCCAAGTGACCTCACAACCACCAGCATCACCAGCAGCCTGCACCCTGGCACTGCCCGCAAAGGCACCGAGGCACAAGTGACCTCACAATCCTGCCTCTCAAGCTCTGGCATCTCAGGCACTACGGCACTTGTGAGCGGCCACAGCACCAATGGCCACAGCCAAAGTCGCCTCCCAGTGCCAAACAGCACCTTGCTGGCCTCCCAAAGGCCTCTCAGTGCCTCAGGCAGCACGGACCTCACAACTGCCAAGAGCAGCCATGCGACCAGCACTGCCTGAGCAGGCTATGCTTTGCAAGTGACCTCACAACCACCAGCACCACCAGCAGCCTGCACCCTGGCACTGCCCGCAAAGGCACCGAGGCACAAGTGACCTCACAATCCTGCCTCTCAAGCTCTGGCATCTCGGGCACTATGGCATGAGTGAGCGGCCACAACACCAGTGGCAACAGCCAAAGTCGCCTCCCAGTGCCAAACAGCACCTTGCTGGCCTGCCAAAGGCCTCTCAGCGCCTCAGGCAGCACGGACCTCACAACTGCCAAGAGCAGCCATACGAACAGCACTGACCTACCACGCACTGCTACGCAAGTGACCTCCAACAACAGCACCACCAGCAGCCTGCAACCTAGCACTGCCCGCAAAGGCACCGAGGCACAAGTGACCTCAAAAATCCAGCCTTGAGCCCTAACCTCTCAGGCACTGTGGCACGAGTGAGCGGCCACAGCACCAATGGCCACAGCTAAAGTCACCTTCCAGTGCCAAACAGCACCTTGCTGGCCTGCCAATCGTCTCTCAGCGCCTCACGAAGCACGGACCTCACAACTGCCAAGAGCAGGCATGCGACCAGCACTGCCCTACCACGCACTGCTACGCAAGTGACCTCACAACCACCAGCACCACCAGCAGCCCGCACCCTGGCACTACCCGCAAAGGCACCGAGGCACAAGTGACCTCAAAAATCCAGCCTTGAGCCCTAACCTCTCAGGCACTGTGGCACGAGTGAGCGGCCACAGCACCAATGGCCACAGCTAAAGTCACCTTCCAGTGCCAAACAGCACCTTGCTGGCCTGCCAATCGTCTCTCAGCGCCTCACGAAGCACGGACCTCACAACTGCCAAGAGCAGGCATGCGACCAGCACTGACCTACCACGCACTGCTACGCAAGTGACCTCACAACCACCAGCACCACCAGCAGCCCGCACCCTGGCACTGCCCGCAAAGGCACCGAGGCACAAGTGACCTCACAATCCTGCCTCCAGCTCTAGCCTCTCGGGCACTGTGGCACGAGTCAGCGACCACAGCACCAGTGGCCACAGCCAAAGTCACCTCCCAGTGCCAAACAGCACCTTGCTGGCTTGCCAAAGGCCTCTCAGCGCCTCAGGCAGCACGGACCTCACAGCTGCCAAGAGCAGCCATGCGACCAGCACTGTCTGAGCAGGCTATGCTTTCCAAGTGACCTCACAACCACCAGCACCACCAGCAGCCTGCAGCCTAGCACTGCCCGCAAAGGCACCGAGGCACAAGTGACCTCACAATCCTGCCTCTCAAGTTCTGCCATCTCAGGCACTATGGCACTTGTGAGCGGCCACAGCACCAATGGCCACAGCCAAAGTCACCTCCCAGTGCCAAACAGCACCTTGCTGGCCTGCCAAAGGCCTCTCAGCGCTTCAGGCAGCACGGACCTCACAACTGCCAAGAGCAGCCATGCGACCAGCACTGCCTGAGCAGGCTATGCTTTGCAAGTGACCTCACAACCACCAGCACCACCAGCAGCCTGCACCCTGGCACTGCCCGCAAAGGCACCGAGGCACAAGTGACCTCACAATCCTGCCTCTCAAGCTCTGGCATCTCGGGCACTATGGCACGAGTGAGCGGCCACAGCACCAATGGCCACAGCCAAAGACACCTCCCAGTGCCAAACAGCAGCTTGCTGGCCTGCCAATGGCCTCTCAGTGTCTCAGGCAGCACGGACCTCACAACTGCCAAGAGCAGCCATACGAACAGCACTGCCCTACCACGCACTGCTACGCAAGTGACCTCAAAACCACCAGCACCACCAGCAGCCCGCACCCTGGCACTGCCCGCAAAGGCACCGAGGCACAAGCGACCTCACAATCCTGCCTCTCGAGCTCTGGCCTCTCAGGCACTGTGGCACGAGTCAGCGACCACAGCACCAGTGGCCTCAGCCAAAGTCACCTCCCAGTGCCAAACAGCACCTTGCTGTCTTGCCAAAGGCCTCTCAGTGCCTCAGGCAGCACGGACCTCACAGCTGCCAAGAGCAGCCATGCGACCAGCACTGCCTGAGCAGGCTATGCTTTCCAAGTGACCTCACAACCACCAGCACCACCAGCAGCCTGCACCCTGGCACTGCCCGCAAAGGCACCGAGGCACAAGTGACCTCACAATCCTGCCTCTCAAGCTCTGGCATCTCAGGCACTACGGCACTTGTGAGCGGCCACAGCACCAATGGCCACAGCCAAAGTCGCCTCCCAGTGCCAAACAGCACCTTGCTGGCCTGCCAAAGGCCTCTCAGTGCCTCAGGCAGCACGGACCTCACAACTGCCAAGAGCAGCCATGCGACCAGCACTGCCTGAGCAGGCTATGCTTTGCAAGTGACCTCACAACCACCAGCACCACCAGCAGCCTGCACCCTGGCACTGCCCGCAAAGGCACCGAGGCACAAGTGACCTCACAATCCTGCCTCTCAAGCTCTGGCATCTCGGGCACTATGGCATGAGTGAGCGGCCACAACACCAGTGGCAACAGCCAAAGTCGCCTCCCAGTGCCAAACAGCACCTTGCTGGCCTGCCAAAGGCCTCTCAGCGCCTCAGGCAGCACGGACCTCACAACTGCCAAGAGCAGCCATACGAACAGCACTGCCCTACCACGCACTGCTACGCAAGTGACCTCCAACAACAGCACCACCAGCAGCCTGCAACCTAGCACTGCCCGCAAAGGCACCGAGGCACAAGTGACCTCAAAAATCCAGCCTTGAGCCCTAACCTCTCAGGCACTGTGGCACGAGTGAGCGGCCACAGCACCAATGGCCACAGCTAAAGTCACCTTCCAGTGCCAAACAGCACCTTGCTGGCCTGCCAATCGTCTCTCAGCGCCTCACGAAGCACGGACCTCACAACTGCCAAGAGCAGGCATGCGACCAGCACTGACCTACCACGCACTGCTACGCAAGTGACCTCACAACCACCAGCACCACCAGCAGCCCGCACCCTGGCACTACCCGCAAAGGCACCGAGGCACAAGTGACCTCAAAAATCCAGCCTTGAGCCCTAACCTCTCAGGCACTGTGGCACGAGTGAGCGGCCACAGCACCAATGGCCACAGCTAAAGTCACCTTCCAGTGCCAAACAGCACCTTGCTGGCCTGCCAATCGTCTCTCAGCGCCTCACGAAGCACGGACCTCACAACTGCCAAGAGCAGGCATGCGACCAGCACTGCCCTACCACGCACTGCTACGCAAGTGACCTCACAACCACCAGCACCACCAGCAGCCCGCACCCTGGCACTGCCCGCAAAGGCACCGAGGCACAAGTGACCTCACAATCCTGCCTCCAGCTCTAGCCTCTCGGGCACTGTGGCACGAGTCAGCGACCACAGCACCAGTGGCCACAGCCAAAGTCACCTCCCAGTGCCAAACAGCACCTTGCTGGCTTGCCAAAGGCCTCTCAGCGCCTCAGGCAGCACGGACCTCACAGCTGCCAAGAGCAGCCATGCGACCAGCACTGTCTGAGCAGGCTATGCTTTCCAAGTGACCTCACAACCACCAGCACCACCAGCAGCCTGCAGCCTAGCACTGCCCGCAAAGGCACCGAGGCACAAGTGACCTCACAATCCTGCCTCTCAAGTTCTGCCATCTCAGGCACTATGGCACTTGTGAGCGGCCACAGCACCAATGGCCACAGCCAAAGTCACCTCCCAGTGCCAAACAGCACCTTGCTGGCCTGCCAAAGGCCTCTCAGCGCTTCAGGCAGCACGGACCTCACAACTGCCAAGAGCAGCCATGCGACCAGCACTGCCTGAGCAGGCTATGCTTTGCAAGTGACCTCACAACCACCAGCACCACCAGCAGCCCGCACCCTGGCACTACCCGCAAAGGCACCGAGGCACAAGTGACCTCAAAAATCCAGCCTTGAGCCCTAACCTCTCAGGCACTGTGGCACGAGTGAGCGGCCACAGCACCAATGGCCACAGCTAAAGTCACCTTCCAGTGCCAAACAGCACCTTGCTGGCCTGCCAATCGTCTCTCAGCGCCTCACGAAGCACGGACCTCACAACTGCCAAGAGCAGGCATGCGACCAGCACTGCCCTACCACGCACTGCTACGCAAGTGACCTCACAACCACCAGCACCACCAGCAGCCCGCACCCTGGCACTGCCCGCAAAGGCACCGAGGCACAAGTGACCTCACAATCCTGCCTCCAGCTCTAGCCTCTCGGGCACTGTGGCACGAGTCAGCGACCACAGCACCAGTGGCCACAGCCAAAGTCACCTCCCAGTGCCAAACAGCACCTTGCTGGCTTGCCAAAGGCCTCTCAGCGCCTCAGGCAGCACGGACCTCACAGCTGCCAAGAGCAGCCATGCGACCAGCACTGTCTGAGCAGGCTATGCTTTCCAAGTGACCTCACAACCACCAGCACCACCAGCAGCCTGCACCCTGGCACTGCCCGCAAAGGCACCGAGGCACAAGTGACCTCACAATCCTGCCTCTCAAGTTCTGCCATCTCAGGCACTATGGCACTTGTGAGCGGCCACAGCACCAATGGCCACAGCCAAAGTCACCTCCCAGTGCCAAACAGCACCTTGCTGGCCTGCCAAAGGCCTCTCAGAGCTTCAGGCAGCACGGACCTCACAACTGCCAAGAGCAGCCATGCGACCAGCACTGCCTGAGCAGGCTATGCTTTGCAAGTGACCTCACAACCACCAGCACCACCAGCAGCCCGCACCCTGGCACTACCCGCAAAGGCACCGAGGCACAAGTGACCTCAAAAATCCAGCCTTGAGCCCTAACCTCTCAGGCACTGTGGCACGAGTGAGCGGCCACAGCACCAATGGCCACAGCTAAAGTCACCTTCCAGTGCCAAACAGCACCTTGCTGGCCTGCCAATCGTCTCTCAGCGCCTCACGAAGCACGGACCTCACAACTGCCAAGAGCAGGCATGCGACCAGCACTGCCCTACCACGCACTGCTACGCAAGTGACCTCACAACCACCAGCACCACCAGCAGCCCGCACCCTGGCACTGCCCGCAAAGGCACCGAGGCACAAGTGACCTCACAATCCTGCCTCCAACTCTAGCCTCTCGGGCACTGTGGCACGAGTCAGCGACCACAGCACCAGTGGCCACAGCCAAAGTCACCTCCCAGTGCCAAACAGCACCTTGCTGGCTTGCCAAAGGCCTCTCAGCGCCTCAGGCAGCACGGACCTCACAGCTGCCAAGAGCAGCCATGCGACCAGCACTGTCTGAGCAGGCTATGCTTTCCAAGTGACCTCACAACCACCAGCACCACCAGCAGCCTGCAGCCTAGCACTGCCCGCAAAGGCACCGAGGCACAAGTGACCTCACAATCCTGCCTCTCAAGTTCTGCCATCTCAGGCACTATGGCACTTGTGAGCGGCCACAGCACCAATGGCCACAGCCAAAGTCACCTCCCAGTGCCAAACAGCACCTTGCTGGCCTGCCAAAGGCCTCTCAGCGCTTCAGGCAGCACGGACCTCACAACTGCCAAGAGCAGCCATGCGACCAGCACTGCCTGAGCAGGCTATGCTTTGCAAGTGACCTCACAACCACCAGCACCACCAGCAGCCTGCACCCTGGCACTGCCCGCAAAGGCACCGAGGCACAAGTGACCTCACAATCCTGCCTCTCAAGCTCTGGCATCTCGGGCACTATGGCACGAGTGAGCGGCCACAGCACCAATGGCCACAGCCAAAGACACCTCCCAGTGCCAAACAGCACCTTGTCGGCCTGCCAATGGCCTCTCAGTGTCTCAGGCAGCACGGACCTCACAACTGCCAAGAGCAGCCATACGAACAGCACTGCCCTACCACGCACTGCTATGCAAGTGACCTCAAAACCACCAGCACCACCAGCAGCCCGCACCCTGGCACTGCCCGCAAAGGCACCGAGGCACAAGCGACCTCACAATCCTGCCTCTCGAGCTCTGGCCTCTCAGGCACTGTGGCACGAGTCAGCGACCACAGCACCAGTGGCCTCAGCCAAAGTCACCTCCCAGTGCCAAACAGCACCTTGCTGTCTTGCCAAAGGCCTCTCAGTGCCTCAGGCAGCACGGACCTCACAGCTGCCAAGAGCAGCCATGCGACCAGCACTGCCTGAGCAGGCTATGCTTTCCAAGTGACCTCACAACCACCAGCACCACCAGCAGCCTGCACCCTGGCACTGCCCGCAAAGGCACCGAGGCACAAGTGACCTCACAATCCTGCCTCTCAAGCTCTGGCATCTCAGGCACTACGGCACTTGTGAGCGGCCACAGCACCAATGGCCACAGCCAAAGTCGCCTCCCAGTGCCAAACAGCACCTTGCTGGCCTGCCAAAGGCCTCTCAGTGCCTCAGGCAGCACGGACCTCACAACTGCCAAGAGCAGCCATGCGACCAGCACTGCCTGAGCAGGCTATGCTTTGCAAGTGACCTCACAACCACCAGCACCACCAGCAGCCTGCACCCTGGCACTGCCCGCAAAGGCACCGAGGCACAAGTGACCTCACAATCCTGCCTCTCAAGCTCTGGCATCTCGGGCACTATGGCATGAGTGAGCGGCCACAACACCAGTGGCAACAGCCAAAGTCGCCTCCCAGTGCCAAACAGCACCTTGCTGGCCTACCAAAGGCCTCTCAGCGCCTCAGGCAGCACGGACCTCACAACTGCCAAGAGCAGCCATACGAACAGCACTGCCCTACCACGCACTGCTACGCAAGTGACCTCCAACAACAGCACCACCAGCAGCCTGCAACCTAGCACTGCCCGCAAAGGCACCGAGGCACAAGTGACCTCAAAAATCCAGCCTTGAGCCCTAACCTCTCAGGCACTGTGGCACGAGTGAGCGGCCACAGCACCAATGGCCACAGCTAAAGTCACCTTCCAGTGCCAAACAGCACCTTGCTGGCCTGCCAATCGTCTCTCAGCGCCTCACGAAGCACGGACCTCACAACTGCCAAGAGCAGGCATGCGACCAGCACTGACCTACCACGCACTGCTACGCAAGTGACCTCACAACCACCAGCACCACCAGCAGCCCGCACCCTGGCACTACCCGCAAAGGCACCGAGGCACAAGTGACCTCAAAAATCCAGCCTTGAGCCCTAACCTCTCAGGCACTGTGGCACGAGTGAGCGGCCACAGCACCAATGGCCACAGCTAAAGTCACCTTCCAGTGCCAAACAGCACCTTGCTGGCCTGCCAATCGTCTCTCAGCGCCTCACGAAGCACGGACCTCACAACTGCCAAGAGCAGGCATGCGACCAGCACTGCCCTACCACGCACTGCTACGCAAGTGACCTCACAACCACCAGCACCACCAGCAGCCCGCACCCTGGCACTGCCCGCAAAGGCACCGAGGCACAAGTGACCTCAAAAATCCAGCCTCCAGCTCTAGCCTCTCGGGCACTGTGGCACGAGTCAGCGACCACAGCACCAGTGGCCACAGCCAAAGTCACCTCCCAGTGCCAAACAGCACCTTGCTGGCTTGCCAAAGGCCTCTCAGCGCCTCAGGCAGCACGGACCTCACAGCTGCCAAGAGCAGCCATGCGACCAGCACTGTCTGAGCAGGCTATGCTTTCCAAGTGACCTCACAACCACCAGCACCACCAGCAGCCTGCACCCTGGCACTGCCCGCAAAGGCACCGAGGCACAAGTGACCTCACAATCCTGCCTCTCAAGTTCTGCCATCTCAGGCACTATGGCACTTGTGAGCGGCCACAGCACCAATGGCCACAGCCAAAGTCACCTCCCAGTGCCAAACAGCACCTTGCTGGCCTGCCAAAGGCCTCTCAGCGCTTCAGGCAGCACGGACCTCACAACTGCCAAGAGCAGCCATGCGACCAGCACTGCCTGAGCAGGCTATGCTTTGCAAGTGACCTCACAACCACCAGCACCACCAGCAGCCCGCACCCTGGCACTACCCGCAAAGGCACCGAGGCACAAGTGACCTCAAAAATCCAGCCTTGAGCCCTAACCTCTCAGGCACTGTGGCACGAGTGAGCGGCCACAGCACCAATGGCCACAGCTAAAGTCACCTTCCAGTGCCAAACAGCACCTTGCTGGCCTGCCAATCGTCTCTCAGCGCCTCACGAAGCACGGACCTCACAACTGCCAAGATCAGGCATGCGACCAGCACTGCCCTACCACGCACTGCTACGCAAGTGACCTCACAACCACCAGCACCACCAGCAGCCCGCACCCTGGCACTGCCCGCAAAGGCACCGAGGCACAAGTGACCTCACAATCCTGCCTCCAGCTCTAGCCTCTCGGGCACTGTGGCACGAGTCAGCGACCACAGCACCAGTGGCCACAGCCAAAGTCACCTCCCAGTGCCAAACAGCACCTTGCTGGCTTGCCAAAGGCCTCTCAGCGCCTCAGGCAGCACGGACCTCACAGCTGCCAAGAGCAGCCATGCGACCAGCACTGTCTGAGCAGGCTATGCTTTCCAAGTGACCTCACAACCACCAGCACCACCAGCAGCCTGCAGCCTAGCACTGCCCGCAAAGGCACCGAGGCACAAGTGACCTCACAATCCTGCCTCTCAAGTTCTGCCATCTCAGGCACTATGGCACTTGTGAGCGGCCACAGCACCAATGGCCACAGCCAAAGTCACCTCCCAGTGCCAAACAGCACCTTGCTGGCCTGCCAAAGGCCTCTCAGCGCTTCAGGCAGCACGGACCTCACAACTGCCAAGAGCAGCCATGCGACCAGCACTGCCTGAGCAGGCTATGCTTTGCAAGTGACCTCACAACCACCAGCACCACCAGCAGCCTGCACCCTGGCACTGCCCGCAAAGGCACCGAGGCACAAGTGACCTCACAATCCTGCCTCTCAAGCTCTGGCATCTCGGGCACTATGGCACGAGTGAGTGGCCACAGCACCAATGGCCACAGCCAAAGACACCTCCCAGTGCCAAACAGCACCTTGCTGGCCTGCCAAAGGCCTCTCAGCGCTTCAGGCAGCACGGACCTCACAACTGCCAAGAGCAGCCATGCGACCAGCACTGCCTGAGCAGGCTATGCTTTGCAAGTGACCTCACAACCACCAGCACCACCAGCAGCCTGCACCCTGGCACTGCCCGCAAAGGCACCGAGGCACAAGTGACCTCACAATCCTGCCTCTCAAGCTCTGGCATCTCGGGCACTATGGCACGAGTGAGTGGCCACAGCACCAATGGCCACAGCCAAAGACACCTCCCAGTGCCAAACAGCAGCTTGCTGGCCTGCCAATCGTCTCTCAGCGCCTCACGAAGCACGGACCTCACAACTGCCAAGAGCAGGCATGCGACCAGCACTGCCCTACCACGCACTGCTACGCAAGTGACCTCACAACCACCAGCACCACCAGCAGCCCGCACCCTGGCACTGCCCGCAAAGGCACCGAGGCACAAGTGACCTCACAATCCTGCCTCCAGCTCTAGCCTCTCGGGCACTGTGGCACGAGTCAGCGACCACAGCACCAGTGGCCACAGCTAAAGTCACCTTCCAGTGCCAAACAGCACCTTGCTGGCCTGCCAAAGGCCTCTCAGCGCCTCAGGCACCACGGACCTCACAACTGCCAAGAGCAGCCATACGAACAGCACTGCCCTACCACGCACTGCTACGCAAGTGACCTCCAACAACAGCACCACCAGCAGCCTGCAACCTAGCACTGCCCGCAAAGGCACCGAGGCACAAGTGACCTCAAAAATCCAGCCTTGAGCCCTAGCCTCTCAGGCACTGTGGCACGAGTGAGCGGCCACAGCACCAATGGCCACAGCTAAAGTCACCTTCCAGTGCCAAACAGCACCTTGCTGGCCTGCCAAAGGCCTCTCAGCGCCTCAGGCAGCACGGACCTCACAACTGCCAAGAGCAGCCATACGAACAGCACTGCCCTACCACGCACTGCTACGCAAGTGACCTCCAACAACAGCACCACCAGCAGCCTGCAACCTAGCACTGCCCGCAAAGGCACCGAGGCACAAGTGACCTCAAAAATCCAGCCTTGAGCCCTAGCCTCTCAGGCACTGTGGCACGAGTGAGCGGCCACAGCACCAATGGCCACAGCTAAAGTCACCTTCCAGTGCCAAACAGCACCTTGCTGGCCTGCCAATCGTCTCTCAGCGCCTCACGAAGCACGGACCTCACAACTGCCAAGAGCAGGCATGCGACCAGCACTGCCCTACCACGCACTGCTACGCAAGTGACCTCACAACCACCAGCACCACCAGCAGCCCGCACCCTGGCACTGCCCGCAAAGGCACCGAGGCACAAGCGACCTCACAATCCTGCCTCTCGAGCTCTGGCCTCTCAGGCACTGTGGCACGAGTCAGCGACCACAGCACCAGTGGCCACAGCCAAAGTCACCTCCCAGTGCCAAACAGCACCTTGCTGGCTTGCCAAAGGCCTCTCAGTGCCTCAGGCAGCACGGACCTCACAGCTGCCAAGAGCAGCCATGCGACCAGCACTGCCTGAGCAGGCTATGCTTTCCAAGTGACCTCACAACCACCAGCACCACCAGCAGCCTGCACCCTGGCACTGCCCGCAAAGGCACCGAGGCACAAGTGACCTCACAATCCTGCCTCTCAAGCTCTCGCATCTCGGGCACTATGGCATGAGTGAGCGGCCACAACACCAGTGGCAACAGCCAAAGTCGCCTCCCAGTGCCAAACAGCACCTTGCTGGCCTGCCAAAGGCCTCTCAGTGTCTCAGGCAGCACGGACCTCACAACTGCCAAGAGCAGCCATACGAACAGCACTGACCTACCACGCACTGCTACGCAAGTGACCTCCAACAACAGCACCACCAGCAGCCTGCAACCTAGCACTGCCCGCAAAGGCACCGAGGCACAAGTGACCTCAAAAATCCAGCCTTGAGCCCTAACCTCTCAGGCACTGTGGCACGAGTGAGCGGCCACAGCACCAGTGGCCACAGCTAAAGTCACCTTCCAGTGCCAAACAGCACCTTGCTGGCCTGCCAAAGGCCTCTCAGCGCCTCAGGCAGCACGGACCTCACAACTGCCAAGAGCAGCCATACGAACAGCACTGCCCTACCACGCACTGCTACGCAAGTGACCTCCAACAACAGCACCACCAGCAGCCTGCAACCTAGCACTGCCCGCAAAGGCACCGAGGCACAAGTGACCTCAAAAATCCAGCCTTGAGCCCTAACCTCTCAGGCACTGTGGCACGAGTGAGCGGCCACAGCACCAATGGCCACAGCTAAAGTCACCTTCCAGTGCCAAACAGCACCTTGCTGGCCTGCCAAAGGCCTCTCAGCGCCTCAGGCACCACGGACCTCACAACTGCCAAGAGCAGCCATACGAACAGCACTGCCCTACCACGCACTGCTACGCAAGTGACCTCCAACAACAGCACCACCAGCAGCCTGCAACCTAGCACTGCCCGCAAAGGCACCGAGGCACAAGTGACCTCAAAAATCCAGCCTTGAGCCCTAGCCTCTCAGGCACTGTGGCACGAGTGAGCGGCCACAGCACCAATGGCCACAGCTAAAGTCACCTTCCAGTGCCAAACAGCACCTTGCTGGCCTGCCAATCGTCTCTCAGCGCCTCACGAAGCACGGTCCTCACAACTGCCAAGAGCAGGCATGCGACCAGCACTGCCCTACCACGCACTGCTACGCAAGTGACCTCACAACCACCAGCACCACCAGCAGCCCGCACCCTGGCACTGCCCGCAAAGGCACCGAGGCACAAGCGACCTCACAATCCTGCCTCTCGAGCTCTGGCCTCTCAGGCACTGTGGCACGAGTCAGCGACCACAGCACCAGTGGCCACAGCCAAAGTCACCTCCCAGTGCCAAACAGCACCTTGCTGGCTTGCCAAAGGCCTCTCAGCGCCTCAGGCAGCACGGACCTCACAGCTGCCAAGAGCAGCCATGCGACCAGCACTGCCTGAGCAGGCTATGCTTTCCAAGTGACCTCACAACCACCAGCACCACCAGCAGCCTGCACCCTGGCACTGCCCGCAAAGGCACCGAGGCACAAGTGACCTCACAATCCTGCCTCTCAAGCTCTGGCATCTCGGGCACTATGGCATGAGTGAGCGGCCACAACACCAGTGGCAACAGCCAAAGTCGCCTCCCAGTGCCAAACAGCACCTTGCTGGCCTGCCAAAGGCCTCTCAGCGCCTCAGGCACCACGGACCTCACAACTGCCAAGAGCAGCCATACGAACAGCACTGCCCTACCACGCACTGCTACGCAAGTGACCTCCAACAACAGCACCACCAGCAGCCTGCAACCTAGCACTGCCCGCAAAGGCACCGAGGCACAAGTGACCTCAAAAATCCAGCCTTGAGCCCTAACCTCTCAGGCACTGTGGCACGAGTGAGCGGCCACAGCACCAGTGGCCACAGCTAAAGTCACCTTCCAGTGCCAAACAGCACCTTGCTGGCCTGCCAAAGGCCTCTCAGCGCCTCAGGCAGCACGGACCTCACAACTGCCAAGAGCAGCCATACGAACAGCACTGACCTACCACGCACTGCTACGCAAGTGACCTCCAACAACAGCACCACCAGCAGCCTGCAACCTAGCACTGCCCGCAAAGGCACCGAGGCACAAGTGACCTCAAAAATCCAGCCTTGAGCCCTAACCTCTCAGGCACTGTGGCACGAGTGAGCGGCCACAGCACCAATGGCCACAGCTAAAGTCACCTTCCAGTGCCAAACAGCACCTTGCTGGCCTGCCAATCGTCTCTCAGCGCCTCACGAAGCACGGACCTCACAACTGCCAAGAGCAGGCATGCGACCAGCACTGCCCTACCACGCACTGCTACGCAAGTGACCTCACAACCACCAGCACCACCAGCAGCCCGCACCCTGGCACTGCCCGCAAAGGCACCGAGGCACAAGCGACCTCACAATCCTGCCTCTCGAGCTCTGGCCTCTCAGGCACTGTGGCACGAGTCAGCGACCACAGCACCAGTGGCCACAGCCAAAGTCACCTCCCAGTGCCAAACAGCACCTTGCTGGCTTGCCAAAGGCCTCTCAGTGTCTCAGGCAGCATGGACCTCACAGCTGCCAAGAGCAGCCATGCGACCAGCACTGCCTGAGCAGGCTATGCTTTCCAAGTGACCTCACAACCACCAGCACCACCAGCAGCCTGCACCCTGGCACTGCCCGCAAAGGCACCGAGGCACAAGTGACCTCACAATCCTGCCTCTCAAGCTCTGGCATCTCGGGCACTATGGCATGAGTGAGCGGCCACAACACCAGTGGCAACAGCCAAAGTCGCCTCCCAGTGCCAAACAGCACCTTGCTGGCCTGCCAAAGGCCTCTCAGCGCCTCAGGCACCACGGACCTCACAACTGCCAAGAGCAGCCATACGAACAGCACTGCCCTACCACGCACTGCTACGCAAGTGACCTCCAACAACAGCACCACCAGCAGCCTGCAACCTAGCACTGCCCGCAAAGGCACCGAGGCACAAGTGACCTCAAAAATCCAGCCTTGAGCCCTAGCCTCTCAGGCACTGTGGCACGAGTGAGCGGCCACAGCACCAATGGCCACAGCTAAAGTCACCTTCCAGTGCCAAACAGCACCTTGCTGGCCTGCCAAAGGCCTCTCAGCGCCTCAGGCAGCACGGACCTCACAACTGCCAAGAGCAGCCATACGAACAGCACTGACCTACCACGCACTGCTACGCAAGTGACCTCCAACAACAGCACCACCAGCAGCCTGCAACCTAGCACTGCCCGCAAAGGCACCGAGGCACAAGTGACCTCAAAAATCCAGCCTTGAGCCCTAGCCTCTCAGGCACTGTGGCACGAGTGAGCGGCCACAGCACCAATGGCCACAGCTAAAGTCACCTTCCAGTGCCAAACAGCACCTTGCTGGCCTGCCAATCGTCTCTCAGCGCCTCACGAAGCACGGACCTCACAACTGCCAAGAGCAGGCATGCGACCAGCACTGCCCTACCACGCACTGCTACGCAAGTGACCTCACAACCACCAGCACCACCAGCAGCCCGCACCCTGGCACTGCCCGCAAAGGCACCGAGGCACAAGCGACCTCACAATCCTGCCTCTCGAGCTCTGGCCTCTCAGGCACTGTGGCACGAGTCAGCGACCACAGCACCAGTGGCCACAGCCAAAGTCACCTCCCAGTGCCAAACAGCACCTTGCTGGCTTGCCAAAGGCCTCTCAGTGCCTCAGGCAGCACGGACCTCACAGCTGCCAAGAGCAGCCATGCGACCAGCACTGCCTGAGCAGGCTATGCTTTCCAAGTGACCTCACAACCACCAGCACCACCAGCAGCCTGCACCCTGGCACTGCCCGCAAAGGCACCGAGGCACAAGTGACCTCACAATCCTGCCTCTCAAGCTCTCGCATCTCGGGCACTATGGCATGAGTGAGCGGCCACAACACCAGTGGCCACAGCCAAAGTCGCCTCCCAGTGCCAAACAGCACCTTGCTGGCCTGCCAAAGGCCTCTCAGTGTCTCAGGCAGCACGGACCTCACAACTGCCAAGAGCAGCCATACGAACAGCACTGCCCTACCACGCACTGCTACGCAAGTGACCTCCAACAACAGCACCACCAGCAGCCTGCAACCTAGCACTGCCCGCAAAGGCACCGAGGCACAAGTGACCTCAAAAATCCAGCCTTGAGCCCTAACCTCTCAGGCACTGTGGCACGAGTGAGCGGCCACAGCACCAGTGGCCACAGCTAAAGTCACCTTCCAGTGCCAAACAGCACCTTGCTGGCCTGCCAAAGGCCTCTCAGCGCCTCAGGCAGCACGGACCTCACAACTGCCAAGAGCAGCCATACGAACAGCACTGCCCTACCACGCACTGCTACGCAAGTGACCTCCAACAACAGCACCACCAGCAGCCTGCAACCTAGCACTGCCCGCAAAGGCACCGAGGCACAAGTGACCTCAAAAATCCAGCCTTGAGCCCTAACCTCTCAGGCACTGTGGCACGAGTGAGCGGCCACAGCACCAATGGCCACAGCTAAAGTCACCTTCCAGTGCCAAACAGCACCTTGCTGGCCTGCCAAAGGCCTCTCAGTGCCTCAGGCACCACGGACCTCACAACTGCCAAGAGCAGCCATACGAACAGCACTGCCCTACCACGCACTGCTACGCAAGTGACCTCCAACAACAGCACCACCAGCAGCCTGCAACCTAGCACTGCCCGCAAAGGCACCGAGGCACAAGTGACCTCAAAAATCCAGCCTTGAGCCCTAGCCTCTCAGGCACTGTGGCACGAGTGAGCGGCCACAGCACCAATGGCCACAGCTAAAGTCACCTTCCAGTGCCAAACAGCACCTTGCTGGCCTGCCAATCGTCTCTCAGCGCCTCACGAAGCACGGTCCTCACAACTGCCAAGAGCAGGCATGCGACCAGCACTGCCCTACCACGCACTGCTACGCAAGTGACCTCACAACCACCAGCACCACCAGCAGCCCGCACCCTGGCACTGCCCGCAAAGGCACCGAGGCACAAGCGACCTCACAATCCTGCCTCTCGAGCTCTGGCCTCTCAGGCACTGTGGCACGAGTCAGCGACCACAGCACCAGTGGCCACAGCCAAAGTCACCTCCCAGTGCCAAACAGCACCTTGCTGGCTTGCCAAAGGCCTCTCAGTGCCTCAGGCAGCACGGACCTCACAGCTGCCAAGAGCAGCCATGCGACCAGCACTGCCTGAGCAGGCTATGCTTTCCAAGTGACCTCACAACCACCAGCACCACCAGCAGCCTGCACCCTGGCACTGCCCGCAAAGGCACCGAGGCACAAGTGACCTCACAATCCTGCCTCTCAAGCTCTGGCATCTCGGGCACTATGGCATGAGTGAGCGGCCACAACACCAGTGGCAACAGCCAAAGTCGCCTCCCAGTGCCAAACAGCACCTTGCTGGCCTGCCAAAGGCCTCTCAGCGCCTCAGGCAGCACGGACCTCACAACTGCCAAGAGCAGCCATACGAACAGCACTGCCCTACCACGCACTGCTACGCAAGTGACCTCCAACAACAGCACCACCAGCAGCCTGCAACCTAGCACTGCCCGCAAAGGCACCGAGGCACAAGTGACCTCAAAAATCCAGCCTTGAGCCCTAACCTCTCAGGCACTGTGGCACGAGTGAGCGGCCACAGCACCAGTGGCCACAGCTAAAGTCACCTTCCAGTGCCAAACAGCACCTTGCTGGCCTGCCAAAGGCCTCTCAGCGCCTCAGGCAGCACGGACCTCACAACTGCCAAGAGCAGCCATACGAACAGCACTGCCCTACCACGCACTGCTACGCAAGTGACCTCCAACAACAGCACCACCAGCAGCCTGCAACCTAGCACTGCCCGCAAAGGCACCGAGGCACAAGTGACCTCAAAAATCCAGCCTTGAGCCCTAACCTCTCAGGCACTGTGGCACGAGTGAGCGGCCACAGCACCAGTGGCCACAGCTAAAGTCACCTTCCAGTGCCAAACAGCACCTTGCTGGCCTGCCAAAGGCCTCTCAGCGCCTCAGGCAGCACGGACCTCACAACTGCCAAGAGCAGCCATACGAACAGCACTGACCTACCACGCACTGCTACGCAAGTGACCTCCAACAACAGCACCACCAGCAGCCTGCAACCTAGCACTGCCCGCAAAGGCACCGAGGCACAAGTGACCTCAAAAATCCAGCCTTGAGCCCTAACCTCTCAGGCACTGTGGCACGAGTGAGCGGCCACAGCACCAATGGCCACAGCTAAAGTCACCTTCCAGTGCCAAACAGCACCTTGCTGGCCTGCCAAAGGCCTCTCAGCGCCTCAGGCACCACGGACCTCACAACTGCCAAGAGCAGCCATACGAACAGCACTGCCCTACCACGCACTGCTACGCAAGTGACCTCCAACAACAGCACCACCAGCAGCCTGCAACCTAGCACTGCCCGCAAAGGCACCGAGGCACAAGTGACCTCAAAAATCCAGCCTTGAGCCCTAGCCTCTCAGGCACTGTGGCACGAGTGAGCGGCCACAGCACCAATGGCCACAGCTAAAGTCACCTTCCAGTGCCAAACAGCACCTTGCTGGCCTGCCAATCGTCTCTCAGCGCCTCACGAAGCACGGTCCTCACAACTGCCAAGAGCAGGCATGCGACCAGCACTGCCCTACCACGCACTGCTACGCAAGTGACCTCACAACCACCAGCACCACCAGCAGCCCGCACCCTGGCACTGCCCGCAAAGGCACCGAGGCACAAGCGACCTCACAATCCTGCCTCTCGAGCTCTGGCCTCTCAGGCACTGTGGCACGAGTCAGCGACCACAGCACCAGTGGCCACAGCCAAAGTCACCTCCCAGTGCCAAACAGCACCTTGCTGGCTTGCCAAAGGCCTCTCAGTGCCTCAGGCAGCACGGACCTCACAGCTGCCAAGAGCAGCCATGCGACCAGCACTGCCTGAGCAGGCTATGCTTTCCAAGTGACCTCACAACCACCAGCACCACCAGCAGCCTGCACCCTGGCACTGCCCGCAAAGGCACCGAGGCACAAGTGACCTCACAATCCTGCCTCTCAAGCTCTCGCATCTCGGGCACTATGGCATGAGTGAGCGGCCACAACACCAGTGGCAACAGCCAAAGTCGCCTCCCAGTGCCAAACAGCACCTTGCTGGCCTGCCAAAGGCCTCTCAGCGCCTCAGGCAGCACGGACCTCACAACTGCCAAGAGCAGCCATACGAACAGCACTGCCCTACCACGCACTGCTACGCAAGTGACCTCCAACAACAGCACCACCAGCAGCCTGCAACCTAGCACTGCCCGCAAAGGCACCGAGGCACAAGTGACCTCAAAAATCCAGCCTTGAGCCCTAACCTCTCAGGCACTGTGGCACGAGTGAGCGGCCACAGCACCAGTGGCCACAGCTAAAGTCACCTTCCAGTGCCAAACAGCACCTTGCTGGCCTGCCAAAGGCCTCTCAGCGCCTCAGGCAGCACGGACCTCACAACTGCCAAGAGCAGCCATACGAACAGCACTGACCTACCACGCACTGCTACGCAAGTGACCTCCAACAACAGCACCACCAGCAGCCTGCAACCTAGCACTGCCCGCAAAGGCACCGAGGGACAAGTGACCTCAAAAATCCAGCCTTGAGCCCTAGCCTCTCAGGCACTGTGGCACGAGTGAGTGGCCACAGCACCAATGGCCACAGCTAAAGTCACCTTCCAGTGCCAAACAGCAGCTTGCTGGCCTGCCAATCGTCTCTCAGCGCCTCACGAAGCACGGACCTCACAACTGCCAAGAGCAGGCATACGACCAGCACTGCCCTACCACGCACTGCTACGCAAGTGACCTCACAACCACCAGCACCACCAGCAGCCCGCACCCTGGCACTGCCCGCAAAGGCACCGAGGCACAAGCGACCTCACAATCCTGCCTCTCGAGCTCTGGCCTCTCAGGCACTGTAGCACGAGTCAGCGACCACAGCACCAGTGGCCACAGCCAAAGTCACCTCCCAGAGCCAAACAGCACCTTGCTGGCTTGCCAAAGGCCTCTCAGTGTCACAGGCAGCACGGACCTCACAGCTGCCAAGAGCAGCCATGCGACCAGCACTGCCTGAGCAGGCTATGCTTTCCAAGTGACCTCACAACCACCAGCACCACCAGCAGCCTGCACCCTGGCACTGCCCGCAAAGGCACCGAGGCACAAGTGACCTCACAATCCTGCCTCTCAAGCTCTGGCATCTCGGGCACTATGGCATGAGTGAGCGGCCACAACACCAGTGGCCACAGCCAAAGTCGCCTCCCAGTGCCAAACAGCACCTTGCTGGCCTGCCAATGGCCTCTCAGCGTCTCAGGCAGCACGGACCTCACAACTGCCAAGAGCAGCCATACGAACAGCACTGCCCTACCACGCACTGCTACGCAAGTGACCTCACAACCACCAGCACCACCAGCAGCCTGCAACCTAGCACTGCCCGCAAAGGCACCGAGGCACAAGTGACCTCAAAAATCCAGCCTTGAGCCCTAACCTCTCAGGCACTGTGGCACGAGTGAGCGGCCACAGCACCAGTGGCCACAGCTAAAGTCACCTTCCAGTGCCAAACAGCACCTTGCTGGCCTGCCAAAGGCCTCTCAGCGCCTCAGGCAGCACGGACCTCACAACTGCCAAGAGCAGGCATGCGACCAGCACTGCCCTACCACGCACTGCTACGCAAGTGACCTCACAACCACCAGCACCACCAGCAGCCCGCACCCTGGCACTGCCCGCAAAGGCACCGAGGCACAAGTGACCTCAAAAATCCAGCCTTGAGCCCTAACCTCTCAGGCACTGTGGCACGAGTGAGCGGCCACAGCACCAATGGCCACAGCTAAAGTCACCTTCCAGTGCCAAACAGCACCTTGCTGGCCTGCCAAAGGCCTCTCAGCGCCTCAGGCAGCACGGACCTCACAACTGCCAAGAGCAGCCATACGAACAGCACTGACCTACCACGCACTGCTACGCAAGTGACCTCCAACAACAGCACCACCAGCAGCCTGCAACCTAGCACTGCCCGCAAAGGCACCGAGGCACAAGTGACCTCAAAAATCCAGCCTTGAGCCCTAGCCTCTCAGGCACTGTGGCACGAGTGAGCGGCCACAGCACCAATGGCCACAGCTAAAGTCACCTTCCAGTGCCAAACAGCACCTTGCTGGCCTGCCAAAGGCCTCTCAGCGCCTCAGGCAGCACGGACCTCACAACTGCCAAGAGCAGCCATGCGACCAGCACTGCCCTACCACGCACTGCTACGCAAGTGACCTCACAACCACCAGCACCACCAGCAGCCCGCACCCTGGCACTGCCCGCAAAGGCACCGAGGCATAAGTGACCTCACAATCCTGCCTCTCAAGCTCTGGCATCTCGGGCACTATGGCACGAGTGAGCGGCCACAGCACCAATGGCCACAGCCAAAGTCACCTCCCAGTGCCAAACAGCACCTTGCTGGCCTGCCAATGGCCTCTCAGTGTCTCAGGCAGCACGGACCTCACAGCTGCCAAGAGCAGGCATGCGACCAGCACTGCCCTACCACGCACTGCTATGCAAGTGACCTCACAACCACCAGCACCACCAGCAGCCCGCACCCTGGCACTGCCCGCAAAGGCACCGAGGCACAAGCGACCTCACAATCCTGCCTCTCGAGCTCTGGCCTCTCAGGCACTGTGGCACGAGTCAGCGACCACAGCACCAGTGGCCTCAGCCAAAGTCACCTCCCAGTGCCAAACAGCACCTTGCTGTCTTGCCAAAGGCCTCTCAGTGCCTCAGGCAGCACGGACCTCACAGCTGCCAAGAGCAGCCATGCGACCAGCACTGCCTGAGCAGGCTATGCTTTCCAAGTGACCTCACAACCACCAGCACCACCAGCAGCCTGCACCCTGGCACTGCCCGCAAAGGCACCGAGGCACAAGTGACCTCACAATCCTGCCTCTCAAGCTCTGCCATCTCAGGCACTATGGCACTTGTGAGCGGCCACAGCACCAATGGCCACAGCCAAAGTCACCTCCCAGTGCCAAACAGCACCTTGCTGGCCTGCCAAAGGCCTCTCAGCGCTTCAGGCAGCACGGACCTCACAACTGCCAAGAGCAGCCATGCGACCAGCACTGCCTGAGCAGGCTATGCTTTGCAAGTGACCTCACAACCACCAGCACCACCAGCAGCCCGCACCCTGGCACTACCCGCAAAGGCACCGAGGCACAAGTGACCTCAAAAATCCAGCCTTGAGCCCTAACCTCTCAGGCACTGTGGCACGAGTGAGCGGCCACAGCACCAATGGCCACAGCTAAAGTCACCTTCCAGTGCCAAACAGCACCTTGCTGGCCTGCCAAAGGCCTCTCAGCGCCTCAGGCAGCACGGACCTCACAACTGCCAAGAGCAGCCATACGAACAGCACTGCCCTACCACGCACTGCTACGCAAGTGACCTCCAACAACAGCACCACCAGCAGCCTGCAACCTAGCACTGCCCGCAAAGGCACCGAGGCACAAGTGACCTCAAAAATCCAGCCTTGAGCCCTAGCCTCTCAGGCACTGTGGCACGAGTGAGCGGCCACAGCACCAATGGCCACAGCTAAAGTCACCTTCCAGTGCCAAACAGCACCTTGCTGGCCTGCCAAAGGCCTCTCAGCGCCTCAGGCAGCACGGACCTCACAACTGCCAAGAGCAGCCATACGAACAGCACTGCCCTACCACGCACTGCTACGCAAGTGACCTCCAACAACAGCACCACCAGCAGCCTGCAACCTAGCACTGCCCGCAAAGGCACCGAGGCACAAGTGACCTCAAAAATCCAGCCTTGAGCCCTAACCTCTCAGGCACTGTGGCACGAGTGAGCGGCCACAGCACCAATGGCCACAGCTAAAGTCACCTTCCAGTGCCAAACAGCACCTTGCTGGCCTGCCAAAGGCCTCTCAGCGCCTCAGGCACCACGGACCTCACAACTGCCAAGAGCAGCCATACGAACAGCACTGCCCTACCACGCACTGCTACGCAAGTGACCTCCAACAACAGCACCACCAGCAGCCTGCAACCTAGCACTGCCCGCAAAGGCACCGAGGCACAAGTGACCTCAAAAATCCAGCCTTGAGCCCTAGCCTCTCAGGCACTGTGGCACGAGTGAGCGGCCACAGCACCAATGGCCACAGCTAAAGTCACCTTCCAGTGCCAAACAGCACCTTGCTGGCCTGCCAATCGTCTCTCAGCGCCTCACGAAGCACGGTCCTCACAACTGCCAAGAGCAGGCATGCGACCAGCACTGCCCTACCACGCACTGCTACGCAAGTGACCTCACAACCACCAGCACCACCAGCAGCCCGCACCCTGGCACTGCCCGCAAAGGCACCGAGGCACAAGCGACCTCACAATCCTGCCTCTCGAGCTCTGGCCTCTCAGGCACTGTGGCACGAGTCAGCGACCACAGCACCAGTGGCCACAGCCAAAGTCACCTCCCAGTGCCAAACAGCACCTTGCTGGCTTGCCAAAGGCCTCTCAGTGCCTCAGGCAGCACGGACCTCACAGCTGCCAAGAGCAGCCATGCGACCAGCACTGCCTGAGCAGGCTATGCTTTCCAAGTGACCTCACAACCACCAGCACCACCAGCAGCCTGCACCCTGGCACTGCCCGCAAAGGCACCGAGGCACAAGTGACCTCACAATCCTGCCTCTCAAGCTCTGGCATCTCGGGCACTATGGCATGAGTGAGCGGCCACAACACCAGTGGCAACAGCCAAAGTCGCCTCCCAGTGCCAAACAGCACCTTGCTGGCCTGCCAAAGGCCTCTCAGCGCCTCAGGCAGCACGGACCTCACAACTGCCAAGAGCAGCCATACGAACAGCACTGCCCTACCACGCACTGCTACGCAAGTGACCTCCAACAACAGCACCACCAGCAGCCTGCAACCTAGCACTGCCCGCAAAGGCACCGAGGCACAAGTGACCTCAAAAATCCAGCCTTGAGCCCTAACCTCTCAGGCACTGTGGCACGAGTGAGCGGCCACAGCACCAGTGGCCACAGCTAAAGTCACCTTCCAGTGCCAAACAGCACCTTGCTGGCCTGCCAAAGGCCTCTCAGCGCCTCAGGCAGCACGGACCTCACAACTGCCAAGAGCAGCCATACGAACAGCACTGACCTACCACGCACTGCTACGCAAGTGACCTCCAACAACAGCACCACCAGCAGCCTGCAACCTAGCACTGCCCGCAAAGGCACCGAGGCACAAGTGACCTCAAAAATCCAGCCTTGAGCCCTAGCCTCTCAGGCACTGTGGCACGAGTGAGCGGCCACAGCACCAATGGCCACAGCCAAAGTCACCTCCCAGTGCCAAACAGCACCTTGCTGGCCTGCCAATCGTCTCTCAGCGCCTCACGAAGCACGGACCTCACAACTGCCAAGAGCAGGCATACGACCAGCACTGCCCTACCACGCACTGCTACGCAAGTGACCTCACAACCACCAGCACCACCAGCAGCCCGCACCCTGGCACTGCCCGCAAAGGCACCGAGGCACAAGCGACCTCACAATCCTGCCTCTCGAGCTCTGGCCTCTCAGGCACTGTGGCACGAGTCAGCGACCACAGCACCAGTGGCCACAGCCAAAGTCACCTCCCAGTGCCAAACAGCACCTTGCTGGCTTGCCAAAGGCCTCTCAGTGCCTCAGGCAGCACGGACCTCACAGCTGCCAAGAGCAGCCATGCGACCAGCACTGCCTGAGCAGGCTATGCTTTCCAAGTGACCTCACAACCACCAGCACCACCAGCAGCCTGCACCCTGGCACTGCCCGCAAAGGCACCGAGGCACAAGTGACCTCACAATCCTGCCTCTCAAGCTCTGGCATCTCGGGCACTATGGCATGAGTGAGCGGCCACAACACCAGTGGCCACAGCCAAAGTCGCCTCCCAGTGCCAAACAGCACCTTGCTGGCCTGCCAATGGCCTCTCAGCGTCTCAGGCAGCACGGACCTCACAACTGCCAAGAGCAGCCATACGAACAGCACTGCCCTACCATGCACTGCTACGCAAGTGACCTCACAACCACCAGCACCACCAGCAGCCTGCAACCTAGCACTGCCCGCAAAGGCACCGAGGCACAAGTGACCTCAAAAATCCAGCCTTGAGCCCTAACCTCTCAGGCACTGTGGCACGAGTGAGCGGCCACAGCACCAGTGGCCACAGCTAAAGTCACCTTCCAGTGCCAAACAGCACCTTGCTGGCCTGCCAAAGGCCTCTCAGCGCCTCAGGCAGCACGGACCTCACAACTGCCAAGAGCAGGCATGCGACCAGCACTGCCCTACCACGCACTGCTACGCAAGTGACCTCACAACCACCAGCACCACCAGCAGCCCGCACCCTGGCACTGCCCGCAAAGGCACCGAGGCACAAGTGACCTCAAAAATCCAGCCTTGAGCCCTAACCTCTCAGGCACTGTGGCACGAGTGAGCGGCCACAGCACCAATGGCCACAGCTAAAGTCACCTTCCAGTGCCAAACAGCACCTTGCTGGCCTGCCAAAGGCCTCTCAGCGCCTCAGGCAGCACGGACCTCACAACTGCCAAGAGCAGCCATACGAACAGCACTGACCTACCACGCACTGCTACGCAAGTGACCTCCAACAACAGCACCACCAGCAGCCTGCAACCTAGCACTGCCCGCAAAGGCACCGAGGCACAAGTGACCTCAAAAATCCAGCCTTGAGCCCTAGCCTCTCAGGCACTGTGGCACGAGTGAGTGGCCACAGCACCAATGGCCACAGCTAAAGTCACCTTCCAGTGCCAAACAGCACCTTGCTGGCCTGCCAAAGGCCTCTCAGCGCCTCAGGCAGCACGGACCTCACAACTGCCAAGAGCAGCCATGCGACCAGCACTGCCCTACCACGCACTGCTACGCAAGTGACCTCACAACCACCAGCACCACCAGCAGCCCGCACCCTGGCACTGCCCGCAAAGGCACCGAGGCATAAGTGACCTCACAATCCTGCCTCTCAAGCTCTGGCATCTCGGGCACTATGGCACGAGTGAGCGGCCACAGCACCAATGGCCACAGCCAAAGTCACCTCCCAGTGCCAAACAGCACCTTGCTGGCCTGCCAATGGCCTCTCAGTGTCTCAGGCAGCACGGACCTCACAACTGCCAAGAGCAGGCATGCGACCAGCACTGCCCTACCACGCACTGCTATGCAAGTGACCTCACAACCACCAGCACCACCAGCAGCCCGCACCCTGGCACTGCCCGCAAAGGCACCGAGGCACAAGTGACCTCACAATCCTGCCTCCAGCTCTAGCCTCTCGGGCACTGTGGCACGAGTCAGCGACCACAGCACCAGTGGCCACAGCCAAAGTCACCTCCCAGTGCCAAACAGCACCTTGCTGGCTTGCCAAAGGCCTCTCAGTGCCTCAGGCAGCACGGACCTCACAGCTGCCAAGAGCAGCCATGCGACCAGCACTGTCTGAGCAGGCTATGCTTTCCAAGTGACCTCACAACCACCAGCACCACCAGCAGCCTGCAACCTAGCACTGCCCGCAAAGGCACCGAGGCACAAGTGACCTCACAATCCTGCCTCTCAAGTTCTGGCATCTCGAGCACTATGGCACTTGTGAGTGGCCACAGCACCAATGGCCACAGCCAAAGTCACCTCCCAGTGCCAAACAGCACCTTGCTGGCCTGCCAATGGCCTCTCAGCGCCTCAGGCAGCACGGACCTCACAGCTGCCAAGAGCAGCCATGCGACCAGCACTGTCTGAGCAGGCTATGCTTTCCAAGTGACCTTACAACCACCAGCACCACCAGCAGCCTGCACCCTGGCACTGCCCGCAAAGGCACCGAGGCACAAGTGACCTCACAATCCTGCCTCTCAAGCTCTGGCATCTCGGGCACTATGGCACGAGTGAGCGGCCACAGCACCAATGGCCACAGCCAAAGTCACCTCCCAGTGCCAAACAGCACCTTGCTGGCCTGCCAATGGCCTCTCAGTGTCTCAGGCAGCACGGACCTCACAACTGCCAAGAGCAGGCATGCGAACAGCACTGCCCTACCACGCACTGCTACGCAAGTGACCTCACAACCACCAGCACCACCAGCAGCCCGCACCCTGGCACTGCCCGCAAAGGCACCGAGGCACAAGCGACCTCACAATCCTGCCTCTCGAGCTCTGGCCTCTCAGGCACTGTGGCACGAGTCAGCGACCACAGCACCAGTGGCCACAGCCAAAGTCACCTCCCAGTGCCAAACAGCACCTTGCTGGCTTGCCAAAGGCCTCTCAGTGCCTCAGGCAGCACGGACCTCACAGCTGCCAAGAGCAGCCATGCGACCAGCACTGCCTGAGCAGGCTATGCTTTCCAAGTGACCTCACAACCACCAGCACCACCAGCAGCCTGCACCCTGGCACTGCCCGCAAAGGCACCGAGGCACAAGTGACCTCACAATCCTGCCTCTCAAGCTCTGGCATCTCGGGCACTATGGCATGAGTGAGCGGCCACAACACCAGTGGCCACAGCCAAAGTCGCCTCCCAGTGCCAAACAGCACCTTGCTGGCCTGCCAAAGGCCTCTCAGTGTCTCAGGCAGCACGGACCTCACAACTGCCAAGAGCAGCCATACGAACAGCACTGACCTACCACGCACTGCTACGCAAGTGACCTCCCACAACAGCACCACCAGCAGCCTGCAACCTAGCACTGCCCGCAAAGGCACCGAGGCACAAGTGACCTCAAAAATCCAGCCTTGAGCCCTAACCTCTCAGGCACTGTGGCACGAGTGAGCGGCCACAGCACCAATGGCCACGGCTAAAGTCACCTTCCAGTGCCAAACAGCACCTTGCTGGCCTGCCAAAGGCCTCTCAGCGCCTCAGGCAGCACGGACCTCACAACTGCCAAGAGCAGCCATACGAACAGCACTGACCTACCACGCACTGCTACGCAAGTGACCTCCAACAACAGCACCACCAGCAGCCTGCAACCTAGCACTGCCCGCAAAGGCACCGAGGCACAAGTGACCTCAAAAATCCAGCCTTGAGCCCTAGCCTCTCAGGCACTGTGGCACGAGTGAGCGGCCACAGCACCAATGGCCACAGCTAAAGTCACCTTCCAGTGCCAAACAGCACCTTGCTGGCCTGCCAATCGTCTCTCAGCACCTCACGAAGCACGGACCTCACAACTGCCAAGAGCAGGCATGCGACCAGCACTGCCCTACCACGCACTGCTACGCAAGTGACCTCACAACCACCAGCACCACCAGCAGCCCGCACCCTGGCACTGCCCGCAAAGGCACCGAGGCACAAGCGACCTCACAATCCTGCCTCTCGAGCTCTGGCCTCTCAGGCACTGTGGCACAAGTCAGCGACCACAGCACCAGTGGCCACAGCCAAAGTCACCTCCCAGTGCCAAACAGCACCTTGCTGGCTTGCCAAAGGCCTCTCAGTGCCTCAGGCAGCACGGACCTCACAGCTGCCAAGAGCAGGCATGCGACCAGCACTGTCTGAGCAGGCTATGCTTTCCAAGTGACCTCACAACCACCAGCACCACCAGCAGCCTGCAACCTAGCACTGCCCGCAAAGGCACCGAGGCACAAGTGACCTCACAATCCTGCCTCTCAAGTTCTGGCATCTCGGGCACTATGGCACTTGTGAGCGGCGACAGCACCAATGGCCACAGCCAAAGTCACCTCCCAGTGCCAAACAGCACCTTGCTGGCCTGCCAATGGCCTCTCAGCGCCTCAGGCAGCACGGACCTCACAACTGCCAAGAGCAGCCATGCGACCAGCACTGCCTGAGCAGGCTATGCTTTGCAAGTGACCTCACAACCACCAGCACCACCAGCAGCCTGCACCCTGGCACTGCCCGCAAAGGCACCGAGGCACAAGTGACCTCACAATCCTGCCTCTCAAGCTCTGGCATCTCGGGCACTATGGCATGAGTGAGCGGCCACAACACCAGTGGCAACAGCCAAAGTCGCCTCCCAGTGCCAAACAGCACCTTGCTGGCCTGCCAAAGGCCTCTCAGCGCCTCAGGCAGCACGGACCTCACAACTGCCAAGAGCAGCCATACGAACAGCACTGCCCTACCACGCACTGCTACGCAAGTGACCTCCAACAACAGCACCACCAGCAGCCTGCAACCTAGCACTGCCCGCAAAGGCACCGAGGCACAAGTGACCTCAAAAATCCAGCCTTGAGCCCTAACCTCTCAGGCACTGTGGCACGAGTGAGCGGCCACAGCACCAATGGCCACGGCTAAAGTCACCTCCCAGTGCCAAACAGCACCTTGCTGGCCTGCCAAAGGCCTCTCAGCGCCTCAGGCAGCACGGACCTCACAACTGCCAAGAGCAGCCATGCGACCAGCACTGTCTGAGCAGGCTATGCTTTCCAAGTGACCTCACAACCACCAGCACCACCAGCAGCCTGCACCCTGGCACTGCCCGCAAAGGCACCGAGGCACAAGTGACCTCACAATCCTGCCTCTCAAGCTCTGGCATCTCGGGCACTATGGCATGAGTGAGCGGCCACAACACCAGTGGCCACAGCCAAAGTCGCCTCCCAGTGCCAAACAGCACCTTGCTGGCCTGCCAAAGGCCTCTCAGCGCCTCAGGCAGCACGGACCTCACAACTGCCAAGAGCAGCCATACGAACAGCACTGCCCTACCACGCACTGCTACGCAAGTGACCTCCAACAACAGCACCACCAGCAGCCTGCAACCTAGCACTGCCCGCAAAGGCACCGAGGCACAAGTGACCTCAAAAATCCAGCCTTGAGCCCTAACCTCTCAGGCACTGTGGCACGAGTGAGCGGCCACAGCACCAATGGCCACAGCTAAAGTCACCTTCCAGTGCCAAACAGCACCTTGCTGGCCTGCCAAAGGCCTCTCAGTGCCTCAGGCAGCACGGACCTCACAACTGCCAAGAGCAGCCATACGAACAGCACTGACCTAGCACGCACTGCTACGCAAGTGACCTCCAACAACAGCACCACCAGCAGCCTGCAACCTAGCACTGCCCGCAAAGGCACCGAGGCACAAGTGACCTCAAAAATCCAGCCTTGAGCCCTAGCCTCTCAGGCACTGTGGCACGAGACAGCGGCCACAGCACCAGTGGCCACAGCCAAAGTCGCCTCCCAGTGCCAAACAGCACCTTGCTGGCCTGCCAAAGGCCTCTCAGCGCCTCAGGCAGCACGGACCTCACAACTGCCAAGAGCAGCCATACGAACAGCACTGACCTACCACGCACTGCTACGCAAGTGACCTCCAACAACAGCACCACCAGCAGCCCGCACCCTGGCACTGCCCGCAAAGGCACCGAGGCACAAGTGACCTCACAATCCTGCCTCCAGCTCTAGCCTCTCGGGCACTGTGGCACGAGTCAGCGACCACAGCACCAGTGGCCACAGCCAAAGTCACCTCCCAGTGCCAAACAGCACCTTGCTGGCTTGCCAAAGGCCTCTCAGCACCTCAGGCAGCACGGACCTCACAGCTGCCAAGAGCAGCCATGCGACCAGCACTGTCTGAGCAGGCTATGCTTTCCAAGTGACCTCACAACCACCAGCACCACCAGCAGCCTGCAACCTAGCACTGCCCGCAAAGGCACCGAGGCACAAGTGACCTCACAATCCTGCCTCTCAAGTTCTGGCATCTCGAGCACTATGGCACTTGTGAGTGGCCACAGCACCAATGGCCACAGCCAAAGTCACCTCCCAGTGCCAAACAGCACCTTGCTGGCCTGCCAATGGCCTCTCAGCGCCTCAGGCAGCACGGACCTCACAGCTGCCAAGAGCAGCCATGCGACCAGCACTGTCTGAGCAGGCTATGCTTTCCAAGTGACCTTACAACCACCAGCACCACCAGCAGCCTGCACCCTGGCACTGCCCGCAAAGGCACCGAGGCACAAGTGACCTCACAATCCTGCCTCTCAAGCTCTGGCATCTCGGGCACTATGGCACGAGTGAGCGGCCACAGCACCAATGGCCACAGCCAAAGTCACCTCCCAGTGCCAAACAGCACCTTGCTGGCCTGCCAAAGGCCTCTCAGTGTCTCAGGCAGCACGGACCTCACAACTGCCAAGAGCAGGCATGCGAACAGCACTGCCCTACCACGCACTGCTACGCAAGTGACCTCACAACCACCAGCACCACCAGCAGCCTGCACCCTGGCACTGCCCGCAAAGGCACCGAGGCACAAGCGACCTCACAATCCTGCCTCTCGAGCTCTGGCCTCTCAGGCACTGTGGCACGAGTCAGCGACCACAGCACCAGTGGCCACAGCCAAAGTCACCTCCCAGTGCCAAACAGCACCTTGCTGGCTTGCCAAAGGCCTCTCAGTGCCTCAGGCAGCACGGACCTCACAGCTGCCAAGAGCAGCCATGCGACCAGCACTGCCTGAGCAGGCTATGCTTTCCAAGTGACCTCACAACCACCAGCACCACCAGCAGCCTGCACCCTGGCACTGCCCGCAAAGGCACCGAGGCACAAGTGACCTCACAATCCTGCCTCTCAAGCTCTGGCATCTCGGGCACTATGGCATGAGTGAGCGGCCACAACACCAGTGGCAACAGCCAAAGTCGCCTCCCAGTGCCAAACAGCACCTTGCTGGCCTGCCAAAGGCCTCTCAGTGTCTCAGGCAGCACGGACCTCACAACTGCCAAGAGCAGCCATACGAACAGCACTGACCTACCACGCACTGCTACGCAAGTGACCTCCCACAACAGCACCACCAGCAGCCTGCAACCTAGCACTGCCCGCAAAGGCACCGAGGCACAAGTGACCTCAAAAATCCAGCCTTGAGCCCTAACCTCTCAGGCACTGTGGCACGAGTGAGCGGCCACAGCACCAATGGCCACGGCTAAAGTCACCTTCCAGTGCCAAACAGCACCTTGCTGGCCTGCCAAAGGCCTCTCAGCGCCTCAGGCAGCACGGACCTCACAACTGCCAAGAGCAGCCATACGAACAGCACTGACCTACCACGCACTGCTACGCAAGTGACCTCCAACAACAGCACCACCAGCAGCCTGCAACCTAGCACTGCCCGCAAAGGCACCGAGGCACAAGCGACCTCAAAAATCCAGCCTTGAGCCCTAGCCTCTCAGGCACTGTGGCACGAGTGAGCGGCCACAGCACCAATGGCCACAGCTAAAGTCACCTTCCAGTGCCAAACAGCACCTTGCTGGCCTGCCAATCGTCTCTCAGCACCTCACGAAGCACGGACCTCACAACTGCCAAGAGCAGGCATGCGACCAGCACTGCCCTACCACGCACTGCTACGCAAGTGACCTCACAACCACCAGCACCACCAGCAGCCCGCACCCTGGCACTGCCCGCAAAGGCACCGAGGCACAAGCGACCTCACAATCCTGCCTCTCGAGCTCTGGCCTCTCAGGCACTGTGGCACGAGTCAGCGACCACAGCACCAATGGCCACAGCCAAAGTCACCTCCCAGTGCCAAACAGCACCTTGCTGGCCTGCCAATGGCCTCTCAGCGCCTCAGGCAGCACGGACCTCACAACTGCCAAGAGCAGCCATGCGACCAGCACTGCCTGAGCAGGCTATGCTTTGCAAGTGACCTCACAACCACCAGCACCACCAGCAGCCTGCACCCTGGCACTGCCCGCAAAGGCACCGAGGCACAAGTGACCTCACAATCCTGCCTCTCAAGCTCTGGCATCTCGGGCACTATGGCATGAGTGAGCGGCCACAACACCAGTGGCAACAGCCAAAGTCGCCTCCCAGTGCCAAACAGCACCTTGCTGGCCTGCCAAAGGCCTCTCAGCGCCTCAGGCAGCACGGACCTCACAACTGCCAAGAGCAGCCATACGAACAGCACTGCCCTACCACGCACTGCTACGCAAGTGACCTCCAACAACAGCACCACCAGCAGCCTGCAACCTAGCACTGCCCGCAAAGGCACCGAGGCACAAGTGACCTCAAAAATCCAGCCTTGAGCCCTAACCTCTCAGGCACTGTGGCACGAGTGAGCGGCCACAGCACCAATGGCCACGGCTAAAGTCACCTCCCAGTGCCAAACAGCACCTTGCTGGCCTGCCAAAGGCCTCTCAGCGCCTCAGGCAGCACGGACCTCACAACTGCCAAGAGCAGCCATGCGACCAGCACTGTCTGAGCAGGCTATGCTTTCCAAGTGACCTCACAACCACCAGCACCACCAGCAGCCTGCACCCTGGCACTGCCCGCAAAGGCACCGAGGCACAAGTGACCTCACAATCCTGCCTCTCAAGCTCTGGCATCTCGGGCACTATGGCATGAGTGAGCGGCCACAACACCAGTGGCCACAGCCAAAGTCGCCTCCCAGTGCCAAACAGCACCTTGCTGGCCTGCCAAAGGCCTCTCAGCGCCTCAGGCAGCACGGACCTCACAACTGCCAAGAGCAGCCATACGAACAGCACTGCCCTACCACGCACTGCTACGCAAGTGACCTCCAACAACAGCACCACCAGCAGCCTGCAACCTAGCACTGCCCGCAAAGGCACCGAGGCACAAGTGACCTCAAAAATCCAGCCTTGAGCCCTAACCTCTCAGGCACTGTGGCACGAGTGAGCGGCCACAGCACCAATGGCCACAGCTAAAGTCACCTTCCAGTGCCAAACAGCACCTTGCTGGCCTGCCAAAGGCCTCTCAGTGCCTCAGGCAGCACGGACCTCACAACTGCCAAGAGCAGCCATACGAACAGCACTGACCTACCACGCACTGCTACGCAAGTGACCTCCAACAACAGCACCACCAGCAGCCTGCAACCTAGCACTGCCCGCAAAGGCACCGAGGCACAAGTGACCTCAAAAATCCAGCCTTGAGCCCTAGCCTCTCAGGCACTGTGGCACGAGACAGCGGCCACAGCACCAGTGGCAACAGCCAAAGTCGCCTCCCAGTGCCAAACAGCACCTTGCTGGCCTGCCAAAGGCCTCTCAGCGCCTCAGGCAGCACGGACCTCACAACTGCCAAGAGCAGCCATACGAACAGCACTGCCCTACCACGCACTGCTACGCAAGTGACCTCCAACAACAGCACCACCAGCAGCCCGCACCCTGGCACTGCCCGCAAAGGCACCGAGGCACAAGTGACCTCACAATCCTGCCTCCAGCTCTAGCCTCTCGGGCACTGTGGCACGAGTCAGCGACCACAGCACCAGTGGCCACAGCCAAAGTCACCTCCCAGTGCCAAACAGCACCTTGCTGGCTTGCCAAAGGCCTCTCAGCGCCTCAGGCAGCACGGACCTCACAGCTGCCAAGAGCAGCCATGCGACCAGCACTGTCTGAGCAGGCTATGCTTTCCAAGTGACCTCACAACCACCAGCACCACCAGCAGCCTGCAACCTAGCACTGCCCGCAAAGGCACCGAGGCACAAGTGACCTCACAATCCTGCCTCTCAAGTTCTGGCATCTCGAGCACTATGGCACTTGTGAGTGGCCACAGCACCAATGGCCACAGCCAAAGTCACCTCCCAGTGCCAAACAGCACCTTGCTGGCCTGCCAATGGCCTCTCAGCGCCTCAGGCAGCACGGACCTCACAGCTGCCAAGAGCAGCCATGCGACCAGCACTGTCTGAGCAGGCTATGCTTTCCAAGTGACCTTACAACCACCAGCACCACCAGCAGCCTGCACCCTGGCACTGCCCGCAAAGGCACCGAGGCACAAGTGACCTCACAATCCTGCCTCTCAAGCTCTGGCATCTCGGGCACTATGGCACGAGTGAGCGGCCACAGCACCAATGGCCACAGCCAAAGTCACCTCCCAGTGCCAAACAGCACCTTGCTGGCCTGCCAAAGGCCTCTCAGTGTCTCAGGCAGCACGGACCTCACAACTGCCAAGAGCAGGCATGCGAACAGCACTGCCCTACCACGCACTGCTACGCAAGTGACCTCACAACCACCAGCACCACCAGCAGCCCGCACCCTGGCACTGCCCGCAAAGGCACCGAGGCACAAGCGACCTCACAATCCTGCCTCTCGAGCTCTGGCCTCTCAGGCACTGTGGCACGAGTCAGCGACCACAGCACCAGTGGCCACAGCCAAAGTCACCTCCCAGTGCCAAACAGCACCTTGCTGGCTTGCCAAAGGCCTCTCAGTGCCTCAGGCAGCACGGACCTCACAGCTGCCAAGAGCAGCCATGCGACCAGCACTGCCTGAGCAGGCTATGCTTTCCAAGTGACCTCACAACCACCAGCACCACCAGCAGCCTGCACCCTGGCACTGCCCGCAAAGGCACCGAGGCACAAGTGACCTCACAATCCTGCCTCTCAAGCTCTGGCATCTCGGGCACTATGGCATGAGTGAGCGGCCACAACACCAGTGGCAACAGCCAAAGTCGCCTCCCAGTGCCAAACAGCACCTTGCTGGCCTGCCAAAGGCCTCTCAGTGTCTCAGGCAGCACGGACCTCACAACTGCCAAGAGCAGCCATACGAACAGCACTGACCTACCACGCACTGCTACGCAAGTGACCTCCCACAACAGCACCACCAGCAGCCTGCAACCTAGCACTGCCCGCAAAGGCACCGAGGCACAAGTGACCTCAAAAATCCAGCCTTGAGCCCTAACCTCTCAGGCACTGTGGCACGAGTGAGCGGCCACAGCACCAATGGCCACGGCTAAAGTCACCTTCCAGTGCCAAACAGCACCTTGCTGGCCTGCCAAAGGCCTCTCAGCGCCTCAGGCAGCACGGACCTCACAACTGCCAAGAGCAGCCATACGAACAGCACTGACCTACCACGCACTGCTACGCAAGTGACCTCCAACAACAGCACCACCAGCAGCCTGCAACCTAGCACTGCCCGCAAAGGCACCGAGGCACAAGCGACCTCAAAAATCCAGCCTTGAGCCCTAGCCTCTCAGGCACTGTGGCACGAGTGAGCGGCCACAGCACCAATGGCCACAGCTAAAGTCACCTTCCAGTGCCAAACAGCACCTTGCTGGCCTGCCAATCGTCTCTCAGCACCTCACGAAGCACGGACCTCACAACTGCCAAGAGCAGGCATGCGACCAGCACTGCCCTACCACGCACTGCTACGCAAGTGACCTCACAACCACCAGCACCACCAGCAGCCCGCACCCTGGCACTGCCCGCAAAGGCACCGAGGCACAAGCGACCTCACAATCCTGCCTCTCGAGCTCTGGCCTCTCAGGCACTGTGGCACGAGTCAGCGACCACAGCACCAGTGGCCACAGCCAAAGTCACCTCCCAGTGCCAAACAGCACCTTGCTGGCTTGCCAAAGGCCTCTCAGTGCCTCAGGCAGCACGGACCTCACAGCTGCCAAGAGCAGGCATGCGACCAGCACTGTCTGAGCAGGCTATGCTTTCCAAGTGACCTCACAACCACCAGCACCACCAGCAGCCTGCAACCTAGCACTGCCCGCAAAGGCACCGAGGCACAAGTGACCTCACAATCCTGCCTCTCAAGTTCTGGCATCTCGGGCACTATGGCACTTGTGAGCGGCGACAGCACCAATGGCCACAGCCAAAGTCACCTCCCAGTGCCAAACAGCACCTTGCTGGCCTGCCAATGGCCTCTCAGCGCCTCAGGCAGCACGGACCTCACAACTGCCAAGAGCAGCCATGCGACCAGCACTGCCTGAGCAGGCTATGCTTTGCAAGTGACCTCACAACCACCAGCACCACCAGCAGCCTGCACCCTGGCACTGCCCGCAAAGGCACCGAGGCACAAGTGACCTCACAATCCTGCCTCTCAAGCTCTGGCATCTCGGGCACTATGGCATGAGTGAGCGGCCACAACACCAGTGGCAACAGCCAAAGTCGCCTCCCAGTGCCAAACAGCACCTTGCTGGCCTGCCAAAGGCCTCTCAGCGCCTCAGGCAGCACGGACCTCACAACTGCCAAGAGCAGCCATACGAACAGCACTGCCCTACCACGCACTGCTACGCAAGTGACCTCCAACAACAGCACCACCAGCAGCCTGCAACCTAGCACTGCCCGCAAAGGCACCGAGGCACAAGTGACCTCAAAAATCCAGCCTTGAGCCCTAACCTCTCAGGCACTGTGGCACGAGTGAGCGGCCACAGCACCAATGGCCACGGCTAAAGTCACCTTCCAGTGCCAAACAGCACCTTGCTGGCCTGCCAAAGGCCTCTCAGCGCCTCAGGCAGCACGGACCTCACAACTGCCAAGAGCAGCCATGCGACCAGCACTGTCTGAGCAGGCTATGCTTTCCAAGTGACCTCACAACCACCAGCACCACCAGCAGCCTGCACCCTGGCACTGCCCGCAAAGGCACCGAGGCACAAGTGACCTCACAATCCTGCCTCTCAAGCTCTGGCATCTCGGGCACTATGGCATGAGTGAGCGGCCACAACACCAGTGGCCACAGCCAAAGTCGCCTCCCAGTGCCAAACAGCACCTTGCTGGCCTGCCAAAGGCCTCTCAGCGCCTCAGGCAGCACGGACCTCACAACTGCCAAGAGCAGCCATACGAACAGCACTGCCCTACCACGCACTGCTACGCAAGTGACCTCCAACAACAGCACCACCAGCAGCCTGCAACCTAGCACTGCCCGCAAAGGCACCGAGGCACAAGTGACCTCAAAAATCCAGCCTTGAGCCCTAACCTCTCAGGCACTGTGGCACGAGTGAGCGGCCACAGCACCAATGGCCACAGCTAAAGTCACCTTCCAGTGCCAAACAGCACCTTGCTGGCCTGCCAAAGGCCTCTCAGTGCCTCAGGCAGCACGGACCTCACAACTGCCAAGAGCAGCCATACGAACAGCACTGACCTAGCACGCACTGCTACGCAAGTGACCTCCAACAACAGCACCACCAGCAGCCTGCAACCTAGCACTGCCCGCAAAGGCACCGAGGCACAAGTGACCTCAAAAATCCAGCCTTGAGCCCTAGCCTCTCAGGCACTGTGGCACGAGACAGCGGCCACAGCACCAGTGGCCACAGCCAAAGTCGCCTCCCAGTGCCAAACAGCACCTTGCTGGCCTGCCAAAGGCCTCTCAGCGCCTCAGGCAGCACGGACCTCACAACTGCCAAGAGCAGCCATACGAACAGCACTGCCCTACCACGCACTGCTACGCAAGTGACCTCCAACAACAGCACCACCAGCAGCCCGCACCCTGGCACTGCCCGCAAAGGCACCGAGGCACAAGTGACCTCACAATCCTGCCTCCAGCTCTAGCCTCTCGGGCACTGTGGCACGAGTCAGCGACCACAGCACCAGTGGCCACAGCCAAAGTCACCTCCCAGTGCCAAACAGCACCTTGCTGGCTTGCCAAAGGCCTCTCAGCGCCTCAGGCAGCACGGACCTCACAGCTGCCAAGAGCAGCCATGCGACCAGCACTGTCTGAGCAGGCTATGCTTTCCAAGTGACCTCACAACCACCAGCACCACCAGCAGCCTGCAACCTAGCACTGCCCGCAAAGGCACCGAGGCACAAGTGACCTCACAATCCTGCCTCTCAAGTTCTGGCATCTCGAGCACTATGGCACTTGTGAGTGGCCACAGCACCAATGGCCACAGCCAAAGTCACCTCCCAGTGCCAAACAGCACCTTGCTGGCCTGCCAATGGCCTCTCAGCGCCTCAGGCAGCACGGACCTCACAGCTGCCAAGAGCAGCCATGCGACCAGCACTGTCTGAGCAGGCTATGCTTTCCAAGTGACCTTACAACCACCAGCACCACCAGCAGCCTGCACCCTGGCACTGCCCGCAAAGGCACCGAGGCACAAGTGACCTCACAATCCTGCCTCTCAAGCTCTGGCATCTCGGGCACTATGGCACGAGTGAGCGGCCACAGCACCAATGGCCACAGCCAAAGTCACCTCCCAGTGCCAAACAGCACCTTGCTGGCCTGCCAATGGCCTCTCAGTGTCTCAGGCAGCACGGACCTCACAACTGCCAAGAGCAGGCATGCGACCAGCACTGCCCTACCACGCACTGCTACGCAAGTGACCTCACAACCACCAGCACCACCAGCAGCCCGCACCCTGGCACTGCCCGCAAAGGCACCGAGGCACAAGCGACCTCACAATCCTGCCTCTCGAGCTCTGGCCTCTCAGGCACTGTGGCACGAGTCAGCGACCACAGCACCAGTGCCACAGCCAAAGTCACCTCCCAGTGCCAAACAGCACCTTGCTGGCTTGCCAAAGGCCTCTCAGTGCCTCAGGCAGCACGGACCTCACAGCTGCCAAGAGCAGCCATGCGACCAGCACTGCCTGAGCAGGCTATGCTTTCCAAGTGACCTCACAACCACCAGCACCACCAGCAGCCTGCACCCTGGCACTGCCCGCAAAGGCACCGAGGCACAAGTGACCTCACAATCCTGCCTCTCAAGCTCTGGCATCTCGGGCACTATGGCATGAGTGAGCGGCCACAACACCAGTGGCAACAGCCAAAGTCGCCTCCCAGTGCCAAACAGCACCTTGCTGGCCTGCCAAAGGCCTCTCAGTGTCTCAGGCAGCACGGACCTCACAACTGCCAAGAGCAGCCATACGAACAGCACTGACCTACCACGCACTGCTACGCAAGTGACCTCCCACAACAGCACCACCAGCAGCCTGCAACCTAGCACTGCCCGCAAAGGCACCGAGGCACAAGTGACCTCAAAAATCCAGCCTTGAGCCCTAACCTCTCAGGCACTGTGGCACGAGTGAGCGGCCACAGCACCAATGGCCACGGCTAAAGTCACCTTCCAGTGCCAAACAGCACCTTGCTGGCCTGCCAATCGTCTCTCAGCACCTCACGAAGCACGGACCTCACAACTGCCAAGAGCAGGCATGCGACCAGCACTGCCCTACCACGCACTGCTACGCAAGTGACCTCACAACCACCAGCACCACCAGCAGCCCGCACCCTGGCACTGCCCGCAAAGGCACCGAGGCACAAGCGACCTCACAATCCTGCCTCTCGAGCTCTGGCCTCTCAGGCACTGTGGCACGAGTCAGCGACCACAGCACCAGTGGCCACAGCCAAAGTCACCTCCCAGTGCCAAACAGCACCTTGCTGGCTTGCCAAAGGCCTCTCAGTGCCTCAGGCAGCACGGACCTCACAGCTGCCAAGAGCAGGCATGCGACCAGCACTGTCTGAGCAGGCTATGCTTTCCAAGTGACCTCACAACCACCAGCACCACCAGCAGCCTGCAACCTAGCACTGCCCGCAAAGGCACCGAGGCACAAGTGACCTCACAATCCTGCCTCTCAAGTTCTGGCATCTCGGGCACTATGGCACTTGTGAGCGGCCACAGCACCAATGGCCACAGCCAAAGTCACCTCCCAGTGCCAAACAGCACCTTGCTGGCCTGCCAATGGCCTCTCAGCGCCTCAGGCAGCACGGACCTCACAACTGCCAAGAGCAGCCATGCGACCAGCACTGCCTGAGCAGGCTATGCTTTGCAAGTGACCTCACAACCACCAGCACCACCAGCAGCCTGCACCCTGGCACTGCCCGCAAAGGCACCGAGGCACAAGTGACCTCACAATCCTGCCTCTCAAGCTCTGGCATCTCGGGCACTATGGCATGAGTGAGCGGCCACAACACCAGTGGCAACAGCCAAAGTCGCCTCCCAGTGCCAAACAGCACCTTGCTGGCTTGCCAAAGGCCTCTCAGCGCCTCAGGCAGCACGGACCTCACAACTGCCAAGAGCAGCCATACGAACAGCACTGCCCTACCACGCACTGCTACGCAAGTGACCTCCAACAACAGCACCACCAGCAGCCTGCAACCTAGCACTGCCCGCAAAGGCACCGAGGCACAAGTGACCTCAAAAATCCAGCCTTGAGCCCTAACCTCTCAGGCACTGTGGCACGAGTGAGCGGCCACAGCACCAATGGCCACGGCTAAAGTCACCTCCCAGTGCCAAACAGCACCTTGCTGGCCTGCCAAAGGCCTCTCAGCGCCTCAGGCAGCACGGACCTCACAACTGCCAAGAGCAGCCATGCGACCAGCACTGTCTGAGCAGGCTATGCTTTCCAAGTGACCTCACAACCACCAGCACCACCAGCAGCCTGCACCCTGGCACTGCCCGCAAAGGCACCGAGGCACAAGTGACCTCACAATCCTGCCTCTCAAGCTCTGGCATCTCGGGCACTATGGCATGAGTGAGCGGCCACAACACCAGTGGCCACAGCCAAAGTCGCCTCCCAGTGCCAAACAGCACCTTGCTGGCCTGCCAAAGGCCTCTCAGCGCCTCAGGCAGCACGGACCTCACAACTGCCAAGAGCAGCCATACGAACAGCACTGCCCTACCACGCACTGCTACGCAAGTGACCTCCAACAACAGCACCACCAGCAGCCTGCAACCTAGCACTGCCCGCAAAGGCACCGAGGCACAAGTGACCTCAAAAATCCAGCCTTGAGCCCTAACCTCTCAGGCACTGTGGCACGAGTGAGCGGCCACAGCACCAATGGCCACAGCTAAAGTCACCTTCCAGTGCCAAACAGCACCTTGCTGGCCTGCCAAAGGCCTCTCAGTGCCTCAGGCAGCACGGACCTCACAACTGCCAAGAGCAGCCATACGAACAGCACTGACCTAGCACGCACTGCTACGCAAGTGACCTCCAACAACAGCACCACCAGCAGCCTGCAACCTAGCACTGCCCGCAAAGGCACCGAGGCACAAGTGACCTCAAAAATCCAGCCTTGAGCCCTAGCCTCTCAGGCACTGTGGCACGAGACAGCGGCCACAGCACCAGTGGCAACAGCCAAAGTCGCCTCCCAGTGCCAAACAGCACCTTGCTGGCCTGCCAAAGGCCTCTCAGCGCCTCAGGCAGCACGGACCTCACAACTGCCAAGAGCAGCCATACGAACAGCACTGCCCTACCACGCACTGCTACGCAAGTGACCTCCAACAACAGCACCACCAGCAGCCCGCACCCTGGCACTGCCCGCAAAGGCACCGAGGCACAAGTGACCTCACAATCCTGCCTCCAGCTCTAGCCTCTCGGGCACTGTGGCACGAGTCAGCGACCACAGCACCAGTGGCCACAGCCAAAGTCACCTCCCAGTGCCAAACAGCACCTTGCTGGCTTGCCAAAGGCCTCTCAGCGCCTCAGGCAGCACGGACCTCACAGCTGCCAAGAGCAGCCATGCGACCAGCACTGTCTGAGCAGGCTATGCTTTCCAAGTGACCTCACAACCACCAGCACCACCAGCAGCCTGCAACCTAGCACTGCCCGCAAAGGCACCGAGGCACAAGTGACCTCACAATCCTGCCTCTCAAGTTCTGGCATCTCGAGCACTATGGCACTTGTGAGTGGCCACAGCACCAATGGCCACAGCCAAAGTCACCTCCCAGTGCCAAACAGCACCTTGCTGGCCTGCCAATGGCCTCTCAGCGCCTCAGGCAGCACGGACCTCACAGCTGCCAAGAGCAGCCATGCGACCAGCACTGTCTGAGCAGGCTATGCTTTCCAAGTGACCTTACAACCACCAGCACCACCAGCAGCCTGCACCCTGGCACTGCCCGCAAAGGCACCGAGGCACAAGTGACCTCACAATCCTGCCTCTCAAGCTCTGGCATCTCGGGCACTATGGCACGAGTGAGCGCCCACAGCACCAATGGCCACAGCCAAAGTCACCTCCCAGTGCCAAACAGCACCTTGCTGGCCTGCCAATGGCCTCTCAGTGTCTCAGGCAGCACAGACCTCACAACTGCCAAGAGCAGGCATGCGAACAGCACTGCCCTACCACGCACTGCTACGCAAGTGACCTCACAACCACCAGCACCACCAGCAGCCCGCACCCTGGCACTGCCCGCAAAGGCACCGAGGCACAAGCGACCTCACAATCCTGCCTCTCGAGCTCTGGCCTCTCAGGCACTGTGGCACGAGTCAGCGACCACAGCACCAGTGCCACAGCCAAAGTCACCTCCCAGTGCCAAACAGCACCTTGCTGGCTTGCCAAAGGCCTCTCAGTGCCTCAGGCAGCACGGACCTCACAGCTGCCAAGAGCAGCCATGCGACCAGCACTGCCTGAGCAGGCTATGCTTTCCAAGTGACCTCACAACCACCAGCACCACCAGCAGCCTGCACCCTGGCACTGCCCGCAAAGGCACCGAGGCACAAGTGACCTCACAATCCTGCCTCTCAAGCTCTGGCATCTCGGGCACTATGGCATGAGTGAGCGGCCACAACACCAGTGGCAACAGCCAAAGTCGCCTCCCAGTGCCAAACAGCACCTTGCTGGCCTGCCAAAGGCCTCTCAGTGTCTCAGGCAGCACGGACCTCACAACTGCCAAGAGCAGCCATACGAACAGCACTGACCTACCACGCACTGCTACGCAAGTGACCTCCCACAACAGCACCACCAGCAGCCTGCAACCTAGCACTGCCCGCAAAGGCACCGAGGCACAAGTGACCTCAAAAATCCAGCCTTGAGCCCTAACCTCTCAGGCACTGTGGCACGAGTGAGCGGCCACAACACCAGTGGCCACGGCTAAAGTCACCTTCCAGTGCCAAACAGCACCTTGCTGGCCTACCAAAGGCCTCTCAGCGCCTCAGGCAGCACGGACCTCACAACTGCCAAGAGCAGCCATACGAACAGCACTGACCTACCACGCACTGCTACGCAAGTGACCTCCAACAACAGCACCACCAGCAGCCTGCAACCTAGCACTGCCCGCAAAGGCACCGAGGCACAAGTGACCTCAAAAATCCAGCCTTGAGCCCTAGCCTCTCAGGCACTGTGGCACGAGTGAGCGGCCACAGCACCAATGGCCACAGCTAAAGTCACCTTCCAGTGCCAAACAGCACCTTGCTGGCCTGCCAATCGTCTCTCAGCACCTCACGAAGCACGGACCTCACAACTGCCAAGAGCAGGCATGCGACCAGCACTGCCCTACCACGCACTGCTACGCAAGTGACCTCACAACCACCAGCACCACCAGCAGCCCGCACCCTGGCACTGCCCGCAAAGGCACCGAGGCACAAGCGACCTCACAATCCTGCCTCTCGAGCTCTGGCCTCTCAGGCACTGTGGCACGAGTCAGCGACCACAGCACCAGTGGCCACAGCCAAAGTCACCTCCCAGTGCCAAACAGCACCTTGCTGGCTTGCCAAAGGCCTCTCAGCGCCTCAGGCAGCACGGACCTCACAGCTGCCAAGAGCAGGCATGCGACCAGCACTGTCTGAGCAGGCTATGCTTTCCAAGTGACCTCACAACCACCAGCACCACCAGCAGCCTGCAACCTAGCACTGCCCACAAAGGCACCGAGGCACAAGTGACCTCACAATCCTGCCTCTCAAGTTCTGGCATCTCGGGCACTATGGCACTTGTGAGCGGCCACAGCACCAATGGCCACAGCCAAAGTCACCTCCCAGTGCCAAACAGCACCTTGCTGGCCTGCCAATGGCCTCTCAGCGCCTCAGGCAGCACGGACCTCACAACTGCCAAGAGCAGCCATGCGACCAGCACTGCCTGAGCAGGCTATGCTTTCCAAGTGACCTCACAACCACCAGCACCACCAGCAGCCTGCACCCTGGCACTGCCCGCAAAGGCACCGAGGCACAAGTGACCTCACAATCCTGCCTCTCAAGCTCTGGCATCTCGGGCACTATGGCATGAGTGAGCGGCCACAACACCAGTGGCAACAGCCAAAGTCGCCTCCCAGTGCCAAACAGCACCTTGCTGGCCTGCCAAAGGCCTCTCAGCGCCTCAGGCAGCACGGACCTCACAACTGCCAAGAGCAGCCATACGAACAGCACTGCCCTACCACGCACTGCTACGCAAGTGACCTCCAACAACAGCACCACCAGCAGCCTGCAACCTAGCACTGCCCGCAAAGGCACCGAGGCACAAGTGACCTCAAAAATCCAGCCTTGAGCCCTAACCTCTCAGGCACTGTGGCACGAGTGAGTGGCCACAGCACCAATGGCCACGGCTAAAGTCACCTTCCAGTGCCAAACAGCACCTTGCTGGCCTGCCAAAGGCCTCTCAGCGCCTCAGGCAGCACGGACCTCACAACTGCCAAGAGCAGCCATGCGACCAGCACTGTCTGAGCAGGCTATGCTTTCCAAGTGACCTCACAACCACCAGCACCACCAGCAGCCTGCAACCTAGCACTGCCCGCAAAGGCACCGAGGCACAAGTGACCTCACAATCCTGCCTCTCAAGTTCTGGCATCTCGGGCACTATGGCACTTGTGAGTGGCCACAGCACCAATGGCCACAGCCAAAGTCACCTCCCAGTGCCAAACAGCACCTTGCTGGCCTGCCAATGGCCTCTCAGCGCCTCAGGCAGCACGGACCTCACAGCTGCCAAGAGCAGCCATGCGACCAGCACTGTCTGAGCAGGCTATGCTTTTCAAGTGACCTTACAACCACCAGCACCACCAGCAGCCTGCACCCTGGCACTGCCCGCAAAGGCACCGAGGCACAAGTGACCTCACAATCCTGCCTCTCAAGCTCTGGCATCTCGGGCACTATGGCACGAGTGAGCGGCCACAGCACCAATGGCCACAGCCAAAGTCACCTCCCAGTGCCAAACAGCACCTTGCTGGCCTGCCAATGGCCTCTCAGTGTCTCAGGCAGCACGGACCTCACAACTGCCAAGAGCAGGCATGCGAACAGCACTGCCCTACCACGCACTGCTACGCAAGTGACCTCACAACCACCAGCACCACCAGCAGCCCGCACCCTGGCACTGCCCGCAAAGGCACCGAGGCACAAGCGACCTCACAATCCTGCCTCTCGAGCTCTGGCCTCTCAGGCACTGTGGCACGAGTCAGCGACCACAGCACCAGTGGCCACAGCCAAAGTCACCTCCCAGTGCCAAACAGCACCTTGCTGGCTTGCCAAAGGCCTCTCAGTGCCTCAGGCAGCACGGACCTCACAGCTGCCAAGAGCAGCCATGCGACCAGCACTGCCTGAGCAGGCTATGCTTTCCAAGTGACCTCACAACCACCAGCACCACCAGCAGCCTGCACCCTGGCACTGCCCGCAAAGGCACCGAGGCACAAGTGACCTCACAATCCTGCCTCTCAAGCTCTGGCATCTCGGGCACTATGGCATGAGTGAGCGGCCACAACACCAGTGGCAACAGCCAAAGTCGCCTCCCAGTGCCAAACAGCACCTTGCTGGCCTGCCAAAGGCCTCTCAGTGTCTCAGGCAGCACGGACCTCACAACTGCCAAGAGCAGCCATACGAACAGCACTGACCTAGCACACACTGCTACGCAAGTGACCTCCCACAACAGCACCACCAGCAGCCTGCAACCTAGCACTGCCCGCAAAGGCACCGAGGCACAAGTGACCTCAAAAATCCAGCCTTGAGCCCTAACCTCTCAGGCACTGTGGCACGAGTGAGCGGCCACAGCACCAATGGCCACGGCTAAAGTCACCTTCCAGTGCCAAACAGCACCTTGCTGGCCTGCCAAAGGCCTCTCAGCGCCTCAGGCAGCACGGACCTCACAACTGCCAAGAGCAGCCATACGAACAGCACTGACCTACCACGCACTGCTACGCAAGTGACCTCCAACAACAGCACCACCAGCAGCCTGCAACCTAGCACTGCCCGCAAAGGCACCGAGGCACAAGTGACCTCAAAAATCCAGCCTTGAGCCCTAGCCTCTCAGGCACTGTGGCACGAGTGAGCGGCCACAGCACCAATGGCCACAGCTAAAGTCACCTTCCAGTGCCAAACAGCACCTTGCTGGCCTGCCAATCGTCTCTCAGCGCCTCAGGCAGCACGGACCTCACAACTGCCAAGAGCAGGCATGCGACCAGCACTGCCCTACCACGCACTGCTACGCAAGTGACCTCACAACCACCAGCACCACCAGCAGCCCGCACCCTGGCACTGCCCGCAAAGGCACCGAGGCACAAGCGACCTCACAATCCTGCCTCTCGAGCTCTGGCCTCTCAGGCACTGTGGCACGAGTCAGCGACCACAGCACCAGTGGCCACAGCCAAAGTCACCTCCCAGTGCCAAACAGCACCTTGCTGGCTTGCCAAAGGCCTCTCAGTGCCTCAGGCAGCACGGACCTCACAGCTGCCAAGAGCAGGCATGCGACCAGCACTGTCTGAGCAGGCTATGCTTTCCAAGTGACCTCACAACCACCAGCACCACCAGCAGCCTGCAACCTAGCACTGCCCGCAAAGGCACCGAGGCACAAGTGACCTCACAATCCTGCCTCTCAAGTTCTGGCATCTCGGGCACTATGGCACTTGTGAGCGGCCACAGCACCAATGGCCACAGCCAAAGTCACCTCCCAGTGCCAAACAGCACCTTGCTGGCCTGCCAATGGCCTCTCAGCGCCTCAGGCAGCACGGACCTCACAACTGCCAAGAGCAGCCATGCGACCAGCACTGCCTGAGCAGGCTATGCTTTGCAAGTGACCTCACAACCACCAGCACCACCAGCAGCCTGCACCCTGGCACTGCCCGCAAAGGCACCGAGGCACAAGTGACCTCACAATCCTGCCTCTCAAGCTCTGGCATCTCGGGCACTATGGCATGAGTGAGCGGCCACAACACCAGTGGCAACAGCCAAAGTCGCCTCCCAGTGCCAAACAGCACCTTGCTGGCCTGCCAAAGGCCTCTCAGCGCCTCAGGCAGCACGGACCTCACAACTGCCAAGAGCAGCCATACGAACAGCACTGCCCTACCACGCACTGCTACGCAAGTGACCTCCAACAACAGCACCACCAGCAGCCTGCAACCTAGCACTGCCCGCAAAGGCACCGAGGCACAAGTGACCTCAAAAATCCAGCCTTGAGCCCTAACCTCTCAGGCACTGTGGCACGAGTGAGCGGCCACAGCACCAATGGCCACGGCTAAAGTCACCTCCCAGTGCCAAACAGCACCTTGCTGGCCTGCCAAAGGCCTCTCAGCGCCTCAGGCAGCACGGACCTCACAACTGCCAAGAGCAGCCATGCGACCAGCACTGTCTGAGCAGGCTATGCTTTCCAAGTGACCTCACAACCACCAGCACCACCAGCAGCCTGCACCCTGGCACTGCCCGCAAAGGCACCGAGGCACAAGTGACCTCACAATCCTGCCTCTCAAGCTCTGGCATCTCGGGCACTATGGCATGAGTGAGCGGCCACAACACCAGTGGCAACAGCCAAAGTCGCCTCCCAGTGCCAAACAGCACCTTGCTGGCCTGCCAAAGGCCTCTCAGCGCCTCAGGCAGCACGGACCTCACAACTGCCAAGAGCAGCCATACGAACAGCACTGCCCTACCACGCACTGCTACGCAAGTGACCTCCAACAACAGCACCACCAGCAGCCTGCAACCTAGCACTGCCCGCAAAGGCACCGAGGCACAAGTGACCTCAAAAATCCAGCCTTGAGCCCTAACCTCTCAGGCACTGTGGCACGAGTGAGCGGCCACAGCACCAATGGCCACAGCTAAAGTCACCTTCCAGTGCCAAACAGCACCTTGCTGGCCTGCCAAAGGCCTCTCAGTGCCTCAGGCAGCACGGACCTCACAACTGCCAAGAGCAGCCATACGAACAGCACTGACCTAGCACGCACTGCTACGCAAGTGACCTCCAACAACAGCACCACCAGCAGCCTGCAACCTAGCACTGCCCGCAAAGGCACCGAGGCACAAGTGACCTCAAAAATCCAGCCTTGAGCCCTAGCCTCTCAGGCACTGTGGCACGAGACAGCGGCCACAGCACCAGTGGCAACAGCCAAAGTCGCCTCCCAGTGCCAAACAGCACCTTGCTGGCCTGCCAAAGGCCTCTCAGCGCCTCAGGCAGCACGGACCTCACAACTGCCAAGAGCAGCCATACGAACAGCACTGCCCTACCACGCACTGCTACGCAAGTGACCTCCAACAACAGCACCACCAGCAGCCCGCACCCTGGCACTGCCCGCAAAGGCACCGAGGCACAAGTGACCTCACAATCCTGCCTCCAGCTCTAGCCTCTCGGGCACTGTGGCACGAGTCAGCGACCACAGCACCAGTGGCCACAGCCAAAGTCACCTCCCAGTGCCAAACAGCACCTTGCTGGCTTGCCAAAGGCCTCTCAGCGCCTCAGGCAGCACGGACCTCACAGCTGCCAAGAGCAGCCATGCGACCAGCACTGTCTGAGCAGGCTATGCTTTCCAAGTGACCTCACAACCACCAGCACCACCAGCAGCCTGCAACCTAGCACTGCCCGCAAAGGCACCGAGGCACAAGTGACCTCAAAAATCCAGCCTTGAGCCCTAACCTCTCAGGCACTGTGGCACGAGTGAGTGGCCACAGCACCAATGGCCACGGCTAAAGTCACCTTCCAGTGCCAAACAGCACCTTGCTGGCCTGCCAAAGGCCTCTCAGCGCCTCAGGCAGCACGGACCTCACAACTGCCAAGAGCAGCCATGCGACCAGCACTGTCTGAGCAGGCTATGCTTTCCAAGTGACCTCACAACCACCAGCACCACCAGCAGCCTGCAACCTAGCACTGCCCGCAAAGGCACCGAGGCACAAGTGACCTCACAATCCTGCCTCTCAAGTTCTGGCATCTCGGGCACTATGGCACTTGTGAGTGGCCACAGCACCAATGGCCACAGCCAAAGTCACCTCCCAGTGCCAAACAGCACCTTGCTGGCCTGCCAATGGCCTCTCAGCGCCTCAGGCAGCACGGACCTCACAGCTGCCAAGAGCAGCCATGCGACCAGCACTGTCTGAGCAGGCTATGCTTTTCAAGTGACCTTACAACCACCAGCACCACCAGCAGCCTGCACCCTGGCACTGCCCGCAAAGGCACCGAGGCACAAGTGACCTCACAATCCTGCCTCTCAAGCTCTGGCATCTCGGGCACTATGGCACGAGTGAGCGGCCACAGCACCAATGGCCACAGCCAAAGTCACCTCCCAGTGCCAAACAGCACCTTGCTGGCCTGCCAATGGCCTCTCAGTGTCTCAGGCAGCACGGACCTCACAACTGCCAAGAGCAGGCATGCGAACAGCACTGCCCTACCACGCACTGCTACGCAAGTGACCTCACAACCACCAGCACCACCAGCAGCCCGCACCCTGGCACTGCCCGCAAAGGCACCGAGGCACAAGCGACCTCACAATCCTGCCTCTCGAGCTCTGGCCTCTCAGGCACTGTGGCACGAGTCAGCGACCACAGCACCAGTGGCCACAGCCAAAGTCACCTCCCAGTGCCAAACAGCACCTTGCTGGCTTGCCAAAGGCCTCTCAGTGCCTCAGGCAGCACGGACCTCACAGCTGCCAAGAGCAGCCATGCGACCAGCACTGCCTGAGCAGGCTATGCTTTCCAAGTGACCTCACAACCACCAGCACCACCAGCAGCCTGCACCCTGGCACTGCCCGCAAAGGCACCGAGGCACAAGTGACCTCACAATCCTGCCTCTCAAGCTCTGGCATCTCGGGCACTATGGCATGAGTGAGCGGCCACAACACCAGTGGCAACAGCCAAAGTCGCCTCCCAGTGCCAAACAGCACCTTGCTGGCCTGCCAAAGGCCTCTCAGTGTCTCAGGCAGCACGGACCTCACAACTGCCAAGAGCAGCCATACGAACAGCACTGACCTAGCACACACTGCTACGCAAGTGACCTCCCACAACAGCACCACCAGCAGCCTGCAACCTAGCACTGCCCGCAAAGGCACCGAGGCACAAGTGACCTCAAAAATCCAGCCTTGAGCCCTAACCTCTCAGGCACTGTGGCACGAGTGAGCGGCCACAGCACCAATGGCCACGGCTAAAGTCACCTTCCAGTGCCAAACAGCACCTTGCTGGCCTGCCAAAGGCCTCTCAGCGCCTCAGGCAGCACGGACCTCACAACTGCCAAGAGCAGCCATACGAACAGCACTGACCTACCACGCACTGCTACGCAAGTGACCTCCAACAACAGCACCACCAGCAGCCTGCAACCTAGCACTGCCCGCAAAGGCACCGAGGCACAAGTGACCTCAAAAATCCAGCCTTGAGCCCTAACCTCTCAGGCACTGTGGCACGAGTGAGCGGCCACAGCACCAATGGCCACAGCTAAAGTCACCTTCCAGTGCCAAACAGCACCTTGCTGGCCTGCCAATCGTCTCTCAGCGCCTCACGAAGCACGGACCTCACAACTGCCAAGAGCAGGCATGCGACCAGCACTGCCCTACCACGCACTGCTACGCAAGTGACCTCACAACCACCAGCACCACCAGCAGCCTGCAACCTAGCACTGCCCGCAAAGGCACCGAGGCACAAGTGACCTCACAATCCTGCCTCTCAAGTTCTGGCATCTCGGGCACTATGGCACTTGTGAGCGGCCACAGCACCAATGGCCACAGCCAAAGTCACCTCCCAGTGCCAAACAGCACCTTGCTGGCCTGCCAATGGCCTCTCAGCGCCTCAGGCAGCACGGACCTCACAACTGCCAAGAGCAGCCATGCGACCAGCACTGCCTGAGCAGGCTATGCTTTCCAAGTGACCTCACAACCACCAGCACCACCAGCAGCCTGCACCCTGGCACTGCCCGCAAAGGCACCGAGGCACAAGTGACCTCACAATCCTGCCTCTCAAGCTCTGGCATCTCGGGCACTATGGCATGAGTGAGCGGCCACAACACCAGTGGCAACAGCCAAAGTCGCCTCCCAGTGCCAAACAGCACCTTGCTGGCCTGCCAAAGGCCTCTCAGCGCCTCAGGCAGCACGGACCTCACAACTGCCAAGAGCAGCCATACGAACAGCACTGCCCTACCACGCACTGCTATGCAAGTGACCTCCAACAGCAGCATCACCAGCAGCCTGCAACCTAGCACTGCCCGCAAAGGCACCGAGGCACAAGTGACCTCAAAAATCCAGCCTTGAGCCCTAACCTCTCAGGCACTGTGGCACGAGTGAGCGGCCACAGCACCAATGGCCACGGCTAAAGTCACCTTCCAGTGCCAAACAGCACCTTGCTGGCCTGCCAAAGGCCTCTCAGCGCCTCAGGCAGCACGGACCTCACAACTGCCAAGAGCAGCCATGCGACCAGCACTGCCTGAGCAGGCTATGCTTTCCAAGTGACCTCACAACCACCAGCACCACCAGCAGCCTGCAACCTAGCACTGCCCGCAAAGGCACCGAGGCACAAGTGACCTCACAATCCTGCCTCTCAAGTTCTGGCATCTCGGGCACTATGGCACTTGTGAGTGGCCACAGCACCAATGGCCACAGCCAAAGTCACCTCCCAGTGCCAAACAGCACCTTGCTGGCCTGCCAATGGCCTCTCAGTGTCTCAGGCAGCACGGACCTCACAACTGCCAAGAGCAGCCATACGAACAGCACTGCCCTACCACGCACTGCTACGCAAGTGACCTCACAACCACCAGCACCACCAGCAGCCCGCACCCTGGCACTGCCCGCAAAGGCACCGAGGCACAAGCGACCTCACAATCCTGCCTCTCGAGCTCTGGCCTCTCAGGCACTGTGGCACGAGTCAGCGACCACAGCACCAGTGGCCACAGCCAAAGTCACCTCCCAGTGCCAAACAGCACCTTGCTGGCTTGCCAAAGGCCTCTCAGTGCCTCAGGCAGCACGGACCTCACAGCTGCCAAGAGCAGCCATGCGACCAGCACTGCCTGAGCAGGCTATGCTTTCCAAGTGACCTCACAACCACCAGCACCACCAGCAGCCTGCACCCTGGCACTGCCTGCAAAGGCACCGAGGCACAAGTGACCTCACAATCCTGCCTCTCAAGCTCTGGCATCTCGGGCACTATGGCATGAGTGAGCGGCCACAACACCAGTGGCAACAGCCAAAGTCGCCTCCCAGTGCCAAACAGCACCTTGCTGGCCTGCCAAAGGCCTCTCAGTGTCTCAGGCAGCACGGACCTCACAACTGCCAAGAGCAGCCATACGAACAGCACTGCCCTACCACGCACTGCTACGCAAGTGACCTCCAACAACAGCACCACCAGCAGCCTGCAACCTAGCACTGCCCGCAAAGGCACCGAGGCACAAGTGACCTCAAAAATCCAGCCTTGAGCCCTAACCTCTCAGGCACTGTGGCACGAGTGAGCGGCCACAGCACCAATGGCCACGGCTAAAGTCACCTCCCAGTGCCAAACAGCACCTTGCTGGCCTGCCAAAGGCCTCTCAGCGCCTCAGGCAGCACGGACCTCACAACTGCCAAGAGCAGCCATACGAACAGCACTGACCTACCACGCACTGCTACGCAAGTGACCTCCAACAACAGCACCACCAGCAGCCTGCAACCTAGCACTGCCCGCAAAGGCACCGAGGCACAAGTGACCTCAAAAATCCAGCCTTGAGCCCTAGCCTCTCAGGCACTGTGGCACGAGTGAGCGGCCACAGCACCAATGGCCACAGCTAAAGTCACCTTCCAGTGCCAAACAGCACCTTGCTGGCCTGCCAATCGTCTCTCAGCGCCTCACGAAGCACGGACCTCACAACTGCCAAGAGCAGGCATGCGACCAGCACTGCCCTACCACGCACTGCTACGCAAGTGACCTCACAACCACCAGCACCACCAGCAGCCCGCACCCTGGCACTGCCCGCAAAGGCACCGAGGCACAAGCGACCTCACAATCCTGCCTCTCGAGCTCTGGCCTCTCAGGCACTGTGGCACGAGTCAGCGACCACAGCACCAGTGGCCACAGCCAAAGTCACCTCCCAGTGCCAAACAGCACCTTGCTGGCTTGCCAAAGGCCTCTCAGTGCCTCAGGCAGCACGGACCTCACAGCTGCCAAGAGCAGGCATGCGACCAGCACTGTCTGAGCAGGCTATGCTTTCCAAGTGACCTCACAACCACCAGCACCACCAGCAGCCTGCAACCTAGCACTGCCCGCAAAGGCACCGAGGCACAAGTGACCTCACAATCCTGCCTCTCAAGTTCTGGCATCTCGGGCACTATGGCACTTGTGAGCGGCCACAGCACCAATGGCCACAGCCAAAGTCACCTCCCAGTGCCAAACAGCACCTTGCTGGCCTGCCAATGGCCTCTCAGCGCCTCAGGCAGCACGGACCTCACAACTGCCAAGAGCAGCCATGCGACCAGCACTGCCTGAGCAGGCTATGCTTTGCAAGTGACCTCACAACCACCAGCACCACCAGCAGCCTGCACCCTGGCACTGCCCGCAAAGGCACCGAGGCACAAGTGACCTCACAATCCTGCCTCTCAAGCTCTGGCATCTCGGGCACTATGGCATGAGTGAGCGGCCACAACACCAGTGGCAACAGCCAAAGTCGCCTCCCAGTGCCAAACAGCACCTTGCTGGCCTGCCAAAGGCCTCTCAGCGCCTCAGGCAGCACGGACCTCACAACTGCCAAGAGCAGCCATACGAACAGCACTGCCCTACCACGCACTGCTACGCAAGTGACCTCCAACAACAGCACCACCAGCAGCCTGCAACCTAGCACTGCCCGCAAAGGCACCGAGGCACAAGTGACCTCAAAAATCCAGCCTTGAGCCCTAACCTCTCAGGCACTGTGGCACGAGTGAGCGGCCACAGCACCAATGGCCACGGCTAAAGTCACCTCCCAGTGCCAAACAGCACCTTGCTGGCCTGCCAAAGGCCTCTCAGCGCCTCAGGCAGCACGGACCTCACAACTGCCAAGAGCAGCCATGCGACCAGCACTGTCTGAGCAGGCTATGCTTTCCAAGTGACCTCACAACCACCAGCACCACCAGCAGCCTGCACCCTGGCACTGCCCGCAAAGGCACCGAGGCACAAGTGACCTCACAATCCTGCCTCTCAAGCTCTGGCATCTCGGGCACTATGGCATGAGTGAGCGGCCACAACACCAGTGGCCACAGCCAAAGTCGCCTCCCAGTGCCAAACAGCACCTTGCTGGCCTGCCAAAGGCCTCTCAGCGCCTCAGGCAGCACGGACCTCACAACTGCCAAGAGCAGCCATACGAACAGCACTGCCCTACCACGCACTGCTACGCAAGTGACCTCCAACAACAGCACCACCAGCAGCCTGCAACCTAGCACTGCCCGCAAAGGCACCGAGGCACAAGTGACCTCAAAAATCCAGCCTTGAGCCCTAACCTCTCAGGCACTGTGGCACGAGTGAGCGGCCACAGCACCAATGGCCACAGCTAAAGTCACCTTCCAGTGCCAAACAGCACCTTGCTGGCCTGCCAAAGGCCTCTCAGTGCCTCAGGCAGCACGGACCTCACAACTGCCAAGAGCAGCCATACGAACAGCACTGACCTAGCACGCACTGCTACGCAAGTGACCTCCAACAACAGCACCACCAGCAGCCTGCAACCTAGCACTGCCCGCAAAGGCACCGAGGCACAAGTGACCTCAAAAATCCAGCCTTGAGCCCTAGCCTCTCAGGCACTGTGGCACGAGACAGCGGCCACAGCACCAGTGGCAACAGCCAAAGTCGCCTCCCAGTGCCAAACAGCACCTTGCTGGCCTGCCAAAGGCCTCTCAGCGCCTCAGGCAGCACGGACCTCACAACTGCCAAGAGCAGCCATACGAACAGCACTGCCCTACCACGCACTGCTACGCAAGTGACCTCCAACAACAGCACCACCAGCAGCCCGCACCCTGGCACTGCCCGCAAAGGCACCGAGGCACAAGTGACCTCACAATCCTGCCTCCAGCTCTAGCCTCTCGGGCACTGTGGCACGAGTCAGCGACCACAGCACCAGTGGCCACAGCCAAAGTCACCTCCCAGTGCCAAACAGCACCTTGCTGGCTTGCCAAAGGCCTCTCAGCGCCTCAGGCAGCACGGACCTCACAGCTGCCAAGAGCAGCCATGCGACCAGCACTGTCTGAGCAGGCTATGCTTTCCAAGTGACCTCACAACCACCAGCACCACCAGCAGCCTGCAACCTAGCACTGCCCGCAAAGGCACCGAGGCACAAGTGACCTCACAATCCTGCCTCTCAAGCTCTGGCATCTCGAGCACTATGGCACTTGTGAGTGGCCACAGCACCAATGGCCACAGCCAAAGTCACCTCCCAGTGCCAAACAGCACCTTGCTGGCCTGCCAATGGCCTCTCAGCGCCTCAGGCAGCACGGACCTCACAGCTGCCAAGAGCAGCCATGCGACCAGCACTGTCTGAGCAGGCTATGCTTTCCAAGTGACCTTACAACCACCAGCACCACCAGCAGCCTGCACCCTGGCACTGCCCGCAAAGGCACCGAGGCACAAGTGACCTCACAATCCTGCCTCTCAAGCTCTGGCATCTCGGGCACTATGGCACGAGTGAGCGGCCACAGCACCAATGGCCACAGCCAAAGTCACCTCCCAGTGCCAAACAGCACCTTGCTGGCCTGCCAATGGCCTCTCAGTGTCTCAGGCAGCACGGACCTCACAACTGCCAAGAGCAGGCATGCGAACAGCACTGCCCTACCACGCACTGCTACGCAAGTGACCTCACAACCACCAGCACCACCAGCAGCCCGCACCCTGGCACTGCCCGCAAAGGCACCGAGGCACAAGCGACCTCACAATCCTGCCTCTCGAGCTCTGGCCTCTCAGGCACTGTGGCACGAGTCAGCGACCACAGCACCAGTGCCACAGCCAAAGTCACCTCCCAGTGCCAAACAGCACCTTGCTGGCTTGCCAAAGGCCTCTCAGTGCCTCAGGCAGCACGGACCTCACAGCTGCCAAGAGCAGCCATGCGACCAGCACTGCCTGAGCAGGCTATGCTTTCCAAGTGACCTCACAACCACCAGCACCACCAGCAGCCTGCACCCTGGCACTGCCCGCAAAGGCACCGAGGCACAAGTGACCTCACAATCCTGCCTCTCAAGCTCTGGCATCTCGGGCACTATGGCATGAGTGAGCGGCCACAACACCAGTGGCAACAGCCAAAGTCGCCTCCCAGTGCCAAACAGCACCTTGCTGGCCTGCCAAAGGCCTCTCAGTGTCTCAGGCAGCACGGACCTCACAACTGCCAAGAGCAGCCATACGAACAGCACTGACCTACCACGCACTGCTACGCAAGTGACCTCCCACAACAGCACCACCAGCAGCCTGCAACCTAGCACTGCCCGCAAAGGCACCGAGGCACAAGTGACCTCAAAAATCCAGCCTTGAGCCCTAACCTCTCAGGCACTGTGGCACGAGTGAGCGGCCACAGCACCAATGGCCACGGCTAAAGTCACCTTCCAGTGCCAAACAGCACCTTGCTGGCCTGCCAAAGGCCTCTCAGCGCCTCAGGCAGCACGGACCTCACAACTGCCAAGAGCAGCCATACGAACAGCACTGACCTACCACGCACTGCTACGCAAGTGACCTCCAACAACAGCACCACCAGCAGCCTGCAACCTAGCACTGCCCGCAAAGGCACCGAGGCACAAGCGACCTCAAAAATCCAGCCTTGAGCCCTAGCCTCTCAGGCACTGTGGCACGAGTGAGCGGCCACAGCACCAATGGCCACAGCTAAAGTCACCTTCCAGTGCCAAACAGCACCTTGCTGGCCTGCCAATCGTCTCTCAGCACCTCACGAAGCACGGACCTCACAACTGCCAAGAGCAGGCATGCGACCAGCACTGCCCTACCACGCACTGCTACGCAAGTGACCTCACAACCACCAGCACCACCAGCAGCCCGCACCCTGGCACTGCCCGCAAAGGCACCGAGGCACAAGCGACCTCACAATCCTGCCTCTCGAGCTCTGGCCTCTCAGGCACTGTGGCACGAGTCAGCGACCACAGCACCAGTGGCCACAGCCAAAGTCACCTCCCAGTGCCAAACAGCACCTTGCTGGCTTGCCAAAGGCCTCTCAGTGCCTCAGGCAGCACGGACCTCACAGCTGCCAAGAGCAGGCATGCGACCAGCACTGTCTGAGCAGGCTATGCTTTCCAAGTGACCTCACAACCACCAGCACCACCAGCAGCCTGCAACCTAGCACTGCCCGCAAAGGCACCGAGGCACAAGTGACCTCACAATCCTGCCTCTCAAGTTCTGGCATCTCGGGCACTATGGCACTTGTGAGCGGCCACAGCACCAATGGCCACAGCCAAAGTCACCTCCCAGTGCCAAACAGCACCTTGCTGGCCTGCCAATGGCCTCTCAGCGCCTCAGGCAGCACGGACCTCACAACTGCCAAGAGCAGCCATGCGACCAGCACTGCCTGAGCAGGCTATGCTTTGCAAGTGACCTCACAACCACCAGCACCACCAGCAGCCTGCACCCTGGCACTGCCCGCAAAGGCACCGAGGCACAAGTGACCTCACAATCCTGCCTCTCAAGCTCTGGCATCTCGGGCACTATGGCATGAGTGAGCGGCCACAACACCAGTGGCCACAGCCAAAGTCGCCTCCCAGTGCCAAACAGCACCTTGCTGGCCTGCCAAAGGCCTCTCAGCGCCTCAGGCAGCACGGACCTCACAACTGCCAAGAGCAGCCATACGAACAGCACTGCCCTACCACGCACTGCTACGCAAGTGACCTCCAACAACAGCACCACCAGCAGCCTGCAACCTAGCACTGCCCGCAAAGGCACCGAGGCACAAGTGACCTCAAAAATCCAGCCTTGAGCCCTAACCTCTCAGGCACTGTGGCACGAGTGAGCGGCCACAGCACCAATGGCCACGGCTAAAGTCACCTCCCAGTGCCAAACAGCACCTTGCTGGCCTGCCAAAGGCCTCTCAGCGCCTCAGGCAGCACGGACCTCACAACTGCCAAGAGCAGCCATGCGACCAGCACTGTCTGAGCAGGCTATGCTTTCCAAGTGACCTCACAACCACCAGCACCACCAGCAGCCTGCACCCTGGCACTGCCCGCAAAGGCACCGAGGCACAAGTGACCTCACAATCCTGCCTCTCAAGCTCTGGCATCTCGGGCACTATGGCATGAGTGAGCGGCCACAACACCAGTGGCCACAGCCAAAGTCGCCTCCCAGTGCCAAACAGCACCTTGCTGGCCTGCCAAAGGCCTCTCAGCGCCTCAGGCAGCACGGACCTCACAACTGCCAAGAGCAGCCATACGAACAGCACTGCCCTACCACGCACTGCTACGCAAGTGACCTCCAACAACAGCACCACCAGCAGCCTGCAACCTAGCACTGCCCGCAAAGGCACCGAGGCACAAGTGACCTCAAAAATCCAGCCTTGAGCCCTAACCTCTCAGGCACTGTGGCACGAGTGAGCGGCCACAGCACCAATGGCCACAGCTAAAGTCACCTTCCAGTGCCAAACAGCACCTTGCTGGCCTGCCAAAGGCCTCTCAGTGCCTCAGGCAGCACGGACCTCACAACTGCCAAGAGCAGCCATACGAACAGCACTGACCTAGCACGCACTGCTACGCAAGTGACCTCCAACAACAGCACCACCAGCAGCCTGCAACCTAGCACTGCCCGCAAAGGCACCGAGGCACAAGTGACCTCAAAAATCCAGCCTTGAGCCCTAGCCTCTCAGGCACTGTGGCACGAGACAGCGGCCACAGCACCAGTGGCAACAGCCAAAGTCGCCTCCCAGTGCCAAACAGCACCTTGCTGGCCTGCCAAAGGCCTCTCAGCGCCTCAGGCAGCACGGACCTCACAACTGCCAAGAGCAGCCATACGAACAGCACTGCCCTACCACGCACTGCTACGCAAGTGACCTCCAACAACAGCACCACCAGCAGCCCGCACCCTGGCACTGCCCGCAAAGGCACCGAGGCACAAGTGACCTCACAATCCTGCCTCCAGCTCTAGCCTCTCGGGCACTGTGGCACGAGTCAGCGACCACAGCACCAGTGGCCACAGCCAAAGTCACCTCCCAGTGCCAAACAGCACCTTGCTGGCTTGCCAAAGGCCTCTCAGTGCCTCAGGCAGCACGGACCTCACAGCTGCCAAGAGCAGCCATGCGACCAGCACTGCCTGAGCAGGCTATGCTTTCCAAGTGACCTCACAACCACCAGCACCACCAGCAGCCTGCACCCTGGCACTGCCCGCAAAGGCACCGAGGCACAAGTGACCTCACAATCCTGCCTCTCAAGCTCTGGCATCTCGGGCACTATGGCATGAGTGAGCGGCCACAACACCAGTGGCAACAGCCAAAGTCGCCTCCCAGTGCCAAACAGCACCTTGCTGGCCTGCCAAAGGCCTCTCAGTGTCTCAGGCAGCACGGACCTCACAACTGCCAAGAGCAGCCATACGAACAGCACTGACCTACCACGCACTGCTACGCAAGTGACCTCCCACAACAGCACCACCAGCAGCCTGCAACCTAGCACTGCCCGCAAAGGCACCGAGGCACAAGTGACCTCAAAAATCCAGCCTTGAGCCCTAACCTCTCAGGCACTGTGGCACGAGTGAGCGGCCACAGCACCAATGGCCACGGCTAAAGTCACCTTCCAGTGCCAAACAGCACCTTGCTGGCCTGCCAAAGGCCTCTCAGCGCCTCAGGCAGCACGGACCTCACAACTGCCAAGAGCAGCCATACGAACAGCACTGACCTACCACGCACTGCTACGCAAGTGACCTCCAACAACAGCACCACCAGCAGCCTGCAACCTAGCACTGCCCGCAAAGGCACCGAGGCACAAGCGACCTCAAAAATCCAGCCTTGAGCCCTAGCCTCTCAGGCACTGTGGCACGAGTGAGCGGCCACAGCACCAATGGCCACAGCTAAAGTCACCTTCCAGTGCCAAACAGCACCTTGCTGGCCTGCCAATCGTCTCTCAGCACCTCACGAAGCACGGACCTCACAACTGCCAAGAGCAGGCATGCGACCAGCACTGCCCTACCACGCACTGCTACGCAAGTGACCTCACAACCACCAGCACCACCAGCAGCCCGCACCCTGGCACTGCCCGCAAAGGCACCGAGGCACAAGCGACCTCACAATCCTGCCTCTCGAGCTCTGGCCTCTCAGGCACTGTGGCACGAGTCAGCGACCACAGCACCAGTGGCCACAGCCAAAGTCACCTCCCAGTGCCAAACAGCACCTTGCTGGCTTGCCAAAGGCCTCTCAGTGCCTCAGGCAGCACGGACCTCACAGCTGCCAAGAGCAGGCATGCGACCAGCACTGTCTGAGCAGGCTATGCTTTCCAAGTGACCTCACAACCACCAGCACCACCAGCAGCCTGCAACCTAGCACTGCCCGCAAAGGCACCGAGGCACAAGTGACCTCACAATCCTGCCTCTCAAGTTCTGGCATCTCGGGCACTATGGCACTTGTGAGCGGCCACAGCACCAATGGCCACAGCCAAAGTCACCTCCCAGTGCCAAACAGCACCTTGCTGGCCTGCCAATGGCCTCTCAGCGCCTCAGGCAGCACGGACCTCACAACTGCCAAGAGCAGCCATGCGACCAGCACTGCCTGAGCAGGCTATGCTTTGCAAGTGACCTCACAACCACCAGCACCACCAGCAGCCTGCACCCTGGCACTGCCCGCAAAGGCACCGAGGCACAAGTGACCTCACAATCCTGCCTCTCAAGCTCTGGCATCTCGGGCACTATGGCATGAGTGAGCGGCCACAACACCAGTGGCCACAGCCAAAGTCGCCTCCCAGTGCCAAACAGCACCTTGCTGGCCTGCCAAAGGCCTCTCAGCGCCTCAGGCAGCACGGACCTCACAACTGCCAAGAGCAGCCATACGAACAGCACTGCCCTACCACGCACTGCTACGCAAGTGACCTCCAACAACAGCACCACCAGCAGCCTGCAACCTAGCACTGCCCGCAAAGGCACCGAGGCACAAGTGACCTCAAAAATCCAGCCTTGAGCCCTAACCTCTCAGGCACTGTGGCACGAGTGAGCGGCCACAGCACCAATGGCCACGGCTAAAGTCACCTCCCAGTGCCAAACAGCACCTTGCTGGCCTGCCAAAGGCCTCTCAGCGCCTCAGGCAGCACGGACCTCACAACTGCCAAGAGCAGCCATGCGACCAGCACTGTCTGAGCAGGCTATGCTTTCCAAGTGACCTCACAACCACCAGCACCACCAGCAGCCTGCACCCTGGCACTGCCCGCAAAGGCACCGAGGCACAAGTGACCTCACAATCCTGCCTCTCAAGCTCTGGCATCTCGGGCACTATGGCATGAGTGAGCGGCCACAACACCAGTGGCCACAGCCAAAGTCGCCTCCCAGTGCCAAACAGCACCTTGCTGGCCTGCCAAAGGCCTCTCAGCGCCTCAGGCAGCACGGACCTCACAACTGCCAAGAGCAGCCATACGAACAGCACTGCCCTACCACGCACTGCTACGCAAGTGACCTCCAACAACAGCACCACCAGCAGCCTGCAACCTAGCACTGCCCGCAAAGGCACCGAGGCACAAGTGACCTCAAAAATCCAGCCTTGAGCCCTAACCTCTCAGGCACTGTGGCACGAGTGAGCGGCCACAGCACCAATGGCCACAGCTAAAGTCACCTTCCAGTGCCAAACAGCACCTTGCTGGCCTGCCAAAGGCCTCTCAGTGCCTCAGGCAGCACGGACCTCACAACTGCCAAGAGCAGCCATACGAACAGCACTGACCTAGCACGCACTGCTACGCAAGTGACCTCCAACAACAGCACCACCAGCAGCCTGCAACCTAGCACTGCCCGCAAAGGCACCGAGGCACAAGTGACCTCAAAAATCCAGCCTTGAGCCCTAGCCTCTCAGGCACTGTGGCACGAGACAGCGGCCACAGCACCAGTGGCAACAGCCAAAGTCACCTCCCAGTGCCAAACAGCACCTTGCTGGCCTGCCAAAGGCCTCTCAGCGCCTCAGGCAGCACGGACCTCACAACTGCCAAGAGCAGCCATACGAACAGCACTGCCCTACCACGCACTGCTACGCAAGTGACCTCCAACAACAGCACCACCAGCAGCCCGCACCCTGGCACTGCCCGCAAAGGCACCGAGGCACAAGTGACCTCACAATCCTGCCTCCAGCTCTAGCCTCTCGGGCACTGTGGCACGAGTCAGCGACCACAGCACCAGTGGCCACAGCCAAAGTCACCTCCCAGTGCCAAACAGCACCTTGCTGGCTTGCCAAAGGCCTCTCAGCGCCTCAGGCAGCACGGACCTCACAGCTGCCAAGAGCAGCCATGCGACCAGCACTGTCTGAGCAGGCTATGCTTTCCAAGTGACCTCACAACCACCAGCACCACCAGCAGCCTGCAACCTAGCACTGCCCGCAAAGGCACCGAGGCACAAGTGACCTCACAATCCTGCCTCTCAAGTTCTGGCATCTCGAGCACTATGGCACTTGTGAGTGGCCACAGCACCAATGGCCACAGCCAAAGTCACCTCCCAGTGCCAAACAGCACCTTGCTGGCCTGCCAATGGCCTCTCAGCGCCTCAGGCAGCACGGACCTCACAGCTGCCAAGAGCAGCCATGCGACCAGCACTGTCTGAGCAGGCTATGCTTTCCAAGTGACCTTACAACCACCAGCACCACCAGCAGCCTGCACCCTGGCACTGCCCGCAAAGGCACCGAGGCACAAGTGACCTCACAATCCTGCCTCTCAAGCTCTGGCATCTCGGGCACTATGGCACGAGTGAGCGGCCACAGCACCAATGGCCACAGCCAAAGTCACCTCCCAGTGCCAAACAGCACCTTGCTGGCCTGCCAATGGCCTCTCAGTGTCTCAGGCAGCACGGACCTCACAACTGCCAAGAGCAGGCATGCGAACAGCACTGCCCTACCACGCACTGCTACGCAAGTGACCTCACAACCACCAGCACCACCAGCAGCCCGCACCCTGGCACTGCCCGCAAAGGCACCGAGGCACAAGCGACCTCACAATCCTGCCTCTCGAGCTCTGGCCTCTCAGGCACTGTGGCACGAGTCAGCGACCACAGCACCAGTGCCACAGCCAAAGTCACCTCCCAGTGCCAAACAGCACCTTGCTGGCTTGCCAAAGGCCTCTCAGTGCCTCAGGCAGCACGGACCTCACAGCTGCCAAGAGCAGCCATGCGACCAGCACTGCCTGAGCAGGCTATGCTTTCCAAGTGACCTCACAACCACCAGCACCACCAGCAGCCTGCACCCTGGCACTGCCCGCAAAGGCACCGAGGCACAAGTGACCTCACAATCCTGCCTCTCAAGCTCTGGCATCTCGGGCACTATGGCATGAGTGAGCGGCCACAACACCAGTGGCAACAGCCAAAGTCGCCTCCCAGTGCCAAACAGCACCTTGCTGGCCTGCCAAAGGCCTCTCAGTGTCTCAGGCAGCACGGACCTCACAACTGCCAAGAGCAGCCATACGAACAGCACTGACCTACCACGCACTGCTACGCAAGTGACCTCCCACAACAGCACCACCAGCAGCCTGCAACCTAGCACTGCCCGCAAAGGCACCGAGGCACAAGTGACCTCAAAAATCCAGCCTTGAGCCCTAACCTCTCAGGCACTGTGGCACGAGTGAGCGGCCACAGCACCAATGGCCACGGCTAAAGTCACCTTCCAGTGCCAAACAGCACCTTGCTGGCCTGCCAAAGGCCTCTCAGCGCCTCAGGCAGCACGGACCTCACAACTGCCAAGAGCAGCCATACGAACAGCACTGACCTACCACGCACTGCTACGCAAGTGACCTCCAACAACAGCACCACCAGCAGCCTGCAACCTAGCACTGCCCGCAAAGGCACCGAGGCACAAGCGACCTCAAAAATCCAGCCTTGAGCCCTAGCCTCTCAGGCACTGTGGCACGAGTGAGCGGCCACAGCACCAATGGCCACAGCTAAAGTCACCTTCCAGTGCCAAACAGCACCTTGCTGGCCTGCCAATCGTCTCTCAGCACCTCACGAAGCACGGACCTCACAACTGCCAAGAGCAGGCATGCGACCAGCACTGCCCTACCACGCACTGCTACGCAAGTGACCTCACAACCACCAGCACCACCAGCAGCCCGCACCCTGGCACTGCCCGCAAAGGCACCGAGGCACAAGCGACCTCACAATCCTGCCTCTCGAGCTCTGGCCTCTCAGGCACTGTGGCACGAGTCAGCGACCACAGCACCAGTGGCCACAGCCAAAGTCACCTCCCAGTGCCAAACAGCACCTTGCTGGCTTGCCAAAGGCCTCTCAGTGCCTCAGGCAGCACGGACCTCACAGCTGCCAAGAGCAGGCATGCGACCAGCACTGTCTGAGCAGGCTATGCTTTCCAAGTGACCTCACAACCACCAGCACCACCAGCAGCCTGCAACCTAGCACTGCCCGCAAAGGCACCGAGGCACAAGTGACCTCACAATCCTGCCTCTCAAGTTCTGGCATCTCGGGCACTATGGCACTTGTGAGCGGCCACAGCACCAATGGCCACAGCCAAAGTCACCTCCCAGTGCCAAACAGCACCTTGCTGGCCTGCCAATGGCCTCTCAGCGCCTCAGGCAGCACGGACCTCACAACTGCCAAGAGCAGCCATGCGACCAGCACTGCCTGAGCAGGCTATGCTTTGCAAGTGACCTCACAACCACCAGCACCACCAGCAGCCTGCACCCTGGCACTGCCCGCAAAGGCACCGAGGCACAAGTGACCTCACAATCCTGCCTCTCAAGCTCTGGCATCTCGGGCACTATGGCATGAGTGAGCGGCCACAACACCAGTGGCCACAGCCAAAGTCGCCTCCCAGTGCCAAACAGCACCTTGCTGGCCTGCCAAAGGCCTCTCAGCGCCTCAGGCAGCACGGACCTCACAACTGCCAAGAGCAGCCATACGAACAGCACTGCCCTACCACGCACTGCTACGCAAGTGACCTCCAACAACAGCACCACCAGCAGCCTGCAACCTAGCACTGCCCGCAAAGGCACCGAGGCACAAGTGACCTCAAAAATCCAGCCTTGAGCCCTAACCTCTCAGGCACTGTGGCACGAGTGAGCGGCCACAGCACCAATGGCCACGGCTAAAGTCACCTCCCAGTGCCAAACAGCACCTTGCTGGCCTGCCAAAGGCCTCTCAGCGCCTCAGGCAGCACGGACCTCACAACTGCCAAGAGCAGCCATGCGACCAGCACTGTCTGAGCAGGCTATGCTTTCCAAGTGACCTCACAACCACCAGCACCACCAGCAGCCTGCACCCTGGCACTGCCCGCAAAGGCACCGAGGCACAAGTGACCTCACAATCCTGCCTCTCAAGCTCTGGCATCTCGGGCACTATGGCATGAGTGAGCGGCCACAACACCAGTGGCCACAGCCAAAGTCGCCTCCCAGTGCCAAACAGCACCTTGCTGGCCTGCCAAAGGCCTCTCAGCGCCTCAGGCAGCACGGACCTCACAACTGCCAAGAGCAGCCATACGAACAGCACTGCCCTACCACGCACTGCTACGCAAGTGACCTCCAACAACAGCACCACCAGCAGCCTGCAACCTAGCACTGCCCGCAAAGGCACCGAGGCACAAGTGACCTCAAAAATCCAGCCTTGAGCCCTAACCTCTCAGTCACTGTGGCACGAGTGAGCGGCCACAGCACCAATGGCCACAGCTAAAGTCACCTTCCAGTGCCAAACAGCACCTTGCTGGCCTGCCAAAGGCCTCTCAGTGCCTCAGGCAGCACGGACCTCACAACTGCCAAGAGCAGCCATACGAACAGCACTGACCTAGCACGCACTGCTACGCAAGTGACCTCCAACAACAGCACCACCAGCAGCCTGCAACCTAGCACTGCCCGCAAAGGCACCGAGGCACAAGTGACCTCAAAAATCCAGCCTTGAGCCCTAGCCTCTCAGGCACTGTGGCACGAGACAGCGGCCACAGCACCAGTGGCAACAGCCAAAGTCGCCTCCCAGTGCCAAACAGCACCTTGCTGGCCTGCCAAAGGCCTCTCAGCGCCTCAGGCAGCACGGACCTCACAACTGCCAAGAGCAGCCATACGAACAGCACTGCCCTACCACGCACTGCTACGCAAGTGACCTCCAACAACAGCACCACCAGCAGCCCGCACCCTGGCACTGCCCGCAAAGGCACCGAGGCACAAGTGACCTCACAATCCTGCCTCCAGCTCTAGCCTCTCGGGCACTGTGGCACGAGTCAGCGACCACAGCACCAGTGGCCACAGCCAAAGTCACCTCCCAGTGCCAAACAGCACCTTGCTGGCTTGCCAAAGGCCTCTCAGCGCCTCAGGCAGCACGGACCTCACAGCTGCCAAGAGCAGCCATGCGACCAGCACTGTCTGAGCAGGCTATGCTTTCCAAGTGACCTCACAACCACCAGCACCACCAGCAGCCTGCAACCTAGCACTGCCCGCAAAGGCACCGAGGCACAAGTGACCTCACAATCCTGCCTCTCAAGTTCTGGCATCTCGAGCACTATGGCACTTGTGAGTGGCCACAGCACCAATGGCCACAGCCAAAGTCACCTCCCAGTGCCAAACAGCACCTTGCTGGCCTGCCAATGGCCTCTCAGCGCCTCAGGCAGCACGGACCTCACAGCTGCCAAGAGCAGCCATGCGACCAGCACTGTCTGAGCAGGCTATGCTTTCCAAGTGACCTTACAACCACCAGCACCACCAGCAGCCTGCACCCTGGCACTGCCCGCAAAGGCACCGAGGCACAAGTGACCTCACAATCCTGCCTCTCAAGCTCTGGCATCTCGGGCACTATGGCACGAGTGAGCGGCCACAGCACCAATGGCCACAGCCAAAGTCACCTCCCAGTGCCAAACAGCACCTTGCTGGCCTGCCAAAGGCCTCTCAGTGTCTCAGGCAGCACGGACCTCACAACTGCCAAGAGCAGCCATACGAACAGCACTGACCTACCACGCACTGCTACGCAAGTGACCTCCCACAACAGCACCACCAGCAGCCTGCAACCTAGCACTGCCCGCAAAGGCACCGAGGCACAAGTGACCTCAAAAATCCAGCCTTGAGCCCTAACCTCTCAGGCACTGTGGCACGAGTGAGCGGCCACAGCACCAATGGCCACGGCTAAAGTCACCTTCCAGTGCCAAACAGCACCTTGCTGGCCTGCCAAAGGCCTCTCAGCGCCTCAGGCAGCACGGACCTCACAACTGCCAAGAGCAGCCATACGAACAGCACTGACCTACCACGCACTGCTACGCAAGTGACCTCCAACAACAGCACCACCAGCAGCCTGCAACCTAGCACTGCCCGCAAAGGCACCGAGGCACAAGTGACCTCAAAAATCCAGCCTTGAGCCCTAGCCTCTCAGGCACTGTGGCACGAGTGAGCGGCCACAGCACCAATGGCCACAGCTAAAGTCACCTTCCAGTGCCAAACAGCACCTTGCTGGCCTGCCAATCGTCTCTCAGCACCTCACGAAGCACGGACCTCACAACTGCCAAGAGCAGGCATGCGACCAGCACTGCCCTACCACGCACTGCTACGCAAGTGACCTCACAACCACCAGCACCACCAGCAGCCCGCACCCTGGCACTGCCCGCAAAGGCACCGAGGCACAAGCGACCTCACAATCCTGCCTCTCGAGCTCTGGCCTCTCAGGCACTGTGGCACGAGTCAGCGACCACAGCACCAGTGGCCACAGCCAAAGTCACCTCCCAGTGCCAAACAGCACCTTGCTGGCTTGCCAAAGGCCTCTCAGTGCCTCAGGCAGCACGGACCTCACAGCTGCCAAGAGCAGGCATGCGACCAGCACTGTCTGAGCAGGCTATGCTTTCCAAGTGACCTCACAACCACCAGCACCACCAGCAGCCTGCAACCTAGCACTGCCCACAAAGGCACCGAGGCACAAGTGACCTCACAATCCTGCCTCTCAAGTTCTGGCATCTCGGGCACTATGGCACTTGTGAGCGGCCACAGCACCAATGGCCACAGCCAAAGTCACCTCCCAGTGCCAAACAGCACCTTGCTGGCCTGCCAATGGCCTCTCAGCGCCTCAGGCAGCACGGACCTCACAACTGCCAAGAGCAGCCATGCGACCAGCACTGCCTGAGCAGGCTATGCTTTCCAAGTGACCTCACAACCACCAGCACCACCAGCAGCCTGCACCCTGGCACTGCCCGCAAAGGCACCGAGGCACAAGTGACCTCACAATCCTGCCTCTCAAGCTCTGGCATCTCGGGCACTATGGCATGAGTGAGCGGCCACAACACCAGTGGCAACAGCCAAAGTCGCCTCCCAGTGCCAAACAGCACCTTGCTGGCCTGCCAAAGGCCTCTCAGCGCCTCAGGCAGCACGGACCTCACAACTGCCAAGAGCAGCCATACGAACAGCACTGCCCTACCACGCACTGCTACGCAAGTGACCTCCAACAACAGCACCACCAGCAGCCTGCAACCTAGCACTGCCCGCAAAGGCACCGAGGCACAAGTGACCTCAAAAATCCAGCCTTGAGCCCTAACCTCTCAGGCACTGTGGCACGAGTGAGTGGCCACAGCACCAATGGCCACGGCTAAAGTCACCTTCCAGTGCCAAACAGCACCTTGCTGGCCTGCCAAAGGCCTCTCAGCGCCTCAGGCAGCACGGACCTCACAACTGCCAAGAGCAGCCATGCGACCAGCACTGTCTGAGCAGGCTATGCTTTCCAAGTGACCTCACAACCACCAGCACCACCAGCAGCCTGCAACCTAGCACTGCCCGCAAAGGCACCGAGGCACAAGTGACCTCACAATCCTGCCTCTCAAGTTCTGGCATCTCGGGCACTATGGCACTTGTGAGTGGCCACAGCACCAATGGCCACAGCCAAAGTCACCTCCCAGTGCCAAACAGCACCTTGCTGGCCTGCCAATGGCCTCTCAGCGCCTCAGGCAGCACGGACCTCACAGCTGCCAAGAGCAGCCATGCGACCAGCACTGTCTGAGCAGGCTATGCTTTTCAAGTGACCTTACAACCACCAGCACCACCAGCAGCCTGCACCCTGGCACTGCCCGCAAAGGCACCGAGGCACAAGTGACCTCACAATCCTGCCTCTCAAGCTCTGGCATCTCGGGCACTATGGCACGAGTGAGCGGCCACAGCACCAATGGCCACAGCCAAAGTCACCTCCCAGTGCCAAACAGCACCTTGCTGGCCTGCCAATGGCCTCTCAGTGTCTCAGGCAGCACGGACCTCACAACTGCCAAGAGCAGGCATGCGAACAGCACTGCCCTACCACGCACTGCTACGCAAGTGACCTCACAACCACCAGCACCACCAGCAGCCCGCACCCTGGCACTGCCCGCAAAGGCACCGAGGCACAAGCGACCTCACAATCCTGCCTCTCGAGCTCTGGCCTCTCAGGCACTGTGGCACGAGTCAGCGACCACAGCACCAGTGGCCACAGCCAAAGTCACCTCCCAGTGCCAAACAGCACCTTGCTGGCTTGCCAAAGGCCTCTCAGTGCCTCAGGCAGCACGGACCTCACAGCTGCCAAGAGCAGCCATGCGACCAGCACTGCCTGAGCAGGCTATGCTTTCCAAGTGACCTCACAACCACCAGCACCACCAGCAGCCTGCACCCTGGCACTGCCCGCAAAGGCACCGAGGCACAAGTGACCTCACAATCCTGCCTCTCAAGCTCTGGCATCTCGGGCACTATGGCATGAGTGAGCGGCCACAACACCAGTGGCAACAGCCAAAGTCGCCTCCCAGTGCCAAACAGCACCTTGCTGGCCTGCCAAAGGCCTCTCAGTGTCTCAGGCAGCACGGACCTCACAACTGCCAAGAGCAGCCATACGAACAGCACTGACCTAGCACACACTGCTACGCAAGTGACCTCCCACAACAGCACCACCAGCAGCCTGCAACCTAGCACTGCCCGCAAAGGCACCGAGGCACAAGTGACCTCAAAAATCCAGCCTTGAGCCCTAACCTCTCAGGCACTGTGGCACGAGTGAGCGGCCACAGCACCAATGGCCACGGCTAAAGTCACCTTCCAGTGCCAAACAGCACCTTGCTGGCCTGCCAAAGGCCTCTCAGCGCCTCAGGCAGCACGGACCTCACAACTGCCAAGAGCAGCCATACGAACAGCACTGACCTACCACGCACTGCTACGCAAGTGACCTCCAACAACAGCACCACCAGCAGCCTGCAACCTAGCACTGCCCGCAAAGGCACCGAGGCACAAGTGACCTCAAAAATCCAGCCTTGAGCCCTAGCCTCTCAGGCACTGTGGCACGAGTGAGCGGCCACAGCACCAATGGCCACAGCTAAAGTCACCTTCCAGTGCCAAACAGCACCTTGCTGGCCTGCCAATCGTCTCTCAGCGCCTCACGAAGCACGGACCTCACAACTGCCAAGAGCAGGCATGCGACCAGCACTGCCCTACCACGCACTGCTACGCAAGTGACCTCACAACCACCAGCACCACCAGCAGCCCGCACCCTGGCACTGCCCGCAAAGGCACCGAGGCACAAGCGACCTCACAATCCTGCCTCTCGAGTTCTGGCCTCTCAGGCACTGTGGCACGAGTCAGCGGCCACAGCACCAGTGGCCACAGCCAAAGTCACCTCCCAGTGCCAAACAGCACCTTGCTGGCTTGCCAAAGGCCTCTCAGCGCCTCAGGCAGCATGGACCTCACAGCTGCCAAGAGCAGGCATGCGACCAGCACTGTCTGAGCAGGCTATGCTTTCCAAGTGACCTCACAACCACCAGCACCACCAGCAGCCTGCAACCTAGCACTGCCCGCAAAGGCACCGAGGCACAAGTGACCTCACAATCCTGCCTCTCAAGTTCTGGCATCTCGGGCACTATGGCACTTGTGAGCGGCCACAGCACCAATGGCCACAGCCAAAGTCACCTCCCAGTGCCAAACAGCACCTTGCTGGCCTGCCAATGGCCTCTCAGCGCCTCAGGCAGCACGGACCTCACAACTGCCAAGAGCAGCCATGCGACCAGCACTGCCTGAGCAGGCTATGCTTTCCAAGTGACCTCACAACCACCAGCACCACCAGCAGCCTGCACCCTGGCACTGCCCGCAAAGGCACCGAGGCACAAGTGACCTCACAATCCTGCCTCTCAAGCTCTGGCATCTCGGGCACTATGGCATGAGTGAGCGGCCACAACACCAGTGGCAACAGCCAAAGTCGCCTCCCAGTGCCAAACAGCACCTTGCTGGCCTGCCAAAGGCCTCTCAGCGCCTCAGGCAGCACGGACCTCACAACTGCCAAGAGCAGCCATACGAACAGCACTGCCCTACCACGCACTGCTATGCAAGTGACCTCCAACAACAGCATCACCAGCAGCCTGCAACCTAGCACTGCCCGCAAAGGCACCGAGGCACAAGTGACCTCAAAAATCCAGCCTTGAGCCCTAACCTCTCAGGCACTGTGGCACGAGTGAGCGGCCACAGCACCAATGGCCACGGCTAAAGTCACCTTCCAGTGCCAAACAGCACCTTGCTGGCCTGCCAAAGGCCTCTCAGCGCCTCAGGCAGCACGGACCTCACAACTGCCAAGAGCAGCCATGCGACCAGCACTGTCTGAGCAGGCTATGCTTTCCAAGTGACCTCACAACCACCAGCACCACCAGCAGCCTGCAACCTAGCACTGCCCGCAAAGGCACCGAGGCACAAGTGACCTCACAATCCTGCCTCTCAAGTTCTGGCATCTCGGGCACTATGGCACTTGTGAGCGGCCACAGCACCAATGGCCACAGCCAAAGTCACCTCCCAGTGCCAAACAGCACCTTGCTGGCCTGCCAAAGGCCTCTCAGTGTCTCAGGCAGCACGGACCTCACAACTGCCAAGAGCAGCCATACGAACAGCACTGCCCTACCACGCACTGCTACGCAAGTGACCTCACAACCACCAGCACCACCAGCAGCCCGCACCCTGGCACTGCCCGCAAAGGCACCGAGGCACAAGCGACCTCACAATCCTGCCTCTCGAGCTCTGGCCTCTCAGGCACTGTGGCACGAGTCAGCGACCACAGCACCAGTGGCCACAGCCAAAGTCACCTCCCAGTGCCAAACAGCACCTTGCTGGCTTGCCAAAGGCCTCTCAGTGCCTCAGGCAGCACGGACCTCACAGCTGCCAAGAGCAGCCATGCGACCAGCACTGCCTGAGCAGGCTATGCTTTCCAAGTGACCTCACAACCACCAGCACCACCAGCAGCCTGCACCCTGGCACTGCCCGCAAAGGCACCGAGGCACAAGTGACCTCACAATCCTGCCTCTCAAGCTCTGGCATCTCGGGCACTATGGCATGAGTGAGCGGCCACAACACCAGTGGCAACAGCCAAAGTCGCCTCCCAGTGCCAAACAGCACCTTGCTGGCCTGCCAAAGGCCTCTCAGTGTCTCAGGCAGCACGGACCTCACAACTGCCAAGAGCAGCCATACGAACAGCACTGCCCTACCACGCACTGCTACGCAAGTGACCTCCAACAACAGCACCACCAGCAGCCTGCAACCTAGCACTGCCCGCAAAGGCACCGAGGCACAAGTGACCTCAAAAATCCAGCCTTGAGCCCTAACCTCTCAGGCACTGTGGCACGAGTGAGCGGCCACAGCACCAATGGCCACGGCTAAAGTCACCTTCCAGTGCCAAACAGCACCTTGCTGGCCTGCCAAAGGCCTCTCAGCGCCTCAGGCAGCACGGACCTCACAACTGCCAAGAGCAGCCATACGAACAGCACTGACCTACCACGCACTGCTACGCAAGTGACCTCCAACAACAGCACCACCAGCAGCCTGCAACCTAGCACTGCCCGCAAAGGCACCGAGGCACAAGTGACCTCAAAAATCCAGCCTTGAGCCCTACCCTCTCAGGCACTGTGGCACGAGTGAGCGGCCACAGCACCAATGGCCACAGCTAAAGTCACCTTCCAGTGCCAAACAGCACCTTGCTGGCCTGCCAATCGTCTCTCAGCGCCTCACGAAGCACGGACCTCACAACTGCCAAGAGCAGGCATGCGACCAGCACTGCCCTACCACGCACTGCTACGCAAGTGACCTCACAACCACCAGCACCACCAGCAGCCCGCACCCTGGCACTGCCCGCAAAGGCACCGAGGCACAAGCGACCTCACAATCCTGCCTCTCGAGCTCTGGCCTCTCAGGCACTGTGGCACGAGTCAGCGACCACAGCACCAATGGCCACAGCCAAAGTCACCTCCCAGTGCCAAACAGCACCTTGCTGGCTTGCCAAAGGCCTCTCAGCGCCTCAGGCAGCACGGACCTCACAGCTGCCAAGAGCAGCCATGCGACCAGCACTGTCTGAGCAGGCTATGCTTTCCAAGTGACCTCACAACCACCAGCACCACCAGCAGCCTGCAACCTAGCACTGCCCGCAAAGGCACCGAGGCACAAGTGACCTCACAATCCTGCCTCTCAAGTTCTGGCATCTCGGGCACTATGGCACTTGTGAGCGACCACAGCACCAATGGCCACAGCCAAAGTCACCTCCCAGTGCCAAACAGCACCTTGCTGGCCTGCCAATGGCCTCTCAGCGCCTCAGGCAGCACGGACCTCACAACTGCCAAGAGCAGCCATGCGACCAGCACTGCCTGAGCAGGCTATGCTTTCCAAGTGACCTCACAACCACCAGCACCACCAGCAGCCTGCACCCTGGCACTGCCCGCAAAGGCACCGAGGCACAAGTGACCTCACAATCCTGCCTCTCAAGCTCTGGCATCTCGGGCACTATGGCATGAGTGAGCGGCCACAACACCAGTGGCAACAGCCAAAGTCGCCTCCCAGTGCCAAACAGCACCTTGCTGGCCTGCCAAAGGCCTCTCAGCGCCTCAGGCAGCACGGACCTCACAACTGCCAAGAGCAGCCATACGAACAGCACTGCCCTACCACGCACTGCTACGCAAGTGACCTCCAACAACAGCACCACCAGCAGCCTGCAACCTAGCACTGCCCGCAAAGGCACCGAGGCACAAGTGACCTCAAAAATCCAGCCTTGAGCCCTAACCTCTCAGGCACTGTGGCACGAGTGAGCGGCCACAGCACCAATGGCCACGGCTAAAGTCACCTTCCAGTGCCAAACAGCACCTTGCTGGCCTGCCAAAGGCCTCTCAGCGCCTCAGGCAGCACGGACCTCACAACTGCCAAGAGCAGCCATGCGACCAGCACTGTCTGAGCAGGCTATGCTTTCCAAGTGACCTCACAACCACCAGCACCACCAGCAGCCTGCAACCTAGCACTGCCCGCAAAGGCACCGAGGCACAAGTGACCTCACAATCCTGCCTCTCAAGTTCTGGCATCTCGGGCACTATGGCACTTGTGAGCGGCCACAGCACCAATGGCCACAGCCAAAGTCACCTCCCAGTGCCAAACAGCACCTTGCTGGCCTGCCAATGGCCTCTCAGCGCCTCAGGCAGCACGGACCTCACAGCTGCCAAGAGCAGCCATGCGACCAGCACTGTCTGAGCAGGCTATGCTTTCCAAGTGACCTTACAACCACCAGCACCACCAGCAGCCTGCAGCCTAGCACTGCCCGCAAAGGCACCGAGGCACAAGTGACCTCACAATCCTGCCTCTCAAGCTCTGGCATCTCGGGCACTATGGCACGAGTGAGCGGCCACAGCACCAATGGCCACAGCTAAAGTCACCTTCCAGTGCCAAACAGCACCTTGCTGGCCTGCCAATCGTCTCTCAGCGCCTCAGGCAGCACGGACCTCACAACTGCCAAGAGCAGGCATGCGACCAGCACTGCCCTACCACGCACTGCTACGCAAGTGACCTCACAACCACCAGCACCACCAGCAGCCCGCACCCTGGCACTGCCCGCAAAGGCACCGAGGCACAAGCGACCTCACAATCCTGCCTCTCGAGCTCTGGCCTCTCAGGCACTGTGGCACGAGTCAGCGACCACAGCACCAATGGCCACAGCCAAAGTCACCTCCCAGTGCCAAACAGCACCTTGCTGGCTTGCCAAAGGCCTCTCAGCGCCTCAGGCAGCATGGACCTCACAGCTGCCAAGAGCAGCCATGCGACCAGCACTGCCTGAGCAGGCTATGCTTTCCAAGTGACCTCACAACCACCAGCACCACCAGCAGCCTGCACCCTGGCACTGCCCGCAAAGGCACCGAGGCACAAGTGACCTCACAATCCTGCCTCTCAAGCTCTGGCATCTCGGGCACTATGGCATGAGTGAGCGGCCACAACACCAGTGGCAACAGCCAAAGTCGCCTCCCAGTGCCAAACAGCACCTTGCTGGCCTGCCAAAGGCCTCTCAGTGTCTCAGGCAGCACGGACCTCACAACTGCCAAGAGCAGCCATACGAACAGCACTGACCTACCACGCACTGCTACGCAAGTGACCTCCCACAACAGCACCACCAGCAGCCTGCAACCTAGCACTGCCCGCAAAGGCACCGAGGCACAAGTGACCTCAAAAATCCAGCCTTGAGCCCTAACCTCTCAGGCACTGTGGCACGAGTGAGCGGCCACAGCACCAATGGCCACAGCTAAAAAGTCACCTTCCAGTGCCAAACAGCACCTTGCTGGCCTGCCAAAGGCCTCTCAGCGCCTCAGGCAGCACGGACCTCACAACTGCCAAGAGCAGCCATACGAACAGCACTGACCTACCACGCACTGCTACGCAAGTGACCTCCAACAACAGCACCACCAGCAGCCTGCAACCTAGCACTGCCCGCAAAGGCACCGAGGCACAAGTGACCTCAAAAATCCAGCCTTGAGCCCTAGCCTCTCAGGCACTGTGGCACGAGTGAGCGGCCACAGCACCAATGGCCACAGCTAAAGTCACCTTCCAGTGCCAAACAGCACCTTGCTGGCCTGCCAATCGTCTCTCAGCGCCTCACGAAGCACGGACCTCACAACTGCCAAGAGCAGGCATGCGACCAGCACTGCCCTACCACGCACTGCTACGCAAGTGACCTCACAACCACCAGCACCACCAGCAGCCCGCACCCTGGCACTGCCCGCAAAGGCACCGAGGCACAAGCGACCTCACAATCCTGCCTCTCGAGCTCTGGCCTCTCAGGCACTGTGGCACGAGTCAGCGACCACAGCACCAATGGCCACAGCCAAAGTCACCTCCCAGTGCCAAAGAGCACCTTGCTGGCTTGCCAAAGGCCTCTCAGCGCCTCAGGCAGCACGGACCTCACAGCTCCCAAGAGCAGCCATGCGACCAGCACTGTCTGAGCAGGCTATGCTTTCCAAGTGACCTCACAACCACCAGCACCACCAGCAGCCTGCAACCTAGCACTGCCCGCAAAGGCACCGAGGCACAAGTGACCTCACAATCCTGCCTCTCAAGTTCTGGCATCTCGGGCACTATGGCACTTGTGAGCGGCCACAGCACCAATGGCCACAGCCAAAGTCACCTCCCAGTGCCAAACAGCACCTTGCTGGCCTGCCAATGGCCTCTCAGCGCCTCAGGCAGCACGGACCTCACAACTGCCAAGAGCAGCCATGCGACCAGCACTGCCTGAGCAGGCTATGCTTTCCAAGTGACCTCACAACCACCAGCACCACCAGCAGCCTGCACCCTGGCACTGCCCGCAAAGGCACCGAGGCACAAGTGACCTCAAAAATCCAGCCTTGAGCCCTAGCCTCTCAGGCACTGTGGCACGAGTGAGCGGCCACAGCACCAATGGCCACAGCTAAAGTCACCTTCCAGTGCCAAACAGCACCTTGCTGGCCTGCCAATCGTCTCTCAGCGCCTCACGAAGCACGGACCTCACAACTGCCAAGAGCAGGCATGCGACCAGCACTGCCCTACCACGCACTGCTACGCAAGTGACCTCACAACCACCAGCACCACCAGCAGCCCGCACCCTGGCACTGCCCGCAAAGGCACCGAGGCACAAGCGACCTCACAATCCTGCCTCTCGAGCTCTGGCCTCTCAGGCACTGTGGCACGAGCCAGCGACCACAGCACCAGTGGCCACAGCCAAAGTCACCTCCCAGTGCCAAACAGCACCTTGCTGGCCTGCCAAAGGCCTCTCAGTGCCTCAGGCAGCACGGACCTCACAGCTGCCAAGAGCAGCCATGCGACCAGCACTGCCTGAGCAGGCTATGCTTTCCAAGTGACCTCACAACCACCAGCACCACCAGCAGCCTGCACCCTGGCACTGCCCGCAAAGGCACCGAGGCACAAGTGACCTCACAATCCTGCCTCTCAAGCTCTGGCATCTCGGGCACTATGGCATGAGTGAGCGGCCACAACACCAGTGGCAACAGCCAAAGTCGCCTCCCAGTGCCAAACAGCACCTTGCTGGCCTGCCAAAGGCCTCTCAGCGCCTCAGGCACCACGGACCTCACAACTGCCAAGAGCAGCCATACGAACAGCACTGACCTACCACGCACTGCTACGCAAGTGACCTCCAACAACAGCACCACCAGCAGCCTGCAACCTAGCACTGCCCGCAAAGGCACTGAGGCACAAGTGACCTCAAAAATCCAGCCTTGAGCCCTAACCTCTCAGGCACTGTGGCACGAGTGAGCGGCCACAGCACCAGTGGCCACAGCTAAAGTCACCTTCCAGTGCCAAACAGCACCTTGCTGGCCTGCCAAAGGCCTCTCAGCGCCTCAGGCAGCACGGACCTCACAACTGCCAAGAGCAGCCATACGAACAGCACTGACCTACCACGCACTGCTACGCAAGTGACCTCCAACAACAGCACCACCAGCAGCCTGCAACCTAGCACTGCCCGCAAAGGCACCGAGGCACAAGTGACCTCAAAAATCCAGCCTTGAGCCCTAGCCTCTCAGGCACTGTGGCACGAGTGAGCGGCCACAGCACCAATGGCCACAGCTAAAGTCACCTTCCAGTGCCAAACAGCACCTTGCTGGCCTGCCAAAGGCCTCTCAGCGCCTCAGGCAGCACGGACCTCACAACTGCCAAGAGCAGCCATGCGACCAGCACTGCCCTACCACGCACTGCTACGCAAGTGACCTCACAACCACCAGCACCACCAGCAGCCCGCACCCTGGCACTGCCCGCAAAGGCACCGAGGCACAAGCGACCTCACAATCCTGCCTCTCGAGCTTTGGCCTCTCAGGCACTGTGGCACGAGTCAGCGACCACAGCACCAGTGGCCACAGCCAAAGTCACCTCCCAGTGCCAAACAGCACCTTGCTGGCTTGCCAAAGGCCTCTCAGTGCCTCAGGCAGCACGGACCTCACAGCTGCCAAGAGCAGGCATGCGACCAGCACTGTCTGAGCAGGCTATGCTTTCCAAGTGACCTCACAACCACCAGCACCACCAGCAGCCTGCAGCCTAGCACTGCCCGCAAAGGCACCGAAGCACAAGTGACCTCACAATCCTGCCTCTCAACTTCTGGCATCTCGGGCACTATGGCACTTGTGAGCGGCCACAGCACCAATGGCCACAGCCAAAGTCACCTCCCAGTGCCAAACAGCACCTTGCTGGCCTGCCACTGGCCTCTCAGCGCCTCAGGTAGCACGGAGCTCACAACTGCCAAGAGCAGCCATGTGACCTGCACTGCCTGAGCAGGCTATGCTTTCCAAGTGACCTCACAACCACCAGAACCACCAGCAGCCTGCACCCTAGCACTGCCCGCAAAGGCACCGAGGCACAAGTGACCTCACAATCCTGCCTCTCAAGCTCTGGCATCTCGGGCACTATGGCACGAGTGAGCGGCCACAACACCAATGGCCACAGCCAAAGTCGCCTCCCAGTGCCAAACAGCAGCTTGCTGGCCTGCCAAAGGCCTCTCAGCGCCTCAGGCAGCACGGACCTCACAACTGCCAAGAGCAGCCATACGAACAGCACTGCCCTACCACGCACTGCTACGCAAGTGACCTCACAACCACCAGCACCACCAGCAGCCTGCACCCTGGCACTGCCCGCAAAGGCACCGAGGCACAAGTGACCTCACAATCCTACCTCCAGCTCTGGCCTCTCGAGCACTGTGGCACGAGTGAGCGGCCACAGCACCAATGGCCACAGCCAAAGTCACCTCCCAGTGCCAAACAGCACCTTGCTGGCTTGCCAAAGGCCTCTCAGCGCCTCAGGCAGCACGGACCTCACAACTGCCAAGAGTAGCCATAAAACCAGCACTGCCTGAGCAGGCTATGCTTTCCAAGTGACCTCACAACCACCAGCACCACCAGCAGCCTGCAACCTAGCACTGCCCGCAAAGGCACCGAGGCACAAGTGACCTCACAATCCTGCCTCTCAAGCTCTGGCATCTCAGGCACTATAGCACTTGTGAGCGGCCACAGCACAAATGGCCACAGCCAAAGTTGCCTCCCAGTGCCAAACAGCACCTTGCTGGCCTGCCAAAGGCCTCTCAGTGCCTCAGGCAGCACGGACCTCACAACTGCCAAGAGCAGCCATACGAACAGCACTGCCCTACCATGCACTGCTACGCAAGTGACCTCACAACCAGCAGCACCACCAGCAGCCTGCAACCTAGCACTGCCCGCAAAGGCACCGAAGCACAAGTGACCTCACAATCCTGCCTCCAGCTCTGGCCTCTCGGGCACTGTGGCACGAGTGAGCGGCCACAACACCAGTGGCAACAGCCAAAGTCGCCTCCCAGTGCCAAACAGCACCTTGCTGGCCTGCCAAAGGCCTCTCAGCACCTCAGGCAGCACGGACCACACAACTGCCAAGAGCAGACATGCGACCAGCACTGCCCTACCACGCACTGCTTTGCAAGTGACCTCACAAGCACCAGCACCACCAGCAGCCTGCAGCCTAGCACTGCCCACAAAGGCACCGAGGCACAAGTGACCTCAAAAATCCAGCCTTGAGCCCTAACCTCTCAGGCACTGTGGCACGAGTCAGCGACCACAGCACCAATGGCCACAGCCAAAGTCACCTGCCAGTGCCAAACAGCACCTTGCTGGCCTGCCAATGGCCTCTCAGTGTCTCAGGCAGCACGGACCTCACAACTGCCAAGAGCAGCCATGCGACCAGCACTGCCCTACCACGCACTGCTACGCAAGTGACCTCACAACCACCAGCACCACCAGCAGCCCGCACCCTGGCACTGCCCGCAAAGGCACCGAGGCACAAGCGACCTCACAATCCTGCCTCTCGAGTTCTGGCCTCTCAGGCACTGTGGCACGAGTCAGCGGCCACAGCACTAGTGGCCACAGCCAAAGTCACCTCCCAGTGCCAAACAGCACCTTGCTGGCCTGCCAAAGGCCTCTCAGCGCCTCAGGCAGCACGGACCTCACAGCTGCCAAGAGCAGCCATGCGACCAGCACTGCCTGAGCAGGCTATGCTTTCCAAGTGACCTCACAACCACCAGCACCACCAGCAGCCTGCACCCTGGCACTGCCCGCAAAGGCACCGAGGCACAAGTGACCTCACAATCCTGCCTCTCAAGCTCTGGCATCTCGGGCACTATGGCATGAGTGAGCGGCCACAACACCAGTGGCAACAGCCAAAGTCGCCTCCCAGTGCCAAACAGCACCTTGCTGGCCTGCCAATCGTATCTCAGTGCCTCAGGCAGCACGGACCTCACAACTGCCAAGAGCAGCCATGCGACCAGCACTGCCCTACCACGCACTGCTACGCAAGTGACCTCACAACCACCAGCACCACCAGCAGCCTGCAGCCTAGCACTGCCCGCAAAGGCACCGAGGCACAAGCGACCTCGCAATCCTGCCTTCAGCTCTGGCCTCTCGAGCACTGTAGCACGAGTGAGCGGCCACAGCACCAATGGCCACAGCCAAAGACGCCTCCCAGTGCCAAACAGCACCTTGCTGGCTTGCCAAAGGCCTCTCAGTGCCTCAGGCAGCACGGACCTCACAACTGCCAAGAGTAGCCATGTGACCAGCACTGCCTGAGCAGGCTATGCTTTCCAAGTGACCTCACAACCACCAGCACCACCAGCAGCCTGCAACCTAGCACTGCCCGCAAAGGCACTGAGGCACAAGTGACCTCAAAAATCCAGCCTTGAGCCCTAGCCTCTCAGGCACTGTGGCACGAGTGAGCGGCCACAGCACCAATGGCCACAGCTAAAGTCACCTCCCAGTGCCAAACAGCACCTTGCTGGCCTGCCAATCGTCTCTCAGCGCCTCACGAAGCACGGACCTCACAACTGCCAAGAGCAGGCATGCGACCAGCACTGCCCTACCACGCACTGCTACGCAAGTGACCTCACAACCACCAGCACCACCAGCAGCCCGCACCCTGGCACTGCCCGCAAAGGCACCGAGGCACAAGCGACCTCACAATCCTGCCTCTCGAGCTCTGGCCTCTCAGGCACTGTGGCACGAGTCAGCGACCACAGCACCAATGGCCACAGCCAAAGTCACCTCCCAGTGCCAAACAGCACCTTGCTGGCTTGCCAAAGGCCTCTCAGCGCCTCAGGCAGCACGGACCTCACAGCTGCCAAGAGCAGGCATGCGACCAGCACTGTCTGAGCAGGCTATGCTTTCCAAGTGACCTCACAACCACCAGCACCACCAGCAGCCTGCAACCTAGCACTGCCCGCAAAGGCACCGAAGCACAAGTGACCTCACAATCCTGCCTCTCAAGTTCTGGCATCTCGGGCACTATGGCACTTGTGAGCGGCCACAGCACCAATGGCCACAGCCAAAGTCACCTCCCAGTGCCAAACAGCACCTTGCTGGCCTGCCAATGGCCTCTCAGCGCCTCAGGCAGCACGGACCTCACAACTGCCAAGAGCAGCCATGCGACCAGCACTGCCTGAGCAGGCTATGCTTTCCAAGTGACCTCACAACCACCAGCACCACCAGCAGCCTGCACCCTGGCACTGCCCGCAAAGGCACCGAGGCACAAGTGACCTCACAATCCTGCCTCTCAAGCTCTGGCATCTCGGGCACTATGGCATGAGTGAGCGGCCACAACACCAGTGGCAACAGCCAAAGTCGCCTCCCAGTGCCAAACAGCACCTTGCTGGCCTGCCAAAGGCCTCTCAGCGCCTCAGGCAGCACGGACCTCACAACTGCCAAGAGCAGCCATACGAACAGCACTGCCCTACCACGCACTGCTACGCAAGTGACCTCCAACAACAGCACCACCAGCAGCCTGCAACCTAGCACTGCCCGCAAAGGCACCGAGGCACAAGTGACCTCAAAAATCCAGCCTTGAGCCCTAACCTCTCAGGCACTGTGGCACGAGTGAGCGGCCACAGCACCAATGGCCACGGCTAAAGTCACCTTCCAGTGCCAAACAGCACCTTGCTGGCCTGCCAATCGTCTCTCAGCGCCTCACGAAGCACGGACCTCACAACTGCCAAGAGCAGGCATGCGACCAGCACTGCCCTACCACGCACTGCTACGCAAGTGACCTCACAACCACCAGCACCACCAGCAGCCCGCACCCTGGCACTGCCCGCAAAGGCACCGAGGCACAAGTGACCTCACAATCCTGCCTCTCAAGCTCTGGCATCTCGGGCACTATGGCACTTGTGAGCGGCCACAGCACCAATGGCCACAGCCAAAGTAGCCTCCCAGTGCCAAACAGCACCTTGCTGGCTTGCCAATGGCCTCTCAGCGCCTCAGGCAGCACGGACCTCACAACTGCCAAGAGCAGCCATGCGACCAGCACTGTCTGAGCAGGCTATGCTTTCCAAGTGACCTCACAACCACCAGCACCACCAGCAGCCTGCAGCCTAGCACTGCCCGCAAAGGCACCGAAGCACAAGTGACCTCACAATCCTGCCTCTCAAGTTCTGGCATCTCGGGCACTATGGCACTTGTGAGCGGCCACAGCACCAATGGCCACAGCCAAAGTCACCTCCCAGTGCCAAACAGCACCTTGCTGGCCTGCCACTGGCCTCTCAGCGCCTCAGGTAGCACGGAGCTCACAACTGCCAAGAGCAGCCATGTGACCTGCACTGCCTGAGCAGGCTATGCTTTCCAAGTGACCTCACAACCACCAGAACCACCAGCAGCCTGCACCCTAGCACTGCCCGCAAAGGCACCGAGGCACAAGTGACCTCACAATCCTGCCTCTCAAGCTCTGGCATCTCGGGCACTATGGCACGAGTGAGCGGCCACAACACCAATGGCCACAGCCAAAGTCGCCTCCCAGTGCCAAACAGCAGCTTGCTGGCCTGCCAAAGGCCTCTCAGCGCCTCAGGCAGCACGGACCTCACAACTGCCAAGAGCAGCCATACGAACAGCACTGCCCTACCACGCACTGCTACGCAAGTGACCTCACAACCACCAGCACCACCAGCAGCCTGCACCCTGGCACTGCCCGCAAAGGCACCGAGGCACAAGTGACCTCACAATCCTACCTCCAGCTCTGGCCTCTCGAGCACTGTGGCACGAGTGAGCGGCCACAGCACCAATGGCCACAGCCAAAGTCACCTCCCAGTGCCAAACAGCACCTTGCTGGCTTGCCAAAGGCCTCTCAGCGCCTCAGGCAGCACGGACCTCACAACTGCCAAGAGTAGCCATGCGACCAGCACTGCCTGAGCAGGCTATGCTTTCCAAGTGACCTTACAACCACCAGCACCACCAGCAGCCTGCAACCTAGCACTGCCCGCAAAGGCACCGAGGCACAAGTGACCTCACAATCCTGCCTCTCAAGCTCTGGCATCTCAGGCACTATAGCACTTGTGAGCGGCCACAGCACAAATGGCCACAGCCAAAGTTGCCTCCCAGTGCCAAACAGCACCTTGCTGGCCTGCCAAAGGCCTCTCAGTGCCTCAGGCAGCACGGACCTCACAACTGCCAAGAGCAGCCATACGAACAGCACTGCCCTACCATGCACTGCTACGCAAGTGACCTCACAACCAGCAGCACCACCAGCAGCCTGCAACCTAGCACTGCCCGCAAAGGCACCGAAGCACAAGTGACCTCACAATCCTGCCTCCAGCTCTGGCCTCTCGGGCACTGTGGCACGAGTGAGCGGCCACAACACCAGTGGCAACAGCCAAAGTCGCCTCCCAGTGCCAAACAGCACCTTGCTGGCCTTCCAAAGGCCTCTCAGCACCTCAGGCAGCACGGACCACACAACTGCCAAGAGCAGACATGCGACCAGCACTGCCCTACCACGCACTGCTTTGCAAGTGACCTCACAAGCACCAGCACCACCAGCAGCCTGCAGCCTAGCACTGCCCACAAAGGCACCGAGGCACAAGTGACCTCAAAAATCCAGCCTTGAGCCCTAACCTCTCAGGCACTGTGGCACGAGTCAGCGACCACAGCACCAATGGCCACAGCCAAAGTCACCTGCCAGTTCCAAACAGCACCTTGCTGGCCTGCCAATGGCCTCTCAGTGTCTCAGGCAGCACGGACCTCACAACTGCCAAGAGCAGCCATGCGACCAGCACTGCCCTACCACGCACTGCTACGCAAGTGACCTCACAACCACCAGCACCACCAGCAGCCCGCACCCTGGCACTGCCCGCAAAGGCACCGAGGCACAAGCGACCTCACAATCCTGCCTCTCGAGTTCTGGCCTCTCAGGCACTGTGGCACGAGTCAGCGGCCACAGCACTAGTGGCCACAGCCAAAGTCACCTCCCAGTGCCAAACAGCACCTTGCTGGCCTGCCAAAGGCCTCTCAGCGCCTCAGGCAGCACGGACCTCACAGCTGCCAAGAGCAGCCATGCGACCAGCACTGCCTGAGCAGGCTATGCTTTCCAAGTGACCTCACAACCACCAGAACCACCAGCAGCCTGCACCCTGGCACTGCCCGCAAAGGCACCGAGGCACAAGTGACCTCACAATCCTGCCTCTCAAGCTCTGGCATCTCGGGCACTATGGCATGAGTGAGCGGCCACAACACCAGTGGCAACAGCCAAAGTCGCCTCCCAGTGCCAAACAGCACCTTGCTGGCCTGCCAATCGTATCTCAGTGCCTCAGGCAGCACGGACCTCACAACTGCCAAGAGCAGCCATGCGACCAGCACTGCCCTACCACGCACTGCTACGCAAGTGACCTCACAACCACCAGCACCACCAGCAGCCTGCAGCCTAGCACTGCCCGCAAAGGCACCGAGGCACAAGCGACCTCGCAATCCTGCCTTCAGCTCTGGCCTCTCGAGCACTGTAGCACGAGTGAGCGGCCACAGCACCAATGGCCACAGCCAAAGACGCCTCCCAGTGCCAAACAGCACCTTGCTGGCTTGCCAAAGGCCTCTCAGTGCCTCAGGCAGCACGGACCTCACAACTGCCAAGAGTAGCCATGTGACCAGCACTGCCTGAGCAGGCTATGCTTTCCAAGTGACCTCACAACCACCAGCACCACCAGCAGCCTGCAACCTAGCACTGCCCGCAAAGGCACTGAGGCACAAGTGACCTCAAAAATCCAGCCTTGAGCCCTAGCCTCTCAGGCACTGTGGCACGAGTGAGCGGCCACAGCACCAATGGCCACAGCTAAAGTCACCTCCCAGTGCCAAACAGCACCTTGCTGGCCTGCCAAAGGCCTCTCAGCGCCTCAGGCAGCACGGACCTCACAACAGCCAAGAGCAGGCATGCGACCAGCACTGCCCTACCACGCACTGCTACGCAAGTGACCTCACAACCACCAGCACCACCAGCAGCCTGCACCCTGGCACTGCCCGCAAAGGCACCGAGGCACAAGCGACCTCACAATCCTGCCTCTCGAGCTCTGGCCTCTCAGGCACTGTGGCACGAGTCAGCGACCACAGCACCAGTGGCCACAGCCAAAGTCACCTCCCAGTGCCAAACAGCACCTTGCTGGCTTGCCAAAGGCCTCTCAGTGCCTCAGGCAGCACGGACCTCACAGCTGCCAAGAGCAGCCATGCGACCAGCACTGCCTGAGCAGGCTATGCTTTCCAAGTGACCTCACAACAACAGCACCACCAGCAGCCTGCACCCTGGCACTGCCCACAAAGGCACCGAGGCACAAGTGACCTCACAATCCTGCCTCTCAAGCTCTCGCATCTCGGGCACTATGGCATGAGTGAGCGGCCACAACACCAGTGGCCACAGCCAAAGTCGCCTCCCAGTGCCAAACAGCACCTTGCTGGCCTGCCAAAGGCCTCTCAGCGCCTCAGGCACCACGGACCTCACAACTGCCAAGAGCAGCCATACGAACAGCACTGACCTACCACGCACTGCTACGCAAGTGACCTCCAACAACAGCACCACCAGCAGCCTGCAACCTAGCACTGCCCGCAAAGGCACCGAGGCACAAGTGACCTCAAAAATCCAGCCTTGAGCCCTAGCCTCTCAGGCACTGTGGCACGAGTGAGCGGCCACAGCACCAATGGTCACAGCTAAAGTCACCTTCCAGTGCCAAACAGCACCTTGCTGGCCTGCCAAAGGCCTCTCAGCGCCTCAGGCAGCACGGACCTCACAACTGCCAAGAGCAGCCATGCGACCAGCACTGCCCTACCACGCACTGCTACGCAAGTGACCTCACAACCACCAGCACCACCAGCAGCCTGCAACCTAGCACTGCCCGCAAAGGCACCGAGGCACAAGTGACCTCACAATCCTGCCTCTCAAGCTCTGGCATCTCAGGCACTATAGCACTTGTGAGCGGCCACAGCACAAATGGCCACAGCCAAAGTTGCCTCCCAGTGCCAAACAGCACCTTGCTGGCCTGCCAAAGGCCTCTCAGTGCCTCAGGCAGCACGGACCTCACAACTGCCAAGAGCAGCCATACGAACAGCACTGCCCTACCATGCACTGCTACGCAAGTGACCTCACAACCAGCAGCACCACCAGCAGCCTGCAACCTAGCACTGCCCGCAAAGGCACCGAAGCACAAGTGACCTCACAATCCTGCCTCCAGCTCTGGCCTCTCGGGCACTGTGGCACGAGTGAGCGGCCACAACACCAGTGGCAACAGCCAAAGTCGCCTCCCAGTGCCAAACAGCACCTTGCTGGCCTGCCAAAGGCCTCTCAGCACCTCAGGCAGCACGGACCACACAACTGCCAAGAGCAGACATGCGACCAGCACTGCCCTACCACGCACTGCTTTGCAAGTGACCTCACAAGCACCAGCACCACCAGCAGCCTGCAGCCTAGCACTGCCCACAAAGGCACCGAGGCACAAGTGACCTCAAAAATCCAGCCTTGAGCCCTAACCTCTCAGGCACTGTGGCACGAGTCAGCGACCACAGCACCAATGGCCACAGCCAAAGTCACCTGCCAGTGCCAAACAGCACCTTGCTGGCCTGCCAATGGCCTCTCAGTGTCTCAGGCAGCACGGACCTCACAACTGCCAAGAGCAGCCATGCGACCAGCACTGCCCTACCACGCACTGCTACGCAAGTGACCTCACAACCACCAGCACCACCAGCAGCCCGCACCCTGGCACTGCCCGCAAAGGCACCGAGGCACAAGCGACCTCACAATCCTGCCTCTCGAGTTCTGGCCTCTCAGGCACTGTGGCACGAGTCAGCGGCCACAGCACTAGTGGCCACAGCCAAAGTCACCTCCCAGTGCCAAACAGCACCTTGCTGGCCTGCCAAAGGCCTCTCAGCGCCTCAGGCAGCACGGACCTCACAGCTGCCAAGAGCAGCCATGCGACCAGCACTGCCTGAGCAGGCTATGCTTTCCAAGTGACCTCACAACCACCAGAACCACCAGCAGCCTGCACCCTGGCACTGCCCGCAAAGGCACCGAGGCACAAGTGACCTCACAATCCTGCCTCTCAAGCTCTGGCATCTCGGGCACTATGGCATGAGTGAGCGGCCACAACACCAGTGGCAACAGCCAAAGTCGCCTCCCAGTGCCAAACAGCACCTTGCTGGCCTGCCAATCGTATCTCAGTGCCTCAGGCAGCACGGACCTCACAACTGCCAAGAGCAGCCATGCGACCAGCACTGCCCTACCACGCACTGCTACGCAAGTGACCTCACAACCACCAGCACCACCAGCAGCCTGCAGCCTAGCACTGCCCGCAAAGGCACCGAGGCACAAGCGACCTCGCAATCCTGCCTTCAGCTCTGGCCTCTCGAGCACTGTAGCACGAGTGAGCGGCCACAGCACCAATGGCCACAGCCAAAGACGCCTCCCAGTGCCAAACAGCACCTTGCTGGCTTGCCAAAGGCCTCTCAGTGCCTCAGGCAGCACGGACCTCACAACTGCCAAGAGTAGCCATGTGACCAGCACTGCCTGAGCAGGCTATGCTTTCCAAGTGACCTCACAACCACCAGCACCACCAGCAGCCTGCAACCTAGCACTGCCCGCAAAGGCACTGAGGCACAAGTGACCTCAAAAATCCAGCCTTGAGCCCTAGCCTCTCAGGCACTGTGGCACGAGTGAGCGGCCACAGCACCAATGGCCACAGCTAAAGTCACCTCCCAGTGCCAAACAGCACCTTGCTGGCCTGCCAAAGGCCTCTCAGCGCCTCAGGCAGCACGGACCTCACAACAGCCAAGAGCAGGCATGCGACCAGCACTGCCCTACCACGCACTGCTACGCAAGTGACCTCACAACCACCAGCACCACCAGCAGCCTGCACCCTGGCACTGCCCGCAAAGGCACCGAGGCACAAGCGACCTCACAATCCTGCCTCTCGAGCTCTGGCCTCTCAGGCACTGTGGCACGAGTCAGCGACCACAGCACCAGTGGCCACAGCCAAAGTCACCTCCCAGTGCCAAACAGCACCTTGCTGGCTTGCCAAAGGCCTCTCAGTGCCTCAGGCAGCACGGACCTCACAGCTGCCAAGAGCAGCCATGCGACCAGCACTGCCTGAGCAGGCTATGCTTTCCAAGTGACCTCACAACAACAGCACCACCAGCAGCCTGCACCCTGGCACTGCCCACAAAGGCACCGAGGCACAAGTGACCTCACAATCCTGCCTCTCAAGCTCTCGCATCTCGGGCACTATGGCATGAGTGAGCGGCCACAACACCAGTGGCCACAGCCAAAGTCGCCTCCCAGTGCCAAACAGCACCTTGCTGGCCTGCCAATGGCCTCTCAGCGCCTCAGGCACCACGGACCTCACAACTGCCAAGAGCAGCCATACGAACAGCACTGACCTACCACGCACTGCTACGCAAGTGACCTCCAACAACAGCACCACCAGCAGCCTGCAACCTAGCACTGCCCGCAAAGGCACCGAGGCACAAGTGACCTCAAAAATCCAGCCTTGAGCCCTAGCCTCTCAGGCACTGTGGCACGAGTGAGCGGCCACAGCACCAATGGTCACAGCTAAAGTCACCTTCCAGTGCCAAACAGCACCTTGCTGGCCTGCCAAAGGCCTCTCAGCGCCTCAGGCAGCACGGACCTCACAACTGCCAAGAGCAGCCATGCGACCAGCACTGCCCTACCACGCACTGCTACGCAAGTGACCTCACAACCACCAGCACCACCAGCAGCCCGCACCCTGGCACTGCCCGCAAAGGCACCGAGGCACAAGTGACCTCACAATCCTGCCTCCAGCTCTAGCCTCTCGGGCACTGTGGCACGAGTCAGCGACCACAGCACCAGTGGCCACAGCCAAAGTCACCTCCCAGTGCCAAACAGCACCTTGCTGGCTTGCCAAAGGCCTCTCAGCGCCTCAGGCAGCACGGACCTCACAGCTGCCAAGAGCAGGCATGCGACCAGCACTGTCTGAGCAGGCTATGCTTTCCAAGTGACCTCACAACCACCAGCACCACCAGCAGCCTACAACCTAGCACTGCCCGCAAAGGCACCGAGGCACAAGTGACCTCACAATCCTGCCTCCAGCCCTAGCCTCTCAGGCACTGTGGCATGAGTGAGCGGCCACAACACCAGTGGCAACAGCCAAAGTCGCCTCCCAGTGCCAAACAGCACCTTGCTGGCCTGCCAAAGGCCTCTCAGCGCCTCAGGCAGCACGGACCTCACAACTGCCAAGAGCAGCCATACGAACAGCACTGCCCTACCACGCACTGCTACGCAAGTGACCTCAAAACCACCAGCATCACCAGCAGCCCGCACCCTGGCACTGCCCGCAAAGGCACCGAGGCACAAGCGACCTCACAATCCTGCCTCTCGAGCTCTGGCCTCTCAGGCACTGTGGCACGAGTCAGCGACCACAGCACCAGTGGCCACAGCCAAAGTCACCTCCCAGTGCCAAACAGCACCTTGCTGGCTTGCCAAAGGCCTCTCAGTGCCTCAGGCAGCACGGACCTCACAGCTGCCAAGAGCAGCCATGCGACCAGCACTGCCTGAGCAGGCTATGCTTTCCAAGTGACCTCACAACCACCAGCACCACCAGCAGCCTGCACCCTGGCACTGCCCGCAAAGGCACCGAGGCACAAGTGACCTCACAATCCTGCCTCTCAAGCTCTGGCATCTCGGGCACTATGGCATGAGTGAGCGGCCACAACACCAGTGGCCACAGCCAAAGTCACCTCCCAGTGCCAAACAGCACCTTGCTGGCCTGCCAAAGGCCTATCAGCGCCTCAGGCAGCACGGACCTCACAACTGCCAAGAGCAGCCATACGAACAGCACTGACCTACCACGCACTGCTACGCAAGTGACCTCCAACAACAGCACCACCAGCAGCCTGCAACCTAGCACTGCCCGCAAAGGCACCGAGGCACAAGTGACCTCAAAAATCCAGCCTTGAGCCCTAGCCTCTCAGGCACTGTGGCACGAGTGAGCGGCCACAGCACCAATGGCCACAGCTAAAGTCACCTTCCAGTGCCAAACAGCACCTTGCTGGCCTGCCAAAGGCCTCTCAGCGCCTCAGGCAGCACGGACCTCACAACTGCCAAGAGCAGCCATGCGACCAGCACTGCCCTACCACGCACTGCTACGCAAGTGACCTCACAACCACCAGCACCACCAGCAGCCCGCACCCTGGCACTGCCCGCAAAGGCACCGAGGCATAAGTGACCTCACAATCCTGCCTCTCAAGCTCTGGCCTCTCGAGCACTGTGGCACGAGTGAGCGGCCACAGCACCAATGGCCACAGCCAAAGTCGCCTCCCTGTGCCAAACAGCACCTTGCTGGCCTGCCAATCGTATCTCAGTGCCTCAGGCAGCACGGACCACACAACTGCCAAGAGCAGACATGCGACCAGCACTGACCTACCACGCACTGCTACGCAAGTGACCTCACAAGCACCAGCACCACCAGCAGCCTGCAGCCTAGCACTGCCCACAAAGGCACCGAGGCACAAGTGACCTCAAAAATCCAGCCTTGAGCCCTAACCTCTCAGGCACTGTGGCACGAGTGAGCGGCCACAGCACCAATGGCCACAGCCAAAGTCACCTCCCAGTGCCAAACAGCACCTTGCTGGCCTGCCAATGGCCTCTCAGTGTCTCAGGCAGCACGGACCTCACAACCGCCAAGAGCAGCCATGCGACCAGCACTGCCCTACCACGCACTGCTACGCAAGTGACCTCACAACCACCAGCACCACCAGCAGCCCGCACACTGGCACTGCCCGCAAAGGCACCAAGGCACAAGTGACCTCACAATCCTGCCTCCAGCTCTGGCCTCTCGGGCACTGTGGCACGAGTCAGCGGCTACAACACCAGTGGCAACAGCCAAAGTCGCCTCCCAGTGCCAAACAGCAGCTTGCTGGCCTGCCAATGGCCTCTCAGCGCCTCACGAAGCACGGACCACACAACTGCCAAGAGCAGCCATGCGACCAGCACTGCCCTACTACGCACTGCTACGCAAGTGACCTCACAACCACCAGCACCACCAGCAGCCTCCAGCCTAGCACTGCCCGCAAAGGCACCGAGGCACAAGTGACCTCACAATCCCGCCTCTCAAGCTCTGGCATCTCGGGCACTATGGCACTTTTGAGCGGCCACAGCACCAATGGCCACAGCCAAAGTCGCCTCCCAGTGCCAAACAGCAGCTTGCTGGCCTGCCAAAGGCCTCTCAGCGCCTCAGGCAGCACGGACCTCACAACTGCCAAGAGCAGCCATACGACCAGTACTGCCCTACCATGCACTGCTACGCAAGTGACCTCACAACCACCAGCACCACCAGCAGTCCGCACCCTGGCACTGCCCGCAAAGGCACCGAGGCACAAGTGACCTCACAATCCTACCTCCAGCTCTGGCCTCTCGGGCACTGTGGCACGAGTGAGCGGCCACAGCACCAATGGCCACAGCCAAAGTCGCCTCCCAGTGCCAAACAGCACCTTGCTGGCCTGCCAATCGTATCTCAGTGCCTCAGGCAGCACGGACCACACAACTGCCAAGAGCAGACATGCGACCAGCACTGACCTACCACGCACTGCTACGCAAGTGACCTCACAACCACCAGCACCACCAGCAGCCTGCAACCTAGCACTGCCCGCAAAGGCACCGAGGCACAAGTGACCTCAAAAATCCAGCCTTGAGCCCTAGCCTCTCAAGCACTGTGGCACGAGTGAGCAGCCACAGCACCAATGGCCACAGCCAAAGTCGCCTCCCAGTGCCAAACAGCACCTTGCTGGCCTGCCAAAGGCCTCTCAGTGCCTCAGGCAGCACGGACCTCACAACTGCCAAGAGCAGCCATGCGACCAGCACTGCCCTACCACGCACTGCTACGCAAGTGACCTCACAAGCACCAGCACCACCAGCAGCCTGCAGCCTAGCACTGCCCGCAAAGGCACCGAGGCACAAGCGACCTCAGAATCCTGCCTTCAGCTCTGGCCTCTCGAGCACTGTGGCACGAGTGAGCGGCCACAGCACCAATGGCCACAGCCAAAGTCGCCTCCCAGTGCCAAACAGCACCTTGCTGGCTTGCCAAAGGCCTCTCAGCGCCTCAGGCAGCACGGACCTCACAGCTGCCAAGAGCAGCCATGCGACCAGCACTGCCTGAGCAGGCTATGCTTTCCAAGTGACCTCACAACCACCAGCACCACCAGCAGCCTGCACCCTGGCACTGCCCGCAAAGGCACCGAGGCACAAGTGACCTCACAATCCTGCCTCTCGAGCTCTGGCATCTCGGGCACTATAGCACTTGTGAGCGGCCACAGCACCAATGGCCACAGCCAAAGTCGCCTCCCAGTGCCAAACATCACCTTGCTGGCTTGCCAAAGGCCTCTCAGTGCCTCAGGCAGCACGGACCTCACAACCGCCAAGAGCAGCCATACGAACAGCACTGCCCTACCATGCACTGCTACGCAAGTGACCTCACACCTACCAGCACCACCAGCAGCCTGCAACCTAGCACTGCCCACAAAGGCACCGAGGCACAAGTGACCTCACAATCCTGCCTCCAGCTCTGGCCTCTCAGGCACTGTGGCACGAGTGAGCGGCCACAACACCAGTGGCAACAGCCAAAGTCGCCTCCCAGTGCCAAACAGCACCTTGCTGGCCTGCCAAAGGCCTCTCAGCACCTCAGGCAGCACGGACCTCACAACTGCCAAGAGCAGCCATGCGACCAGCACTGCCCTACCACGCACTGCTTCGCAAGTGACCTCACAAGCACCAGCACCACCAGCAGCCTGCACCCTGGCACTGCCCGCAAAGGCACCGAGGCACAAGTGACCTCAAAAATCCAGCCTTGAGCCCTAGCCTCTCAGGCACTGTGGCACGAGTGAGCAGCCACAGCACCAATGGCCACAGCCAAAGTCGCCTCCCAGTGCCAAACAGCACCTTGCTGGCCTGCCAATGGCCTCTCAGCGCCTCAGGCAGCACGGACCTCACAACTGCCAAGAGCAGCTATGCGACCAGCACTACTTGAGCAGGCGATGCTTTCCAAGTGACCTCACAACTACCAGCACCACCAGCAGCCTGCAACCTAGCACTGCCCGCAAAGGCACCAAGGCACAAGTGACCTCACAATCCTGCCTCCAGCTCTGGCCTCTCGGGCACTGTGGCACGAGTCAGCGGCTACAACACCAGTGGCAACAGCCAAAGTCGCCTCCCAGTGCCAAACAGCACCTTGCTGGCCTGCCAATGGCCTCTCAGCGCCTCACGAAGCACGGACCACACAACTGCCAAGAGCAGCCATGCGACCAGCACTGCCCTACTACGCACTGCTACGCAAGTGACCTCACAAGCACCAGCACCACCAGCAGCCTGCAGCCTAGCACTGCCCGCAAAGGCACCGAGGCACAAGTGACCTCACAATCCCGCCTCTCAAGCTCTGGCATCTCGGGCACTATGGCACTTTTGAGCGGCCACAGCACCAATGGCCACAGCCAAAGTCGCCTCCCAGTGCCAAACAGCAGCTTGCTGGCCTGCCAAAGGCCTCTCAGTGCCTCAGGCAGCACGGACCTCACAACTGCCAAGAGCAGCCATACGACCAGTACTGCCCTACCATGCACTGCTACGCAAGTGACCTCACAACCACCAGCACCACCAGCAGTCCGCACCCTGGCACTGCCCGCAAAGGCACCGAGGCACAAGTGACCTCACAATCCTACCTCCAGCTCTGGCCTCTCGGGCACTGTGGCACGAGTGAGCGGCCACAGCACCAATGGCCACAGCTAAAGTCGCCTCCCAGTGCCAAACAGCACCTTGCTGGCCTGCCAATCGTATCTCAGTGCCTCAGGCAGCACGGACCACACAACTGCCAAGAGCAGACATGCGACCAGCACTGACCTACCACGCACTGCTACGCAAGTGACCTCACAAGCACCAGCACCACCAGCAGCCTGCAACCTAGCACTGCCCGCAAAGGCACCGAGGCACAAGTGACCTCAAAAATCCAGCCTTGAGCCCTAGCCTCTCAAGCACTGTGGCACGAGTGAGCAGCCACAGCACCAATGGCCACAGCCAAAGTCGCCTCCCAGTGCCAAACAGCACCTTGCTGGCCTGCCAAAGGCCTCTCAGTGCCTCAGGCAGCACGGACCTCACAACTGCCAAGAGCAGCCATGCGACCAGCACTGCCCTACCACGCACTGCTACGCAAGTGACCTCACAAGCACCAGCACCACCAGCAGCCTGCATCCTAGCACTGCCCGCAAAGGCACTGAGGCACAAGTGACCTCACAATCCTGCCTCTCAAGCTCTGGCATCTCGGGCACTATGGCACGAGTGAGCGGCCACAGCACCAATGGCCACAGCCAAAGTCGCCTCCCAGTGCCAAACAGCAGCTTGCTGGCCTGCCAATGGCCTCTCAGTGTCTCAGGCAGCACGGACCTCACAACTGCCAAGAGCAGCCATGCGACCAGCACTACCTGAGCAGGCGATGCTTTCCAAGTGACCTCACAGGCACCAGCACCACCAGCAGCCTGCACCCTGGCACTGCCCGCAAAGGCACCGAGGCACAAGTGACCTCACAATCCTGCCTCTCAAGCTCTGGCATCTCGGGCACTATGGCACGAGTGAGCGGCCACAACACCAGTGGCAACAGCCAAAGTCGCCTCCCAGTGCCAAACAGCACCTTGCTGGCCTACCAATCGTATCTCAGTGCCTCAGGAAGCACGGACCTCACAACTGCCAAGAGCAGCCATGCGACCAGCACTGCCCTACCACGCACTGCTTCACAAGTGACCTCACAAGCACCAGCACCACCAGCAGCCTGCAGCCTAGCACTGCCCGCAAAGGCACCGAGGCACAAGCGACCTCAGAATCCTGCCTTCAGCTCTAGCCTCTCGAGCACTGTGGCACGAGTGAGCGGCCACAACACCAGTGGCCACAGCCAAAGTCACCTCCCAGTGCCAAACAGCACCTTGCTGGCTTGCCAAAGGCCTCTCAGCGCCTCAGGCAGCACGGACCTCACAACCGCCAAGAGCAGCCATGCGACCAGCACTGCCTGAGCAGGCTATGCTTTCCAAGTGACCTCACAACTACCAGCACCACCAGCAGCCTGCAACCTAGCACTGCCCGCAAAGGCACCGAAGCACAAGTGACCTCACAATCCTGCCTCCAGCTCTGGCCTCTCAGGCACTGTGGCACGAATGAGCGGCCACAACACCAGTGGCAACAGCCAAAGTCGCCTCCCAGTACCAAACAGCAGCTTGCTGGCCTGCCAAAGGCCTCTCAGCACCTCAGGCAGCACGGACCACACAAATGCCAAGAGCAGACATGCGACCAGCACTGCCCTACCACGCACTGCTACGCAAGTGACCTCACAAGCACCAGCACCACCAGCAGCCTGCAGCCTAGCACTGCCCACAAAGGCACCGAGGCACAAGTGACCTCAAAAATCCAGCCTTGAGCCCTAGCCTCTCAGGCACTGTGGCACGAATGAGCGGCCACAGCACCAATGGCCACAGCCAAAGTCGCCTCCCAGTGCCAAACAGCACCTTGCTGGCCTGCCAATGGCCTCTCAGCGCCTCAGGCAGCACGGACCTCACAACTGCCAAGAGCAGACATGCGAACAGCACTGTCTGAGCAGGCTATGCTTTCCAAGTGACCTCACAACCACCAGCACCACCAGCAGCCTGCAGCCTAGCACTGCCCACAAAGGCACCGAGGCACAAGTGACCTCAAAAATCCAGCCTTGAGCATTAGCCTCTCAAGCACTGTGGCACGAGTGAGCAGCCACAGCACCAATGGCCACAGCCAAAGTCGCCTCACAGTGCCAAACAGCACCTTGCTGGCCTGCCAATGGCCTCTCAGCGCCTCAGGCAGCACAGACCTCACAACTGCCAAGAGCAGCTATGCGACCAGCACTACCTGAGCAGGCGATGCTTTCCAAGTGACCTCACAGGCACCAGCACCACCAGCAGCCTGCATCCTAGCACAGCCCGCAAAGGCACCGAGGCACAAGTGACCTCACAATCCTGCCTCTCAAGCTCTGGCATCTCAGGCACTATAGCACTTGTGAGCGGCCACAGCACCAATGGCCACAGCCAAAGTCGCCTCCCAGTGCCAAACAGCAGCTTGCTGGCCTGCCAAAGGCCTCTCAGCGCCTCAGGCAGCACGGACCTCACAACTGCCAAGAGCAGCCATACGAACAGCACTGCCCTACCATGCACTGCTACGCAAGTGACCTCACAACTACCAGCACCACCAGCAGCCTGCAACCTAGCACTGCCCGCAAAGGCACCGAGGCACAAGTGACCTCACAATCCTGCCTCCAGCTCTGGCCTCTCGGGCACTGTGGCACGAGTCAGCGGCCACAGCACCAGTGGCAACAGCCAAAGTCGCCTCCCAGTGCCAAACAGCACCTTGCTGGCCTGCCAAAGGCCTCTCAGCACCTCAGGCAGCACGGACCACACAACTGCCAAGAGCAGACATGCGACCAGCACTGCCCTACCACGCACTGCTTCACTAGTGACCTCACAAGCACCAGCACCACCAGCAGCCTGCAGCCTAGCACTGCCCGCAAAGGCACCGAGGCACAAGTGACCTCAAAAATCCAGCCTTGAGCCCTAGCCTCTCAGGCACTGTGGCACGAATGAGCGGCCACAGCACAAATGGCCACAGCCAAAGTAACCTTCCAGTGCCAAACAGCAGCTTGCTGGCCTGCCAATGGCCTCTCAGTGCCTCAGGCAGCACGGACCTCACAACTGCCAAGAGCAGCCATGCGACCAGCACTGCCTGAGCAGGCGATGCTTTCCAAGTGACCTCACAACCACCAGCACCACCAGCAGCCTGCAGCCTAGCACTGCCCGCAAAGGCACCGAGGCACAAGTGACCTCACAATCCTGCCTCTCAAGCTCCGGCATCTCAGGCACTATGGCACTTGTGAGTGGCCACAGCACCAATGGCCACAGCCAAAGTCGCCTCCCAGTGCCAAACAGCACCTTGCTGGCCTGCCAAAGGCCTCTCAGCGCCTCAGGCAGCACGGACCTCACAACTGCCAAGAGCAGCCATACGACCAGTACTGCCCTACCATGCACTGCTACGCAAGTGACCTCACAACCACCAGCACCACCAGCAGCCTGCAGCCTAGCACAGCCCGCAAAGGCACCGAAGCACAAGTGACCTCACAATCCTGCCTCTCAAGCTCTGGCATCTCAGGCACTATAGCACTTGTGAGCGGCCACAGCACCAATGGCCACAGCCAAAGTCGCCTCCCAGTGCCAAACAGCACCTTGCTGGCCTGCCACTGGCCTCTCAGCGCCTCAGGCAGCACGGACCTCACAACTGCCAAGAGCAGCCATGCGACCAGTACTGCCCTACCACACACTGCTACGCAAGTGACCTCACAACCACCAGCACCACCAGCAGCCTGCACCCTGGCACTGCCCACAAAGGCACCGAGGCACAAGTGACCTCACAATCCTGCATCTCAAGCTCTGGAATTTCGGACACTATGGCACGAGTGAGCGGCCACAGCACCAATGGCCACAGCCAAAGTCACCTCCCTGTGCCAAACAGCACCTTGCTGGCCTGCCAATGGCCTCTCAGTGCCTCAGGCAGCACGGACCACACAACTGCCAAGAGCAGCCATGCGACCAGCACTGCCCTACCACGCACTGCTTCGCAAGTAACCTCACAACCACCAGCACCACCAGCAACCTGCAGCCTAGCACTGCCCGCAAAGGCACCGAGGCACAAGTGACCTCAAAACTCCAGCCTTGAGCCCTAGCCTCTCAAGAGAGGCTTGAGCCCTAGCCTAGCAAGAGAATTAAGCGCCCCAGGAGGGAATCTGCCTGCGAGGGAACCTGTGCAGCACATCCCTTGTTCCACTCGCCACTTCCCTGACTCTTAGGCAAAGCCCATCTCAGCTGGCTTGTAGGCGTGCCTCCGTGCTCAGAAGCAGCCCCGTGGCAGGCAGGACAGTGCGAGAAGTACTCTGGGCACGCAGCATGCTGCTTCCCATGCCCGGGACAAACCGCGAGCAGGTGCCTGGCTTGCGCTTCCATCTGCCGAGACTTGGAGCTGGCCAGCGCGCACCTTCCCGCTGTGTGTGCTGCTGTCCGCAAACAGCCTCCAAACAAAGCAGGGCACTAAGGCAGGAGAACTAAGCGCCCCAGGAGGGAATCTGCCTCCGAGGGAAGCTGTGCAGCACATCCCTTGTTCCGCTCGCCACTTCCCTCACTCTTAGGCAAAGCCCATCTCAGCTTGCTTGTAGGCGTGCCTCCGTGCTCAGAAGCAGCCCCGTGGCAGGCAGGACAGTGCGGGATGTCTTCTGGGCACGCAGCATGCTGCTTCCCATGCCCGGGACAAACGGTGAGCAGGTGCCTGGCTTGCGCTTCCATCTGCCGAGACTTGGAGCTGGCCAGCAGGCACCTTCCCGCTGTGTGTGCTGCTGTCCGCAAACAGCCTCCAAACAAAGCAGGGCACTAAGGCAGGAGAAGTAAGCGCCCCGGGAGGGAATCTGCTTGCGAGGGAACCTGTGCAGCACATCCCTTGTTCCGCTCGACACTTCCCTGACTCTTAGGCAAAGCCCATCTCAGCTGGCTTGTAGGCGTGCCTCCGTGCTCAGAAGCTGCCCCGTGGCAGGCAGGACAGTGCGAGAAGTACTCTGGGCATGCAGCATGCTGCTTCCCATGCCCGGGACAAACTGCGAGCAGGTGCCTGGCTTGCGCTTCTATCTGCCGAGACTTGGAGCTGGCCAGCGCACACCTTCCCGCTGTGTGTGCTGCTGTCCGCAAACAGCCTCCAAACAAAGCAGGGCACTAAGGCAAGAGAAGTAAGCGCCCCAGGAGGGAATCTGCCTGCGAGGGAAGCTGTGCAGCACATCCCTTGTTCCGCTCGCCACTTCCCTCACTCTTAGGCAAAGCCCATCTCAGCTGGCTTGTAGGCGTGCCTCCGTGCTCAGAAGCAGCCCCGTGGCAGGCAGGACAGTGCGGGATGTCTTCTGGGCACGCAGCATGCTGCTTCCCATGCCCGGGACAAACCGCGAGCAGGTGCCTGGCTTGCGCTTCCATCTGCCGAGACTTGGAGCTGGCCAGCGCGCACCTTCCCGCTGTGTGTGCTGCTGTCCGCAAACAGCCTCCAAACAAAGCAGGGCCCTAAGGCAAGAGAAGTAAGCGCCCCAGGAGGGAATCTGCCTGCGAGGGAAGCTGTGCAGCACATCCCTTGTTCCGCTCGCCACTTCCCTGACTCTTAGGCAAAGCCCATCTCAGCTGGCTTGTAGGCGTGCCTCCGTGCTCAGAAGCAGCCCCGTGGCAGGCAGCACAGTGCGGGATGTCTTCTGGGCACGCAGCATGCTGCTTCCCATGCCTGGGACAAACTTCGAGCAGGTGCCTGGCTTGCGCTTCTATGTGCCGAGACTTGGAGCTGGCCAGCGCGCACCTTCCCGCTGTGTGTGCTGCTGTCCGCAAACAGCCTCCAAACAAAGCAGGGCACTAAGGCAAGAGAAGTAAGCGCCCCAGGAGGGAATCTGCCTGCGAGGGAAGCTGTGCAGCACATCCCTTGTTCCGCTCGACACTTCCCTCACTCTCAGGCAAAGCCCATCTCAGCTGGCTTGTAGGCGTGCCTCCGTGCTCAGAAGCTGCCCCGTGGCAGGCAGGACAGTGCGAGAAGTACTCTGGGCATGCAGCATGCTGCTTCCCATGCCCGGGACAAACCGCGAGCAGGTGCCTGGCTTGCGCTTCCATCTGCCGAGACTTGGAGCTGGCCAGTGCGCACCTTCCCGCTGTGTGTGCTGCTGTCCGCAAACAGCCTCCAAACAAAGCAGGGCACTAAGGCAGGAGAAGTAAGCGCCCCCGGAGGGAATCTGCCTGCGAGGGAAGCTGTGCAGCACATCCCTTGTTCCGCTCGACACTTCCCTCACTCTCAGGCAAAGCCCATCTCAGCTGGCTTGTAGGCGTGCCTCCGTGCTCAGAAGCTGCCCCGTGGCAGGCAGGACAGTGCGAGAAGTACTCTGGGCATGCAGCATGCTGCTTCCCATGCCCGGGACAAACTGCGAGCAGGTGCCTGGCTTGCGCTTCTATCTGCCGAGACTTGGAGCTGGCCAGCGCACACCTTCCCGCTGTGTGTGCTGCTGTCCGCAAACAGCCTCCAAACAAAGCAGGGCACTAAGGCAAGAGAAGTAAGCGCCCCAGGAGGGAATCTGCCTGCGAGGGAAGCTGTGCAGCACATCCCTTGTTCCGCTCGCCACTTCCCTGACTCTTAGGCAAAGCCCATCTCAGCTGGCTTGTAGGCGTGCCTCCGTGCTCAGAAGCAGCCCCGTGGCAGGCAGGACAGTGCGGGATGTCTTCTGGGCACGCAGCATGCTGCTTCCCATGCCCGGGACAAATTGTGAGCAGGTGCCTGGCTTGCGCTTCTATGTGCCGAGACTTGGAGCTGGCCAGCAGGCACCTTCCCGCTGTGTGTGCTGCTGTCCGCAAACAGCCTCCAAACAAAGCAGGGCACTAAGGCAAGAGAAGTAAGCGCCCCAGGAGGGAATCTGCCTGCGAGGGAAGCTGTGCAGCACATCCCTTGTTCCGCTCGCCACTTCCCTGACTCTTAGGCAAAGCCCATCTCAGCTGGCTTGTAGGCGTGCCTCCGTGCTCAGAAGCAGCCGCGAGGCAGGCAGGACAGTGCGGGATGTCTTCTGGGCACGCAGCGTGCTGATTCCCATGCCCGGGACAAACTGCGAACAGGTGCCTGGCTTCCGCTTCCATCTGCCGAGACTTGGAGCTGGCCAGCGCGCACCTTCCCGCTGTGTGTGCTGCTGTCCGCAAACAGCCTCCAAACAAAGCAGGGCCCTAAGGCAAGAGAAGTAAGCGCCCCAGGAGGGAATCTGCCTGCGAGGGAAGCTGTGCAGCACATCCCTTGTTCCGCTCGACACTTCCCTCACTCTCAGGCAAAGCCCATCTCAGCTGGCTTGTAGGCGTGCCTCCGTGCTCAGAAGCTGCCCCGTGGCAGGCAGGACAGTGCGAGAAGTACTCTGGGCATGCAGCATGCTGCTTCCCATGCCCGGGACAAACCGCGAGCAGGTGCCTGGCTTGCGCTTCCATCTGCCGAGACTTGGAGCTGGCCAGTGCGCACCTTCCCGCTGTGTGTGCTGCTGTCCGCAAACAGCCTCCAAACAAAGCAGGGCACTAAGGCAGGAGAAGTAAGCGCCCCAGGAGGGAATCTGCCTGCGAGGGAAGCTGTGCAGCACATCCCTTGTTCCGCTCGACACTTCCCTCACTCTCAGGCAAAGCCCATCTCAGCTGGCTTGTAGGCGTGCCTCCGTGCTCAGAAGCTGCCCCGTGGCAGGCAGGACAGTGCGAGAAGTACTCTGGGCATGCAGCATGCTGCTTCCCATGCCCGGGACAAACTGCGAGCAGGTGCCTGGCTTGCGCTTCTATCTGCCGAGACTTGGAGCCGATCAGAGCGCACCTTCCCGCTGTGTGTGCTGCTGTCCGCAAACAGCCTCCAAACAAAGCAGGGCACTAAGGCAAGAGAAGTAAGTGCCCCAGGAGGGAATCTGCCTGCGAGGGAAGCTGTGCAGCACATCCCTTGTTCCGCTCGCCACTTCCCTCACTCTTAGGCAAAGCCCATCTCAGCTGGCTTGTAGGCGTGCCTCCGTGCTCAGAAGCAGCCCCGTGGCAGGCAGGACAGTGCGAGAAGTACTCTGGGCATGCAGCATGCTGCTTCCCATGCCCGGGACAAACCGCGAGCAGGTGCCTGGCTTCCGCTTCTATGTGCCGAGACTTGGAGCTGGCCAGCGCGCACCTTCCCGCTGTGTGTGCTGCTGTCCGCAAACAGCCTCCAAACAAAGCAGGGCGCTAAGGCAATTGAAGTAAGCGCCCCAGGAGGGAATCTGCCTGCGAGGGAAGCTGTGCAGCACATCCCTTGTTCCGCTCGCCACTTCCCTGACTCTTAGGCAAAGCCCATCTCAGCTGGCTTGTAGGCGTGCCTCCGTGCTCAGAAGCAGCCGCGAGGCAGGCAGGACAGTGCGGGATGTCTTCTGGGCACGCAGCGTGCTGATTCCCATGCCCGGGACAAACTGCGAACAGGTGCCTGGCTTCCGCTTCCATCTGCCGAGACTTGGAGCTGGCCAGCGCGCACCTTCCCGCTGTGTGTGCTGCTGTCCGCAAACAGCCTCCAAACAAAGCAGGGCACTAAGGCAAGAGAAGTAAGCGCCCCAGGAGGGAATCTGCCTGCGAGGGAAGCTGTGCAGCACATCCCTTGTTCCGCTCGCCACTTCCCTGACTCTTAGGCAAAGCCCATCTCAGCTGGCTTGTAGGCATGCCTCCGTGCTCAGAAGCAGCCCCGTGGCAGGCAGCACAGTGCGGGATGTCTTCTGGGCACGCAGCATGCTGCTTCCCATGCCCGGGACAAACCGCGAGCAGGTGCCTGGCTTGCGCTTCCATCTGCCGAGACTTGGAGCTGGCCAGCGCGCACCTTCCCGCTGTGTGTGCTGCTGTCCGCAAACAGCCTCCAAACAAAGCAGGGCCCTAAGGCAAGAGAAGTAAGCGCCCCAGGAGGGAATCTGCCTGCGAGGGAAGCTGTGCAGCACATCCCTTGTTCCGCTCGCCACTTCCCTCACTCTTAGGCAAAGCCCATCTCAGCTGGCTTGTAGGCGTGCCTCCGTGCTCAGAAGCAGCCCCGTGGCAGGCAGGACAGTGCGAGAAGTACTCTGGGCATGCCGCATGCTGCTTCCCATGCCCGGGACAAACTGCGAGCAGGTGCCTGGCTTGCGCTTCCATCTGCCGAGACTTGGAGCTGGCCAGCGCACACCTTCCCGCTGTGTGTGCTGCTGTCCGCAAACAGCCTCCAAACAAAGCAGGGCACTAAGGCAAGAGAAGTAAACGCCCCAGGAGGGAATCTGCCTGCGAGGGAAGCTGTGCAGCACATCCCTTGTTCCGCTCGACACTTCCCTCACTCTCAGGCAAAGCCCATCTCAGCTGGCTTGTAGGCGTGCCTCCGTGCTCAGAAGCTGCCCCGTGGCAGGCAGGACAGTGCGAGAAGTACTCTGGGCATGCAGCATGCTGCTTCCCATGCCCGGGACAAACCGCGAGCAGGTGCCTGGCTTGCGCTTCCATCTGCCGAGACTTGGAGCTGGCCAGTGCGCACCTTCCCGCTGTGTGTGCTGCTGTCCGCAAACAGCCTCCAAACAAAGCAGGGCACTAAGGCAAGAGAAGTAAGCGCCCCAGGAGGGAATCTGCCTGCGAGGGAAGCTGTGCAGCACATCCCTTGTTCCGCTCGCCACTTCCCTGACTCTTAGGCAAAGCCCATCTCAGCTGGCTTGTAGGCATGCCTCCGTGCTCAGAAGCAGCCCCGTGGCAGGCAGCACAGTGCGGGATGTCTTCTGGGCACGCAGCATGCTGCTTCCCATGCCCGGGACAAACCGCGAGCAGGTGCCTGGCTTGCGCTTCCATCTGCCGAGACTTGGAGCTGGCCAGCGCGCACCTTCCCGCTGTGTGTGCTGCTGTCCGCAAACAGCCTCCAAACAAAGCAGGGCCCTAAGGCAAGAGAAGTAAGCGCCCCGGGAGGGAATCTGCCTGCGAGGGAAGCTGTGCAGCACATCCCTTGTTCCGCTCGCCACTTCCCTGACTCTTAGGCAAAGCCCATCTCAGCTGGCTTGTAGGCGTGCCTCCGTGCTCAGAAGCAGCCCCGTGGCAGGCAGGACAGTGCGAGAAGTACTCTGGGCATGCCGCATGCTGCTTCCCATGCCCGGGACAAACTGCGAGCAGGTGCCTGGCTTGCGCTTCCATCTGCCGAGACTTGGAGCTGGCCAGCGCACACCTTCCCGCTGTGTGTGCTGCTGTCCGCAAACAGCCTCCAAACAAAGCAGGGCACTAAGGCAAGAGAAGTAAACGCCCCAGGAGGGAATCTGCCTGCGAGGGAAGCTGTGCAGCACATCCCTTGTTCCGCTCGACACTTCCCTCACTCTCAGGCAAAGCCCATCTCAGCTGGCTTGTAGGCGTGCCTCCGTGCTCAGAAGCTGCCCCGTGGCAGGCAGGACAGTGCGAGAAGTACTCTGGGCATGCAGCATGCTGCTTCCCATGCCCGGGACAAACCGCGAGCAGGTGCCTGGCTTGCGCTTCCATCTGCCGAGACTTGGAGCTGGCCAGCGCGCACCTTCCCGCTGTGTGTGCTGCTGTCCGCAAACAGCCTCCAAACAAAGCAGGGCACTAAGGCAGGAGAAGTAAGCGCCCCAGGAGGGAATCTGCCTGCGAGGGAAGCTGTGCAGCACATCCCTTGTTCCGCTCGACACTTCCCTCACTCTCAGGCAAAGCCCATCTCAGCTGGCTTGTAGGCGTGCCTCCGTGCTCAGAAGCTGCCCCGTGGCAGGCAGGACAGTGCGAGAAGTACTCTGGGCATGCAGCATGCTGCTTCCCATGCCCGGGACAAACTGCGAGCAGGTGCCTGGCTTGTGCTTCTATCTGCCGAGACTTGGAGCTGGCCAGCGCACACCTTCCCGCTGTGTGTGCTGCTGTCCGCAAACAGCCTCCAAACAAAGCAGGGCACTAAGGCAGGAGAACTAAGCGCCCCAGGAGGGAATCTGCCTGCGAGGGAAGCTGTGCAGCACATCCCTTGTTCCGCTCGCCACTTCCCTCACTCTTAGGCAAAGCCCATCTCAGCTGGCTTGTAGGCGTGCCTCCGTGCTCAGAAGCAGCCCCGTGGCAGGCAGCACAGTGCGGGATGTCTTCTGGGCACGCAGCATGCTGCTTCCCATGCCTGGGACAAACTTCGAGCAGGTGACTGGCTTGCGCTTCTATGTGCCGAGACTTGGAGCTGGCCAGCAGGCACCTTCCCGCTGTGTGTGCTGCTGTCCGCAAACAGCCTCCAAACAAAGCAGGGCACTAAGGCAAGAGAAGTAAGCTCCCCAGGAGGGAATCTGCCTGCGAGGGAAGCTGTGCAGCACATCCCTTGTTCCGCTCGACACTTCCCTCACTCTCAGGCAAAGCCCATCTCAGCTGGCTTGTAGGCGTGCCTCCGTGCTCAGAAGCTGCCCCGTGGCAGGCAGGACAGTGCGAGAAGTACTCTGGGCATGCAGCATGCTGCTTCCCATGCCCGGGACAAACTGCGAGCAGGTGCCTGGCTTGCGCTTCCATCTGCCGAGACTTGGAGCTGGCCAGCGCGCACCTTCCCGCTGTGTGTGCTGCTGTCCGCAAACAGCCTCCAAACAAAGCAGGGCCCTAAGGCAGGAGAAGTAAGCGCCCCGGGAGGGAATCTGCCTGCGAGGGAACCTGTGCAGCACATCCCTTGTTCCGCTCGACACTTCCCTCACTCTCAGGCAAAGCCCATCTCAGCTGGCTTGTAGGCGTGCCTCCGTGCTCAGAAGCAGCCCCGTGGCAGGCAGGACAGTGCGGGATGTCTTCTGGGCACGCAGCATGCTGCTTCCCATGCCCGGGACAAACCGCGAGCAGTTGCCTGGCTTGCGCTTCCATCTGCCGAGACTTGGAGCTGGCCAGCGCGCACCTTCCCGCTGTGTGTGCTGCTGTCCGCAAACAGCCTCCAAACAAAGCAGGGCCCTAAGGCAAGAGAAGTAAGCGCCCCAGGAGGGAATCTGCCTGCGAGGGAACCTGTGCAGCACATCCCTTGTTCCGCTCGACACTTCCCTCACTCTTAGGCAAAGCCCATCTCAGCTGGCTTGTAGGCGTGCCTCCGTGCTCAGAAGCAGCCCCGTGGCAGGCAGGACAGTGCGGGATGTCTTCTGGGCACGCAGCATGCTGCTTCCCATGCCCGGGACAAACCGCGAGCAGGTGCCTGGCTTGCGCTTCTATCTGCCGAGACTTGGAGCTGGCCAGCGCGCACCTTCCCGCTGTGTGTGCTGCTGTCCGCAAACAGCCTCCAAACAAAGCAGGGCGCTAAGGCAAGAGAAGTAAGCGCCCCAGGAGGGAATCTGCCTGCGAGGGAAGCTGTGCAGCACATCCCTTGTTCCGCTCGCCACTTCCCTGACTCTTAGGCAAAGCCCATCTCAGCTGGCTTGTAGGCGTGCCTCCGTGCTCAGAAGCAGCCCCGTGGCAGGCAGGACAGTGCGGGATGTCTTCTGGGCACGCAGCATGCTGCTTCCCATGCCCGGGACAAACTTCGAGCAGGTGCCTGGCTTGCGCTTCCATCTGCCGAGACTTGGAGCTGGCCAGCAGGCACCTTCCCGCTGTGTGTGCTGCTGTCCGCAAACAGCCTCCAAACAAAGCAGGGCCCTAAGGCAAGAGAAGTAAGCGCCCCAGGAGGGAATCTGCCTGCGAGGGAAGCTGTGCAGCACATCCCTTGTTCTGCTCGACACTTCCCTCACTCTCAGGCAAAGCCCATCTCAGCTGGCTTGTAGGCGTGCCTCCGTGCTCAGAAGCTGCCCCGTGGCAGGCAGGACAGTGCGAGAAGTACTCTGGGCATGCAGCATGCTGCTTCCCATGCCCGGGACAAACTGCGAGCAGGTGCCTGGCTTGCGCTTCTATCTGCCGAGACTTGGAGCCGATCAGAGCGCACCTTCCCGCTGTGTGTGCTGCTGTCCGCAAACAGCCTCCAAACAAAGCAGGGCACTAAGGCAAGAGAAGTAAGTGCCCCAGGAGGGAATCTGCCTGCGAGGGAAGCTGTGCAGCACATCCCTTGTTCCGCTCGCCACTTCCCTCACTCTTAGGCAAAGCCCATCTCAGCTGGCTTGTAGGCGTGCCTCCGTGCTCAGAAGCAGCCCCGTGGCAGGCAGGACAGTGCGAGAAGTACTCTGGGCATGCAGCATGCTGCTTCCCATGCCCGGGACAAACCGCGAGCAGGTGCCTGGCTTCCGCTTCTATGTGCCGAGACTTGGAGCTGGCCAGCGCGCACCTTCCCGCTGTGTGTGCTGCTGTCCGCAAACAGCCTCCAAACAAAGCAGGGCGCTAAGGCAAGAGAAGTAAGCGCCCCAGGAGGGAATCTGCCTGCGAGGGAAGCTGTGCAGCACATCCCTTGTTCCGCTCGCCACTTCCCTGACTCTTAGGCAAAGCCCATCTCAGCTGGCTTGTAGGCGTGCCTCCGTGCTCAGAAGCAGCCGCGAGGCAGGCAGGACAGTGCGGGATGTCTTCTGGGCACGCAGCGTGCTGATTCCCATGCCCGGGACAAACTGCGAACAGGTGCCTGGCTTCCGCTTCCATCTGCCGAGACTTGGAGCTGGCCAGCGCGCACCTTCCCGCTGTGTGTGCTGCTGTCCGCAAACAGCCTCCAAACAAAGCAGGGCACTAAGGCAAGAGAAGTAAGCGCCCCAGGAGGGAATCTGCCTGCGAGGGAAGCTGTGCAGCACATCCCTTGTTCCGCTCGCCACTTCCCTGACTCTTAGGCAAAGCCCATCTCAGCTGGCTTGTAGGCATGCCTCCGTGCTCAGAAGCAGCCCCGTGGCAGGCAGCACAGTGCGGGATGTCTTCTGGGCACGCAGCATGCTGCTTCCCATGCCCGGGACAAACCGCGAGCAGGTGCCTGGCTTGCGCTTCCATCTGCCGAGACTTGGAGCTGGCCAGCGCGCACCTTCCCGCTGTGTGTGCTGCTGTCCGCAAACAGCCTCCAAACAAAGCAGGGCACTAAGGCAGGAGAAGTAAGCGCCCCAGGAGGGAATCTGCCTGCGAGGGAAGCTGTGCAGCACATCCCTTGTTCCGCTCGACACTTCCCTCACTCTCAGGCAAAGCCCATCTCAGCTGGCTTGTAGGCGTGCCTCCGTGCTCAGAAGCTGCCCCGTGGCAGGCAGGACAGTGCGAGAAGTACTCTGGGCATGCAGCATGCTGCTTCCCATGCCCGGGACAAACTGCGAGCAGGTGCCTGGCTTGTGCTTCTATCTGCCGAGACTTGGAGCTGGCCAGCGCACACCTTCCCGCTGTGTGTGCTGCTGTCCGCAAACAGCCTCCAAACAAAGCAGGGCACTAAGGCAGGAGAACTAAGCGCCCCAGGAGGGAATCTGCCTGCGAGGGAAGCTGTGCAGCACATCCCTTGTTCCGCTCGCCACTTCCCTCACTCTTAGGCAAAGCCCATCTCAGCTGGCTTGTAGGCGTGCCTCCGTGCTCAGAAGCAGCCCCGTGGCAGGCAGCACAGTGCGGGATGTCTTCTGGGCACGCAGCATGCTGCTTCCCATGCCTGGGACAAACTTCGAGCAGGTGACTGGCTTGCGCTTCTATGTGCCGAGACTTGGAGCTGGCCAGCAGGCACCTTCCCGCTGTGTGTGCTGCTGTCCGCAAACAGCCTCCAAACAAAGCAGGGCACTAAGGCAAGAGAAGTAAGCTCCCCAGGAGGGAATCTGCCTGCGAGGGAAGCTGTGCAGCACATCCCTTGTTCCGCTCGACACTTCCCTCACTCTCAGGCAAAGCCCATCTCAGCTGGCTTGTAGGCGTGCCTCCGTGCTCAGAAGCTGCCCCGTGGCAGGCAGGACAGTGCGAGAAGTACTCTGGGCATGCAGCATGCTGCTTCCCATGCCCGGGACAAACTGCGAGCAGGTGCCTGGCTTGCGCTTCCATCTGCCGAGACTTGGAGCTGGCCAGCGCGCACCTTCCCGCTGTGTGTGCTGCTGTCCGCAAACAGCCTCCAAACAAAGCAGGGCCCTAAGGCAGGAGAAGTAAGCGCCCCGGGAGGGAATCTGCCTGCGAGGGAACCTGTGCAGCACATCCCTTGTTCCGCTCGACACTTCCCTCACTCTCAGGCAAAGCCCATCTCAGCTGGCTTGTAGGCGTGCCTCCGTGCTCAGAAGCAGCCCCGTGGCAGGCAGGACAGTGCGGGATGTCTTCTGGGCACGCAGCATGCTGCTTCCCATGCCCGGGACAAACCGCGAGCAGTTGCCTGGCTTGCGCTTCCATCTGCCGAGACTTGGAGCTGGCCAGCGCGCACCTTCCCGCTGTGTGTGCTGCTGTCCGCAAACAGCCTCCAAACAAAGCAGGGCCCTAAGGCAAGAGAAGTAAGCGCCCCAGGAGGGAATCTGCCTGCGAGGGAACCTGTGCAGCACATCCCTTGTTCCGCTCGACACTTCCCTCACTCTTAGGCAAAGCCCATCTCAGCTGGCTTGTAGGCGTGCCTCCGTGCTCAGAAGCAGCCCCGTGGCAGGCAGGACAGTGCGGGATGTCTTCTGGGCACGCAGCATGCTGCTTCCCATGCCCGGGACAAACCGCGAGCAGGTGCCTGGCTTGCGCTTCTATCTGCCGAGACTTGGAGCTGGCCAGCGCGCACCTTCCCGCTGTGTGTGCTGCTGTCCGCAAACAGCCTCCAAACAAAGCAGGGCGCTAAGGCAAGAGAAGTAAGCGCCCCAGGAGGGAATCTGCCTGCGAGGGAAGCTGTGCAGCACATCCCTTGTTCCGCTCGCCACTTCCCTGACTCTTAGGCAAAGCCCATCTCAGCTGGCTTGTAGGCGTGCCTCCGTGCTCAGAAGCAGCCCCGTGGCAGGCAGGACAGTGCGGGATGTCTTCTGGGCACGCAGCATGCTGCTTCCCATGCCCGGGACAAACTTCGAGCAGGTGCCTGGCTTGCGCTTCCATCTGCCGAGACTTGGAGCTGGCCAGCAGGCACCTTCCCGCTGTGTGTGCTGCTGTCCGCAAACAGCCTCCAAACAAAGCAGGGCCCTAAGGCAAGAGAAGTAAGCGCCCCAGGAGGGAATCTGCCTGCGAGGGAAGCTGTGCAGCACATCCCTTGTTCTGCTCGACACTTCCCTCACTCTCAGGCAAAGCCCATCTCAGCTGGCTTGTAGGCGTGCCTCCGTGCTCAGAAGCTGCCCCGTGGCAGGCAGGACAGTGCGAGAAGTACTCTGGGCATGCAGCATGCTGCTTCCCATGCCCGGGACAAACTGCGAGCAGGTGCCTGGCTTGCGCTTCTATCTGCCGAGACTTGGAGCCGATCAGAGCGCACCTTCCCGCTGTGTGTGCTGCTGTCCGCAAACAGCCTCCAAACAAAGCAGGGCACTAAGGCAAGAGAAGTAAGTGCCCCAGGAGGGAATCTGCCTGCGAGGGAAGCTGTGCAGCACATCCCTTGTTCCGCTCGCCACTTCCCTCACTCTTAGGCAAAGCCCATCTCAGCTGGCTTGTAGGCGTGCCTCCGTGCTCAGAAGCAGCCCCGTGGCAGGCAGGACAGTGCGAGAAGTACTCTGGGCATGCAGCATGCTGCTTCCCATGCCCGGGACAAACCGCGAGCAGGTGCCTGGCTTCCGCTTCTATGTGCCGAGACTTGGAGCTGGCCAGCGCGCACCTTCCCGCTGTGTGTGCTGCTGTCCGCAAACAGCCTCCAAACAAAGCAGGGCGCTAAGGCAAGAGAAGTAAGCGCCCCAGGAGGGAATCTGCCTGCGAGGGAAGCTGTGCAGCACATCCCTTGTTCCGCTCGCCACTTCCCTGACTCTTAGGCAAAGCCCATCTCAGCTGGCTTGTAGGCGTGCCTCCGTGCTCAGAAGCAGCCGCGAGGCAGGCAGGACAGTGCGGGATGTCTTCTGGGCACGCAGCGTGCTGATTCCCATGCCCGGGACAAACTGCGAACAGGTGCCTGGCTTCCGCTTCCATCTGCCGAGACTTGGAGCTGGCCAGCGCGCACCTTCCCGCTGTGTGTGCTGCTGTCCGCAAACAGCCTCCAAACAAAGCAGGGCACTAAGGCAAGAGAAGTAAGCGCCCCAGGAGGGAATCTGCCTGCGAGGGAAGCTGTGCAGCACATCCCTTGTTCCGCTCGCCACTTCCCTGACTCTTAGGCAAAGCCCATCTCAGCTGGCTTGTAGGCATGCCTCCGTGCTCAGAAGCAGCCCCGTGGCAGGCAGCACAGTGCGGGATGTCTTCTGGGCACGCAGCATGCTGCTTCCCATGCCCGGGACAAACCGCGAGCAGGTGCCTGGCTTGCGCTTCCATCTGCCGAGACTTGGAGCTGGCCAGCGCGCACCTTCCCGCTGTGTGTGCTGCTGTCCGCAAACAGCCTCCAAACAAAGCAGGGCACTAAGGCAGGAGAAGTAAGCGCCCCAGGAGGGAATCTGCCTGCGAGGGAAGCTGTGCAGCACATCCCTTGTTCCGCTCGACACTTCCCTCACTCTCAGGCAAAGCCCATCTCAGCTGGCTTGTAGGCGTGCCTCCGTGCTCAGAAGCTGCCCCGTGGCAGGCAGGACAGTGCGAGAAGTACTCTGGGCATGCAGCATGCTGCTTCCCATGCCCGGGACAAACTGCGAGCAGGTGCCTGGCTTGTGCTTCTATCTGCCGAGACTTGGAGCTGGCCAGCGCACACCTTCCCGCTGTGTGTGCTGCTGTCCGCAAACAGCCTCCAAACAAAGCAGGGCACTAAGGCAGGAGAACTAAGCGCCCCAGGAGGGAATCTGCCTGCGAGGGAAGCTGTGCAGCACATCCCTTGTTCCGCTCGCCACTTCCCTGACTCTTAGGCAAAGCCCATCTCAGCTGGCTTGTAGGCGTGCCTCCGTGCTCAGAAGCAGCCCCGTGGCAGGCAGCACAGTGCGGGATGTCTTCTGGGCACGCAGCATGCTGCTTCCCATGCCTGGGACAAACTTCGAGCAGGTGACTGGCTTGCGCTTCTATGTGCCGAGACTTGGAGCTGGCCAGCAGGCACCTTCCCGCTGTGTGTGCTGCTGTCCGCAAACAGCCTCCAAACAAAGCAGGGCACTAAGGCAAGAGAAGTAAGCTCCCCAGGAGGGAATCTGCCTGCGAGGGAAGCTGTGCAGCACATCCCTTGTTCCGCTCGACACTTCCCTCACTCTCAGGCAAAGCCCATCTCAGCTGGCTTGTAGGCGTGCCTCCGTGCTCAGAAGCTGCCCCGTGGCAGGCAGGACAGTGCGAGAAGTACTCTGGGCATGCAGCATGCTGCTTCCCATGCCCGGGACAAACTGCGAGCAGGTGCCTGGCTTGCGCTTCCATCTGCCGAGACTTGGAGCTGGCCAGCGCGCACCTTCCCGCTGTGTGTGCTGCTGTCCGCAAACAGCCTCCAAACAAAGCAGGGCCCTAAGGCAGGAGAAGTAAGCGCCCCGGGAGGGAATCTGCCTGCGAGGGAACCTGTGCAGCACATCCCTTGTTCCGCTCGACACTTCCCTCACTCTCAGGCAAAGCCCATCTCAGCTGGCTTGTAGGCGTGCCTCCGTGCTCAGAAGCTGCCCCGTGGCAGGCAGGACAGTGCGAGAAGTACTCTGGGCATGCAGCATGCTGCTTCCCATGCCCGGGACAAACTGCGAGCAGGTGCCTGGCTTGTGCTTCTATCTGCCGAGACTTGGAGCTGGCCAGCGCACACCTTCCCGCTGTGTGTGCTGCTGTCCGCAAACAGCCTCCAAACAAAGCAGGGCACTAAGGCAGGAGAACTAAGCGCCCCAGGAGGGAATCTGCCTGCGAGGGAAGCTGTGCAGCACATCCCTTGTTCCGCTCGCCACTTCCCTCACTCTTAGGCAAAGCCCATCTCAGCTGGCTTGTAGGCGTGCCTCCGTGCTCAGAAGCAGCCCCGTGGCAGGCAGCACAGTGCGGGATGTCTTCTGGGCACGCAGCATGCTGCTTCCCATGCCTGGGACAAACTTCGAGCAGGTGACTGGCTTGCGCTTCTATGTGCCGAGACTTGGAGCTGGCCAGCAGGCACCTTCCCGCTGTGTGTGCTGCTGTCCGCAAACAGCCTCCAAACAAAGCAGGGCACTAAGGCAAGAGAAGTAAGCTCCCCAGGAGGGAATCTGCCTGCGAGGGAAGCTGTGCAGCACATCCCTTGTTCCGCTCGACACTTCCCTCACTCTCAGGCAAAGCCCATCTCAGCTGGCTTGTAGGCGTGCCTCCGTGCTCAGAAGCTGCCCCGTGGCAGGCAGGACAGTGCGAGAAGTACTCTGGGCATGCAGCATGCTGCTTCCCATGCCCGGGACAAACTGCGAGCAGGTGCCTGGCTTGCGCTTCCATCTGCCGAGACTTGGAGCTGGCCAGCGCGCACCTTCCCGCTGTGTGTGCTGCTGTCCGCAAACAGCCTCCAAACAAAGCAGGGCCCTAAGGCAGGAGAAGTAAGCGCCCCGGGAGGGAATCTGCCTGCGAGGGAACCTGTGCAGCACATCCCTTGTTCCGCTCGACACTTCCCTCACTCTCAGGCAAAGCCCATCTCAGCTGGCTTGTAGGCGTGCCTCCGTGCTCAGAAGCAGCCCCGTGGCAGGCAGGACAGTGCGGGATGTCTTCTGGGCACGCAGCATGCTGCTTCCCATGCCCGGGACAAACCGCGAGCAGTTGCCTGGCTTGCGCTTCCATCTGCCGAGACTTGGAGCTGGCCAGCGCGCACCTTCCCGCTGTGTGTGCTGCTGTCCGCAAACAGCCTCCAAACAAAGCAGGGCCCTAAGGCAAGAGAAGTAAGCGCCCCAGGAGGGAATCTGCCTGCGAGGGAACCTGTGCAGCACATCCCTTGTTCCGCTCGACACTTCCCTCACTCTTAACCAAAGCCCATCTCAGCTGGCTTGTAGGCGTGCCTCCGTGCTCAGAAGCAGCCCCGTGGCAGGCAGGACAGTGCGGGATGTCTTCTGGGCACGCAGCATGCTGCTTCCCATGCCCGGGACAAACCGCGAGCAGGTGCCTGGCTTGCGCTTCTATCTGCCGAGACTTGGAGCTGGCCAGCGCGCACCTTCCCGCTGTGTGTGCTGCTGTCCGCAAACAGCCTCCAAACAAAGCAGGGCGCTAAGGCAAGAGAAGTAAGCGCCCCGGGAGGGAATCTGCCTGCGAGGGAAGCTGTGCAGCACATCCCTTGTTCCGCTCGCCACTTCCCTGACTCTTAGGCAAAGCCCATCTCAGCTGGCTTGTAGGCGTGCCTCCGTGCTCAGAAGCAGCCCCGTGGCAGGCAGGACAGTGCGGGATGTCTTCTGGGCACGCAGCATGCTGCTTCCCATGCCCGGGACAAACTTCGAGCAGGTGCCTGGCTTGCGCTTCCATCTGCCGAGACTTGGAGCTGGCCAGCAGGCACCTTCCCGCTGTGTGTGCTGCTGTCCGCAAACAGCCTCCAAACAAAGCAGGGCCCTAAGGCAAGAGAAGTAAGCGCCCCAGGAGGGAATCTGCCTGCGAGGGAAGCTGTGCAGCACATCCCTTGTTCTGCTCGACACTTCCCTCACTCTCAGGCAAAGCCCATCTCAGCTGGCTTGTAGGCGTGCCTCCGTGCTCAGAAGCTGCCCCGTGGCAGGCAGGACAGTGCGAGAAGTACTCTGGGCATGCAGCATGCTGCTTCCCATGCCCGGGACAAACTGCGAGCAGGTGCCTGGCTTGCGCTTCTATCTGCCGAGACTTGGAGCCGATCAGAGCGCACCTTCCCGCTGTGTGTGCTGCTGTCCGCAAACAGCCTCCAAACAAAGCAGGGCACTAAGGCAAGAGAAGTAAGTGCCCCAGGAGGGAATCTGCCTGCGAGGGAAGCTGTGCAGCACATCCCTTGTTCCGCTCGCCACTTCCCTCACTCTTAGGCAAAGCCCATCTCAGCTGGCTTGTAGGCGTGCCTCCGTGCTCAGAAGCAGCCCCGTGGCAGGCAGGACAGTGCGAGAAGTACTCTGGGCATGCAGCATGCTGCTTCCCATGCCCGGGACAAACCGCGAGCAGGTGCCTGGCTTCCGCTTCTATGTGCCGAGACTTGGAGCTGGCCAGCGCGCACCTTCCCGCTGTGTGTGCTGCTGTCCGCAAACAGCCTCCAAACAAAGCAGGGCGCTAAGGCAAGAGAAGTAAGCGCCCCAGGAGGGAATCTGCCTGCGAGGGAAGCTGTGCAGCACATCCCTTGTTCCGCTCGCCACTTCCCTGACTCTTAGGCAAAGCCCATCTCAGCTGGCTTGTAGGCGTGCCTCCGTGCTCAGAAGCAGCCGCGAGGCAGGCAGGACAGTGCGGGATGTCTTCTGGGCACGCAGCGTGCTGATTCCCATGCCCGGGACAAACTGCGAACAGGTGCCTGGCTTCCGCTTCCATCTGCCGAGACTTGGAGCTGGCCAGCGCGCACCTTCCCGCTGTGTGTGCTGCTGTCCGCAAACAGCCTCCAAACAAAGCAGGGCACTAAGGCAAGAGAAGTAAGCGCCCCAGGAGGGAATCTGCCTGCGAGGGAAGCTGTGCAGCACATCCCTTGTTCCGCTCGCCACTTCCCTGACTCTTAGGCAAAGCCCATCTCAGCTGGCTTGTAGGCATGCCTCCGTGCTCAGAAGCAGCCCCGTGGCAGGCAGCACAGTGCGGGATGTCTTCTGGGCACGCAGCATGCTGCTTCCCATGCCCGGGACAAACCGCGAGCAGGTGCCTGGCTTGCGCTTCCATCTGCCGAGACTTGGAGCTGGCCAGCGCGCACCTTCCCGCTGTGTGTGCTGCTGTCCGCAAACAGCCTCCAAACAAAGCAGGGCACTAAGGCAGGAGAAGTAAGCGCCCCAGGAGGGAATCTGCCTGCGAGGGAAGCTGTGCAGCACATCCCTTGTTCCGCTCGACACTTCCCTCACTCTCAGGCAAAGCCCATCTCAGCTGGCTTGTAGGCGTGCCTCCGTGCTCAGAAGCTGCCCCGTGGCAGGCAGGACAGTGCGAGAAGTACTCTGGGCATGCAGCATGCTGCTTCCCATGCCCGGGACAAACTGCGAGCAGGTGCCTGGCTTGTGCTTCTATCTGCCGAGACTTGGAGCTGGCCAGCGCACACCTTCCCGCTGTGTGTGCTGCTGTCCGCAAACAGCCTCCAAACAAAGCAGGGCACTAAGGCAGGAGAACTAAGCGCCCCAGGAGGGAATCTGCCTGCGAGGGAAGCTGTGCAGCACATCCCTTGTTCCGCTCGCCACTTCCCTCACTCTTAGGCAAAGCCCATCTCAGCTGGCTTGTAGGCGTGCCTCCGTGCTCAGAAGCAGCCCCGTGGCAGGCAGCACAGTGCGGGATGTCTTCTGGGCACGCAGCATGCTGCTTCCCATGCCTGGGACAAACTTCGAGCAGGTGACTGGCTTGCGCTTCTATGTGCCGAGACTTGGAGCTGGCCAGCAGGCACCTTCCCGCTGTGTGTGCTGCTGTCCGCAAACAGCCTCCAAACAAAGCAGGGCACTAAGGCAAGAGAAGTAAGCTCCCCAGGAGGGAATCTGCCTGCGAGGGAAGCTGTGCAGCACATCCCTTGTTCCGCTCGACACTTCCCTCACTCTCAGGCAAAGCCCATCTCAGCTGGCTTGTAGGCGTGCCTCCGTGCTCAGAAGCTGCCCCGTGGCAGGCAGGACAGTGCGAGAAGTACTCTGGGCATGCAGCATGCTGCTTCCCATGCCCGGGACAAACTGCGAGCAGGTGCCTGGCTTGCGCTTCCATCTGCCGAGACTTGGAGCTGGCCAGCGCGCACCTTCCCGCTGTGTGTGCTGCTGTCCGCAAACAGCCTCCAAACAAAGCAGGGCCCTAAGGCAGGAGAAGTAAGCGCCCCGGGAGGGAATCTGCCTGCGAGGGAACCTGTGCAGCACATCCCTTGTTCCGCTCGACACTTCCCTCACTCTCAGGCAAAGCCCATCTCAGCTGGCTTGTAGGCGTGCCTCCGTGCTCAGAAGCAGCCCCGTGGCAGGCAGGACAGTGCGGGATGTCTTCTGGGCACGCAGCATGCTGCTTCCCATGCCCGGGACAAACCGCGAGCAGTTGCCTGGCTTGCGCTTCCATCTGCCGAGACTTGGAGCTGGCCAGCGCGCACCTTCCCGCTGTGTGTGCTGCTGTCCGCAAACAGCCTCCAAACAAAGCAGGGCCCTAAGGCAAGAGAAGTAAGCGCCCCAGGAGGGAATCTGCCTGCGAGGGAACCTGTGCAGCACATCCCTTGTTCCGCTCGACACTTCCCTCACTCTTAGGCAAAGCCCATCTCAGCTGGCTTGTAGGCGTGCCTCCGTGCTCAGAAGCAGCCCCGTGGCAGGCAGGACAGTGCGGGATGTCTTCTGGGCACGCAGCATGCTGCTTCCCATGCCCGGGACAAACCGCGAGCAGGTGCCTGGCTTGCGCTTCTATCTGCCGAGACTTGGAGCTGGCCAGCGCGCACCTTCCCGCTGTGTGTGCTGCTGTCCGCAAACAGCCTCCAAACAAAGCAGGGCGCTAAGGCAAGAGAAGTAAGCGCCCCAGGAGGGAATCTGCCTGCGAGGGAAGCTGTGCAGCACATCCCTTGTTCCGCTCGCCACTTCCCTGACTCTTAGGCAAAGCCCATCTCAGCTGGCTTGTAGGCGTGCCTCCGTGCTCAGAAGCAGCCCCGTGGCAGGCAGGACAGTGCGGGATGTCTTCTGGGCACGCAGCATGCTGCTTCCCATGCCCGGGACAAACTTCGAGCAGGTGCCTGGCTTGCGCTTCCATCTGCCGAGACTTGGAGCTGGCCAGCAGGCACCTTCCCGCTGTGTGTGCTGCTGTCCGCAAACAGCCTCCAAACAAAGCAGGGCCCTAAGGCAAGAGAAGTAAGCGCCCCAGGAGGGAATCTGCCTGCGAGGGAAGCTGTGCAGCACATCCCTTGTTCTGCTCGACACTTCCCTCACTCTCAGGCAAAGCCCATCTCAGCTGGCTTGTAGGCGTGCCTCCGTGCTCAGAAGCTGCCCCGTGGCAGGCAGGACAGTGCGAGAAGTACTCTGGGCATGCAGCATGCTGCTTCCCATGCCCGGGACAAACTGCGAGCAGGTGCCTGGCTTGCGCTTCTATCTGCCGAGACTTGGAGCCGATCAGAGCGCACCTTCCCGCTGTGTGTGCTGCTGTCCGCAAACAGCCTCCAAACAAAGCAGGGCACTAAGGCAAGAGAAGTAAGTGCCCCAGGAGGGAATCTGCCTGCGAGGGAAGCTGTGCAGCACATCCCTTGTTCCGCTCGCCACTTCCCTCACTCTTAGGCAAAGCCCATCTCAGCTGGCTTGTAGGCGTGCCTCCGTGCTCAGAAGCAGCCCCGTGGCAGGCAGGACAGTGCGAGAAGTACTCTGGGCATGCAGCATGCTGCTTCCCATGCCCGGGACAAACCGCGAGCAGGTGCCTGGCTTCCGCTTCTATGTGCCGAGACTTGGAGCTGGCCAGCGCGCACCTTCCCGCTGTGTGTGCTGCTGTCCGCAAACAGCCTCCAAACAAAGCAGGGCGCTAAGGCAAGAGAAGTAAGCGCCCCAGGAGGGAATCTGCCTGCGAGGGAAGCTGTGCAGCACATCCCTTGTTCCGCTCGCCACTTCCCTGACTCTTAGGCAAAGCCCATCTCAGCTGGCTTGTAGGCGTGCCTCCGTGCTCAGAAGCAGCCGCGAGGCAGGCAGGACAGTGCGGGATGTCTTCTGGGCACGCAGCGTGCTGATTCCCATGCCCGGGACAAACTGCGAACAGGTGCCTGGCTTCCGCTTCCATCTGCCGAGACTTGGAGCTGGCCAGCGCGCACCTTCCCGCTGTGTGTGCTGCTGTCCGCAAACAGCCTCCAAACAAAGCAGGGCACTAAGGCAAGAGAAGTAAGCGCCCCAGGAGGGAATCTGCCTGCGAGGGAAGCTGTGCAGCACATCCCTTGTTCCGCTCGCCACTTCCCTGACTCTTAGGCAAAGCCCATCTCAGCTGGCTTGTAGGCATGCCTCCGTGCTCAGAAGCAGCCCCGTGGCAGGCAGCACAGTGCGGGATGTCTTCTGGGCACGCAGCATGCTGCTTCCCATGCCCGGGACAAACCGCGAGCAGGTGCCTGGCTTGCGCTTCCATCTGCCGAGACTTGGAGCTGGCCAGCGCGCACCTTCCCGCTGTGTGTGCTGCTGTCCGCAAACAGCCTCCAAACAAAGCAGGGCCCTAAGGCAAGAGAAGTAAGCGCCCCGGGAGGGAATCTGCCTGCGAGGGAAGCTGTGCAGCACATCCCTTGTTCCGCTCGCCACTTCCCTGACTCTTAGGCAAAGCCCATCTCAGCTGGCTTGTAGGCGTGCCTCCGTGCTCAGAAGCAGCCCCGTGGCAGGCAGGACAGTGCGAGAAGTACTCTGGGCATGCCGCATGCTGCTTCCCATGCCCGGGACAAACTGCGAGCAGGTGCCTGGCTTGCGCTTCCATCTGCCGAGACTTGGAGCTGGCCAGCGCACACCTTCCCGCTGTGTGTGCTGCTGTCCGCAAACAGCCTCCAAACAAAGCAGGGCACTAAGGCAAGAGAAGTAAACGCCCCAGGAGGGAATCTGCCTGCGAGGGAAGCTGTGCAGCACATCCCTTGTTCCGCTCGACACTTCCCTCACTCTCAGGCAAAGCCCATCTCAGCTGGCTTGTAGGCGTGCCTCCGTGCTCAGAAGCTGCCCCGTGGCAGGCAGGACAGTGCGAGAAGTACTCTGGGCATGCAGCATGCTGCTTCCCATGCCCGGGACAAACCGCGAGCAGGTGCCTGGCTTGCGCTTCCATCTGCCGAGACTTGGAGCTGGCCAGTGCGCACCTTCCCGCTGTGTGTGCTGCTGTCCGCAAACAGCCTCCAAACAAAGCAGGGCACTAAGGCAAGAGAAGTAAGCGCCCCAGGAGGGAATCTGCCTGCGAGGGAAGCTGTGCAGCACATCCCTTGTTCCGCTCGCCACTTCCCTGACTCTTAGGCAAAGCCCATCTCAGCTGGCTTGTAGGCATGCCTCCGTGCTCAGAAGCAGCCCCGTGGCAGGCAGCACAGTGCGGGATGTCTTCTGGGCACGCAGCATGCTGCTTCCCATGCCCGGGACAAACCGCGAGCAGGTGCCTGGCTTGCGCTTCCATCTGCCGAGAATTGGAGCTGGCCAGCGCGCACCTTCCCGCTGTGTGTGCTGCTGTCCGCAAACAGCCTCCAAACAAAGCAGGGCCCTAAGGCAAGAGAAGTAAGCGCCCCGGGAGGGAATCTGCCTGCGAGGGAAGCTGTGCAGCACATCCCTTGTTCCGCTCGCCACTTCCCTGACTCTTAGGCAAAGCCCATCTCAGCTGGCTTGTAGGCGTGCCTCCGTGCTCAGAAGCAGCCCCGTGGCAGGCAGGACAGTGCGAGAAGTACTCTGGGCATGCCGCATGCTGCTTCCCATGCCCGGGACAAACTGCGAGCAGGTGCCTGGCTTGCGCTTCCATCTGCCGAGACTTGGAGCTGGCCAGCGCACACCTTCCCGCTGTGTGTGCTGCTGTCCGCAAACAGCCTCCAAACAAAGCAGGGCACTAAGGCAAGAGAAGTAAACGCCCCAGGAGGGAATCTGCCTGCGAGGGAAGCTGTGCAGCACATCCCTTGTTCCGCTCGACACTTCCCTCACTCTCAGGCAAAGCCCATCTCAGCTGGCTTGTAGGCGTGCCTCCGTGCTCAGAAGCTGCCCCGTGGCAGGCAGGACAGTGCGAGAAGTACTCTGGGCATGCAGCATGCTGCTTCCCATGCCCGGGACAAACCGCGAGCAGGTGCCTGGCTTGCGCTTCCATCTGCCGAGACTTGGAGCTGGCCAGTGCGCACCTTCCCGCTGTGTGTGCTGCTGTCCGCAAACAGCCTCCAAACAAAGCAGGGCACTAAGGCAGGAGAAGTAAGCGCCCCAGGAGGGAATCTGCCTCCGAGGGAAGCTGTGCAGCACATCCCTTGTTCCGCTCGACACTTCCCTCACTCTCAGGCAAAGCCCATCTCAGCTGGCTTGTAGGCGTGCCTCCGTGCTCAGAAGCTGCCCCGTGGCAGGCAGGACAGTGCGAGAAGTACTCTGGGCATGCAGCATGCTGCTTCCCAGGCCCGGGACAAACTGCGAGCAGGTGCCTGGCTTGTGCTTCTATCTGCCGAGACTTGGAGCTGGCCAGCGCACACCTTCCCGCTGTGTGTGCTGCTGTCCGCAAACAGCCTCCAAACAAAGCAGGGCACTAAGGCAGGAGAACTAAGCGCCCCAGGAGGGAATCTGCCTGCGAGGGAAGCTGTGCAGCACATCCCTTGTTCCGCTCGCCACTTCCCTCACTCTTAGGCAAAGCCCATCTCAGCTGGCTTGTAGGCGTGCCTCCGTGCTCAGAAGCAGCCCCGTGGCAGGCAGCACAGTGCGGGATGTCTTCTGGGCACGCAGCATGCTGCTTCCCATGCCTGGGACAAACTTCGAGCAGGTGACTGGCTTGCGCTTCTATGTGCCGAGACTTGGAGCTGGCCAGCAGGCACCTTCCCGCTGTGTGTGCTGCTGTCCGCAAACAGCCTCCAAACAAAGCAGGGCACTAAGGCAAGAGAAGTAAGCTCCCCAGGAGGGAATCTGCCTGCGAGGGAAGCTGTGCAGCACATCCCTTGTTCCGCTCGACACTTCCCTCACTCTCAGGCAAAGCCCATCTCAGCTGGCTTGTAGGCGTGCCTCCGTGCTCAGAAGCTGCCCCGTGGCAGGCAGGACAGTGCGAGAAGTACTCTGGGCATGCAGCATGCTGCTTCCCATGCCCGGGACAAACTGCGAGCAGGTGCCTGGCTTGCGCTTCCATCTGCCGAGACTTGGAGCTGGCCAGCGCGCACCTTCCCGCTGTGTGTGCTGCTGTCCGCAAACAGCCTCCAAACAAAGCAGGGCCCTAAGGCAGGAGAAGTAAGCGCCCCGGGAGGGAATCTGCCTGCGAGGGAACCTGTGCAGCACATCCCTTGTTCCGCTCGCCACTTCCCTGACTCTTTTGCAAAGCCCATCTCAGCTGGCTTGTAGGCGTGCCTCCGTGCTCAGAAGCAGCCCCGTGGCAGGCAGGACAGTGCGGGATGTCTTCTGGGCACGCAGCATGCTGCTTCCCATGCCCGGGACAAACCGCGAGCAGTTGCCTGGCTTGCGCTTCCATCTGCCGAGACTTGGAGCTGGCCAGCGCGCACCTTCCCGCTGTGTGTGCTGCTGTCCGCAAACAGCCTCCAAACAAAGCAGGGCCCTAAGGCAAGAGAAGTAAGCGCCCCAGGAGGGAATCTGCCTGCGAGGGAACCTGTGCAGCACATCCCTTGTTCCGCTCGACACTTCCCTCACTCTTAGGCAAAGCCCATCTCAGCTGGCTTGTAGGCGTGCCTCCGTGCTCAGAAGCAGCCCCGTGGCAGGCAGGACAGTGCGGGATGTCTTCTGGGCACGCAGCATGCTGCTTCCCATGCCCGGGACAAACCGCGAGCAGGTGCCTGGCTTGCGCTTCTATCTGCCGAGACTTGGAGCTGGCCAGCGCGCACCTTCCCGCTGTGTGTGCTGCTGTCCGCAAACAGCCTCCAAACAAAGCAGGGCGCTAAGGCAAGAGAAGTAAGCGCCCCAGGAGGGAATCTGCCTGCGAGGGAAGCTGTGCAGCACATCCCTTGTTCCGCTCGCCACTTCCCTGACTCTTAGGCAAAGCCCATCTCAGCTGGCTTGTAGGCGTGCCTCCGTGCTCAGAAGCAGCCCCGTGGCAGGCAGGACAGTGCGGGATGTCTTCTGGGCACGCAGCATGCTGCTTCCCATGCCCGGGACAAACTTCGAGCAGGTGCCTGGCTTGCGCTTCCATCTGCCGAGACTTGGAGCTGGCCAGCAGGCACCTTCCCGCTGTGTGTGCTGCTGTCCGCAAACAGCCTCCAAACAAAGCAGGGCCCTAAGGCAAGAGAAGTAAGCGCCCCAGGAGGGAATCTGCCTGCGAGGGAAGCTGTGCAGCACATCCCTTGTTCTGCTCGACACTTCCCTAACTCTCAGGCAAAGCCCATCTCAGCTGGCTTGTAGGCGTGCCTCCGTGCTCAGAAGCAGCCCCGTGGCAGGCAGCACAGTGCGGGATGTCTTCTGGGCACGCAGCATGCTGCTTCCCATGCCCGGGACAAACCGCGAGCAGGTGCCTCGCTTGCGCTTCTATGTGCCGAGACTTGGAGCTGGCCAGCAGGCACCTTCCCGCTGTGTGTGCTGCTGTCCGCAAACAGCCTCCAAACAAAGCAGGGCCCTAAGGCAAGAGAAGTAAGCGCCCCAGGAGGGAATCTGCCTGCGAGGGAACCTGTGCAGCACATCCCTTGTTCCGCTCGCCACTTCCCTGACTCTTTTGCAAAGCCCATCTCAGCTGGCTTGTAGGCGTGCCTCCGTGCTCAGAAGCAGCCCCGTGGCAGGCAGGACAGTGCGGGATGTCTTCTGGGCACGCAGCATGCTGCTTCCCATGCCCGGGACAAACCGCGAGCAGGTGCCTGGCTTCCGCTTCCATCTGCCGAGACTTGGAGCTGGCCAGCGCGCACCTTCCCGCTGTGTGTGCTGCTGTCCGCAAACAGCCTCCAAACAAAGCAGGGCACTAAGGCAGGAGAACTAAGCGCCCCAGGAGGGAATCTGCCTGCGAGGGAAGCTGTGCAGCACATCCCTTGTTCCGCTCGCCACTTCCCTGACTCTTAGGCAAAGCCCATCTCAGCTGGCTTGTAGGCGTGCCTCCGTGCTCAGAAGCAGCCCCGTGGCAGGCAGGACAGTGCGGGATGTCTTCTGGGCACGCAGCATGCTGCTTCCCATGCCCGGGACAAACCGCGAGCAGTTGCCTGGCTTGCGCTTCCATCTGCCGAGACTTGGAGCTGGCCAGCGCGCACCTTCCCGCTGTGTGTGCTGCTGTCCGCAAACAGCCTCCAAACAAAGCAGGGCCCTAAGGCAAGAGAAGTAAGCGCCCCAGGAGGGAATCTGCCTGCGAGGGAAGCTGTGCAGCACATCCCTTGTTCCGCTCGACACTTCCCTCACTCTCAGGCAAAGCCCATCTCAGCTGGCTTGTAGGCGTGCCTCCGTGCTCAGAAGCTGCCCCGTGGCAGGCAGGACAGTGCGAGAAGTACTCTGGGCATGCAGCATGCTGCTTCCCATGCCCGGGACAAACTGCGAGCAGGTGCCTGGCTTGCGCTTCCATCTGCCGAGACTTGGAGCTGGCCAGCGCGCACCTTCCCGCTGTGTGTGCTGCTGTCCGCAAACAGCCTCCAAACAAAGCAGGGCCCTAAGGCAGGAGAAGTAAGCGCCCCGGGAGGGAATCTGCCTGCGAGGGAACCTGTGCAGCACATCCCTTGTTCCGCTCGACACTTCCCTCACTCTCAGGCAAAGCCCATCTCAGCTGGCTTGTAGGCGTGCCTCCGTGCTCAGAAGCAGCCCCGTGGCAGGCAGGACAGTGCGGGATGTCTTCTGGGCACGCAGCATGCTGCTTCCCATGCCCGGGACAAACCGCGAGCAGTTGCCTGGCTTGCGCTTCCATCTGCCGAGACTTGGAGCTGGCCAGCGCGCACCTTCCCGCTGTGTGTGCTGCTGTCCGCAAACAGCCTCCAAACAAAGCAGGGCCCTAAGGCAAGAGAAGTAAGCGCCCCAGGAGGGAATCTGCCTGCGAGGGAACCTGTGCAGCACATCCCTTGTTCCGCTCGACACTTCCCTCACTCTTAGGCAAAGCCCATCTCAGCTGGCTTGTAGGCGTGCCTCCGTGCTCAGAAGCAGCCCCGTGGCAGGCAGGACAGTGCGGGATGTCTTCTGGGCACGCAGCATGCTGCTTCCCATGCCCGGGACAAACCGCGAGCAGGTGCCTGGCTTGCGCTTCTATCTGCCGAGACTTGGAGCTGGCCAGCGCGCACCTTCCCGCTGTGTGTGCTGCTGTCCGCAAACAGCCTCCAAACAAAGCAGGGCGCTAAGGCAAGAGAAGTAAGCGCCCCAGGAGGGAATCTGCCTGCGAGGGAAGCTGTGCAGCACATCCCTTGTTCCGCTCGCCACTTCCCTGACTCTTAGGCAAAGCCCATCTCAGCTGGCTTGTAGGCGTGCCTCCGTGCTCAGAAGCAGCCCCGTGGCAGGCAGGACAGTGCGGGATGTCTTCTGGGCACGCAGCATGCTGCTTCCCATGCCCGGGACAAACTTCGAGCAGGTGCCTGGCTTGCGCTTCCATCTGCCGAGACTTGGAGCTGGCCAGCAGGCACCTTCCCGCTGTGTGTGCTGCTGTCCGCAAACAGCCTCCAAACAAAGCAGGGCCCTAAGGCAAGAGAAGTAAGCGCCCCAGGAGGGAATCTGCTTGCGAGGGAAGCTGTGCAGCACATCCCTTGTTCTGCTCGACACTTCCCTCACTCTCAGGCAAAGCCCATCTCAGCTGGCTTGTAGGCGTGCCTCCGTGCTCAGAAGCTGCCCCGTGGCAGGCAGGACAGTGCGAGAAGTACTCTGGGCATGCAGCATGCTGCTTCCCATGCCCGGGACAAACTGCGAGCAGGTGCCTGGCTTGCGCTTCTATCTGCCGAGACTTGGAGCCGATCAGAGCGCACCTTCCCGCTGTGTGTGCTGCTGTCCGCAAACAGCCTCCAAACAAAGCAGGGCACTAAGGCAAGAGAAGTAAGTGCCCCAGGAGGGAATCTGCCTGCGAGGGAAGCTGTGCAGCACATCCCTTGTTCCGCTCGCCACTTCCCTCACTCTTAGGCAAAGCCCATCTCAGCTGGCTTGTAGGCGTGCCTCCGTGCTCAGAAGCAGCCCCGTGGCAGGCAGGACAGTGCGAGAAGTACTCTGGGCATGCAGCATGCTGCTTCCCATGCCCGGGACAAACCGCGAGCAGGTGCCTGGCTTCCGCTTCTATGTGCCGAGACTTGGAGCTGGCCAGCGCGCACCTTCCCGCTGTGTGTGCTGCTGTCCGCAAACAGCCTCCAAACAAAGCAGGGCGCTAAGGCAAGAGAAGTAAGCGCCCCAGGAGGGAATCTGCCTGCGAGGGAAGCTGTGCAGCACATCCCTTGTTCCGCTCGCCACTTCCCTGACTCTTAGGCAAAGCCCATCTCAGCTGGCTTGTAGGCGTGCCTCCGTGCTCAGAAGCAGCCGCGAGGCAGGCAGGACAGTGCGGGATGTCTTCTGGGCACGCAGCGTGCTGATTCCCATGCCCGGGACAAACTGCGAACAGGTGCCTGGCTTCCGCTTCCATCTGCCGAGACTTGGAGCTGGCCAGCGCGCACCTTCCCGCTGTGTGTGCTGCTGTCCGCAAACAGCCTCCAAACAAAGCAGGGCACTAAGGCAAGAGAAGTAAGCGCCCCAGGAGGGAATCTGCCTGCGAGGGAAGCTGTGCAGCACATCCCTTGTTCCGCTCGCCACTTCCCTGACTCTTAGGCAAAGCCCATCTCAGCTGGCTTGTAGGCATGCCTCCGTGCTCAGAAGCAGCCCCGTGGCAGGCAGCACAGTGCGGGATGTCTTCTGGGCACGCAGCATGCTGCTTCCCATGCCCGGGACAAACCGCGAGCAGGTGCCTGGCTTGCGCTTCCATCTGCCGAGACTTGGAGCTGGCCAGCGCGCACCTTCCCGCTGTGTGTGCTGCTGTCCGCAAACAGCCTCCAAACAAAGCAGGGCACTAAGGCAGGAGAAGTAAGCGCCCCAGGAGGGAATCTGCCTGCGAGGGAAGCTGTGCAGCACATCCCTTGTTCCGCTCGACACTTCCCTCACTCTCAGGCAAAGCCCATCTCAGCTGGCTTGTAGGCGTGCCTCCGTGCTCAGAAGCTGCCCCGTGGCAGGCAGGACAGTGCGAGAAGTACTCTGGGCATGCAGCATGCTGCTTCCCATGCCCGGGACAAACTGCGAGCAGGTGCCTGGCTTGTGCTTCTATCTGCCGAGACTTGGAGCTGGCCAGCGCACACCTTCCCGCTGTGTGTGCTGCTGTCCGCAAACAGCCTCCAAACAAAGCAGGGCACTAAGGCAGGAGAACTAAGCGCCCCAGGAGGGAATCTGCCTGCGAGGGAAGCTGTGCAGCACATCCCTTGTTCCGCTCGCCACTTCCCTCACTCTTAGGCAAAGCCCATCTCAGCTGGCTTGTAGGCGTGCCTCCGTGCTCAGAAGCAGCCCCGTGGCAGGCAGCACAGTGCGGGATGTCTTCTGGGCACGCAGCATGCTGCTTCCCATGCCTGGGACAAACTTCGAGCAGGTGACTGGCTTGCGCTTCTATGTGCCGAGACTTGGAGCTGGCCAGCAGGCACCTTCCCGCTGTGTGTGCTGCTGTCCGCAAACAGCCTCCAAACAAAGCAGGGCACTAAGGCAAGAGAAGTAAGCTCCCCAGGAGGGAATCTGCCTGCGAGGGAAGCTGTGCAGCACATCCCTTGTTCCGCTCGACACTTCCCTCACTCTCAGGCAAAGCCCATCTCAGCTGGCTTGTAGGCGTGCCTCCGTGCTCAGAAGCTGCCCCGTGGCAGGCAGGACAGTGCGAGAAGTACTCTGGGCATGCAGCATGCTGCTTCCCATGCCCGGGACAAACTGCGAGCAGGTGCCTGGCTTGCGCTTCCATCTGCCGAGACTTGGAGCTGGCCAGCGCGCACCTTCCCGCTGTGTGTGCTGCTGTCCGCAAACAGCCTCCAAACAAAGCAGGGCCCTAAGGCAGGAGAAGTAAGCGCCCCGGGAGGGAATCTGCCTGCGAGGGAACCTGTGCAGCACATCCCTTGTTCCGCTCGACACTTCCCTCACTCTCAGGCAAAGCCCATCTCAGCTGGCTTGTAGGCGTGCCTCCGTGCTCAGAAGCAGCCCCGTGGCAGGCAGGACAGTGCGGGATGTCTTCTGGGCACGCAGCATGCTGCTTCCCATGCCCGGGACAAACCGCGAGCAGTTGCCTGGCTTGCGCTTCCATCTGCCGAGACTTGGAGCTGGCCAGCGCGCACCTTCCCGCTGTGTGTGCTGCTGTCCGCAAACAGCCTCCAAACAAAGCAGGGCCCTAAGGCAAGAGAAGTAAGCGCCCCAGGAGGGAATCTGCCTGCGAGGGAACCTGTGCAGCACATCCCTTGTTCCGCTCGACACTTCCCTCACTCTTAGGCAAAGCCCATCTCAGCTGGCTTGTAGGCGTGCCTCCGTGCTCAGAAGCAGCCCCGTGGCAGGCAGGACAGTGCGGGATGTCTTCTGGGCACGCAGCATGCTGCTTCCCATGCCCGGGACAAACCGCGAGCAGGTGCCTGGCTTGCGCTTCTATCTGCCGAGACTTGGAGCTGGCCAGCGCGCACCTTCCCGCTGTGTGTGCTGCTGTCCGCAAACAGCCTCCAAACAAAGCAGGGCGCTAAGGCAAGAGAAGTAAGCGCCCCAGGAGGGAATCTGCCTGCGAGGGAAGCTGTGCAGCACATCCCTTGTTCCGCTCGCCACTTCCCTGACTCTTAGGCAAAGCCCATCTCAGCTGGCTTGTAGGCGTGCCTCCGTGCTCAGAAGCAGCCCCGTGGCAGGCAGGACAGTGCGGGATGTCTTCTGGGCACGCAGCATGCTGCTTCCCATGCCCGGGACAAACTTCGAGCAGGTGCCTGGCTTGCGCTTCCATCTGCCGAGACTTGGAGCTGGCCAGCAGGCACCTTCCCGCTGTGTGTGCTGCTGTCCGCAAACAGCCTCCAAACAAAGCAGGGCCCTAAGGCAAGAGAAGTAAGCGCCCCAGGAGGGAATCTGCCTGCGAGGGAAGCTGTGCAGCACATCCCTTGTTCTGCTCGACACTTCCCTCACTCTCAGGCAAAGCCCATCTCAGCTGGCTTGTAGGCGTGCCTCCGTGCTCAGAAGCTGCCCCGTGGCAGGCAGGACAGTGCGAGAAGTACTCTGGGCATGCAGCATGCTGCTTCCCATGCCCGGGACAAACTGCGAGCAGGTGCCTGGCTTGCGCTTCTATCTGCCGAGACTTGGAGCCGATCAGAGCGCACCTTCCCGCTGTGTGTGCTGCTGTCCGCAAACAGCCTCCAAACAAAGCAGGGCACTAAGGCAAGAGAAGTAAGTGCCCCAGGAGGGAATCTGCCTGCGAGGGAAGCTGTGCAGCACATCCCTTGTTCCGCTCGCCACTTCCCTCACTCTTAGGCAAAGCCCATCTCAGCTGGCTTGTAGGCGTGCCTCCGTGCTCAGAAGCAGCCCCGTGGCAGGCAGGACAGTGCGAGAAGTACTCTGGGCATGCAGCATGCTGCTTCCCATGCCCGGGACAAACCGCGAGCAGGTGCCTGGCTTCCGCTTCTATGTGCCGAGACTTGGAGCTGGCCAGCGCGCACCTTCCCGCTGTGTGTGCTGCTGTCCGCAAACAGCCTCCAAACAAAGCAGGGCGCTAAGGCAAGAGAAGTAAGCGCCCCAGGAGGGAATCTGCCTGCGAGGGAAGCTGTGCAGCACATCCCTTGTTCCGCTCGCCACTTCCCTGACTCTTAGGCAAAGCCCATCTCAGCTGGCTTGTAGGCGTGCCTCCGTGCTCAGAAGCAGCCGCGAGGCAGGCAGGACAGTGCGGGATGTCTTCTGGGCACGCAGCGTGCTGATTCCCATGCCCGGGACAAACTGCGAACAGGTGCCTGGCTTCCGCTTCCATCTGCCGAGACTTGGAGCTGGCCAGCGCGCACCTTCCCGCTGTGTGTGCTGCTGTCCGCAAACAGCCTCCAAACAAAGCAGGGCACTAAGGCAAGAGAAGTAAGCGCCCCAGGAGGGAATCTGCCTGCGAGGGAAGCTGTGCAGCACATCCCTTGTTCCGCTCGCCACTTCCCTGACTCTTAGGCAAAGCCCATCTCAGCTGGCTTGTAGGCATGCCTCCGTGCTCAGAAGCAGCCCCGTGGCAGGCAGCACAGTGCGGGATGTCTTCTGGGCACGCAGCATGCTGCTTCCCATGCCCGGGACAAACCGCGAGCAGGTGCCTGGCTTGCGCTTCCATCTGCCGAGACTTGGAGCTGGCCAGCGCGCACCTTCCCGCTGTGTGTGCTGCTGTCCGCAAACAGCCTCCAAACAAAGCAGGGCCCTAAGGCAAGAGAAGTAAGCGCCCCGGGAGGGAATCTGCCTGCGAGGGAAGCTGTGCAGCACATCCCTTGTTCCGCTCGCCACTTCCCTGACTCTTAGGCAAAGCCCATCTCAGCTGGCTTGTAGGCGTGCCTCCGTGCTCAGAAGCAGCCCCGTGGCAGGCAGGACAGTGCGAGAAGTACTCTGGGCATGCCGCATGCTGCTTCCCATGCCCGGGACAAACTGCGAGCAGGTGCCTGGCTTGCGCTTCCATCTGCCGAGACTTGGAGCTGGCCAGCGCACACCTTCCCGCTGTGTGTGCTGCTGTCCGCAAACAGCCTCCAAACAAAGCAGGGCACTAAGGCAAGAGAAGTAAACGCCCCAGGAGGGAATCTGCCTGCGAGGGAAGCTGTGCAGCACATCCCTTGTTCCGCTCGACACTTCCCTCACTCTCAGGCAAAGCCCATCTCAGCTGGCTTGTAGGCGTGCCTCCGTGCTCAGAAGCTGCCCCGTGGCAGGCAGGACAGTGCGAGAAGTACTCTGGGCATGCAGCATGCTGCTTCCCATGCCCGGGACAAACCGCGAGCAGGTGCCTGGCTTGCGCTTCCATCTGCCGAGACTTGGAGCTGGCCAGTGCGCACCTTCCCGCTGTGTGTGCTGCTGTCCGCAAACAGCCTCCAAACAAAGCAGGGCACTAAGGCAAGAGAAGTAAGCGCCCCAGGAGGGAATCTGCCTGCGAGGGAAGCTGTGCAGCACATCCCTTGTTCCGCTCGCCACTTCCCTGACTCTTAGGCAAAGCCCATCTCAGCTGGCTTGTAGGCATGCCTCCGTGCTCAGAAGCAGCCCCGTGGCAGGCAGCACAGTGCGGGATGTCTTCTGGGCACGCAGCATGCTGCTTCCCATGCCCGGGACAAACCGCGAGCAGGTGCCTGGCTTGCGCTTCCATCTGCCGAGAATTGGAGCTGGCCAGCGCGCACCTTCCCGCTGTGTGTGCTGCTGTCCGCAAACAGCCTCCAAACAAAGCAGGGCCCTAAGGCAAGAGAAGTAAGCGCCCCGGGAGGGAATCTGCCTGCGAGGGAAGCTGTGCAGCACATCCCTTGTTCCGCTCGCCACTTCCCTGACTCTTAGGCAAAGCCCATCTCAGCTGGCTTGTAGGCGTGCCTCCGTGCTCAGAAGCAGCCCCGTGGCAGGCAGGACAGTGCGAGAAGTACTCTGGGCATGCCGCATGCTGCTTCCCATGCCCGGGACAAACTGCGAGCAGGTGCCTGGCTTGCGCTTCCATCTGCCGAGACTTGGAGCTGGCCAGCGCACACCTTCCCGCTGTGTGTGCTGCTGTCCGCAAACAGCCTCCAAACAAAGCAGGGCACTAAGGCAAGAGAAGTAAACGCCCCAGGAGGGAATCTGCCTGCGAGGGAAGCTGTGCAGCACATCCCTTGTTCCGCTCGACACTTCCCTCACTCTCAGGCAAAGCCCATCTCAGCTGGCTTGTAGGCGTGCCTCCGTGCTCAGAAGCTGCCCCGTGGCAGGCAGGACAGTGCGAGAAGTACTCTGGGCATGCAGCATGCTGCTTCCCATGCCCGGGACAAACCGCGAGCAGGTGCCTGGCTTGCGCTTCCATCTGCCGAGACTTGGAGCTGGCCAGTGCGCACCTTCCCGCTGTGTGTGCTGCTGTCCGCAAACAGCCTCCAAACAAAGCAGGGCACTAAGGCAGGAGAAGTAAGCGCCCCAGGAGGGAATCTGCCTCCGAGGGAAGCTGTGCAGCACATCCCTTGTTCCGCTCGACACTTCCCTCACTCTCAGGCAAAGCCCATCTCAGCTGGCTTGTAGGCGTGCCTCCGTGCTCAGAAGCTGCCCCGTGGCAGGCAGGACAGTGCGAGAAGTACTCTGGGCATGCAGCATGCTGCTTCCCAGGCCCGGGACAAACTGCGAGCAGGTGCCTGGCTTGTGCTTCTATCTGCCGAGACTTGGAGCTGGCCAGCGCACACCTTCCCGCTGTGTGTGCTGCTGTCCGCAAACAGCCTCCAAACAAAGCAGGGCACTAAGGCAGGAGAACTAAGCGCCCCAGGAGGGAATCTGCCTGCGAGGGAAGCTGTGCAGCACATCCCTTGTTCCGCTCGCCACTTCCCTCACTCTTAGGCAAAGCCCATCTCAGCTGGCTTGTAGGCGTGCCTCCGTGCTCAGAAGCAGCCCCGTGGCAGGCAGCACAGTGCGGGATGTCTTCTGGGCACGCAGCATGCTGCTTCCCATGCCTGGGACAAACTTCGAGCAGGTGACTGGCTTGCGCTTCTATGTGCCGAGACTTGGAGCTGGCCAGCAGGCACCTTCCCGCTGTGTGTGCTGCTGTCCGCAAACAGCCTCCAAACAAAGCAGGGCACTAAGGCAAGAGAAGTAAGCTCCCCAGGAGGGAATCTGCCTGCGAGGGAAGCTGTGCAGCACATCCCTTGTTCCGCTCGACACTTCCCTCACTCTCAGGCAAAGCCCATCTCAGCTGGCTTGTAGGCGTGCCTCCGTGCTCAGAAGCTGCCCCGTGGCAGGCAGGACAGTGCGAGAAGTACTCTGGGCATGCAGCATGCTGCTTCCCATGCCCGGGACAAACTGCGAGCAGGTGCCTGGCTTGCGCTTCCATCTGCCGAGACTTGGAGCTGGCCAGCGCGCACCTTCCCGCTGTGTGTGCTGCTGTCCGCAAACAGCCTCCAAACAAAGCAGGGCCCTAAGGCAGGAGAAGTAAGCGCCCCGGGAGGGAATCTGCCTGCGAGGGAACCTGTGCAGCACATCCCTTGTTCCGCTCGCCACTTCCCTGACTCTTTTGCAAAGCCCATCTCAGCTGGCTTGTAGGCGTGCCTCCGTGCTCAGAAGCAGCCCCGTGGCAGGCAGGACAGTGCGGGATGTCTTCTGGGCACGCAGCATGCTGCTTCCCATGCCCGGGACAAACCGCGAGCAGTTGCCTGGCTTGCGCTTCCATCTGCCGAGACTTGGAGCTGGCCAGCGCGCACCTTCCCGCTGTGTGTGCTGCTGTCCGCAAACAGCCTCCAAACAAAGCAGGGCCCTAAGGCAAGAGAAGTAAGCGCCCCAGGAGGGAATCTGCCTGCGAGGGAACCTGTGCAGCACATCCCTTGTTCCGCTCGACACTTCCCTCACTCTTAGGCAAAGCCCATCTCAGCTGGCTTGTAGGCGTGCCTCCGTGCTCAGAAGCAGCCCCGTGGCAGGCAGGACAGTGCGGGATGTCTTCTGGGCACGCAGCATGCTGCTTCCCATGCCCGGGACAAACCGCGAGCAGGTGCCTGGCTTGCGCTTCTATCTGCCGAGACTTGGAGCTGGCCAGCGCGCACCTTCCCGCTGTGTGTGCTGCTGTCCGCAAACAGCCTCCAAACAAAGCAGGGCGCTAAGGCAAGAGAAGTAAGCGCCCCAGGAGGGAATCTGCCTGCGAGGGAAGCTGTGCAGCACATCCCTTGTTCCGCTCGCCACTTCCCTGACTCTTAGGCAAAGCCCATCTCAGCTGGCTTGTAGGCGTGCCTCCGTGCTCAGAAGCAGCCCCGTGGCAGGCAGGACAGTGCGGGATGTCTTCTGGGCACGCAGCATGCTGCTTCCCATGCCCGGGACAAACTTCGAGCAGGTGCCTGGCTTGCGCTTCCATCTGCCGAGACTTGGAGCTGGCCAGCAGGCACCTTCCCGCTGTGTGTGCTGCTGTCCGCAAACAGCCTCCAAACAAAGCAGGGCCCTAAGGCAAGAGAAGTAAGCGCCCCAGGAGGGAATCTGCCTGCGAGGGAAGCTGTGCAGCACATCCCTTGTTCTGCTCGACACTTCCCTAACTCTCAGGCAAAGCCCATCTCAGCTGGCTTGTAGGCGTGCCTCCGTGCTCAGAAGCAGCCCCGTGGCAGGCAGCACAGTGCGGGATGTCTTCTGGGCACGCAGCATGCTGCTTCCCATGCCCGGGACAAACCGCGAGCAGGTGCCTCGCTTGCGCTTCTATGTGCCGAGACTTGGAGCTGGCCAGCAGGCACCTTCCCGCTGTGTGTGCTGCTGTCCGCAAACAGCCTCCAAACAAAGCAGGGCCCTAAGGCAAGAGAAGTAAGCGCCCCAGGAGGGAATCTGCCTGCGAGGGAACCTGTGCAGCACATCCCTTGTTCCGCTCGCCACTTCCCTGACTCTTTTGCAAAGCCCATCTCAGCTGGCTTGTAGGCGTGCCTCCGTGCTCAGAAGCAGCCCCGTGGCAGGCAGGACAGTGCGGGATGTCTTCTGGGCACGCAGCATGCTGCTTCCCATGCCCGGGACAAACCGCGAGCAGGTGCCTGGCTTCCGCTTCCATCTGCCGAGACTTGGAGCTGGCCAGCGCGCACCTTCCCGCTGTGTGTGCTGCTGTCCGCAAACAGCCTCCAAACAAAGCAGGGCACTAAGGCAGGAGAACTAAGCGCCCCAGGAGGGAATCTGCCTGCGAGGGAAGCTGTGCAGCACATCCCTTGTTCCGCTCGCCACTTCCCTGACTCTTAGGCAAAGCCCATCTCAGCTGGCTTGTAGGCGTGCCTCCGTGCTCAGAAGCAGCCCCGTGGCAGGCAGGACAGTGCGGGATGTCTTCTGGGCACGCAGCATGCTGCTTCCCATGCCCGGGACAAACCGCGAGCAGTTGCCTGGCTTGCGCTTCCATCTGCCGAGACTTGGAGCTGGCCAGCGCGCACCTTCCCGCTGTGTGTGCTGCTGTCCGCAAACAGCCTCCAAACAAAGCAGGGCCCTAAGGCAAGAGAAGTAAGCGCCCCAGGAGGGAATCTGCCTGCGAGGGAAGCTGTGCAGCACATCCCTTGTTCCGCTCGACACTTCCCTCACTCTCAGGCAAAGCCCATCTCAGCTGGCTTGTAGGCGTGCCTCCGTGCTCAGAAGCTGCCCCGTGGCAGGCAGGACAGTGCGAGAAGTACTCTGGGCATGCAGCATGCTGCTTCCCATGCCCGGGACAAACTGCGAGCAGGTGCCTGGCTTGCGCTTCCATCTGCCGAGACTTGGAGCTGGCCAGCGCGCACCTTCCCGCTGTGTGTGCTGCTGTCCGCAAACAGCCTCCAAACAAAGCAGGGCCCTAAGGCAGGAGAAGTAAGCGCCCCGGGAGGGAATCTGCCTGCGAGGGAACCTGTGCAGCACATCCCTTGTTCCGCTCGACACTTCCCTCACTCTCAGGCAAAGCCCATCTCAGCTGGCTTGTAGGCGTGCCTCCGTGCTCAGAAGCAGCCCCGTGGCAGGCAGGACAGTGCGGGATGTCTTCTGGGCACGCAGCATGCTGCTTCCCATGCCCGGGACAAACCGCGAGCAGTTGCCTGGCTTGCGCTTCCATCTGCCGAGACTTGGAGCTGGCCAGCGCGCACCTTCCCGCTGTGTGTGCTGCTGTCCGCAAACAGCCTCCAAACAAAGCAGGGCCCTAAGGCAAGAGAAGTAAGCGCCCCAGGAGGGAATCTGCCTGCGAGGGAACCTGTGCAGCACATCCCTTGTTCCGCTCGACACTTCCCTCACTCTTAGGCAAAGCCCATCTCAGCTGGCTTGTAGGCGTGCCTCCGTGCTCAGAAGCAGCCCCGTGGCAGGCAGGACAGTGCGGGATGTCTTCTGGGCACGCAGCATGCTGCTTCCCATGCCCGGGACAAACCGCGAGCAGGTGCCTGGCTTGCGCTTCTATCTGCCGAGACTTGGAGCTGGCCAGCGCGCACCTTCCCGCTGTGTGTGCTGCTGTCCGCAAACAGCCTCCAAACAAAGCAGGGCGCTAAGGCAAGAGAAGTAAGCGCCCCAGGAGGGAATCTGCCTGCGAGGGAAGCTGTGCAGCACATCCCTTGTTCCGCTCGCCACTTCCCTGACTCTTAGGCAAAGCCCATCTCAGCTGGCTTGTAGGCGTGCCTCCGTGCTCAGAAGCAGCCCCGTGGCAGGCAGGACAGTGCGGGATGTCTTCTGGGCACGCAGCATGCTGCTTCCCATGCCCGGGACAAACTTCGAGCAGGTGCCTGGCTTGCGCTTCCATCTGCCGAGACTTGGAGCTGGCCAGCAGGCACCTTCCCGCTGTGTGTGCTGCTGTCCGCAAACAGCCTCCAAACAAAGCAGGGCCCTAAGGCAAGAGAAGTAAGCGCCCCAGGAGGGAATCTGCTTGCGAGGGAAGCTGTGCAGCACATCCCTTGTTCTGCTCGACACTTCCCTCACTCTCAGGCAAAGCCCATCTCAGCTGGCTTGTAGGCGTGCCTCCGTGCTCAGAAGCTGCCCCGTGGCAGGCAGGACAGTGCGAGAAGTACTCTGGGCATGCAGCATGCTGCTTCCCATGCCCGGGACAAACTGCGAGCAGGTGCCTGGCTTGCGCTTCTATCTGCCGAGACTTGGAGCCGATCAGAGCGCACCTTCCCGCTGTGTGTGCTGCTGTCCGCAAACAGCCTCCAAACAAAGCAGGGCACTAAGGCAAGAGAAGTAAGTGCCCCAGGAGGGAATCTGCCTGCGAGGGAAGCTGTGCAGCACATCCCTTGTTCCGCTCGCCACTTCCCTCACTCTTAGGCAAAGCCCATCTCAGCTGGCTTGTAGGCGTGCCTCCGTGCTCAGAAGCAGCCCCGTGGCAGGCAGGACAGTGCGAGAAGTACTCTGGGCATGCAGCATGCTGCTTCCCATGCCCGGGACAAACCGCGAGCAGGTGCCTGGCTTCCGCTTCTATGTGCCGAGACTTGGAGCTGGCCAGCGCGCACCTTCCCGCTGTGTGTGCTGCTGTCCGCAAACAGCCTCCAAACAAAGCAGGGCGCTAAGGCAAGAGAAGTAAGCGCCCCAGGAGGGAATCTGCCTGCGAGGGAAGCTGTGCAGCACATCCCTTGTTCCGCTCGCCACTTCCCTGACTCTTAGGCAAAGCCCATCTCAGCTGGCTTGTAGGCGTGCCTCCGTGCTCAGAAGCAGCCGCGAGGCAGGCAGGACAGTGCGGGATGTCTTCTGGGCACGCAGCGTGCTGATTCCCATGCCCGGGACAAACTGCGAACAGGTGCCTGGCTTCCGCTTCCATCTGCCGAGACTTGGAGCTGGCCAGCGCGCACCTTCCCGCTGTGTGTGCTGCTGTCCGCAAACAGCCTCCAAACAAAGCAGGGCACTAAGGCAAGAGAAGTAAGCGCCCCAGGAGGGAATCTGCCTGCGAGGGAAGCTGTGCAGCACATCCCTTGTTCCGCTCGCCACTTCCCTGACTCTTAGGCAAAGCCCATCTCAGCTGGCTTGTAGGCATGCCTCCGTGCTCAGAAGCAGCCCCGTGGCAGGCAGCACAGTGCGGGATGTCTTCTGGGCACGCAGCATGCTGCTTCCCATGCCCGGGACAAACCGCGAGCAGGTGCCTGGCTTGCGCTTCCATCTGCCGAGACTTGGAGCTGGCCAGCGCGCACCTTCCCGCTGTGTGTGCTGCTGTCCGCAAACAGCCTCCAAACAAAGCAGGGCCCTAAGGCAAGAGAAGTAAGCGCCCCGGGAGGGAATCTGCCTGCGAGGGAAGCTGTGCAGCACATCCCTTGTTCCGCTCGCCACTTCCCTGACTCTTAGGCAAAGCCCATCTCAGCTGGCTTGTAGGCGTGCCTCCGTGCTCAGAAGCAGCCCCGTGGCAGGCAGGACAGTGCGAGAAGTACTCTGGGCATGCCGCATGCTGCTTCCCATGCCCGGGACAAACTGCGAGCAGGTGCCTGGCTTGCGCTTCCATCTGCCGAGACTTGGAGCTGGCCAGCGCACACCTTCCCGCTGTGTGTGCTGCTGTCCGCAAACAGCCTCCAAACAAAGCAGGGCACTAAGGCAAGAGAAGTAAACGCCCCAGGAGGGAATCTGCCTGCGAGGGAAGCTGTGCAGCACATCCCTTGTTCCGCTCGACACTTCCCTCACTCTCAGGCAAAGCCCATCTCAGCTGGCTTGTAGGCGTGCCTCCGTGCTCAGAAGCTGCCCCGTGGCAGGCAGGACAGTGCGAGAAGTACTCTGGGCATGCAGCATGCTGCTTCCCATGCCCGGGACAAACCGCGAGCAGGTGCCTGGCTTGCGCTTCCATCTGCCGAGACTTGGAGCTGGCCAGTGCGCACCTTCCCGCTGTGTGTGCTGCTGTCCGCAAACAGCCTCCAAACAAAGCAGGGCACTAAGGCAGGAGAAGTAAGCGCCCCAGGAGGGAATCTGCCTGCGAGGGAAGCTGTGCAGCACATCCCTTGTTCCGCTCGACACTTCCCTCACTCTCAGGCAAAGCCCATCTCAGCTGGCTTGTAGGCGTGCCTCCGTGCTCAGAAGCTGCCCCGTGGCAGGCAGGACAGTGCGAGAAGTACTCTGGGCATGCAGCATGCTGCTTCCCATGCCCGGGACAAACCGCGAGCAGGTGCCTGGCTTGTGCTTCTATCTGCCGAGACTTGGAGCTGGCCAGCGCACACCTTCCCGCTGTGTGTGCTGCTGTCCGCAAACAGCCTCCAAACAAAGCAGGGCACTAAGGCAGGAGAACTAAGCGCCCCAGGAGGGAATCTGCCTGCGAGGGAAGCTGTGCAGCACATCCCTTGTTCCGCTCGCCACTTCCCTCACTCTTAGGCAAAGCCCATCTCAGCTGGCTTGTAGGCGTGCCTCCGTGCTCAGAAGCAGCCCCGTGGCAGGCAGCACAGTGCGGGATGTCTTCTGGGCACGCAGCATGCTGCTTCCCATGCCTGGGACAAACTTCGAGCAGGTGACTGGCTTGCGCTTCTATGTGCCGAGACTTGGAGCTGGCCAGCAGGCACCTTCCCGCTGTGTGTGCTGCTGTCCGCAAACAGCCTCCAAACAAAGCAGGGCACTAAGGCAAGAGAAGTAAGCTCCCCAGGAGGGAATCTGCCTGCGAGGGAAGCTGTGCAGCACATCCCTTGTTCCGCTCGACACTTCCCTCACTCTCAGGCAAAGCCCATCTCAGCTGGCTTGTAGGCGTGCCTCCGTGCTCAGAAGCTGCCCCGTGGCAGGCAGCACAGTGCGAGAAGTACTCTGGGCATGCAGCATGCTGCTTCCCATGCCCGGGACAAACTGCGAGCAGGTGCCTGGCTTGCGCTTCCATCTGCCGAGACTTGGAGCTGGCCAGCGCGCACCTTCCCGCTGTGTGTGCTGCTGTCCGCAAACAGCCTCCAAACAAAGCAGGGCACTAAGGCAAGAGAAGTAAACGCCCCGGGAGGGAATCTGCCTGCGAGGGAAGCTGTGCAGCACATCCCTTGTTCCGCTCGACACTTCCCTCACTCTCAGGCAAAGCCCATCTCAGCTGGCTTGTAGGCGTGCCTCCGTGCTCAGAAGCTGCCCCGTGGCAGGCAGGACAGTGCGAGAAGTACTCTGGGCATGCAGCATGCTGCTTCCCATGCCCGGGACAAACCGCGAGCAGGTGCCTGGCTTGCGCTTCCATCTGCCGAGACTTGGAGCTGGCCAGTGCGCACCTTCCCGCTGTGTGTGCTGCTGTCCGCAAACAGCCTCCAAACAAAGCAGGGCACTAAGGCAGGAGAAGTAAGCGCCCCAGGAGGGAATCTGCCTCCGAGGGAAGCTGTGCAGCACATCCCTTGTTCCGCTCGACACTTCCCTCACTCTCAGGCAAAGCCCATCTCAGCTGGCTTGTAGGCGTGCCTCCGTGCTCAGAAGCTGCCCCGTGGCAGGCAGGACAGTGCGAGAAGTACTCTGGGCATGCAGCATGCTGCTTCCCATGCCCGGGACAAACTGCGAGCAGGTGCCTGGCTTGTGCTTCTATCTGCCGAGACTTGGAGCTGGCCAGCGCACACCTTCCCGCTGTGTGTGCTGCTGTCCGCAAACAGCCTCCAAACAAAGCAGGGCACTAAGGCAGGAGAACTAAGCGCCCCAGGAGGGAATCTGCCTGCGAGGGAAGCTGTGCAGCACATCCCTTGTTCCGCTCGCCACTTCCCTCACTCTTAGGCAAAGCCCATCTCAGCTGGCTTGTAGGCGTGCCTCCGTGCTCAGAAGCAGCCCCGTGGCAGGCAGCACAGTGCGGGATGTCTTCTGGGCACGCAGCATGCTGCTTCCCATGCCTGGGACAAACTTCGAGCAGGTGACTGGCTTGCGCTTCTATGTGCCGAGACTTGGAGCTGGCCAGCAGGCACCTTCCCGCTGTGTGTGCTGCTGTCCGCAAACAGCCTCCAAACAAAGCAGGGCACTAAGGCAAGAGAAGTAAGCTCCCCAGGAGGGAATCTGCCTGCGAGGGAAGCTGTGCAGCACATCCCTTGTTCCGCTCGACACTTCCCTCACTCTCAGGCAAAGCCCATCTCAGCTGGCTTGTAGGCGTGCCTCCGTGCTCAGAAGCTGCCCCGTGGCAGGCAGGACAGTGCGAGAAGTACTCTGGGCATGCAGCATGCTGCTTCCCATGCCCGGGACAAACTGCGAGCAGGTGCCTGGCTTGCGCTTCCATCTGCCGAGACTTGGAGCTGGCCAGCGCGCACCTTCCCGCTGTGTGTGCTGCTGTCCGCAAACAGCCTCCAAACAAAGCAGGGCCCTAAGGCAGGAGAAGTAAGCGCCCCGGGAGGGAATCTGCCTGCGAGGGAACCTGTGCAGCACATCCCTTGTTCCGCTCGCCACTTCCCTGACTCTTTTGCAAAGCCCATCTCAGCTGGCTTGTAGGCGTGCCTCCGTGCTCAGAAGCAGCCCCGTGGCAGGCAGGACAGTGCGGGATGTCTTCTGGGCACGCAGCATGCTGCTTCCCATGCCCGGGACAAACCGCGAGCAGTTGCCTGGCTTGCGCTTCCATCTGCCGAGACTTGGAGCTGGCCAGCGCGCACCTTCCCGCTGTGTGTGCTGCTGTCCGCAAACAGCCTCCAAACAAAGCAGGGCCCTAAGGCAAGAGAAGTAAGCGCCCCAGGAGGGAATCTGCCTGCGAGGGAACCTGTGCAGCACATCCCTTGTTCCGCTCGACACTTCCCTCACTCTTAGGCAAAGCCCATCTCAGCTGGCTTGTAGGCGTGCCTCCGTGCTCAGAAGCAGCCCCGTGGCAGGCAGGACAGTGCGGGATGTCTTCTGGGCACGCAGCATGCTGCTTCCCATGCCCGGGACAAACCGCGAGCAGGTGCCTGGCTTGCGCTTCTATCTGCCGAGACTTGGAGCTGGCCAGCGCGCACCTTCCCGCTGTGTGTGCTGCTGTCCGCAAACAGCCTCCAAACAAAGCAGGGCGCTAAGGCAAGAGAAGTAAGCGCCCCAGGAGGGAATCTGCCTGCGAGGGAAGCTGTGCAGCACATCCCTTGTTCCGCTCGCCACTTCCCTGACTCTTAGGCAAAGCCCATCTCAGCTGGCTTGTAGGCGTGCCTCCGTGCTCAGAAGCAGCCCCGTGGCAGGCAGGACAGTGCGGGATGTCTTCTGGGCACGCAGCATGCTGCTTCCCATGCCCGGGACAAACTTCGAGCAGGTGCCTGGCTTGCGCTTCCATCTGCCGAGACTTGGAGCTGGCCAGCAGGCACCTTCCCGCTGTGTGTGCTGCTGTCCGCAAACAGCCTCCAAACAAAGCAGGGCCCTAAGGCAAGAGAAGTAAGCGCCCCAGGAGGGAATCTGCCTGCGAGGGAAGCTGTGCAGCACATCCCTTGTTCTGCTCGACACTTCCCTAACTCTCAGGCAAAGCCCATCTCAGCTGGCTTGTAGGCGTGCCTCCGTGCTCAGAAGCAGCCCCGTGGCAGGCAGCACAGTGCGGGATGTCTTCTGGGCACGCAGCATGCTGCTTCCCATGCCCGGGTCAGACCGCGAGCAGGTGCCTCGCTTGCGCTTCTATGTGCCGAGACTTGGAGCTGGCCAGCAGGCACCTTCCCGCTGTGTGTGCTGCTGTCCGCAAACAGCCTCCAAACAAAGCAGGGCCCTAAGGCAAGAGAAGTAAGCGCCCCAGGAGGGAATCTGCCTGCGAGGGAACCTGTGCAGCACATCCCTTGTTCCGCTCGCCACTTCCCTGACTCTTTTGCAAAGCCCATCTCAGCTGGCTTGTAGGCGTGCCTCCGTGCTCAGAAGCAGCCCCGTGGCAGGCAGGACAGTGCGGGATGTCTTCTGGGCACGCAGCATGCTGCTTCCCATGCCCGGGACAAACCGCGAACAGATGCCTGGCTTCCGCTTCCATCTGCCGAGACTTGGAGCTGGCCAGCGCGCACCTTCCCGCTGTGTGTGCTGCTGTCCGCAAACAGCCTCCAAACAAAGCAGGGCACTAAGGCAGGAGAACTAAGCGCCCCAGGAGGGAATCTGCCTGCGAGGGAAGCTGTGCAGCACATCCCTTGTTCCGCTCGCCACTTCCCTGACTCTTAGGCAAAGCCCATCTCAGCTGGCTTGTAGGCGTGCCTCCGTGCTCAGAAGCAGCCCCGTGGCAGGCAGGACAGTGCGGGATGTCTTCTGGGCACGCAGCATGCTGCTTCCCATGCCCGGGACAAACCGCGAGCAGTTGCCTGGCTTGCGCTTCCATCTGCCGAGACTTGGAGCTGGCCAGCGCGCACCTTCCCGCTGTGTGTGCTGCTGTCCGCAAACAGCCTCCAAACAAAGCAGGGCCCTAAGGCAAGAGAAGTAAGCGCCCCAGGAGGGAATCTGCCTGCGAGGGAACCTGTGCAGCACATCCCTTGTTCCGCTCGACACTTCCCTCACTCTTAGGCAAAGCCCATCTCAGCTGGCTTGTAGGCGTGCCTCCGTGCTCAGAAGCAGCCCCGTGGCAGGCAGGACAGTGCGGGATGTCTTCTGGGCACGCAGCATGCTGCTTCCCATGCCCGGGACAAACCGCGAGCAGGTGCCTGGCTTGCGCTTCCATCTGCCGAGACTTGGAGCTGGCCAGCGCGCACCTTCCCGCTGTGTGTGCTGCTGTCCGCAAACAGCCTCCAAACAAAGCAGGGCACTAAGGCAAGAGAAGTAAGCGCCCCAGGAGGGAATCTGCCTGCGAGGGAAGCTGTGCAGCACATCCCTTGTTCCGCTCGACACTTCCCTCACTCTCAGGCAAAGCCCATCTCAGCTGGCTTGTAGGCGTGCCTCCGTGCTCAGAAGCTGCCCCGTGGCAGGCAGGACAGTGCGAGAAGTACTCTGGGCATGCAGCATGCTGCTTCCCATGCCCGGGACAAACCGCGAGCAGGTGCCTGGCTTGCGCTTCCATCTGCCGAGACTTGGAGCTGGCCAGCGCGCACCTTCCCGCTGTGTGTGCTGCTGTCCGCAAACAGCCTCCAAACAAAGCAGGGCCCTAAGGCAAGAGAAGTAAGCGCCCCGGGAGGGAATCTGCCTGCGAGGGAAGCTGTGCAGCACATCCCTTGTTCCGCTCGACACTTCCCTGACTCTTAGGCAAAGCCCATCTCAGCTGGCTTGTAGGCGTGCCTCCGTGCTCAGAAGCAGCCCCGTGGCAGGCAGGACAGTGCGAGAAGTACTCTGGGCATGCCGCATGCTGCTTCCCATGCCCGGGACAAACTGCGAGCAGGTGCCTGGCTTGCGCTTCCATCTGCCGAGACTTGGAGCTGGCCAGCGCACACCTTCCCGCTGTGTGTGCTGCTGTCCGCAAACAGCCTCCAAACAAAGCAGGGCACTAAGGCAAGAGAAGTAAACGCCCCAGGAGGGAATCTGCCTGCGAGGGAAGCTGTGCAGCACATCCCTTGTTCCGCTCGACACTTCCCTCACTCTCAGGCAAAGCCCATCTCAGCTGGCTTGTAGGCGTGCCTCCGTGCTCAGAAGCTGCCCCGTGGCAGGCAGGACAGTGCGAGAAGTACTCTGGGCATGCAGCATGCTGCTTCCCATGCCCGGGACAAACCGCGAGCAGGTGCCTGGCTTGCGCTTCCATCTGCCGAGACTTGGAGCTGGCCAGTGCGCACCTTCCCGCTGTGTGTGCTGCTGTCCGCAAACAGCCTCCAAACAAAGCAGGGCACTAAGGCAAGAGAAGTAAGCGCCCCAGGAGGGAATCTGCCTGCGAGGGAACCTGTGCAGCACATCCCTTGTTCCGCTCGACACTTCCCTCACTCTTAGGCAAAGCCCATCTCAGCTGGCTTGTAGGCGTGCCTCCGTGCTCAGAAGCTGCCCCGTGGCAGGCAGCACAGTGCGAGAAGTACTCTGGGCATGCAGCATGCTGCTTCCCATGCCCGGGACAAACTGCGAGCAGGTGCCTGGCTTGCGCTTCCATCTGCCGAGACTTGGAGCTGGCCAGCGCGCACCTTCCCGCTGTGTGTGCTGCTGTCCGCAAACAGCCTCCAAACAAAGCAGGGCACTAAGGCAGGAGAACTAAGCGCCCCGGGAGGGAATCTGCCTGCGAGGGAAGCTGTGCAGCACATCCCTTGTTCCGCTCGCCACTTCCCTCACTCTTAGGCAAAGCCCATCTCAGCTGGCTTGTAGGCGTGCCTCCGTGCTCAGAAGCAGCCCCGTGGCAGGCAGGACAGTGCGGGATGTCTTCTGGGCACGCAGCATGCTGCTTCCCATGCCCGGGACAAACTGCGAGCAGGTGCCTGGCTTGCGCTTCCATCTGCCGAGACTTGGAGCTGGCCAGCGCGCACCTTCCCGCTGTGTGTGCTGCTGTCCGCAAACAGCCTCCAAACAAAGCAGGGCACTAAGGCAGGAGAACTAAGCGCCCCGGGAGGGAATCTGCCTGCGAGGGAAGCTGTGCAGCACATCCCTTGTTCCGCTCGCCACTTCCCTGACTCTTAGGCAAAGCCCATCTCAGCAGGCTTGTAGGCGTGCCTCCGTGCTCAGAAGCAGCCCCGTGGCAGGCAGCACAGTGCGGGATGTCTTCTGGGCACGCAGCATGCTGCTTCCCATGCCCGGGACAAACCGCGAGCAGGTGCCTGGCTTGCGCTTCCATCTGCCGAGACTTGGAGCTGGCCAGCGCGCACCTTCCCGCTGTGTGTGCTGCTGTCCGCAAACAGCCTCCAAACAAAGCAGGGCCCTAAGGCAAGAGAAGTAAGCGCCCCAGGAGGGAATCTGCCTGCGAGGGAACCTGTGCAGCACATCCCTTGTTCCGCTCGACACTTCCCTCACTCTTAGGCAAAGCCCATCTCAGCTGGCTTGTAGGCGTGCCTCCGTGCTCAGAAGCAGCCCCGTGGCAGGCAGGACAGTGCGGGATGTCTTCTGGGCACGCAGCATGCTGCTTCCCATGCCCGGGACAAACCGCGAGCAGGTGCCTGGCTTGCGCTTCCATCTGCCGAGACTTGGAGCTGGCCAGTGCGCACCTTCCCGCTGTGTGTGCTGCTGTCCGCAAACAGCCTCCAAACAAAGCAGGGCACTAAGGCAGGAGAAGTAAGCGCCCCAGGAGGGAATCTGCCTCCGAGGGAAGCTGTGCAGCACATCCCTTGTTCCGCTCGACACTTCCCTCACTCTCAGGCAAAGCCCATCTCAGCTGGCTTGTAGGCGTGCCTCCGTGCTCAGAAGCTGCCCCGTGGCAGGCAGGACAGTGCGAGAAGTACTCTGGGCATGCAGCATGCTGCTTCCCATGCCCGGGACAAACTGCGAGCAGGTGCCTGGCTTGCGCTTCTATGTGCCGAGACTTGGAGCCGATCAGAGCGCACCTTCCCGCTGTGTGTGCTGCTGTCCGCAAACAGCCTCCAAACAAAGCAGGGCACTAAGGCAAGAGAAGTAAGTGCCCCAGGAGGGAATCTGCCTGCGAGGGAAGCTGTGCAGCACATCCCTTGTTCCGCTCGCCACTTCCCTCACTCTTAGGCAAAGCCCATCTCAGCTGGCTTGTAGGCGTGCCTCCGTGCTCAGAAGCAGCCCCGTGGCAGGCAGCACAGTGCGGGATGTCTTCTGGGCACGCAGCATGCTGCTTCCCATGCCCGGGACAAACCGCGAGCAGGTGCCTGGCTTGCGCTTCCATCTGCCGAGACTTGGAGCTGGCCAGCAGGCACCTTCCCGCTGTGTGTGCTGCTGTCCGCAAACAGCCTCCAAACAAAGCAGGGCACTAAGGCAAGAGAAGTAAGCACCCCAGGAGGGAATCTGCCTGCGAGGGAAGCTGTGCAGCACATCCCTTGTTCCGCTCGCCACTTCCCTGACTCTTAGGCAAAGCCCATCTCAGCTGGCTTGTAGGCGTGCCTCCGTGCTCAGAAGCAGCCCCGTGGCAGGCAGCACAGTGCGGGATGTCTTCTGGGCACGCAGCATGCTGCTTCCCATGCCCGGGACAAACCGCGAGCAGGTGCCTGGCTTGCGCTTCCATCTGCCGAGACTTGGAGCTGGCCAGCGCGCACCTTCCCGCTGTGTGTGCTGCTGTCCGCAAACAGCCTCCAAACAAAGCAGGGCCCTAAGGCAAGAGAAGTAAGCGCCCCAGGAGGGAATCTGCCTGCGAGGGAAGCTGTGCAGCACATCCCTTGTTCCGCTCGCCACTTCCCTGACTCTTAGGCAAAGCCCATCTCAGCTGGCTTGTAGGCGTGCCTCCGTGCTCAGAAGCAGCCCCGTGGCAGGCAGGACAGTGCGAGAAGTACTCTGGGCATGCCGCATGCTGCTTCCCATGCCCGGGACAAACTGCGAGCAGGTGCCTGGCTTGCGCTTCCATCTGCCGAGACTTGGAGCTGGCCAGCGCACACCTTCCCGCTGTGTGTGCTGCTGTCCGCAAACAGCCTCCAAACAAAGCAGGGCACTAAGGCAAGAGAAGTAAACGCCCCAGGAGGGAATCTGCCTGCGAGGGAAGCTGTGCAGCACATCCCTTGTTCCGCTCGACACTTCCCTCACTCTCAGGCAAAGCCCATCTCAGCTGGCTTGTAGGCGTGCCTCCGTGCTCAGAAGCTGCCCCGTGGCAGGCAGGACAGTGCGAGAAGTACTCTGGGCATGCAGCATGCTGCTTCCCATGCCCGGGACAAACCGCGAGCAGGTGCCTGGCTTGCGCTTCCATCTGCCGAGACTTGGAGCTGGCCAGTGCGCACCTTCCCGCTGTGTGTGCTGCTGTCCGCAAACAGCCTCCAAACAAAGCAGGGCACTAAGGCAGGAGAAGTAAGCGCCCCAGGAGGGAATCTGCCTCCGAGGGAAGCTGTGCAGCACATCCCTTGTTCCGCTCGACACTTCCCTCACTCTCAGGCAAAGCCCATCTCAGCTGGCTTGTAGGCGTGCCTCCGTGCTCAGAAGCTGCCCCGTGGCAGGCAGGACAGTGCGAGAAGTACTCTGGGCATGCAGCATGCTGCTTCCCATGCCCGGGACAAACTGCGAGCAGGTGCCTGGCTTGTGCTTCTATCTGCCGAGACTTGGAGCTGGCCAGCGCACACCTTCCCGCTGTGTGTGCTGCTGTCCGCAAACAGCCTCCAAACAAAGCAGGGCACTAAGGCAGGAGAACTAAGCGCCCCAGGAGGGAATCTGCCTGCGAGGGAAGCTGTGCAGCACATCCCTTGTTCCGCTCGCCACTTCCCTGACTCTTAGGCAAAGCCCATCTCAGCTGGCTTGTAGGCGTGCCTCCGTGCTCAGAAGCAGCCCCGTGGCAGGCAGGACAGTGCGAGAAGTACTCTGGGCATGCCGCATGCTGCTTCCCATGCCCGGGACAAACTGCGAGCAGGTGCCTGGCTTGCGCTTCCATCTGCCGAGACTTGGAGCTGGCCAGCGCGCACCTTCCCGCTGTGTGTGCTGCTGTCCGCAAACAGCCTCCAAACAAAGCAGGGCGCTAAGGCAAGAGAAGTAAGCACCCCAGGAGGGAATCTGCCTGCGAGGGAAGCTGTGCAGCACATCCCTTGTTCCGCTCGCCACTTCCCTGACTCTTAGGCAAAGCCCATCTCAGCTGGCTTGTAGGCGTGCCTCCGTGCTCAGAAGCAGCCCCGTGGCAGGCAGGACAGTGCGAGAAGTACTCTGGGCATGCCGCATGCTGCTTCCCATGCCCGGGACAAACTGCGAGCAGGTGCCTGGCTTGCGCTTCCATCTGCCGAGACTTGGAGCTGGCCAGCGCACACCTTCCCGCTGTGTGTGCTGCTGTCCGCAAACAGCCTCCAAACAAAGCAGGGCACTAAGGCAAGAGAAGTAAACGCCCCAGGAGGGAATCTGCCTGCGAGGGAAGCTGTGCAGCACATCCCTTGTTCCGCTCGACACTTCCCTCACTCTCAGGCAAAGCCCATCTCAGCTGGCTTGTAGGCGTGCCTCCGTGCTCAGAAGCTGCCCCGTGGCAGGCAGCACAGTGCGAGAAGTACTCTGGGCATGCAGCATGCTGCTTCCCATGCCCGGGACAAACCGCGAGCAGGTGCCTGGCTTGCGCTTCCATCTGCCGAGACTTGGAGCTGGCCAGTGCGCACCTTCCCGCTGTGTGTGCTGCTGTCCGCAAACAGCCTCCAAACAAAGCAGGGCACTAAGGCAGGAGAAGTAAGCGCCCCAGGAGGGAATCTGCCTCCGAGGGAAGCTGTGCAGCACATCCCTTGTTCCGCTCGACACTTCCCTCACTCTCAGGCAAAGCCCATCTCAGCTGGCTTGTAGGCGTGCCTCCGTGCTCAGAAGCTGCCCCGTGGCAGGCAGGACAGTGCGAGAAGTACTCTGGGCATGCAGCATGCTGCTTCCCATGCCCGGGACAAACTGCGAGCAGGTGCCTGGCTTGTGCTTCTATCTGCCGAGACTTGGAGCTGGCCAGCGCACACCTTCCCGCTGTGTGTGCTGCTGTCCGCAAACAGCCTCCAAACAAAGCAGGGCACTAAGGCAGGAGAACTAAGCGCCCCAGGAGGGAATCTGCCTGCGAGGGAAGCTGTGCAGCACATCCCTTGTTCCGCTCGCCACTTCCCTCACTCTTAGGCAAAGCCCATCTCAGCTGGCTTGTAGGCGTGCCTCCGTGCTCAGAAGCAGCCCCGTGGCAGGCAGGACAGTGCGGGATGTCTTCTGGGCACGCAGCATGCTGCTTCCCATGCCCGGGACAAATTGTGAGCAGGTGCCTGGCTTGCGCTTCTATGTGCCGAGACTTGGAGCTGGCCAGCGCGCACCTTCCCGCTGTGTGTGCTGCTGTCCGCAAACAGCCTCCAAACAAAGCAGGGCACTAAGGCAAGAGAAGTAAGCGCCCCCGGAGGGAATCTGCCTGCGAGGGAAGCTGTGCAGCACATCCCTTGTTCCGCTCGACACTTCCCTCACTCTTAGGCAAAGCCCATCTCAGCTGGCTTGTAGGCGTGCCTCCGTGCTCAGAAGCTGCCCCGTGGCAGGCAGGACAGTGCGAGAAGTACTCTGGGCATGCAGCATGCTGCTTCCCATGCCCGGGACAAACTGCGAACAGGTGCCTGGCTTGCGCTTCCATCTGCCGAGACTTGGAGCTGGCCAGCGCGCACCTTCCCGCTGTGTGTGCTGCTGTCCGCAAACAGCCTCCAAACAAAGCAGGGCACTAAGGCAGGAGAACTAAGCGCCCCGGGAGGGAATCTGCCTGCGAGGGAAGCTGTGCAGCACATCCCTTGTTCCGCTCGCCACTTCCCTGACTCTTAGGCAAAGCCCATCTCAGCAGGCTTGTAGGCGTGCCTCCGTGCTCAGAAGCAGCCCCGTGGCAGGCAGCACAGTGCGGGATGTCTTCTGGGCACGCAGCATGCTGCTTCCCATGCCCGGGTCAGACCGCGAGCAGGTGCCTCGCTTGCGCTTCTATGTGCCGAGACTTGGAGCTGGCCAGCAGGCACCTTCCCGCTGTGTGTGCTGCTGTCCGCAAACAGCCTCCAAACAAAGCAGGGCACTAAGGCAAGAGAAGTAAGCTCCCCAGGAGGGAATCTGCCTGCGAGGGAAGCTGTGCAGCACATCCCTTGTTCCGCTCGACACTTCCCTCACTCTCAGGCAAAGCCCATCTCAGCTGGCTTGTAGGCGTGCCTCCGTGCTCAGAAGCTGCCCCGTGGCAGGCAGGACAGTGCGAGAAGTACTCTGGGCATGCAGCATGCTGCTTCCCATGCCCGGGACAAACTGCGAGCAGGTGCCTGGCTTGCGCTTCCATCTGCCGAGACTTGGAGCTGGCCAGCGCGCACCTTCCCGCTGTGTGTGCTGCTGTCCGCAAACAGCCTCCAAACAAAGCAGGGCACTAAGGCAGGAGAACTAAGCGCCCCGGGAGGGAATCTGCCTGCGAGGGAACCTGTGCAGCACATCCCTTGTTCCGCTCGCCACTTCCCTGACTCTTAGGCAAAGCCCATCTCAGCAGGCTTGTAGGCGTGCCTCCGTGCTCAGAAGCTGCCCCGTGGCAGGCAGCACAGTGCGGGATGTCTTCTGGGCACGCAGCATGCTGCTTCCCATGCCCGGGTCAGACCGCGAGCAGGTGCCTGGCTTGCGCTTCTATGTGCCGAGACTTGGAGCTGGCCAGCAGGCACCTTCCCGCTGTGTGTGCTGCTGTCCGCAAACAGCCTCCAAACAAAGCAGGGCCCTAAGGCAAGAGAAGTAAGCGCCCCAGGAGGGAATCTGCCTGCGAGGGAAGCTGTGCAGCACATCCCTTGTTCCGCTCGCCACTTCCCTGACTCTTAGGCAAAGCCCATCTCAGCTGGCTTGTAGGCGTGCCTCCGTGCTCAGAAGCAGCCGCGAGGCAGGCAGGACAGTGCGGGATGTCTTCTGGGAACGCAGCGTGCTGATTCCCATGCCCGGGACAAACTGCGAACAGGTGCCTGGCTTCCGCTTCCATCTGCCGAGACTTGGAGCTGGCCAGCGCGCACCTTCCCGCTGTGTGTGCTGCTGTCCGCAAACAGCCTCCAAACAAAGCAGGGCACTAAGGCAAGAGAAGTAAGCGCCCCCGGAGGGAATCTGCCTGCGAGGGAAGCTGTGCAGCACATCCCTTGTTCCGCTCGCCACTTCCCTGACTCTTAGGCAAAGCCCATCTCAGCTGGCTTGTAGGCTTGCCTCCGTGCTCAGAAGCAGCCCCGTGGCAGGCAGGACAGTGCGGGATGTCTTCTGGGCACGCAGCATGCTGCTTCCCATGCCTGGGACAAACTTCGAGCAGGTGACTGGCTTGCGCTTCCATCTGCCGAGACTTGGAACTGGCCAGCGCGCACCTTCCCGCTGTGTGTGCTGCTGTCCGCAAACAGCCTCCAAACAAAGCAGGGCACTAAGGCAAGAGAAGTAAGCGCCCCAGGAGGGAATCTGCCTGCGAGGGAAGCTGTGCAGCACATCCCTTGTTCCGCTCGACACTTCCCTCACTCTTAGGCAAAGCCCATCTCAGCTGGCTTGTAGGCGTGCCTCCGTGCTCAGAAGCTGCCCCGTGGCAGGCAGGACAGTGCGAGAAGTACTCTGGGCATGCAGCATGCTGCTTCCCATGCCCGGGACAAACTGCGAGCAGGTGCCTGGCTTGCGCTTCCATCTGCCGAGACTTGGAGCTGGCCAGCGCGCACCTTCCCGCTGTGTGTGCTGCTGTCCGCAAACAGCCTCCAAACAAAGCAGGGCACTAAGGCAGGAGAACTAAGCGCCCCGGGAGGGAATCTGCCTGCGAGGGAACCTGTGCAGCACATCCCTTGTTCCGCTCGCCACTTCCCTGACTCTTAGGCAAAGCCCATCTCAGCAGGCTTGTAGGCGTGCCTCCGTGCTCAGAAGCAGCCCCGTGGCAGGCAGCACAGTGCGGGATGTCTTCTGGGCACGCAGCATGCTGCTTCCCATGCCCGGGACAAACCGCGAGCAGTTGCCTGGCTTGCGCTTCCATCTGCCGAGACTTGGAGCTGGCCAGCGCGCACCTTCCCGCTGTGTGTGCTGCTGTCCGCAAACAGCCTCCAAACAAAGCAGGGCCCTAAGGCAAGAGAAGTAAGCGCCCCAGGAGGGAATCTGCCTGCGAGGGAACCTGTGCAGCACATCCCTTGTTCCGCTCGACACTTCCCTCACTCTTAGGCAAAGCCCATCTCAGCTGGCTTGTAGGCGTGCCTCCGTGCTCAGAAGCAGCCCCGTGGCAGGCAGGACAGTGCGGGATGTCTTCTGGGCACGCAGCATGCTGCTTCCCATGCCCGGGACAAACCGCGAGCAGGTGCCTGGCTTGCGCTTCCATCTGCCGAGACTTGGAGCTGGCCAGTGCGCACCTTCCCGCTGTGTGTGCTGCTGTCCGCAAACAGCCTCCAAACAAAGCAGGGCACTAAGGCAGGAGAAGTAAGCGCCCCAGGAGGGAATCTGCCTCCGAGGGAAGCTGTGCAGCACATCCCTTGTTCCGCTCGACACTTCCCTCACTCTCAGGCAAAGCCCATCTCAGCTGGCTTGTAGGCGTGCCTCCGTGCTCAGAAGCTGCCCCGTGGCAGGCAGGACAGTGCGAGAAGTACTCTGGGCATGCAGCATGCTGCTTCCCATGCCCGGGACAAACTGCGAGCAGGTGCCTGGCTTGCGCTTCTATGTGCCGAGACTTGGAGCCGATCAGAGCGCACCTTCCCGCTGTGTGTGCTGCTGTCCGCAAACAGCCTCCAAACAAAGCAGGGCGCTAAGGCAAGAGAAGTAAGCACCCCAGGAGGGAATCTGCCTGCGAGGGAAGCTGTGCAGCACATCCCTTGTTCCGCTCGCCACTTCCCTCACTCTTAGGCAAAGCCCATCTCAGCTGGCTTGTAGGCGTGCCTCCGTGCTCAGAAGCAGCCCCGTGGCAGGCAGCACAGTGCGGGATGTCTTCTGGGCACGCAGCATGCTGCTTCCCATGCCCGGGACAAACCGCGAGCAGGTGCCTGGCTTGCGCTTCCATCTGCCGAGACTTGGAGCTGCCCAGCGCGCACCTTCCCGCTGTGTGTGCTGCTGTCCGCAAACAGCCTCCAAACAAAGCAGGGCCCTAAGGCAAGAGAAGTAAGCGCCCCGGGAGGGAATCTGCCTGCGAGGGAAGCTGTGCAGCACATCCCTTGTTCCGCTCGCCACTTCCCTCACTCTCAGGCAAAGCCCATCTCAGCTGGCTTGTAGGCGTGCCTCCGTGCTCAGAAGCAGCCCCGTGGCAGGCAGGACAGTGCGGGATGTCTTCTGGGCACGCAGCATGCTGCTTCCCATGCCCGGGACAAACCGCGAGCAGGTGCCTGGCTTGCGCTTCCATCTGCCGAGACTTGGAGCTGGCCAGTGCGCACCTTCCCGCTGTGTGTGCTGCTGTCCGCAAACAGCCTCCAAACAAAGCAGGGCACTAAGGCAGGAGAAGTAAGCGCCCCAGGAGGGAATCTGCCTCCGAGGGAAGCTGTGCAGCACATCCCTTGTTCCGCTCGACACTTCCCTCACTCTCAGGCAAAGCCCATCTCAGCTGGCTTGTAGGCGTGCCTCCGTGCTCAGAAGCTGCCCCGTGGCAGGCAGGACAGTGCGAGAAGTACTCTGGGCATGCAGCATGCTGCTTCCCATGCCCGGGACAAACTGCGAGCAGGTGCCTGGCTTGCGCTTCTATGTGCCGAGACTTGGAGCCGATCAGAGCGCACCTTCCCGCTGTGTGTGCTGCTGTCCGCAAACAGCCTCCAAACAAAGCAGGGCACTAAGGCAAGAGAAGTAAGTGCCCCAGGAGGGAATCTGCCTGCGAGGGAAGCTGTGCAGCACATCCCTTGTTCCGCTCGCCACTTCCCTCACTCTTAGGCAAAGCCCATCTCAGCTGGCTTGTAGGCGTGCCTCCGTGCTCAGAAGCAGCCCCGTGGCAGGCAGCACAGTGCGGGATGTCTTCTGGGCACGCAGCATGCTGCTTCCCATGCCCGGGACAAACCGCGAGCAGGTGCCTGGCTTGCGCTTCCATCTGCCGAGACTTGGAGCTGGCCAGCAGGCACCTTCCCGCTGTGTGTGCTGCTGTCCGCAAACAGCCTCCAAACAAAGCAGGGCACTAAGGCAAGAGAAGTAAGCACCCCAGGAGGGAATCTGCCTGCGAGGGAAGCTGTGCAGCACATCCCTTGTTCCGCTCGCCACTTCCCTGACTCTTAGGCAAAGCCCATCTCAGCTGGCTTGTAGGCGTGCCTCCGTGCTCAGAAGCAGCCCCGTGGCAGGCAGCACAGTGCGGGATGTCTTCTGGGCACGCAGCATGCTGCTTCCCATGCCCGGGACAAACCGCGAGCAGGTGCCTGGCTTGCGCTTCCATCTGCCGAGACTTGGAGCTGGCCAGCGCGCACCTTCCCGCTGTGTGTGCTGCTGTCCGCAAACAGCCTCCAAACAAAGCAGGGCCCTAAGGCAAGAGAAGTAAGCGCCCCAGGAGGGAATCTGCCTGCGAGGGAAGCTGTGCAGCACATCCCTTGTTCCGCTCGCCACTTCCCTGACTCTTAGGCAAAGCCCATCTCAGCTGGCTTGTAGGCGTGCCTCCGTGCTCAGAAGCAGCCCCGTGGCAGGCAGGACAGTGCGAGAAGTACTCTGGGCATGCCGCATGCTGCTTCCCATGCCCGGGACAAACTGCGAGCAGGTGCCTGGCTTGCGCTTCCATCTGCCGAGACTTGGAGCTGGCCAGCGCACACCTTCCCGCTGTGTGTGCTGCTGTCCGCAAACAGCCTCCAAACAAAGCAGGGCACTAAGGCAAGAGAAGTAAACGCCCCAGGAGGGAATCTGCCTGCGAGGGAAGCTGTGCAGCACATCCCTTGTTCCGCTCGACACTTCCCTCACTCTCAGGCAAAGCCCATCTCAGCTGGCTTGTAGGCGTGCCTCCGTGCTCAGAAGCTGCCCCGTGGCAGGCAGGACAGTGCGAGAAGTACTCTGGGCATGCAGCATGCTGCTTCCCATGCCCGGGACAAACCGCGAGCAGGTGCCTGGCTTGCGCTTCCATCTGCCGAGACTTGGAGCTGGCCAGTGCGCACCTTCCCGCTGTGTGTGCTGCTGTCCGCAAACAGCCTCCAAACAAAGCAGGGCACTAAGGCAGGAGAAGTAAGCGCCCCAGGAGGGAATCTGCCTCCGAGGGAAGCTGTGCAGCACATCCCTTGTTCCGCTCGACACTTCCCTCACTCTCAGGCAAAGCCCATCTCAGCTGGCTTGTAGGCGTGCCTCCGTGCTCAGAAGCTGCCCCGTGGCAGGCAGGACAGTGCGAGAAGTACTCTGGGCATGCAGCATGCTGCTTCCCATGCCCGGGACAAACTGCGAGCAGGTGCCTGGCTTGTGCTTCTATCTGCCGAGACTTGGAGCTGGCCAGCGCACACCTTCCCGCTGTGTGTGCTGCTGTCCGCAAACAGCCTCCAAACAAAGCAGGGCACTAAGGCAGGAGAACTAAGCGCCCCAGGAGGGAATCTGCCTGCGAGGGAAGCTGTGCAGCACATCCCTTGTTCCGCTCGCCACTTCCCTGACTCTTAGGCAAAGCCCATCTCAGCTGGCTTGTAGGCGTGCCTCCGTGCTCAGAAGCAGCCCCGTGGCAGGCAGGACAGTGCGAGAAGTACTCTGGGCATGCCGCATGCTGCTTCCCATGCCCGGGACAAACTGCGAGCAGGTGCCTGGCTTGCGCTTCCATCTGCCGAAACTTGGAGCTGGCCAGCGCGCACCTTCCCGCTGTGTGTGCTGCTGTCCGCAAACAGCCTCCAAACAAAGCAGGGCGCTAAGGCAAGAGAAGTAAGCACCCCAGGAGGGAATCTGCCTGCGAGGGAAGCTGTGCAGCACATCCCTTGTTCCGCTCGCCACTTCCCTGACTCTTAGGCAAAGCCCATCTCAGCTGGCTTGTAGGCGTGCCTCCGTGCTCAGAAGCAGCCCCGTGGCAGGCAGGACAGTGCGAGAAGTACTCTGGGCATGCCGCATGCTGCTTCCCATGCCCGGGACAAACTGCGAGCAGGTGCCTGGCTTGCGCTTCCATCTGCCGAGACTTGGAGCTGGCCAGCGCACACCTTCCCGCTGTGTGTGCTGCTGTCCGCAAACAGCCTCCAAACAAAGCAGGGCACTAAGGCAAGAGAAGTAAACGCCCCAGGAGGGAATCTGCCTGCGAGGGAAGCTGTGCAGCACATCCCTTGTTCCGCTCGACACTTCCCTCACTCTCAGGCAAAGCCCATCTCAGCTGGCTTGTAGGCGTGCCTCCGTGCTCAGAAGCTGCCCCGTGGCAGGCAGCACAGTGCGAGAAGTACTCTGGGCATGCAGCATGCTGCTTCCCATGCCCGGGACAAACCGCGAGCAGGTGCCTGGCTTGCGCTTCCATCTGCCGAGACTTGGAGCTGGCCAGTGCGCACCTTCCCGCTGTGTGTGCTGCTGTCCGCAAACAGCCTCCAAACAAAGCAGGGCACTAAGGCAGGAGAAGTAAGCGCCCCAGGAGGGAATCTGCCTCCGAGGGAAGCTGTGCAGCACATCCCTTGTTCCGCTCGACACTTCCCTCACTCTCAGGCAAAGCCCATCTCAGCTGGCTTGTAGGCGTGCCTCCGTGCTCAGAAGCTGCCCCGTGGCAGGCAGGACAGTGCGAGAAGTACTCTGGGCATGCAGCATGCTGCTTCCCATGCCCGGGACAAACTGCGAGCAGGTGCCTGGCTTGTGCTTCTATCTGCCGAGACTTGGAGCTGGCCAGCGCACACCTTCCCGCTGTGTGTGCTGCTGTCCGCAAACAGCCTCCAAACAAAGCAGGGCACTAAGGCAGGAGAACTAAGCGCCCCAGGAGGGAATCTGCCTGCGAGGGAAGCTGTGCAGCACATCCCTTGTTCCGCTCGCCACTTCCCTCACTCTTAGGCAAAGCCCATCTCAGCTGGCTTGTAGGCGTGCCTCCGTGCTCAGAAGCAGCCCCGTGGCAGGCAGGACAGTGCGGGATGTCTTCTGGGCACGCAGCATGCTGCTTCCCATGCCCGGGACAAATTGTGAGCAGGTGCCTGGCTTGCGCTTCTATGTGCCGAGACTTGGAGCTGGCCAGCGCGCACCTTCCCGCTGTGTGTGCTGCTGTCCGCAAACAGCCTCCAAACAAAGCAGGGCACTAAGGCAAGAGAAGTAAGCGCCCCCGGAGGGAATCTGCCTGCGAGGGAAGCTGTGCAGCACATCCCTTGTTCCGCTCGACACTTCCCTCACTCTTAGGCAAAGCCCATCTCAGCTGGCTTGTAGGCGTGCCTCCGTGCTCAGAAGCTGCCCCGTGGCAGGCAGGACAGTGCGAGAAGTACTCTGGGCATGCAGCATGCTGCTTCCCATGCCCGGGACAAACTGCGAACAGGTGCCTGGCTTGCGCTTCCATCTGCCGAGACTTGGAGCTGGCCAGCGCGCACCTTCCCGCTGTGTGTGCTGCTGTCCGCAAACAGCCTCCAAACAAAGCAGGGCACTAAGGCAGGAGAACTAAGCGCCCCGGGAGGGAATCTGCCTGCGAGGGAAGCTGTGCAGCACATCCCTTGTTCCGCTCGCCACTTCCCTGACTCTTAGGCAAAGCCCATCTCAGCAGGCTTGTAGGCGTGCCTCCGTGCTCAGAAGCAGCCCCGTGGCAGGCAGCACAGTGCGGGATGTCTTCTGGGCACGCAGCATGCTGCTTCCCATGCCCGGGTCAGACCGCGAGCAGGTGCCTCGCTTGCGCTTCTATGTGCCGAGACTTGGAGCTGGCCAGCAGGCACCTTCCCGCTGTGTGTGCTGCTGTCCGCAAACAGCCTCCAAACAAAGCAGGGCACTAAGGCAAGAGAAGTAAGCTCCCCAGGAGGGAATCTGCCTGCGAGGGAAGCTGTGCAGCACATCCCTTGTTCCGCTCGACACTTCCCTCACTCTCAGGCAAAGCCCATCTCAGCTGGCTTGTAGGCGTGCCTCCGTGCTCAGAAGCTGCCCCGTGGCAGGCAGGACAGTGCGAGAAGTACTCTGGGCATGCAGCATGCTGCTTCCCATGCCCGGGACAAACTGCGAGCAGGTGCCTGGCTTGCGCTTCCATCTGCCGAGACTTGGAGCTGGCCAGCGCGCACCTTCCCGCTGTGTGTGCTGCTGTCCGCAAACAGCCTCCAAACAAAGCAGGGCACTAAGGCAGGAGAACTAAGCGCCCCGGGAGGGAATCTGCCTGCGAGGGAACCTGTGCAGCACATCCCTTGTTCCGCTCGCCACTTCCCTGACTCTTAGGCAAAGCCCATCTCAGCAGGCTTGTAGGCGTGCCTCCGTGCTCAGAAGCTGCCCCGTGGCAGGCAGCACAGTGCGGGATGTCTTCTGGGCACGCAGCATGCTGCTTCCCATGCCCGGGTCAGACCGCGAGCAGGTGCCTGGCTTGCGCTTCTATGTGCCGAGACTTGGAGCTGGCCAGCAGGCACCTTCCCGCTGTGTGTGCTGCTGTCCGCAAACAGCCTCCAAACAAAGCAGGGCCCTAAGGCAAGAGAAGTAAGCGCCCCAGGAGGGAATCTGCCTGCGAGGGAAGCTGTGCAGCACATCCCTTGTTCCGCTCGCCACTTCCCTGACTCTTAGGCAAAGCCCATCTCAGCTGGCTTGTAGGCGTGCCTCCGTGCTCAGAAGCAGCCGCGAGGCAGGCAGGACAGTGCGGGATGTCTTCTGGGAACGCAGCGTGCTGATTCCCATGCCCGGGACAAACTGCGAACAGGTGCCTGGCTTCCGCTTCCATCTGCCGAGACTTGGAGCTGGCCAGCGCGCACCTTCCCGCTGTGTGTGCTGCTGTCCGCAAACAGCCTCCAAACAAAGCAGGGCACTAAGGCAAGAGAAGTAAGCGCCCCCGGAGGGAATCTGCCTGCGAGGGAAGCTGTGCAGCACATCCCTTGTTCCGCTCGCCACTTCCCTGACTCTTAGGCAAAGCCCATCTCAGCTGGCTTGTAGGCTTGCCTCCGTGCTCAGAAGCAGCCCCGTGGCAGGCAGGACAGTGCGGGATGTCTTCTGGGCACGCAGCATGCTGCTTCCCATGCCTGGGACAAACTTCGAGCAGGTGACTGGCTTGCGCTTCCATCTGCCGAGACTTGGAACTGGCCAGCGCGCACCTTCCCGCTGTGTGTGCTGCTGTCCGCAAACAGCCTCCAAACAAAGCAGGGCACTAAGGCAAGAGAAGTAAGCGCCCCAGGAGGGAATCTGCCTGCGAGGGAAGCTGTGCAGCACATCCCTTGTTCCGCTCGACACTTCCCTCACTCTTAGGCAAAGCCCATCTCAGCTGGCTTGTAGGCGTGCCTCCGTGCTCAGAAGCTGCCCCGTGGCAGGCAGGACAGTGCGAGAAGTACTCTGGGCATGCAGCATGCTGCTTCCCATGCCCGGGACAAACTGCGAGCAGGTGCCTGGCTTGCGCTTCCATCTGCCGAGACTTGGAGCTGGCCAGCGCGCACCTTCCCGCTGTGTGTGCTGCTGTCCGCAAACAGCCTCCAAACAAAGCAGGGCACTAAGGCAGGAGAACTAAGCGCCCCGGGAGGGAATCTGCCTGCGAGGGAACCTGTGCAGCACATCCCTTGTTCCGCTCGCCACTTCCCTGACTCTTAGGCAAAGCCCATCTCAGCAGGCTTGTAGGCGTGCCTCCGTGCTCAGAAGCAGCCCCGTGGCAGGCAGCACAGTGCGGGATGTCTTCTGGGCACGCAGCATGCTGCTTCCCATGCCCGGGACAAACCGCGAGCAGTTGCCTGGCTTGCGCTTCCATCTGCCGAGACTTGGAGCTGGCCAGCGCGCACCTTCCCGCTGTGTGTGCTGCTGTCCGCAAACAGCCTCCAAACAAAGCAGGGCCCTAAGGCAAGAGAAGTAAGCGCCCCAGGAGGGAATCTGCCTGCGAGGGAACCTGTGCAGCACATCCCTTGTTCCGCTCGACACTTCCCTCACTCTTAGGCAAAGCCCATCTCAGCTGGCTTGTAGGCGTGCCTCCGTGCTCAGAAGCAGCCCCGTGGCAGGCAGGACAGTGCGGGATGTCTTCTGGGCACGCAGCATGCTGCTTCCCATGCCCGGGACAAACCGCGAGCAGGTGCCTGGCTTGCGCTTCCATCTGCCGAGACTTGGAGCTGGCCAGTGCGCACCTTCCCGCTGTGTGTGCTGCTGTCCGCAAACAGCCTCCAAACAAAGCAGGGCACTAAGGCAGGAGAAGTAAGCGCCCCAGGAGGGAATCTGCCTCCGAGGGAAGCTGTGCAGCACATCCCTTGTTCCGCTCGACACTTCCCTCACTCTCAGGCAAAGCCCATCTCAGCTGGCTTGTAGGCGTGCCTCCGTGCTCAGAAGCTGCCCCGTGGCAGGCAGGACAGTGCGAGAAGTACTCTGGGCATGCAGCATGCTGCTTCCCATGCCCGGGACAAACTGCGAGCAGGTGCCTGGCTTGCGCTTCTATGTGCCGAGACTTGGAGCCGATCAGAGCGCACCTTCCCGCTGTGTGTGCTGCTGTCCGCAAACAGCCTCCAAACAAAGCAGGGCGCTAAGGCAAGAGAAGTAAGCACCCCAGGAGGGAATCTGCCTGCGAGGGAAGCTGTGCAGCACATCCCTTGTTCCGCTCGCCACTTCCCTCACTCTTAGGCAAAGCCCATCTCAGCTGGCTTGTAGGCGTGCCTCCGTGCTCAGAAGCAGCCCCGTGGCAGGCAGCACAGTGCGGGATGTCTTCTGGGCACGCAGCATGCTGCTTCCCATGCCCGGGACAAACCGCGAGCAGGTGCCTGGCTTGCGCTTCCATCTGCCGAGACTTGGAGCTGCCCAGCGCGCACCTTCCCGCTGTGTGTGCTGCTGTCCGCAAACAGCCTCCAAACAAAGCAGGGCCCTAAGGCAAGAGAAGTAAGCGCCCCGGGAGGGAATCTGCCTGCGAGGGAAGCTGTGCAGCACATCCCTTGTTCCGCTCGCCACTTCCCTCACTCTCAGGCAAAGCCCATCTCAGCTGGCTTGTAGGCGTGCCTCCGTGCTCAGAAGCAGCCCCGTGGCAGGCAGGACAGTGCGGGATGTCTTCTGGGCACGCAGCATGCTGCTTCCCATGCCCGGGACAAACCGCGAGCAGGTGCCTGGCTTGCGCTTCCATCTGCCGAGACTTGGAGCTGGCCAGTGCGCACCTTCCCGCTGTGTGTGCTGCTGTCCGCAAACAGCCTCCAAACAAAGCAGGGCACTAAGGCAGGAGAAGTAAGCGCCCCAGGAGGGAATCTGCCTCCGAGGGAAGCTGTGCAGCACATCCCTTGTTCCGCTCGACACTTCCCTCACTCTCAGGCAAAGCCCATCTCAGCTGGCTTGTAGGCGTGCCTCCGTGCTCAGAAGCTGCCCCGTGGCAGGCAGGACAGTGCGAGAAGTACTCTGGGCATGCAGCATGCTGCTTCCCATGCCCGGGACAAACTGCGAGCAGGTGCCTGGCTTGCGCTTCTATGTGCCGAGACTTGGAGCCGATCAGAGCGCACCTTCCCGCTGTGTGTGCTGCTGTCCGCAAACAGCCTCCAAACAAAGCAGGGCACTAAGGCAAGAGAAGTAAGTGCCCCAGGAGGGAATCTGCCTGCGAGGGAAGCTGTGCAGCACATCCCTTGTTCCGCTCGCCACTTCCCTCACTCTTAGGCAAAGCCCATCTCAGCTGGCTTGTAGGCGTGCCTCCGTGCTCAGAAGCAGCCCCGTGGCAGGCAGCACAGTGCGGGATGTCTTCTGGGCACGCAGCATGCTGCTTCCCATGCCCGGGACAAACCGCGAGCAGGTGCCTGGCTTGCGCTTCCATCTGCCGAGACTTGGAGCTGGCCAGCAGGCACCTTCCCGCTGTGTGTGCTGCTGTCCGCAAACAGCCTCCAAACAAAGCAGGGCACTAAGGCAAGAGAAGTAAGCACCCCAGGAGGGAATCTGCCTGCGAGGGAAGCTGTGCAGCACATCCCTTGTTCCGCTCGCCACTTCCCTGACTCTTAGGCAAAGCCCATCTCAGCTGGCTTGTAGGCGTGCCTCCGTGCTCAGAAGCAGCCCCGTGGCAGGCAGCACAGTGCGGGATGTCTTCTGGGCACGCAGCATGCTGCTTCCCATGCCCGGGACAAACCGCGAGCAGGTGCCTGGCTTGCGCTTCCATCTGCCGAGACTTGGAGCTGGCCAGCGCGCACCTTCCCGCTGTGTGTGCTGCTGTCCGCAAACAGCCTCCAAACAAAGCAGGGCCCTAAGGCAAGAGAAGTAAGCGCCCCAGGAGGGAATCTGCCTGCGAGGGAAGCTGTGCAGCACATCCCTTGTTCCGCTCGCCACTTCCCTCACTCTTAGGCAAAGCCCATCTCAGCTGGCTTGTAGGCGTGCCTCCGTGCTCAGAAGCAGCCCCGTGGCAGGCAGGACAGTGCGAGAAGTACTCTGGGCATGCCGCATGCTGCTTCCCATGCCCGGGACAAACTGCGAGCAGGTGCCTGGCTTGCGCTTCCATCTGCCGAGACTTGGAGCTGGCCAGCGCACACCTTCCCGCTGTGTGTGCTGCTGTCCGCAAACAGCCTCCAAACAAAGCAGGGCACTAAGGCAAGAGAAGTAAACGCCCCAGGAGGGAATCTGCCTGCGAGGGAAGCTGTGCAGCACATCCCTTGTTCCGCTCGACACTTCCCTCACTCTCAGGCAAAGCCCATCTCAGCTGGCTTGTAGGCGTGCCTCCGTGCTCAGAAGCTGCCCCGTGGCAGGCAGGACAGTGCGAGAAGTACTCTGGGCATGCAGCATGCTGCTTCCCATGCCCGGGACAAACCGCGAGCAGGTGCCTGGCTTGCGCTTCCATCTGCCGAGACTTGGAGCTGGCCAGTGCGCACCTTCCCGCTGTGTGTGCTGCTGTCCGCAAACAGCCTCCAAACAAAGCAGGGCACTAAGGCAGGAGAAGTAAGCGCCCCAGGAGGGAATCTGCCTCCGAGGGAAGCTGTGCAGCACATCCCTTGTTCCGCTCGACACTTCCCTCACTCTCAGGCAAAGCCCATCTCAGCTGGCTTGTAGGCGTGCCTCCGTGCTCAGAAGCTGCCCCGTGGCAGGCAGGACAGTGCGAGAAGTACTCTGGGCATGCAGCATGCTGCTTCCCATGCCCGGGACAAACTGCGAGCAGGTGCCTGGCTTGTGCTTCTATCTGCCGAGACTTGGAGCTGGCCAGCGCACACCTTCCCGCTGTGTGTGCTGCTGTCCGCAAACAGCCTCCAAACAAAGCAGGGCACTAAGGCAGGAGAACTAAGCGCCCCAGGAGGGAATCTGCCTGCGAGGGAAGCTGTGCAGCACATCCCTTGTTCCGCTCGCCACTTCCCTGACTCTTAGGCAAAGCCCATCTCAGCTGGCTTGTAGGCGTGCCTCCGTGCTCAGAAGCAGCCCCGTGGCAGGCAGGACAGTGCGAGAAGTACTCTGGGCATGCCGCATGCTGCTTCCCATGCCCGGGACAAACTGCGAGCAGGTGCCTGGCTTGCGCTTCCATCTGCCGAGACTTGGAGCTGGCCAGCGCGCACCTTCCCGCTGTGTGTGCTGCTGTCCGCAAACAGCCTCCAAACAAAGCAGGGCGCTAAGGCAAGAGAAGTAAGCACCCCAGGAGGGAATCTGCCTGCGAGGGAAGCTGTGCAGCACATCCCTTGTTCCGCTCGCCACTTCCCTGACTCTTAGGCAAAGCCCATCTCAGCTGGCTTGTAGGCGTGCCTCCGTGCTCAGAAGCAGCCCCGTGGCAGGCAGGACAGTGCGAGAAGTACTCTGGGCATGCCGCATGCTGCTTCCCATGCCCGGGACAAACTGCGAGCAGGTGCCTGGCTTGCGCTTCCATCTGCCGAGACTTGGAGCTGGCCAGCGCACACCTTCCCGCTGTGTGTGCTGCTGTCCGCAAACAGCCTCCAAACAAAGCAGGGCACTAAGGCAAGAGAAGTAAACGCCCCAGGAGGGAATCTGCCTGCGAGGGAAGCTGTGCAGCACATCCCTTGTTCCGCTCGACACTTCCCTCACTCTCAGGCAAAGCCCATCTCAGCTGGCTTGTAGGCGTGCCTCCGTGCTCAGAAGCTGCCCCGTGGCAGGCAGCACAGTGCGAGAAGTACTCTGGGCATGCAGCATGCTGCTTCCCATGCCCGGGACAAACCGCGAGCAGGTGCCTGGCTTGCGCTTCCATCTGCCGAGACTTGGAGCTGGCCAGTGCGCACCTTCCCGCTGTGTGTGCTGCTGTCCGCAAACAGCCTCCAAACAAAGCAGGGCACTAAGGCAGGAGAAGTAAGCGCCCCAGGAGGGAATCTGCCTCCGAGGGAAGCTGTGCAGCACATCCCTTGTTCCGCTCGACACTTCCCTCACTCTCAGGCAAAGCCCATCTCAGCTGGCTTGTAGGCGTGCCTCCGTGCTCAGAAGCTGCCCCGTGGCAGGCAGGACAGTGCGAGAAGTACTCTGGGCATGCAGCATGCTGCTTCCCATGCCCGGGACAAACTGCGAGCAGGTGCCTGGCTTGTGCTTCTATCTGCCGAGACTTGGAGCTGGCCAGCGCACACCTTCCCGCTGTGTGTGCTGCTGTCCGCAAACAGCCTCCAAACAAAGCAGGGCACTAAGGCAGGAGAACTAAGCGCCCCAGGAGGGAATCTGCCTGCGAGGGAAGCTGTGCAGCACATCCCTTGTTCCGCTCGCCACTTCCCTCACTCTTAGGCAAAGCCCATCTCAGCTGGCTTGTAGGCGTGCCTCCGTGCTCAGAAGCAGCCCCGTGGCAGGCAGGACAGTGCGGGATGTCTTCTGGGCACGCAGCATGCTGCTTCCCATGCCCGGGACAAATTGTGAGCAGGTGCCTGGCTTGCGCTTCTATGTGCCGAGACTTGGAGCTGGCCAGCGCGCACCTTCCCGCTGTGTGTGCTGCTGTCCGCAAACAGCCTCCAAACAAAGCAGGGCACTAAGGCAAGAGAAGTAAGCGCCCCCGGAGGGAATCTGCCTGCGAGGGAAGCTGTGCAGCACATCCCTTGTTCCGCTCGACACTTCCCTCACTCTTAGGCAAAGCCCATCTCAGCTGGCTTGTAGGCGTGCCTCCGTGCTCAGAAGCTGCCCCGTGGCAGGCAGGACAGTGCGAGAAGTACTCTGGGCATGCAGCATGCTGCTTCCCATGCCCGGGACAAACTGCGAACAGGTGCCTGGCTTGCGCTTCCATCTGCCGAGACTTGGAGCTGGCCAGCGCGCACCTTCCCGCTGTGTGTGCTGCTGTCCGCAAACAGCCTCCAAACAAAGCAGGGCACTAAGGCAGGAGAACTAAGCGCCCCGGGAGGGAATCTGCCTGCGAGGGAAGCTGTGCAGCACATCCCTTGTTCCGCTCGCCACTTCCCTGACTCTTAGGCAAAGCCCATCTCAGCAGGCTTGTAGGCGTGCCTCCGTGCTCAGAAGCAGCCCCGTGGCAGGCAGCACAGTGCGGGATGTCTTCTGGGCACGCAGCATGCTGCTTCCCATGCCCGGGTCAGACCGCGAGCAGGTGCCTCGCTTCCGCTTCTATGTGCCGAGACTTGGAGCTGGCCAGCAGGCACCTTCCCGCTGTGTGTGCTGCTGTCCGCAAACAGCCTCCAAACAAAGCAGGGCACTAAGGCAAGAGAAGTAAGCTCCCCAGGAGGGAATCTGCCTGCGAGGGAAGCTGTGCAGCACATCCCTTGTTCCGCTCGACACTTCCCTCACTCTCAGGCAAAGCCCATCTCAGCTGGCTTGTAGGCGTGCCTCCGTGCTCAGAAGCTGCCCCGTGGCAGGCAGGACAGTGCGAGAAGTACTCTGGGCATGCAGCATGCTGCTTCCCATGCCCGGGACAAACTGCGAGCAGGTGCCTGGCTTGCGCTTCCATCTGCCGAGACTTGGAGCTGGCCAGCGCGCACCTTCCCGCTGTGTGTGCTGCTGTCCGCAAACAGCCTCCAAACAAAGCAGGGCACTAAGGCAGGAGAACTAAGCGCCCCGGGAGGGAATCTGCCTGCGAGGGAACCTGTGCAGCACATCCCTTGTTCCGCTCGCCACTTCCCTGACTCTTAGGCAAAGCCCATCTCAGCAGGCTTGTAGGCGTGCCTCCGTGCTCAGAAGCTGCCCCGTGGCAGGCAGCACAGTGCGGGATGTCTTCTGGGCACGCAGCATGCTGCTTCCCATGCCCGGGTCAGACCGCGAGCAGGTGCCTGGCTTGCGCTTCTATGTGCCGAGACTTGGAGCTGGCCAGCAGGCACCTTCCCGCTGTGTGTGCTGCTGTCCGCAAACAGCCTCCAAACAAAGCAGGGCCCTAAGGCAAGAGAAGTAAGCGCCCCAGGAGGGAATCTGCCTGCGAGGGAAGCTGTGCAGCACATCCCTTGTTCCGCTCGCCACTTCCCTGACTCTTAGGCAAAGCCCATCTCAGCTGGCTTGTAGGCGTGCCTCCGTGCTCAGAAGCAGCCGCGAGGCAGGCAGGACAGTGCGGGATGTCTTCTGGGAACGCAGCGTGCTGATTCCCATGCCCGGGACAAACTGCGAACAGGTGCCTGGCTTCCGCTTCCATCTGCCGAGACTTGGAGCTGGCCAGCGCGCACCTTCCCGCTGTGTGTGCTGCTGTCCGCAAACAGCCTCCAAACAAAGCAGGGCACTAAGGCAAGAGAAGTAAGCGCCCCCGGAGGGAATCTGCCTGCGAGGGAAGCTGTGCAGCACATCCCTTGTTCCGCTCGCCACTTCCCTGACTCTTAGGCAAAGCCCATCTCAGCTGGCTTGTAGGCTTGCCTCCGTGCTCAGAAGCAGCCCCGTGGCAGGCAGGACAGTGCGGGATGTCTTCTGGGCACGCAGCATGCTGCTTCCCATGCCTGGGACAAACTTCGAGCAGGTGACTGGCTTGCGCTTCCATCTGCCGAGACTTGGAACTGGCCAGCGCGCACCTTCCCGCTGTGTGTGCTGCTGTCCGCAAACAGCCTCCAAACAAAGCAGGGCACTAAGGCAAGAGAAGTAAGCGCCCCAGGAGGGAATCTGCCTGCGAGGGAAGCTGTGCAGCACATCCCTTGTTCCGCTCGACACTTCCCTCACTCTTAGGCAAAGCCCATCTCAGCTGGCTTGTAGGCGTGCCTCCGTGCTCAGAAGCTGCCCCGTGGCAGGCAGGACAGTGCGAGAAGTACTCTGGGCATGCAGCATGCTGCTTCCCATGCCCGGGACAAACTGCGAGCAGGTGCCTGGCTTGCGCTTCCATCTGCCGAGACTTGGAGCTGGCCAGCGCGCACCTTCCCGCTGTGTGTGCTGCTGTCCGCAAACAGCCTCCAAACAAAGCAGGGCACTAAGGCAGGAGAACTAAGCGCCCCGGGAGGGAATCTGCCTGCGAGGGAACCTGTGCAGCACATCCCTTGTTCCGCTCGCCACTTCCCTGACTCTTAGGCAAAGCCCATCTCAGCAGGCTTGTAGGCGTGCCTCCGTGCTCAGAAGCAGCCCCGTGGCAGGCAGCACAGTGCGGGATGTCTTCTGGGCACGCAGCATGCTGCTTCCCATGCCCGGGACAAACCGCGAGCAGTTGCCTGGCTTGCGCTTCCATCTGCCGAGACTTGGAGCTGGCCAGCGCGCACCTTCCCGCTGTGTGTGCTGCTGTCCGCAAACAGCCTCCAAACAAAGCAGGGCCCTAAGGCAAGAGAAGTAAGCGCCCCAGGAGGGAATCTGCCTGCGAGGGAACCTGTGCAGCACATCCCTTGTTCCGCTCGACACTTCCCTCACTCTTAGGCAAAGCCCATCTCAGCTGGCTTGTAGGCGTGCCTCCGTGCTCAGAAGCAGCCCCGTGGCAGGCAGGACAGTGCGGGATGTCTTCTGGGCACGCAGCATGCTGCTTCCCATGCCCGGGACAAACCGCGAGCAGGTGCCTGGCTTGCGCTTCCATCTGCCGAGACTTGGAGCTGGCCAGTGCGCACCTTCCCGCTGTGTGTGCTGCTGTCCGCAAACAGCCTCCAAACAAAGCAGGGCACTAAGGCAGGAGAAGTAAGCGCCCCAGGAGGGAATCTGCCTCCGAGGGAAGCTGTGCAGCACATCCCTTGTTCCGCTCGACACTTCCCTCACTCTCAGGCAAAGCCCATCTCAGCTGGCTTGTAGGCGTGCCTCCGTGCTCAGAAGCTGCCCCGTGGCAGGCAGGACAGTGCGAGAAGTACTCTGGGCATGCAGCATGCTGCTTCCCATGCCCGGGACAAACTGCGAGCAGGTGCCTGGCTTGCGCTTCTATGTGCCGAGACTTGGAGCCGATCAGAGCGCACCTTCCCGCTGTGTGTGCTGCTGTCCGCAAACAGCCTCCAAACAAAGCAGGGCGCTAAGGCAAGAGAAGTAAGCACCCCAGGAGGGAATCTGCCTGCGAGGGAAGCTGTGCAGCACATCCCTTGTTCCGCTCGCCACTTCCCTCACTCTTAGGCAAAGCCCATCTCAGCTGGCTTGTAGGCGTGCCTCCGTGCTCAGAAGCAGCCCCGTGGCAGGCAGCACAGTGCGGGATGTCTTCTGGGCACGCAGCATGCTGCTTCCCATGCCCGGGACAAACCGCGAGCAGGTGCCTGGCTTGCGCTTCCATCTGCCGAGACTTGGAGCTGCCCAGCGCGCACCTTCCCGCTGTGTGTGCTGCTGTCCGCAAACAGCCTCCAAACAAAGCAGGGCCCTAAGGCAAGAGAAGTAAGCGCCCCGGGAGGGAATCTGCCTGCGAGGGAAGCTGTGCAGCACATCCCTTGTTCCGCTCGCCACTTCCCTCACTCTCAGGCAAAGCCCATCTCAGCTGGCTTGTAGGCGTGCCTCCGTGCTCAGAAGCAGCCCCGTGGCAGGCAGGACAGTGCGAGAAGTACTCTGGGCATGCCGCATGCTGCTTCCCATGCCCGGGACAAACTGCGAGCAGGTGCCTGGCTTGCGCTTCCATCTGCCGAGACTTGGAGCTGGCCAGCGCACACCTTCCCGCTGTGTGTGCTGCTGTCCGCAAACAGCCTCCAAACAAAGCAGGGCACTAAGGCAGGAGAAGTAAGCGCCCCAGGAGGGAATCTGCCTCCGAGGGAAGCTGTGCAGCACATCCCTTGTTCCGCTCGACACTTCCCTCACTCTCAGGCAAAGCCCATCTCAGCTGGCTTGTAGGCGTGCCTCCGTGCTCAGAAGCAGCCCCGTGGCAGGCAGCACAGTGCGGGATGTCTTCTGGGCACGCAGCATGCTGCTTCCCATGCCCGGGTCAGACCGCGAGCAGGTGCCTCGCTTGCGCTTCTATCTGCCGAGACTTGGAGCTGGCCAGCAGGCACCTTCCCGCTGTGTGTGCTGCTGTCCGCAAACAGCCTCCAAACAAAGCAGGGCCCTAAGGCAAGAGAAGTAAGCGCCCCAGGAGGGAATCTGCCTGCGAGGGAACCTGTGCAGCACATCCCTTGTTCCGCTCGCCACTTCCCTGACTCTTTTGCAAAGCCCATCTCAGCTGGCTTGTAGGCGTGCCTCCGTGCTCAGAAGCAGCCCCGTGGCAGGCAGGACAGTGCGGGATGTCTTCTGGGCACGCAGCATGCTGCTTCCCATGCCCGGGACAAACTGCGAGCAGGTGCCTGGCTTCCGCTTCTATGTGCCTAGACTTGGAGCTGGCTAGCGCGCACCTTCCCGCTGTGTGTGCTGCTGTCCGCAAACAGCCTCCAAACAAAGCAGGGCACTAAGGCAAGAGAAGTAAGCACCCCAGGAGGGAATCTGCCTGCGAGGGAAGCTGTGCAGCACATCCCTTGTTCCGCTCGACACTTCCCTCACTCTTAGGCAAAGCCCATCTCAGCTGGCTTGTAGGCGTGCCTCCGTGCTCAGAAGCAGCCCCGTGGCAGGCAGCACAGTGCGGGATGTCTTCTGGGCACGCAGCATGCTGCTTCCCATGCCCGGGACAAACCGCGAGCAGGTGCCTGGCTTGCGCTTCCATCTGCCGAGACTTGGAGCTGGCCAGCGCGCACCTTCCCGCTGTGTGTGCTGCTGTCCGCAAACAGCCTCCAAACAAAGCAGGGCCCTAAGGCAAGAGAAGTAAGCGCCCCGGGAGGGAATCTGCCTGCGAGGGAAGCTGTGCAGCACATCCCTTGTTCCGTTCGCCACTTCCCTGACTCTTAGGCAAAGCCCATCTCAGCTGGCTTGTAGGCGTGCCTCCGTGCTCAGAAGCAGCCCCGTGGCAGGCAGCACAGTGCGGGATGTCTTCTGGGCACGCAGCATGCTGCTTCCCATGCCCGGGACAAACCGCGAGCAGTTGCCTGGCTTGCGCTTCCATCTGCCGAGACTTGGAGCTGGCCAGCGCGCACCTTCCCGCTGTGTGTGCTGCTGTCCGCAAACAGCCTCCAAACAAAGCAGGGCCCTAAGGCAAGAGAAGTAAGCGCCCCAGGAGGGAATCTGCCTGCGAGGGAACCTGTGCAGCACATCCCTTGTTCCGCTCGACACTTCCCTCACTCTTAGGCAAAGCCCATCTCAGCTGGCTTGTAGGCGTGCCTCCGTGCTCAGAAGCAGCCCCGTGGCAGGCAGGACAGTGCGGGATGTCTTCTGGGCACGCAGCATGCTGCTTCCCATGCCCGGGACAAACCGCGAGCAGGTGCCTGGCTTGCGCTTCCATCTGCCGAGACTTGGAGCTGGCCAGTGCGCACCTTCCCGCTGTGTGTGCTGCTGTCCGCAAACAGCCTCCAAACAAAGCAGGGCACTAAGGCAGGAGAAGTAAGCGCCCCAGGAGGGAATCTGCCTCCGAGGGAAGCTGTGCAGCACATCCCTTGTTCCGCTCGACACTTCCCTCACTCTCAGGCAAAGCCCATCTCAGCTGGCTTGTAGGCGTGCCTCCGTGCTCAGAAGCTGCCCCGTGGCAGGCAGCACAGTGCGAGAAGTACTCTGGGCATGCAGCATGCTGCTTCCCATGCCCGGGACAAACTGCGAGCAGGTGCCTGGCTTGCGCTTCTATGTGCCGAGACTTGGAGCCGATCAGAGCGCACCTTCCCGCTGTGTGTGCTGCTGTCCGCAAACAGCCTCCAAACAAAGCAGGGCGCTAAGGCAAGAGAAGTAAGCACCCCAGGAGGGAATCTGCCTGCGAGGGAAGCTGTGCAGCACATCCCTTGTTCCGCTCGCCACTTCCCTCACTCTTAGGCAAAGCCCATCTCAGCTGGCTTGTAGGCGTGCCTCCGTGCTCAGAAGCAGCCCCGTGGCAGGCAGCACAGTGCGGGATGTCTTCTGGGCACGCAGCATGCTGCTTCCCATGCCCGGGACAAACCGCGAGCAGGTGCCTGGCTTGCGCTTCCATCTGCCGAGACTTGGAGCTGCCCAGCGCGCACCTTCCCGCTGTGTGTGCTGCTGTCCGCAAACAGCCTCCAAACAAAGCAGGGCCCTAAGGCAAGAGAAGTAAGCGCCCCGGGAGGGAATCTGCCTGCGAGGGAAGCTGTGCAGCACATCCCTTGTTCCGCTCGCCACTTCCCTCACTCTCAGGCAAAGCCCATCTCAGCTGGCTTGTAGGCGTGCCTCCGTGCTCAGAAGCAGCCCCGTGGCAGGCAGGACAGTGCGAGAAGTACTCTGGGCATGCCGCATGCTGCTTCCCATGCCCGGGACAAACTGCGAGCAGGTGCCTGGCTTGCGCTTCCATCTGCCGAGACTTGGAGCTGGCCAGCGCACACCTTCCCGCTGTGTGTGCTGCTGTCCGCAAACAGCCTCCAAACAAAGCAGGGCACTAAGGCAGGAGAAGTAAGCGCCCCAGGAGGGAATCTGCCTCCGAGGGAAGCTGTGCAGCACATCCCTTGTTCCGCTCGACACTTCCCTCACTCTCAGGCAAAGCCCATCTCAGCTGGCTTGTAGGCGTGCCTCCGTGCTCAGAAGCAGCCCCGTGGCAGGCAGCACAGTGCGGGATGTCTTCTGGGCACGCAGCATGCTGCTTCCCATGCCCGGGTCAGACCGCGAGCAGGTGCCTCGCTTGCGCTTCTATCTGCCGAGACTTGGAGCTGGCCAGCAGGCACCTTCCCGCTGTGTGTGCTGCTGTCCGCAAACAGCCTCCAAACAAAGCAGGGCCCTAAGGCAAGAGAAGTAAGCGCCCCAGGAGGGAATCTGCCTGCGAGGGAACCTGTGCAGCACATCCCTTGTTCCGCTCGCCACTTCCCTGACTCTTAGGCAAAGCCCATCTCAGCTGGCTTGTAGGCGTGCCTCCGTGCTCAGAAGCAGCCCCGTGGCAGGCAGGACAGTGCGAGAAGTACTCTGGGCATGCCGCATGCTGCTTCCCATGCCCGGGACAAACTGCGAGCAGGTGCCTGGCTTGCGCTTCCATCTGCCGAGACTTGGAGCTGGCCAGCGCACACCTTCCCGCTGTGTGTGCTGCTGTCCGCAAACAGCCTCCAAACAAAGCAGGGCACTAAGGCAAGAGAAGTAAACGCCCCAGGAGGGAATCTGCCTGCGAGGGAAGCTGTGCAGCACATCCCTTGTTCCGCTCGACACTTCCCTCACTCTCAGGCAAAGCCCATCTCAGCTGGCTTGTAGGCGTGCCTCCGTGCTCAGAAGCTGCCCCGTGGCAGGCAGCACAGTGCGAGAAGTACTCTGGGCATGCAGCATGCTGCTTCCCATGCCCGGGACAAACCGCGAGCAGGTGCCTGGCTTGCGCTTCCATCTGCCGAGACTTGGAGCTGGCCAGTGCGCACCTTCCCGCTGTGTGTGCTGCTGTCCGCAAACAGCCTCCAAACAAAGCAGGGCACTAAGGCAGGAGAAGTAAGCGCCCCAGGAGGGAATCTGCCTCCGAGGGAAGCTGTGCAGCACATCCCTTGTTCCGCTCGACACTTCCCTCACTCTCAGGCAAAGCCCATCTCAGCTGGCTTGTAGGCGTGCCTCCGTGCTCAGAAGCTGCCCCGTGGCAGGCAGGACAGTGCGAGAAGTACTCTGGGCATGCAGCATGCTGCTTCCCATGCCCGGGACAAACTGCGAGCAGGTGCCTGGCTTGTGCTTCTATCTGCCGAGACTTGGAGCTGGCCAGCGCACACCTTCCCGCTGTGTGTGCTGCTGTCCGCAAACAGCCTCCAAACAAAGCAGGGCACTAAGGCAGGAGAACTAAGCGCCCCAGGAGGGAATCTGCCTGCGAGGGAAGCTGTGCAGCACATCCCTTGTTCCGCTCGCCACTTCCCTCACTCTTAGGCAAAGCCCATCTCAGCTGGCTTGTAGGCGTGCCTCCGTGCTCAGAAGCAGCCCCGTGGCAGGCAGGACAGTGCGGGATGTCTTCTGGGCACGCAGCATGCTGCTTCCCATGCCCGGGACAAATTGTGAGCAGGTGCCTGGCTTGCGCTTCTATGTGCCGAGACTTGGAGCTGGCCAGCGCGCACCTTCCCGCTGTGTGTGCTGCTGTCCGCAAACAGCCTCCAAACAAAGCAGGGCACTAAGGCAAGAGAAGTAAGCGCCCCCGGAGGGAATCTGCCTGCGAGGGAAGCTGTGCAGCACATCCCTTGTTCCGCTCGACACTTCCCTCACTCTTAGGCAAAGCCCATCTCAGCTGGCTTGTAGGCGTGCCTCCGTGCTCAGAAGCTGCCCCGTGGCAGGCAGGACAGTGCGAGAAGTACTCTGGGCATGCAGCATGCTGCTTCCCATGCCCGGGACAAACTGCGAGCAGGTGCCTGGCTTGCGCTTCCATCTGCCGAGACTTGGAGCTGGCCAGCGCGCACCTTCCCGCTGTGTGTGCTGCTGTCCGCAAACAGCCTCCAAACAAAGCAGGGCACTAAGGCAGGAGAACTAAGCGCCCCGGGAGGGAATCTGCCTGCGAGGGAAGCTGTGCAGCACATCCCTTGTTCCGCTCGCCACTTCCCTGACTCTTAGGCAAAGCCCATCTCAGCAGGCTTGTAGGCGTGCCTCCGTGCTCAGAAGCAGCCCCGTGGCAGGCAGCACAGTGCGGGATGTCTTCTGGGCACGCAGCATGCTGCTTCCCATGCCCGGGTCAGACCGCGAGCAGGTGCCTCGCTTGCGCTTCTATGTGCCGAGACTTGGAGCTGGCCAGCAGGCACCTTCCCGCTGTGTGTGCTGCTGTCCGCAAACAGCCTCCAAACAAAGCAGGGCACTAAGGCAAGAGAAGTAAGCTCCCCAGGAGGGAATCTGCCTGCGAGGGAAGCTGTGCAGCACATCCCTTGTTCCGCTCGACACTTCCCTCACTCTCAGGCAAAGCCCATCTCAGCTGGCTTGTAGGCGTGCCTCCGTGCTCAGAAGCTGCCCCGTGGCAGGCAGGACAGTGCGAGAAGTACTCTGGGCATGCAGCATGCTGCTTCCCATGCCCGGGACAAACTGCGAGCAGGTGCCTGGCTTGCGCTTCCATCTGCCGAGACTTGGAGCTGGCCAGCGCGCACCTTCCCGCTGTGTGTGCTGCTGTCCGCAAACAGCCTCCAAACAAAGCAGGGCACTAAGGCAGGAGAAGTAAGCGCCCCGGGAGGGAATCTGCCTGCGAGGGAACCTGTGCAGCACATCCCTTGTTCCGCTCGCCACTTCCCTGACTCTTAGGCAAAGCCCATCTCAGCAGGCTTGTAGGCGTGCCTCCGTGCTCAGAAGCTGCCCCGTGGCAGGCAGGACAGTGCGGGATGTCTTCTGGGCACGCAGCATGCTGCTTCCCATGCCCGGGTCAGACCGCGAGCAGGTGCCTGGCTTGCGCTTCTATGTGCCGAGACTTGGAGCTGGCCAGCAGGCACCTTCCCGCTGTGTGTGCTGCTGTCCGCAAACAGCCTCCAAACAAAGCAGGGCCCTAAGGCAAGAGAAGTAAGCGCCCCAGGAGGGAATCTGCCTGCGAGGGAAGCTGTGCAGCACATCCCTTGTTCCGCTCGCCACTTCCCTGACTCTTAGGCAAAGCCCATCTCAGCTGGCTTGTAGGCGTGCCTCCGTGCTCAGAAGCAGCCGCGAGGCAGGCAGGACAGTGCGGGATGTCTTCTGGGAACGCAGCGTGCTGATTCCCATGCCCGGGACAAACTGCGAACAGGTGCCTGGCTTCCGCTTCCATCTGCCGAGACTTGGAGCTGGCCAGCGCGCACCTTCCCGCTGTGTGTGCTGCTGTCCGCAAACAGCCTCCAAACAAAGCAGGGCACTAAGGCAAGAGAAGTAAGCGCCCCCGGAGGGAATCTGCCTGCGAGGGAAGCTGTGCAGCACATCCCTTGTTCCGCTCGCCACTTCCCTGACTCTTAGGCAAAGCCCATCTCAGCTGGCTTGTAGGCTTGCCTCCGTGCTCAGAAGCAGCCCCGTGGCAGGCAGGACAGTGCGGGATGTCTTCTGGGCACGCAGCATGCTGCTTCCCATGCCTGGGACAAACTTCGAGCAGGTGCCTGGCTTGCGCTTCTATGTGCCGAGACTTGGAGCTGGCCAGCAGGCACCTTCCCGCTGTGTGTGCTGCTGTCCGCAAACAGCCTCCAAACAAAGCAGGGCGCTAAGGCAAGAGAAGTAAGCGCCCCGGGAGGGAATCTGCCTGCGAGGGAAGCTGTGCAGCACATCCCTTGTTCCGCTCGACACTTCCCTCACTCTTAGGCAAAGCCCATCTCAGCTGGCTTGTAGGCGTGCCTCCGTGCTCAGAAGCTGCCCCGTGGCAGGCAGGACAGTGCGAGAAGTACTCTGGGCATGCAGCATGCTGCTTCCCATGCCCGGGACAAACTGCGAGCAGGTGCCTGGCTTGCGCTTCCATCTGCCGAGACTTGGAGCTGGCCAGCGCGCACCTTCCCGCTGTGTGTGCTGCTGTCCGCAAACAGCCTCCAAACAAAGCAGGGCACTAAGGCAGGAGAACTAAGCGCCCCGGGAGGGAATCTGCCTGCGAGGGAACCTGTGCAGCACATCCCTTGTTCCGCTCGCCACTTCCCTGACTCTTAGGCAAAGCCCATCTCAGCAGGCTTGTAGGCGTGCCTCCGTGCTCAGAAGCAGCCCCGTGGCAGGCAGCACAGTGCGGGATGTTTTCTGGGCACGCAGCATGCTGCTTCCCATGCCCGGGACAAACCGCGAGCAGTTGCCTGGCTTGCGCTTCCATCTGCCGAGACTTGGAGCTGGCCAGCGCACACCTTCCCGCTGTGTGTGCTGCTGTCCGCAAACAGCCTCCAAACAAAGCAGGGCCCTAAGGCAAGAGAAGTAAGCGCCCCAGGAGGGAATCTGCCTGCGAGGGAACCTGTGCAGCACATCCCTTGTTCCGCTCGACACTTCCCTCACTCTTAGGCAAAGCCCATCTCAGCTGGCTTGTAGGCGTGCCTCCGTGCTCAGAAGCAGCCCCGTGGCAGGCAGGACAGTGCGGGATGTCTTCTGGGCACGCAGCATGCTGCTTCCCATGCCCGGGACAAACTGCGAGCAGGTGCCTGGCTTGCGCTTCTATGTGCCGAGACTTGGAGCCGATCAGAGCGCACCTTCCCGCTGTGTGTGCTGCTGTCCGCAAACAGCCTCCAAACAAAGCAGGGCGCTAAGGCAAGAGAAGTAAGCACCCCAGGAGGGAATCTGCCTGCGAGGGAAGCTGTGCAGCACATCCCTTGTTCCGCTCGCCACTTCCCTCACTCTTAGGCAAAGCCCATCTCAGCTGGCTTGTAGGCGTGCCTCCGTGCTCAGAAGCAGCCCCGTGGCAGGCAGCACAGTGCGGGATGTCTTCTGGGCACGCAGCATGCTGCTTCCCATGCCCGGGACAAACCGCGAGCAGGTGCCTGGCTTGCGCTTCCATCTGCCGAGACTTGGAGCTGCCCAGCGCGCACCTTCCCGCTGTGTGTGCTGCTGTCCGCAAACAGCCTCCAAACAAAGCAGGGCCCTAAGGCAAGAGAAGTAAGCGCCCCGGGAGGGAATCTGCCTGCGAGGGAAGCTGTGCAGCACATCCCTTGTTCCGCTCGCCACTTCCCTCACTCTCAGGCAAAGCCCATCTCAGCTGGCTTGTAGGCGTGCCTCCGTGCTCAGAAGCAGCCCCGTGGCAGGCAGGACAGTGCGAGAAGTACTCTGGGCATGCCGCATGCTGCTTCCCATGCCCGGGACAAACTGCGAGCAGGTGCCTGGCTTGCGCTTCCATCTGCCGAGACTTGGAGCTGGCCAGCGCACACCTTCCCGCTGTGTGTGCTGCTGTCCGCAAACAGCCTCCAAACAAAGCAGGGCACTAAGGCAGGAGAAGTAAGCGCCCCAGGAGGAAATCTGCCTCCGAGGGAAGCTGTGCAGCACATCCCTTGTTCCGCTCGCCACTTCCCTGACTCTTTTGCAAAGCCCATCTCAGCTGGCTTGTAGGCGTGCCTCCGTGCTCAGAAGCAGCCCCGTGGCAGGCAGCACAGTGCGGGATGTCTTCTGGGCACGCAGCATGCTGCTTCCCATGCCCGGGTCAGACCGCGAGCAGGTGCCTCGCTTGCGCTTCTATCTGCCGAGACTTGGAGCTGGCCAGCAGGCACCTTCCCGCTGTGTGTGCTGCTGTCCGCAAACAGCCTCCAAACAAAGCAGGGCCCTAAGGCAAGAGAAGTAAGCGCCCCAGGAGGGAATCTGCCTGCGAGGGAACCTGTGCAGCACATCCCTTGTTCCGCTCGCCACTTCCCTGACTCTTTTGCAAAGCCCATCTCAGCTGGCTTGTAGGCGTGCCTCCGTGCTCAGAAGCAGCCCCGTGGCAGGCAGGACAGTGCGGGATGTCTTCTGGGCACGCAGCATGCTGCTTCCCATGCCCGGGACAAACTGCGAGCAGGTGCCTGGCTTCCGCTTCTATGTGCCTAGACTTGGAGCTGGCTAGCGCGCACCTTCCCGCTGTGTGTGCTGCTGTCCGCAAACAGCCTCCAAACAAAGCAGGGCACTAAGGCAAGAGAAGTAAGCACCCCAGGAGGGAATCTGCCTGCGAGGGAAGCTGTGCAGCACATCCCTTGTTCCGCTCGCCACTTCCCTGACTCTTAGGCAAAGCCCATCTCAGCTGGCTTGTAGGCGTGCCTCCGTGCTCAGAAGCAGCCCCGTGGCAGGCAGCACAGTGCGGGATGTCTTCTGGGCACGCAGCATGCTGCTTCCCATGCCCGGGACAAACCGCGAGCAGGTGCCTGGCTTGCGCTTCCATCTGCCGAGACTTGGAGCTGGCCAGCGCGCACCTTCCCGCTGTGTGTGCTGCTGTCCGCAAACAGCCTCCAAACAAAGCAGGGCCCTAAGGCAAGAGAAGTAAGCGCCCCGGGAGGGAATCTGCCTGCGAGGGAAGCTGTGCAGCACATCCCTTGTTCCGTTCGCCACTTCCCTGACTCTTAGGCAAAGCCCATCTCAGCTGGCTTGTAGGCGTGCCTCCGTGCTCAGAAGCAGCCCCGTGGCAGGCAGGACAGTGCGAGAAGTACTCTGGGCATGCCGCATGCTGCTTCCCATGCCCGGGACAAACTGCGAGCAGGTGCCTGGCTTGCGCTTCCATCTGCCGAGACTTGGAGCTGGCCAGCGCACACCTTCCCGCTGTGTGTGCTGCTGTCCGCAAACAGCCTCCAAACAAAGCAGGGCACTAAGGCAAGAGAAGTAAACGCCCCAGGAGGGAATCTGCCTGCGAGGGAAGCTGTGCAGCACATCCCTTGTTCCGCTCGACACTTCCCTCACTCTCAGGCAAAGCCCATCTCAGCTGGCTTGTAGGCGTGCCTCCGTGCTCAGAAGCTGCCCCGTGGCAGGCAGCACAGTGCGAGAAGTACTCTGGGCATGCAGCATGCTGCTTCCCATGCCCGGGACAAACCGCGAGCAGGTGCCTGGCTTGCGCTTCCATCTGCCGAGACTTGGAGCTGGCCAGTGCGCACCTTCCCGCTGTGTGTGCTGCTGTCCGCAAACAGCCTCCAAACAAAGCAGGGCACTAAGGCAGGAGAAGTAAGCGCCCCAGGAGGGAATCTGCCTCCGAGGGAAGCTGTGCAGCACATCCCTTGTTCCGCTCGACACTTCCCTCACTCTCAGGCAAAGCCCATCTCAGCTGGCTTGTAGGCGTGCCTCCGTGCTCAGAAGCTGCCCCGTGGCAGGCAGGACAGTGCGAGAAGTACTCTGGGCATGCAGCATGCTGCTTCCCATGCCCGGGACAAACTGCGAGCAGGTGCCTGGCTTGTGCTTCTATCTGCCGAGACTTGGAGCTGGCCAGCGCACACCTTCCCGCTGTGTGTGCTGCTGTCCGCAAACAGCCTCCAAACAAAGCAGGGCACTAAGGCAGGAGAACTAAGCGCCCCAGGAGGGAATCTGCCTGCGAGGGAAGCTGTGCAGCACATCCCTTGTTCCGCTCGCCACTTCCCTCACTCTTAGGCAAAGCCCATCTCAGCTGGCTTGTAGGCGTGCCTCCGTGCTCAGAAGCAGCCCCGTGGCAGGCAGGACAGTGCGGGATGTCTTCTGGGCACGCAGCATGCTGCTTCCCATGCCCGGGACAAATTGTGAGCAGGTGCCTGGCTTGCGCTTCTATGTGCCGAGACTTGGAGCTGGCCAGCGCGCACCTTCCCGCTGTGTGTGCTGCTGTCCGCAAACAGCCTCCAAACAAAGCAGGGCACTAAGGCAAGAGAAGTAAGCGCCCCCGGAGGGAATCTGCCTGCGAGGGAAGCTGTGCAGCACATCCCTTGTTCCGCTCGCCACTTCCCTCACTCTTAGGCAAAGCCCATCTCAGCTGGCTTGTAGGCGTGCCTCCGTGCTCAGAAGCAGCCCCGTGGCAGGCAGGACAGTGCGGGATGTCTTCTGGGCACGCAGCATGCTGCTTCCCATGCCTGGGACAAACTTCGAGCAGGTGACTGGCTTGCGCTTCTATGTGCCGAGACTTGGAACTGGCTAGCGCGCACCTTCCCGCTGTGTGTGCTGCTGTCCGCAAACAGCCTCCAAATAAAGCAGGGCACTAAGGCAAGAGAAGTAAGCGCCCCAGGAGGGAATCTGCCTGCGAGGGAAGCTGTGCAGCACATCCCTTGTTCCGCTCGACACTTCCCTCACTCTTAGGCAAAGCCCATCTCAGCTGGCTTGTAGGCGTGCCTCCGTGCTCAGAAGCTGCCCCGTGGCAGGCAGGACAGTGCGAGAAGTACTCTGGGCATGCAGCATGCTGCTTCCCATGCCCGGGACAAACTGCGAGCAGGTGCCTGGCTTGCGCTTCCATCTGCCGAGACTTGGAGCTGGCCAGCGCGCACCTTCCCGCTGTGTGTTCTGCTGTCCGCAAACAGCCTCCAAACAAAGCAGGGCACTAAGGCAGGAGAACTAAGCGCCCCGGGAGGGAATCTGCCTGCGAGGGAAGCTGTGCAGCACATCCCTTGTTCCGCTCGCCACTTCCCTGACTCTTAGGCAAAGCCCATCTCAGCAGGCTTGTAGGCGTGCCTCCGTGCTCAGAAGCAGCCCCGTGGCAGGCAGCACAGTGCGGGATGTCTTCTGGGCACGCAGCATGCTGCTTCCCATGCCCGGGTCAGACCGCGAGCAGGTGCCTCGCTTGCGCTTCTATGTGCCGAGACTTGGAGCTGGCCAGCAGGCACCTTCCCGCTGTGTGTGCTGCTGTCCGCAAACAGCCTCCAAACAAAGCAGGGCACTAAGGCAAGAGAAGTAAGCGCCCCAGGAGGGAATCTGCCTGCGAGGGAAGCTGTGCAGCACATCCCTTGTTCCGCTCGCCACTTCCCTGACTCTTAGGCAAAGCCCATCTCAGCTGGCTTGTAGGCGTGCCTCCGTGCTCAGAAGCAGCCCCGTGGCAGGCAGGACAGTGCGAGAAGTACTCTGGGCATGCCGCATGCTGCTTCCCATGCCCGGGACAAACTGCGAGCAGGTGCCTGGCTTGCGCTTCCATCTGCCGAGACTTGGAGCTGGCCAGCGCACACCTTCCCGCTGTGTGTGCTGCTGTCCGCAAACAGCCTCCAAACAAAGCAGGGCACTAAGGCAAGAGAAGTAAACGCCCCAGGAGGGAATCTGCCTGCGAGGGAAGCTGTGCAGCACATCCCTTGTTCCGCTCGACACTTCCCTCACTCTCAGGCAAAGCCCATCTCAGCTGGCTTGTAGGCGTGCCTCCGTGCTCAGAAGCTGCCCCGTGGCAGGCAGCACAGTGCGAGAAGTACTCTGGGCATGCAGCATGCTGCTTCCCATGCCCGGGACAAACCGCGAGCAGGTGCCTGGCTTGCGCTTCCATCTGCCGAGACTTGGAGCTGGCCAGTGCGCACCTTCCCGCTGTGTGTGCTGCTGTCCGCAAACAGCCTCCAAACAAAGCAGGGCACTAAGGCAGGAGAAGTAAGCGCCCCAGGAGGGAATCTGCCTCCGAGGGAAGCTGTGCAGCACATCCCTTGTTCCGCTCGCCACTTCCCTCACTCTCAGGCAAAGCCCATCTCAGCTGGCTTGTAGGCGTGCCTCCGTGCTCAGAAGCAGCCCCGTGGCAGGCAGGACAGTGCGGGATGTCTTCTGGGCACGCAGCATGCTGCTTCCCATGCCCGGGACAAATTGTGAGCAGGTGCCTGGCTTGCGCTTCTATGTGCCGAGACTTGGAGCTGGCCAGCGCGCACCTTCCCGCTGTGTGTGCTGCTGTCCGCAAACAGCCTCCAAACAAAGCAGGGCACTAAGGCAAGAGAAGTAAGCGCCCCCGGAGGGAATCTGCCTGCGAGGGAAGCTGTGCAGCACATCCCTTGTTCCGCTCGACACTTCCCTCACTCTTAGGCAAAGCCCATCTCAGCTGGCTTGTAGGCGTGCCTCCGTGCTCAGAAGCTGCCCCGTGGCAGGCAGGACAGTGCGAGAAGTACTCTGGGCATGCAGCATGCTGCTTCCCATGCCCGGGACAAACTGCGAACAGGTGCCTGGCTTGCGCTTCCATCTGCCGAGACTTGGAGCTGGCCAGCGCGCACCTTCCCGCTGTGTGTGCTGCTGTCCGCAAACAGCCTCCAAACAAAGCAGGGCACTAAGGCAGGAGAACTAAGCGCCCCGGGAGGGAATCTGCCTGCGAGGGAAGCTGTGCAGCACATCCCTTGTTCCGCTCGCCACTTCCCTGACTCTTAGGCAAAGCCCATCTCAGCAGGCTTGTAGGCGTGCCTCCGTGCTCAGAAGCAGCCCCGTGGCAGGCAGCACAGTGCGGGATGTCTTCTGGGCACGCAGCATGCTGCTTCCCATGCCCGGGTCAGACCGCGAGCAGGTGCCTCGCTTGCGCTTCTATGTGCCGAGACTTGGAGCTGGCCAGCAGGCACCTTCCCGCTGTGTGTGCTGCTGTCCGCAAACAGCCTCCAAACAAAGCAGGGCACTAAGGCAAGAGAAGTAAGCTCCCCAGGAGGGAATCTGCCTGCGAGGGAAGCTGTGCAGCACATCCCTTGTTCCGCTCGACACTTCCCTCACTCTCAGGCAAAGCCCATCTCAGCTGGCTTGTAGGCGTGCCTCCGTGCTCAGAAGCTGCCCCGTGGCAGGCAGGACAGTGCGAGAAGTACTCTGGGCATGCAGCATGCTGCTTCCCATGCCCGGGACAAACTGCGAGCAGGTGCCTGGCTTGCGCTTCCATCTGCCGAGACTTGGAGCTGGCCAGCGCGCACCTTCCCGCTGTGTGTTCTGCTGTCCGCAAACAGCCTCCAAACAAAGCAGGGCACTAAGGCAGGAGAACTAAGCGCCCCGGGAGGGAATCTGCCTGCGAGGGAAGCTGTGCAGCACATCCCTTGTTCCGCTCGCCACTTCCCTGACTCTTAGGCAAAGCCCATCTCAGCAGGCTTGTAGGCGTGCCTCCGTGCTCAGAAGCTGCCCCGTGGCAGGCAGCACAGTGCGGGATGTCTTCTGGGCACGCAGCATGCTGCTTCCCATGCCCGGGTCAGACCGCGAGCAGGTGCCTGGCTTGCGCTTCTATGTGCCGAGACTTGGAGCTGGCCAGCAGGCACCTTCCCGCTGTGTGTGCTGCTGTCCGCAAACAGCCTCCAAACAAAGCAGGGCCCTAAGGCAAGAGAAGTAAGCGCCCCAGGAGGGAATCTGCCTGCGAGGGAAGCTGTGCAGCACATCCCTTGTTCCGCTCGCCACTTCCCTCACTCTTAGGCAAAGCCCATCTCAGCTGGCTTGTAGGCGTGCCTCCGTGCTCAGAAGCAGCCGCGAGGCAGGCAGGACAGTGCGGGATGTCTTCTGGGAACGCAGCGTGCTGATTCCCATGCCCGGGACAAACTGCGAACAGGTGCCTGGCTTCCGCTTCCATCTGCCGAGACTTGGAGCTGGCCAGCGCGCACCTTCCCGCTGTGTGTGCTGCTGTCCGCAAACAGCCTCCAAACAAAGCAGGGCACTAAGGCAAGAGAAGTAAGCGCCCCCGGAGGGAATCTGCCTGCGAGGGAAGCTGTGCAGCACATCCCTTGTTCCGCTCGCCACTTCCCTCACTCTTAGGCAAAGCCCATCTCAGCTGGCTTGTAGGCTTGCCTCCGTGCTCAGAAGCAGCCCCGTGGCAGGCAGGACAGTGCGGGATGTCTTCTGGGCACGCAGCATGCTGCTTCCCATGCCTGGGACAAACTTCGAGCAGGTGACTGGCTTGCGCTTCCATCTGCCGAGACTTGGAACTGGCCAGCGCGCACCTTCCCGCTGTGTGTGCTGCTGTCCGCAAACAGCCTCCAAACAAAGCAGGGCACTAAGGCAAGAGAAGTAAGCGCCCCAGGAGGGAATCTGCCTGCGAGGGAAGCTGTGCAGCACATCCCTTGTTCCGCTCGACACTTCCCTCACTCTTAGGCAAAGCCCATCTCAGCTGGCTTGTAGGCGTGCCTCCGTGCTCAGAAGCTGCCCCGTGGCAGGCAGGACAGTGCGAGAAGTACTCTGGGCATGCAGCATGCTGCTTCCCATGCCCGGGACAAACTGCGAGCAGGTGCCTGGCTTGCGCTTCCATCTGCCGAGACTTGGAGCTGGCCAGCGCGCACCTTCCCGCTGTGTGTGCTGCTGTCCGCAAACAGCCTCCAAACAAAGCAGGGCACTAAGGCAGGAGAACTAAGCGCCCCGGGAGGGAATCTGCCTGCGAGGGAACCTGTGCAGCACATCCCTTGTTCCGCTCGCCACTTCCCTGACTCTTAGGCAAAGCCCATCTCAGCAGGCTTGTAGGCGTGCCTCCGTGCTCAGAAGCAGCCCCGTGGCAGGCAGCACAGTGCGGGATGTCTTCTGGGCACGCAGCATGCTGCTTCCCATGCCCGGGACAAACCGCGAGCAGTTGCCTGGCTTGCGCTTCCATCTGCCGAGACTTGGAGCTGGCCAGCGCGCACCTTCCCGCTGTGTGTGCTGCTGTCCGCAAACAGCCTCCAAACAAAGCAGGGCCCTAAGGCAAGAGAAGTAAGCGCCCCAGGAGGGAATCTGCCTGCGAGGGAACCTGTGCAGCACATCCCTTGTTCCGCTCGACACTTCCCTCACTCTTAGGCAAAGCCCATCTCAGCTGGCTTGTAGGCGTGCCTCCGTGCTCAGAAGCAGCCCCGTGGCAGGCAGGACAGTGCGGGATGTCTTCTGGGCACGCAGCATGCTGCTTCCCATGCCCGGGACAAACCGCGAGCAGGTGCCTGGCTTGCGCTTCCATCTGCCGAGACTTGGAGCTGGCCAGTGCGCACCTTCCCGCTGTGTGTGCTGCTGTCCGCAAACAGCCTCCAAACAAAGCAGGGCACTAAGGCAGGAGAAGTAAGCGCCCCAGGAGGGAATCTGCCTCCGAGGGAAGCTGTGCAGCACATCCCTTGTTCCGCTCGACACTTCCCTCACTCTCAGGCAAAGCCCATCTCAGCTGGCTTGTAGGCGTGCCTCCGTGCTCAGAAGCTGCCCCGTGGCAGGCAGGACAGTGCGAGAAGTACTCTGGGCATGCAGCATGCTGCTTCCCATGCCCGGGACAAACTGCGAGCAGGTGCCTGGCTTGCGCTTCTATGTGCCGAGACTTGGAGCCGATCAGAGCGCACCTTCCCGCTGTGTGTGCTGCTGTCCGCAAACAGCCTCCAAACAAAGCAGGGCGCTAAGGCAAGAGAAGTAAGCACCCCAGGAGGGAATCTGCCTGCGAGGGAAGCTGTGCAGCACATCCCTTGTTCCGCTCGCCACTTCCCTCACTCTTAGGCAAAGCCCATCTCAGCTGGCTTGTAGGCGTGCCTCCGTGCTCAGAAGCAGCCCCGTGGCAGGCAGCACAGTGCGGGATGTCTTCTGGGCACGCAGCATGCTGCTTCCCATGCCCGGGACAAACCGCGAGCAGGTGCCTGGCTTGCGCTTCCATCTGCCGAGACTTGGAGCTGCCCAGCGCGCACCTTCCCGCTGTGTGTGCTGCTGTCCGCAAACAGCCTCCAAACAAAGCAGGGCCCTAAGGCAAGAGAAGTAAGCGCCCCGGGAGGGAATCTGCCTGCGAGGGAAGCTGTGCAGCACATCCCTTGTTCCGCTCGCCACTTCCCTCACTCTCAGGCAAAGCCCATCTCAGCTGGCTTGTAGGCGTGCCTCCGTGCTCAGAAGCAGCCCCGTGGCAGGCAGGACAGTGCGAGAAGTACTCTGGGCATGCCGCATGCTGCTTCCCATGCCCGGGACAAACTGCGAGCAGGTGCCTGGCTTGCGCTTCCATCTGCCGAGACTTGGAGCTGGCCAGCGCACACCTTCCCGCTGTGTGTGCTGCTGTCCGCAAACAGCCTCCAAACAAAGCAGGGCACTAAGGCAGGAGAAGTAAGCGCCCCAGGAGGGAATCTGCCTCCGAGGGAAGCTGTGCAGCACATCCCTTGTTCCGCTCGACACTTCCCTCACTCTCAGGCAAAGCCCATCTCAGCTGGCTTGTAGGCGTGCCTCCGTGCTCAGAAGCAGCCCCGTGGCAGGCAGCACAGTGCGGGATGTCTTCTGGGCACGCAGCATGCTGCTTCCCATGCCCGGGTCAGACCGCGAGCAGGTGCCTCGCTTGCGCTTCTATCTGCCGAGACTTGGAGCTGGCCAGCAGGCACCTTCCCGCTGTGTGTGCTGCTGTCCGCAAACAGCCTCCAAACAAAGCAGGGCCCTAAGGCAAGAGAAGTAAGCGCCCCAGGAGGGAATCTGCCTCCGAGGGAAGCTGTGCAGCACATCCCTTGTTCCGCTCGACACTTCCCTCACTCTCAGGCAAAGCCCATCTCAGCTGGCTTGTAGGCGTGCCTCCGTGCTCAGAAGCTGCCCCGTGGCAGGCAGCACAGTGCGAGAAGTACTCTGGGCATGCAGCATGCTGCTTCCCATGCCCGGGACAAACTGCGAGCAGGTGCCTGGCTTGCGCTTCTATGTGCCGAGACTTGGAGCCGATCAGAGCGCACCTTCCCGCTGTGTGTGCTGCTGTCCGCAAACAGCCTCCAAACAAAGCAGGGCGCTAAGGCAAGAGAAGTAAGCACCCCAGGAGGGAATCTGCCTGCGAGGGAAGCTGTGCAGCACATCCCTTGTTCCGCTCGCCACTTCCCTCACTCTTAGGCAAAGCCCATCTCAGCTGGCTTGTAGGCGTGCCTCCGTGCTCAGAAGCAGCCCCGTGGCAGGCAGCACAGTGCGGGATGTCTTCTGGGCACGCAGCATGCTGCTTCCCATGCCCGGGACAAACCGCGAGCAGGTGCCTGGCTTGCGCTTCCATCTGCCGAGACTTGGAGCTGCCCAGCGCGCACCTTCCCGCTGTGTGTGCTGCTGTCCGCAAACAGCCTCCAAACAAAGCAGGGCCCTAAGGCAAGAGAAGTAAGCGCCCCGGGAGGGAATCTGCCTGCGAGGGAAGCTGTGCAGCACATCCCTTGTTCCGCTCGCCACTTCCCTCACTCTCAGGCAAAGCCCATCTCAGCTGGCTTGTAGGCGTGCCTCCGTGCTCAGAAGCAGCCCCGTGGCAGGCAGGACAGTGCGAGAAGTACTCTGGGCATGCCGCATGCTGCTTCCCATGCCCGGGACAAACTGCGAGCAGGTGCCTGGCTTGCGCTTCCATCTGCCGAGACTTGGAGCTGGCCAGCGCACACCTTCCCGCTGTGTGTGCTGCTGTCCGCAAACAGCCTCCAAACAAAGCAGGGCACTAAGGCAGGAGAAGTAAGCGCCCCAGGAGGGAATCTGCCTCCGAGGGAAGCTGTGCAGCACATCCCTTGTTCCGCTCGACACTTCCCTCACTCTCAGGCAAAGCCCATCTCAGCTGGCTTGTAGGCGTGCCTCCGTGCTCAGAAGCAGCCCCGTGGCAGGCAGCACAGTGCGGGATGTCTTCTGGGCACGCAGCATGCTGCTTCCCATGCCCGGGTCAGACCGCGAGCAGGTGCCTCGCTTGCGCTTCTATCTGCCGAGACTTGGAGCTGGCCAGCAGGCACCTTCCCGCTGTGTGTGCTGCTGTCCGCAAACAGCCTCCAAACAAAGCAGGGCCCTAAGGCAAGAGAAGTAAGCGCCCCAGGAGGGAATCTGCCTGCGAGGGAACCTGTGCAGCACATCCCTTGTTCCGCTCGCCACTTCCCTGACTCTTAGGCAAAGCCCATCTCAGCTGGCTTGTAGGCGTGCCTCCGTGCTCAGAAGCAGCCCCGTGGCAGGCAGGACAGTGCGAGAAGTACTCTGGGCATGCCGCATGCTGCTTCCCATGCCCGGGACAAACTGCGAGCAGGTGCCTGGCTTGCGCTTCCATCTGCCGAGACTTGGAGCTGGCCAGCGCACACCTTCCCGCTGTGTGTGCTGCTGTCCGCAAACAGCCTCCAAACAAAGCAGGGCACTAAGGCAAGAGAAGTAAACGCCCCAGGAGGGAATCTGCCTGCGAGGGAAGCTGTGCAGCACATCCCTTGTTCCGCTCGACACTTCCCTCACTCTCAGGCAAAGCCCATCTCAGCTGGCTTGTAGGCGTGCCTCCGTGCTCAGAAGCTGCCCCGTGGCAGGCAGCACAGTGCGAGAAGTACTCTGGGCATGCAGCATGCTGCTTCCCATGCCCGGGACAAACCGCGAGCAGGTGCCTGGCTTGCGCTTCCATCTGCCGAGACTTGGAGCTGGCCAGTGCGCACCTTCCCGCTGTGTGTGCTGCTGTCCGCAAACAGCCTCCAAACAAAGCAGGGCACTAAGGCAGGAGAAGTAAGCGCCCCAGGAGGGAATCTGCCTCCGAGGGAAGCTGTGCAGCACATCCCTTGTTCCGCTCGACACTTCCCTCACTCTCAGGCAAAGCCCATCTCAGCTGGCTTGTAGGCGTGCCTCCGTGCTCAGAAGCTGCCCCGTGGCAGGCAGGACAGTGCGAGAAGTACTCTGGGCATGCAGCATGCTGCTTCCCATGCCCGGGACAAACTGCGAGCAGGTGCCTGGCTTGTGCTTCTATCTGCCGAGACTTGGAGCTGGCCAGCGCACACCTTCCCGCTGTGTGTGCTGCTGTCCGCAAACAGCCTCCAAACAAAGCAGGGCACTAAGGCAGGAGAACTAAGCGCCCCAGGAGGGAATCTGCCTGCGAGGGAAGCTGTGCAGCACATCCCTTGTTCCGCTCGCCACTTCCCTCACTCTTAGGCAAAGCCCATCTCAGCTGGCTTGTAGGCGTGCCTCCGTGCTCAGAAGCAGCCCCGTGGCAGGCAGGACAGTGCGGGATGTCTTCTGGGCACGCAGCATGCTGCTTCCCATGCCCGGGACAAATTGTGAGCAGGTGCCTGGCTTGCGCTTCTATGTGCCGAGACTTGGAGCTGGCCAGCGCGCACCTTCCCGCTGTGTGTGCTGCTGTCCGCAAACAGCCTCCAAACAAAGCAGGGCACTAAGGCAAGAGAAGTAAGCGCCCCCGGAGGGAATCTGCCTGCGAGGGAAGCTGTGCAGCACATCCCTTGTTCCGCTCGACACTTCCCTCACTCTTAGGCAAAGCCCATCTCAGCTGGCTTGTAGGCGTGCCTCCGTGCTCAGAAGCTGCCCCGTGGCAGGCAGGACAGTGCGAGAAGTACTCTGGGCATGCAGCATGCTGCTTCCCATGCCCGGGACAAACTGCGAACAGGTGCCTGGCTTGCGCTTCCATCTGCCGAGACTTGGAGCTGGCCAGCGCGCACCTTCCCGCTGTGTGTGCTGCTGTCCGCAAACAGCCTCCAAACAAAGCAGGGCACTAAGGCAGGAGAACTAAGCGCCCCGGGAGGGAATCTGCCTGCGAGGGAAGCTGTGCAGCACATCCCTTGTTCCGCTCGCCACTTCCCTGACTCTTAGGCAAAGCCCATCTCAGCAGGCTTGTAGGCGTGCCTCCGTGCTCAGAAGCAGCCCCGTGGCAGGCAGCACAGTGCGGGATGTCTTCTGGGCACGCAGCATGCTGCTTCCCATGCCCGGGTCAGACCGCGAGCAGGTGCCTCGCTTGCGCTTCTATGTGCCGAGACTTGGAGCTGGCCAGCAGGCACCTTCCCGCTGTGTGTGCTGCTGTCCGCAAACAGCCTCCAAACAAAGCAGGGCACTAAGGCAAGAGAAGTAAGCTCCCCAGGAGGGAATCTGCCTGCGAGGGAAGCTGTGCAGCACATCCCTTGTTCCGCTCGACACTTCCCTCACTCTCAGGCAAAGCCCATCTCAGCTGGCTTGTAGGCGTGCCTCCGTGCTCAGAAGCTGCCCCGTGGCAGGCAGGACAGTGCGAGAAGTACTCTGGGCATGCAGCATGCTGCTTCCCATGCCCGGGACAAACTGCGAGCAGGTGCCTGGCTTGCGCTTCCATCTGCCGAGACTTGGAGCTGGCCAGCGCGCACCTTCCCGCTGTGTGTGCTGCTGTCCGCAAACAGCCTCCAAACAAAGCAGGGCACTAAGGCAGGAGAACTAAGCGCCCCGGGAGGGAATCTGCCTGCGAGGGAACCTGTGCAGCACATCCCTTGTTCCGCTCGCCACTTCCCTGACTCTTAGGCAAAGCCCATCTCAGCAGGCTTGTAGGCGTGCCTCCGTGCTCAGAAGCTGCCCCGTGGCAGGCAGCACAGTGCGGGATGTCTTCTGGGCACGCAGCATGCTGCTTCCCATGCCCGGGTCAGACCGCGAGCAGGTGCCTGGCTTGCGCTTCTATGTGCCGAGACTTGGAGCTGGCCAGCAGGCACCTTCCCGCTGTGTGTGCTGCTGTCCGCAAACAGCCTCCAAACAAAGCAGGGCCCTAAGGCAAGAGAAGTAAGCGCCCCAGGAGGGAATCTGCCTGCGAGGGAAGCTGTGCAGCACATCCCTTGTTCCGCTCGCCACTTCCCTCACTCTTAGGCAAAGCCCATCTCAGCTGGCTTGTAGGCGTGCCTCCGTGCTCAGAAGCAGCCGCGAGGCAGGCAGGACAGTGCGGGATGTCTTCTGGGAACGCAGCGTGCTGATTCCCATGCCCGGGACAAACTGCGAACAGGTGCCTGGCTTCCGCTTCCATCTGCCGAGACTTGGAGCTGGCCAGCGCGCACCTTCCCGCTGTGTGTGCTGCTGTCCGCAAACAGCCTCCAAACAAAGCAGGGCACTAAGGCAAGAGAAGTAAGCGCCCCCGGAGGGAATCTGCCTGCGAGGGAAGCTGTGCAGCACATCCCTTGTTCCGCTCGCCACTTCCCTGACTCTTAGGAAAAGCCCATCTCAGCTGGCTTGTAGGCTTGCCTCCGTGCTCAGAAGCAGCCCCGTGGCAGGCAGGACAGTGCGGGATGTCTTCTGGGCACGCAGCATGCTGCTTCCCATGCCTGGGACAAACTTCGAGCAGGTGACTGGCTTGCGCTTCCATCTGCCGAGACTTGGAACTGGCCAGCGCGCACCTTCCCGCTGTGTGTGCTGCTGTCCGCAAACAGCCTCCAAACAAAGCAGGGCACTAAGGCAAGAGAAGTAAGCGCCCCAGGAGGGAATCTGCCTGCGAGGGAAGCTGTGCAGCACATCCCTTGTTCCGCTCGACACTTCCCTCACTCTTAGGCAAAGCCCATCTCAGCTGGCTTGTAGGCGTGCCTCCGTGCTCAGAAGCTGCCCCGTGGCAGGCAGGACAGTGCGAGAAGTACTCTGGGCATGCAGCATGCTGCTTCCCATGCCCGGGACAAACTGCGAGCAGGTGCCTGGCTTGCGCTTCCATCTGCCGAGACTTGGAGCTGGCCAGCGCGCACCTTCCCGCTGTGTGTGCTGCTGTCCGCAAACAGCCTCCAAACAAAGCAGGGCACTAAGGCAGGAGAACTAAGCGCCCCGGGAGGGAATCTGCCTGCGAGGGAACCTGTGCAGCACATCCCTTGTTCCGCTCGACACTTCCCTCACTCTCAGGCAAAGCCCATCTCAGCTGGCTTGTAGGCGTGCCTCCGTGCTCAGAAGCAGCCCCGTGGCAGGCAGCACAGTGCGGGATGTCTTCTGGGCACGCAGCATGCTGCTTCCCATGCCCGGGTCAGACCGCGAGCAGGTGCCTCGCTTGCGCTTCTATCTGCCGAGACTTGGAGCTGGCCAGCAGGCACCTTCCCGCTGTGTGTGCTGCTGTCCGCAAACAGCCTCCAAACAAAGCAGGGCCCTAAGGCAAGAGAAGTAAGCGCCCCAGGAGGGAATCTGCCTCCGAGGGAAGCTGTGCAGCACATCCCTTGTTCCGCTCGACACTTCCCTCACTCTCAGGCAAAGCCCATCTCAGCTGGCTTGTAGGCGTGCCTCCGTGCTCAGAAGCTGCCCCGTGGCAGGCAGGACAGTGCGAGAAGTACTCTGGGCATGCAGCATGCTGCTTCCCATGCCCGGGACAAACTGCGAGCAGGTGCCTGGCTTGCGCTTCTATGTGCCGAGACTTGGAGCCGATCAGAGCGCACCTTCCCGCTGTGTGTGCTGCTGTCCGCAAACAGCCTCCAAACAAAGCAGGGCGCTAAGGCAAGAGAAGTAAGCACCCCAGGAGGGAATCTGCCTGCGAGGGAAGCTGTGCAGCACATCCCTTGTTCCGCTCGCCACTTCCCTCACTCTTAGGCAAAGCCCATCTCAGCTGGCTTGTAGGCGTGCCTCCGTGCTCAGAAGCAGCCCCGTGGCAGGCAGCACAGTGCGGGATGTCTTCTGGGCACGCAGCATGCTGCTTCCCATGCCCGGGACAAACCGCGAGCAGGTGCCTGGCTTGCGCTTCCATCTGCCGAGACTTGGAGCTGCCCAGCGCGCACCTTCCCGCTGTGTGTGCTGCTGTCCGCAAACAGCCTCCAAACAAAGCAGGGCCCTAAGGCAAGAGAAGTAAGCGCCCCGGGAGGGAATCTGCCTGCGAGGGAAGCTGTGCAGCACATCCCTTGTTCCGCTCGCCACTTCCCTCACTCTCAGGCAAAGCCCATCTCAGCTGGCTTGTAGGCGTGCCTCCGTGCTCAGAAGCAGCCCCGTGGCAGGCAGGACAGTGCGAGAAGTACTCTGGGCATGCCGCATGCTGCTTCCCATGCCCGGGACAAACTGCGAGCAGGTGCCTGGCTTGCGCTTCCATCTGCCGAGACTTGGAGCTGGCCAGCGCACACCTTCCCGCTGTGTGTGCTGCTGTCCGCAAACAGCCTCCAAACAAAGCAGGGCACTAAGGCAGGAGAAGTAAGCGCCCCAGGAGGGAATCTGCCTCCGAGGGAAGCTGTGCAGCACATCCCTTGTTCCGCTCGACACTTCCCTCACTCTCAGGCAAAGCCCATCTCAGCTGGCTTGTAGGCGTGCCTCCGTGCTCAGAAGCAGCCCCGTGGCAGGCAGCACAGTGCGGGATGTCTTCTGGGCACGCAGCATGCTGCTTCCCATGCCCGGGTCAGACCGCGAGCAGGTGCCTCGCTTGCGCTTCTATCTGCCGAGACTTGGAGCTGGCCAGCAGGCACCTTCCCGCTGTGTGTGCTGCTGTCCGCAAACAGCCTCCAAACAAAGCAGGGCCCTAAGGCAAGAGAAGTAAGCGCCCCAGGAGGGAATCTGCCTGCGAGGGAACCTGTGCAGCACATCCCTTGTTCCGCTCGCCACTTCCCTGACTCTTAGGCAAAGCCCATCTCAGCTGGCTTGTAGGCGTGCCTCCGTGCTCAGAAGCAGCCCCGTGGCAGGCAGGACAGTGCGAGAAGTACTCTGGGCATGCCGCATGCTGCTTCCCATGCCCGGGACAAACTGCGAGCAGGTGCCTGGCTTGCGCTTCCATCTGCCGAGACTTGGAGCTGGCCAGCGCACACCTTCCCGCTGTGTGTGCTGCTGTCCGCAAACAGCCTCCAAACAAAGCAGGGCACTAAGGCAAGAGAAGTAAACGCCCCAGGAGGGAATCTGCCTGCGAGGGAAGCTGTGCAGCACATCCCTTGTTCCGCTCGACACTTCCCTCACTCTCAGGCAAAGCCCATCTCAGCTGGCTTGTAGGCGTGCCTCCGTGCTCAGAAGCTGCCCCGTGGCAGGCAGCACAGTGCGAGAAGTACTCTGGGCATGCAGCATGCTGCTTCCCATGCCCGGGACAAACCGCGAGCAGGTGCCTGGCTTGCGCTTCCATCTGCCGAGACTTGGAGCTGGCCAGTGCGCACCTTCCCGCTGTGTGTGCTGCTGTCCGCAAACAGCCTCCAAACAAAGCAGGGCACTAAGGCAGGAGAAGTAAGCGCCCCAGGAGGGAATCTGCCTCCGAGGGAAGCTGTGCAGCACATCCCTTGTTCCGCTCGACACTTCCCTCACTCTCAGGCAAAGCCCATCTCAGCTGGCTTGTAGGCGTGCCTCCGTGCTCAGAAGCTGCCCCGTGGCAGGCAGGACAGTGCGAGAAGTACTCTGGGCATGCAGCATGCTGCTTCCCATGCCCGGGACAAACTGCGAGCAGGTGCCTGGCTTGTGCTTCTATCTGCCGAGACTTGGAGCTGGCCAGCGCACACCTTCCCGCTGTGTGTGCTGCTGTCCGCAAACAGCCTCCAAACAAAGCAGGGCACTAAGGCAGGAGAACTAAGCGCCCCAGGAGGGAATCTGCCTGCGAGGGAAGCTGTGCAGCACATCCCTTGTTCCGCTCGCCACTTCCCTCACTCTTAGGCAAAGCCCATCTCAGCTGGCTTGTAGGCGTGCCTCCGTGCTCAGAAGCAGCCCCGTGGCAGGCAGGACAGTGCGGGATGTCTTCTGGGCACGCAGCATGCTGCTTCCCATGCCCGGGTCAGACCGCGAGCAGGTGCCTGGCTTGCGCTTCTATGTGCCGAGACTTGGAGCTGGCCAGCGCGCACCTTCCCGCTGTGTGTGCTGCTGTCCGCAAACAGCCTCCAAACAAAGCAGGGCACTAAGGCAAGAGAAGTAAGCGCCCCCGGAGGGAATCTGCCTGCGAGGGAAGCTGTGCAGCACATCCCTTGTTCCGCTCGACACTTCCCTCACTCTTAGGCAAAGCCCATCTCAGCTGGCTTGTAGGCGTGCCTCCGTGCTCAGAAGCTGCCCCGTGGCAGGCAGGACAGTGCGAGAAGTACTCTGGGCATGCAGCATGCTGCTTCCCATGCCCGGGACAAACTGCGAACAGGTGCCTGGCTTGCGCTTCCATCTGCCGAGACTTGGAGCTGGCCAGCGCGCACCTTCCCGCTGTGTGTGCTGCTGTCCGCAAACAGCCTCCAAACAAAGCAGGGCACTAAGGCAGGAGAACTAAGCGCCCCGGGAGGGAATCTGCCTGCGAGGGAAGCTGTGCAGCACATCCCTTGTTCCGCTCGCCACTTCCCTGACTCTTAGGCAAAGCCCATCTCAGCAGGCTTGTAGGCGTGCCTCCGTGCTCAGAAGCAGCCCCGTGGCAGGCAGCACAGTGCGGGATGTCTTCTGGGCACGCAGCATGCTGCTTCCCATGCCCGGGTCAGACCGCGAGCAGGTGCCTCGCTTGCGCTTCTATGTGCCGAGACTTGGAGCTGGCCAGCAGGCACCTTCCCGCTGTGTGTGCTGCTGTCCGCAAACAGCCTCCAAACAAAGCAGGGCACTAAGGCAAGAGAAGTAAGCTCCCCAGGAGGGAATCTGCCTGCGAGGGAAGCTGTGCAGCACATCCCTTGTTCCGCTCGACACTTCCCTCACTCTCAGGCAAAGCCCATCTCAGCTGGCTTGTAGGCGTGCCTCCGTGCTCAGAAGCTGCCCCGTGGCAGGCAGGACAGTGCGAGAAGTACTCTGGGCATGCAGCATGCTGCTTCCCATGCCCGGGACAAACTGCGAGCAGGTGCCTGGCTTGCGCTTCCATCTGCCGAGACTTGGAGCTGGCCAGCGCGCACCTTCCCGCTGTGTGTGCTGCTGTCCGCAAACAGCCTCCAAACAAAGCAGGGCACTAAGGCAGGAGAACTAAGCGCCCCGGGAGGGAATCTGCCTGCGAGGGAACCTGTGCAGCACATCCCTTGTTCCGCTCGCCACTTCCCTGACTCTTAGGCAAAGCCCATCTCAGCAGGCTTGTAGGCGTGCCTCCGTGCTCAGAAGCTGCCCCGTGGCAGGCAGCACAGTGCGGGATGTCTTCTGGGCACGCAGCATGCTGCTTCCCATGCCCGGGTCAGACCGCGAGCAGGTGCCTGGCTTGCGCTTCTATGTGCCGAGACTTGGAGCTGGCCAGCAGGCACCTTCCCGCTGTGTGTGCTGCTGTCCGCAAACAGCCTCCAAACAAAGCAGGGCCCTAAGGCAAGAGAAGTAAGCGCCCCAGGAGGGAATCTGCCTGCGAGGGAAGCTGTGCAGCACATCCCTTGTTCCGCTCGCCACTTCCCTCACTCTTAGGCAAAGCCCATCTCAGCTGGCTTGTAGGCGTGCCTCCGTGCTCAGAAGCAGCCGCGAGGCAGGCAGGACAGTGCGGGATGTCTTCTGGGAACGCAGCGTGCTGATTCCCATGCCCGGGACAAACTGCGAACAGGTGCCTGGCTTCCGCTTCCATCTGCCGAGACTTGGAGCTGGCCAGCGCGCACCTTCCCGCTGTGTGTGCTGCTGTCCGCAAACAGCCTCCAAACAAAGCAGGGCACTAAGGCAAGAGAAGTAAGCGCCCCCGGAGGGAATCTGCCTGCGAGGGAAGCTGTGCAGCACATCCCTTGTTCCGCTCGCCACTTCCCTGACTCTTAGGAAAAGCCCATCTCAGCTGGCTTGTAGGCTTGCCTCCGTGCTCAGAAGCAGCCCCGTGGCAGGCAGGACAGTGCGGGATGTCTTCTGGGCACGCAGCATGCTGCTTCCCATGCCTGGGACAAACTTCGAGCAGGTGACTGGCTTGCGCTTCCATCTGCCGAGACTTGGAACTGGCCAGCGCGCACCTTCCCGCTGTGTGTGCTGCTGTCCGCAAACAGCCTCCAAACAAAGCAGGGCACTAAGGCAAGAGAAGTAAGCGCCCCAGGAGGGAATCTGCCTGCGAGGGAAGCTGTGCAGCACATCCCTTGTTCCGCTCGACACTTCCCTCACTCTTAGGCAAAGCCCATCTCAGCTGGCTTGTAGGCGTGCCTCCGTGCTCAGAAGCTGCCCCGTGGCAGGCAGGACAGTGCGAGAAGTACTCTGGGCATGCAGCATGCTGCTTCCCATGCCCGGGACAAACTGCGAGCAGGTGCCTGGCTTGCGCTTCCATCTGCCGAGACTTGGAGCTGGCCAGCGCGCACCTTCCCGCTGTGTGTGCTGCTGTCCGCAAACAGCCTCCAAACAAAGCAGGGCACTAAGGCAGGAGAACTAAGCGCCCCGGGAGGGAATCTGCCTGCGAGGGAACCTGTGCAGCACATCCCTTGTTCCGCTCGCCACTTCCCTGACTCTTAGGCAAAGCCCATCTCAGCAGGCTTGTAGGCGTGCCTCCGTGCTCAGAAGCAGCCCCGTGGCAGGCAGCACAGTGCGGGATGTCTTCTGGGCACGCAGCATGCTGCTTCCCATGCCCGGGACAAACCGCGAGCAGTTGCCTGGCTTGCGCTTCCATCTGCCGAGACTTGGAGCTGGCCAGCGCGCACCTTCCCGCTGTGTGTGCTGCTGTCCGCAAACAGCCTCCAAACAAAGCAGGGCCCTAAGGCAAGAGAAGTAAGCGCCCCAGGAGGGAATCTGCCTGCGAGGGAACCTGTGCAGCACATCCCTTGTTCCGCTCGACACTTCCCTCACTCTTAGGCAAAGCCCATCTCAGCTGGCTTGTAGGCGTGCCTCCGTGCTCAGAAGCAGCCCCGTGGCAGGCAGGACAGTGCGGGATGTCTTCTGGGCACGCAGCATGCTGCTTCCCATGCCCGGGACAAACCGCGAGCAGGTGCCTGGCTTGCGCTTCCATCTGCCGAGACTTGGAGCTGGCCAGCGCGCACCTTCCCGCTGTGTGTGCTGCTGTCCGCAAACAGCCTCCAAACAAAGCAGGGCCCTAAGGCAGGAGAAGTAAGCGCCCCAGGAGGGAATCTGCCTCCGAGGGAAGCTGTGCAGCACATCCCTTGTTCCGCTCGACACTTCCCTCACTCTCAGGCAAAGCCCATCTCAGCTGGCTTGTAGGCGTGCCTCCGTGCTCAGAAGCTGCCCCGTGGCAGGCAGGACAGTGCGAGAAGTACTCTGGGCATGCAGCATGCTGCTTCCCATGCCCGGGACAAACTGCGAGCAGGTGCCTGGCTTGCGCTTCTATGTGCCGAGACTTGGAGCCGATCAGAGCGCACCTTCCCGCTGTGTGTGCTGCTGTCCGCAAACAGCCTCCAAACAAAGCAGGGCGCTAAGGCAAGAGAAGTAAGCACCCCAGGAGGGAATCTGCCTGCGAGGGAAGCTGTGCAGCACATCCCTTGTTCCGCTCGCCACTTCCCTGACTCTTAGGCAAAGCCCATCTCAGCTGGCTTGTAGGCGTGCCTCCGTGCTCAGAAGCAGCCCCGTGGCAGGCAGCACAGTGCGGGATGTCTTCTGGGCACGCAGCATGCTGCTTCCCATGCCCGGGACAAACCGCGAGCAGGTGCCTGGCTTGCGCTTCCATCTGCCGAGACTTGGAGCTGCCCAGCGCGCACCTTCCCGCTGTGTGTGCTGCTGTCCGCAAACAGCCTCCAAACAAAGCAGGGCCCTAAGGCAAGAGAAGTAAGCGCCCCGGGAGGGAATCTGCCTGCGAGGGAAGCTGTGCAGCACATCCCTTGTTCCGCTCGCCACTTCCCTCACTCTCAGGCAAAGCCCATCTCAGCTGGCTTGTAGGCGTGCCTCCGTGCTCAGAAGCAGCCCCGTGGCAGGCAGGACAGTGCGAGAAGTACTCTGGGCATGCCGCATGCTGCTTCCCATGCCCGGGACAAACTGCGAGCAGGTGCCTGGCTTGCGCTTCCATCTGCCGAGACTTGGAGCTGGCCAGCGCACACCTTCCCGCTGTGTGTGCTGCTGTCCGCAAACAGCCTCCAAACAAAGCAGGGCACTAAGGCAGGAGAAGTAAGCGCCCCAGGAGGGAATCTGCCTCCGAGGGAAGCTGTGCAGCACATCCCTTGTTCCGCTCGACACTTCCCTCACTCTCAGGCAAAGCCCATCTCAGCTGGCTTGTAGGCGTGCCTCCGTGCTCAGAAGCAGCCCCGTGGCAGGCAGCACAGTGCGGGATGTCTTCTGGGCACGCAGCATGCTGCTTCCCATGCCCGGGTCAGACCGCGAGCAGGTGCCTCGCTTGCGCTTCTATCTGCCGAGACTTGGAGCTGGCCAGCAGGCACCTTCCCGCTGTGTGTGCTGCTGTCCGCAAACAGCCTCCAAACAAAGCAGGGCCCTAAGGCAAGAGAAGTAAGCGCCCCAGGAGGGAATCTGCCTGCGAGGGAACCTGTGCAGCACATCCCTTGTTCCGCTCGCCACTTCCCTGACTCTTTTGCAAAGCCCATCTCAGCTGGCTTGTAGGCGTGCCTCCGTGCTCAGAAGCAGCCCCGTGGCAGGCAGGACAGTGCGGGATGTCTTCTGGGCACGCAGCATGCTGCTTCCCATGCCCGGGACAAACTGCGAGCAGGTGCCTGGCTTCCGCTTCTATGTGCCTAGACTTGGAGCTGGCTAGCGCGCACCTTCCCGCTGTGTGTGCTGCTGTCCGCAAACAGCCTCCAAACAAAGCAGGGCACTAAGGCAAGAGAAGTAAGCACCCCAGGAGGGAATCTGCCTGCGAGGGAAGCTGTGCAGCACATCCCTTGTTCCGCTCGCCACTTCCCTGACTCTTAGGCAAAGCCCATCTCAGCTGGCTTGTAGGCGTGCCTCCGTGCTCAGAAGCAGCCCCGTGGCAGGCAGCACAGTGCGGGATGTCTTCTGGGCACGCAGCATGCTGCTTCCCATGCCCGGGACAAACCGCGAGCAGGTGCCTGGCTTGCGCTTCCATCTGCCGAGACTTGGAGCTGGCCAGCGCGCACCTTCCCGCTGTGTGTGCTGCTGTCCGCAAACAGCCTCCAAACAAAGCAGGGCCCTAAGGCAAGAGAAGTAAGCGCCCCGGGAGGGAATCTGCCTGCGAGGGAAGCTGTGCAGCACATCCCTTGTTCCGTTCGCCACTTCCCTGACTCTTAGGCAAAGCCCATCTCAGCTGGCTTGTAGGCGTGCCTCCGTGCTCAGAAGCAGCCCCGTGGCAGGCAGGACAGTGCGAGAAGTACTCTGGGCATGCCGCATGCTGCTTCCCATGCCCGGGACAAACTGCGAGCAGGTGCCTGGCTTGCGCTTCCATCTGCCGAGACTTGGAGCTGGCCAGCGCACACCTTCCCGCTGTGTGTGCTGCTGTCCGCAAACAGCCTCCAAACAAAGCAGGGCACTAAGGCAAGAGAAGTAAACGCCCCAGGAGGGAATCTGCCTGCGAGGGAAGCTGTGCAGCACATCCCTTGTTCCGCTCGACACTTCCCTCACTCTCAGGCAAAGCCCATCTCAGCTGGCTTGTAGGCGTGCCTCCGTGCTCAGAAGCTGCCCCGTGGCAGGCAGCACAGTGCGAGAAGTACTCTGGGCATGCAGCATGCTGCTTCCCATGCCCGGGACAAACCGCGAGCAGGTGCCTGGCTTGCGCTTCCATCTGCCGAGACTTGGAGCTGGCCAGTGCGCACCTTCCCGCTGTGTGTGCTGCTGTCCGCAAACAGCCTCCAAACAAAGCAGGGCACTAAGGCAGGAGAAGTAAGCGCCCCAGGAGGGAATCTGCCTCCGAGGGAAGCTGTGCAGCACATCCCTTGTTCCGCTCGACACTTCCCTCACTCTCAGGCAAAGCCCATCTCAGCTGGCTTGTAGGCGTGCCTCCGTGCTCAGAAGCTGCCCCGTGGCAGGCAGGACAGTGCGAGAAGTACTCTGGGCATGCAGCATGCTGCTTCCCATGCCCGGGACAAACTGCGAGCAGGTGCCTGGCTTGTGCTTCTATCTGCCGAGACTTGGAGCTGGCCAGCGCACACCTTCCCGCTGTGTGTGCTGCTGTCCGCAAACAGCCTCCAAACAAAGCAGGGCACTAAGGCAGGAGAACTAAGCGCCCCAGGAGGGAATCTGCCTGCGAGGGAAGCTGTGCAGCACATCCCTTGTTCCGCTCGCCACTTCCCTCACTCTTAGGCAAAGCCCATCTCAGCTGGCTTGTAGGCGTGCCTCCGTGCTCAGAAGCAGCCCCGTGGCAGGCAGGACAGTGCGGGATGTCTTCTGGGCACGCAGCATGCTGCTTCCCATGCCCGGGACAAATTGTGAGCAGGTGCCTGGCTTGCGCTTCTATGTGCCGAGACTTGGAGCTGGCCAGCGCGCACCTTCCCGCTGTGTGTGCTGCTGTCCGCAAACAGCCTCCAAACAAAGCAGGGCACTAAGGCAAGAGAAGTAAGCGCCCCCGGAGGGAATCTGCCTGCGAGGGAAGCTGTGCAGCACATCCCTTGTTCCGCTCGCCACTTCCCTGACTCTTAGGCAAAGCCCATCTCAGCTGGCTTGTAGGCGTGCCTCCGTGCTCAGAAGCAGCCCCGTGGCAGGCAGGACAGTGCGGGATGTCTTCTGGGCACGCAGCATGCTGCTTCCCATGCCTGGGACAAACTTCGAGCAGGTGACTGGCTTGCGCTTCTATGTGCCGAGACTTGGAACTGGCTAGCGCGCACCTTCCCGCTGTGTGTGCTGCTGTCCGCAAACAGCCTCCAAATAAAGCAGGGCACTAAGGCAAGAGAAGTAAGCGCCCCAGGAGGGAATCTGCCTGCGAGGGAAGCTGTGCAGCACATCCCTTGTTCCGCTCGACACTTCCCTCACTCTTAGGCAAAGCCCATCTCAGCTGGCTTGTAGGCGTGCCTCCGTGCTCAGAAGCTGCCCCGTGGCAGGCAGGACAGTGCGAGAAGTACTCTGGGCATGCAGCATGCTGCTTCCCATGCCCGGGACAAACTGCGAGCAGGTGCCTGGCTTGCGCTTCCATCTGCCGAGACTTGGAGCTGGCCAGCGCGCACCTTCCCGCTGTGTGTTCTGCTGTCCGCAAACAGCCTCCAAACAAAGCAGGGCACTAAGGCAGGAGAACTAAGCGCCCCGGGAGGGAATCTGCCTGCGAGGGAAGCTGTGCAGCACATCCCTTGTTCCGCTCGCCACTTCCCTGACTCTTAGGCAAAGCCCATCTCAGCAGGCTTGTAGGCGTGCCTCCGTGCTCAGAAGCAGCCCCGTGGCAGGCAGCACAGTGCGGGATGTCTTCTGGGCACGCAGCATGCTGCTTCCCATGCCCGGGTCAGACCGCGAGCAGGTGCCTCGCTTGCGCTTCTATGTGCCGAGACTTGGAGCTGGCCAGCAGGCACCTTCCCGCTGTGTGTGCTGCTGTCCGCAAACAGCCTCCAAACAAAGCAGGGCACTAAGGCAAGAGAAGTAAGCGCCCCAGGAGGGAATCTGCCTGCGAGGGAAGCTGTGCAGCACATCCCTTGTTCCGCTCGCCACTTCCCTGACTCTTAGGCAAAGCCCATCTCAGCTGGCTTGTAGGCGTGCCTCCGTGCTCAGAAGCAGCCCCGTGGCAGGCAGGACAGTGCGAGAAGTACTCTGGGCATGCCGCATGCTGCTTCCCATGCCCGGGACAAACTGCGAGCAGGTGCCTGGCTTGCGCTTCCATCTGCCGAGACTTGGAGCTGGCCAGCGCACACCTTCCCGCTGTGTGTGCTGCTGTCCGCAAACAGCCTCCAAACAAAGCAGGGCACTAAGGCAAGAGAAGTAAACGCCCCAGGAGGGAATCTGCCTGCGAGGGAAGCTGTGCAGCACATCCCTTGTTCCGCTCGACACTTCCCTCACTCTCAGGCAAAGCCCATCTCAGCTGGCTTGTAGGCGTGCCTCCGTGCTCAGAAGCTGCCCCGTGGCAGGCAGCACAGTGCGAGAAGTACTCTGGGCATGCAGCATGCTGCTTCCCATGCCCGGGACAAACCGCGAGCAGGTGCCTGGCTTGCGCTTCCATCTGCCGAGACTTGGAGCTGGCCAGTGCGCACCTTCCCGCTGTGTGTGCTGCTGTCCGCAAACAGCCTCCAAACAAAGCAGGGCACTAAGGCAGGAGAAGTAAGCGCCCCAGGAGGGAATCTGCCTCCGAGGGAAGCTGTGCAGCACATCCCTTGTTCCGCTCGACACTTCCCTCACTCTCAGGCAAAGCCCATCTCAGCTGGCTTGTAGGCGTGCCTCCGTGCTCAGAAGCTGCCCCGTGGCAGGCAGGACAGTGCGAGAAGTACTCTGGGCATGCAGCATGCTGCTTCCCATGCCCGGGACAAACTGCGAGCAGGTGCCTGGCTTGTGCTTCTATCTGCCGAGACTTGGAGCTGGCCAGCAGGCACCTTCCCGCTGTGTGTGCTGCTGTCCGCAAACAGCCTCCAAACAAAGCAGGGCACTAAGGCAGGAGAAGTAAGCGCCCCAGGAGGGAATCTGCCTCCGAGGGAAGCTGTGCAGCACATCCCTTGTTCCGCTCGACACTTCCCTCACTCTCAGGCAAAGCCCATCTCAGCTGGCTTGTAGGCGTGCCTCCGTGCTCAGAAGCTGCCCCGTGGCAGGCAGGACAGTGCGAGAAGTACTCTGGGCATGCAGCATGCTGCTTCCCATGCCCGGGACAAACTGCGAGCAGGTGCCTGGCTTGTGCTTCTATCTGCCGAGACTTGGAGCTGGCCAGCGCACACCTTCCCGCTGTGTGTGCTGCTGTCCGCAAACAGCCTCCAAACAAAGCAGGGCACTAAGGCAGGAGAACTAAGCGCCCCAGGAGGGAATCTGCCTGCGAGGGAAGCTGTGCAGCACATCCCTTGTTCCGCTCGCCACTTCCCTCACTCTTAGGCAAAGCCCATCTCAGCTGGCTTGTAGGCGTGCCTCCGTGCTCAGAAGCAGCCCCGTGGCAGGCAGGACAGTGCGGGATGTCTTCTGGGCACGCAGCATGCTGCTTCCCATGCCCGGGACAAATTGTGAGCAGGTGCCTGGCTTGCGCTTCTATGTGCCGAGACTTGGAGCTGGCCAGCGCGCACCTTCCCGCTGTGTGTGCTGCTGTCCGCAAACAGCCTCCAAACAAAGCAGGGCACTAAGGCAAGAGAAGTAAGCGCCCCCGGAGGGAATCTGCCTGCGAGGGAAGCTGTGCAGCACATCCCTTGTTCCGCTCGACACTTCCCTCACTCTTAGGCAAAGCCCATCTCAGCTGGCTTGTAGGCGTGCCTCCGTGCTCAGAAGCTGCCCCGTGGCAGGCAGGACAGTGCGAGAAGTACTCTGGGCATGCAGCATGCTGCTTCCCATGCCCGGGACAAACTGCGAACAGGTGCCTGGCTTGCGCTTCCATCTGCCGAGACTTGGAGCTGGCCAGCGCGCACCTTCCCGCTGTGTGTGCTGCTGTCCGCAAACAGCCTCCAAACAAAGCAGGGCACTAAGGCAGGAGAACTAAGCGCCCCGGGAGGGAATCTGCCTGCGAGGGAAGCTGTGCAGCACATCCCTTGTTCCGCTCGCCACTTCCCTGACTCTTAGGCAAAGCCCATCTCAGCAGGCTTGTAGGCGTGCCTCCGTGCTCAGAAGCAGCCCCGTGGCAGGCAGCACAGTGCGGGATGTCTTCTGGGCACGCAGCATGCTGCTTCCCATGCCCGGGACAAACCGCGAGCAGTTGCCTGGCTTGCGCTTCCATCTGCCGAGACTTGGAGCTGGCCAGCGCGCACCTTCCCGCTGTGTGTGCTGCTGTCCGCAAACAGCCTCCAAACAAAGCAGGGCCCTAAGGCAAGAGAAGTAAGCGCCCCAGGAGGGAATCTGCCTGCGAGGGAACCTGTGCAGCACATCCCTTGTTCCGCTCGACACTTCCCTCACTCTTAGGCAAAGCCCATCTCAGCTGGCTTGTAGGCGTGCCTCCGTGCTCAGAAGCAGCCCCGTGGCAGGCAGGACAGTGCGGGATGTCTTCTGGGCACGCAGCATGCTGCTTCCCATGCCCGGGACAAACCGCGAGCAGGTGCCTGGCTTGCGCTTCCATCTGCCGAGACTTGGAGCTGGCCAGCGCGCACCTTCCCGCTGTGTGTGCTGCTGTCCGCAAACAGCCTCCAAACAAAGCAGGGCCCTAAGGCAGGAGAAGTAAGCGCCCCAGGAGGGAATCTGCCTCCGAGGGAAGCTGTGCAGCACATCCCTTGTTCCGCTCGACACTTCCCTCACTCTCAGGCAAAGCCCATCTCAGCTGGCTTGTAGGCGTGCCTCCGTGCTCAGAAGCTGCCCCGTGGCAGGCAGGACAGTGCGAGAAGTACTCTGGGCATGCAGCATGCTGCTTCCCATGCCCGGGACAAACTGCGAGCAGGTGCCTGGCTTGCGCTTCTATGTGCCGAGACTTGGAGCCGATCAGAGCGCACCTTCCCGCTGTGTGTGCTGCTGTCCGCAAACAGCCTCCAAACAAAGCAGGGCGCTAAGGCAAGAGAAGTAAGCACCCCAGGAGGGAATCTGCCTGCGAGGGAAGCTGTGCAGCACATCCCTTGTTCCGCTCGCCACTTCCCTGACTCTTAGGCAAAGCCCATCTCAGCTGGCTTGTAGGCGTGCCTCCGTGCTCAGAAGCAGCCCCGTGGCAGGCAGCACAGTGCGGGATGTCTTCTGGGCACGCAGCATGCTGCTTCCCATGCCCGGGACAAACCGCGAGCAGGTGCCTGGCTTGCGCTTCCATCTGCCGAGACTTGGAGCTGCCCAGCGCGCACCTTCCCGCTGTGTGTGCTGCTGTCCGCAAACAGCCTCCAAACAAAGCAGGGCCCTAAGGCAAGAGAAGTAAGCGCCCCGGGAGGGAATCTGCCTGCGAGGGAAGCTGTGCAGCACATCCCTTGTTCCGCTCGCCACTTCCCTCACTCTCAGGCAAAGCCCATCTCAGCTGGCTTGTAGGCGTGCCTCCGTGCTCAGAAGCAGCCCCGTGGCAGGCAGGACAGTGCGAGAAGTACTCTGGGCATGCCGCATGCTGCTTCCCATGCCCGGGACAAACTGCGAGCAGGTGCCTGGCTTGCGCTTCCATCTGCCGAGACTTGGAGCTGGCCAGCGCACACCTTCCCGCTGTGTGTGCTGCTGTCCGCAAACAGCCTCCAAACAAAGCAGGGCACTAAGGCAGGAGAAGTAAGCGCCCCAGGAGGGAATCTGCCTCCGAGGGAAGCTGTGCAGCACATCCCTTGTTCCGCTCGACACTTCCCTCACTCTCAGGCAAAGCCCATCTCAGCTGGCTTGTAGGCGTGCCTCCGTGCTCAGAAGCAGCCCCGTGGCAGGCAGCACAGTGCGGGATGTCTTCTGGGCACGCAGCATGCTGCTTCCCATGCCCGGGTCAGACCGCGAGCAGGTGCCTCGCTTGCGCTTCTATCTGCCGAGACTTGGAGCTGGCCAGCAGGCACCTTCCCGCTGTGTGTGCTGCTGTCCGCAAACAGCCTCCAAACAAAGCAGGGCCCTAAGGCAAGAGAAGTAAGCGCCCCAGGAGGGAATCTGCCTGCGAGGGAACCTGTGCAGCACATCCCTTGTTCCGCTCGCCACTTCCCTGACTCTTTTGCAAAGCCCATCTCAGCTGGCTTGTAGGCGTGCCTCCGTGCTCAGAAGCAGCCCCGTGGCAGGCAGGACAGTGCGGGATGTCTTCTGGGCACGCAGCATGCTGCTTCCCATGCCCGGGACAAACTGCGAGCAGGTGCCTGGCTTCCGCTTCTATGTGCCTAGACTTGGAGCTGGCTAGCGCGCACCTTCCCGCTGTGTGTGCTGCTGTCCGCAAACAGCCTCCAAACAAAGCAGGGCACTAAGGCAAGAGAAGTAAGCACCCCAGGAGGGAATCTGCCTGCGAGGGAAGCTGTGCAGCACATCCCTTGTTCCGCTCGCCACTTCCCTGACTCTTAGGCAAAGCCCATCTCAGCTGGCTTGTAGGCGTGCCTCCGTGCTCAGAAGCAGCCCCGTGGCAGGCAGCACAGTGCGGGATGTCTTCTGGGCACGCAGCATGCTGCTTCCCATGCCCGGGACAAACCGCGAGCAGGTGCCTGGCTTGCGCTTCCATCTGCCGAGACTTGGAGCTGGCCAGCGCGCACCTTCCCGCTGTGTGTGCTGCTGTCCGCAAACAGCCTCCAAACAAAGCAGGGCCCTAAGGCAAGAGAAGTAAGCGCCCCGGGAGGGAATCTGCCTGCGAGGGAAGCTGTGCAGCACATCCCTTGTTCCGTTCGCCACTTCCCTGACTCTTAGGCAAAGCCCATCTCAGCTGGCTTGTAGGCGTGCCTCCGTGCTCAGAAGCAGCCCCGTGGCAGGCAGGACAGTGCGAGAAGTACTCTGGGCATGCCGCATGCTGCTTCCCATGCCCGGGACAAACTGCGAGCAGGTGCCTGGCTTGCGCTTCCATCTGCCGAGACTTGGAGCTGGCCAGCGCACACCTTCCCGCTGTGTGTGCTGCTGTCCGCAAACAGCCTCCAAACAAAGCAGGGCACTAAGGCAAGAGAAGTAAACGCCCCAGGAGGGAATCTGCCTGCGAGGGAAGCTGTGCAGCACATCCCTTGTTCCGCTCGACACTTCCCTCACTCTCAGGCAAAGCCCATCTCAGCTGGCTTGTAGGCGTGCCTCCGTGCTCAGAAGCTGCCCCGTGGCAGGCAGCACAGTGCGAGAAGTACTCTGGGCATGCAGCATGCTGCTTCCCATGCCCGGGACAAACCGCGAGCAGGTGCCTGGCTTGCGCTTCCATCTGCCGAGACTTGGAGCTGGCCAGTGCGCACCTTCCCGCTGTGTGTGCTGCTGTCCGCAAACAGCCTCCAAACAAAGCAGGGCACTAAGGCAGGAGAAGTAAGCGCCCCAGGAGGGAATCTGCCTCCGAGGGAAGCTGTGCAGCACATCCCTTGTTCCGCTCGACACTTCCCTCACTCTCAGGCAAAGCCCATCTCAGCTGGCTTGTAGGCGTGCCTCCGTGCTCAGAAGCTGCCCCGTGGCAGGCAGGACAGTGCGAGAAGTACTCTGGGCATGCAGCATGCTGCTTCCCATGCCCGGGACAAACTGCGAGCAGGTGCCTGGCTTGTGCTTCTATCTGCCGAGACTTGGAGCTGGCCAGCGCACACCTTCCCGCTGTGTGTGCTGCTGTCCGCAAACAGCCTCCAAACAAAGCAGGGCACTAAGGCAGGAGAACTAAGCGCCCCAGGAGGGAATCTGCCTGCGAGGGAAGCTGTGCAGCACATCCCTTGTTCCGCTCGCCACTTCCCTCACTCTTAGGCAAAGCCCATCTCAGCTGGCTTGTAGGCGTGCCTCCGTGCTCAGAAGCAGCCCCGTGGCAGGCAGGACAGTGCGGGATGTCTTCTGGGCACGCAGCATGCTGCTTCCCATGCCCGGGACAAATTGTGAGCAGGTGCCTGGCTTGCGCTTCTATGTGCCGAGACTTGGAGCTGGCCAGCGCGCACCTTCCCGCTGTGTGTGCTGCTGTCCGCAAACAGCCTCCAAACAAAGCAGGGCACTAAGGCAAGAGAAGTAAGCGCCCCCGGAGGGAATCTGCCTGCGAGGGAAGCTGTGCAGCACATCCCTTGTTCCGCTCGCCACTTCCCTGACTCTTAGGCAAAGCCCATCTCAGCTGGCTTGTAGGCGTGCCTCCGTGCTCAGAAGCAGCCCCGTGGCAGGCAGGACAGTGCGGGATGTCTTCTGGGCACGCAGCATGCTGCTTCCCATGCCTGGGACAAACTTCGAGCAGGTGACTGGCTTGCGCTTCTATGTGCCGAGACTTGGAACTGGCTAGCGCGCACCTTCCCGCTGTGTGTGCTGCTGTCCGCAAACAGCCTCCAAATAAAGCAGGGCACTAAGGCAAGAGAAGTAAGCGCCCCAGGAGGGAATCTGCCTGCGAGGGAAGCTGTGCAGCACATCCCTTGTTCCGCTCGACACTTCCCTCACTCTTAGGCAAAGCCCATCTCAGCTGGCTTGTAGGCGTGCCTCCGTGCTCAGAAGCTGCCCCGTGGCAGGCAGGACAGTGCGAGAAGTACTCTGGGCATGCAGCATGCTGCTTCCCATGCCCGGGACAAACTGCGAGCAGGTGCCTGGCTTGCGCTTCCATCTGCCGAGACTTGGAGCTGGCCAGCGCGCACCTTCCCGCTGTGTGTTCTGCTGTCCGCAAACAGCCTCCAAACAAAGCAGGGCACTAAGGCAGGAGAACTAAGCGCCCCGGGAGGGAATCTGCCTGCGAGGGAAGCTGTGCAGCACATCCCTTGTTCCGCTCGCCACTTCCCTGACTCTTAGGCAAAGCCCATCTCAGCAGGCTTGTAGGCGTGCCTCCGTGCTCAGAAGCAGCCCCGTGGCAGGCAGCACAGTGCGGGATGTCTTCTGGGCACGCAGCATGCTGCTTCCCATGCCCGGGTCAGACCGCGAGCAGGTGCCTCGCTTGCGCTTCTATGTGCCGAGACTTGGAGCTGGCCAGCAGGCACCTTCCCGCTGTGTGTGCTGCTGTCCGCAAACAGCCTCCAAACAAAGCAGGGCACTAAGGCAAGAGAAGTAAGCGCCCCAGGAGGGAATCTGCCTGCGAGGGAAGCTGTGCAGCACATCCCTTGTTCCGCTCGCCACTTCCCTGACTCTTAGGCAAAGCCCATCTCAGCTGGCTTGTAGGCGTGCCTCCGTGCTCAGAAGCAGCCCCGTGGCAGGCAGGACAGTGCGAGAAGTACTCTGGGCATGCCGCATGCTGCTTCCCATGCCCGGGACAAACTGCGAGCAGGTGCCTGGCTTGCGCTTCCATCTGCCGAGACTTGGAGCTGGCCAGCGCACACCTTCCCGCTGTGTGTGCTGCTGTCCGCAAACAGCCTCCAAACAAAGCAGGGCACTAAGGCAAGAGAAGTAAACGCCCCAGGAGGGAATCTGCCTGCGAGGGAAGCTGTGCAGCACATCCCTTGTTCCGCTCGACACTTCCCTCACTCTCAGGCAAAGCCCATCTCAGCTGGCTTGTAGGCGTGCCTCCGTGCTCAGAAGCTGCCCCGTGGCAGGCAGCACAGTGCGAGAAGTACTCTGGGCATGCAGCATGCTGCTTCCCATGCCCGGGACAAACCGCGAGCAGGTGCCTGGCTTGCGCTTCCATCTGCCGAGACTTGGAGCTGGCCAGTGCGCACCTTCCCGCTGTGTGTGCTGCTGTCCGCAAACAGCCTCCAAACAAAGCAGGGCACTAAGGCAGGAGAAGTAAGCGCCCCAGGAGGGAATCTGCCTCCGAGGGAAGCTGTGCAGCACATCCCTTGTTCCGCTCGACACTTCCCTCACTCTCAGGCAAAGCCCATCTCAGCTGGCTTGTAGGCGTGCCTCCGTGCTCAGAAGCTGCCCCGTGGCAGGCAGGACAGTGCGAGAAGTACTCTGGGCATGCAGCATGCTGCTTCCCATGCCCGGGACAAACTGCGAGCAGGTGCCTGGCTTGTGCTTCTATCTGCCGAGACTTGGAGCTGGCCAGCAGGCACCTTCCCGCTGTGTGTGCTGCTGTCCGCAAACAGCCTCCAAACAAAGCAGGGCACTAAGGCAGGAGAAGTAAGCGCCCCAGGAGGGAATCTGCCTCCGAGGGAAGCTGTGCAGCACATCCCTTGTTCCGCTCGACACTTCCCTCACTCTCAGGCAAAGCCCATCTCAGCTGGCTTGTAGGCGTGCCTCCGTGCTCAGAAGCTGCCCCGTGGCAGGCAGGACAGTGCGAGAAGTACTCTGGGCATGCAGCATGCTGCTTCCCATGCCCGGGACAAACTGCGAGCAGGTGCCTGGCTTGTGCTTCTATCTGCCGAGACTTGGAGCTGGCCAGCGCACACCTTCCCGCTGTGTGTGCTGCTGTCCGCAAACAGCCTCCAAACAAAGCAGGGCACTAAGGCAGGAGAACTAAGCGCCCCAGGAGGGAATCTGCCTGCGAGGGAAGCTGTGCAGCACATCCCTTGTTCCGCTCGCCACTTCCCTCACTCTTAGGCAAAGCCCATCTCAGCTGGCTTGTAGGCGTGCCTCCGTGCTCAGAAGCAGCCCCGTGGCAGGCAGGACAGTGCGGGATGTCTTCTGGGCACGCAGCATGCTGCTTCCCATGCCCGGGACAAATTGTGAGCAGGTGCCTGGCTTGCGCTTCTATGTGCCGAGACTTGGAGCTGGCCAGCGCGCACCTTCCCGCTGTGTGTGCTGCTGTCCGCAAACAGCCTCCAAACAAAGCAGGGCACTAAGGCAAGAGAAGTAAGCGCCCCCGGAGGGAATCTGCCTGCGAGGGAAGCTGTGCAGCACATCCCTTGTTCCGCTCGACACTTCCCTCACTCTTAGGCAAAGCCCATCTCAGCTGGCTTGTAGGCGTGCCTCCGTGCTCAGAAGCTGCCCCGTGGCAGGCAGGACAGTGCGAGAAGTACTCTGGGCATGCAGCATGCTGCTTCCCATGCCCGGGACAAACTGCGAACAGGTGCCTGGCTTGCGCTTCCATCTGCCGAGACTTGGAGCTGGCCAGCGCGCACCTTCCCGCTGTGTGTGCTGCTGTCCGCAAACAGCCTCCAAACAAAGCAGGGCACTAAGGCAGGAGAACTAAGCGCCCCGGGAGGGAATCTGCCTGCGAGGGAAGCTGTGCAGCACATCCCTTGTTCCGCTCGCCACTTCCCTGACTCTTAGGCAAAGCCCATCTCAGCAGGCTTGTAGGCGTGCCTCCGTGCTCAGAAGCAGCCCCGTGGCAGGCAGCACAGTGCGGGATGTCTTCTGGGCACGCAGCATGCTGCTTCCCATGCCCGGGTCAGACCGCGAGCAGGTGCCTCGCTTGCGCTTCTATGTGCCGAGACTTGGAGCTGGCCAGCAGGCACCTTCCCGCTGTGTGTGCTGCTGTCCGCAAACAGCCTCCAAACAAAGCAGGGCACTAAGGCAAGAGAAGTAAGCTCCCCAGGAGGGAATCTGCCTGCGAGGGAAGCTGTGCAGCACATCCCTTGTTCCGCTCGACACTTCCCTCACTCTCAGGCAAAGCCCATCTCAGCTGGCTTGTAGGCGTGCCTCCGTGCTCAGAAGCTGCCCCGTGGCAGGCAGGACAGTGCGAGAAGTACTCTGGGCATGCAGCATGCTGCTTCCCATGCCCGGGACAAACTGCGAGCAGGTGCCTGGCTTGCGCTTCCATCTGCCGAGACTTGGAGCTGGCCAGCGCGCACCTTCCCGCTGTGTGTGCTGCTGTCCGCAAACAGCCTCCAAACAAAGCAGGGCACTAAGGCAGGAGAACTAAGCGCCCCGGGAGGGAATCTGCCTGCGAGGGAACCTGTGCAGCACATCCCTTGTTCCGCTCGCCACTTCCCTGACTCTTAGGCAAAGCCCATCTCAGCAGGCTTGTAGGCGTGCCTCCGTGCTCAGAAGCTGCCCCGTGGCAGGCAGCACAGTGCGGGATGTCTTCTGGGCACGCAGCATGCTGCTTCCCATGCCCGGGTCAGACCGCGAGCAGGTGCCTGGCTTGCGCTTCTATGTGCCGAGACTTGGAGCTGGCCAGCAGGCACCTTCCCGCTGTGTGTGCTGCTGTCCGCAAACAGCCTCCAAACAAAGCAGGGCCCTAAGGCAAGAGAAGTAAGCGCCCCAGGAGGGAATCTGCCTGCGAGGGAACCTGTGCAGCACATCCCTTGTTCCGCTCGCCACTTCCCTGACTCTTAGGCAAAGCCCATCTCAGCTGGCTTGTAGGCGTGCCTCCGTGCTCAGAAGCAGCCGCGAGGCAGGCAGGACAGTGCGGGATGTCTTCTGGGAACGCAGCGTGCTGATTCCCATGCCCGGGACAAACTGCGAACAGGTGCCTGGCTTCCGCTTCCATCTGCCGAGACTTGGAGCTGGCCAGCGCGCACCTTCCCGCTGTGTGTGCTGCTGTCCGCAAACAGCCTCCAAACAAAGCAGGGCACTAAGGCAAGAGAAGTAAGCGCCCCCGGAGGGAATCTGCCTGCGAGGGAAGCTGTGCAGCACATCCCTTGTTCCGCTCGCCACTTCCCTGACTCTTAGGCAAAGCCCATCTCAGCTGGCTTGTAGGCTTGCCTCCGTGCTCAGAAGCAGCCCCGTGGCAGGCAGGACAGTGCGGGATGTCTTCTGGGCACGCAGCATGCTGCTTCCCATGCCTGGGACAAACTTCGAGCAGGTGACTGGCTTGCGCTTCCATCTGCCGAGACTTGGAACTGGCCAGCGCGCACCTTCCCGCTGTGTGTGCTGCTGTCCGCAAACAGCCTCCAAACAAAGCAGGGCACTAAGGCAAGAGAAGTAAGCGCCCCAGGAGGGAATCTGCCTGCGAGGGAAGCTGTGCAGCACATCCCTTGTTCCGCTCGACACTTCCCTCACTCTTAGGCAAAGCCCATCTCAGCTGGCTTGTAGGCGTGCCTCCGTGCTCAGAAGCTGCCCCGTGGCAGGCAGGACAGTGCGAGAAGTACTCTGGGCATGCAGCATGCTGCTTCCCATGCCCGGGACAAACTGCGAGCAGGTGCCTGGCTTGCGCTTCCATCTGCCGAGACTTGGAGCTGGCCAGCGCGCACCTTCCCGCTGTGTGTGCTGCTGTCCGCAAACAGCCTCCAAACAAAGCAGGGCACTAAGGCAGGAGAACTAAGCGCCCCGGGAGGGAATCTGCCTGCGAGGGAACCTGTGCAGCACATCCCTTGTTCCGCTCGCCACTTCCCTGACTCTTAGGCAAAGCCCATCTCAGCAGGCTTGTAGGCGTGCCTCCGTGCTCAGAAGCAGCCCCGTGGCAGGCAGCACAGTGCGGGATGTCTTCTGGGCACGCAGCATGCTGCTTCCCATGCCCGGGACAAACCGCGAGCAGTTGCGTGGCTTGCGCTTCCATCTGCCGAGACTTGGAGCTGGCCAGCGCGCACCTTCCCGCTGTGTGTGCTGCTGTCCGCAAACAGCCTCCAAACAAAGCAGGGCCCTAAGGCAAGAGAAGTAAGCGCCCCAGGAGGGAATCTGCCTGCGAGGGAACCTGTGCAGCACATCCCTTGTTCCGCTCGACACTTCCCTCACTCTTAGGCAAAGCCCATCTCAGCTGGCTTGTAGGCGTGCCTCCGTGCTCAGAAGCAGCCCCGTGGCAGGCAGGACAGTGCGGGATGTCTTCTGGGCACGCAGCATGCTGCTTCCCATGCCCGGGACAAACCGCGAGCAGGTGCCTGGCTTGCGCTTCCATCTGCCGAGACTTGGAGCTGGCCAGTGCGCACCTTCCCGCTGTGTGTGCTGCTGTCCGCAAACAGCCTCCAAACAAAGCAGGGCACTAAGGCAGGAGAAGTAAGCGCCCCAGGAGGGAATCTGCCTCCGAGGGAAGCTGTGCAGCACATCCCTTGTTCCGCTCGACACTTCCCTCACTCTCAGGCAAAGCCCATCTCAGCTGGCTTGTAGGCGTGCCTCCGTGCTCAGAAGCTGCCCCGTGGCAGGCAGGACAGTGCGAGAAGTACTCTGGGCATGCAGCATGCTGCTTCCCATGCCCGGGACAAACTGCGAGCAGGTGCCTGGCTTGCGCTTCTATGTGCCGAGACTTGGAGCCGATCAGAGCGCACCTTCCCGCTGTGTGTGCTGCTGTCCGCAAACAGCCTCCAAACAAAGCAGGGCGCTAAGGCAAGAGAAGTAAGCACCCCAGGAGGGAATCTGCCTGCGAGGGAAGCTGTGCAGCACATCCCTTGTTCCGCTCGCCACTTCCCTCACTCTTAGGCAAAGCCCATCTCAGCTGGCTTGTAGGCGTGCCTCCGTGCTCAGAAGCAGCCCCGTGGCAGGCAGCACAGTGCGGGATGTCTTCTGGGCACGCAGCATGCTGCTTCCCATGCCCGGGACAAACCGCGAGCAGGTGCCTGGCTTGCGCTTCCATCTGCCGAGACTTGGAGCTGCCCAGCGCGCACCTTCCCGCTGTGTGTGCTGCTGTCCGCAAACAGCCTCCAAACAAAGCAGGGCCCTAAGGCAAGAGAAGTAAGCGCCCCGGGAGGGAATCTGCCTGCGAGGGAAGCTGTGCAGCACATCCCTTGTTCCGCTCGACACTTCCCTCACTCTCAGGCAAAGCCCATCTCAGCTGGCTTGTAGGCGTGCCTCCGTGCTCAGAAGCAGCCCCGTGGCAGGCAGGACAGTGCGAGAAGTACTCTGGGCATGCCGCATGCTGCTTCCCATGCCCGGGACAAACTGCGAGCAGGTGCCTGGCTTGCGCTTCCATCTGCCGAGACTTGGAGCTGGCCAGCGCACACCTTCCCGCTGTGTGTGCTGCTGTCCGCAAACAGCCTCCAAACAAAGCAGGGCACTAAGGCAGGAGAAGTAAGCGCCCCAGGAGGGAATCTGCCTCCGAGGGAAGCTGTGCAGCACATCCCTTGTTCCGCTCGACACTTCCCTCACTCTCAGGCAAAGCCCATCTCAGCTGGCTTGTAGGCGTGCCTCCGTGCTCAGAAGCAGCCCCGTGGCAGGCAGCACAGTGCGGGATGTCTTCTGGGCACGCAGCATGCTGCTTCCCATGCCCGGGTCAGACCGCGAGCAGGTGCCTCGCTTGCGCTTCTATCTGCCGAGACTTGGAGCTGGCCAGCAGGCACCTTCCCGCTGTGTGTGCTGCTGTCCGCAAACAGCCTCCAAACAAAGCAGGGCCCTAAGGCAAGAGAAGTAAGCGCCCCAGGAGGGAATCTGCCTGCGAGGGAACCTGTGCAGCACATCCCTTGTTCCGCTCGCCACTTCCCTGACTCTTTTGCAAAGCCCATCTCAGCTGGCTTGTAGGCGTGCCTCCGTGCTCAGAAGCAGCCCCGTGGCAGGCAGGACAGTGCGGGATGTCTTCTGGGCACGCAGCATGCTGCTTCCCATGCCCGGGACAAACTGCGAGCAGGTGCCTGGCTTCCGCTTCTATGTGCCTAGACTTGGAGCTGGCTAGCGCGCACCTTCCCGCTGTGTGTGCTGCTGTCCGCAAACAGCCTCCAAACAAAGCAGGGCACTAAGGCAAGAGAAGTAAGCACCCCAGGAGGGAATCTGCCTGCGAGGGAAGCTGTGCAGCACATCCCTTGTTCCGCTCGCCACTTCCCTGACTCTTAGGCAAAGCCCATCTCAGCTGGCTTGTAGGCGTGCCTCCGTGCTCAGAAGCAGCCCCGTGGCAGGCAGCACAGTGCGGGATGTCTTCTGGGCACGCAGCATGCTGCTTCCCATGCCCGGGACAAACCGCGAGCAGGTGCCTGGCTTGCGCTTCCATCTGCCGAGACTTGGAGCTGGCCAGCGCGCACCTTCCCGCTGTGTGTGCTGCTGTCCGCAAACAGCCTCCAAACAAAGCAGGGCCCTAAGGCAAGAGAAGTAAGCGCCCCGGGAGGGAATCTGCCTGCGAGGGAACCTGTGCAGCACATCCCTTGTTCCGTTCGCCACTTCCCTGACTCTTAGGCAAAGCCCATCTCAGCTGGCTTGTAGGCGTGCCTCCGTGCTCAGAAGCAGCCCCGTGGCAGGCAGCACAGTGCGGGATGTCTTCTGGGCACGCAGCATGCTGCTTCCCATGCCCGGGACAAACCGCGAGCAGTTGCCTGGCTTGCGCTTCCATCTGCCGAGACTTGGAGCTGGCCAGCGCGCACCTTCCCGCTGTGTGTGCTGCTGTCCGCAAACAGCCTCCAAACAAAGCAGGGCCCTAAGGCAAGAGAAGTAAGCGCCCCAGGAGGGAATCTGCCTGCGAGGGAACCTGTGCAGCACATCCCTTGTTCCGCTCGACACTTCCCTCACTCTTAGGCAAAGCCCATCTCAGCTGGCTTGTAGGCGTGCCTCCGTGCTCAGAAGCAGCCCCGTGGCAGGCAGGACAGTGCGGGATGTCTTCTGGGCACGCAGCATGCTGCTTCCCATGCCCGGGACAAACCGCGAGCAGGTGCCTGGCTTGCGCTTCCATCTGCCGAGACTTGGAGCTGGCCAGTGCGCACCTTCCCGCTGTGTGTGCTGCTGTCCGCAAACAGCCTCCAAACAAAGCAGGGCACTAAGGCAGGAGAAGTAAGCGCCCCAGGAGGGAATCTGCCTCCGAGGGAAGCTGTGCAGCACATCCCTTGTTCCGCTCGACACTTCCCTCACTCTCAGGCAAAGCCCATCTCAGCTGGCTTGTAGGCGTGCCTCCGTGCTCAGAAGCTGCCCCGTGGCAGGCAGCACAGTGCGAGAAGTACTCTGGGCATGCAGCATGCTGCTTCCCATGCCCGGGACAAACTGCGAGCAGGTGCCTGGCTTGCGCTTCTATGTGCCGAGACTTGGAGCCGATCAGAGCGCACCTTCCCGCTGTGTGTGCTGCTGTCCGCAAACAGCCTCCAAACAAAGCAGGGCGCTAAGGCAAGAGAAGTAAGCACCCCAGGAGGGAATCTGCCTGCGAGGGAAGCTGTGCAGCACATCCCTTGTTCCGCTCGCCACTTCCCTCACTCTTAGGCAAAGCCCATCTCAGCTGGCTTGTAGGCGTGCCTCCGTGCTCAGAAGCAGCCCCGTGGCAGGCAGCACAGTGCGGGATGTCTTCTGGGCACGCAGCATGCTGCTTCCCATGCCCGGGACAAACCGCGAGCAGGTGCCTGGCTTGCGCTTCCATCTGCCGAGACTTGGAGCTGCCCAGCGCGCACCTTCCCGCTGTGTGTGCTGCTGTCCGCAAACAGCCTCCAAACAAAGCAGGGCCCTAAGGCAAGAGAAGTAAGCGCCCCGGGAGGGAATCTGCCTGCGAGGGAAGCTGTGCAGCACATCCCTTGTTCCGCTCGCCACTTCCCTCACTCTCAGGCAAAGCCCATCTCAGCTGGCTTGTAGGCGTGCCTCCGTGCTCAGAAGCAGCCCCGTGGCAGGCAGGACAGTGCGAGAAGTACTCTGGGCATGCCGCATGCTGCTTCCCATGCCCGGGACAAACTGCGAGCAGGTGCCTGGCTTGCGCTTCCATCTGCCGAGACTTGGAGCTGGCCAGCGCACACCTTCCCGCTGTGTGTGCTGCTGTCCGCAAACAGCCTCCAAACAAAGCAGGGCACTAAGGCAGGAGAAGTAAGCGCCCCAGGAGGGAATCTGCCTGCGAGGGAAGCTGTGCAGCACATCCCTTGTTCCGCTCGACACTTCCCTCACTCTCAGGCAAAGCCCATCTCAGCTGGCTTGTAGGCGTGCCTCCGTGCTCAGAAGCAGCCCCGTGGCAGGCAGCACAGTGCGGGATGTCTTCTGGGCACGCAGCATGCTGCTTCCCATGCCCGGGTCAGACCGCGAGCAGGTGCCTCGCTTGCGCTTCTATCTGCCGAGACTTGGAGCTGGCCAGCAGGCACCTTCCCGCTGTGTGTGCTGCTGTCCGCAAACAGCCTCCAAACAAAGCAGGGCACTAAGGCAGGAGAAGTAAGCGCCCCAGGAGGGAATCTGCCTCCGAGGGAAGCTGTGCAGCACATCCCTTGTTCCGCTCGACACTTCCCTCACTCTCAGGCAAAGCCCATCTCAGCTGGCTTGTAGGCGTGCCTCCGTGCTCAGAAGCTGCCCCGTGGCAGGCAGCACAGTGCGAGAAGTACTCTGGGCATGCAGCATGCTGCTTCCCATGCCCGGGACAAACTGCGAGCAGGTGCCTGGCTTGCGCTTCTATGTGCCGAGACTTGGAGCCGATCAGAGCGCACCTTCCCGCTGTGTGTGCTGCTGTCCGCAAACAGCCTCCAAACAAAGCAGGGCGCTAAGGCAAGAGAAGTAAGCACCCCAGGAGGGAATCTGCCTGCGAGGGAAGCTGTGCAGCACATCCCTTGTTCCGCTCGCCACTTCCCTCACTCTTAGGCAAAGCCCATCTCAGCTGGCTTGTAGGCGTGCCTCCGTGCTCAGAAGCAGCCCCGTGGCAGGCAGCACAGTGCGGGATGTCTTCTGGGCACGCAGCATGCTGCTTCCCATGCCCGGGACAAACCGCGAGCAGGTGCCTGGCTTGCGCTTCCATCTGCCGAGACTTGGAGCTGCCCAGCGCGCACCTTCCCGCTGTGTGTGCTGCTGTCCGCAAACAGCCTCCAAACAAAGCAGGGCCCTAAGGCAAGAGAAGTAAGCGCCCCGGGAGGGAATCTGCCTGCGAGGGAAGCTGTGCAGCACATCCCTTGTTCCGCTCGCCACTTCCCTCACTCTCAGGCAAAGCCCATCTCAGCTGGCTTGTAGGCGTGCCTCCGTGCTCAGAAGCAGCCCCGTGGCAGGCAGGACAGTGCGAGAAGTACTCTGGGCATGCCGCATGCTGCTTCCCATGCCCGGGACAAACTGCGAGCAGGTGCCTGGCTTGCGCTTCCATCTGCCGAGACTTGGAGCTGGCCAGCGCACACCTTCCCGCTGTGTGTGCTGCTGTCCGCAAACAGCCTCCAAACAAAGCAGGGCACTAAGGCAGGAGAAGTAAGCGCCCCAGGAGGGAATCTGCCTCCGAGGGAAGCTGTGCAGCACATCCCTTGTTCCGCTCGACACTTCCCTCACTCTCAGGCAAAGCCCATCTCAGCTGGCTTGTAGGCGTGCCTCCGTGCTCAGAAGCAGCCCCGTGGCAGGCAGCACAGTGCGGGATGTCTTCTGGGCACGCAGCATGCTGCTTCCCATGCCCGGGTCAGACCGCGAGCAGGTGCCTCGCTTGCGCTTCTATCTGCCGAGACTTGGAGCTGGCCAGCAGGCACCTTCCCGCTGTGTGTGCTGCTGTCCGCAAACAGCCTCCAAACAAAGCAGGGCCCTAAGGCAAGAGAAGTAAGCGCCCCAGGAGGGAATCTGCCTGCGAGGGAACCTGTGCAGCACATCCCTTGTTCCGCTCGCCACTTCCCTGACTCTTTTGCAAAGCCCATCTCAGCTGGCTTGTAGGCGTGCCTCCGTGCTCAGAAGCAGCCCCGTGGCAGGCAGGACAGTGCGGGATGTCTTCTGGGCACGCAGCATGCTGCTTCCCATGCCCGGGACAAACTGCGAGCAGGTGCCTGGCTTCCGCTTCTATGTGCCTAGACTTGGAGCTGGCTAGCGCGCACCTTCCCGCTGTGTGTGCTGCTGTCCGCAAACAGCCTCCAAACAAAGCAGGGCACTAAGGCAAGAGAAGTAAGCACCCCAGGAGGGAATCTGCCTGCGAGGGAAGCTGTGCAGCACATCCCTTGTTCCGCTCGCCACTTCCCTGACTCTTAGGCAAAGCCCATCTCAGCTGGCTTGTAGGCGTGCCTCCGTGCTCAGAAGCAGCACCGTGGCAGGCAGCACAGTGCGGGATGTCTTCTGGGCACGCAGCATGCTGCTTCCCATGCCCGGGACAAACCGCGAGCAGGTGCCTGGCTTGCGCTTCCATCTGCCGAGACTTGGAGCTGGCCAGCGCGCACCTTCCCGCTGTGTGTGCTGCTGTCCGCAAACAGCCTCCAAACAAAGCAGGGCCCTAAGGCAAGAGAAGTAAGCGCCCCGGGAGGGAATCTGCCTGCGAGGGAAGCTGTGCAGCACATCCCTTGTTCCGTTCGCCACTTCCCTGACTCTTAGGCAAAGCCCATCTCAGCTGGCTTGTAGGCGTGCCTCCGTGCTCAGAAGCAGCCCCGTGGCAGGCAGGACAGTGCGAGAAGTACTCTGGGCATGCCGCATGCTGCTTCCCATGCCCGGGACAAACTGCGAGCAGGTGCCTGGCTTGCGCTTCCATCTGCCGAGACTTGGAGCTGGCCAGCGCACACCTTCCCGCTGTGTGTGCTGCTGTCCGCAAACAGCCTCCAAACAAAGCAGGGCACTAAGGCAAGAGAAGTAAACGCCCCAGGAGGGAATCTGCCTGCGAGGGAAGCTGTGCAGCACATCCCTTGTTCCGCTCGACACTTCCCTCACTCTCAGGCAAAGCCCATCTCAGCTGGCTTGTAGGCGTGCCTCCGTGCTCAGAAGCTGCCCCGTGGCAGGCAGCACAGTGCGAGAAGTACTCTGGGCATGCAGCATGCTGCTTCCCATGCCCGGGACAAACCGCGAGCAGGTGCCTGGCTTGCGCTTCCATCTGCCGAGACTTGGAGCTGGCCAGTGCGCACCTTCCCGCTGTGTGTGCTGCTGTCCGCAAACAGCCTCCAAACAAAGCAGGGCACTAAGGCAGGAGAAGTAAGCGCCCCAGGAGGGAATCTGCCTCCGAGGGAAGCTGTGCAGCACATCCCTTGTTCCGCTCGCCACTTCCCTCACTCTCAGGCAAAGCCCATCTCAGCTGGCTTGTAGGCGTGCCTCCGTGCTCAGAAGCTGCCCCGTGGCAGGCAGGACAGTGCGAGAAGTACTCTGGGCATGCAGCATGCTGCTTCCCATGCCCGGGACAAACTGCGAGCAGGTGCCTGGCTTGTGCTTCTATCTGCCGAGACTTGGAGCTGGCCAGCGCACACCTTCCCGCTGTGTGTGCTGCTGTCCGCAAACAGCCTCCAAACAAAGCAGGGCACTAAGGAAGGAGAACTAAGCGCCCCAGGAGGGAATCTGCCTGCGAGGGAAGCTGTGCAGCACATCCCTTGTTCCGCTCGCCACTTCCCTCACTCTTAGGCAAAGCCCATCTCAGCTGGCTTGTAGGCGTGCCTCCGTGCTCAGAAGCAGCCCCGTGGCAGGCAGGACAGTGCGGGATGTCTTCTGGGCACGCAGCATGCTGCTTCCCATGCCCGGGACAAATTGTGAGCAGGTGCCTGGCTTGCGCTTCTATGTGCCGAGACTTGGAGCTGGCCAGCGCGCACCTTCCCGCTGTGTGTGCTGCTGTCCGCAAACAGCCTCCAAACAAAGCAGGGCACTAAGGCAAGAGAAGTAAGCGCCCCCGGAGGGAATCTGCCTGCGAGGGAAGCTGTGCAGCACATCCCTTGTTCCGCTCGCCACTTCCCTGACTCTTAGGCAAAGCCCATCTCAGCTGGCTTGTAGGCGTGCCTCCGTGCTCAGAAGCAGCCCCGTGGCAGGCAGGACAGTGCGGGATGTCTTCTGGGCACGCAGCATGCTGCTTCCCATGCCTGGGACAAACTTCGAGCAGGTGACTGGCTTGCGCTTCTATGTGCCGAGACTTGGAACTGGCTAGCGCGCACCTTCCCGCTGTGTGTGCTGCTGTCCGCAAACAGCCTCCAAATAAAGCAGGGCACTAAGGCAAGAGAAGTAAGCGCCCCAGGAGGGAATCTGCCTGCGAGGGAAGCTGTGCAGCACATCCCTTGTTCCGCTCGACACTTCCCTCACTCTTAGGCAAAGCCCATCTCAGCTGGCTTGTAGGCGTGCCTCCGTGCTCAGAAGCTGCCCCGTGGCAGGCAGGACAGTGCGAGAAGTACTCTGGGCATGCAGCATGCTGCTTCCCATGCCCGGGACAAACTGCGAGCAGGTGCCTGGCTTGCGCTTCCATCTGCCGAGACTTGGAGCTGGCCAGCGCGCACCTTCCCGCTGTGTGTTCTGCTGTCCGCAAACAGCCTCCAAACAAAGCAGGGCACTAAGGCAGGAGAACTAAGCGCCCCGGGAGGGAATCTGCCTGCGAGGGAAGCTGTGCAGCACATCCCTTGTTCCGCTCGCCACTTCCCTGACTCTTAGGCAAAGCCCATCTCAGCAGGCTTGTAGGCGTGCCTCCGTGCTCAGAAGCAGCCCCGTGGCAGGCAGCACAGTGCGGGATGTCTTCTGGGCACGCAGCATGCTGCTTCCCATGCCCGGGTCAGACCGCGAGCAGGTGCCTCGCTTGCGCTTCTATGTGCCGAGACTTGGAGCTGGCCAGCAGGCACCTTCCCGCTGTGTGTGCTGCTGTCCGCAAACAGCCTCCAAACAAAGCAGGGCACTAAGGCAAGAGAAGTAAGCGCCCCAGGAGGGAATCTGCCTGCGAGGGAAGCTGTGCAGCACATCCCTTGTTCCGCTCGCCACTTCCCTGACTCTTAGGCAAAGCCCATCTCAGCTGGCTTGTAGGCGTGCCTCCGTGCTCAGAAGCAGCCCCGTGGCAGGCAGGACAGTGCGAGAAGTACTCTGGGCATGCCGCATGCTGCTTCCCATGCCCGGGACAAACTGCGAGCAGGTGCCTGGCTTGCGCTTCCATCTGCCGAGACTTGGAGCTGGCCAGCGCACACCTTCCCGCTGTGTGTGCTGCTGTCCGCAAACAGCCTCCAAACAAAGCAGGGCACTAAGGCAGGAGAAGTAAGCGCCCCAGGAGGGAATCTGCCTCCGAGGGAAGCTGTGCAGCACATCCCTTGTTCCGCTCGACACTTCCCTCACTCTCAGGCAAAGCCCATCTCAGCTGGCTTGTAGGCGTGCCTCCGTGCTCAGAAGCTGCCCCGTGGCAGGCAGGACAGTGCGAGAAGTACTCTGGGCATGCAGCATGCTGCTTCCCATGCCCGGGACAAACTGCGAGCAGGTGCCTGGCTTGTGCTTCTATCTGCCGAGACTTGGAGCTGGCCAGCGCACACCTTCCCGCTGTGTGTGCTGCTGTCCGCAAACAGCCTCCAAACAAAGCAGGGCACTAAGGCAGGAGAACTAAGCGCCCCAGGAGGGAATCTGCCTGCGAGGGAAGCTGTGCAGCACATCCCTTGTTCCGCTCGCCACTTCCCTCACTCTTAGGCAAAGCCCATCTCAGCTGGCTTGTAGGCGTGCCTCCGTGCTCAGAAGCAGCCCCGTGGCAGGCAGGACAGTGCGGGATGTCTTCTGGGCACGCAGCATGCTGCTTCCCATGCCCGGGACAAATTGTGAGCAGGTGCCTGGCTTGCGCTTCTATGTGCCGAGACTTGGAGCTGGCCAGCGCGCACCTTCCCGCTGTGTGTGCTGCTGTCCGCAAACAGCCTCCAAACAAAGCAGGGCACTAAGGCAAGAGAAGTAAGCGCCCCCGGAGGGAATCTGCCTGCGAGGGAAGCTGTGCAGCACATCCCTTGTTCCGCTCGCCACTTCCCTGACTCTTAGGCAAAGCCCATCTCAGCTGGCTTGTAGGCGTGCCTCCGTGCTCAGAAGCAGCCCCGTGGCAGGCAGGACAGTGCGGGATGTCTTCTGGGCACGCAGCATGCTGCTTCCCATGCCTGGGACAAACTTCGAGCAGGTGACTGGCTTGCGCTTCTATGTGCCGAGACTTGGAACTGGCTAGCGCGCACCTTCCCGCTGTGTGTGCTGCTGTCCGCAAACAGCCTCCAAATAAAGCAGGGCACTAAGGCAAGAGAAGTAAGCGCCCCAGGAGGGAATCTGCCTGCGAGGGAAGCTGTGCAGCACATCCCTTGTTCCGCTCGCCACTTCCCTGACTCTTAGGCAAAGCCCATCTCAGCTGGCTTGTAGGCGTGCCTCCGTGCTCAGAAGCAGCACCGTGGCAGGCAGCACAGTGCGGGATGTCTTCTGGGCACGCAGCATGCTGCTTCCCATGCCCGGGACAAACCGCGAGCAGGTGCCTGGCTTGCGCTTCCATCTGCCGAGACTTGGAGCTGGCCAGCGCGCACCTTCCCGCTGTGTGTGCTGCTGTCCGCAAACAGCCTCCAAACAAAGCAGGGCCCTAAGGCAAGAGAAGTAAGCGCCCCGGGAGGGAATCTGCCTGCGAGGGAAGCTGTGCAGCACATCCCTTGTTCCGTTCGCCACTTCCCTGACTCTTAGGCAAAGCCCATCTCAGCTGGCTTGTAGGCGTGCCTCCGTGCTCAGAAGCAGCCCCGTGGCAGGCAGGACAGTGCGAGAAGTACTCTGGGCATGCCGCATGCTGCTTCCCATGCCCGGGACAAACTGCGAGCAGGTGCCTGGCTTGCGCTTCCATCTGCCGAGACTTGGAGCTGGCCAGCGCACACCTTCCCGCTGTGTGTGCTGCTGTCCGCAAACAGCCTCCAAACAAAGCAGGGCACTAAGGCAAGAGAAGTAAACGCCCCAGGAGGGAATCTGCCTGCGAGGGAAGCTGTGCAGCACATCCCTTGTTCCGCTCGACACTTCCCTCACTCTCAGGCAAAGCCCATCTCAGCTGGCTTGTAGGCGTGCCTCCGTGCTCAGAAGCTGCCCCGTGGCAGGCAGCACAGTGCGAGAAGTACTCTGGGCATGCAGCATGCTGCTTCCCATGCCCGGGACAAACCGCGAGCAGGTGCCTGGCTTGCGCTTCCATCTGCCGAGACTTGGAGCTGGCCAGTGCGCACCTTCCCGCTGTGTGTGCTGCTGTCCGCAAACAGCCTCCAAACAAAGCAGGGCACTAAGGCAGGAGAAGTAAGCGCCCCAGGAGGGAATCTGCCTCCGAGGGAAGCTGTGCAGCACATCCCTTGTTCCGCTCGACACTTCCCTCACTCTCAGGCAAAGCCCATCTCAGCTGGCTTGTAGGCGTGCCTCCGTGCTCAGAAGCTGCCCCGTGGCAGGCAGGACAGTGCGAGAAGTACTCTGGGCATGCAGCATGCTGCTTCCCATGCCCGGGACAAACTGCGAGCAGGTGCCTGGCTTGTGCTTCTATCTGCCGAGACTTGGAGCTGGCCAGCGCACACCTTCCCGCTGTGTGTGCTGCTGTCCGCAAACAGCCTCCAAACAAAGCAGGGCACTAAGGAAGGAGAACTAAGCGCCCCAGGAGGGAATCTGCCTGCGAGGGAAGCTGTGCAGCACATCCCTTGTTCCGCTCGCCACTTCCCTCACTCTTAGGCAAAGCCCATCTCAGCTGGCTTGTAGGCGTGCCTCCGTGCTCAGAAGCAGCCCCGTGGCAGGCAGGACAGTGCGGGATGTCTTCTGGGCACGCAGCATGCTGCTTCCCATGCCCGGGACAAATTGTGAGCAGGTGCCTGGCTTGCGCTTCTATGTGCCGAGACTTGGAGCTGGCCAGCGCGCACCTTCCCGCTGTGTGTGCTGCTGTCCGCAAACAGCCTCCAAACAAAGCAGGGCACTAAGGCAAGAGAAGTAAGCGCCCCCGGAGGGAATCTGCCTGCGAGGGAAGCTGTGCAGCACATCCCTTGTTCCGCTCGCCACTTCCCTGACTCTTAGGCAAAGCCCATCTCAGCTGGCTTGTAGGCGTGCCTCCGTGCTCAGAAGCAGCCCCGTGGCAGGCAGGACAGTGCGGGATGTCTTCTGGGCACGCAGCATGCTGCTTCCCATGCCTGGGACAAACTTCGAGCAGGTGACTGGCTTGTGCTTCTATGTGCCGAGACTTGGAACTGGCTAGCGCGCACCTTCCCGCTGTGTGTGCTGCTGTCCGCAAACAGCCTCCAAATAAAGCAGGGCACTAAGGCAAGAGAAGTAAGCGCCCCAGGAGGGAATCTGCCTGCGAGGGAAGCTGTGCAGCACATCCCTTGTTCCGCTCGACACTTCCCTCACTCTTAGGCAAAGCCCATCTCAGCTGGCTTGTAGGCGTGCCTCCGTGCTCAGAAGCTGCCCCGTGGCAGGCAGGACAGTGCGAGAAGTACTCTGGGCATGCAGCATGCTGCTTCCCATGCCCGGGACAAACTGCGAGCAGGTGCCTGGCTTGCGCTTCCATCTGCCGAGACTTGGAGCTGGCCAGCGCGCACCTTCCCGCTGTGTGTTCTGCTGTCCGCAAACAGCCTCCAAACAAAGCAGGGCACTAAGGCAGGAGAACTAAGCGCCCCGGGAGGGAATCTGCCTGCGAGGGAAGCTGTGCAGCACATCCCTTGTTCCGCTCGCCACTTCCCTGACTCTTAGGCAAAGCCCATCTCAGCAGGCTTGTAGGCGTGCCTCCGTGCTCAGAAGCAGCCCCGTGGCAGGCAGCACAGTGCGGGATGTCTTCTGGGCACGCAGCATGCTGCTTCCCATGCCCGGGTCAGACCGCGAGCAGGTGCCTCGCTTGCGCTTCTATGTGCCGAGACTTGGAGCTGGCCAGCAGGCACCTTCCCGCTGTGTGTGCTGCTGTCCGCAAACAGCCTCCAAACAAAGCAGGGCACTAAGGCAAGAGAAGTAAGCGCCCCAGGAGGGAATCTGCCTGCGAGGGAAGCTGTGCAGCACATCCCTTGTTCCGCTCGCCACTTCCCTGACTCTTAGGCAAAGCCCATCTCAGCTGGCTTGTAGGCGTGCCTCCGTGCTCAGAAGCAGCCCCGTGGCAGGCAGGACAGTGCGAGAAGTACTCTGGGCATGCCGCATGCTGCTTCCCATGCCCGGGACAAACTGCGAGCAGGTGCCTGGCTTGCGCTTCCATCTGCCGAGACTTGGAGCTGGCCAGCGCACACCTTCCCGCTGTGTGTGCTGCTGTCCGCAAACAGCCTCCAAACAAAGCAGGGCACTAAGGCAAGAGAAGTAAACGCCCCAGGAGGGAATCTGCCTGCGAGGGAAGCTGTGCAGCACATCCCTTGTTCCGCTCGACACTTCCCTCACTCTCAGGCAAAGCCCATCTCAGCTGGCTTGTAGGCGTGCCTCCGTGCTCAGAAGCTGCCCCGTGGCAGGCAGCACAGTGCGAGAAGTACTCTGGGCATGCAGCATGCTGCTTCCCATGCCCGGGACAAACCGCGAGCAGGTGCCTGGCTTGCGCTTCCATCTGCCGAGACTTGGAGCTGGCCAGTGCGCACCTTCCCGCTGTGTGTGCTGCTGTCCGCAAACAGCCTCCAAACAAAGCAGGGCACTAAGGCAGGAGAAGTAAGCGCCCCAGGAGGGAATCTGCCTCCGAGGGAAGCTGTGCAGCACATCCCTTGTTCCGCTCGACACTTCCCTCACTCTCAGGCAAAGCCCATCTCAGCTGGCTTGTAGGCGTGCCTCCGTGCTCAGAAGCTGCCCCGTGGCAGGCAGGACAGTGCGAGAAGTACTCTGGGCATGCAGCATGCTGCTTCCCATGCCCGGGACAAACTGCGAGCAGGTGCCTGGCTTGTGCTTCTATCTGCCGAGACTTGGAGCTGGCCAGCGCACACCTTCCCGCTGTGTGTGCTGCTGTCCGCAAACAGCCTCCAAACAAAGCAGGGCACTAAGGCAGGAGAACTAAGCGCCCCAGGAGGGAATCTGCCTGCGAGGGAAGCTGTGCAGCACATCCCTTGTTCCGCTCGCCACTTCCCTCACTCTTAGGCAAAGCCCATCTCAGCTGGCTTGTAGGCGTGCCTCCGTGCTCAGAAGCAGCCCCGTGGCAGGCAGGACAGTGCGGGATGTCTTCTGGGCACGCAGCATGCTGCTTCCCATGCCCGGGACAAATTGTGAGCAGGTGCCTGGCTTGCGCTTCTATGTGCCGAGACTTGGAGCTGGCCAGCGCGCACCTTCCCGCTGTGTGTGCTGCTGTCCGCAAACAGCCTCCAAACAAAGCAGGGCACTAAGGCAAGAGAAGTAAGCGCCCCCGGAGGGAATCTGCCTGCGAGGGAAGCTGTGCAGCACATCCCTTGTTCCGCTCGCCACTTCCCTGACTCTTAGGCAAAGCCCATCTCAGCTGGCTTGTAGGCGTGCCTCCGTGCTCAGAAGCAGCCCCGTGGCAGGCAGGACAGTGCGGGATGTCTTCTGGGCACGCAGCATGCTGCTTCCCATGCCTGGGACAAACTTCGAGCAGGTGACTGGCTTGCGCTTCTATGTGCCGAGACTTGGAACTGGCTAGCGCGCACCTTCCCGCTGTGTGTGCTGCTGTCCGCAAACAGCCTCCAAATAAAGCAGGGCACTAAGGCAAGAGAAGTAAGCGCCCCAGGAGGGAATCTGCCTGCGAGGGAAGCTGTGCAGCACATCCCTTGTTCCGCTCGACACTTCCCTCACTCTTAGGCAAAGCCCATCTCAGCTTGCTTGTAGGCGTGCCTCCGTGCTCAGAAGCTGCCCCGTGGCAGGCAGGACAGTGCGAGAAGTACTCTGGGCATGCAGCATGCTGCTTCCCATGCCCGGGACAAACTGCGAGCAGGTGCCTGGCTTGCGCTTCCATCTGCCGAGACTTGGAGCTGGCCAGCGCGCACCTTCCCGCTGTGTGTTCTGCTGTCCGCAAACAGCCTCCAAACAAAGCAGGGCACTAAGGCAGGAGAACTAAGCGCCCCGGGAGGGAATCTGCCTGCGAGGGAAGCTGTGCAGCACATCCCTTGTTCCGCTCGCCACTTCCCTGACTCTTAGGCAAAGCCCATCTCAGCAGGCTTGTAGGCGTGCCTCCGTGCTCAGAAGCAGCCCCGTGGCAGGCAGCACAGTGCGGGATGTCTTCTGGGCACGCAGCATGCTGCTTCCCATGCCCGGGTCAGACCGCGAGCAGGTGCCTCGCTTGCGCTTCTATGTGCCGAGACTTGGAGCTGGCCAGCAGGCACCTTCCCGCTGTGTGTGCTGCTGTCCGCAAACAGCCTCCAAACAAAGCAGGGCACTAAGGCAAGAGAAGTAAGCGCCCCAGGAGGGAATCTGCCTGCGAGGGAAGCTGTGCAGCACATCCCTTGTTCCGCTCGCCACTTCCCTGACTCTTAGGCAAAGCCCATCTCAGCTGGCTTGTAGGCGTGCCTCCGTGCTCAGAAGCAGCCCCGTGGCAGGCAGGACAGTGCGAGAAGTACTCTGGGCATGCCGCATGCTGCTTCCCATGCCCGGGACAAACTGCGAGCAGGTGCCTGGCTTGCGCTTCCATCTGCCGAGACTTGGAGCTGGCCAGCGCACACCTTCCCGCTGTGTGTGCTGCTGTCCGCAAACAGCCTCCAAACAAAGCAGGGCACTAAGGCAAGAGAAGTAAACGCCCCAGGAGGGAATCTGCCTGCGAGGGAAGCTGTGCAGCACATCCCTTGTTCCGCTCGACACTTCCCTCACTCTCAGGCAAAGCCCATCTCAGCTGGCTTGTAGGCGTGCCTCCGTGCTCAGAAGCTGCCCCGTGGCAGGCAGCACAGTGCGAGAAGTACTCTGGGCATGCAGCATGCTGCTTCCCATGCCCGGGACAAACCGCGAGCAGGTGCCTGGCTTGCGCTTCCATCTGCCGAGACTTGGAGCTGGCCAGTGCGCACCTTCCCGCTGTGTGTGCTGCTGTCCGCAAACAGCCTCCAAACAAAGCAGGGCACTAAGGCAGGAGAAGTAAGCGCCCCAGGAGGGAATCTGCCTCCGAGGGAAGCTGTGCAGCACATCCCTTGTTCCGCTCGACACTTCCCTCACTCTCAGGCAAAGCCCATCTCAGCTGGCTTGTAGGCGTGCCTCCGTGCTCAGAAGCTGCCCCGTGGCAGGCAGGACAGTGCGAGAAGTACTCTGGGCATGCAGCATGCTGCTTCCCATGCCCGGGACAAACTGCGAGCAGGTGCCTGGCTTGTGCTTCTATCTGCCGAGACTTGGAGCTGGCCAGCGCACACCTTCCCGCTGTGTGTGCTGCTGTCCGCAAACAGCCTCCAAACAAAGCAGGGCACTAAGGCAGGAGAACTAAGCGCCCCAGGAGGGAATCTGCCTGCGAGGGAAGCTGTGCAGCACATCCCTTGTTCCGCTCGCCACTTCCCTCACTCTTAGGCAAAGCCCATCTCAGCTGGCTTGTAGGCGTGCCTCCGTGCTCAGAAGCAGCCCCGTGGCAGGCAGGACAGTGCGGGATGTCTTCTGGGCACGCAGCATGCTGCTTCCCATGCCCGGGACAAATTGTGAGCAGGTGCCTGGCTTGCGCTTCTATGTGCCGAGACTTGGAGCTGGCCAGCGCGCACCTTCCCGCTGTGTGTGCTGCTGTCCGCAAACAGCCTCCAAACAAAGCAGGGCACTAAGGCAAGAGAAGTAAGCGCCCCCGGAGGGAATCTGCCTGCGAGGGAAGCTGTGCAGCACATCCCTTGTTCCGCTCGCCACTTCCCTGACTCTTAGGCAAAGCCCATCTCAGCTGGCTTGTAGGCGTGCCTCCGTGCTCAGAAGCAGCCCCGTGGCAGGCAGGACAGTGCGGGATGTCTTCTGGGCACGCAGCATGCTGCTTCCCATGCCTGGGACAAACTTCGAGCAGGTGACTGGCTTGCGCTTCTATGTGCCGAGACTTGGAGCTGGCCAGCAGGCACCTTCCCGCTGTGTGTGCTGCTGTCCGCAAACAGCCTCCAAATAAAGCAGGGCACTAAGGCAAGAGAAGTAAGCGCCCCAGGAGGGAATCTGCCTGCGAGGGAAGCTGTGCAGCACATCCCTTGTTCCGCTCGACACTTCCCTCACTCTTAGGCAAAGCCCATCTCAGCTGGCTTGTAGGCGTGCCTCCGTGCTCAGAAGCTGCCCCGTGGCAGGCAGGACAGTGCGAGAAGTACTCTGGGCATGCAGCATGCTGCTTCCCATGCCCGGGACAAACTGCGAGCAGGTGCCTGGCTTGCGCTTCCATCTGCCGAGACTTGGAGCTGGCCAGCGCGCACCTTCCCGCTGTGTGTTCTGCTGTCCGCAAACAGCCTCCAAACAAAGCAGGGCACTAAGGCAGGAGAACTAAGCGCCCCGGGAGGGAATCTGCCTGCGAGGGAAGCTGTGCAGCACATCCCTTGTTCCGCTCGCCACTTCCCTGACTCTTAGGCAAAGCCCATCTCAGCAGGCTTGTAGGCGTGCCTCCGTGCTCAGAAGCAGCCCCGTGGCAGGCAGGACAGTGCGGGATGTCTTCTGGGCACGCAGCATGCTGCTTCCCATGCCCGGGTCAGACCGCGAGCAGGTGCCTCGCTTGCGCTTCTATGTGCCGAGACTTGGAGCTGGCCAGCAGGCACCTTCCCGCTGTGTGTGCTGCTGTCCGCAAACAGCCTCCAAACAAAGCAGGGCACTAAGGCAAGAGAAGTAAGCGCCCCAGGAGGGAATCTGCCTGCGAGGGAAGCTGTGCAGCACATCCCTTGTTCCGCTCGCCACTTCCCTGACTCTTAGGCAAAGCCCATCTCAGCTGGCTTGTAGGCGTGCCTCCGTGCTCAGAAGCAGCCCCGTGGCAGGCAGCACAGTGCGGGATGTCTTCTGGGCACGCAGCATGCTGCTTCCCATGCCCGGGACAAACCGCGAGCAGGTGCCTGGCTTGCGCTTCCATCTGCCGAGACTTGGAGCTGGCCAGCGCGCACCTTCCCGCTGTGTGTGCTGCTGTCCGCAAACAGCCTCCAAACAAAGCAGGGCCCTAAGGCAAGAGAAGTAAGCGCCCCGGGAGGGAATCTGCCTGCGAGGGAACCTGTGCAGCACATCCCTTGTTCCGCTCGACACTTCCCTCACTCTCAGGCAAAGCCCATCTCAGCTGGCTTGTAGGCGTGCCTCCGTGCTCAGAAGCTGCCCCGTGGCAGGCAGGACAGTGCGAGAATTACTCTGGGCATGCAGCATGCTGCTTCCCATGCCCGGGACAAACCGCGAGCAGGTGCCTGGCTTGCGCTTCCATCTGCCGAGACTTGGAGCTGGCCAGTGCGCACCTTCCCGCTGTGTGTGCTGCTGTCCGCAAACAGCCTCCAAACAAAGCAGGGCACTAAGGCAGGAGAAGTAAGCGCCCCAGGAGGGAATCTGCCTGCGAGGGAAGCTGTGCAGCACATCCCTTGTTCCGCTCGACACTTCCCTCACTCTCAGGCAAAGCCCATCTCAGCTGGCTTGTAGGCGTGCCTCCGTGCTCAGAAGCTGCCCCGTGGCAGGCAGGACAGTGCGAGAAGTACTCTGGGCATGCAGCATGCTGCTTCCCATGCCCGGGACAAACTGCGAGCAGGTGCCTGGCTTGTGCTTCTATCTGCCGAGACTTGGAGCTGGCCAGCGCACACCTTCCCGCTGTGTGTGCTGCTGTCCGCAAACAGCCTCCAAACAAAGCAGGGCACTAAGGCAGGAGAACTAAGCGCCCCAGGAGGGAATCTGCCTGCGAGGGAAGCTGTGCAGCACATCCCTTGTTCCGCTCGCCACTTCCCTGACTCTTAGGCAAAGCCCATCTCAGCTGGCTTGTAGGCGTGCCTCCGTGCTCAGAAGCAGCCCCGTGGCAGGCAGGACAGTGCGGGATGTCTTCTGGGCACGCAGCATGCTGCTTCCCATGCCTGGGACAAACCGCGAGCAGGTGACTGGCTTGCGCTTCTATGTGCCGAGACTTGGAACTGGCCAGCGCGCACCTTCCCGCTGTGTGTGCTGCTGTCCGCAAACAGCCTCCAAACAAAGCAGGGCACTAAGGCAAGAGAAGTAAGCGCCCCAGGAGGGAATCTGCCTGCGAGGGAAGCTGTGCAGCACATCCCTTGTTCCGCTCGCCACTTCCCTGACTCTTAGGCAAAGCCCATCTCAGCTGGCTTGTAGGCGTGCCTCCGTGCTCAGAAGCAGCCCCGTGGCAGGCAGGACAGTGCGGGATGTCTTCTGGGCACGCAGCATGCTGCTTCCCATGCCCGGGACAAACCGCGAACAGATGCCTGGCTTCCGCTTCCATCTGCCGAGACTTGGAGCTGGCCAGCGCGCACCTTCCCGCTGTGTGTGCTGCTGTCCGCAAACAGCCTCCAAACAAAGCAGGGCACTAAGGCAGGAGAACTAAGCACCCCAGGAGGGAATCTGCCTGCGAGGGAAGCTGTGCAGCACATCCCTTGTTCCGCTCGCCACTTCCCTGACTCTTAGGCAAAGCCCATCTCAGCTGGCTTGTAGGCGTGCCTCCGTGCTCAGAAGCAGCCCCGTGGCAGGCAGGACAGTGCGGGATGTCTTCTGGGCACGCAGCATGCTGCTTCCCATGCCCGGGACAAACCGCGAGCAGTTGCCTGGCTTGCGCTTCTATGTGCCGAGACTTGGAGCTGGCCAGCAGGCACCTTCCCGCTGTGTGTGCTGCTGTCCGCAAACAGCCTCCAAACAAAGCAGGGCCCTAAGGCAAGAGAAGTAAGCGCCCCAGGAGGGAATCTGCCTGCGAGGGAAGCTGTGCAGCACATCCCTTGTTCTGCTCGACACTTCCCTAACTCTCAGGCAAAGCCCATCTCAGCTGGCTTGTAGGCGTGCCTCCGTGCTCAGAAGCAGCCCCGTGGCAGGCAGCACAGTGCGGGATGTCTTCTGGGCACGCAGCATGCTGCTTCCCATGCCCGGGTCAGACCGCGAGCAGGTGCCTCGCTTGCGCTTCTATGTGCCGAGACTTGGAGCTGGCCAGCAGGCACCTTCCCGCTGTGTGTGCTGCTGTCCGCAAACAGCCTCCAAACAAAGCAGGGCCCTAAGGCAAGAGAAGTAAGCGCCCCAGGAGGGAATCTGCCTGCGAGGGAACCTGTGCAGCACATCCCTTGTTCCGCTCGCCACTTCCCTGACTCTTTTGCAAAGCCCATCTCAGCTGGCTTGTAGGCGTGCCTCCGTGCTCAGAAGCAGCCCCGTGGCAGGCAGGACAGTGCGGGATGTCTTCTGGGCACGCAGCATGCTGCTTCCCATGCCCGGGACAAACCGCGAGCAGTTGCCTGGCTTGCGCTTCCATCTGCCGAGACTTGGAGCTGGCCAGCGCGCACCTTCCCGCTGTGTGTGCTGCTGTCCGCAAACAGCCTCCAAACAAAGCAGGGCACTAAGGCAAGAGAAGTAAGCGCCCCGGGAGGGAATCTGCCTGCGAGGGAAGCTGTGCAGCACATCCCTTGTTCCGCTCGCCACTTCCCTGACTCTTAGGCAAAGCCCATCTCAGCTGGCTTGTAGGCGTGCCTCCGTGCTCAGAAGCAGCCCCGTGGCAGGCAGGACAGTGCGAGAAGTACTCTGGGCATGCCGCATGCTGCTTCCCATGCCCGGGACAAACTGCGAGCAGGTGCCTGGCTTGCGCTTCCATCTGCCGAGACTTGGAGCTGGCCAGCGCACACCTTCCCGCTGTGTGTGCTGCTGTCCGCAAACAGCCTCCAAACAAAGCAGGGCACTAAGGCAAGAGAAGTAAACGCCCCAGGAGGGAATCTGCCTGCGAGGGAAGCTGTGCAGCACATCCCTTGTTCCGCTCGACACTTCCCTCACTCTCAGGCAAAGCCCATCTCAGCTGGCTTGTAGGCGTGCCTCCGTGCTCAGAAGCTGCCCCGTGGCAGGCAGGACAGTGCGAGAAGTACTCTGGGCATGCAGCATGCTGCTTCCCATGCCCGGGAAAAACCGCGAGCAGGTGCCTGGCTTGCGCTTCCATCTGCCGAGACTTGGAGCTGGCCAGTGCGCACCTTCCCGCTGTGTGTGCTGCTGTCCGCAAACAGCCTCCAAACAAAGCAGGGCACTAAGGCAAGAGAAGTAAGCGCCCCAGGAGGGAATCTGCCTGCGAGGGAAGCTGTGCAGCACATCCCTTGTTCCGCTCGACACTTCCCTCACTCTTAGGCAAAGCCCATCTCAGCTGGCTTGTAGGCGTGCCTCCGTGCTCAGAAGCTGCCCCGTGGCAGGCAGGACAGTGCGAGAAGTACTCTGGGCATGCAGCATGCTGCTTCCCATGCCCGGGACAAACTGCGAGCAGGTGCCTGGCTTGCGCTTCCATCTGCCGAGACTTGGAGCTGGCCAGCGCACACCTTCCCGCTGTGTGTGCTGCTGTCCGCAAACAGCCTCCAAACAAAGCAGGGCACTAAGGCAAGAGAAGTAAACGCCCCAGGAGGGAATCTGCCTGCGAGGGAAGCTGTGCAGCACATCCCTTGTTCCGCTCGACACTTCCCTCACTCTCAGGCAAAGCCCATCTCAGCTGGCTTGTAGGCGTGCCTCCGTGCTCAGAAGCTGCCCCGTGGCAGGCAGGACAGTGCGAGAAGTACTCTGGGCATGCAGCATGCTGCTTCCCATGCCCGGGACAAACCGCGAGCAGGTGCCTGGCTTGCGCTTCCATCTGCCGAGACTTGGAGCTGGCCAGTGCGCACCTTCCCGCTGTGTGTGCTGCTGTCCGCAAACAGCCTCCAAACAAAGCAGGGCACTAAGGCAGGAGAAGTAAGCGCCCCAGGAGGGAATCTGCCTCCGAGGGAAGCTGTGCAGCACATCCCTTGTTCCGCTCGACACTTCCCTCACTCTCAGGCAAAGCCCATCTCAGCTGGCTTGTAGGCGTGCCTCCGTGCTCAGAAGCTGCCCCGTGGCAGGCAGGACAGTGCGAGAAGTACTCTGGGCATGCAGCATGCTGCTTCCCATGCCCGGGACAAACTGCGAGCAGGTGCCTGGCTTGCGCTTCTATGTGCCGAGACTTGGAGCTGGCCAGCGCGCACCTTCCCGCTGTGTGTGCTGCTGTCCGCAAACAGCCTCCAAACAAAGCAGGGCACTAAGGCAAGAGAAGTAAGCGCCCCCGGAGGGAATCTGCCTGCGAGGGAAGCTGTGCAGCACATCCCTTGTTCCGCTCGCCACTTCCCTGACTCTTAGGCAAAGCCCATCTCAGCTGGCTTGTAGGCGTGCCTCCGTGCTCAGAAGCAGCCCCGTGGCAGGCAGGACAGTGCGGGATGTCTTCTGGGCACGCAGCATGCTGCTTCCCATGCCTGGGACAAACTTCGAGCAGGTGACTGGCTTGCGCTTCTATGTGCCGAGACTTGGAACTGGCTAGCGCGCACCTTCCCGCTGTGTGTGCTGCTGTCCGCAAACAGCCTCCAAATAAAGCAGGGCACTAAGGCAAGAGAAGTAAGCGCCCCAGGAGGGAATCTGCCTGCGAGGGAAGCTGTGCAGCACATCCCTTGTTCCGCTCGACACTTCCCTCACTCTTAGGCAAAGCCCATCTCAGCTGGCTTGTAGGCGTGCCTCCGTGCTCAGAAGCTGCCCCGTGGCAGGCAGGACAGTGCGAGAAGTACTCTGGGCATGCAGCATGCTGCTTCCCATGCCCGGGACAAACTGCGAGCAGGTGCCTGGCTTGCGCTTCCATCTGCCGAGACTTGGAGCTGGCCAGCGCGCACCTTCCCGCTGTGTGTTCTGCTGTCCGCAAACAGCCTCCAAACAAAGCAGGGCACTAAGGCAGGAGAACTAAGCGCCCCGGGAGGGAATCTGCCTGCGAGGGAAGCTGTGCAGCACATCCCTTGTTCCGCTCGACACTTCCCTCACTCTTAGGCAAAGCCCATCTCAGCTGGCTTGTAGGCGTGCCTCCGTGCTCAGAAGCAGCCCCGTGGCAGGCAGGACAGTGCGGGATGTCTTCTGGGCACGCAGCATGCTGCTTCCCATGCCCGGGACAAATTGTGAGCAGGTGCCTGGCTTGCGCTTCTATGTGCCGAGACTTGGAGCTGGCCAGCGCGCACCTTCCCGCTGTGTGTGCTGCTGTCCGCAAACAGCCTCCAAACAAAGCAGGGCACTAAGGCAGGAGAACTAAGCACCCCAGGAGGGAATCTGCCTGCGAGGGAAGCTGTGCAGCACATCCCTTGTTCCGCTCGCCACTTCCCTGACTCTTAGGCAAAGCCCATCTCAGCTGGCTTGTAGGCGTGCCTCCGTGCTCAGAAGCAGCCCCGTGGCAGGCAGGACAGTGCGGGATGTCTTCTGGGCACGCAGCATGCTGCTTCCCATGCCCGGGACAAACCGCGAGCAGTTGCCTGGCTTGCGCTTCTATGTGCCGAGACTTGGAGCTGGCCAGCAGGCACCTTCCCGCTGTGTGTGCTGCTGTCCGCAAACAGCCTCCAAACAAAGCAGGGCCCTAAGGCAAGAGAAGTAAGCGCCCCAGGAGGGAATCTGCCTGCGAGGGAACCTGTGCAGCACATCCCTTGTTCTGCTCGACACTTCCCTAACTCTCAGGCAAAGCCCATCTCAGCTGGCTTGTAGGCGTGCCTCCGTGCTCAGAAGCAGCCCCGTGGCAGGCAGCACAGTGCGGGATGTCTTCTGGGCACGCAGCATGCTGCTTCCCATGCCCGGGTCAGACCGCGAGCAGGTGCCTCGCTTGCGCTTCTATGTGCCGAGACTTGGAGCTGGCCAGCAGGCACCTTCCCGCTGTGTGTGCTGCTGTCCGCAAACAGCCTCCAAACAAAGCAGGGCCCTAAGGCAAGAGAAGTAAGCGCCCCAGGAGGGAATCTGCCTGCGAGGGAACCTGTGCAGCACATCCCTTGTTCCGCTCGCCACTTCCCTGAGTCTTTTGCAAAGCCCATCTCAGCTGGCTTGTAGGCGTGCCTCCGTGCTCAGAAGCAGCCCCGTGGCAGGCAGGACAGTGCGGGATGTCTTCTGGGCACGCAGCATGCTGCTTCCCATGCCCGGGACAAACCGCGAACAGATGCCTGGCTTGCGCTTCCATCTGCCGAGACTTGGAGCTGGCCAGCGCGCACCTTCCCGCTGTGTGTGCTGCTGTCCGCAAACAGCCTCCAAACAAAGCAGGGCACTAAGGCAGGAGAACTAAGCACCCCAGGAGGGAATCTGCCTGCGAGGGAAGCTGTGCAGCACATCCCTTGTTCCGCTCGCCACTTCCCTGACTCTTAGGCAAAGCCCATCTCAGCTGGCTTGTAGGCGTGCCTCCGTGCTCAGAAGCAGCCCCGTGGCAGGCAGGACAGTGCGGGATGTCTTCTGGGCACGCAGCATGCTGCTTCCCATGCCCGGGACAAACCGCGAGCAGTTGCCTGGCTTGCGCTTCCATCTGCCGAGACTTGGAGCTGGCCAGCGCGCACCTTCCCGCTGTGTGTGCTGCTGTCCGCAAACAGCCTCCAAACAAAGCAGGGCCCTAAGGCAGGAGAAATAAGCGCCCCGGGAGGGAATCTGCCTGCGAGGGAAGCTGTGCAGCACATCCCTTGTTCCGCTCGCCACTTCCCTGACTCTTAGGCAAAGCCCATCTCAGCTGGCTTGTAGGCGTGCCTCCGTGCTCAGAAGCAGCCCCGTGGCAGGCAGGACAGTGCGAGAAGTACTCTGGGCATGCCGCATGCTGCTTCCCATGCCCGGGACAAACTGCGAGCAGGTGCCTGGCTTGCGCTTCCATCTGCCGAGACTTGGAGCTGGCCAGCGCACACCTTCCCGCTGTGTGTGCTGCTGTCCGCAAACAGCCTCCAAACAAAGCAGGGCACTAAGGCAAGAGAAGTAAACGCCCCAGGAGGGAATCTGCCTGCGAGGGAAGCTGTGCAGCACATCCCTTGTTCCGCTCGACACTTCCCTCACTCTCAGGCAAAGCCCATCTCAGCTGGCTTGTAGGCGTGCCTCCGTGCTCAGAAGCTGCCCCGTGGCAGGCAGGACAGTGCGAGAAGTACTCTGGGCATGCAGCATGCTGCTTCCCATGCCCGGGACAAACCGCGAGCAGGTGCCTGGCTTGCGCTTCCATCTGCCGAGACTTGGAGCTGGCCAGTGCGCACCTTCCCGCTGTGTGTGCTGCTGTCCGCAAACAGCCTCCAAACAAAGCAGGGCACTAAGGCAAGAGAAGTAAGCGCCCCAGGAGGGAATCTGCCTGCGAGGGAAGCTGTGCAGCACATCCCTTGTTCCGCTCGACACTTCCCTCACTCTTAGGCAAAGCCCATCTCAGCTGGCTTGTAGGCGTGCCTCCGTGCTCAGAAGCTGCCCCGTGGCAGGCAGGACAGTGCGAGAAGTACTCTGGGCATGCAGCATGCTGCTTCCCATGCCCGGGACAAACTGCGAGCAGGTGCCTGGCTTGCGCTTCCATCTGCCGAGACTTGGAGCTGGCCAGCGCACACCTTCCCGCTGTGTGTGCTGCTGTCCGCAAACAGCCTCCAAACAAAGCAGGGCACTAAGGCAAGAGAAGTAAACGCCCCAGGAGGGAATCTGCCTGCGAGGGAAGCTGTGCAGCACATCCCTTGTTCCGCTCGACACTTCCCTCACTCTCAGGCAAAGCCCATCTCAGCTGGCTTGTAGGCGTGCCTCCGTGCTCAGAAGCTGCCCCGTGGCAGGCAGGACAGTGCGAGAAGTACTCTGGGCATGCAGCATGCTGCTTCCCATGCCCGGGACAAACTGCGAGCAGGTGCCTGGCTTGTGCTTCTATCTGCCGAGACTTGGAGCTGGCCAGCGCACACCTTCCCGCTGTGTGTGCTGCTGTCCGCAAACAGCCTCCAAACAAAGCAGGGCACTAAGGCAGGAGAACTAAGCGCCCCAGGAGGGAATCTGCCTGCGAGGGAAGCTGTGCAGCACATCCCTTGTTCCGCTCGCCACTTCCCTCACTCTTAGGCAAAGCCCATCTCAGCTGGCTTGTAGGCGTGCCTCCGTGCTCAGAAGCAGCCCCGTGGCAGGCAGGACAGTGCGGGATGTCTTCTGGGCACGCAGCATGCTGCTTCCCATGCCCGGGACAAATTGTGAGCAGGTGCCTGGCTTGCGCTTCTATGTGCCGAGACTTGGAGCTGGCCAGCAGGCACCTTCCCGCTGTGTGTGCTGCTGTCCGCAAACAGCCTCCAAACAAAGCAGGGCACTAAGGCAAGAGAAGTAAGCGCCCCCGGAGGGAATCTGCCTGCGAGGGAAGCTGTGCAGCACATCCCTTGTTCCGCTCGCCACTTCCCTGACTCTTAGGCAAAGCCCATCTCAGCTGGCTTGTAGGCGTGCCTCCGTGCTCAGAAGCAGCCCCGTGGCAGGCAGGACAGTGCGGGATGTCTTCTGGGCACGCAGCATGCTGCTTCCCATGCCTGGGACAAACTTCGAGCAGGTGACTGGCTTGCGCTTCTATGTGCCGAGACTTGGAACTGGCTAGCGCGCACCTTCCCGCTGTGTGTGCTGCTGTCCGCAAACAGCCTCCAAATAAAGCAGGGCACTAAGGCAAGAGAAGTAAGCGCCCCAGGAGGGAATCTGCCTGCGAGGGAAGCTGTGCAGCACATCCCTTGTTCCGCTCGACACTTCCCTCACTCTTAGGCAAAGCCCATCTCAGCTGGCTTGTAGGCGTGCCTCCGTGCTCAGAAGCTGCCCCGTGGCAGGCAGGACAGTGCGAGAAGTACTCTGGGCATGCAGCATGCTGCTTCCCATGCCCGGGACAAACTGCGAGCAGGTGCCTGGCTTGCGCTTCCATCTGCCGAGACTTGGAGCTGGCCAGCGCGCACCTTCCCGCTGTGTGTTCTGCTGTCCGCAAACAGCCTCCAAACAAAGCAGGGCACTAAGGCAGGAGAACTAAGCGCCCCGGGAGGGAATCTGCCTGCGAGGGAAGCTGTGCAGCACATCCCTTGTTCCGCTCGCCACTTCCCTGACTCTTAGGCAAAGCCCATCTCAGCAGGCTTGTAGGCGTGCCTCCGTGCTCAGAAGCAGCCCCGTGGCAGGCAGCACAGTGCGGGATGTCTTCTGGGCACGCAGCATGCTGCTTCCCATGCCCGGGTCAGACCGCGAGCAGGTGCCTCGCTTGCGCTTCTATGTGCCGAGACTTGGAGCTGGCCAGCAGGCACCTTCCCGCTGTGTGTGCTGCTGTCCGCAAACAGCCTCCAAACAAAGCAGGGCACTAAGGCAAGAGAAGTAAGCGCCCCAGGAGGGAATCTGCCTGCGAGGGAAGCTGTGCAGCACATCCCTTGTTCCGCTCGCCACTTCCCTGACTCTTAGGCAAAGCCCATCTCAGCTGGCTTGTAGGCGTGCCTCCGTGCTCAGAAGCAGCCCCGTGGCAGGCAGCACAGTGCGGGATGTCTTCTGGGCACGCAGCATGCTGCTTCCCATGCCCGGGACAAACCGCGAGCAGGTGCCTGGCTTGCGCTTCCATCTGCCGAGACTTGGAGCTGGCCAGCGCGCACCTTCCCGCTGTGTGTGCTGCTGTCCGCAAACAGCCTCCAAACAAAGCAGGGCCCTAAGGCAAGAGAAGTAAGCGCCCCGGGAGGGAATCTGCCTGCGAGGGAACCTGTGCAGCACATCCCTTGTTCCGCTCGCCAGTTCCCTGACTCTTAGGCGAAGCCCATCTCAGCTGGCTTGTAGGCGTGCCTCCGTGCTCAGAAGCAGCCCCGTGGCAGGCAGGACAGTGCGAGAAGTACTCTGGGCATGCCGCATGCTGCTTCCCATGCCCGGGACAAACTGCGAGCAGGTGCCTGGCTTGCGCTTCCATCTGCCGAGACTTGGAGCTGGCCAGCGCACACCTTCCCGCTGTGTGTGCTGCTGTCCGCAAACAGCCTCCAAACAAAGCAGGGCACTAAGGCAAGAGAAGTAAACGCCCCAGGAGGGAATCTGCCTGCGAGGGAAGCTGTGCAGCACATCCCTTGTTCCGCTCGACACTTCCCTCACTCTCAGGCAAAGCCCATCTCAGCTGGCTTGTAGGCGTGCCTCCGTGCTCAGAAGCTGCCCCGTGGCAGGCAGGACAGTGCGAGAAGTACTCTGGGCATGCAGCATGCTGCTTCCCATGCCCGGGACAAACCGCGAGCAGGTGCCTGGCTTGCGCTTCCATCTGCCGAGACTTGGAGCTGGCCAGTGCGCACCTTCCCGCTGTGTGTGCTGCTGTCCGCAAACAGCCTCCAAACAAAGCAGGGCACTAAGGCAGGAGAAGTAAGCGCCCCAGGAGGGAATCTGCCTCCGAGGGAAGCTGTGCAGCACATCCCTTGTTCCGCTCGACACTTCCCTCACTCTCAGGCAAAGCCCATCTCAGCTGGCTTGTAGGCGTGCCTCCGTGCTCAGAAGCTGCCCCGTGGCAGGCAGGACAGTGCGAGAAGTACTCTGGGCATGCAGCATGCTGCTTCCCATGCCCGGGACAAACTGCGAGCAGGTGCCTGGCTTGTGCTTCTATCTGCCGAGACTTGGAGCTGGCCAGCGCACACCTTCCCGCTGTGTGTGCTGCTGTCCGCAAACAGCCTCCAAACAAAGCAGGGCACTAAGGCAGGAGAACTAAGCGCCCCAGGAGGGAATCTGCCTGCGAGGGAAGCTGTGCAGCACATCCCTTGTTCCGCTCGCCACTTCCCTCACTCTTAGGCAAAGCCCATCTCAGCAGGCTTGTAGGCGTGCCTCCGTGCTCAGAAGCAGCCCCGTGGCAGGCAGGACAGTGCGGGATGTCTTCTGGGCACGCAGCATGCTGCTTCCCATGCCCGGGACAAATTGTGAGCAGGTGCCTGGCTTGCGCTTCTATGTGCCGAGACTTGGAGCTGGCCAGCGCGCACCTTCCCGCTGTGTGTGCTGCTGTCCGCAAACAGCCTCCAAACAAAGCAGGGCACTAAGGCAAGAGAAGTAAGCGCCCCCGGAGGGAATCTGCCTGCGAGGGAAGCTGTGCAGCACATCCCTTGTTCCGCTCGCCACTTCCCTGACTCTTAGGCAAAGCCCATCTCAGCTGGCTTGTAGGCGTGCCTCCGTGCTCAGAAGCAGCCCCGTGGCAGGCAGGACAGTGCGGGATGTCTTCTGGGCACGCAGCATGCTGCTTCCCATGCCTGGGACAAACCGCGAGCAGGTGACTGGCTTGCGCTTCTATGTGCCGAGACTTGGAACTGGCCAGCGCGCACCTTCCCGCTGTGTGTGCTGCTGTCCGCAAACAGCCTCCAAACAAAGCAGGGCGCTAAGGCAAGAGAAGTAAGCGCCCCAGGAGGGAATCTGCCTGCGAGGGAAGCTGTGCAGCACATCCCTTGTTCCGCTCGCCACTTCCCTCACTCTTAGGCAAAGCCCATCTCAGCTGGCTTGTAGGCGTGCCTCCGTGCTCAGAAGCAGCCGCGAGGCAGGCAGGACAGTGCGGGATGTCTTCTGGGAACGCAGCGTGCTGATTCCCATGCCCGGGACAAACTGCGAACAGGTGCCTGGCTTCCGCTTCCATCTGCCGAGACTTGGAGCTGGCCAGCGCGCACCTTCCCGCTGTGTGTGCTGCTGTCCGCAAACAGCCTCCAAACAAAGCAGGGCACTAAGGCAAGAGAAGTAAGCGCCCCCGGAGGGAATCTGCCTGCGAGGGAAGCTGTGCAGCACATCCCTTGTTCCGCTCGCCACTTCCCTGACTCTTAGGCAAAGCCCATCTCAGCTGGCTTGTAGGCGTGCCTCCGTGCTCAGAAGCAGCCCCGTGGCAGGCAGGACAGTGCGGGATGTCTTCTGGGCACGCAGCATGCTGCTTCCCATGCCCGGGACAAACCGCGAGCAGGTGCCTGGCTTGCGCTTCCATCTGCCGAGACTTGGAGCTGGCCAGCGCGCACCTTCCCGCTGTGTGTGCTGCTGTCCGCAAACAGCCTCCAAACAAAGCAGGGCCCTAAGGCAAGAGAAGTAAGCGCCCCGGGAGGGAATCTGCCTGCGAGGGAACCTGTGCAGCACATCCCTTGTTCCGCTCGCCACTTCCCTGACTCTTAGGCAAAGCCCATCTCAGCTGGCTTGTAGGCGTGCCTCCGTGCTCAGAAGCAGCCCCGTGGCAGGCAGGACAGTGCGAGAAGTACTCTGGGCATGCCGCATGCTGCTTCCCATGCCCGGGACAAACTGCGAGCAGGTGCCTGGCTTGCGCTTCCATCTGCCGAGACTTGGAGCTGGCCAGCGCACACCTTCCCGCTGTGTGTGCTGCTGTCCGCAAACAGCCTCCAAACAAAGCAGGGCACTAAGGCAAGAGAAGTAAACGCCCCAGGAGGGAATCTGCCTGCGAGGGAAGCTGTGCAGCACATCCCTTGTTCCGCTCGACACTTCCCTCACTCTCAGGCAAAGCCCATCTCAGCTGGCTTGTAGGCGTGCCTCCGTGCTCAGAAGCTGCCCCGTGGCAGGCAGGACAGTGCGAGAAGTACTCTGGGCATGCAGCATGCTGCTTCCCATGCCCGGGACAAACCGCGAGCAGGTGCCTGGCTTGCGCTTCCATCTGCCGAGACTTGGAGCTGGCCAGCGCGCACCTTCCCGCTGTGTGTGCTGCTGTCCGCAAACAGCCTCCAAACAAAGCAGGGCACTAAGGCAGGAGAAGTAAGCGCCCCAGGAGGGAATCTGCCTGCGAGGGAAGCTGTGCAGCACATCCCTTGTTCCGCTCGACACTTCCCTCACTCTCAGGCAAAGCCCATCTCAGCTGGCTTGTAGGCGTGCCTCCGTGCTCAGAAGCTGCCCCGTGGCAGGCAGGACAGTGCGAGAAGTACTCTGGGCATGCAGCATGCTGCTTCCCATGCCCGGGACAAACTGCGAGCAGGTGCCTGGCTTGTGCTTCTATCTGCCGAGACTTGGAGCTGGCCAGCGCACACCTTCCCGCTGTGTGTGCTGCTGTCCGCAAACAGCCTCCAAACAAAGCAGGGCACTAAGGCAGGAGAACTAAGCGCCCCAGGAGGGAATCTGCCTGCGAGGGAAGCTGTGCAGCACATCCCTTGTTCCGCTCGCCACTTCCCTCACTCTTAGGCAAAGCCCATCTCAGCAGGCTTGTAGGCGTGCCTCCGTGCTCAGAAGCAGCCCCGTGGCAGGCAGGACAGTGCGGGATGTCTTCTGGGCACGCAGCATGCTGCTTCCCATGCCCGGGACAAATTGTGAGCAGGTGCCTGGCTTGCGCTTCTATGTGCCGAGACTTGGAGCTGGCCAGCGCGCACCTTCCCGCTGTGTGTGCTGCTGTCCGCAAACAGCCTCCAAACAAAGCAGGGCACTAAGGCAAGAGAAGTAAGCGCCCCCGGAGGGAATCTGCCTGCGAGGGAAGCTGTGCAGCACATCCCTTGTTCCGCTCGCCACTTCCCTGACTCTTAGGCAAAGCCCATCTCAGCTGGCTTGTAGGCGTGCCTCCGTGCTCAGAAGCAGCCCCGTGGCAGGCAGGACAGTGCGGGATGTCTTCTGGGCACGCAGCATGCTGCTTCCCATGCCTGGGACAAACCGCGAGCAGGTGACTGGCTTGCGCTTCTATGTGCCGAGACTTGGAACTGGCCAGCGCGCACCTTCCCGCTGTGTGTGCTGCTGTCCGCAAACAGCCTCCAAACAAAGCAGGGCGCTAAGGCAAGAGAAGTAAGCGCCCCAGGAGGGAATCTGCCTGCGAGGGAAGCTGTGCAGCACATCCCTTGTTCCGCTCGCCACTTCCCTCACTCTTAGGCAAAGCCCATCTCAGCTGGCTTGTAGGCGTGCCTCCGTGCTCAGAAGCAGCCGCGTGGCAGGCAGGACAGTGCGGGATGTCTTCTGGGAACGCAGCGTGCTGATTCCCATGCCCGGGACAAACTGCGAACAGGTGCCTGGCTTCCGCTTCCATCTGCCGAGACTTGGAGCTGGCCAGCGCGCACCTTCCCGCTGTGTGTGCTGCTGTCCGCAAACAGCCTCCAAACAAAGCAGGGCACTAAGGCAAGAGAAGTAAGCGCCCCCGGAGGGAATCTGCCTGCGATGGAAGCTGTGCAGCACATCCCTTGTTCCGCTCGCCACTTCCCTGACTCTTAGGCAAAGCCCATCTCAGCTGGCTTGTAGGCGTGCCTCCGTGCTCAGAAGCAGCCCCGTGGCAGGCAGGACAGTGCGGGATGTCTTCTGGGCACGCAGCATGCTGCTTCCCATGCCTGGGACAAACTTCGAGCAGGTGACTGGCTTGCGCTTCCATCTGCCGAGACTTGGAACTGGCCAGCGCGCACCTTCCCGCTGTGTGTGCTGCTGTCCGCAAACAGCCTCCAAACAAAGCAGGGCACTAAGGCAAGAGAAGTAAGCGCCCCAGGAGGGAATCTGCCTGCGAGGGAAGCTGTGCAGCACATCCCTTGTTCCGCTCGACACTTCCCTCACTCTTAGGCAAAGCCCATCTCAGCTGGCTTGTAGGCGTGCCTCCGTGCTCAGAAGCTGCCCCGTGGCAGGCAGGACAGTGCGAGAAGTACTCTGGGCATGCAGCATGCTGCTTCCCATGCCCGGGACAAACTGCGAGCAGGTGCCTGGCTTGCGCTTCCATCTGCCGAGACTTGGAGCTGGCCAGCGCGCACCTTCCCGCTGTGTGTGCTGCTGTCCGCAAACAGCCTCCAAACAAAGCAGGGCACTAAGGCAGGAGAACTAAGCGCCCCGGGAGGGAATCTGCCTGCGAGGGAACCTGTGCAGCACATCCCTTGTTCCGCTCGCCACTTCCCTGACTCTTAGGCAAAGCCCATCTCAGCAGGCTTGTAGGCGTGCCTCCGTGCTCAGAAGCAGCCCCGTGGCAGGCAGCACAGTGCGGGATGTCTTCTGGGCACGCAGCATGCTGCTTCCCATGCCCGGGACAAACCGCGAGCAGTTGCCTGGCTTGCGCTTCCATCTGCCGAGACTTGGAGCTGGCCAGCGCGCACCTTCCCGCTGTGTGTGCTGCTGTCCGCAAACAGCCTCCAAACAAAGCAGGGCCCTAAGGCAAGAGAAGTAAGCGCCCCGGGAGGGAATCTGCCTGCGAGGGAAGCTGTGCAGCACATCCCTTGTTCCGCTCGCCACTTCCCTCACTCTCAGGCAAAGCCCATCTCAGCTGGCTTGTAGGCGTGCCTCCGTGCTCAGAAGCAGCCCCGTGGCAGGCAGGACAGTGCGAGAAGTACTCTGGGCATGCCGCATGCTGCTTCCCATGCCCGGGACAAACTGCGAGCAGGTGCCTGGCTTGCGCTTCCATCTGCCGAGACTTGGAGCTGGCCAGCGCACACCTTCCCGCTGTGTGTGCTGCTGTCCGCAAACAGCCTCCAAACAAAGCAGGGCACTAAGGCAGGAGAAGTAAGCGCCCCAGGAGGGAATCTGCCTCCGAGGGAAGCTGTGCAGCACATCCCTTGTTCCGCTCGACACTTCCCTCACTCTCAGGCAAAGCCCATCTCAGCTGGCTTGTAGGCGTGCCTCCGTGCTCAGAAGCAGCCCCGTGGCAGGCAGCACAGTGCGGGATGTCTTCTGGGCACGCAGCATGCTGCTTCCCATGCCCGGGTCAGACCGCGAGCAGGTGCCTGGCTTGCGCTTCTATGTGCCGAGACTTGGAGCTGGCCAGCAGGCACCTTCCCGCTGTGTGTGCTGCTGTCCGCAAACAGCCTCCAAACAAAGCAGGGCCCTAAGGCAAGAGAAGTAAGCGCCCCAGGAGGGAATCTGCCTGCGAGGGAACCTGTGCAGCACATCCCTTGTTCCGCTCGCCACTTCCCTGACTCTTTTGCAAAGCCCATCTCAGCTGGCTTGTAGGCGTGCCTCCGTGCTCAGAAGCAGCCCCGTGGCAGGCAGGACAGTGCGGGATGTCTTCTGGGCACGCAGCATGCTGCTTCCCATGCCCGGGACAAACTGCGAGCAGGTGCCTGGCTTCCGCTTCTATGTGCCTAGACTTGGAGCTGGCTAGCGCGCACCTTCCCGCTGTGTGTGCTGCTGTCCGCAAACAGCCTCCAAACAAAGCAGGGCACTAAGGCAAGAGAAGTAAGCACCCCAGGAGGGAATCTGCCTGCGAGGGAAGCTGTGCAGCACATCCCTTGTTCCGCTCGCCACTTCCCTGACTCTTAGGCAAAGCCCATCTCAGCTGGCTTGTAGGCGTGCCTCCGTGCTCAGAAGCAGCCCCGTGGCAGGCAGCACAGTGCGGGATGTCTTCTGGGCACGCAGCATGCTGCTTCCCATGCCCGGGACAAACCGCGAGCAGGTGCCTGGCTTGCGCTTCCATCTGCCGAGACTTGGAGCTGGCCAGCGCGCACCTTCCCGCTGTGTGTGCTGCTGTCCGCAAACAGCCTCCAAACAAAGCAGGGCCCTAAGGCAAGAGAAGTAAGCGCCCCGGGAGGGAATCTGCCTGCGAGGGAAGCTGTGCAGCACATCCCTTGTTCCGCTCGCCACTTCCCTGACTCTTAGGCAAAGCCCATCTCAGCTGGCTTGTAGGCGTGCCTCCGTGCTCAGAAGCAGCCCCGTGGCAGGCAGGACAGTGCGAGAAGTACTCTGGGCATGCCGCATGCTGCTTCCCATGCCCGGGACAAACTGCGAGCAGGTGCCTGGCTTCCGCTTCCATCTGCCGAGACTTGGAGCTGGCCAGCGCACACCTTCCCGCTGTGTGTGCTGCTGTCCGCAAACAGCCTCCAAACAAAGCAGGGCACTAAGGCAAGAGAAGTAAACGCCCCAGGAGGGAATCTGCCTCCGAGGGAAGCTGTGCAGCACATCCCTTGTTCCGCTCGACACTTCCCTCACTCTCAGGCAAAGCCCATCTCAGCTGGCTTGTAGGCGTGCCTCCGTGCTCAGAAGCTGCCCCGTGGCAGGCAGGACAGTGCGAGAAGTACTCTGGGCATGCAGCATGCTGCTTCCCATGCCCGGGACAAACTGCGAGCAGGTGCCTGGCTTGTGCTTCTATCTGCCGAGACTTGGAGCTGGCCAGCGCACACCTTCCCGCTGTGTGTGCTGCTGTCCGCAAACAGCCTCCAAACAAAGCAGGGCACTAAGGCAGGAGAACTAAGCGCCCCAGGAGGGAATCTGCCTGCGAGGGAAGCTGTGCAGCACATCCCTTGTTCCGCTCGCCACTTCCCTCACTCTTAGGCAAAGCCCATCTCAGCTGGCTTGTAGGCGTGCCTCCGTGCTCAGAAGCAGCCCCGTGGCAGGCAGGACAGTGCGGGATGTCTTCTGGGCACGCAGCATGCTGCTTCCCATGCCCGGGACAAATTGTGAGCAGGTGCCTGGCTTGCGCTTCTATGTGCCGAGACTTGGAGCTGGCCAGCGCGCACCTTCCCGCTGTGTGTGCTGCTGTCCGCAAACAGCCTCCAAACAAAGCAGGGCACTAAGGCAAGAGAAGTAAGCGCCCCCGGAGGGAATCTGCCTGCGAGGGAAGCTGTGCAGCACATCCCTTGTTCCGCTCGCCACTTCCCTGACTCTTAGGCAAAGCCCATCTCAGCTGGCTTGTAGGCGTGCCTCCGTGCTCAGAAGCAGCCCCGTGGCAGGCAGGACAGTGCGGGATGTCTTCTGGGCACGCAGCATGCTGCTTCCCATGCCTGGGACAAACTTCGAGCAGGTGACTGGCTTGCGCTTCTATGTGCCGAGACTTGGAACTGGCTAGCGCGCACCTTCCCGCTGTGTGTGCTGCTGTCCGCAAACAGCCTCCAAACAAAGCAGGGCACTAAGGCAAGAGAAGTAAGCGCCCCAGGAGGGAATCTGCCTGCGAGGGAAGCTGTGCAGCACATCCCTTGTTCCGCTCGACACTTCCCTCACTCTTAGGCAAAGCCCATCTCAGCTGGCTTGTAGGCGTGCCTCCGTGCTCAGAAGCTGCCCCGTGGCAGGCAGGACAGTGCGAGAAGTACTCTGGGCATGCAGCATGCTGCTTCCCATGCCCGGGACAAACTGCGAGCAGGTGCCTGGCTTGCGCTTCCATCTGCCGAGACTTGGAGCTGGCCAGCGCGCACCTTCCCGCTGTGTGTTCTGCTGTCCGCAAACAGCCTCCAAACAAAGCAGGGCACTAAGGCAGGAGAACTAAGCGCCCCGGGAGGGAATCTGCCTGCGAGGGAAGCTGTGCAGCACATCCCTTGTTCCGCTCGCCACTTCCCTGACTCTTAGGCAAAGCCCATCTCAGCAGGCTTGTAGGCGTGCCTCCGTGCTCAGAAGCAGCCCCGTGGCAGGCAGCACAGTGCGGGATGTCTTCTGGGCACGCAGCATGCTGCTTCCCATGCCCGGGTCAGACCGCGAGCAGGTGCCTCGCTTGCGCTTCTATGTGCCGAGACTTGGAGCTGGCCAGCAGGCACCTTCCCGCTGTGTGTGCTGCTGTCCGCAAACAGCCTCCAAACAAAGCAGGGCACTAAGGCAAGAGAAGTAAGCGCCCCAGGAGGGAATCTGCCTGCGAGGGAAGCTGTGCAGCACATCCCTTGTTCCGCTCGCCACTTCCCTGACTCTTAGGCAAAGCCCATCTCAGCTGGCTTGTAGGCGTGCCTCCGTGCTCAGAAGCAGCCCCGTGGCAGGCAGCACAGTGCGGGATGTCTTCTGGGCACGCAGCATGCTGCTTCCCATGCCCGGGACAAACTGCGAGCAGGTGCCTGGCTTGCGCTTCCATCTGCCGAGACTTGGAGCTGGCCAGCGCACACCTTCCCGCTGTGTGTGCTGCTGTCCGCAAACAGCCTCCAAACAAAGCAGGGCACTAAGGCAAGAGAAGTAAACGCCCCAGGAGGGAATCTGCCTGCGAGGGAAGCTGTGCAGCACATCCCTTGTTCCGCTCGACACTTCCCTCACTCTCAGGCAAAGCCCATCTCAGCTGGCTTGTAGGCGTGCCTCCGTGCTCAGAAGCTGCCCCGTGGCAGGCAGGACAGTGCGAGAAGTACTCTGGGCATGCAGCATGCTGCTTCCCATGCCCGGGACAAACCGCGAGCAGGTGCCTGGCTTGCGCTTCCATCTGCCGAGACTTGGAGCTGGCCAGTGCGCACCTTCCCGCTGTGTGTGCTGCTGTCCGCAAACAGCCTCCAAACAAAGCAGGGCACTAAGGCAGGAGAAGTAAGCGCCCCAGGAGGGAATCTGCCTGCGAGGGAAGCTGTGCAGCACATCCCTTGTTCCGCTCGACACTTCCCTCACTCTCAGGCAAAGCCCATCTCAGCTGGCTTGTAGGCGTGCCTCCGTGCTCAGAAGCTGCCCCGTGGCAGGCAGGACAGTGCGGGATGTCTTCTGGGCACGCAGCATGCTGCTTCCCATGCCCGGGACAAACTGCGAGCAGGTGCCTGGCTTCCGCTTCTATGTGCCTAGACTTGGAGCTGGCTAGCGCGCACCTTCCCGCTGTGTGTGCTGCTGTCCGCAAACAGCCTCCAAACAAAGCAGGGCACTAAGGCAAGAGAAGTAAGCACCCCAGGAGGGAATCTGCCTGCGAGGGAAGCTGTGCAGCACATCCCTTGTTCCGCTCGCCACTTCCCTGACTCTTAGGCAAAGCCCATCTCAGCTGGCTTGTAGGCGTGCCTCCGTGCTCAGAAGCAGCCCCGTGGCAGGCAGCACAGTGCGGGATGTCTTCTGGGCACGCAGCATGCTGCTTCCCATGCCCGGGACAAACCGCGAGCAGGTGCCTGGCTTGCGCTTCCATCTGCCGAGACTTGGAGCTGGCCAGCGCGCACCTTCCCGCTGTGTGTGCTGCTGTCCGCAAACAGCCTCCAAACAAAGCAGGGCCCTAAGGCAAGAGAAGTAAGCGCCCCGGGAGGGAATCTGCCTGCGAGGGAAGCTGTGCAGCACATCCCTTGTTCCGCTCGCCACTTCCCTGACTCTTAGGCAAAGCCCATCTCAGCTGGCTTGTAGGCGTGCCTCCGTGCTCAGAAGCAGCCCCGTGGCAGGCAGGACAGTGCGAGAAGTACTCTGGGCATGCCGCATGCTGCTTCCCATGCCCGGGACAAACTGCGAGCAGGTGCCTGGCTTCCGCTTCCATCTGCCGAGACTTGGAGCTGGCCAGCGCACACCTTCCCGCTGTGTGTGCTGCTGTCCGCAAACAGCCTCCAAACAAAGCAGGGCACTAAGGCAAGAGAAGTAAACGCCCCAGGAGGGAATCTGCCTCCGAGGGAAGCTGTGCAGCACATCCCTTGTTCCGCTCGACACTTCCCTCACTCTCAGGCAAAGCCCATCTCAGCTGGCTTGTAGGCGTGCCTCCGTGCTCAGAAGCTGCCCCGTGGCAGGCAGGACAGTGCGAGAAGTACTCTGGGCATGCAGCATGCTGCTTCCCATGCCCGGGACAAACTGCGAGCAGGTGCCTGGCTTGTGCTTCTATCTGCCGAGACTTGGAGCTGGCCAGCGCACACCTTCCCGCTGTGTGTGCTGCTGTCCGCAAACAGCCTCCAAACAAAGCAGGGCACTAAGGCAGGAGAACTAAGCGCCCCAGGAGGGAATCTGCCTGCGAGGGAAGCTGTGCAGCACATCCCTTGTTCCGCTCGCCACTTCCCTCACTCTTAGGCAAAGCCCATCTCAGCTGGCTTGTAGGCGTGCCTCCGTGCTCAGAAGCAGCCCCGTGGCAGGCAGGACAGTGCGGGATGTCTTCTGGGCACGCAGCATGCTGCTTCCCATGCCCGGGACAAATTGTGAGCAGGTGCCTGGCTTGCGCTTCTATGTGCCGAGACTTGGAGCTGGCCAGCGCGCACCTTCCCGCTGTGTGTGCTGCTGTCCGCAAACAGCCTCCAAACAAAGCAGGGCACTAAGGCAAGAGAAGTAAGCGCCCCCGGAGGGAATCTGCCTGCGAGGGAAGCTGTGCAGCACATCCCTTGTTCCGCTCGCCACTTCCCTGACTCTTAGGCAAAGCCCATCTCAGCTGGCTTGTAGGCGTGCCTCCGTGCTCAGAAGCAGCCCCGTGGCAGGCAGGACAGTGCGGGATGTCTTCTGGGCACGCAGCATGCTGCTTCCCATGCCTGGGACAAACTTCGAGCAGGTGACTGGCTTGCGCTTCTATGTGCCGAGACTTGGAACTGGCTAGCGCGCACCTTCCCGCTGTGTGTGCTGCTGTCCGCAAACAGCCTCCAAACAAAGCAGGGCACTAAGGCAAGAGAAGTAAGCGCCCCAGGAGGGAATCTGCCTGCGAGGGAAGCTGTGCAGCACATCCCTTGTTCCGCTCGACACTTCCCTCACTCTTAGGCAAAGCCCATCTCAGCTGGCTTGTAGGCGTGCCTCCGTGCTCAGAAGCTGCCCCGTGGCAGGCAGGACAGTGCGAGAAGTACTCTGGGCATGCAGCATGCTGCTTCCCATGCCCGGGACAAACTGCGAGCAGGTGCCTGGCTTGCGCTTCCATCTGCCGAGACTTGGAGCTGGCCAGCGCGCACCTTCCCGCTGTGTGTTCTGCTGTCCGCAAACAGCCTCCAAACAAAGCAGGGCACTAAGGCAGGAGAACTAAGCGCCCCGGGAGGGAATCTGCCTGCGAGGGAAGCTGTGCAGCACATCCCTTGTTCCGCTCGCCACTTCCCTGACTCTTAGGCAAAGCCCATCTCAGCAGGCTTGTAGGCGTGCCTCCGTGCTCAGAAGCAGCCCCGTGGCAGGCAGCACAGTGCGGGATGTCTTCTGGGCACGCAGCATGCTGCTTCCCATGCCCGGGTCAGACCGCGAGCAGGTGCCTCGCTTGCGCTTCTATGTGCCGAGACTTGGAGCTGGCCAGCAGGCACCTTCCCGCTGTGTGTGCTGCTGTCCGCAAACAGCCTCCAAACAAAGCAGGGCACTAAGGCAAGAGAAGTAAGCGCCCCAGGAGGGAATCTGCCTGCGAGGGAAGCTGTGCAGCACATCCCTTGTTCCGCTCGCCACTTCCCTGACTCTTAGGCAAAGCCCATCTCAGCTGGCTTGTAGGCGTGCCTCCGTGCTCAGAAGCAGCCCCGTGGCAGGCAGGACAGTGCGGGATGTCTTCTGGGCACGCAGCATGCTGCTTCCCATGCCCGGGACAAACTGCGAGCAGGTGCCTGGCTTGCGCTTCCATCTGCCGAGACTTGGAGCTGGCCAGCGCACACCTTCCCGCTGTGTGTGCTGCTGTCCGCAAACAGCCTCCAAACAAAGCAGGGCACTAAGGCAAGAGAAGTAAACGCCCCAGGAGGGAATCTGCCTGCGAGGGAAGCTGTGCAGCACATCCCTTGTTCCGCTCGACACTTCCCTCACTCTCAGGCAAAGCCCATCTCAGCTGGCTTGTAGGCGTGCCTCCGTGCTCAGAAGCTGCCCCGTGGCAGGCAGGACAGTGCGAGAAGTACTCTGGGCATGCAGCATGCTGCTTCCCATGCCCGGGACAAACCGCGAGCAGGTGCCTGGCTTGCGCTTCCATCTGCCGAGACTTGGAGCTGGCCAGTGCGCACCTTCCCGCTGTGTGTGCTGCTGTCCGCAAACAGCCTCCAAACAAAGCAGGGCACTAAGGCAGGAGAAGTAAGCGCCCCAGGAGGGAATCTGCCTGCGAGGGAAGCTGTGCAGCACATCCCTTGTTCCGCTCGACACTTCCCTCACTCTCAGGCAAAGCCCATCTCAGCTGGCTTGTAGGCGTGCCTCCGTGCTCAGAAGCTGCCCCGTGGCAGGCAGGACAGTGCGAGAAGTACTCTGGGCATGCAGCATGCTGCTTCCCATGCCCGGGACAAACTGCGAGCAGGTGCCTGGCTTGTGCTTCTATCTGCCGAGACTTGGAGCTGGCCAGCGCACACCTTCCCGCTGTGTGTGCTGCTGTCCGCAAACAGCCTCCAAACAAAGCAGGGCACTAAGGCAGGAGAACTAAGCGCCCCAGGAGGGAATCTGCCTGCGAGGGAAGCTGTGCAGCACATCCCTTGTTCCGCTCGCCACTTCCCTCACTCTTAGGCAAAGCCCATCTCAGCTGGCTTGTAGGCGTGCCTCCGTGCTCAGAAGCAGCCCCGTGGCAGGCAGGACAGTGCGGGATGTCTTCTGGGCACGCAGCATGCTGCTTCCCATGCCCGGGACAAATTGTGAGCAGGTGCCTGGCTTGCGCTTCTATGTGCCGAGACTTGGAGCTGGCCAGCGCGCACCTTCCCGCTGTGTGTGCTGCTGTCCGCAAACAGCCTCCAAACAAAGCAGGGCACTAAGGCAAGAGAAGTAAACGCCCCAGGAGGGAATCTGCCTGCGAGGGAAGCTGTGCAGCACATCCCTTGTTCCGCTCGACACTTCCCTCACTCTCAGGCAAAGCCCATCTCAGCTGGCTTGTAGGCGTGCCTCCGTGCTCAGAAGCTGCCCCGTGGCAGGCAGGACAGTGCGAGAAGTACTCTGGGCATGCAGCATGCTGCTTTCCATGCCCGGGACAAACCGCGAGCAGGTGCCTGGCTTGCGCTTCCATCTGCCGAGACTTGGAGCTGGCCAGTGCGCACCTTCCCGCTGTGTGTGCTGCTGTCCGCAAACAGCCTCCAAACAAAGCAGGGCACTAAGGCAAGAGAAGTAAACGCCCCAGGAGGGAATCTGCCTGCGAGGGAAGCTGTGCAGCACATCCCTTGTTCCGCTCGACACTTCCCTCACTCTCAGGCAAAGCCCATCTCAGCTGGCTTGTAGGCGTGCCTCCGTGCTCAGAAGCTGCCCCGTGGCAGGCAGGACAGTGCGAGAAGTACTCTGGGCATGCAGCATGCTGCTTCCCATGCCCGGGACAAACCGCGAGCAGGTGCCTGGCTTGCGCTTCCATCTGCCGAGACTTGGAGCTGGCCAGTGCGCACCTTCCCGCTGTGTGTGCTGCTGTCCGCAAACAGCCTCCAAACAAAGCAGGGCACTAAGGCAGGAGAAGTAAGCGCCCCAGGAGGGAATCTGCCTGCGAGGGAAGCTGTGCAGCACATCCCTTGTTCCGCTCGACACTTCCCTCACTCTCAGGCAAAGCCCATCTCAGCTGGCTTGTAGGCGTGCCTCCGTGCTCAGAAGCTGCCCCGTGGCAGGCAGGACAGTGCGAGAAGTACTCTGGGCATGCAGCATGCTGCTTCCCATGCCCGGGACAAACTGCGAGCAGGTGCCTGGCTTGTGCTTCTATCTGCCGAGACTTGGAGCTGGCCAGCGCACACCTTCCCGCTGTGTGTGCTGCTGTCCGCAAACAGCCTCCAAACAAAGCAGGGCACTAAGGCAGGAGAACTAAGCGCCCCAGGAGGGAATCTGCCTGCGAGGGAAGCTGTGCAGCACATCCCTTGTTCCGCTCGCCACTTCCCTCACTCTTAGGCAAAGCCCATCTCAGCTGGCTTGTAGGCGTGCCTCCGTGCTCAGAAGCTGCCCCGTGGCAGGCAGGACAGTGCGAGAAGTACTCTGGGCATGCAGCATGCTGCTTCCCATGCCCGGGACAAACTGCGAGCAGGTGCCTGGCTTGTGCTTCTATCTGCCGAGACTTGGAGCTGGCCAGCGCACACCTTCCCGCTGTGTGTGCTGCTGTCCGCAAACAGCCTCCAAACAAAGCAGGGCACTAAGGCAGGAGAACTAAGCGCCCCAGGAGGGAATCTGCCTGCGAGGGAAGCTGTGCAGCACATCCCTTGTTCCGCTCGCCACTTCCCTGACTCTTAGGCAAAGCCCATCTCAGCTGGCTTGTAGGCGTGCCTCCGTGCTCAGAAGCAGCCCCGTGGCAGGCAGGACAGTGCGGGATGTCTTCTGGGCACGCAGCATGCTGCTTCCCATGCCTGGGACAAACTTCGAGCAGGTGACTGGCTTGCGCTTCTATGTGCCGAGACTTGGAACTGGCTAGCGCGCACCTTCCCGCTGTGTGTGCTGCTGTCCGCAAACAGCCTCCAAACAAAGCAGGGCACTAAGGCAAGAGAAGTAAGCGCCCCAGGAGGGAATCTGCCTGCGAGGGAAGCTGTGCAGCACATCCCTTGTTCCGCTCGACACTTCCCTCACTCTTAGGCAAAGCCCATCTCAGCTGGCTTGTAGGCGTGCCTCCGTGCTCAGAAGCTGCCCCGTGGCAGGCAGGACAGTGCGAGAAGTACTCTGGGCATGCAGCATGCTGCTTCCCATGCCCGGGACAAACTGCGAGCAGGTGCCTGGCTTGCGCTTCCATCTGCCGAGACTTGGAGCTGGCCAGCGCGCACCTTCCCGCTGTGTGTTCTGCTGTCCGCAAACAGCCTCCAAACAAAGCAGGGCACTAAGGCAGGAGAACTAAGCGCCCCGGGAGGGAATCTGCCTGCGAGGGAAGCTGTGCAGCACATCCCTTGTTCCGCTCGCCACTTCCCTGACTCTTAGGCAAAGCCCATCTCAGCAGGCTTGTAGGCGTGCCTCCGTGCTCAGAAGCAGCCCCGTGGCAGGCAGCACAGTGCGGGATGTCTTCTGGGCACGCAGCATGCTGCTTCCCATGCCCGGGTCAGACCGCGAGCAGGTGCCTCGCTTGCGCTTCTATGTGCCGAGACTTGGAGCTGGCCAGCAGGCACCTTCCCGCTGTGTGTGCTGCTGTCCGCAAACAGCCTCCAAACAAAGCAGGGCACTAAGGCAAGAGAAGTAAGCGCCCCAGGAGGGAATCTGCCTGCGAGGGAAGCTGTGCAGCACATCCCTTGTTCCGCTCGCCACTTCCCTGACTCTTAGGCAAAGCCCATCTCAGCTGGCTTGTAGGCGTGCCTCCGTGCTCAGAAGCAGCCCCGTGGCAGGCAGCACAGTGCGGGATGTCTTCTGGGCACGCAGCATGCTGCTTCCTATCCCCGGGACAAACTGCGAGCAGGTGCCTGGCTTGCGCTTCCATCTGCCGAGACTTGGAGCTGGCCAGCGCACACCTTCCCGCTGTGTGTGCTGCTGTCCGCAAACAGCCTCCAAACAAAGCAGGGCACTAAGGCAAGAGAAGTAAACGCCCCAGGAGGGAATCTGCCTGCGAGGGAAGCTGTGCAGCACATCCCTTGTTCCGCTCGACACTTCCCTCACTCTCAGGCAAAGCCCATCTCAGCTGGCTTGTAGGCGTGCCTCCGTGCTCAGAAGCTGCCCCGTGGCAGGCAGGACAGTGCGAGAAGTACTCTGGGCATGCAGCATGCTGCTTCCCATGCCCGGGACAAACCGCGAGCAGGTGCCTGGCTTGCGCTTCCATCTGCCGAGACTTGGAGCTGGCCAGTGCGCACCTTCCCGCTGTGTGTGCTGCTGTCCGCAAACAGCCTCCAAACAAAGCAGGGCACTAAGGCAGGAGAAGTAAGCGCCCCCAGGAGGGAATCTGCCTGCGAGGGAAGCTGTGCAGCACATCCCTTGTTCCGCTCGACACTTCCCTCACTCTCAGGCAAAGCCCATCTCAGCTGGCTTGTAGGCGTGCCTCCGTGCTCAGAAGCTGCCCCGTGGCAGGCAGGACAGTGCGAGAAGTACTCTGGGCATGCAGCATGCTGCTTCCCATGCCCGGGACAAACTGCGAGCAGGTGCCTGGCTTGTGCTTCTATCTGCCGAGACTTGGAGCTGGCCAGCGCACACCTTCCCGCTGTGTGTGCTGCTGTCCGCAAACAGCCTCCAAACAAAGCAGGGCACTAAGGCAGGAGAACTAAGCGCCCCAGGAGGGAATCTGCCTGCGAGGGAAGCTGTGCAGCACATCCCTTGTTCCGCTCGCCACTTCCCTCACTCTTAGGGAAAGCCCATCTCAGCTGGCTTGTAGGCGTGCCTCCGTGCTCAGAAGCAGCCCCGTGGCAGGCAGGACAGTGCGGGATGTCTTCTGGGCACGCAGCATGCTGCTTCCCATGCCCGGGACAAATTGTGAGCAGGTGCCTGGCTTGCGCTTCTATGTGCCGAGACTTGGAGCTGGCCAGCGCGCACCTTCCCGCTGTGTGTGCTGCTGTCCGCAAACAGCCTCCAAACAAAGCAGGGCACTAAGGCAAGAGAAGTAAACGCCCCAGGAGGGAATCTGCCTGCGAGGGAAGCTGTGCAGCACATCCCTTGTTCCGCTCGACACTTCCCTCACTCTCAGGCAAAGCCCATCTCAGCTGGCTTGTAGGCGTGCCTCCGTGCTCAGAAGCTGCCCCGTGGCAGGCAGGACAGTGCGAGAAGTACTCTGGGCATGCAGCATGCTGCTTTCCATGCCCGGGACAAACCGCGAGCAGGTGCCTGGCTTGCGCTTCCATCTGCCGAGACTTGGAGCTGGCCAGTGCGCACCTTCCCGCTGTGTGTGCTGCTGTCCGCAAACAGCCTCCAAACAAAGCAGGGCACTAAGGCAAGAGAAGTAAACGCCCCAGGAGGGAATCTGCCTGCGAGGGAAGCTGTGCAGCACATTCCTTGTTCCGCTCGACACTTCCCTCACTCTCAGGCAAAGCCCATCTCAGCTGGCTTGTAGGCGTGCCTCCGTGCTCAGAAGCTGCCCCGTGGCAGGCAGGACAGTGCGAGAAGTACTCTGGGCATGCAGCATGCTGCTTCCCATGCCCGGGACAAACCGCGAGCAGGTGCCTGGCTTGCGCTTCCATCTGCCGAGACTTGGAGCTGGCCAGTGCGCACCTTCCCGCTGTGTGTGCTGCTGTCCGCAAACAGCCTCCAAACAAAGCAGGGCACTAAGGCAGGAGAAGTAAGCGCCCCAGGAGGGAATCTGCCTGCGAGGGAAGCTGTGCAGCACATCCCTTGTTCCGCTCGACACTTCCCTCACTCTCAGGCAAAGCCCATCTCAGCTGGCTTGTAGGCGTGCCTCCGTGCTCAGAAGCTGCCCCGTGGCAGGCAGGACAGTGCGAGAAGTACTCTGGGCATGCAGCATGCTGCTTCCCATGCCCGGGACAAACTGCGAGCAGGTGCCTGGCTTGTGCTTCTATCTGCCGAGACTTGGAGCTGGCCAGCGCACACCTTCCCGCTGTGTGTGCTGCTGTCCGCAAACAGCCTCCAAACAAAGCAGGGCACTAAGGCAGGAGAACTAAGCGCCCCAGGAGGGAATCTGCCTGCGAGGGAAGCTGTGCAGCACATCCCTTGTTCCGCTCGCCACTTCCCTCACTCTTAGGCAAAGCCCATCTCAGCTGGCTTGTAGGCGTGCCTCCGTGCTCAGAAGCAGCCCCGTGGCAGGCAGGACAGTGCGGGATGTCTTCTGGGCACGCAGCATGCTGCTTCCCATGCCCGGGACAAATTGTGAGCAGGTGCCTGGCTTGCGCTTCTATGTGCCGAGACTTGGAGCTGGCCAGCGCGCACCTTCCCGCTGTGTGTGCTGCTGTCCGCAAACAGCCTCCAAACAAAGCAGGGCACTAAGGCAAGAGAAGTAAGCGCCCCCGGAGGGAATCTGCCTGCGAGGGAAGCTGTGCAGCACATCCCTTGTTCCGCTCGACACTTCCCTGACTCTTAGGCAAAGCCCATCTCAGCTGGCTTGTAGGCGTGCCTCCGTGCTCAGAAGCAGCCCCGTGGCAGGCAGGACAGTGCGGGATGTCTTCTGGGCACGCAGCATGCTGCTTCCCATGCCTGGGACAAACCGCGAGCAGGTGACTGTCTTGCGCTTCTATGTGCCGAGACTTGGAACTGGCCAGCGCGCACCTTCCCGCTGTGTGTGCTGCTGTCCGCAAACAGCCTCCAAACAAAGCAGGGCACTAAGGCAAGAGAAGTAAGCGCCCCAGGAGGGAATCTGCCTGCGAGGGAAGCTGTGCAGCACATCCCTTGTTCCGCTCGCCACTTCCCTCACTCTTAGGCAAAGCCCATCTCAGCTGGCTTGTAGGCGTGCCTCCGTGCTCAGAAGCAGCCCCGTGGCAGGCAGGACAGTGCGGGATGTCTTCTGGGCACGCAGCATGCTGCTTCCCATGCCCGGGACAAACCGCGAACAGATGCCTGGCTTCCGCTTCCATCTGCCGAGACTTGGAGCTGGCCAGCGCGCACCTTCCCGCTGTGTGTGCTGCTGTCCGCAAACAGCCTCCAAACAAAGCAGGGCACTAAGGCAGGAGAACTAAGCACCCCAGGAGGGAATCTGCCTGCGAGGGAAGCTGTGCAGCACATCCCTTGTTCCGCTCGCCACTTCCCTGACTCTTAGGCAAAGCCCATCTCAGCTGGCTTGTAGGCGTGCCTCCGTGCTCAGAAGCAGCCCCGTGGCAGGCAGGACAGTGCGGGATGTCTTCTGGGCACGCAGCATGCTGCTTCCCATGCCCGGGACAAAGCGCGAGCAGTTGCCTGGCTTGCGCTTCCATCTGCCGAGACTTGGAGCTGGCCAGCAGGCACCTTCCCGCTGTGTGTGCTGCTGTCCGCAAACAGCCTCCAAACAAAGCAGGGCCCTAAGGCAAGAGAAGTAAGCGCCCCAGGAGTGAATCTGCCTGCGAGGGAACCTGTGCAGCACATCCCTTGTTCTGCTCGACACTTCCCTAACTCTCAGGCAAAGCCCATCTCAGCTGGCTTGTAGGCGTGCCTCCGTGCTCAGAAGCAGCCCCGTGGCAGGCAGGACAGTGCGAGAAGTACTCTGGGCATGCAGCATGCTGCTTCCCATGCCCGGGACAAACTGCGAGCAGGTGCCTGGCTTACGCTTCTATGTGCCGAGACTTGGAGCTGGCCAGCGCACACCTTCCCGCTGTGTGTGCTGCTGTCCGCAAACAGCCTCCAAACAAAGCAGGGCACTAAGGCAAGAGAAGTAAGTGCCCCAGGAGGGAATCTGCCTGCGAGGGAACCTGTGCAGCACATCCCTTGTTCCGCTCGCCACTTCCCTCACTCTTAGGCAAAGCCCATCTCAGCTGGCTTGTAGGCGTGCCTCCGTGCTCAGAAGCTGCCCCGTGGCAGGCAGGACAGTGCGAGAAGTACTCTGGGCATGCAGCATGCTGCTTCCCATGCCCGGGACAAACTGCGAGCAGGTGCCTGGCTTGCGCTTCCATCTGCCGAGACTTGGAGCTGGCCAGCGCGCACCTTCCCGCTGTGTGTTCTGCTGTCCGCAAACAGCCTCCAAACAAAGCAGGGCACTAAGGCAGGAGAACTAAGCGCCCCGGGAGGGAATCTGCCTGCGAGGGAAGCTGTGCAGCACATCCCTTGTTCCGCTCGCCACTTCCCTGACTCTTAGGCAAAGCCCATCTCAGCAGGCTTGTAGGCGTGCCTCCGTGCTCAGAAGCAGCCCCGTGGCAGGCAGCACAGTGCGGGATGTCTTCTGGGCACGCAGCATGCTGCTTCCCATGCCCGGGTCAGACCGCGAGCAGGTGCCTCGCTTGCGCTTCTATGTGCCGAGACTTGGAGCTGGCCAGCGCGCACCTTCCCGCTGTGTGTGCTGCTGTCCGCAAACAGCCTCCAAACAAAGCAGGGCACTAAGGCAAGAGAAGTAAGCGCCCCAGGAGGGAATCTGCCTGCGAGGGAAGCTGTGCAGCACATCCCTTGTTCCGCTCGCCACTTCCCTGACTCTTAGGCAAAGCCCATCTCAGCTGGCTTGTAGGCGTGCCTCCGTGCTCAGAAGCAGCCCCGTGGCAGGCAGCACAGTGCGGGATGTCTTCTGGGCACGCAGCATGCTGCTTCCCATGCCCGGGACAAACCGCGAGCAGGTGCCTGGCTTGCGCTTCCATCTGCCGAGACTTGGAGCTGGCCAGCGCGCACCTTCCCGCTGTGTGTGCTGCTGTCCGCAAACAGCCTCCAAACAAAGCAGGGCCCTAAGGCAAGAGAAGTAAGCGCCCTGGGAGGGAATCTGCCTGCGAGGGAACCTGTGCAGCACATCCCTTGTTCCGCTCGCCACTTCCCTGACTCTTAGGCAAAGCCCATCTCAGCTGGCTTGTAGGCGTGCCTCCGTGCTCAGAAGCAGCCCCGTGGCAGGCAGGACAGTGCGAGAAGTACTCTGGGCATGCCGCATGCTGCTTCCCATGCCCGGGACAAACTGCGAGCAGTTGCCTGGCTTGCGCTTCCATCTGCCGAGACTTGGAGCTGGCCAGCGCACACCTTCCCGCTGTGTGTGCTGCTGTCCGCAAACAGCCTCCAAACAAAGCAGGGCACTAAGGCAAGAGAAGTAAACGCCCCAGGAGGGAATCTGCCTGCGAGGGAAGCTGTGCAGCACATCCCTTGTTCCGCTCGACACTTCCCTCACTCTCAGGCAAAGCCCATCTCAGCTGGCTTGTAGGCGTGCCTCCGTGCTCAGAAGCTGCCCCGTGGCAGGCAGGACAGTGCGAGAAGTACTCTGGGCATGCAGCATGCTGCTTCCCATGCCCGGGACAAACCGCGAGCAGGTGCCTGGCTTGCGCTTCCATCTGCCGAGACTTGGAGCTGGCCAGTGCGCACCTTCCCGCTGTGTGTGCTGCTGTCCGCAAACAGCCTCCAAACAAAGCAGGGCACTAAGGCAGGAGAAGTAAGCGCCCCAGGAGGGAATCTGCCTGCGAGGGAAGCTGTGCAGCACATCCCTTGTTCCGCTCGACACTTCCCTCACTCTCAGGCAAAGCCCATCTCAGCTGGCTTGTAGGCGTGCCTCCGTGCTCAGAAGCAGCCCCGTGGCAGGCAGGACAGTGCGGGATGTCTTCTGGGCACGCAGCATGCTGCTTCCCATGCCCGGGACAAACCGCGAGCAGTTGCCTGGCTTGCGCTTCCATCTGCCGAGACTTGGAGCTGGCCAGCGCGCACCTTCCCGCTGTGTGTGCTGCTGTCCGCAAACAGCCTCCAAACAAAGCAGGGCCCTAAGGCAAGAGAAGTAAGCGCCCCAGGAGGGAATCTGCCTGCGAGGGAACCTGTGCAGCACATCCCTTGTTCCGCTCGCCACTTCCCTGACTCTTAGGCAAAGCCCATCTCAGCTGGCTTGTAGGCGTGCCTCCGTGCTCAGAAGCAGCCCCGTGGCAGGCAGGACAGTGCGGGATGTCTTCTGGGCACGCAGCATGCTGCTTCCCATGCCCGGGACAAACTGCGAGCAGGTGCCTGGCTTCCGCTTCTATGTGCCTAGACTTGGAGCTGGCTAGCGCGCACCTTCCCGCTGTGTGTGCTGCTGTCCGCAAACAGCCTCCAAACAAAGCAGGGCACTAAGGCAAGAGAAGTAAGCACCCCAGGAGGGAATCTGCCTGCGAGGGAAGCTGTGCAGCACATCCCTTGTTCCGCTCGCCACTTCCCTGACTCTTAGGCAAAGCCCATCTCAGCTGGCTTGTAGGCGTGCCTCCGTGCTCAGAAGCAGCCCCGTGGCAGGCAGGACAGTGCGGGATGTCTTCTGGGCACGCAGCATGCTGCTTCCCATGCCCGGGACAAACCGCGAACAGATGCCTGGCTTCCGCTTCCATCTGCCGAGACTTGGAGCTGGCCAGCGCGCACCTTCCCGCTGTGTGTGCTGCTGTCCGCAAACAGCCTCCAAACAAAGCAGGGCACTAAGGCAGGAGAACTAAGCACCCCAGGAGGGAATCTGCCTGCGAGGGAAGCTGTGCAGCACATCCCTTGTTCCGCTCGCCACTTCCCTGACTCTTAGGCAAAGCCCATCTCAGCTGGCTTGTAGGCGTGCCTCCGTGCTCAGAAGCAGCCCCGTGGCAGGCAGGACAGTGCGGGATGTCTTCTGGGCACGCAGCATGCTGCTTCCCATGCCCGGGACAAACTTCGAGCAGGTGCCTGGCTTGCGCTTCCATCTGCCGAGACTTGGAGCTGGCCAGCAGGCACCTTCCCGCTGTGTGTGCTGCTGTCCGCAAACAGCCTCCAAACAAAGCAGGGCCCTAAGGCAAGAGAAGTAAGCGCCCCAGGAGGGAATCTGCCTGCGAGGGAAGCTGTGCAGCACATCCCTTGTTCTGCTCGACACTTCCCTAACTCTCAGGCAAAGCCCATCTCAGCTGGCTTGTAGGCGTGCCTCCGTGCTCAGAAGAAGCCCCGTGGCAGGCAGGACAGTGCGAGAAGTACTCTGGGCATGCAGCATGCTGCTTCCCATGCCCGGGACAAACTGCGAGCAGGTGCCTGGCTTACGCTTCTATGTGCCGAGACTTGGAGCTGGCCAGCGCACACCTTCCCGCTGTGTGTGCTGCTGTCCGCAAACAGCCTCCAAACAAAGCAGGGCACTAAGGCAAGAGAAGTAAGTGCCCCAGGAGGGAATCTGCCTGCGAGGGAACCTGTGCAGCACATCCCTTGTTCCGCTCGCCACTTCCCTGACTCTTAGGCAAAGCCCATCTCAGCTTGCTTGTAGGCTTGCCTCCGAGCTCAGAAGCAGCCCCGTGGCAGGCAGGACAGTGCGAGAAGTACTCTGGGCATGCAGCATGCTGCTTCCCATGCCCGGGACAAACTGCGAGCAGGTGCCTGGCTTGCGCTTCCATCTGCCGAGACTTGGAGCTGGCCAGCGCGCACCTTCCCGCTGTGTGTGCTGCTGTCCGCAAACAGCCTCCAAACAAAGCAGGGCACTAAGGCAAGAGAAGTAAGCGCCCCGGGAGGGAATCTGCCTGCGAGGGAAGCTGTGCAGCACATCCCTTGTTCCGCTCGCCACTTCCCTGACTCTTAGGCAAAGCCCATCTCAGCTGGCTTGTAGGCGTGCCTCCGTGCTCAGAAGCAGCCCCGTGGCAGGCAGGAGAGTGCGGGATGTCTTCTGGGCACGCAGCATGCTGCTTCCCATGCCCGGGTCAGACCGCGAGCAGGTGCCTCGCTTGCGCTTCTATGTGCCGAGACTTGGAGCTGGCCAGCAGGCACCTTCCCGCTGTGTGTGCTGCTGTCCGCAAACAGCCTCCAAACAAAGCAGGGCCCTAAGGCAAGAGAAGTAAGCGCCCCAGGAGGGAATCTGCCTGCGAGGGAACCTGTGCAGCACATCCCTTGTTCCGCTCGCCACTTCCCTGACTCTTTTGCAAAGCCCATCTCAGCTGGCTTGTAGGCGTGCCTCCGTGCTCAGAAGCAGCCCCGTGGCAGGCAGGACAGTGCGGGATGTCTTCTGGGCACGCAGCATGCTGCTTCCCATGCCTGGGACAAACTTCGAGCAGGTGCCTGGCTTGCGCTTCCATATGCCGAGACTTGGAGCTGGCCAGCGCACACCTTCCCGCTGTGTGTGCTGCTGTCCGCAAACAGCCTCCAAACAAAGCAGGGCACTAAGGCAAGAGAAGTAAGTGCCCCAGGAGGGAATCTGCCTGCGAGGGAACCTGTGCAGCACATCCCTTGTTCCGCTCGCCACTTCCCTCACTCTTAGGCAAAGCCCATCTCAGCTGGCTTGTAGGCGTGCCTCCGTGCTCAGAAGCAGCCCCGTGGCAGGCAGGACAGTGCGGGATGTCTTCTGGGCACGCAGCATGCTGCTTCCCATGCCCGGGACAAACCACGAGCAGGTGCCTGGCTTGCGCTTCTATGTGCCGAGACTTGGAGCTGGCCAGCGCGCACCTTCCCGCTGTGTGTGCTGCTGTCCGCAAACAGCCTCCAAACAAAGCAGGGCACTAAGGCAAGAGAAGTAAGCGCCCCGGGAGGGAATCTGCCTGCGAGGGAACCTGTGCAGCACATCCCTTGTTCCGCTCGCCACTTCCCTGACTCTTAGGCAAAGCCCATCTCAGCTGGCTTGTAGGCGTGCCTCCGTGCTCAGAAGCAGCCCCGTGGCAGGCAGGACAGTGCGGGATGTCTTCTGGGCACGCAGCATGCTGCTTCCCATGCCCGGGACAAACCGCGAACAGATGCCTGGCTTCCGCTTCCATCTGCCGAGACTTGGAGCTGGCCAGCGCGCACCTTCCCGCTGTGTGTGCTGCTGTCCGCAAACAGCCTCCAAACAAAGCAGGGCACTAAGGCAGGAGAACTAAGCACCCCAGGAGGGAATCTGCCTGCGAGGGAAGCTGTGCAGCACATCCCTTGTTCCGCTCGCCACTTCCCTGACTCTTAGGCAAAGCCCATCTCAGCTGGCTTGTAGGCGTGCCTCCGTGCTCAGAAGCAGCCCCGTGGCAGGCAGGACAGTGCGGGATGTCTTCTGGGCACGCAGCATGCTGCTTCCCATGCCCGGGACAAAGCGCGAGCAGTTGCCTGGCTTGCGCTTCCATCTGCCGAGACTTGGAGCTGGCCAGCAGGCACCTTCCCGCTGTGTGTGCTGCTGTCCGCAAACAGCCTCCAAACAAAGCAGGGCCCTAAGGCAAGAGAAGTAAGCGCCCCAGGAGTGAATCTGCCTGCGAGGGAACCTGTGCAGCACATCCCTTGTTCTGCTCGACACTTCCCTAACTCTCAGGCAAAGCCCATCTCAGCTGGCTTGTAGGCGTGCCTCCGTGCTCAGAAGCAGCCCCGTGGCAGGCAGGACAGTGCGAGAAGTACTCTGGGCATGCAGCATGCTGCTTCCCATGCCCGGGACAAACTGCGAGCAGGTGCCTGGCTTACGCTTCTATGTGCCGAGACTTGGAGCTGGCCAGCGCACACCTTCCCGCTGTGTGTGCTGCTGTCCGCAAACAGCCTCCAAACAAAGCAGGGCACTAAGGCAAGAGAAGTAAGTGCCCCAGGAGGGAATCTGCCTGCGAGGGAACCTGTGCAGCACATCCCTTGTTCCGCTCGCCACTTCCCTCACTCTTAGGCAAAGCCCATCTCAGCTGGCTTGTAGGCGTGCCTCCGTGCTCAGAAGCTGCCCCGTGGCAGGCAGGACAGTGCGAGAAGTACTCTGGGCATGCAGCATGCTGCTTCCCATGCCCGGGACAAACTGCGAGCAGGTGCCTGGCTTGCGCTTCCATCTGCCGAGACTTGGAGCTGGCCAGCGCGCACCTTCCCGCTGTGTGTTCTGCTGTCCGCAAACAGCCTCCAAACAAAGCAGGGCACTAAGGCAGGAGAACTAAGCGCCCCGGGAGGGAATCTGCCTGCGAGGGAAGCTGTGCAGCACATCCCTTGTTCCGCTCGCCACTTCCCTGACTCTTAGGCAAAGCCCATCTCAGCAGGCTTGTAGGCGTGCCTCCGTGCTCAGAAGCAGCCCCGTGGCAGGCAGCACAGTGCGGGATGTCTTCTGGGCACGCAGCATGCTGCTTCCCATGCCCGGGTCAGACCGCGAGCAGGTGCCTCGCTTGCGCTTCTATGTGCCGAGACTTGGAGCTGGCCAGCAGGCACCTTCCCGCTGTGTGTGCTGCTGTCCGCAAACAGCCTCCAAACAAAGCAGGGCACTAAGGCAAGAGAAGTAAGCGCCCCAGGAGGGAATCTGCCTGCGAGGGAAGCTGTGCAGCACATCCCTTGTTCCGCTCGCCACTTCCCTGACTCTTAGGCAAAGCCCATCTCAGCTGGCTTGTAGGCGTGCCTCCGTGCTCAGAAGCAGCCCCGTGGCAGGCAGCACAGTGCGGGATGTCTTCTGGGCACGCAGCATGCTGCTTCCCATGCCCGGGACAAACCGCGAGCAGGTGCCTGGCTTGCGCTTCCATCTGCCGAGACTTGGAGCTGGCCAGCGCGCACCTTCCCGCTGTGTGTGCTGCTGTCCGCAAACAGCCTCCAAACAAAGCAGGGCCCTAAGGCAAGAGAAGTAAGCGCCCTGGGAGGGAATCTGCCTGCGAGGGAACCTGTGCAGCACATCCCTTGTTCCGCTCGCCACTTCCCTGACTCTTAGGCAAAGCCCATCTCAGCTGGCTTGTAGGCGTGCCTCCGTGCTCAGAAGCAGCCCCGTGGCAGGCAGGACAGTGCGAGAAGTACTCTGGGCATGCCGCATGCTGCTTCCCATGCCCGGGACAAACTGCGAGCAGTTGCCTGGCTTGCGCTTCCATCTGCCGAGACTTGGAGCTGGCCAGCGCACACCTTCCCGCTGTGTGTGCTGCTGTCCGCAAACAGCCTCCAAACAAAGCAGGGCACTAAGGCAAGAGAAGTAAACGCCCCAGGAGGGAATCTGCCTGCGAGGGAAGCTGTGCAGCACATCCCTTGTTCCGCTCGACACTTCCCTCACTCTCAGGCAAAGCCCATCTCAGCTGGCTTGTAGGCGTGCCTCCGTGCTCAGAAGCTGCCCCGTGGCAGGCAGGACAGTGCGAGAAGTACTCTGGGCATGCAGCATGCTGCTTCCCATGCCCGGGACAAACCGCGAGCAGGTGCCTGGCTTGCGCTTCCATCTGCCGAGACTTGGAGCTGGCCAGTGCGCACCTTCCCGCTGTGTGTGCTGCTGTCCGCAAACAGCCTCCAAACAAAGCAGGGCACTAAGGCAGGAGAAGTAAGCGCCCCAGGAGGGAATCTGCCTGCGAGGGAAGCTGTGCAGCACATCCCTTGTTCCGCTCGACACTTCCCTCACTCTCAGGCAAAGCCCATCTCAGCTGGCTTGTAGGCGTGCCTCCGTGCTCAGAAGCAGCCCCGTGGCAGGCAGGACAGTGCGGGATGTCTTCTGGGCACGCAGCATGCTGCTTCCCATGCCCGGGACAAACCGCGAGCAGTTGCCTGGCTTGCGCTTCCATCTGCCGAGACTTGGAGCTGGCCAGCGCGCACCTTCCCGCTGTGTGTGCTGCTGTCCGCAAACAGCCTCCAAACAAAGCAGGGCCCTAAGGCAAGAGAAGTAAGCGCCCCAGGAGGGAATCTGCCTGCGAGGGAACCTGTGCAGCACATCCCTTGTTCCGCTCGCCACTTCCCTGACTCTTAGGCAAAGCCCATCTCAGCTGGCTTGTAGGCGTGCCTCCGTGCTCAGAAGCAGCCCCGTGGCAGGCAGGACAGTGCGGGATGTCTTCTGGGCACGCAGCATGCTGCTTCCCATGCCCGGGACAAACTGCGAGCAGGTGCCTGGCTTCCGCTTCTATGTGCCTAGACTTGGAGCTGGCTAGCGCGCACCTTCCCGCTGTGTGTGCTGCTGTCCGCAAACAGCCTCCAAACAAAGCAGGGCACTAAGGCAAGAGAAGTAAGCACCCCAGGAGGGAATCTGCCTGCGAGGGAAGCTGTGCAGCACATCCCTTGTTCCGCTCGCCACTTCCCTGACTCTTAGGCAAAGCCCATCTCAGCTGGCTTGTAGGCGTGCCTCCGTGCTCAGAAGCAGCCCCGTGGCAGGCAGGACAGTGCGGGATGTCTTCTGGGCACGCAGCATGCTGCTTCCCATGCCCGGGACAAACCGCGAACAGATGCCTGGCTTCCGCTTCCATCTGCCGAGACTTGGAGCTGGCCAGCGCGCACCTTCCCGCTGTGTGTGCTGCTGTCCGCAAACAGCCTCCAAACAAAGCAGGGCACTAAGGCAGGAGAACTAAGCACCCCAGGAGGGAATCTGCCTGCGAGGGAAGCTGTGCAGCACATCCCTTGTTCCGCTCGCCACTTCCCTGACTCTTAGGCAAAGCCCATCTCAGCTGGCTTGTAGGCGTGCCTCCGTGCTCAGAAGCAGCCCCGTGGCAGGCAGGACAGTGCGGGATGTCTTCTGGGCACGCAGCATGCTGCTTCCCATGCCCGGGACAAACTTCGAGCAGGTGCCTGGCTTGCGCTTCCATCTGCCGAGACTTGGAGCTGGCCAGCAGGCACCTTCCCGCTGTGTGTGCTGCTGTCCGCAAACAGCCTCCAAACAAAGCAGGGCCCTAAGGCAAGAGAAGTAAGCGCCCCAGGAGGGAATCTGCCTGCGAGGGAAGCTGTGCAGCACATCCCTTGTTCTGCTCGACACTTCCCTAACTCTCAGGCAAAGCCCATCTCAGCTGGCTTGTAGGCGTGCCTCCGTGCTCAGAAGAAGCCCCGTGGCAGGCAGGACAGTGCGAGAAGTACTCTGGGCATGCAGCATGCTGCTTCCCATGCCCGGGACAAACTTCGAGCAGGTGCCTGGCTTACGCTTCTATGTGCCGAGACTTGGAGCTGGCCAGCGCACACCTTCCCGCTGTGTGTGCTGCTGTCCGCAAACAGCCTCCAAACAAAGCAGGGCACTAAGGCAAGAGAAGTAAGTGCCCCAGGAGGGAATCTGCCTGCGAGGGAAGCTGTGCAGCACATCCCTTGTTCCGCTCGCCACTTCCCTGACTCTTAGGCAAAGCCCATCTCAGCTGGCTTGTAGGCGTGCCTCCGTGCTCAGAAGCAGCCCCGTGGCAGGCAGGAGAGTGCGGGATGTCTTCTGGGCACGCAGCATGCTGCTTCCCATGCCCGGGTCAGACCGCGAGCAGGTGCCTCGCTTGCGCTTCTATGTGCCGAGACTTGGAGCTGGCCAGCAGGCACCTTCCCGCTGTGTGTGCTGCTGTCCGCAAACAGCCTCCAAACAAAGCAGGGCCCTAAGGCAAGAGAAGTAAGCGCCCCAGGAGGGAATCTGCCTGCGAGGGAACCTGTGCAGCACATCCCTTGTTCCGCTCGCCACTTCCCTGACTCTTTTGCAAAGCCCATCTCAGCTGGCTTGTAGGCGTGCCTCCATGCTCAGAAGCAGCCCCGTGGCAGGCAGGACAGTGCGGGATGTCTTCTGGGCACGCAGCATGCTGCTTCCCATGCCTGGGACAAACTTCGAGCAGGTGCCTGGCTTGCGCTTCCATCTGCCGAGACTTGGAGCTGGCCAGCGCGCACCTTCCCGCTGTATGTGCTGCTGTCCGCAAACAGCCTCCAAACAAAGCAGGGCGCTAAGGCAAGAGAAGTAAGCGCCCCAGGAGGGAATCTGCCTGCGAGGGAAGCTGTGCAGCACATCCCTTGTTCTGCTCGACACTTCCCTCACTCTCAGGCAAAGCCCATCTCAGCAGGCTTGTAGGCGTGCCTCCGTGCTCAGAAGCTGCCCCGTGGCAGGCAGGACAGTGCGGGAAGTACTCTGGGCATGCAGCATGCTGCTTCCCATGCCCGGGACAAACTGCGAGCAGGTGCCTGGCTTACACTTCTATATGCCGAGACTTGGAGCTGGCCAGCGCACACCTTCCCGCTGTGTGTGCTGCTGTCCGCAAACAGCCTCCAAACAAAGCAGGGCACTAAGGCAAGAGAAGTAAGTGCCCCAGGAGGGAATCTGCCTGCGAGGGAACCTGTGCAGCACATCCCTTGTTCCGCTCGCCACTTCCCTCACTCTTAGGCAAAGCCCATCTCAGCTGGCTTGTAGGCGTGCCTCCGTGCTCAGAAGCAGCCCCGTGGCAGGCAGGACAGTGCGGGATGTCTTCTGGGCACGCAGCATGCTGCTTCCCATGCCCGGGACAAACCGCGAGCAGGTGCCTGGCTTGCGCTTCTATGTGCCGAGACTTGGAGCTGGCCAGCGCGCACCTTCCCGCTGTGTGTGCTGCTGTCCGCAAACAGCCTCCAAACAAAGCAGGGCACTAAGGCAAGAGAAGTAAGCGCCCCGGGAGGGAATCTGCCTGCGAGGGAACCTGTGCAGCACATCCCTTGTTCCGCTCGCCACTTCCCTGACTCTTAGGCAAAGCCCATCTCAGCTGGCTTGTAGGCGTGCCTCCGTGCTCAGAAGCAGCCCCGTGGCAGGCAGGACAGTGCGGGATGTCTTCTGGGCACGCAGCATGCTGCTTCCCATGCCCGGGACAAACCGCGAGCAGGTGCCTGGCTTGCGTTTCCATCTGCCGAGACTTGGAGCTGGCCAGCGCGCACCTTCCCGCTGTGTGTGCTGCTGTCCGCAAACAGCCTCCAAACAAAGCAGGGCACTAAGGCAAGAGAAGTAAGCGCCCCAGGAGGGAATCTGCCTGCGAGGGAAGCTGTGCAGCACATCCCTTGTTCCGCTCGCCACTTCCCTGACTCTTAGGCAAAGCCCATCTCAGCTGGCTTGTAGGTGTGCCTCCGTGCTCAGAAGCAGCCCCGTGGCAGGCAGGACAGTGCGGGATGTCTTCTGGGCACGCAGCATGCTGCTTCCCATGCCTGGGACAAACTTCGAGCAGGTGCCTGGCTTGCGCTTCTATGTGCCGAGACTTGGAGCTGGCCAGCGCGCACCTTCCCGCTGTGTGTGCTGCTGTCCGCAAACAGCCTCCAAACAAAGCAGGGCACTAAGGCAGGAGAACTAAGCGCCCCCGGAGGGAATCTGCCTGCGAGGGAAGCTGTGGAACACATCCCTTGTTCCGCTCAACACTTCACTCGCTCTTAGACAAAGCCCATCTCAGCTGGCTTGTAGGCGTGCCTCCGTGCTCAGAAGCAGCCCCGTGGCAGGCAGCACAGTGCGGGATGTCTTCTGGGCACGCAGCATGCTGATTCCCATGCCCGGGACAAACTGCGAGCAGGTGCCTGGCTTCCGCTTCTATGTGCCTAGACTTGGAGCTGGCTAGCGCGCACCTTCCCGCTGTGTGTGCTGCTGTCCGCAAACAGCCTCCAAACAAAGCAGGGCACTAAGGCAAGAGAAGTAAGCACCCCAGGAGGGAATCTGCCTGCGAGGGAAGCTGTGCAGCACATCCCTTGTTCTGCTCGCCACTTCCCTGACTCTTAGGCAAAGCCCATCTCAGCTGGCTTGTAGGCGTGCCTCCGTGCTCAGAAGCAGCCCCGTGGCAGGCAGGACAGTGCGGGATGTCTTCTGGGCACGCAGCATGCTGCTTCCCATGCCCGGGACAAACCGCGAGCAGTTGCCTGGCTTGCGCTTCCATCTGCCGAGACTTGGAGCTGGCCAGCGCGCACCTTCCCGCTGTGTGTGCTGCTGTCCGCAAACAGCCTCCAAACAAAGCAGGGCCCTAAGGCAAGAGAAGTAAGCGCCCCAGGAGGGAATCTGCCTGCGAGGGAACCTGTGCAGCACATCCCTTGTTCCGCTCGACACTTCCCTCACTCTTAGGCAAAGCCCATCTCAGCTGGCTTGTAGGCGTGCCTCCGTGCTCAGAAGCAGCCCCGTGGCAGGCAGGACAGTGCGGGATATCTTCTGGGCACGCAGCATGCTGCTTCCCATGCCCGGGACAAACCGCGAGCAGGTGCCTGGCTTGCGCTTCCATCTGCCGAGACTTGGAGCTGGCCAGCGCGCACCTTCCCGCTGTGTGTGCTGCTGTCCGCAAACAGCCTCCAAACAAAGCAGGGCGCTAAGGCAAGAGAAGTAAGCGCCCCAGGAGGGAATCTGCCTGCGAGGGAACCTGTGCAGCACATCCCTTGTTCCGCTCGGCACTTCCCTCACTCTTAGGCAAAGCCCATCTCAGCTGGCTTGTAGGCGTGCCTCCGTGCTCAGAAGCAGCCCCGTGGCAGGCAGGACAGTGCGAGAAGTACTCTGGGCATGCAGCATGCTGCTTCCCATGCCCGGGACAAACTGCGAGCAGGTGCCTGGCTTACGCTTCTATGTGCCGAGACTTGGAGCTGGCCAGCGCACACCTTCCCGCTGTGTGTGCTGCTGTCCGCAAACAGCCTCCAAACAAAGCAGGGCACTAAGGCAAGAGAAGTAAGTGCCCCAGGAGGGAATCTGCCTGCGAGGGAACCTGTGCAGCACATCCCTTGTTCCGCTCGCCACTTCCCTCACTCTTAGGCAAAGCCCATCTCAGCTTGCTTGTAGGCTTGCCTCCGAGCTCAGAAGCAGCCCCGTGGCAGGCAGGACAGTGCGAGAAGTACTCTGGGCATGCAGCATGCTGCTTCCCATGCCCGGGACAAACTGCGAGCAGGTGCCTGGCTTGCGCTTCCATCTGCCGAGACTTGGAGCTGGCCAGCGCGCACCTTCCCGCTGTGTGTGCTGCTGTCCGCAAACAGCCTCCAAACAAAGCAGGGCACTAAGGCAAGAGAAGTAAGCGCCCCGGGAGGGAATCTGCCTGCGAGGGAAGCTGTGCAGCACATCCCTTGTTCCGCTCGCCACTTCCCTGACTCTTAGGCAAAGCCCATCTCAGCTGGCTTGTAGGCGTGCCTCCGTGCTCAGAAGCAGCCCCGTGGCAGGCAGGAGAGTGCGGGATGTCTTCTGGGCACGCAGCATGCTGCTTCCCATGCCCGGGTCAGACCGCGAGCAGGTGCCTCGCTTGCGCTTCTATGTGCCGAGACTTGGAGCTGGCCAGCAGGCACCTTCCCGCTGTGTGTGCTGCTGTCCGCAAACAGCCTCCAAACAAAGCAGGGCCCTAAGGCAAGAGAAGTAAGCGCCCCAGGAGGGAATCTGCCTGCGAGGGAACCTGTGCAGCACATCCCTTGTTCCGCTCGCCACTTCCCTGACTCTTTTGCAAAGCCCATCTCAGCTGGCTTGTAGGCGTGCCTCCATGCTCAGAAGCAGCCCCGTGGCAGGCAGGACAGTGCGGGATGTCTTCTGGGCACGCAGCATGCTGCTTCCCATGCCTGGGACAAACTTCGAGCAGGTGCCTGGCTTGCGCTTCCATCTGCCGAGACTTGGAGCTGGCCAGCGCGCACCTTCCCGCTGTATGTGCTGCTGTCCGCAAACAGCCTCCAAACAAAGCAGGGCGCTAAGGCAAGAGAAGTAAGCGCCCCAGGAGGGAATCTGCCTGCGAGGGAAGCTGTGCAGCACATCCCTTGTTCTGCTCGACACTTCCCTCACTCTCAGGCAAAGCCCATCTCAGCAGGCTTGTAGGCGTGCCTCCGTGCTCAGAAGCTGCCCCGTGGCAGGCAGGACAGTGCGGGAAGTACTCTGGGCATGCAGCATGCTGCTTCCCATGCCCGGGACAAACTGCGAGCAGGTGCCTGGCTTACACTTCTATATGCCGAGACTTGGAGCTGGCCAGCGCACACCTTCCCGCTGTGTGTGCTGCTGTCCGCAAACAGCCTCCAAACAAAGCAGGGCACTAAGGCAAGAGAAGTAAGTGCCCCAGGAGGGAATCTGCCTGCGAGGGAACCTGTGCAGCACATCCCTTGTTCCGCTCGCCACTTCCCTCACTCTTAGGCAAAGCCCATCTCAGCTGGCTTGTAGGCGTGCCTCCGTGCTCAGAAGCAGCCCCGTGGCAGGCAGGACAGTGCGGGATGTCTTCTGGGCACGCAGCATGCTGCTTCCCATGCCCGGGACAAACCGCGAGCAGGTGCCTGGCTTGCGCTTCTATGTGCCGAGACTTGGAGCTGGCCAGCGCGCACCTTCCCGCTGTGTGTGCTGCTGTCCGCAAACAGCCTCCAAACAAAGCAGGGCACTAAGGCAAGAGAAGTAAGCGCCCCGGGAGGGAATCTGCCTGCGAGGGAACCTGTGCAGCACATCCCTTGTTCCGCTCGCCACTTCCCTGACTCTTAGGCAAAGCCCATCTCAGCTGGCTTGTAGGCGTGCCTCTGTGCTCAGAAGCAGCCCCGTGGCAGGCAGGACAGTGCGGGATGTCTTCTGGGCACGCAGCATGCTGCTTCCCATGCCCGGGACAAACCGCGAGCAGGTGCCTCGCTTGCGTTTCCATCTGCCGAGACTTGGAGCTGGCCAGCGCGCACCTTCCCGCTGTGTGTGCTGCTGTCCGCAAACAGCCTCCAAACAAAGCAGGGCACTAAGGCAAGAGAAGTAAGCGCCCCAGGAGGGAATCTGCCTGCGAGGGAAGCTGTGCAGCACATCCCTTGTTCCGCTCGCCACTTCCCTGACTCTTAGGCAAAGCCCATCTCAGCTGGCTTGTAGGTGTGCCTCCGTGCTCAGAAGCAGCCCCGTGGCAGGCAGGACAGTGCGGGATGTCTTCTGGGCACGCAGCATGCTGCTTCCCATGCCTGGGACAAACTTCTAGCAGGTGCCTGGCTTGCGCTTCTATGTGCCGAGACTTGGAGCTGGCCAGCGCGCACCTTCCCGCTGTGTGTGCTGCTGTCCGCAAACAGCCTCCAAACAAAGCAGGGCACTAAGGCAGGAGAACTAAGCGCCCCCGGAGGGAATCTGCCTGCGAGGGAAGCTGTGGAACACATCCCTTGTTCCGCTCAACACTTCACTCGCTCTTAGACAAAGCCCATCTCAGCTGGCTTGTAGGCGTGCCTCCGTGCTCAGAAGCAGCCCCGTGGCAGGCAGCACAGTGCGGGATGTCTTCTGGGCACGCAGCATGCTGATTCCCATGCCCGGGACAAACTGCGAGCAGGTGCCTGGCTTCCGCTTCTATGTGCCTAGACTTGGAGCTGGCTAGCGCGCACCTTCCCGCTGTGTGTGCTGCTGTCCGCAAACAGCCTCCAAACAAAGCAGGGCACTAAGGCAAGAGAAGTAAGCACCCCAGGAGGGAATCTGCCTGCGAGGGAAGCTGTGCAGCACATCCCTTGTTCTGCTCGCCACTTCCCTGACTCTTAGGCAAAGCCCATCTCAGCTGGCTTGTAGGCGTGCCTCCGTGCTCAGAAGCAGCCCCGTGGCAGGCAGGACAGTGCGGGATGTCTTCTGGGCACGCAGCATGCTGCTTCCCATGCCCGGGACAAACCGCGAGCAGTTGCCTGGCTTGCGCTTCCATCTGCCGAGACTTGGAGCTGGCCAGCGCGCACCTTCCCGCTGTGTGTGCTGCTGTCCGCAAACAGCCTCCAAACAAAGCAGGGCACTAAGGCAAGAGAAGTAAGCGCCCCAGGAGGGAATCTGCCTGCGAGGGAAGCTGTGCAGCACATCCCTTGTTCCGCTCGACACTTCCCTCACTCTTAGGCAAAGCCCATCTCAGCTGGCTTGTAGGCGTGCCTCCGTGCTCAGAAGCAGCCCCGTGGCAGGCAGGACAGTGCGGGATATCTTCTGGGCACGCAGCATGCTGCTTCCCATGCCCGGGACAAACCGCGAGCAGGTGCCTGGCTTGCGCTTCCATCTGCCGAGACTTGGAGCTGGCCAGCGCGCACCTTCCCGCTGTGTGTGCTGCTGTCCGCAAACAGCCTCCAAACAAAGCAGGGCGCTAAGGCAAGAGAAGTAAGCGCCCCAGGAGGGAATCTGCCTGCGAGGGAACCTGTGCAGCACATCCCTTGTTCCGCTCGGCACTTCCCTCACTCTTAGGCAAAGCCCATCTCAGCTGGCTTGTAGGCGTGCCTCCGTGCTCAGAAGCAGCCCCGTGGCAGGCAGGACAGTGCGGGATGTCTTCTGGGCACGCAGCATGCTGCTTCCCATGCCTGGGACAAACTTCGAGCAGGTGCCTGGCTTGCGCTTCCATCTGCCGAGACTTGGAGCTGGCCAGCGCGCACCTTCCCGCTGTATGTGCTGCTGTCCGCAAACAGCCTCCAAACAAAGCAGGGCGCTAAGGCAAGAGAAGTAAGCGCCCCAGGAGGGAATCTGCCTGCGAGGGAAGCTGTGCAGCACATCCCTTGTTCTGCTCGACACTTCCCTCACTCTCAGGCAAAGCCCATCTCAGCAGGCTTGTAGGCGTGCCTCCGTGCTCAGAAGCTGCCCCGTGGCAGGCAGGACAGTGCGGGAAGTACTCTGGGCATGCAGCATGCTGCTTCCCATGCCCGGGACAAACTGCGAGCAGGTGCCTGGCTTACACTTCTATATGCCGAGACTTGGAGCTGGCCAGCGCACACCTTCCCGCTGTGTGTGCTGCTGTCCGCAAACAGCCTCCAAACAAAGCAGGGCACTAAGGCAAGAGAAGTAAGTGCCCCAGGAGGGAATCTGCCTGCGAGGGAACCTGTGCAGCACATCCCTTGTTCCGCTCGCCACTTCCCTCACTCTTAGGCAAAGCCCATCTCAGCTGGCTTGTAGGCGTGCCTCCGTGCTCAGAAGCAGCCCCGTGGCAGGCAGGACAGTGCGGGATGTCTTCTGGGCACGCAGCATGCTGCTTCCCATGCCCGGGACAAACCGCGAGCAGGTGCCTGGCTTGCGCTTCTATGTGCCGAGACTTGGAGCTGGCCAGCGCGCACCTTCCCGCTGTGTGTGCTGCTGTCCGCAAACAGCCTCCAAACAAAGCAGGGCACTAAGGCAAGAGAAGTAAGCGCCCCGGGAGGGAATCTGCCTGCGAGGGAACCTGTGCAGCACATCCCTTGTTCCGCTCGCCACTTCCCTGACTCTTAGGCAAAGCCCATCTCAGCTGGCTTGTAGGCGTGCCTCCGTGCTCAGAAGCAGCCCCGTGGCAGGCAGGACAGTGCGGGATGTCTTCTGGGCACGCAGCATGCTGCTTCCCATGCCCGGGACAAACCGCGAGCAGGTGCCTCGCTTGCGTTTCCATCTGCCGAGACTTGGAGCTGGCCAGCGCGCACCTTCCCGCTGTGTGTGCTGCTGTCCGCAAACAGCCTCCAAACAAAGCAGGGCACTAAGGCAAGAGAAGTAAGCGCCCCAGGAGGGAATCTGCCTGCGAGGGAAGCTGTGCAGCACATCCCTTGTTCCGCTCGCCACTTCCCTGACTCTTAGGCAAAGCCCATCTCAGCTGGCTTGTAGGTGTGCCTCCGTGCTCAGAAGCAGCCCCGTGGCAGGCAGGACAGTGCGGGATGTCTTCTGGGCACGCAGCATGCTGCTTCCCATGCCTGGGACAAACTTCGAGCAGGTGCCTGGCTTGCGCTTCTATGTGCCGAGACTTGGAGCTGGCCAGCGCGCACCTTCCCGCTGTGTGTGCTGCTGTCCGCAAACAGCCTCCAAACAAAGCAGGGCACTAAGGCAGGAGAACTAAGCGCCCCCGGAGGGAATCTGCCTGCGAGGGAAGCTGTGGAACACATCCCTTGTTCCGCTCAACACTTCACTCGCTCTTAGACAAAGCCCATCTCAGCTGGCTTGTAGGCGTGCCTCCGTGCTCAGAAGCAGCCCCGTGGCAGGCAGCACAGTGCGGGATGTCTTCTGGGCACGCAGCATGCTGATTCCCATGCCCGGGACAAACTGCGAGCAGGTGCCTGGCTTCCGCTTCTATGTGCCTAGACTTGGAGCTGGCTAGCGCGCACCTTCCCGCTGTGTGTGCTGCTGTCCGCAAACAGCCTCCAAACAAAGCAGGGCACTAAGGCAAGAGAAGTAAGCACCCCAGGAGGGAATCTGCCTGCGAGGGAAGCTGTGCAGCACATCCCTTGTTCTGCTCGCCACTTCCCTGACTCTTAGGCAAAGCCCATCTCAGCTGGCTTGTAGGCGTGCCTCCGTGCTCAGAAGCAGCCCCGTGGCAGGCAGGACAGTGCGGGATGTCTTCTGGGCACGCAGCATGCTGCTTCCCATGCCCGGGACAAACCGCGAGCAGTTGCCTGGCTTGCGCTTCCATCTGCCGAGACTTGGAGCTGGCCAGCGCGCACCTTCCCGCTGTGTGTGCTGCTGTCCGCAAACAGCCTCCAAACAAAGCAGGGCCCTAAGGCAAGAGAAGTAAGCGCCCCAGGAGGGAATCTGCCTGCGAGGGAACCTGTGCAGCACATCCCTTGTTCCGCTCGACACTTCCCTCACTCTTAGGCAAAGCCCATCTCAGCTGGCTTGTAGGCGTGCCTCCGTGCTCAGAAGCAGCCCCGTGGCAGGCAGGACAGTGCGGGATATCTTCTGGGCACGCAGCATGCTGCTTCCCATGCCCGGGACAAACCGCGAGCAGGTGCCTGGCTTGCGCTTCCATCTGCCGAGACTTGGAGCTGGCCAGCGCGCACCTTCCCGCTGTGTGTGCTGCTGTCCGCAAACAGCCTCCAAACAAAGCAGGGCGCTAAGGCAAGAGAAGTAAGCGCCCCAGGAGGGAATCTGCCTGCGAGGGAACCTGTGCAGCACATCCCTTGTTCCGCTCGGCACTTCCCTCACTCTTAGGCAAAGCCCATCTCAGCTGGCTTGTAGGCGTGCCTCCGTGCTCAGAAGCAGCCCCGTGGCAGGCAGGACAGTGCGGGATGTCTTCTGGGCACGCAGCATGCTGCTTCCCATGCCTGGGACAAACTTCGAGCAGGTGCCTGGCTTGCGCTTCCATCTGCCGAGACTTGGAGCTGGCCAGCGCGCACCTTCCCGCTGTATGTGCTGCTGTCCGCAAACAGCCTCCAAACAAAGCAGGGCGCTAAGGCAAGAGAAGTAAGCGCCCCAGGAGGGAATCTGCCTGCGAGGGAAGCTGTGCAGCACATCCCTTGTTCTGCTCGACACTTCCCTCACTCTCAGGCAAAGCCCATCTCAGCAGGCTTGTAGGCGTGCCTCCGTGCTCAGAAGCTGCCCCGTGGCAGGCAGGACAGTGCGGGAAGTACTCTGGGCATGCAGCATGCTGCTTCCCATGCCCGGGACAAACTGCGAGCAGGTGCCTGGCTTACACTTCTATATGCCGAGACTTGGAGCTGGCCAGCGCACACCTTCCCGCTGTGTGTGCTGCTGTCCGCAAACAGCCTCCAAACAAAGCAGGGCACTAAGGCAAGAGAAGTAAGTGCCCCAGGAGGGAATCTGCCTGCGAGGGAACCTGTGCAGCACATCCCTTGTTCCGCTCGCCACTTCCCTCACTCTTAGGCAAAGCCCATCTCAGCTGGCTTGTAGGCGTGCCTCCGTGCTCAGAAGCAGCCCCGTGGCAGGCAGGACAGTGCGGGATGTCTTCTGGGCACGCAGCATGCTGCTTCCCATGCCCGGGACAAACCGCGAGCAGGTGCCTGGCTTGCGCTTCTATGTGCCGAGACTTGGAGCTGGCCAGCGCGCACCTTCCCGCTGTGTGTGCTGCTGTCCGCAAACAGCCTCCAAACAAAGCAGGGCACTAAGGCAAGAGAAGTAAGCGCCCCGGGAGGGAATCTGCCTGCGAGGGAACCTGTGCAGCACATCCCTTGTTCCGCTCGCCACTTCCCTGACTCTTAGGCAAAGCCCATCTCAGCTGGCTTGTAGGCGTGCCTCCGTGCTCAGAAGCAGCCCCGTGGCAGGCAGGACAGTGCGGGATGTCTTCTGGGCACGCAGCATGCTGCTTCCCATGCCCGGGACAAACCGCGAGCAGGTGCCTGGCTTGCGTTTCCATCTGCCGAGACTTGGAGCTGGCCAGCGCGCACCTTCCCGCTGTGTGTGCTGCTGTCCGCAAACAGCCTCCAAACAAAGCAGGGCACTAAGGCAAGAGAAGTAAGCGCCCCAGGAGGGAATCTGCCTGCGAGGGAAGCTGTGCAGCACATCCCTTGTTCCGCTCGCCACTTCCCTGACTCTTAGGCAAAGCCCATCTCAGCTGGCTTGTAGGTGTGCCTCCGTGCTCAGAAGCAGCCCCGTGGCAGGCAGGACAGTGCGGGATGTCTTCTGGGCACGCAGCATGCTGCTTCCCATGCCTGGGACAAACTTCGAGCAGGTGCCTGGCTTGCGCTTCTATGTGCCGAGACTTGGAGCTGGCCAGCGCGCACCTTCCCGCTGTGTGTGCTGCTGTCCGCAAACAGCCTCCAAACAAAGCAGGGCACTAAGGCAAGAGAAGTAAGCACCCCAGGAGGGAATCTGCCTGCGAGGGAAGCTGTGCAGCACATCCCTTGTTCTGCTCGCCACTTCCCTGACTCTTAGGCAAAGCCCATCTCAGCTGGCTTGTAGGCGTGCCTCCGTGCTCAGAAGCAGCCCCGTGGCAGGCAGGACAGTGCGGGATGTCTTCTGGGCACGCAGCATGCTGCTTCCCATGCCCGGGACAAACCGCGAGCAGTTGCCTGGCTTGCGCTTCCATCTGCCGAGACTTGGAGCTGGCCAGCGCGCACCTTCCCGCTGTGTGTGCTGCTGTCCGCAAACAGCCTCCAAACAAAGCAGGGCCCTAAGGCAAGAGAAGTAAGCGCCCCAGGAGGGAATCTGCCTGCGAGGGAACCTGTGCAGCACATCCCTTGTTCCGCTCGACACTTCCCTCACTCTTAGGCAAAGCCCATCTCAGCTGGCTTGTAGGCGTGCCTCCGTGCTCAGAAGCAGCCCCGTGGCAGGCAGGACAGTGCGGGATATCTTCTGGGCACGCAGCATGCTGCTTCCCATGCCCGGGACAAACCGCGAGCAGGTGCCTGGCTTGCGCTTCCATCTGCCGAGACTTGGAGCTGGCCAGCGCGCACCTTCCCGCTGTGTGTGCTGCTGTCCGCAAACAGCCTCCAAACAAAGCAGGGCGCTAAGGCAAGAGAAGTAAGCGCCCCAGGAGGGAATCTGCCTGCGAGGGAACCTGTGCAGCACATCCCTTGTTCCGCTCGGCACTTCCCTCACTCTTAGGCAAAGCCCATCTCAGCTGGCTTGTAGGCGTGCCTCCGTGCTCAGAAGCAGCCCCGTGGCAGGCAGGACAGTGCGAGAAGTACTCTGGGCATGCAGCATGCTGCTTCCCATGCCCGGGACAAACTGCGAGCAGGTGCCTGGCTTACGCTTCTATGTGCCGAGACTTGGAGCTGGCCAGCGCACACCTTCCCGCTGTGTGTGCTGCTGTCCGCAAACAGCCTCCAAACAAAGCAGGGCACTAAGGCAAGAGAAGTAAGTGCCCCAGGAGGGAATCTGCCTGCGAGGGAACCTGTGCAGCACATCCCTTGTTCCGCTCGCCACTTCCCTCACTCTTAGGCAAAGCCCATCTCAGCTTGCTTGTAGGCGTGCCTCCGAGCTCAGAAGCAGCCCCGTGGCAGGCAGGACAGTGCGAGAAGTACTCTGGGCATGCAGCATGCTGCTTCCCATGCCCGGGACAAACTGCGAGCAGGTGCCTGGCTTGCGCTTCCATCTGCCGAGACTTGGAGCTGGCCAGCGCGCACCTTCCCGCTGTGTGTGCTGCTGTCCGCAAACAGCCTCCAAACAAAGCAGGGCACTAAGGCAAGAGAAGTAAGCGCCCCGGGAGGGAATCTGCCTGCGAGGGAAGCTGTGCAGCACATCCCTTGTTCCGCTCGCCACTTCCCTGACTCTTAGGCAAAGCCCATCTCAGCTGGCTTGTAGGCGTGCCTCCGTGCTCAGAAGCAGCCCCGTGGCAGGCAGGAGAGTGCGGGATGTCTTCTGGGCACGCAGCATGCTGCTTCCCATGCCCGGGTCAGACCGCGAGCAGGTGCCTCGCTTGCGCTTCTATGTGCCGAGACTTGGAGCTGGCCAGCAGGCACCTTCCCGCTGTGTGTGCTGCTGTCCGCAAACAGCCTCCAAACAAAGCAGGGCCCTAAGGCAAGAGAAGTAAGCGCCCCAGGAGGGAATCTGCCTGCGAGGGAACCTGTGCAGCACATCCCTTGTTCCGCTCGCCACTTCCCTGACTCTTTTGCAAAGCCCATCTCAGCTGGCTTGTAGGCGTGCCTCCATGCTCAGAAGCAGCCCCGTGGCAGGCAGGACAGTGCGGGATGTCTTCTGGGCACGCAGCATGCTGCTTCCCATGCCTGGGACAAACTTCGAGCAGGTGCCTGGCTTGCGCTTCCATCTGCCGAGACTTGGAGCTGGCCAGCGCGCACCTTCCCGCTGTATGTGCTGCTGTCCGCAAACAGCCTCCAAACAAAGCAGGGCGCTAAGGCAAGAGAAGTAAGCGCCCCAGGAGGGAATCTGCCTGCGAGGGAAGCTGTGCAGCACATCCCTTGTTCTGCTCGACACTTCCCTCACTCTCAGGCAAAGCCCATCTCAGCAGGCTTGTAGGCGTGCCTCCGTGCTCAGAAGCTGCCCCGTGGCAGGCAGGACAGTGCGGGAAGTACTCTGGGCATGCAGCATGCTGCTTCCCATGCCCGGGACAAACTGCGAGCAGGTGCCTGGCTTACACTTCTATATGCCGAGACTTGGAGCTGGCCAGCGCACACCTTCCCGCTGTGTGTGCTGCTGTCCGCAAACAGCCTCCAAACAAAGCAGGGCACTAAGGCAAGAGAAGTAAGTGCCCCAGGAGGGAATCTGCCTGCGAGGGAACCTGTGCAGCACATCCCTTGTTCCGCTCGCCACTTCCCTCACTCTTAGGCAAAGCCCATCTCAGCTGGCTTGTAGGCGTGCCTCCGTGCTCAGAAGCAGCCCCGTGGCAGGCAGGACAGTGCGGGATGTCTTCTGGGCACGCAGCATGCTGCTTCCCATGCCCGGGACAAACCGCGAGCAGGTGCCTGGCTTGCGCTTCTATGTGCCGAGACTTGGAGCTGGCCAGCGCGCACCTTCCCGCTGTGTGTGCTGCTGTCCGCAAACAGCCTCCAAACAAAGCAGGGCACTAAGGCAAGAGAAGTAAGCGCCCCGGGAGGGAATCTGCCTGCGAGGGAACCTGTGCAGCACATCCCTTGTTCCGCTCGCCACTTCCCTGACTCTTAGGCAAAGCCCATCTCAGCTGGCTTGTAGGCGTGCCTCCGTGCTCAGAAGCAGCCCCGTGGCAGGCAGGACAGTGCGGGATGTCTTCTGGGCACGCAGCATGCTGCTTCCCATGCCCGGGACAAACCGCGAGCAGGTGCCTCGCTTGCGTTTCCATCTGCCGAGACTTGGAGCTGGCCAGCGCGCACCTTCCCGCTGTGTGTGCTGCTGTCCGCAAACAGCCTCCAAACAAAGCAGGGCACTAAGGCAAGAGAAGTAAGCGCCCCAGGAGGGAATCTGCCTGCGAGGGAAGCTGTGCAGCACATCCCTTGTTCCGCTCGCCACTTCCCTGACTCTTAGGCAAAGCCCATCTCAGCTGGCTTGTAGGTGTGCCTCCGTGCTCAGAAGCAGCCCCGTGGCAGGCAGGACAGTGCGGGATGTCTTCTGGGCACGCAGCATGCTGCTTCCCATGCCTGGGACAAACTTCGAGCAGGTGCCTGGCTTGCGCTTCTATGTGCCGAGACTTGGAGCTGGCCAGCGCGCACCTTCCCGCTGTGTGTGCTGCTGTCCGCAAACAGCCTCCAAACAAAGCAGGGCACTAAGGCAGGAGAACTAAGCGCCCCCGGAGGGAATCTGCCTGCGAGGGAAGCTGTGGAACACATCCCTTGTTCCGCTCAACACTTCACTCGCTCTTAGACAAAGCCCATCTCAGCTGGCTTGTAGGCGTGCCTCCGTGCTCAGAAGCAGCCCCGTGGCAGGCAGCACAGTGCGGGATGTCTTCTGGGCACGCAGCATGCTGATTCCCATGCCCGGGACAAACTGCGAGCAGGTGCCTGGCTTCCGCTTCTATGTGCCTAGACTTGGAGCTGGCTAGCGCGCACCTTCCCGCTGTGTGTGCTGCTGTCCGCAAACAGCCTCCAAACAAAGCAGGGCACTAAGGCAAGAGAAGTAAGCACCCCAGGAGGGAATCTGCCTGCGAGGGAACCTGTGCAGCACATCCCTTGTTCCGCTCGGCACTTCCCTCACTCTTAGGCAAAGCCCATCTCAGCTGGCTTGTAGGCGTGCCTCCGTGCTCAGAAGCAGCCCCGTGGCAGGCAGCACAGTGCGGGATGTCTTCTGGGCACGCAGCATGCTGCTTCCCATGCCCGGGACAAACCGCGAGCAGGTGCCTGGCTTGCGCTTCTATGTGCCGAGACTTGGAGCTGGCCAGCGCGCACCTTCCCGCTGTGTGTGCTGCTGTCCGCAAACAGCCTCCAAACAAAGCAGGGCCCTAAGGCAAGAGAAGTAAGCGCCCCCGGAGGGAATCTGCCTGCGAGGGAAGCTGTGCAGCACATCCCTTGTTCCGCTCGCCACTTCCCTGACTCTTAGACAAAGCCCATCTCAGCTGGCTTGTAGGCGTGCCTCCGTGCTCAGAAGCAGCCCCGTGGCAAGCAGCACAGTGCGGGATGTCTTCTGGGCACGCAGCATGCTGCTTCCCATGCCTGGGACAAACTTCGAGCAGGTGACTGGCTTGCGCTTCTATGTGCCGAGACTTGGAACTGGCCAGCGCGCACCTTCCCGCTGTGTGTGCTGCTGTCCGCAAACAGCCTCCAAACAAAGCAGGGCACTAAGGCAAGAGAAGTAAGCGCCCCAGGAGGGAATCTGCCTGCGAGGGAAGCTGTGCAGCACATCCCTTGTTCCGCTCGACACTTCCCTCACTCTTAGGCAAAGCCCATCTCAGCTGGCTTGTAGGCGTGCCTCCGTGCTCAGAAGCTGCCCCGTGGCAGGCAGGACAGTGCGAGAAGTACTCTGGGCATGCAGCATGCTGCTTCCCATGCCCGGGACAAACTGCGAGCAGGTGCCTGGCTTGCGCTTCCATCTGCCGAGACTTGGAGCTGGCCAGCGCGCACCTTCCCGCTGTGTGTGCTGCTGTCCGCAAACAGCCTCCAAACAAAGCAGGGCACTAAGGCAGGAGAACTAAGCGCCCCGGGAGGGAATCTGCCTGCGAGGGAAGCTGTGCAGCACATCCCTTGTTCCGCTCGCCACTTCCCTCACTCTTAGGCAAAGCCCATCTCAGCAGGCTTGTAGGCGTGCCTCCGTGCTCAGAAGCAGCCCCGTGGCAGGCAGGACAGTGCGGGATGTCTTCTGGGCACGCAGCATGCTGCTTCCCATGCCCGGGTCAGACCGCGAGCAGGTGCCTCGCTTGCGCTTCCATCTGCCGAGACTTGGAGCTGGCCAGCAGGCACCTTCCCGCTGTGTGTGCTGCTGTCCGCAAACAGCCTCCAAACAAAGCAGGGCCCTAAGGCAAGAGAAGTAAGCGCCCCAGGAGGGAATCTGCCTGCGAGGGAACCTGTGCAGCACATCCCTTGTTCCGCTCGCCACTTCCCTGACTCTTTTGCAAAGCCCATCTCAGCTGGCTTGTAGGCGTGCCTCCGTGCTCAGAAGCAGCCCCGTGGCAGGCAGGACAGTGCGGGATGTCTTCTGGGCACGCAGCATGCTGCTTCCCATGCCCGGGACAAACTGCGAGCAGGTGCCTGGCTTCCGCTTCTATGTGCCTAGACTTGGAGCTGGCTAGCGCGCACCTTCCCGCTGTGTGTGCTGCTGTCCGCAAACAGCCTCCAAACAAAGCAGGGCACTAAGGCAAGAGAAGTAAGCACCCCTGGAGGGAATCTGCCTGCGAGGGAAGCTGTGCAGCACATCCCTTGTTCCGCTCGCCACTTCCCTGACTCTTAGGCAAAGCCCATCTCAGCTGGCTTGTAGGCGTGCCTCCGTGCTCAGAAGCAGCCCCGTGGCAGGCAGGACAGTGCGGGATGTCTTCTGGGCACGCAGCATGCTGCTTCCCATGCCCGGGACAAACTTCGAGCAGGTGCCTGGCTTGCGCTTCCATCTGCCGAGACTTGGAGCTGGCCAGCAGGCACCTTCCCGCTGTGTGTGCTGCTGTCCGCAAACAGCCTCCAAACAAAGCAGGGCCCTAAGGCAAGAGAAGTAAGCGCCCCAGGAGGGAATCTGCCTGCGAGGGAAGCTGTGCAGCACATCCCTTGTTCTGCTCGACACTTCCCTAACTCTCAGGCAAAGCCCATCTCAGCTGGCTTGTAGGCGTGCCTCCGTGCTCAGAAGCAGCCCCGTGGCAGGCAGGACAGTGCGGGATGTCTTCTGGGCACGCAGCATGCTGCTTCCCATGCCCGGGACAAACTTCGAGCAGGTGCCTGGCTTGCGCTTCCATCTGCCGAGACTTGGAGCTGGCCAGCAGGCACCTTCCCGCTGTGTGTGCTGCTGTCCGCAAACAGCCTCCAAACAAAGCAGGGCCCTAAGGCAAGAGAAGTAAGCGCCCCAGGAGGGAATCTGCCTGCGAGGGAACCTGTGCAGCACATCCCTTGTTCTGCTCGACACTTCCCTAACTCTCAGGCAAAGCCCATCTCAGCTGGCTTGTAGGCGTGCCTCCGTGCTCAGAAGCAGCCCCGTGGCAGGCAGGACAGTGCGGGATGTCTTCTGGGCACGCAGCATGCTGCTTCCCATGCCCGGGACAAACTGCGAGCAGGTGCCTGGCTTCCGCTTCTATGTGCCTAGACTTGGAGCTGGCTAGCGCGCACCTTCCCGCTGTGTGTGCTGCTGTCCGCAAACAGCCTCCAAACAAAGCAGGGCACTAAGGCAAGAGAAGTAAGCACCCCAGGAGGGAATCTGCCTGCGAGGGAAGCTGTGCAGCACATCCCTTGTTCCGCTCGCCACTTCCCTGACTCTTAGGCAAAGCCCATCTCAGCTGGCTTGTAGGCGTGCCTCCGTGCTCAGAAGCAGCCCCGTGGCAGGCAGGACAGTGCGGGATGTCTTCTGGGCACGCAGCATGCTGCTTCCCATGCCCGGGACAAACCGCGAACAGATGCCTGGCTTCCGCTTCCATCTGCCGAGACTTGGAGCTGGCCAGCGCGCACCTTCCCGCTGTGTGTGCTGCTGTCCGCAAACAGCCTCCAAACAAAGCAGGGCACTAAGGCAGGAGAACTAAGCACCCCAGGAGGGAATCTGCCTGCGAGGGAAGCTGTGCAGCACATCCCTTGTTCCGCTCGCCACTTCCCTGACTCTTAGGCAAAGCCCATCTCAGCTGGCTTGTAGGCGTGCCTCCGTGCTCAGAAGCAGCCCCGTGGCAGGCAGGACAGTGCGGGATGTCTTCTGGGCACGCAGCATGCTGCTTCCCATGCCCGGGACAAACTTCGAGCAGGTGCCTGGCTTGCGCTTCCATCTGCCGAGACTTGGAGCTGGCCAGCAGGCACCTTCCCGCTGTGTGTGCTGCTGTCCGCAAACAGCCTCCAAACAAAGCAGGGCCCTAAGGCAAGAGAAGTAAGCGCCCCAGGAGGGAATCTGCCTGCGAGGGAAGCTGTGCAGCACATCCCTTGTTCTGCTCGACACTTCCCTAACTCTCAGGCAAAGCCCATCTCAGCTGGCTTGTAGGCGTGCCTCCGTGCTCAGAAGAAGCCCCGTGGCAGGCAGGACAGTGCGAGAAGTACTCTGGGCATGCAGCATGCTGCTTCCCATGCCCGGGACAAACTGCGAGCAGGTGCCTGGCTTACGCTTCTATGTGCCGAGACTTGGAGCTGGCCAGCGCACACCTTCCCGCTGTGTGTGCTGCTGTCCGCAAACAGCCTCCAAACAAAGCAGGGCACTAAGGCAAGAGAAGTAAGTGCCCCAGGAGGGAATCTGCCTGCGAGGGAACCTGTGCAGCACATCCCTTGTTCCGCTCGCCACTTCCCTCACTCTTAGGCAAAGCCCATCTCAGCTTGCTTGTAGGCTTGCCTCCGAGCTCAGAAGCAGCCCCGTGGCAGGCAGGACAGTGCGAGAAGTACTCTGGGCATGCAGCATGCTGCTTCCCATGCCCGGGACAAACCGCGAGCAGGTGCCTGGCTTGCGCTTCCATCTGCCGAGACTTGGAGCTGGCCAGCGCGCACCTTCCCGCTGTGTGTGCTGCTGTCCGCAAACAGCCTCCAAACAAAGCAGGGCACTAAGGCAAGAGAAGTAAGCGCCCCGGGAGGGAATCTGCCTGCGAGGGAAGCTGTGCAGCACATCCCTTGTTCCGCTCGCCACTTCCCTGACTCTTAGGCAAAGCCCATCTCAGCTGGCTTGTAGGCGTGCCTCCGTGCTCAGAAGCAGCCCCGTGGCAGGCAGGAGAGTGCGAGATGTCTTCTGGGCACGCAGCATGCTGCTTCCCATGCCCGGGTCAGACCGCGAGCAGGTGCCTCGCTTGCGCTTCTATGTGCCGAGACTTGGAGCTGGCCAGCAGGCACCTTCCCGCTGTGTGTGCTGCTGTCCGCAAACAGCCTCCAAACAAAGCAGGGCCCTAAGGCAAGAGAAGTAAGCGCCCCAGGAGGGAATCTGCCTGCGAGGGAACCTGTGCAGCACATCCCTTGTTCCGCTCGCCACTTCCCTGACTCTTTTGCAAAGCCCATCTCAGCTGGCTTGTAGGCGTGCCTCCATGCTCAGAAGCAGCCCCGTGGCAGGCAGGACAGTGCGGGATGTCTTCTGGGCACGCAGCATGCTGCTTCCCATGCCCGGGACAAACTGCGAGCAGGTGCCTGGCTTCCGCTTCTATGTGCCTAGACTTGGAGCTGGCTAGCGCGCACCTTCCCGCTGTGTGTGCTGCTGTCCGCAAACAGCCTCCAAACAAAGCAGGGCACTAAGGCAAGAGAAGTAAGCACCCCAGGAGGGAATCTGCCTGCGAGGGAACCTGTGCAGCACATCCCTTGTTCCGCTCGCCACTTCCCTGACTCTTAGGCAAAGCCCATCTCAGCTGGCTTGTAGGCGTGCCTCCGTGCTCAGAAGCAGCCCCGTGGCAGGCAGGACAGTGCGGGATGTCTTCTGGGCACGCAGCATGCTGCTTCCCATGCCCGGGACAAACCGCGAACAGGTGCCTGGCTTCCGCTTCCATCTGCCGAGACTTGGAGCTGGCCAGCGCGCACCTTCCCGCTGTGTGTGCTGCTGTCCGCAAACAGCCTCCAAACAAAGCAGGGCACTAAGGCAGGAGAACTAAGCGCCCCAGGAGGGAATCTGCCTGCGAGGGAACCTGTGCAGCACATCCCTTGTTCCGCTCGCCACTTCCCTGACTCTTAGGCAAAGCCCATCTCAGCTGGCTTGTAGGCGTGCCTCCGTGCTCAGAAGCAGCCGCGAGGCAGGCAGGACAGTGCGGGATGTCTTCTGGGCACGCAGCATGCTGCTTCCCATGCCCGGGACAAACCGCGAGCAGGTGCCTGGCTTGCGCTTCCATCTGCCGAGACTTGGAGCTGGCCAGCGCGCACCTTCCCGCTGTGTGTGCTGCTGTCCGCAAACAGCCTCCAAACAAAGCAGGGCGCTAAGGCAAGAGAAGTAAGCGCCCCAGGAGGGAATCTGCCTGCGAGGGAAGCTGTGCAGCACATCCCTTGTTCCGCTCGCCACTTCCCTGACTCTTAGGCAAAGCCCATCTCAGCTGGCTTGTAGGCGTGCCTCCATGCTCAGAAGCAGCCCCGTGGCAGGCAGGACAGTGCGGGATGTCTTCTGGGCACGCAGCATGCTGCTTCCCATGCCCGGGACAAACTTCGAGCAGGTGCCTGGCTTGCGCTTCCATCTGCCGAGACTTGGAGCTGGCCAGCAGGCACCTTCCCGCTGTGTGTGCTGCTGTCCGCAAACAGCCTCCAAACAAAGCAGGGCCCTAAGGCAAGAGAAGTAAGCGCCCCAGGAGGGAATCTGCCTGCGAGGGAAGCTGTGCAGCACATCCCTTGTTCTGCTCGACACTTCCCTAACTCTCAGGCAAAGCCCATCTCAGCTGGCTTGTAGGCGTGCCTCCGTGCTCAGAAGAAGCCCCGTGGCAGGCAGGACAGTGCGAGAAGTACTCTGGGCATGCAGCATGCTGCTTCCCATGCCCGGGACAAACTGCGAGCAGGTGCCTGGCTTACGCTTCTATGTGCCGAGACTTGGAGCTGGCCAGCGCACACCTTCCCGCTGTGTGTGCTGCTGTCCGCAAACAGCCTCCAAACAAAGCAGGGCACTAAGGCAAGAGAAGTAAGTGCCCCAGGAGGGAATCTGCCTGCGAGGGAACCTGTGCAGCACATCCCTTGTTCCGCTCGCCACTTCCCTCACTCTTAGGCAAAGCCCATCTCAGCTTGCTTATAGGCGTGCCTCCGAGCTCAGAAGCAGCCCCGTGGCAGGCAGGACAGTGCGAGAAGTACTCTGGGCATGCAGCATGCTGCTTCCCATGCCCGGGACAAACCGCGAGCAGGTGCCTGGCTTGCGCTTCTATGTGCCGAGACTTGGAGCTGGCCAGCGCGCACCTTCCCGCTGTGTGTGCTGCTGTCCGCAAACAGCCTCCAAACAAAGCAGGGCACTAAGGCAAGAGAAGTAAGCGCCCCAGGAGGGAATCTGCCTGCGAGGGAACCTGTGCAGCACATCCCTTGTTCCGCTCGCCACTTCCCTCACTCTTAGGCACAGCCCATCTCAGCTGGCTTGTAGGCGTGCCTCCGTGCTCAGAAGCAGCCCCGTGGCAGGCAGCACAGTGCGGGATGTCTTCTGGGCATGCAGCATGCTGCTTCCCATGCCCGGGACAAATTGTGAGCAGGTGCCTGGCTTGCGCTTCTATGTGCCGAGACTTGGAGCTGGCCAGCAGGCACCTTCCCGCTGTGTGTGCTGCTGTCCGCAAACAGCCTCCAAACAAAGCAGGGCGCTAAGGCAAGAGAAGTAAGCGCCCCAGGAGGGAATCTGCCTGCGAGGGAAGCTGTGCAGCACATCCCTTGTTCCGCTCGCCACTTCCCTGACTCTTAGGCAAAGCCCATCTCAGCTGGCTTGTAGGCGTGCCTCCATGCTCAGAAGCAGCCCCGTGGCAGGCAGGACAGTGCGGGATGTCTTCTGGGCACGCAGCATGCTGCTTCCCATGCCCGGGACAAACTTCGAGCAGGTGCCTGGCTTGCGCTTCCATCTGCCGAGACTTGGAGCTGGCCAGCAGGCACCTTCCCGCTGTGTGTGCTGCTGTCCGCAAACAGCCTCCAAACAAAGCAGGGCCCTAAGGCAAGAGAACTAAGCGCCCCAGGAGGGAATCTGCCTGCGAGGGAAGCTGTGCAGCACATCCCTTGTTCTGCTCGACACTTCCCTAACTCTCAGGCAAAGCCCATCTCAGCTGGCTTGTAGGCGTGCCTCCGTGCTCAGAAGCAGCCCCGTGGCAGGCAGGACAGTGCGAGAAGTACTCTGGGCATGCAGCATGCTGCTTCCCATGCCCGGGACAAACTGCGAGCAGGTGCCTGGCTTACGCTTCTATGTGCCGAGACTTGGAGCTGGCCAGCGCACACCTTCCCGCTGTGTGTGCTGCTGTCCGCAAACAGCCTCCAAACAAAGCAGGGCACTAAGGCAAGAGAAGTAAGTGCCCCAGGAGGGAATCTGCCTGCGAGGGAACCTGTGCAGCACATCCCTTGTTCCGCTCGCCACTTCCCTCACTCTTAGGCAAAGCCCATCTCAGCTTGCTTATAGGCGTGCCTCCGAGCTCAGAAGCAGCCCCGTGGCAGGCAGGACAGTGCGAGAAGTACTCTGGGCATGCAGCATGCTGCTTCCCATGCCCGGGACAAACCGCGAGCAGGTGCCTGGCTTGCGCTTCTATGTGCCGAGACTTGGAGCTGGCCAGCGCGCACCTTCCCGCTGTGTGTGCTGCTGTCCGCAAACAGCCTCCAAACAAAGCAGGGCACTAAGGCAAGAGAAGTAAGCGCCCCAGGAGGGAATCTGCCTGCGAGGGAACCTGTGCAGCACATCCCTTGTTCCGCTCGCCACTTCCCTCACTCTTAGGCACAGCCCATCTCAGCTGGCTTGTAGGCGTGCCTCCGTGCTCAGAAGCAGCCCCGTGGCAGGCAGCACAGTGCGGGATGTCTTCTGGGCATGCAGCATGCTGCTTCCCATGCCCGGGACAAATTGTGAGCAGGTGCCTGGCTTGCGCTTCTATGTGCCGAGACTTGGAGCTGGCCAGCAGGCACCTTCCCGCTGTGTGTGCTGCTGTCCGCAAACAGCCTCCAAACAAAGCAGGGCGCTAAGGCAAGAGAAGTAAGCGACCCAGGAGGGAATCTGCCTGCGAGGGAACCTGTGCAGCACATCCCTTGTTCCGCTCGCCACTTCCCTGACTCTTAGGCAAAGCCCATCTCAGCTTGCTTGTAGGCGTGCCTCCGTGCTCAGAAGCAGCCCCGTGGCAGGCAGCACAGTGCGAGAAGTACTCTGGGCACGCAGCATGCTGCTTCCCATGCCCGGGACAAATTGTGAGCAGGTACCTGGCTTGCGCTTCTATGTGCCGAGACTTGGAGCTGGCCAGCGCGCACCTTCCCGCTGTGTGTGCTGCTGTCCGCAAACAGCCTCCAAACAAAGCAGGGCACTAAGGCAGGAGAACTAAGCGCCCCAGGAGGGAATCTGCCTGCGAGGGAACCTGTGCAGCACATCCCTTGTTCCGCTCGACACTTCCCTCACTCTTAGGCAAAGCCCATCTCAGCTGGCTTGTAGGCGTGCCTCCGTGCTCAGAAGCAGCCCCGTGGCAGGCAGGACAGTGCGGGATGTCTTCTGGGCACGCAGCATGCTGCTTCCCATGCCCGGGACAAACTTCGAGCAGGTGCCTGGCTTGCGTTTCCATCTGCCGAGACTTGGAGCTGGCCAGCGCGCACCTTCCCGCTGTGTGTGCTGCTGTCCGCAAACAGCCTCCAAACAAAGCAGGGCGCTAAGGCAAGAGAAGTAAGCGCCCCAGGAGGGAATCTGCCTGCGAGGGAAGCTGTGCAGCACATCCCTTGTTCCGCTCGCCACTTCCCTGACTCTTAGGCAAAGCCCATCTCAGCTGGCTTGTAGGTGTGCCTCCGTGCTCAGAAGCAGCCCCGTGGCAGGCAGGACAGTGCGGGATGTCTTCTGGGCACGCAGCATGCTGCTTCCCATGCCTGGGACAAACTTCGAGCAGGTGCCTGGCTTGCGCTTCCATCTGCCGAGACTTGGAGCTGGCCAGCGCGCACCTTCCCGCTGTATGTGCTGCTGTCCGCAAACAGCCTCCAAACAAAGCAGGGCGCTAAGGCAAGAGAAGTAAGCGCCCCCGGAGGGAATCTGCCTGCGAGGGAAGCTGTGCAGCACATCCCTTGTTCTGCTCGACACTTCCCTCACTCTCAGGCAAAGCCCATCTCAGCAGGCTTGTAGGCGTGCCTCCGTGCTCAGAAGCTGCCCCGTGGCAGGCAGGACAGTGCGGGAAGTACTCTGGGCATGCAGCATGCTGCTTCCCATGCCCGGGACAAACTGCGAGCAGGTGCCTGGCTTACACTTCTATATGCCGAGACTTGGAGCTGGCCAGCGCACACCTTCCCGCTGTGTGTGCTGCTGTCCGCAAACAGCCTCCAAACAAAGCAGGGCACTAAGGCAAGAGAAGTAAGTGCCCCAGGAGGGAATCTGCCTGCGAGGGAACCTGTGCAGCACATCCCTTGTTCCGCTCGCCACTTCCCTCACTCTTAGGCAAAGCCCATCTCAGCTGGCTTGTAGGCGTGCCTCCGTGCTCAGAAGCAGCCCCGTGGCAGGCAGGACAGTGCGGGATGTCTTCTGGGCACGCAGCATGCTGCTTCCCATGCCCGGGACAAACCGCGAGCAGGTGCCTGGCTTGCGCTTCTATGTGCCGAGACTTGGAGCTGGCCAGCGCGCACCTTCCCGCTGTGTGTGCTGCTGTCCGCAAACAGCCTCCAAACAAAGCAGGGCACTAAGGCAAGAGAAGTAAGCGCCCCGGGAGGGAATCTGCCTGCGAGGGAACCTGTGCAGCACATCCCTTGTTCCGCTCGCCACTTCCCTGACTCTTAGGCAAAGCCATCTCAGCTGGCTTGTAGGCGTGCCTCCGTGCTCAGAAGCAGCCCCGTGGCAGGCAGGACAGTGCGGGATGTCTTCTGGGCACGCAGCATGCTGCTTCCCATGCCCGGGACAAACCGCGAGCAGGTGCCTGGCTTGCGTTTCCATCTGCCGAGACTTGGAGCTGGCCAGCGCGCACCTTCCTGCTGTGTGTGCTGCTGTCCGCAAACAGCCTCCAAACAAAGCAGGGCACTAAGGCAAGAGAAGTAAGCGCCCCAGGAGGGAATCTGCCTGCGAGGGAAGCTGTGCAGCACATCCCTTGTTCCGCTCGCCACTTCCCTGACTCTTAGGCAAAGCCCATCTCAGCTGGCTTGTAGGTGTGCCTCCGTGCTCAGAAGCAGCCCCGTGGCAGGCAGGACAGTGCGGGATGTCTTCTGGGCACGCAGCATGCTGCTTCCCATGCCTGGGACAAACTTCGAGCAGGTGCCTGGCTTGCGCTTCTATGTGCCGAGACTTGGAGCTGGCCAGCGCGCACCTTCCCGCTGTGTGTGCTGCTGTCCGCAAACAGCCTCCAAACAAAGCAGGGCACTAAGGCAGGAGAACTAAGCGCCCCCGGAGGGAATCTGCCTGCGAGGGAAGCTGTGGAACACATCCCTTGTTCCGCTCAACACTTCACTCGCTCTTAGACAAAGCCCATCTCAGCTGGCTTGTAGGCGTGCCTCCGTGCTCAGAAGCAGCCCCGTGGCAGGCAGCACAGTGCGGGATGTCTTCTGGGCACGCAGCATGCTGATTCCCATGCCCGGGACAAACTGCGAGCAGGTGCCTGGCTTCCGCTTCTATGTGCCTAGACTTGGAGCTGGCTAGCGCGCACCTTCCCGCTGTGTGTGCTGCTGTCCGCAAACAGCCTCCAAACAAAGCAGGGCACTAAGGCAAGAGAAGTAAGCACCCCAGGAGGGAATCTGCCTGCGAGGGAAGCTGTGCAGCACATCCCTTGTTCCGCTCGCCACTTCCCTGACTCTTAGGCAAAGCCCATCTCAGCTGGCTTGTAGGCGTGCCTCCGTGCTCAGAAGCAGCCCCGTGGCAGGCAGGACAGTGCGGGATGTCTTCTGGGCACGCAGCATGCTGCTTCCCATGCCCGGGACAAACTGCGAGCAGGTGCCTCGCTTGCGTTTCAATCTGCCGAGACTTGGAGCTCGCCAGCGCGCACCTTCCCGCTGTGTGTGCTGCTGTCCGCAAACAGCCTCCAAACAAAGCAGGGCACTAAGGCAGGAGAACTAAGCGCCCCCGGAGGGAATCTGCCTGCGAGGGAAGCTGTGCAGCACATCCCTTGTTCCGCTCAACACTTCACTCGCTCTTAGGCAAAGCCCATCTCAGCAGGCTTGTAGGCGTGCCTCCGTGCTCAGAAGCAGCCCCGTGGCAGGCAGGACAGTGCGAGAAGTACTCTGGGCATACAGCATGCTGCTTCCCATGCCCGGGACAAACTGCGAGCAGGTGCCTGGCTTGCGTTTCCATCTGCCGAGACTTGGAGCTGGCCAGCGCGCACCTTCCCGCTGTGTGTGCTGCTGTCCGCAAACAGCCTCCAAACAAAGCAGGGCACTAAGGCAAGAGAAGTAAGCGCCCCAGGAGGGAATCTGCCTGCGAGGGAAGCTGTGCAGCACATCCCTTGTTCCGCTCGCCACTTCCCTCGCTCTTAGACAAAGCCCATCTCAGCTGGCTTGTAGGCGTGCCTCCGTGCTCAGAAGCAGCCCCGTGGCAGGCAGCACAGTGCGGGATGTCTTCTGGGCACGCAGCATGCTGCTTCCCATGCCCGGGACAAACCGCGAGCAGGTGCCTCGCTTGCGCTTCTATGTGCCGAGACTTGGAGCTGGCCAGCGCGCACCTTCCCGCTGTGTGTGCTGCTGTCCGCAAACAGCCTCCAAACAAAGCAGGGCGCTAAGGCAGGAGAAGTAAGCGCCCCAGGAGGGAATCTGCCTGCGAGGGAAGCTGTGCAGCACATCCCTTGTTCCGCTCGCCACTTCCCTGACTCTTAGGCAAAGCCCATCTCAGCTGGCTTGTAGGCGTGCCTCCGTGCTCAGAAGCAGCCCCGTGGCAGGCAGGACAGTGCGGGATGTCTTCTGGGCACGCAGCATGCTGCTTCCCATGCCCGGGACAAACCGCGAACAGGTGCCTGGCTTGCGCTTCTATGTGCCGAGACTTGGAGCTGGCCAGTGCGCACCTTCCCGCTATGTGTGCTGCTGTCCGCAAACAGCCTCCAAACAAAGCAGGGCACTAAGGCAGGAGAACTAAGCAAACCAGGAGGGAATCTGCCTGCGAGGGAAGCTGTGCAGCACATCCCTTGTTCCGCTCAACACTTCACTCGCTCTTAGGCAAAGCCCATCTCAGCAGGCTTGTAGGCGTGCCTCCGTGCTCAGAAGCAGCCCCGTGGCAGGCAGGACAGTGCGAGAAGTACTCTGGGCATGCAGCATGCTGCTTCCCATGCCCGGGACAAACTGCGAGCACGTGCCTGGCTTGCGTTTCCATCTGCCGAGACTTGGAGCTGGCCAGCGCGCACCTTCCCGCTGTGTGTGCTGCTGTCCGCAAACAGCCTCCAAACAAAGCAGGGCACTAAGGCAGGAGAAGTAAGCGCCCCAGGAGGGAATCTGCCTGCGAGGGAAGCTGTGCAGCACATCCCTTGTTCCGCTCAACACTTCACTCGCTCTTAGACAAAGCCCATCTCAGCTGGCTTGTAGGCGTGCCTCCGTGCTCAGAAGCAGCCCCGTGGCAGGCAGGACAGTGCGGGATGTCTTCTGGGCACGCAGCATGCTGCTTCCCATGCCCGGGACAAACCGCGAGCAGGTGCCTGGCTTGCTCTTCTATGTGCCGAGACTTGGAGCTGGCCAGCGCGCACCTTCCCGCTGTGTGTGCTGCTGTCCGCAAACAGCCTCCAAACAAAGCAGGGCGCTAAGGCAGGAGAAGTAAGCGCCCCCGGAGGGAATCTGCCTGCGAGGGAACCTGTGCAGCACATCCCTTGTTCCGCTCAACACTTCACTCGCTCTTAGGCAAAGCCCATCTCAGCAGGCTTGTAGGCGCGCCTCCGTGCTCAGAAGCTGCCCCGTGGCAGGCAGGACAGTGCGAGAAGTACTCTGGGCACGCAGCATGCTGCTTCCCATGCCCGGGACAAACTGCGAGCAGGTGCCTGGCTTGCGTTTCCATCTGCCGAGACTTGGAGCTGGCCAGCGCGCACCTTCCCGCTGTGTGTGCTGCTGTCCGCAAACAGCCTCCAAACAAAGCAGGGCACTAAGGCAAGAGAAGTAAGCGCCCCAGGAGGGAATCTGCCTGCGAGGGAAGCTGTGCAGCACATCCCTTGTTCCGCTCGCCACTTCCCTGACTCTTAGGCAAAGCCGATCTCAGCTGGCTTGTAGGCGTGCCTCCGTGCTCAGAAGCAGCCCCGTGGCAGGCAGGACAGTGCGGGATGTCTTCTGGGCACGCAGCATGCTGCTTCCCATGCCCGGGTCAGACCGCGAGCAGGTGCCTCGCTTGCGCTTCTATGTGCCGAGACTTGGAGCTGGCCAGCAGGCACCTTCCCGCTGTGTGTGCTGCTGTCCACAAACAGCCTCCAAACAAAGCAGGGCCCTAAGGCAAGAGAAGTAAGCGCCCCAGGAGGGAATCTGCCTGCGAGGGAACCTGTGCAGCACATCCCTTGTTCCGCTCGCCACTTCCCTGACTCTTTTGCAAAGCCCATCTCAGCTGGCTTGTAGGCGTGCCTCCGTGCTCAGAAGCAGCCCCGTGGCAGGCAGGACAGTGCGGGATGTCTTCTGGGCACGCAGCATGCTGATTCCCATGCCCGGGACAAACCGCGAGCAGGTGCCTGGCTTGCGCTTCTATGTGCCGAGACTTGGAGCTGGCCAGCGCGCACCTTCCCGCTGTGTGTGCTGCTGTCCGCAAACAGCCTCCAAACAAAGCAGGGCACTAAGGCAGGAGAACTAAGCACCCCAGGAGGAAATCTGCCTGCGAGGGAAGCTGTGCATCACATCCCTTGTTCCGCTCAACACTTCACTCGTTCTTAGGCAAAGCCCATCTCAGCAGGCTTGTAGGCGTGCCTCCGTGCTCAGAAGCAGCCCCGTGGCAGGCAGGACAGTGCGAGAAGTACTCTGGGCATGCAGCATGCTGCTTCCCATGCCCGGGACAAACTGCGAGCAGGTGCCTGGCTTGCGTTTCCATCTGCCGAGACTTGGAGCTGGCCAGCGCGCACCTTCCCGCTGTGTGTGCTGCTGTCCGCAAACAGCCTCCAAACAAAGCAGGGCACTAAGGCAAGAGAAGTAAGCGCCCCAGGAGGGAATCTGCCTGCGAGGGAAGCTGTGCAGCACATCCCTTGTTCCGCTCGCCACTTCCCTGACTCTTAGGCAAAGCCCATCTCAGCAGGCTTGTAGGCGTGCCTCCGTGCTCAGAAGCAGCCCCGTGGCAGGCAGGACAGTGCGGGATGTCTTCTGGGCACGCAGCATGCTGCTTCCCATGCCCAGGTCAGACCGCGAGCAGGTGCCTCGCTTGCGCTTCTATGTGCCGAGACTTGGAGCTGGCCAGCAGGCACCTTCCCGCTGTGTGTGCTGCTGTCCGCAAACAGCCTCCAAACAAAGCAGGGCCCTAAGGCAAGAGAAGTAAGCGCCCCAGGAGGGAATCTGCCTGCGAGGGAACCTGTGCAGCACATCCCTTGTTCCGCTCGCCACTTCCCTGACTCTTTTGCAAAGCCCATCTCAGCTGGCTTGTAGGCGTGCCTCCATGCTCAGAAGCAGCCCCGTGGCAGGCAGGACAGTGCGGGATGTCTTCTGGGCACGCAGCATGCTGATTCCCATGCCCGGGACAAACCGCGAGCAGGTGCCTGGCTTCCGCTTCTATGTGCCTAGACTTGGAGCTGGCTAGCGCGCACCTTCCCGCTGTGTGTGCTGCTGTCCGCAAACAGCCTCCAAACAAAGCAGGGCACTAAGGCAAGAGAAGTAAGCACCCCAGGAGGGAATCTGCCTGCTAGGGAAGCTGTGCAGCACATCCCTTTTCCGCTCGCCACTTCCCTGACTCTTAGGCAAAGCCCATCTCAGCTGGCTTGTAGGCGTGCCTCCGTGCTCAGAAGCAGCCCCGTGGCAGGCAGGACAGTGCGGGATGTCTTCTGGGCACGCAGCATGCTGCTTCCCATGCCCGGGACAAACTGCGAACAGGTGCCTGGCTTGCGCTTCTATGTGCCGAGACTTGGAGCTGGCCAGCGCGCACCTTCCCGCTGTGTGTGCTGCTGTCCGCAAACAGCCTCCAAACAAAGCAGGGCACTAAGGCAGGAGAACTAAGCGCCCCCGGAGGGAATCTGCCTGCGAGGGAAGCTGTGCAGCACATCCCTTGTTCCGCTCAACACTTCACTCGCTCTTAGACAAAGCCCATCTCAGCTGGCTTGTAGGTGTGCCTCCGTGCTCAGAAGCAGCCCCGTGGCAGGCAGGACAGTGCGAGATGTCTTCTGGGCACGCAGCATGCTGCTTCCCATGCCCGGGACAAACCGCGAGCAGGTGCCTGGCTTGCGCTTCTATGTGCCGAGACTTGGAGCTGGCCAGCGCGCACCTTCCCGCTGTGTGTGCTGCTGTCCGCAAACAGCCTCCAAACAAAGCAGGGCGCTAAGGCAGGAGAAGTAAGCGCCCCCGGAGGGAATCTGCCTGCGAGGGAACCTGTGCAGCACATCCCTTGTTCCGCTCAACACTTCACTCGCTCTTAGGCAAAGCCCATCTCAGCAGGCTTGTAGGCGTGCCTCCGTGCTCAGAAGCTGCCCCGTGGCAGGCAGGACAGTGCGAGAAGTACTCTGGGCACGCAGCATGCTGCTTCCCATGCCCGGGACAAACTGCGAGCAGGTGCCTGGCTTGCGTTTCCATCTGCCGAGACTTGGAGCTGGCCAGCGCGCACCTTCCCGCTGTGTGTGCTGCTGTCCGCAAACAGCCTCCAAACAAAGCAGGGCACTAAGGCAAGAGAAGTAAGCGCCCCGGGAGGGAATCTGCCTGCGAGGGAAGCTGTGCAGCACATCCCTTGTTCCGCTCGCCACTTCCCTGATTCTTAGGCAAAGCCCATCTCAGCTGGCTTGTAGGCGTGCCTCCGTGCTCAGAAGCAGCCCCGTGGCAGGCAGGACAGTGCGGGATGTCTTCTGGGCACGCAGCATGCTGATTCCCATGCCCGGGACAAACCGCGAGCAGGTGCCTGGCTTGCGCTTCTATGTGCCGAGACTTGGAGCTGGCCAGCGCGCACCTTCCCGCTGTGTGTGCTGCTGTCCGCAAACAGCCTCCAAACAAAGCAGGGCACTAAGGCAGGAGAACTAAGCACCCCAGGAGGAAATCTGCCTGCGAGGGAAGCTGTGCAGCACATCCCTTGTTCCGCTCAACACTTCACTCGTTCTTAGGCAAAGCCCATCTCAGCAGGCTTGTAGGCGTGCCTCCGTGCTCAGAAGCAGCCCCGTGGCAGGCAGGACAGTGCGAGAAGTACTCTGGGCATGCAGCATGCTGCTTCCCATGCCCGGGACAAACTGCGAGCAGGTGCCTGGCTTGCGTTTCCATCTGCCGAGACTTGGAGCTGGCCAGCGCGCACCTTCCCGCTGTGTGTGCTGCTGTCCGCAAACAGCCTCCAAACAAAGCAGGGCACTAAGGCAAGAGAAGTAAGCGCCCCAGGAGGGAATCTGCCTGCGAGGGAAGCTGTGCAGCACATCCCTTGTTCCGCTCGCCACTTCCCTGACTCTTAGGCAAAGCCCATCTCAGCAGGCTTGTAGGCGTGCCTCCGTGCTCAGAAGCAGCCCCGTGGCAGGCAGCACAGTGCGGGATGTCTTCTGGGCACGCAGCATGCTGCTTCCCATGCCCAGGTCAGACCGCGAGCAGGTGCCTCGCTTGCGCTTCTATGTGCCGAGACTTGGAGCTGGCCAGCAGGCACCTTCCCGCTGTGTGTGCTGCTGTCCGCAAACAGCCTCCAAACAAAGCAGGGCACTAAGGCAGGAGAACTAAGCGCCCCCGGAGGGAATCTGCCTGCGAGGGAAGCTGTGCAGCACATCCCTTGTTCCGCTCAACACTTCACTCGCTCTTAGACAAAGCCCATCTCAGCTGGCTTGTAGGCGTGCCTCCGTGCTCAGAAGCAGCCCCGTGGCAGGCAGGACAGTGCGAGATGTCTTCTGGGCACGCAGCATGCTGCTTCCCATGCCCGGGACAAACCGCGAGCAGGTGCCTGGCTTGCGCTTCTATGTGCCGAGACTTGGAACTGGCCAGCGCGCACCTTCCCGCTGTGTGTGCTGCTGTCCGCAAACAGCCTCCAAACAAAGCAGGGCGCTAAGGCAGGAGAAGTAAGCGCCCCCGGAGGGAATCTGCCTGCGAGGGAACCTGTGCAGCACATCCCTTGTTCCGCTCAACACTTCACTCGCTCTTAGGCAAAGCCCATCTCAGCAGGCTTGTAGGCGTGCCTCCGTGCTCAGAAGCTGCCCCGTGGCAGGCAGGACAGTGCGAGAAGTACTCTGGGCACGCAGCATGCTGCTTCCCATGCCCGGGACAAACTGCGAGCAGGTGCCTGGCTTGCGTTTCCATCTGCCGAGACTTGGAGCTGGCCAGCAGGCACCTTCCCGCTGTGTGTGCTGCTGTCCGCAAACAGCCTCCAAACAAAGCAGGGCACTAAGGCAGGAGAAGTAAGCGCCCCCGGAGGGAATCTGCCTGCGAGGGAAGCTGTGCAGCACATCCCTTGTTCCGCTCAACACTTCACTCGCTCTTAGGCAAAGCCCATCTCAGCAGGCTTGTAGGCGTGCCTCCGTGCTCAGAAGCAGCCCCGTGGCAGGCAGGACAGTGCGAGATGTCTTCTGGGCACGCAGCATGCTGCTTCCCATGCCCGGGACAAACCGCGAGCAGGTGCCTGGCTTGCGTTTCCATCTGCCGAGACTTGGAGCTGGCCAGCGCGCACCTTCCCGCTGTGTGTGCTGCTGTCCGCAAACAGCCTCCAAACAAAGCAGGGCACTAAGGCAAGAGAAGTAAGCGCCCCAGGAGGGAATCTGCCTGCGAGGGAAGCTGTGCAGCACATCCCTTGTTCCGCTCGCCACTTCCCTGACTCTTAGGCAAAGCCCATCTCAGCTGGCTTGTAGGCGTGCCTCCGTGCTCAGAAGCAGCCCCGTGGCAGGCAGGACAGTGCGGGATGTCTTCTGGGCATGCAGCATGCTGCTTCCCATGCCCGGGACAAACCGCGAACAGGTGCCTGGCTTCCGCTTCCATCTGCCGAGACTTGGAGCTGGCCAGCAGGCACCTTCCCGCTGTGTGTGCTGCTGTCCGCAAACAGCCTCCAAACAAAGCAGGGCACTAAGGCAGGAGAACTAAGCGCCCCAGGAGGGAATCTGCCTGCGAGGGAAGCTGTGCAGCACATCCCTTGTTCCGCTCGCCACTTCCCTGACTCTTAGGCAAAGCCCATCTCAGCTGGCTTGTAGGCGTGCCTCCGTGCTCAGAAGCAGCCCCGTGGCAGGCAGGACAGTGCGGGATGTCTTCTGGGCACGCAGCATGCTGCTTCCCATGCCCAGGTCAGACCGCGAGCAGGTGCCTCGCTTGCGCTTCTATGTGCCGAGACTTGGAGCTGGCCAGCAGGCACCTTCCCGCTGTGTGTGCTGCTGTCCGCAAACAGCCTCCAAACAAAGCAGGGCCCTAAGGCAAGAGAAGTAAGCACCCCAGGAGGGAATCTGCCTGCGAGGGAAGCTGTGCAGCACATCCCTTGTTCTGCTCGACACTTCCCTCACTCTAAGGCAAAGCCCATCTCAGCTGGCTTGTAGGCGTGCCTCCGTGCTCAGAAGCAGCCCCGTGGCAGGCAGGACAGTGCGGGATGTCTTCTGGGCACGCAGCATGCTGCTTCCCATGCCCGGGACAAACCGCAAGCAGGTGCCTGGCTTCCGCTTCTATGTGCCTAGACTTGGAGCTGGCTAGCGCGCACCTTCCCGCTGTGTGTGCTGCTGTCCGCAAACAGCCTCCAAACAAAGCAGGGCACTAAGGCAAGAGAAGTAAGCACCCCAGGAGGGAATCTGCCTGCGAGGGAAGCTGTGCAGCACATCCCTTGTTCCGCTCGCCACTTCCCTCACTCTTAGGCAAAGCCCATCTCAGCTGGCTTGTAGGCGTGCCTCCGTGCTCAGAAGCAGCCCCGTGGCAGGCAGCACAGTGCGGGATGTCTTCTGGGCACGCAGCATGCTGCTTCCCATGCCCGGGACAAACCGCGAACAGGTGCCTGGCTTCCGCTTCCATCTGCCGAGACTTGGAGCTGGCCAGCGCGCACCTTCCCGCTGTGTGTGCTGCTGTCCGCAAACAGCCTCCAAACAAAGCAGGGCACTAAGGCAGGAGAACTAAGCGCCCCAGGAGGGAATCTGCCTGCGAAGGAACCTGTGCAGCACATCCCTTGTTCCGCTCGCCACTTCCCTGACTCTTAGGCAAAGCCCATCTCAGCTGGCTTGTAGGCGTGCCTCCGTGCTCAGAAGCAGCCCCGTGGCAGGCAGGACAGTGCGGGATGTCTTCTGGGCACGCAGCATGCTGCTTCCCATGCCCGGGACAAACTTCGAGCAGGTGCCTGGCTTGCGCTTCCATCTGCCGAGACTTGGAGCTGGCCAGCGCGCACCTTCCCGCTGTGTGTGCTGCTGTCCGCAAACAGCCTCCAAACAAAGCAGGGCCCTAAGGCAAGAGAAGTAAGCGCCCCAGGAGGGAATCTGCCTGCGAGGGAAGCTGTGCAGCACATCCCTTGTTCCGCTCGCCACTTCCCTGACTCTTAGGCAAAGCCCATCTCAGCTGGCTTGTAGGCGTGCCTCCATGCTCAGAAGCAGCCCCGTGGCAGGCAGCACAGTGCGGGATGTCTTCTGGGTATGCAGCATGCTGCTTCCCATGCCCGGGACAAACTGCGAGCAGGTGCCTGGCTTGCGCTTCCATCTGCCGAGACTTGGAGCTGGCCAGCAGGCACCTTCCCGCTATGTGTGCTGCTGTCCGCAAACAGCCTCCAAACAAAGCAGGGCGCTAAGGCAAGAGAAGTAAGCGCCCCAGGAGGGAATCTGCCTGCGAGGGAAGCTGTGCAGCACATCCCTTGTTCCGCTCGCCACTTCCCTGACTCTTAGGCAAAGCCCATCTCAGCTGGCTTGTAGGTGTGCCTCCGTGCTCAGAAGCTGCCCCGTGGCAGGCAGCACAGTGCGGGATGTCTTCTGGGCACGCAGCATGCTGCTTCCCATGCCTGGGACAAACTGCGAGCAGGTGCCTGGCTTCCGCTTCTATCTGCCGAGACTTGGAGCTGGCCAGCGCACACCTTCCCGCTGTGTGTGCTGCTGTCCGCAAACAGCCTCCAAAAAAAGCAGGGCACTAAGGCAAGAGAAGTAAGCGCCCCAGGAGGGAATCTGCCTGCGAGGGAAGCTGTGCAGCACATCCCTTGTTCCGCTCGCCACTTCCCTGACTCTTAGGCAAAGCCCATCTCAGCTGGCTTGTAGGCGTGCCTCCGTGCTCAGAAGCAGCCCCGTGGCAGGCAGCACAGTGCGGGATGTCTTCTGGGCACGCAGCATGCTGCTTCCCATGCCCGGGACAAATTGTGAGCAGGTGCCTGGCTTGCGCTTCTATGTGCCGAGACTTGGAGCTGGCCAGCGCGCACCTTCCCGCTGTGTGTGCTGCTGTCCGCAAACAGCCTCCAAACAAAGCAGGGCACTAAGGCAGGAGATCTAAGCGCCCCCGGAGGGAATCTGCCTGCGAGGGAAGCTGTGCAGCACATCCCTTGTTCCGCTCAACACTTCACTCGCTCTTAGGCAAAGCCCATCTCAGCAGGCTTGTAGGCGTGCCTCCGTGCTCAGAAGCAGCCCCGTGGCAGGCAGGACAGTGCGAGAAGTACTCTGGGCACGCAGCATGCTGCTTCCCATGCCCGGGACAAACTGCCAGCAGGTGCCTCGCTTGCGCTTCCATCTGCCGAGACTTGGAGCTGGCCAGCGCGCACCTTCCCGCTGTGTGTGCTGCTGTCCGCAAACAGCCTCCAAACAAAGCAGGGCGCTAAGGCAGGAGAAGTAAGCGCCCCAGGAGGGAATCTGCCTGCGAGGGAAGCTGTGCAGCACATCCCTTGTTCCGCTCAACACTTCACTCGCTCTTAGGCAAAGCCCATCTCAGCAGGCTTGTAGGCGTGCCTCCGTGCTCAGAAGCAGCCCCGTGGCAGGCAGGACAGTGCGAGAAGTACTCTGGGCATGCAGCATGCTGCTTCCCATGCCTGGGACAAATTGTGAGCAGGTGCCTGGCTTGCGCTTCCATCTGCCGAGACTTGGAGCTGGCCAGCGCGCACCTTCCCGCTGTGTGTGCTGCTGTCCGCAAACAGCCTCCAAACAAAACAGGGCGCTAAGGCAGGAGAACTAAGCGCCCCAGGAGGGAATCTGCCTGCGAGGGAAGCTGTGCAGCACATCCCTTGTTCCGCTCGCCACTTCCCTCGCTCTTAGACAAAGCCCATCTCAGCTGGCTTGTAGGCGTGCCTCCGTGCTCAGAAGCAGCCCCGTGGCAGGCAGCACAGTGCGGGATGTCTTCTGGGCACGCAGCATGCTGCTTCCCATGCCCGGGACAAACCGCGAGCAGGTGCCTCGCTTGCGCTTCTATGTGCCGAGACTTGGAGCTGGCCAGCGCGCACCTTCCCGCTGTGTGTGCTGCTGTCCGCAAACAGCCTCCAAACAAAGCAGGGCGCTAAGGCAGGAGAAGTAAGCGCCCCAGGAGGGAATCTGCCTGCGAGGGAAGCTGTGCAGCACATCCCTTGTTCCGCTCGCCACTTCCCTGACTCTTAGGCAAAGCCCATCTCAGCTGGCTTGTAGGCGTGCCTCCGTGCTCAGAAGCAGCCCCGTGGCAGGCAGGACAGTGCGGGATGTCTTCTGGGCACGCAGCATGCTGCTTCCCATGCCCGGGACAAACCGCGAACAGGTGCCTGGCTTGCGCTTCTATGTGCCGAGACTTGGAGCTGGCCAGTGCGCACCTTCCCGCTATGTGTGCTGCTGTCCGCAAACAGCCTCCAAACAAAGCAGGGCACTAAGGCAGGAGAACTAAGCAAACCAGGAGGGAATCTGCCTGCGAGGGAAGCTGTGCAGCACATCCCTTGTTCCGCTCAACACTTCACTCGCTCTTAGGCAAAGCCCATCTCAGCAGGCTTGTAGGCGTGCCTCCGTGCTCAGAAGCAGCCCCGTGGCAGGCAGGACAGTGCGAGAAGTACTCTGGGCATGCAGCATGCTGCTTCCCATGCCCGGGACAAACTGCGAGCACGTGCCTGGCTTGCGTTTCCATCTGCCGAGACTTGGAGCTGGCCAGCGCGCACCTTCCCGCTGTGTGTGCTGCTGTCCGCAAACAGCCTCCAAACAAAGCAGGGCACTAAGGCAGGAGAAGTAAGCGCCCCAGGAGGGAATCTGCCTGCGAGGGAAGCTGTGCAGCACATCCCTTGTTCCGCTCAACACTTCACTCGCTCTTAGACAAAGCCCATCTCAGCTGGCTTGTAGGCGTGCCTCCGTGCTCAGAAGCAGCCCCGTGGCAGGCAGGACAGTGCGGGATGTCTTCTGGGCACGCAGCATGCTGCTTCCCATGCCCGGGACAAACCGCGAGCAGGTGCCTGGCTTGCTCTTCTATGTGCCGAGACTTGGAGCTGGCCAGCGCGCACCTTCCCGCTGTGTGTGCTGCTGTCCGCAAACAGCCTCCAAACAAAGCAGGGCGCTAAGGCAGGAGAAGTAAGCGCCCCCGGAGGGAATCTGCCTGCGAGGGAACCTGTGCAGCACATCCCTTGTTCCGCTCAACACTTCACTCGCTCTTAGGCAAAGCCCATCTCAGCAGGCTTGTAGGCGCGCCTCCGTGCTCAGAAGCTGCCCCGTGGCAGGCAGGACAGTGCGAGAAGTACTCTGGGCACGCAGCATGCTGCTTCCCATGCCCGGGACAAACTGCGAGCAGGTGCCTGGCTTGCGTTTCCATCTGCCGAGACTTGGAGCTGGCCAGCGCGCACCTTCCCGCTGTGTGTGCTGCTGTCCGCAAACAGCCTCCAAACAAAGCAGGGCGCTAAGGCAGGAGAAGTAAGCGCCCCAGGAGGGAATCTGCCTGCGAGGGAAGCTGTGCAGCACATCCCTTGTTCCGCTCAACACTTCACTCGCTCTTAGGCAAAGCCCATCTCAGCAGGCTTGTAGGCGTGCCTCCGTGCTCAGAAGCAGCCCCGTGGCAGGCAGGACAGTGCGAGAAGTACTCTGGGCATGCAGCATGCTGCTTCCCATGCCTGGGACAAATTGTGAGCAGGTGCCTGGCTTGCGCTTCCATCTGCCGAGACTTGGAGCTGGCCAGCGCGCACCTTCCCGCTGTGTGTGCTGCTGTCCGCAAACAGCCTCCAAACAAAACAGGGCGCTAAGGCAGGAGAACTAAGCGCCCCAGGAGGGAATCTGCCTGCGAGGGAAGCTGTGCAGCACATCCCTTGTTCCGCTCGCCACTTCCCTCGCTCTTAGACAAAGCCCATCTCAGCTGGCTTGTAGGCGTGCCTCCGTGCTCAGAAGCAGCCCCGTGGCAGGCAGCACAGTGCGGGATGTCTTCTGGGCACGCAGCATGCTGCTTCCCATGCCCGGGACAAACCGCGAGCAGGTGCCTCGCTTGCGCTTCTATGTGCCGAGACTTGGAGCTGGCCAGCGCGCACCTTCCCGCTGTGTGTGCTGCTGTCCGCAAACAGCCTCCAAACAAAGCAGGGCGCTAAGGCAGGAGAAGTAAGCGCCCCAGGAGGGAATCTGCCTGCGAGGGAAGCTGTGCAGCACATCCCTTGTTCCGCTCGCCACTTCCCTGACTCTTAGGCAAAGCCCATCTCAGCTGGCTTGTAGGCGTGCCTCCGTGCTCAGAAGCAGCCCCGTGGCAGGCAGGACAGTGCGGGATGTCTTCTGGGCACGCAGCATGCTGCTTCCCATGCCCGGGACAAACCGCGAACAGGTGCCTGGCTTGCGCTTCTATGTGCCGAGACTTGGAGCTGGCCAGTGCGCACCTTCCCGCTATGTGTGCTGCTGTCCGCAAACAGCCTCCAAACAAAGCAGGGCACTAAGGCAGGAGAACTAAGCAAACCAGGAGGGAATCTGCCTGCGAGGGAAGCTGTGCAGCACATCCCTTGTTCCGCTCAACACTTCACTCGCTCTTAGGCAAAGCCCATCTCAGCAGGCTTGTAGGCGTGCCTCCGTGCTCAGAAGCAGCCCCGTGGCAGGCAGGACAGTGCGAGAAGTACTCTGGGCATGCAGCATGCTGCTTCCCATGCCCGGGACAAACTGCGAGCACGTGCCTGGCTTGCGTTTCCATCTGCCGAGACTTGGAGCTGGCCAGCGCGCACCTTCCCGCTGTGTGTGCTGCTGTCCGCAAACAGCCTCCAAACAAAGCAGGGCACTAAGGCAGGAGAAGTAAGCGCCCCAGGAGGGAATCTGCCTGCGAGGGAAGCTGTGCAGCACATCCCTTGTTCCGCTCAACACTTCACTCGCTCTTAGACAAAGCCCATCTCAGCTGGCTTGTAGGCGTGCCTCCGTGCTCAGAAGCAGCCCCGTGGCAGGCAGGACAGTGCGGGATGTCTTCTGGGCACGCAGCATGCTGCTTCCCATGCCCGGGACAAACCGCGAGCAGGTGCCTGGCTTGCTCTTCTATGTGCCGAGACTTGGAGCTGGCCAGCGCGCACCTTCCCGCTGTGTGTGCTGCTGTCCGCAAACAGCCTCCAAACAAAGCAGGGCGCTAAGGCAGGAGAAGTAAGCGCCCCCGGAGGGAATCTGCCTGCGAGGGAACCTGTGCAGCACATCCCTTGTTCCGCTCAACACTTCACTCGCTCTTAGGCAAAGCCCATCTCAGCAGGCTTGTAGGCGCGCCTCCGTGCTCAGAAGCTGCCCCGTGGCAGGCAGGACAGTGCGAGAAGTACTCTGGGCACGCAGCATGCTGCTTCCCATGCCCGGGACAAACTGCGAGCAGGTGCCTGGCTTGCGTTTCCATCTGCCGAGACTTGGAGCTGGCCAGCGCGCACCTTCCCGCTGTGTGTGCTGCTGTCCGCAAACAGCCTCCAAACAAAGCAGGGCGCTAAGGCAGGAGAAGTAAGCGCCCCAGGAGGGAATCTGCCTGCGAGGGAAGCTGTGCAGCACATCCCTTGTTCCGCTCAACACTTCACTCGCTCTTAGGCAAAGCCCATCTCAGCAGGCTTGTAGGCGTGCCTCCGTGCTCAGAAGCAGCCCCGTGGCAGGCAGGACAGTGCGAGAAGTACTCTGGGCATGCAGCATGCTGCTTCCCATGCCTGGGACAAATTGTGAGCAGGTGCCTGGCTTGCGCTTCCATCTGCCGAGACTTGGAGCTGGCCAGCGCGCACCTTCCCGCTGTGTGTGCTGCTGTCCGCAAACAGCCTCCAAACAAAGCAGGGCGCTAAGGCAGGAGAAGTAAGCGCCCCCGGAGGGAATCTGCCTGCGAGGGAACCTGTGCAGCACATCCCTTGTTCCGCTCAACACTTCACTCGCTCTTAGGCAAAGCCCATCTCAGCAGGCTTGTAGGCGCGCCTCCGTGCTCAGAAGCTGCCCCGTGGCAGGCAGGACAGTGCGAGAAGTACTCTGGGCACGCAGCATGCTGCTTCCCATGCCCGGGACAAACTGCGAGCAGGTGCCTGGCTTGCGTTTCCATCTGCCGAGACTTGGAGCTGGCCAGCGCGCACCTTCCCGCTGTGTGTGCTGCTGTCCGCAAACAGCCTCCAAACAAAGCAGGGCACTAAGGCAAGAGAAGTAAGCGCCCCAGGAGGGAATCTGCCTGCGAGGGAAGCTGTGCAGCACATCCCTTGTTCCGCTCGCCACTTCCCTGACTCTTAGGCAAAGCCGATCTCAGCTGGCTTGTAGGCGTGCCTCCGTGCTCAGAAGCAGCCCCGTGGCAGGCAGGACAGTGCGGGATGTCTTCTGGGCACGCAGCATGCTGCTTCCCATGCCCGGGTCAGACCGCGAGCAGGTGCCTCGCTTGCGCTTCTATGTGCCGAGACTTGGAGCTGGCCAGCAGGCACCTTCCCGCTGTGTGTGCTGCTGTCCACAAACAGCCTCCAAACAAAGCAGGGCCCTAAGGCAAGAGAAGTAAGCGCCCCAGGAGGGAATCTGCCTGCGAGGGAACCTGTGCAGCACATCCCTTGTTCCGCTCGCCACTTCCCTGACTCTTTTGCAAAGCCCATCTCAGCTGGCTTGTAGGCGTGCCTCCGTGCTCAGAAGCAGCCCCGTGGCAGGCAGGACAGTGCGGGATGTCTTCTGGGCACGCAGCATGCTGATTCCCATGCCCGGGACAAACCGCGAGCAGGTGCCTGGCTTGCGCTTCTATGTGCCGAGACTTGGAGCTGGCCAGCGCGCACCTTCCCGCTGTGTGTGCTGCTGTCCGCAAACAGCCTCCAAACAAAGCAGGGCACTAAGGCAGGAGAACTAAGCACCCCAGGAGGAAATCTGCCTGCGAGGGAAGCTGTGCAGCACATCCCTTGTTCCGCTCAACACTTCACTCGTTCTTAGGCAAAGCCCATCTCAGCAGGCTTGTAGGCGTGCCTCCGTGCTCAGAAGCAGCCCCGTGGCAGGCAGGACAGTGCGAGAAGTACTCTGGGCATGCAGCATGCTGCTTCCCATGCCCGGGACAAACTGCGAGCAGGTGCCTGGCTTGCGTTTCCATCTGCCGAGACTTGGAGCTGGCCAGCGCGCACCTTCCCGCTGTGTGTGCTGCTGTCCGCAAACAGCCTCCAAACAAAGCAGGGCACTAAGGCAAGAGAAGTAAGCGCCCCAGGAGGGAATCTGCCTGCGAGGGAAGCTGTGCAGCACATCCCTTGTTCCGCTCGCCACTTCCCTGACTCTTAGGCAAAGCCCATCTCAGCAGGCTTGTAGGCGTGCCTCCGTGCTCAGAAGCAGCCCCGTGGCAGGCAGGACAGTGCGGGATGTCTTCTGGGCACGCAGCATGCTGCTTCCCATGCCCGGGACAAACTTCGAGCAGGTGCCTGGCTTGCGTTTCCATCTGCCGAGACTTGGAGCTGGCCAGCGCGCACCTTCCCGCTGTGTGTGCTGCTGTCCGCAAACAGCCTCCAAACAAAGCAGGGCACTAAGGCAAGAGAAGTAAGCGCCCCAGGAGGGAATCTGCCTGCGAGGGAAGCTGTGCAGCACATCCCTTGTTCCGCTCGCCACTTCCCTGACTCTTAGGCAAAGCCCATCTCAGCTGGCTTGTAGGTGTGCCTCCGTGCTCAGAAGCAGCCCCGTGGCAGGCAGGACAGTGCGGGATGTCTTCTGGGCACGCAGCATGCTGCTTCCCATGCCTGGGACAAACTTCGAGCAGGTGCCTGGCTTGCGCTTCCATCTGCCGAGACTTGGAGCTGGCCAGCGCGCACCTTCCCGCTGTATGTGCTGCTGTCCGCAAACAGCCTCCAAACAAAGCAGGGCGCTAAGGCAAGAGAAGTAAGCGCCCCCGGAGGGAATCTGCCTGCGAGGGAAGCTGTGCAGCACATCCCTTGTTCTGCTCGACACTTCCCTCACTCTCAGGCAAAGCCCATCTCAGCAGGCTTGTAGGCGTGCCTCCGTGCTCAGAAGCTGCCCCGTGGCAGGCAGGACAGTGCGGGAAGTACTCTGGGCATGCAGCATGCTGCTTCCCATGCCCGGGACAAACTGCGAGCAGGTGCCTGGCTTACACTTCTATATGCCGAGACTTGGAGCTGGCCAGCGCACACCTTCCCGCTGTGTGTGCTGCTGTCCGCAAACAGCCTCCAAACAAAGCAGGGCACTAAGGCAAGAGAAGTAAGTGCCCCAGGAGGGAATCTGCCTGCGAGGGAACCTGTGCAGCACATCCCTTGTTCCGCTCGCCACTTCCCTCACTCTTAGGCAAAGCCCATCTCAGCTGGCTTGTAGGCGTGCCTCCGTGCTCAGAAGCAGCCCCGTGGCAGGCAGGACAGTGCGGGATGTCTTCTGGGCACGCAGCATGCTGCTTCCCATGCCCGGGACAAACCGCGAGCAGGTGCCTGGCTTGCGCTTCTATGTGCCGAGACTTGGAGCTGGCCAGCGCGCACCTTCCCGCTGTGTGTGCTGCTGTCCGCAAACAGCCTCCAAACAAAGCAGGGCACTAAGGCAAGAGAAGTAAGCGCCCCGGGAGGGAATCTGCCTGCGAGGGAACCTGTGCAGCACATCCCTTGTTCCGCTCGCCACTTCCCTGACTCTTAGGCAAAGCCATCTCAGCTGGCTTGTAGGCGTGCCTCCGTGCTCAGAAGCAGCCCCGTGGCAGGCAGGACAGTGCGGGATGTCTTCTGGGCACGCAGCATGCTGCTTCCCATGCCCGGGACAAACCGCGAGCAGGTGCCTGGCTTGCGTTTCCATCTGCCGAGACTTGGAGCTGGCCAGCGCGCACCTTCCCGCTGTGTGTGCTGCTGTCCGCAAACAGCCTCCAAACAAAGCAGGGCACTAAGGCAAGAGAAGTAAGCACCCCAGGAGGGAATCTGCCTGCGAGGGAAGCTGTGCAGCACATCCCTTGTTCCGCTCGCCACTTCCCTGACTCTTAGGCAAAGCCCATCTCAGCTGGCTTGTAGGCGTGCCTCCGTGCTCAGAAGCAGCCCCGTGGCAGGCAGGACAGTGCGGGATGTCTTCTGGGCACGCAGCATGCTGCTTCCCATGCCCGGGACAAACTGCGAGCAGGTGCCTCGCTTGCGTTTCAATCTGCCGGGACTTGGAGCTCGCCAGCGCGCACCTTCCCGCTGTGTGTGCTGCTGTCCGCAAACAGCCTCCAAACAAAGCAGGGCACTAAGGCAGGAGAACTAAGCGCCCCCGGAGGGAATCTGCCTGCGAGGGAAGCTGTGCAGCACATCCCTTGTTCCGCTCAACACTTCACTCGCTCTTAGGCAAAGCCCATCTCAGCAGGCTTGTAGGCGTGCCTCCGTGCTCAGAAGCAGCCCCGTGGCAGGCAGGACAGTGCGAGAAGTACTCTGGGCATACAGCATGCTGCTTCCCATGCCCGGGACAAACTGCGAGCAGGTGCCTGGCTTGCGTTTCCATCTGCCGAGACTTGGAGCTGGCCAGCGCGCACCTTCCCGCTGTGTGTGCTGCTGTCCGCAAACAGCCTCCAAACAAAGCAGGGCACTAAGGCAAGAGAAGTAAGCGCCCCAGGAGGGAATCTGCCTGCGAGGGAAGCTGTGCAGCACATCCCTTGTTCCGCTCGCCACTTCCCTGACTCTTAGGCAAAGCCCATCTCAGCAGGCTTGTAGGCGTGCCTCCGTGCTCAGAAGCAGCCCCGTGGCAGGCAGGACAGTGCGGGATGTCTTCTGGGCACGCAGCATGCTGCTTCCCATGCCCGGGTCAGACCGCGAGCAGGTGCCTCGCTTGCGCTTCTATGTGCCAAGACTTGGAGCTGGCCAGCAGGCACCTTCCCGCTGTGTGTGCTGCTGTCCGCAAACAGCCTCCAAACAAAGCAGGGCCCTAAGGCAAGAGAAGTAAGCGCCCCAGGAGGGAATCTGCCTGCGAGGGAACCTGTGCAGCACATCCCTTGTTCCGCTCGCCACTTCCCTGACTCTTAGGCAAAGCCCATCTCAGCTGGCTTGTAGGCGTGCCTCCATGCTCAGAAGCAGCCCCGTGGCAGGCAGGACAGTGCGGGATGTCTTCTGGGCACGCAGCATGCTGCTTCCCATGCCCGGGACAAATTGTGAGCAGGTGCCTGGCTTGCGCTTCTATGTGCCGAGACTTGGAGCTGGCCAGCAGGCACCTTCCCGCTGTGTGTGCTGCTGTCTGCAAACAGCCTCCAAACAAAGCAGGGCCCTAAGGCAAGAGAAGTAAGCACCCCAGGAGGGAATCTGCCTGCGAGGGAAGCTGTGCAGCACATCCCTTGTTCCGCTCGCCACTTCCCTCACTCTTAGGCAAAGCCCATCTCAGCTGGCTTGTAGGCGTGCCTCCGTGCTCAGAAGCAGCCCCGTGGCAGGCAGCACAGTGCGGGATGTCTTCTGGGCACGCAGCATGCTGCTTCCCATGCCCGGGACAAACCGCGAACAGGTGCCTGGCTTCCGCTTCCATCTGCCGAGACTTGGAGCTGGCCAGCGCGCACCTTCCCGCTGTGTGTGCTGCTGTCCGCAAACAGCCTCCAAACAAAGCAGGGCACTAAGGCAGGAGAACTAAGCGCCCCAGGAGGGAATCTGCCTGCGAAGGAACCTGTGCAGCACATCCCTTGTTCCGCTCGCCACTTCCCTGACTCTTAGGCAAAGCCCATCTCAGCTGGCTTGTAGGCGTGCCTCCTTGCTCAGAAGCAGCCCCGTGGCAGGCAGGACAGTGCGGGATGTCTTCTGGGCACGCAGCATGCTGCTTCCCATGCCCGGGACAAACCGCGAACAGGTGCCTGGCTTCCGCTTCCATCTGCCGAGACTTGGAGCTGGCCAGCGCGCACCTTCCCGCTGTGTGTGCTGCTGTCCGCAAACAGCCTCCAAACAAAGCAGGGCACTAAGGCAGGAGAACTAAGCGCCCCAGGAGGGAATCTGCCTGCGAAGGAACCTGTGCAGCACATCCCTTGTTCCGCTCGCCACTTCCCTGACTCTTAGGCAAAGCCCATCTCAGCTGGCTTGTAGGCGTGCCTCCGTGCTCAGAAGCAGCCCCGTGGCAGGCAGGACAGTGCGGGATGTCTTCTGGGCACGCAGCATGCTGCTTCCCATGCCCGGGACAAACTTCGAGCAGGTGCCTGGCTTGCGCTTCCATCTGCCGAGACTTGGAGCTGGCCAGCGCGCACCTTCCCGCTGTGTGTGCTGCTGTCCGCAAACAGCCTCCAAACAAAGCAGGGCCCTAAGGCAAGAGAAGTAAGCGCCCCAGGAGGGAATCTGCCTGCGAGGGAAGCTGTGCAGCACATCCCTTGTTCCGCTCGCCACTTCCCTGACTCTTAGGCAAAGCCCATCTCAGCTGGCTTGTAGGCGTGCCTCCATGCTCAGAAGCAGCCCCGTGGCAGGCAGCACAGTGCGGGATGTCTTCTGGGTATGCAGCATGCTGCTTCCCATGCCCGGGACAAACTGCGAGCAGGTGCCTGGCTTGCGCTTCCATCTGCCGAGACTTGGAGCTGGCCAGCAGGCACCTTCCCGCTATGTGTGCTGCTGTCCGCAAACAGCCTCCAAACAAAGCAGGGCGCTAAGGCAAGAGAAGTAAGCGCCCCAGGAGGGAATCTGCCTGCGAGGGAAGCTGTGCAGCACATCCCTTGTTCCGCTCGCCACTTCCCTGACTCTTAGGCAAAGCCCATCTCAGCTGGCTTGTAGGTGTGCCTCCGTGCTCAGAAGCTGCCCCGTGGCAGGCAGCACAGTGCGGGATGTCTTCTGGGCACGCAGCATGCTGCTTCCCATGCCTGGGACAAACTGCGAGCAGGTGCCTGGCTTCCGCTTCTATCTGCCGAGACTTGGAGCTGGCCAGCGCACACCTTCCCGCTGTGTGTGCTGCTGTCCGCAAACAGCCTCCAAAAAAAGCAGGGCACTAAGGCAAGAGAAGTAAGCGCCCCAGGAGGGAATCTGCCTGCGAGGGAACCTGTGCAGCACATCCCTTGTTCCGCTCGCCACTTCCCTGACTCTTAGGCAAAGCCCATCTCAGCTGGCTTGTAGGCGTGCCTCCGTGCTCAGAAGCAGCCCCGTGGCAGGCAGCACAGTGCGGGATGTCTTCTGGGCACGCAGCATGCTGCTTCCCATGCCCGGGACAAATTGTGAGCAGGTGCCTGGCTTGCGCTTCTATGTGCCGAGACTTGGAGCTGGCCAGCAGGCACCTTCCCGCTGTGTGTGCTGCTGTCCGCAAACAGCCTCCAAACAAAGCAGGGCCCTAAGGCAAGAGAAGTAAGCACCCCAGGAGGGAATCTGCCTGCGAGGGAAGCTGTGCAGCACATCCCTTGTTCTGCTCGACACTTCCCTCACTCTAAGGCAAAGCCCATCTCAGCTGGCTTGTAGGCGTGCCTCCGTGCTCAGAAGCAGCCCCGTGGCAGGCAGGACAGTGCGGGATGTCTTCTGGGCACGCAGCATGCTGCTTCCCATGCCCGGGACAAACCGCAAGCAGGTGCCTGGCTTCCGCTTCTATGTGCCTAGACTTGGAGCTGGCTAGCGCGCACCTTCCCGCTGTGTGTGCTGCTGTCCGCAAACAGCCTCCAAACAAAGCAGGGCACTAAGGCAAGAGAAGTAAGCACCCCAGGAGGGAATCTGCCTGCGAGGGAAGCTGTGCAGCACATCCCTTGTTCCGCTCGCCACTTCCCTCACTCTTAGGCAAAGCCCATCTCAGCTGGCTTGTAGGCGTGCCTCCGTGCTCAGAAGCAGCCCCGTGGCAGGCAGCACAGTGCGGGATGTCTTCTGGGCACGCAGCATGCTGCTTCCCATGCCCGGGACAAACCGCGAACAGGTGCCTGGCTTCCGCTTCCATCTGCCGAGACTTGGAGCTGGCCAGCGCGCACCTTCCCGCTGTGTGTGCTGCTGTCCGCAAACAGCCTCCAAACAAAGCAGGGCACTAAGGCAGGAGAACTAAGCGCCCCAGGAGGGAATCTGCCTGCGAAGGAACCTGTGCAGCACATCCCTTGTTCCGCTCGCCACTTCCCTGACTCTTAGGCAAAGCCCATCTCAGCTGGCTTGTAGGCGTGCCTCCGTGCTCAGAAGCAGCCCCGTGGCAGGCAGGACAGTGCGGGATGTCTTCTGGGCACGCAGCATGCTGCTTCCCATGCCCGGGACAAACTTCGAGCAGGTGCCTGGCTTGCGCTTCCATCTGCCGAGACTTGGAGCTGGCCAGCGCGCACCTTCCCGCTGTGTGTGCTGCTGTCCGCAAACAGCCTCCAAACAAAGCAGGGCCCTAAGGCAAGAGAAGTAAGCGCCCCAGGAGGGAATCTGCCTGCGAGGGAAGCTGTGCAGCACATCCCTTGTTCCGCTCGCCACTTCCCTGACTCTTAGGCAAAGCCCATCTCAGCTGGCTTGTAGGCGTGCCTCCATGCTCAGAAGCAGCCCCGTGGCAGGCAGCACAGTGCGGGATGTCTTCTGGGTATGCAGCATGCTGCTTCCCATGCCCGGGACAAACTGCGAGCAGGTGCCTGGCTTGCGCTTCCATCTGCCGAGACTTGGAGCTGGCCAGCAGGCACCTTCCCGCTATGTGTGCTGCTGTCCGCAAACAGCCTCCAAACAAAGCAGGGCGCTAAGGCAAGAGAAGTAAGCGCCCCAGGAGGGAATCTGCCTGCGAGGGAAGCTGTGCAGCACATCCCTTGTTCCGCTCGCCACTTCCCTGACTCTTAGGCAAAGCCCATCTCAGCTGGCTTGTAGGTGTGCCTCCGTGCTCAGAAGCTGCCCCGTGGCAGGCAGCACAGTGCGGGATGTCTTCTGGGCACGCAGCATGCTGCTTCCCATGCCTGGGACAAACTGCGAGCAGGTGCCTGGCTTCCGCTTCTATCTGCCGAGACTTGGAGCTGGCCAGCGCACACCTTCCCGCTGTGTGTGCTGCTGTCCGCAAACAGCCTCCAAAAAAAGCAGGGCACTAAGGCAAGAGAAGTAAGCGCCCCAGGAGGGAATCTGCCTGCGAGGGAAGCTGTGCAGCACATCCCTTGTTCCGCTCGCCACTTCCCTGACTCTTAGGCAAAGCCCATCTCAGCTGGCTTGTAGGCGTGCCTCCGTGCTCAGAAGCAGCCCCGTGGCAGGCAGCACAGTGCGGGATGTCTTCTGGGCACGCAGCATGCTGCTTCCCATGCCCGGGACAAATTGTGAGCAGGTGCCTGGCTTGCGCTTCTATGTGCCGAGACTTGGAGCTGGCCAGCGCGCACCTTCCCGCTGTGTGTGCTGCTGTCCGCAAACAGCCTCCAAACAAAGCAGGGCACTAAGGCAGGAGATCTAAGCGCCCCCGGAGGGAATCTGCCTGCGAGGGAAGCTGTGCAGCACATCCCTTGTTCCGCTCAACACTTCACTCGCTCTTAGGCAAAGCCCATCTCAGCAGGCTTGTAGGCGTGCCTCCGTGCTCAGAAGCAGCCCCGTGGCAGGCAGGACAGTGCGAGAAGTACTCTGGGCACGCAGCATGCTGCTTCCCATGCCCGGGACAAACTGCCAGCAGGTGCCTCGCTTGCGCTTCCATCTGCCGAGACTTGGAGCTGGCCAGCGCGCACCTTCCCGCTGTGTGTGCTGCTGTCCGCAAACAGCCTCCAAACAAAGCAGGGCGCTAAGGCAGGAGAAGTAAGCGCCCCAGGAGGGAATCTGCCTGCGAGGGAAGCTGTGCAGCACATCCCTTGTTCCGCTCAACACTTCACTCGCTCTTAGGCAAAGCCCATCTCAGCAGGCTTGTAGGCGTGCCTCCGTGCTCAGAAGCAGCCCCGTGGCAGGCAGGACAGTGCGAGAAGTACTCTGGGCATGCAGCATGCTGCTTCCCATGCCTGGGACAAATTGTGAGCAGGTGCCTGGCTTGCGCTTCCATCTGCCGAGACTTGGAGCTGGCCAGCGCGCACCTTCCCGCTGTGTGTGCTGCTGTCCGCAAACAGCCTCCAAACAAAACAGGGCGCTAAGGCAGGAGAACTAAGCGCCCCAGGAGGGAATCTGCCTGCGAGGGAAGCTGTGCAGCACATCCCTTGTTCCGCTCGCCACTTCCCTCGCTCTTAGACAAAGCCCATCTCAGCTGGCTTGTAGGCGTGCCTCCGTGCTCAGAAGCAGCCCCGTGGCAGGCAGCACAGTGCGGGATGTCTTCTGGGCACGCAGCATGCTGCTTCCCATGCCCGGGACAAACCGCGAGCAGGTGCCTCGCTTGCGCTTCTATGTGCCGAGACTTGGAGCTGGCCAGCGCGCACCTTCCCGCTGTGTGTGCTGCTGTCCGCAAACAGCCTCCAAACAAAGCAGGGCGCTAAGGCAGGAGAAGTAAGCGCCCCAGGAGGGAATCTGCCTGCGAGGGAAGCTGTGCAGCACATCCCTTGTTCCGCTCGCCACTTCCCTGACTCTTAGGCAAAGCCCATCTCAGCTGGCTTGTAGGCGTGCCTCCGTGCTCAGAAGCAGCCCCGTGGCAGGCAGGACAGTGCGGGATGTCTTCTGGGCACGCAGCATGCTGCTTCCCATGCCCGGGACAAACCGCGAACAGGTGCCTGGCTTGCGCTTCTATGTGCCGAGACTTGGAGCTGGCCAGTGCGCACCTTCCCGCTATGTGTGCTGCTGTCCGCAAACAGCCTCCAAACAAAGCAGGGCACTAAGGCAGGAGAAACTAAGCAAACCAGGAGGGAATCTGCCTGCGAGGGAAGCTGTGCAGCACATCCCTTGTTCCGCTCAACACTTCACTCGCTCTTAGGCAAAGCCCATCTCAGCAGGCTTGTAGGCGTGCCTCCGTGCTCAGAAGCAGCCCCGTGGCAGGCAGGACAGTGCGAGAAGTACTCTGGGCATGCAGCATGCTGCTTCCCATGCCCGGGACAAACTGCGAGCACGTGCCTGGCTTGCGTTTCCATCTGCCGAGACTTGGAGCTGGCCAGCGCGCACCTTCCCGCTGTGTGTGCTGCTGTCCGCAAACAGCCTCCAAACAAAGCAGGGCACTAAGGCAGGAGAAGTAAGCGCCCCAGGAGGGAATCTGCCTGCGAGGGAAGCTGTGCAGCACATCCCTTGTTCCGCTCAACACTTCACTCGCTCTTAGACAAAGCCCATCTCAGCTGGCTTGTAGGCGTGCCTCCGTGCTCAGAAGCAGCCCCGTGGCAGGCAGGACAGTGCGGGATGTCTTCTGGGCACGCAGCATGCTGCTTCCCATGCCGGGACAAACCGCGAGCAGGTGCCTGGCTTGCTCTTCCCTTTATGTGCCGAGACTTGGAGCTGGCCAGCGCGCACCTTCCCGCTGTGTGTGCTGCTGTCCGCAAACAGCCTCCAAACAAAGCAGGGCGCTAAGGCAGGAGAAGTAAGCGCCCCCGGAGGGAATCTGCCTGCGAGGGAACCTGTGCAGCACATCCCTTGTTCCGCTCAACACTTCACTCGCTCTTAGGCAAAGCCCATCTCAGCAGGCTTGTAGGCGCGCCTCCGTGCTCAGAAGCTGCCCCGTGGCAGGCAGGACAGTGCGAGAAGTACTCTGGGCACGCAGCATGCTGCTTCCCATGCCCGGGACAAACTGCGAGCAGGTGCCTGGCTTGCGTTTCCATCTGCCGAGACTTGGAGCTGGCCAGCGCGCACCTTCCCGCTGTGTGTGCTGCTGTCCGCAAACAGCCTCCAAACAAAGCAGGGCGCTAAGGCAGGAGAAGTAAGCGCCCCAGGAGGGAATCTGCCTGCGAGGGAAGCTGTGCAGCACATCCCTTGTTCCGCTCAACACTTCACTCGCTCTAGGCAAAGCCCATCTCAGCAGGCTTGTAGGCGTGCCTCCGTGCTCAGAAGCAGCCCCGTGGCAGGCAGGACAGTGCTGAGAAGTACTCTGGGCATGCAGCATGCTGCTTCCCATGCCTGGGACAAATTGTGAGCAGGTGCCTGGCTTGCGCTTCCATCTGCCGAGACTTGGAGCTGGCCAGCGCGCACCTTCCCGCTGTGTGTGCTGCTGTCCGCAAACAGCCTCCAAACAAAACAGGGCGCTAAGGCAGGAGAACTAAGCGCCCCAGGAGGGAATCTGCCTGCGAGGGAAGCTGTGCAGCACATCCCTTGTTCCGCTCGCCACTTCCCTCGCTCTTAGACAAAGCCCATCTCAGCTGGCTTGTAGGCGTGCCTCCGTGCTCAGAAGCAGCCCCGTGGCAGGCAGCACAGTGCGGGATGTCTTCTGGGCACGCAGCATGCTGCTTCCCATGCCCGGGACAAACCGCGAGCAGGTGCCTCGCTTGCGCTTCTATGTGCCGAGACTTGGAGCTGGCCAGCGCGCACCTTCCCGCTGTGTGTGCTGCTGTCCGCAAACAGCCTCCAAACAAAGCAGGGCGCTAAGGCAGGAGAAGTAAGCGCCCCAGGAGGGAATCTGCCTGCGAGGGAAGCTGTGCAGCACATCCCTTGTTCCGCTCGCCACTTCCCTGACTCTTAGGCAAAGCCCATCTCAGCTGCTTGTAGGCGTGCCTCCGTGCTCAGAAGCAGCCCCGTGGCAGGCAGGACAGTGCGGGATGTCTTCTGGGCACGCAGCATGCTGCTTCCCATGCCCGGGACAAACCGCGAACAGGTGCCTGGCTTGCGCTTCTATGTGCCGAGACTTGGAGCTGGCCAGTGCGCACCTTCCCGCTATGTGTGCTGCTGTCCGCAAACAGCCTCCAAACAAAGCAGGGCACTAAGGCAGGAGAACTAAGCAAACCAGGAGGGAATCTGCTGCGAGGGAAGCTGTGCAGCACATCCCTTGTTCCGCTCAACACTTCACTCGCTCTTAGGCAAAGCCCATCTCAGCAGGCTTGTAGGCGTGCCTCCGTGCTCAGAAGCAGCCCCGTGGCAGGCAGGACAGTGCGAGAAGTACTCTGGGCATGCAGCATGCTGCTTCCCATGCCCGGGACAAACTGCGAGCACGTGCCTGGCTTGCGTTTCCATCTGCCGAGACTTGGAGCTGGCCAGCGCGCACCTTCCCGCTGTGTGTGCTGCTGTCCGCAAACAGCCTCCAAACAAAGCAGGGCACTAAGGCAGGAGAAGTAAGCGCCCCAGGAGGGAATCTGCCTGCGAGGGAAGCTGTGCAGCACATCCCTTGTTCCGCTCAACACTTCACTCGCTCTTAGACAAAGCCCATCTCAGCTGGCTTGTAGGCGTGCCTCCGTGCTCAGAGCAGCCCCGTGGCAGGCAGGACAGTGCGGGATGTCTTCTGGGCACGCAGCATGCTGCTTCCCATGCCCGGGACAAACCGCGAGCAGGTGCCTGGCTTGCTCTTCTATGTGCCGAGACTTGGAGCTGGCCAGCGCGCACCTTCCCGCTGTGTGTGCTGCTGTCCGCAAACAGCCTCCAAACAAAGCAGGGCGCTAAGGCAGGAGAAGTAAGCGCCCCCGGAGGGAATCTGCCTGCGAGGGAACCTGTGCAGCACATCCCTTGTTCGCTCAACACTTCACTCGCTCTTAGGCAAAGCCCATCTCAGCAGGCTTGTAGGCGCGCCTCCGTGCTCAGAAGCTGCCCCGTGGCAGGCAGGACAGTGCGAGAAGTACTCTGGGCACGCAGCATGCTGCTTCCCATGCCCGGGACAAACTGCGAGCAGGTGCCTGGCTTGCGTTTCCATCTGCCGAGACTTGGAGCTGGCCAGCGCGCACCTTCCCGCTGTGTGTGCTGCTGTCCGCAAACAGGCCTCCAAACAAAGCAGGCGCTAAGGCAGGAGAAGTAAGCGCCCCAGGAGGGAATCTGCCTGCGAGGGAAGCTGTGCAGCACATCCCTTGTTCCGCTCAACACTTCACTCGCTCTTAGGCAAAGCCCATCTCAGCAGGCTTGTAGGCGTGCCTCCGTGCTCAGAAGCAGCCCGTGGCAGGCAGGACAGTGCGAGAAGTACTCTGGGCATGCAGCATGCTGCTTCCCATGCCTGGGACAAATTGTGAGCAGGTGCCTGGCTTGCGCTTCCATCTGCCGAGACTTGGAGCTGGCCAGCGCGCACCTTCCCGCTGTGTGTGCTGCTGTCCGCAAACAGCCTCCAAACAAAGCAGGGCGCTAAGGCAGGAGAAGTAAGCGCCCCCGGAGGGAATCTGCCTGCGAGGGAACCTGTGCAGCACATCCCTTGTTCCGCTCAACACTTCACTCGCTCTTAGGCAAAGCCCATCTCAGCAGGCTTGTAGGCGCGCCTCCGTGCTCAGAAGCTGCCCCGTGGCAGGCAGGACAGTGCGAGAAGTACTCTGGGCACGCAGCATGCTGCTTCCCATGCCCGGGACAAACTGCGAGCAGGTGCCTGGCTTGCGTTTCCATCTGCCGAGACTTGGAGCTGGCCAGCGCGCACCTTCCCGCTGTGTGTGCTGCTGTCCGCAAACAGCCTCCAAACAAAGCAGGGCACTAAGGCAAGAGAAGTAAGCGCCCCAGGAGGGAATCTGCCTGCGAGGGAAGCTGTGCAGCACATCCCTTGTTCCGCTCGCCACTTCCCTGACTCTTAGGCAAAGCCGATCTCAGCTGGCTTGTAGGCGTGCCTCCGTGCTCAGAAGCAGCCCCGTGGCAGGCAGGACAGTGCGGGATGTCTTCTGGGCACGCAGCATGCTGCTTCCCATGCCCGGTCAGACCGCGAGCAGGTGCCTCGCTTGCGCTTCTATGTGCCCGAGACTTGGAGCTGGCCAGCAGGCACCTTCCCGCTGTGTGTGCTGCTGTCCACAAACAGCCTCCAAACAAAGCAGGGCCCTAAGGCAAGAGAAGTAAGCGCCCCAGGAGGGAATCTGCCTGCGAGGGAACCTGTGCAGCACATCCTTGTTCCGCTCGCCACTTCCCTGACTCTTTGCAAAGCCCATCTCAGCTGGCTTGTAGGCGTGCCTCCGTGCTCAGAAGCAGCCCCGTGGCAGGCAGGACAGTGCGGGATGTCTTCTGGGCACGCAGCATGCTGATTCCCATGCCCGGGACAAACCGCGAGCAGGTGCCTGGCTTGCGCTTCTATGTGCCGAGACTTGGAGCTGGCCAGCGCGCACCTTCCCGCTGTGTGTGCTGCTGTCCGCAAACAGCCTCCAAACAAAGCAGGGCACTAAGGCAGGAGAACTAAGCACCCCAGGAGGAAATCTGCCTGCGAGGGAAGCTGTGCAGCACATCCCTTGTTCCGCTCAACACTTCACTCGTTCTTAGGCAAAGCCCATCTCAGCAGGCTTGTAGGCGTGCCTCCGTGCTCAGAAGCAGCCCCGTGGCAGGCAGGACAGTGCGAGAAGTACTCTGGGCATGCAGCATGCTGCTTCCCATGGCCCGGGACAAACTGCGAGCAGGTGCCTGGCTTGCGTTTCCATCTGCCGAGACTTGGAGCTGGCCAGCGCGCACCTTCCCGCTGTGTGTGCTGCTGTCCGCAAACAGCCTCCAAACAAAGCAGGGCACTAAGGCAAGAGAAGTAAGCGCCCCAGGAGGGAATCTGCCTGCGAGGGAAGCTGTGCAGCACATCCCTTGTTCCGCTCGCCACTTCCCTGACTCTTAGGCAAAGCCCATCTCAGCAGGCTTGTAGGCGTGCCTCCGTGCTCAGAAGCAGCCCGCCTGGCA